>NC_072396.2:8947500-11447500 GCF_028885625.2 Pongo pygmaeus | reverse complement strand
GTTCAACCTCTGCATGTGTATCATTATCTCCCAAAGGAGAATCACATGATACCCAAATATCTGCCTTTAATCCTCATGCCTGGTGGGATGGGCGTTCAAAAGGAAAGGAATTCTGACAATTGTTTTCAGAGATATCCACCTCAATATGTAGGGTTTCTGGGTGGATATTTGATTGATAAATTGTGTAGAAATATTTAAAAGTACAGAATAATAATAATAAAAAGTGTGCTTTTGGCACAAGATGTGGATGGGAAGTAAAGGAAATGGCACTTTTTCCTCACAATGAAAATTCACTTATAAAATATGAAAAATTGTCCTATTTACAGTACATTAATTACTGCAAATGGCATAAGCAGAAGGAATTTATGTGAAATTGCAGTTTTGCCTTTTCATTCTTGTCCTATTCTCAGCCTTTTTTTCTCCATATCTTCCCCTATAAAATAAAAGAAAATAGTCACAGGGACAATTTCCTTCTGTTGTTTAGGGATGTTGCAATTCTCAGAATAGCAACAGTATGCTATGATAATGTTTCTAATTTCAAATTTTGCAGTTAAAAAAATACAAAATCTGTCACTCATTATCAATAATGCACGGAAATCATGGAGTGACAGTCTCTAAAATCGCCATTAAAATAATGTGAGCAAAACACTTCACCATGATCTATTTATTCAGCACAATTTTACTGTTAAAAAAACAAAGTCAAGGGAACCTATAACCATTAAGCATCTTACCACACTGATCTTGTATTCTCCCCAATAAGCATAAGAGGTAGGTGATCTTACCCTCAGAGAGCCAAGGAAGCAAAGGTTCTGAGAGATGTAGTGCCTTGTCCAAAGCAAGGAAGTGAAAAAAGAGAATCCAAACACAAACTCCAGTTCTCTTGCTTCCAGAATCTCTGCTGTTTCCACTTGACCACACCATTTTCAGTCTTCAGGCAGGATATGGATGGATCATGGCTCTGACACCTAAAAAAATGAACTCCTCCAATGTAATGCAAAATAAAATAATGCCAAACCCTAAAAGAAGTACAAAAACATACCACATTGTCTTACTTTTTTCCCCATGGTAAATACTTTATTTATTTATAGAAGTATCAATAACCAATTTTTTTCAAAGAGCCCTCTCTTTCCCTCCTCTTCCCTCTCTCCCACCCGCTTGGTAGTGTTCTAAGCACATAGCTTGTTTTTCATTTGTGTAATCTGGTACTAGTCAGGGTAGGGAAACTTTTTCTCTATGGAGCAGAATTTCTTAAGTAAGGTTTACGGGCAACTAAGGAGTCAATAGAGAGATGAAAGATATCGATGAGAGCTCTGAAGTAATGTGCAAAATGTTGTGTATATAGGCAGTTTTCTGGAGTGTAGGATAGAGCTTTTGTTGCTGTCCTCAATAGATGAAAAACCATTGTTTACACATTCACTTCTAAATTAATAACAAGGATTATAAAGTGCTATTTAATAACTACCAAAAATCAAGATAATTCTTGCTAACTTACCCTTACATAACTTTTCATCTCTCCTTGGCATTGTTCTAAGCATTTTATGTATATTATTTAATCCTCACAAGAACCCAGTGTATTTAGTATTATCATGGTTTCCACTTTAAGGTGCAAGATATTTCATAAATAAAAACATCTCAGTTCTATATTACGATAATAGATAATGGAGAAAGGTAGAAGAACGGAAGAGAGGGAAAGAGAAAAAGGAAGAAAAATAGAGCAAGGAAGGATGCGGATGAAAGGGTGAGGAAGAGAAATCTAGTGCTGAAGTATTGTAGGAAAACAGAAGTAACAACTATGTATAGGCTGGGGCAACCATAGCTGTAAAAACACAATTCTGCTATTTGCCAAAGCTACAAGCGTTAACAGATTAATTATTTTAGAAGAAAAAAGAATATATAAACAATTAGATTAAAAACATGTATAAACACTATCAGAATTTATTAGGAGAAGTGTTTGAATTTCAGCCTAATGTTTAGAAGCACAGACATTTCTGAAATGTTCTCTTTTCTTCATTTGATGGAAAATCCTTATTCACACAGTGTGGAAACAGGCTGAGAAAATAGTCATTTCATTGAATAAACATCCATCTTCCACATGATCTTTTGGACTTTAATTAATGGTTCCTCATAGCTCACCCTATATATTGGTGAAATTAAGCCAAGAACTGTATCAAGACTACGGATGAATGCCTGTCCATCCTTCCTCACTCGCCAAGTCTACCATGAAATTAAACTGAGCTGTCATAATTGGAAAGCAGATTATCTATAGTGTAACTGAAATGCTCTCAGTATGTTTAAACTAGTCCTGTATAGTGCCTGTGATGATAAATATAGTATTGTAGGAATTTGAACTAGATTCTTTCTTCTCTTTAATGAAAAGCTCATGAATACAGTAAGTGCATTTAGGATAGGGAAGTTCGTATGGTTTTCCTTTCATATTAAAGAAGTTTTGTTACTTGAGAGAGAATGAATGATCTTGGCTTAGTGTTGAGTTTCTCATTTTCTTTTGTTTTCATCTTTAAAAATGTGGGGAGAAGAGTGGATTTGAATATAAAAATTGACTTTGTTTTTTCCTTTATTCTCAGTGATCAAGGTGGATCTGAGATGCACATTTTTCAAGCAAGTGTTTTCTAATATATTTGGTATTTGTTGTGTTATGCCTCCCCTACACCACCCCTCATCCCTCACATACATTGTCTACTCTACAAGACTGTAGAGCCTTGGAATTAGGGCCACAACTTAGGGAACAGGGGCAGGGAGGGACCATTCAGGCTCTATGTGAGTTGTTTTTCTCACAGAACTAATGGATTCACAATTTAGACTAAATGGCTATCAAAGATGGACGTTAAATACCTTGAATTGGCTCTGAATGACCAAATTTTCTTTCAAAAAGCTAAGCATATATATTTCAAAGATAGAAAGGGAACTTGCATATTCATTGTTCTCTTTATGTTCACTTATAAAAATACGTACTCCCTACTTGCCCATTTCTTTTCATTGGACATAGACTGTTGTCACAGTCAGCTCATGAAGCTGTCAGCAGATCCATGGAGACTGCTTTAAAATAAAGGCAATGTAACATCAATGCAAATCCCATGATTATTAATGAAACAAATAGAATTCACTTAAAATGACTTTTACAGTTGAGGTCTCCTCTCAGAAATCTTCCCCACTATTCTGTTTCCATTTCAAAGTCACATCTTTGTTAATGACATCGTGGAATCATGAATTCAAATTGCTTGTGTTTTGTTAAGCTTTGGGAACACTCATGCTAGAGTTCCAGCTTTGCTAGGGCATATTAGAAAACTACATACTATTTAAAAGGGTTTTAGTATTGGTTAAACACTTTGTGTATTAAAATGCTATATTATTGCAGCAGAGTTTAAGATCTTCCCTTGAATTGGGAATATTAAGTAAAAGAATTCAGCTAAAGGTATATCACTAAAATATTTGCAGATAAAGAACATTTGAATTATGACTCCAATTTTTACTCATTTTTCCAAAAAGAACATTTATTAAGTGCTTGCCATCTGCCAGACATTGGCTATATGTTAAATAAGGAGAAGAGAATAATGTAAAGAAAGATCAGGCATACCCATGATGCTCAAGGATTTTTTGGAATTTATAAGTGAAGGAAATGCAAATGCATAATCCCAGTACAGCATGCTGAGGGCCATGGCAGGGGTATGCCTCATGAGATTGAGAGCCTATTGCCTGAAGGAATCTGGTGATTAGTTTTGGAAGGGAAATATAAATCTGGCCATCAAAGAGGAAGGATGTTGTGGGTAGTTGCCAGATTCTCTAGCTGTCTAGACCCTTTAAACACTCTTGTAATGGTTGGGAAACTTCTTGCATCCCCAATATAGAAGGCAAAAACCTTTCTTCACCAGACTCACTTGGAGCTAAACACTTGCCCATTACCTAGATTCCAGCAGTCAGAGGGGTAACAGGAGACATTGATATATAGGTGAGCAACGGAAGTGGTAGGTGTGTGGGTTTGCCTTTTGGAGACAGAAGTAGAGCTTTAGTGTGAGCAATGCAGGGGTGGGGAAATCTGTGATGTTGAGTCACAAAGAGGAGGCTAGGGTGTTTGGGTGTTGTTCTTGGCATCTGAGTACACAAAAGTCCCTGAGTCTTCTGGAAACTTTGTAAGCTTCTTCATACCACTCAATGTGTTTTGTGAACTACCAGTATCCTATAATAAATGTCCTTTTTCTAGAATGAGTATAGTTTGGATTTGAGGACCTCGACTGATAGAAATATGTAGGTATTTATGGTTTGGCCAAGGCAGAAAGAAGAGGGTGTGCAAAGAAAAGAAGAAATTAAGGAAGTAGGCTAAGTTTAGAGTGTGATAGGGATGGTTTTGACGTGACCATTGGTAGTTAGGTAGGGAGTAATATAAGGAGATGAGATTAAGAAAAGTTAATATCAGATTTGGGGACAAACTAGGATATAGTTCTAAATTATCTAGACTTTACTCCATAAGCAATGGGGAACCTTTGGGAAAGTTTTAATTGAAAGACTGACAGACATTTTGATGTCTTTATTTTCAAGCAAGAACCCTGGTGGTATTGGGAGGAGGCATGAATGAAGAATTGCTCATAGTGGGAAGACCAGTTTGAAAGCTGATACCATAGTCCATGTGAAAAATAATGAGGCCCTAATGAGATGGTCACAGTGAAGATGTGGTGGGGGAGTTGGGGGGGGGGGTTGGCAGGTGTATCTGTGAGATCTCTAGAGAGGACAATCAGTAGGACTTTATGACATTGAAAGTAATGGGGCTGGGCACAGTGGCTCACACCTGTAATCCTAACATTTTAGGAGGCCAAAGCAGGTGGATTGCCTGAGCTCAGGAGTTCGAGACCACCCTCGGCAACATTGCAAAACCCCATCTCTACTAAAAATACAAAAATTAGCTGGGTGTGGTGGCAGATGCCTGTAATCCCAGCTACTCAGGAGGCTGAGGCATGAGAATTACTTGAACCTGGGAGGCAGAGGTTGCAAAGAGTCGAGATCATGCCACTGCACTCCAGCCTGGGCGATAGAGCAAGTCTCTGTCTCCAAAAACAAACAAAAAAAGTAATGGGTCATGAGGAAGGAAAATAGGGATAACTCAGGTTTTCCAATTTACATTATTAGGTGAATAGTAATGAAAGTTATTGAGATGGGAATTATAGTGGAAAAGGCAAGTCCTGAAGTGAATGTGAGAGGATAAGTTAATTTTAGACATCAAATTTTAAGTACTTGAAGGAAATAGTTGGGAATACACATCTGGAATTTTATAGAGCAGTCAATGTTGTAGATAAAATTCAAAATCATTAGTAATTAAGTGGTAGTTGGAGTCATGGCCATAGATATAATAAACAAGGGAGAGTATGTAGGGAAAAAAGGAGCAGAGATCTGGATAGGGGCTGGGGAGGTGTAATTTTAAGGGGACAGAAAGAAATCAGTATAAAAGATGGAAAACTGGGAAAGGATCATCAAAGATGTAGAAGAAAAACTAGAAGCGACACTCAAGCAGACTTGAGTCTTCTGTTGGAAATTAATGTCTTATTTTACTTCATCTTAACATGAAGGTCCTGCTATTACCTTTAAAAATATTTTCCTTTCCCTGGAATATTCCACATAGCATACATCGGAATGTTAACTGTGTTCAGTGGGTACTGCCACTAATTCATCTTGAAACCCCTGTGTTCAAGGTTTTAGAAGAGGGTGTAATGTACATAAAATAAATACAATAGAGTAAGCATTAAGTACATGGGTTAGGTTTTCTGCAGAAAGTGAACAGTCTTCATTTCCTTTATAGCTTTCTAAGTGGTAAAACCACCAAACAATTCCTTGTGATAAATCACTGCAGACAGCATGAAAAATTTCGTTAGGTAATTATTACCCTCAAGGATTTCTGGTAAGGCAACAAAATGAGCATAATACCGACAGTCCAGACACCTTAGTTTGAGCTTTCAACAGGTGATCCACATAACAACATTCAAATTCATATGTTCACATGAATGGAAACATTTGGCACATGTACAGAAACCTTTCTTTTCAGAAGTTAACAATTATGATTTCTAACTAGGAAATTTTATTCACAATCCTTCAATGACTTTCAGCATTGGCAACAGCTTAAAAAACTAGAGTTGGCTTAGTCCCTATTTCTAGATATTTAGCTCTTGAGTTCATCAATTCCTCATCTGCGATTTTTGAATATTGGATTCCCCAGATTCTTCTACAGACCCACAACAGTTCTCCACCTTGTGAAAGATTTCTCTAGGAGTAAGAATTATTCTCAGTTCCTTTAATGTGCTATTACCATTTTGCCCCATCCTACCTGGAATCATCTCTACACTCTTCTTCTGCCCACTTCTAGATCCAAAGGGGAAAGAGCCCTGCACTCTAATTGCTGGTATAAGAATTCACCATCAATATCAAATCCCATGCCTTTTCATCTTATATTTACCTGGCATTTTTCATGGTGACATATCCAATGAATTGCAAACAGAAATACCCTGGATCACAAATACGTTTATAATGGTAACCAACAACATTCATGTAATTGTTTTAGCAGCCTTCAGTACAAACTTAGGAATGGTGAAAGCAAATGACTACTATGGGTTGGAGGTTGACAGAAGTGGGCATAACAGGCAAATTGAAGGTTTTCAGGAGAGCCAGTGAAATAACTAACCCTAGAGTCCAAACTGGGGAAGGAAATTTATGAATTTATTTATTCTTTTAGCTGATTATTGTGTGCTTGTTCCACTAGGGCCAGATTACTCTTATGTCCCCAGGTTTTTGCTGTTTAAAGGAAATATTTAAGAAAGGAAATGATAATATATTTCACAGATGAGGAAACAGAGGTTCAGAGAAGCTAAGTAACATGTGTAAGAACTAGTAAGTGGTGAACTACAAAGTCAGACCTGGTCTGTCTGCCTCAAAGGTCCGTGCTCCTTTCACTACACCATGCTGGAATCCTTGAATCCTTCACAAACTTATCAGGGGAACCCACCCCCGATAATTCAATGTGGGTCCTTTTCTATTTTCCCTAAGTGTCGGCCAGTCTGAGAAATAAAGGGAAAGAGTACAAAAGAGAGAAATTTTAAAACTGGGTGTCTGAGGGAGATATCACATGTCGGCAGGTTCCGTGATGCCCCCGAGCTGTAAAACCAGCAAGTTTTTGCTAGCAATTTTCAAAGGGGTGGGAGTGCATGAATAGGGTGTGGGTCACAGAGATCACATGCTTCAAGGGCAACAGAAGATCACAAGGCAGAAGGTCAGAGCGAAACTAGAATCGCTAATGAACTTCCTTGTCCCGCTGTGCACGCATTGTCAGGGTTCAAGAGCAGAGAACCGGTCTGACTAGAATTCGCCAGGCTGGAATTTCCTAATCCTAGCAAGCCTGGGGGCATTGCACTAGACTAGGGCATGTTTCATCCCTATCTACAGCTGCATAAGGCAGACACTCCCAGGACGGCCATTTGAGAGGCCCCCCCCTGGGAATGCATTCTTTTCCCAGGGCTGTTAATTGTTAATATTCCTTACTGGGGAAAGAATTCAGTGATATTTCTCTTACCTGTTTTCGGTAATAAGAGAAATATGGCTCTGTCCTGCCTGGCCCACAGGCAGCCAGACTTTAAGGTTATCTCCCTTGTTCCCTGAAAATCACTGTTATCCTGTTCTTAAGGTGCCCAGATTTCATATTGTTTAAACAATTTGTGCAGTTAACGCAATCATCACAGAGTCCTGAGGTGACATATATCCTCAGCTTATGAAGATGACAGGATTAAGAGATTAAAGTAAAGACAAGCATTGGAAATCACAAGAATATTGATTGGGGAAGTGATAAATGTCCATGAAATCTTCACAATTTATGTTCAGAGATTGCAGGAAAGACAGGTGTAAGAAATTATAAAAGTATTAATTTGGGGAACTAATAAATGTCCATGAAATCTTCACAATTTATGTTCTTCTGCCATGGCTTCAGCTGGTCCCTCCGTTCGGGGTCCCTGACTTCCCACGACACAAACTCATGTTGCCCTTAACACTTCCCTCTGTTATCAAGGGGTCATGCAACCCTGAGATATATATCAGGTGCCTCAATATAAAGGTCCAGGGGCTATGGACCCTGACACAGTCAGAACCTGTGTCTCTACATTTGGGAGGATATAACCATCAGACTAAGGTTTGCTGTCCTCCAAGCATTGTCCCCTGATGTAGGAATGTAGTCAGGAAGTTTGACAGCTTTCACATCTCTGTCTCCTTGAGTGCTCTGCCCTCCCAGACTCCCTCTCCCTAAGACAGTCTTCAATATCTGGTCTCTGACACTCCAGTTTGGTTTTGAAATGCTTTTGGTTTCTCTGGCCATGCTATGTTCCAGGGAAGAGCTGTTTTGTTTTGGTTTTTTTTCATGCCTTAAGTTCTGTTTTGGTCAAAGCAACAGCTTCCTTCCCAATTTATATTACAGTGGAGGTTTTCCACTCAATAAGGAAGAAAAACATCAATTATAGTAGAAACCAGTGGGAGAGGTAAGGGGACCTGGTGGATGAGAGGAGGGAAGAAGGAAGAGAAAATGAGGAATGAAAGGGACCAAAAAAGGAAAAGTTGTTAAAAGCTTGACACACACACACACACAAATGGAGGAGGTAATTATGGCTGAAAGGCTGTGGGGAGAGGTCATTAGGAAGTCTTTAAGATTAAAAAAATAATATATCCAATTCTGGGGAGGTGACAAGGTCATTAAGCGTTGCTGGAAGCAGTGTAAATTAGTATGGATTTTTTGGCAAGAATCTAGAGTTTGGCAAGAGCCTTAAAAATGTTTATACCTGGCCGGGCACTGTGGCTCATGCCTGTAATCTCAGCACTTTGGGAGGCTGAGTTGGGTGGATCATGAGGTCACGAGATCGATTCCAGCCTGATCAACATGGTGAAACCCCGTCTCTACTAAAAATAGAAAAATTAGCTGGGTGTGGTGGCACGTGCCTGTAATCCCAGCTACTCGGGAGGCTGAGGCAGGAGAATTGCTTGAACCTGGGAAGCAGAGGTTGCAGTGAGCCGAGATCGCACCACTGCACTCCAGCCTGGTGACGGAGCGAGACCCTGTCTCAAAAAAAAAAAAAAATGTTTATACCCTTTGGCTCAATATTGTACTTCTGGAAATATATCCTAAACATACTTCTGAATTTTGAAGCCTAAAGAAAAAAAAAACTTCGTGCACAAAATTTTTTCTCAGTAACAGTTATGTAACTAAATAATTGGTGACAACCAATGTGGCTATCAATAGACAAGTGGTTAAATAGTTTTGACCATTCAGTAATTCCTGTTACTTGATTGAATATTAGGTAGCCATTGAAAATGATTATTTTCCAAGACCATGTAATATAACAAGTGCTTACAATAAATTATTATAAAAACAAGCTACAAAAAACTATATCATCCAAATTATGTTTACAAATGAAGAACTAAGTGTCTGTGAGAAATGGTGTTGGAAAACACACCAATGTATTAATAGTGATTGTGTTTTAGTGGTGAGACTACAGGGTTGGTATTTTTTTAACAAAGCAGTTCTTAAAATTGAGATATTATTTACACACAATAAAATTCACCCATTTTTAGTGTACAGTGTGATACATTGTGGTATTGTGTATAATTGGTTACCAGCACCTCAATCAAGAAGTTCCATGTGAGGGATGAAAAATTACCTATTGGGTACAATGTACACTCTTCAGGTGACGGGTGTACAGTAAAGCCCAGACTTCACCATTGTACAATTTATCCATGTAACCAAAAAGTGCTTGTACTACTAAAACTATTGAATTTTTTTTTTTAAAGAAGTTCCCTTATGGCCTTTCACAGTGAATTCCCTCTTCTCACCCCGACCCCAGACAACTGCTACTGATCTTTTTTCTGTCACGAAAGTTTTTCCTTTTCTAGACTGGCACATACATGGTTTCATATGGTATACAAGACTATTGTTTTTAGTGTTAATCTACTTTAAAATGTTTCTTCAATGAGTACATTAAAAAAGAATTTGAACCTAAAACATAGATTTCAACTGTTTCTTTTTCCACTAAATGCAAAGTGGGAAAGAAATAAAGAGCTTTGATTACTTAAGAGAAGATAGTTCAAGCAGACCTAAGTTATCAGCGAGCTCAGAAAATCTCCCTGCTTAGAGGCTATAAATAGTATGGTGTAATACTGATCCTCATTCAAAGCTGTGATAGAGTAGAAGATAACTTTTCAAAGTTTGTTTCTAACCCGTTAAGAGGATAATAGAAGAGAGAGATAAGAAGAGATGTTTGTCAGCAGAAAACTATAAAGGGGGGATACTTTTTCATTGTTTTGTATTCTGAACATATGCTATTATAAATTTACCATTCTGGAACATTCTCTTTAAATAATGCAAAGCTTGTCTGACCACCCAGCTATATTTCTGTTTTTCATTTTTAATGTCTGCACATTAGTCATTTATTTTAAGCTATGTAATTATAAGACAAAAGATGCTGGGTTAAGTATAACCACCCATGAACATAAAGCCATTTTTAGGAAAATTACAGTCTGAGTTACTATATGTAGTCATGTGATTATCTGCATAAACACCTATGAATTTGGGGTCAGTATGAAATAACAAAGTTAAATATTGAGTGAAAAATGCTATACACACATTATGTTTTTATGTGTGTGCACATCAATATATATGCAGTTGAGAATGTTAAATAAAAGTGTTCTTTCATTCTTTCCTTATTTTACAAAAGAAAAAATTTTGAATGTTTTGCTTCCCAATAACTCCCAAATACCTTATTTAATGCTTTTTAATTGTGATAAAATATGTGTAACAAAATTTACTATTTTAATCATTTTAAGTGTACAGTGTAGTCGCATTAAATACATTCGCATCGTTGTGCAACCACCATCCCCATCCATTTCCAGAACTTTTCTCATCTGGCAAAACTGAAACTCTGTACCCATTAAACACAACTTGTCCTTCTTTCCTCCCAGCAAGGTTTTGGCAGCCACCATTCCACTTTCTATCTCTATGATTTTGAATACCGTAAGTACCTCATATGAGTGAAATCATATGGTATTTGTCCTTTTTTTATTATATGGCAGAACATTTCTATGAGTATTTCCTCGTGGTGACATAGGGAAGTTGATCCTATAATGATACAAAGATGCTCTGGGCTGCTTTCCTCATGTATCTTGATGCTCCTTGACAAGAATATCTCTATCTGTATTTTTCGCTGGTATATAGTTAACTATTAATGGTACACTGTGTTGTAGCCATATAATAAAACAGAGTAGTCCTTAACCTGACTGAAGGACTCTGTTGTGTTGGGTACTTGACAGGAATTTTTAATCTGGAAATTTCTTAAATTTTAGGAAATTTATTTTTGTATTATTTCTTATATACTTTTCTCCCTGCACTATTCTCTGCTCTCTTTCTGAAATTTCTAATAATTTGGATTTTAGACCTCTTAAACTTATTTTCTAATGTTTTTCTCTTCCTCTCTAGTTTTCCCAATTGTTTGTTTTAATTTTTGGTCAAGATTGTCAACTTTTAATCCTTCTTCTAAATTTCTAATCCTTCTCCTAAATTTTAATTACTGTTATCATGATTTTAATTTCTATGATCTGATTTTTATTTCTTTCTTTTTAAAAATAAAACCCTGTTCTACTTTCCTGAATGCCATATCTTTTTTATTTCTTGGATGATATTATAGTTTTTTGAAGTATCTTCTCACTGATTTACTTCTATTTTCTTTAATTCCTCTTTGGTATTCACCTATCACTCACATTAGAGGCTTTCTTGAAGGTCTGAGGATCCTTTGCTTCCAGCATGTAAAAAAGAGCTAATTGATAGCTGTGGATTCCTGTGTGGGTGTTGGGGGAGGAGGGCCTTATAGAGTGTGGACTTTAATGCAGGATCACTGGAATGAGTTATCTGGGTAAGGTGGGGGGTACAAATCTCAGTAGCTTTGAGCCTTTTCTTTGAGCTGAGTTTCCCAGGGAGAAGTTTTCCATCTCCTTCCTGGGATATTTAATGCTGGCTTCTCAGTGGGATCTCATTCATCAGGCAGTAGATTTTTACTTTATTGTTCTGTCTACAGTGCAGCACCCTTTTCTCTGACCAGCCACAAGTCCAGGGTGCCTTTGATTCATCACTGCCAGAGAATAGGTCTGCAGACTTTTACTGAAATGGGAGTAGTTTCCAGATTATTTGAGTTAGGGAAGAGATACATGTCCCTAACTGCTTTTTAAAATGCAGCTAATTGTGCTATTTTCAATTTTACCTGTAACCCAATTTTAAAGGTAACCAGTGGCTCCAATTCCTGAGTGATTCCAGAGTTCTATGGTATGAATCGTCCTGCTTTGGGGTTTTTCTTATTACCATTGTAAATTTCATCTCTATTTCTGCTTCCAAAATATAGTGGCTGTGGCTTTTTTCCCCCTAGTTCTTTATCTTTGCGAGTTTTGGCCTTTTTATATCCCTGTAATTTTAATAGTGTTTGGGGAAGGTATAGAGGTGAACATGTGTGTATCTAGGCTGATATGTGTGATTGGAAACTCGATGTGTGATTTTTAGATCCCTACTGTATTTTTATTATTATTTGAATATGATTTTTTAGCTGTATGTTCCTGAAATGTGATTAGAAAACATGGGCTGAATAATATTAGTTCTTTGGTGTTGAGATATTCTTCGTGAACTATTACATGGTCATTATTGTAAATGTTCCATGAATATTTGAAAATAAGTTCAGTTGTCTTAGGTGGGTACAGAAATTTTCTGTTTCAATTAATTAAGGTTTGTTAATTGTGTTGTCAAAGTCTTCTATTTCCTTGCTATATACTTGATTTCTGAGAGAGTCATCTTCCTTTCTATTACTATGAGTGTCATTTCCACAATTTCTCCTAGTAGTACTTTCCATTTATTGCTTCATATATTTTGAGGCTACTCTGTTGAATGCACACACATTTGGGATCTTTACATATTCCTGGTGAATTTTTCATTTACCACTTTATGAAGATCCTCTTTACCTTGAAATCTCTTTTGCTATCAAGTCTATTCTAGCTAGTGTGTACTAGTGTTCTTTCAGAATTTCTGTTAAATCTTTTTTTATTCTTTCGCTTCCACCCTTTTGTTAAAAGGTACAATTGACACACAATGAAGTACACACAGTTAAACTGTATAATTAGGTAACTTTTGACATATGTATACACCTGTGAAATTATCATTAAAATCAACATAATGAATATACTCATCACCTCCAAAAGTTACCTTGTGTTTTTCAACCCCTCCCTCTAGCCCCTCTCTGTTTCCTATCCCCAAGCAACCACTGACATGCTTTCTGTCATTATAGACTAGTTTGTAATTTCTAGAATTTCATGTAAATTGAATTATACAGTGTGTACTCTCTTTTAGTCTGGCTTCTTTCAGGATAATTATTTTGGGTTCACCTATATGGTTGCTTATATAAGTAATTAATTCCTTTTTATTGCTGAATAGTATTCCATTGTATGGACATGCCACAGTTTGTTTATCCAACCACTAATGGACATTTGGGCTGATTCCAGTTTTGGACTATTGCAAACTGGGTTGATAATTTATGTGTAAGTCTTTGTTATGGATATATACTTTCTTTTCTCTTGGAATGGCTGGAGTGTATGGGAGATGTATAATTAACTTTTAAAGGACCTGCCAAACTGTTTTCCAAAGTGGTTGTTCCATTTTATACTCCCACCAGCAGTCTGTGAGAGTTCCAGTTTCTCTGCATTCTCACCACCAACACCTGGTATGGTTAATTTTTAAAATTTAGTTATTTTAATAGGTGTGTAGTTGTGTCCCATTGTAATTTTAATTAGCATTTCCTTAATAACTAGTGATGTCAAGCACCTTTTTATGGGTTTTTTTTTTTTTTTTTGCTATCTGTATATTTTACTTTTGAAGTGTCTTTTCAAATCTTTTGTACACAAATGTTCATTTAGTATCTACTTGAAATAATATTTTTCTCCTTTGACATATTCAAGTGCTTAATCAAAGTAGTAAAATTTCTAGTACTAAATCCTAGGTAAATTTTATGTTTCCAAGGTGTGTCATTTGTCAATATACAGCAGATCGTTTGGTGGTTTTTTTTTTTTGAGACAGGGTCTCACTCTGTTGCCCAGGCTGGAGTGCAATGGCACGAACATGGCTCAATGCAGCCTCCACCTCCTAGAGTCAAGTGGTCCTCCCACCTCAACCTGCTGAGTAGCTAGAACTACAGGTGTGTGCCACCATGCCTGGCTACTTTTTAAACTTTTTAGTAGTGAGGAGGTCTCACTGTGTTGCACAGGCTAGTCTTGAACTCCTGGGCTCAAGCAATCCCCCTGCCTCGGCCTCCCAAAGTGCTGGGATTAACAGGAGTGAGCCACCACGCCCGGCCTCAGCAGCTGTCTTAATAGTCTTGATTTGCTTCAATTCAATTTTGATTTTTGCCTATGAATTTAAGAATAGCTTAGTCTATCATTTTTTCTATAATCTTTCCTTGTCAGATTTTTAATCAATCTTACGTTTCTACATTTCTCATGGTCTGAAATGTTTCTAGAGCAACAGTATTCTGTCTCTTGAAAACTTGATAGAACTCATCTGTAAAGCTCTATGGACATGGTGGATTTTTTGGAGATAATTTGTAATAATCATAGTTTTAGAAGTTACTGTTATAACCAGCAGTTTTCTTATTTCTTCTCAAGTCAATGTTGGTAACTTTTACTTTGCTAGAAATAATCCATTTAGTCAGATTTCAAAATGTATTAGCATATGATTATAATAATATATATATATTTTTTTAGAGTGGTTATCTTTTTTTATTATTATTATACTTTAAGTTTTAGGGTACATGTGCACAATGTGCAGATTAGTTACATATGTATACATGTGCCATGCTGGTGTGCTGCACCCATTAACTTGCCATTTAGCATTAGGTATATCTCCTAATGCTATCCCTCCCCCCTCCCCCAACCCCACAACAGACCCCAGAGTGTGATGTTCCCCTTCCTGTGTCCATGTGTTCTCATTGTTCAATTCCCATCTATGAGTGAGAACATGCGGTGTTTGGTTTTTTGTCCTTGCGATAGTTTACTGAGAATGATGATTTCCAATTTCATCCATGTCCCTACAAAGGACATGAACTCATCATTTTTTATGGCTGTATAGTATTCCATGGTGTATATGTGCCACATTTTCTTAATCCAGTCTATCATTGTCATACCATTTGACCCAGCCATCCCATTTCTGGGTATATACTCAAAGGACTATAAATCATGCTGCTATACAGACACATGCACACGTATGTTTATTGTGGCACTATTCACTATAATAATATTTTTAAAAGCATCTCTATGACTGCTTTTTTTCTTTTTTTTCTTTTTTTTTTTTTTTGAGACAGAGACTCACTCTGTCGCCCAGGCTGTAGTGCAGTGGCGTGATCACTGTTCACTGTAACCTCTGCCTCCTGGGCTCACGTGATTCTTTTTCCTCAGCCTCCTGAGTAGCTGGGATTACAGGCACCCGCCACCATGCCTGACTAATTTTTGTATTTTTAGTAGAGATGGAGTTTCACCATGTTGGCCAGGCTGGTCTCGAACTCGGGACCTCAGGTAATCCGCCTTCCTTGGCCTCCCAAACTGCTGGAATTACAGGCGTGAGCCACCGCACCCGGCCTCCATGACTGTTTTTTATATTCCGTTTCTCATTTATACATTTTGGTGTTTGATGCTTCTCAGTTTTGTTTCCTAAAACTGTACTGAGGGTTTTCCTGTGTTTTTTTTTAATCTTTCAATTTCTCAGGTATTTGGTTTTGAAATTATTACTTTGTTCCATTTTCCAATTCATTAATTTTGCCTTTTATCTTTATTATTTTCTTTCTTGACTTTTCTTATAATCTTGTTCTCTTAGTAAGTGACTTAGCTCATTTATTTCCTCTATTTTATTGATTAATTTCAATAAAATGTTATGAAGTTACCTTTGTGTATAATTTTGCCACAACCTGTTTATCTTGATATGTTGTAATTGTCTTTAATTGTAGAGCTTATTTACATTATATACGTGCACAAATTTAGATTAATGCTTCTAAAATTTCCAATTTGTTTTTTTGTTGTTGTTGGTGTATATTTGCCTAAAATTTTGTTATAAATTTCTAAGTCATTACATTGTAGCTGGAAAAATGTCTACTTTGGGGAAATCTAAAAATAGGCTATTTGTGGGTGACAATTTGTAAACATCCTTGAATGTGAATGCACATTCCTTGAGGCAAAGTTCTATATGTAACTATTAAGTAATTTTAGCAATTAAATTATTCAATTTCTTTATATTGTATTTGGTTTTGGCCTATTGAATATTTCAGAATTGTTTTATAATAAAACACTGAAATATGCTTCTCTTAAACTCTGTTTAATTATAGCAACATTACTTCATATATACTTCTACAGAGACCTAGACATACACTGTCCATTATGGTAGGCACTCACCACATGTGACTTTTTACATTTAAATTAATTAGAATTAAATAAAATTTTAAATTCAATTTATGTGATACTCTAGTTGAATTTCCAGTACTCAAAAACCCCATGTGCCTAGTAGCTACCATTTTGGACTGAACAAGTATAGAACATTTCTATTGTCGTAGAAAGTTCTATTGGACAGCATTGCTTGACTATTATATTTTATTGTGGATTATACCTTTGATTAGTGTAGTGTTGCTTTATTTTTTATTTATTGCAATCTGCATTTAATGCTTTCTATTTTTTCTTTCAATTTCCTGATACATATTTGCCATCCTTTTATTTTTAATACTTCTGAACATTTTGTTCTATATATTATCTCTTCTAAATAATATATAATTCTATTGCTAAAATATTTTTAAATGAGTTTAACAAATCTGTTTATTTTCATACTAATATATTTTATCTTCTGATGTCTTCATTTATTTTTTTTAAACAGCTTCCTAGTATTCTTACTGGTTTTCATCTTTTGATCCATGTGTAGAATATTGGTTAAGACCATAAGCTCAAGCATATGCCTAGTTGGGCATGGGTCCCATTTCAATATTTCAAGAATCAGAAGCTCTTAAATTCTTTGTGCCTAAATATCCTCATTTTTAAAACTTGAAAAATAGGGATAAAAATAGTACCCATTGGGTAGGGTTATTGAGAGGGTTGTAGGAATAAATGTTTTAAAAGTACCTGATACATTAGTAGTCAGTGCTCATAACTACTACTAGTTATTTTTTGGGCTGCTTTGTCTCTAGAAACACTGAATGTATTTTTATTATGATTTCACTGTTAAATTACAGAATATGCACAACCTGTATATCTCTAATTATCAGTGTCACAAAATAAATGCAATTATTTGAATCCCATCTAAATTGAGGTCATTAGCTTCTTTTTCATTCCTCCCTCTTGTAGACCCATCTTATGATTTTTGTTGGAATTATTTGTCACCGTAGGTCCATATTGTTTAATATTAAATACTATTTTAACTCATTTAGCTTTGCTTTCAAGAATGATTATTTTTGCATTCTGTAATATACTCATAAGTATTTGGTTCACCACTAGACCTTTTTTACCTTTCTTATACTCTTTTTTCTTTATGTATTTATATGTTTTAGCCAAATGATATCACATTGTGCAATTTTTAAAAAATATTTATTTATTTATTATTTATTTATTTTTGAGACCGAGTCTCACTCTGTTGCCCAAGCTGAAGTGCAGTGGCGGGATCTCAGCTCACTGCAACCTCTGCCTCCTGGGTTCAAGCAATTCTCATACCCCGAGTAGCTGGGACTACAGGTGTGCATCACCACACCTGGCTAATTTTTATATTTTTAGTAGAGTGGATTCACCATATTGGCTAGGCTGGTCTTCAACTCCTGGCCTCAAGTGATCTGCCTACCTCGGCCTCCCAAAAACACTGCAAATTTTGAATCTGCCTTTCTTTCCTTAAGAATCTTTGAGAGATAGAAAAATCTATCCCAGGAGCAAAAAGTAATTAAAGTTCACTTGATATGCCAAAAAATGTGAAATATAGCCATCCAATTTCCTCTATTTATTCACATTGTTTGGACCATATAGTTATCTATGTTTGGGTGGTATCCATTTGGCCATTTCATTATGGGTGTGTCACTCTCTATATGTTTTGCTTGGAAGCTGAAATGGATCTCTTGCCTCTGTATCATCATAGATGAGTTCAATTACTACTTGTACTTAGATGACTCCAAAGTCTGCGTGTCCATTTCTGGACTCCTTCTCTCTCTTCAGTACAATAACTCCTGATTTTAAAAGCTCTTTACACATGCCTGTTATTCACAGGATGTGCATTTATTAATCTGTAAATAATGACGTTGGATTAAACGATCTCAAAGGTTTATTCCAGGTATAAAAGTCTATGATCTATAGCTGCTATTCCTTTATTATTCCACCGGCAGTGCTCTTTAAAATTCTTTTAAACTCCTCCTCCTGAATTTGTTCTTTTTCCACTATTGGTGTGAAGCTGGCCATTATTTCTCTAACAAATTGAACTGTCTTTTAACTGAAGCACAGAGCCTTTGTAAAACATCCATGATCTTTGATTCTCTGAAACCTACTCTGTTACACTTAGTGGCTCCAGAATCCAAGGGGAACATAGTCACCACCTGTGTTCTCAACATTGAACTGCTCCCGAACTCCCTTTTTCTTACTCATCACACATTCTCTCAACTCTTCAAGACACATGATAACTCACCGTTAGGTGCCACTCACAAAGCAGGATCATAAGGGCCAGTACCAGTGGGATAATGAATTGGCTCAAGGGACAGTAGCTATCCCTCCATTTCTGTTTTCTTTGCCTTTGAAATATTTTCAGTAATACCTGACCACACATCATTGCCTCATCTCTTTCTTGGAGAGCTCAAGCTATACCCTTCGCCTCAGGAGTGTCAGCACAGTTTCAGTACAATAGATATGGCACATGCCACACTACTGAGAACACCAAGAGAGAAAAGCAAACCTCTCTGGGGCTGAGGGAGTCACCTCAACTGAATGATGATTACCTACATGTGGACTATAAGCTCCAGAGGTGGCTTCTGATTCCAGTTTACTTAGCTAATCAGAACATGGTGCACTCTCTCTCTCTCTCTCTCTCTCATTAATTTTCATGTCTAATCCATACCAGAAAAAAAAATCAAACCTGTCCTTAAGTTACTTTTATACTAATATTACCGCTGTTACTACTGTTACCATAACTATGAGACTGTTGCTGCTGATACTATTACCTTAGTGCTGATACTTCTACTACTGCTACTGCTGTGGCTAGGGATACCATGACTACCATAGCCGCAGTTGTCATTCTGCTAGCTTTTGCTCTATGGCATGAAATCAGCAAGATGCTTTCCATACATTATTTTATTTAATCTTTATATCAGCTCTTTTGGATAATATTAGTTATCCCTACTTGAGAGAGGATAAAATCGAATCTTAGGGAGGTTAAGTAAATTTTCCAGTGTGACAGAGATTGTAGGTAGTATAGCTATGGTATTTGAACCTAGATCGGTTTGGCCTCAAAGTCCACACTTTTAACTGTTACAGGGCCCCAAGCTGAAAAATTCCTCATGAGCTGATAGCATCTCCTTCCAAAGTACTGGCAAATGTTGCTAATAGATTTCAACTCTCTTCCTGCCTAAGCCCAGATACAACCTCAGAATCCTTTTCCAGTTAGAGCCTGGGCAGCCACTAGAGAAAATCCATCAGATTTAGCATGTTGAGCTAAAGCCTGTTTGTGAGCCCTGTACTCCATGACATAAAATGGCATTCCCCCTCTGCTTTCCCTTCTTTAGCTCTCCTGTGGCACTGAGATGACAAGGGCCTGAAGCCAAAGCCCATTCACTTGGGAGATGCAATAATGTGGAACCATAGGCAGAAGTTGAGGCTGTTGCCACTGTGTACTCCTGACCCTTTTCTTGAATAGCACATATTGATGACTTCTCCATATACTAGAACATCGAGCATTGATTGTGAGGACAAGAGTAACTCAAACATTTTTGTATATATTGTCTCTTAATAGTTATAGAGCATAGGCTCTAATAGTTTTAGCTCTGTCCTTCTCTATACCATTGACCACACAACCTCTCCTCACCAGACTCCATTCTTATTATTTGGAGAATGGGATTTACAGTGCTTAGAACTTTCTATAACTAGAAAGCTTTCAAATCATGAAACGTGCATGTATGAGTGTCACCAGGAAGTTAAGTTAATTATAATTGATGCAGCGAAGCAAAGTCAGACTGAAAAATGCATATCCATATGCTTCCACCTTTAAATATATGTTCATTTATTCTTAGTGTTGGTAAAAAATGTGTCAATTCAAGGAGAGGAGGAGATTTCTTCCTGTTATTATGAAGCAGTGCCAAAAAGAAAAGATCAATTATTCTCAAGACACATTTAGTTGAGCCTTCCTCCCACATCCAAAATACTTATGTGAGTTACACATCTGTACAATGCAGCAATTGTTTCATCTTTCCCAAACTAATAGAGATGCTAGAAACATCTGGTAGTTGATAGTTAATTTGTTTTTTGTTTTTTTCATTGCACCTTTTCATAGGAAGCAAGGAACGCAATTCAATATATCCCCTGAGAGGGTCTTGCATTTATGACAGGTGTGTATTTCTTAATGAGTCGTTGTTTGACACCGTTGCTTCTCTTAAGTCCAGCTGGAAGTACATTCATCTGGCAAAAAAGAGAGGAGGAAAAGTGAAATTTGAAAGAAAGTTGGAGTGTCAGGTGGTTGTTGCATAAAACATCCAGTTCACTCCAGTAATATTTATTCTACTTATTTTGTGCAATTTCCTGCAACTGGCTTTTACAACTCTGTCACTATGATGACTTTTCTGTTTTGAGTTATTTAGCTGCATACTATTAATTTATCTGAGACTAAAATGATATTTCTTTCCTGTGTAGAACTAGGAATTGATTCAGCATACGGCTTGGCCTTGGGACAAACACCTTCATCCCAGCATCCCAGCATCCAAGCCCCAATTGAGGTTCAGAAAGAACAGAAGGATATAAGATTAGTTATTATATCCTGAATTTTCTGTCTCCTTCTTAGTGTAACTCTTTGATCTCAAAAGACTTATTTTTAGCTCGTTGTGACCTCACTGAGATTATCTCTATCCTTCCTAGCAGTTATGATTAGCTAAAGTTATTTTTACTGAAAACATTTCAGGGCTTGAAGTGGGAGGGTAAGGATGCTGCATTGTTGGTGGAGGGCCCAGTATTTGGAATTCTTCTCTTGATGTGACATAATGAATCTTAATTGCCCTGCCCTTAGTCCGTGTCATAGCTACTCTGGCTGGCTAAGCCTGAAGGACAGATGTTGCTTAGGGAGAGGTTCAGAGCTGGCCCAAAGAGATGCCATTAGCAAGCAGAAGTGAATGTAGGGCCACCTTGATGACCAGGACCATGGCATCTGCCTGCTGCCTCAGTGACTTCCTCATGTGAAGACTTGGTTTGCTGGAGAGCTATAGAATATGTATTCTAAAAGACTCAGTGCTAATGATGTTTATATCACCATCGCTTATCTCAAACTTCTCAGACTCCTAGGCTTTGTTGACAATCTAGCCTTTAGTTGGCTTAAAGTACTCTTTCTACACACACACACACACACACACACATACTGAATGAAGAACTGTGCTGTTAATAGAAGCATTTCACTGGTCTTTTTTAAACATTCAGTGTTAGGCAAAATATGATACTTGCCTACTGGTTTAGTGATTTCCTCACTTGATTCCAGTGAGAATGGCTTGGAATATGGGCTATTTCTAATTTGTTCATCAAAATACAAATAAAATACATGCAAAATTGTAGAGTACAATACAACAGAACCCAACCCTTTTTATCCATTTCTCTCAAGAGTCTTCTAGTAGTATGTTGGCAATAATATTCCCACTGGACTTATGAGGTCACTGAAGCAATGAGAGATTCCATAATTTGACCAAGGCCAATGCTAATGAACAAAGCAGCTGTTCCTCTACATTAAATTACCTGGTTAGTCCTGGTTGTCTAATTTCACTTAGCATGCTAAATCATTTTGATTTCCTCTAAGCATCTATTGTAAAGTGGCAAAGCTAATCCAGGTAAGCAATTGGATTCACACAGGATGAGGACATGGTGGGGTGGCCTCTTGAGTGCTGGTGACCTCAGTGCCCAGGCGTCTCCATTCCCTCAAAGCTCTCTCTTGCTGATAAGGTCAGGAAGAATCTTGTTCTGTTCATGCTCTTCTATTGGCTGGCATGCCCTCAGTTATCATTACTGCCACTTACTGACTATACAGAAATGTGTTTCCATGGGATAACCACTTGGCAATGGCATTGATAATTACTATTTGTGCTGCCGCCGGTCCATCTTCTTTTGTCTGTCTTTACGGGTGGTCTCCTGATGGTCTCATGAATGCCATGAATGTAAGGAATGTGTAAGAGTCTGGGACTCCGATTTCAAGGCAATTTTACCTGAACTCACCTCCTCTTCCTTTATGACAGGAGTAAAGAGAACTTTAATAATTAGGTTAAACTCTTTAGGAACATTTCTTGTTAGAAGTTGTGTGTCAACACTGAAAAAGTCACTATGGAAATGTATTCTCATTCATCTTGGCGACTCTGTCTAAGAAGTTTTCTTTGTCTTAGAAACCAATGCAACAGATTTTTTAATTACCTAATAATAAGTGTTATATTTCTCACATAGCAGGAGAGAGATTTCTTTTCCCAAGTATGGTCTTCTATTCTCTTTTCTTTAAGTCTCAAGAGTGGTATTTAATCTTTGAGAACATTATACTTTGCATATGGTAAAGATTGTTAAAACCGTTGGGGATATTTACCAGGAAATTGGCGCATTTTTTTCCTTCTTCCTTTTCTGCATAGAAGTAACAATGATTCTAACACTGTGTTTTCTGTGATCTAAGACTCATGGTAACAGTATGAGCTTTAAGGATTTCACCAAAACCTGTACAGACCTGCTTGGCCCATATCTACTTCGCCTTATGGTTGGCAGTGGGGCTCCATGTGATAGAGATGTATCAGAGTCACCCAGACAATTTGTTAAGGTTCAGATTGCTGACTTCCACCCATAGAGTTTCTGATTCATTGTGTCTGGAGTGAGCCATAAAAATGTGCCTATCTAACAAGTTTATAGGTGATACTGATGCTGCTGGTTCTGGGACCACAGTTTTTGAGAACTCCCAGAGATGGGAGTAAGAGTAACAATTGCCCCATGGCCAACATCTGAAGCTGCTATTCCTTGTGCTAGGGTAACCATAAACCTCTGGATTTAGTAGGAACAGCCTGTGCTACTACTGGGAAGCTTCTGAGTCCATCACATCTTGTTAGGATGCTTGAAAAATGGACAATAATATATTTGCAAAATATGGCCCTAGCTTCTTAAGAGATATCCAAGCACTATTATTTTTGTTGCTTTTTCTTCCAAATCCTTGTCTTGGAACTGATGGGTTGTGAGAAAAATGACTACAAATGCCATCAGGAAAGGAAGGTCTTAGCGTGATAGTCAGTTTAACTCTTGAAGAAGAATTCGTTTTTCCTGTGTCACATGGCTTAAAAGTTAGTTAAACCAGGACAAGCCTCGATGTGTCTGGATTGAGCTAATGAGTAGCTGAATAGTTTACCCATAAGTGCAGAGTAATCCTCATGACCATATGATATAATATGGAAAGTAATCAACAGTTTCAAAAACGGACATCACCCAGCCTATTGTTTTCATTTGACTTAACTGATAATTCCTACGTGCCTTAAAGGGAAAACTAGACTAATTAGTAGAGGAGGAAGAAACCACCTGGCAAAGAGGCACAACTCTAATTACATATGCAAGCCCAGCCACAATTTTCAGTTGCAGTGTGTGAGATGGGTGAGAAAATAGGACAGTAAGAAGCTAGTGCTGTAGAGCCCTCCGCCAAGGGACTTAATGACAAGTTCTAACAATGTCACGAATGCTTTGTGAAAGGAACAACCAAATTGTAATATAGCAACTCATAAATGAAGTGAATAATTATGTCTTCCTCTTCTAAATAACCTCTTAAAAGAGGCTAATACACACACACACACATACACATACACACACACACACACACACAACACATACCACTCCTGACAACTTAGTGATGAATCAGTAGTCTCTAAATGAAAATATTGGCCGGGCACAGTGGCTCACGCCTGTAATCTCAGCACTTGGGAGGCCAAGGCAGGTAGATCACTTGAGGTCAGGTTTTCAAGACGAGCCTGGCCAACATGGTGAAACCCTGTCTCACTAAAAATACAAAAATTAACTGAGTGTGGTGGTATGCACCTGTAGTCCCAGCTACTTGGGAGGCCAAGGCAGGAGAACTGCTTGAACCCAGGAGGCAGAGGTTGCAGTGAGCCAAGATGGTGCCACTGCACTCCAGCCTGGGCAACCGAGTGAGACTCTGTCTCTAAATAAATACATAAATAAATGCAAAAATTAGTTGCAGATGTAAATTAGTTTCTGTTATGCAGTGAAAGGAAATGGTACAGAATTATGAGGTGGAAATAATAGGCTAACAAATTACTTATAGATGGAGAAACGTAATTTATGATCTCTCAGCTCAGCATCTCTGTGTTACACAACTCCAGGGGGCACCATTAAATAGGCTGGGTGCTTGGAACACTTTGGAATTATCTAATGGGATTTTCCCTGTTGAGAAAAAACTGAGGAACAATTATACGGGCTTTGGGCTCTAGATGCCTCCTATACCATGAGGCAGTTTGTTATGCTGTTCTTCAGAAGGCACCTGAAAAGGAAAGCCTAGCAAACATTTGACTGGAGAGTCTAGTGATCGTCTTCTCCAGGCATTTCCCATCTCTGCTTCTTGGCTGCTTTTGTTTCCCAGTTCTGCCACCCTTACTGCATTAACTGGTGTCTTTACCTGCCTTCTGCCTTCTCCCTTGCTACCACTGCCTACACCAAAGTCAGAGAATTTGGAGAATCTCAAGTGATTATAGTCTGGCCTCTAAGTGACCTCAGCTCTTTTGGGCTCCCTTACCCAAAGGAATTTTCAGTTTTTGCCAATTTCCTCAGGCCATTTCAGTTTTTGCCAATTTCCTCAGGCTAGGCTGGAGTGTACTCTGTATCTTACAAAAGCAATTCTCTCTCAGTCCCTGCCCACGAATATAGAGCTAAACATAATAAAAGTCCAACTTGACATATATGAGTATTAAGAACTTCTTATGGTAGTCATTTTTCTAATCTCCTGAATGCATTAATTCATTTTACCTGTATGACAACCCTGTAATGTAGTTGCCATAACTATCCCTATTTTTACAGATGAGTGAGCTTGACACCACGCCATTAAGTAACATACAAAGTTCCCCAGATAATAGGGTAGAGCTAGGATTTGAACCCAGGCAGTCCAGCTTCACAGTCTGTGCTGTTAAACATCTGCAGGTGCTGAGAATCTTATCTCCCAGGGAGTAAATTCTTCCTCCTGTAGGGGTATATGCCACCTCCCTCAAATGCTACCCCTTTTCGCAATAAGATCCAGTTGGTCTCGTCTTTCTACTCCCTTTTAGTATCAGAGGATCATTTATGACCTTCCAAAACATGACTGCCAAAGACAAAGTCCTCTGGGAGACTGGGGGATGGGGTCATGCAAATCACACTTCTGGTGTTCTTTATCTTGATTTCTTTCCCTGAGAAAATGATCAAGATATTTCCATATTGATAATAACAGAACTTCCCTCACCACCACCCCCACTTTTAACACCAAGAGTCCACTCTTTTAAAGTGAAATAGTCCTAATTAATCTGAATTTACTAAATAAATTGGGAGGAAGGGTGTTTGTTAATAAAACGACTCCGTTCCGTTTGAGTTGCTAAGTACAACTAAAGTAGAAATTAGTTTTCACGTGCTCAAAACATACACAACTTCATAAGAATATATTTGTGCCTATATAGCACTTTGGTTTTATAAAAATGTGCAGAGATAAGAAATCAGTATTCAATAACTAACTTTCTTAAGTAGGAGACAAGTGAATTTGGCTAACTTTGACAAACCAAGTGGCATATTAGATACAGAAAAATTCTTTTAAAAAATGAGAATACATCGGTGATGAAATAATCTGTATAACAAACCCCCATGACACAAGTTTACCTGTGTAACAAACCTGCACGTGTACCCCTGAACTTAAAAGTTAAAAAAAGACTTATTGGTTTCCATATAAATTTTAAGATTGTTCATGTCTTCATGTAACAAATTTTTATTGAGTTTCTACTGTGTACTTGGTAGTGGAGACACAGCCCTGAATGAGAGAGAGAGATGTTTTCTGTCCATGGGTATTTAAAGTCTAGTGGGAAAGACAAACAGTGAAATAAATAATTATGATAATATTTGATGTGAATTGATGGTGGGTGGAGGATGGCTGATGGAAGCCTTGAGTAGGGGATCTAACCAAGGTAGAAGAGAAAGCATTCTGGAAGATTTGACATTTATGCAGAGACTTGAAGAATGTGGAGGGCCAGCCTGGGGATGAGTGAAGGACAAGCATTCCAAGTAGAAGCAATAGCATATGTGAAAAATGAGAGGTGAGAAAGAATCTAATATATTCATGTAACTGAAACATCATCTAGAAATAGATTTCATTTTGCTGATGAGGACATTCAAACCTAAAATGGTGAGGAAAACTGCTCAGTGGTGCTGGGTATAGAATGCATGTCATCTGATTTCAAGAGCTGCCCTCCTGCCATTACCTCCATGGCCTTCCAGAGACCAGGCAGACCTTTGGGCAGGATTGTTGCTTGCTCATAAGGCACCTTTGCATGAGTTAGAAATATAATGTATTTCTATATTGTTATAAACATTTTGGGCTGGGTGCAGTAGCTCATGCCTATAATCCCAGCACTTTGGGAGGCCGAGGTAGGCAGATCACAAGGTGAAGAGATCGAGACCATCCTGGCCAACATGGTGAAACCCCGTTTCTACTGAAAATACAAAATTTTTTTTGGGAGGCGTTGTGGCGTGTACCTGTTGTCCCAGCTACTCAGGAGGCTGAGGCAGGAGAATCGCTTGAACCCAGGAGGCAGAGGTTGCAGTGAGCCAAGATCGCACCACTGCATTCCAGCCTGGTGACAGAGTGAGACTCCATCTCAAAAAACAAACAGATGAACAAACAAAAAATATATAAACATTTTGTTAGAAAAAGTCTGCCAGAATTATGTCAATAAATACATAAATCGACAGTGTCAGCCATCTTAATGGTGCTCCATTAGATGTACAACATGCATAAACGTATTGGCTGTTGAGAATTCAGGCCAATCAAACCTAAATTAGTAATCTTTTAATCATCTGTTGGGTAAGACGCTATAGCCATCTCACTCCCATGGCTTTTTAATGGTTCCTGATGAGCTGTCCAGAGTAGAACCATTGACCTTGACCTCCTCTCAGGTGTTTGTGTTCTCTTGGCTCCTGATTTATGACCCATTGCCTGCTGTGACCTTCAACATTCCTGTCTATTCTCCTGCCTGCTTGCTCCTGGTTTCTAATTTATAACTTTCCATGATCAGGTTTCTTTTCTTAATCAGAAATAAATAGAACCATCAAATTATAAAATTTGATGTTTAATTTTAAATTTTACCTCTTTATTGGGTTTCTCTCCCTCTCCTATTTAGTCTTATTTTTGTTGTTGTTGTTGTTTTATTCTTGTTGTTAGCTGTAATCCTTGGAGCCTTGTTTGTTTGGGAAGGTAATTGGAGTCTCTTCTATAAAGAGCAAGCTGGAGAAAAGAATGGAAGCTGGGCTTGGTTTAGAAGAGATTTTCTCAAGTGTGTTACACACTAGGAAATACTAGTTTTACATGATGTGCATAGATGTGCAACAAAGAGAGAAGATTCATTAGTTAAATAATCTTGGGCAACTGTGGGATGAAAAAAGGGCAACCACTTTTCTACGCCGCAGAGACTTCAGAGTCTTTATATGCTAATGTGCTTGTGAGGATGCAACTGTATGCAGCATTTGTAAGATTTAGTTGATCATATAAATAATGAGGTTCTTGTGCTCCATGGAATACTCTTGACACCTAAGCTAAATGCTCTAACCAGGCCATAGAGAGCCTTTGTTCAAAAGAGGGAGACAGTAGTAGCCCATTTGTTGACACCCAAGGAGACATCACAAAGGGAGAGTTCATTCTGGGTAGGCTGTCCATATCTCAGGCAGTGTTTAGTGGCAAAGCAGGGAGGGGCCAGGAAAGGCCAGAGTAGAAGCCTGCCCAGGGAAAAAGAAGTCATGAAGTCTGATGATCACAGCTTCTCTTAGCTGTGTAGGGCAGGGCTCCAACCGCACTAAGAAATTTGAGTGCCCATCTGGAAATGGGCTGAGAGATCTTGGTTGGGTATAGGTGTGGTGTCCCTAATAAATGCCTCAAGGTCATGGTAAAAAACCCTGACTTCAGCATCAGATATATTTTTTTCTATTTCACATCCCAGTTTGAGGGGCCATTTTGAAACACATTACACATTGTTTCACACAAATGGTTATACACACACACACACACAGTTCTGATACTTTTTAACTTGGCACTCTATCTGTAAAATCATTCTATATAGAGCTGCCTCATTTAAAAAATAACTGCACATAATTCTATTGTATAGGTGTGCTATAATTTACTTACTAGTCCCATATCAGTGGGCATGTATGTGGTTTGCTGTATTGAAATGATGCAACAAATATTGAACACATTACTTCACACGCAAGAATATTTCTGCAGGATAAATATTTTAGGAATAGAATATCTGACTCAAAAATAATCATTTTTAATTTTGATAGATATTTCCAAGTTACCCTCCATAGAGATTGAAGCAGTTTATGCACACTCCCATTATGTATGAGAGTTCATTCTTCATTTTAGTTATATTTTTGTTTGACCTACAAAGTGCTGTTAAAAACCTGAATTTTCAAAAATGAGAGCATATTCATTTTCTAGAACTACCATACCAAAATGCCATAGACTGGGTAGCTCAAACAACAGAAATTTATTTTCTCACAGTTCTGGAGGCCAGAGGTGTGAAATCAAGGTGTCGGCAGGGTTGGTTTCTTCTGATTCCTCTGTCTTTGGCTTGCAGATGGCCACCTACTCGCTGTGTCCTCACATGGTCTTTTGTCTGTATGCATGCATCCTTGGTGTGTCTCTTTGTGTCCCAAAAATTCTCTTATAAGGATTGAAGAGAGCCCTCCCTACCAGCCTCATTTTACCTTAATTACCTCTTTAAAGGCCCTATCTCCAAATACAGTCACATTCTAAGATACTGGGATTAGGACTTCAACATATGAATTTAGGGGAGACATAATTCAGACCATAACAAGGATATTTAAATTAACAGTTCAGAAATTTTTGTTTTTGTGAAAAACTTAACATTGGCCCTACAAACCGACAGGAATCAATGAGCTGGAGTGAACACTGACGCCATACTTTAGGTGCCATTTATCTTTGTGTATATATAAATGCGTGTGTGTGTATTCACATATACATACACATATAAATATATGTATTTATTCACATAGAATTAAGAGGGAAGTGTGGTACAGATGCATATATATATATATATACACACACACACACATATATATGAAACTTAAGAGAAGAGTGAAACATTTCTTCCCCACAGTGAAGAGGGAAACATTGCAGACATATTAGATACAGTGCTCAAACAGCTTTTTGCCCAGTACCCCAACATATAGGAAGCACTCAATAAAAATACACATATAATGTTTAGAGTCAGGATTAATTGGGCTTGGGCTAGAATCAACTCACCTCTTGGGAGCCTTTAGTATCTACAAATGAATGGATTTGGGGACTTGGGGGCTAACATTCAATACATGTTCTTAAATCAAATGTGTAAAATCTAATTTTACAAATGATTCTTAATCTCTAAAATCTTTTAGTTAAACATGCATATATTTAAAGTTGTTTAATTTTACAATCTTGATTTAAGATTAACATCCTGTCCACAAAGACATAAAGAACCAGCAAAAGAGCTTCAGATATGTATAATGGAATGTAAGAGTTTCAATGCAAATGCCTTAGGTCTAATTTTTTGCATTCCTCTAAAATATCACAGAGAGCCAGGATTTTTTTCCCTCAGATCTTTATTTGCACTGTATAGATTCCAAGGGCCAGGCAGTGACGGTCAAGGTGAGCAAGGGACCCTGGACTCTTGTTTGTCTCACAGCATACCATAAGGCAAGTCGAGCAGCCTTAGCTTTACTTTTCCTTACCCTAAGCAGAAAGATCTCGACTTAATGTATTAATTTTAGTGGGGGAAGTGAGGAAACAGCAACTTAGAAGCATCAATTGAGGATCAGCTAAGTTATAAAAGTAGTAATTTCCCTCCCCCTACCCATAACACCATCACATGCTATAGTGGATCTGGCCTGTCAAAGGTTTGTGAGCTTAAGTTGAGTCTCTGCAGTACTTGCATGGCCCCAGGGACACAGTGAACATCTTATTGTTACTGCTGAAACCTGGTATTAGGATTTTTAGCAACAGGAAAGCAGACCCACTGGGTGTTCTGAGAGAATAATGGTTTACTCTTATACTGTAACTTGTGCTGTAACTGTTCGAGTAAGAAAAGAATGCCAAGTGGCAACCTCCAAAAGTGTTTCTCTGGCTGCTCTGGCTCCACTGCTCAAGTTGTCCCTCCATAGTCTTGGGGATATCCAGGGAATGTGCCCATGGTACTCTATGTGTCCTCCCCATGCTACGGGAATGCACACCACCTGATATGGTTTGGTTCTGTGTCCCCACTCAAATCTCATGTTGAATTGTAATTCCTGATGTTGGAAGTGGGGCCTGGTGGAAGGTAATTGGATCACAGGGGTGGTTTCTAATGGCTTAGCACCATCCCCCCTAGTGCTGTCTCATGATAGAGTTCTCACGAGATTTGGTTGTTTGAAAGTGCGTAGCATCTCCCCTTTTACTCTCTCTGTTTCCTGCTGCCATGTGAAGACGTGCTTGCTTCCCCTTTGCCCTTTCACCATGATTGTAATTTTTCTGAGGCCTCCCCAGCTGTGCCTCCTGTACAGCCTGTGGAACTGTGAGTCAATTAAACCTCTTTTCTTCATAAATTATCTAGTCTCAGGTAGTTCTTTATAGCAGTGTGAAAATGGACTAATACACCACCTCTTTCTTCCCCTCCTCTGAGTCTCTGTGGGGAGAAATTTGATTGCTTCCATCTGCAATGGAAGGGAATACTTACACTGCAGATGTCTCTGAAGAGCATTGCTGCTACAGTTGCAACCAATGCGTTCTGTCAAGGTGAATAGAGGTGGATAGAGGCCATCATATCACCAACTTGGTTGTGAGAATAAAGTGGGCAGCCCTCATAAGCAAAGTCTCCACCAATGCCAGCTTCTCCCTCATAGTTATAAATCCAATAATATTTGTACTTTCAGTGGCCCTTAGAAATTTTGCAGAAACAATTTTGGTTCTTAGTAGGTATTTTTTAATGTTTCCTTGTCCAGAGATTCAGGGTGAATTCATGATGAGCCCTATGCTGTGCTTAGAATGACCCCTTTCTTTCAAAGTTTACCTGTTGTCCTTGAAACACTCTTTTCCTGTTGACTTTTTATTCTTCCAAGATAAGTTATTTTCTATGAGGCCCTTTAGTCTGTTATGTGCATAGGTTCCTGGTGAGATCACCCTACTGTATCTTCATGAGTCACAAGGTGAAAAAAATTACACCTCAAGCCCTTGCCTGAGTATGTGATCACTGATGGATGGGAAATTTCAGTTCTTAGAAGGAGGTAGGGTAGAAAGAAAAAATTACAAAGGGAAGGAAGATCAAAGAGCTCTGAAAAAGTTGGGCTGTGGGGAAAAGATCTAACCATCCACTTCCTTGCTCTATCTCTGTAATGTTCATTCCAGAGGTTACCTAGAGCAAGAAAATGGAAGAGAAGTGCTCTTTGTGAAGTACCTATTACTTGCCAATCACTGGTGAGAAGTTCTTCATGTTCAATATCTTCTTTAGTCTTAGCAAGTTCCTATGGAGCAATGTTAGGATCCCAGCCTTACAGATGAAAAAATTAAGACTGGGAAACATCAAGTAATTGCTGGAATCTTGATTCTGACTTTGAAACTTCTGACGTTTCGGCAACACAATTCTGACTTCTCATTTGTTCTTCAGCTTGAGTTAGAAGTCCTTCTGAAGCCCAGAGATGTCCCACGTCTGACTCTGTCCAACTGTGTCCCTCTTAGCCATGTAATCTGGCTGCTTCTGCATCACCAAGCTGACCTTTAGGGTTGGCTTCTTTTAGTCCAGGGTTTCTCAGCCACAGTACTAGTGACATTTGGAGGCACATAATTCTTGGCTGTGGCGGCTGCCCTGTTCATTTTAGGATGTTAGCAATATCCCTGGCCTCTATTCACTAGAAGTCAGTAGCATCCTCCCTTACCCTGAGTTGTGACAACTAGAAATGTCTCCAGACATTGCTCAAGGTTGCCCAGGGATCAGAATTGCCCCTGGCTGAAAACCACAGATTATGGGATTCCAGTCCTAAGGCATCTCCTCTTAAGAAGGCTCCACTTGTCTGGTCATCTCCATGAATACTTCCTCATTACTTTCTATAGCCACATTCAACAGACCAGCACCTGACTTCTTTCAGAGAGGATGCAGAGACCCATGTACAAAGTGAGCTGAGTTGAGCAGGCCACCTGGGCTCTAGACAGAGCCTGAGTGAAAATGGTGGCCCTGAGGATGGATGGGAGGAGTTTCTAGGCAGGTCTGGTTGATGCCCCAGTGCTCTTTTTCCCGCTTCCTTCGGAGTGGGAAAGATGGTTAGAGTGGGAAGTATCTGAGGCCCTGTCCATACCTGCAACTCTCTAATTCCCATCCTCGATAGATTTTAACTTTTTGTCTCAGGTTGCTGTGTCTCCCCTGTTCTGGTTTCCTGTCTCCCTCATCTTTTCTCTGCTTTCTGCTCCTTCCTTGGAGAGTTTGGGCATCCCAAGCAAAAGGAGAGACTCACTGGGATGAGATGAATTATCTTTATCAAAGGAAGCATTACACTCTTTATGTTGGCTTCACTATCTCCCAGTGACACCAAGTCTCCTAGCTCAGCAAACTACTAAGCAACACTTTGCCAACTGTGATTAGATGCATCACGGCACACATGGATGCATATGTGTCTAACACAAACACAGATAAAGATACTTTTGCTCTAACTGAAATGGTATATTTTTGTTCCTGTACTCTGTTGTCTTATCTAGACACCTGTTAACATGGGACAGCTTCATAAGTCACCTTATCTTTGATCAGGTCCTCACCGAACTCTGCAGATAGCACCCCTGTGTCCGCTTGGCTGTCTTTAAAGAACACTAGAGAAGAATGACCCAGTCCTGATGACTGGGCTTGGTAGAGGACAGATGGAAGGGCATTTGAATGCTCATTGGTTGGCCCAAAGAAAATAGATGGCCAATGTTTTATGGAACAGGCACGAAGCAGTTGGTGCTTCTTGCCATCTCTTCCTCCAAGAGAACTCCTGGTTTGCTGGTTTGGAATAGTGATGATCTCAGTGCATTTGCGTTGTTATCACTGATAGTTTCATTTGTTTTATTTTTTAACTAAAAGTACAATTACTTAAACATTGATGGTCAAATGCACGTATTATGGTCACAGGCTTACATGCATGATATGCATGATACATAACTGCTAGGAAAGAACAGAACATACGCAGATAGGTAACCATGTTAGTGATGAATTAAAGGGCTATTTCCTTGTTATGTTGTGTTATAACAACTTGTGATAAATATTGACATTATTGGGTTCATTTTAGTGTGACTTGGTGTTGCTTTAGCATAAATAGGTTTAATTTGGGCATAGGAAATGTATAAAAACTTTGCCATTTGATATTAATGGTGATTTTGTTTTTTACTTATGAAAATTTACATTAGGAAGGGTTCTTTTCAGAAGGTAATGACTCTCAAAAGGTAGGAAGAAGACTGTGTATGGTGTATGCGTGTGCGTATGTGTTCAGATTTAGAAATAGATGTGGATTTTTAAAAACTTAAAAATATATATATTTATGTAAAATACAATATATATTTTAAAATTAACTAATGTGGTTACATTTTTGTATTTGAAATCTAGAAGGTATAGACTCAGTGAAAAATGTTTTATACTTTGAAGATATTAACTTGGCAGTAAGATAATGATGATTTTATAAAACAAAAATTTATCCACAAAGAATTCATGTTCTAGATGAGGGGGATTAAAGACAGGATGGTTAATGGGTACAAAAATACAGTTACATAGAAGGAATAAGATCTAGTGTTCAGTAGCACAATAGGGTGCTAATAGTTAACAATAACTTACTGTATATTTCAAAATAACTAAAAGAATGGAATTGGATATTTCTAACACAAATTCTTGAGATGATGGCTATCCCAATTACTCTGATCTTATCATTATACATTATATGCATGTATCAAAACTATTACATGTATGGTTATACATATAACAATTTATGGGGTACAGGTGCCGCATAAATATGTACAACTATTATGTATCCATAATTTTTAAAAAGTAAATAAAAAAGAATTCGTGTTATAAATAGTATTTTAGTTTCTGATTTTATGCTATATTTTTAGTCCTTGTTCTAACTTGTAATTTTGCAACAGATTATGATTCCCAATGAATTAGCTTGGAATGGCTGTTTTTCTATAGTAGGAAACACAATGTCCTTAATATCAGATTATCATTATTTTACCTAAATTTATTCTTTCTTATTATTATTCTTTCTTATTATTATTTCAATCCAGTGACTCTGGGGACATTCTAAAGGTAGCCAGTATACATTGTTTCCCTTGCAAGAGACCTATTTTCTATCTTTTCGCTTTTTGTTTTTGACAAACGTAGTTTTAAATGCCTGCAAAAACTGGCAGCCCCTCCTTTTCAAGTGGCATTGCTGTTTTGTGGTTATTGTCTTGTGTTGCCTTAAAACTTCTAAACATGGTAGAAATAAAGCATTGTTGTCGCATGTGAGCCTAAGAACATCAACTTTGATGAGGTAATGCCAACCCCCTTTCACCCAATGTCAAGTGTCAGCTCGATTAAACAATTTCATGGTATTTGACTTAGTGAAAATTTCAGGGACTGTCGCACTGGGCCTCTGGGATTCTCATCACACAGTAAGTCTAGTTGACTGAAGCATGAAGAAGAAAGATATTGCCAAATGTGTTGCAACCACTGATGTAATTTGCAGTTCACATCTTTTCAGTGAAATAACATAGAGCATATGTGGCTAGCTGAAACTTATTTTAAGTCACAACTGGAAAAGTAAATGAAAGAGAAGAGAGAACCTCATAAATTAATTGAGTGGCACTTTAGAAGCGGGTACAACCAGGCTCTTGAAAGCATACATCTCAACCCTGGAAGTCTGCATTCCAGCTCTCAATCCTTGCAGGACAGCTTTATTGGCTTTGAGGTTTATGATTTATGACTTGCCATTTATGGAGTCTTTATAAAATTTCAGCGGAGAATATTCTGACCAATGCCATGATTAAAGGACAAAGGTTTAAACAAGTTGACCAAGGTCAAAAAGGGAGTTAATTCTGAAGTTGGCATTAGATGTCTGGCCTAGTTTCCATCTTCTCAGTCAGAATTAGCATGAGTGGCCATAAGATCCAGTATTCTCAGCGAAGTCCAGGTTAAACAGTCCCTGTATAAATATTGATCATGCCCCTTTCACTCATAAAGTCTCCCAGTTTCATGAAAAATTCTGTATTCACCTTACTGTCAGGTGTTCTATGTCTTCATCTGCCTTAATATATTTTCCTGATTAATTATTTAAAAGGTTTATCTATTTTCCCTTTGTGTAAAATAAATGGGAGAAGATCATTGTGTCCTTCAAGTCTTTATAGCAATATAAAAAATTCAATTTGATGATTAATATTTTCCATTTTTAGTATTAGAATTTTATTCTTAGTTATATACCCAAGATAAACAAGTGCATATATCCACACAAAGACTAGTACACCCCATTTTCTTTGCATTTTTATTCATAATGGTCCATATAGACATATACATATACACAGGCACAAATATCCATCAACAGGAGTCTGTGTTTTATTTGGATGGAGGAATACTACATAGCAACAAAAAAGAACAAACCATTGGCACACAAAACTGAATGAATGAACCTTAGAAACTCAACATGTTTCTCATGTTCTTCAACATGTGCCTCAAAAGGCACAAAGAATACATACTGTACAATTTAATTTATGGGATAAAAAAACAGACAAAGCTATTCTTTCATTGGTAGAAATCACTATATTGCTTGCCCGGGAGGTAAGGGTGGGTACTAACTAGATGGAAACAGGAGAAGCTTTCTATAATGAAAATGTTCTATATCTTCATCTGGGAAGCAGTTGCATGAATATATACATATGCAAAAATTTATAGAGCTTTACAGTTTAGATTTGAACAATTTATTGTATGTAAATTATATCTCAAGCTGTAAAAGGCCAGAGAAGAAATTATGTAAGAACCACCTCTATTATATATTTCTATTAAATTTCTACAGCATGTTTATAACCACATCTATTAGATATTTCTATTAAATTTCTACAACATGTTTATTACTGACATATTCAGAGAAGTAACACAGGCTATGAATAAAATAATACCATAACTCATTTTCATTAAGAATGGGTATTTATGCTAGGTGAGGGGTTGATAGGTGCAGCAAACCACCATGGCACACATTTACCTATGTAACAAACCTGCACATCCTGCGCATATACCCTGGAACTTAAAAACAAAAATAAAAATTGAAAAAAGAATGGGTATTTATCATTGTATAGTATTAACTTTCTCCAGTGTAACCACATTCCAATTTACTTTGATGTATCTGCACTCAAAATAGCAAGAACAAATTGATTCTCATGGCTCTACTTGTCTTACCTCTCCCTTCCCTTTCCTCACCATCATTGAGTCCTGACTAACTCTTATCAAAGTTCTGTGGGTTTGGGTGAAAATGCTGAGCAAATGAAGTTCAGTCAGAGACAAGGCTGTGTTGGAAGGTTTGATTGCCAGGTCCTGGAGACCTGAGAGGTTTATGCTGAGTGCAGGCATTAGGAGGTCAGAGCTGAGGATACCAGGCATTCTTCTCTCATTCCTTCCCCCTCTCTAAACTCCTGGCTAGGGAAGGGAGATGAAGAGGGAGAGAATTTGAGGTTGGAAGTGTACCAATTGGCACTTTCTGAAATTTGCTGCAGAATAATATTATAATTACAAACAGTCAGGCTCTGTTTTCATGGCAACAAAAACATACTTTAAGGCAAAAGTGTGGTGGGAGTGAGGAAAGGCATATGGTTGATTAAAACAACTTTCCTTTTTTTTCACCAAAACATTTAATTGGCTTTAGAGCCAAGGAAGGTTCATAGTCAAAGGTGCCAGTAAGTTCCTTTGTATCCCACTTTTCATCTCTGCTTTGCTCCTATTTTGTGTCAAGGTTTATGTAAGTGCTAAAGGGTTTAGACCAATGATCCTCAATTTGAGGTGATTTTGTACCCCCACCCCAGGAGACTTCTGGCAATTTCTGGAGACATTTTTTGTTGTCACAATTTAGGGGTGGGGTGCTACTGGCATCTAGTAGGTAGAAGCCAGGGATGCTGCTAAGCACCCTGCAAAGCACAGGTTGATACTCACCTACAAAAATTATCTGACCCTAAAAGTCAATAGTGGTGAGGTTGAGAAACCCTGGTTTGGACTAAACCCTATGTCTAGGACTAAAAGGGAAGGCAGAATGTGTTAGGATTTAGAATCCTATCATAGAACTAATATCTTAGGAATCTTTTCATTTCACAATTCTGTTAGATGTGAATATATCTATATCCAAGGGCTGGGATGGACCCAACCCTCACAGCATTTCTCAGTGACTTTGTGGGGCATTAAGACAAGTAGAGCCACAAGAGTCAATTTGTTTTTGCTATTTTGATTTAAGATACATCAAAGCAAATTGGAATGTGGTTATAATGGAGCAAGTTAATACTATATAATGATAAAATATAATCTTCTTGAGGAAAAGGACAAAGATAAATGAAAAGATCATTGGATGAGTCATCAGAAAACCAGGATCCTAGGCCTAAACTGTCATAGATTTTATGACACTGGATAAATCACTGTCATAAAACTGTGATTTTATGACACTGGATGCTTGGGTACTCTTTCTCAGCCTGAGTTTCCTCATTTATGAAATGAAAAGCTGAAGTAGATTACTTTTCTTTAGATCTCTTTTAACACAAATATTCAATGATTTGATGGGAACCAACATACTCTTCACTAAAAAAAATGGCAGCATTAGTTCTGGAATATTTCAGACAATAAAATGAATAGAGGAATGTAAAAATTGTTATACAGATTATTCTTAAAAAATCTCTTATTATGCCTGTCACATAGATGAAGTTTCTTTGTCTCTATAACATGAAGATATGTCTTTCTAAATTGTCAGTTAAACTGTTTGGCAAAATGTGTTCCAGGTAAAGAAAAATAACTGTGCAGAGCTGTTTAACATTTGTTCCTAATGTTAACTTTTAAACTCTGCTAAGAAAAATAATTCTGTTCAGAAATTTGATCTGTCTGCCTTCCTTTTGTATTGCTTTTGGCTCTTCCAGAACTTCAGAAATGTCAATTTGTTATTCATGTTGGCCTTCGCTAATCCTTCCAAAGAATGTGAAAATGCCCACAGTCTTTTATATTAGGAAATAACTGAGATTAAAACAGATTAAATCTAAGCTTCTTTCTTTGGCTCTGTTCTGATGTAATGAGTGTTATCGCAGCATTTACAAAGGCAATGGGGTTTTTCACACTAAACTGTAATTTCTTTGTATGAGCATTCAGTAGGGCCATTGATACAGTTAGGCCTGGTGACGTTTCACAACTTAAATGCCAAGATCCTGGGGTGCTGCTCTGAAGTGTTGGACAAGGTGGTAGATGGGGAGGAGTTAGAGAGACATAAGTGTGTGTCATGCCAAAGTCATGAAAGGGGAAGAGGGGGATGGACAGACTGAGGGTTGTGGACTTGCAGAACCAGTGGGGGAACATGGCAGGGTAGCCAGCTCACGTACTAATGAATTGGAAATCGAATTGTATAGGTGAGTATCTTCTAGGTAGCATCTATTCTCATCACCAAGAATAATATAATGTTCTCTTTTTCATGTAAGACTCTACAGGACTCACATCAGAAAGAGGGAGTCTTTATTTTCTGGTAGTTACAAAGAATATGATGTTCTTTCCACAACCCTTCATATAAACTGACTTAGGATAAGACACTGTGACACAGGGCAAAGCTAACCAACTCACAGGGGCTGAAATGCATATGGCATTGGTCTTCAGTTCTACCCCTAAAATGATATGGCAGAGGCTTTGAAGAGTGAATGCATTATACTTGTTAGTTATTACTCAGCTACATTCTCTCCAACCCAAAGCTGAAAGAAAGCTGGAACTAAATTCTCTTAAGGGTCTGAGAAAAGCTTTCTGTTTTTAAGAGACTGGATAAGAAGAATCCCTCCCAGAAATCTGAAGTCTATTATTGTTTCCTGTAGTTGCACTTGCCCAAAGGAAGTTCTCGTTTGATTGACTCTGTCTGCTGCTCCATAGTGACTTTCCAGCTCTCAGGCCTGATCCAAGGAGCCACAGAGCATGCCCATCATGAGCTATGTGGGACCATGGGGGCGGGCCTGGGTTTTATGTGAAGTAATGGCTTTTCAAGCCTGGCATGACAGTTCGCAGTCCAGCATGGCAATCAGCAGCCCAGCATGAAGGAGGCAGATAGTTGAATAGATTATTTTTATGGTTTACTTAAAGAAATAGTTTTGATGTCAAATCCATTTAGGTTTCAAATGGGAAAATCAGAGTTAACCTCTCTATACTATTGAGAAAAAATCAGCTGAAAAGTGCAAAAACCAAATTGGTTTACCAACTGGTTGTCATTATAACCAATGCTCTCCTCTTTGCATTCCCTTCACCCCAGTTGACTAATTGTTTAGATCCAATTAACTTTCATTTGTTGGATGTTGCATAAACTGGACTTTACAACTAGGTATAAGAAGAACAAAGAGGGAAGAGTATCTTCTTTGTATTGAATTATGTCTCATTTTTCACAAGATAGTTCATATCTCCCTTTAAATGTCATATATGATATATGCCTCTTTAAATGTTGTGATTGCTTGAAATTGTGAAAAAAATTAAAATTTTTATTGAAATGCTAATTATTTCAGAGGATAATTTTTAGCACAATGTTATTTTTTATCCTGCTTGGTGGTGGTTTTGTCAGCATAACCACATTCTCCATCTTTTTCTGTCTTAAACAGGCAATAAAACAAACAAAAATAAACAGAAATAAAAAAAACACAAGCATCTGTTCCTATTCCTTCAAGCCTTGAACTCTTCCCCAAAATTCACTGTTCACTTAAAGCTTATATATCGGAGGTCACCCATAATATCCTAGTATGAAAGTCATGGTGTTTCCTTAGTGCTCATTCAACACTCCTGCTCCATAGCATTCAACCTTGCTGACCAAGTCTTCCTTGGAATTGTCTCCCTCCTTATTTTTGTGACACTCTGTTATCCTTATCTTCCTATTTCTCTGATCACTTGGTTTTTGCCTCTGCTTTTTGGTCCCTCTTTCTGTTACTTTAATATAGTTTAATATAGACATTTGTCAAACCTCTTTCTCTCCCTCTCCCTCTCCCTCTCTCACAACAATCCTGTACTAACATGGCTTTCATTAATTGTCCTAAATGGAGAACCCCATATCTTTATTCATTACTGACCCACCTCTCTAGATCCATCTAAACCAGAATTTTTCAAACTTGGCACTATTGTCATTTGGAAGCTGGACAGTTATCTGTAGAAAGGGCTGTCCTGTGCATTGTATGAAGTTCAGCAGCACCCCTGGCCTCTACCCACTAGATTGACTAGCACACCCCCAGTTGTGACAGTCAAAAACATCTCCAGTCATTGCCAAATGTGCCCTAGGAGGCAAAATCTCCCCTGGTTGGGAACTACTGAAATAAATATTGATCAGCAGTGGGTAGCAAGAGGTGGACACAGGTCTTAGAAGAGGAGAGATGATGTTAAAAATAAGTAGATTTTACCCAACAACTAGATTAATTCGTAGGGTTTTTCTCAACATTAATTAATTAAGCTTTTCCAACAAATTAGGTAGGAAAAATATTTCTGCTTTTTCTCATAGAATGTAGTCAATTTTCAAATGTTTTTGTTTTCACACAAAGTACTTAGCCATATAGAGCTAAATGATAATAACAGAAATGGTGTTCTTAGAACTTTCATCTTAGTTCTGTATTAAAGACCACTTATTTGACCATTTTCCCCATGTAATAACATTAAACTCCTTTAGAAAAGCTCTGGAACATACCCAATACCAAAAGGAAAAACTGTATGGTTAAAGATTAGAAAAAGTGCAGAGTTAACCTTTAGACATTTCAAATAGACAAGGCAAACATTCTCCTTTAAGCCAAGTGTCTGTCTCTTTAGAGTCTATCAATTTAATTTTTATCAGTTTTAACCAACTTCTTTTTTTTATTATTGTACTTTAAGTTTTAGGGTACATGTGCATAATGTGCAGGCTAGTCACATATGCATACATGTGCCATGTTGGTGTGCTGCACCCATTAACTCGTCATTTAACATTAGGTATATCTCCCAATGCTATCCCTCCCCCCTCCCGCCACCCCACAACAAAACCAAACACCGCATGTTCTCACTCATAGGTGGGAATTGAACAATGAGAACACATGGACACAGGAAGGGGAACATCACACACCAGGGCATGTTGTTAACCAACTTCTTAAGAATGAAAGAAACCATGTTTATATCCTGGAATTTTAGTATTAAGGGAAGGCTCTAGATTTAGGAGACAGAGAACATTGGGTTAATAAGCCTGCCATTCAAGTTTTACTAAAAGATTTGCTTCTCTGGAGATTTTTGTCAAAATTACAATTTTCAGACTAAAATTATTAAGCATAGGTGCGCAAAACAAAATTTAAAAGCTATCATGACCTTTTGACTGGATAAGTTATGTCACTAGGAAACTAGCCTTACTTTCAATTATCTTAGCATGGTCTGTTTGGTTTTCCACTAGCTTTCAATCTTTATTTATAATAAGAAGACAAATAATACAGCTAGGTGCGTATTAGTTTCCTATTGCTGCTGCAACATATTACCACAAATGTAGCAACTTAAAACAACACAAAATCTCACTGCTCTGTAAGTCAGAAGTCAAGTTGGCTTGGCTGGTTTCTCTGCTCAGGGGCTCACAAGGCTGAAATCAACGTGTCAGCCAACTAGGCTCTCCTCAGGAGACTCTGAGAAAAATCCACTTCCAAGTTCTTTGGAGTTGTTAGCCAATTCAATTCCTTGCAGTTGTAGGCTTGAGGTCCCTGTTTCCTTGCTGGCTGTCAGTCAGACCACTCTGCTCCCAGCAGCTGCCTACATTCTTTCTCTTGCTTTCCCCTGGCCCCTGCCGACGGTGGTGGGTTGAGCCTCTCTTACCCTTGGAATCTCTTCAGTTTCCCCTTCCGTCATTGCTATAAACTGAACATTTGTGTACCTCCAAAATTCATATATTTAAACTTAATACCAATGTGATGGTATTTGAAGGTGGGGACTTTGAGGGTGATTAGGTCATGAGGGCGGAGCCTCATGAATGGGATTGTTGCTCTTATAAAAGAGACCCCAGGGAGCTCCCTCACCCCTTTCACCATATGAGGACGGAGCCAGAAGGCCCTGTCTATGAACCAGTAAGCAGGCCTTCACCAGACACCAATCAGCCAGTGCCTTGATCTTAGACTTCCCAACCTTCAGAATTGTGAGAAATAAATTTCTATTATTTATAAATTACCCAGTCTAAGGTATTTGGTTTTAGCAGCCCAAACAGACTAAAATATCTTTCTGTAGGTTCTTTATACATATATAAAATATATCCTAGTTTACTTCTTTCTTTTACGAAAACAATATGAAATTCCATTTATATAAAAAGTACAGAATAGGTAAATCCATACAGACAGAAAGTAGTGGTTGCCTAAGACTGAGGGTGGGGTGTTGTAAGGAGTAACTGTAAAAGTAACTGCTAAAAGTATGGGGTTTACTTTTAGAGGGATAAAAATGTTCTCAAATTAGACAGTGGTGATAGTTGCACAACATCATGAATGTACCAAAAACCACTGAACTGTATAGTTTAAAAGGGCAAGTTGTATGATATATGATGTATCTTAAGAAAAAGAAAACTAGGTCTAATCCTTCCTTTTTCTGTGACGTGGGCAAATGATTTATTGAAACTGGTTGAACCCCAAATGACTCTCTTCTGAAAATGAAGGAGGGGCTCCCAGCAGGAATGCTGGAAGGGTGAAAGTTGATGTTTGCGAAGCCCCTGCACATGGTCTGCCCTCTATAAATTGGGATGTGCTGACTCTTTCACTCACTCCCCAAATCCTAGAGAGGGGCCCCGTAAGGACGCTAAAGGACTGGTTGGTACCTGCAGGGGAATGAGGAGCACCAAGGAGAAGAGGCAGGGACTGCCCAGGGTGATTAGAGTCTAACCACCCTTTCCTGATTGGGCTCTTTTTTCATGAGCTGGTTCTGGTCTTGGGAAAGCCACCTTGGAGTAAAATCAGGAATAGCTGTTGGGAGAAATAACATGTTTATCAAAGGTCAAGTGTATAAAACCTTCTGAAGCAATACCATGGCTAAAATCATGTGTTTTCCTTTTCCTTAAATTTTGGCATCTCTTTTCTTTTTAGCCACTTGATTGCCAAGCCCCATAGAAGACAGATAATTTACAAGAAACTCATAGAGACTCAAAATGTAAGATTCTCTGAAAGAAATTGAGATGTAGTTCTTAGGTTAAGGGAAATGATTAACTTGATTTATCTGTGAAGGTTTTTTCTCAGTGTGGAGGAAAATAGATAATGTGCATTGCCAAGTGATTTGCAAGACATTGATTGACTTAGTAAACATTTATTGAATATCTACTTTGTTTAAAGCATTGTGTTGGGCACGCTTGGGGGAAAAATTAGATACAGTTCTTAAACAGAAGGAAGAAAAGAAATCCATGTTTTTGGAAAGGCTGTGACTCATTTAAGCTCCATAACATCGAGGAAGATGAGAATTACAATATTATTATATGTAATTTTTGGTATTAATGGGATTGAACTTATGAAATAATACATAGTGAGTGATAAAGGTTCAAATCCAGGTTGGATTAGCTCAAACATGTACTTTCTTCTCAGTACTCCATATTGCTTTTCTTATTTAAATGTCTTCATAATTTCTTTAAGATATTTTCATAAATTGGGATTTAAAATGTATTCTGGTACTATCATTGAAATGGTTTATATATTTCATATATATGTAAATTCACAGATTGAAAATATAAATTTTGAGAAGGTTAGTATGTGTAATATACTTTTTAAATATAGGTCTGTGTGCTTTACATACACATGCAATTAATTTAAGCAAAAAGAAAATAGCTATATGAAAAAATCTATACCTTTTTCAAAAGGATTATATTTCTGCAAGAGCTTGGTTCTTTATTTATTTGGCTAGAATAATGTTAGACATTTTAAAATAAGCAATATTTTTCCCCAAAAATGTTGACATCTTTAACATCAACATAATGTCAGTTATTATGTATATATATATATAGACACACATATATATATACACAACTGTTCCCTTTTATGATTCTTTCTCTTTATCCATGGGCTTCAATTGCCAGCGAAAATTTTTGGAACTATTACATGACATTTTTGAAGCCTATAACAAGCATATATTAGTGTCAGCAGTAAAAAGCACCTAATTCTGTTTTCACAGTGGGAAGCCACATGGTAAAGGTTATACACTGATGAAAATATTATTTTGTAACAAATTTATGGGGACAGAGATGGAGAGATTCTTACCTGAAGGCAAATCTAGCTGTTTGGGTTAAGAGTCCAATGCCCATGATGATGCAGCTCATGAAAAATGTCCATTTCAATGAGCTGTTTTGAATATTTAATTTAATAATATTTAGTGAGTGTCTATTACACAAAAGGCACAGTTCTTTAAGTATCATGGGAAGAGTGACTCTAATTTCCAAAACAAAACAAAACAAATGGGTCATTTTATATTTATGGAGACAATGGTATAGAATATCTGCAATCCACATGATCTTAGAGAATTCCTATTAATGTCATTGTGTCTATTATTTTTCCTGTTTGTCTCCAAACGGCAGAACAATAGAATGCTCTCTTCAACTTGAGAAAGTCTTTATATTTAAGGCAAGAAAATATGGTAAAAAGAAACAAGCTATGGATCTGGCTTTGGGGATCTTAGGAAACAACTTGAGAATGATTTTTATCTTGGATGGCTTAGGTAGTGCTTCCCTGAACCTGGGAGTGGAGCTCCCAGTGCACAAGACTCCTTCTTATGCACCCCAGTGATTGAAGCTAATAGATGGTGTGAGACCCAGGAAGATGCAGAATGGCATGGGATCTAGGGGATATGGAAAGGACGTACATAGAGCTGAGAAGGAAAAAGGGCACTGAATTTGAGACAAGAGGGAAGAAAAGAGGCAGTTAAAAGCAGAAGAGGTGTATGTGATATTTTGATACATGTATACAATGTGTAATGATCAAATCAGGGTAATTGGAATATCTATACCTCAAACATTTATCTTTTCTTTGTGTTGGGAACATTCCAATCTTCTCTTCTAACTATTTTGTGTATATCTATCAAAATATCATGTGTACCCTAAAAACATGTACAACTATTATATATCAATTAAAAAGAAAAAATAAATTATATTTTTAAAAACAGTTCTAAAAATAGATAGAAGAAAAGTTGAAAGGTTGTAGATTATCTCAGTTTTGTCAGAGAAGTTGGGTTCATTGAAGACTGAAGTGGGTGGAGGTGAATTTGGTAACCCAGACAGAGTAGAAATATTTTCAGCATCTGCTACTGAGCCACTGGTGAGAAATCTTCAAGGAAAAAGAAGATTTATATAATTCAGTAATTTATAAATGATCCTAATTAGTTTAAGGTCTGCTCTAACATCACTCAAAAACAGATGCGTAGGAATGAAAAGTTCCATAATTGTAATAGAAGTCAGTTGGGAATTGGCAAGAGGAATTCTAGGGTGAAGGGAAAAACAAGTTATTGACCATTGGCTCTTTCAGAACTGAGTCAAGAGGCCACTCAGCTATGGTTGTATATTAGTTTCCTACGGCTGCTGTAACAAATTACCGCCTACTTGATGGCTTATACAGCACTTACTGTCTTAGAGTTCTGGAGGCCAGAAATCCAAAATGAGTTTCACTGGGTTGAAATCAAAGTGTCAGTGCTAGGTCTCCCCTACTTCCCCAGGGTGAATCTTTCTTGCTTTTCCCAGCTTTAAAGGCTGCTGACTTTCTTTGGTTCACAGCTGCATACTCCAGTCTTTGCTTCCATCCTCATATCACCTTGTGTGACTTTGATCCTCCTGCCTCCCTCTTATAAGAATCCTTGCGATTACTTCGGGCTCCTGGAAAATCACCTCATCTCAAGATCCTAAACTTAATAACATCTGCAAATCCCTTTTGCCATGTAAGGTAACATATTCACAGGTTCTAGGGATTAAGATGTGGAAACCTTTGGGAGGGTCACTATTCATTCGACCACAGTTGGCAATCCACTAGAAAAGTAGGGAGGGATCCAGGAAGTGGATGCCATCATGAGGAAGGAGATGCAGCAGGAATTAGGATTTGAAAGCATGGGAAGTTCAGGAGGTTGTAGTCTATTAGAGGGATCTCACGGTGTGAGATCTTAGTCACATGAAATGGTCAAGTATATTGTAATGCTTCCTTAGAGGGTAAGTACCAATGAGATGAGTTCTTAGTGCACTGAAGGACAAGAATCTGTGAACTGTGGTGTCAGAAGGGGCATCAGTAGGGTTGTCAGTGCCTTGGAGGATGATGTCTTTGAAAAGAAAGATGGCAGTGGATGCCTAGTGTCTTAAAACACCTGGCAATGTGTCTCAAAATGGAACAACAATAAATGGCAAAGGAGAGATGTGTAAGTATATGACAAAAGTCTTAAAACCTGGGAACAGAGCCAGGCTCAGTGCTCATGCCTATAATCCCATTACTTTGGGAGGCCAAGACAGGAGGATCTCTTGAGCCCAGGAGTTTGAGACCAACTTGGGCGATATAATGAGACCCCATCTCTACAAAAAAATTACAAAATTAGCTGGGCATCTTGGTATGCACCTGTGGTCCCGGCTACTCAGGAAGCTAAGATGGGAGGATCACTTGAGCCTGGGAGGTCAAGGCTGCAGTGACCCATGATCACACCACTGTGCTCCAGTTTGGGTGACAGAGCAAGACCCTGTCTCAACAAAACAAAACAAAACAACCCCCCCCCCCCCACACACACACACACAAACTAGGAACATTATAGCATGTTGATGTTGGGGCAGGAACCTAAAAGCTATAGAAGAAAGTAGGGACTATTCCATCTCCTCCTAGTCATTCTAATCCCATCCCCAAGTCATGGGAAGTGTGAGAAGGAGCAATCAAACTTCCTTCGGAAAGGCTGGGAAGGGAGGTAGAGCCTTGAGGATAAGGCAAGGGGCAAAGACATTAGAGAATATGAAGGCATATGGATATATTATCAGTAGACTATGGGCTGCAAAATAGTAGGAGTAGAGTTACCTTCTTGAGAGCAGGCCTGGGATAGTTCTGAAATGTGAGAAGGAGAGTTTTCTGGAGTTTAGAGTGGGAAGACATTTGTAATTACAGCAGTGAGTGCTGATACTTGAGACAGTGCTCTTTCTTCCTAGTGGGAGAGGAAGAAAGCCAATGCATTCTTTTGCCAGATATTTTATGTCACAAAGATGCCTCTGAATACAAATTACCTATGTGTAGCCTCTTGGCACTTACAAAGCTTCTTCACAAACTACCATATCTTTGAATCCTCCACTTGTGTAAGTATTTATATCATTGTTTTATAGATGAGCCCACTAGGCTCAGAGGCATCACAGGACCAGCCACAGGTCACATGGCTAATAAATGACAGAGTTGAGGCCAATCCCAGATTTCCAATTCAAGTCCAGTTTTTTGTTTTTTTCTCCCTGCCCCCTGCATTTAGAAAGAAAAGTAGCCTGAAAAATACTAGCACAGTTGAAGAGAGTGTGGAAAAATAAGAATTTATTAAACCACCAGATAATTTAAAAATTGGTGTTCAACAGGAAAAGGGAGGAGGTGGTTAAGAGAATTTTTCAAACTTAGAAGTTAATATGAAAATGGTACCACGAAACCTTGAAGGAAAAATTTATTGCCTTGTAAACCACCATTGTGTTGACTTGTTGTTCATATTGTGGTGAGTCCTGAAAGTGTTGGCCTACAAATTTTCCATGTGGTGTGGACACTGCAGTTTTGACTTCTGAAATGACCATATCATTTTGAAATTTCAAGTGACAGAAAGGACAAACTACCAAGCAAAACAAAGCTGAAGTCATCCTAACAAGTTCCTGAATTGGTTAAAGTACAGAGTGATTGAGTAGCATATGTGTGTGTGGGGGTGGGGGGGGGCAGGTGGGTGGTGTGTTTCTCAGGGCTATTTATTTATTTTTATTTCCAACTTTGATTTTAAGTTCAGGGGTACATGTAGGATGTGCAGGTTTGTTACATAGGTAGCTATGTGCCATGGTGGTTTGCTGCACAGATCATCCTATCACTCAGGTGTTAAGCCAGCATCCAACAGCTATTCTTTCTGATGCTCTTCCTCCTCCCACCCTCCAACAGGCCCTAGTTTGTGTTGTTCCTCTCTGCCCCCCATCATGTGTCCATGTGTTCTCATCATTCAGCTACCACTTATAAGTGAGAACACACAGTATTTGGTTTTCTGTTCCTGCGTTAGTTTGCTAAGGATAATGGCCTCCAGGTCTATCCATGTCCCTACAAAGGACATGATCTCATTCCTTTTTATGGCTGCATAGTACTCCATTGTGCATATGTAACAATTTTTTTTTTTTATCCAGTCTATCATTGATGGGCGTTTAGGTTGATTCCATGTCTTTGCTATTGTAAGTAGTGCTGCAATGGACATAGATGTGCATGTATCTTTATAACAGAATGATTTATATCCCTTTGAGTATATACCCAGTAATGGGATTGCTGGGTCAAATGGTATTTCTGCCTCTAGGTCTTTGAGGAATTGCCACACTGTCTTCCAAAATGGTTGAACTAATTTACACTCCCATCAACAGTATAAAAGCATTCCTTTTTCTCCACAACCTCGCCAGCATCTGTTGTTCTTGACTTTTAAGTAATAGCTATTCTGACTGGTGTGAGATGGTATCTCATTGTGGGTTTGATTTGCATTTCTCTGATGATCTGTGATGTTGAGCTTTTTTCATATGATTGTTGGCTGCATATAGGTCTTCTTTTGAGAAGTGCCTGTTCTTGTCCTTTGCCCACTTTTTAATGGGGTTGTTTGGTTTTCCTCTTGTTAATTTGTTTCAGTTCCATATGGATGCTGGACATTGGACCTTTGTCAGATGGATAGTTTGCAAAAATTTTCTCCTATTGTGTAGGTTGTCTGTTTACTCTGTTGATAGTTTCTTTTTCTGTGCAGAAGCTCTTTAGTTAAATTATATCCCATTTGTCAATTTTTTGCTTTTGTTTCAATTGCTTTTGTCTTTGTCATGAAATCTTGCCTGTGCCTATGTCCTGAATGGTATTGCCTAGGTTTTCCTCTAGATTTTTTATAGTTGGGGGTTTTACATTTAAGACTTTAATCCATCTTCAGTTGATTTTTGTATATGGTGTAAGGAAGGGGTCCAGTTTTAATTTTATGCATGTGGCTAGCCAGTTCTCCCAGCACCATTTATTAAACAGGGGATCCTTTCCCCATTACTTGTTTTTGTCAGGTTTGTCAAAGATCAGATGGTTGTAGATATGCAGTCTTATTTCTAGGTTCTCTATTCTGTTCCATTGGTCTATGTGTCTGTTCTTATACCAGTGCCACACTGTTTTGGTTACTGTAGCCCTATAATATAGTTTGAAGTCAGGTAGCATGATGTCTCTAGCTTTGCTCTTTTTGCTTAGGATTGCTTGAATATTTGGGCTCTCTTTTTTGTTCCATATAAATTTTAAAATAGTTTTTTCTAATTTTGTGAAGGATGTCAATGTCAGTTTTATGGGAATAGTGTTGAATCTATAAATTGCGTTGGGCAGTATGTACATTTTCACAATATTGATTCTTCCTGTCCATGAACGTGGAATGTTTTTCCATTTGTTTGTGTCATCTCTGATTTCTTTGAGCAGTGGTTTGTAGTTCTCCTTGAATAGGTCTTTCACTTCCCTTGTTAGCTATATTCCCAGGTATTTTATTCTTTTTGTGGCAATTGTGAATGGGAGTTCATTTGTGATTTGGTTCTCAGATTGCCTGTTAGTGTACAAGAATGCTAGCAATTTTTGCACATTGATTTTGTATTCTGAGAATTTGCTGAATTTGCTTATCAGCTTAAGAAGTTTTTGGGCTGAGATGATGGGGTTTTCTAGGTATAGGATCATGTCATCTGCAAACAAAGATAGTTTGACTTCCTCTCATCCTATTCGAATATGATGTATTTCTTTCTCTGCGTGATTGTCCTGGCCAGGACTTCAAATACTATGTTCAATAGGAATGGTGAGAGTGGGCAACCTTGTCTTGTGCCAGTTTTCAAGGGGAATGATTCCAGTTTTTGCCCATTCGGTATGATATCGTTTGTGGGTTTGTGATGTATGGCTCTTATTATTTTGAGGTATGTTCCTTCAAGACCTAGTTTATTGAGAGTTTTTAACATGAAGGGATGTTGAATTTTATCAAAGGCCTTTTTCTGCATCTATTGTGATAATCATGTGGTTTTTGTCTGCAGTTATGTGATGAATTACATTTATTGATTTACATATGTTGAACCAGCCTTGCATCCCAGGGATGAAGCCTACTTTACTGTGGTGGCTAAGCTTTTTGATCTGCTGCTGGACTTGGTTTGTCAGCATTTTGTGCAGGATTTTTGTATCAATGTTTATCAAGGACATTGGCCTGAAGTTTTCTTTTTTTGTTGTATCTATGCCAGGTTTTGACCTCATAGAATGAGTTAGGGAGCAGTCCCTCCTTTTCAATTTTTTTTGAAATGGTTTCAGTAGGAATGGTACCAGCTCTTCTTTATATCTCTAGTAGGATTCAGCTGTGAATCCATTTGGTGGTGGCTTTTTTTTTTTTTTTTTTTTTGGTTGGTAGGCTATTTATTACTGCCTCAGTTTCAGAACTTGTCATTGGTCTATTCAGGGATTCAATTTCTTCCTAGTTCAGTCTTGAGAAAGTGTATGTGTCCAGGAATTTATCCATTCCTTCCTTGTAAATTTTCTAGTTTATGTGCACAGAAGTGTTTATAGTATCCTCTGATGGCAGTTTGTATTTCTGTGGAGTCAGAAATCAGTGATTTCTGATTGTATTTATTTGAATCTTCTCTCTTTTCTTCTGTATTAGTCTAGCTAGTGGTCTGTTTTATTAATTTTTTTCAAAAAACCAGCTCCTGGATTCATTGATTTTTTGGAAGGGTTTTTCATGTCTCTATCTCCTTCACTTCAGCTCTGATTTTGGTTATTTCTTGTCTTCTGCTAGCTTTGGGGTTTGTTTGCTGGCTCTCTAATTCTTTTAGTTGTGATGTTAGGTTGCTAACTTGAGATCTTCTAGCTTTTTGATGTGGATATTTAGTGCTATAAATTTCCCTCTTAACACTGTGTTAGCTGTGTCCCAGAGATTCTGGTATATTGTATCTTTTTTCTCATTAGTTTCAAATAACTTCTTGATTTTTGCCTTCATTTCATTATTTACCCAAAAGTCATTCAGGAGCAGGTTGTTCAGTTTCCATATACTTGTGTGATTTTGAGTGAATTTCTTAATCTTGAGTTCTAATTTAATTGTGTTGTGGTCCAAGAGACTGTTATGATTTCAGTTCTTTTGCATTTGCTGAGGAGTGTTTTACTTCCAACTATATGATCAATTTTAGAGTAAGTGCTGTGTGGTGATGAGAAGAATGTATATTCTGTTGTTTTTGGATGGAGAGTTCTGTAGATATTTATCAGGTCCACTTGATCCTGAGCTGAGTTCAGGTCCTGAATATTTTTGTTAATTTTTTGCCTTGATGATCTGTCTAATATTGTGGGATGTTAAAGTCTCCCAGTATTATTGTGTGGGAGTCTAAGTCTCTTTGAAAATCTCTAAGAACTTGTTTTATGAATCTGGGTGTTCCTATATTGGGTGCGTATATATTTAGGATAGTTAGCTCTTCTTGTTAAATTGAACCCTTTACCATTATGTAATACCCTTCTTTGTCTTTTTTGATCTTTGTTGGTTTAAAGTCTGTTTTGTCAGAATCTAGGATTGCAACCCCTGCTTTTTTCTGTTTTCCATTTGCTTGGTGAGTTTTCCTTTATCCCTTTATTTTAAGCCTATGTGTATCTTCGCATGTGAGATGGGTCTCTTAAAGACAGCATACTGATGGGTCTTGGTTCTTTATCCAGCTTGCCATTCTGTGTCTTTTAATTGGGGCATTTAGTCCATTTACATTTAAGGTTAGTATCGTTATGTGTGAATTTGGTCCTCTCATCATGATGCTAGCTGGTTATTTTGCAGACTTGTTTATGTGGTTGCTTCATAGTGTCACTGGTCTGTGTACTTCAGTGTGTTTTTGTAGTGTCTGGTAAAGGTTTTTCCTTTTCATATTTAGTGCTTCCTTCAGGATCTCTTGTAAGACAGGTCTGGTGGTAACAAATTCCCTCAGCATTTTCTTGTCTGGAAAGGATCTTATTTCTCCTTCGCTTATGAAGCTTAGTTTGGCCAGATATGAAATTCTAGGTTGGAAATTCTTTCCTTTAAGAATGTTGAATATTGGCACCCAATCTCTTCTGGCTAGTAGGGTTTCCACTGAGAGTTTCGCTGTAAGTCTGATAGGCTTCCCTTTGTAGGTGACCTGGCCTTTCTTTCTGACTGCCTTTAGCATTTTTTCTTCCATTTCGACGTTGGAAAATCTGATGATTATGTGTCTTGATCTTCTCATGGAGTATCTTACTGGAGTTCTTTGCATTTCCTGACTTTGAATGTTGGCCTATCTTGCTAGGTTGGGGAAATTCTCCTAGATGATATCCTGAAGTATGTTTTCCAAATTGGTTCCATTCTCCCTGTCTCTTTCAGGTGCTCCAATCAGTCATAGATTTGGTCTCTTTACATAATCCCATATTTCTCAGAGGTTTTGTTCATTCCTTTTCATTCTTTTTTTCTCTATTCTTGTCTGACTGTCTTATTTCAGAAAGATAGTCTTCAAGCTCTGAGATTCTTTCCTCTGCTTGGTCTATTCTGCTATTAATACTTGTGATTACATTGTGAAGTTCTTGTAATGTGTTTTTCAGCTCTATCATGTTGGTTATGCTCCTCTCTAAACTGGCTATTTGGCTGTCAGCTCCTGCACTGTTTTATCATAATTCTTAGCTTCTTTGCATTGGCTTACAACACGCTTCTTTAGGTCAGTGAAGTTTGATTTATCCACATTCTGAAGCCTACTTCTGTCATTTCAGCCATCTCAGCTTCAGCCCAATTCTGAGCCCTTGCTGGAAACGTGTTGTGGTCATTTGAAGGAGAAGGGGCACTCTGGCTTTTTGAATTTTCAGTGTTTTGGGGTTGATTCTTCCTCATCTTTGTGGGCTTATCTACCTTTTATCTTTGAGGTTGCTGACCTTTGGATGGGGTTTTTATGGGTTGTTGCTGTTGTTTTCCTGCTTGTTTGATTTTCTTTTAACAGTCTGGCCACTCTTCCATAGGGCTGCTGTGGATTGCTGGGGGTCCACTCCAGACCCTAGTCACCTTGGTTTTTCCCATACCTTGGTTTTTCCCATACTTGGAAGTATCACCAGTGAAGGCTGCAAAACAGCAAACATAGCAGCCAGCCCCTTCCTCTGGAAGCTCCATCCCAGGGGTACTGACCTGTTGCCAGCCCAAATGAACTTGTAGGAGGTGACTGGAGACCCCTTGTTGGGAGGCCTCACCCAGTCAAGAGGAATGGGATCAGGGACCCACTTGAAGCAGTCTGGCTGCTTTTTTGGTAGAGCAGCTGTGATGTGTTGGGGATCCCTTCAGCACCTGTTCAGTTTTGGCTCTCCAAGGCCCACAGGCTGGACTGGCTGAGACGCCCAAACAGCTGAGGTGGCAGCCTGCCCTACTGCTTGGGCACTCGGTCCCAGGGTGAAGTGAGAACTCTGTCTGCTTTAGAACATGGGCAGGGATGGCCAGAGGCCCTGGCTGGGAGGACCCACCTCAGAGGAGGAGTGGACCAGGGTCCCACTGAAAGAAGCAGTCTGGCTATGCTGGACAAAACAGCCATGTCATGCTGGGGAACTGCCTCTGCGTCTATCAGCTTAGACTCTCCAAAACCCACAGGCTGGAATGGCTGAGTCTACCAAACAGCAGAGATGGTGGTCTGCCCCTCCCACTGAGGGAACTGTCACATCTCAGGCAGGCTTCACCCTGTTGCCAGTGGCAGGCTGGAATTCCAAGCCAGTGAGTCTTAGAGGGGCAGTGGAAGTGGAGTCTGCAGACTGATGCTGCTCAGCTCCTTGGATTCAGTCCCCTTCCTAGGGATGTGTATGGACCTCTTGCCTTGCCTGAGTTGCAGACATGTTTGTTGGGGATCCTGGGCCCAGAGTATGTAAAGTTCCTGGATCTCTGTGCATTCCTGAGCAGTTGCCCTGCTGAGACTCCATACAGCTCTTTGTGTTGGACCCAAGGCCTTAGTGGCAGGGGATCATGGGGGGATCTCCTGATCCACGGGTTGCAAACATCCGTGGGAGAAGTGGTGGTTTCCTAGGATTGCACAATCACTCACTGCTTCCCTTGGCCGGGGGTGGGGGTTCCCTTGGCTCCGTGTCAGTCCTGGGAAGGCCGTCACCCTACCCTGCTTTTCTTCGTTCTCTGTGGGTAGTTGTTTCCCTGATCAGTCCCAATGTGAGTGCACCTGGATATTTCAGTTGAAGGTGCTATATTCACTTGCCCCTTTCATTCTTCTCCATGAGTGCCTTACTCCACAGCTGCTTCTAATAGGCAATTTTTGGCCCTTTCCCTAGGGCTATTTAATTAGGAAACGAGAAATCACTATTCTCCCCAAATTAACGTGCCCTGGTTACAAAGTCTTGAGGATAATCGAGTCTGTTCTTGGGTCAACTGAAAAGAAAACTCAGACAGACAAAACGGAAGTGTAACACTCCCCCTTTCTAGAATTTAAACTTAGAAATTATGAATACTGAGTATATGCATAATTTCTTTTAGCCAGATCTGGAGAGACTATCAGTTAGCTAAAAGTGTAAACATTTTTCTAATGTTTTTATTCCCAGTTTCTGGTAAAGACATAGAAAGAGAAGTGGGGTAAAGAAGAGCTAAAAGAAAAGAGGATTTTACATGAAAGTGAATTTTTTGGTAATTATGAAGAAAATTAAACAACGTCAGAGATTAGGGAAACAAATTCCTTCAGGTGACATTTTTTGGCCTTTCAACAAAATATTTTACCTCAACTCAATTATTCTGCTGATGTTTATGTGAAGTACTGTGGAGGAATTTTAGATTTTGTTTCTGCCAGTAATTTAATTATATGTCATAAGAGTTAGTTTATTTTAGCTCAACTAGTGATGAATACTTTCAGCTTTGGAATAAATCACAGTTAAAAGATTGTGGAATGGGGGGATTACTTGGTAGAACATTTTCAACTTTTTCCTGTGTCAAACTTAGAACGTGTACCTCCAAAGGAGACCAAATGCACTAAGCACCTGTAGTGGATTTTAAGCATGAAAAAAAATAACTCTGTGTTGCTGGAGGAAATTAGGAACCCTGTGGAATGGTTGCAAATCATATTCATGTTGTATTTTCATGTTCAGACAGAAATTCTGCTTGACAAACAACCAGCGATTATTACCAAACACTTTAAACCTGCAATTCTTAGTGAATGCATGGATATTCTCTTTAATGGATAATGCACCAATTGCCAAGAGACTGGCTTCTAGAAATACATTTTCCAGTTGCTAAAGGGATGAAATGGCATATATCATAGAAGACAAGCTGCTAGGAGGGAGGGAGGGATATCATGCTACACATTCCAAAAGGAATGTGAAACTATTACATGGGGAATAACTTTTCAGGCTTGGAAATAAGAAGACTACATAAAACATTGTCAGACACTCAAACCAATCTGAATGATAATGCTATTCTCCAACAAAAAAAAAAAAAAAAAGAAAGAAAGAAAAGAAAAGAGCTTCCTCAGTTCAGAGGGTAACTGCAATGAACCCAAAAGAACTGATGCAAACCGATTGGTTCTCTTTTAGGTTTGCAAATACAGATTACAATGTTGAATAGCCTTCAGTCTTGCAAACTCATCTTTTCTGCATTCTTCCTTACTTACTGCATTCTTCCTTACTTCCCCTTGACGTCATCGTCTTAGCTCAACAATTACTGCAATTTGGAGAGCTGAGCTATTCTCTTTCCTCCAATGACATAGCTGTAGTTAGAAAAGCCCAGGTTCTAAGGGCTCCTTTTCCATGCACTACGTGTGGGAGCTTTGGCGTTGTACATAAACCACTTCAGTCTCAATTTCTTTTTTCTGAAAAGGCAGAAAACATTGACTTTGCAGAGTTGTCATGAACAGAAAAGGAGGTAAAGGAACATAAACTGCCAACCATAGAGGCTAGCATATTTGATCAGTAATATCTGCTAATATTAAAATTTCAAATGCTGTCAAGAAAAACTTAATCTTCCTTCTGCTCTTTTTTATGCTTGCTGTCCTTTAACATTTATGTTGAGGTTATTCCTAACACACTAATCTGCCAGTTCCTCAATCTCCAGCACTTCCTGGGCCTCCATTTTCACCTCACCCCTGATACCTGTCCCTGCCACCATTAGTAATCAAAGCTTTCCAAACTTCAAGATCTCCAGCTCGGAAAGACCTTTTCCCTTCTTCCACCTCTCCCATATACTACATATATTAACTCACTTAATCCTCACAATGACACACAAGGCACTGTTGCTATTGCTGCTTTAGAAAGAAGGAAACTGAGGCACAGGAAGATGATGTGATTTGTCCAAGGTCACACAGCCCGGAAGTCACAGAGACAGAATTCCAAAACAGGTTAAATGGTGGCAGAGGCTGGGATCTTAACCATGGCATCGTATTTCCTCTCCTGGAGCAAGGCACTCTTGGGACATATTCTCCATTGTTTAATGTGAATCACAGACCTGTGGTTCCCAATGTATCCCCGTTCCAGGTCTCTTTCTGTCCTGACTGTCTCATTCAATACCTTAATCTGGGCTTCACAGCCTCTTCCAAGACCTGAGAACCTCCAAGCACATTAGTTCTTCTGTGTGGTTGCTCCCTGTCTAGTCTCTTGCCCCTTACTTTGCTCTCCTTCCCATCTGCCTTACCCCCTCAGTGATCTCTCTAAATGTGGCATCGCTGACCTCCGAATTTGTGTTTTCCATACCCCACTACTCCTCAAATCCAACAGAACCCCGCCTAACTCCCAAAAGAAGCCAAGTCATCCTCCACATTTTTTACACAAGTTATTTTACTATTTGTTCAGTCACCTACTTTAAAGCCTTGACCATCTTTGCCTTCCAGTATTCAATGTGTTTCCAACCCAGTAGTGCTCTCATTTTCTCCTCACCTCTGCCCCAAACCTGTCCATTCTGTTGTTATCACCTGAGATCCAATTACCTCTCCATTTCCTCATTGTCCAGGTCTCCTGGTGATTCTGCTCCACAGCAGTACCCCTGCCTGCATTTGTCCTCTTCACTCCTCAGCCGTTAATCTTCTAGAGCCAACTGTACTCAGACACGCAGATTTTCCCAGCTCCTCTCCTTCAGGAGAGACAGGATGTTGTGCTTAGGAACCATGCAGGATATGATAGGACCTGGAATCAATTCACAGAGGTGGGCACTCAGTTCTGCTCCAGAGACAAGTGCGCCTCACGGCTTCAGAAAGAGCTCAAGAGTCAGAAATGACTCTCTCAGTGTACTATAAGCAACAGAAAGAAAAATGAATCTCTATACACATACTATTTATATAACTGGAGGTTTATTTTTTCAGATATGTATTTTGAATGGTAACCTGAAAACCACTATTTAGAATAGATGAAAGAGGAAAACATGCATAGACTGGGATCAGATAAAATTATTTTGGTAGCATGGCTCAAAAACAAGTTTGTAGATATCCTATTCAAACTGGCACATGAGTGTTTTTGTATTAACATAAAATATTTTGTATTTAACATAAAATGTCAAGCAGAAATCCTTCTGGATCAAATGTGGAGTAAGTGATTCAGGAAAGCTCCAATGTATACATACAATGAATATGCTAATTTCATGACATACTATAATATGCAAATATAATTCTTTAATGTCATAGAGACAGAAAGTGGATTCAGTGATTAACTTCTCTTTGTCCTTTAGGACTTGGTTTAAGGGTCCGCTTTCCTTGGATGTATTTTCTTATCCTGCCCTCTAGCCCCAGGCTGAATTACTTAGGCACTGTTCCCCTGGATTCCTACCTTTTAGAGCCAAGTGCATCTCTTTTTGTGGTACAGATCATAGTATATAATCACCTTTGATTTTCTTGTCTGCATTACCATCTAGACTGTACTATCCAATATGGAAACCGCTAGGTACATGTGACTATTTATATTTAAATTAATTAAAATTAAATTCAGTTAAACATTCTGTTCTTAAGTTGCAATAGCAACATTTTAAGTAGTCTTTAGCCACAGGTGGCTAGGGCTACTGTACTGCACAGTACAGATATAGAACATTTCCATCATTGCAGAAAGGTTTACTGTACAGGACTCTGATAGCCTCTGATTCCCTTAAAGGATTGATTTTTGCCCTTTTTATTTCTGTATTCCGTACACCTAGCACATAATAGGAGCTCAATAAGTATTTATGGGATGAATGAGTACAGGAAGTTCAAATGCTGAGCTAAGAGAAATAATTTATAACCTATATTATTTTGAAGCCATAAATTTAAGTTTTTCTCATTTATTTGGTTGCTCTGGTGAACATTTGATTGTACTTTGAAATGATGAATTAAAACCAAAATTTTGAGTTGTGTACAAGATTGGCAAATATGCGTGCATTCAAGTGGTCTGAACTCCAAAGACATTGCTTTCCCTAAAGATTAATGGTATTACTTCTGGGTATATTGCCATCCAGCTGTGAGATTTGTCTGTAGAAATTTGTTAATAAAGAACATGTCTCTTCTAAAATCTTCAAAATGCCAGACTACTTGCATTCCTTGTGAAGCCTCAGGTTACCAAATGTAGCAAATATGCTACTCCATGCTGTACTTTGGCTTCAGGAGCATGCTTTTGGAACCAAGACATTCTCAATCAAATTGACTTGAACCAGAAGGAGAGGTATTAACTCACATAAAGAAACATCCATAGATGGAGCGTGTTCAGGGTGGTTGATTCCATGACATAATGATGTCAACAAAGATCCAAGTTCTTGATACCACTTGCCCCACGGCCACCTTTATTATCAGATTAACTTTAGGCAAGATGATGGATCTTGGCATCGCCTACAGAAACAATGCTTTCCAAAGAAAGAAGAGAGACCGTCTCTTCTGTTGCCCTCTCAAAAGAATTAGGAAACCTGTCCTAGAAGCCCTATGTGACTTCCTCTCATCTCTCATTGGCCAGAATAAGGTCACATACCCATTTTCTATCCAATCACAAGTGAGAAGACATACATTATTTCTACATCAATCAGGTCCACAGATAGAGCTGAGGATAGGTTCAGACTCCCTCACGTGAAACATATGGTGGCCTAGGAGCAAGAAATCTTTGAATGATATAGGGATCCCTTAGCAAGCAAGGAAGGAAATGGATGTTGTACAGTCAACCAACAATTCCTGCTCATAGGAATTAGTATCCCAATCTTTTAGAATATGCGACATAGAAATCTTCTAAACCTCCGTGGAAAGATAGGTAGCTTGATGACCACACTAGGATATTTTAAAAAGTCAGTAAATTCACGAATATCAGTATAAATCAATTTTGTCATGTCAACTAAATCCTGAAGTCACACTTTGACTAACATGTCTCCTATATTTAATGAAAAATAATGAATTATGGTATTTAGATTCATATTTAAGCCACCAAGCCTAGGACAATGGAGTAAACAAACCCACACCACATTTCTCATATATCTGATTTAAAATATATATAATCTTTGCACTCTCTTCATCTCGTTTCAACTTCTGGGATGCTGGAAGACTATTCAGACTCTAGGCTGGTGATTCTCAGTTGGTGGTAAGGTTGGGCATGGCCATCAGAATCTCTTTGGGGAGCTTCTTCACATATCTCCTTTACCCCTCTTTTGATCCCCTTTTCAATATGTTCCTTCTCCTCTCTGATTGTGAGAGTAAATTTTAGTGTAATATATATATTTTCCTAAGACTTTAGTTTTTCCCAATATTTTACATGAAGTGTAAAAGAGCACATCTTAAAATAATAAAAGTCTGCACGTGGTGGAATCAGTATCAAGCAATTACCATGTGCCAACTGTGCTGCCAGGCCATTTCATCCTCATTTAACCCACACAGAAATTCTCTGCGGGGAATCTCGTATCTGGGTTATTAATGAAGGCACTCAGACACAGAGGGTTTGAGGGAACTGCTTCTGCTAATGAGTGGCAGAGCTGGGACTGAAAACCATGGCTCTCTCTGTCTAAAGGCAGCCCTCTTCCCATTAAATGATTGATATGTTATTCTGGAGCAATGTTTTAAGCTTGTTGAGAATAAAGCACAGCATGTCCAAGACAGAGAGAGAGCTGGTAGTGGGACCACAGCAGGCCAGTGGGCAGAACAGCAGAATCCTGGCTTTGACTTTGTTATTGATGAATGATGAGGTCTTTAACGTCTCCAGACGTCTCTTTCCATAGAAATCTTCTACTAGATGAGGGGTTGGTAAACCATGGCCCTTGGGCCAAATCTGGCCCATTGCCTGCTTTTGTAAATAAAATTTTATTGGAACACAGCCATGCCCATTTGTTTATATACTGTCTAAGGCTGCTTTTGCCATGGAACAGTACAGTTGAGTAGTTGTGGCAGAGACTGAATGGTCAGCAGACTAAAATATTTAGTATCTGGCCCTTTGCAGAAAACATTTGCCAACCCTTGTACTAGATCAGTGATTCTCAACTTTGGTGGTACCTTGGCATATTTAAATATTGCTGATGTCTGAGTCCAACTCCCAGAAATTTTTATTTAATTGGTCTGAGTGAAGCTCAAGAATAGCTACATTTTTTTAAATGTACTTCAGGTATATCTCATGTCAAGCCAGAAATTTCCCAAGTGTAACATTGAGTCCAAGAAGATGTCGATGTTCAGAGAAAGTTCTGTCTTAAGTAGTAATAAGCCCAATGACTTAAGCTAGAATTTTACTCAGATCTACATGGCTCCAAAGCTTATGCACTTTACCCAATTACTTACTAGCCAACCCAGTTCACGTCTCTGAACTTCTGTTCCTTCATCTACAAAACAGGGATAGTAAAATTTTTCTTGCCTGCCTCAATGATCAAATTGGAATGGAGTGTCCAAATGTACCTTGAAAACTGTGAAGTGCTAAATAAATGTAAATATATTCTTGGAAACATTTTCTAGAATCACTGGAAGAGACTTTAAAAGAAGAGATATTAATATTTTTTTCTAAACTCTGGTAGGAAAATTTGGATCCAATATGTATTCTCCAAATTTCATTCTATTTTATGTTTTCAAATCTTCAGATAGAATGAACAGCACATACCTCTTTCTGCAGCTTGTGCAGCATTCTTACATAAATGCTTTCACGTGTCCCCTGTAGTCTTCCTTTATTCCACCCTGTTTCATAGCCTGCGGCCTTTTTAATCATTCTGCAATTGTTCGCTTCCCAAGCTGCCTTTCTGGCTGATGCTTCTGAATGCACTCCAGCGACTAGGAAGGCTTTCCAATGTTTTTGGACTTTTTTTTCCATTTTCTCCTTAATGAAGTGCCTGGACCTGTCTACATTTTTCCAAGTATGATCTCACCAGCATATTCTAGAGAGAGGATCATCTTTTCGCAGTCGTGGAGTGAAGCTCGGGAGTGTGGCCTAAACCAGGATATGGACATTGGCATTGCTGCTGTTTGGTTTTTCTTTTATTATTCTTATTATTGTTTCATTTTTTATACATATAAATTTTTGCTTCAGTGTTCTGGATTCTTTTTAACATTGATTTTTTTTATTTGTTTTTACTTTTAACAGCAACTCTGATTTTCTTGGTACTAACTGTGATCTACGTGCTATATTAGCATTTGGTAAACTGTGACCTAAGGGCCAAATCCAATGGCTGCTTATTTTTTAAAATAAAGTTTTATTGATACAGGCACACCCATTTGTTTATGTATTATGTATTGCTACTTTTGTGCTATAAGCACAGAGTTGAGTAATTGAGACAGAGACCATATGGCCCACAAAGCCTAAAATATTTATTTAGTGGTCCTTTACAGAAAAAAAATTGCCAACCCCTGTATTAAGTGAATTCACTGATGTAGACATTAACCAGATAGTTTGGGAAAGGAAATAGATATGATATATTTGTATTTCTCTTTCATTTTATACATTTTAATAATAAAATCCATTTATAATATATCTTTCATTAATGATTTCTTCATCACCACCACACGTCATGCACACCTTCTCTTGTGGGTTTACATGCTAATGATGACACAGACAAACAAGCAAATGGAGACAGGCATCAAGATCACTTCAGATGCTAAGTGTGGTGAAGAAAATAAGACCCAGTAATGTTATAAAATGTGATGTTCAGGCTGGTTTTGTGGTCATCAGGAAAGCACCTCTCGAGAATTTAACATTTGCATTATTTCTGAATGCATGAAAGAGCAAACCATGTGAAAATCTAGGGAAGAGCTTTTGAGGCAGAGGCAGGAGCAAGTGCTAAGACCCAGAGGAGTAAATAAGCCTGGTGTATTCCAGAAATAGATGACCACAGTGCTTAAAGTAGAATTGAGAGAGGGAAAGGGAGTTGGAAGCTGAGGCAGTGTTCAGATCTTGTAGGGTCGTGTGGGTTAGAGCAGGGGTCCCCAATCCCTGGGCCATGGACCAGTACTGGTTCCTGGCCTGTTAGGAACCCGGCCACACAGCAGGAGGTGAATGGTGGGCGGGTGAGTGAGGGAAGCTTCATCTGTATTTACAGCCATTCCCCATCGCTTGCATTACCGCCTGAGCTCTGCCTCCTGTCAGATCAGTGGCTGGATCAGATTCTAATAGGAGGTGAACCCTATTGTGAACTGTGCATGCGAAGGATCTGGGTTGCATGCTCCTTACGAGAATCTAATACCTGATGATCTGTCACTGTCTCCTGTCACCCCCAGCTGGGACCATTTAGTTGCAGAAAAACAAGCTCAGGGCGCTCACTGATTCTACATTATGGTGAGTTGTATAATTATTTCATTATGTATTATAATGTTATAATAATAGAAACAAAGTGCACAGTAAATGTAATGCGCAAGAATCATACCCCCTCCCTGGTCCATGGAAAAATGGTCTTCCATGAAACTGGTCCCTGGTGCCAAAAAGGTTGGAGACCTCTGGGTTAGGCATAGGAGTCTGAGTCTGGACTTATGCTAAGTGTGATGGAAAGTCTTGGGAGGATGGTGGGTATGTGACAGACCTGCTCTGATGTCTGTTTGTGAGAGATCACTCTAGCTGTTCTCTGAAGAATGGATTACTAGGGTCAGGAGAAAAGGCAGCCATCCCAGTTATTAGCTATAAACACAATACTGTCTTCGATTACAGAGGAAACTTGGTAAAACTTAATGGAGCCCACACTTCCACTTGGAAAGGAAGATCCAGTTTAGCAAACTGAGAGGTAAAGATGAGGAAACTACCATCTAATCTCCAACTGAGGAGGTTAGCCAAGGAGAACATTCAGATGTGTTGTCCATTCTGCTAATGATATCTCAGTTACTGGTCATTTTTCTCTTTTTGCCCTTGGCAGCAAGAAGCTCAGAGTTAAACTTGTTTAGTGCCATCAAATGTGCCAGTGTACATTTTCTTTCTACTTCATTCCATGACCTCAATTTCCCATTTTTATTTGGAATTTATATACTAACTTGTAAGCTGTATCAAATGCTACTTTGAAAGAACTGGCCAACCCATAAAATAGTGATGGAATCTGTAATTTACAAAAGTCTACTGAAAGTTTTTTTCCCTTTGCTCCAATGTTAGCGTATTGGTTTATGCTGGCTGTGGAAAGACATCTTCATAAGAGTTTGTTATATAAATGATGAACTGACAGTTACAGTTAGCACCAAGCACTCAAACAATTGTCCCCAATTGCTCAACGATGCCATGGACACTTCTCACTCCCACTGAACTCAGAGTATTTTGTAAAATTAACTCACTCTCATATATGAATGTAAATATAAACATAAACAAGAAGGTCTAAAAGTTTGTTAGTGGAAAAGAACTCTGGCTATATCAGATTTCCTTACTATTGTTACTACCCTGAGCTACATAATTATTTAAGAGAAGAATTCAGGGAGAAATAGAATGTTTAAACAACACTTTCGTTCATTGGTTCATGGAATGCTGGGCTCATGTAAGGGATACTTCTTTCTCAAAAGAAGCGCCATTCTGTTTGAAGTGCAGTTAGCTGTTAGATACTAAATGCAAGGCTGAAATGCTGAATTTCTTTCTGATAAATTTACAGTCTCAGGCTACACTAGAGAGGCAGTAGAATAAACAGCCTTAGTAAACTGAGGTCTGCAGTCAGATTTGCTGGACTGGACACAGCAGCACTATTCACCTCATAAATGTGATATAACAAAGACAGCAGCTGCTTGCACAAGATGGCACTCTTAAGACAGAATTTATTTCTTCTCACTCCCTTTGTTTTCAGGGCCCAGAACGGCATGGTAGCAATGCTGAAAGGTTATTTGTTGAATCAGTGAATGAATGAATGATTCTGTAAGGATGGAGAATGTGTACCTAGATAACTATGATTTAGGCTAGGATTTGTTGAATTCCCTAAGAGAGTTTTAAACAACCACCTAAGGTAACAGACAAGGCCTTATGGGTCAGTGGGTAGGGGAGGGGAATGGCATACTAACTGGGACTTGGAGGGTGGGCAGGATTTGGCAAATTGGAGATACTGGAAAGAGTCATCCTATGCTGGGAGTAAAGAATGGACAAATGCAGGGTCTGCACCCCACATGTAGTTCTACTTGGTCAGACCTACAAACCACAACAATTAGGAAATAACAGAATCCTTTCATGGCCATATATGGCTTTTCACATGCCCATAGGAATTTTAGAAATTACATAATTTTTCATAGTATAAATTAATTAATTTTAAGTAGAATTATTTAACTTTACATAAATATTTATTTTAAGGTTTTGATGGTTAATAACTTTTAAAATTATATATAAAGACAAATTTTGTCTTTTCCCACTTAATACATTCTTGTTTAGCAGTCATTAACAACTTACTTAAAAAAACACCTAAGGTCACTTTAAAGTTCATATGGAACCAAAAAAGAGTCCACATTGCCAAGACAATCCTAAGCCAAAAGAACAAAGCTGGAGGCATGAAGCTACCTGACTTCAAACTATACTACAAGGCTACAGTAACCAAAACAGCATGGTACTGGTACCAAAACAGAGATATAGATCAATGGAACAGAACAGGGCCCTCAGAAATAATACCACACATCTACAACCATCTGATCTTTGACAAACCTGACAAAAACAAGAAATAGGGAAAGGATTCCCTATTTAATAAATGGTGCTGGGAAAACTGGCTAGCCATATGGAGAAAGCTGAAACTGGATCCCTTCCTTACACCTTATACAAAAATTAATTCAAGATGGATTAAAGACTTAAATGTTAGACCTAAAACCATAAAAACCCTAGAAGAAAACCTAGGCAATACCATTCAGGACATAGGCATGGGCAAGGACTTCATGTCTAAAACACCAAAAGCAATGCAACAAAAGCCAAAATTGACAAATGGGGTCTTATTAAACTAAAGAGCTTCTGCACAGCAAAAGAAACTACCATCAGAGTGAACAGGCAACCTACAGAATGGGAGAAAATTTTTGCAATCTACTCATCTGACAAAGGGCTAATATCCAGAATCTACAAAGAACTCCAACAAATTTACAAGAAAAAAACAAACAACCCCATCAACAAGTGGGCGAAGGATATGAACAGACACTTCTCAAAAGAAGACATTTATGCAGCCAACAGATATGAAAAAATGCTCATCATCACTGGCCATCAAAGAAATGCAAATCAAAACCACAATGAGATACCATCTCACAACTGAGATGCCAGTTAGAATGGCGATCATTCAAAAGTCAGGAAACAACAGGTGCTGGAGAGGATGTGGAAACATAGGAACACTTTTACACTGTTGGTGGGACTGTAAATTGGTTCAACCATTGTGGAAGACAGTGTGGTGATTCCTCAAGGATCTAGAACTAGAAATACCATTTGACCCAGCCATCCCATTGCTGGGTATATGCCCAAAGGATTATAAATCATGCTGCTATAAAGACACATGCACACGTATATTTATTGCAGCACTATTCACAATAGCAAAGACTTGGAACCAACCAAATGTCCATCAATGATAGACTGGATTAAGAAAATGTATCCCATATACACCATGGAATACTATGCAGCTATAAAAAAGGATGAGTTCATGTTCTTTGTAGGGTCATGGATGAAGCTGGAAACCATCATTCTGAGCAAACTATCGCAAGGACAAAAAACCAAACACCGCATGTTCTCACTCATAGGTGGGAATTAAACAATGAGAACACTTGGACACAGGAAGGGGAACATCACACACTGAGGCCTGTTGTGGGGTGGGGGGAGGGGGGAGGGATAGCATTAGGAGATATACCTAATGTAAATGACGAGTTAATGGGTGCAGCACACCAACATGGCACATGTATACATATGTAACAAACCTGCATGTTGTGCACATGTACCCTAGAACTTAAAGTATAATTTAAAAAATACCTAAGGTCTATGGGGAAAAAAGAGGAGGGGAAAAGAGGTGATTTGTTGACACATAAATTAATAGTGGTGGGACACTGAGCTAATTGTTTACTGTTCACCGCGACCTCATCTGCACACAGAGGCCATACTGCCTAGTCCACAGAACTGTAATATGCATAAAATAATATATTAGAAGACATTTTAGCAGTTATGAGTTGCTATACAAATACAATACTGGATGGGGAGTTTGGAAACATCTCTCTACCAGTTTGAAGCCTACTGCATAGTCTAAATGAAAGAGAAAGAAGGCTGAACTAGTAGTAGTAATTTGGAGATGATCCAGTGGGCACGAACATCATTTCAGAAGCAGTATGAACCCAATTCAGTGGTTAATTAAATGAGCAAAGTTCACAGAAGGAGGAGGATATGAAAATGGCTAAAATCTTGAACCTACATGATTAGCCAAGTGATGATATTAGCACACATACTCACATATAAATACACTCTCATACACATCTCATACACACAGATATATGCATGTGTGTATATGTGTATGTGTGTGTGTATTTTTTAAAAGGTGGGAATGGAAATTAGATTCCAGAGAACGTCCTTCATCTGATCATGCATCAAGAAAAATATAGTTCTTTGGTGCTTTTGACAAAGGGTTATGGTTGGACTTGATACATCCAGGGAAATGGCCACCATCCCTCCAGTGCCTTTTGAATGCTTGCATAAGATAGAAGGTGTGATTGAGATTGAGTTTCCTAGTAGTGAGTGTAATTCAACTCAAACAAGGTAATAAGGAAGATTTGAAGCCTCATTTACTGGGGTTTGTAAAGATAGGGGAGCTGTCATTCATCTAATAGATGTAGCTTTCAGACTGATGACAAATAGCAGACTAGATGTCCTCTCTGGTTTCCGTATCTACAGAGTCCCATGATCATATGTGAAAAGGTGATTGGAATTGTAGAGAAGACAGAAAGATAAAAACTGAGCTGAATGACCAAATCTGGTGATCACTGCTTCAGTGAGTCATTCTGCAAATATTTATGGAATGCACACATGTGCCAGACCCTGTACATAGTCGAGCCCAGGGCAACATCAAGGAACAACCTGATCGCCATACTTAAAGTAATCATTGTGTAGTGGAGGACGAAAGGATTGCTACTATTTGTAATTCATAAACCCTGAAAAGTGCAGTTAAAATTTCTGTCTACTTTCTGCATTGCTCTTGTGTAGTTCATTATCCCTGAAATCATTGCTGTCACTCCTAGATGTGTGACAATGTGACTATGTCACAGGGAACTGTATTATCAGACTGAAACTGGCAACCACTTGTGTGGTGGGCCCTGATATGTGCCAATAGCTCCGCTTATTTAAAAATAGCTTCCCCTGCAGCCTGCCTGTCCTACTTGAGACCCATGCCACTGGGATATAGTATTAGATCTTGAAAAGTTCCTTTACGCCGTTAACGTTAGCAGTATTTCCCAAAATGAGTTCTATGGTCTATTCTTTCTATAGGACACTCAGGGGAAAAATATGAAAATATTTAAACATTTTTTAAAAATCTGTACTTTGCTATCCCATCTAATATATTTATGATGAACAATAACATGGAAAGTCCTGGGCATAAAAGGTTTTGAGAAGTTCTGACTTCCTATGCTTTTAACCATGGAACCCATCTTTTCATGGGACTCTTGCTAACAGCTGGTAAAACACACATCTTTGGGAAATGCTGGTTCATCAGACTGGGTGGCATCAATGAGAGCAGAGTTGAGCCTCAAGGGAATGGAACACAAGACAAACAAATTTAGATGGAAGAGGAGGAGGAGAAGATTCTGGACCATGTGTTCTCTCACCAGCTGTCTGCCTGCAGTGTTGGCCTTGTTCGTGCTACAAGAAATGGAGCAAAATCTCACTCGCAGTCGCCTTGTTGCTCAAGGAATTTTTAAGAGACAAGGGTGAAGGATTCCAACTGCAAACATATATACATGTGGGTGTAAGAAACATAAACAGAAGAGAGCACTTATGGGTAACAGAAGTGCCAGCTGGGACTTTAGAGCTGGGTGGTTTGTGTTTGCAAAGTTTTTTTTTTTTTTTTTTTAGTCAAGAGTAGTTCTTAGAGTACATAATCCATATGGTGTGTTTAAAATAGACCACATAGTCCGAAAATGGAGCTCCTGAGAAATTCACAGATAACAATCTCAACTGCTATTTTCATATGTTAAAGCTGAAATCATCTCGTAAAGATAATTCAGGATGAAATATTTTCATTTCCATTTAAATGCAGAATTATTTAGTTTTCATTGCAAAAAGCTCCAGCCAGAGCCTCCTAGTAAAGTCACATGCCTGACTCCAGGCATTTTTGAAGTGTCTGTTACAATACTGTGATATCTAGCTTGTAGGAAAAGATAAAAAGAGAAGATATGCAAAGAGAATAAAAGATCTGGAATCAAATATTTTAATAATTAATTCTACTAGGGAACAGGGAGCGGCAACCTGTAGAGTTATAACTGTGGAGAGTGCTTGAGTACTTGGCTTTATGATAAAAATCCCAAATCACTTTCAGCTTTATTCTTTGCTTAACAACAGTAATTCATTACTGAAAACCATGAAATAAAAAAGTTCACTAATTAGATTAAATGGATACTAAATAGATAAATACATAAGTAGATTTTGTACCTATAAATATAAATGTTGTGAAGATTTGTTGAGTCATTTTTTTGTGACTCATTTTCTTTCCCAACTTCCCAATCTTTTGGGGCTCATGGTTGCATTATATTCAGAATACACTTACAAATAGTTATAGTCAGAAAGAAATATATACTTTGGGGGCAACATTAAGGTGTGTCTCAAAAATGTGGAAATGGCACATGTGGCCAACAGCCATCAACCAGTTTATCCTTCTTGCTTAGCTTAAAAACCAAGCAAAATCCTTTGAGTTCGTTCAAGCATGGTAGACATAAAACTTGTTTCATATTACTATATTCTCTTACTAAAAATTGTTGTGTCAAGTAAATTTGGTGAAGATATCTTTGTCTAAATTAATAATGTTGACATATCACTTTTAGTTTATTTAGTGTATTTTGGGGTGAAAAAATTGATATTCTGGGAAGAAAGTATTGTTCTAAAAGTGGTATAATTCCTCAAAAGCCATTATGAGAAAAAAATCATTAACTGTACCATATTATATATTAAGTATTATGTATCACACATTGCACTTATAAAGCCTGAATTATGTAATACTTTTCAGCTCACCTCAGAGAAGACAGCATTGTGCTGTGTGCCTAGTGGAAGATATTCATTTCAGACAAAAGGATGGGAATAAGTAACTTGCTCAGGGACTTATACCAAGTTTATAGACTCACAATAAATTAGCCAACACAACTTTATGCAGCAGTTGTGGAAAGTTTGATTCCAATTAAGTTAAACAAAGAAAGATTAGCTTGTTGGAATAATCCCAGAATATTTTAACAGAAGAGGAGTTCTTGTCCAGGATTGGCCAATAACCAGCTCTGTGGCCTTGGAAAAGTCTCATATCCTCTGGGATCCTCTCTTTCCTCATTTGTAATAAAAAGGAGTGGTTGCACTAGATCTTCGTTAAAGTCCATTAAGTATCCACATTCTGGGAAGCTAATGTTTTAGTTAACCTCTTAAAGTAGAGAACACAATAGATGTGAGATTTTTAATTTAATGTGGCCTCAGTGGTTACAGGGTTATACCTATACCTATACCTATGCATGTAATAGGGAGAGATTGATTTGAATGTTTTGAAATAAAAGCATTCTAAGTCATCTCACACCACATTCATTTATAGAAATTGTGGGACCCTATTAGACCCAAAAAGGATTTGAATACCATATCAGGTTGATAAATGTAGACACTAACAAACCATCCAGAAACTTGTATTTCAAACACATCCTGAACTGGAGTCAAGACATCACCAGATCTTTCTCACACACACTATATGCAATGGACTATGCTTCATGCTTCTATGTTCATCTCCAGGGTATCTGTTTGGTGCCAGATCAGTGTTTCAGGAAATTAGTAGTTACTGAGTTTTTCTCATAGTAGTTCCAAAAATCAGTTTAGTGCTACATGGGTGACTTTAAAGATGACATATGTTAATTTATATAACATTATCCGAAATGAAAATGTAAAAGCTGTGCCTTCAATGAAAGGCATCAAAAGTCTGAAAGCCAGAAGTTTACTTATAAAATGTAAATCTTTTAAAACTGGACTTATCTCCCATGGCCCCATGGAGTAATGAGTGTTGTAACTTCAAAGCTAAGTTTCTAAAACTTGACACTTGTGATATTTTGGGCCAGGTAGTTCTTTGTGATGGGAGACTGCCCTCTGCACTGTAGGATGTTTAGAAGCATCCCTGGCCTCTACCCACTAGATGCCATTAGCAATCCTCCATCACCATGCAACAACCAAAAACGTGTCCAGCTATTGCCAGATGTGCCCTGGGAGACAAAATAGCCCCAAGTTGAAAATCACTGCCTTATGGAAAGATAAGTTGGCAATGATACTATATCACAATTTTGTTTTCTTGAAAATAATAGTGGTGTAATTATACATTTGACAAGAAAAAAATAGTTTGTGGCTAATTGAACCCTGATGTAAGTTTTTGGTGCTGCTATGCTGACCTCTGTGAGTATGTTCAGTAGAGTTAATTTACTGTCCTTTTAAATACTTAGGCAACATGGAGCTAATTCACATACGTAGAATAGAAGCTGGACAGGGGGTTAGAAGTTAGTCCATATATTAAAATGGATGGAGGAAGGTTACTATCGAAATTGCAAAAAGAAGAACTTGTTCTTTTCCCTTGGAGCAGACCTAAGGAACTTAATTTATGGTGATTTTTTTTCCTTAAGAATTGGAAACAAGGAAAATAAAGCCAGAAAACAAGCACATATGAGAGTAAATAAAGTCATTTCTTCCATATTTATTTCATCTGAGAGTATTCTTGCCAGCTGATAATGGATACATTTCAACTTCTCCTGGAAGGTCATAATGCTTTTGCCTAAGAAATCATTTATAATTGGAAGCAGGCTAACAGTTTGTGAAAACATCCAAAAAGACAGAGTCCTGAGGAGTTGATATTGGGGTGTGTGTGTGTGTGTGTGTCTTTTCGTGTTTTATAACCCAACCTTGGCAGAAGCAGAGAAACCAGTCAGGGGACCATTGTGATAATCCAGAAAAGAGTAACGGTAGTGTGGACCTGGGTGGTCCAAGTGGAGGTGATGAGAGCGGGTGATAGGATTTTCTAATGGATCAAATGTGAATACAGGACGAATCAAGGGTGTCTCTAAGTACTTTGGCCAAAGCATGCAGGTGGATGGAGTTGTCATTAACTGAGATGGGGAAGACTGGGAGAAGCAGGATTGGTAGTAAATGGTAGGTGGGAGAATATAAAAAGTATCATTTTGGACATGTTGCATTTGACATGCTTATTAAACACCCAACAATGGATGCTGAGCAGGCAGTTAAATATAAGAGTATATTTAACTGGGAGAGAGGTCTGAGCTGGAGATATACAGCATTCAGATATCACATAAAATCATGCAACTGGAATAGATCCACTAAAGACTGATGTGGAAAGGAAAACAGAGAGAAGAGATGGGAGGACTAAGCCCCAGAGCATGCTGATATTAACAAGTCAGGGGCAAAATAGCACAAAAGTAAACAACCCAGATGTCTATCAACAGATGAAACAAATTATGGTCTATCTATACAGTAGAATAGTCTTCATTCATAAAGGAATGAAGTACTGACACAGGACAACATGGATGTATGTTGAAAACCTTGTGCTAAGTGAAAGAAGCCAGACACAAAAGACATATGAAATCTTTTATAATCAGAAGCAGGCTAACAGTTTGTGAAAACATCCAAAAAGATAGAGTTCTGAGGAGTTGATGTTGGGTGTGTGTGTGTGTGTGTGTGTGTGTGTGTCTTTTTGTGTTTTATAACCCAACCTTGGCAGAAGCAGAGAAACCAGTCAGGGGACCATTGTGATAATCCAGAAAAGAGTAACAGTAGTGTGGACCTGGGTGTTCCCTATTCTATTACATGAATATGTATTCATATAAATACATATTCTATTTATATGAATAACCAGAATAATAAAATCCATAGAAACAGAAAGCAGATTAGTGGTTACCAGGGGTTAGGTGGAGGGGAGAATGTTGAGTGACCTTTTTATGGATACAGGATCTCCTCTTGGAGTGATAACATTGTTTTGAAACTAGATAGAAGTGGGTGGCTGGACAACATTGTGGCTATACTAAATGCTATATAATTGTTCACTTCGAAATGGTTTCTTTTGTGTTATGTGAATTTCACCTTAATTTGAAAAAAAAAAAAAAAGGGAATAAGAAAGGAAGAGGAGAAGGGACCAGTGACACAGGCTCAGGAGAAACAGAGGAGCAGAACAAAAACCAAGATGGTTTTCCTGTGCCTATCCTGACAGTCAATAATAGGAAATGTTTCTTCTTTTTCTTTCTTCCCTGTTTGTTTGTTTGTTTTAGACAGTCTTGCTCTGTCACTCAGGCTGGAGTGCAGTGGTGTGATCTCAGCTCAGTGCAGTCTTGTCCTCCCAGGCTCAAGCAATTCTCATACATCAGCCTCTCAAGTAGCTGGGATTACAGGCACATGCCACCACGTCTGGCTAATTTTTGTGTATTTAGTAGAGACAGGGTTTCACCATGTTGGCCAGACTGGTCTCAAACTCCTGGTCTCAAGTGATCTTCCTGCATCGGCCTCCCAAAGTGCTGGGATTACAGGTGTGAGCCACCACGCCCAGCCTAGAAAGTGTTTCAGGGACAGTGATGAGCTTTGTAAAATGCTGCCCATGAGCCACACCTAATGTGGACTGAGAACTAATGTTAGATGTAGTAATGTTGAAGTAACTAGTGATCCTTCATTAGAACAGCTTTGGTGGCTGCAATGGCTTGAAAAGAGGAGGTTCACAAGACTGGGAGGCAGGAAAGTGGAAAGAGGAAATAGAAACAACACTTGGAAGGAGTCTCCTTGTAAAAGGGAGTTGAGAAATGTGTCACTATCTGGAGAAAAATTGGGAGATAGGAGAAATAACTGCATGTTTTGAAGGTGATTTTAAAGCTTTTACTTATTCCCTCCCTTATCCCATAATTACTCAAAAGTTGCTTGCAGGGTTTACTATTGGAGAGTGAATACACTTGCAAATCAATCAATCACCCTAGCCTACAGTTATTATTAAGGAAGCAACACATTCAGTGAGCACAATTATAGAAGTGCAAGATGACTAAGTGACGTTTGTGTACTTAAAGGGTACACAGCACACATATGTACACATACTCTATTTATGGGCCCTGACTAAAATGGGTGGAAACACAGTATTTTAATTGTGTGTCATGACGAGTTTTTTGGCATTGTACCAGATTTGGACAGATTTGTTGATACGAGAAAATACTGCTGCCTGCAAATAATAACTGACAATAGATTAATATTTGTGCTGCAGAATGAAGTTGTAGACAGTGCTTTTACTATGATTTTATTGGCCTGTTTAAGGACCTACCAAGCAAGAGCATCGCAATGAGCTAGTACAGGAAGCCAGCTTGCACTGATGCACAAGCCTGATTACAGCATGGTCCTAAAATTAGAGAGTGGAGGACTGGAAAGAAAATGAAATTAGCTGAAAAACAGAGCTGATTTGCTTTGTGTTTGGGAGGTTTTCATGTAAATGAGTTTTATAGTGAGATAAATAAATTGAAGCAGCATAAAATGCATGGGAAAAGAAAAATTGGCTTCAGGGAGTCCAGATAGTTTTTCAAAAGTTTTGTTATAAATGACAGGAAATAAAGGATGGACTAACTTGACAGGGACAGGAATAAATATGTTTTTATTTTAAGATACAAGACTTAGTAGGGTATTTGTAAAGGTGAGATTTAAAAGTTTAACCTATTCCTATTTCCGCTCATAATTTTTAAAAAATTACTATTAATTGATGGCTGCACTAACAAGTAAATATCCATGATCCTCACTTAATAGCACTGTGTTGAGGAAACAACCTTCACCCTTTCATTTCCCCTTCGTATGAAAGGTTAAAATAATTGGCATTTATTTCCCAAAAGAGTGAACAAGAACATAGCTTTATAGCTTTAAAATCTGCATTTCACAAATTCGTAAGCTTTTTCATAATTCCTCAAATAAGAAGGGGCATACTGCTGTGTTCATTGGCTGGGATGATGGTTGAGAGAAGGGATAACCAATATGGTGGTGCCCGATGGATTCACTGGATGACCAATTAGTTTCAGAGGTTTCTATAACAGCAAACTGCATGGATGTGTTGATGAGTACGTAGGCCCAGCATGTCAGAGATGTCCTGAATCTGCTCCCATCTCTCTAAGAGGAAACACACAAAGAGTGGGATGCATGGGGAGGTGACCCGCCAAACATCTGTGTTTAATTTTTCAACAGCAATGACCACCCAGGGGGCAGCGGCTTCTTCCCAGGGAAACTCGATTACACCAGTATGAGGTGCCTTCACTTCCTGGAGGAAAAATTATACCTTTGGTCAAGCAGAAAAATCTGCTTTGGAAAGAGTTTCCTAAAGTGTTGTCCCTGCTTCGGTTTAAAAAGGAACTTTGGAAAGATTTTTAAGAAAAAATGTTCTGAGCCCAGTAGTTTCCTCTCTCCTGTCACTGGCAAGTTTTGAAAGAGGTAGGGGAGGTGAGTGGAGGTGTGGGGGTTCACACTGGGGCAAGTCAGTCAGTCAGGAGCTGATGGGTCATGTGTTTTGTGCCCAGTCTGCCACAGTCATTAAGGCCAGAGTGTATGAATTGGGTATGTTCTTGGAAGAATTTGTAACTATCTTCCTTTAGTTCTTCTCTTGGTCAGCCAGAGAGCTCTTTGAGGCTGGCTTCCAGGTGCTACTATGTGCTGGCAACATCCTTGAACATTCCAAGAGAAGTCTTGATGTATTTTGTGGGCTCTTGTTTTTGTGTTTTTAGAGACAAGGTCTTGCTCTATCACCCAGGCTGGAGTGCAGTGGCATGATCATAGCTCGCTGCAGCCTCCAACTCCTGGGTTTAAGTGATCTTCCCACCTCAGCCTCTCAAGTAGCCAGGACTACAGATATGCACCACCACATCTGGCTAATTTTTTTATTTTTTGTAGAGATGGGGTCTCTATATTGCCCAGGCTGGCCTTGAACTCCTGGGCTTGAGCAATCCTCCCGCCTCTGCCTCCCAAAGTGTTGGGATTACAGGCGCCTGGACCTTGAAGGATTTTGATAGAGAACCAAGTCATGTTCATGGTGCCTCCAGGTGGCATTTGCCAGTCCTGTAAGCTTGTCCTGCCTCTGCTCCATTTCACTCTTCATATCAAGTTGCGTTCCCTTTCAATTGGTATCAGCTATCTCCAACTTTCTCCCATTTGCGTAATAACCTATTCTTTACCAATCTTTGCTCACTTACTCATTTTAAGATTAATTTTTGTTAGGTTCAATGCTCAGTCTAAATTTTCTTTCCATAATATTGAACGAATTTTTTTTAGTGGAATGTTTCCTGTTCTTACAGCATTCTCTCTTGTTAGACCTTGAGCACCCAAAAGGCAAGGCCCATGTCTTGTTATTCCATTTGTATCTTAGTCAAGTGGCAGCCTGCCCACTGCCCTGCCCACACCATTGCCTTAAGGATAGAATTCAAGGGCCTTGTCTGTTTTATCCTCAAGTCTATTACCATCCCTGCCATATAGTAGCATTCCATGAATATGTGCTGAATGAATGAATGAACAAGTGAATGAATGAATGGAGTGAACTGGCAAAGTCAGTCATGATCTCATGCGTGCTCTGCATACCTGCCTGGTAGAATTAAACTGTGTACTCTGGCTCCAGGCTGTCTGGGCTTGCATCCTAGCTTTATACCTTACTGGGCACCCTGACCTCTCTCTACCTTCGTTTCCTCATCTCTAAATAGTACTACCTATATCCCAGGAGTTGTGAGGATTAACAAGCAGTTATTAAGCAGGAAAAACTATGAGTGGCATGTAGTAAGACTATATATGGATTAGCCATTTTATATCTCTTCATTCCATGTCCCACAGTCTGTGGTCAGACCACATCTACTTTCACAGATGTTGCTTTGGGGATGCCCTCCCACCTCCTGGGATGCAGTTGTCCCTGTTTACTCATCATGGCACACAGCCTCCAAAAAAATATATTCCTTGGCCTCCACAGTCTGTGCAAGCTCCCTCAATCATGAGTTTGGGCAGCACCACATACCATACCTCTATTGGAATGCCTATATTATTTTTTAACCGGCTGTTGTCTGTTCGTCCCACAAAAATATGAGCTCCTGTAGGGCAGGGACACTCTTTCATCTGTAGATCCTCAGTGGGGGGTGTGCACAAAAAATGGACCTCCCAAAATGTTGGACATTGAGGGGTTCCTGGACCACAGAGACATTTTGGGGTAAGAATATATATCCCCATGTTTGACTATGTTTTTGAGGCATTAAATGGATAAAACACTAAAGCAGTTTTTCTTGAGGAGTAACTAGAAGATTTGAAGAATTGAAAGCTGAAAGATAATATGTGAATTACTAGGATGAAAAAGAATGTGAAAGCTAGCCAGGAACTTATCAAATTCCAAATGCAGTAAATTAAATAAAACCAGAGGCTACTGAGAGAGATGGTTTTGATACTGATATGGTTTGGTCGGTGGAAGGAGATGGCAGCTTAGGCTGCACTGTGCTGATAAACTTTTAGTAAGCTTGTCAATCTTCAAAAGTCCTCCCAGACTCAGGACGATGTAATTGTGTATGGTGCACTATCAGAATCCCCATTCTCAGACCAGAAAAGAATCATTAAATATATCCATCATGGGGACAAGGAAAATACATCTTGTGCTCTAGGGTCAGGTTCCCAACATAAGTTTGGAAGACAGAACATCTGAAATTTTCTGATATCAGTACTTATTTTCTTAATGCCTTTAGCCAGATTTCAAAGTCTTTGGTTCATTTCTCACCAGAGTGTTTCATTTTGGTTTTGGTCATATAGAGTACTATGTTTGGTGATTATTTTTTCAGTAATTAAGATGAATAAAGTTAAAGTTGTTTACTAGAAGAGAGTCAATATCACAGATTTTGTTAAAGTTGTTTATTAGAATAGAGTCAGTATCACAGATCAGTTATGACTGAGGACTCTGGAGTTGGATGCCTGCTGTTTGAATTCCAGCTCCACTGCTTGAGGACCTCAGGCAAGGGGTTCAAACTCTCCAAGCTTTAGCATTTTCATCTACAAAATGGGGATCATGACAATCACTATCTCAGAGGGTTATCGCAAGGTTCACAGACAATAATGTTATCCCAGATGTCAGGAAAAGTAATGGGCCCTTACCTTCATGGATGCACACTAGGCACCAAGGGGCCTGCCGGCCTACCATAGCCTCACTATGCTTCAAAGGCAAATCTAATGCTCAAAGATATATGCATCTTTACTCTGTTAAAATATGATGTGGCCAAGAAAGGGGCAACACCTTCCCAGAGTGGTTTAGCCTGTTATTTCCCTTTATCAACAGTAGGGAGACTGACCTCAGCTGAAAGGTCCATAGATCTGGAATGCATAAAGTGGAATGCTATGATTCTCCACCTTGGCTTCCCAGTAGGAACAAACACCAGTGTCTAAGCCCCACCTTAGACCAATTAAATCAGAATCGCTTGCATAGGGGACAGCTGGGCTTCAGGGTATTTTCAAAGGTCTCCAAGTGCTTAGAATGTGCAACAAAGATTGAGCGAAGTCGTGATAACTGCTTGATGTGGTGGAAAGAACATAGACATATTTTGGTTCAAAACTAGGTCTGTTGGAAGTTCTCCAAAAAGTTAAACATAGAGTTACCATATGACCCAGCAATTCAACTCCTAAGGTATATAGCCAAGGGAAAGGAAAACGTATGTCAGTACAAAAACTTGTACATGAATATTCATAACAGCATTATTCATAAAAGCCAAAATGGTAGAAACAGCCCAAATGTTTATCAATTGATAAATGGATAATTAAAAGTGGTATATCCATACAATGGAATATTATTAAGCCATAAACAGGAATGAAGTAGGGATTCATGCTACAACATAGATGACCCTTGAAAATGTTTATGTTAAGTGAAAGAAGCCAGATAACAAAAAACATGTATGACTCCATTTATATAAAATGTCTAAAATAGGCAAGTCCATGGAAAGAGAAGGTAAATAAGTGGTTGCCAGGGGCCAAGGAAAGGGAAGAATGAGGAGTGACTGCTAAAGGGTATGGGATTTCTTTTAGGGGTGATATAAATGTTCTGAAATTCTATAGGGGTGATGGTTGCATGTTATGAATATACTAAAAACCACTGAACTGTATACTTTGAAAGGGTGAATTCTCTAATATCTGAATTGTATCTTTAAGAAAAGACTAGCTCTAGTCCTTACTTTTTCTGTGACATGGGCATATGAATTATTGAAACTGGTTCAACCCCAAATGTCTCTCTTCTGAAAATGGAAGAGGTGCTCCCAGCAGGGATGCTGGAAGGGTGAAAGTTGATGATGTTTGTGAAGCCCCTGCACATGGTCTGCCCTCTGTACATGGGAATGTGCTGCCTCCTTCAGTTGCTCCCCAAATCCCAGAGAGAGGCCCCCATGAGGACCCTAAGGGACTGGTACCTGGGGGAATAAGGAGCATCAAGGAGAAGTGGTAGGAACTGCCCAGTTATGCTTACCTGATTGGACTCTTTTCATGAGCTGGTTCTGGTCTCAAGAAAGCCATGTCAGATGTTATGAACCAAATGTTTGTGTCCTCCACCACAGGTTCTCATGTTGAAGCCCTACAACCCAACAGGATGGTATTTGAGATTGCGTCCTTGGGAGATAATTAGGGTTAGGTGAGGTCATAAGAGTAGGGCCCTCATGATGAAATTAGTGATGTTATAAGAAAGGACCTCAGAGAGACACCAGGAACCCTACTGGCCAGTGCCTTCATGTTGAACTCCCCAACCTCTAGAGCTGTGAGAAATAAACTTATGTTGTTTAAGCCACTTAGTCCATGGTATTTTGTTATGGCAGCCTGCACAGACTAAGACACTGGAGTAAAATTGAGAATAGCTCTTTAGAGAGATGATATGTTAATCAGAGGTCAAGTATATGAAAATTTCTGCAGCAATAGCATGGCTATAGTGGTGTGTTTTTCTTTTTAGTTGTAATATTGCTTTTATTTTTAGCCATGTTGTTGCCAAGCCCTATAGAGGACAAATATTTAAAACTATTGATCTTTTCCTAAGTTGGGAAAATTCACAATTGAAATTTGCATGGTGTAATTATTTTCCTTATTCTGAAGAAGCAGTTAAATTAGGCTCACAGCACTGAGATTAAAGTTTAGATTGGCTAAGGGGATTGAGTTCTGATTGGATAAAAGCGAAAACAGCAGTCTCATTTTAGTCATCATCATTTCTCTAATCAATCCTGGAGAATTCCCAAGCTTTATCTCACAGTATTTCTAGTCTTCAAGACTTGGAATGAGATACTGGAATTCTTGGAAATTTCACAAATTATTCTAAGTCATATGTTATTCTTTAAATACTTCCACCATTCTTCATATGTTATTATTATGGACATTAAAATGATGTAATAAATAAGGAATTTTCAGTTTACTATTTTTTTTTACCAAGAATTATGTTTTATAACAAATATTGAAACACTGAAAAATGCTGACAAATATTATTGGGTAATATACGAATAACCTCACATTCAGATCTCCTAATAAAATTAACATCACTTCCCAGAGTCATATGTGGAAACTGCCAGTTAAAGGACTTATTTTGCTTCAAAAACTTGCTATTTTGTTTGGAAGAGCAGTCATGATTTGTATAAAGTATACTATGCATATAAACTTATTAATATTTACTTTATCTGCAACAAACACACACATATAACATGGCAACAGCTGCAAGAAAGGCTGACTGATTAGCTCATGACCACTGTTCTGTACTCCTGTCATGGTTCTGGAAATTCCAACCTTGATCTTTGACTCCATGTCAGAGTTTCCTGCTCTTTTGACTTTTTGTCAGTGGCTTCCATCAAACCAGTTATGTCTTTGTGTTGATTGTTCAGTTTTGACTTTTCAAGGAGAATTATAACATTTTTTCTCATTCCCTCAATGTTTCAATGAATTTTTCTTGGAATTCGGGTTTTAGAAGTCCATATAAATTTCTGGAGAAATGCCAGGAAGGAATTCACACTTGAAAACGCTACTCATGATAAGGCCCGACCTGGCTGGCTGTTGATTCCAGCTGAATAAAGCAGGCCAAGAGAGACTGGGACCTGAAGGTAAAACAGCATGTTTGTAGAGTGAGACCAGCACCTTGGGGTACAGACCCAGCTTCGGGTGCTGGAAGAAAGTCCAAACTGACAAGTTGTGAAGGTCATGAGCATGCACCTGGCACACCTGTGACTACAGGGGATGTAATTGACTGAAACTCCATCTAGTGCACTCTGAAATCTATCAGTGGGTATGTGCCAAGGCCCCTTTCCCACAGGCTGTTCTCTACCAATGGCTAAATGTGATTGGGGCTGAGGGGGTTCTAAGGCAGGTCCTTTCCTAAGAGACACAGTACCTCTTTGATGGGTGACTTTGGCTAAGATGCCCTTGGTGGCTTTCCCAAACCTTCTTAAGCCAGGACAGTCTAGGAGCTTCCATCTTTTCCTCCTCTCTCCTTCACTGGAAGTCAATTTGCATCACAAACTGAATGCTCTCCTGGCCTACTCCATTTCCCTCCTAGTTCCTTTCATGTAGGCATGTCCCCTAATGAAATACTTGCACACTTCATCTTGTCTTGGCATTGGCTTCTTGGAGAATATGGACTAATACACAGATAGATCACGGTATCCAGCCACTGTGGCTACAGAAAACAGGGGCTAGAATATCCCAGTGGAGTGTCTAACAACTGGAAGGAGCATGTTGGCAAGCAATCCCAGTAGCGGGCAGGCAAAAGATTTCAGGAAGGTTCTTCCCTGAGCTGGTGGGGAGCAAGAAAATACAGCCCTCCACCATTGTAGGAAAATTAGAAGGGATGAAGGTGGTACAGCCCTAAGGAGGCTGAGCTGATTCTGATTTACTGAGATTCAGATTGAACTCAAGAGATGAGCCAGTATGCTACAAATTGAGGTGGCTGTCCTGGGAACAAAGAAGAACTCCAGTTTTATGACCCAGGGGCAAGTTCAGAGCCAAGATGGCAACCAGGAGGGCATGTGAGGATATTCTGGGTATTAAACCAGAATTCCTTAAATCCCCCCAGCAAAGATAAAGGTTGGGTCTAGAAACTAGCACAAGATTGAACCTTCAGTCATGAAGAAAGACTTTTTGTAGAAAGTACAACGGCTCAGCCGCGGGAGAAAATGGAGCTATTGAGGGCCCTGCAGCGTGGGGTAAACATTCATATGGCCTGGAAAACAGGGCCACTGATATGGTTGGCCTTTATGCCCCCACCCAAATCTCATCTCGAACTGTAATCCCCACGTGTTGAGGGAGGGACCTGGTGGGAGGTGATTGGATCATGGGGGCAGTTTCTCCCATCCTGTTTTCGTGATAGTGAATGAGTTCTCATGTGATCTGATGGTTTAAAGGTGTACTACTTCCTCTCTCTTTCTCCTGCCACCATGTAAAACGTGCCTTGCTTCCCCTTCCATCATGATTGTAAGTTTCCTGAAGCCTCCCAGCCATGTGAACTATGAGTCAATTGAACCTGCTTTTCTTTATAAATGACCCAGTCTCAGGTGTTTCTTAAAGCAGTGTGAAAACAGCCACCACTGAAGTCACCCTGGCACAGTCACTTTACTTTAATCTCATGCTAGTTTCTAGACCCAACCTTTATCTTTGTTGGGGGGATTTAAGGAATTCTGGTTTAATACCCAGAATATCCTCTCATGCCATCCTGGCTGCCATTTTGGCTCTGATCTTGCCCCTGGGTCATATAACTGGAGTTCTTTGTTCCCAGGACAGCCACCTCAATTTGTAGCGTACTGGCTCATCTCTTGAGTTCAATCTGAATCTCAGTAAATCAGAATCCGCTCAGCCTCCTTAGGGATGTACCATCTTCATCCCTTCTAGTTTTCCTACATTGGTGGAGGGCTATATTTTCTTGTTCCCCACCAGCTCAGGGAAGAACCTTCCTGAAATCTCTTGTCTGCCTGCTCCTGGGATTGCTTGTCAACATGCTCCTTCCAGTTGTTAGACACTCCACTGGGATATTCTAGCCCCTGTTTTCTGTAGCCACAGTTGCTGAATACTGTGATCAACCTGACTATTCCTAGGAGCTGGGCTGGCCTATGAGAACATAGACCTGTGGACCAGAGAGATGCCAAAAGACTGAAAATGATGAGTGGTTTGAACTGCATTTTACAATTGGAAGTATGCTGTTTTAAAATTATCTAGGTGACAGTCTGGCCTTAACATATTTTGGCTGATGGATATAGAGAAATATTTATAGAACTGTTCATTCTTTTCAAAACATTCACTGGACAGCTATGCGCAAAGCAAATATAGAAAGATGCTCAATTATAAAGATACTTATACCAATGTTGTAACATATCAATTATTTGTACCTGAAAAGTATATTTGTTTTTTTGAAAGCCTCAAGAAACCATGAAAAATTAAGTGTTGAAATAGCCCAATGTAATCCAAGATCAGCAGAATTTAAAGTATTGAGACTATACAGTAAATGTAAAGCTCTTAAGTGGGCAAGTTTATTCATTTCTTTGAGTATTCCTATAAGTGAAACAAAAGATTTTCACATATTTCTCCGAAGAAATATGGGGTATTGGCAGCATTAAATCTGAATTTGTTCTCCAAAGAAATCTGGAGCCCAATATTTCTATAACTTATGCTGCTGTCGTCATGGATGACCAAATTTGGCATAGCTATTCTGGAACCAGAGCTTGTGAGAAATTAAAGCGGTACAAAAGCCAGGAGAAAATTGGAAGTAAAATCTCCTAAATACAAGCTGAAAATATCGGCTAAATTATGAAAGCCCACATTTTTTAGGTCACTCATCCTCACTGCTGCTGGCAACACTGTCACTAATAAGAGAAAGGAGTAGTGTAATTGAAAGGTCAATGAGCATTTTTGCAATCAGACTTCTTAAAAATTTTTAAGCTGAGTGAAATAACTTGAGAACTTTCCCCACTGTCATTGCAAACTTATCAGTGGAGATGCAAAGATATTTTATAAGCTTTGAGAAAAGTCACTCCTTTGGTGTCAAGGCAAAGGTTAATCTTGTTAATGGGTTACTGGCTGGTAGTCTCTATGGTCTTTACCATATGAGGTTAAAAAAAAAAAACAACAGAAAACTGCATGCCATCGTCATGTTCTGGCTTCAACATAAAGCTGCCCTTAGAACTGCAGATATATGTGGGTTATGGTGATCACCTTCACTGTCTCAATGATATTACCAAATGTTATGCCCAAACCAATGGCCTAATGTTGCATTCTGGAAGGCAAGCCTGATTTACTGACATGTCTGAAACTTTTATTGGAACAGGATACTGTGTTTTCTTTCCAATGACTGCACAAGAACTATATGCTCTCTCAGAGGTGTCTTAGCCCAAGATACCTATAAAGCTACTTTCAAGTGTTTATAAGATTGGAATCAAAACATGAGATCATGGATCTTTGGCTGAAAATATCATTATTTGTTTAAATGTCCTTTTCTGTCATATTACAATATCAGGATGTGTTCACTAACAACACAATTGAAATCAGAAAAACCAGGCTCAAAATCTTCCCAGCTTACATGTCTATGTTGGTTTCACTTAATTGAAAGGTTGGAAAAAGGAAAAAAGAATCCCAAGTCCTTATCTTATGCTGATTTATCTTGTTAGATGATGGTTTAATTATTTTCTATCAATATTTATTGGACACCTGCCACATGCAAAGACAGCATAAAGGACATCGGAAACTAAGACATACTCTGTTCTTAATGAGCTCCCACAGTTGAGTGGGGAGTAAAGTACCCCATTTACTTTGGAGCAAAACATAAGATTACATACAAGTATCACCAAGCAGGTGCAAAGTACAGTTGTCCATGTGACTGCCTAGAGATGACATCTTCTCCAAGCATGACCCATGGCTTGGCTCTGCCGTGAGCACTAATACAGCAAGCACATTTGGCTCCAATAAAACTGGCATCAGGAAGTAGCTGATGACTCAGCACATCACACATCATTTAGTTCTTTTCATGCATAACAGTCTTTCTGGAATGTTCCCTCCTCAGCATCCCCTTCTCCCTCTCCATTCCAATTGTATTACTCATTTGGCTTATCTAATTCCTGTTTATTTCTAATATTTCACAACAATGTCAGTTGCTTTAGGAATCTCCCCTTACCCATTCCCAAAGGGGCTCCCTTCTCTGTGCTCCATGTCACCCTATAATTCTTATATTATAGTACCTAACGTGCTTTCATCATGAATGCTTCCTTAATTCTTTGACCCTCCTAATGTCATATTAACTCCATGAGGACAGAGACTTCATTACTTTAGCTCACCAGGATCTAGCACAGAGCCTGACATATGATCAGCACCCAATAAACACTTAATTACATGAACAAATAGCCTATGATAATTATATAGAAATCTTACTGTTATGTCTGTCATGAGCAGTTGAGCAGGTTGTACACTGTACAACTCCAGGGAACACTATTCACAGCAAAGACTTTATGAATGACTTTTCCTGTAGTTGTGCAATGTACAACCAGTATGGTCTTATATGATGGTCTTGCCTCTTATCTGCTATGTATTGCACCCCAATTTTCCTTTGATGATTTATTTGAAAGACAGACTTTTGGTGTGTAATAAAAGCCAGAAATTGCATTTTAGCCTGCATGTCCAATGAAACTCGATTAAAAATTCCTTAGAAAACTGCTTATGACTTACAAATCTAACATTTGCATGGCCATTCACAAGGATTAAAGTCTTGAAATATGGTGTAGCAGGAAATTGTTTGTCATTAGAGAAGGCATTCTGGTGGTGGTGAAGAAATATGTTAAAATGAAGGAAATTAGGACAACTTTGAGTGAGCCAATATTCTTGTTCTGTATCTGCTATATCCAGTTAAGAAACAGCAAACCCCTTCATCTCCAATCTTGAAGGAGGAGGAGGAGGAGGAGAGGAGAAATAAAAGGAGGGAGGAAGGAAGTATTTGCAATATCCTAGAATAGATGAACAAGAAAGAAACCAAGGATGAGGATGAAAAAGTTAAAATTTAAATACTTATGTGCTTTTTAGGCTACAATGTGGTTGAAGTCAACCACAAACTTAATATTGATTTTTCTGGTTTTGCCCAGCCACAGGAGAGGTGTCCATCACACTGGCCCAAGTCAATCAGCCATTGATGTGAAAGCCATTACTGCCAAGGAATGGTCTAGGAGATATCTATGGGCAGTGTGTGGTCAGAAAGTTGCTCATTTGTCACCTAATAAATGCAGCATCTTTGTACATAATTTTACCAGCTACTCTCAGCTTTATGTATTGTATCCCAAGGAATGCTTCCCTGTATTCCAAATGTGTTCTATTTATCTATAAAGAGTGTGCTCTTCCCTTAAGGATTGCTGATCTACCTATATTAATTAATAACTTGATAAGTATCATAGGTGACTCGTCTGTCCCCAAAGGATTGTCTATATTGTCTTCTGGTTTGGCTTAAGTCCCTTGAGTAATTCTGGTGACTTCAGGACTTGGTTTCCCTTTTATTCCATTCAGATGTCACTAATTCCTGAGTTCATTTTCCTACTCAAGAATTTAAATTGTTCTTTTGACGTTTGAAGATTCAAACATGAATCATAATCAGCCATTTTGACCATAGTCACTAGTTAAGTTGCTGAAGTGGTTTGATCAACAGCACACAAATATCTGTGCCAAAGCCAGTTTATAAATCCTTTTTCTCTTGACTTCCACACCAATGCGCATTCCCTTGTACTGCCCCACCTCCTTAAACTCACCAGCCATCTTACAGATATCTGCATCCATAAAGAAGGTACATGCTTGATGCTGGAAGCTTCTCTCAGAGCCAACAAATACACCTGTCTGGGGATGATGCTGAAACATCTGTATTTTTAACAAGGCAATTATATGCACAGCAAGACTAAAGACCCACACCTTTTTTTATACCCCTCCCAATGTACCTATTTTTCTTATCTTGTATTATAATTATGTCCTAGTCTTACATGCTCTGTCAAATATGTCCCTGGAAAACAGGAACTATATTCTATGTATCTTTACTCTTCAGGTGGTGCTCAGGGTAGTGTCTTGCCCAGAGCAGGCATCCAAGTTAACATTTGGTGTGTTGGATTGTGTCGAATATATGCTTGAGAGATGTGTAGACAAACAAACCAGACCATGTTTGCACTGAATTTCAGGGAAAATTCTAATTCATCAGCAAAGCAAAATTACTTGCATCCCTGGACCTTAACCTTGTAGTTCTCCATATTCTGTGGATTTAGATACCCCTGGAAGGACAGGGAAAAGTACAAGTTTGATCTTAAAGTAAGTTCTATAGGAGCACTGTCCAATCCAGCTTTCTATGATGATGGGAGTGTTCTAATCTATGCTGTTCAATATGGTAACGACATGTGGCTGTAGAACAATTGAAATGTGTCTTGTGTAATGGAGAAACTGAATTTTTAATTTTATGTAATTTTAATTGATTTTAATATAAGTAGCCTCATATGACTAGCAGTTTCCTTCTTGGACAGAGCAATTCTAAAGAATAAGTAGACAGCCATTAGCACCTAAGATGGCTGGCATTTTTATTCTTCTCTTTTTTTTCCTTATCTACATAGTGTCTGGCATTTTTCATTTGTTTATTATTTGTTTTTTGTTAACCTTAATTGACAAATCTTCACTCTTTTTTTCTTTCTTTGTGCTCTTCTTCGTTTTTTGTTTTTGCTGTTGTCATTTTACTACATTTAAAAATGTATTTTCCTTCCTATGTCTTAGGTCTTTCCCATTGGTCCTATTGGTGATCTTCATGGATAAAATAGAATCTAACCCAGGATACAAGACTTCCTGTCTCCCTGAACTTGAAAGGGATTTAATAATATACAACTTCCTCAGGTGAAGGAATCAGTAAATACCCACTGAAGGTTCTGGATGATTTCTATATGGCTCTTCACTGTCCTTATCCAACAGGAGGCTTTGATCTTAAGTCCCATATGGAATGGTCATACATTTTAAATGTCACTTCCTCTCCCCTTGGCCAAACCTGAGGCTTAACACCTTTGCTAATTCAACTCTCCCACAAAGTAAATTGTCATGCCAAGATAGGTACAGAGATCAGCCTATCTGATTAAAAATCCAGCCATGAAGTTTAAAATGTCAGACTGTTAAAATGCAGAACTAAATGAAGCAAGTAATCCAGTGATTTCCTAGCCAGGCATGCCAGATGCACACACCTGGAGACCGTTTGTAGGTACTGACAGTAGTGCTCATTTGTAATCCTTTCCAGCTGAGTCCTCTCGTAATGGACTGTGCTGGACAGTCTTTAGTTTGGATGGTTAACTTGAATGACATCAAGGAGAAGGAGAACATACAGATCTCAACTTTCAGGGATGTTTAATAGACACACCATCTCCTTTAAAATATGACTTAAGCTCTTTGCAGGGAGAGGCATTTCAAATATTAGGGCAGTGGTTCTCAAACTTGAGCATGCCCCAGAGGGCTTATTAAACACCGATGCTGGGACCCTCTCCCAGAGTTGCTGAGTTGGGAGTGAGGTAGGGTGGGTTTCCCTGCTGATAATTTGCATTTCTAACAAGCTCCCAGGTGATGCTGCTGGTGCAGAGACAACACTTTGAGAAACACTCTGAGATATATACTCACTATATATAGCCAATATAAATCCTGAATTTCCCAGGATAGTTCTTATATCTTTTCATTTTATTATTTATAGCAAAGCTTATTTTTTAAAATCTGTAGCTTGATTTATATACATTTATCAGACGTTTTATGTAAATACACAAATTAATTCATTTGACAGTAATTTCCCACTGTATGCCAGACACTATACTAACTTCTGGGGATGCAGGCAAGAGCCAGACAGACCATCTCTTACAGAGATTGTGATAGTGGGTATGGGCAAGGAGTACACCACAAAGTGAACAAGTAAATATAGTAGCGATAAGGTGCTAGGAGAGATGAAGCACAGGGAGTGCCTTGAACTTGGGTGCTTGAAGGTCTTCCTGAAGGAGGCGAAATTTGAGATCTAGTGAATAGTAAGTTAGGTGAGCATAAGAGAAAACAGAGTAGGTGGGAGAGTAGAGAGAGAACAACAATGTGGAGGACGGGGGAGGAACTACATGTTGGTGCTCTGCCAGAAGTGAAGGGTTCTCCCTGTGGCTGAAGCGTAGAATTTGAAGAAGAGAGTGTTACATGACTAGGAGGGATAAGCAGGCTCAGGACCACACTGAGCCTTATGACCAGTGGTAAGGAATTTGGATTCATTCTCATAGCCTCAAGCCAAGCTTTCTGCCTGCCATATCCTTCATCACCTTTTTCATTTTGGAAAATATGGTCTACCCTGGAAAATAAGAAAAGATACATGTAGGTAAAATAAGCACAGCCAATGCTACAATCAAAATGTAACTTTATTTCTTATCTCCTACATTCCTGATAAAACTTTTATTTGGAAGGGTTGAATGTACCCTACCCCAAGATGAAAAAATGTCTGTTCTTTCTTAGGTAACGTGTAGTTTTTATGGTTATAGACAGTTGCAAATAGTCTCAGCTCTTAGATCATTGTCCAATCCAAGATATAGATGAAAACAGAAAGCTTGATTTAAAGGCAGCACTTTATCCTTTTCCCAGACTTGAATCCTCCAATGAAGAAATGGGCATGAACTTGGGTTTCTCCTCTTCCCCAACCCCCTAGCATGTTGGGCAGACCACTCAAGAGTTTGGGCATAAGGAGGAGTGGGAAACGGAAGGGAAAGGGAACGGAGTTGGTCCCTTCTGAGTTGCCTTCATTTTCTTTATGCTTGGCAGATGTGTAAAGCTGGTCTTTTGTCATGTGAGCCTTTTTTGAGGGCCCCTTGGAGGATCTCTGCTTGAACTCTCTGACTTTGACCCCCTTGAACTAGGCAGGTGCTTTTCTCTTCTGTTTAGTCACTTGTGTCACCTCCTTCCACCACCCTGTGTAGCAGATACTCGTGGTATCTTTCACTATGTGCTCTTACCTAACTGATCTTCCTGCATCTGGGATGGACATTCCATGCATACTGCCAACATGTCATATCTCAGTCTTGGCATCTCATTGGTTTGTTGCTCAGGACTTTCTCCAAAGCAGAGGGAGACCCTTTAGGCCTTGAACAGCCACTCCCCTGAAGGATGAGGGGGATGCTGATGCCCCAAGAGTAACCAATGAGATGCAATGAGAGTCAATAGATAAATGACTTTATTTCCATTTAGTTTGATGTAACAATTCTGAGATCTGTTCTACTAGTTCCCCAGATGGCACTCATCGAGCTTGAGCCCCAGTTGCCCACACTATTTACCAACTTAATAACTCGCTATTTTGTGGCTTTTTCTCCTTTCCTTGTCTCACTGTCCTCAGTCACTCACTTCTGTTTCTGGGTATGACTTTCCAAATCAACTCCAAAGTCAGATACCCTGGCAATCCAGGTTATCTCTCGTTTCTTGTTACTGGGGTCCTTCTACCCTATAAAAAAGCCAATTAGCTAGAACCTCAAACCATGCTCCACTTACTATTTCTCCTGTGTTGCCCACATCTTGGCTAAAGGAATTACTAAGACACCACTTGACCTATAAAACTCTGGGAGTGTGGAAGATCCCAATCAACCAATCTTGCTCTGCCTCCATAACCCAACCTTAGTTTTCATATCAGGCAATTATTTCTTCCCAGTCCTTTTAATAAGGCTAGAAGTCTTATTCCATGCATACATTGAACTAGAGAGACTTGGGACTAGGGGTGATACCTGGCACATGTTAAGGTGAAGGTAAGAGTGAAGTGCAAGTATACATAGAAAATGATGGGAACCCCACTCTCCACTCCCACCCAATCTCCTGTCCCTGTATTGTTCTCAGAAAATCAGGGCCAAGTGGAGAATTCATGACTCATAATTGGAGCTCATCCAGTGAAGAAGCCAGTGGCCCATGCAGCTGTTTTACAGGAAGCTCACTAGTTGCTCCCTGACCCATATGGAGCTTTCAGTCAGACTTCTAGTGCTTCAGTCTAAAGAAGTATGGCAGCCCTGTATCATTAAGACATTGTGAAATAGCTTCCCATACACATACAAAAAGGAAATAAATGATATAAAAATCAGGAAATAATTTAAAGCTATAATTGTTATCCTCAGAGATAAGAAGAATATTGAGTTAATCGAACATGAACTATATACTATAAAATATACTATAAAAGAAGAATCAAAGAAAATATTCTTGGAAATTAAAAAAAAAATGATAGCTCTCTCCCTCTCCATCCCCCCTCCAAAGTTTTTCAATAAAATAGTTGAAAGAAGTTATCAAATCAAACTCACTGAAAGTGGGGGAAAAAGGCCAGAGATGGATAGGATGTGAGAAAATGTAAGAAATTAGAAGATTAATCTAAGAAGTCAAATATCTCACTGATCAACATTGCAGAAATTTGGGGACAGAGAAAGCAGTTGGTAGGATATTTCAAAAAAATATATCAGTCAGGGAACACTGACTACTACAACAAACCTTTAAACATCAGTGGCTTCACAAATTAAAGTACTTTTCTCACTCACAGAACAGATGAATGCCCATGGTTACTTGTCTCCTTCTGATGACTAAGGGACCCATGATCCTTCTACCTTGTGGCTCTACCATCCTAGCACCTTGACACTTGCTGCATCCATCTGGCAAATGGGAAGAAAGAGAGTAGAGTAAGCCAGCTACCTCTGTAATGCCTTAGCCCAGATGTCAGTTCTTCTATTATTGGTGAGAACTTATCATCTGGCCTACCTGGATGTAAGGAGAACAGGGGTTGGGGGTGGACTCTGGAAGGAGAAAAACTAAATTCCAATGAGGAGTTTAGCTGTTCTGCCACATAATTCAAGAGGGATTTCCAGAACTCAAGTACCTGAGTCTCAAGATTGAAAAGACCTCCTGAGAGCATAATTCGAAGAATTTTAAAAACCCACATTATGGCACACAATTGTGAAACTGCAGAATACAGATGATTAGGAGAATATCATAAAATATTTCAGAGATAAAAATCAGGTCCCATATGAAAGATCAGGAATAAAAAAAGTATTTGACTTACCAGCTCTAGTAGCTAGAAGAAAATAGATCAATGACTTCCAAAAATTCTAGGTGGAAATAATTTTCCACCTAGAATGCTGTATCAGCCAACTTACTCATTGAGAGTGAAAGTAAAACAAATATTTTTTTAAAAGGTATCTCTCATGTATCTTTTCTTAGGAAGTCTCTAGAGCATGAGCCACACCACAGTAAATCCAGAAAGAATTAGTGAGGTCCTTAGAAAGGAGATCTGACACAGGAAAGAGGAAAAGGGAATCCCCAGATTGATGGCAAAGAGAAGTTTCCAGAAGACAACTGTCAGAAAGAAGTCCAAGAAAGTAATTGGCCTTAATGGACATGAAGATGGAGAGTACTAGGAAGAAAGTCGGAAAGGAGAAAAAGGTAACTGATAAATGAACTGAGATATTTGACTGCATGGAAATCTCTATTACCCATAATAAGATATGGGAAGAATTAGCCATAGATAAAAAGATAACTATAAAAAGGAAAATGAGACAGTTATCAGCACTAAGGGAATAGAAGGTTAGAAGAAAATTTAGTGATAGTATGCATTTGGCTTATATTCACCCAATAATACTGAATAACAATTTAACACAAAGTTACTTGGATGATGGGTTGATGTGAAGGGGGATGTAAGAAAACTAAATAATTATATGTCCAAATTGCTAATAAATAGATGATGTTTACTAAAAACTGGTTCTTTAATGAAATTAACCTAATCTGAGCTAATGTGGGGTTTTGCAGCTTGTTATCTTATATAAACTACTCCCCCGAAGTGTCTCCAAAGGTGTTTAAGTAAAATTTAGATTTTCCATTAAGATAGCCCAGCAAGTTCATGTTTTGGTGCACAGTTTCTGCTCCCAACACATAGTAATGAGATATCAAAAATATTTTAAAAGCTTGTGATAGGCCATGTGTGGTGGCTCACGCCTGTAATCCCAACACTTAGGGAGGCGAAGGAGGGCGGATCATGAGGTCAAGAAATAGAGACCATCCTGGCCAACATATTGCTGGGGCCCAAAAAAAGAATAACAGAAATGCAAAACCCAGCAGCCTCTCAGAACCTGAGTCTAACAGAAGACAGTTGGGCTTCAAAGTAAGGGAGACTAACATGCCCTCTGGTTCTCCATCTCCACTTCGGATGCACCAGGCCAAAGTCATTGCTTAAAGCTAGGGCTGAAGTGGGGCTTCCTCTTTCCCCACCAGTGAAAACAGACTGAAAAATCTGCTGCCACTCACTGAGTTCACAGTTACCTACAGGCCAAACCAGTGGAAGAACTCAGAGATAGCTGATCCACTAGGAACTTAGCTAGGTCACCAAATGCCTTGGGGTTCGGATCTGTGATAACTGTAGCTCACCGAAAAAAAAGCCGGGACCCTGAATTACATTTTAAACCTGGTTCTAGAATTGAAGTCTAGTGTCTTGAGAAAGAAACAATGAAATGACTAGAAAAAGACAAGGGATCATTGAAAGAGAGAGAGAGAGAAATAAAGCAAAACCTCTTTCTCAAAAGGCGCTTGTAAACCAAAATGCAAAAACAGGCAAAAAAATCTAATGTGAGGAACATAGCAAAAATATTGATAATTAGATCATTATTTAAGTTCTTCCTACTTAAAAACTAATTTATAGAGGAGTCTGACAAATACTTTAAAATACATAGGCTTTGCTTCTAGGAAGATGAAGTAGACATGCTTTTTCCTATTTTTCCAGCTAAATACCACGAAAAATCCTGAACATTAAACATAAAACAAATATAACAAGCCTCTGAAAGGTGGAGAAAAGAAGGTAGACCAGCTAGGGACCTTGGGACCTGAGGTTTTCTTTTTGCATCATATATTCCAGACTGCATACCTGGAAATGCCAATAGGTACAGACAAAAAAAAAAAAAAAAAAAAACACCTGAGAAAAGCCAGATCTCTCTAGCCAAAAACCAGGAAAAGGGCAACTGGCAATATAAAGAACGTTTAGACGCTAGCCACTCTACTCCAGCCAAACTCCACAAAAAAAAAAAAAAAAAAAAAAAGAACAAATTGCAGCTGTACCTCTACCCCAGCCAGCAAAGGCAGAGTGCAGAGCTTAGACTTCCATCCTGGCCAGGCTGTAATGAGACGCCCCAAACCACCACTTTGACTGTGTTGGAGTGGCATCAGAGAAGTGGGGCACCAAGAATGGAGGAAATGACTGTTATTATAGCTGGAAAATATCTAAATTGGAGAAAGACATGAGTCTTCAATTTAAAAGAATGCCCCAAGTACCAAGGAGGATAAATGGAAATAAATCCACACCTAGACACTTGTAATGAAACTACAGAACGTTAAGGGTAACATACAAAATATCTTAAGAGCTGCCAGAGAGAAAAGACAGAGAACTGAACCCTGTTTGTTATATTCCCAGTGCATTTCTTTGTAATTGGAAATGAATGCTAGAATATAATGGATTAATAACCTCAAAATGTTGATGGTAAATGCCAACACAGGATTTTATTACCCAGTTAACTATCATTCTAAAGCAAAAGCAAAGACAAGACATTTTCGGTTACTCAAAGCCAGAGACACTCACTAAAGTTACAAGGAATGAGGGGCTTCTGAATGAAGAAATGGAATCCCAGAGGAAAATGTGGGGTACAAGAAGCAATTGGGAGCCTAAAATTAATAAAATATATAAATAAACTTAAATAACTCTGATAAAAAATGTTTTTTTGAAAGAGATAAGAGTAAAATTATAGAAATGAATAACAAGAGAATGGGAAGTTTCTATGGCATTTAAAGCATTATAGCTCTTGCTATGTCCTGGAGGAGGGTGAGACTACCAAATAACCTTAAAGCTGTTAGATAAATTTAAACTCACTGTGTATGCTAATATGTATGAATAACCACTAAAGTAATACAAATGCAAACCTTATCTTATTAAACGAATAGATTAAAAAGTTATTCATCCCACAGATGTTAGAAAAGGAAAATAAAAACAGTAGCAAATCAAAAGATAATAAAGAAAAAGGAAAAAAGACAGCATGAATAACTTTATCATGTCAGTAAAAATATACACAAAAAGATTAATAAAACCATTAAACATGGAGATTATCAGATTGGATTAAAAATTAAATGTACCCATATGCTGCCCACAAGAGAAACACATAAAACAGAGTGACACAAACTATTTTTAAATAGTTTGAGAGAGTAAAAAATATATATCCAGAGAAAGGCCAATTACCAAAACAAAACAGGTATATAAAGTAGAGAAGAATTTATGAAAAATATATTTAAATAGAAAAAAAGAGATACTAAAAGATTGGGTAAGAAAAAAAGTAATGATCTTGTAAGATTATTAAAAGATTTTGGTATTGGTAAAATGTGTTTGACTAGGAGATGATTGCATGAAGAATCTCTAGGATTTCTGTATATTTCAAGTATTTCATTAGCAAAAGAATTTTAAAAAGAAAAAGGATCGATATCCAGATTAAGAGGCACTATTTATTTAAAAAGAGATAGTGTAGTCACTAATTAACAAAGCATGAAGAGCATGTTTTTGTCTATTTTACAATTTCCTGATTATCACAAAACAAGGTGATTAGGCTTGATAGTAATAATGCAGTCAGGTTTATTAAGCTGTTAGTTTCCATTTTTAGTGTCTACAGATAAACACAAGCCTTCTAGAAGAAAAAATCAATTTTCTAATTTTCTCTGAAAAAAATTAGAATGTGTAAATATTAGAATATGGAAATGTATTTAAAAGGCTACTTACTATGTAATTGATGAGGAAATAAATGCTTATCTTGCACAAATATTGAAGATTTTGATATAGATATAATTAGTTTGACCTGGAGGTTGGAAATATCAAGAGTCACATTTTCAAGGGTAAGTTGCAGAAAAGATATGGCAGCAAATTGACTCCATGGGTATGGATGATTGTATTAGTGATACTTTTTTTTTTTAAGAATGCTGATACTCATTCTTAAGTATTATCATACATATGCTCACTTTCCCAATCTACAGTTGTAAGTATGTCTTGAAAATAACCAAGGAGAGTTGTTCTTGTTGAGTTATTTGTCACGAAGTTTTTATAACTTATCATTTTCATATTCAAAGACTCACACATTATTAGGTTTTACGTATTAATTTTGTGCAGGTTTGTTTGCTTTACAAAACTCCTGTCAGTGTTAATACAGCCTTAAAAGCAGATATTTTCAATCCAAATGTCCCACTGAGAAAAGGATGGTTAAGTAAATTGAGGCAATGTCAGTCAGTGGAATAAGCAACCTAATTATTACAAAGCAGAATTAGTGAACATGAAATCACATTGATAGGATAATATGGGGTGAAAGACATTTGGAGCAGAATTCTATGCACACTCTGTCACTATGGAAAATACAACATATATTAAAAGAGAATAAATCAAGAGCTATTGCAATTGGACAGTAAAATTATAAATGATTTTCTCATCTTTCCCAAAAATAGATGATTACTTTTATAATTAAATTATTTTGTATAAATCCAATATGATTGTAGCTTAAATTTTTGAATAAGAGTGGAAAAAGACATAAACTTTAAGAAGCTGAAAAATATATCAAAGAAAAGAGAATGAGCACAGCATTAAAAAGGATGTTCACAATCGCCCATTTGGTGGTAAAAAGAGGGAGGGAGTTTAGGCCAAGAAACAAATCAAATACCAATGCCCAGAAGAAAAGCAACACTTGAGAGTTAAGCACTTCAGATTTTTTATTAGCTCTTAGCAAATAAAGTAAGATTAAAGGAAAGCATCGGAGACAGCCAAGAAATCTTCACTCCTCACTCTCCTCTTAGTCTTGGCGGTAAGCACTAAATAACTAAATAAAGACCATATGTTTTCTTACTTTACCTGGCCAGCAGGCTGTAGGGTTTTGAAGGAAAATAAAATAAGGATACCTTCCCAGAGTATTCAGGTACACAGTTCAGTTTGGGAGGGTGAACTTTGCATTCACTGGAAGTAGCCACTTAATGCAACCAAGAGTAGTCAGTGCTGGAACAGAATCATGCACAGCTTGATTTTTCACGGGGTGTAAGAATTCTGCTCATGAAATGCAAATCAAAACCACAATGAGATACCATCTCACACCAGTTAGAATGGCAATCATTAAAAAGTCAGGAAACAACAGGTGCTGGAGAGGATGTGGAGAAATAGGAACACTTTTACACTGTTGGTGGGACTGTAAACCAGTTCAACCCTTGTGGAAGTCAGTGTGGTGATTCCTCAGGGATCTAGAACTAGAAATTCCATTCGACCCAGCCATCCCATTACTGGGTATATACCCAAAGGACTATAAATCATGCTGCTATAAGGACACATGCACACGTATGTTTATTGCGGCATTATTCACAATAGCAAAGACTTGGAACCAACCCAAATGTCCAACAATGATAGACTGGATTAAGAAAATGTGGCACATATACACCATGGAATACTATGCAGCCATAAAAAATGATGAGTTCACGTCCTTTGTAGGGACATGGATGAAATTGGAAATCATCATTCTCAGTAAACTATCGCAAGAACAAAAAACCAAACACCGCATATTCTCACTCATAGGTGGGAATTGAACAATGAGAACACATGGACACAGGAAGGGGATCATCACACTTCGGGGACTGTTGTGGGGTGGGGGGAGGGGGGAGGGATAGCATTGGGAGATATACCTAAAGCTAGATGACGAGTTAGTGGGTGCAGCACACCAGCATGGCACATGTATACATATGTAACTTACCTGCACATTGCGCACATGTACCATAAAACCTAAATTATAATAATAATAATAATAATACATTTAAAGAAAGAAAAAATAAAAAAATAATAATAATAAAAAACATTTAATGAAAGAATGACCACTTTTAGTACACATCTACTCAATCTACAACTAGTTACCGGGGCCTTCTGGATGCCCAAACTTGCACTAGATACATAGGCAGGAAACAAGGAAGAGGAAACTGTGAGACGCTGCCCCCATCCTCACAGGGCTTGGCTGGAGGAACTGGAACACATAGCCCTAAATCCCTTAAAGAAAAATGAAGGGCCGAGCTTGATGGCTCACACCGGTAATCCCAGCACTTTGGGAGGCCAAGGCAGGCGGATCACTTGAGATTAGGAGTTTGAGACCAGCCTGGACAACATGATGAAACTCCACCTCTATTAAAACTACAAAAAATTAGCTGGGCATGGTTGCAGACACCTGTAATCCCAGCTACCCAGGAGGCTGAGACAGGAGAATTACTTGAGCCTGGGAGGCGGAGGTTGCAGTGAGCCGAGATCGCACCACTGTACTCCAGCCTGGGAAACAAAGCGAGGCTCCATCTCAAAAAGAAAAGAAAAGAAAAATGAAGGGCAGTTTACCACACGTGCCAAGTGAGATGTATATGATGAGAAAGACCATAAAGAAAAAGGTGAGCTGCTCAAAGCCATACAAAGGCAGAACGGGACCATTTCAGTTTTTCTCATCAATGTCTTCTCAGCACTCAGTAGACATTTAAATTCATTAAGAGCAAAGAGAATAAAATGTTCACAGTAATCAAGAAACATGCAGTCATGGATCACTACTGGAAGTAGCTAGAGCACCAATTCTTTCTCAGAAAATTGGCAACAAATGGCCCTGAATAGGCAATAATTAAACCCAGCCTCTCTTATACAAACTGTATTTCAGGATTAAAACAGCAGCCATAACTGATGAGGAAATTTTATTCTTTTTTTTAACGGAAGAATTCCATTTAATAAATGTTTTAAAGATGACAAAAAAAAAAAAAAAAAAGAATTCTACTCATGACTGCCTGCAGCCCTGGCTTGGCCTTTTTGTCTCTTCAAAGAATGCTATGGATACCCACTATTTACCTAACCAAATCTCCATTCTGCCTCTGAAGTTGATTTCAGATATAGAGGAGACTGAGGCAAACCAGCAGATATGTTTCCTAAATTTGAAATGGGAGTGGAATCAGAATAGGATTTTCTAGGTAACATCCCTGACCAAGGGTTGTGTTTAGTAATGGGTTCCTCAAAGGCTCTGATCTGCTCTTTGGGTTTTTTAAATATCTAGGTGACATATAAGTGAAAAATAAGTGCTTTGTCAAGAATGCTATGTAGAGCCTACTAACTTTCCGTGTGCCACCTTTCCCCAGCCCCAGGGTGGAGAGGGAGGTTCATCCCAGCAATAGAGGCACTGACATTCATTCTCTAGCCTGCACAGGGCATGGTGAGATGGCTCATCCATCTGTTTCCAGTCCTAAGTCTCAGCTTCCTGGACTTTTCCTTTCGAGCAGGTATCCAAGAGCAGACCATGTCATTCAACTAGAATGAATAATCACATCACTTTTATTACTTAACATGGAGTCCACCCAGAGTCCAGAGGGGAAGCAACACAGTGGCAGCCAGTTAAAAGTAACTTTTAATATTGTTCTATTTAATGACATCAAATCCAAGTTGCTGTTCAAGACTTTATCAAGGTGGAGCCAACCAGATGATGTACTGCTCCACCCCCAATTACTGTTCTTCTCTTTAGCACATGAATTTCTCTATAATGTTGTTGAAATAAGGCAGAGGTCTTAGTTCCTGGGCAACCAGGAGTGCAAAATGTGCAGAGCAGTTGTGGCATCAGTGTTTACAATATCTAGTCAATTTCCCATGATTCTCTTGATTCCGTGAATGCTTATGTTTAAAGAATGCAAATCATGTCACAGCTTTGCCTGTTTTTTCTCCCTGTATTGTCTTTCTTTTGCCCAAAGGTTTGGCTGGCCTATACAGTGTCCATTGAATTTAACGGTTTAACTTTTGTAGCTGATCTTGAGTCTTTCCCCCTCATCCTACACAACAGAGGCCTCTTCTTTTTTTTGAGACGGAGTCTCGTTTTGTTGCCCAGGCTGGAGTGCAGTGGCACAATTTAGGCTCACTGCATCCTTCACCTCCCGCGTTCAAGCGATTTTCCTGCCTCAGCCTCTCAAGTAGATGAGATTACAGGCACACATAAACATGCCAGGCTAATTTTCTTTTTTTGTATTTTTTTTAGTAGAGATGGGGTTTCACTATGTTGGCCAGGCTGGTCTCGAACTCCTGACCTCAAGTGATCCACCCTCCTTGGCCTCCCAAAGTGCTGGGATTACAGGCATGAGCCACCACGCCCAACCACAACAGAGGCCTCTTGATCATTTTCACTAAACAATATTTTTAAATAAAGATTGGCATTATTTATTTAATTCTGGGCTAAAGCTTGCAATTATAAGGACCCTTAAATATATTATTTGCCTCCGGCTCATTACCACAGATTTAGGAATGGCGTTAGAATTTCTTCTAAAACTGCTAACCTTCTTGGTTTCAATAAGAAATTTTCTTAGTTCCAATTGATAATTATCAGATTTCAATAAGCAAGATAGCTATGATCTAAAATGGGGCTGATATTTGTCATGAACTGTTCATTTCTTTCTCCTCAGTGATTTCCTTGCAGTCTGCGGCACTCATCACAGAAAAGCAATAAAATTACCTTTGGCAATTCTGATCACATCCAAGAAAATCCAAAGCAAAAGTGCCAGCCAAATTTGCCTGTCAGATAGTTTAGCATTTCAAAGATCTTTGCTGAGAAAGCAGCTAGAGCCAAAGAAAACTCAACACCATTATACTGTAAATTCATCATTGCTAAGTTTTTTAGCTGGGAACCACAGACCCCATGGTCTATGGAAATATTCTTTTGAGTCTGCAAGTCCTTCTGTGAAATTTTAAAATTTATTTGTTTTCTTGTCAGTGATAATCTAAAAATAATATAAACATTCTAGATCACAAGGATGATAATATAACCAAGAATTTCTTATCCCAAATCCCTGAGATAAGATGTATTTCAGAATTCACAGTTTTTCAAATTTTAAGAATATTATATGCTACATGTACTGTGTGTCACCCACATTAAAGACTAGGGAAGCCCCAAGAAATAAATCATACGAATATTTCTGTAGTGAAACATATGAATATTCACTAAGTGTGATGAACACTGAATTTAAATAGACCATATTCTGGGCCATAAAATAAACCTCAGCAAACTGAAAAGAATTGAAAATATGCACAAATACTAGTAAACCAAATTCAACAGCACATCAAAAAGATTATATACCATGATCAAGTGAGATTTGTCTCTGGGATGCAAGGAGAGTTTGACATGTAAATCAATAAATATGATATACCACATTTACAAAATGAAATATAAAAATCATATGAGCATCTCAACAGAGGCAGAAAAAGCATTTAACAAAATTCAACATTTTTTCATAATAAAAGCTGTCAACAAATTGGGTATAGATGTATACCTCAACATAATAAAGGTCATATATAACAAGCCCACCTCTAACATTATACTCAATAGTGGGAAGCTGAATGCTTTTTCTCTAAGATCAGGAACAAGACAAGGATGCCCACTCTCACCACTTCTATTCAACATACTACTAGAAGTCCTAGACAGAGCAATTAAGCAAGAAAAAATAAAAGACATCCCAATCAGAAAAAGTAACATTTTCTCTGTTTGAAGATGACACAATCTTATATCAAGAGAACCCTAAAGACTCCACCAGAAAAACTGTTAGAACTAATAAATGAATTCAATAAAGTTGCAGAATACAAAATCAACATACAAAAAATTAGTTGCATTTTTATTCATTAACAATGAATTATCTAAAAAAGAAAGAAAACAATCCTGTTTATAATAGCATCAAAGACAATAAAATACTTAGGAATAAATTTAACCAAAGAGATGAAAGATCTGTACACTGAAAACTATAACACATTGATGAAAGAAACTGAAGACACACAAAAAATGGAAAGATATCCTGTGCTCATAGATCAGAAGAATTAGTATTGTTAAAATAACCATAGTACCCAAAGTGATGTTTAGACTCATTGCAACCTCTAAAAACATTCCATTGGCATTTTTCACAGAAATAGAAAAAAAAAATCCTGAAATTCCTATGGAACCACAAAAGACCCAGAATAGTCAAGGCAATCTTGAGAAAGAAGAAGAAAGCAGGAGGCATCACACTTCCTAATTCAAACTATATTACAAAGCTTTAATACTCAAAACAGTATGGTACTGGCATGAAAACAGACCCATAGACCACTAGAAAGGAATAGAGAGCCCGGAAATAAACCTGCACATACATGGTCAATTAATATTTGGCAAGAGTGCCAAGAATACACAATGGGAAAAGGATAGTCTTTCTAATAAATGGTGGTGGGAAACTAAATATTCACATGCAAAAGAACAAAATTGGGTTCCTATTTTTCACCATTCATAAAAATTGTTTACTTCAATGTAAAACCTGAAACCGTAAAATTCCTAGAAAACGCAACAGGGGAAAAGCTCCCTAACATTGATTTTAGCAATTAATTTTTTGGGTGTGACACCAAAAGCACAAGCAACAAAAGCAAAAATAAACAAGTGGGGCTACATCAAACTAAAAAGCTTCTGCACAGCAAAGGAAACAGTCAACAAAATTAAAAGGCAGTTTACATAATGGGAGAAAATATTTGCAAACCGTGTATCTGACAAAAAGTTAACTTATAAAATATATAAGGAAAAAACCAAATGACTGTTCTAATCCTTTTGATATTTAAAAACATGAATAAATACTCCTAAAATTGTCAAATTAATGTCATCCTTTAAAATCTCCCCTGATTTGTCATAGCAGCAAACCTAATCTCCATAGACAATACAATGATAATAACTAAAAACAGTTTGTGAGAAGATAGAGATGCCCAGTGGGAGACTTAAATGGAGAAACATGTCATTTGAATTGTTAAGAGCATATTATGGAAATGAAAATGTATTAAAGGTGACCAAATCACTTAATTCTTCAGACATGTTCCCTTTAGGGAGAGCTGGGAGTATTGAATGGAAGCAGTTACTCATTCTGTTTTCATAGTAGCTGTGCTTCAGCAGATGAAGAGAGATATATTATTACAGCAAGATCTTCATATTCTACCACTTTCTAAAGTGAACTCCTCTTATGGATAACAAAGGGTAGTATTTTCTAATGAAGCTCATTTGTTAAAAGTAGAGAAAAATGAAAAGTGTTTTAGGAAAAGCTTGAACAAGATCAGAGATCTCAGTTGTGAAAGGATGATCTTGGCAATGATTTTTTATACATATATACATATATGTATATATACATGTATTTTATACATATATATGTGTATTTATATATGTGTGTATATATATATAAAAGGCTCAGAGGGCAATGAGCTGCTCATCAGAAATCCCTTGGCATTCCCCATGGAGGCTTTCTAAATGATCAGGAGCAATGCTTAAAAGCACAGTATTGGCAAAGACCAAGACATAAACCAATTTCTGTTAAAGAGAATTTAAAATATAGAACTTGGTTGGATTGCTTTAAAATGTGGCTGTTATGCTTTTCTTTTAATATTTAATTTTTTAAATATTTTCCATTTGAAAAAAAGACCTTTCTTTAGCCCCATTTCCCCCTCCAACTTTCAGGACTACATCTCTGTCTCCTTTATACTCACTGTCTGCACTTCACCCTCTCCCAATCTCTCCTGCACCCATTCTGATCAGGCTTTTGTCCCCATCACTCCACTGAAATGTCTCCTGTCAAACTATGAATAACCTCAGTGTTTTCAAATCCACTGGTTAATTATCTGCCCATAATTGATCTGACAGTACCATTCAATACAGTTGATCACTTATTCCTTGAAACACTCTCCTGGTTTGGCTTCTAGGGTATCACAATTTCCTGGTTCTCATTCCTGTCACTACATGACTCTTTTCATTCTCCTTACCGGACATCCAAGTGTTGGGATGCCTGAGAGCTCATCCCACTAAATGTTCTTCTCTCCCCACGTGGCCTTATCAAACACCCTAACTGTAAATTCCATCTATATGCCAGTGGCTTCTTGAGGCAGATAGAGAGCAAGTTGACTTATTCAACACTCATTCAAAACTGTTCTAGTTCGCCTTCCAATATTACAGAAACTGCAAAGTTAAAACTGTACGTTTTTCTAATAGCTAGAGTGGAGACATGTGACAGCAAATGTACAGGTGCAAGATTTGGGCACAATTGTAACTAAGAGAGCTAGGATTATCTAGCATGAAGGCTAAGACACCTGCTTGGTCTGAGGCAAATTGAGTACATCTCCAATTTCTAGTCCCTAAAGTCATAGTGGATAGTAGCAACAGTGGTGTTTTTACCAGAACTTTCCTATGGTGTGATTGGATGTGTACCCTGGCTGTATTATTTCTGACCAAATACATCAGGTCTTGTTCCATCCTACCCAGAGATTATTGGAACTATGTAACATCCCCTTTTGATTTAAACTGGCTAGAATGGATTATGTTGTCTGCAATTAAGAATCCTGTGCAATACCACTCTCGACTTTATATTTGCAGCCAAACATGTAACTTTAGATTCACGTTTCTAAGATTTATATTTATAGATGGCTACTTGAGATCTACACTTAGATAGCTAACAAGTTCTCGAGGTTAACATGTTCAAAAATGAATTGTTGATATCTTCCCAAACTGGCTACTCTCCCTAAATTCCTCAACTCAGTAGTTCATGCCAGAAAACTTGGAGTCATTCTTGAGTCATCTCTTATACTAAATTTATCTACAAATTCTATTAATGTGGTCTTCACAGTGTATCCCCAATCTGACCACTTTCCAGTCTCTACCTCTGACACCTGAGTCTAATGCAGTTGACTCCTACTTTTACCCCGCTTTTACCCTGGCCCCACCACAGTCTGTTCTCTTCACAATGGTAGAGATATCTTGTAAACAGGCATTGTTGACATTTTGGCCCAGAAAATTCTTTGCTGTGTGTGTTGGTGGTGGGAATGGGCAGTGGTAAGGGAAAGGGGTTGTCCTTTGCATTGTAGTATGTTTAACAACATCACTAATCTCTGCTCACTGGAGACCAGGAGCACTTCTCCCTAGCTGTGATAACCAAAATGTCTCCAGACATTCATTCCCCAATGTACCCTGGGTGCAAAAATTATTCCTGGTTGAGAACCACTGCTGGAAACTCTGAGTCAGATTATGTCATCGTCTACTCAAAACACTCTCAATTTCTTCCCATCACATTTGGGGAGAAAATCCTGAAGTCCTTTCCATGGTCTACAAAGCCCTTAATAAACTGGCTCTTACTCCCTTTTGACTTCCTCTCCTTCCCCTGTCACTCATTCTGCTCCAGCCATCTGGCCTCACTGATGTTTCCCTAAGGGGCCAAGCACTCCTCCTTTCCAGGACCATTGCACCTGCTGTTTCCTTTGCTCAGAATAGTCTTCTCTAGCACATTGCATGCCCTGCTTCCTGCTTTCCTTCTAGTCTCTTCACATGTCACTTCACTGATCAAAAATAACACCTCAATCACTTTCAGTCCTATTATAGTGCCATAGTTGTCTTCATTGGACTTACTACCACATGATTTATTACATATTCATTTCTTTATATGTTTATTGTCTGTCTCCCCTGTTAGAATGTAAACTCCAAGAGGAAAAGAACAAGGACTTTATTTTATAAACCCCTTTATTCTCAGTGCCCAGAAAAGTGGTCTGACATATATGAGACACTCAATATTCATTTACTTTAAAATTAGTGCTTGATATGATTCTGCACATTATATAACTACTTGGAGATTACTAATAAGGAGGATATCATTAATATAATTGGCATTTCTAAAAATACTACAATTTAAGGAAAGCTTCACTTGTCAGCCACTTTTTTCACATTGAGAAAAAAGAAATGTGGTGAGGTGAACTGAGTGGTGAATAATGCCTGTGAGGCTTCACTTACGTCATCTGGGGAGCCCAGATTTATTGATTCTGATTTCAGGCCTCTTGTATCCATATTGCATTGCTTTTTACAGAATTGTTTACGTGTGATATTGTTCAAAAAGTGAATCATCCTACCTCCTGTTTGGTTGCTCTTAGTTTACAGCTAGACTTAATGTAAGAATAGAAAATTCATAAGAATATTACTTTCAAATGAGGAGAGTTACATGAAGAATGATGGCCTCGGTATATCAGGATATCCTTTATTTATCTCAACACCTATATTTGTATTTAATGGAGAAACCACCTTTTCATATCTACACACACTGAACTTGAGTCCTTTGACTCAATTTCTCTGTAATGATCATTTTCTCTTCCAAAATCTTATTTATTTTTTCTTTGAAATGGCTCTCCTTTTTGCTCCTTTGTTCCTCATTGACATTGCTGCTCCTCTGCTACTGTACTTTACTGATCCATAGGAAGAATATAAAATCATTTTATTATCTCTTTGGCTTCATGTTTTCCCCTCTCCAAATCTTCCCAGCACCATGACCTGTGGATATTACCAAGTAATCAGTCATGTCATTCCCATACTAAAAGAAATTGTCTCCAAACTCTTTAGTTTGGCTGCCAAGAGGCTCCAAAATAATCAACCGAACCATTCATCCAGGCAGTCAGCCAAATCCATCTTACGGAGGGTGCTAATCATTAAAAATAAGAAAATGATGAACTGTACACAATGTCTATAAACTGGGCAGTAGATAATCAATGACACAAATCTAATACCCTGGAAGAGTTCAAAAGAGAATGGAATCACCCTGTTTGAGTGCCCACTGAGGCTACACAGGTGCTCTGGTTTGGGGATTCAGGGTCAAATAGGCAGGTCATGAGCCAGTGCAAGGTGTGAGTTTACAAATGGATCCTATCCTATACTGACCCGATTCATGACTCTTGCCAGGGAGATGTTAAGAATGAGGTTAGATTGTGAGCTTCCTAGGCTAACTCATAAGCTCTGTGAAAACAAGCCTTGTGCAAGGATCATATCCAATAGTCCCTCATGTCTAGCACCACCCCTTACACAGGAGCCAACTGTGGAACGTATTAATTAATAAATAATTCAAAAGACTGTAGATGAATACCTGTCTTGCTGTTTATAAAACTCATTCTCAACAGGGGGCAGTTTTGCTCCCCATGGCATAGTTGGCAATGTTTGAAAACATGTGTGGTTGTCATGACTTGAACAGTGGGTAGAGGTCAGGGACGCTGGTAAGCATTCTACAATGCACAAGACAGTCCCCACTCCCAACAAAGAATTGCCTAACCCTAAATGTTCATAGTAGCAAGTCACTTGGTTATAAAAGATCACTTCAAGTATCTTTGTTTCTCTCATCTGGCATTAAAAACAACAAATCTAATAGGTGGAAGGAAGTGATTACTTTGCCAACATGTATGATCTAAGGAATTTGATAAGTAACATGATAATCTCATTGGCTTTGGCATATAGGTCCATTATGCTAATGAAATACCTGGCATTTTCCTTCCATTGGTAAAGGTCTAAAAAGACATTCTAAATCTCAAAAGAAGAATTTGGCAGAAACCAAGTGTAACCATGAAAGAAATGCCCTGGGAGAAACCTACCATGAGCACAGACAACTAAGTAGAAACTTAGATCTTCGGCAGGTTCTAATGGTGATTAATTGAATCCATAAGAGGCTGGTTGTGTATGCATCTCAAGTCCCCTAGTGCTTAAAATACTGTCTTCTAGAGTTGCCTTGAAAGTGAAACTACAGAATTCTTTGAAATTGGAAGCAATATAGTGGTCTAATTTTATGAAATAGAACATAAATACGAATGTTTACTTTTTAGCTACCATGAAAGGCAAATGTGTGGACTGCCAAACTGCACTATGGTTCAATAGGAGAGATGAGTATTCTCCGTAATGCAAACCCATTGTTGACTTCATGAAGGGGACATTCCCCATGATGACTCAGTGTTCTTAAGTACTCTGACAATTGATGGAATACATTCCAGTGTAATACACAGTCCTTTCAAGCCTCCCTTGGGTTTTCCAAGTTTTCTTTATGTCAACTTTGCCCCCGGAAATAAAACCCACATACCTTGGCTCAGGTCACTCCATGAAGGCAAAACAAAAAAACAAACCAAAAACCCTTTTTGGAAAGGTTCCTCCTGGATCCCAAAAGCAAGGGTTGTAGAGTGAATTGGATTCAAAACCAATGCATTTTTCAGACACAGATTTAAAAGCGTACCTTTGTTCCTGCCACATAAAAGAAAAGCAAAGCTTTGTTTAATGGTTAACAATTTTTGGCAGCTACTATCTTTTAAACCACTCCAGGGCCAAGATGACTATCTGGAGAGGTGAATTACAGATCATTTATACAGGAGATTATGCCATGTTGACCTGTTCTGAAGTTTGATTTTAAACAGTGATTATATTCTTATTGTGCAGGTTACATTTACTTGAACCTTCTTATCTGTACTAAACAGTAATAGAGCAAGCAAATACATTTGTGCAAATGTTGAAAAAGAGCTCAAGGCTGTAGGAATCCATACAGGTTGGGATTGAAGAAAAAGCCTGTTCCAATCTGGAGTTTAAACTGAACCATATACTTAAAAAAATCAAAACAGAAATCAGCAAGATGCTGATCTTCAAATCTAAATATTAATTACTTTTATATGACTTGGCTGTGAGCTAAACCACATTTTAAAAAGATAAAAGCAATAATGGAACAAATTCACAATAAAGTCTTGTCTATTTACTAACTAAAGTGAATGAAAGAAAAAATTCTTTTAAACAAAATAAAGCCAAAACTGTATTTGGATGAAACCTCTGGGACAACACACACGTACACACACACACACACACACCCCTCTTTTTTTTTTTAACCCCAATATTTTGGATTTGGTTTTTTTTATTATTATTATTATACTTTAAGTTTTAGGGTACATGTGCACAACTTGCAGGTTTGTTACATATGTATACATGTGCCATGTTGGTGTGCTGCACCCATTAACTCATCATTTAGCGTTAGGTATATCTCCTAATGCTATCCCTCCCTCCTCCCCCCACCCCACAACAGTCCCCGGTGATACACACACCTCTTGATAGTGTTTTATCAATTCCATAGTTGTGCTAGGGGCCCACTATGAACAAACCTTATTTGTAACAATGCCAGGTGAGAGAAGTGAGCCCTTCTGTCTGTTGGCCAAATAAAGAATCCCTTCCCATTCCCCTACCACCCATTTGTCCTCTCCCCACTACCCTGGGCTGGTAATGCCAACCCATATATTCACTGCCAACAGAATCAATTGGCTGTACTGTCCATTAGTGGCAGGCATCTTTTAACTGTTTTGATCTGTCAGTTAAATGATATGCCAATTCAATGTTCTTAATATCTGCTTTATAATTCCCAATTGCTGTTGTATAACAAAAATATAATTTGAATAGATAAACTATAGCTCAGTAAAATCTGAACTGACTTCAAACTATTTCTGAAAATTGAGTGAAACCACAATCATTTGAAAAAAATGTAGGACCTTGGATTTTATAGCTTCCACTTCATATCATAAGCAAATTAAATTTAAACAAAGCAATTTTTTAAAAGACATGCTTGAGGCAATTGAGGATATTTGAAAATAGACTGATTATTAGGGGATATTAAAGAATTATTGCTAATTTTATTATATGTGATTACCTTTGCTTTATTTTTGAAGTTCCTCCAGGGATTCATACTGAAATATTAACTAATGAAATAAAGTATGAAATTTGCTTTAAAGGACTCCAGAAACAAAATTGATGATGGTGACTGATGAAAAGAAATGGCAAATACTGACAACCATTGAAGCTAGGTGATCAGTTCACACAGATTTATTATACTCTTCTGTCTAATTCTGTACAAGTTTTTTTTTTAATGCTGGGAAAAGAAACAATAACAACAAAACAGGTTACCTGCTAGATTTTAAAAAATAAGGTTAAAAAAATACAGTCGAGGATAATTTAGGGCATCAAAACTTAAAGGGACCGCAATGAGATATCACTACACAGAATGGCTAAAACTAAAAGAAACAAACCAGAAAGCCTGGCAGTATTAAATGTTGACAAGTATGCAAAACAACTGAAACTCTCATATACTGCTGATGAGAAGCCAAAACACTGGGGTCTGTTTGAAAAGAGCAGAGCAGTTTCTTATAAAGTTAAACACAGAATTGTCATACAATGCTACAGTCCTACTCCTAGGTAATAACCCAAGAGAAATTAAAATGTATATTCACACAAAAACCTGTATGTGAATGTTTATAGTGACTTTATTTATAATTGCCAAAAAGTAGAAACTACCTGAACATTGATTGGTGTGAAACTACACAAACATACAATTGGTGAGTGAATAAACAAACAGTGGCATTTCCATTCAATGGGATAGTATTCAACAATAAAAGGAACAGACTACAGATACATGAAACAACATGGATGAATCTGAAATTCATTATGCTATGTGAAAAAAGCCAGAATCAATATTCCACTTATTTGACATCCTGAAAAGGCAAAATTGTAGAGACATAAAAGTGGTCAGTGGTTGTCTTTGGGTGGAAAGAAGACCTAACTACAGAGTCAGCATGAGTGAAATTTTTGGGAGTGAAGGAATTGCTGTGCCTTGATTCCCGTGGTGGTTACACAAGCTTATGTGTTTGTCAAAATTCAGAACAATGCACAAAAAGGATTAATTTCCCTGTATGTAAATGATACCCCAACAGAATTTTTTAAAACTTAACTGGGAAATTTTTTATATGCTCCAATAAAAATTGTTGCAATTGATTCAAACTATAAGGTTCTTATGTAGCATATTATAACACTTTTTTCTTCTCTTATATCTCCTTCCCTCCCTCCCTCCTTGCTTCCCTCCTTTCCTTTCCTTTTTCCTTTCCCCTTCCTTTTCCCTTTCCCCTTTCCTTTTCCCTTCCTTTTTTCTTTTCCTTCCCTTCTCACTCGCTTTCTCCCTTCTCCCTTCCCTTTCCCCTTCCTCCTTCCCTTCCCTTTTCCCTTTTTGAAAATAGTGGGACTAAAGGATTAAGTATATGAAATTTTATGTCCATATTGCAGTGGGAAAGGCTGTGTGACAACGTAGTATTCTTCTTGGACTCACCTCCTAGCCTTACCTTAGAGCAGGGATCCCCAACCCCCAGGCGGCAGGCCGATACAGGGCCGCACAGCAGGAGGTGAGCGGCAGGCTTACCTCCTGAGCTCAGCCGACTGTCAGATCAGCGGCATTAGATTCTTATAGGAGCGCAAACGCTATTGTGAACTGAGCATGTGAGGGATCTAGGTTGCGCACCCCTTATGAGAATCTAATGCCTGGTGATCTGAGGTGGAACAGTTTCATCCTGAAACCCATCCCCGAATCCGTGGAAAAAAATTGTCTTCCAGGAAACTGGTTCTTCTTGCCAAAAAGGTTGGGGACTGCTGCCAGAGAGGGATCATGACTTCCTAGGTGTCTTAACCCTGGCTGCACATTAAACCCACCTGGGACCTAAAATAATCAAATGAAATACTGATGCCCAATCTCCAACTCCTAAGAGATTCTGCTTTAATTGGTCTGGGGTGGGACACAGCGATCATATTTCTTAAAAGCACTCTAGATAAAATCTAATGTGCAACTAGGGTTGGGAATCTTATATTAATTCACTTAAGATATTTTCCTATGTTAATTCACTTAGGATAATGGCCTCCAGCTGCATCCATGTTGCTGCAAAGGACATGATTTCATTCTTTTTTATGGCTGCATAGTATTTTATGGTATATATGAACCACATTTTCTTTATCCAGTCCACCACTGATGGGCACTTAGGTTGTCGATTCCATGTCTTTGCTATTGTGAATAGTGCCAAAGTGAACATAAAAGTACATGTGTCTTTTTGGTAGAATGATTTATTTTCCTTTGAGCATATACCCAGTAATGGGATTGCTGGGTCAAATGGTAGTTCTGTGTTGAGTTCTCCGAGAAGTCTCCAAACTACTTTCCATGGTGGCTGAACTAATTTACATTCCCACCAACAGTGTATAAACATCCCCTTTTCTCTACAGCCTTGCCAGTGTCTGTTGTTTTTTTACTTTTTACTCATAGCCATTCTGACTGGTGTGAGATGGTATCTCATTGTGGTTTTGATTTACATTTCTCTGTTGATGAGTGATGTGGAGCATTTTTTCATGTTCATTGGACGCTTGTATGTCTTCTTTTCAGAAGTGTCTGTTCATGTATTTTGCCCATTTTTTGATGGGATTATTTATTTTTTACTCTTTCAATTGTTTAAGTTCCTTATAGGTTCTGGATATTAGACCTTTGTCACATGCACAGTTTGCAAATATTTTCTCCCATTTTGTAGGTTGTCTATCTACTCTGTTGATAGTTTCTTTTGCTGTGCAGCTCTTCAGTTTAATTAGGTCCCACTTGGCAATTTTTGTTTTTGTTGCAGCTGTTTTTGAGGACTTACTTATAAATTCATTCCCAAGGCCCATGTCCAGGATGGTATTTTCCAGGGTTCTTATAGTTTTAGGTCTTATGTTTAAGTTTTTAATCCATCTTGAGCTAATTTTTGTATATGGTGAAAAGTAGTGGTCCAGTTTCATTCATCTGCTTATGGCTAGCCAGCTATCCCAGCACCATTTATTGAATAAGGAGTCCTTTCACCTGGGGATCTTGTTAAAATGAGATTCTGATTCAATAGGTTTGGAGTGGGGCTTGAGACTCTCCATTTCTAACAAGATTCCAGGAGATGCAGTGCTAGAGATTCTCAGGAATCAACTTTGAGTTGCAAAGACTAAACCAGTGTTCCCTGAACTTGGCTAATGATTAGAATCACTTAGGAGGCTTGTTTAAATATAGAGATTTTCACCCTACTTCCCTGGAAATTCAAATTTAGTATGCCTGGTTTGGGGCCCATGAATATGTCCTGTAGCAAAGGACATAGTGACTTATCTTCAGAATAATTAGGGAATATTAGAATCCTGATTTGTGGATTTATAATAGGCCATTTGCTGTCTTTGGCACTGTGTTAGCTGCCTTTTTCACTCTTTTCTTTTTTCTAAGTTAATCCTATCAAAGGAACATGTTCACACAAAAACTTGTACACAAATGTTCATATTAACATTATTTATAATAGCCAAAAATATAAACGATGCACATGTCCATCAACCGACGAATGATTAAAATGTAGTCCATCCACCCAATGACATATTTTTCAGCTATAAAGAGGGAAGAAGTACTGATTCCTGCTACAACATAGATGAAACTCAAAGCATTATGCTAAGTAAAAGGAGTCCATCACAAAAGACTACATATTGTATGATTACATTGATATGAAATGTCCAGAATAGACGAATCCATAGAGACCAAGAGCAGATGTGTGGTTCCCAGGAACTAGGGGAAGGAGGGAACAGCTAATGACAGCTTAGAGGGTACAGAGTTTCTAATTCAGGTGATGAAAATTGAATTAGATAGTTGTGACAATTGCACAACTCTATAAGTATACTAAAAGGCACTGAATCATTCACTTGAAAATGGCAAATTTTATGGTGCATGAATTATATCTTGATTTAAGTAAAAAGACTGAAGTTTCACCGATTAAAAAAAGGAATACTTTCTTTTGATTCACATATTCTATAGACCAAGTACCAGGTTTTTGTCTTCAAGGTGGCTTGTATATGCAGTTGATCTCAGCCTTATGTGTTGATATTATTGTTCTAATTGCTGGCGTTCTGAATATTTGCTCTTACTTATATGAATTGCCTTTAGAATAACAGTCATTTGCCATTTTTTATGAAGATATGAAATTATTGATCTTTTATGTTATGGGTAGGATCAGTGTTAATGAACTTTGTATCCTGATGCCTGGCATGTAGCAAGGATTTTATATTCATTAATGTTTATTGAATGAAACATTCTTTTAGATGAAAGCAAGTTCTGTTTAGTTTGAAGAGATGGTCAAACTTCCTTTTCTGAGTTATTCAATTCTTTTATTAAAAATTTTTTACCTCTGTATTCCTCCACTTTGGACTAGAAAGCCTACATTACAACTTTTAAACCTTAAAACGATTTTCGAGTTGCATGCAACTCTGTGGATTCCTTCCAGCTAAATATTCCATCACTCTTTTGTTCATTAAAAGAAATATATTCCAGCAGCTCAACTTTGTAAACAACTTTGCAATAAAAAACAAGTGTTCACATACAATGAATGAAAACAATTTTAGACAGGAAATAAGCTTCAGGTTCCCAACTCAGTGCCTATGTTCCAACTAGGAATGTGATTAGGAAAATATTGGATTGGGGATTGGGAAGTCTTTTCCCTAAATAATTAACTGAAGACTTTTCTGTTCCTTCAAAGTTGAAAGGAATAATGGATTTCAAAACCCTTCCTTTTCTGTGGTCAAGAAAGGATTCTTACATTAGGTATTTATATTTTTAAAAATCTAGTTATTATCCTTTATTTTGTGGAATGAGAAAAGATTTTGAAACTACTACTGTCCATTGAATACTTTCTCAGGCAGCTGATGGGGAGTGGAAATAATAAATCTGGACTAAGAAACCCTGAGTTCTCATGCCAGTTATTTTGCTTTTCTATGATGTTACCTTGGAACTTTGGCAAATTAGGATAATATTGCCTAACTGGAAAAGTCATTGTGAAGTTTAATTGATAATAAGTAGAGGAAACACACTGTGTAGGGGCTAATAACCCTAGATGTAATCAATCAAACTAAAATAGTTTATTGAGCTCCTATATTATGTACAAACTACCATACTAGTGTTGATGACACCCTGAAGGATAAATGCTTAATGTCCCTACCCTCCCAGAGATTATAATCTAGTGAGAGAAAACAGACAACTTCATAGGCAATTGAAACAGTACTTTTATTCTTCCTGGTCTTCATTTATCTATATGAGTGACTTCAGTGAGGTTTTGTGTGGTCATTTTCAAGGACACTACAAGTAAACAGGGACATTTGAAAATAAATATTTTTGTGATTGGGCAACCAAAGAGTTCTGACTAATAAAACCGTAAGTGATACTCTGAATATTCCATGGGAAAGTAAGTGAGAAACTGGAACAGCTTAAAAGGCTCTGAGGGGCTGGGCGCAGTGGCTTACGCCTGTAATCCCAGCACTTTGGGAGGCCGAGGTGGGCGGATCAAGAGGTCAGGAGATCGAGACCATCCTGGCTAACACAGTGAAACCCCGCCTCTACTAAAAATACAAAAAATTAGCCAGGCGTGGTGGCGGGCACCTGTAGTCCCAGCTACTGGGGAGGCTGAGGCAGGAGAATGGCATGAACCCAGGAGACAGAGCTTGCAGTGAGCAGAGATCACGCCACTGCACTCCAGCCTGGGCAACAGAGCGAGACTCCATCTCAAAAAAAAAAAAAAAAAAGGCTCTGAGGACTAAGTATTCCACTATTCCACCAACTAGGAATTATCCCCAAGGTGGGGAAACAGCACTCATTGAGAATCAATACTGCAATCCTGCCTTATTGTAGAGGTAGGTTTCCCTTGCAACTTTTTAGCATGTTAATTTCATCAGCCTTTCCTGTTTTATGGAAATGTTAGATTGTAACTCAACGAGTTTCAAAATGAGTTTCACAAGTTCTAAAACCATTGAGGAAGTATGTCAGCATTTTTCAGATTTTCTTTTATTTTGCAAAGAAAAATCTGGAAATACACTTTCCTCTCACAGTCAGGGAATTAGAGTGGGAAGTTTTGATCTAGATGAAAGTAGTACTGCTGGTCTGACTCAATTTTTTATTAACTCAAACCTTTGAAGCATGAGGTTGACTAATGTGTTTCTGAAGCTCCATGGTCTCTGTTCTCATGGATGTCTAGGTGCTTACTTGGTTCCTGTGCATTTCAGGATTTTATGAAATTTCTCAATGTACATATGGATAATGTTATTCAAATCCACAGCCCAGGAAATGATTGTAGCTATGATATTTCCTCTAAAATCTTAGAACACTTCAATAATACCACATTTACTTGAAAATGCACATATTTTACTAATCAGAGAATACACTGTTCAAATAATTTTCTTAAATATTGAGGTAATCTTTCAAAGTGAATGCCTCCCATGAAGGCTTCTAATTTATACACCAAGAAAAAGACCCAGAATATCTTGAGGTCAACAAAAAGAAACTGAAATAGGAGTCATTGCATGTGCTGAAAACCTTTCTCAGCTCATGACTTGCAGATTTGTAAAAATATTGCAATTTGAAATACTCCTGATTCACATTGTTGCTTATGTGACACAACTGAATATTTCTGTATCTCAAGACCAATATGATGGTAAATCTACCCATTTTCAATTGGAAATTCCTGGTTTTTAAATCAAAACCTCAGAATGGAGTCCTCAAATTGCTTAGTGGTGAATATTTTTCAGTGAACCCATATCTTACAACCACATCTGCTGAACCATAAGGTTTGTAAAGCTGTGGTCATTCTACAAAACTGTCCCATGGCCTACTTAATTTATACCCAAAGGAAAGCATGAATATAATAATTGGAATTTCTATAGCCCTAAAACCCAAATGATTCTATAGTCTGTCTACTGGTTTGGGGGTGTGAAACTATTATTTTTTTCACAAGGTAAAAGCAAATTGCTGAAAAAATTCTTAGATGAAAAATAATTTGCATAATATTTCAATTCCAGTGTTACAAAATAGTAGATTGTGACATGGATCCTGTGTGTCTTATACCAATATTCAGTCTAATGAAATTTAAAATGTGAAAACATCTTTTTGATATTTTACTGAAATTTATTCCTTTGCTTCATATTAAATCTGTAAAGTGTGACGTGTTTGAAATTAAATTTCCAGGGAACTAATAGAACATTATGGAAATTGAAAATATTGAAAGGTAATTTTTCTTTTTATTCATCTCTCAGATGAATGGTCATGCATCTTGTCTGTCTTGCATTATATTTGTGTCTATTTAAGTTCCAAGGCTGTCAAAATTGTAAAATATCATAAAATTAAGTTAACAAAGAATTCTAAAGTGTTTTTATGCTACTTGAGAATAAATATACAGAAATATTTTCACAGAGATTCCAGTTATAGGGAAAGGATTTCAAAGATTCAAGAAAAGCCCAGAGGGTACAAGGAAAATGGAATTGATATCTCACTCCCAAAAGGATTAGTTTAACATTTTCTATATATTTTAACCCTCCTAGAGTGAAATGATTTGAAGTTCTCCCCTGGTTCATCCTCCTCTATTTAGTCACTATTATGTTTTAAAAGCTTATATTTCAAAGGTATAATGTTTAAGGAGAACATTAAACAAAACACCAGGCCAGAGATGAATCAAAGGATGGAGAGAATGTTAGCATTTCCTTTATTTCAACTTACTGAAATAATTTAAGGAAAGAACTTGGTTCAAATTACTCATATCATAAAATTTCAAGTTAAGAGGTCATTTAATAATAACAGTGACTTGTATTCAATCTTGGTTCAAAAAAATTTCAAGAAACTTCAACATAATGTACTTCTAAACTCTAACTACCAAATAAAAGTGTGTAATGTATCTAATTCGGGGAAACATACTATAAATAACTAACTTGATTAAGTTCCAAAGTAATGCTTACCCCTCTGTCTAGATAAAAACAATAACTAAAGTAACTCAAAGACCCTATCATTAGCAAGAATTCGTAAAATTGTTATGCCTCATTTTAAGTGACTATAGTCATTTTTTTAGCTCTCTGCCCCTTGGGACGTTTTCAGGTTAAGACAGGACTGATCAAGAGATAAATTATATAGTGCTCAAATTGTGCTCTGGCTACTACTGCAAGTCAAATTTTGCCATGGCCGCTCCTTTACATAATGTATATGGTCATGTTCATGTAATAGCAGCAGAGTTGAGTTGTTGAACAGAGACTATACAGCCTATAAAGCCTAAAATATTTTCTTTCTGGCCATTCACAGAGAACAATTCTGATGATACCAGCTGATCTTTTTGTTTTCTGGGTCTATTTCATTTGCCTGGATTCCCTGCTGTCATACAAAGTCCTCTGTGTTCAGTCTTAAGCCCCATAAGATTTCAGCCTATTTTCCTTATGGAATTTTGTCACTGGCCTGCCACCTTTTGCTTGGATTCTTTTGATATTGACTGGTTTTATAACCAAGCATCAATTGCCACTCGCCTGTTCAGCCTTTTCTGCCTTTATACTCTCTGAACCTCAGAAATACTTTTGTTCCTGGCTAGTGTTTCATCTTCTTCAGATGGACACCACCAGGAACAACCCCCTCCTCACATCATCTCCACCCTGCTGCATCCTAAACCTGGAGTTTAGGTTTAAACTCCAGAACTTTTCACGTCCTGTGAATGGTTTTTTTTTGTTGATTTTTTTTTCTTTGAGACAGAGTCTCACTCTTTCACCCAGGCTGGAGTGCAGTGCACGATCTCGGCTCACTGCAACCTCCGCCTCCTGGGTTCAAGCAATTCTCCTGTCCCAGCCTCCCAAGTAGCTGGGATTACAGCTGCATGCCACCATGCCTGGCTAATTTTGTTTTTAGTGGAGACAGAGTTTCACCATGTTGGACACACTGGTCTTGAAATTCTGACCTCAAGTGATCCACCTGCCTCGGCCTCCCAAAGTGCTGGGATTACAGGCGTGAGCAACTGTGCCCAGCCCTGTGCATGTTTTGCTTGTCTTTATAGTAGAATACTATCAGTGGATGGTGGTCTAGTATCATATTCTGAAGATCCAATCAACTATGCATGCTGTTCTACCAGTCTACCTCAAATTATATACCCTGTTTCTTCCTTTCAATATTTTGTCTTAAATGGAGGAGAAGCAACAACTGTACCTTACAGAAGAATTCCAATGAATAAAAGTAAAAAGAATGATGGAAATTAAAAAAATAGAACTTCTAAATTGAGTAGTTCAAAAATAGAATTAGTAAACTATAGTGGTAATTGTCTCAGGAAAAATCCACGAATGAATGTTAAAATGAGTGGGTGATAGTCTAGGCAATAACAGGATATTTGTTTAGATAGTATCTCTCCCAACATATTTAATAATTACAAAGAGAAAATAGTAAGTTTATTGTAGAGAATTCTGGCAGACGCCAGCTTAGCTAGGTGATCTAGGAGTATTATTTCCCCAAATGTGAAACCTCAGTCTAAATCATGAGAAAACATCAGACAGACCCAAATTGAACGACATTCTACGAAAGAAGTAACCAGTACTCCTCAAAAGTGTCAAAGTCCTGAAAGACAAGGAAAGAAAGAGAAACTCACAGAACAGAGGAGGCTAAGGAAATGTGACAAGTTAATGCAATGTGGAATCCTCACTGGATGCCTGCAACAACAACAACAAAAGACATATCTTGATTTAAAAACCTCTCAAGGGACAGAATTTCTTTTTCATCAGTGGGAAAACTGATGAAATATGAATGAATCCTGTACTTTGGTTAATGGTATTAAGCTAAAGTCAATTTCTTAGTTTTAATAAAGTTTTATAAGATGTGAAGGATAGGGAAAGCTAGGTGAAGGATATATGAGAACTCTCTGTACTATCTTTGAAACTCTTCTGTAAGTCTAAAATTTATCTCCCAGGAAAGATGAACTGTTAAAAAGAAATTGCGTCTTAAGGGGGTGAGGGATAAGAGACAACACATTGGGTTCAGTGTGTACTGCTCGGGTGATGGGTGCACCAAAATCTCACAAATCACCACTAAAGAACTTACTCATGTAACCGAACACCACCTGTTTCCCCAAAAACCTATGGAAATATAAAAAATTTTTTTACAAAAGAAATTGCATCTTGATTCCTGAGGGGTGTCTTGTTGTAGGAATCATGTTAACAAAATTAGTTGCAGAAGTTCTCTTTTAATTCTTTTTCACTTCCTTCTACCATTTGTGCTAATTCTTCAAATAAGAGTTTCTCAGGGCTGACAGTATGATTAGCTAGTTTTGTAACTGTGTTGAGATTGCCTCTTCTTTCTAGCATGAGGTGTCTAGAGTCTAATAGCTGGTGATGAGTCTCCTCCTTTACAGCAGGGCTCACACGTTTCCCACTCAGAAGGCCATGTCTCCCCGTGGAGAGCTTGTTCTATATATATTCAGGCTCATGGTTGCGGGGACAAAACAGAAATGAAAATACATTGGGAAAACATATCACTAGTCAGAAAACTGCCTGATAATGTTTGGAGAGGTATCTCACGTCCTGAAGAAAACCTATGGAGCTGTTTTCCAGTGTAGAAAATACTGGAAGGTAAAGTGGAATGATCACATCTTCTCAAGAAGAGCCTATTGGCCAGACCACATGGGGAAATTTTGGATGAATTCCCTGCTCTCAACTCAGCCTATTTTCAGAGAGAAGTATTTATTTTCAGGTATTACTTTTGACATTCCTTCCTTACTCGTTCAGTATGTATTTGGGCTCCTCCCGTTTAGGGTGCCATGCTGGTCAGTACCTCATGACCAATATTAAGTGGTCCAGTAAAAGAAACCTGAGACTTCAAATTGGAGAAGCTGGTTTCCAATTTCATCCCTAGCTGTCAGTACATCTCTGGCGTATGGTATAGAGCTGTGGCTCCCCTCAAAGACTGACTGAATTTCTTAGACATTTAAAAATACAGATACCCATTCCACCTTTGGAGATGCAGTGGGTTTTGTTTAGAATTCTGGTATTTGGAAAAAAAATAAAACATGTAATATGTAGCCAAGTTTGAATTTCCAAAAGATGCTTGATCATAAGCCTCACTAGGAGAGCATTTCAAAACATATGGCCTCCCAACTGGAGACTGCAGGGCTGGTGGAACTCAAGAATCATGATTTTTCCCAAGTTCCATTGGTGATTATTATGATCCTAAAGTTTAGGAAACGCTAATCAAGAAACTAAATTGCAATGCAGGCTTAAATGACTGTGGAAAGCACAATACAAATGAAGGTTGTATTATCTTGCAGTATCCACTGATGATGTGTTCAGCATAATGCACAGCCAGAATAAGTGATGCCCTTGACCAAAACCAGTACTACATTCATCTTTTTAAGAATTTGATATTTCTGAGCTTATAGGTGCAGGAGGAACCTACACAGGGAGTAGTGCAAGTGAAAAAAAACACCATTCCATCCAGTAAAATCATCAGAATCAGCCCTGGGGATCAGGATACTGATGTTTTGTAGCTATCATTGCTTTATATGCAGACCACCTGAGTAGAAAAGTGACTGTGTTCTCATGAGATGGTGACCCCCACTTTCCAGGATAAAATCAGTGGATTTCAGGTCATCCCTTGAACATAGAATGTCCTAAAGTGCCTACCACAGAGCATTACTGCTGTGTGAGGGTCATAGCTCTGTGAGAGAGGTAATTCCATGAAAAAGGAATTGTGTGGACAAGTAACCTGTTGGAACACAGCATTTCATTTTATATTCATCTCTTGGAGATCCACAGCACACATTAGCATTTTTATGACTGGTAAGTCCTGCATGCCTGATTAACATTATTTAATTCAGCATTTTTAAATTAACTTTAATATGGTATTTTTAAAAATAGGGACATGTGAAGAATATGCTTCTTGGACATATCGTGAAGAACGTTATTCTAAGGTGCTAATATTGTGCTGGGCTCCAGAAGGATTATTTATGGGATTTAATACTGATGACAAGGAACAGGTGTTTACTTTGTTCTAAGAAGATGAATTTTTAAGACTGACTACACTGGAAAAAAAAAACTTTTTTAGATAACTGATGAAAATAACCACATAGGAAAAAAGAAAAGAAAACAATTTTGTTTTATAGGTCACCAATTATATTGTGGGACTTAGGAAATCAAACAAACAATAGAGTCCTAATTTGTAAATCAAACAACAGGTATTTAATAAATACTATTTTTACTCTTTGCTCTGTTACTCTTTGCTCTTTGCTCTGTTACTCTTTGCTGTGCATACTACAAAGGGATATGGGGCACAGAGCTTATGATAAATTTATGATATTAATAGTGAATATCTATTGAGTCTGTAATATGTGCTAGGGTTCAGTCTGGTGCTTTACATGTATTATCTCACTTTATACCTACAGCCATATATGGTAAGTACTGCTATTATGCCCATGTTGTCTGAGGTCTGGTCCAGGACCTTTTCTAAGTCACACTGATAGTTGGTAGTGAAGTTGCTATCTAAGGCCAGAAGGTTTCACTACAGAAACTCCAAGCTTGACCGTTATGCTACACAGCTATCAAGCTGCTTGCATGGGTCCTCGCTAACTAGGCATGTGGCAGGGAAGATTACCAGGCTTGGGAACTCATTAAAAACTGTATCACTTGCTGCAGCTTTACTTTAAAAATCTCAGCTTTGTTTAACTTCAAATATGTGTGTGTGTGTGTGTGTGTGTACACATATGTACATATATGGTGTGTGTTATTTGGTTTAATCAACCAATATACATCCACAGTATCCCATACATTTGCTTGCACATTCCTATCTCTTCAAATAAGTTTCTATTCCTTGTTTTTGTAGGAGCTCTTTGTCTTTAAAAAAAAAAAAACAGCTTGGCTGACTTCATTTTTATGGTCCCACTTCAATGGCAGGCCGCATGTGAAATTTCAGTCTTGTTTGGGCTCTGCACATGGACAGATTTCATAGTCTGTCATTATTTCCCAGTGACATGGAATTAAAGGCCTTTCCTTGTGTTTGTTGGCAACTTTTGGTTCCTTGGTCGTATTGGGGTACTATAAGCATGAAGCAACCCTGCTGGGTTACCAGGAATTTTAGTTTAGCATGCCAGATATTATTTCAGGCAAACCCTATTTGTTCATTTTCTTTTGGTTGACTTTGGTCTTTGGACTTTTATCTTTGGTTATTTATTTGTGCTTCTGTTGTTTTAGAATGCAAGCTTCCCTGTTCTATAGTATCCTTTCAAACTATTAAGTCGACCATGAAGACAACAAAACATCCTTACTGCATTATCTTTCCTTGTGTCGCCTTATCCCCACAGCTTCTTGGTCGGGGGCTAGGGTAAGACTTGCTGCTGACTGGGTGCCAAGCTGTTCACCATATCATGTCTGTTAACTGTACACACAGTGAGAGCTCATGTGCAGGGTGAGGGGCATCCGTGGATAAGCCCCTTCCCTTCCAAATCCCTTCTAGAATGACTTTGCCATTTCCTGTCCCGCTGATTGCACCCTTGGAGGGGATTTGAAGTCTGGAGTGTCTTTGATGTTTTCTTCTGGCCATGCCAAAGCCTCTCCAGGGGACAACAGCCTCTCTCAAGCCCATGCAAAAGGGTTTTTAACTCAGATGCGTCTGCCAAGTGGCTGTGTTTCATCCCTCTCTCTTTGATGTCCATCTAGCATGGTGCCTTGTAGGCCTCACCCAGTGCCTGGCATGTGGTGAGACCTTATTACCATTGGCTTATTATGGAAACTTGTGTAGAAAATATTTCTGGAACTCCCCCTCCTCCTATGGCAAGTTTATTTCCTTATTCCCATTCCATCTCTTTCCCTCTCCCGTCTACTGTATAGACATTTGCCAGATGTGATCAAACTTCAGTAAAATTGAAACAAAACAAAACAAAACAAACAAATAAGTAAACCCAGGATGTAATAAGAACTGCTTCCTTTAAATGGCAGACTGCAGGGTTTGAATACATTTGAGTGTCACTTACTGAGAATCTATGGTTTCAAGGCTTTATATCTTCCGACAAGGCTTTGGACTGATTCAATAAGCCCAGCTTACATATATTCTGTTCTTGTTCTTTCTGAGATTTGAGAAAGGTATTTATGGAGGGGCTGATCCAAAAATGAGGTGTTAACAAATTGGACAATCCCTTTCACCACCTTTTGACACATACATGGATATCTACTGACAACTTCCACCACATTTTTTAATTTTATGCTTACTAGTTGGTTTCTAAATGAAATATTTTCTTTTTTAACATGGTGAAACTAGTGAAACAAAACACAAGGGGTGCACCTTTGAGGGATGCTCTGTCAGGGCTGAGCACGGTGGCTCACACCTGTAATCTCAGCACTTTGGGAGGTTGGGGCGGATCACGAGGTCAGGAGTTCGAGACCAGCCTGGCCAACATGGTGAAACCCCGTCTCTACTAAAAATACAAAAATTAGCTGGGCATGGTGGCATGTGCCTGTAATCCCAGCTACTCGGGAGCCTGAAGCAGGAGAATCGCTCCTGGGAGGCAGAGGTTGCAGTGGGCAGAGATCATAGCACTGCACTCCAGCCTGGGCAACAGAGCGAGACCCTGTCTCAAAAACAAAAAAAAAAGGATACTCTGTCAGATTTAGAGTTTGATAAAGCACTGATGTTATTCAAAAAATACATACATATACTTCAATTCATAGACTTTTAGAACTAAAAGGACACCAGAATTTTCCAGTGTAACTCTACCATTATACAAAGGAGGATACTGAGATGTGGAGAGGTTATGGGACTTGAGTCCATGGCCATTCATTGTGCCATTTTTCCTCTTGAGAATTTCTTTAAGCATTCCCTTCTCTTTCTTACTGACTGATGGTCAGAAATCTCTGCTGTGTTTTGGCTCATCTTGGTTGATATCTCAAACGAATGACTTGCCAATTGTAGATTATTAAGACTAGCCTAGCCTTAGCAGACTCTAGCCCTGGGAGTATTTCCCAAGGGACAAGTCAGGCTGTACAGTCATAGGATTAGTAGCATCATATTGCTTCAAGTGAGAATAAATAATGCAGTGAGAGGAGGATAAGGGCAGAAATGTTACTTCTGTTCAATCTTTGTTAACTGTGAAATGTAGAGGGACTTAGACACAGATAATTCAGAACTGAAACATAATGTTTTTTCCATGTGACTTAAGAATGCTCTGTTTGCAATGAAATTTGAATGTGAGGCTTTTAGACTTCCAAACAGTCTCACTTTAAACACCACTGGCATTTAAACACTGGACTGAGGCACTGGGCAAGTTGTCCAGAATACTTCTGAAATCCTCCTTCCAAATTTCATTCGCTGAAAATGGGCAGTATCCCATGCTCTACTGCTTTTTGTAGCCCAAACTATTCAGGTTGAAGAATGTTTTTTCACAATGCATCCTACCTTCCAAGTACCAGAGAGACAAGCATCATTAGAAGTATCAGCCTAGCATCACTGCCGTTCTGTGCTTCTTCCTTCCAGGAGTCATGGGTCAGAAAGTTTTGCAAAAGGAATATTCAACACAGAGATTGTGGTCTCCAGTAATGTACTTCTTTCATAATTATGGCCAAGTGTGCTTTCAGAAGGAAATACATACATACACAAAAAAATGCAAAAAAAAAACCATATAAATTTGTAAAATGGTCACATATATGTCTGCATTCATTTATTTATTTAAAACACAACCAACTTCCTGCCTGAGTGGAAGAAGCATTTGTCTATGGTAAAAATCATAGAAAATAAGAAAGAGTTAAGGAAACCATTGGACCAAATGTCCAACAAACAAAAATTGTTGCCCTAAACACACAATTTTTCAAATTTTTTATAAGTATTTATGGAAATGATGTAAGGTGTCTTTCATTGTCTTACGTATACTGGTGTCTAAGAAATAAATATACGAAATTATATTTGCAAACAAAGCATTTACTATTTTAAAAACAAACTCTGCATTGGGCACACAGGTAGCATTAAAAATAAATGTTGAATGAAAGAATGCACATTGAGTTAAAATTATGTTGATCATAAGAAATAGAGAAATGCTTCATCTTCATGTAATTCCAGAATCAAATGTATAAAATTATTACCACAATACCATTGGTTTAACCCAATTTAATGTTTTTTTCTTTCTTTTTTTTTTTTTCTTATGGCTTCATAGAATGAAGAAATACTTCCTGGTTGGATAGAGTTATGGAAATTATGTCCCTTTTTCATCTGTAAACATGAGACTTGTGGTTCTTTATCCTTAATAATGCACAATAGGGTTTGAAAAAATGTCATTTTTTACCCTGGCCTGACAGTTTTAGGAAGATAAATAATAGGCTTCTTGAGCTGTGGCAGATGATATCCCAATGGCTTAAATGTTAACAAGAATCTAGGGGGCACAGCAAATATTGAGTGCAGAATGGAGATCATAGAAATGATACAAGGCTGGGAATGTGAAAGACATGACAAGAAGTTGGAGCCTATGGAAAGACAGTTCATGAGAAATTCCAAGATTGGGGGGTGAGCAAAGTATTTTAAGGCAGAGATGCTAAAGATTAAGTTTCATATCATTTGGTGTATAACAGGGTGAATGCTATCCTTTGCCTCCAACCTTCAATGAAAAACTGCTATACATAGAACTTTGTGTCATTGGTACTTTGAGTGGTGTCTAGCACAGGTCAGTAAGAAAAAACTATGTGTCAGTTTGGCTCCGGTAAGAAGCATATATGCAGATGGAGAAAGTGTCAATGAAACATAAGCAGGAGGAGTCAGGGAGAGTCGTTAATCCATGATGCAACTCTGACACCTGTGAGGGGAAAGAAGAAAGGAAGGAAGATTGGGACAGAAAACTCCTAACCTGCAGTGCAGCTCCAAGAACATCTTGGCCTGGCTAATGGGGAGCCCCTGAACAAAGCTTGCCCATTAGAAGAATCCACATCAGACAGGGGTCTGTCTCTAGTCCTCTGCTGTGCTCAGTCATTGGCTGGGAGTGACCTCAGGGCATAAATGCCACAGGGGAGCTGTATGCACAAGAGCTGGTGGCTGTCTGCTAACCATACTCCTGGCAGCAAGTTCTCATAAAGGGAGATCTGAGTGGCACAAGCCTATGGTCACCAAAGATGATAAACTCAGTAAGGTGAGGTGATCGAGACACCAATCTAATTCATCAGAAGCAGAAATTTGAGTCAGAAACAACTAGAAGAAACCCAAGCCCCACCTACCTCCATGAATCCATGGAGGACCTCCACTGTAATTGGGATGGAGATACCAACCAACTTAATGACAATCAAAAGGGAAAGCATGGCTCAGCTGACATCTGAGTTATACCCTGACTCGTCTTATAGAATGAAAAGGAGAAAGTTAGGCCAAGCCCCTCTTGTCCTTCATCTGTGCATATTGTCTAGCAGTGTAATCAGCTCAAAAGTAGATGGAAAAGTTCTCAACCAGAACGCTTTCCTCAACCAGTGTTCTGGTTGAGAACTTGTTCACAATGGCCAATTGTAAACAAGAGATAAGAGAGGTGTCTAGTCATTTTAAAAGCGCTTAATATTTTATCTGTGAGCATAAATATCTTATTTTCAGAGGTCTTTGCTTTACACAAGATGCATTTCAATAGGGTCCCCAATTCTGGACATAGCTGAATGTAGGCAACCGTGGCAGATTCAAGTATAGTTTTTTTGGAACTTGCCTCTAGAATATTAGCCGCTGGTGACTTTTTCATGTAAAATGGGCATCCTATTATCTTAGAGAACTCAATGCTTATGATAATAAAAGAAGCTACTTTCTAAATTGCCTTCTTAACATAATATTGCATTTTCACCATATATAAACATCTCTTTCCCTCATGGCAAACCACTAAGTTGATGTTCATTTTAGACTTGACACTTATCTTATGGAGAGTTGGTTTTCTTTAATTGAATTTTAGAAAATGTTTTGTTTATATCAACATCCTGACTATTCTGGAGAAATCAAACTACAAAAGGCCTTCATTATAGCCTTTTAAAACATTTAAGATTTTATTGTGGTTTCAGGATTTTTTCCTCCATCTAGACACTGTGAATATTTACAGGGATGATCTTGGTTCTGGGCACTTGAAGGACAGTCACGTGTTCCAATATCAAACCCAGATAGGTGCAATTTGTAACACCCATGACAGGTTTCCCTGCTGTATACTAGCCAACTCATTGTGGTTTGCCCAGGAAAATCCTGGGCACTAAAAGGCCCACATCTTGGGAACCTCCCCAATCCCAAGCAAATGGAATGGTTGGTCACCCTACCATGCTCTCACCCTCAAACAAAATGGCGGAGTGGCTATTCTTGACAGGCAAATTACATTCCCCTTTATTTTCAAAGGTAGGACCCTTTAGACTTCTTGAATTGCTGTCATATTATTTCAAACATTTAAGAGTCACATTGATGTAGGGTATCTAGTGGATTTACCAGAGTTACTGATTTAACAGAATATATTCTTGTTAAATTTCAATATTGAACAAATTGAAATAATACTTATTTTCCAGAAGCAGTGAAGGGATGGAAACAATTGTGTTCTCAACAATCTACATATATATATTTTGTTCTCTCTCTTAAATTTGCTTTTATTCAGCTTCTCACTCCTCAGAGCTACTCTATATGAATAAATCAAATTAACAGTAAGTTCAACCATGCATGCAACTCTTGCTTTATTTTAACTTCAGTTGTGCATATGTATACCCATGCATAGTACATATATACATGTATACAATATATGTATACACATATATAGTACATATATACATGTATACAATATATGTATACCTATATTTCTGTATTTCCTGGCACATCTTGAAAATCAGTAAATCATAAAGGAGAAAAATGCAAAAGTGGTGGTTTTTTCCTCAAAGCAAATTCAGTACAACTGAATTACTATTTCAGTTCACAATGTGAAAAAGCCAATTGGAAATGTTCCAGATGTGGAAGAGGTAAAAATGCCAACTTTATTAACATGTAAGCCAATGCAAAATTACAGTCTAAAATGGAAATAGAATTGAGAAAAATGCTGATTTTTGTCTGGCATGTACTGTAAAATTCCAATTTAATGTAGGTTAAAAAAGTGAAATTCCCACCCTTATATAGGCATCGAGGGAAAGATAAGCCCACACTAAGTAGATTGTCCATAGTTCTTAGATTTTTGTGTTAATAATAATTTAAATTTTTGATAACATTTTAAGCTCAATTGATAATGGCATTGAAAGATTTCATAAACTAAAACAAATTGTTTTAGTACAGACCACCAAACGGGAGACACAATTTGATCTTGGGAGACCAACTTGGACCTACCACATATCTGTATGTATACTACAGATGGAGTCATAGAGGAGCCACATTTTTAGAAAAGATTGGAAATATGAATAGAGCCTTTCCATAAACTGAAGAAAGCCAGTGTTTTTAGTGCTTTAGGTATGATTTCGCATAGAAGGATGATCCATATACCTGTTTATAACCTATAGATGAAGCCATAGGGGAGCTACATTTTCACAAAGAAAAAATGAAGAAAGTGTCTTCTCTGTGACTTGAGGTATGATTTCCCTTAGGATGATGATCTAAATACTGTGCATACCAACGAACTGAGAAGGCATATAATCAGTAAGGCATAAAGTACTTTGATAAATAGGAAGATCATAGCGTTTGGAGTCAGAGACCTGAGTTCAAATCCCAGCGTAACTTACTAGCTGGATAAACTTGGGAAAACTAATTAAGCTCTCTGGACAGCATTGTCTTCATCCACAAAATGAGGGTGATAATACCTACCTAATGGTGTTGTCTGGATAATAATTACAGGTAACGTTTCTTGGGTGCTTAGTGTGTACTAGAAGAGTCGCTGTGCTAAGTGCACTGCATGATCTTGTTCAATCATCACAATCACCTGATGACGTAGGAACTCATGTTTATCCCATTTAATAGAAAAAACATTGAAGTTTATTGAGGGCAGTTAGCTCCCCCAAGGTCATCTAACACAGGGTGTAGAGTAGCTGGGACTTGAGTCCAGAACAATCTGATTGCACTGGCCTTTCCTCTTAATACATATTTATAAAATAATAAGCATAGCACTTTGCAAATAGTTGCTAATACTCTAATTATATCATCTGTCTTAGGCTTTTTCCCTGTTTGGTTCCTAGAGGGTGTTGCTACCTGGGAGGATATCCAGCGTATGCTTTCCTTCCCATGTTCAACTAAGTACCACATATACCTCATTTCATTTTATAAGAACCTATCAATCAAACAGCAGATATTTTCCAACACCTTTTGCACTCACATCTGCTACCCAAGCAAGTCCCTCAGTCACTGGAAAGCCTAGAGTCTTGTGTCTTTGTATGCTATTCTAACCATCTACAAAAATGTCAGATAAAAGTATTTTTAATATCTATCCCTTAGTCTACCATCCAAAGAAAAACCCTTTACTCTTTTGCTGTTTGCCATTTACAACTCTGTTCTTTAACTGCAACAAAATTTTTCTTAAAAATCATAAAAGAAAACCCCATTGTCTCAGCCCAAAATCTCCTTAAGCTGATAAGCAACTTCAGTGAAGTCTCAGGATACAAAATCAATATACAAAAACCACAAGCATTCTTATACACCAATAACAGACAAACAGAGAGCCAAATCATGAGTGAACTCTCATTCACAATTGCTTCAAAGAGAATAAAATACCTAGGAATCCAACTCACAAGGGACATGAAGGACCTCTTCAAGGAGAACTACAAACCACTGCTCAATGAAATAAAAGAGGATACAAACAAATGGAAGAACATTCCATGCTCATGGGTAGGAAGAATCAATATCGTGAAAATGGCCATACTGCCCAAGGTAATTTATAGATTCAATGCCGTCCCCATCAAGCTACCAATGACTTTCTTCACAGAATTGGAAAAAACTACTTTAAAGTTCATATGGAACCAAAAAAGAGCCCGCATCACCAAGTCAATCCTAAGCCAAAAGAACAAAGCCGGAGGCATCACGCTACCTGACTTCAAACTATACTACAAGGCTACAGTAACCAAAACAGCATGGTACTGGTACCAAAACAGAGATATAGACCAATGGAACAGAACAGAGCCCTCAGAAATGATGCTGCATATCTACAACTATCTGATCTTAGACAAACCTGACAAAAAGCAACGGGGAAAGGATTCCCTATTTAATAAATGGTGCTGGGAAAACTGGCCAGCCATATGTAGAAAGCTGAAACTGGATCCCTTCCTTACACCTTATACAAAAATTAATTCAAGATGGATTAAAGACTTAAATGTTAGACCTAAAACCATAAAAGCCCTAGAAGAAAACCTAGGCAATACCATTCAGGACATAGGCATGGGCAAGGTCTTCATGTCTAAAACACCAAAATCAATGGCAACAAAAGCCAAAATTGATAAATGGGATCTAATTAAACTAAAGAGCTTCTGCACAGCAAAAGAAACTACCGTCAGAGTGAACAGGCAACCTACAAAATGGGAGAAAATTTTCACGGCCTACTCATCTGACAAAGGGCTAATATCCAGAATCTACAATGAACTCAAACAAATTTACAAGAAAAAAACAAACAACCCCATCAAAAAGTGGGCCACGGATATGAACAGACACTTCTCAAAAGAAGACATTTACGCAGCCAACAGACCCATGAAAAAATGCTCATCATCACTGGCCATCAGAGAAATGCAAATCCAAACCACAATGAGATACCATCTCACACCAGTAAGAATGGCAATCATTCAAAAGTCAGGAAACAACAGGTGCTGGAGAGGATGTGGAGAAATAGGAACACTTTTACACTGTTGGTGGGACTGTAAACTATTTCAACCATTGTGGAAGTCAGTGTGGCGATTCCTCAGGGACCTAGAACTAGAAATACCATTTGACCCAGCCATCCCATTACTGGGTATATACCCAAAAGACTATAAATCATGCTGCTATAAAGACACATGCACACGTATGCTTATGGCGGCACTATTCACAATAGCAAAGACTTGGAACCAACCCAAATGTCCAACAACGATAGACTGGATTAAGAAAATGTGGCACGTACACACCATGGAATACTATGCAGCCATAAAAAAGGATGAGTTCATGTCCTTTGTAGGGACATGGATGAAATCGGAAATCATCATTCTCAGTAAACTATCGCAAGGACAAAAAACCAAACACCGCATGTTCTCACTCATAGGTGGGAATTAAACAATGAGAACATGGACACAGGAAGGGGAACATAACACTCTGGGGACTGTTGTGGGGTTGGGGGAGCGGGGAGGGATAGCATTAGGAGATATACCTAATGCTAAATGACGAGTTACTGGGTGCAGCACACCAGCATGGCACATGTATACATATGTAACTAACCTGCACATTGTGCACATGTACCCTAAAACTTAAAAGTATAATAATAATAAAATAAAAAATAAAAAAAATGATGAGCTTATGTCTTTTGTAGGGACATGGATGAAACTGGAAATCATCATTCTCAGCAAACTATCGCAAGGACAAAAAACCAAACACCGCATGTTCTCACTCATAGGTGGGTATTGAACAATGAGAACACATGGACACAGGAAGGGGAACATCATACTCCGGGGACTGTTGTGGGGTGGGGGGAGGGGGGAGGGATAGCATTAGGAGATATACCTAATGCTAAATGACGAGTTAATGGGTGCAGCACACCAACTTGGCACATGTATACATATGTAACAAACCTGCACATTGTGCACATGTACCCTAAAACTTAAAGTATAATAATAATAAAATTAAAAAAAAAAAAGTGCTAGGATTACAGGCGTAAGCCACCATGCCTCGCTGTTAAATTTATTCCTAAGTATTTTGACACGATTGTAAATGGAATTGGTTTTTTAATTTTATTATGACTGTTTATTCATATTGTACAGAAATTCATTGTTTTTCTGTATATTAATCTTGTATCCTGCAAATTTTTTGGATTTGCTTATTAGGTTGCATAGCATTTTAGTGCATTACTTAGGATTTTCTGTATACAAGATTATGTCATCTGCAAATAGAGATTGTTTTACTTCCTACCAATCTGGACATGCTTTATTTACTTTTCCTAACTAATTGTCCTTGTGAAAACCTCAGTGTAAGTTGAATAAAAGTAGAAAGAACAGAAATCCAAAAAAAAATCATAAAAGAAATATTTCAAAAGATGATTTTTTAAAATATAATTTTATAGTTAAAACAGATTTCCAAGCAAGACTGAAACTCTAAAAGACATAAAAGGAAACAACTTGAATCCTAATAATGAGGTAAATAGCATAATTATAAATTATAACAGTGGAAGCTCATATTTGCATGCTCATTATACGCAGAAAATAATGTAATGTCGTGTATGTATTACCTCATGTTATCCTCAAAGGAACCCTAGGAAGGATTTCCCACCATATTAATGATAGATAACTGAGTGTAGAAAAGTCCCTGAATCAGAACTAGTAAAGAGCAAAAACAACATTTGAATACAGGACATCTCATTTTAAAGCATGTTATATAAAAACTAAAAATTTCTGATTAGCAGAAAACCTACCTATACAAAGTTGAGAGACAAATGAAAAATATGACAGATGAAGAGCTGAGTTTATTGAGATATAAAGAATTTTTATGAATCAATATCCGAAAGATGTATACAGGCATATAACAGGAAAGATAATGAATAGCTTTTAAGCAAATTAAGTTCCAAATTCAGTCATAATCAAGTAAATGTATATTAAAAGAACAAAATACTAAAATGAAAACCATGCAATAGAGGTACCAGCTGTTGACTCCCTTTTGTATTCTTTATGAATGATAAACACATGAAAAAATGTTAGTCCGATATTCTGCAAGTAAGAGAGTACCTAGGGCACAATGGCTTAAATAAGTTGAGGTTTACTTTTCTCATCTAATTAGAAGTTTAAAGGTAGGTGGCTTCTGTTTTGGTGGCTCAGTGCTTCCATTATCTCTTGTGGTTCTCTTGGCCTTTCCCTCTCACTGTGGCAAGACGCATACCACAGCACCAGGAACCATGTCTGCATTCAAGTCAGTAAGGAGCAAGGAGGGAGAGAGGAAGTAGTGCTGACACATCTCTTCCTGTATTAGGTAAATAAAAGCTTACCTAGATAGGTCCCAGCAGACTTTGGTTTATACCCTCCTGGCTGGAGCTGTGATATAATTGAACGCTCATAGATGCAGGGGAGACTGAGAATGTGTTAGCTTAATGCAGAGAGGCAAGAAAGAAAGGGGGTGGGAACAGATGTTGGTTTAAACAACCAACAACATTGCATCTGATACACATTTGGAGCACAATATTTATCAAAATCTACATCCCAACTGACCATATCGTTTATTGGAAAAGATTTGGAGCGACTGGAACTCTCGTACGCTGCTGTGAGTATAAAATGGCATGATCACTTTGTAAAACCATTTGGCAGTTTATTACAAAGTTAAACACACACCCAGAAATTACATACCTGGGTGTTTGCCTAAGAGAAATGTACACCTGTGGCCCCCAAATATATTTTCAAGAATATATGTAGCAGCAATATTTGTAATAGCCCACAACAAGAAAGAATTCAAATGTGTATCAAAGATGAATGGATTAACAAATCGTGGTATATTCATACAGTGGAATACTACTCAGCAATAAAAAATAAACTATTGATAACAAAACAACATGAATGAATTTCAAAACTCTCCTGAGAAACAGAAGCCAGGCACAAAAGTGCACACACTGTATGATCCCATTTGTAAAATTCTAGAACAAGCAAAACTATGTTGATAAAAAGCAAGTAAGTGGTTGCCTAGAGCCAGGGTTTGGGGAGGGATTTTCTGCAAACAGTTGTGAGGGAACGTCTGTGTTGATGGAATTTGTATTAACCATGTTTCTACCATCTGTAAATTTGATGCTTTAACATCTGCCCTGCATGCATATGCCGAACACACCTTGCTCTGGACAACCCAGTGAAATACCTAAGTCACTTTAAATACAAACCAACCAATCCAGTGTCTACATTCACTTCTCTAACAACCAAAGGTCATTTCTCCTCCCTTATGCTTCCTGCAGAAACCATGATAAAGGCTTAGGCCCACAGTTCCTCTTTCTCTTGCCCACTGGCTTCATTACCTTACCCTCAGTGATTCCCCAGGTGACTCCCCGATAATGTGAAGTGTACTCCCTCTCTTGGAAACTGTGAGTATAATAAACTGTCTTTTGAATGACAGTCATTTATTGCTCTGTCAGCCTTTACCATACCTAAGTAATAATAAAGCCTATTAAAACACAAATATTCTATATCTGAATTGTGTTGATGGTAACATGGACATACACAAACTGCACACTTAAAGAGGATGCATTTGATTGTATATAAAGTTTATTCAAAGTAAACGAAAATATACATACCTTTTATCTCAGCACTTGATTGCTAAGACTTTATTTTTATTTATCTATTTTTTGAGACGGAGTCGCACTGTGTCACCAAGGCTGGAGTGCAGTGGCGTGATCTCAGCTCACTGCAACCTCCGCCTCCCAGGTTCAAGCCATCCTCCTGCCTCAGCCTCCCTAGTAGCTGCGACTACAGGCATGTGCCACTACGCCCAGCTGATTTTTATTTTATTTTTTTATTTTTTTATTTTTTTGTATTTTGAGTAGAGACGAGGTTTCACCATGTTGGCCAGACTGGTCTCAAACTCCTGACCTCAAGTGATACACCCACCTCAGCCTTCCAAAGTGCTGGATTTACAGGCGTGAGCCACTGTGCCCAGCGTATTCTTTAGATATACTCGCACATGTATACAAAGGTAGAGCAAGATCTTCATGGCATTGTCTGCCTCAGACTGAAAAAAGCACAAATGTCTGTCACCTGGGGATTGTTTGTTAATGCGGCATAACTGTGCTATCAAAATAAGTATCATGCATGCTATAATTTTGAGCCAGACCCACCTACAGCTTTCCAGCTTGGCCATCTGCACCATAAGCCAGGTCCCAAATGTACAATGAAATATTATTTAGCCATTAAAAAGAATGGATAAATCTATATAGACTAAAGAGGAGCAATGACCAAGATAGCATTGTTAAGTTTTAAAAATCAAGGTTAAGTAAGCAAGGTCAAGAATACTGTGCACATCGCTTCTCGGCTTTTTGGCTAAGATCAAGTGTAAGAATACTGTGCACATTCTCTCCAATTTATGTTGATAAATATGGGAAGGGTAGGTTTTAAACATTGTATGTATCATATATTATACTTGTATATGCATATAATGTGTAATGGTAGTAAGGATTGCTTCTGGGAGGACCAGAACCTGGATGCCTAGAGAGGAAATGAAATGTAGTTATCCCTGCATATCCTTTATAAGCTTAATTATTATCTTAGTCCATTTTCTGTTGCTTATAACAAAATACCTGAAACTGGGTAATTTATTTTTTTAAAAAGGAATTTATTTCTTACAGTTGTGGAGATTGAGAAGTTCCAGGTTGAGTAGCCACATCTGGTGAGGGCCTTCTTGCTGGTGGGGACTCTGCAGAGTCCCAAGGCATACTTCAAGAGGACACATTTGATTGTTTATAAAGTCACATGGCAAGGTGACTGAGCATGCTAGCTCAGGCCTGTCTTCCTCTTCTTATAAAGCCAGCAGCCCCATTCCCACAAAAACCTATTAATCAGTTAACCCTTAAATCCATTAATTCATGAATGAACTAATCCATTCATGAGGGCAGAGCCCTTGTAACTCAATCATCTCTTAAAAGCCCCACCTATCAACACTGCCATGTTGGGAGTTAAGTTTCAACATGAGTTTTGGGAGGGACAAATTTTCTAACTACAGCAATTATTATTGTAACATAATAAATATATTACTAATTTAATAAAAAGTGGCCATTGCTTTATAAACAAAATAATAAAATGTTAAAAATTAAATCATTTAGAATTTGCAGAAACACAATATTTTGTTACCATCTCAGGCTGATACAAGAATTATCCTCTTTTTACTGGATTAGCTGCTATTCTTAAATCAGTAAATAAGTGTAGCAAGTCCATGTTTCACTACCTACTTCTGGGGCCAAATATCTCAATGGAGAATGAGCATCCAAACAGCTTTAGCATGTAATAAATGTCAGAAAATAGAAAACAGATTCCACCATCTTCCAAAGGTCTATAGTTCTCCAGACCACTATTTTGAATGGAGTGCTTTTCCTTTTTTTTTTTTTTTTAAATTATACTTTAAGTTCTAGGGTACATGTGCACAACGTGCAGGTTTGATACGTAGGTATACATGTGCCATGTTGGTTTGCTGCGCCCATCAACTCATCATTTACATTAGGTATATCTCCTAATGCTATCCCTCCACCAGTCCCCCACCCCCCAACAGGCCCCGGTGTGTGATGTTCCCCACCCTGTGTTCAAGTCGTCTCATTGTTCAATTCCCACCTATGAGTGAGAACATGCAGTGTTTGGTTTTCTGTCCTGAGAGAGGGCGTCCTTTCTTTTACCAGTTTTCAAAGGGAGTGCTTCCAGTTTTTGCCCATTCAGTATGATATTGGCTGTGGGTTTGTCATAAATAGCTCTTATTATTTTGAGATACATTCCATCAATACCTAGTTTATTGAGAGTTTTTAGCATGAAGGGCTGTTGAATTTTGTCAAAGGCCTTTTCTGCATCTATTGAGATAATAATGTGGTTTTTGTCATTGGTTCTGTTTATATGCTGGATTACATTTATTGATTTGCGTATGTTGAACCAGCCTTGCATCCCAGGGATGAACCTGACTTGATCGTGGTGGATAAGCTTTTTGATGTGCTGCTGGATTTGGTTTGCCAGTATTTTATTGAGGATTTTTGCATCGATGTTCATCAGGGATATTGGTCTAAAATTCTCTTTTTTTGTTGTGTCTCTGCCAGGCTTTGGTATCAGGATGATGCTGGCCTCATAAAATGAGTTAGGGAGGATTCTCACTTTTTCTATTGATTGGAATAGTTTCAGAAGGAATGGTACCAGCTCCTCTTTGTACCTCTGGTAGAATTCAGCTGTGAATCCGTCTGGTCCTGGACATTTTTTTGATTGGTAGGCTATTAATTATTGCTTCTATTTCAGAGCCTGTTATTGGTCTATTCAGAGATTCAACTTCTTCCTGGTTTAGTCTTGAGAGGGTGTATGTGTCGAGGAATTTATCCATTTCTTCTAGATTTTCTAGTTTATTTGCGTAGAGGTGTTTATAGTATTCTCTGTTGGTAGTTTGTATTTCTGTGGGATTGGTGGTGATATCCCCTTTATCATTTTTTATTGTGCCTATTTGATTCTTCTCTGTTTTCTTCTTTATTAGTCTTGCTAGTGGTCTATCAATTTTGTTGATCTTTTAAAACAAAGCAGCTCCTAGATTCATTGATTTTTAGAAGGATTTTTTGTGTCTCTATCTCTTTCAGTTCTGCTCTGATCTTAGTTATTTCTTGCCTTCTGCTAGCTTTTGAATTTGTTTGCTCTTGCTTCTCTAGTTCTTTTAATGTGATGTTAGGGTGTCAATTTTAGATCTTTCATGCTTTCTCTTGTGGGCATTTAGTGCTATAAATTTCCCTCTACACACTGCTTTAAATGTGTCCCAGAGATTCTGGTACATTGTGTCTTTGTTACTATTGGTTTCAAAGAACTTCTTTATTTCTGCCTTCATTTTGTTAATTACCCAGTAGGCATTCAAGAGCAGGTTGTTCAGTTTCCATGTAGTCGTGCGGTTTTGAGTGAGTTTCTTAATCCTGAGTTCTAATTTGATTGCACTGTGGTCTGAGAGACAGTTTATTGTGATTTCTGTTCTTTTACATTTGCTCTGGAGTGCTTTATTTCCAATTATGTGGTCAATTTTAGAATAAGTGTGATGTGGTGCTGAGAAGAATGTATATTCTATTGATTTGGGGTGGAGAGTTCTGTAGATGTCTATTAGGTCTGCTGGTTGCAGAGCTGAGTTCAGGTCCTGGATATCCTTATTAACCTTCTGTCTCATTGATCTGTCTAATATTGACAGTAGGGTGTTAAAGTCTCCCATTATTATTGTGTGGGAGTCTAAGTCTCTTTGTAGGTCTCTAAGGACTTACTTTATGAATCTGGGTGTTCCTGTATTGGGTGCATATATATTTAGGATAGTTAGCTCTTCTTGTCGAATTGATTCCTTTACCATTATGTAATGTCCTTTGTCTCTTTTGATTTTTGTTGGTTTAAAGTCTGTTTTATCAGAGACTAGGATTGCAACCCCTGTTTTTTTGTGCTTTCCATTTGCTTGGTAGATCTTCCTCCACCCCTTTATTTTGAGCCTATGTGTGTCTGCATGTGAGATGGGTCTCCTGAATACAACACACTGATGGGTCTTGACTTTTTATCCAATTTGCCAGTCTGTGTCTTTTAATTGGGGCATTTAGTCCACTTACATTTAAGGTTAATATTGTTATGTGTGAATTTGATCCTGTCATTATGATGTTACCTGGTTATTTTGCCTGTTAATTGATGCAGTTTCTTCATAGCATCAATGGTCTTTACAATTTGGCCTGTTTTTGCAGTGGCTGGTACCAGTTGTTTCTTTCCATGTTTAGTGCTTCCTTCAGGAGCTCTTGTAAGGCAGGCCTGGTGGTAACAAAATCTCTCAGCATTTGCTTGTCTGTGAAGGATTTCATTTCTCCTTCACTTATGAAGCTTACTTTGGCTAGATATGAAATTCTGGGTTGAAAATTCTTTTCTTTAAGAATGTTGAATATTGGCCCCCACTCTCTTCTGGCTTGTAGAGTTTCTGCCGAGAGATCTGCTGTTAGTCTGATGGGCTTCCCTTTGTGGGTAACCCGACCTTTCTCTCTGTCTGCCCTTAACACTTTTTCCTTCATTTCAACCTTGGTAAATCTGACAATTATGTGTCTTGGGGTTGCTCTTCTCGAGGAGTATCTTTTTGGTGTTCTCTGTATTTCCTGAATTTGAATGTTGGCCTGCCTTGCTATGTTGGGGAAATTCTCCTGGATAATATCCTGAAGAGTGTTTTCCAGCTTGGTTCCATTCTCCCCATCAATTTCAGGTACACCAATCAGACGCAGATTTTGTCTTTTCACATAGTCCCATATTTCTTGGAGGCTTTATTCGTTTCTTTTTACTCTGTTTTCTCTAACCTTGTCTTCTCACTTTACTTCATTAATTTGATCTTCAATCACGATAGCCTTTCTTCCACTTGATGGAATCAGCTATTGAAGCTTGTGCATGCATCACGAAGTTCTCATGCCATGGTTTTCGGCTCCATCAGGTCACTTAAGGTCTTCTCTATACTGTTTATTCTGGTTAGCCATTCCTCTAATCTTTTTCCAAGGTTTTTAGCTTCCTTGCAATGGTTTCAAACATCCTCCTTTAGCTCAGAGAAGTTTGTTATTACTGACCTTCTGAAGCCTACTTCTGTCAACTCATCAAAGTCATTCTCCGTCCAGCTTTGTTGCATTGCTGGCTAGGAGCTGTGATCCTTTACAGGAGAAGAGGTGCTCTGATTTTTTGAATTTTCAGCTTTTCTGCTCTGGTTTCTCCCCATCTTTGTGATTTTATCTACCTTTGATCTTTGATGTTGGTGACCTACAGATGGGGTTTTGGTGTAGATGACCTTTTTGTTGATGTTGATGCTATTCCTTTTCGTTTGTTAGTTTTCCTTCTAACAGTCAGGTCCCTCAGCTGCAGGTCTGTTGGAGTTTGCTGGAGTTCCACTCCAGACCCTGTTTGCCTGGGTATCACCAGTGGAGGCTGCAGAGCAGCAAATATTGCTGCCTGATCCTTCCTCTGGAAGCTTTATCCCAGAGGGGCAGCCGCCTATATGAGGTGTCTGTCGGCCGCTACTGGGAGGTGTCTCCCAGTTAGGCTACAGGGGGTTTAGGGACCTACTTGAGGAGGCAGTCTGTCCATTCTCAGAGCTCAAACACCATGCTGGAAGAACCACTGCTCTCTTCAGAGCTGTCAGACAGGCACGTTTAAGTCTGCAGAAGTTGCTGCCTTTTGTTCAGCTATGCCCTGCCCACAGAGGTGGAGTCTAGAGGCAGTAGGCCTTGTTGAGCTGCAGTGTGCTCTACCCAGTTCGAGCTTCCCTGCTGCTTTGTTTACCTACTCAAGCCTCAGCAATGGCAGATGCCCCTCCCCTAGCCAGGCTGCCATCTCGCAGATTGATCTCAGACTGCTGCACTAGCAGTGAGCAAGGCTCCATGGGCGTGGGAGCCACTGAGCCAGGCACGGGAGAGAATCACCTTGTCTGCCAGTTGCTAAGACCTTGAGAAAAGCACAGTATTTGGGCGGGAGTGTCCCATTTTTCCAGGTAGTCTGTTACGGCTTCCCTTGGCTAGGAAAGGGAAATCCCCCGACCCCTTGAGCTTCCTGGGTGAGGCGAAACCCCACCCTGCTTCACCTCGCCTTCCGTGGGCTGCACCCACTGTCCAACCAGTCCCAGTGAGATGAACCAGGTACCTCAGTTGGAAATGCAGAAATCACCCGTCTTCTGCGTCAATCACATGGGGAGCTGCAGACTGGAGCTGTTCCTATTTGGCCATCTTGGGAAGTTCTGGAGTGCCTTTTTCACTCCAGAACTTTATGCAAAATACACAACATTTTCCCTAACATCCTCTTAGTTATACCCAACCCCCCAACACACACATTATCATAGCCACCTTGGGAAATATCACTCTTGTCTTTGCTTTACGGAGTAGCAAAAGGAAACCCAAGATGACAGTGGTTTGCTCAAGTTATAAAGAGGCATAGGAACTCTGAGTATGTGTATATTCTTATAAGTTAAATTTTAGCTAGTTGAGTCTATGTCAAATAAACCTCTTTTGAGAGAGAGAGAAAGAAAATGATAGTAAAATTTGGTTTACTCATAGCTTTATATATTAATGTGAGACTCAGAGAGAAAAAAAATATGCCTCCCTTCACTAAGCATCAAATAAGCACAAAGATGCTGATGAATGTGATGTATGTGATCAAAATGATGCAGGTGGTCAAACCAGAGGACCATAGGTGAGCCAAGCTTAAAATCATGAGAGAAGTCAGATTAGTGCAGGTTAAGCTGCATTAACAGTCAACACCAAAATCTTAGTCACATAACACAATGAAGTTTATTTTTGTATTATGCCTCATAAATAGCAGATGCCCATGAAGGATGTTATTCTATGTTATCCTGCCTCTGGGACCTGGGCTAATAGAAATAACAACATATGGAACATCACTGGTCATAACATCAGTGGGAAGAGTGCTGTGAGGTCTCACAATGGCAATAAAGTTTCCCAATTGGGAAATGATGCAAGTTACTTCTGCCCACAGCCTATTGGCCATTACTAGTCACATCCCTCTGTCCAATGGCAAGGGGATTGGTTAAGTGTATGTCCTCCCGTAATTCCAGGAAAGAAGAACTCTAGATATGGGTAAACAGGAGTAGCCCCTACCACCAGAATGAAAGCAAAGGCAGTGAAGAAGAATGGTGAGCTGGAATGCTATGGCATGGCAGCCCATCTGATCTCTTCACCTGGAGTCATCTCTAGGATCTCCTAAAGTTTGTGTCTTGGGCTACGTTTTTGGCTAAGAGAGCAATCCTTACAAGAACTTTGGTATTCCTGGAACACTCAGATTAGACCCACAGGTTGACATAGAGCTCTATTCCTTTCCTCATACTCTGCCAAACTACAAGAAGGAAATGCATGGGAAATAAACATGTGTAGGGGAAACAGAACCAATGATATGTATTGTGTATGTCAGTTAGATTGAAAGCTCAGATCCTAGAGGGAGTGTAGACAGCAGTAAGGTTAAAGATGCTACACCAGGACCTTGATTTCATTATGATCATTAGGGGATCCAGAGACTACTTAGGGCAGATCCACAAGAAAACACTGACCAAGTGTAGATCTGTCTCCAAATGCAAGATGATGCCATTTCTAAGAGTGACAAGTTTAATATAGTGTGAAAACCATAGTTTAGAACTATTATAGTAGTTGACTACAGAAGTATAAATATGATATGAAAGTAAAATTGCCAAGCAATATTATTTGTTACCTATGACCACAAGCTGCTATCCCAAAATCCAAAATGACCACATGAATGAAGGTAAATAGGATTGTTTGCTTTTAAATAACTGAATGAAGACAGAGATGTGCTTAGTGTATGTACAGGCTGTTGAAGAAGTCCATTTCTCTTGTGTCAGAGTTACTGCTAAAGACCCCAAGGTCAAACTGAATGGCAGTGAAAGGAAAGACTTCCAAAAACTCTCTCCTTTATAGGAGAAATGAGAACACTAGCAAAACATCTTCAGAATAAACTTTTCAGAACTATGGAAATTAACCAAAAAACTTGCAGGAATCCAGAAAGCATTTATTCAAAAAAAAAAATGACTGCATCTCAGTAAGAAAAGCAAGACTTGTGGCATCTTAATTTGTACTATTTCTGTCCTTGCCCCCCATGTTTGTGGTAGCCTTGAAAACCAACAGTCCATAATCATGGTGAAAATCAGCAGCTTAGCAGCCACTGGAGGGGAAAGATCAGAGTTAGATCTCCCTCAGAGCTTCATTCCCATAGAACTGTCTACTTGACCTATCTGATGTTTCCCTGGAAGACCCCACTCACGAGACTATCTTTATTTGACCTGACTCAGAGCTCACATAGTGCAAACAGCATTTTCCCTGGAGTGTTTGTCTAAAACAATTAGAGGTGATTGTTAAACATCTCAGCTAACTCATGCAGTAGATAACAGTTAGGGCAAATAATAGGCTAACCAAAAAAACTTAAAAGAAAAAGCTAGAGAATGAGATGTACATAGAGAGATTTGAAAGACTCTGACATATTTCCGAGAATCTGGACAGCTACACGCATGTGTAAGGCTGTGTGCATACCCAGGGCTGTGAACATGCTCAAAAAAGACCTAAGAAGGCACCAAGTTCTCACCTCTGTCTAATCTTGGGGCTCTGTGCAGGCAGGAAGTAAAGGCTAAGGCCAAGTTGTAAGCTGCTTTGCTGAGTGTTGAAGGTATGACCCAACATGCACAAAATGCCCCTCAGCAAAGACTGGAAGACTTATTAATTCCAGATATTAAAAAAATCTGTCTAGTTATTAGCTGACCACTAATCTGAGCAAAGACTTTAGTGTTCATACATGACAAAGAATACAGACTGTACATAATTAGTTCAAGAAAATCACTAAATGAACAACAAAACAACAAGTAGCAATAACAACAAATCCTAGAGAAAGGAAAGAATCTGATTTCCAGAGTTGTCATGTTATATTATTTCAAATATCTAGTTTTCAACAAAAAATTATGGACACACAAAGAAATAATAAAGTGTGGCCCATACACTGTGGTGGGGGTGGGGATGGGAAGCAGTCAACAGAAACTGTCTGTACCTGAGGAAGCCCAGATTTGAGCCTCACTAGACAATGACTTTGAATCTGTGATTTTGAATATATTCAAAGCATTAAAAGAAACCATATCTAAAGAACCAAAGTCTCACTAAATAGAGAACATTTAATGAAAGGATGGGAATTATTGGAAAAAAGCCAAATAGATATTCTGAGGTTGAAAAGTACAATAACCAAAATAAAAAACTCACCAGCAGGACTCAACAGCACATTTGAGCAGATAAAGATGCCAGGGTGAAAATAACAGGCATCTTGTGTTCCCACACTCTATTCACAAACTCTGCAGAACTTGATGAGAGTTGGGAGGTCCCAAACAGCTGCAATCTCCTCACCAACTTCCTCAGCCTTTACAAGCAGAAGTCTAGAAATGCACTGGAGAATCATCAGAGAACACCTACATTTTAAGTCAAGTGATGAGAAAGTTTCAGTGATGGAGGGTAGAATGTTATTCCACAGTTAGCTATTTGCTTACATAACAGATTTGCTTGTTTCTTCTCTGGATGTGGGGGCAGGACAATCACTGGAGAGGGAGAAGAAGACAGAGACCAATGAGCACACACTCTGGATGTGTCCAGGATGTTTGGGTTTCCCATGAGTCCAATGGACATGAAGAAATGTACTTGGGTTTGAGCTATTGCCCCCCCCCCATGATGGCTGCCTATTGGGTGAGGGGTCCCTGGCAGCAAGAGGTTGTGTGGTCCACCACCAAAGCCAGTCTTTGAAGTGGGGTCAAACTGAAGTGCATCTTTCACATTTGAGAACTGTGTAGTGGAAAGACCCATCCCAAGGGACTTCTGGAAAAATACTTCCATGAGCTGTAGGACAGAGCAGGCATTTTGTTTATGTATGCACAGGGCCTCTGGGGAAGAGCAGCAATAGTCAACAGAGAGTTGACTACAAAGGTACCTATTTTATCAGAGTTGTCTGCCCCCAGGCACCCCCAACCCTGTTCCTTCTCCCTAAGCCCTTACACTAAATAAAAAGAAAGAATCTGGAAGAGGACAATGTGAAAGGAGTGGAAAAAGCCCTCTCCCTATCTAAAACCCCTCAAGCCAAGGCCTAGCACTGGGAGCCCAGAGGAGGAGTTCCTACTAAGCAGAATATGGGACTGAAGTTTTATAATGGACTGAGCTGGTCAATTTCAAATTGAAAATAAGCAATCAATGGAAGGATCTGCCTGGGATATCTTTGGAGAAGAAATTGGCAGCCAGACAGAAAATGTTCGAAGGCAGAGGTTTGGAGAAAAAATACTCTTGTCATGTTCTATAAACCGGTTCCACATAGATATCATGGAAAATATTATACTGAGTGAGTACACAGTCCAAAAAATTGTTTGTGTTACTGTTTTGTATCTTAAACATACATCCACTGTGTAACCATGAGAAATGTTGAGTTCTTCTCTTCCCTGTGCCTCAGATCACTCTTCCAGAAAAATGAACTGGTTTTACCAAATATTCCCTAAGAAGTAACTCAGTAATTCTTTGCTCTTTCTTCAACACAGTATGCAATCATTGTATATCAATAAATAATTCAAATAATCCAATTCTTACAAGTACCCTGTGAGTAGGTAGGGTAGATATTCTTGGTCCCTCTTAAGATTAGGAGGATCAGGAGGCTTACAGAGGTCAAGTGACTTGCCCAAGTTGCACCAGCTGGTGAATGGCAGGGTGAGGACCATGAATCAAGCCTCCTAACTCAACAGCATCTCCTCTTCCTAGTAAACTACACTATTTCATGCTTAGTTAAATTTGTGTGCATGCCATCCAAAATATTTTCCAAAAGGGCATTTTTATCTCTTAGTATTTTGTGCATTGTGAGGGGATTATACTTGTGAGCAAAAAAAGAACATTCTGCAAAGGTTTCCTAAGTGTTGAAACAGGTCCCTGGTCATGACAGAGGGGACAGTGCTGCATGTTTTTCCTGTCTTAAGGGCCTGAAGATGTGCATCTAGACTAGCCAAAAGAAATGTCAATGAGCTTCAGGAACATGAGACACCTGCAAAAGTTATCTAAGAAGTTTCCTCCAGTTGGACTAACATCAGAAGGAAGTGAGTTGGTCGATGACCTAACAGCAAGATCAAGAAGAGAAATGCTGGAATCTTTCTTGAATTTACCTACATAAAAAACAGCCCCTCCAATGATTTCTAGGTTTAAATTTTGTCCAAATAGATGGTGTTGGAGGATGACAGACTTTCATCAGGCTTTTCATGTGACAATATTTGTATAAAAGCATTTGTAATCATGTTTATTATGCTGAAAATGACATCCTCGGGGAAAGTGCATTTTTCTTTGGATTTTAGATCTGCAAGCATCTACCATTATGTGAGACCAGCTCTTATTTACACAAGGGATTGCTTTCCAACCTTCTGTCCACTCAGAATTCTTGAAGCACTCCATTACATTATTTTTTCATGTGGTCATGTGTTTTGGGTTACCCTCATCATAAACTACAGCTGCATGAAAGAACTGTGTACCCATCTACTTTAAACTTAATAAAATCTTCCACATGTAAAATAAATTAAACCATCCTATTGTGGTACATGTTTATTGTGATGATAAGAGGTGGGTGGGGGGCTTGAGTTTCTGTGTTTTTAGTTTAGGACATCAGGCTTTGGAAACTTCCTGGGAAGTTGTCCTCTCCAAAGAAAAATTTACTAGGACCTTGATATGGAAAGATTGAAATGATTAAGTGGGTCTCTAGAGAGAAGAAAGAAGAGACCAAACTGATCATGAGGCTCCATCCCCACCCTTTCCTTCCCACTGCCGATGAAATCTGCCAGGTGCCTCTCTGCACTGACTGCCTCATCCAGATAGGGGCTAGCTTGTCACTGATCCCCGAGTTGCTCAGAACTGGAAATGTTTTTATTAAAATAGATTTGGAACTCATAGATTCCCTGAACCTTCGATCCAGAATCTACCTTTAGGGCATTTGGTAAAAATAAGAAACGGATAGAAAAGATTTTCCAGGGAACAAATAATCAGGTCCAAATATACAGTTTTCTTGGATCATTCAAGCCACTTTCATAAGCTTCATGTGCCTGGTATGGACCATCAGGTAGTATTTGATTAGTAATTTAAGTGGCTTCCGACCTATCTTCTTTCCCACAGTATGGAAAAGATGGTTTTCTATGAAAGCCTATTCCTTCAACCTCTGCCAACATACACACACACACACACACACACACACACACACACACACACACACACACACACACACACACACACACACACACACACACACACACACCCCATTACCAATGCCAGCACCACTACAGATAAATGCCTGAAGCAGTGACTTCCTTAGAACACTCCCATAAATTTATCTGTCTCCTCAGAAAGATTGGACACCATTATCTGAGCACACGTATATTTGCCTATACAATATGCTTTTATTAAAATTCTTTATGTGGCATTACACTTCAAAGAATGGCATGGTATAGATGTAGATGAACAATGGGAATGAAATGCACCAAATCTCTGAAAATGCTGATGACTGGCTGAGTCTTCAGTAACTCTACCCTGCTTGTGTTTCTGGAATGAATTAGTCTGTGTTCTTAGAAGTGGAAGTGTGTGCCTAGCTGAAGAGGAGACAAAGGGAGCAGGAGAAACATCCTTTCATAGGACAGTTATTACTTTGATAAATGTGAGATATAGAACATGGAAACCTTAAGGCACCTTTGCTGCTCCGTTTTCTCCTGGGAAAGAGAAATGCATCCCAATCTAGTCACCAGGAAATCCTTAAATATTACCAGTTGCTATTTACCACAGACAATTGATAACATGAAAGCAGCTGAAAATTTGCTGCATTGAATGCCTGTACTTAAGGACAAACAAAATTGAAAATTAGTTCATCAATGCCACTTAGAGTAAAACACACACACATACTTTAAAATACATTTAACTCTTAATTATAAATATATTCATAGTAAGCATTCTAGATTTTCTTGGCTATAGACAAAAGAAAGTTAACAACCACTTTTATATAAAATAGTTTATCCAATGTTAAAATAAGACAAATATCAAAATACCTCAAAGGTGTTTGATGAAATCACAAGGAGCCCAAGGGAAGACTGGTTGGTGTCACTTTGGTGTATGTTTGTGCATGCATGCAAGCACACATACACACACGCTCATACAAAATTTTCTGATGATGGGACCTGTATTGACTCATGGAACTCTATTTTTGGGGGACAAATATGCAGAGAAATCTTGACCCTCACCGTATATGAACCAAAGACACACAAATTACAGCATTGCCTCAGGGATTGGCACAGATAGCTTGAAGCTTCTAGTTGGAATTAGAATGTACCTTCCAAAGCACCAGGAAATTGCCACTTCACCTAGATTCTGTTGGATTATGTGATTCTTGGCACCTTAATTATTCTGAAAACTTCACACCATCTTTGAAAATCAGTTTCAGAATTCAGAGATGGGTTGCCCTATATATAGTTGCTGACAGTCTTTGACAAGGGCCGTAGCTATCAAATAGTTTAGAGCAACGATTGAAAAGTATATTTGATTATGCATGTGTAGAAGTAACAATAAATGCACATGTATTCTAAATATATATATATTTATAAATTACATACATGAACCAGAAACCAATACATGTTGTGTCTTATAAAACATACATAACAGAATAAACATGAAGTAAATAGATAATATTTTGAAACGTGCTGCTCACCGTGATAACGTCATCCTGTGGGAAGGCACAATTCCCTCTTAGGGTACAGTTTGTATAGAATGGAAATAGTTGTTAATACATGCTGTATGTGAATTTCTTGATAACGTTAATTATTTGTGGCTGAGTTATCTTTGACTCTGAATAAAGAGTCATAATGTGGATGATGATGGCCTACTTGGAGAGGAAAAGAGTTGCTTCTGACATTTTCTTATCACTGACTTAAGATTGCAATAGTAGTACTTCCTCAACCTGTGGCTTCCTTATAGAAAAATTTCAAAGCCATTGGTCCATTATGTGAGGGTTATTCAAGTTAAAATTAGATAATATAACAGTACAATACATTGCAATACTGCAGAGTGGGGGTGACTATCTGATACACGGGCCACATATAGGGTTTCAATGTAAAAATGTAAATGTTAGTGATGGGGTTCGGGACACACTACCCCAAAATATGACACCTTGACATTTGGAAAAACAGCAGAAACAGGGAAGACACTCTCATCTTCCCTTCACCGTTCTCCCGTGAAGCAAGTTGTAAGACCCTAGTGCGAGAGGTTTCCTCCCTGTAGGAAAGAAACTATACCTGAAGGAAAGGAACATCCTTTTATCTGAAGACACAGGGATGCAGAGAAAAATCTCAACAAACAAGTCTTGCTAAATTCCCCCCAGTTTATTACCATTAGATCATATCCTTTTGTCCTCCAATCATATTTCTCCATGACTGTCCATTCTCTATCAATCTTAAGTATACAAATATGCAAGTTTACCTATTCTGAGCCTTCATTTCTGAAGGCCCCTGTGTTACATAAAACTTATATTAAATAAATTTCTATGTTTTTTTCTTGTTAATAATCTAGTTTTTTGTTATAGAAAACTGGCCACAAACCTAGTGATGGAAATCTTTTCCTCCCCTATGTTAGCAAAGTTTAATTTCTTTCTTGTTTTCTAAGTAAAAATAAATACAAACAGAAGTTCTCATCTTTTTTCCCTAAACTCCAATAGATTATCTTGCTTGCCTTTGGTAGTGCACATACTCCACTTTGGAGATCAGGGATTTGGGTTCTTAAGGACTTACAGGATGTGCTGTTTATCATCAAAAGACAGCTCAAATGTCCCCTCCCCAGAGACATTTTCCCTTACAGTAGCCTCCCCTCTGGCACAAACACAACCTAGCATATCACTATCACCATAACATTTCCCATTCTCTGGATTTACATTGTTTGTATATTGGCTCACCTTCCTATTGGTGTATTATTTCTCTCTCATTCCGCATTAGAATGTAAGTACCACAAAAGCAGATGCCTTATCTGTCTGTGTCACCCCTGTTCCTTGACCTGGCAGGTAGTTATCTTTTTGATTACTGTAAGTTTTGTTGGCTGGCCGTTTACTTCATTGTCCTCAGTACAGTGGCATGGCAATGACACTTTATGGTGCTAAGAAGTACAACTTGGCCGTCTTCAAACTTTCCAATTATCTTCTCAGTTGCTGAAATGAATAATCATACATCATAGTTGGCTTGTGATTAGGGGGAGAATTCCTAGCTTCCACCACAGAAACCAAAAATTTTTCTAGTTCCTATCTTGTAAAGGGCCAAACCCAAAGCTACTTAAGTAAAAATTATATATAGGCTAAAAAACGTGTTTCTTCTTCATTAATTTTGAAGATGAGATTATATGAACTATGAAATTATTTCATAGAGCTTTCCAAATCACAAAATGACATCTGAAACCTAAACAATTATAATCATTACTACTGAAATATTCCTTTTTCTTAACTTAGGGAAAATAATATGTATTAAAAAAATGGTATGCAATGAATATATGACTATTTTTTTTCCTTTTATTATTATTATTATTATTATTATTTTACTTTAGGCTCTATGGTACATGTGCGCAACGTGCAGGTAAGTTACATATGTATACATGTGCCATGCTGGTGCGCTGCACCCACTAACTCGTCATCTAGCATTAGGTATATCTCCCAATGCTATCCCTCCCCCCTCCCCCTACCCCACAACATTTTTGAGCACATTCTCTACTTCAGTAATTTTACCTATATTAACCATTTTAAGTTCAAAAAATTTAAGCCCTTTGAAGTGCTTGTGTTTGTTTCCATTTAAAGACATCAAAGGTAACAGAATGTTTCTCAGTTTTGTTATGGCCTCAGGAGAAAATTGAAAACACCCATAGAATACTTTTTAATTTTTAGCTTTTATTTCCATCATTTTTAATTATTTATAACAGCAAAGACAAAGGTTTTTAAATTTTTAAATAATTATTTAATAGGTGTGGTAGGTAGAATAATGGCCCCCAAAGATTGGAGTAGGCCCAAAAAAAGGCCTCTCATCCTAATCTCTGGAACTTATGATTATGTTACTTTACATGGCAAAAAGGACTTTGAAGATGTGATTTAGTTAAGGATTTTGAGATGGGGAAATTATTCTGGATTACCCAGGTGGGCACGATATAATTAAAAGGGTCCTTGTAAGTGAAAGAGGGAGACAAGATAGTCAGAGGCAGCAGTATGAGGATGGAAGCAGTGTCAAAGTGATGCAGTGTGAGAAAGACTCAACCAGCATTGCTGGCTTTGAAGATGGAGGAAGCGTCCATGAGCCAAGGAATGTGGGCAGCCCCAAGCAGCTGGAAGAGCCGAGGAAACTGATTATCAGATAGTACTTCCTGACAGAGCACAGCCCTGCTGACATATTGATTTTAGCCCAGTGACATCCATTTGAACTTGTGACCTCCATAAATATAAAATAATAAATTTGCTTTGTTTAAGCCACTAAATTTGTGGTAACTTCTTACAACAGCTATAGGAAATAAATATAACCATAATTTTAGAATATGTACTTTTAAAAACCCATCAATTCCTCAGTATAGCCTCTCACATTTAGCTCCAGACAAATTTTAATGGCTACAAAGTAATCTAGTTAGAACTCTTGAAATCTGAGCTTTACTAATCAAAGAATCATTTTAAATTATGCAAACTGGATAATAATGCCAAGTCCTTGTGTATGCTGTTTATAACTCTAAGTTCATATGCAAAAAGGCACCTATTTGACACAAAGCAATAGTTATATCATAAAACACCTGAAGGGTCAGTTCAAGCCTCCTGTCTCTTGGAAACTAAGCAAATAGGATCAGGCTCTGTAGGGAGTGTGTGCTTGATATACGTCAACAGACTAACACAAGAGACAAGGATATCCAGGAGGTGGTCTTTGAACCTATATGTCTTTCCTGGTTTCAGAATCTGATGCTCGGCTGTCTGAAACCTATTTCTGTAATGAAAATTATGGGCTTACATATCCAGCATTGTTTCTTAAATAGAACTAGAAATAATAGCCTAAGAAATGTACCATCAGCTGGAACTGGAAAGAATTGTGATACTTGAAGAGACTTAGCACTTGGTGGACTATGATTTTCTATCAATCAAGTCAAGCATTGCTACCCAGTCTTCACTACAGAGTCCACCGGAAAGAATGATCCAACAGTAAAATGCTTTATGAACTATCCATATGGAAACCATTGGCAATAACACATCCTGGCATATGGCAAGTGACGTATATACACATAAAAATAGGAACTGTAAACATTGCAAGCTATTTAATAGTGAAATCATATTCTACCCCACCACTATCTCTCCAACAAAACACACCAAAGAGTACCCCCACTCTGCCACCTGAGACCCCTAGCAGGAATGGTTATGCTCAGTCATTGTTATTATTCAGGGTCTCAAAAGAAAGCAGATGACACACTCAAATGAGTTTACATGGAGAGAGAGTAGTGAACTTTTTACAGATGGTTGGGCAGAGCGAAAAGACTGATGAGGAATGGTAGAGCACTATGGGGTTAGCAATAACGGGAAGCTGCAGCTGCCACTCCTAGGTCTGAGTGGGCAAGAGAAGGGAATGTCCGAAATGGCACCAGAAGGAGCTAGAGCTCTGGAAGTAGGATGTCTTAACAGGAGCCGTAGCTATAGCAGAATGCAGTCACTGGCAGAACCACAGCAGGGAGGAAGTGGAAAGGGTAATTACAGTGACCTCTTCCTCCACCCACTCATCTATCTCTTGCCAGAGCTTCCTCTTGGCCAAACCCAACCAAACTACTTACACAGCTGGTATGTAGTCTAGATGATACAGTCCATGTAGGTCTCTCTGAGAGAGACAACTGGGTGAAGGTGGGTGGGAATGAATGGAACACAGAGACTATCTAATACAGATTTTTTCAATTTAGCAAATATTTTAATGAGCATTTATTGTGAGCCATGTTCTCTGTTAGATGCTGAAGTTGGAAGTACTCTGGTTTGCCTTACAAAACTCAGAGACTACCAGGAGAAGACGGATAAGTAAACTGGCAATAACAATATGATACAACAAAAACAGAGTATTATGGAAACACTTAAAGGAGCTAGCCCATACTTAAGAGGTCAGTGAAGGCTTCTAGAAGAAAGTTAAATCTAAGCCAAAAAAAAAAAATGAAGAATTCATTGGCCATTGCTAACTTTTATTGAAAACTGTTTAAAGCGCTTTGCACATTGTAACACATTTCATCCTTCCAAGGACCCTATGAGTCAAAATGTGTTATTAATCCTCGATTTAAAGATGTGGAATTTGACATACAGAGACATGACTTGCCCAAAATCATATGGCTTTTAATTGGTGAATTCAGGTGTCTAACTCCAGAGCTGCCCTTTTAACCACTACCCTAAAGGGAAGGAGATTTCTAGGTAGAGGGAACAGCTCAAGATAAGGCCTTAAAAGAGCACAGTCTGTACCGAAAACTAAAATTTAGTCTGATTGATATAGAGAAGGTTAAGGAGCCAGGTGAAATGGAGGAATAAGATTAGAGGCTGCAGAATGAAAACAGATCATACAAGGCCCCACAAACAGTGTTGCAAAGTTTTGATTTCAACTCGAGGACAATGGGAAGCCCCTGGAGCATTTTTAACCAGGCAAAATAACACATGAATTTTCAGTTTCAAAAGATCATTTTACAATGTGTAATGAAAAAATCAGGACAGTCACATGCATCAGAATATCACTCTGTACCCCAATACATATATATAATTATTATATGGCCATTAAAATAATTTTTTAAAAAAAGAAACATGAAAGATCATACTTTAGGAATAAAGACATTTCAGCAAAAAAAAGAGACCATTCTAGCCATAGTAAAGAGAAGGTCTTGAAGTGGGCCCAGATGTGAGACACGTAGAAGAGTTCAGAGACTGTGACACATAAATCTACATGACCCAGCAATTCTAATCCTAAAGTGAAACACAGAAAAGATTTGTATGTGTGTGTTCACACCAACATTAGTCATAATAGCCAAAAAATGAAAACAACCCCAAAAGTCCATCAATGGGTAAATTGTTAAATAAAATGTGGTCCACCCATGCAATGGAGTATTATTCAGGCATAAAGATGAATGAAGTACTGATTCATGCTGTAACATGGATGAATCTTGAAAACATTATGTTACATGAAAAAAAGCCAGTCAGAAAAGGTCACATATTATGTGATTCCATTTATATGAAATACCCAAAAAGGCAAATCTAGAGAGACAGAAAGTAGATTAGTGACTGCTTGCAGCCTGAGGAAGGGAGAAATGGAGATTAACTGTAAATGGACATGAGAAATCTCTTTGAAGGTGTGCAAATGTTCTAAAACTGGATTAAGGTGATGGTTGTATAAGTCAGTGAATTTACTAAAAATCATTGAAATGTACACATAGAGGGGGTAAACTTTATGATATGTAAATCACACCCCAACAACCTTTACCAAAACAAAAAACAAACAAAAACAAAAAGGCTGTTGTAGTACTGTAGGGAAGACAGGATGGTAGCTTGAACCAAAGAAAGGGCAATAGAGATGAAAAGTAAAGAAGTGATTGAAACTGGTAATGCCACTTGTGTTTGTTAATAATCACTAAAATATTTCCCACCTTGACCAAGAGGCTGTGAGAGAAGGACTGTGGTTCTTTGCCATTCTGGTGTTGGATGTTTGTTTTGTTAGAAGACACATCTCCAGCTTTGGAAGAGAGGTTATTCCAGCAGGCAATGACTTCAGATTGAGCAGCGGCACTCTGCTGACGATAATGCATAGAATTCTTGCAGAAATATTTTCTGACATCAGAAGGGAGGCTTTGAGAATTAGCTCAATATTTTGTACTAAACTTTAAGAAGGCACTAAGAACAAGTGTAGCATGATATTTATGTCAAATATGACTGTCTTCATATTTGTCAATCAATTTTCCAAAACAAGAATAAGAATATCTGGGTTCTTGAGTTAATATGCTTTTCCACATCAAGTACAGTGATATTTGGTATCCCTTGAGGAACGTCTGGGTTGCAAGGTTCCCCTAAGGTAGCTTTAGAGCCAAGAAAATGTCAATGATCTTTCTGCTTTCCCCTTGAGCCACAATAAAATCCAGGCTCTGATTAGTTGTTTGGGCGACACCTAGTCTTGTTTTGATGGAGTTTGGTAAAACAAGTAAGAAGATCCATTTTTCCCAGGCCTGTGAAATGCATGCAGTGGTAAGAAAATTGGGTTAGACTGTGTTTCCCCTGCCAGGACATAGAGTTCTCCATGTAGTTTGATATCCCCCAAGGGATGGTCGAACCTTTCAGCATATGGTTAGTTAATCTATCTTATACTAGGTTATCAGTGGGGCAGTTGAAAGGTCAGAAACCACAACAAAAACATGAGAAGTCTGAGCTTAGAGCTCTGAATTGTAGGGTGACTTTTAAGAATTTGGGACGGGGGTGAGACACGTCTAGGGAACAGCAAAAAGGGAAGCACTCTTAAGGTATTGTTTCTTCCCTGCTCTATTTTGGCAGCTTTTCTCTCTGTCTACTGTGTCAGAATTATCTGCCTTTCTGATATAAAATTTACTGTGTGTACTTACATTTCTGCCACCTGGTAGGCAGATGTAGTGGAGTTCTGTCCCTAAGAAATGTCCTCAGTACATCACCAATTTTAAACTGAGACCCGGGGACACTTGATTTAAAGCGAGATATTTCTTCTGGTTAAAATATCGTGAGCCAACAATCTAAGCTAAGAATTTTTTATAGAGGAACAAATATTTGCCAGCCCTCTAATATAGTTTAGCTGTGAGGCTTAATAACACAGGCAAGTTGGGGTGGCAAGAAGGAAGCTTTTGCATCAACTGCTGATCAACACATCCTCTCGGTCGTGTCACATGCTATTCCTGTACCCTTCAGAGTCATCCATGGAGCACCTGAGAAAATTCCTTACTTATGAAAGTTGTTTTAAGTTATACTTTCAATATTTTGTATTGAAAACAGTCGTATTCTGTTGCCCTTTAAATAAAGAAAACTGAGAGATGACATGTTAAACTTAATAGAGCCTCATTTTCTTTCTTATCCTTTTAATTCCTTATAAGTCTTCAAATTGCATTGTTTTCTTTGACAATAACAAGACATATTTTTAGCCCAGGCACTTGGGAATCAAATGAGCAAACTGAATTCCGTACCTCCTGATAGAGCACTGAGTTGAATGCAAGCTAAAATTGGATTACTGGATTGTTATTAAGAGAAAAGAATTAAGAGGCAGATGGGAGCCAACTCAGATTGCTCATGCTGGGTTTGAAGACCTTGAAGCTTGAAATAACACATCTTGGTTCCAAATAAACCTATTAGGAAATTACGAAGAGTAGATAAGCATAGAATGTTATGTTGAGAGGACTTTGTCGACAACAACATTTGAAAATTTGGGCACAGGAACTTACAGAAACTTGAATCACAGTGAGGAAGCACTTGAGAGTGACTTGAAGAACTCTTCTTTTGGTGTAGAGGCATAATTACTTATATTCCTTTGTTTAAATGATGACTGACCATTTACAGCATAATGCATTTACTTTATGGAATTTCAGACATGATTTAACTAACAGGGAGCATCAGTGAAAATATATTTTTGGTAGCAAATTCAGGAGTAGACTCTATTTGTTTCAAAGGATAAGAGAGGTTCTTCATTTTAACTCTGGACTGAAACACTAATCTTTGGTGTTTGTAATTAACTGCTTTTCTTAAACAGTAAGGTGTTTGTGGAAGCCTGATTTTTCCTGAGGAAAAATGATTGATTCCTATAGTAATGAAAATAAAACGTAAATATTGCTGCAAATTTTATGGAGATCTTAATGAAATATTATTAAAACTTCATCTAAGTATAGACAAAAGAGATTGTTTACTTGAGAAATTCTGTTGAGAAAGAAGACACATGTAAACATGTATGCTCGTCAGATTATTTTTTAATAGCTGTCAGATGTCAGCAAAGTGAAATGCATGAAGTTTAATATCTGTTCCTGTCTAAATAATTTTAAAAGTAGCCTATATAAGAGCACATTCTTTTTGAAGTAACTCTGCTAGATCCCAAGAGAGTTTAGTGAGAACTGAACTTTAAACTTTAGTTATTCTGATGGAGGAAAACAGTTCTAGCCACATGGCCAGAATTTAAACTGGATGGAGAAATTGGACGAGGTCATTGGTTAGTTTCAGGATACCTTCTAAAGAAGAGGCCCAGAGCCAACTAAGAATCAAAAGGAAAGTCAACACCTTGAATCTCACCGAGATAAAAGTTGAAAGCTGCAACGGAGTCCAGATCGTGGGTTACAGCTCCCTGCTGAAGGCCCTGATCTCTCAAATGTGCTCCTGCATTTTCTACACTAGTGGTTCTACACTAGGGGTGATTGGGCCCCCCAGGGGACACGTGGCAATGAATGGAGACGTTTTTAGTTGTCACAATTAAGGCAGAGACTACTGGCATCTAGTGGATAGAAGCCAGGGATGCTGCTCAGCAGGGAATGATCCCGCTCCAAATGTCAATAATGCCAAGGTTGAGAAATCCTGTTACATAGCCAAGAGCATGAGGGGCTTGTGATATGACATCAGTATAACAAAATTCTAGAAATGTAACCAAAGTGTTGTTTAGAAAATTAAAAGTCAAATCAAGACCTCATTATTGTACCCCCTAAACTGGGAAATATGCAACCATGACCCATACAGAATTTAATTCATAATATCAACCAAACTGCCAAGATTTTTATCATCAGTTAACTGATGTGACATTGTGTAACTTAACAATCACCTCATATGTGTGGAAAATGGTGTTGTGTGATTTATCTTCTTTTAGTTTTACTCGAGAAAATCCATGGTATATACTTCATAGCCTTCATTATCATACAGGTTTAATAATGTTCATTCTTATGTCAGTAATTCATTCATTTGTTCATTCATTCATTCAGTAAATAAGTTAACATTAATTGAATACCAGCTAAGAAAATTTTCTGCCTAAGTCCTGACTATTTTTACCAAATTTTTTATAGCTGGTTTAGAAGATGATATTCCAAAGCTTCATATATATATATATATGTATATATACATGAATATATATGTATATATATATGAATATATGTATATATATACACATATATATATGCATGCCAAGTTAAAGATATTTTTAAACTATATAAAAAACTTTAAGAACTGTACTTTAAAATATTATTGTACATATTGCATAAATCCCACAGACTCTGAATTTGTTGTATGAGATGGCATGTATTTTTTTAAAAGCAGGCATATCAAATACAGCATTATAATGAATTCTAGAAATAATTATTAATATTATTTTATAAACCACAGCACAACCTCATCTTATATAGTCTGTTGGCTTTTTCTGTTTGCATGATGTGGAAGGTGTATATTTCTAGCCCTTTGCAAAACATTTCAAATATGTACTGAAATTATTAAGAAGCTACCCTGAAAGAAGTTAACATCTAGAACTTCGAGAAGGCCAACTTTCATAGATTTGTGAAGCCAGAATAGGTTTCCACCTCTGTCACTGGCTTTGTGTCTTTGGCCAAGTCGATATATCCTCCTTGAAAACTCTGTTCCTTACACACACACACATGCACACAAATACATAGTTTAAATCCTATTCAATGCATACACATATACATACATATATGGTTTACATTCTATTAAATGCACATACACAAGTACATATAAACATTGTTGACAGTCTATTATATGCATACAGCACACACATAAATATATATGGTTTAAATTCTCTTCAACTCTCATGCACTTATGGTTTAAAGTCTATTCATTATACATACATATGTATACATGGTTTAAATACTATTCAATGCACATGTATATTTCTATATGTTTTTAAATCTATTCATTATACACACACGCACACACAACTTAACAGTATTGCCTTTGGACTTAGACTTGCCTCCTAATTCCAGTTCTCCCCACATATTAGCTGTGTGGAAGCTTACTACTCTGAGATTCATTTTTCTCATCAGCACATGTCAACATAATCTGGATACCTTACCCCAGACATTTAAATAAAAGTACATAAAACATGGTGTATGATGAGCACAGGGCCTCACACATATTAAATGACATTTTTTCCCTTTTAAAAACGAAAGTGTTGGGGTTTTGCAAAAGACAGGCTGGTACCTTAACGGCACAGGTTAGTGTATTAATGTAGAAATAAGACAATGTCTGAGTAGTCCCTGAACTCTCAAGTGGAAGCCAGCGTTCCACTACAGGATGTCTAAAAAGCGTAACCAACCTATGCTTGGACCAGGCTGGCATCAGGACGAAGACTCTCTAGTCTAGTGGGGTGGGGCACAGGTTGTCAGCAGGTGGTCATTATTTCAATTTAGATTGGTGGGAGTGTGGCAATTCAGGGCAAGCCATCCCCTTAGAATCAGTGTCTGAGTCAGAATAGTGGGCCTGGCCTGTCATACAGACTCACTGAGAAAGAGCTCAATTTCCACAGATAGAGAATTGACATCTAGAATGATCCAAGCTAATGTATAGTTTAGAGAGAAACAACACAAAGGGAATATGCATCACCCCTATGAACTATTCTATTTCATGTCCCTCTACACCAAGCATGTGACTTCCATTCTGCAGAAGAAAACAATACAACTCTTACTTAGGGTAATGTCAGCTGCTGTAATGAACAGTGACTTCACAGCACAGTTGTTCATTTCTTGCTCACATTTCACTCCTGTGCAGTTGGCCAACAAGAGTGGAGGAGAAGTCCACATAGTTGCCTGGGGCCCCAGGCTCCTTCAGTCCACTGACTCCTTTAGTCCTATGCCATCACGAGGGCCTCAGAGGCCTTTTCTGTGTTCTCAAACATCCAGCCAAGGATGAGTGAAGAGAGAATTTCAAGGACCATGAGGGAAGCTTCAGCAGCCAGGCCACTTGCCACAAGCTGACTCCATTCCCTGGCCTCGCTTAACTGCAAGGGGCTGGGGAATGTTTAGTGTTGTGCCCAGGAGGGCTTGGCAACTACATGCCAATGTTTCTGCCAGAATAACATTTCAATATCTGAGGAAAATGTGATGGAGCTTGAAATAGGATAGTATTTAAAATCAACTGTGTAAATTGTGAAATGGATTTTCTTTATATTGTGATAGGGCAAAATTTACATTTTTTGAGAAGAAACTAAAAATAATCAGAACTCATGAATTCCATAGAGACCCACTCTTACCATGCCAGTTTACCCTCCCTCTTTCCTACCCACTTTTCCCACAAACCAGCTCCCCTGAGATGTTGAGGTCAGCTTGGGGATAGTGAGCAATTGACTGGTAGCAGAGAGGGGACTGAAAGTAGTGATAATGGCTATCTCCAAGTTCCAGATACTATGCTAACTTACAGCATTTGTTATGAAAAGGACACAGCAGAGACATCACCAGAGCCCACAGTCTTGAATTGTTTCAAATCCATTTCCTGTCAAAAACCCAGCTGGAATGGTTGATTCCTTCTATTAATTATTCTCCTAAGTTAGGAGCCTTCACAACTTGGTCATACACAGAAATCATCTGGGATGCTGTTAGGTCAATTAGAAGCAACCTAACAGCATCCCAGATAATGATTCCCATTGATCTCCTTCTCCTAGTGTTCTCACCATTGTGTAATCCATTCCTTTGAATGTGAATGGGATCTATAACTTGCTTCTAACCAATAGAATATAGCAAAGGTAATGGAATACACTTCCCTGATTACATTACCAAGATTGTAAGCCCTATCTTGCTAGTAGAATCTCTCTTGCTGGCTTTGATAAGGCAAGCTACCACATTGGAGAGACTCACCTGATAAGGAACTAAAGACAGTCTCCAACCAATAGCCAGCCAGGAACCTAGGCCCTCAGTCAAAAAGCGTTGAAATAAGAGGGATAAAAGACAACAAATATGGTGCAGTGTATACTGCTCAGGTGACGGATGCACCAAAGTCTCACAAATCAACACTTAAGAACTTACTCATGTAACCAAGTACCACCTGTACCCCAATAACTTATGGAAAAATAAAAAAATTAAAAAGAGGAAAAAAGCCCTTAAATAACTAAATTCTACCAACAACATGAATGAGCTTAGTAGGAGATCCTTCCCCAGCTAAACCTTCAGATGAGACTCTAGCCCCAACTGGCTACTTAACTGTAGCCTTATAAGATCGTGAAGCAGAGGAACCAGCTAAGGTGTGCCTAGATTTCTGACCCAAAGAAACTGAAATAATAAATTTATGTGTTTCAAGCTATTACATTTGTGGCAATTTATATGCAGCAATAATAGCTATTACACATGCTTGTTAAAAATCCAGATTCCTGGGTCCTAGCCACAGAATCTGTTTAGCAGAACTGGAGAAGGACTTGGGGATCTGAATTGTTCACCATCTCTTCAGATGATTCTCATGTACCTGGATTCTTACATCTAGACAGCCTTGCCAGAACATTACGTAAATCAGCCATATTATTTTTAGTCCCAACAGAAGTGATCTAAGTTATATTTTAGTGATTTTTTTCTCAGTCTATTATAAAACAGATCTATATTTGTTTTCTCTTGCTGCTATAACAAAGTATCACAAATCTAGTGGCTTAAAACAACATAAATTTATTGTCTGATAATTCTGGAGGTCAGAATTCTGAAAATGGTTCTCACTAGGCTAAAATTAAGGTTTCAGCAGGGCTGATTCTTTCTGGAGGCTCTAGGGAAGAATGTTTGCTTGACTTTCTCAGCTTTTAGAGGCTGCCCACCTTGCCTGGCTCATGGTCCCCTTCCAGCAATCATCTGCTTCTATCATCACGTCTCCTTCCCTGAGTCTGACCCTCCTGCCTATTTCTTTCCCATATAAAGACTCTTGTGATTATACTGGGCCCACCATGATAATTTAAGATCATCTCTCCATCTCAAGATCCTTACCTTGATAATATTTGCAAAGTCCCTTTTGTCAAGTGAGGAAACATTCACAGATCTGGTGATTAGGACATCTTGGGGGAAGGGGGAAGGCATTCTTCTGCCTACCACATGACCCCTTGAATAAAATACCTATATTTTTAATTTTTTTTTAAAGACAGGATCTCACTATATTACCCAACTTGGACTTGAAGCCTTGGGTTCAATGATCCTTCCACCTCAGCCTCCCGAGTAGCTAGGACTACAGGCATAGACCATCGTGCCTGGCTAAAATATCTATCTCTTGGTGCTAGTAAAATGGTTTCCGCTTTCTCTGTATCATGCAAACTATGTAATTAGTCTTGTTTTTCTTCCTGCCTTGGCTCCCGTGGCTCCTGGAGCTAATCATTGTGTTCAGTTCTAATGACTTTGCTGTACTTGTTTTCTAAGCAACTGCTTCTCTTGGTTTATTATGTTGTTTTTACTCTTTTATCCTTATTTTAATGGTTCTGTTTAGTTTGTGTCACTTATTATAAACCGATTTTGAAACATAACTAGAATATACAAATCCCCACATTTAGGCTTAACCCGTAAGTCCCTGACTCCTAATCTCTTACTTTCCAAGGCTGCTTGTCAATGAAACATTTTCTCCACTTGGTACCTGGACTTCCTTTCTTTTATATTTCACTCTACCTCTCCTTCTCTGTCCTTCTCACAACCATCCCTAGCCCTACAAGCCATTCAGTCATTCACCAATCTAGTTGTCAATTTCCCTCAAGGGACTGTGGGTGAGGAGTTCACCTTCCACCCATTGGGTAGATTCTGCCGAGGTCCCTTATGCTGTGATGGAGGAACTGGTCTCTGAACCCTTGGTCAGCCTGCCCATGGAAGAAAGACCTTCTGAACTGATTTCAAATACACTGGGCTCATTAAAGTACTGAAACAAATTGCCCTAAAAACTCCCATAATAGCCACACAGTTCAGGGAGACAAACAATATTATCCATATGTTAAAAGAAAAATGCTGAGTGAGTCAAAGAATGCAGAGAGAGCTATAGATTCTATTTCTCTGAGAAAATTATCTTAGTTTTGGGGTCTTAGATGACTTAGATGGATGAATCCCAATCCCGGTTTTCCATTTCATCAGTACATCCCAATTATTGTTAGAAGTGGTTTGACAAAATAATTTTGTTGGCCTAATTAAAATATATATTTCAGATACCACATTTTGGAATGGTCAGAGGAGCAGAGAATGTAGTGCAAACTTAAGAAACATGATGATTAAAGTGTCTGTCAACATTATTTTAAGTTAAGCATATATGTGCAGTTTAACAAATTTTTTTTTTTTTTTTTTTGAGACTGAATCTCGCTCTGTCGCCCAGGCTGGAGTGCAGTGGCATGATCTCAGCTCATGCAAGCTCCGCCTTCCAGGTTCACGCCATTCTCCTGCCTCAGCCTCCCGAGTAGCTGGGACTACAGGCGCCCGAACAAATTTTTATAAAATGAATAACTGAATTGGCACTCTCTCCTTACACCCAAATATTATCTGTGCCCAAAAGCCACCTCACATGCCCTTCAACAAAGGTTTGCATGAGCCCCTTATCTGTCATCTTTTTTCATCAAATTCTAAAAACATCTAAGTTGGATTCTTCTTATGTCACTTATCATCTGTATTACATATATACACTTGTACACCACACATACATATATATAATTAAATAGTAGTAGTACAAGCAGGCATATAAATGTAATACATTTGTAGCGTTAGTTATCTGTGTGTAATTATTTTCTTCCTTCCCCTTCAGGCTCTGAGACGTGTAAAGGCACAGTGAATTCCTGAATCATCCTTTGATCTTCCACAAGACTCAGTATCACTGATTAACTACAATTTGAATATAGTTCATCACTGAAGGAATGAGTGAGTGAATGAGAAAGTGAGCAAATGAGGCCATGGAGGTCACTTAAACGAGGGATCAGGTTCATAGAGGTCACCCAACACAAGATGGAATAGTCAAGTAAACCAAGTTTACAGAGTTAGACAAAACTCCATAAGGCAAGGTCAACAAAGGCAGCTCTGACAGACTGTTCAATCCTGACTTTAGGCTGATGCTGGTCTCCACTCTGTCTTCCTCCTGAGAGTAGGTGGCCTGGGGGCCCTTAAATAATTGCTAGTGTTAAAAGGGAGTTCAATATTTTCAAGTGTACCTAGCTTCTGTTTGAAGAGAGACAGGGTAGAAGAATTACCTGGAAGGGATAGGGTACACACTGCCACCTCCATTGCTGTAATGTTTTACTCTTGTCAACAGACTTTCACATATATGCTCTTGAGTCAAGCACAGGAAGAAATAAATTTTGCTACTGAATTTGAAGCAATTGGCCATGGAAGCCAGTCTTCAGGGGCATTAAAACAAATGCCTAACAAAAGTTTATTATAAGGCACTTGCTCTACCTGAACTCATTTCATCCTCAGACAAAACCTAAGAAGTAAAAATTAATATCCTTCCCTTTTCACAAGATGATGGAATCAAGAGCCTTAACAAGTTTTAATGGCCTGCCCAGGGTCGTTTGTCAACTTCTGAGTCTAATGTCTATGTTCTACTCATGACATGGCAGTTGTGGTATAGAGGGGTCTGATACATCATGAAAATATAAACCCACAGATTTTGATTCTAAGAAAGTGACCCAAGTTGTGTTCATTATGGTTTTGCTTAAAATTAAAGTTGAGATTGAAATGATACCAGTTGTGTGTTCTTAAAAACCTGCCATGATTTACTTTAGATGATGATTGAGGACCTACTGTGTGCAAGCCACTGGGATGAACATCTTATATATAGTTTTTTATTTCATCCCCATAGTTATCCTAGAGACAGGCATGATTCCCTTCTTCTTACAAGTGAAGAAACTAAGGCTCAGAAGCATTGAGTGACTTGCTCCAAATCATAAAATGAGTGGTGGAGAGAAAATTTAAAGACAGGTTATCTGGCTCTGGAATCTACACTTTTACTAACTGCTCTCAATGGCCTCTCCTTAGTATTTGTGCCTTCATTAAACAAAATGTTTTGAAAACTTCCAGTGTGCCAAGTACTCTTTTGGGTGCTGAAGATATAACTATACAAATGTGAGTCATCTTTTGAATATGTTATCCTTCAACATTTTTGGACTTAGCTATTTTAATAAGTTCTATACTTGTAGGAAGTTTAAAACTTATAGTCACATCATTAAGGTGCAAAAATACATTATTTCTCTATAACTAAACTCAATTGAAGCCACTGTTTCCACTTAGCATAAGAATTCTTTGTTAATTCAATGAAAAAGGTCACTTCTGGTTCAAAGTGTGGTTCATTCAGAGCTTAAATCCAGCCAACTTGAGAATTTCTCTTCTACAGACTTCTGCAGTTATCCTAGGAAGGGTGGTCTGAGTGTGGGGAGGCAGTGAGGGAAGGCTATTTCATTGGCAAAACATGGGTAGAGGTGGACTAGACAACACACTTGATCTTCATCCCTGCCAATTTGTTTCCCACCCAGGCCCTGCAATTCAGCCTCATCCTTTCACTGGCCCCAGACTGAAATGTCCCACTCATAGCAGCCTCTGGGATGGGACCCTTTGTCTAGAGTGACACTACACACACTTTTTAGCAGGTTCCCAGCTCTCAAGTTCCAACCACTCTATCCACACCACTTATGGTGACACGTGAACACCTCCAATTGCCTTCTCATCAAGGAGTAGCCAAGGAAAACTTGGAGCCAGCCAGCTAAGACCTTTTCTTCATTTCTGCTCTGCTCTGGCTGCCCCCTATAGGGGCAGGGCATCCCACAAAGCTATCTCTTCCCAGTCTTCCATATGGGACGTACAGCACAACTCTCTTTGCTTTCAGAAACGAAGTCTTGTTGGTCCATTTTTTAAAATTTCTAAATCATCTGGGGCTCTGACTGTTGATATTTAAAGAAAAACTTTTTAAATTCAAGAAAATCCCATTTCTCCGTCAAAAAATCCTAGTTCTTATATATCAAACAAGCTTTGGTTTTGAGATTATTATGATCTGCTATGGATTTACTAACTTAATTCAGTAAAACAATTAAATGTTGTCTGTTAATTTATGACATATTCTAAGCAGTATCTGAAAGCAGTGTTCACAGAAAAAGTTGGTTGCCACCAGATAATAGGTAGAAGGCATATTCTCCCCTAGAGAATATGTATTTATTACATATTATTATAGTTTATTATTATATATACTACCATAGGTAATGAATGCTACCAGCATCTAGTGGGTAGCGGTGAGAGCCCAGGGATGCTGCTTAGCATCCTACAGTACACAGGGCAGCCCCCACCCCCTCACGCACACACACACACACACACACACACAACAAAGAATTATCTAAAAGGTCAGTAGTGCTGAGGTTGGGAAAATTTGAGATAGTTAAATGATAGATATACATGGATAGATGATAGATACATAGATGCATAAAAATAAAGCTAGATATGGTCTAAGTGTCAAACACTGTGATAGGGAGAAAATAACCAGGGCATCCCTCATTGACAGCTTAACTTAACCTAAAGTCATTATGTGTCTTCAAAACTCAGAATTTCAGCCCTGTTTTCAGCCTATGTGCAAACCCAATTCTTTATCAGGAAAAATGAAGTTTGGCTTCTCCCAGGATTTATTGCCTTTCTAACCAGCCTGCTTTTTTTTGGGTCGGGCGGGGGGGAGTGTAAAACCACCAAAACATGCATTTCTAGGTGAAGTTAATTTTCTGAACAGAATACATAGTTCCTAGCACTGATAACAAATTCAGCAGGCTTAATCAGATTCAGATTTGGTATGCTGTTTCAGTGGAAAAGGAAAACAAATCTAAGAGGGCACTTTAGACCTTTGGCTCTTATTAAAGAGTTTATGTAATTTGCCACATTGAAGTTTAAATACAAGCTCATGAGAACTTCACATTTAAGATATGAAACTCATTCAAGAGGAAATATGCATCCCCCTGAGATGTCTTCCAGATCTATCTCCCTACTCTCCCAATTCCAACCCAACAACCATTATCAAAATCTTAATCGGTTTCTAAATAGAGATTTCTTTCATGTAATATAGTATGTGGATTCTCTGATAAATATCAATAAAAGATTTTGAGACCTGGGTATAAGTATCCCATCCATGAAGCACATATTTGGACTGACTTAGGGCACACACTAATCAAATACCTTTGATTGGCTGTTAATACCTCACACTTAACCTTGTCTAGACTATCCTGATATATAGTTAATAGTGTTTCAAGTTCCTTTTTCGAAAACACCATAGAAAATGTAAGTGAGTACACACTGGTCTGCAGAAACGCCTAGCATATGTTAATTGCAGTTAACCATGGGGTTCAATGATCAGGGAATCTTCTGTGAAATACTGGGACTCCTTTTAAGAGGAGACCCTCTGAAGATTTTATATGTACCACTGTGAAAACTTAAACTAAACCTTACAGATTTTTAAAACAATTTTTTAATTTGCTTCCCATTATATCTCTTCCAAGGTAGACCAAAAACTAGGTTGATTTCTAAACGGAAGTGTCTATTAGGAAGAAATCAAGGCCAATTCTAAATGTGTCCTTCTGGCATTGGGACACTAGACAGTATGGGTTTCTCAAATAACAACTCCATAGCACACGACAGCTTGCAGTGTCAAAAGCTTGGTGGTCAGTCTTTGCAAAGGCTCCTGAAAAACTTGCTAACCCAAAGCTATTCATTTACATGTGTGCAAACCCTTCCGAATCACATAGAAAAAAAATACCTAACATTTTAAAATAGAAAAAGGCAGAAAAGTTTCTATACTCTAGTGTATGTTTCCAACCTATGTCAAGTTTCTCATTTCTTTTAAAGAATCATCCTTTTCTCTGATTTCTATAGCCTGAGATAATAGCAGAGTCACATAACAAGGACATTGAGCTCTAACACCTTCCTGGAAACCTCCAGTCTATTTCTGTATCTGTCTGTTCCTCTTTGCAGGTCCCTGTCTCTGTGCCTCTGTCCTTGCTTTCAATGTATCTTTTCTCCATCTTATTTTTCTTTCTCTTGACACAAGGTAAAACTAACTTGGTATACTGTTTGGTTGTTCTTGTGTTTTTTTTTAAATAACCTTTTAATTTTTGAATAACTTTAGGTTAATGAAAAAGTTACAAAGAGAACGCAGAGAGATCCTGTGTACCTTCAATTGACTACCCTTAACTTAACATTATGTGGTACATTGGTCACATTAAGATAGAACTTCAATACATTACATTAAAAACTCCAGACTTTATTTGGATTTCTCCAGTTTTTCCACAAATGCCCTCTTTCTTTCTTTTTCCTTCTTTTCTTTTCTTTCTTTTTTTTTTTTTTTTTGTGTGTGTGTGTGTGAGACAAAGTGTCACTTTGTCTCCCAGGCTGGAGTGCAGTAGCACAATCACAGCTCACTGCAGCCTCTACCTCCTGGGCTCAAGGCATTCTCCCACCTCAGCCTCTCCAGTAGCTGGGACTATAGGCATGTGCCACCATGCCCAGCTACTTTTTGTATTTTTTGTAGCGATGAAGTGCTGGGATTATAGACATGAGCCACCGTGCCCAGCACACAAATGTCCTTTTTCTGTTCCAATATCTCATCAAAGGTACCACATTGCATTTAGTTACCATGTCTCCTTAGGCTCCCCCTGAAATGTGACAGTTTCTTTGTCTTCTTTTCATTTTCAAGACTGTGACAGTTTTGAGGAGGACTAGTCAGGTATTTTGTAGAATTTCCCTCCAATGTAGGTTAATCTGTTGTTTTCACATGATTAAACTGAGGGTATGGGTTTGAGAGAAAAAAAAACTGGCAGTGAAGGGCCCTTCTCATCGCATCTAACAAGGGTGTATGCTACCAACATCACTTATCACTGGGTGATGTGTTCTTGTTTTTTAGTATCACTAAATGCACATTGTTTTTAATTTTAAAATGAGGCTGGGCGCAGTGGTTCACGCTGTAATCCTAGCACTTTGGGAAGGCAGAGCAGGCAGATCACTTGAGCTCAGGAGTTCAAGACCAGCCTAGGCAACATGGCAAAACCCCGTCTCTACCGAAAGTACAAAAACTAGCAGAGGGTATTAGCACACAACTGTATCCCCAGCTACTAAAGAGGCTGAGGTGGGATGATCGCTTGAGTCTGGGAGGTCAAGTCTGCAGTAAGCTGTGATCGTACCACTGCACTCACACCAGTGTGGGTAACACAGTTGGAGCTTGTCTCAACCAAAAAAAAAGAGAAAGTGGAATGTTTTCTATGTTTCACTAAAACATAAATTTGAAACTCTTTCAACCTTTAAGTAAGCTGCTTTTATCTACTCTAATATATGAATGTGTCTCTGACACATAGAATTTCCCCAGTATTATTTGTTGAATGAATATCTCTATGTCTGTCTCCATCCTCATCTATACCATGGATCAAGCAGAGTCCATGAGTGGGAAACAGAAATTGTAGGCTGCCTAGATGCTAAACCATTTGAGAGTCCAACCACTGTTATCCATTTGGCCTTTAAAAAGTTCATTGAAAATAACTTTGGAAAACTGCGATATATTTTCATCTTCCTAAAAGACCATTCTAAGTTTTCATTTGGTTTTGATATTCAACTCTGATGTTTTAAACAGTGCTAATGAAGTGAGAAGTAAGCATGTAAGAGTTAAGAATTACAGACCTTGGGAAATGGGGTGGTGCTTTGGAATTATTATTGGAAAATTGCTCATTTTCATTGCTCTTTGAAGATTTTTTGACCACGTGGTTATTTGCCATCTCATTAAATAAGAAACGCTCAACGACATCATCTTAGGCCATTTGGCCTAGCCAAATGGAAAGAGGCAGCCGTTTAGGAGATTTGTTTTATTTTCTCTGTATCTTGATGAGTTTTCGTGCTTTACCCAAAGCAGTGAGTTTTACATTGCTGACAGACACAATTCAAAGATGCAAAGTAAAGTGAACTGTTTAAAAATTCAACTTGCTTTATTTTGCAGAATGTGCATTCACTCAAAGCTAAGTGTAAAAGGCCAAAATAATTGCTAGCCTGTGCCGATGGCACTGGTGGCTTTAAGAATGTCGTGCAGGTAAGTCAGCCTTTCTTGTGCCACTCATCCAGAAAACACATTGGCCACTGCACGGAGATGAGGGAAATAAGGCTGACCTGAGGGAATAAGAATTTCTTTTACTTCCTATTTCTTCTACATTATTGTTAATTATTTTAAACTATGTTGGCATTTTGCTAGTAATTAAAGGCCAAAAATCCCTTTTTGGAGATTTTGCCCTTTTTGTGGAGAAAGGGGGAAAATTTGTAATGCTAGTCTTTTGTTTTGAGAACTAACATTCTTCCCTAAAAAGGTACAAAATACCTTCTCTCCAAGGCTGACAATGAGTCCAAAATACAGATAATAGGTCTGTGAGGGAAATATGAACAATTTCTGGCCTTTGCTCCTCTTTGGGTTCAAAAGATATTAAGAAAACCGTGACATGAAGAGCTTTTGCGAGGAATCAAACACCTAAAAATCACTGTAAAATAGAATTTCAAAAATAAACTCCTCAGGACAGTTCAGATGCTAAAGCAAATTTGGCCTTTGGGTACTTGCACAATGAATTGCAAAGGAAAGGTTTCTTAAGATAAGCATTTGTGTTTCGAATTTCCCCCACTTGGCTCTTTATGATAACAGCTTTCGTAAATAGCATAGCAGTTGAAACATTTATTATTGGAACAGAAATGCAATTACATGCAGATGTTGTCCTGTGATTCATTGCTTTGTGCCACATACATTTTCAAGCTGGAGAAAGAACAAGCAGGTCATCAAGTAAATGCTGTAGGCTGAGCTCCACTTATTCTCCTGACTTGAGTTATCTAATCTCTTTTGTGAGTGTTGCCACAATCTAGGCCTCCGTGGCCCTCCTTGGCAGCCTGTTTCATTGTGCAATTACTCCAACTACCGTCAAAAATTTCTTTTCATCCAACATAAATGTTCTTTACTTAATCCAAACCTGGTTCTTTCTCCAACATTCCTGATCCAAGGCATATAAAATGACTGCCACGTTTGTTTTGTTTTTCAAGTTTGTCATTGTTTTCTACTTTTCATCCGGGTGAAATTTGGCTGTTTGGTTTTCTTTTTGTTTGGCAATGAGTGAACTCTGTTAGTGCCAGATAGTGATAAGAGCTATGAAGGAAGTGAAATGGGTAAAGTGATGTGGAACTACTGCAGGTGGGATGGATGGCGAGGACAGCAATGTCAGTCATGGCTGTCATGGGCAGCCTCCTACCAGAGAAGACGTTTGCATAAACTCTGAGGACTGAGGCACTAGCAGTGAAGACGGCAGGTATATTCGTTTTCTATGGCTGCTGTAACAAATTATCACAAACTTGGTGGCCTAAAACAGGCCCAATTTATTTTCTTACTGTTTTGGGGGTCAAAGTCTAACACAAGCCTAACTGAGCTAAAATCAAGCTGTCAGCAGGGCTATGTTTTTTCTGCAGGTTCCAGGAGAGATTCTGATCCCTTTCGTTTACCAGTTTCCTTAGATCATGGCCCCTTCCTCTGTCTTCAAAGCCAGCAATGTCTGCTGGAGTCTTTCTCATATCACATCACTCTGAAACTGATTCTTCTGCCCCCTCCCCACCACTTCCACATTATAACAACCTTGTGATGACATTGGGCCCCCACAGATAATGCAGTATAATCTTCTTATGAAGTCAGTTTTTTAGCAACCTTAATTCCATCTACAACCTTAATTTACCATTGCCATGTAACATTACATATTCACAGGGTCCAGGAATTAGAATATGGACAACTTTGGGAGGTAATGATTCTACCTACCACACCAGGGAGAGCATTTCAAGCAGTGGGAAGGGCATGTGCAAAGGTCCTGAGGTCTGAACAAAATGGGTATATTGGGGAAAGAGAAGGAAGGTGGTGGCTGGACACAGTGCTATGAGATTAGTTTGGAGGGGCTGGCAGAGGTCTGATTATGGGGAGCTCTCTGGGCAATGGTAAGAAAACTAGATTACATTCTAATTGTAGGAGGATACCACTCAAGGTTTTAAGCAAAGAAGTAGCATGATCTAATAAATATTTATTTATTTATTTCTATTTCAATAGGTTTTTGGGGAACAGGTGGTGTTTGGTTACATGAATGAGTTCCTTAGTGGTGATTTCTGAGATTGTGGTGCACCCATCACCCAAGAAGTACACTGTCCTCAATGTGTACTCTTTTATCCCTCACTTTTCCTCCCACCCTTCCCCACCGAGTCCCCAGAGTACATTGTATCATTCTTATGCCTTTGTGTCCTCATAGCTTAGCTCCCACTTATGAGTGAGAACATACGATGTCTGGTTTTCCATTCCTGAGTTACTTCACTTAGAATAATAGTCTCCAACTCCATCCAGGTTGCTGTGAATGCCATTATTTCTTTCCTTTTTATGGCTGAGTAGTATTCCATGGTGTGTGTGTGTGTGTTTGTGTGTGTGTGTGTGTGTCACATGATAAATAGTTTTTAAAGGTGACTTTGGCAGATCTGTGAAGAATAGACTGTAGAGGGGCAAAAGCAGAAGTAGGGAAGACAATTAAAAAGCTGTTGTAACAATCTAGTTCAGAAGTTCTCACTCAGAGTCAATTTTGACCACTAGGGGACACTGGGCAATGTCTGAAGATAACTTTTGGTTGTCTTGACTTTGGATGGGGGTGCAATTGGATTGTCATCTAGTGGGTAGAGACCAGGGATGCTGCTAAACATACTACAATGCACAGGACAGCAACCCCCCACAACAGAGAATGATCCATTCCAACACGGTTGAAGTTAAGAACTTGTCTAGGCAGGAGCCGATGCTATCTTGGACTAGGATGGGGTGGAGGTGGTGGTAAGAAGTGGTCGGAATCAAGATTCAGGAGCATTTGGACCAACTCACCCATAACTATGCTTCAGCTTTCTGACCTTTATCTAAGGAGGGAGATGCTATGGGATTGGCTGCAAACCAGATTGGATTGGAGAATGTAAGGCTATGGGAACACCTGGGGAAGGGAAGGAGAAATGGTGTATAGAGTGCTGGGCTGTCCTTGAGGCAATCCAAACGACACACCATAGGACTTCCATGTATGGGCTATGAGATTGTGTTTGTTACTCCATTCATCCTCACTTTTCTAATGAATACCTCCAGGCATTGCATTCCTGTGTGCTTCTTTGTCCCAGCTCCTATGTACTTTGGGTTTATCATAATCTAGGACTGTGAACACCAGGAACCTGGGTCCTAATTTCTTCTCCATCACCACTAGCTTGGTGACATTACAGAATTGACCTAACCTTTCCTCGTTTTCTTTTTTACCTATGTTTAATGAAGGCAACATTTGCTTTATTGACCTTGGCTAGTATTGTGACTTTTCTTCCCTTTAATTTCATGATTGTAATTATTCTCTAGGTTCTATTATATTAATTTCATCATTAATATCTTTCCCAAAAGGACAATATAGTTGAGAAATATTTGAAAAATTGAGATGGTAAATTATATTTTGGATTTATTTCCATGACATTTTCAAGAAGTACATATTCCAATTCTTTTGGAATATTTAATAAGGAGACTGGTGTATTAACATTTTTTGTTAATTTAATGTAATTTAATTCACTACTTTATTCACTAGCACCTGTGTGGAAACAATATTAAAGGAATCTGAGCAATAGGAAAATGGCCAAAATAAGGCCTTTCCTGCCTTCTAGGCAGTTTCAGTCAGTTTGAGTCCCTTACCATTCTGAGACACTTTGTATAATGTAGAGAGCAGGAGTCTGCAAAGTATGGCCCAGGTCAGCTGTCCAGTTTGATAAAGTTTTATTGGAATACAGCCATGCCCATTCATGTATGCATTGTTTATGGGTGCTTTGGATCACAACAGCAGAGTTGAGTAGTTGCAACAAAGACATAATTGCTGGCAAAGTTGAAAATATTTACTCTCTGGCCCTTTGCAGAAAAAGTTTGCTGACCCCTGATCTAGAGCACTTAGTCTTTAGGAAAATTCTTTTTCTCACTTCTGAATGTGCTCTGATTTCTTATTTCTTAAAATGTGGATCCCCAATGAAGCAGTATTCTGAGAAACGCCTATTTTCCAGTGCATCCAAGATTAAGACCACCATATTTTTAAATATATCCCAAGAGCCTTTATAAGTAAAAGTGCTAAACTGCCAGCCTATATTCAACTTGCAGGCTAATGTTACCTCAATATAGTTATTTTCTTCTAACATATATTTTCTATACCTTTAATTCCAACCCTCTATTTATCTCTGTTGAACATAAGCTCCTTTCTTAATGTCACTTCAATCCTACTCTTCAAGGTCATTTTGAATTATAATAGAATCCTCTGAGATGTTAGTTATCTAATTTGGCACCATCTGCAAATTAAATCAACTTGTCTTTTATTTCATCACCCAAGTCACTAATAGAAAGGGTCAATTAAGCAGGCAGACTCAATACCCCTTATGGCATAATGACTGGCATTTTAAGTTCAGAAATGACTGATTAGATCCAATTTCCCTAAGAGCAGAGACCTAAAGGTGGACTCAAAGATTATCAGTGGTTCCGGTGGAATCTTGAGGGAGATAGTAATATTTAGAAAGGATGTCCTGGACAGCCCACTTTGGGCTAGACTTTGCAGAACCTTGCTCTCTCTTGACATTATAAGTGTCCCAGAAGAGTAAGGTACTCAAATTGGCTGTAAGGCCCTTTTATAGTGCTTTCCACACAGGTGCTACTGAATAAATTGGTGAAATAAAATTAACTGAGCCAAAATGTTACTCTTGTTCAGCTGGCTGATTTGTCATAGCTGTTATGTAATCATTTGTCATGTATCTTGATTCTCCTCTCTTTCTTTGAAGTTAAGCAGAGCCAAAGGAATTGCTTTGGCCAACAAGAGGCTAGTGGATGTTTAACGGTCCCTTATGGGGTAAAGTTTTGAAAATCCAGCACAATTCACCAAATCCCTGTTTCCTGTGTCAGCAACAGTGAAAGTACATGTTAAAAAGAACCTTCAGCAGCCTGGGTTCCTGAGTGGCTATGGTTAGGTGCGCCCTCCCTGTTGGCCTATGTAAACATGCGGCATGAGCGACAGATTCACTTTTGTTGTTTTAAGCCACTGAGATTTGGAGCTTGCTTGTTACCAGAGCATATCTTTATTTATTCTGACTGACACAGCTGCTGAACATTGGAACATTTTTTCTAGAAAGCTTTATTAAAGCCAGGGATCATTCTTTATCTCCCTGTATCTTTTTCTATGTCTATCCTTCACAGAACCTCATTCATAGTATGTACCAATTAAATGTTTCTTGCACAGAAGTGAATTAATAATAGATTGGGTATCTGATAACTGAGTACAATATTTAGGAAATTTTTCTTGTGCTTTTCCATCACTTCTTTATGTGCAGAATGAATAATAAAAATCACTCCATTGTCCATCCAGCTTCCTGAGCATCTTCAAGATGTTTTCAAGTTGCATGTAATTGTCCTCCTCGGTTGTTAGATAAAAGGACATTGTCATGATATGGCTGATGCATCAAGTTTTACTTTTCCCCGGTATTTATCTGATTTGGCTCAGCCCAGGTCTACCCAGTCTAATCATGGTAAGGTCCACCTCAGGTTAGTAACAGTAACTTGCACTAACTACAGTGAAAGGTGTTGCTTGGACATCATTCATTTATTAACATTGCTATATTTATATAGAACTTCAATTAGACATTCTTGTGTTGTGAGAAATTTAGGAAAACATTAGATTTTCACATCCCATAATATAGATATACACAGTCTTTTCTGTAAGACTGTAAGCTCCATGAGGGTGGGGAACATGCCAAGCTTCTTTATGGCTTTACTCCTAGGATGTAGCAGAATGCCTGGACCATAAGAAACGTCAACAGATATATGAAGAATGATTGAAATGAAATCTCCTTAGGTACTTTCAGTAATCTAATATGTTGAGCCATTTTCACTTCCACTGGCAGGTGAAGCTCAGAAACATTGTGTCCAAGGTCACACATCCAAGAGATGCAACTGGAATTGAAATATCTTTGGACTCTAAGGCATCTGCTCTTTTTTGGCTACTGTGGTACACTCGGGGTGCATAGAAATAGTGAGCTTTCTGGAGTCTGATGGAGTGTGTTTTAAATTGTAGCTCAACTACTCATTAGTTATATATCATTAGGAATTTCTAAACTCTATCCCCTGATGTTTTCTTTAAACCACAATGATATTTTCTCCCCTTCAAATAGGTCTTGTATTTTATTTAGTTTCCCATAAGTGCTATTTTTTGGCATGGTGTAATTATTTAGCTGTAAGTACTCTTTCACTGGGGTCCTCTATGGTTAGGTTGAATTCATGCTGCTTCAGTGATCCAGACTTTCCCAAACCATTTCTTGAGGCCTCTAAGATGGATTTAGCAGAGGGTTGTATTTCCTCTTTGAAATATGCTACTTTGAGATCCAAATTTCATTTTGACCTTCCAATTCAACAATTATAGCCTATGATATTTTGTGTTTAAAGCCTAAATGATTGTTTGCTTAGCATTGTAAGAACAGGCCAGGAACAGTGGCTCATGCCTATAATCCCAGCACTTTGGTAGGCCGAGGCGGGAGGAACACCTGAGGTCAGGAGTTTGAGACCAGCCTGGCCAACATGGTGAAACTCCATCTCTACTAAAAATACAAAAAGTAGCTGGGCGTTGTGGCAGGTGCCTGTAATCCCAGCTACTCAGGAGGCTGAGGCAGGAGAATTGCTTGACCCCAGGAGGCAGAGGTGGCGGTGAGCCGAAATCGTGCCACTGCACTCCATCCTGAACGACAGAGCAAGACTCCATCTCAAAAAAAAAAAGAAAAAGAAAAAAAAAAAGAATTGTAAGAACAAATTTGGAGGCCAGCTTAAGGCATTTAGAGGTTTAGCCTGCCCTGGGAAAAAAATGCATTCTTTGTCTTGCAGCAACATGTTAATAAAGTCTAAAGTTTCTACATAAACAGAACTTGCTTCAGTGGGAATTATGAGGACACAAAGAGTGCAGATCATAAATGGACTATATTAGTGAAAGCCATTTACCTAGCATGGTACAGAGTTTCATTTAAGATTAATGAAAACCCAGTAAGTAGAAAACACTGATATTCCTTCCAGTGGAGGAATCAGGATGAATCTTAACTTGATACAATAGAGATGTGAGTACTGTGAACAGAAAAATGTGTGCAATATTTGCCAAGTTATATTTTCATAATATTTTATAACCCAAATTTATATTCAATAAAAATACACTCTCTATCTCATTTTATGATCTTTCTGGAGACATTTAAAGGGAGTCATGTTAGCAGTAAGTTATGACTTTATAAAAAGTATTTTAATAAGTTTGTATATTGCATTTAAATTCTCTGGACATATGATTATTAAAAATTATATTTGAACATGGAAAATTGCCATTTTAATGTTCTTCTGTCTCTTAAAGTTGATTCTATTTTGGGAAATGCTATTGGAGTTAAATTCTTTATCTGGGGTTGTGGATTTGCCAAAAACTGATCATGAGACTTTGGACCAATCACTTTATCTCTGTAAGCTAACCTTATTATTGTGAAGAGGAAATACTACACACTTCACAGTGTTCCTGCAGAGATAAGAAGAGAAATTGTATGCAAAAGTTTTGCCCATTGGAAATTGCTATTCAAAAATAATTACCCTTCCTGGCAGTGCAATTTTTGTTCCTTACTCATGTTGGCAGAAACTTTTTGACATTGGTTTGTGTTGGTGCTCGCTTAGGTAGCATCAGAAGATTCATTCTCTCGCCTGTCCTAAGCAGAGACCTAAAACAGCCTTGAGCTATTTTTAATAAGGTTGTCACTACTCAAGGAGCAGTCAACCCATAGATGAAATGAAAACAAGTGTTTCGTTTTGAGATAGGTCCTTTTTAGCAGACAATCTTCATCTCTAGTACATAAGAAAGTCTCAAGTCTCCATATTGTCTTCAGTGGAATTGGCTAGAATTTTTAAAAATTATTACTTTACTAAGTAGTAGATAAAATGTAAGGGGAAGAGCTATAGAGTTCTTTTAAAGATATATTTTCTTATCTTCTTAAATCAAGGAAGTTGTTTAAAAATGTTTACATACAAGTATGCAAATTCACAAGTCTTAGATTTCTTTCCTGAAACCATCAAATAACACATCAGCATGTGGGCTCAGGAGGGTTGTTACTGGAATAGATGTCATTATCTGTCATTTTGCCCATCAAAAAATACAGTAGCAATTACTGCATTGTAAAGGGAGAAAACGCAAAATGATTGTATTGCATTATCTACCAAAGGCCTGGGAAAGTTGAATCACTATTTGTTACTATGCTCAAATAAGGCATTTGAGCCTTATTTGATGGAGGTTTATTCACATTCTCTTTCTGTCACATGTTCTATTCACTTCTTTGAAAATAATCTCACGTTCAATTACCCTGATTTTAAAAACATGAAAGACAACTTATAAAATGTTACACTTTTTTCCCCTACAGTGCCTTCAGATAATATGAGGCTGGTCACAGCCCATGATATAAAATACTAGCTGTTGACTCACAGTTACACTACAAGGGCCAATTTTACAGACTGCCAGGATAAAGATGATTTTAATTAAATTGCACAAATCCCTTTGTACTGCAACCAAACCCCTACGCAGGCTGATCGACTCTGAGCCATTCTGGTGTGTATAGAGTTAACCAGGTTACCAGGATTCCTAGTTAACTTCTTTCACCAGGAATGCAATTCATGTTTACCTATATAAGGAAACCTGTTAGGCTGACCTGAGTTTGGCGGACTTTTGCGCTGACTGAGAGGCGTGTAAGCACACACCCTGGAGAGGGGGAGTGATTCCGAGCTGGACAGAGCAAGCTTCCTGAAAGCCCCAGCCATTCAGCTGATCCGAGGCAAAGAGCCGGCACTTGCCCCAGACCAGCCTGCTTGAAGGACCTACAGGTTTGTCTCTTCCAGATCAGAATTGAGGAACAAAAACCCCCGTCCTGGGAAAAATGGGGAAGCTGGTGAGTCTTACCACTCTCTCTCTGCTTGCTTCTGCTAAGTGGCACGCCTGTCTGCTCTCACCCAGGAAGCAAAGTAAGAGGCGTTGCTCAGCCTCTAACCCCACAGCTCCTTCCTGAACAAATACAATGCTTCGCGAATACCTCCAGACAACTTTTTCTGCCTGTTTTACACACCAAAAATCCACAGAGGCAATGATTTTTAGCACTTTAGACATTCCAGAGAGTGTTTTTCCTAGGCAAGCATTTCTATACTATCGTGATGAGCAAACTTTCTCATCTTTGTTACACTCTAAAACAGTGGAAATTAGCCGTGGGGTGCTTTGTGAGGAAGGCTGAGTCCCCAAGGAAGTGATAGTAAATCTAAATGGGGTTCTTAAAACCACAGGCAGTGTGATGTTCTGGAAAAGCATAATTTGTCACTAAAAAGGCAGTCTGAAGGTATCATTTTTCATTCACGCAGCAGCAAAATCCTTGCATCCTGCATATGTAATAAAGGACACCTTCTGAGACACTGAGGAAAAATAGAAGCCGAGCTGGCCTCTTTGTTCTAGACAATGTAAAGAAACTCGCTCTTGCGTTTTGACAAGGATCGTATGTCTATTTATGTATATGGCGAGAACGGTGGATAAAGGCTTTATGTCAAAGGTATTGTGGTCAATTGAGTTAAAATCTGGCTATATTCTATATGTGTACAAAAATCTCAATCTGCATATAATTAAACATGGAAATGTGAAAGTGTTTAACAGACTTGCAGGGAAATTTTAGTTATACTTGGGAACAGCCAACTATAAGAGACAACTGGGAAAGGAAAAAAATTGTTTCAACTGAGTTCTGCGGCATAGGTAAAACTTTTGCAAAGAAAGTCAATTTTTTATAGCTGTCAAAAGTGATTTGGAATCAGGTAAAAAAATTTATTTTTATTTTTTCATGGTGATGTGGTTTTTTGAGTTGAATTAACTTGGATAATTGTGTTGAATGATTTGGCTGCTCATCTTTCAAAGGAATACTGTTGTTTTCTGTCATATACAGGCTTAATCCTGAGTTTGGGGAGCAGGTTTGTGCTACTGACTGCAACAAGTGGCACAAAGACTCAGTTTCAGATTTCTGATATTATGAAATTAATTGCTTAAGTTAATTTAAAGAAAAGTAATCAGTGCAAACAAGGAGATTTGAGAAAATGACCATGTTTTTAAAAAATGCAAGTTATAGTCCATTCCCTAGTGAGACTATTGATTTCAAACAGGCATTGGCAACTGCCTAGTCATAAGGACAAAAGCTGTGGCCAATTTTCTCTAGGATCTTTGACTCTAGAAAGCATAACTTTTGCAAGGACACAGTTTAAATGAAACTTGTTCACCTCTGTGAGAATGAAACATAGAAAAGCACCATGTATAATACACTAGACATTTTAGTAAATAAAATTCTTAATAGCACAAGCCGCAGAACAGAAGAGACAATGCAAATGTTTTAAAGTTTATCTCTTCAGTGCTGCTCAGAAAAATATGAGTCTTGACATTCTGTTGCTGTCAATGAAAGTCAGCAACCCAGGAGACACAAAACACCATTTTAGAATATACAGTTAATAACAGATGGTTTAATACCAGGTTGTCTCACCCTGCCGATGAGATGGCCCCAAGCCAAATCAGCCAGCACGTCTGCCGTTTTTCCTGTGAGTTGATATGTACATAGTTATTATACACTAATTACACTAACAGCCAAGGGAATATATAACCAGAAAGACAGATAAGTCTCCTGGGGTAAGGAGGGCAAGGGGGCGGTGTATGCATAGGGTTTTTGGATCTCATGTTTAGAATTATCCTTGCCAGTGGCATATGAATTACTGCAGATGACTGGGAGTCTCACGGCTAGAATCTACTCATCCCCGGCTCCTCAGCAGCCTGTTTGGGGGTAATAATATTGTTTATGGTATTTAACACTTTAGTGTTAACAAAGTTCCGGGAGGATTCCTTCTTAAAGATGAAAGTTTTTCCAGTGTCTGAACTAATCCTCCAATTAAAGACAGTTAGGACCTATATCGTTGCATTGACCCTTTTCGAGTCACAGTACTGTGTGCTTGCATGGATGGTTTAACCAATTGGCAGCCTCCATAGATCCGCAAGATGTTAGTAGGTGCCCTGTTTAAAAGAGGTTGGAAAATACTGGATAAAAGCAAACAAACAATGGGAAATAGGTCTTCTCAGAGCCTTAATATGTTCATTTACTAATACGTGTTTTGACTCCCTGAGAGAAGTATAGTGTGCACCATATGAAGTATGGTTTGCTGCAAACTTACTTGATGGCTCGTTTCTAGGCTGATCATTCTGAGAAACATTCTTTAAAACAAAGCTTCTCAATGGATGGACCACAGATCACTGGTAAATGATGAGTGGGTTGCAGACATACCCAGTTATTGACACCTCTTGGCACGTGGGCCATCAGGCTGTGGCTGGCCTGAGCTGATCCCTGGAAGGTTATTTCTGGATCACATAGCTTCCTCAGTTTACCTCCATATATGGTGCAGATTGCATCAATTTCTCTGTCATGATGTATTAAAGTTAAGAAACTGCCTTTGACAATCTAGGCCCAGAATATTGATCAAACCAGTCAAAATACCCCAACACTGTATTAACTTGGGCCTGGGGGCTCAATGAAAAGAAAAATATTGTAATGTTTATCACCTTTCATGCAATCATGAGAGTGTTAAGGCCCTCTGCATGTTATCCGGTTTGTCCTCTTTATTTTATAAAGAATTTAATGATGTGTTCTATAGTGTGTGTATGTGTGTGTGTGTATGTGTGTATGTATGTGTGTGTGTGCTATTCTATTCTTAGAAGTTTCCTGAACAACTGATGGCAAAGTGCTTCATGGAATCCTTTCTAACATTTGGTTATTGCTTATACTTCCCTTTCTCAAACTGCTATCAGGGTTTGTTTGGCTGGGATTTTCCCACCGCTAATACCGCTTAGTCCAGGGGCGGTGGACATAAAAGAACCTGGCTTTAAAGGTTATTTGTTAAATTCAAATCCTTTTCTTGGGCACTGTACCAAATTTGTACACAGCATTTCTATCACTGGTGAACTTTCTCTGGCTTCCTCTGCCTACCATTTGACATCAATTATCTTTCAAAAACATTTTTCGCGTTATTAATTCCTGTTACATTCATTCAGCAAATATTTATTGAGTGCCTTTTGAAGTCCTATGCTAAGTACTCTGGAGGAAAAACGGGTATATAAGAGACAGATGAATTTAAACCAAGTCTTCATTGCAATGGATAGCATTTCTGCAAAGAGAAATCTCATTACCTGAATGGTGCAGGATGTGAATGAAACGTGATTTGCTGCAAACTTACTTGATCACTCACTCTTTTGCTAATCGTTCTCTAAATCAGAGCTTCCCAATTGGTGGCCACAAAACACTGGTGGGCAACGAACAAGTAACTGATATGTCAAGATATTCATGCTTTCACTGACCAGATGATTTCCATGTCAGATAATGCCAGGTAGATGCCAATAAACTTGGTGTGCTTATAGAGGAAAGACCACTTGATTCTCCCTGCAGAGCATCTATAAATAACTGAGAGTTGGATGATGCCAGTTTATATTTTGTTAATGTAATTTTCAAAACCACTCTCTTTGGGGTTGTCAAGTATTCCTGGGGTGCCACATGGAGAAGAGCTATTTCCAGAGTACTAGGTAACTTGAGAGCTTTTATAATGGCTTGTAATCACTGGAAATTATTAGCGTACACGTTTTGGTAACAATTCTTATAAAGTAGGCAAGAGCAGCTGCCATTACTTCTAAGGTCATACGTGTAAGGCTTACAATTGGGGACTATGAATTAATAATGAGTTTGCACCAGTAGGATTTTCCAAGTACCTAGGGCATTAGTAAAACAAATTTAAAATATATTTATATTTGAAGAAAGGTTAGCTGGTGAGGTGATAGTCAGGACTATGACTTCTAGTTAAATGTAAAAGTACATTTCCATTTAAATTAATTGCTTGCAATCACATATAAGGGAATCTTCTGTGAATGAACCTTTCAAAGACATTGAGTTACTATAAATATTAAAGTCAATGGTTCATTTAATGTTATTTTTATTTTAAAAGAAAATAAAAATGGATTGCTGTGCTTTGGGGAATATAGCATTTTCAGAAATGTTTGGTACATAATAGCTGAAGCTGCATAAAGAATGGTTCTAACTGTGTGTGAGTTGAGTATACTCACACTCTCTTGTGAGTTGCTCTTCACTTGTCTAAACTTGAGACAAAAATGAAATTAAGCAGAACCTCCTCAAACTGACAGATTGAGTTTTAACACGTGACAGAATTGGAATTTTGGTCAAAGAGCCTGAGCCAGAAAAGGCTGAATTATTTATAGCTATTGTTCTGCAACAGAGGCCTTGATTATTTTAACCAAAATTATTTCTCCCCCTGAGTATCTAATTGTGCAGTTATTTATATCTGTACTGACACACTCATCATGTATTGCCTTGGGGGAACAAAACAGCATATAAACTACCAGAGAACAGATAACAAGTTTACTCGAACTGATATCCTTGGCTCAATGTTAAGAAACAAAAGAATGGTAGTGTTTCCCAAGTTTCTTCCAGAGCAATGAATGGTGGGTTTGGCCAAGACATTTTAAACTTCTCAGATATTCAATTTCCTCATCTATCGATGGAGACATAAATACACACTTCATTGGACGGTTATGAGTATTGAAAATGTTCATGTCTGTGAACGCACCTGGCACAATGCCGGGCATGAGGCCAATCAGTAAATATTGGCTGGATCTGAAATGGGTGGAGATAAGTTAGGCACATCGTCAAGGAAACAATTCAGGGGTGGAAGAAGTAGAAGCAGATGCACACTGGTGGCCCTTATGTAATTTTGCCCACTCAATGATTTAAAATTTGTGTTTCAATGAAGCATGATATACCTTCTAATGTCTTACACCATGTCCTCTGCTTATTGGTGCTACCTGTTTGTCCCTTGTAGGTTTTTGTGTTTGACACCCTTGCTCTAAAGACTTCTTTCTTCTGTAGCAATCTACATCTTCTCAATGTAGATTTCCCCCTTTTAAGGTGTTTTCTCAAAAGTACCGTATTTTATAAAGCAAAAAATACTCACTTCATACTTATTAATTTAACAGCTTGAAATCTTTTTCACCAGCAATGGCGGGAGGAGCTGGGCTAGCAAATTCATTGGTAAAAGCCACTTGCCCCCCTAGATTACCCTCAGACCCCAGTCTCTTTCTCTAATTCCCCATCCACCAACACCCTACCCCAGCAGAATGTAACATTTAATCTGATGTGGCATCCAAGATGTGGAGAGAATGTATCCCATGCGCTAACATGTCTTGGCAAGAGTTCACTCTTTGCTAAGGCAAGTGGGGGCCATATGGTGTTTGTGTAATGAGGAAGCAGGGCAGCTTTATCAAAACGTAGATCAAATGGCTCCCTATTTCTGACTTATTTTTATTGAATCTCATATGATCGATTATAAGATTCAACGCTAAGAAAGAAAAAGTTCTTCCAATTAATCTATAACACAATGTTTCTTAGCATTTAAATATTTTATGCTAAATTTATTGAAATAACTCTCTAACAGAGAGTTATTCTCTTTTAGAGAGAAATAACTTTCTAACAGAGAGTTATTGGCTGACTATTATTTAGACTGATTATTTAAAAATCATATGTCTCCCCCCGTGCATAAGTAAAATGGAAGATATAGGTGAGATAAACTTTTAAGAAGCTTTAACTTTACAACTGAGTCGTTGTATCTGTGCTTTTCTGCACCATGCCAACATACTTTGGGCCAAAATGCAGCATTTTTAAATAAAGAGCTTCTTTCTCTGCATTTCTACTAGAAGGTGACGATCAAGACTATATTCTTTCCACAAATGGGCCTACAAGAGAATGCAGTTGTCCATTCATAACCCAAGGAATGCCCATCAAGTTACTACACATCTCAGTGAGCTAATTATTTAACGCTTTAAACATATGCCTACAAATGCATTAAGAACCAGCACGCTTGGTGGGGTCCATAGGTCTCCTGGGTAACTGTCCGGACAACTTTCTGCCCCAGTACCACCTGAGCCTTGAGAGGATCTCTCTCTCAATCTCTCTCTCTCTCTCTCTCTGGCTGGCGGGCGGGGTGGGGGTGGTGGGGGGCAGGAATCTTTCCTCCTTCCTTTTTCTTTGAGTGGTTTTACCAGGTGTGCAACTTCTCTTCTCCTAACAGGCAAGGCTTGTTTTAAAATAATGCCTATAGCTCAAATGAACTGACAACAGTAAGAACTGCTATGATCAAGAGAGTTCATGGGCAGGCATTGACAATTATATCACAACTGCAGCCTAAGCAGCAACAAATGTAAGATACCTCCCAATATCGGCTGGGTTAAACTGGGAAAGAATTTCCCCAGAGAACTCATGAAATAGGGTGTATCTTCCCCATCTCATGAGAATGACTAAAACATCAGCATTAGAGAATGATTTTTTTTTTTTTTTTTTTTTTTTTTTTTTTTTTTTTGTCTTTTAAGGCATCAAGAGTCTCCTAGTTGAAATCAAATGACTTTAGGGAGAACAACATTTGTAGTTGCCATATTTACTGCTTTGTCATGGATTTCTTTCCAATTAAGACTAAGTAAGAGAGCAAAGTCCCATGAAGATGGGACAAGGAAAGGGATAAGGATGAGAGTAGAGGAATGGAGAGAGGGCAGGAAAAAGAGGAAAAGAAGAAAGAGAAGCTCTACATTTGTTCAATAATATTTGTCAAATGCTTTCTCTGAACCAGGCATCATCCTGTGTGCTAAGGCTAAAGTGGAACCTGCATTCAAGTAAATAACAGTCAAGTGTAGGAGACAAACATTGATGAAATATCACACAGACATGAGTAAAGGTTCACCTGGAATAAAAGCTATAAAATGGAGGTATATGTTGCCATGTGATTGTACTAGGAGGATGTAGCTGATCTGCTACAGAGGAAGGCAGAGAAAAGCAGAGAAAATTTCCCTGAGAAAGGATTGCTTGAGCTGAGAGCTAGACAGAAAGGACTTGAGGCAGTGTGTTTTCAGGGGTAGGAAATGGCCAGACTCTATGAGGGAGTTTTCAGCAAGGGATGACATTGGTCTTTTGAAAAGTTCACATTGGCAGCAACCTGGAAAATATTAGGTTGTTGCAAAAGTAATCGCGGTTTTTGCAGTTAAAAGTAATTACAAAAACCATGATTACTTTTGCATCAACATAGTAGATCAGATTGGAGAGCCATCAGAGTCAGTGTAGCTGAACCAAACAGGAGCCTTGAAAAGCAAAAATAATATCTGCTTGTACTAATATCGTGGTGGTAGAGATGAAGAGAAGTGGATGGATTTCATTTATATTTTAGAGAGGTGAAATCGAAAGGAGTGGATGATGCATGGGGCAAGGGAGATGATGAGGGACTAGGAGGTGTAAAAACAGACTCTCAGGAATTTGGTTCGCATATCTAGAAGGATAGTGGTGTAAGGGACAATGAAAGTTGGCCTGGTTTGGTGGAAGAGAGTAACCTGATTGAGTGGAAAAATGCATGAGCTTTGAGGTGGAAAGTCATGGTGTGGGTTCAAGTCTTAGCTCATCCATTTAGTAGCTGTGTGATGCTAAGTTTCTCTGAATCTCAGTTTCCTCATCTTTAAAAATTAGGTCATAAACACTCACCTCGAGAATTTTTGGGACAATCAAATGAGGTCTACATGAATGAAAATCAATTCATACATGGTCAAATGTCCTACATGTGAGTTACTATTACAACCCACAAATTCACCAGCAATAAAGCCTGGAGGGAGAAGAGCTATTTTCAATAACTTCCTGGGGTGGGATGTGAGGGTCTTGACAGCCAAGATCTCAACACTCTGTAAGTTTACCTAAGTGAAGTTTTCTCCTTGTTGATAATGTACAGGACAGCTATTAACTTCAGTTGTCTGGCGAATTCTTTCTATTTCATTCCAACCCCCTTACCCCCTCCCCTCAACCTGGATTAAGGGATCCCAAATAGGAATAAGCTACATTGCTTTTCTCAGCTGAGATCCCTTATCATTTGTAAGAGGACTATAGGATTTAGAAAATTGTAACCCGAGAGTTTGCACTAACAGATGAGCACACTCCATTAACTTCACGTTCCCAATAGGGTTTGGGTGAAGGTTTTGCCGTTCCGTTTTTCTAGCATCAATTTAGCAAGAGCATTTTATATGACATGTGTAATTCCACTACCCTTGAGTGACCTCAGCGAATTCCTTTCTGGCTTCCAAATATTCTCCCATTAAGGGGAGTCATTAGGCAGTGAAAGCTGCAGCCATAGGGTTAGGAAAACCTTGGAATGGGCAGGTGAGGGGGAGGAGGAGGTTAAACCTTGTGGAATCAAGGTATTAGCTTCCCTTTGTGCAGGTGTTGCATTATAGGATCTAAGTCATTACCAAAATTTATATCTTCTTGCCTTGTCCCTTGTCTTTCCCTTTGTTCTTGGCACACATTATGTAAGTCTTTTTATTTTAGAACTTAACTGTATCTCTACGGTTTGGGCGTATGTATGTATTAATAAAACCACATTTATCTTTCACTGAATTCTTAAGAAGCTTAAATTTCCCATCAAGATCCTATTCAGTTATCTAAACGCTTATGTTCCTATAGAAAAACGTGTGGGAGAGAGTGGGAGGCAACCCATTTTGTCATTTCACTTGTGTAATGTTTGGGTGGAAGATTGAGAAGCGTTTGTATGAACTTTCAGAAGACTAGATTGCACTTGCTTCTCAGTGTGCATATTTAAGATTTTACTGTATGCACCCAGATTGGGATTTGGGTGTATGGGAGGGGTGAGGATGGAAGTGGAGTGGAAGCTGTTATCTGGAAAAAAAAGTCCTAGCCATGTAAAGACCTTTCTCTTTCCACTACTTTCCCTGCCTTCATAATTTTTCCTCTACATGACCCATGTTAGCACAAATGGATTTCAAGACAGAAGTGCAATTTTTTTTAAAGTCCATTTTAAATCTGAATAGTATGTCCCAAAGGGACTGCCATTTTCACTTCATAAGGACCCACTTGGCTGTGGCTTTGCTGAGTTCAAAGCAGGAGCACTTCATAGAAACTTCTGATTAGTATGTGCAATAGTAGTTGCTGCAAGCCTGGGTGTTTTTGGAGTCACAGTGCAATAGAAGGAAGTGAGAGCTACAGTGTCAAACCAGAAAATGAGTTCACTTTGTCCATGAATATAGTTACCTGCCAATAAATCATTTGCCGATAGTTTGAAGATAATGAAGGAACCTGGCAGAATGATCCAGAGTGAAGGTTCCAGCAAAGAGAAAACATATCAAACATTACAATCAATGAAAAATGATGAGAATTTCTGTTTCCAGACCCCCAAATAAAGCTCTTGCAGAGATAAAGATGTGAGCTTTGCACACCATCAAGCCTTCTGGTCTGTTTTTCCTGTTCAGAAAGACTGAAATTAGGGAGGAGGAAGGCCTTTGCCAACAGACTGTAAGTCATAAATTAGTTAATAAAATCTGTCCTGTGTTATCTCTAAAGCAGCCTATTTTATATATATTTGTCTATTTCGTTTATTTGTTTCTCTGCTTACCCAGGCTGTATTTTGGTAGCATAAATCAATATATGAGTTTTAGACTATGCCAAAGTTTATTTATAAATGACCTGCCTTCTGTGAATAAAATAATAGGTTGTGTATACGTGTGTGTTGTATGTAATTTATTGCTATTGATCAATGTTAAATTTAAATTTAAATACATAATACTAAAGAGTCCAATGAAATGTGCATATTGCTATATTCCAAAATAAAAGAGTTAATCTGTATTGATGCTTCCAAGACCATTTCATGGCTTCTGTAGTTCTAGTAGATTATTTCCATGTATTGGTGTTAGTACAACCAGTTCTTGTTTTATTTACTAGGGTCACTATCAATGATAAAGCAACACTGTTCATATTTATATACATTTCTATGTACACTTTATTTATATATATTATATATGTATTATACACACGCACATATACACACACACACAACTGTATGTGTCCATTTGAACGTTTTTCTATTTTAAGGAGGGTAAGCTTTAATTATTTTTTACTTTTTTTGAAGTTAGATGAAAGATATAAGAAAATAAAATGTCATACTTTTTTTTAATCTTTAACTTTTATTTGAAGTTCAGGGGTACATGTGCAGGATGTGCAGGTTTGTTACATAGGTAAACATGTGCCGTGATGGTTGGCTACACAGATCAACCCATCACCTAGGTATTAAGCCCAGCATGCATTAGCTATTCTTCTTGATGCTCTCCATCCCTCCACCTCCCCAACAGGCCCCAGTGTGTGTTGTTCCCCCCCAATGTGTCCATGTGTTCTCATCATTCAGCTCGCATGTATAAGTGAGAACATGCAGTGTTTGGTTTTCTGTTCCTGCATTAGTTTGCTGAGGATAATGGCTTCCATCTCCATCCATGTCCCTGCAAAGGACATGATCTCATTCCTTTTTATGGCTGCATAGTATTCCATGGTGTATATGCACCACATTTTCTTTATCCAGTCTATCGTTGATGGGCAGTTGGGTTGATTCCATGTCTTTGATCTTGTGAATAGTGCTGCAGTGAACATAAGCGTGCATGTATCTTTATAACAGAATTATTTATATTCCTTTGGTTATACACCCAGTAATGGAATTGCTGGCTCAAATGGTATTTCTGCCACTAGATCTTTGAGGAATTGCCACACTGTCTTCCATGATGGTTGAACTAATTTACACTCCTACCAACAGTGTAAAAGTGTTCCTTTTTCTCTACAACCTTGCAAGCATCTGTTGTTCTTTGACTGTTTAATAGTTGCCATTCTGACAGGCATGAGATGATATCTCATTATGGTTTTAATATGCGTTTCTCTGTTGATCAGTGATATTGAGCTTTTTTTCATATGTTTGTTGGCTGCATGTATGTCTTCTTTTGAGAAGTGTCCATTCATGTCCTTTGCTTACTTTGTTTTTTTCTTGTAAATTTGTTTAAGTTCCTTGTAGACTCTAGATATTAGACCTTTGTAGGATAGACAGAATGAAAAAATTTTCTCTTATTCTGTAGGCTGTCTATTCACTCTGATGATAGTTTCTTTTGCTGTGCAGAAGCTCTTTAATTAGATGTCATTTGTCAATTTTTGCTTTTGTTGCAATTGCTTTTGTCATCTTCATCATGAAATCTTTGCCTGTGCCTATTTCCTGAATGGTATTGCCTAGATTTTCTTCTAGAGTTTTTATAGTTTTGGGATTTACATTTAAGTCTTTAATCCGTCTTGAGTTCATTTTTGTATAAGGTATAAGGAAGGGGTCCAGTTTCAGTTTTCTGCATATGGCTAGCCAGTTCTCCCAGCACCATTTATTAAATAGAAAATCCTTTCCCCATTGTTTGTTTTTGTCAGGTTTGTCAAAGATCAGATGATTGCAGGTGTGTGGCCTTATTTCTGAGTTCTCTATTCTGTTCCATTGGTCTATGTGTCTGTTTTTGTACAAGTACCATGCTGTTTTGGTTACTGTGAAAATGCCATAATTTTTTAAGATCAAGTATAATGATTTACAAGATAAGTGGAAGACCAGAGAGGTCAGGGGAGAAAAGAAAAGAAAAAAATGAGAAAAAAAAAGATCAGCAAGAGATGTTAGAGGAAGGGAAGTCCCAAAGCAACAAAAACCTACTGCCTTCTCCAGCCAAGCCCATCCCCCATATATAAACAAAAGCCCAGCAAACAAACAGGTGCAGGACTAGGGGATCAAGAAGAGGCAAGCCACAAATTGCTAGAAAATACTGGAGACTGAAAGAGAAAGGAAGAAAACAAAAGAAAGGGTGAGAAATATGTTTATGGGGAAATGCTTGCAAGTTAAAGAAAGCAAAAAGGATAAATAAAGAAGAAAGTAAGAAATGAAAAGTAAACATTAACAAATCAAAAAATAAGAAATGAGACAAACACGGGCATTGTGTTTGAGCTGGTGGATGCTAAAAATATATTGTTCTTTAGGTATCTTTATGAAAGAAGGAGCAAACAGCACAAAAATGAAAGTGGGCAATTAGAAGAAAGCAAGAATAAGACAAAGGGAGTGTTGTTAGTCCACATGCCAAAACGGCCAGCCAAGGGGTGAGTGACTTAGTACTATTGTCCTAGTAGGGTTCTTCTCAGTGAAACTAACCCCTGAAGATGACAAGGCTGTTTTAATCTTTGTAATTAGTCCTATTCCGCAATAGTAGTGCAAGTGCAATTTTCTTTTTAAATGTCCTCACTTGAAAAGGCTTGAGTGGCAAGAATCTGGGGCTTCTAAGCTGTGAGGTGTTCCAGAAAAGGTTGGCTCTCCCTACCTTAATAAAGATTATTCTTAGGCAGTGAATGATAGCTTGGTGGCCTAAAGAGTTAATCCCCCCAAATGTCTTCTATACTTCCAGGAGTCATTTATTGAATGAGCAGTATCTGGCTTAATATTTATAAAAATGCTTTAAATTTCTCCAGAAGAAAGGTAAAAGGCCATAGTATCTGGATCCATTCCTACTGTCAAGCTTTACAGAGTACCCAATGCTTGACTTGGTAACTGCCAGGCTTACAGCTTGCACGTGAAATTTCAAATCCAGTTTCTTGTGAGTTTGGTCTTGCTCATTTATTTTTACTGTGATTTTGCTCATAATAACTTATGTTTACAATTCAGCAACCCGAGGAATTGTTTTTATGGCAAATTTTCATGTTATAGTCAATCACACATTTCAGGCCTATTTCGGAAAATGAGTTTGACACGGTGTGTTAGTGATGAATTATTAATTCTTACCTGCAGCAAAGAATGATGCTCAGAGTCATCCGGGAATGCTTACCAGTTGTTGACTCAAAGTTATACAGCTGTATTTAAAACTCCAGTGGGCAATTCTGAAGATGGCAAACTTTACTTTGATACAATGCCACAGCACCTCCATTAGTGCCCTGGTTAGAACGCAAACATCTGCTTGCTTTTATTGTCCATGTGTTACTTAAGATGGTCTGTTTCTTTATGACGTAAATCGTTGGAATCTACTGACTATTTTTAAAGTGTCTTTTAGTGTTTCCCTGAAGTGATCACTCTATATGATTGTTTAATAGATAATTGGCCCTGCAGGTACACAAAAATTATAAAGATCATATTTTCTGCTTTCCTGATCTTTTCCATAGATGACATTATAACAAAAGTTCCTGTGCCTGCTGCAAAATTTGTTGTCTTTCAGGACTGTGTGAATCATAGGTTCACATTAACACATTAGGTCAAAAGAAACTTCACATTTCCAGTGACTGAATATAAGACTGCTGTTGTTTGCTCACTGGCTGTAGCTTTATGGATTTGCCCAGTTCAGTTTGCCCTGCCAGGGTCTGCTCTTTCCTTCACTGCTTATTTATCTCTCCCTGGCAAGCTGCTGAACAATCCACTTGCCCTCCAGGCTGTGCATGTGTCCAGCACAGATAAGCTTTAGGACAGCAAAGACTATCACTTTAATTTCAATGGACTGCATTTTAGGATTCCTTGATGGGTGATATTATCTTACTGTTAGGGTAAGTAAGGTCTTGAGGCCAATGGGGCTGCTCAAGAACATGAGAGCCATGAAACAAAAGCTTGACCTATGGAAAAAAGAAAACCCATCAATTATGATCCCAGATTTGAGAAGGGATTGGCATATGGTATAATGAATAGAACAATGGCTCTCCTTAGCCCACTGATTAGAAAGGCTTGGGGGGACATGCCTATACATACTGAGTCCTATAGCTTGTGGAATGTTACAAAATAAGCCATCTGGAAGATTACTCTCATAGTCAATAAACTATGGCTCTTACTCAGGTCCTAGGATTGCATATTGGCAGGAAGTTTCCAGGGAATTCCCAAGAGAAGAATATTGGAAGATGATAATTTGAAGATTGTGAGGGCTCCTGAAATTTGCCAGAAAATTAAGACAAGAACTAATTGGGAGACTCCAAGAGACCAGAAAGAACAAATATGGAGGTGTCAGGAAGTAATGGTTTTATTCTACATAACATATATTTGTTTCTTGCTCTCTCTGGGTCCTGACTATTGAATTTATGAAAATTGAAGGAAGGAAAGAGTGTGTACCAAAGGGAAACAATTAGGGGGAGGTGAGGATAAAGAACATCCACTGTCTTATGACTGGGGAGATAAAAATATGCAATAGAGAAATGTGATGTCTTCGGTTGCAATAAATTTAACAATTGCAATGCTACAATTAAGAATATAGTCTTTCTCAAGTTGCAAATAGATGGGTATGCATAAGGGAGATAAATTACAATACAAATTAATTTCATTTAATTAGTCGAAGAGATAGATGAGTGGTCTTCAAACTTTCAATACTTCTAAGTATTATTTCTCTCTCTCTCTCTGTCTCTCTCACTGTCTCTGTCTTTCTCAAGCATATGCACAGAGAGAAAGAGACACACACAGAAAGAGGGAGGGAGGGAGAGAGAGAGAGAGAATGTATACACATGTACACACAATACAAATTATCCCCTCATAAATAAACCAAAATAAAATAAATGTATATGTGTGTTGCTTCCCATCCCAGCTAAAGAAAGGTGTAGAAAAGAACTCTGGTTTTCACACCCCTCAATTTTCCATGGCCACCATCACTAGCTATTGAATGCCCTGTGGTGGCCTGCAGAATGGCACAGAGGTTAGGAGGATAAACTTTTGAGCTACACAGACCTAACTTAGAATCTCTACTGTGTCACTTGTTAGCTGGACTTCCTACTCCTAACACTTAACTTCCTAACCTTGGTTTCTTTCACCACCTGCCTCCCAGAGTCATTTGATAAGACTAAATTAGAAGAAGTATGTTTAGTATTCTGAACAGAGGAAGCACTCAATAAATGCTGGCTAATATCATCCCCTCCAAGCTCTTTGAGGGTGATGGCTTAGTATTTGATAAACCTGTGAACCATGGAACTGTCACTCTGAAGGACAAATCTGGCAAAACACACCACCTCTAGGGGAGAGGGTGCCCACCAAAAGGCTTTTGAGTTTGTTGCTTAGTACTGCTTCCACTCCAAATCACTCAAAGTTGTTTAGACTTCCTTCAGAGGCCTGTGGACTTAGGCAGGACTTAAGATGTCTTTGTTAATACAGCTAATGAAAAACACTGATAGCATGTAGAAACAATGACCTGCCAGAGTTGAAGGTAGACATTTACTTTCCATCACCTTGTCCATTTAATTCACAATTGACAGCGTTATGCCTTCAAAGAATCATTCTGAGACTGGATGAGTCTGAAGCTTTGCATGTGAAATACTGCTCAAATGAATTTGAATTAACAGTACTAAAAGATTTAGTGATTTCAGGCAACCATTGTAACATGTTGACTCAAAACTAACTTTTAAGAGTTTTGTCTGGAGACAAATTCTGTGAAAAATGCTTAAACAAATTAAACACAAAGTTAAAATTTATTTGGAAGATAATGTTATACTCAGTCCAGTTTTGTATGTCCTCTTGGATCAGAAACATGTTAGTCATTTAAGAAATACGTATGTCTTGAAGATGTTATTTCAATAGAGCAAAAACCCTAATCAACAACAAAATCTTATTCTTATAAATATACAAAAATGGCAGCAATATAGAATGAAAGAAATTAATATTCGTAGCCATTTTCTCTTCTTGTCATTCTCAAGGAAATGTCATTTTGATGGAAAAGAAAATCATGTTGGCCACGTGCGGTGACTCATGCCTGTTATCCCAGCACTTTGGGAGGCCAAGGCAGGCAGATCACCTGAGGTCAGGAGTTCGAGACCAGCCTGGCCAACATGGCAAAACCCCGTCTCCACTAAAAGTACAAAAGTAGCCAGGCGTGGTGGCGCATGCCTGTATTCCCAGCTACTCAGGCGGCTGAAGCACAAGAACCACTTTAACCCAGGAGGCAGAGGTAGCAGTGAGCCAATATCATACCACTGCACTCCAGCCTGGATGACGAAGTAAGACTCTGTCAAAAAAAAAAAAGAAAGAAAGAGAGAAGAGAGAGAGAAAGAAAGAAAGAACGAACGAATGAAAGAAAGAAAGAAAGAAAGAAAGAAAGAAAGAAAGAAAGAAAGAAAGAAAGAAAGAAAGAAAAAGAAAAAGAAAGAAAGAAAAGAAAAGAAAGAAAATCATGTTGAAGTCATCCGTTGAAGTCATCCTAGGGTTGACTGTAGGAGTTTTCCAAACTCCTACTTCATTGCTGAAGTCTACCTATCATAAACCATATCTAATTTTGCTTTATGTTCCTCTTAGATTCCAAAGCACAGACAAATGATTTATTTGTTTGTTTTACTGAAAGGTAGATTATAAAACTTGTATCCCTCTGTAATGTTTTATAACTAAGACCACTGAGGAAAACTTAGCATTTCCCATCCTTCATATGGGATATGTAAAAATTAAAGAGCACAGATCATCCTTGCTAAGTTATCTTAGATTCTTGAGCACAGACACTGTGTTTTTCCTTCACACATATCTGATCCTTCAAAGGTGCTTATTTGTCATTTCCACCTTTCTGTGGAAGTGCCAGATACTCTCATTCATAGAGAATAATTAACAAGGCAGATACACCTAAAAGTTCAACATCAAAGGGCTTGAAATATCCTACCTGAATGTCGGAATTTAGATCATCTAGTGAGCCTGTGTAATTTGGTTTCTTAACTAGAAAATTTCAGTAAAAATGCTGGGGCCCACTGGCTCACCTGGCTGAGTATCATTGCCTCTTTTTGCCTTCATTGTTCCATGACAAACCCTTTTGAAAGGAGGTACATCTGTCACAGGTACCTTTGTTCACCCACGAACCTCCCCAAACATGCTCTCAAGTTCCATTTTATAGGTAATGATGTTTCTTAAACAGTATTCAAAATGGCACATACTAAATTAATTTTTCCCACATGTACATGGAAATAATGTCCATGGTAAAATTATTTGGAGTCTATTCAGTAACACTAAAGGTGCAATTTAGTTGGTTGTTGTGCATCCAACAACTTTTGTGAACCTATTGTATTCAGAGAAGTCAGCTGCATACTTAGGGATAGTGAGAAAATCTTCGAGAACCCAGCACAAACAAAACCCTCATCTTCTCCAACCTGTAAGTGCACTATTTAGTGGAGGGCAAAGCAACTGTAATATAAAACACAATCCATTCATTTGTTAAACAACCATTTATTAGACACCTATTTATTAGGCTATGGAGACACACGTTTCCTGCCTTCGAGGAAATGACAGTTTGATAAAGAATTTTAAATAGGTGCTAAGTAGAAGCACAAACTGAGCATTTTCATTAGAAACAACTTAAACAGTGAATGCATGAAGAAAGTTACAATCTGCTGAATGTCAGAAATAACAACTCTGGTTTATGTTTATATCAATATTGGCCTCATAAAGACTGTGTAATTGACAGAAAGGGGCTGGAACTATTTTGTTGGTTGAGCTTTTATTATTATTATTATTTATTTATTTATTTATTAAAAAGCTGTGACTTACATTTCTGTTGTATACTTGAAATTAATTCTAAAGTGGCTTAGTGAGCTTCAGAATCTCCGAGTGAGAGCTAGGAAAGAAGCAGATTGGTGGGCCTCAGTCACAGAAATTCATTCAACCATCCTGAGGATGAAGCCTGAGAGTCTGCTCATCTAACAAGTTAGCAGGTGATGCTGATGCTGCTGGTCCATAGACCTCCCTCTGCAGCATTGGTTAAAGATATGGACGGATTGTTGTAATGGCTCCTAGATTCTGAGGAGGGAGTGAAAGAAAGATGGTAGGATTCCTGCACTTCTTGGTCATAGCCAGTAGACTGAAGAAACCAATTGCTAAGTCTAATGTAGAAATGAAATAAACTCTTCTTTGGACCATTTAGAAAACGTGTCAGGAAAGGCTTTAGATTTGAGGAATTGTAATTTATCAATACTAGTTCAACCCTCTCTGATCAGTATAGTCAACTTGTTAACCACACAGCTGCATAACCTCCAGTGGCCTGATGAAAAGTGTCACAGAGCTTTAGGGTTTCTAGTTCCCATAGTCACACTGGAGAAATATGAAACATTGTTTGCATGTTTGCACTTTGCTATTCCTCATCACTTGCCCATGCTGTGAGGCAGTCTCAAGTTTTGAGTGAAGAAGCCACATAAGACTCCATTGAGGAAGGCTGTAGCTAGGACATGTGAGCTCATGACATCCCTAAGAGCCAAGTAAACCATTTTCTTTCTTCCATAATGAGAAACACCACGTCGTTGGCTGCTTGTCTGTAATTTCACTGGTGCAGCATGTTTAGATGTGAGCACTAATGGAAGACAAGGAAGAAGTGATTTCTTGTTCTGGCTCAGCTTGCACTGACCATTCTGTGACTTATGACTGACCCTTTGGGGTCAGTTAAGTTCTCTAGTGTAGAGTTTCTATGTCTATAAAATGAGAATGCAAGATGGCAGGGAATTTTTAAAGAGCTGTTACCACGGTGTCATTTGTTATAGGGTGTGTTTTTGTGGTAATGTTAAAAAGGCATATTTTAAAATATGTGCAAAGGGAATATTTAGAAAGTAATAAATATGAAATTACCATATAGACCAGAAATTGCACTTTTGGGCATTTATCCCAGGGACATGAAATGTTCACACAAAAACCTGCACACAAACATTCAGAGATGCTTTATTCATGTTAGCCTGAAACTAGAAACAATCCAAATGTCCTTCAGCAAATGAAGGATTAAACCAACAATGGTAATCTTTACCATAGAATGCTATGCAGGAATAAAAAGGAATTAACTACTGATACATGCAACAACCTGGATGAATCTCCAGGGGAATATTCTGAATGAAAAGTCAATGTCAAAAAGTTACATACTGTATGATTCCATTTGTGTAGCATTCTTGAAATGACCAAATTTTAGAAATAAAGAACAGATTAGTAGTTGCCAGGAGCTAGGGATAGGGGGGCAGGATGGAGGTGGATATAGTTATGAAAGGGCAACACAGAGATCTTTGCAGTGATATAACTAAATATGTGCATGCATGCGCACACACACACGCGTGCACACACACACACACACACACCAGTACAAGCAAAACTGAAGAAATCTGGACAAAATTGGTAGATTATTTTGCAAAATGTTACCATAGGGGGAACCTGGGTGAAGGGTGCAAGGGGTCTCTATATATTATTTCTTACAAGTGTGTATGAATCTACAATTATTTCAATTGAAATTTCAATTAAAAGAAAGTATTTTTTTAAAAAAAGTAATACGGAATTTTGTTTACTGTGAGTCATCCTGGTGGCCAAAAATTGGTGTTAATAGGATTTAAAATGTCAAGCTATATTCAGTAGTTTTTCACTAATTAATTATCAACAGATCTTCTTGTTTAGTTTTGTAAACCTTCTGAGAGTAAACCATCTAACATATGGAGAAAAATAAAATAAAATATGATCCTCTGGAGCAGGGATTGGCAAACTATGGCCTGCGGGCTAAATCCACACTGCCCACCTCTTTTGTATGGCCTGCGAGCTAAGAATGGTTTTTACGTGTTTAAATTTGAAAAAATTTTTAGAAGGAAATAACATTTTGTGACAAGTGAAAATTATACAAAATTCAAGCTTGAGTGACCTTACAGGTTTATTGGAACACAGCCACACTCATTCATTTATGAATTATTGTCTGCAGCAGCTTTTGAGCTACAACAGCAGAGTCGAGTAGTTGCGACAGAGATTTTTCTGACTCATGAAGCTGAAAACATTGACTACCTGACACTTTAGAGAAAAAGTTTGCCCACCTCTGCATGAGAGGGATAATTTCCCAGAATTTTCTAGGTTAAGAGGGTCCCCAGTTGCCACTTGGGTTTCCTAAGGTAGTTCTGATGAGCAGTTATCTTGGTTTCCAGGCATTCCCTGAGAAAAATGAGGAAAATGATGCTAGTAGGTCCAGCATAAACTCCACAGGAAAACGCCCTGAGTACCAGTGCCTGAATAAATAGCACGTGTCTTGGGTTGTTCTGCTTGTATACTCTGCACTTCTAGCAGAGGCATGGATCACACTTTACAAACTCAGCCTTTGGAGCACAGGAAAGGATGTGGTCTCAGAGTGAGGCAGACTTGGGTTCAGGTTCAAATTATCACTTGGGTATTTGCCAGCTATGTGACCTGGGCCAAGTTACCCATCTTTCTGGACTTTGTTTACTCTTCTTTAGAAAAATAGAGATAATTACACCCATTTGCAGTGGCATTGAGAGGATGTTATGAACTCCTATGTCAAGTGCCTGGCATGTAGTAGGCAGGACCCAGCAAATGCAAGTTCCAGGATGGGAGGCCAATCATTACACTGTTTTTGTGTCTGGGCTCTCCATGCTTCACATCCCTCAATCTAACTCGGGAATCTACAAAGAGGCATTGGAATTCTTTCATAAACATCACTCAGGCTCCATTTTTGCACTTTCTCCATAAGTGTCTATGGAGCATTTTTTTTTTTTCAAAACTAGACCATCTCCCTGCTGCCTAGACCTCTCCTCCAAGAGACCTGAGTGGAGGCTCTGACACAATGGAATATAAATCAAATTATTTTCCAATTATAGGATGAACTATGTCTTCAGTGCTGGGAAAAACCTGCAGATTGATGTTATCCCAATAGACTCAGCACTAGTCTCTGAGGATAGGCCAATTCAGGTTTCAAAATGTTTCTGGGTCTTCAGGTTCTAAGACAACCTTTGCACTGAAATCATACAGTCTGAAGGGGAAACACACAGGGAGAGTGGCTTGCCAGTTCATCATAGACGAACGTTCAATCCAAAGTGCCCTAACTTGTGATTAACTCTCCACATTGGTTCGGTGGAGACTTGGGCATGCTTCTCACCCAACTTCTCTCAGGCCAAGTCAGACTGGCAGCCGGAAGGACAGTATTTCATGCTGTACACTCTCTGGAATGGACATAAAGTCCAGTCTCAGATGTCTTCCTCAATCTGGGCCAGGCAGAGCAAGAATGGAATGACTCGAATGCTGGTGAAGACATGTGTCCCTGAACATGACTTTGATCTCTCATAGAGATGCTTAGATTTTTAGGATGCTGATGTTCATCTAGTTTCTGATCTAGGAGGATACTGGCATGACTGAAAGAGAGAGAGAGACCAAGGGAGAGAGAAAAAGAGAGAGTAAAAGTGATGAATACTTTTTTCATCAGGTTGAGTGGGTAATTTTAGAGTCTGTCAATCTTTTTGCTTAACAGCCTTGGCTTAAATTAGTTTCTTTGTCATTTCTCTTTCCTTTCCAGCTGTCTTAAATATGTGGCAGCCTATCAACCAGAAGAACATAAGCACATACATGTAATGAGCCAATACATATTTTTTCTGTGTGACCACCCAAGTTTTGTTGCCTAGAGATAAATGAGACTTATGCATTCCCACCATAGCCTGCCTCTCACCACATCACCCTGCCAAAACTGCCCCCAAATAATGTGGCTGATGACCTCCTTATGGCCAAATCTGTTCAGCACTTTAGCTTTTACTGTACTTGACCTCTCACTGATATTTTGTATTGCTTTGTTCTGATATTTCTTATGGCATTGATTCCCAGATTTTCAAATTTCAGGGACTAATGTTATTTTTTAATGGCAGAAGTTAATATGGGTTGCCAACTTTAAATTAACCATTAGTGATATAACAAAAAAACCTTCTTACCTCCAAAATATCAAAAGAATGGACATTTTGCCATCAAAAAATATAAGAAAGATGTAATCTTGGGAAAAAGGACAGCCTTTTATAGTAAATTAATTTAGCTTTATGAAAAAATGTATTAAATTGCCTACATTTTCTTCATTTCACTACACCTTGTTGAAAATTTTATCACAGATCAGTCCTAGTCTGATCTTACATGATTCTAAAGTCCAATCCTGGCAAGGCTCTCCTTCTCCATCTAGCTCTTGTCTACCTTCTCAGCCATATTTCTCACCACTCACCTTCATGAATCCTGGGCATCAGAATCACTGTCAATGAATATTTCTCTCTTCCTCTGGACCTGACTCCTTAATAAGCACAAGAACTGTATCTTTGTCTAGTACCCAGCATATGGTCAATCTTCAAAAACATTTGTTGACCTTTCAACTCAGTGCTTGAGAGCCAGACAACCTGAGTTTGAATCCCAGCTTCTCCACTTACACACTGTGTTAGCAGACAGAAGTGTCTCAACTTCTCTGGTTTCAATTCCTCATCCATAAAACAGGAATTAAATGGAGTCAATGTGTTAGTATTTATGCAATGCTTACAACAGTCTTTGGCTCATAGCAACTACTGTAAAAAGTGATGGTTAAATAAAAAAGCAAAAATGAGTGTAAAACCAAATTACGCAGTCAAAGGCAGCAACTCAAACTGCACTCAGTAATTTTTTCATGGACTATGCCACTGGCCATGGAGAAGGACAGATACAGAAGGTGTCTGAACGAGTCAGTACAAATACATCTCAGATGCTGGAAGAACAGCTCAAAGCCACACTGAAAAGGTGATGACATTGTTGTCATAAGCTAGAGTCATAAGTGACCTCAGAAATCTCTTTAACAGCAACCCTGACTGCTGGCCATCTTGCCTTTGTTTGAATGCCCCCAGGAAAAGGAGATCATCCCCAGAAGGATAGCTCATTCTACTGATAGCGGGACCATACAAGAGGAAAAAATGCAGAGGGCACAAGGGGAATTGGAGAGAGGGGCATCATAGAGAGGAGCACCACAGACAGGGACACTATAGAGAGGGTCGGTATTATAAAAAATAATAATAGAGAGGGATATCAAAGAGGGGTGTCAGAGAGCAGTACATCATAGACAGGAATGTCATAGAGAAAAGCATCTTAAAGGGTGGCTTCCAAACAAGCCCACAATGAGCTACCACTTCACACCCATTGGCATGGCTATTATCAAACATACACACACACACCCACACACACACACACACACAGAAAACAGCAAGCATTGGTGAGGACATGGAGAAATTGGAACCCTATGCATTGATGGTGGGAATATAAAATTGTACAGCCACTGTGGAAAACAGTTTTGTGGTTCTTCAAAATTTAAATATAAAATTACCAGATAATCCAGCAATTCCACTCCTAGGTATACACCCAAAAGAATAGAAAGCAGGGAGCAAGGACTCAAACATACACTTGTACACCAGTGTTCACAGCAGCATTATTCACAATAGCCAAAAAGTGAAAGCAACCCAAGTGTCCATTGACATATAAATGGATAAATAAAATGTGATATACCCATACAATGGAATTATATTCAGGACCTTTAAAAGAAATGAAAGTCTGACACATGCTACAACATGCTATGAAACTTGAAGACATTATGCTAAGTGAAAGAAGCCAGACAGAAAAGGACAAATACTGTACAATTCCACTTATAAAAGGTCCCTAGAATAGGCGAATTCATAGAGATAAAAAGTAGAACAGAGATTACCAGGAGCTGGGGGAAGGAAGAATGGAAAGTTCTTGTCTAATGAACACAGTTTCTGTTTGGGATGACGAGAAACTTCCAGAAGTACCTAATGATGGTTATACAACATTGTGAATGTACTTAATGTCATTGAATTGTACACTTTAAAAGGGCTAAATGGTAAATTTTACGTTATGAATATTTTACCACAACTTTAAAAATACTTAAAAAAAAGAGTGGCTTCTCAGAGAGGAGCTTCTTTTTTATTTTATTTTATTTTATTTTAATTTTTTTTTATTATTATACTGTAAGTTCTAGGGTACATGTGCACAATGTGCAGGTTTGTTCCATATGTATACATGTGCCATGTTGGTGTGCTGCACCCATTAACATTACATTAGATATATCTCCTAATGCTATCCCTCCCCCCTCCCCCCCACCCCACAACAGGCCCCAGTGTGTGATGTTCCCCTTCCTGTGTCCAAGTGTTCTCATTGTTCAGTTCCCACCTATGAGTGAGTGATGTTTGGTTTTCTGTCCTTGCGATAGTTTGCTCAGAATGATGGTCTCCAGCTTCATCCATGTCCCTACAAAGGACATGAACTCATCCTTTTTTATGGCTGCATAGTATTCCATGGTGTGTATGTGCCACATTTTCTTAATCCAGTCTATCATTGTTGGACATTTGGGTTGGTTCCAAGTCTTTGCTATTGTGAATAGTGCCGCAATAAACATACGTGTGCATGTGTCTTTATAGCAGCATGATTTATAATCCTTTGGGTATATACCCAGTAATGGGATGGCTGGATCAAATGGTATTTCTAGTTCTAGATCCCTGAGGAATCGCCACACTGTCTTCCACAATGGTTGAACTAGTTTACAGTCCCACCAACAGTGTAAAAGCCTTCCTATTTCTCCACATCCTCTCCAGCATCTGTTGTTTCCTGACTTTTGAATGATCGCCATTCTAACTGGTGTGAGATGGTATCTCATTGTGGTTTTGATTTGCATTTCTCTGATGGCCAGTGATGATGAGCATTTTTTCATGTGTCTGTTGGCTGCATAAATGTCTTCTTTTGAGAAGTGTCTGTTCATATCCATCGCCCACTTTTTGATGGGGTTGTTTGTTTTTTTCCTGTGAATTTGTTTGAGTTCATTGTAGATTCTGGATATTAGCCCTTTGTCAGATGAGTAGATTGCAAAATTTTTCTCCCATTCTGTAGGTTGCCTCTGATGCTAGTTTCTTTTGCTGTGCAGAAGCTCTTTAGTGTAATTAGATCCCAGTTGTCAATTTTGGCTTTTATTGCCATTGCTTTTGGTGTTTTAGACATGAAGTCCTTGCCCATGCCTATGTCCTGAATGGTATTGCCTAGGTTTTCTTCTAGGGTTTTTATGGTTTCAGGTCTTACATTTAAGTCTTTAATCCATCTTGAATTAATTTTTGTATAAGGTGTAAGGAAGGGATCCAGTTTCAGCTTTCTCCATATGGCTAGCCAGTTTTCCCAGCACCATTTATTAAATAGGGAATCCTTTCCCCATTTCTTGTTTTTGTCAGTCAGAGAGGAGCTTCTTAAAGCCAGCCTCTTAGAGGATGGTTTCCTAGAAATAGATATAATGAAAAGGAGCACCATAGGGAGGTGTACCATAGAGAGGGGTGCCATAGAGAGGAGCACCATTGAGAGAGGCACTAGAGAGAGAGGCACCATAGAGAGGGGTTGCCATAGAAAGGAGTGCCATAATGAAGAGCACCACAGAGAGGGGTGCTAGAGAGACAAGTGTCATAGAGAGAGACAGCATAGACAGAGGCATCACAGATTAAATGCATCATCAGCTCATCACAGTTAAGGGCATCGTACAAAGGGACATCATAGAGGACCATTACAGAGAGGGACATCATAGGAGGAGATTCAATGGTTATCAGATATCATTTAATCACAGAGAAGGACAGCATAGGATCATCCTAGAGAAGTCTATCAGACAAGGACATCTTAGAGGCTTTCACCTCAGCCTCTCCTGTCTGGACATGAGATTGTGAGCTCCCTGAGAACAGAAATGTGTCGTATTCATCTTTGTATTTCCAACATCTGACACGTGTTGGCACCTGACAGGAACCCAGTCTTGTTTGTGGAGTGAATGCGTGTATAAGCATTTCTTCTACATACAGTCTTTGAAGAATGTAGAACCTGTTACCCCTTTCTTCTGTTCTGCAGACTGAAGTAGCCTAGTTCTTGTTAAAGTGTCCAATGTGCTGAATGTTTCTGGCCTCTCCCTGTCCTAAGAGACCTGGATACCCACTGGTAGTAGGCAGAAGTTCTACCTGAATCCCTGGAACCTTTGAATGTTATGAGGTAGTACTCCCATGATTGTGTTAAGGTATACAGCACAGTTGACCTTAAAATAGGGAGATTATCTGGGTAGACACCATCTGGTCTCGTGAGCCCATAAAAGCAGAGAACATTTTCTGGCTGATGGCAGAAGGGGAAGTCATAGAGATTCAAAGCATGAGAAAGATTTGATGTACCATTTCTGGCTTTGAAAATAGAAGGGGTCATGTGCAAGGATGGAAAAGCAACCTGTAGGAGCTGAGCAACCCTCCACAAACAGAAGCAAGGAAATGAAGACCTCAGTCCTACAACTCAAGGAGCTAAATTCATTCAACAACCTGAGTGATCTTGGAAGTGGATTCTTTCCCAGAGCCTCCAGGTAAGAGCCCAGGATGACCAATATTTTAATTTCAGCCTTGTGAAACCCTCAGCATAGAACCCAGTTGAGCCTATCCAGACTTCAAGCCTACAGAACTGTGAGCTAATAGAAAGTGTTTTATTTTGCTAAATTTGTTGTAATTTGTTGTGCAGCAACAGAAAACCAATATGCTATTTGTCATTGTCTTTATTTAAGAGTTCCCAGAACTAATTTTTTTTTTTTTTGAAACAGAGTCTTGCTCTGTCACCCAGGCTGGAGTGCAATGGCATGATCTCCACTCACTGCAACCTCCGCCTCCCAGGTTCAAGCAATTCTCCTGCCTCACCCTCCCGAGTAGCTGGGATTACAGGTGCCTGCCACCACGCCCAGCTAATTTTTTGTATTTTTAATAGAGACGGGGTTTCGCCATGTTGGCCAGGCTAGTCTTGAACTCCTGACCTCAGGTGATCCACTCACCTTGGCCTCCCAAAGTGCTGGGATTACAGGTGTGAGCTACCGCACCCGGCCTTCAGAACTAATGTTTTAAATGAGTATTCTAATTAAATGTTTTTTTAAATTCTGAATAGGAAAATAATTCCCTCCCCATCTTCCCTTTAATTTGAGGAAATTTTACTTTCTTATTTTAGCTCATTAGTTGCCATTCAATTACTTGAAAGGAATATTTGCAAATGAACTGTAGTAATGTTTGTAGTTACCAGAAAGGAGCAGTTGTTTATATGTTTCTAAATTGTTTCATACAATAATATCTGACTGATAATGTGAAAAACTTAAGTGCCACGATAGAAACACATTTGGACAACTGGAGCTGTATAACTAGATTTATAGATCTTTCTAGTTGAGAAGAGTGTAACTTATTCATAAATTTAAAATATAGTAACATCAGAAACATCTGGTTTTCATTCCAAAATGTAAAGAGCATGGCAGTCATCAATCCTGCCCTCTTAACAAGAAAAAGGCAGAACAAACTGAAAACCAATGACTTGTCTTAGATCCTTCAGAGAATTGAGGTCATAGTACAAACTGCCACCCCAGAAACTGGACAGGCAAGCAAATCCAGAGAATATAGATCAGTTTACCTGAAGCAGAAGCCATTGGGCCTAATAGCAGTAGGAACACTTAAATAGTAACTTCGATGAATTTCTGGTGACTAAGTATGGACTAGCTTTAGTAAGTAGTTAAAAACTACTGGGAGCCTAATTTCAGTGGGATCTCAACATTTTCATGGGTTTTACCTCTAGGATTCCCCCCACAAGGTTCTCATGGTGAAGATTAGAAAAAATTTACCTGGTGCTTGGCCAGAGCAAGAAGGAAAAGTAACACTTTGGAAATAGGAAAGTAACCATTTTGAAATAAGCCCAGAGCATTGTTTACAAAAGAAAGAATCAGTAACAAGGGAAAAGAATTTACCAGAGCCTTATCTGACTTGGTAGAAGAAAAATTACCTTATTCCAGCCCTCTCTAGCTTTCCTGTCTCACCTAAGAGGAAAAATAAAAGCTGAGAGTCACTTGTGAAGGACACAGCCCAGGGGCACAAGCATAATAAAAGATTAAGACCCAATCATAGGATTATAGAATGCTTCCCCTCCCCCTACATCCTATAACCCCATAAACAGTGCTCCTGTATAATGACAGTGCAAAATAACAAAAATATACAAAAATATAATTACAAGCAAAATAACTGAAATACTCAAACTCGATTTAAGAAGGAGTTTCTAGGGAAACATAAAGATACAATGGGTGAGGGAGGACAAAGATAATTGAGGAAATCTAAGCCTGTGACACCTACAGCTACGGCAAACAGTAAACATGCATAACTCCTAGCCAGATCAACATAAAACTTCACACTAAAGGTTTATTTATGTACCTCAGTTTCTATTACCCAATACATCATGCCCAGCTTTCAACAAAAAAATTACAAGGCATTCTAAAAGTCAAGAAAAACTGCAATCTGAAGAGATAAAGCAAGCATTAGAACCAGATTCAGATATGGTAGAGATTTTTGAAATTATCAGACTGGGAATTTAAACTAACTATGATTAACATGCTAAAGGTTCTGTTAGAAAAAATAGACAATGTGCAAGAACAGATGGTAATGTAAACAGAGAAATGGATATTCTAAGAAAGAATCAAAAGGAAATGCTATTATAGAAGCCACAAACACTGTAACAGAAATGAAGAATGTCTTTGATGGGTTCATCCACAGACTGTACATGGCCAAGGAAATAATCTGTGAGGTGAAAGATATGCCAGTAGAAACTTCCCAAATGGAAATGCAAACCTAAAAAGAGAATTAAAAAAAGGAACAGAATATTGAAGAACCGTGAGACCATTAGAAACAGAAAAGGTATAACATACACATAATGGGAATACTAGAAGAAGAATAAAGAAAGGAGTAGAAAAAAATACTTGAATATTTGAATATTTGAAATAATAATGACTGAGAATTTTCCGAAACTAATAACAGGAACCAAACCACAAATCCAGGAAGTTCAGAGAACATGAAGCAGAATAAATACCAAAAGTCTACACCTAGCCATACCATATTCAAACTACAGAAAACTAAAGACAGTACCAAAATCTTGAAAATATAGTAACAGCTGGCCGTGCGCGGTGGCTCACGCCTGTAATCCCAGCACTTTGGGAGGCCGAGGCGGGCGGATCACAAGGTCAGGAGTTCAAGACCAGCCTGACCAACATGATGAAACCCCATCTCTACTAAAAATACAAAAATTAGCCGGGCGTGGTGGTGCATGACTGAAATCCCAGCTACTTGGGAGGCTGAGGCAGGAGAATCGCTTGAACCTGGGAAATGGAGGTTGCAGTGAGCTGAGATCAGGCCTCTGCACTCCAGCCTGGGTGACAGAGCAAGACTCTGTCTCAAAAAAAAAAGAAAATATAGTAACAGCTATTTATTATGTATGAAGCATAATATAAGCATCTTACTTATGTCACTTAATTTATGTATAAATCTCTATCTCAAGGACTTTATATTTATTTATATTTTTGCATTCTAAAATATCTCTATGGTTGTTTTATTTTTATTTTTTATTTTTATAATTTCAACTTTTAGATTCAGGGAGTACATGTGCAGGTTCGTTGCATGGGTTTATTGTGTGACACTGAGATTTGGGATACAAATGATCCCATCATTCAGATAGTGAGCATAATATCCAGCAGGGATATTTTCAGCCCTTGCCCCCATCCCTCTCTCTCCCCTATAATAGTACCCAGTGTCTATTGTTCCCATATTTATGTATATGTGAACCCAATGTTTAGCTCCCATTTATAAGTGAGAACATGTGGTATTTGGTTTTCTGTTCCTGTGTTAATTAACTTAGGATGATGGCCTCCAGCTGCATCCATGTTGCTGCAAAGGACATAATTCCATTCTTTTTTATGGCTGCATAGTATTTCATGGTGTAAATGTACCACATTTTCTTTATCCAGTCAACCATTGATAGGCACCTAGGTTTATACTATGTTTTTGCTATTGTGAATAATGCTGCAATGAACATACATATCCCCGTGTCTTTTTTGTAAGTTGGTTTCCTTTCCCTGGGATATATAACCAGTAATGGGATTGCTGGGTCAAATGGTAGTTCTCTGTTAAATACTTTGAAAAATCTCTAAACTACTTTCCACAGTGGCTGAACTAATTTACAGTCCCACCAACAATCAACAGTTTATAAACATCCCCTTTTCTCTGCAGCCTTGCCAGTATCTGTTGTTTTTTGGCTTTTTAATAATAGCCATTCTGACTGGTGTGAGATGATATCTTATTGTGGTTTTGATTTGCATTTCTCTGATGGAGCATTTTTTCACGTTTGTTGGCCGCTTGTATGTCTTCTTTTCAGAAGTGTCTGTTCATGTCCTTTGTCCATTTTTTGATGGGGTTGTTTTTTTACATGTTCAGTTGTTTAAGTTCCTTATGGATTCTGGATATTAGGCCTTCGTCAGATGCATAGTTTGTGAATATTTTCTCCAATTTTGTAAGTTTGTTTACTCGGTTGATAGTTTTTGTTTGTTTGTTTTGTTTTGTTTTGTTTTTTTGAGATGGAGTCTTGCTCTTTCACCAGGCTGGAGTGCAGTGGCGTGATCTTGGCTCACTGTCACCTCCACCTCCCGGGTTCAAGCGATTTCCCTGCCTCAGCCTCCCAAGCAGCTGGGACTACAGGCGTGCACCACCATGCCTGGCTAATTTTTTGTGTTTTAGTAGAGACGGGGTTTCACCATGTTGGCCAGGATGGTCTCAATCTCCTGACCTTGTGATCTGAAACACCTCGGCCTCCCAAAGTGCTGGGATTACAAGTGTGAGCCACCATGCCGGCCTCGGTTGATAGTTTCTTTTGCTGTACAGAAGCTCTTTAGTTTAATTAAGTCCCACTTGTCAATTTTTGTTTTTGTTGCAATTGCTTTTGAAGACTTAGCCATAAATTATTTGCCAAAGCTGATGTCAAAAAGGGTATTTCCTAGGTTTTCTTATATAATTTGTAGAGTTTGAGGTCTTACATTTAAATCTTTATTCCATCTTGAGTTATTTTTTGTGTATGGTGAAAGGTAGGAGTCCAGTTTCATTCTTTTGCATATGGCTAGCCAGCTGTCCCAGCACCATTTATTGACTATGGAGTCCTTTTCCCATTTTTTTTTTTTTTATTTTTGGAGGACTTTATAACCATTTATAGATTATAAAACAGAGAGTCAGGAAGGTTAAGGCTACCTGGTGAGTAAGTGAATGGACCAGAATTCCCAAACTCAGGGCTACTTAACCCCAAAGGCTGCATTGTGATTACTGAGAAATAGTGCTGATGAGACCTCACTTAGTATAGTGAATAAGTTATGGACCTCGGAACAGAAAGTTATGAATCTCTATATTTTGTTTATGAAGTTTAAAGCTGTGATTTCTATTAGTATGGAAATTGTCAAACAGTGTCATTTCTATCTAATATTTATATAATGAAATTGATATTGAACACAAAGATCAATCCGTAAATGAAGAAAGAAATAAAATCAAACAAATAGAAGTATTTTTTTTTTACTTCCACATAAGCTTTGAGTACTTTTTAAAGCCAAGGGAAATAACATAATTTCTTGTACTACTAATGTAATTGGGCCAGAATTTTTTTTTTTAATCTGAGTCCTGACTATCCATTCATCAAAAAATAAAAGCACTGTAAAAATAGAAACTTTCTAACTCAAAGAACTATTCCTGATGATGTAGCTAAGTCAAATAGAGCTCCCCTAACCAGCCAGAATACCAAAATGGTTCCTGAGGGAATAACTCAGTCATCTTCTAGTTTTACATCTGTATTTAGGCTGGAATTCTCTCTAACCCCAGCCTGGCTAAATCAAATTATTTCTAAAACTCCTGTCACTCAGTATGTACTTGCTCTTTGTTCATTTATATTAATTTATTATATCTACGTATTAGCTCACTGTTTCTCTGCCTGGTGGTTGCACTCTCTCTGTTTTATGCATCTAACACAGAAATTAGCAAAGGAATTAGGCCCAGGGAACAGTGTGTTCACCTGTATTGTTTTTAGCCTATTTTCTGCATATGATGTAGTGGGAGAGTTGAGGTATCTGTCACCTCGAAAACTAGCATCATTATCTTCCATGGGTCTCACACTGGTGGCTACATGTGGCAAGCCAATTGCCTTTTTGTGGAGTCCTTTTATTAGTTGTCTACTGCTGCAAAATGAATTGTCCCAGAACTTAGAGGCTTAAAATATCACACATTTATTATCTCTCAGGTTTTGTGGGTAAAGAATCTGGTCACAACTTAACTGTGTCTTCTGATCAGGGTCTCACTAGGCTGTGATCCGGATATCCACTAAACCTGGGATCTCATCTGGAGACCCGACTGGGGAATAACGTGCTTACGAGCTTACTCATGTAATTGTTGGCAGACTCAGTTCACTGGGGGCTGTTGGGCTGAGGGTTCTGTTTCCTCACTGACTGTTGCCCAGAGACCACCCTCAATTCCTTGCCATGTGGGCCTCTCCAACATGCCAGCTTGCTTTATCACAGCCAGCTAGGGTGAGAGTCTGCTAGTAAGATGAATGTCACAACGTCTTTTGATGAATTATGGAAATGAATTCCCCTCAATGTTGCCATGTCCTATAAAGTTAGAAGCAAGTTACTTAAGGGGAGGGAAATACCAAGTTGTGAATACTAGGGAGGCAGGGACCCTTTGGTGCCATCTTGGAGATATCTACCACAGCATTTATAGTGGTCTGAAGGGTGGTAGAATTAGGGAATTTTGTGTCTTGTTAATAAAAAAAAAAAGACTAGGAAATCAAAAATATTTCTAGAGCCAGAAATGAGTTTAAATCCCAGCTTGGCTACTTCTAATAAGTCTAGTTTTGGGTAAGTTTCTTGACTTCTTTAGGTCTCCTTTGGGAAATTTCTTCTTTGGGAAATATGAGAATAAAAATATTGGCTTTGCCTAGCAGTTGTAAGTATATAGGAAAAGTACCTGTTGGTCTCCCACATAGTGGGTGTGAGTGTCTACTGCATGTTAATATCCCTTCACCTTCCTTAAGGCTACATTGAGATCAGCCTGTTAGGTATCTCAACCTTGCCATAAATCTCCTGGAAGTTCTAGAAATATGTTAAGTTATCATGATTTTTGTAATATCACACCAGAACCACACATTGATTAACCCAGCATTCATTACATGATTCATGGTTTCCAATCATGATATTTTCATAAAATAAACCAAAGGACTCAGATCTGGCCTTATAGTGTCATAAGATTTTTCTGCTATCCTCATGCCATGGCCTATGTGCACAAATAGAAATCTAAGTTGCCTTCCAACTCTAAAGTATTTGTTGTCCCTCATTACATTCTGTGTACTACACAGTAATTGATTACTTTGTCTAAACTCAGTACTACTTCCTTTAGAACAATTTTTGAGGACCATTATGTGATTAAAAGACATTCTAGCCTGCTTGTCAATTATTTGCTTGAGGTGAAAAAAAAGGAAAAAGGACAAGTGAAATTCATGTTTGAGCTGTCTGCAGAAACCAAAGTAGCACCAGCCACGTACCAGTAATATTAGCACTGGTGGCCTGCCAGGTGAGGGGGGATGAAAAAGGTTGTCCCTGAAATGAGTGTTGATCTGATGCCTTCAACTCCGTGCTTCTTTCTAATATTAGACATTTTAGAAGGCTGATTATAACACCAATAAGAACTAGACATAATAAGAATTTACTCTATACATAAAAATTCCAATGACAGTCAACATGAAGAAGAAAAAAATTCACCCATAAATACCATCATGGTGACAAAGAATCAAAGATCCATCTTCTCTTACCCCAGTATGTGGTGTGTCTTCTATTTGGCCCCAGGATAGACTGAGAAACACAAAAATGGATAGCTATCATCTAATAAATGCCTGTTAAATGATGGTGCTTACAAAAGACAGTCTCTAAAATTCCTATAACAACCATACAATACAGACGCTCTTGCTTTCTTTTTCTCCTTCCTCCCCTTCTTTTCTTTCCTACCTTCTCTTCCCTTCTCTTCTCCTCCCACTCGCTCTCCTTAGAAATATAAATGAGGGGACTGATGAGCTCAGAGTGGGTAAAGATGCCCATTGCCACACAGCTGGCTAGTGACTTCACAGCCCAGAACTTTTCTTCTTCATCTTTCTGGCTTGAAGTAGAAATTCATGGAAAAATAAATTTAATAACAGAAGCAAAATGGAGTGAGAGATCAAAGTGCTAAATTGCTGTCACAAAACTGGGTGGAGACTTGAATCAATAACATTTAAAGGATTCTGATGAGACATTTCATAGGATATAAAGCAAACTAGGAGAGAGGAGGGGAGCATCAATACATGCCACACGCAGTTGCCAGACCCTTAGGCAATCCAAAATAATGAGCAACATATCTGCTTTTGATAGGTTCCCAGTCATGTGGACAAGGCAGAGTAGTCAAAAGATGTTTTAATGCAATGTGACAAGTACTATAGCAAAGATATGAACCTAGTGAGGAACAGAGCAGAGAGAGGAATCCTGCAGGGACACATTTTGGGGAGTGGAGCTTTGGAGAATAATTGCTCTGAAAAGAGAACATGAGAAACCCTACAGGTCACAGACACAGTTTGCAAGGCCCCAGCAGCAATGCCCCACTGCAAATGCAGCAACCTGCCATGCCCGCTGTGGTCTAAGCATTGATAACAAAATGGAATAACTGTTTCAGAACAGCAGCAGCTAAGTTTGCAGCTCTGTGACTGTACTTGAAGTCACTTTCAAAGCCAGCCCCCTACTCAGTGCCTGCTCTCTGTTCATTTAAATAACAGAGATAATAAGGAACAGCTGATGGGCAAAGTCTGGAGAAGAAAACGGGATTGACTGGAGAGATTTTTAAGGAGTAACAAACAATGCATCGAACATGGGTTTTGCATGTTTGCTTGTCTCATGGAGACAACTTGTTACCAACTATATTTGGTAACAAGCACTACTATTGACTCATGATTTCCTTAATGCCTTAGTATCTATCATGTATATGTCTACTTTGACATCAGGGCATGGAAAGTTCTAGTCAACAATTCCTGGGTCTAATTTCGGTAGTTCCATTCTCTGTGACCTCACAATGGGAGCCAGCAGCCTTCCATCTTGTGACGGTGACTTGCTCTTCTAGGTGGAGTGGGAGGAGCACCGACTATGTGCTGGGACAGGGCTGGCTTCAAGGTCTGCTTCAGCCCCTTGCTGGCTGCATGACTCCGGCAAATCACTTAACCTCTCGGTAAAATGGGAGACGTTGCACCTGCTTTCCTTGTAAGGTGAGCAGAGGACTGAATAATGCACATACTGGCATTCATTGTAGAATTTCTATTCTGGTGGTGATAGTCAATTGGTTCTTTATGCAAACGGAGGTGATATCAACACTGAAGATTCTGAGTGAATTGTTAAACTCTGGTGAATTGCTCTGTGAGTGGTTAGGCAAAAATGAAGAGGACTGCTCTGCTGGACAGGCCCAATTTATTAGGCCCCGCTCTAAATATGACTTTTATCCCCATACTTTTTAAATAATTAGCTTTTGAACTATTTTACATCTGAAAATAAAAGACAGAATATGGTAAATATCTGGCTTTCCCAGACATTCAATATGTAGTACTTTGAATGGATTAATTTATATTAGGTCACTTTAAAATCAGCACCCAAATTTTTGCAAAAAGAGTATGTTGATAGATGTATCTTTGTTTAAATGGGGGCCCAGGGTCAGCGGGTAGAGATAACACCACGCTTTATTCAAGAAGTATTCAAATCATGAATCTTCCTGACTTATAACTATAAGATACTCATTATTTATGATCAATTGTTTTAGAAATCACATGAAGGTTATTTGGAAGCATTTAGACACCTTCTCCTAAACTAAGTTCGTAATGTCAACCTGCCCCCCAAGCAATCGTTGAATTCATTGATGGGAGATATATAGAAAAGAAGTGTGTTTAAATTGTCATTAATAAAACCTCAAAAGTCCCCTTCAAGCATAGAAAGGGGGACCCAGACTTTCCACACACTCCACCCTCCACACTTGTGGTGAACCATATTGTTCTTAGAGAAGAATGCTAGGTATGCACCTACCATCTCTGATGAAGCATATTCTTTCTGGCCAATCACCCTGAACAAGGCCTAGTTTGGGTTTTGTTAATAAGAACGGCAAGATGTTAAATAGATCACAAGGTGCAAGCTACTAGTAGAGGGTGTAAAGCAAAACCACAAATCAGATTGATGGACTATGGTGACTGTTTTTCTCTTTGGCCCAGACAAAAATGTGGGGCTTACACAAAGCACTTCATTAACCCATCAAAAAAAAAAAAAAATCATTAAAAAAAAAAAAACTGAAAAAAAAAACTGAATTTTCTTCTTTCTGTAAACAGCCCTTTAAAAAATTATGCCATTCATGCCAAATACGTATCTGGTATAAAATCAATAACCGCAAAATACCATACAAGAAAATGTTGAAAGCAAACAAAATCACATTATACTGTGACTATGCCATACAAGTGTGTCACATTGGCCAGCTTCCTGTACAGTGTCAAAAATCCATGCACAATTGTTGACGGCTTTTAAAATGCACTTTTTCAATTAGAATAAAATTATTCCTGGGCAAATAATAAAGTTTATGAAGAACAAACTTTTTCTAAATCCATGTCAGCTTTACACAAGAAGGCTGATGAAGATTTATGGCAAATTTCTTGCTTATTCTTTCTTCCCACCAAGTGCCTCTTGGTAAGCAAACTTACAGCCTCATTCTTCCATGGGAAAAACAGTGTATAGAGATTTGGTTGCTGGCCTGTACCAAGTAAAGGCAGATAAGAAGTTTTATGGGTCGCAAGATTTAGACTTGGAGGATTTGCTCTTGGATTATAACCAAGGCAAGGGAATGAGGCAGTTGGAACACATTTTTTTAGGTTGTCTTTATAGATTGTTTGCTGATTAATGGCCTTTTCAGAGTTGTAAAATCTTCTAAGGCCAATGCCAGGGCTAGTTCTGCTCTTGCATTTGCTATTCTAAATACATTGTCATTAAAGTTAGTTATTTTAGCAAAAGGCAGAGACAAACGACTTGTTTTTTCATTGGTTTCAAACTAAAACCAGCTCTCTTCTTTCCCTTTAAAGAACTCTTCATACAAATATTATGATCTTTAAATGTCTGGTTTGAAACCAGTTTTAAGATTGCTCCACCAACTGAAAATAATGCCGAGTCTCAGAGGCAATTATTTGTGGGCCCTGGTTGTTTTTTAAAGAAGTGTAATCTTGGCATGCAATGCTGGATGAAAGCATAAAATTCTATGATGAATGTCAGGAAGTCGTCCTACAAGAGCAATCCGGGCCTTGTGGCATTTTAGCAAAACACTGAGCAACATCCACCACTCAAACACAGCAACAAATGCTAAAAGGACAATAAGTGTCCATTCTGGGTTGATAAGTTTATAGTGTCCAAGAAATAAAACGTGGCAGAATATGTTGAAATACAAAAATAATTAGAGTATAACCTGACCTTTTTTCTTAGCTTTTCATATCACAATGTTTGGAACAGTGGTTTTCAACCTTGAGGTGGTTTTTCTTTCCAAGGGACATTTTGCAATGTCTGCAGGCATTTTTGATTGTCACAGCTTGGGGGGAGAAGGTGCGATGCTCCTGGCATCCAGTGTGGGTGGAGGCCAGGGATAATACTGCTCAACATCCTACCATGCATAGGACAGCCCAGACACAGAGAATTATCTGATCCAATATGAGAATAGTGCCTAGGCTGAGAAATCCTGCTCTGGAGTCATCACTGAGTCCATAGAAAGTACTAATTATGGGGAGATGGGGTGTGGATATGTTTTCATTGGCTCAGCATATGTGTAAATTAAGAAAAGGTCAGAAGCTTGACATTTTTCACCTTCCAGTCTCTTAATGGATCAATTGTTATTTTAGAGATTAAAAAGGAAAAAAAACACCCTAGGTAAGTAATGAATTTATAATGCTGTCATGTCCTTTCTTGTTCCTTGATCTGCTTCCAAAGAGAAAAGAAAGGAAATCGTCCACACACTGAAGTTAACACTTATTTTGTGGTTGGGTTAATTAAACAGAAAAAGAATGGCAGTCACCATTTGGGGAAGGTAGTATCCATGTCTTAATTATAGATTTCCTCAAAATGCATAGTGCTCCGGGCAGTATTGGTTGCTCTGAGGTGCTGGTGCAAACTGTCATCACACTTTGTGATTTATAGGGTGTGTCACCTTCAGTCACTCAGTTCAAGTTCCTTGGCTCTGTGCTTGCTGACTGGTTTCTGTGTGATGGTTGATCTTGTATTGTGAGCAGCTGGTTTCTCTTAAATGCCTGTGTCTATGTTTGCTACATTTCTATGACAATGTGTTCACACCAATATAATTATGACTGCATTAGCACTTGCCCTGTAAACCACATGATTCAGGGGTTTATGAGTAGGTAATAAAAACTCACTTCAGGCTGAAACTTGTCTCAGACATGGAACCTTGGGGGTGCGGACAGTTGTAAATGGTCGGTATGGGTTAGGGCCTTCTGAAGTTTGTGGTCATTAGTCTCATTTGTTGTTACCCTTCTGCAGAGCCAAGACTATGTGCTGTGGGATTTATATCTTTCATCATTTAGCAAAACACAGGACCTTTGCCAAGTTTCATCAGCATTCATTAATTCTTTCAACAAATATTTGAGTGCCTATAATGGGCCAGGGGCAGGTGAACAGCCCAGAGTTCATGTTCTCATACAGCTTCTATTCTAGTGGACAGAGAAGTGGCAGGGAAGGAGGGAGCGAGAGAAGGAGAAAGGGAGCAAGGCAAGAAGGGGAGGAGGAAAGAAGAGAAGAGGAAGGGAGGATGGGATGGAAGGAAGAATATCAGATGGTCAGGGCTTTACAAAGGATTAAAATAGAGTGAATTGTGGCTACTTTAGAACAGTAGACAAGGACAGTCTCTGTGGAGGTGACCTGAATGACAAGTCAGCCATGTGAAGGGCATGCCAGGCAGAGGCATGAGCTAGGATGCTCCTCCAAGGCTTGATGGACAGGAAGGCCCATAGGCTGGTGCAGAAAGGGCAAGGGCAAGATATGGCCCATGTGATAGCCAATGGAGCTGGGGCCTCTAAGCCCTTCTAAACAGGGGTTAGGAGCTTGGCTTTTTAAGAAGGAGAGGGGCATGGGCTGATTTCAGTTTTAAATAGATCTCTCTGGCAAATGTGGGCAGGAGAGGGAGCAGGGAGACCAGTTGGGAGGCTATGGCTGAAATCGGGATGGCGACATTGTGAACTTCCTTGCAGGGCCTCATTTGCAATGTCCTTTCAGGGAACAGAAATCAGCTGAGGAATGTCCAAGGAGTGAGGTGCAGGCTGATATCCTCCTCCTGCTAGAAGCACCATCCACATGAGATCCCTGAGATCAGAAGGGATGCATGGCCTTTGCCAATCAGTTTGTTCATCTGTAAAATGGGCTTTATAATGCATAATCTGCAGAACTGTGGCAGGGATCAGCAATGTATGAAAAGCTCCTAGTCCATGCCCAGCAATAATCATTTGATGTCCAAGCAAATCTGTTAACTCCTATAAGCAGATCAGGTGTCCACGACTACTTTCCACAGATGTGGGAAGGCAAAATATTACCTTTTAATTGCTCTCAAGACATAATAGAACACATTTTGTATTCGAATTGATGTATATGGAGCTATTGCAGTTACTGAAATAATTTATTTTTCAGCTGCTCTTCAGTTTCCAAATCTTCTTAGCTCCTATTTCTCTCTTGCTTCCCACATTTGTAGGACTTTTAATATGCACTGCGTCAAACTGCCTTCCAGAAAGATAGTGCCAAATCATATGAGAATGTCCTTCTCCTTTTTTTAGTTGAGATGTAATTCACATACCATAAATTCATCCTTTCAAAGTGTACAGTTCAGTGGTTGTCTAGTATAGTCACAGAGTTCTGCAACTATCACCACTAATTAATTCAGAACATTTTCATCACCCTATAAAGAAATTCTGTGCCCATCAGCAATCACTCCCCACTTCCCCCTCCTTACAGCCCCTGGCAACCACTAAGCTGCTTTTTGTCTCTATGGATTTGCCTCTTCTGGTCATTTCATATAGATGGAATCATACAATATGTGGCCTTTTCCATCTGGCTTCTTCCATTTAGCGTGTTTTCAAGGTTCATTCATGTTGTAATTAGCTCCTATTTTTGAGCTGTATATTTATTTATATATTTCAAAATAGGAATTTGTTTGCATAGTAGTTATAGCAAGTAGAACATTCTACCAATATGTTTTATTTTATCACAAGGGAGAATACGTGTTCGGTCAGTCAGAGTTTATTGATTTATTCTCATTACCTTATTGGATCTTACAACTATAATATTCTCTTTTAGGTACCACTGCAGTATTACCATCAATGGTTTTCTTTTTCCCATTTGTTTTGGAGCTGTCTCCCTTGTTCTCAGTTCATTTTTTCCTTTCCTTCTTTGTAGTCTGGTGCAGGGCTGGCATACTGCAGCCCACAGTCCAAATGTGACTTGCCACCTATTTTTGTAACCAAAGTTTTATTGGAACATGGCCATCCCCATTCATTTACATATTGTCTATGTCTGGTTTTACATTAAAACAATAATGATGACTTGTCGCAACAGAAATCATATGGCTCACAAAGCTTAAAATATTTATAACAAGTTTGCTGATCCCTGGTCTAATGTCTGACTGAGGATAGGACCTCAGTGTTTATTTGGTTTTAATCAGAATGATTTGTGTCTCATCCTGACTTCTCTGGGCTGGGGCAACTCACAGAGAGAACCATGAAGATGATGAAAGCATTTGTTAAAATAGCACTTTTCCTCTATATGAGAGGGTAAAAATATTATTTCAATGAAAATAAGTTAGAATATTTTTAATATTCCAAGACTATTGGTGAATGTAACTGTTACCTGAAGTATTGCAAATGTCATATTGTAAGCACACACACACACACACACACACACACACACACACATGCATACCACCCAATGACACATGCGTGTGTATCAAACTTGATGGTGGGTAAATTACTTAAACCTTCCTAAACTCAGAAATTGCTGGGTTCCAGGGGCTCCAGCTACAGGCTTCGGCGATTGTCCCACTTGGGCTCCCGTTATGATCAGGACCCACATGTCTGGAGTCTTATGGTAAACACCAGCCAATTTTTGTTATTGCCTCTTCTGCTTTTCTGCCAGTGCCAACTGCCGCCTTTTATCTGGGCTGAGATGTTACCTCAAAGCAACCTATTTGGCTTGGATGCTGCTTCCTTCCTTTCCTCTTCAAATTTGAGGGGCAACAAAGACTTTATGGTCATATTAGCCATCATGTTTCCTAAACAAACTTGAAACATGGTCTTGTTTAATTTTTTCTATTTCCAGATGCCTCCCTTGTAAACCTTCCCCCTTTGATAGCAACCTCTGTATTGACCTCCTTGTAGCCCTGGCTCATGTTTCCCATGTGCCCCATTCTCTTTACATTCTCATCTTCCCCACCAGTCTTTGAGCCTTTGAGGAAAGAGACTGTTTTCTTTTCCCGTCTGTGCTCCCAATGCCTAATGAAGAGTGTGGTACTCACAAGGTGCTGAACAAATGTCAGTTGAATGCCTGCATGCATGCACTTAAAACTTCAAGAATTTTCCTTCATATATGCTGTTTTATTCACCCATAACTTCCTTATATTAACATTGCTTTTAAACAATACTTTATTTTATGAAAGATTCAGATGTCTATCTTCAGCAACGATATTGCCTACCCTTTCATCCATCCATTCAACTGTCATTAGCAAAACAACTATGTTCCCTGTAAAATACACAAAATTGTGCCAGGTCAGGTGACAGATACTATACAAAGAATCAAAATACAAACACACATATATACATTTATAAAATATGATAAGAGCTCAGAGGGAAAATGATTTGGTGTTGTGGAAGAATCTATATGAAGAAAAACTGATTTAGATTGAGGAATGTGAATGTTAGGGTGTTGACTGGAAAAGAAAATTCAGTTTAGATGGTTCGAATGAAAATTTGTTGATGAAGGGGCTACTTTCAGAGGTGGGTCAGTGTTAAGGGAACACAGGAGAGATGCTGACTTGCCCAGAGACTTGCATCAGCTGTAGGAGCAAGGGAACAGAATGTGGCACCAGGGCTTACTGAGAGCTGGAGTTCTGGTACTAGTGGGAGGAACTCACTCCCAGAATGGCACCCAAGTAGGAAAGGGGATGAAAATACCTGGATGTCCATTACCTGCAGCCTTCAGATTTTTTACCAATGCTGCCTAATGGCCAAACCCAACCCAGAGCCAGCCAGCAAGGGTGCTGGAGTCACACTGACACATGGGGATGGAGCATACAGCAGGGGAGAGAGGGGTGGAAAATGGATAAGGAAGCAGAGCACGGCCTGGGCAACATAGTGAGACCCCATCTCTACAAAAAATTAAAAATAAAAAAAATTAGCTGGGCGTGGTGGGACCCATAGTCCCAGCTACTTGGGAGGCTAAGTCTGGGAGGTTGAGTTGTGATTGAGCCACTGCACTACTGCCTGGGCGACAGAGTGAGACCCCATCTCAAAAGAAAAGGAAAAAAAAGAAAGCAAAGCAGGAAAGGAAATGGGAAGTTAAGAAAAGCCTTTTTAGGGTGTGATATTTAGGTCATGATACGAAACGTAAGAGTTTAGTGGTAGGGGGAGGATATTTCCAGTTAGAGGGAACAGACTGTGTGGAACCTCTGTGCAGGGAAAATGATTTGGGGATCACTGTGGCTAAGGCAGGGTGAACAAGGTGAGAGGATGAGGTAGGCAGGGTCCAGGTCATCGATGCCTTGTAGTTGTTGAAGCAAGTTTGATTGTTATCCCCAGAGCAGTGGGGATCTGTTAAAGAGGGCTGAACAGGAGACAATCTGATCCTGGTGTGCAACAGTCTGGAGAGAAAGAGACAGTGAGGGCTCTGTCAAGGGTGGGGCAGAAGAATGATGAACTCGTTCCCCTATAATGTGGAATCCCCCACCCTACCTACTTAGGTATTATTAGGCCACTTCCAGAAAGATTGCACAGTCATGTGTCACTTAACGACGAGACTATGTTCTGAGAAATGCATCGTTAGGCAATTCTATGATTGTGCGAACATAGAGTGAACTTACACAAACCTAGATGGTGCAGCCTGCTACACACCTAGGCTGTATGGTAGAGCCTATCGCTCCTAGGATACAAACCTGCACAGCATGTGACTGTACTGAATACCGCAGGCAACTGTAACACAATGGTATTTGTGTATCTAAACATAGAACAGATACAGTACGAATATGGTATATAAGATTAAAAATGGTACACCTGTAAAGGGCAGCTCTATTATAATCTTATGGGGATATGTCATATATGCAGTCCCTCACTGATCAAAACGTTGTTATGTGGTGCGTGACTGCACTTTGTCTTAATTTCACTGACAGATGTAAAATAAGATAAGAGCATTTATTCAAGAGTAGATTACTTACATTTTTAATCTATTCATTGTCATATAATTGTAAATTCCTCTGTAGTGTAGCCAGCGTAAATTTTATTTATTTATTTATTTATTTATACAGAGTCTTGCTCTGTCACCCAGGCTGGGGTGCAGTAGTGCAATTACGGCTCACTGCAGCTCTGATCTCTAAGGCTGAGGCAATCCTCCCACCTCAGCCTCCCAAATAGCTGGGACCACAGGCACACACCACCACACCTGGCTGATTTTGTTCGTTTGTTTGTTTGTTTTGTGTTTGTTTTGTTTTTGTTTTTTGGCTTTTTTTTTTTTTTTTTTTTTTTTTTTGGTAGAGACAAGGTTTCACCATGTTGCCCAGGCTGGTCTCAAACTCCTGGACTCAAGTGATCCTCCTGCCTCGGCCTCCCAAAATACTGGGATTACGGGTGTAAGCCACCACATCCGACTGAACTTCTTTATTTAAAATCTGGAAAGGATGATATCCTTAGCAAACGATTTCTAAACCTTGGCACTACTGGCATTTGGGGCCTGATAATTCTCTGTTGTGGGCTGTCCTTTGCCCTCTAGGTATTTAGCAGCATTCCTAGCCTCTACCCATTACATGCCAGTAACATCCACCCCCCAAACTATGACAACCAAAATGTCTCCAGGTATTGCTGAAAATCCCTGGGTGGCATAGTCCCCCACCCCCACCCCAGTTGGGAACCACTGCAGTTTGGCACATACAATGGTGTTGATCTTCTTTTTGCCACATGGGTTTATTATTTCGCACCTATTTTCCCAGGGATTTGGAATTCCCTGAAAACAGAGATGGTGCTTCGTTCTTCTCCCTGACTGCATTTGCTATGAACACAATAAGCAACATATTAGGAGATCAATATATATTTGCAGGAAAATTGAATGAACAATGAATAGATCTTAAAGGTGACACAACCATGAACGTGGGATTAGGATTCAAGGAAACTTAAGTCATTCTCTCACTGGTGATTACTCTAATTAAGGATAAGATCACTAGAAAGAGTATGGAAGGAAGTTAGAGACTGTCCAAGCTGTATAAAATATTACTATTTTATATATAATTTAAATAAATCCATTACACTTTACAAAGTCATTAATTGTCTGGATTAACTTCTCTAGTCAGATTCAGCTAATCAGTTTCTCTGATCTGTATCTCCTTGAATTGAGGAAATGTGACAGCTGACATCTGAGCTTTTGAACCAAAATTTGGATCAAATTCTGGCAACCTGGGTGATATCAGCCAAAAAGTATAACATGCCTGAATTTCAGTTCCCTCATCTGTAAAATGATGATGGTGATAACTATTTCACCATTAAATTAAGAACTGTGATAATGAATGTAAAGGGCAAATTCTAAACTGTAAAGTATTATATCAACATTTATTATCATTAATAAGAGTTAATCAGAGGTCATTAGGGAATCCTGTTTGATTTTTATGTTTTCCTTAAAAAGTTGTTTATTTTTTAAGTTGTTTAACTTGCATTTATACTACATTTTAGGGGGGAAATTACTGTTAGGAAGAAAAGTGGTTTTTTGCCTTTCTTTAGATAGAAGTGGTTTTTGGGCCAGGTGCAGTGGCTCAGACCTGTAATCCCAGCCCTTTGGGAGGCTTAGCCGAGAGGATTGTTTGAGCCCGGGAGACCAGCCTGGGCAATATAGTGAGATCTTGTCTCTATTTTAAAAAGAAAAGAAGGAAAAGAAGAGAAGAGAAGAGAAGAGAGGAGAGGAGAGGAGAGGAGAGGAGAGGAGAGGGGAGGGGAGGGGAGGGGAGGGGAGGGGAAGGGAGGGGAGAGGAGAAAAGAGAAAAGAGAAAAGAAATGAAAAAAGAAAAAACAAGAGAAAAGAGAGTGGTTTTAATATTCTTAAAATAATTCTTTTGGTTATGCAAGTAGTACATGGAAACATTCTTATTATACAAGATTCAAATTTTAAAAAATATATAAAGTAGATTCATTTAAAACAAATAGATCCCTCATTACCCCCACTATTACTACGCACTCAAGGGAAACCAGTTTTAACAGTTTGGTGTTTCAGTTAATTTTCTACGCTTTAACATACATTTGTTTTTAACATAGCTAGGATTATATATTTTCTACTGTGGTATCTTTTTTCAGTCTTAAAAAATTTTGCCATCATGTTCTAATAAATGGCAGATTATTGAATAAATATAGTGTCTCTTTTTAGACTTACCAGCCTATTCCTTGTCTAAGTTAACTGTCCACAATAAACCTGTATCTTTTCCTACTGTCTTAGAACAGTTTGAGAACATCAAATGTGTTGTGTGGACTCTGGGAGCTTGTTGAATTACACTTGTATTTTTCTTTTTTTTTTTTTACTTTAAGTTTTAGGGTACATGTGCACAACGTGCAGGTTAGTTACATATGTATACATGTGCCACATGTGCCATGTTGGTGTGCTGCACCCATTAACTCGTCATTTAACATTAGGTATATCTCCTAATGCTATCCCTCCCCCCTCCCCCCACCCCACAACAGGCCCAGGTGTGGGATGTTCCCCTTCCTGTGTCCATGTGTTCTCATTGTTCAGTTCCCACCTATGAGTGAGAACATGCAGTGTTTGGTTTTTTGTCCTTGTGATGGTTTGCTCAGAATGATGGTTTCCAGCTTCATCCATGTCCCTACAAATGACATGAACTCATCCTTTTTTATGGCTGCATGGTATTCCATGGTGTATATGGGCCACATTTTTTTAATCCAGTCTATCATTGTTGGACATTTGGGTTGGTTCCAAGTCTTTGCTATCGTGAATAGTGCCGCAATAAACATACGTGTGCATGTCTTTATAGCAGCATGATTTATAATCCTTTGGGTATATACCCAGTAATGGGATGGCTGGGTCAAATGGTATTTCTAGTTCTAGATCCCTGAGGAATCGCCACACTGACTTCCACAATGGTTGAACTAGTTTACAGTCCCACCGACAGTGTAAAAGTGTTCCTATTTCTCCACATCCTCTCCAGCATCTGTTGTTTCCTGACTTTTTAATGATCGCCATTCTAACTGGTGTGAGATGGTATCTCATTGTGGTTTGGATTTGCATTTCTCTGATGGCCAGTGATGATGAGCATTTTTTCATGTGTCTTTTGGCTGCATAAATGTCTTCTTTTGAGAAGTGTCTGTTCATATCCTTCGCCCACTTGTTGATGGGGTTGTTTGTTTTTTTCTTGTAAATTTGTTGGAGTTCATTGTAGATTCTGGATAGTAGCCCTTTGTCAGGTGAGTAGATTGCAAAAATTTTCTCCCATTCTGTAGGTTGCCTGTTCACTCTGATGCTAGTTTCTTTTGCTGTGCAAGAAGCTCTTTGGTTTAATTAGATCCCAGTTGTCAATTTTGGCTTTTGTTGCCATTGCTTTTGGTGTTTTAGACATGAAGTCCTTGCCCATGCCTATGTCCTGAATGGTATTGCCTAGGTTTTCTTCTAGGGTTTTTATGGTTTGAGGTCTAACGTTTAAGTCTTTAATCCATCTTGAATTAATTTTTGTATAAAGTGTAAGGAAGGGATCCAGTTTCAGCGTTCTACATATGGCTAGCCAGTTTTCCCAGCACCATTTATTAAATAGGGAATCCTTTCCCCATTTCTTGTTTTTCTCAGGTTTGTCAAAGATCAGATAGTTGTAGATATGCAGCATTATTTCTGAGGGCTCTGTTCTGTTCCATTGATCTATATCTCTGTTTTGGTACCAGTACCATGCTGTTTTGGTTACTGTAGCCTTGTAGTATAGTTTGAAGTCAGGTAGCCTGATGTCTCCAGCTTTGTTCTTTTGGCTTAGGATTGACTTGGCGATGCGGGCTCTTTTTTGGTTCCACATGAACTTTAAAGTAGTTTTTTCCAATTCTGTGAAGAAAGTCATTGGTAGCTTGATGGGGATGGCATTGAATCTATAAATTACCCTGGGCAATATGGCCATTTTCACGATATTGATTCTTCCTACCCATGAGCATGGAATGTTCTTCCATTTGTTTGTATCCTCTTTTATTTCATTGAGCAGTGGTTTGTAGTTCTCCTTGAAGAGGTCCTTCACGTCCCTTGTAAGTTGGATTCCTAGATATTTTATTTTCTTTGAAGCAATTGTGAATGAGAGTTCACTCATGATTTGGCGCTCTGTTTGTCTGTTATTGGTGTATAAGAATGCTTGTGATTTTTGCACATTGATTTTGTATCCTGAGACTTTGCTGAAGTTGCCTATCAGCTTAAGGAGATTTTGGGCTGAGACGATGGGTTTTTCTAGATATACAGTCATGTCATCTGCAAACAGGGACAATTTGACTTCCTCTTTTCCTAATTGAATACCCCTTATTTCCTTCTTCTGCCTGACTGCCCTGGCCAGAACTTCCAACACTATGTTGAATAGGAGTGGTGAGAGAGGGCATCCCTGTCTTGTGCCAGTTTTCAAAGGGAATGCTTCCAGTTTTTGCCCGTTCAGTATGATATTGGCTGTGGGTTTGTCATAGATAGCTCTTATTATTTTGAGATACGTCCCATCAATACACTTGTGTTTTTCACAATGGCACTATCAGACAATCTAAAAATTTTGAAAATACAACTCGTAGGCTGGGTGCGGTGGCTTACACCTGTAATCCCAGCAATTTGGGAGGCCGAGGCAGACAGATTACCTGAGGTCAGGAGTTCAAGACCAGCCTGGTCAATATGGTGAAACCCCGTCTCTACTAAAAATACAAAAATTAGCCGGGCGTGGTGGCATGTGCCTGTAATCCCAGCTACTCGCGAGGCTGAGGCAGGAGAATTGCTTGAGCCCAGGAGGCGGAGGTTGCAGTGAGCCGAGATTGTCCCACTGCACTCCAGCCTGACTGACAGAGCGAGACTCTGTCTCAAAGAAAAAAAAAAAAAAAAAAGAAAGAAAAGAAAAAGAAAAAGAAAGAAAGAAAAGAAAAGAAAATACAACTTGTAAGAGGAGTTGGCATTGATGTTAGTCGGTGAGTTCCCATAACGAAAGGCACATAGAAAACCGTCAATTGTATTTGACATTCAGGTTTTCAAATCTCATATGAATGCTGCCATTGCCCATTGTTGGAAAGTAACATACGTTTCCCATTCACTTTTGTGTGAAGGCATTGTGAAGTGTAAGTTCTTTGGAGTGCTGTATTTTTGAGTCAGTGTGGGTATGTAATCCCTATAAAAATCTAATGAGGTTTATTACATTGATGGCAGAATATACTTAATTGTTAACCACCTTAATGTTTGGTTTGGTGTGGTTACTTTCATGTATTTTAATTTTATAGCTATGTAAAAACAGGATAAAGTAGAGAACTCTGAAATAAAGTAGAATGAATTGTATTTTATTCTTTTTATATAAAAATAAATATTTTTTATTTGTAGCAAAATATTGATCTATTTTGAAGTCGAAAATTTTTCATCAAATTGATGGGAAAACTGCTTTTATATCAGCAAGAATATCTTTCTGCCAATAGGAGTCCCATTTTTTCAAAAAAAAAAAAAAAGAGCTACAAGTCTGTTTTTAATCTCACATTTAGTTAAGGAACAATTCTGATGGAGGTAGAGGATTGCCAAAGGAAAATGCTTTCCTGCTGCTAAAGAAATGATGAAGCAGGCACTGTGTTTATTTTTATAACAATGTATTTTGATCCTGTGACAAATGTTTCACCATAGCTTTAACATTTTTCCTATTCTAAACTAAATTGTGTATGTTAACATTCTGATCTGTCTCAACTTCTAAGAACACTAGGATGTATTGTTGGTGTTGAGGACTTTTCTTTCTGGTTTCCTGTACATTTAATTCAATTACATGGTTGTTGAGTGTCTCGCATTTGCAAAGTACCAGCTAGATGCTGTTGCATGATAGAAGGACAATTAAGCCAACAGCTCTCCATCTGGGGGAGGGCAAACTCATCCCCAAGTAACTTAGGTACAAAGAAGAGCGTAATAAGTTATATAAGAGAATTAGAAAAAAAGGTGATGAGGAAAACAAGGAGGGAAGTAAATTTAAATAAGGATGGTCCTGCAGGTCTTCTTGGAAGAGGTGAAAATAGAGATTTACATTAAAAAATGGATAAATTTAATAGACTGGTATGAAAGTGTGGAGATTGGAGAACAAATATTCCTAGATAAACTGAAAATCTTGAAATACGGCACCAAGATGACACTGTGGCTGTCTATTTAAGAATATAGTAATGGGAGCAGAACTCCCATTACTGTACTGTCCAGTATGGCCAGCCACTAGCTGTCCAATATGGCTATTCAGATTTGAATTAAATTAAATACAGCTAAAAATTCAGTTTCTCAGTCACGCTAGCCACATTTAAAGTGCTTAATACCCATCAGGGGCTAGGGAGTGTCCAAGGAGTGGTGGAAAGATTGTTAATCAGTGTATCTCAAACTTTAGCATGCACCTGGAGAGCTTGTTAAAACACCAAGTGCTGGGACCTACCCCCAGAAATTCTGCATATGTAGTTCTGGGGTAGAACTTGCAATTCTGCTTGTCTAACAAGCTCCCAAGTGATGTTGATGCTGCCGGGCAGGGCCACTTTGAACAGTGCTTCCCAAATGATTACTGTTTTAAATTTTTGATTGATCATATACTGATACATATATTTTTCAGCAGTAAAAGTAAATTACTAGAAAAAGTATAAAAAATTATTTTAAAAGCTACAAAATTTTAAAACTATATTACTAGATTCAACAGCTGCATAATTACATCTCAATAATATAATCAGAACAAATGTGGGAAAAAAGAAAAGAATGCCTAGGAAAGTTTCTTAATGACTGCTCCCTATTTCTCTGTGTATCTCCATCATGAACCATACCAAGGGGTTCACTGACCACACTGGCCCATGGGCTACACTGTTGTAATCTGAATATCGGCTTGAGGATCCTGCACTTCATGCTGTTGGTAATAGCAATTCCTCACATCTTTTGAGGAAGAAAATGATGTAATCTAAATCATAGGAAGAAAAACGAGGTGGCAATGGAGAGAAGTAATGAAGAAAGGGTGCTGCCCAAGCCAGGGAGACCAATTCCAAGGCCATGACAAAATCCAGGCAGAAGGAACTAAGAGCGGCAGACAGGAAGGGTCAGATGCCAAACACATTGAGGTCATAGAATCAACAGGATTGGGCGGCTAATTGGATGTGGGGTGTGAGGAAGAAAAGAGATTTCATGATGACTTGGAGGTTTCAATCCTGAGCAATTGAAAGGGTGGCAATGGCATTAACCAAAATGTGAAATTCAAGAAGCACCTGAATCACTTTACACTGAGGTGCAGATGCAAATTCTTTTGTTATCCCTGAGGTCGAATTTATGCTTCATTCATCTGTGTGGACTCTTGTTTCAGAGGTGTACTTTATAAGTCATTGTTCCACACACAAAAAAGCATCCTGATGGATGAGTGACTCATACACAGTTTATTTGCATGTGAGATGGACATTTAAAATGGCAAAGATAAATGATTTTCGAGCAATCCAATGTACTGGATTAGGAAAAGTACTGTACTACTTGCAGATATAGAAGTGGTCCAGACTTCTTAAAACACCTGTAGAGCTTTATAGAACAACTTAACCTTTTGTTATTTTGAAAATGTACTATTGCTTTACATATGGAAAATCATATCTCCAGGAACAACTAATAACACTAATCAAACATATTGGAATGTATTACCAATGATCCAAAAGATCATCCTAAATACCACTTCTTTACATGTAGAGGTGTAGTGATGGAAGTCATTAGAAAGCTACTATTTTAAACCCACAAAAGCAAATGTGGGTTTGAAATTACCTTTGAACTTGACAAGAGTTATAGAATATATGGGGACTTCAGCAACAACGAATTAATGTCATATGATGCACTAGAAAGACTCTGAGAAATATTCTCTGGTCACTAAAAAGAATTTGCTGTTTTTCTTTCGTGTTCAATATCCATAACACATTTATCAAATTTAAACCTACAAACAGCAATGTGAGCTGTCTTTCTTTGAGGTCGCCATCTTGAGAATATTATTTTCAAGGAGCCTGCACATCACAAGGTATACTCTGGGGATATCACTTCCCTAGGTGTTGAGGCAAATTCCCATGAAGCTAGGAAAGGAGATTTTATTTTCATATATAACTCTTACTCCTTACACTTTTTAAAAGTGGAAAGTGCATTCATTGTTCATTTCCATCACTGAAAACCCATATGTTCACAAACTAAAGGAGATTTGATATTTTAGAACGTCATTTTGATTAACTCAGGCAAAAGCATGATTCTCTTTCCCCTTGACTTATTTAAGCCATTTCAATTCTTAATTCTCAGCTTAAACTGTAAACCAGAGGTCCCCAACCTCCGGTACCAGTCCATGGCCTGTTAGGAACTGGGCCACACAGCAGGATGTGAGTGGCAGGCCAGCAAGCATTACCGCCTGAGCACTGCCTCCTGTCAGATCAGCTGCAGCATTAGATTCTCATAGAAGTGTGAACCCTATTGTGAACTGCGCACAAGAGAGATCTAGGGTGCGCACTCCTTATGAGAATCTAACTAATGCCTGATGATCTGAGGTGGAACAGTTTCATCTTGAAACCATCCCCCTACCACCACATCTATGGAAAAATTGTCTTCCACAAAACTGGTCCCTGGTGCCAAAAAGTTTGGGGACCGCGGCTGTAAATACACAATCTGGTGTAAAGGAACTCAGAAATGCATTGTCACTTCTTTCATCGGTGTTTCTTTGAGTCTGGTTGGAGTCATTGCTTCTCTTCTTCCCAACTCTATTTAAAAATATACTCCTGGCTGAAATTAATGTTTCAACAATTAGTTTAGCTTAACTCCCAAAACAATTTAAAAGATTTATCTCTCTATTTAGGACTAAGTGCCTAGATTAAGCTTTTTACTTCTTTCTGATGCTGCCTGCAGTGTATACAAATACAATCCCTACTTTCAATTCTCCACACCTCCACACCCCTCCCACCATCAGAGCCCTTTGATGGATAGAAATTAATGAGGTAAATTCTGAAAGCCACAGGATGGAGAGGATATCTAATTTTCTCAGCTAATGGACACTTGAAAGACTATTAGGAGCTGGGCTCATGTTATGAGTACATGAATAAAGAAGGGCTCTCTGGCCTGGCATGGTGTCTCATGCCTATAATCCTGGCACTTTGGGAGGCTGACACAGGCAGATCACCTGAGGTCAGGAGTTCGAGACCAGCCTGGCCAACATGGTGAAACCCCGTCTCTACTAAAAATACAAAAATTAGCCAGGCATGGTGGCACACACCTGTAATCCCAGCTACTCAGGAGGCTGAGGCAGGAGAATCACTTGAACCTGGGAGGTGGAGGTTGCAGTGAGCCGAGATCACGCCACCGCACTCCGGCCTGGGCAACAAGAGTGAAACTCCGTAAAAAACAAAACAAAACAAAACGAAAAAAATGAAAAACAAACAAAGAAAAGAAAAGAGCTTATGGAATAAGGATATAAAGAAAAAAAAAGGCCGCGTGTGGTGGCTCAAGCCTGTAATCCCAGCACTTTGGGAGGCCGAGGCGGGCGAATCACGAGGTCAGGAGATCGAGACCATCCTGGCTAACACGGTGAAACCCTGTCTCTACTAAAAATACAAAAAAATTAGCCAGGCATGGTGGCAGGCGCCTGTAGTCCCAGCTACTCAGGAGGCTGAGGCAGGAGAATGGCGTGAACCTGGGAGGCAGAGCTTGCAGTGAGCCACAATAGCGCCACTGCACTCTAGCCTGGGCGACAGAGAGACTCATCTCAAATAAATAAATAAATAAACAAACAAACAAATAAAATAAGTATGTAACTTCTCCAGGCAGATTTCTCCTCAGTGAAACCTTGCCTCACTCCCCAGGTAGACTTGACAGCTCCTTTCTCTGTGATCCTGTTGCTCCTTGTGTGTACATTTCTTTGCCCTAGAAATAACCTCATTGCAAAGCCTTTGGCTATTTCCGTATGTATTTATTTCCTAGAGATTTTAGAGAGAAGGAATCATGTACCTTTCCATCTATGCATTCCCGGCACAGAGAAGTACAGTACATGGCAGATAGTAGCTGCTTAATATATATAGAAAGAGAGTAAATCATTGGAAGTAAGCAAATAAGCTGGTATACCAGTTGCCACATTCTCCACCTGGAAAACTTAACTCATTTAACTGTTTATTTTCCTGTTTTCTTTTTTTTATTTTTAAAATTTTTTTAGAAACTGGGTCATGCACTGTCGCCCAGCCTGGGACTACAGGAGTGCACCACCATGGCCAGCTAGTTTTTAAATTTTTTGTAGACACGGGGGGTCTCACCATGTTGCCCAGGCTGGTCTTGAACTCATGGACTCAGGTGATCTTCCCACCTGAGCCTCCCAAAGTGCCAGGATTACAGACATGAGCCACCACACCTGACCTCTTTTTCTGTTTTCTTATCTCTCAGTCTGGACAATAAACTTAAAGTTAAGGACTGTGTCTAGTTTATTGTAATGTAACCCCAAAGTAGCATTTAGAACACTTTAGGTGAGCAATAATTGTGTGTGGTTGAATTGGATGCCTTTTTTCATCACTGTTGCAAGAACTTAATTCAAATAAAATGAAATAAAAATTTAATTCCGATGAGAAGCCTGACACTGGATATTCTGACTGTCCTGAATACTGGAATAGGCACCAAGCCTTCTACACCCTGTCTGGATTCTGTAACTAACTTGCTCAGAATGACTTTATTTTAGAAACTTGCCTGCCCCTACCTTGGAATATTATCAAGATCAAACAGAATAGTGGTATTATCAAGATCAAACAGACAAAAAGGCACAAACTGCTACATAAGAGCAATTTATGATTATGATTTTGCTTTGAACAAAATGGTGAATTGCTTTTTTTGTGGGCTAAGACTCTTAGAAACCTCTCTTCATGCTGATGGAGCAGGAATAGAGGGCAAGCCTTAATACCTTTTTATGATCATGGATAGTACCTATAGGAATTCAATCTCTTCTGTCCAACTGATGCTTGTAATTCATGGCTAAGTATTCAGAAGAGAACAGCCTCCCTCCGTTATCTACCTGGCAGGAGCTGTTTGTGTAGGAACCTGAGGTTTAAAAGCCTTTGAAACTATTACTGATTAAATTAGCAAAAGAAATGCCTTTCTCCCTGAGGTCACCTGGTTTTCAATCAACCTTAATATATATGCTGACATTCTTGGGTCTCATTACCCACAACAAAGAATCCATAAGATTGCTGGTCTTCAGGAAGGCCAAGGCTAGCTTGTAGGGTCCCATTTGTTACAATCCCTTGACAGGTGGAAAGAATCTTACAATATCTATCTGATGCAGGGGCTTCATTAATGTCTGTGTTATTCTATTTTATAATGCTTAATGCTATGCTTCCATTATGAGGTTTCTCAATGTGATATCTGAAAACAAATAATGCGTTCATGACTCAATTAATGAACATTGGATTTGACCAGTACATAAAAATACATGAATACCCACTGTTTCCTTTCCCCTCCTCTCTCCAATGCCAAGAAGCAGCTAAAACTCATCTGAGTTGTTTGGTCTTTGGTGTCTAATGTGGAGCAGTGTCTAATGTGAGGTTGCTTGGCCCATCTTCCCCTTTCTTTCCAATCCGCCTTGCTTTTCCCTTCCCACCCAATTAACCCTTCTTGCAGCGCAGTTAATTATAGACATTTGCTTCTCATATGCATCCTTTCCAATCCCATTCTCTTCTTCATTCTTTTTCATTTCCAACTCCCTTCTGGTGACCTTTAATAAAAAACCTTTATTTGTGCACACTCTTGCGCCCTCTCCCCCTCCATCTCCCCTCCCCCTCCTCCCTTGCCCCTCCTTTATCCCTCCTCCCTCTTTTTCATTCTCCTCACTCCCATACTCATCCCCTGCTTTACTGCCCAATGCCATTCAGGATCTCCAAAAAACCCACTGATTATATAATTTGCTTCTTATTACAAAACAAAGCATTCTAGAACTGGAGAAAAACTTTAAGATTATCCACATCAAACAGAAGAAGAGTTAGAATCACTTTATCAAAGAAAATAAATGCTATTGAGATTTGAAGTGGACTTAGATATAATAAAAAGCCAAGAACGCCAATCTTGAAAACTCCTGAAAGCGCTTAGAAGCCCCCTTCAGAATTTGACGAAAGACTTTGACTACCTCCATATTTTCTTCTAATGAAAGCTGCTTTTCCTGGAGTACCAGAATTCAAGGTACATTAATTTTAGAAAGTATTCCTGATATATTTTATTTTGCTGTTTTTCACAATTTTGCTTTTTATTTTCTCACAGCAAAGGCTAATTTTATTGTTACTTGTAAGCTGGCAGTGAAGGAACTTTTTAAAATAATCATCTATAAAATATATATTAGGATATACTGCAGCACCTCTGTGTAGTGGCGTGGGAATACAAGTGCCATATCAGTTTGGTTAGCATAATCAATACTTATTAGATATGAGTTATTTGTTAAGCATAGGGTTAGGGTCCTAGGTTTCTCTGTAAGAAGTTAGGTTAGAGTCCCAGACAAGCAGAAGCTGGGCTAGAGATCTGGGCTTCTTTGTTAGAAAGGTACCTGCAGGACTGGAAGATTTTTCATGGCTGTTTCTTTTGAGTAGGAATTTACTTCCTGACTACCTGGGCTGAAAATTTTTTCTGGCACTTTGTGAGGTCTCTCTGTTTTCTTTATCTGATCCTTCATCTCACATAGGAGCTTCTCAATGGACTGAGCCCCCTTTCTTGAATGCCTGCTCACTATATGCTCCACCAACTCTGTCCACCTCCTTGTTGGTACAATTTTGCTGAGGGTAATTTGGAACTTCAATAGCCTCTTTGGGAAACTTAAGATCTCCTCAAATTGGCACCTCTAAGACCTCTTCTTTCTTGTTACTTCTGTTCCTCCTTCTGAAGGAACTTTTAAGAGTGACTCTGAAACTCTTGAGCAAGTTTCGCTTAATTAGAACTTACATTTAAGCTTCCAAGATGGATCTTCCCAAAGACGAATGCTCATTTAGATGTGGAGGTTCCAGAGTGTACATTAATAATCACCCTTGGAGTTCTGTATCTTCTTTATTATTTGCATTTCATGCAACATGTGTTCCCTGTTCCGACCAACAAACTTAAACCTCTACTCTTGGCCTGTATGTGAGCTGGACCTGCTTATGGCTTATATCAACTTGACTCTTCTTTTTTATTTATTTTTGCAGTGGACTAAGGTAGAAGCCACATCCTTGATTTGACAAGAGGTTTCCAGTAAAGCAGAGCAGACTTAACTAATACATAACAAACAATACAACATAATTTACAAAACAAGATAAAATGTAACCAGGGGAAAAATCTAGTACTTAAGTTCAAAAAAAGATCAGCTGCACAACAGCAGAATCAGAGAAAGTTTGATTAACATCAGTTCTAGTGAAAAATATGTGGCAGTATCAGTGGAACAAAAGCTAAGATAAGACACATGGCACTTGGGAACCAAACAGGAGCTGCATTAACAGAATTATAGCACTAGAATGGAAAATACTAAATCTGCTCTTCTCTTCATTGGTCAGAACACAATGGTTAAGGGAAGAGAGGTAAGAAATAGCCAGATTTGAAACACACAAACTCACACATGCACACACACATAATGGCTTTGTTAATTCATCAAAGGCAATACATAAATTTTCTGATTTATTTTTTAAATGACATTTAGAGTGTTCCAAGGACTATTTAAACAGCTTTAACAGAACTATTCCACCTTAGTATCTGATAATAGGTTACATGTGCATTTCCTATACAATCTATTTAATAATTAATAAAGCACATTAAATACATTTAGAACTACATATTTCTTTATCAATAATCATAATATCAGAATTACTTTTCAGTTTAAACTAAATTTTTAAAATATTTTGATGTACTTTCATTTACAGTTATCTTTCAGCATTTTTAGAAGTTTTAACCAATTTTTTTTTAATCCTTCAAGTCCAATTACATATTTGTAGTTAATATATTTTAAAGATGAGCTACCACTCATTTAACCCTTCATATGTCCCTTCTGGCCTTCCAAACTCCCTTTTCACTACTTTATATGATTTTACCTCTCATGTCAAATCATTCAACATATCTCACCTACATATGTATTATACATATATATTTTTTATTTATACATATATGTACAGATATATAATCAAATCATATGATGGAATTGTTTTAGCAATTTGTTGCTTTTTGCTTTTGAATTTAAATTTAAATATTTAATATAAATTTTAACTCAATTGTTATTTAAATTCTTATTTATTTGATCTATTTTTGAATTTGTATTTAAAATTTTACTTGTACTTATTTAAGTTTAATTTAGTTTAATTTAATTTCTATTTAATTTTTTTTTCATTTTTAAAAATTTTTTTATTTCCATGGGTTATTCAGGGAACAGGTGGTATTTAGTTACATGAGTAAGTTCTCAAGTGGTGGTTTGTGAGGTTTCAGTGCACCCATCACCCAAGCAGTATACCCCGCACCCAATTTGTAGTCTTTTATCCCTCACCCCTTCCCACCCTTTCCCCCTGAGTCCCCAAAGTCCATTGTGTCATTCTTATGCTTTTCGATCCTCATAGCTTAGCTCCCATTTGTGAGTGAGAGCATACAATGTTTGGTTTTCCATTCCTGAGTTACTTCACTTACAATAATGGTCTTCAATATCATCCAGGTTGCTGCAAATGCCATTAATTCATTCCTTTTTATGGCTGAGTAGTATTCCATCATATATATGATGTAATATATATACACACACATATATACATATATATATATATACACATATACACACACACCCCACACTTTATTTATCCACTACTTGATTGATGGTCATTTGGGTTGGTTCCACATTTTTGCAATTGCGAATTGTGCTGCTATAAACATGCGTGTGCAAGTATCTTTTTCGTATAATGACTTCTTTTCCTCTGGGTAGATACCCAGCAGTGAGATTGCTGGATCAAATGGTAGTTCTACTTTTAGTTCTTTAAGGAATCTCCATAGTGGTTGTATTATACATTCCCACCAGCAATTTTTATTTAATTTAAATATTTAAGTTTTAAAATGTTTGGATTGCTTAATATACTAGGAAATGACTAATAATCAATTAAAAATAGATAAATGTGGCCGGGCGCGGTGGCTCATGCCTGTAATCCCAGCACTTTGGGAGGCCCAGGCAGGTGGATCACCTGAGGTCAGGAGTTCAAGACCAGCCTGGCCAACATGGTGAAACCCCATCTCTACTAAAAATACACAAAAAAAAAAAAAAAAAAAAAATTAGCCAGGCATGGTGTCAGGCGCCTGTTATCTCAGCTACTAGAGAGGCTGAGGCAGGAGAATCGCTTGAACCTGGGAGGTGGAGGTTGCAGTAAGCTGAGATTGCACCACTGCACTCCAGCCTGGGCGACAAGAATGAAACTCCATCAAAAAAAAAAAAAAATAGATAAATGTGAAAAAAATAGAAAGCGTCGTTTAAAACCATCCAGACAGCAACAGAAGAAATTGAAAAAATCCTGTTACATATAAATACCAATTTGAGGGGATGCAAAAATAGTTTTCCATATGAGAAGTTTATACTTCTCTTTTGCCAGATTTTTAGCATTTTTAGGATTCTTCTGCTACTCTTAGTTTACCTAATTTTGAGAAAATATATATTAGTCACTAAAATACAACATTCCACTTAAAACAATTAAACCTATAATAGGTAGCTCAGTGAATTTGGCTTCTTGGAACATTTGCTTTTGTCCAATTGGCTTCCTTGCCTGAAAGCTAGGTAGAAATCCTACTCTAAGGCTTTCAAGTATAAAAAGAATCTTTTTTTTTTTTTTTTTTTTTTTTTCTTGAGACGGAGTCTCTCTCTCGCCCAGCTGGAGTGCAGTGGCTCGATCTCGGCTCACTGCAAGCTCCTCCTCCTGGGTTCGTGCCATTCTGCTGCCTCAGCCTCCCAAGTAGCTGGGACTACAGGCGCCCGCCACCACACCCGGCTAATTTTTTTGTATTTTTAGTAGAGACGGGGTTTCACCATGTTAGCCAGGATGGTCTCGATCTCCTGACCTCGTGATCCACCCGCCTAGGGCTCCCAAAGTGCTGGGATTACAGGCATGAGCCACCGCACCCAGCCAAGTATAAAAAGAATCTTAAGGAAGATAGTTCTGAGCCACTTTCCACAATTTTAAGAACAGATAAAAATAGTTAATTATAATAAAATGAAGGATTTAGAGGAGCTGTGCAGATTAATTTCCCTCATAAGGAACACGAATATGAGGCACATGATTGATGAAAGGGACATTTCTCCTGGGTCTTAAAACTAATTGACTACCTACATAAACGCTAGCCTTGATGAGTTTAGTCAGAAAACTATAACATATTTTTCAATAGGTGATCTTCCAATGAATAGATAAACTTTTGCATGACTTCTTAAGATGGTAAAATTAGTTCCCTGGTATATACACTGGACTCACCTTCTGCATTGCATCACCTCTCTGAGATTTGCCCAATTTGGGGTCCAAAGTGCAAATGACCTCAGTCACCTCCCAGAACAAAGGACTCAACAACTTGGCATCCCTCTGAAAGCACAGAGTGAGGAGCCAGTGAGTGAAGCCATTGTGTGAAGCAGGTCCTCAAAGACTAATTCAATTTGAAGAAAGAAAATTAAAAACAGGGTAGAGTGTTGCATGAATGGGATCAACCTTAAGATCCTTCTTCATAAGCCAAATCTCACTGTTTTTAGTGTGTTCTCCACATTAATTCATATAGCAGTGGCAACGTGCAGTTTGCAGTCTGCGGGAAGAGATGAGGGCGGACCCTGGCTGACATGTTGCCATAGAGATGACATTTGAGCTTCTTTGGAGTGGTGAATCTGATTAGTCAGTTCAGCGTTTCCCCTCATTTCACTTCATTACACAGGAAAAGAAACTCCTAAAAAGACTGTTTCATGTGTATTTGTATTTGATTAAAATATAAATATTTTTCCTGCCAATTCATGGAGGGAAATGGCAGGACAGTCAAAAGCTCAGCAGTATCATCTCAGCTAAGAGCTTACACAAAAATCCGTTTGCCCTGATGCCACAATGAATTGAAACATGAAACCAACAAGTAGAAACAAACAGCATACTTCATGCTAGAGTAGTCGTCACTCAATTATCCTTGCCTCCTTCTGTCCAGGTGGTATGAAGCCTCAGTGCAGGATTCAAAGTCTCCGGATATTTGCCTTGATTTGTTGGCCAGCTTTAGTTAATCTTTTTATTGAAAAGAACAGGAGTGGGAAAAGAAAATGAGGGAGTTATAAGTAATCTTTGTTTGCTTAGAAATGTGTTTGTTGATGGCCAAGCCAAATTGAAGGTATTTTTCAGTTCTTGTGTGCTTCTTTGAAGAAAACAAAGAAAAAAATGGGTCCCAGTGGAAATGGGAAATGCTTTCTCATAGAAGGAGCTTTGCCATCTCTGTGTTTCTGAAGGGCATACAACAGTCTCAAGGCACAGAGGAAAGACTGAGGACAGAGCTTGCTTCTCCGTTATCTCCCATCTAATGCCTTTGTTTGGTGGCCCTGATTGAATAACACGTATTAGTAAACAGCCAGTAGATGGCACTATATGGTTTACTGCCACATAGAGAGCCTACTGGGCTTTTTTTGTTTGTTTGGGGTTTTTTTGTTTTGTTTTTTGTTTTGTTTTGTTTTGTTTTAAGGCGGTAGGATAAAGAGGGTTTAGCTCTTATTTTCAGCTTACTAGCCTAAGAGCTATCTGACTATCAATTCTGGCTGTTATAAAGTGCCATCATGGGTTATTTGGATACATTTTCTAAATAGGCAGAGCAGGAAAGAAAAAAGTAAAGTAATATGCCTCTTTTAACAATTGCATGTCATGATATTGTGTAGCATAGTCTTGGTATCATTTTCAAGTTTTTATAAACGATAGAAAATTAGACAAAAAAAGTAGATTCCACACTTTCATGTCCCCTCCTACATGTGTGCACACCCATTCACACATCACTGTTGGACAGTTCTCAGAAGTTTGTCGTCTCCATATACTTTGTTTTGTGGCACCCCATTACTCATTTGCTCAAACAGAAAAGGAATTCATGGAGGTTTGGAGCCGTTGTTATATAAAAACTGGCAAATATGGTGGAATATACCCTAAGAAACTAACAGAAGAGGAAGAATATATAAATAACCCTGCCGGAAATGTCCTCCAAAGTTTATGCCCTGGATGGAGAGTTAACACTGCCCCCAAGGACCAGTCCTGGCCATTTCACCACTGGGGAAAGGGTTCTTTCTCTAAAAGTGAGGAGGAGAGTGAGGGTCCTTTCAGAACTAATATTCTTGTATTCTGTTGAATGGTTACTGAGCCTCCATTGTCTTATCTGCCCAGAGCCATAAAGTCCTTTGTCCTAGAGGTAAATGAGGCATGCAGAATTGGCTCCAGAAATCATGTGACTTTGGAACCAGTGACACAAGATGATAAGTTAGGGACTGATTCTATATCCTCAGCATCCTACTGCACGTTGAAAGTGACACGCCTTTCTGACACATCACCTTTGTTTAATGAGAACATTATTTCTTGATTGCCAAAAGACAAATTTAGCTGTTATTCATAATTTTTTAAATGTCTAAGACTGGCATTCTTCTTTTCTTGTTCTTTTTTTTATTTAGAAAGGGCTATTTACAGTTATATAGCCTTTAAATCTATATTAATTTATTATGATTATAAAATCAAGATTTTCCTCAAGCTTTTAAGTTCAACTTAAAAAAAGTCTTATTTTTCTGCTTATATTAATAATACCAGTATCTTTTATATATAATAAAAACAACTCGTTTCACAGAGGGTTTTGATTAGAGTTAAATTTGAACTGAACAATTTAAATTCAAACAATTGCTCTCATTTATAAACTTAATTAGCAAAAATTCTTTATACATGTTAGTGTACATTTATAAAGTCAATATATTCAGTTTTCTGTTTAACCATTCAAGTATCTATCTAGCTGGGCAAACGTACAACCCACACAAGCAAACTCTTTCTAGAAACGTAAACAACTTTTATAAATCTAATAAATACATTCATTTATTCAATAAATGTGTATACTTAATTTCATTACTATTTAAACATTAAATATTTCAATTTATTACCATTAAAACTCTTAAATATTTAGATTTTGCCATTTAAACTTTTAAGTCTTCTAGCTTATTAAATGTTTTAAATATTCATACTTATTGAGAGAATTGAAAGGTCACTTAAAGAGTCCAGTATTATTTACCAAACAGTAAAATCCTGTTATATTTTTCAACTTACAATCACAAGCCTAAAATCAATTTCACATTTAAAATTGAAATCAAGTCCAGGCACAGTGGCTCATGCCTGTAATCCCAGCACTTTGGGAGGCCGAGGCGGATGGATCACGAGGTCACGAGATCGAGACCATCCTGGCTAACATAGTGAAACCCTGTCTCTACTAAAAATACAAAAAAATTAGCTGGGCGTGGTGGCGGGCACCTGTAGTCCCAGCTACTTGAGAGGTGAGGCAGGAGAATGGCATGAACCTGGGAGGCGGAGCTTGCAGTGACCCAAGACCACTCCATCTAAAAGAAAGAAAGAAAGGAAGGAAGGAAGGAAGGAGGGAGGGAGGGAGGGAGGGAGGGAGAGAGAGAGAGAGAGAGAGAGAGAGAGAGACAGAGAGAGAGAGAGAGAGAGAGAGAGAGAGAGAGAAAAGAAAGAAAGAAAGAAAGAAAGAAAGAAAGAAGAAATCAAAAGGCAAATACATTTAATCATTTGACAAATATTTATTGACTGAATGAATATGCCCATTTTCTAATGTGCCAAAATCTCTTAAACATTAAAAATGTTTTCAATCACATACCCAGTTTGTCCCTATGATTACTAAATGTCTTTCTAAATTTAAAACAAAAGAGTTAGCCCTATGAAATTCATTTATTGCCTCCATTGAATTTCCATTACAGGCTGACTGAGGATGCTAACATGGAGCCTTATGGGTTAGATGCTTAACCTAAAATGTGGGACATAGAGGCTGCTCTCACCCAGGTTGTGTGCCCTGAGCCCCAAAGGACATCTTTGTTTTAGCGTCACTATGTCAACATGTGAGTCCAAATCCAATTATTTACCCAACTATTTTTTTTTTTTTTTGAGACAGGTTCTTGCTCTGTCACCAGGCTGGAGTGCAGTGGCATGATCATGGCTCACTGCAGCCTTGACCTGCTGGGTTCAAGCAGTCCTCCCGCCTCAGCCTCCTGACTCAGGCGCATGCTACCACACCTGGCTAAGTTTTATACTTTTTGTGGAGACGAGGTTTCACCATGTTGCCCAGGCTGGTCTCAAGGTCCTGGCCTCAAATGATCCTCCAACTTCTGCCTCCCAAAATGCTGGGATTACAGGTGATAGCCACCATGCCCAGCCCTACCCAGTTCTTTAATCTGATTTGGGTTGAAATAAGTCAGCTTTCTTCTTATTGTGTTTTTGGCAAAATATTTTAAGAAACTTTGATTCTTCTCATCTGCCTCTAAATATAATTTGAAGTCATTCCATTGTATTCTGAAGAAATCTCAAGTGCTTGTTTGGTTTGGTTCTGTGTCTGCATGGAACGTTCCCACATGACCACATCAGCTGGAACCTTGGATATGTTGCTTCTACAGGGAGGCTTGTGCTCTCCAGTTCACCATAGACCACCACCCCCAGCCCCACCCTCCAGGCCAGGCTTGGCGATTATCCTGTGCATTGTAGGTTGCAGGATCTGTAGTAGTCCCCTACACATCCTCTACCCACTAAATGATGGTAGCACACCCTCTCCAGTTGTGACAAAAATTTTGCTCCTGGTGAGCTTGAGATGACCAACTGTCTGCCCAAGACAGAGGCAGAGCCGATGGGGCCTTTGTGGCATGATTGTTGGTCTTTTTCTTATGTCCCATCAGTACCCTCAGGGCTGCACCCTGCCTATCTCCCCTTGGGTGTTTGAGTGTATTCTCCCTGCTTAGACCCTAAGGCAAGAGGTTCTGTTTCTGAGATTTGAGCTTCATTTTGGTTTTGGTTCTTTCTTTTCTTTCTTTCTTTCTTTCTTTCTTTCTTTCTTTCTTTCTTTCTTCTTTCTTTCTTCTTTTCTTTCTTTCTTTCTTTCTTTCTTTTTGTCTTTTAGCATCCATGATATTAGACAGCATACTTCCTAGATGAAAGAGTTTTGTGTCAGCTTTTAGCTTTTTATTAACAATTGTTACACAAATTCTGCTTTTAAAAGCATCCGTTTATTTTCATATGGTATTGGGAAGTGAGCTTTTAAAAACAGTGATGTTTCTGCACATGCTTATTGTTCAAACCAGGACTCCATTTTCACATGAATTTTTTGACTCACTCTTTACATTAACAGTGATAAACTAGAATTTTTAAAAAGCCCACATTGGCAACATTTTTGGCTATAATGGTTTAAAACCAAAAATAATAAAAATATGGGCAGTAAAAGAAAAGAGCCTTAAAAACTGTGAATACAGACAAGCTAAGAGATGAAAGGAAATCCCATGGCTTGATCCATCGCATGCTACATGATAAATCATTTCTTCTGGAAGAAGAAGGAACCTGCATTGTGCCTCACAAGAGGAATATACTGAGAAGTCTAGCTTTATCTCTGAATACCACCCTTTGAAATTAAGTACAGATTAAATTACACGATAAAATCAATGTCACACTGTGAGATTGCTGAAACCCATCTTGGTAAATGAAACCTTTTTAATGATGAAAACCTGGAAAAAATTCATCTTGAGCTAGTTCACTCTGCAGCAGGCTTGATGCTATCATGGAGGTCTTCACAAACCATTCTCCAACATCTGCACACCAAACTGAGCTCACGCATGAATACTTCTTTAGCATATCTGGGCAGCTGGGTAAGTGTGAACCCGGAGAGTGTGCGTTCCTTTCCCTAATATTTTTCTTATGGGCTGAGCATGTTAGTTAGCCAGTCTCCACAAGAGTGAACCACAGTAATTATTGGGTTTGTGTGAGAGCCTGTTAACATGATGAGGGCTAAATAAAAATGGTGTACGAGTATGCCTTCATTATAAGCTTTCAGAAGCCAAGGAGAGGTTCTACATAAAAGTCCGTGGGAAAAATGTATATTACCATTGATATTCTTGTTGATTACTATTTAGAAAGCAAAAAGTGTATTGTCCAGTATGGTCACCAACAAAATAGGATGGCATAGCAAGCAAATAGGTGGAAATACCATTACATGGGTGCCACATAGACCCAATGTTGACATATGTAGAAATAACAGAATGAAAGTCCTACAGAGAACAATTAGACAGAAATTAAATTAAACCAGCCTGCCAGGCAGAATTTGTACTAAGAAATTCTGTTCTGTAAATGTTGAGAAACTTCAGACCATGAGGATAGATACAATAAATAAAATCTAACCTTTGGTTATCATACACAGAGCTTTAAAAAAAATTCTAAGGTTTAAAAGATAAACCCAAGAGATATTTACATGCAATGTAAATATAACATTAGGAACATATTTGAACTTCAGTGTGGCTAATTTTATATTAATATCATCATTATTTTTGTCTTAGAGTTTATTGTTTATGCCAACTGTCTGTGAATTATAGAAAACAGCCATGTAACTAGTCATATGTAGAAAGCTGGAACTGGATCCCTTCCTTACACCTTATATAAAAATTAATTCAAGATGGATTAAAGACTTAAATGTAAGACATAAAACCATGAAAACCCTAGAAGAAAACCTAGGTAATACCATTCAGGACATAGGCATCAGCAAGGACTTCATGACTAAAACACCAAAAGCAATGGCAACAAAAGCCAAAATTGACAAATGGGATCTTATTAAACTAAAGAGCTTCTGCACAGCAAAAGAAACTACCATCAGAGTGAACAGGCAACCTACAGAATGGGAGAAAATGTTTACAATCTGCCCATCTGACAAAGGGCTAATATCCAGAATCTACGAAGAACTCAAACAAGTTTACAAGAAAAAAACAAACAACCCCATCAACAAGTGGGCCAAGGATATGAACAGACACTTCTCAAAAGAAGGCATTTATGCAGCCAACAGACACAAGAAAAAATGCTCATCATCACTGGCCATCAGAGAAATGCAAATCAAAACCACAATGAGATACCATCTCACACCAGTTAGAATGGCGATCATTCAAAAGTCAGGAAACAACAGATGCTGGAGAGGATGTGGAGAAATAGGAACATTTTTACACTGTTGGTGGGACGGTAAACTAGTTCAACCATTGTGGAAGACAGTGTGACGATTCCTCAAGGACCTAGGACTAGAAATACCATTTGACCCAGCCATCCCATTACTGGGTATATTCCCAAAGGACTATAAATCATGCTGCTATAAAGACACATGCACACGTCTGTTTATTGTGGCACTATTCACAATAGCAAAGACTTGGAACCAACCCATATGTTCATCAGTGATAGACTGGATTAAGAAAATGTGGCACATATACACCATGGAATACTATGCAGCCATAAGAAAGGATGAGTTCATGTCCTTTGTAGGGACATGGATGAAGCTGGAAACCATCATTCTGAGCAAACTATCACAAGGACAGAAAACCAAACACCGCATGTTCTCACTCATAGGTGGGAATTGAGCAATGAGAACACTTGGACACAGGGTGGGGAACATCACACACCGGGGCCTGACATGGAGTGGGGGGAGAGGGGAGGGATAGCATTAGGAGATACACCTAATGTAAATGACGAGTTAATGGATGCAGCACACCAACATGGCACATGTATACATATGTAACAAACCTGCACATTGTGCACATGTACCTAGAACTTAAAGTATAATAAAAATAAATAAATAAATAAATAAATAAATAAATAAATAAAAAGGGCAAAAAAAAACCAGCCACGTAAATTTCTATACATATTGTCTATGGTTGCTTGCATGTTACAATGGAAGAGTTGCATATTTGGGATAGAGACCATGTGGCCCACAAAGCGGAAAATATGTACTATCTGACCGTTTTCAGAAAAAGTTTGCCCACTCTTGGCAAAATCATTTGACAAGCCTGTCTAAACTAAGATCACTTCTGTGGCTACAACATAAAGGAAAGTAAACGTCTTGCTATTGTCATTGCTTCCTACACAGTGGATCATGGGTTTAAATTAGGAAGCATCTCACTTATATCTGATACTTATTTGCGGGATTTTATGGAGGATAGGGGAGGGAAGAGAACATATTTAAGGAATACGTTTAGTGATCTGCTCTGCTTGATTTTCTTTCAAAAGAACTTTGTGTTTAGAGGCCAGGCACAGTGGCTCACACCTGTAATCCTAGCACTTTGGGAGGCCAAGGTGGGCGGATCACTTGAGCTCAGGAGTTTGAGACCAGCCTGGGCAACATGGCAAAACCTCGTCTCTACAAAAAATTAGCCAGGTGTAGTGGCATGTGCCTGTGGTCCCAACTACCTGGGGGGCTGAGGTGGGAGGATCACTTGAGCCCAGGAGGTCGAGGCTGCAGTGAGCCGATATTGGGGAAAAAAAAAAAAAAAAAAAAACCACACAACAACAACAAACTTTGTGTTTGTGTTTGGAAATGTATCCATAAGATGAAACTTGTGTCCAGAGCAGTATAAATAGCTCAGTGGGTCTTTCCATTTTTGGTAAATCATCCTTTTGGACCCTGGGCAAAAAGAATGGTAGACTTTAAACTTGAATTTTTCAGAAGGCAAGGAAAAGAGAAGAGTTATATAAGTAAAACCAGAAGAGAATGAGCAAAACATTAAAAGAAGTAAAAGAAAAAGGAATACAAATAATGACCCAAGTATTAATAGACTTTCTCTCACAGATTGTACTGAATAAAAATAATAGCTAACATTTATTTGTTGTTCTGCCATATGCTGGGTAGATCACATACTTTATCCATGGATTCCTACCCTTCAAGGTAAATATTGTAATTATTGTTTTACAGATGTGCAAACATCGAAGTTCTGAAAGATAAGAGAATTTTCCATCTCTATAAATATAGAGTCATCTGGCTGTGTAGGAAATTAAAGCCAATCTATTTCTATTATGATTCTCCTAAGATTATACTGAGTAATATTAACGTATCATTATATCAAATTTAAAACTAAGCTAATGAAATGAACCACTACCAATCAATGCTGTAAACCAAACCCACCTGATGGCGACTTAATGCTATATCAGTTACCTAATTCCCCATAACAAACCACCTTCATACATAGTGGCTTAGAAAAACTATCACTTATTATGTCTCCCAAGTCTACCAATCAACTGGGTGTTGGCTAACCTGGGCTTGGTGTGGGGAGAGCTTTACTCTAAGTCCTTGTCATCCTCCTTTTTGTATGGACAGGCTAGCCCAGGCATGTCCTTCTTATGGCAATAGCAGATTTGAAAAAGAACAAGTGAAAACACATAAGACCTCTTGAAGCCTTGGTTTAGGATGGGTACACTGTCACTTCTGCTTCATTCCATAGGCTAAAACAAGTCATGTGACCAAGACAAGCGGCAAAGAAGTACATTCTGCCCACAGTGTACTGTGGCAAAGGGCTGAGATACAGGGAGAAGTGAAGGATTAGGGCCAATCTTCCAGCACTCCAGTGTACTTGGTCAGAGAACAAAACTTTATTGGTACCCAGTGGAATACTGCATCATCGATTAAATTTAAAAAGGCATAAACATTTGAGGAAAGCAGCATATTCTTCACCTATAGAAAATTCGTTAGTGCACAGATGTGTGTGTGTGTGTGTGTGTAAAATGAAGGAGCTGAACATGGGATCTACATAGTTAGACTCTCTTAACAATTTACTTAAATGTATTATTAGCCTTACATTTTGGTAAAAGGAATCATCTCCTTGCTGTCTGTTGTTCTGAGTGAGAGATAATGGTTGATATCAGCTGTGTGATAAGATAATAACTTCCCGCTGTTCTAAGTCACTCATACAGTCATTAATAGAAAATAAAGTAATAGCATAGAAAATAACATGATAGCAAAGCTTAGACAATTCATTTCAAGGCAGGAGGTATGGATTGGTTTAAATATTCTATAGATTCTACCCAGCTGGAAGAGCAAGCAAGACAATTATGGACTTGTCACAATGATTAACAGACACTATGGCAATGATGGGGGTTTTCCGTTTGTTTTTGTTTTTGTTTTGTTTTGTTTTGTTTTTAGAGGCAGGATTTTGCTGTGTCGTTCAGGCTAGAGTGCAGTGACATGGTGTAATCATAGCTCACTGCAGCATGGAACTCCTAGGCTCAAGCAATCCTCCTGCCTCAGCCTCCTGAGTAACTGGGACTACAGGCAGGCACCATAACATCCAGCTAATTTTTTATTTTTGGTAGAGATGGGGTTTCCCTATGTTGCCCAGGCTGGTCTCAAACTCCTGACCTCCAACTTCCGCCTCCCAAAGTGCTAGGATTACAGGCAAGAGCCACTGCACCCCGACCTTGTTTTGTTTTTTGATAAGACAAAGACAACTCCATGTTAATACTTCCCCTCCCAAGTTATACCTATGCAAAAGCATGTTTATGAGAGGTTTGTGGGGACAGTATAAAAAGGAAATGTAAAATTTTCATTTTCTTTGCTATCTGAGACATATCCAAGAAAAGAAAAGGCATTTTACAGTTTTGGAATAAAGAATGTAAGTGATATTACATTCTTATATCTTTAGAGAGAGGGGGATTCAATTAAGCAAACCAGCAGAAGAATGAAAAGAGAAACGTGAGCAGTATATGCAGTAACCATTGCAGAAATGGCACAATTGTAGATTTATAAAAGGCAATGTGCTCTCTTACTTTCCCCCGAGTGAAAGCCTTCACCTGCCCTTGACTGACTATCCAGGACATTGTCAGGCACTGAGCACTGATCTATCACAGATGTAATTTGTGATCGACTTGATGCAATGTGTTTAACTCCAAAATCAGATTGGTTGGAAAAAATGCTTCTCAGAACGGTATAAGGATTTCATCAACAAAGTTTGTGTGTACCTGGAAGAGAGGCTTGTGCAAAGCTAGCAGCGACTATGCGAGAGAGTCCGCTAGGAGAAGATCAGTGTCCTCAGGAGTCAGAGGACAACTCCAACCCAGATTCCCATTTGGCCTCTTCTTGCCTAATATATCAAGCAACTGAATTCACTCGCTTAGAAAATTTTTTGCATCTGTTTGTAAATTGTGCTTTACAAACCACACAGGCATTCCTTATGCTAGAGAACTTGAGTGCTGAATTGTCCCTGAAAAGAGGAGTTGAGAATGGGAACTTGTGCAAATGAAATGGGTGCAGATTCCTGTATGGGGCATGCAACACAGTGATGTAAATGACAGAGGTGGCTAAGAAACAAATGGGGTTTGGGGAGTGGCGGAGGGTGGGGTCAGAGGAAGACCAGGGAGGCAGTGAAGAAACATCAGGGCACTCCCTCCCCATCCCCTAGGGAGAGAGAAGTCACAGGCGCTCCAGGTGAGCAGAGGAAGAAGCATGCTGCTGAAAGTGGCATCACAAAGGGGAAGGAAGGAAGGTTATCTCACCAGTCACTGGCATAGATCACCGAAGCGTCTCTCATCTCACTTCACTTTGGGAACCAGATTTGTGCGCCTATGTGATCCTCTTTCCAACTCCTTCCCACTGCAAGAGAAAGTTCTGAAAATAATTAGAACCACTTGGCCCACTACCAAGAGGCCCCACATCAAAGTTGTGCCTCAGCCCTGCGTCGCCAGCATTTCCTCGGTCTCCTTCAAATGTGAAACTGTTATGCAAAATTGAGTAACAGCACTCGCTTAGGACTAAATGTCTTCAAAGTCTCATTCTATGGCAATATCTTATCACAAATCTCCAAAGTGAAATTACTAGCAAGATTGCATGATTTCAGCTATACCTTCATCAGTGTGTAATAATAGCATAGATGCATGTTGTCAATGTCCATTGAAAAAGGAGTATTTTCTATTTGGGACCTCCTGATAAAGGAATTAGTGTTTTACAGGATAAAAGACTCAAAATAGGAAAGGTTACATTGTCGGAACATAATCATTTGCCCGCTGGTGAAAAAGCAATAAACTGTGTTCAGATTTTAAATTGTTTGCTTCATTTGCTTGTTAAATTGATATAATTTCTAATTTGCATTCTTTAAATTTTTGCAGCTTTTCGTGAAGCTTACAAACAAGACATTAAATCCCTTTTAGTTAAATTTGGAGGAGAGCAACGCAGAAAAAGTACTATTTAAAGGCCGGGCACGGTGGCTCAAGCAAGCCTGTAATCCCAGCACTTTGGGAGGCTGAGGTGGGCAGATCATGAGGTCAGGAGATCGAGACCATCTCTCTACTGGTGAAACCCCGTCTCTACTAAAAATGCAAAAAAATTAGCTGGGCGTGGTGGCGGGCAACTGTAGTCCCAGCTACTCAGGAGGCTGAGGCAGGAGAATGGCATGAACCCGGGAGGTGGAGCTTGCAGTGAGCCAAGATCACGCCACTGCACTCCAGCCTGGGCAACAGAGAGAGACTCCGTCTCAAAAAAAAAAAAAAAGAAAAAGAAAAGAAAGAAAAAGTACTATTTAAAGACTGGTTTCAAGAAAACATGGAGTCATTTGGAGACCTGAAAAAACTCTTTGTCAGTGGCCTACAGATTCAGATGAGGGTAATAAGGAGAACAAATAAACCTATTTAGAACAAGGACACTTTCTATCTGTCTTGATAGATAAACTAGTTTTAATGCAAAATATAAAGTGAGTTATGAGGCCAGATGCAGTAGCTCACACCTGAAATCCCAGTACTTTGGGAGGCTGAGATGGGCAGATCGCTTGAGCTCAGGAGTTCCAGTCGAGCCTGGGCAACATGGCAAAACCCCATCTCTACAAAAAATACAAAAAAAAAAAAAAAAAAAAAAAGCAGGGCATGCTGGCATATGCCTGTAGTCCCAGCTACTTGGGAGGCTGAGGTGGAAGGATAACTTGAGCCTGGGAGGTGGAGGCTGCAAAGCTGAGATCATGCCACTGCACTCCAGCCTGGGTGACAGAGTAAGACCCTGTCTCAAAAATAAGTAAATAAATAAATAAATAAAGTGACTTATGAGACCAATTGATGTATATTAATATGGTTTAAAACCATTATTAGGATTAATAAAATTTTGAGTTGTCTTCAAATGTGTATTTAAATTATTAATTTTTTCTGGTACATATTGAGTTAGTAAAAATAGAAACCCCCTTTTATAAATAACTACATTGTTCAGAATAGCACATGTAAACAGAACATTTATTTCCTTATTTCGATAGAGTTCCATTTCCTGTTGAAAAGTAAAACCCAAGAAAAAGAACATCCAGCTTAAACTATATAATACTTTAAAAAGTAAGAGTTCAGATGTAAAGTTTCAATAATGAAAAAGTTCTTTTCTAATGAGATAGTTTCAGAAATACTTAATTTAATTAAAAAAATGACTTTAAAAAATTCTCCACACTTCTTGGAACTGCATGCATAAACCTCAGCAATTGCAGTAAGTATTCATTTTAGTTTTCATTGATGAGACAACTTTTCAAAAGATGTTCCATCCCATTGATCTTGCACATGGAGATCATTTAAACCCCGCTTTGGAAAATTTTCCTAATGATGCTTGTCAATATTTTCCTGATGGCAATGCTAGAAATTTCACATTTTGCCACCACTTTCATCTGCAGGTGACAGATGCACACATCCATTATGTGGTCCAATAAAAGAGAATCATTTTCATCTGTCAACTCGGTAATCCAATTTCAGCAAACCTAAACTGTGCTAGTGCAGTGTGTTGGATCCAAGTGTGATCCTTGCACCAGCAGCAGCACAACCTGGACACTTGTTAGAAATGCAGATTCTCAGGCCCCACCCAGACTTACTGAGTCGGGAATTCTGACAGGGTCAAACCCAACAATCTGTTTTGGCAAGCCCTCCAGCTGAGGCTGATGCCCAAGTTCAAGGACCACCATGCTAAGATGTCTGGATGCATGCAGGGAGCAACGAAAATGCTATGGAGACTGAGACCTGGTGCTCCTGGTATTCATGTCATAGAGGTGATGTTAATTTGAGGGGTTTTCAAACATGGTGAGAGCACTTTCAATTTCTTAGGACAACAGAGAGGTAACATGGCAATGCAACTTGGGTCCAATGCCCAGGAAAGTGCTGGCAGCCTTTGCAAGTGAATTCTGCACACTTGTCATTTTTAGCTTATCTGGAAGTCTATATATGCCACCTGAGCTTTCAGCCCACAACATAAAGGCCTGACTTTATATCTGATGAATCCCTCTTCTCTGCAAAACCTGTATGTTTTCTTCCAGGAGAGTACATTGCCACAAGTGCATGCTGCATTGTTTTTCATGTTCTTTCTCTGTGTGTTTGAGTGTGTGTCTATCTCCCCCTTCTGATGCATACATAAGTGACTGGACACATAGCCTTGACCCGAGCTTGTGTGTGTGACTTCACACGGTAGGAATGTCTGTGAAGTGAGGGAGTTGGACTGGAGACTCCCAAAGGTCCTCCCTGCTTGGAAATGCTACAAGTCCACACGCCCTACACGATTGTACTTGTCTTTCTTTGTTCACTGTGATTTAGCATATTAATTAGATAAAATCAATTCAAATACTCCATTCAAAATGCTGTCAGAATTAAAAGCTCCTTATGAAATTGCCTACTTTGCTCCTAACATGCAATGTCTTTATTTCTAATTTCACTGCTAGCTTGTGTATGATTACATTACACTTATCAAATAGAGAAACTTATTTGAAAACACTTGCATAAATAAGTAGCATGGGGTTTTTTTCTCTTTCCAAAGGAGCTTAATTTATATGGACTATAGAAATGTCCTATGTCATAAGTGGCCGTATGCTGTATGCTCTTAATTTTGCATGTCCATATGAAGCTGTATGTGTGCATATACAGAGACATGTGATTATGTCCTGGATATCTTGTTCATTTCATTTCTTAAGGTGGTGTCATGTCACCAAGAAAATTAGTGATAGATTCACATCACAGAGTAGAATTCTATTAATTAGACTTTTTTTTGCAAAGTGCAGCTTCTTTTCTTGCTTCCTCATAAGTTGTGAGCATGTGGGCGGGCAAGCACAGGAAAGCATTTGGCAACAGAAAACAGAAGCAAACTGTCTCCTTTCCACCAGTTTCCCCACCTCAATTTTGTTCTCATATTTCTTTACTTCAGTGGGCCATCTCTGACATTCTAAACTTTCTGGAACTCTTTCTCAGTTCCCCGGGCTGTTCTTCATGTGCCTCTGTTTCTCTGAAGACTATAAAGAGATGTGCTCACAACAGGCTCCCAGGAGTCCATGGGGAAATTGTTGACATTCTTTCCCGCTGAACTAGGTTGGCTCGCTCCACATTTCTTAGTTCATTTGGAATTCCACAGCTGCCACCTGAGCTTTTATGCTGTCGATAACGACCCCTGGCTTGGGGGGTGGTGAGATTCTGTTTTAGCCATGCTGTAGTCTGCCTTTTACCAAATGTCTTTGCCATGATGTAGGGGGTAAATCTGTTCTTTTTCTTATGCTTCTCGAGAAATGACAGATAACTCCCTTTGCTACATGAAAGCATCATCTGACATTTAATTTGTTTGGTTTTTACAATTCATTTTTCCATTCTCATTGCCAGGTTAGTTACTATCTCCCATCAGCAACTCTTGAACAACAACAACAAAAAAATCTATATACTGGAAAATGAAAATGTTTCAATATTCTTCAGTTTTTCTACTTTTGTTGCTGTTCTAGAGAGGGAGGTAGATTTTTGTTTTCTGCAATCTTCTCCATGAATCACTTTTACTGCTCTATGTCTTAACGGGGGACATATTTGAATTTGGATTTTGCTTATTTTTCCAAAGCATCTCTTTTAAATCATCAATCTACAAACAAACTTCAACCACAGTCCAACTTATAACTAGCTAAATAGGATTTACACTAACGTTTTCATGCTTATCCCCTTATATCAATGTCACTGTAGGATTACTTTTTCAAACTTTTCCTGCAAGTTCTCTGGAGTTGGACTGTTGGTATGAGCAACAGCCTGGTAAAAATCACATATCTTAGAATCAAACTTATACGAAAACATATTTTAAGGGTAATATAAAACCCAACATTTTCATATGTTTGGTGACAACTTTGAATTTAGCTAAACAATAAAAATAAGAATTATGTTTAATATACTTGGCAACTAAATAATTACTGTTTTTGAATAACGAGACTTTTCACTTGAGATAATGTGAACTTTCCAAGGGAAATGTTCCCTAGACCCTAGACTGATCATGGAGATTGCAGGGCCATAGAAAATGGCCCTCTGGCCCCACACACCCGGCTAATCGCATCGCCATCATACAGTGCACCTCGCTCACTCGGGAAATGAAAACAAGATAAAGCAGGAGGGAAGGCTTAATTGATCTCAGTCTCTCTCTGTTTGGGAAGTGTTTATTTTAAAAGATAAAATTTCATTTCAGGGGGTCTTACGAGATAAAATTCAAATAGAAAAATTGTCTTCATTGCTTCAACAGTTACGTTAAGGTTATTTACAACAGCATTTTTTTCCTATAAAATATAGCAGAGTACATTTTTCTGTGAGAAAAGCTAACATTTGAACCCACAACGTCTGAAGGTATTCTGTACGTTTTATCTCTGGTGGCAGCTGATGTACCAGCAGGCTGACAGATGACAAAAAAACAAAACAAAACAAAAAAACTCTCTTGTCTATTCTTTTCTAATAAGACAATTCGGTGGAAATAACAGAGAACTCACCTGATCCAAAAATGTCTTCAGTTCAACAATATCTCTCTTTAGGAATTCAGCACTCAGGTAAATATTTTATTTGCCCTCATAACAAAACAAAAACAAAAACTAAACCAACCACTCTGTTCTTCTGAACTTTTGCCAACTTAAATATCTCTTTCAAACCTTCTCTATCTGCTTATTCACATAAGCTAGAACTACACCATTTGTACAGCTTTTCAGGAGATTTGTGACGGGTCTGAAAAGGATTTGAATTTTTTACTTGGACTTTTGACAACTCCCACTACAGAAGATATTGTCCAGGTTATGTGGCTTAGTAGCCTAAAACTTCAAAGGGCTTCGCTTAGTCAAAATTACTTAAATAGCCTATGTTAGTATTTTTATAATTGTAGCTTTTAAAAAAGATTAATACCAATTTTCAACATGCTTTTAGCATCCAGTTTGCCACTTACCAATACATGCATCACTATTTTCTAGATGTGGATATTTTGGGGACACGATATAAAAATATTTTACAACTTTTTTGAGTTTTCCCCAAAGTTCATTTTCAAACTCCAGGCAGAGAGAAATGTTTCTGACTTAGTCATTTTTCAATTTTTTTGAGCAAGCCTATCTTTTCCCAACATTGCATTGCTTTTTATCCTGTGAGATTTTAAACACCTTTCGTTTAAATGTTTTTTTTTCAAGTGTGCACTGGATGTGTCTAATGAACAGTCCTTGAAAATAGAGTCACCTTATTTATAAATTCAATTCTCTTTCCATTCATATGAGGAACTTTATCCTTCCTCAGGGCATATATTTAATAACTATTAATGAAATTTGAAATTATATATGAGCACTGAGACCTGAATTTGCTACTCATTTTTTTTTTCCAGTGGAAATTTCATAAGGGTTTTGGCATGGGAACACAGCAGGCATTTAAGGCAGATGGAATAATATGGTTGGCCACAATGGCTCCGAAGGAATCATAACAGTTTATAATCCATAATTTGCTTACTAGGGAAGACAGTCTTTTCAGCCAAATCAGCACATAGCATACCGTTCATCCTCCCAGTTAGACAGCCGACTACTGCCACCGTTCTGCAAGCCTTTGATTCCCATGGATTTACATGTGCAAGCTGGGGGCTCAGCGCTCATTTGTTTTGTCTTTTAAGATTTCAGTTTCCACCCTCCCCTTTTCACGTGTCTTATTCCAACTTCCCCTTAAAACTGCAGAAGCCATTTGAGCAAACAGGGCCACAGAGACCAGATTCAGCAGGCACCTTACCTTCAGAAAGAGGCAGGACTTCCCGAGGAGGAGGGTCCATCTCAACTGGTTTTAGGCCAGAGACTAGACGGAAGGGGATTTTAGGGGAAGGGCCTTTAGAATTTCAGATGCGTTATAACTGGGCAAGTTAATTTCAGATGTGTTATAATTTGAAATTAGAAAAGTCATTTCAAGAATTTTAAGAGAAAACCATAGTAGGGTCAAGACTCTGAGAGATGAGGTAAGCAAGAGAGGCAGAAAAACCTGTCCTCACCTAATAGGCTACACTACAAAGCAGCATCACCCTTGAGTACCAGTTTCCATGCAGGGGATGGAGAAATCTGGAAACTAAGGAGGCCAAGAAAGAAGGTATCTAGGCAGTTGGCTTCCATGGGCTCTTGCAGGATTCTAGGCAAAGAGGCTATTTGGGGCTATCTACCAGATTGACAATGCTTTATCTACCAGAAAGATGGCCCTGCATTTCCTCATTTAATCCTCTCAACAGTTCTGTGACACAGGTATTATGATTATCCCATTTTTTAGGTACCAATGTGAGGCACAGGAACTCTGGGTAACCTGCCTAAGGTGTCATAGCTTTTAAGAATCGAGTAGGATTCGAAGTAGGTAGACTGACACAAGAATTCGCATGCTTGCCCCCTGTACTATACTTCTTACCTTGGCATCTTTGGAGTAAAGAAAACTATTTCCAAACTCTGCTGGCATGTGAAGCAAGTTTCCTTACAAGAGAAGCTCCCTGGCTTCCTGTGGCTTGAGGAGAGGAGTGGACACTGTGGAGAGGTGAGCATGTTAGTCTGTTTGCATTGCTCTAAAGGAATACCTGAGACTAGGTAATTTATAGGGAAAATAAATGTATTTAGGCTCATGGTTCTGCAGGCTGTACAGGAAGCATGGTGCCAGCATCTGCTTCCAGTGAGGGCCTGAGGAAGCTTACAGTCATGGTGGAAGAGGAAGGGAGAGCAGCCATGTCACATGGCAAGAGAGGGAGCAAGAGAGAGAAGGGGGAGGTCCCAGACTCTTTTAAACAACTAGATCTCATGTGAACTAACTGAGCAAGGAGTCACTTATCACCAAGGGGATAGTGCTAAGCCATTCTTGAGTGATCCACCCGCATGATCCACCTCCCACTGGGCCCCTCCAACATTGGGGATCACATTTCAGCATGAGATTTGGAGGGGAGAATATCTAAACGATATCAGTGGGTGTTTCTTCTGAAGCCTTAAGAGGGGTCAAAGAGGGCAAATGCTGACAGCTGACCAAAAATGGGGCTTGAAATTTCCTGTTTATTTCAGACAATAAAGACCCTTTTGTGGTTTGGTTGATTGGTGTTGTTATTGTTGTTGTTGACAAGGTCTCCTCTGTCACCCAGGCTGTAGTACAGTGGCATGATCTTAGCTCACTGAAGGCACAACCTCTCGGGCTCAAGCGATCCTCCCACGTCAGCCTCCTGAGTAGCTGGGACCACAGGCATGCCCAGCTAATTTTTGTATTTTTTCATACAGACAGGGTTTTGTCATGTTGCCCAGGCTGGTCTTGAACTCCTGCGTGCAAGTGACCTGCCCGCCTCGACCTCCCAAAGTGTTAGGAATACAGGCATGAGCCACCATGCCTGGCCAAGACGCTTGTTTTAAGAAATATCTAAGTGAAACAATGTACCCTACATTGATATTTTATAATTTTCTTTTTTCTTTCTTTCTTTTTTTTTTTTTTTTTTGAGATGGAGTCTTGTTATGTCACCCAGGCTGGAGTGCAGTGGTACAATGTCGGCTCACTGCAATCTCTGCCTCCTGGGTTCAAGCGATTCTCCCACCTCAGCCTCCCGAGTAGCTGGAATTACTGGGGTGTGCCAACACGCCCAGCTAGTTTTTGTATTTTTGGTAGAGACGGGGTTTTGCCATGTTGGCCAAGCTGATTTTGAACTCCTGACCCCAAGTGATCCGCCTGTCTCAGCCTCCCAAAGTGCTGGGATTATAGGAATGAGCCACCAGAACCGGCCAGATATTTTTATAATTTTCTGATAAGATCACAGTAACAGAATCAAGCACTATTGTGATACTGAGGACGCAACCCTCTGCCCACCCCACATTCTAAATCGTTTTATTTTCCTCTCAACAAATATGTGTTCACAAATATGCTTCTAAATAAAGACTCACACCTCATCAGCTGTCTTGGATTACTCTAGCCAGGGCAACACCAAATGTAGGTCTATAACTTCAGATTTTCGTGGGTAGCAAGTCTGAAAATGGCCATAGACTTGAGAATGTTACTAGATTACTGAGCAACCACATCCTGATATTGATGGCCAGGAATTTATTTTATTTTATTTTTATTTTTTATTTTTCGAGACAGAGTCTCACTCCATCACCCAGGCTAGAGTGCAGTGGCGTGATCTCAGCTCACTGCAACCTCCTCATCCCGGGTTCCAGCAGTTCTCGTGCCTCAGCCTCCCAAGTAGCTGGGATTACAGGCTCGTCCTACCATGCCAAGCTAATTTTTGTATTTTTAGTAGAGACGGGTTTCACCATGTTGGCCAGGCTGGTCTCAAACTCCTGACCTCAAGTGATCTGCCTGTCTCAGCCTCCGAGAGGGCTGGGATTACAGGCATGAGCCATCATGCCTGGGATGGCCAGGAATTCATAATGGTGGCTTAGAACCAGCAGCAGTTCCTTCCATGACTCATCTCCTTCTGATTTTTATATATCAAGGTCTTTTTTTTCTAATCTCACATTAGAGATTAGAGTATGAAAACTTCTGTGACCACTCAGGAGGCTGAAGAGTAGCTAGTTGAATCTGTAGAAGATTCAAATACCAGCCAGTTACAGGAAAATCACCCAGGTGCTTGCTAAAAATGGAGGTTCTTGGGCCCCTCCTCAGATCAGTGAAATATGAATCTCCGGGATGTGATCTTGAAATGTATAGTTGTAAGCAATGAATCAGATGGTCAAACTGTTTTGGGAACCAGTGGGTAGAATATTGCTCCAGAAGAGTCTTTGGCAAAATAGCTTGTTTATCTTTGATATAGTTTGGATATGTGTCCCCACCCAAATCTCATGTTGGATTGTAATCCCCAGTATTGGAGGTGGGGACTGGTTGGAGGCAACTGGATCATGAGGGTGGATTTCTCATGAATGGTTTAGCACCATCCCTTTGATGCTGTCCTTGTGATAGTGACTTCTCTCAAGAGCTGACTGTTTAAAAGTGTGTGGCATCTCCCTGCCTCTCCCTCTTTCTCACTCTCTCACTCTCACTCCTGCTTTAGCCAAGTGACGTGTTTCTTCCCCTTTGCTTTCCATATGACTGTAAGCTTCCTGAAGCCACTCAAGAGGCTGAACAGACATCAGCACCATGCTTTCTGTACAGCCTGCAGGACCATGAGCCAATCAAACCTCTTGTCTTTATAAGTTACCCAGCCTCAGGTATTTCTTTATAGCAATGCAAAAGCAGCCTAATACAATCTTCAATCATCTCTTGCGTCATCTTGGCCTGGCCATCTGTGTTCCTAACAGTGCTGCCCCTCTTTCTTCAAGGTGAGTACTAAATTTCATGTGCACATAAACCATCATGTTAAAAGGCACGCTCTGACTCAGCAGGGTGGGGCTTGAGGTTCTGTGTTTCTATCAAGCTCCCAGGAGATGCTGATGCTGTTGGTCCATGGGCTATATTTTGAGCAGCAACGTGCTGGTCTTCTCCTCAGGCTCACTCCTTTCTAGTGATGACATCTCTGCTTGGCCCATTTGTGCCTTACTCTTCCATGTAGTGTCTGCAGTTCATGAGTGCCTTGGAAACAAAACTCTTTCAGGTCTTGTCAAATATCAGGGAAGAACCTCCTTGATGGAAATTTCAGACAATGTTGGAAGAGAGGATAGGGAGATAGTGGACTATTAACAAAGGCATTTCTGGCGATTAAAATATAGAAAGCACTCCACACTATGCAGTGCAGCTATGCACAAGGATGGCCTTAGAACCTTCCAGAAATAATACACCCTGAAGAAATGAGAAATATACATCATTCCAGAGCTGGCTGCAGAGAAGCAGTAGAAAGAAGGGATCCTTAAAATAGCAGTACCAAAGACTATCTTGCCTTATGACAGCATCTGTGTGTGTCCCCCCATCCATGATACTAACATGCTTTCCTAGGTTTCCCTGGCACAGATTTAATTAATGGGGTTTAAAGTACTAGAGGTCAGACCCCTGCTTAGCTTACAACCCATTATCTACTGCACACAGTAGATTAAGTTATTCTTCTTTGGAATGACATCGCATACATGCTACACAATCACCAATGCATATATTGATAACCTTGAAATTAGTTTTACATCTCCCTGAGCCCTATTTTGTCTTCCATTCAATCACTTTATCATAATGATTATAGTTCCCACTAGCTTTCGGAGTCGGAATAATTCATAACAATCAATTTCTCAGGTGATGACTACCCATCATTACAGTTAATTCATATAACTTAAGAGAAAAGTTTACCTCAATGCAAAGACATCAACAACCTATAAATATGCACTTATCTATAGCTCAGACCTTTTCCTGAGTTGATTGGAATTGTATATAAATATTTAATGTGAGCAATAGAGACTTGAACTATCTCGACTTGTTTCATTTCAGACTCCACAAAGTATACCTAATAAATCAAAGGTGAGTTTTCACATTTAATTGTTCTGTATCCTGTGGAAGAGTGCTGGGAATTGAACCTAGCCCTGCTGCTGCTGACTCTGTGTCTGAGCATCATGACAGCCTGCTAGATGGGCTGGGGCCTGAGAACAGTAGGGTTGCTTGGAGGGAGGCCCCGGGGACAATAAACAGGAGAAAGGCCAGCTGGGTGGGAGAAGTTGGGGCCGGTTGTCAACAAAAATATATTAGTCCCAGGACAGCAAGACTATATAAGCTCCTAATGATTTGGGCTGCTAGCATCTCATGAACCATTATCATCTCCAGCTCACTAAATGGATCCCAGAAGCTTGAAAATTGACATGCCTAGAAAAAAAAAAAAAGAAAGAAAGAAAGAAAAAAAGTCCCTCTTATTTCCCCTGTATGATCAGACCTAGTGTTTGTAGCTTATGGTTTTGAAGGAGCATAGATATTATGCGAGGAATTTTTAGAAAGCGTGTGCAATCTTAAATGCATAAGCATGTCTTTTCATAAAAGAATTTTCACAAATTTGGGGTTGGAAAGAAGGAACACATAATGAGTGGATTCTAAATACACACAACAGGGAAGTTAATGAGATAGGAAGACTTCCATTCAGAAATGAGTTCAAGGCATAGGAAAAATTTTTAAAAACACACAACACAAATTGTCATTTATTAGGTAAATGGAAAGTTATGTCTGCAGTAAATTAATAGGCTATGACAAAGATTAATTTGAGATCACAAAAAGACCTAAGAAAGTTTTAGTGACTGTCTCAAATAGTCAAACCAGATAGACTTCTAAAAAATTAAAACATGTGAAATAATATTCAAAATTGATTTCAAAAATCACCAGTCATTGATTAAGTTTATTACTCATATCCCTTCCCCTGATTAAGAAAATGTGTGTATCACTTAAATGAGCGCATGAGGCTGTAACTTTGGAAGGGTTGCTCTCCCTTGAAATTCACAAATATTTGAATTGAAAATGAGCTGTGAATGTTTTTGAATCCTCTGACTCATAGGTTTCTATAGAACTCATTTTCCAGCTGCCACGGCGTGAGCTCTCACTGTCATGCTAATCCTCATCAATTCTGTCGTCAACTATCATGATGGCCTCAGACTGCTCTTCCCTCAGACTGCTCTTCCTTCATCTAGTCTCTCCTCCATCACATTCAGTCTTCAACCTGTCTTCATGTTGACCCCACTAACACATGAATTGAACACCAAACTCCCAAGTTCCAAAGCCTTCAGTGGCTTCCCTCCCTCTGCGTAGCTGGGTATCAACAGCGTTGGCTGTGCAACCACGACTCTCTCCCAAGCCATTTCTTGTTTCCATCACCTCTCACCTTCTCCATAGCAACTCACACTATTTTCATTTAGTAAATTTTGTCTTGTCTGTGGAGTGATGGAAAACTTGTGATTACCTTTGTAGGTATCAGAATTCTTATTAGAGAAGTATTTTTAATAAGCTACTTATTAAAGTAGCTTTAAAGCTACTTTATAATAGTAATATACATAATAACATATAATAGTAATATATATAATAATAATACTTACTTATTAAAGTAAAGTGGACTGTGAGACCCAAAATGCCTGTTCAAACAACAAAAATCCATTTCTAAACCACTGGGCATGAGACAAGTGGAGGAACAGGTTTTGCCCCTAGATGGACAGAAGATAATTCTTCTCTGCCTCGTACAGAAAAGAAGAATTTGGATTCCCAAAGGAGTCTATAATGGGAAACCAGGTTGTGTGGCTAGGAAAATGGTGGAAGGCTGCAATTTGACAGACCAAAATCTTCAGAAAAGACTCCTAAACTCAGGAATGTGAGTTAAGGTATGTGAATGATTTTGTTGGGATAGAAATTGAAGGTGCAGAATTTCAGGCAAAAATCAAAAAGGCAATGGTCGAATGTGCATGATCCAGAGAGCTGAACAGCCTTGGAAATAGTAACCCACTGGAATTTCCCAGAAATCTTGGTTTTGGATTTGCACAAGCCTAAAAATTGGTAGTGGGTGTGGCCATAAGGTATCGAGTCAATTGTACTGAGATCTCGAGGAGTACAACAGCCCTTAGCTATGTCTGTTCCAGAAGAAGGTTAAGGCTGCTACGTCAATACATCTTGTGTTTTAGTCACAATCCACGTTGTCTCTCTGGCTCTTCCCAAGCATACTCTGCACTTTCCCGCCACCTTGACTCCTTGAGCATAATTATCTCTGCTCAGGAATGCCTCCGCTTCTCTACCCAGTGAACAGTCAAAACCCATATCAAATATTAGCTCTTTCATGTCTCCTTCCCTGGCCTCCTCCCAGACTTAAGTCATTGTTTCTTCTTCTGGGATTTCATTGCTCTCTTAGTTCTCATCTCTGGGTCTGTTTCGGTGAACAGACTCTGAACATCACAAGAACAGTGGTTGTAACACAACCCAGTGTAACACGCAGAAGGTGCTCAATATGTTAATTGATGGGCTAAATCTTTGATTCAACCTCCTTCTTTACATGTTTAGAAATGACCCCAGTCACAACACCAATTCTTCTCTGCCCCTCTAGGAAAATAATAACAATTCTTCATGCATTCTCAAGGTCTCTGCAGTTCACACATGTGAAAAGATGTGATCTTCTCAAAAGTGCTGTAAACACACATGGAAAAGTCCATTTCTACCACTTCTTAAAGGGTTGCTACAAACATAATGCTCTGCCTTTAACTTACAAGTGGCAGAAGCAGGGCCAGAACCTTGTCTTTGTAATGCTTCTGTTGAGCCCTTCTCTTTTTACTGTTTGCATTTAATTTGGTGAAAACTTGGAATTCTTTACTGCTAAGAATGAGGCCATTTGGAGGCTGGAACATCTAGGCAATTGAAGCAACTTACTTCTGTGAGTCAGATGGTAGGATAGGGTGATGTCTGCTTGTCAGCAATGCCACTCGGCTGCAGATCACCACTCTGCAGTCACACTGTGCCCCCTTTCCCGCATCCTGGGCATGCCACTTTCTGTGGGGCTCAGTTAACAAATGAGGTGGGGAGAAGCAGCTCTTCCAAGAATTTTTTCATCCAAGCATGAGAGAGGAAGAATGATTCTTCCCCACTCAATAGTAATAATTTAAACATTTGTTAAATCTTCTGTACCAGGCACTGTACTGCATTTACATGCACTTTCTCATCTAAATATCTTCTAGATCTTTGCGAGGTGAGAACCAGGATGGTCCTGGAGAACTCAGGAACTGGAGTCAGGTATTCAAATGACCTTAAGAGTTTCATTCTTCCATTTTTGCATGTCTTTACTTGTCACTGTCATTCTCTTCCTCTGTAGTCCAGCTTTATCCACTGATAGGAAATGTGGTTTACTGTAGCTCTAGCAGCTTCACCACTGGGAAAAAAATGTTTCCCCTGGTCATACTTGAACTTTTATTTCAATCTAGTTTTTAAATCCCAATGGCAGGATTCTGATCAGCCTGGTCTGAGTCATTGTCACCCATTGGACCAATTACTGTAGCTGAAGTGGAGTGGGTTTTGGTGGGAGTGTTTGGATTCTCACTGGCAAACCCCTCTGGAAACATATGTTGGCTAGGGATTTGCCTAAAATTAAGAGAGGGGTGTCTGTTGCTAGTAGACAGGGAGAAGTGGCGTCGGGCTAAAAATAAGCATGCATGTAGGTTATATTATTCTGTCCCTATTAAACACGATGAGGACTCCAAGGCTTAAGGAGTGTATGTAACTCACCCAAGGTCACCAACTAGAAAGATTAGGACTTGCACCCAGACCCCAGAGGCTGCACTATGGACTTCTGGGCTGTGCTGATCATGTCAGTGGCATAATATGTCTATATTATAGCTATTTGGGGCTAGTTAGCTCACTTGGTCAGAGCTAAGGTCCCTTTCTCCTTTTGTTGAGGCTCATTAAGTCAGGAACAGGGGTTGACTCATTGAGTCCTGATAAATTAATTCATGGGACCCAGGTCTTTCAAAGAAGAGCTGTCAGCTACCAGGTGAGCAAGTAGCAGCATGTGAATCATTCCTAATCCCATCCACCTTCATTACTGGTAGAAAATAACACAAAGCATGCCTTTTCCCTCAGGGTACCTGTAGCACCATCTCAGTGTGGGAAGGGCCTCAGGCTTTCATTTCGCTTTCCAGGTCTTCTTATATTTTCCCTAACAAGACTGCCTTCCTTTTCATTTTACCCACAGCAGTGGCCCCTGCTGGGCCAGGAGGCAGAGCTATCATGGCCGATGTTATCACAGCTCACACCCCCTCTGGCCATTATTAAGGGGCAGCCTGTGTTCAGTTGCATGTTTCTTAGCAACCACCATGAGCCATGTCCTCTCCTTTCATTTGCGTCTTCCTTCTCTAACCTAGGGGGCAAATTTACTAAGAAATGAACCCCTGCCTTCTCAGATTTCTAAGCCATGGAAACCAGAAAATTGACAATGATTGCATTTTCAGTCTCAAAATGATGACCGATTTCAAGGGTTGGTGGGGTGCAGGGCGGGGGTGGAGCAGAATCCTTTTCTTAGATACTGGCAATAGCTTTGCAAAGCATGTGTGATTTATAGCATGTGTAAACTCATCTTTAAGGAAATTGATTTAAACTGAGATTCTTCATAAGATCAAACATCTCTACTGCATTGTAGCTTGCTGAAAGGCTAGACATGCATTTAAGCCTAAACATTTAAAAACATGAAGACTGCTTTCTTACAAATTTCTCTAACAGCATTCCCCTAGCCTATTTGCTTTCATATGGTATGCACTCAGTACAGCTCTGTTTTAGAGGAAGCTTCCCAAGACAGATGCTTAATTCTTATAAGCAGCCAACTGCTTGTTCCCATTCCATGTACATGTGAATAAATAACTCCACACTCCCTGCCCTAAACACAGTTGTTAAGATCCTGGAACATGGAACAAAGGCTAGAATTCTTTATCCCATGAAGCGTAGACTCTTGGCTTTAATTTGTATTAATCTGGTTTTGTTTGTTTGCTTTTGTTTTGCATTTTTAATGCCGCTGTTTCGTATTTATCTCTGGCCGATGTGTTTTCCCCCATCGCCACCACATTGCCATAATTCAATCTTGTTTTGTTTATGGCTATAGCCATTGAGGTTGTTCATACCTACCTATACACATTTGGGAAGCTGCAAAATAGTTTATCACATGGTGTTCCCAACGCAGATCTTAAAAACAGCCACCCAGCCCAAGAATCAGCCTCTGTAACGCATCATGTTCCTTCTAAGCCACAGTGGTATTCTTCTGTCTAGACGCAGTCTGTTCTCTAGAACAGATGACTGTAACTGAATATGTCAGTTTGCAGGGAAGACTTGCTTCTAATAAGCTTTTAATTTCAAGTAACAAAATTTAGCAAAATGCAAAGATAGCATATTGTTTAAAGGAAGACTTTTGAAATGGATGTTTTTGACTTGGCTCTAATAAGCTGTTGTGCAAACTTTCCCCTGAATGTAGTCTGAAAGAACCAGAAAAGTCGAGTCTATCTCATTTGTTTGAATGCCCCCAGTAGGCTTATCTGTAGACCAAATATTCAAACACACTTGGTTTTAGTTCATTTGATAGGTTGGAGTTAATGCATTAGTCATGGAGACTGCCAAAATCAACCAATTGCTCCAATGACTGGATATTTGAAATGCAACAGGGCCACTTATGTTAGGATGTTATGTAGTCTGTCTCATAGACTTGTGAAGAAAATGAGTCTAATTTTTCTACTGAGAATAATTTGTAAGTATTTGAAGAAATCAAAAAGTTGAGGATAAAGTATCTTGCCCTCTGGAGGTTTAAACCACAAGCAATTTCTCGTTTACCATTTAAAGTGTTTTTAAGATACTAACAAAGAAAAACCATAATAAGATATTGCAGAGAATTGTCTTTCTTTGCTGTTTGAGAAAAGCAGATTTCACTTGGTTGGTTGTTAGAAGGGCTAAATTCTACCTTCTGAAGTAAGCACATAGTACCCTTGGTGCAAATATGTAGAAAAGGGATTTTTTTTCAATGTAGTTTGTTTTCATTAAGACCCTTTTATTGATCCTATCTTCCTCAAACTCCCTTTCCTCCATATTCCCAATTTCTGGCCACAATCCTGAATGCCATGTGAAATCGTTACTTTAGCGTTAATCTTTGATCTTTATTAAAATGCAATTCTGGAAATGGGGAGGTAAAATATGATCATCTCATGTCAGTTTTTATAACTCTAGGTGCTGGAGTTTCAGACTCCTATCTGAGATTGGGAATTAATGAATACAGAAGGCAGAAAGAATATGACAGCATTGAGCCAAAGGGAGAGGTGGGGCGAGGGAGGGGCTGTGGTAGCAACATGAATAGAAAAGGAGAAAAAGGACCTGAGTTGGAAAATTGAGGTCCCCATATCAAATTACTCTTATTTCAAAATGTTTCCTAGGTTTGCTTATTCCTACTGATTTTTATTACCAAGAGCTTTATAGAAACATAATATACTTTTTTATTACTTGAAGTACAGCTAGTTTTAGCCACTTATACCTCCAGACATGCCACTCAACTGTGACCTTGAGTATCATTTATTCATAAAGTAATTTTCTTAGAATGACAAAGCATCTACATTTCCTAAATTATGTATCACTAGTTATTTTTCTTGAGACATCACTTTATGTGACTCATTTTACAAGTTTACAAGTTGCTTCTTTACTAGAAGCAACTAGTAAACAGTTCCTTCCCCATCCCCAACAGTGGAATTAGTCTTTTACTTGTTTTAATTTTATGGTGTTCCTGCTGCAAGATCAGCAAATTATGAACAGTTGTCTCCTTTGCCCAGTGGACAGGCATGGGACAATTGTCTTTCTCCTCTAGGTTCTTAATAAGTGGAAAAAAAAAAAAAAAAAAAAGATTGTTTTCAAAGACTGAAATCTTCTTTCTTTTCATCTAAGAAGGAAAGAATGTATTTTTTTAAAAAAAAGAGGGGAATGAAAAGAAAGCATGCCCTTGTCCTATGTTGTTATCACTTACTTAATTCAGGGTTCAGCTGAGAGCCCAAGGCTACTGTCTTGATCTGCACTTCCTGTCTGCACACAGAACCCTGGTGTATAAGCCTCTCACGATCTTAAAACATTTCCAGAATTTCTCCTTGCTCTGACCCTCTTAGTGTTGAAAGTGGTAGTCTTAATTTATTTCCAAAGTCTATCTTTTCTCTCCAGATTAAATAACAGTGTCATGAAATGCTTCATCTTCTAATGTCCTATCAGCAAAATCCTAGCTTTAATAGTCCAAGGTTATCTCCTGGGCTGTAGAAATGTAAAGGCATTACACGAAATTGATGTTGACAAAGCACAGATACTCCTTTGCATGATCACAATGAAAATTTTCTCTTTTTTGCACATTTCCTGCAAGCCAAGCTACATCAGTTGCTAATATGCTTGGTTCCACATGTCACACTTGATTTCTGATCCTTTTACCCACTTCTCAAAAATGGTTAGGAAATATTTATATGGATTTCTTTGGCTAGACTTTAAGATAAATTACTTTTTGGTGAAGTTCTTAATCCTTTTTTTTTCAAAGTACCTGATCTCTTTGAGCAAGCATACAAACAAAAGCCCACAAGCAACATCCTAGACTAATGTGCAAGTTAACACTGAAGAAGAGTTAGAATCCACGCCTTGATACAATAATAATAATAAGTGCAGGTGGGGAATTGTCTATAATAAGAACTTTATATATATGAATATATTCAATCCTCACAACAGCCTTAAAGAAAATATTATTATTAAACCCGTTTTACAGTTCAAAAAAACTAAGGCTGAGAAAGGAAAGAAACTGTTCCAAAGTCATACTGCAAGTAAATGATGGAGCAGGGATTTGACGCCACAACTCAGTAATTAATCACTGTGTTGCAATTCTACCTTTTCATTAGGCTCTGTAACTTGTCTGGGGACAAATTAAGGTTGTAAAGATCAGTTTACTTTTTGTCAGTCATATGGCATCACCAAGCCACCTCTGGTGGAGTGAGAAAAGCATGGAACTTTAACATCAGAACCCCTGATACTGGTCCCTGGCTGGATCTTCACTTCTTGAGTTCCTGTTTCCTTATCTGAAAAGTGTTATTAATATTCCTACCTCATAGCAATGTTGGGAAAATTCCACGTGGACATGTAGCCAACCCCAAGTCATATGTAGAGTCTGAAGTACCACGTAAATGTAAAGTAACATCTGTTCATGTATTGGATTTTCTTCATTTATCTTTCCCCAGATGCTGTATTGCATCCCAGTTAGCAAAAAAGAAAAAGAAAAAAAATATGATGGTGCTATGGTTCTAGAATATCTTTAACTTAAGTGCCAAGGGAACAGAAGATTTATTTTCACATATATAAGCACTTGTATAAACATTTTCTAGATCAATATATCTTCTTGGGTTGCAGTTTGGAGCCCTGTCTGACAGGAGGTCAATGCCTACACTTGGGGCATTGAAAGTATTCAAAACAGATGCAGCCCATTCTCTAAGGCCTAGCCTCTGGCTAATTCTTTTCTGAGTTCTAAAATGTTGTGGCTACATGCTCACAAAAGAGAGTTTACATTTTGGAGAGGGGGGACAGCACACATTACACTTCACCTTAAACAATGCCCCATTCAATTTGAATTGGTTTTCTGTTTCTCCATGGTGTCAGGACACTCTTTTCCCAGTTATTTTTAAAATCTTCATCACTTTACATTTTCACTCTTCCATTGATACATTTCCATAATTTTATCCTATTGTAACCTCCACATTCCACCCAACCCATTGGCACTTCACCAAGAGATGATTGAATCATTTCAAAGCCCAGATAGTGCCCTGATATTCTATGAGAATATTTGCTGGAAAGTATAAAATTTTAGCTTAATCATTTTCTTTCATTCCCAAGGTTCTTGTGCTAATTCCTTCTGAGAGCCGATAGGAGACATTCTACAAAATGATGAAGCTCCATGATAGAATTTTTCCACTGGACTAGAGAAAAGGCTCTTAATACACATAGGCCTATTTTTAAAATCAATACCAGAAAAAGGTTTAAGTTAGATGGGATCTTAGAGATAATTTGTTCTCAATTCTTACTTACCATTCCTCAAGGAAAGCAGTGATATAGCTCCTTTCAAATGCTTTCAGAGACAGGGGATCCATGCCACCCACACACAGGACACACACAGGAACAGCATATCTAATTGTGCCATCTCATCTGCCCAACTGCCCTTCCCCAATCTTCTTTCTGCTCTCTGGATCTTCACTCAACAATGTATTCAACCAATTGACCCGCTTCTCAACACACACCAGGTTTTCTGTTATTCAAAGAAGCAAATGTTTTACTTTTCCTCCTAACAAAATATCACTTGAATCAAGGAAGGTGCTAGTATGAAAGCAAAATAAAACAAAATAAACCTTGGTACACAGGACGAGAGTTTAGGGTTTTTTCTTTCTTTTTGCTTTTAGTAGAAAATTGCTATGCTGTGAGGATGAAATCCTAGTATCCACCATTAACCAATAGATAGAAAAAGGGTGGATGAAATAATGAAATTAGTAAAAATAAGTTAGAAAAATAACTTAGGGGGAAAAATAGACCTGAAACTATGTCTGCCAAATGAAATATAGGACACCAAGTTCAATTGGTGTTTCAGATAAACAAATAACTGTAGTATCAGTATGTCCCAGAGATTGCATTTGTTTATCTCTGCCACTCTGTCTCTCCTCCCCCTCTTATTTTACCCCCTCTTTTTAGAGTTTCTCCCTTCCTCTCTTTGCATGGGATATACTTATCCTAAAACAGTATTTCTTCTACTAAAATTTTATTCATGATTTATCTAAAATTCAAATTGAAGTGGGCATCTGTATGTGTATTTGCTAAACCTGATAATTCTAGTTGAAATGCTCACAGGCTGCCTAAAGAAAAAAGACCCCAGACGAAGAGTCCTGATCTCAGAGCTGTTGTCATTTGTTTTTCATGACTGGGTCTTACTCCTTCCTGGGCGGGACCTCCTTCTGTTTGCCTAAAGGAGATGGCGTGACTGTGACCTTAGGAAAGGCAGTGAGAACTGCTGTGGGTGGCTCTGCTTTAGGATTACAACCTCTACTTTCCACCCACGCCCTCCCTGGCTTTACTGGAGCATTTCCTGTTATGTGTTTGTTCCTTCTTCTGGAAACCTGAGCCCTAACAGAAGAAAGAAAACAATGTTTTTTACAATTCATTAAGGAGGCAAGAGGGCCCTTGTGCAGAGATCAGAAAGGCAGCCAGGTGATTACGGGGATGACTCCTAACTGTGTGAGCCTGGCCCTCTGAGATTTGCATTTCTCGAGAGGACCAGCCCCCGGGACTGATGACAGGTGTACCCAACCTCACAGTACTGGCCATGCCAATGCTGCTGTGGGATGCTGCCCTGGGCCACTGGCTAAGCTGCTAGCAGGGTCCACACAGATGCGCACAGCCTCTTTCTTTCTCATCTTTTCTATCCCCCCTTGGTCTCTGTCATTCTGCAGCTCTCTTCCTCTTTTTCCATCTTCCACTTCTTTAAGAGTATCTTTGTCTCCCCATCCCTCTCTTAATTTTATTTCTGTCTCTCTGGTCCCTTTCTACTTCTGCTTTCTTGCATCCCTCTTCTCCCATCTTTTTGCCAACGCTTTCCCTCCTTTTTCTTCTCCAGCCTTCACTTTCCTCCCTCCTCTCTGACATCCTTCCCTCCACTCTATCCCCCTTCTTCTCTCTTCTCTTTCCTTCTCTCCCCTGCCTTCTTTCTTTGTCCTCTCTCCCCACCCCCTTTCGCTTTCTTCTTTTCTCCCTCTCTTTCCCACCTGTCTCATGCATTCCCATTATGCATCCTAAGTAGTGAATACCATGGAGGTGCCATTTCCGAAACTGTGACATGGACCTTCTGTGATATTTGCTCTTCCAGGCTCTGGCATTGGCCACGGCCGGCATGTTTCAGCATGGGGTTGGCCCAAATCTATGAATCAAACGTGGTACCTTGGGCAGCAAGATCCATCCAAAGGGAAGGAGATTTGAGGATACAAAGTACTGAGTCTTTGCTAGCATCCCTTGAGCATAATAGTGCCGTGTTTTTCAGGACCTGGTGTATATATTTGATGCATAGGCTTGGTTCTGCAGAAATCAATTTTGCAAGAATTGAGAAAATTTGTCAAATCACTCTCATCCTTGGAGCTTATGTTTGTTCCTAAGCATATTTTTGAAGGGATCAAAGTAAGGTTTTCATTAGTTCTTTCTAACTTCTTGATTGAGAATGAAAAGCAATATTGTAAGACTATTTCCCAAACCTTGAGAGAAAATACAGGGAGTTTTTATAAGAATGTGCATATGTATTTGTGTGAGAATACACACACACACAATGTAAATACAATAACTCGATAAATGTACTTCCACAAAAATATATCTTATACATATAAAGTATATATAAGTGTGAATCTATATTATGCACATACACATACAAATCCTCAAAAGCCTGTGGTTGTATATAAATATCTAATTATATAAAGAGAAGGTTTAGGACATTATCATGAACCATGGTTAGGGATAAAAAATGAGGAATTTGAGCATTTCTGATTTTATTTAAAGATAATGTGCCACCTCTTGGTTTAGGTTAAGTTAGATTTAAGCATTAAAAGTAGCTCTCACAAATAAGTGAAAAAGGCAATAAGCCATAGCTCAAAGAATCCTTTAATTAGTATAAAGAAATGAAGGTAGGCCTAGCAAAAGCAAGAAAACTCACAGTCTAGAAGTTTGTAAGTTCTTGTCGTTAATAGACTAAGTCTACATGTCAACATGTCTCTTCCAATGTCTGCCATGTATCCAAGGGCTGAAGACAGCCTAGTGATCTTGAAAATAACACTCCCCTCATCATCAGACCCAGATAAGTATAAACAGCCATATGTTTGAGTCTCTTTGAGGCAGGGGAGCTGCAGTATTGAACAACAACAACAACAAAAAAAAATGGCATATGAATATCCTGGACAAAATGTTTCTTTGCTCTTTGCACAGAAAATCTCAATAATAGAGATACTGTGAAGTGTTGCATCAAAAACAACCCCTCCCATCCACTCCCCCGAAACCCTCAGATTTCAAACTCAGTGTGAGAATACTAGTTAAAGATAACAATTTTACTCACGCCTGTAATCCCAGCACTTTGGGAGGCCGAGGCAGGCGGATCACGAGGTCAGGAGATAGAGACCATCCTGGCTAACACGGTGAAACCCCGTCTCTACTAAAAAATACAAAAAATTAGCCGGGCATGGTGGCAGGCTCCAGTAGTCCCAGCTACTAGGGAGGCTAAGGCAGGAAAAAAATGTAACAATTTTAGATTAAAGATATCATAACTAACTCTTTGACAACTGATTTGAATTAATATACAATATTACTCCATGGTAGAGGCTAGGAAAATGTTAGAAGTTAACACACTCTGACAATGTACCTTCAAAATTATAAATAACTGTATAGGGTAGTGCAGTAGCTAATGCCTGTAATCCCAGCACTTTGGGAGACCAAGGCAGGGGAAAATATTTTAGAAACTTAACCAGGACGTGGTGGCACATGCCTGTAGTCCCAGCTACTCGGGAGGCTGAGAGCGGAGGATCACTTGAGCCTAGGAGGCTGAGGCTGCAGTGAGCCATGATCATAACATTGCACCCCAGCCTGGATGACAGACCAAGACCCTGTCTCAAAATAAATAAATAAATAAAAACACATATACAGAAGTATATGCAAGGATTCTTTGTTTTTAAAGGCAGAATATTTTGAAGTTCGAAGAATAAGAAATTTAAACAAAACTTCAACTTGATACTCACTTATACATAAAATTCAACAAAAATTCCCTAACCTTGTCTAAAGAAAACAGATAAAAGATTTTCTTTTAGTATAAGAAAAAAGGCATATGACACAAACAACAAGAACAAATTAAGAAAGAGAGAAACTACATTGGGTTAAAGAAAGAGAGAAACTACCTTACTGTGTAGTGTGTTTAAAAATCTCTATAGGCCAGACACAGTGGCTCACGCCTGTAATCCCAGCACTTTGGGAGGCTGAGGCAGACAGATCACCTGAGGTCAGGAGTTTGAGACCAGCCTGGCCAACATGGAGAAACCCCGTCTGTACTAAAAATACAAAATTAGCTGGACATAGTGGCACATGCCTATAATCCCAACTACTCAGGAGGCTGAGGCAGGAAAATTGCTTGAACCCGAGAGGTGGAGATTGCGGTGAGCCGAGACTGCGCCATTGCACTCCAGCCTGGGCAACAAGAGTGAAACTCCATCTCAAAAAATAAAAAAATAAAAATCCGTATTATGTCTAATGGACTCTTGGTAGAAAATAGGAGGGAAGAGATACCGAAGGGAAGTCACTTTTGTTAGCAATTGACTCCTGAGCTTGCTCTGTTGAATTTCAAAAAACCAGGCAGTGACTGACAATTCATCACTATGAGAAAGATGCAGCCAAAGCCACCCCTGAGCTCAGAAGAACAGTCTAGGAATCACCAAAACATACTGAGGGAAAATTGACATAAGATGAAATGCACAGATCCTAAGTGCACAATTTTATGAGTTTTAAAGAATGCATATGCCCATGTACCGACAGCCCCAACCACTAGGACATTGTTATAACCCCAGAAAACATTCTTTTTGTCCCTTCCTTCTCACTTTCACCACCATAGACATGGACTCATACCTATCTACTCTTCGTGTCTGGCATCTTTGGCTTGGTGTGATATTTTCAGATTCACCTATGTTGTTGCCTGAACCTGTTGTTTCCTCCTTTTTATGGCGCAATAGTATTCTGTTATATGAAACTACCACAACTGGTTTAGCCATTCGCCTTTTTTTTTTTTTTTTTAACTTTTATTTTAGATTCAGGGGTATATGTGAAGGTTTGTTACGTAGGTAAACACGTGTCATGGGGGGTTGTTGTACATATTATTTCATCACCCAGGTATTAAGCCCAATACCCAATAGTTATCTTTTCTGCTCCTCTCCCTCCTCCCACCCTTCTCCCTCAAGTGGACCCCCGTATCTATTGTTTCCTTCTTTATGTTCATGAGTTCTCATCATTTAGCTCCCACTTATAAGTGAGAACATGTGATATTTGGTTTTCTGTTCCTGCGTTAGTTTGCTAAGAATAATAGCCTACAGCTCCATCCATGTTCCCGCAAAATACATGATCTCATTCTTTTTTATACCTGCATAGTATTCCATGGTGTGTATGTACCACATTTTCTTTATCCAATCTACCATTGATGGGGATTTAAAATAATTCCATGTCTTTGCTATTGTGAATAGTGCTGCAAAGAACATTCACGTGCACATGTCTTTTACATTCACCTTTTGATGGACACTTGGGCACTATACAGTTTGGAGCTATTATGAATAAAGCTACTCTACACATTTGTATACAAATCTTCGTGAGGACATATACTTTTACTTCATTTAGGTAAATACCTAGGAGTGGAATTTCTAGATCACAGCATAGGTATGCATTTTAATACAGCAGAAACTACAAAACCATTTTCCAATCTGCTTTTACCATTTTACACTCTCACCAGCAATGTATGCAACTTATTTTGGTTGCTCCATATCCTCACCAACATTTGGTGATAACAGTCTTTTTAATTTTTGCTATTCCAGTGAATATGAAATGGTATTTTCTGTGGTTTTAATTTACATTTCCCTGTGCTTATTGGTAATTCATATGCCTTCCATTAAGAAGTTTCTTTTCACATGTTTGCTCACTTTTATTGAGTTGTCTTTTAATTATTGAATTTTAAGGGTACTTTATATATTCTATGTCCAAGCCCTGTGTCAGATATATGTGTGTGTATGTCTGTGTGTGTATGATATTCTTCCCAATATTCTTTTCAATGTATAGCTTGCCTTTTCATTTTTCAAGTGTATTTTGATAAGCAGAACTTTTGAATTTATAATAAATACAATTTTTATTTTTTCTTTTATGTTTATTACATTTTGTACCCTCTCTAAAAAAAATTTTCCTGTCCTATGGTTGTGAGATGTTTGCCTCTGATTTTTTCTAGAAGTTTTCTAGCTTTTGCTTTTAAGTTTAGGTTTATGATCTATCTCAAATTAATGACTGTGTGTAGTGTGACGTAGAGGTCAGGGTTCATTTTTTACTCGAATGATCATCTAGTTATTCTAGCACCATTTATTGAAATGATGATTCTTTTCCCCATTTAGTTACCTTGGCCTCTTTGTTGAAAATCAACTTACCGGCCGGGCGCGGTGGCTCATGCCTGTAATCCCAGCACTTTGTGAGGCCGAGGCGGGCGGATCACGAGGTCAGGAGATCGAGACATCCTGGTGAAACCCCGTCTCTACTAAAAATACAAAAAATAGCCGGGCGCAGTGGCGGGCGCCTGTGGTTCCAGCTACTCGGGAGGCTGAGGCAGGAGAATGGCATGAACCGGGGAGGCAGAGGTTGCAGTGAGCCGAGATCGCGCCACTGCACTCCAGCCTGGGCGATAAGCGAGGCTCCGTCTCAAAAAAAAAAAAAAAAAAAAAAAGAAGAAAATCAACTTACCATGTATGTGAAAATGTATTTCTAGACTCTCTATTTTGTTTCCTTGGTCTCAATCTGTCCTTAAGCCAAAAATAAATGATGTCAGCTACTGTCATGTTATAGTTAGTTTTTAAATAGAGTGGGATGGGTTCTTTAACTTTGTTATTCTGTTAAGGATTGTTTGGCTTTTCTAATTTTTTGGCATTTTCACATAAATGTTGGAATCAACTTGTCAGTTTCTACAAAACAACTTGTAAAGCTTTTAATTGAAGTTGTATTGACTCTATAGATCAATTGGGGAGAATTGACATTTTAGCAATATTGAATTTTATAATCCCTAATCATGGTATATTCCTCCATTTATTTCTACCTTTTAAAATTTCTCTCAGCAATATTTTATGGTTTTCAATCTACATTTTGCATATCTTTAGTTAAATCAATTATCCAGTATTTCATGCTGCTACAGTAATATAGAAATACAAATGATTTTTATATTAATCTTGCATGCTGATGTGTTAAAATGTCATTAATAGTGTAATTATTTAGTAGATACCTTAGAATTTTTCACATAAACAATTATGCAATTGTTTTTAAAAAGGTTAAGCTTATTTCCTTTTAAGTCTTTTTATTTGTCACTTATTTTTCTTGCTTTATTGCACTGACTATGGTATATAATATTGAATAGCAGTGGTTAGAGCAGACATTCTTGCCTTGTTCCTGACCTTGGAAGAAAGTATTCAATATCTCTCATAATAAAGCATGATGTGAGCTGTAGGTTTTCCATAGATGTTCTTTACTAGGTTGTTAAAATTGCCTTCAATTCCTAATTTACAGAGAGTTTTATATCATTGAGTGGATGTTGATTTTTTTTTTTTTTTGAAATAGATTCTCCCTCTGTTGCCCAGGACAGAGTGCAGAGTGCAGTGGCACTATCTCGGCTCACTGCAACCTCCGCCTCCCGGATTCAAGCGATTCTCCTGCCTCAGCCTCTTGAGTAGCTGGGATTACAAGCATGCGCCACCAAGCCCAGCTAATTTTTGTATTTTTAGTAGAGACGGTGTTTCGCCATGTTGGCCAGGCTGGTTGTGAACTCCTGACCTCAGGTGATCTGCCTGCTTCAGGCCTCCCAAAGTGCTAGGATTACAGGCATGAGCCACCGCGCCCAGCCCTAATTTAGTCTTTTTAAATTAGCTACCTAAGGTGTAAACTTAGATCATTGATTTTAAACTTTGCTTCTTTTATAATCATTTAACTCTACAAATTTCCCTCTAAGAAGTGCTTTAAGCTACATCTCACAAATTTTGATATACTGAGCTTTCTTTTTCATTCAGTTCAAAGTATTTTCTAATCTCCCTTGTGATTTGTTTCTGCCAACATTCATTGACTACCTTACTTGACATTAATACAGCCTGCTAATTTTCTCATGCTGGGTATTTGCATGATATACCTTTTTCTATCTTTTATTTAACCTATTTTTATCTTTATACTTTAAGTCCATCTCTTGTACACAGCACAAAATTAGGTTTTATTTTGCTTCGCTTTGCTTTTTATCCAGTCTGACACTCTCTGCCTTTTCTCTGGAGTGCTTAGTTTCTTTATATTTAATGTAATTGTTGGTATTCTTAGGATTAGACCTACTGCTTGGCAATTTGTTTTCCATGTGTCCCCTCTGTTTTAGATGATTTTTACCCCTTTATTGCTTTCTTGGGAGAATAACAGACAGTCACAAATAATTACAAATATTTGTAATTAAATCTTTTCATCTCAAATATTTTCAAGATTTAAACTCAATTATTTTTTCTGTGCTGCTGTGAGCTTGAGACATTATATACATTAAAGTTATTTTAATCATATATAGACAACACAAATTTCCATTTTAAGGGATAGTAATAATTATAAATTGTTATTCTGATTTTAGTCAGATTTAAATTATCTAATTTCCAATAAGATGTGATTTCTTCTTTAAAGTATCTGATCTTGCCGGGCGCAGTGGCTCATGCCTGTAATCCCAGCACTTTGGGAGGCCGATGTGGGCGGATCATGAGGTCAGGAGATCGAGACCATCCTGGCTAATACGGTGAAACCCCGTCTCCACTAAAAAAAATACAGAAAATTAGTCGTGCTTGGTGGCGGATGCCTGTGGTCTCAGCTACTAGGGAGGCTGAGGCAGGAGAATGGCGTGAACCCTGGAGGCGGAGTTTGCAGTGAGCCGAGATCGTGCCACTGCACTCCAGCCTGGGCGACAGAGCAAGACTATGTCTCAAAAAAAAAAAAAAAAGAAGTATCTGATCTGAAAGGTTAGTTGCGGTACGATTTGAGTGATGGGGTACTATCTGAGTGATAGTTACACTAAAAGCCCAGACTTCACCACTACACAATATATCCAAAACTAAACTTGTACTTCTTAAATTTATACAAATTTTAAAAATACAATGTTTGTCAGAAGCATTTTCAATCTTCTGGATCTGGGCATCACATACTTTGATTTGATGCTTTTTTCTTATTAAAGCAAATAGCTTTTAAAATTAGATCTTGATTTTTATTTCGATACACTTACATATCCCCATATTATTCTTGTCATATACAGATCATGTAATTTAAATATTCAAAAATTGGGCATCCAGATTTGTATTCAAATCTATACTCTGCATAACAAATACATTTACTAGGTTAATTGTATTATATTGTGCTAACTGTAAAATATAAGAATTTTATTTATTTATTTATTTATTCACGTATTTATTTATTTTTTTGAGATGGAGTCTCGCTCTGTTGCCCAGGCTGGAGTGCAGTGGCACTATCTCGGCTCACTGAAAGCTCCGCCTCCCAGGTTCACGCCATTCTCTCACCTCAGCCTCCAGAGTAGCTGGGACTACAGGTGCCCACCACCACGCCCGGCTAATTTTTTGTATTTTTAATAGAGACAGGGTTTCACCATGTTAGCCAGGATGGTTTCCATCTCCTGACCTTGTGATCCGCCCGCCTCAGGCTCCCAAAGTGCTGGGATTACAGGCGTGAGCCACCGCACCCATCCAAGAATTTTTAAATCTTTAGAAACATCTAGAGTCTCTAAAGTACCATTTCTAGAAATGAAAGAAGTCCTACTCTAAAATCTATTTTGATTATTTTAATGAGTTCATGTCTAGGTTCTATAACATTAATAGAGAGTACTGCTTTGAAATTAGCATTTTAAAATGACCAGTTGAGTGGTTTAGAAAAGTCCATTATTTTATTAATAATCACAGATGCCTTTTTCCAAGATGGATTCGAGTACCATCTGGATGAGGCTTCATTATTATAGCTTCATTTATAAAATTAAAGGATTAAATATTTAATTTGTAAGTGTATTTTTTTTTTCCTTTTCAGAAAGTCATAGAATGATATATTTGGATAGGCATGTGATTGCTTTAATTTTTGAGCAAATTTTCAGTGTATTTTCCCTTTAGAATCATGAATTAAGTAAGGATTAGCATTCGGTAGCCAAGGTTTAAGAATGCACCGTTGATTTACCATGGTAGACACGGTTTTGGAATTTAATTTGGTCAGCCTCTGCTTTAGCAGGACAAAGAGAGAGGAAGGTGATAGCATGCCTTGCATTAGCTGTTGTTGGAAATGTGACCCTCTCCTTTAGAACGGCTCTCAGTTTGTCTGCAGGAGCAAGTCCCTATGACACAGGAGAGCAGTCAGGAAAGGACAGTGAGTGAGCACGGATGACAGAAGTGTCTGTGCCACCCATTCATTAGGGACTCACAAAGGGGCATAGAAATTCTGGGCTTTTGTGGGGATTGAGAAGTTCCTATCAAATGTCTGTCGAGTAATTTAATTACACGGGCATGGTAGGAATGACACAGTGGTTACATTAATAAACTGAAGCATTAAAGAATAATAGCCCAGTTATTGCTGAATTATGGGAAACACGCTGCCTATTCATTGCTGGTGATATTAGAAGGGAGAAGGCGGGGGCTTCCTACTTTACACTCGCAATGCATAAAGAAACAGTTTCTTGCCTTTCCAGACCTGTGGAAAACCGGGTAGAGGGGAAGGCCCAAAGTCACGCCCAATAGCATAAATCTTGCTTTGTTTAAGATGCTTAAAATATCATAAGCTAACTCTGTTTTTATGGTGCTAAATAAAATTGACTTGGGCCAGACATAGTAATGAGCATGTGCTGCACAAACATCTCTAAATAGCCTTTCCAACAGATCTCATTCCTGATAATTTCCATTTGTTGTCCTGCTCTTCTTGTTAACGGAAGCCATTTTATAGGATCACAGGCTACTAGCTTAGTAGTTTTTAAAAAGTAGCCTATTAATATAATAGAAGCAAACATTATTTTTCATTCTCACTCATCCCTCTGGCAGACTGGAACAAAATGCCTTTTTCCCTCCTGCAGGAGCAGGGGGAAAAGGAGCACACATTTGATTTCGTATTATTTAACAATAAACGTTTATTGAACTGTGTCAACACTGTTCCAAGAAGTGTGATGTGGAAGGAGGGGGAAGAGATGAAGATGAGCTCCTGCTTTCAGATTCCAACAGAGGAAGTCACAGCTCAGCAGCTGGCCACCCACTCCCATGGAACTCAGGAAGATCTTTCTGCCTAAACTCTTGTAGGTGCCATATTGCAGCCTACGTTTTTTCCTGGGGGAAAAAAAGTTGATGAGTTTTAAAGATGAATCCACCTCTAAAATTCTTTGAGCCTATGAAATATTTATTTCTAGGAGGCAATAAACACTTCACTTCCACAGAAACACTTCACTTACACAGAAACCAGTTACCATGTGCAGAAGATGGTCCAAAGAACCACTCAATAATACAAATTATATTTTGTGCTTTGGGGTTTTAAGAAAATATTTCAGAATTCAAGTTTGAACAAGTCAAATAAGAGAATTTGAGGTATCAGATCACTTATTTTCTTCAACTAAAATAGAGTGTTACGATTTCATGGGCAAAATACAAAGTTGAAGCGTCCCTGGTAACCCTGGTAACACGTAGCAAGCTGCACATTTCCCAAGAAAGGCCAGCACTGCTTATTCTCAGAGAAGTCACCCCTGCAAGGGTTCTTTAGATCGGTGGTTCTCAAATTGAGCATTCAAGAGCATCCCATGGAAGGCTTATTAAAATACAGGTTGCTGGCCTCAGAGCTCAGATTCAGTAGAAGCCAGTTAGAGTCTGGGAATCTGCATTTCTATGCATCCTTTCTCTCTCTCCCTCCCTTCCTGCTGCTACTGCTGGTTCAGGAACCACACTTTGAGAATCACTGCTTTGGATATTAGAATGATGATTCTCTCAAGTCTTGAAAAAAAATTGCAAAGTTCCCTCTAATTTAGCAGAGTTAAGACAAGTTTTTCATTTGTATCTATACATAGCTCTGATGAACTAATCCTTTATAATTCAAAGGGAAGAATTTAAAAATCATAATGATGAGGCTGGGCACAGTGGCTCACGCCTGTAATCCCAGCACTTTGGGAGGCTGAGGCAGGAGGATCACCTGAGGTCAGGAGTTTGAGACCAGCCTGGCCAACATGGTGAAACTCCGTCTCTACTGAAAGAAAATACAAAAATTAGCCAAGCATGGTGGCAGGTGCCTGTGGTCCCAGCTACTTGGGAGGCTGAGGCAAGAGAATCACTTGAACCCAGGAGGTGGAGGTTGTAGTGAGCTGAGATTGTGCCATTGCACTCCAGCCTGGGCAACAAGAGTGAAACTCCATCTCAAAAAAATAAAAATAAAAATAAATCATAATGATGAGATAGAAACAGCATGGGTCTTCATTCTGCCACATAACAGAGACATTACATAAATGGAGATTTGACTGCAGACTTTGTTCTTTGCTTCAGCTCTTCAGAGAATTCCATCTGAATCAAGAAAGTAGTCTTGGAATATTTGCTAACTGTAGCCCTTCCCAGTCCCACTTTGTCATACGCCACAGGCAGAAAAGAGGAATGCAATCTTTGCCCACTGATTCCTGTGTAGCCACAAGCTTCAGAAAGAGTTTAGTCAGCAGTTCATGGCTCCTTGGCCCACACTAACCACAGTTTGGCCACCAAAAATGTGGGTCAGCGAGTTGCCAGAATGCTGAACTATAGTGGTTACAAGGACCAGGACGCTCAAGTTGGAAACATGTGATACCACCATAGTTCTTAAGATGGGAAATGAGGGCAAAGGTAAACCTTGCTGTTCTTGGACTTGGTTCTGTTATGCCATCCTTTTCTAAAACCAACTGTCACTTATACAATTTTATTTTGCTCTCATAAATTCTGCCAGACAGTAGTTTCATTCAACCAGGACTGGCTATAATTTTTAGTCAGATGTATCTCTTATTCTGTTTTGTTTTTTTTCTCTCAGAGAAAGAAACACTCAACTAAATTTTATGCTACAGACTGAATACCTAAAATCCCCAACCTTTTATCTTAACCTGAGTCATAAAACCTGTACCGTCAGAAATGCCTCCTTTTTTATTTTGATTTTCTCACAAAGCACATGTAAATAATTTAGATTAAATGTTTACTGCTTTGCCCTCACAGAGAATTAGATGATTACCTTCTGAAAATAATAAAAGAAATTGTTGTTAATTTATATCATACAGAGTGTGCCAAATTTATCAATTTGTAAAGAATGACAAATCCTGCTTAGTTGATATTCAGAGTGTGTCTACTTACTGGGTCTGATGTAAATATCCAGTGAGAAATCTGGCTTAGATAAAATAAGGCTAAAAGAAAAATCTCAGAACATATAATTTACTATATGTCTTGCTTACACAGCCTTATCTACCATCAGACGCTTAAAATACATAGTGGCTTTTAAAAGAAAAAAACTTCTACCTTGTTCCATTAGAATTGAGGAGGCTTAGGTCAAGAAATATAGAACATCTTAAGAGTAACTATGAGACAGTGAAGGAAAGAAAACATATTTGGGTACTCAGCCAAGTTTATTGTCTGTATTATTTCTTTTGTGCAACAAGTTCTTCTTTTTCTTTCTTTCTTTTTTTTTTTTTTAAGACAGAATCTGACTCTGTTGCCTAGGCTCTAGTGCAGTGGCACAATCTCAGCTCACTGCAACCTCTGCCTCCCGGGTTCAAGTGATTCTCCTGCCTCAGCCTCCCAAATTGCTGGGATTACAGGTGCACCCCACCACGCCCAAGTAATTTTTGTATTTTCAGTAGAGACGGGGTTTCACCGTGTTGGCCAGGCTGGTCTCAAACTTCTGACCTCAAGTGATCCACCTGCTTTGGTCTCCCAAAGTGCTGGGATTACAGGCGTGAGCCACCGTACCAGGCCTTTTTTCTAAGCATGTTGACCCTAAGTATGTATTGTGGTTATGTTCAGTAATGTACACAGATTTTTTTAATTTACTAATCTTTTAATATAGAATATGTAACATGGCCAATATCTTTTAAAAATCAGTTTTAAAAATGGTTACATGCAGTTTTTTCCCTCTTGAGAAAAATATATTTATAATTTTTACATCGTATCTTAGAGAATACTATTGTGTTCTCTTTTCTTTCATCAAAACCGAATCCTTTAAGGGGAGTGTTTACTGGGAAAGCCCTTGGGGAAATTGAGAGATGCAATCTTCACCTAGGGGTACAAAGAAGTATAGCTTTTGACTGGCACCTGATTTTATTCACTGAGCTTCTTTAGTGCTCTGAAGTGAACACAGTTGGATTTCTAGATAGGAATTTGCTACTCTCAGTGTCACAGTGACATCATTCCTGGGAGGAGAAAAAAGTGCTGTTTTCTTCTGTATTCCAATGACATAATTGTCCCTCTTTGCAGGGAAATGTGCAGTACTACAGGTTTGGAGTTCATACCCATTGTTCTGAACTAATAACTATAAGGCTAGAACATAATGGAACAACTCTTTTAGAAAGCTAATACCCCCACAGATTTCATCTGACATCTTGAATGAGGCTTGCAGAGAGACACACAAATTGAACCTGTCCCCAATTTTTAAAAATTTGCCCTCATTCTTTAGGATCTAAAGTATTGCAGAATACAGTGTACAAATCAATCCCCAAACAAATTGTTTTCTCCACGATGAGTAAAAGAGCATTGGAATCCTATGATTAAAACCTCAAAATCAACCAAGGTAACTAAGATAAAACAGTAAAACCACAAGGTGGGCCACATGGCAAAAAGGAAAAGCTCATCTATTTATTTTATTTCTCTTTCTATTTTTCAAAAGAGAAATAAGTACTTAAAAATCTACTTGAAAGTCCCAGCTCAAGTGACACCCCATCCAAGAGGCATTTAGAGTTTTTCCCAGCTGGGAAAGATCTTGCCCTCATCCTCTAAACTACAGAGAATCCAGGTCTCTTTTATTGAATTACTATAGTCAGCTGCATATGCTATAATCAATTCTCATCATTCCCATACATGTTTTCTCTCCTTTCTTAGATTATAAGCTCCTTCGAGATGAACATCATACTTTAGATAGACATCACTGACTTCCCTGGAAAGCCCAGCATCTTACTCTGACAACACTCAAAAACAACATGCTGAGGCCCAGTGGCTCACACCCGTAATTCCAACACTTTGGGAGGCTGAGGCAGATAGATCATTTGAGCCCAGGAGTTTGAGGCCAGCCTGGGCAACAATGTGAAATCCCGTCTCTACAAAATACAAAAAATTACCGGGTGTGGTGGTGCGTGCCTATAGCCCCAGCTACTCGGGAAGCTGAGGTGGCTGATGCTTGAAGCCGGTAGGTTGAGGCTGCAGTGAGCCGAGATAATGCCACTGCACTCCAGCCTGGGCAACAGAGAGAGACCCTGTCTCAACAAAATAAATGAATAACAATAAACAGATGTTTCCCTAATATCTTAAAGGGTAGTAGACGCCACTGAAGATGGTCCAGCCAACAGTATGCTTTTGACTAGAAGTGCAATTAGCATGCAATACATGGCTACAGTCTCCTTTTACTGCCCTGTAGTTATTTTTTAGCTACTTTAAGTTACAGATGGTTTAAATATTTCGGCCGCAGATCCAGAACTGGTAAATGAAGTAAAGAAACTACATCTTTAGCCGGGCGCGGTGGCTCACGCCTGTAATCTCAGCACTTTGTGAGGCCGAGGCAGGCGGATCACGAGGTCAGGAGATCGAGACCACGGTGAAACCCCGTCTCTACTAAAAATACAAAAAAATTAGCCGGGCGCGGTGGCGGGCGCCTGTAGTCCCACCTACTCGGGAGGCTGAGGCAGGAGAATGGCGTGAACCCGGGAGGCGGAGCTTGCAGTGAGCCGAGATCGCACCACTGCACTCCAGCCTGGGCGACAGAGTGAGACTCCATCTCAAAAATAAGAAACTACACCTTTAGTGAAATAGTGCAGTTTTCCCGAACTTCCTGAAATGACATTTTAAAAATCGATATTTGGCCTTACTATGCATTTCTAAGGAGCCAAGGCATGTCAATGTGATGTGTACTTTTTGTGACAAATTCCTTTTATGATTCTTAATAGCAAAATTACAGAATGTCATATGGGGCCCAGCCTCATAGCGTCTTTCATTCTTGAGTGAGGCTTGTTTATGCAAGTCTGCAAGAGGGGAGCTCTACAAAAGGAAAATGGGAAGGCAAAGTCGGCCCTGGAAAAATTCAGCCGCTGGAAATGTGGTCTTGTCCAGATAGTGAGAAAATAATTGTCTCCAGGTTTGATGAAGGGTTTATAGCGCTAACATTTTAGGATGAAATACAGCTGGTTTCAGATTCCACTGTCAACTCAGAATCAAGCTAATTTCATGTGGTTTGGGGTTTTGTAACTACTTTTGTGCAGAGTACTTCTCGGAACTTTTTGTTCCAGAAACACCCTTGACATCCCTCCACCAGCACCTAAAATTACTTCAGGCCCAGTAGAAAACTCACTGGGCAGCATTACTGACTCTTCCCAGCAGAGGGCACCATTATACCTCCATCGGTACTGGACGTACCCATAACTTCAGGAAAGAGGTTCTTTAAATTCTCAACCAGGACACACAATCTCTCTGATAAGAAAAAATAGTAATAATAACAAACCTAGCAAGAAAAAGATACTTAAACTTTCTAGAGGCAGCAGCTTCTGCAGTTCTGACCGGGGCTCCCAATGTCAGCAATTGCAACAGAGGATTCTGCCCGAATTTCAGGACATGATTTGGCTTGGGTTTCTGATGGCCTCGTCTCCTTTTGTTCTTGTCCATTTCCTGAGCTAGTTCTTCAGTCATCTCAGAAATTTCTGCTGATATACATACACACACACATCCATAAACTAGTGTGTGATAAAATACATTTCAATTTTCCTCTTGAAGGCCGGTATTCATTAATCCAGCAATTTAAATGACGGGATGTTTCTCAACCAGGGAAGGTATTTTTTGTAGCTTTCATCACTGGTTTGGTTGGGGAAAAACAATTGACTAATTCCTATTTGTCTTAGATTTTTGCTTTCCCCCACTGGAATGGCCATGTGTGCCCTTGGGGACTATTTAAAGATGTAATATCTCTAGATGATTTATACGAAGTAAGTAGCCAGCATTGCTAAATATCCAGGCACATCACACATCCTTAGATGCGTTTTTGAGACTCAAATTTAAATAATTTGCCGTGTATTTATAATATCAACATGCACACCAGTAGAATAAGGTAGTGGGGGAGATTGTTTTCCACAGAAAAAGAAAATGTTAGAACTAGAAGGAGCTTTAGAGAAATTTATGTCTCCTGTCTCCCAACCTCTGGATAAGTAGCATCATCTATTAAGTGATTTTTTGTGTAGCCATATGCTTGCTTTTAAAATTATACTTGGCATAGGATGACATAAAAATGCTTTTTCTAATCACACATTCATTCAGAGATATAAGGAGATGGCCAAAGAACTATGTTGGTGGCAGTTTGGAAATATTTCTACACATAAGCTCCCAAAAAGCAAGCCTGTACCCTGCAGAAGGTCGTCGTCTTCTTTCTTTTCTTCTCTTTTTGTAGTGACAGTAATCTCGCTATGTTGCCCAGCCTGGTCTTAAACTCCTGGCCTCAAGCGATCTTCCCACCTCAGCCTCTCAAATATCTGGGATTATAGGCACAAGCCACCATGTTCGGCTGTATTCTTCTTTATTGAGTGCAAAACTAATGATTTAGCTTTAATTTTCAGAAAGTTTTTTTTTTTTTTAGATTTAAATCCCTTTTGCCCGAGAAAACAATTATTGGTTTTTGCTAGCATCATTTGTTAAGGAAGTTTTTTGCCCCCACAATCCTCACATTCCAGATTGTACTGTAGGTGGGAGAAATTTGATTCTGTGTTTTCGGCAAAGAATGACCATAGAAAACACTTATTGATAGTTGAATGTGACTGAAACATTAGCAAAGAATGCTGTGTCTTTAGATCTGATAAGCGAGAAACCCACAAAATTACACTTTATATGAATTTATCTCTGAGTTTGCAATATCCAAACCTCTTAAATCTGTTATTCCTCAGCTTCTTTGGTCCTTTGGAATCCAAAGGACTCAAAGGATACCGTATTGTATTAATTACTCTTTAATTCACACTAGAGAAAGCTGACCTCTAGTTCTGATTACATACACAGAAATATATCCATTCACATACACACATATGTATGGAAAATATTCTGTTTAACACAATAAAACCCCTTAACACCCAACTTCATTTCTATTTATTTATTTTTCTTTTTTTTATTATACTTTAAGTTTTAGGGTACATGTGCACAACGTGCAGGTTTGTTACATATGTATACATGTGCCATGTTGCTGTGCTGCACCCATTAACTCGTCATTTAACATTAGGTGTATCTCCTAATGCTATCCCTCCCCCCTCCCCCCACCCCACAACAGGCCCTGGTGTGTGATGTTTGGGATGTTCCCCTTCCTGTGTCCACGTGTTCTCATTGTTCAATTCCCACCTATGAGTGAGAACATGCGGTGTTTGGTTTTTTGTCTGTCCTTGCGATAGTTTGCTGAGAATGATGTTTTCCAGCTTCATCCATGTCCCTACAAAGGACACAAACTCATCATTTTTTATGGCTGCACAGTAGTCCATGGTGTATATGTGCCACATTTTCTTAATCCAGTCTATCATTGTTGGACATTTGGGTTGGTTCCAAGTCTTTGCTATTGTGAATAGTGCCACAATAAACATACGTGTGCATGTGTCTTTATAGCAGCATGATTTATAATCCTTTGGGTATATACCCAGTAATGGGATGGCTGGGTCAAATGGTATTTCTAGTTCTAGGTCCCTGAGGAATCGCCACACTGACTTCCACAATGGTTGAACTAGTTTACAGTCCCACCAACAGTGTAAAAGTGTTCCTATTTCTCCACATCCTCTCCAGCACCTGTTGTTTCCTGACTTTTTAATGATTGCCATTCTAACTGGTGTGAGATGGTATCTCATTGTGGCTTTGATTTGCATTTCTCTGATGGCCAGTGATGATGAGCATTTTTTCATGTGTCTGTTGACTGCATAAATGTCTTCTTTTGAGAAGTGTCTGTTCATATCCTTCACCCACTTTTTGATGGGGTTGTTTGTTTTTTTCTTGTAAATTTGTTTGAGTTCATTGTAGATTCTGGATATTAGCCCTTTGTCAGATGAGTAGATTGCAAAAATTTTCTCCCATTCTGTAGGTTGCCTGTTCACTCTGATGGTAGTTTCTTTTGCTGTGCAGAAGCTCTTTAGTTTCACTAGATCCCATTTGTCAATTTTGGCTTTTGTTGTCATTGCTTTTGGTGTTTTAGACATGAAGTCTTTCCCCAAGCCTATGTCCTGAATGGTATTGCTTAGGTTTTCTTCTAGGGTTTTTATGGTTTTAGGTCTAACATTTAAATCTTTAATCCATCTTGAATTAATTTTAGTATAAGGTGTAAGGAAGGGATGCAATTTCAGCTTTCTACATAGGGCTAGCCAGTTTTCCCAGCACCATTTATTAAATAGGGAATCCTTTTCCCATTGCTTGTTTTTGTCAGGTTTGTCAAAGATCAGATAGTTGTGGATATGTGGCATTATTTCTGAGGGCTCTGTTCTGTTCCATTGGTCTGCATCTCTGTTTTGGTACCAGTACCATGCTGTTTTGATTACTGTAGCCTTGTAGTATAGTTTGAAGTCAGGTAGCATGATGCCTCCAGCTTTGTTCTTTTGGCTTACGATTGACTTGGCAATGCGGGCTCTTTTTTGGTTCCATATGAACCCTAAAGTAATTTTTTCCAATTCTGTGAAGAAAGTCATTGGTAGCTTGATGGGGATGGCATTGAATCTATAAATTACCTTGGGCAGTATGGCCATTTTCACGATATTGATTCTTCCAACCCACGAGCATGGAATGTTCTTCCATTTGTTTGTATCCTCTTTTATTTCATTGAGCAGTGGTTTGTAGTTCTCCTTGAAGAGGTCCTTCACGTCCCTTGTGAGTTGGATTCCTAGGTATTGTATTCTCTTTGAAGCAATTGTGAATGGGAGTTCACTCATGATTTGGCTCTCTGTTTGTCTGTTATTGGTGTATAAGAATGCTTGTGATTTTTGTACATTGATTTTGTATCCTGAGACTTTGCTGAAGTTGCTTATCAGCTTAAGGAGATTTTGGGCTGAGACAGTGGGGTTTTCTAGATATACAATCATGTCATCTGCAAACAGGGACAATTTGACTTCCTCTATTCCTAATTGAATACCCTTTATTTCTTTCTCCTGCCTAATTGCCCTGGCCAGAACTTCCAACACTGTGTTGAATAGGAGTGGTGAGAGAGGGCATCCCTGTCTTGTGCCAGTTTTCAAAGGGAATTCTTCCAGTTTTTCTTCATTCAGTATGATATTGGCTGTGGGTTTGTCATAAATAGCTCTTACTATTTTGAGATACGTCCCATCAATACCTAATTTATTGAGAGTTTTCAGCATGAAGGGCTGTTGAGTTTTGTCAAAGGCCTTTTCTGCATCTATTGAGATAATCATGTGGTTTTTATCGTTGGTTCTGTTTATATGCTGGATTACATTTATTGATTTGCGTATGTTGAACCTGCCTTGCATCCCAGGGATGAAGCCCACTTGATCATGGTGGATAAGCTTTTTGATGTGCTGCTGGATTGGGTTTGCCAGTATTTTATTGAGTATTTTTGCATCGATGTTCATCAGGGATATTGGTCTAAAATTCTCTTTTTTTGTTGTGTCTCTGCCAGGCTTTGGTATCAGGATGATGCTGGCCTCATAACATGAGTTAGGGAGGATTCCCTCTTTTTCTATTGATTGGAATAGTTTCAGAAGGAATGGTACTAGCTCCTCCTTGTACCTCTGGTAGAATTCGGCTGTGAATCCATCTGGTCCTGGACTTTTTTTGGTTGGTAAGCTATTAATTATTGCCTCAATTTCAGAGCCTGTTATTGGTCTATTCAGAGATTCAACTTCTTCCTGGTTTACTCTTGGGAGAGTGTATGTGTCAAGGAATTTATCCATTTCTTCTAGATTTTCTAGTTTATTTGCGTAGAGGTGTTTATAGTATTCTCTGATGGTAGTTTGTATTTCTGTGGGATCGGTGGTGATATCCCCTTTATCATTTTTTATTACATCTATTTGATTCTTCTCTCTTTTCTTCTTTATTAGTCTTGCTAGCAGTCTATCAATTTTGTTGATCTTTTCAAAAAACCAGCTCCTGGGTTCATTGATTTTTTGAAGGGTTTTTTGTGTCTCCATTTCTTTCAGTTCTGCTTTGATCTTAGTTATTTCTTGCCTTCTGCTAGCTTTTGAATGTGTTTGCTCTTGCTTCTCTAGTTCTTTTAATTGTGATGTTAGGATGTCAATTTTAGATCTTTCCTGCTTTCTCTTGTGGGCATTTAGTGCTATAAATTTCCCTCTACACACTGCTTAAATGTGTCCCAGAGATTCTGGTATGTTGTGTCTTTGTTCTTGTTGGTTTCAAAGAACATCTTTATTTCTGCCTTTATTTCATTATGTACCCAGTAGTCATTCAGGAGCAGGTTGTTCAGTTTTCATGTAGTTGATCGGTTTTGAGTGAGTTTCTTAATCCTGAGTTCTAGTTTGACTGCACTGTGGTCTGAGAGACAGTTTGTTATAATTTCTGTTCTTTTACATTTGCTGAGGAGTGCTTTACTTCCAACTATGTGGTCAATTTTGGACTAGGTGTGGTGTGGTGCTGAAAAGAATGTATATTCTGTTGATTTGGGGTGGAGAGTTCTGTAGATGTCTATTAGGTCCGCTTGGTGCAGAGCTGAGTTCAATTCCTGGATATCCTTTTTAACTTTCTGTCTCGTTGATCTGTCTAATGTTGGCAGTGTGGTGTTAAAGTCTCCCATTATTATTGTGTGGGAGTCTAAGTCTCTTTGTAGGTCTCTAAGGACTTGCTTTATGAATCTGGATGCTCCTGTATTGGGTGCATATATATTTAGGATAGTTAGCTCTTCTTGTTGAATTGATCCCTTTACCATTATGTAATGGCCTTCTTTGTCTCTTTTGATCTTGTTGGTTTAAAGTCTGTTTTATCAGAGACTAGGATTGCAACCCTTGCCTTTTTTTTTTTCCATTTGCTTGGTAGGTCTTCCTCCATCCTTTTGTTTTGAGCCTATGTGTGTCTTTGCATGTGAGATGGGTCTCCTGAATACAGCACACTGATGGGTCTTGACTCTTTATCCAATTTGCCAGTCTGTGTCTTTTAATTGGGGCATTTAGCCCATCTACATTTAAGGTTAATATTGTTATGTGTGAATTTGATCCTGTCATAATGATATTAGCTGGTTATTTTGCTCGTTAGCTGATTCAGTTTCTTCCCAGCATTGATGGTCTTTACAATTTGGCATGTTTTTGCTGTGGCTGGTACCGGTTGTTCCTTTCCATGTTTAGTGCTTCCTTCAGGAGCTCTTGTAAGGCAGGCCTGGTGGTGACAAAATCTCTCAGCATTTATTTGTCTGTAAAGGATTTTATTTCTCCTTCACTTATGAAGCTTAGTTTGGCTGGATATGAAATTCTGAGTTGAAAATTCTTTTCTTTAAGAATGTTGAATATTGGCCCCCACTCTCTTCTGGCTTGTAGAGTTTCTGCCGAGAGATCTGCTGTTAGTCTGATGGGCTTCCCTTTGTGGGTAACCCGACCTTTCTCTCTGGCTGCCCTTAACATTTTTTCCTTCATTTCGACCTTGGTGAATCTGACAATTATGTGTCTTGGAATTGCTCTTCTCAAGGAATATCTTTGTGGCGTTCTCTGTATTTCCTGAATTTGAATGTTGGCCTGCCTCACTAGGTTGGGGAAGTTCTCCTGTAATATCCTGCAGAGTGTTTTCCAACTTGGTTCCATTCTCCCCATCACTTTCAGGTACACCAATCAGATGTAGATTTGGTCTTTTCACATAGTCCCATGTTTCTTCGAGGCTTTGTTCGTTTCTTTTTACTCTTTTTTCTCTAAAGTTCTCTTTTTGCTTCATTTCCTTCATTTGATCTTCAATCACTGATACCCTTTCTTCCACTTGATCAAATCAGCTACTGAAGCTTGTGCATGCATCACGTAGTTCTCGTGCCACGGTTTTCAGCTCATTCAGGTCATTTAAGGAGTTCTCTACACTGTTTATTCTAGTTAGCCATTCATCTCATCTTTTTGCAAGGTTTTTAGCTTCTTTGCGATGGGTTCGAACATCCTCCTTTAGCTCGGAGAAGTTTGTTATTACTGATCGTCTGAAGCCTTCTTCTCTCAACTCATTAAAGTCATTCTCTGTCCAGCTTTGTTCCATTGCTGGCGAGGAACTGCATTCCTTTGGAGGAGAAGACGCATGCTGATTTTTAGAATTTTCAGCTTTTCTGCTCTGGTTTCTCCCCATCTTTGTGGTTTTATCTACCTTTGGTCTTTGATGATGGTGATGTACAGATGGGGTTTTGGTGTGCATGTCCTTTCTGTTTGTTGGTTTTCCTTCTAACAGTCAGGACCCTCAGCTGCAGGTCTGTTGGAGTTTGCTGGAGGTCCACTCCAGACCTTGTTTGTCTGGGTATCAGCAGCAGAGGCTGCAGAACAGCGGATATTGGTGAACAGCAAATATTGCTGCCTGATCGTTCCTCTGGAAGTTTTGTCTCAGAGGAGTACCCGGCCGTGTGAGGTGTCAGTCTGCCCCTACTGGGGGGTGCCTCCTAGTTAGGCTACTTGGGGGTCAGGGACCCACTTGAGGAGGCAATCTGTTTGTTCTCAGATCTCCAGCTGCGTTCTGGGAGAACCACTACTCTCTTCAAAGCTGTCAGACAGGGGCATTTAAGTCTGCAGAGGTTTCTGCTGCCTTTTGTTTGGCTATGCCCTGCCCCCAGAGGTGGAGTCTACAGAGGCAGGCAGGCCTCCTTGAGCTGCAGTGGGCTCCACCCAGTTCGAACTTCCCAGCTGCTTTGTTTACCTACTCAAGCCTCGGCAATGGCAGGTGCCCCTCCCCCAGCCTCGCTGCCGCCTTGCAGTTTGATCTCAGACTGCTGTGCTAGCAATGAGTGAGGCTCCGTGGGCGTAGTACCCTCCGAGCCAGGCACAGGATATAATCTCCTGGTGTGCCGTTTGCTAAGACCATCGGAAAAGCACGGTATTAGGGTGGGAGTAACCCGATTTTCCAGGTGCCATCTGTCACCCCTTTCCTTGGCTAGGAAAGGGAGTTCCCCAACCCCTTGCACTTCCCGGGTGAGGCGATGCCTCGCCCTGCTTCAGCTCAGGCTCGGTACACTGCACCCACTGTCCTGCACCCACTGTCCGACAATCCCCAGTGAGATGCACCTGGTACCTCAGTTGGAAATGCAGAAATCATTCGTCTTCTGCGTCGCTCGTGCTGGGAGCTGTAGACTGGAGCTGTTCCTATTTGGCCATCTTGGCTCCACCCTCCCAACTTCATTTTTAAGAAGAGAATAACTTTCTATTGCATGCCAATTAAATTATTTCTTTAAAAAACTGCAATATGTACAGTATACAAAAGGAAATATTATGTCTTGATTGGAATGAAATTAGAACAATAAACACTTTTTGAAATTGTCATATGTTAGTGGTAGGATTTTATTTTTTTAAACAAAGCTTGGCATTCTACATATTGTCACTAGTTGCTTTAGTAGTTATTTTTTCTTTTGTCTGATGATATTGTTCCCTTATGTTAACATTTTGGCAGGCTCCTTGGATATAAAATATTTTCAAGCCCTACCAGACGTTGCTTCATTTTCATTCTCTTTTCGTTATGTTTGGAGTATTATCAAATGAGACGATTGGCATGCTACATGTGACTTACTTTTATCCATGGCTATCAGTAAGCATGAGCTACAGTTAAATAAGCAATACTGCTAATACAATTGAAATGCAAACCATATTAGAATGTTCCAGATTCGATTAACAAAAGTAGATCTCACACAAATTTTAAAGAGGCTCTGCTAGTGCTACACAGGATCAGCAACTGTCAAAGATGAATCTTTTAGAAGAAGAGTTCTTGATTTTGGCACACAGGCCACAGTGAGCTATATAAGTTTCCAGGCTCAACAGCCACAGGATTTAGGGCTCCCTTTGGAATTGAGGGTCCTCCATACTCTCTCCCACTCAACTTTAACCCAAGCTTCGCTCTAAGCTGTGCCTCCAGGAAAGCATGCTTCTTGCAGGGGCCTGAGCTGCTGGCATGCTAATGAACATTTCTGATTGTTTGCATTCCAAACGACCAGCACAAAGAAGGCTTTCTCCCCACCTTTCAATTGTATTTTTGTTTTCTTTTAAGAGTAGTTTTTTGAACATGCAAAGGAAAAGCATCTTGCTATGGAGCCTGTAAGAGGGAATTCTGCCAGAGTGTAAAATTCTAAGTGTTCTGAATACAGTCGAAGAATGGGTGATTAAAGCAGAGGTGCTTTAATGGTGCTGCAATGGTAACTGGAAACAGGACTTTTGCTTTCCTCCATGTTCTCAGTCCCGCTGTCATAGGGCACGTAAATGCTGACATACATGATGATGTTTCTTCAAAGCTTGAGATTGAGATACATTTGGAGGTGATAGGAAGAATTAACTATGGCCCTCTTTATCATGAAAAGAGTAAACGTGCCCAGAGTACTTCATCAAGAGAGGGTGCCCCATCTCTCCCTAGCCTGGCACTTACTACATGACAACACTTAGGTTCTGAACCTCTTTGGACCATCTCAACTAGTTGGCTTGAACTCTACACATCTGTGAGACTCAAAGTGAAACTCCAACCCAAACTTTATATCTTTAATTTATGTTGTTGAGGTTAAAGAGTTGCCTTGGTTTGTTGTTGAGTAGTGCAAACCTAGAACTTCCTTTAAAGATTCTCTTTCAGGCACAGTGGCTCACGCCTGTAATCCCAGCACTTTGGGAGTCCAAGGCGGGAGGATTGCTTGAGCCCAGGAGTTTGAGACCAGCCTGGGCAACATGGCAAAACCCTGTCTCTACAAAAATTTTTTAAAAAAATTAGCTGGGCATGGTAGTGCATGCCTGTAGTTCCAGCTACTTGGGAGGCTGAGGTGGGAGGATTGCCTGAGCACTGGAGGTCTAGGCTGCAGTGACCCATGATGGTGCCACTGCACTCTAACCTGGACCAGAGAGTGAGATCCTGTCTCAAAAAAAAAAAAAAAATCTCCTTCTCTATTTCTCTGTGTCCCTCTCTATCTCTCTACCACTTTTTAGCTAAAGCAGTGGTTTTGAACTTGGGCATGTTATCAGCATCACCTGGAAGATTTAAAGCACAGTGAACTAGGCCGGGCATGGTTCTCAAACTTGAGCATGCATTAGCATCACCTAGATGACTTGTTAAATCACAGATTGCTGGCCAGGTGTGGTGGCTCACACCTGTAATCCCAACACTTTGGGAGGCCAAGGTGAGTGGATCACAAGGTCAGGAGATGGAGACCAGCCTGGCCAATGTAGTGAAACCCCGTCTCTACTAAAACTACAAAAATTAGCCGGGTGTGGTGGCACGTGCCTTTAATCCCAGCTACTCAGGAGGCTGAGGCAGGAGAATTGCTTGAACCTGGGAGGCAGAGGTTGTGGTGAGCCGAGATCACGCCACTACACTCCAGCCTGGGCAACAGAGCAACACTCCATCTCAAAAAATAAAAAAGAAAGAAAGAAAAGAAATAAATAAAGCACAGTGAACATACCCTAGAGTTTCTGATTCTGTATGTCTGGAGTGGGGTTCCAGAATCTGTATTTCTAACAATTTCCCAGCTGATGCTCCTGCTGAGAGAACCACATTTTGAGAGCAGAAGTGAAAGTTTAAAGATTTTAGAGCAGGAATGAAAAGAAGCAAGTACACTTGGAAGAGGACCAAGTGGGTGACTCGAGAGATCCAAGTGCCCCATTTGGCCCTTGACTTGGGGTTTTATACATTGGCTTGGTTCCAGGGTTTGTATTTCTTCTCCTCTGATTCTTCCCTTGGAGTGGGCTGTCTGCGTGCACGGTGACCTGCCAGCGCTTAGGAGGGGCCCTATACGCAGTGTGTTTGCTGAAGTCGTGCACATGCTCACTTGAGGTGTTCTTCCCTTACCAGTCCCGCATTCCTAAAAGAAGGTCATATACCCATTAAACTCCACCATTTTGCTTCTTATTGTACATGCTTGAGCCCACTTGCCCAACTCCTGAGATCTTATCGGGAAGCACTGATCGTCAGCCTCAGGTGTTTTCTATCTATTGGGCGATGCTCTTTCCCCGCTGCCAGTTGTGACAGGTTATCATTTTAGAGAGACAGTTAACAAGTGCCTGACCATCACCTGATGGTCACCTGACATTCCTGGGGGTAAAGGGGATCCTCTCCTACCCTACTCATGTCGGACTACCTACTTTTAACTGTTGCTGCTGATAATGCTTGAAATAATTATTTAAATATGAACTTTGAATCCAACAAACTGAATTGGAAGTACATAAATCAGAGTTTCTCAACCTTGGCATTATCGATAATTGGGGCCGGTAATTCTTTAGTGTGGGAGGCTGTCCTGCATATTGTGTAGCAGCATTTCTGTCCTCTACCCACTGGATGCCAGTAACACTCTTCTCCCACTGAGTTGTGGTAACCAAAAATGTTCTAGACATTGCCAGATGTTCTTTGCAGGGAAAAAATAACCCCTTGTCGAGACCCACTGCATTAAATCATTCACAGGTCACTAAAATATAGAAAAGAATTAGAAGATACATTTGTAAAAACCTGCCACTATAATGCACTTGAGCTTCACTTTCAACAGTTGGTCACTACAAACCTTCACACACTGCCTATTGCATCTTGATTCTTTAATTCATCAACTTGATGATCCTAATATTTGCTCCTTCTCTTTTTTTCTAAGAGGGGAAAGTCATGAAAAGAGATGAAAACCACAATTGAAATACAGTGTAATTTTACTTTGGGCTACTTGAAAGAGGCACAGCCAGAATTCCTAAACTGTTCCTTTTGTATATGGGGTCAATACGGCTGGGAGTGTTTTAATCATGTTTCATGTCATATACACCTCAATGTGTTTTATTAACTTATAATTATTGGAGCAGTTTGCTTGACTTTAGTAGACACTGTAAAAGCCCAAAAGTTACAGAGGCCTGAAAGAGGTCCATTAATAATTTGAAACTTGTCAGAGTATTCTGGAACGAGGGTGAGCTCTGAAGTTCCTCTCACTAATTGAAAAGCTATTTGGAGGCTTTCCTACTTAAAACAATACAGAAAACCTTCATTAATTGACTGTCACTTTCCTTGACAAGAAGGCCGTTGTTCACCCTGGCTTCTTAAAGCACCATGACAATAGCTCATTAATACAATACAGAGTCTGAAGTAAGAGAGGAAGGGTACTAAAAGGTTCCACTGCATAACCATGTACTCTTGTCTCTTCACTGCCTAAACCTGAGGCTGGGGGGTGGAGATGTGGAGAGGAGGCACCATAGTACCATCATTGAGGAGGAGAAAAGATGAATAGCCATTTAATGAGTGTGGCAGTCAGACTGAAGAAAAGACATGACCAGTTTCTGTCTCCCACAGTTATGGTGACAATATTTCCAGAGCAAAATTGAGGAGCATGGTCTGACACAAGAATTTGTGTGACTTCCAGATGTGAAAAGCATCTGGGAAAGGGGGATTGAAAGTCAGCATGTTGGAATTTTCTATGATATTTATATGGATTATGTAAGAAGACAAAATAAGAGAACATATGAAATTTTTACTCTCCCACACATGCTGACTGATGTGATTGAAGACTTTGCGTCCAGTGTTTGAATGTGATCAGTCAATGTTTGTCAGCAAGAGGGAGGGATAAAGGAAGAAAGGAAAGAAGGAAAGAATTTGGAGAATATGCCCTGGTCTCCTCCAAAGTAAGAGTGGCCTGGCTGGAACCTCTCAAAACAAGCTAATAACTCTCATTTGGTTGGTGGGATTACAAATAGGTACAAGTTTTTTAAAAAGTAATTTCTCCATCCATATATATATAATATATATGTACTTATTAATTTATGTAATTTATTGATTATGTGATTATGTAATATATGTAACTTATTAATTACTATAACCCAGTATAAGCCAATTTGTCTATAAAGAAAATATTGGCTGCTTGTTATTTGAGTGTAACTGCTGGGCAAAATAAAGTCAATGGATACATGAAATAGGCCATGCCTTTCTATAGAGAAATGATGGATTGTGGCATCCTTCTAAACTACAGAGCAGAAAATACTAGCTCCAGTAGCTACCTAAACCCATTATTGGCACAGGGCTTTGGCTACCTCCCGACCACCCCATCAATGAACCAACCCCCATCTGAATTTCCTGCCCTAGGAATTCTCTCATTGCCAGCAAGAAGTTCCCACACCTGTAATAACAATTGACCGTGAATGCTGGACCGCCAGGTAGCTTCTTTCCCCAGACAACCCCAGACACATAATCTTCCCCCAATGGTTAGACCCATAAATTCGGGGCAGTTAAAATGAGCTGTCTCATTTAGAAGTGAATAATTCCTTTAAAAAAGAAGAAGAATCTGCTGTCTTTCTCTCTCCCCACATCCTACACACACTCCCTCTTCCAACCTTCTCCAGACTTGCTGACTTTTTCACTTCCTTTCCTGAAGTTTGTCTTTTGAATCAAAATCGTCATTGCAATTAAAGCTGGGTGTATTGAGTTAGAACAAAACAAGAAAGTTTTAACTGGCTCTTATAACCTGTCACAAGAGGATTACAACTACCAAAATATCATGCCATCCAAAAATGTACAGGGTTCAGAAAAAAGGACCCAGTGATAGTTAATAAATAGCATGTGAATTCTGTACCATGTAAGTGAATCCACTTGTATAAATTTGGACTCAAGTTTCAATTTCAGTGGATGACAACTATGATGGTGGTCAGAATTTGCTAACTGCCTCTGGCTGCATTCACTCAAGTAATGTTCATCTACTTCTAGAAACTTGTCAAGTCACCAAATTCTTTCTTAGACAAATGAGCCAGAAAGGGCAAAACTCGCCTAACCCGCCTGAAGCCTGCTGTTCTGTCTCTCCCAGATATTAAAAGACCCAGAACTCTATAATAACAACCATGCAGTTCATTGCACACATGATATTTCTAACAGTGGAAAAGGAAAGATACCATCAGCCAACAACTTCTTGTTCTTTTTTGAAGCCAATGGCCGATCTACCTTTTTGGTTATTGCTGCTGTTGCAAATTGGCCCAATCACCTAACGATTGGACAACGTCAGCTTTTAGGTTAAAAACTTCTTGAGCACTCATACCAAAGAGAGTTGGAAGTCAGAACATTGGAGATTTTTGAACCTTGAAATAATACCCTTTGAATTATTTTACACCATTAAAATGTCTCCCCATCAGATGTATTGTAAGGTTTCTCAGCAGGACACATCTTACTTTATACAAAGGATATGTTCCTAGAAAGCTAGATCTTAAGGTTAACCTTAAGAAACTGCCATTTTTGCTAGTCACAAATGATCAGATATCCACAATTCCATATGGTTAAACCTAAATATGTGAAAATAATTTTTGTAAGCCAAAATGTTTTTTGTTGGCTCCAGGGAAAATTCACTAGACATTCATTTTATAGTGAATGCCTGGATAAGGAGTGGAATCCCTTTGTAAATTTGGTAATAACCAAATAATCTATTCTTCTGGTTCCATGCTCTAGTTGTTTAAAGCAGGACATACCCATTGTTTCTGAGAACCAGCTAAATAGAGAAAATGAAAGCCAGTGTTGACCCTCTGTTTCAAGTGAGGCTTGCAGGCTCTCACTCCGCATACACCCTCGAGGTTGCTTTGGAAGAGTCCATCCCTTTAGTTGCACTCTTGTCTTGTTTCTCCCAGGAATTTCTGTTTCCTCTAATAGGAGTCAGAATTCCAGTGAAGCGGCCTACGGAGAAGCTAACCAATGTGTGGCTTAGCTCAGAGACCCTAGACTTCCCTCATTTCCCCTTTTCTTTTTGCCCCCTCATTTCCCCTTTTCTTTTTGCCCTGGTAACCATCCTCCTCTGCTCTGAACTTCCATCAAGCCTGGAAGGAATTGATTTGTATCCTGAATTATGCAGAATGCACCCTGACTGCTTAACAGCAGGAGTTATTTTGTTACCATTCAGTTAATTCTTTTTTACTTAACTGGTTAAAAAATCATGAATTATATATACCTGTCTGAACTACCAGCCCATATTTCACTTCCCCAAAATAAAATAAGTTTCATAGAATATACATTTTAAATAACTAATAAATGTTAATGTGTGGTATACAGTGCCCAGACATTCATTTTTATGATTTGAACAAATACCAGAAAAACAGAACCTAATATAGTCATCTATATCAGGAAAATGACCAGATAATTTTTACTAACCATTTTCCTTTTAGCTGATTTATGATAATATCTCTTTATACAATAGTAAGGTCTTGACATTGAAGATTCATTCACATGGCTCTACCAACACGGTGCATTTATTTAAACTACACTTGACTAGTGGTATATAAATAATCTCCCCCAAATCATATTGATTTCCCGAAGGGAATATTAAATGCTAAATAACTTCACAGATTGGAAGCAGCCCTGTCTCTGCCTTCTTTTTTGATATAATCAAAAATGATGACATTGTAGCTAGCTTATTTTTAATAATTCACACATTGAGAGCAAAAGAAAATATTACACCAGTGCTGGGGGACATGAACTCTGGACTGCAAAGCACATTCTCCTTTCTCTAACGAATGATAACAGATTGACTACATCATGGCTGCCACGGATTAAAAATGTGTCTATTCATAACGGAGCTATAAATTAGCATAGTGTATTATTCTCCAGGTATCAGATACATATATAGCACAAGGTCTTTGGGAAGAATGTAAGTTATATATCTTTCATTAGTCCTCACAGAATATTTCTGATTTTATCAATCCTGATTTTATAAATCTGAAAATTAGATAAGGTATGGCTTTTTGGCAATGAAAGTGATTTTGATCATATTGGCAAAGTCTAGCTGGATGTTCACCAAACAGTCCTCCCTTCTCTTCTAGACACACACCTGGACTCTATTTTCCAGCCTCCCTTGCATTTAGTGGTAGTCATGTGACTGAGTTTTAAACCAATGGAATATCAGAATTCTAGTCATGGTCTGTAAAAATTCCATTGCAGTCCCCATATTCTTTCTTCCCCTTCCGCAGTGAAGGCAAGAACTCCAAGTACCTAAAGGAAGGCAGAGCCATAAGATTGTTGAAGTTCAGGTCTATGAGTTGCTATGTAGAGGGAAACCTCTCAGAAGACCTGAAAAACCAGGATCATCCATGTGGGACTAGTGCATGAACAAGAAATAAAATTTTTGTTGTGTAAATTTTAGATCACAAGAGTTAAGCTGCCAGAAGTAACAACATCATCAACCTGAAAACACTATGATAAACCTGGACATATTGAACCTAGCAAGACCTTGATTCTAGCCTTCTCAAATTGCATGCTTTCCTCACCTACACAATTATAATGCTTAGTTAGACCCAATTATGAGTCACTATGTCTTTATAATCCTTGATTTTCTTTTGAAAACATAGTAATGCACGGTACACCCTATTTTGGATAAGTTGACTATAAAACATATTTCTATCAAGCAAATTTGATTGGCTTCCTTTTCTAAACTAGAGATAGTTTCAGGAAAGTTTTCAATAAAATAATGTGAAACCTTTTTGTGAGGTGGTAGTTGTATGTCAGACTCTACATTATGGTATATGACTATTGTATTAGTCCATTCTCATGCTGCTAATAAAGACATACCCAAGATGGGGTAATTTGTAAAGGAAAGAGGTTTAATTGACTCACAGTTCAGCATAGCTGGGGGAGGCCTCAGGAAACTTACAATCATGGTGGAAAGGGAAGCAAACACATCCTTTTTCACCTGGTGGCAGCAATGAGAAGTGCCAAGCAAAAGGGGGAAAAACGCTTTATAAAACCATCAGATCTCGTGAGAATTCACTATCACGAGAACAGCAGCATGGGTGTAACTACCCCCATGATTCAATTTCCTCCCCCCAGGTCCCTCCCATGACATGTGGGGATTATGGGAGCTACACTTCAACATGAGATTTGGGTAGGGACACAGCCAAACCATATCAACTATGATTATTTTTACTTTTCTAGAAAGACACTGTATTTTACAAGAGACCCTAGATTTCCCTTGCTTCCCCAGGCTGAGTAGAGGTTCCCTAATTTTTTAGGCACAAACCTCTTAATGTTTAATATTGTGTTCACAATATTAAGCAGTGGTTCTCATTTCACACACCCCCCCACCCCTTCCTCAGGAAGCATTTGACAATGTCTGGAGACATTTTTTATTGTCACAACTTGGGGTGGGGAAGGTCTTGCTCTTAACATCTAGTGGATGGAAACCAGAGATGCTGCTAAACATCCTACAATGCATAGGACAGCAGTCCCCATAACAAGGAATTGTCCAGCCCCAAATGTCAATAGCACCAAAGTTGAAAAACCCTGGGCTAGGTTGTGAGTTCCATGAGGATGAAAGTCATGTTTGCTTTACTCATCATTGCGTCTTCAGCAATTCATAAAGTACCTAAAACATAGTATGTACCCAATAATATTTGTTCAATGAATAAGTGGACTGAGCCCCTCCTAATTAGCAGATTGGCCAGTGGGGCTATACTTAGCCAATGGGTAAGGCAGGATTTGGAGTTAAAACCTTAGCTCTACAGCTTAGCTCAAATGCATTCTTAAGCAAGTGACTCCATCTTTCTAGGCCTCAGTCTTCTCATTTGTAAGTTGGGGATAATAAGTGCCAACTTCATGGAGCTGTTGTAAGGTTAAATGTGATGAAGCACGTAGAATGCTCAGTGTAGTGGCTGACAGCCTCAATAAATATTCTTTTATTATTACTAAGAAGAAAGGAACCAATGTTTCCTGGGTTTTTATCATGTACCAGGCACAGAGTTAAAGATGCGCATGATCTCATTTAATCTTCTCAACAATATTTACGGAGTAGGACTTTTGAAACAAAATGTGAAGCTGGGTTTTAGAGATATCAAGCAACCTGCCCAAGATGATGTAGACTTTTGGAGGTAGAAACTGCAGTAGGCATACTGGGAGAAATCAAGTTCACTCACCTAGATACAGTTTTCATAGTTGTCTCTATTTTTAAGATGCAAAAAGTTAATCCTAGAATACCATAAAACTTACATTGACTTCATAGTAACAAAGGGATTTAATAAAGTCTCAAATTTCCTATTAAAGTTTATCCAATAGCCACCTACTGCTTAACAAGGTTTAGCAAATTAAATGTAACAATGTTTTGAGAATTAGAACGAAGTAAAATCATAAAAGAAAAAAGGCTAGGTGATTGTTATCTTCTTTTTGCTTTCTTTCTCTGTCATTCTTTGAGTTTAATATTTGTTGTCTCGGCTGGGTGTGGTGGCTCATGCCTGTAATCCCAGCACTTTGGGAGGCCAAGGCAGGTGGATCAAGAGGTCAGGAGTTCAAGACCAGCCTGGTCAATATGGTGAAACCCTGTCTCTACTAAAAATACAAAAATTAGCCGGGTGTGGTGGCACGTGCCTGTGATCCCAGCTACTTGAGAGGCTGAGGCAGAGAAATGCTTAAACCCGGGAGGCAGAGGTTGGAATGAGCCTAGATCGTGCCACTGCACTCCAGCCTGGGTGACAGAGCGAGACTCCATCTCTCTCTCTCTCTCTCTCTCTCTCTCTCTCTCTATATATATATATATATATATATATACGCACATACATATATATATACACATACATATATATATATTTCTTGACTCATCTCCTTTTACAATAATACCATAATATTTGTTGATGCAATGACATTTGGATTCTGTTGTAACTTTTGCTGTTATTTCACATGATATACCAGCACGATGGAGCTTTGCTGGCTTCAAAAAAGCAAACCACAACAACATTCAGAAAAGTCTGGGGGCCCATAAAGGCTGGGAGGCAGAGCTACTGGTGACAAGAGGAGTGGGAGGCCATTTTGAATATGGCTATTCCCTTTGATGTGTTACTAACAATCACCACACAGTAGCAACGCAGTAGTCCCTGAGCTCTCGTTAAACTGTGTTTTTCTTCAGGAAAAAAAGTCATAAGAAAACGTTGACCTGCTAATGACATAATAAGTGAAGCTTAAAGCTAAATGTACCTTTAAAATGTCACAATTAAGTAGAAGCAGTAAAGTATAAATAGGAAGACTTTATAACCACTTTAAAAAGTAAGGTGACTGACAGGTTATTTTGCCTATTGGACAAGGCACTGGGTAGGGAGAGGGATTGGGCTAAGTACTTCATTATTCATTGGTTTTAAAACATTCACTTACATCTTCTTTTCCTATAAAACCAACATCATATGGTTTTGGTACAATAGGCAATAACTAGTCTATCAACAAAAGTTATGTTATAACAACTCTCCAAGAGATGTTTTAGCAATAGATTTGTTTTAGGTATTTATATTAGGATAAACCTCATTTCACTCATCAGACACTGGAGATGAAATGGAATTGGCATTAGTCAGTATGTATTGATTTTCGAAGAAAAAGGAACTATTCTGAACTTTTTCATCCACTATTTGGTCTTTCTTGTTTTTAAAATGAGAAAATTATATTGGAAAAAAGGATTCAAAGCACCTCTAAAGTTCTTCAATCACATCTTACTTTATGAATTCTCTATTGCCTTTATTTTTGTGTACAAAAAGAATGTATTAAACATTGCCTTCAAGGGCTAAAAATCTGTCTTTAGGTATAATAAACTTTTTTTTAAACAGACTCTCACTCTGTCGCCCAGGCTGGAGTCCAATGACATGATCTCAGCTCACTGCAACCTCCATCTCCTGGGTTCAAGCAATTCTCCTGCCTCAGCCTCCCGAGTAGCTGGGACTATGGGTGCGCACCACCACATCCGGCTAATTTTTTGTATTTTTAGTAGTGATGGGGTTTCACTATGTTGGCCAGGCTGGTCTCAAACTCCTGGCCTCAGGTGGTCCTCCCGCCTCAGCCTCCCTAAGTGCTGGGATTACAGGCACAAGCCACTGCACCCAGCCTGATATAATAAACTTAACAACTATCTGCTTATATTTTGCAGTTACTTAGTGAAATGTATAAGTGGGTAGCTAAATACCACATTTAATTGTGTGGATTTTGCAAACTGTACCATTTTAGTAAGAAATAGTAATAATACTTAAAGATTAAAGGTGCTGATGGCATGATTTTTGGTTACTTTTTCTTCTTGAATCTTGGCATACTTTTTGTTTGCTCCTGAAAACCTAATGCAGTGACAAGTTACTAACTAAAATATATCTCTAGTAATAAATTATGTTGTTCATTGTATTAGTCATCTTGGACTGCCGTAACAAAATACTACAGACTGGATGGCTTAAACAGCAGACATTTTTTTCACAGTTCTGGAGGCTGGAAAGTCCAAGATCAAGGTGTCCACAGATTCCATTTCCGGTGAGAACTCACTTCCTGGCTCGCTGCAGCCTCACATGACCTTTCCACAGTGTGTCCTCGTGGAGAGAGAACAAGCTCTCTGGTGCCTCTTCTCATAAGGAAACTAATCCTGCTGGATCAGAGCCTCACCCTTATGACCTCATTTAACCTTAATTACTTCATAAAAGCCCCAACTGCAATACAACCCCATTGGGGGTTAACGCTTCAACATACGAATTTGGGGAAGACACAAACATTTAGTCCATAATGTTAATTATTTGTAGAAAAGAGTAAACTGTCCAATAGAGTTTTTGATAACTATCAACTAACTTTCCTGGTGGTTAAATGAACATTGAAAAATAATTGGTATTGGTGGAAATGTGAGTTTGCCTTCAAAAAACACAGTGATATTTATTCAACTTGCTCATAGATTCTGATAAGGATGTGTAATTAAAGACAAATAAATAAGATAACTAAAATATGTCTTGGTGTATATGTGATTTAAATTTTTTAAGGAACTTTTCACATAGATCTTCTTCACTTTGTATAATAAAACTATTCATCAGACTCAGTTTAAAGAAGATACATCTTTCTGAACAGATTCTCCACGATTTTTGAAGACATACTATACTAAACGTTCTTCTCACAAAAACAAATTCAACCTAGGACTCTTGACAGCTTCATTTTCAGGCCAGTGAGCTAGGATGAAAATTGAGCTGCCCAAAGAGAGTTGGCAAAATAGTTTACTCACTGTAATTAAAAAAAGGGAAATTTCGAAACCACAGTCATCTTCAATGCTAATGTGAACAACCAAATGTTATTTCCAGTGGATTTTGTATTTCCTTATTCTTGGCAAGTTGGTACAGTTCTATGCAGTTGGGAATTAGACACTTTTTCCTTAAGATAGAAATATTCTTTGCGTTAAATGCAGAGTGGCATAATTATCTTATATGTTCACTGCACGCATTCAGTGCAGAAACATGATTGCAATAATTTTGAATTTGAACGCTTAGCTTTACACCTTTCATTTTTAAAAATCATAGCAACTATGTACTTCTGGCAGAATATTTCTTGTGGTCAATGTTATTTACTTATGCAATTGGAAAATGACCTGATTGCAACCACGTTGAAAATCTTTGCCAAGGTATGAGCTTTTCTTACATTGGAGTTTTCTTTATGAGAATAGGTAACTTTATTTTGTGATTTTATTTGGTTCTGCTCAATAACTCAATCTGGCTTAGGAGACATACTTGACAGATTTTGATCCAGGGAAAAATGAATACAAGTATTTGCATATGAGCTGCTATAATAAACAACCAATGTCCAATTGACTACAATATTAAAATTAGTATACCACCTTGGTATTGGGCACACAAATAAGCAAGTGTTGATAACTTCCAGATGTTTTACTCTTTTAACTGCTGCCCCATCTCCTCTAATTCCACCTTCTTCTTTAAATGGAACAAAGTTTAAATTCTGAGCTTCCCAAAGAAACTTTTCCAAGTGCTCCATTTCTCATTTACCAGCCACGGAATGGCATCATTGTGTATTTGGGAAGAGACAATGGGGGTCGCAGGGGAAGCTGGGAAACTGGGGGAGGCCAACTCCCTATTTTGTCCTTCTAAGCATGCTAAAGGGGTGTTTGAGCAGACTTTGGCCACTGTCTATTGTGTATATGTCAAAGTTTTTTGAATGGCTTCACCACTTTTGCACATCTTCATGGGTCCTATTTACCAGCCTTGAGGTGCAGATGGAAGAAAAATCCTAAATCTGTTCTGGTTGCGATGTAAGAACTAAGGAAGGGATAACACTTCAGCACTAATGGGATTCACACTTTGTTAGAAAACAGCCATGTTACTCTAACCTTTGCTTGCATCAACAGCGGCTGCTTTAGAGTGAGTATTTACTTTTCCTCTTGCCTGTGAGGTTATATTAATTTCTTTTTCCAGCTTGATGGTTTGCCTGTTCTGGATTTTTACATTTAAAAAAAAACAAAAAAGTAAGTAAGTTTTTCATCACTACATTCTCAATGGTTTGTGTCCAGGCTTGTAAGCTGCTCTTTAGTTACCAAAATAAATGACTTTTTGTCTTCATAATTCAACATAGTTTGTTCGTAGATGGCATTTTTAAAAGTAATGCTAAAGTCTCCAAATTCATTTTTCCCACGATGTCACAAAAGAACATTATTATTGCACATGTAGACTCCACATCATCATAGAGTAGGAGAGACCTGGTCTTTTTTCCAAACAGTCAAAAATTTGATTCTCCTTTAATTGTATTTATTGAAGGCAAATTTAGTTTTTTCACTAAGATGTCTTAAAGCTGCTTCCCCTTTTCTCTGCCCCAGTATTACATAAGATTGTGCCCCTTAATCTATCATTTGAAGTCATGCTGTCCTAAATGTAAAGAACTTTTTGGAAACTTCTTTTTATTCTATCATCTTCTTTTTCCTTTTTTTGAGACAGGGTCTCACTGTGTTGCCCAGGCTGGAGTGCAATGGTGCCATGATAGCTCACTGTAGCCTCGACCTCCCAGAGCTCAGGTGATCCTCCCACCTCAGCCTCCTGAGTAGCTGGGACTAGAGGTGTATGCCACCATGCCCGGCTAATTTTTGTATTCTTTGTAGAGATGGGGATTCACCATGTTACCTAAGCTGGTCTTGAACTCCTGGGCTCAAGTGATTCTCCCACCTCTGCCTCCCAAAATGTTGAAATTACAGGCATGAGGCATCATGCCTGGCTACCCTATCTTCTATATTCATATTTCATACAGTCCATAAGATATAAAATACATTAAATATAAGGAAAATTATAACAGGTTTTTGCTATGTTGGCAGGATAACTTTACCTTCCAACTATATTACAGTAAAACTTTATTAAAACTATTGAGCTAGCCGGGCATGGTGGCTCACGCCTGTAATCTCAGCACTTTGGGAGGCCAAGGCCAGCGGATTACCTGAGGTCAGGAGTTCAAGACCAGCCTGACCAACATGGAGAAACCCCATCTCTACTAAAAATACAAAACTAGCCGGGCGTGGTGGCACATGTCTGTAATCCCAGCTACTCGCGTGGCTGAGGCAGGAAAATCGCTTGACCCCAGGAGGCGGAGGTTGCAGTGAGCCAAGATTGCCCCTTGCACTCCAACCTGGGCAAGAAGAGTGAAACTCCATCTCAAAAAAAATAATTAAAGTATTGAGCTGGCCACTTTTCCTAATCTACATACAAGTGTCTATCTAAAAACTGCACACCATAAAAAGATCTAGGCAATTCTTTAACATATTTGAAGACTGTATTTGTGATTATCTGACTTAATTTGTAGACTCTGTGATGTCCAGAAATTTATTTTGCCTCACAGAGACTAAGGGTGACACCAGCAAGAAGTACAACATAATTACTCAGGAAAAAGAGGCAAGCTCAAGTAACTGCTCCAGGGAAAGATCAGCCCCTTCTATCAATACAGGGCCAGAGAAAACAAGTGATGAGTCCAATGTGAGCCTCCAAACAAACTTTACAGGGTCAAAGCTCCAAACTGCAGCCTTCAGTTTACAATGGAACGGTTTCTCAAAAGGACAACTCCTTATAGAAAATAAGGGGAGAGCTGCCCAGAGATTTAGTTATTTAATGATGGTTAAAAGTGCTGAGGCCAGATGGTGGAATAAAAGTGTTTATAAAGTTTTCCCTAGGTAGAAGATGTCAGTCCCATTTATTTGCACAACTGCAGCACGTTTTGTCAATTTAGTCTGTTGTGCATCCACCTTGGTGGCCCCTTCCCAGGGCCAACATCACGTTGAGAAGAAAAAAATCATTTTTCCTCTAACCTCTTAGATTCAGTGACCAGGGCCTTGCAAACTAAACTTGAAAAAAAAGATTAAAAGGAAAATGGAGTTTATTTCATATGAGCATTGGGGGTCTCACAGAAATGAAGTGAAAACCCCAAAGAAGTAGTCAGAGCCAGGGCCTTATATACCATTTTAGCAAAGGGAAATAAATGTATGAAAAATTAACAAGTCAAAAGAAAAGGTTTGGGGCTGCTAGGGGCAGTACATTGTAGGAAGGTAGATATACGGAGGAAACTAATGGAAGACAAGGGTTATTTTAGTAAGGTTTATTTGTTTATGCAGATTTAAATTCTTGTGATCTCCAGTAATAGAAGTTGTCTCCTCTTTCTGGTACAAGAAAAAGGGAGAGGGGACACTTTCACAAAGGAAAATGTATTCCCTGCCTTTGCGGGGAAGGAGGAAGTAGGAAACTGTGGTGTTTTTTTTTTTTTCTTCTTCTCCTTTTTTTGCATCTGCTGTTTCTCAATTGCCTTCAGCTCAAAATAATCCTTATGACAAAGTAGCATATTTTGTGGTGGCGTATTCTGATACCTTTCAATGGGGAAATGATTGTACGAGTGAGAAGCGGGAGCACCGAGGATATTGATTCCCTGGCTATAAAATGGTGCTCCCTTACCCTTCCTGAATCACCTTTAGTACAACATTCAGAATAGCATGCCCATATAAATTCAGCCTACCTTACTATGAAATGTGAACTGGCTGCCCAGAACCATGTGCATAAGACATAAGCTGTGCATAAGATATTAGCTGTGCATAAGACATAACTATGTATATAAGACATAAGCTGCGCATTTAAATGAGATCCATTTTTTAAAAACTAAGGCAGACCATCATTTACATTTAATTCAAGGGCGAACACAAGTTGGTGTTACGAGGCTATTTCATTTCTCTGTTTCTTCTGGATGGTTGCAGGGATGGGGGGCAGGTGTCACCACATCAGAATGTCAACATGTGACCAGAGTAAATGGTCCCTCCAGACCACGGCTCAAATCTCAGCCTGCCTGATGAGGTCATGGCTCAGTGGAAAACATGCTCTCTCCGTCATTGTCCAACTTACTAGAAAGATTTTAGAAACACACAAATAAAGATATGCATCATAGCACTGAGGAATAAGAAATAATTGGGGAAACCCACATCAATACTTTGAAGTCTATGCCTGTCTACATACTATATTTCAAGGGGTTACATCAGTGGTTCTCAACAGAGTGAGAGTGGGGGGTGGTTCTTTCCCCCAGGGGACATTAGGCAAATTCTAGAGACATTTTTGATTGTCACAACTGAGATGTGGGGGATGCTGCTGGCATCTGATGGGTAGAGGCTAGGGATGCTGCTAAACATTCTATAATGCACAGGACAGTCCAAAATGTCTATGATGCTGTCATGGAGAAACCCTGTTTTCAATCACCATACACCACATGTCAGCGCACAGCCACCCCCTGCTGCCCAACCACGGCTCCAAAAACAAACCACCACTGGCAGGACACCCGCAGACACCATGCCAGATATTTAGAAAGAGACCAAAACCTTCAATCAATTCGTAAAAGTCATATGTGCTTTTAAGCAACCACACTGAATCATGAGTAAAGATATTTGAGCTTTTTTTTTATTAGCCTCATTAGAGCAGATTTTTCATGGAAAAAAGTCATCAGTGATGAATGCACACAGGCAATCATGAATAAATCATCTTCTCTCCTTATTCTGAAGATTCCTGCTAATTCAGAGACAATTCTCATCCCTCAATTGCCCTGTTCCAAGCTTCTTTTGGTTTCTCTCAGTATTTCTTTTGGTTTGGACTAATATGAATTTGGGGAACATCCTCTGAGGCATTCTGAGATCAAGTCCTTTCAATGTTGATTCTTGGACAGATCATTAAAGAGCCATTAAGAGCTGGCAGTGGTGTCCTTTTGTAGAATACAGTCAGCATTTTCACCCACTGAGAGTAGCCCCGCGAATCCTTTGTTTCTACTTCTTGGAGGGAGTAGCAGATTTTTGTAACTAAAAAGCAAAACCACCTGGTAGATTTCTGAATTAAAGGAATCTCCAATCTCTCAACTTTTTCATAAGTGGGAGAAATGGTATTGGAGTCCTAGAGGTGTTCCTACAACCTATGCCTCTTGAAGTGGAGGCAGGAGGGTAGCCAATGTATAAGAAAGTAAAGATTTCTTACTGAGATTGGAATTGCACTAGTAATGACTTTTTAAAAACAGAGATTATGGACAAGGTCAGCCTCCCGTTTGTTCCAAACAAGGTGATCATTAGCCAGGATATAGTTGGGTGAAAATTGTTAATAGGGACCACTTATAGTTAACGTTATTTTTGGATACATCATTGTTCTACAAACAAGTCCTAACTTAGCTTTCCAGGTGCTTCCTGGTCTAGAGCAGTGCTGTCCAATAGAAATATAATGCCAACCACATATGTATTAAAATTTTTCAGGTAGCAACATTAAAACAATTAAAATTAATTGTCATAATATATTTTATTTAACCCAATATATTCAAGTTATTATCATTTCAACATGTAATTGTCAGCAGCAGTGAATCCATACGGGTCTGCAGCAACCTCAATTCTTGCCTCCTCAGAAGAAAGACTTAGACCAAGGGGGCATAACAGCAGTGTGAGAGACTGAGGCGAGTTGTAGAGCAGGAGTGAAAGTTTATCAAGATGTTTTAGAGCAGGAATGAAAGGAAGTAAAGTACACTTGGAAGAGGGCAAAGCAGGTGACTTGAGAGATTCAAGTACATTGTTTGACCTTTGACTTGGGGTTTTATATATTGGCATGCTTCAGTGTTGCATCTCTTCTCCCCTGCTTCTTCCCTTGGGGAGGGCTGTCCACATGCACAGAGGCCTGCTAGCATTTGGGAGTTGCTGCATGCATAGTGTGTTTACTGAAGTGATGCACATGCTCACTTGAGGCATTTTTCCCTTTTCTAGTCGAGTGATCCTAGATGAAGGTCATATACCAGTTAAATTCTGCCATTTTTCCTCTTAGTGTGCATGCTTGAGCCCACTCACCCAACTCCTGAGATCTTATCAGGAAGCTGCTGATGACCAGTTTTAGGTGTTTTCTATGTATTGGGAGGCTGTCTTTCCCTGGCACTGGGTATAACCAATTATTATTTTAGAGAAACAATTAACAACCACCTGACCATCACCTGATGGTTGCCTGACATTCCTCATTGTGTGTGTGTGTGGCGGGGGGCTCTCCTGCCCTGCTTCTGTCTGACTAACCACCTACTATAACAAAATCAATATTTAAAAATTTACTAAGGAGATATTTTGCTTTTTTTCATACTGTGTATTTTTATATTTACATCCCTTCTCAATTCAGACTCACTGCATTTCAAATGATCAATAGCTACATGGAGCTGGTGGCTACTGTACTGGACAGCACAGTCTAGCCCCTGCCTATTCCTCCAACTCTGTAATTGCCTGATGGGTTCTTCTTGCCTGCTGCACAGACAAAAATCAGTCCACTGAGACTATGGCATTGCAGTAGAGAAAGAGTTTAATTGACAAGGCCAGCCACACCATGTGGGAAATGGAATTATTACTCAAATCAAACTCCCTGAAAATTTAGAGGCTAGGGTTTTTCAAAGATACTTTGGTAGGCAGGGGGCTAGGGTATAGGTGCTGCTGATGGGCTGTGAATGCAATCATAAGGATGTGGAAGATGGGCATTCAATAGTCAGAAATGCAAAAGCCTGAAAAGATACCTCAAAAGGCCAATCTTAGGCTGGGCATGGTGTCTCACACCTATAATCTCAGCACTTTGGGAGGCCAAGGCAGGCGGGTCGCTTGAGCCCAGGAATTTGAGACCAGCCTGGGCAACATGGTGAAAACCCATCTCTACAAAAAATACAGAAAAATTCACTGGGCATGGTGGTGTGTGCCTATAGTCCCAGCTACTCGGGAGGCTGAGGTAGAAGAATTGCTTGAGCCCAGGAGGTGGCAGCTGCAGTGAACCATGACTGCACCACTGCACTGCCGCCTGAGCAACAGAGTGAGAACCTGTCTCAAAAAGGAAAAGGGCCAATCTTAGGTTCTATAATAGTAATGTTAATTACAGGAGTAATTGGGGAAGTTGCAAATCTTGTGGCCCCCCAGATAATGGCTGGTAATCATTTAACTACTCTACATCTTAGCAGACTTCAGGCCCCCCTCATCGTCCTAACCTGGTGGCCTTTCATTAGTTTTACAAGGGCAGTTTCATTTTGGGGAGGGGCTATTATCATTTAAACTATAAACTAAGTTTCTCCCAAAGGTAGCTTGGCCCAAGCCCAGGAATGACCAAGGGCCATTTGGAGGACCAAGGGCAGTTTAAGGGCAAGATGGAGTCCATTATGTCAGATTTCTCTTAGTGTCATGATTTTCACACTGTTATAATTTTTGCAAAGGCATTTTTCAACTCCATCTATTTTTCACCATGCTTTGTAAAATTCACAATCCAGCACTGGTGAACGTCTCTCAAGTCCTTTGCCCCAAGTGTTCGTCTCTCTTATTTCTTGGTCTTTGTACAAGTGTTTTCCTGGAACACTTTCTCCACCATCCCTCTCACCCAACTAGGCTAATTCCGACTTACCCTTTGCAAAAGTTGATTCCTCTGGAAAAAAATGGTTGGAGAGGAAAAACTTTTCCCCTATACTCTTAGGTTTGGTGCCTGGGGACTTGCAAATTTAAACTGACAAAACAGATTACCAACAGAAGAGACAGAATTTATTTACACACGCATGTGCATGCAGGAGTGCTCAGTGATGTATAACTCAGAGGGGTGGTTAGAATTTGGGGCTTATATACCTAGCTTGTTTGTTAGGGGAAATGAAGAGTGGAGAAAAGGCTTCTATGGAAAGAACAAATAGGCTTCTTTAAAAGAAACAAACGGCTTTTTAGGAAAACCAACAGGAGATAAGAAAGTTTGTGATAATGTTTGTTTATATAAGTGAGATTGGTGTTTCCATCTTCTTCGTGGCCATGAAACTCCCCCAGAGAGGGAATTTATGGTAGGTTTACTCTTTGTCTCTCTCCTGGGAGTAGAGGCTGCCCCAAAGAAAGAATCTGTGGCAGTCCTCATTACTCAGAAGTTTCTGCTTTCAGTCAGAAAAAGGAAGCTCCACAAAGACTTCTTTCTGCATCTGTTGACTCTCAAATGACTTCAGATTAAAATAATCTTTATGCCAACTCTTGGGTTCTGAGTGAGTCCTCAAGGAACCATAGAAGAGGTTAGGTTTTGCTACTTCATTCTCTAATGCTACTTGTACCTCCCATTCCATAGTTCTCATTCACTTCACTGTCCTCGCAAGTTTAGTGTCTGTTTTTCCAAATAAACTATAACTTCTGGGAAGGCAGGAATAGCTCTGACTTTCCGTTTATTAGTGTGAAGTCATCATCTAGAACGGTAGACTAGCACATAATAGATACTTGATAAATATTTGTGGAAGGAATCAACCAAATATAAGCACACACACATACATACATGGTAATACTCATTCAGATTTTAAATATCAACATGTCTAATCCTAAAAATAAATGTACTCAAGCTGTGTATATTTGATAGTCATTTAGCCTCTCTGAATATAAATTTCTTTCTCCAAAGCTAGAACTGTTAATATCCATCATCCCTAATTTAAAGGATTCCTCTGGATGTCAAAAAATAATAATGTGAAAGTTAAGGGCCAGGTGCAGTGGCTCACGTTTATAATCCCAGCACTTTGGGAAGCTGAGGCGGGAGAATTACTTGAGCCCACGAGTTCAAGACAAGCCTGGGCAACACAGTGAGACCCTGTCTCCAAAAAAAAAAAAAAATTAACCAAGTGCAGTGGTGCGCACCTGTGGTCCCAGCTACTTGGAAGGCTGGGGTAGGAGGATCACTTGAGCCCAAGAGGTCGAGGCTGCAGTGAGCCACGATCATACCACTGCACTCTGGCCTGGGCAACAGAGCCAGCCCTCATCTCAAAAAAAAAAAAAGGTTAAAACACCTTAAATTAGTTAGAGTATATATTGTGTTTAGTCAAACTTACTGCATACTTCTTACAAAATTTATTTTTTATAAACAAATCGATCAGAGGGGGCATCATAGAAATTTAAGGGCAGGAAAATACTGGAATATGTAAACTACTTGAAACAGGATCGTTAGAGATAAGGAAATCAGGCTAGAGGAAGAGTTGGTGGGAAGGAATAGTGAATTCAGTTTCTACTCATCATTGGGGAAGAAGTGTTGATTAGTTACCCTCGAACTATCCTTTTGTCTCATTCAACTAAAGACTGAAGGGGAAAGAAATATGAAGCTCTGGGAAAAACCATGTTGAAGGTGTGCCATGTAAAAACCACCATAAGATGCCTGAAGCTACACTCTTTTCTGAATTATAATTCTAGACTTGACCTGTTCAATATGGTAGCCACTAGCTACACATAACTATGGGGTATGTGAAATATAGTGAATTCAATGTGATATATGCTGTAAGTGTGAAATACACACCAGATTTCAAAGACTTACTACAAAAAAAGAATGTAAAGTACCTCATGAATAATTTTTTTTTGAGACGGAGTTTCATTCTTGTTGCCTGGGCTGGAGTTCAATGGCATGGTCTCAGCTCTCTGCAGCCTTCACCTCCCAGATTCAAGCAATTCTCATGCCTCAGTCTCCCAAGTAGCTGGGATTATAGGCACACGCCACCACACCCAGCTAATTTTTTTTGTATTTTTAGTAGAGATGGGGTTTCACCATGTTGGCCAGGCTGGTCTCTATCAGGAGAACCAGCCCCCAGTATTTCAACGTATATTCTTTTCTATTTTCCCTAAGTGTTGGCTGGTCTGAGAAATAAAGAGAAAGAGTACAAAGAGAAGAATTTTACAGCTGGGCCTCCAGGGGTGCCATCACATATCGGTAGGACCGTGATGGCAACCTCTAGCCGCAAAACCAGCAAGTTTTTATTAGGGATTTTGAAAGGGGAGGGGGGTGTATGAACAGGGAGTAAGTCACAAAGATCACATGCTTCAAAGGGCAATAAAAGATCACAATGCAAGGACAAAATTAGAATTACTGATGAGGGTCCATGTCCCACTGTGCATACATTGTCTTGATAAACATCTTAACAGGAAACAGGGTTCGAGGGCAGACAACCAGTCTGACTAGAATTCACCAGGATGGAATTTCCCAATCCTAGCAAGCCTGAGGGTACTGCAGGAGACCAGGGTGTATGTCAGTCCTTATCTCAACAGCATAAGACAGACACTCCCAGAGCGGCCATTCATAGACCTCCCCCCAGGAATGCATTCCTTCCCCAGGGTATCAATTATTAATATTCCTTGCTGGGAAAATAATTTAGCGATATTTCTCCTCCTCACACATCCATCTATAGGCTTTCTGCGTGAAGAAAAATATGCTGTATTCTGCCTGACCCTGCAGGCAGCCAGACCTTATGGTTATCTTTCCTTGTTCCCTGAAAATCGCTGTTATTCTGTTCTTTTTCAGGGTGTACTGATTTCATATTGTTTAATCACACATATTTTACAATCAATTTGTAAAATAATGGTCTTGAAGTGACATACATTCTCAGCTTACAAAGATAACAGAATTAAGAGATTAAAGTAAAGACAGGCATAAGAAATTATAAGACTATTGATTGGGGAAAGGATAAATGTCCATGAAATCTTCACAATTTATGTTCTGCAGTAAAGACAGGCATAAGAAATGATAAAAGTATTAATTTTGGGAACTGGTAAGTGTCCATGAAATCTTCACAATTTATGTTCTTCTGCCTCAGCTCTAGCTTGTCCCTCCATTTGGGGTCCCTGACTTCCCACAGCAGGTCTCGAACTCCTGACCTCAGGTGATCTGCCCACCTTGTCCTCCCAAAGTGCTGGGATTACAGGTGTGAGCCACCACACCTGGCCCATGAATAATTTTTATATTGACTATATGTTGGAATTATTGTATTATGGATATATATTGAGTTAAATAAAATAAAATACACTATTAAAATTAATTTCATGTTTCTTCCTACTTTTATAATGTGGCCACTAGAAAATTTGAAATGCTGTATATGGCTCACATTTTTCTATTAGACAGCACTGAGCTAAAATATTGTGTTAGAAGACTGCCAGAATGTAGTTCCCACACTCCTGAGGATCCTGGGCCTGTGAGTTAAATCACAAGGAGACAGTGGTATGGATTCCAGTAAAAGCCATCACAAACAGAGATGCTATCCACTATCACCATCATTTCAAAGCACTAAAAAGAATGCCTAACAACACAAAAGTGTAACTGGTACAATCTCAGAGTCCTTTCCATTGAATAAATTGCCTCTCAAGAACAACTCTGTATATGGTTCTTATTTTGCCCATTTTGATTTAGACCAGGGAATCCTTTGACATGGAGCAGTACTTGGGAAAACTGCCTTACAGAGCTCTAGTCCCTCCCTCTGAGTATGCAGGTGAGGAAACTGAGGCACCAAGAGGTACAGTGATTCACCCAAGATCACACAGGACCTGAACCCAAAGAATAGACTTTACATCAAATGTAGTAAGTGGTTTGAGGGGGAAGCCTGACTGAATGCTTGGTAACCACATACTTTAGGACTGAAGTCGGTAGTGAGCACTGGTCATTAAGATTTCAATTATACAAGCAGTAGGAATATGATGTTGCTAAAGTAGCCACCATTATACCTAGTTTCTTGAATTCATATTTTAGAAGGATAACGCTAACAGCCTTATTGTCACAAAGTGCAAATCTCTTCTTACAGTTCTCTTCTTATAATATTTCAATGGCTTGTTTTTGCATACATGATGTATTGGAATCATTTTAGCCCGGTTTGGAAATACTGCTTTTTGAAGTCAGGCTGAATTGAATTGTAATATTGACTCTACTACTTGCTAGCCAAGAGATCTCTAGCCAGCTACTTAACACCTCAAAGCCCAAGTCTCCTTTGTCAAATGGAGTTGCAAATCGTGATGACCTCATAGACATTTGGGAAGGATTAACTGAGGTAATGCTTGAACAACTCTCAGCATCTTGATTACAGTTAGCTGAAAGTCTAACTGAGGGTTGTCATTGTTGTTGTTATTGTCATAACTTGCCTCCCACCCACCCTGCCCCTCATTTCCTGTCACTCCTTAGACATGAATCCAAGAGTTAACAAGCACTCCAAATTTCCTGTTTTCTGGACACTCCAAGTTTTTACACGTTATTTTCTCTGTCTGTAAAGACTACTTGTCTTTTAGGATTTAGCCCAATTCTCTAATTAAATTCTTTTGAAGCAGTTTCAATGAAATTCTTTCCAGATATTGACAAAATGATCCTAAAGTTAGGCCAAAAGAATTGACATGAAAGCACAGCCAATAAAAGTGGGAAAAAAAAGTGTAAGGAGAAGGAAATTGGCCCTACCACATGAAGAGGCACTGTAAATCTACATTTGGAAGGGGAGAGGAAGAGGTTAAAAAAAAAAATCTACAACATTTGAAACACAGTGATATCACAAGACTGGAATACAAAGCCCAGAAAAAAAGACTAGACAGGTAGATAGAGATTTAGGTATAGATATGGATATATAGGTGTGGACATAAGTTTTGGTGTAGGTATAGATATAAATGTAGGTATAAATATACATAGATATAGATATTGATATGGTTTGGCTTTGTGTCCCCACCCAAATCTCATGTCAAATTGTAATCCCCACATGTCAGGGGAGGGAGCTGGTGGGAGGTGAGGTGGATCATGGGGCGGATTTCCCCTGTGCTGTTCTTGTGATAGTAAGTGAGTTTTTATGAGATCTGATGGTTTTAAAGTGTGGCACTTCCCCCTTCGCTCTCTCTCTCTCTCCTGCTCCAACATGTGAGGAAGGTGCTTGCTTCCCTTTTGCCTTACACCATGATCGTTCAGTTTCCTGAGGCCTCTCCAGCCATGCAGAACTGTGAGTCAATTAAACCTCTTTTCTTTGTAAATTACCCAGTCTCAGGTTGTTCTTTATAGCAGTGTGAGAACGAACTAATACAGATACAGATAATTAACACATGTAAAGTCTGAACACCTTAGTGGTGTAACATAATCTAATCACAATTCAGTGAGGTCATTAGGGAACTTTGTCCCATTCTGTCAAATGGGGCACACATTCCCTCCATCTAGTGGCTCTGTATCCTGCTAGATCCTCAGAATCCTCTCCTGGATACTCAACATCCATCCACCAAATAAGATAGAGAAATAAATACAGACTAGGCCAGGGGTTAACAAGCTTTTTCAGAAAAAAGCCAGAGGATAGGTATTTTTGTGATACAAAGAACAATGTATGGCCTGATAAATTTTGCAGACCTCACATAGCTCAGACTGTTCTGAATTTTTTCTTTTCTCAATTCATATGTGCCAAGGTGGGAAAGAGACAGGGATTTGCTTAACATATGGCATTGTCTCTCCTATAATACAGTATATGAATTTAACATATACCATCAGATTACTCAACATATGGGTATGAAGAAAATTGGCTGTTTGAGAAAAAAAATTGAATCTCACCTCATGCCACAAACTAATTAAAGATGAATTCAATAATCAAGTGAAAAAAAGCAAAATTATTTTAAAAAGACAAAATTGATTTGTACATTTCTTTGGTCACTAAATATGGAAGGATGGTCTAGGTGTGAGTACGGTAGACAAAATAACAAAATAGTTGATGCTATATTTGTGAACATAATTTTCTGCCTTCTGAAAGATAAAAAGTAGTAAGAATGAAATTAAAAGGCAAGCAACAAAAAGGAGGAAAATATTTGTCAGAAAGAGGACAGAAGTAATATCCTTATATAAAGAGCTCAAACTAATAAGAAAAGTACCAAAATGCTGGTTACAAAAATGGGAAAAAAGACTTTTGAATAGATAATTTAGAGAAAAGGAAATAAAAATATTTTATAACCTCATAAATTATCAAAATGTATACATTTAAGAATACAATATGATTCTATCCTCTTTCTCCTAATAAAACAGATTTTTCAAAAATGTTTAGCCAGCAGGTGCCTCAAACCTGTAATCCCAGCTACTTAGGAGGCTGAGGTAGGAAGATCACTTAAGGCCAAAAGTTTGAGACCAGCCTAGGCAATATAGCAAGATCTCATCTCAAAAAGAAAAAAAAATATTGGCTGGGAGCAGTGGCTCATGCCTGTAATCCTAGCACTCTGGGGAACCGACGGGAGGAGGATCACTTGAGTCCAGGAGTTCAAGACCAGCATGGGCAACATAAGGAGACCCCATCTCTACAAAAAATAGAAAAAAAAGTAGCTAGGCAGAGTGGCAAGCACCTGTGGTCTCAGCTACTCAGAAAGCTGAGGTGAGAAGATTGCTTGAGCCCAGGAGGTCAAGGCTGCAGCAAGCCATGATCACGCCACTGCACTCCAGACTGGGTGACAGAACAAGACCCTGTCTTTTTAAAAAATGTTTAATGTTGGCATAATTCAGTAGGAAAATCTCATGTCCTACTGATTAAAATAAAATATGTAAAACCCTCCTGTAAAGCTTTTGCAATAAGCACAAAGAACTTTAAAAATATTTTGACTCGCCATTCTCACTTGGACTCAATCTGAAAGAAATAATCACAAATGCACATCTACTGTATATGCTAACATATCTAACATACTGCTCCAGACAGGACTACATTTGGCTGCCTGTAACAGAAACCCTACCATACTGAATTGAACAAAAGAAGGTGAAGGTGGAGATGGGGGATATTTTTCTCGTGCAAGAAGAAGCCAGGCATTTGGCAGTCCCAAGCCGATACAGTTGTTTGAGAAAATCACCCAAGTAGCTTCTTGCCCTGCCTTCTTTAGGCTGACTTTTGTCTTCATAGTCTCAAGTTCCAGGCAGGAAAAAGGGAGAAATTTAAGACAAAAGACTCATCCTTGGGAGGTTTTGTCTTTTTTATTGATAAAATTATCCTGTCTAGATAAAATTATCTAGAAATTTATGGCTCTATTTGGCCCAACTATGTTACTTGGTCCTTCCTACCTTTGAAGGCGGTCAGGGCAGAGAATATGTAAAACACAGGAGCTGCAAATGAAATTTGGGCGTTCTGTTAGTCAAAATAAAGGTAACAGTGGATATTAGATGGGCAGTTCCAAGGGTTGGGCAAACACAAAGATGCACTGCCAAGATCCCCTTCCAAGGAAGGACTTGCTATCTCACTCCTGGAATGGGGTCCACAGACACCTCCACCCATATGGTCACAGCTCAGAGGCTGCACGATTATAGAGAGTCACTTCACCCAATGTCCCCTGCTTCCCAGAGCAGCCTGCATCTGATGCCTGAGAAAGACAGGGACATAAAAACACAACCATCTATATCCCACATGAGACAATGCTGATCTGCAACGCTTGTTCCAGAGCTCTCAGCCAGGTTGTCCAAGGATTTGTAGGGCCTGGATTGCAGTTTGGCTGCTTTCTCTGCCCAATCTTGCTTCTTCCCCCTTCTCTTTACTGATGTGGATCTCTAGTAAGTATCTTCACCCCAAATTCCACCTCAGCATGTGTTTCTGGAGAACTCAATCTGCAACAACAAAGTATTGTTTATAATAGTGTCGGGACTAAGGGAAAGCTTTACCCTTGCCCTGTGGAGGTTTGCTGAAAATTTCAGACAAGAGGCAGATTAATAGGAGAAAAGGCATACAATTTTATTTGATCATAGTTTTGCATCTGCAGGGGCCATGTTGTGGGCATAAGAAAGGTAGTCAATGTATGTGGGAAGCTGCTGGTCTCAGTAAACCTGGAAGTGAGTCATCCATGTTGACCAACACTAGATCTATGCAGAAGATATTGGTGATGATGAAGCCTAGCCTCTTGGGCATATAAGAGATGAAGAAGGTGGAACCTAATCCATTGACCCTGAACCCCTTAGACACAGCCCCCTGCCCAGCCAGCACACCCGAGCCTTAAGGGTTGATGGTGACACCAAAACCCCTTCCCCAGAAGGATGGTCAGCACCACCATCAGCTCTCAAGATCACAGACTCTGAGCCATGGTGATGATAGTGACTCACATCCCAATGTCCCAGACCCACAGGATCAGAGTCTTCACATTAACCAGATTCCCAAATGGCTCACATTCTCATGAAACTACAAGAGGCACAGACACATCCTTGTTAAACACAAACTTTCTCATCCACTGGCCCACTGGATAGAAACCTAATTTTGGATTTGTGTCTCTGCATCCCACCCTATTTCTTTCCATCTTGTACTACACAGGGAGGGTGAGTGTGTGTGTGTGTGTGTGTGTGTGTGTGTGTACGAGTATGTGGGGTATAGGGCCCGAGGGGTCCCCTGAAGTTTCACTGAAAAAATCAACTCACAAAAGACAGATTAATTGGAGAAAAGGCACACAAATGTATTTAATGTGTACAAATAGGAGCCTTCAGAAGGAAGGCCCAAAGATACAGGGGAAATTATCCATTTTTATGCTTAGGTTCAACAAAGCATAGACAGTGTGTAGAAACAGGGTTGGACAAAAAGGGCCTGATCTAAAGCTAATGGACTGAGTGTGGAAACCCAGCAAGGCCTGTCTGTCTAGATTCTTCTTGGCCTCTCTGAGCAGCGTTCCTTCCTTCTGGGTGTAAGGCAAGACCCTCTCTGGAAGGGGGGGTGTTATGACCTACAGTCAAACAAGGTATGTCAGGGAATTTCGTTATGGCCAGTTTTTACACAGATAAGGTGGAGGGAAAGTTAGAGTGATATTTTTAGATTTTATGGCTGGCTTTGGGGAAAAGCAGTTCTGGTTTCTATGATCCGCCTTGGGGAAGAAGGATTCTAGTTTCTATGGCTAGCCTCAAGGGAGAATGTGACTGAGAGACAGAAGGGAAGGAGAAGGTCAGAGAGAAACTTTTGCTTCTGAGGCCTTCATTTTGGGGTATTGTTTTCTGAGTCCCAACAACAGTAAATACACAGCAATAGAAAAAATTAATAATTTATAGTATAATGAACTATTATGGCCATTGAAATGGGAATTTACATGAAATTTTTTAATAACATAAAATATTCATGACATAATACTTAGTTTTAAAAAGATAGAAGTTGTGGCATATGTATATAATAGAATACTATGTAGCAATAAACGCTAAAGGAGTAATGATACATGTTACAACATGAAGTTCAAAAACACTTTATTTAGTAAAAGAAGGCAAACACAAAAGACTATGATTCCACTTATATGAAATGTCCAGAAAAACAGATCTATAGAGACAGGAAGGAGTTGCCTGGGGCTTGGGGTGGGAACAGGAATTAACTGTAAATAGGCATAAGAGGTCTTACTGGGTGTTAAAAACCTGAATTTTGATGATGGCTACATAACTTGTCAAATTTACTAAAAGTCATTTTACATGCACATTTTACCTCAATAAAGTTGTTACAGATTCCAAAGCAATGACACTTAGAAAAAGACACAATTGGCCGGACGCAGTGGCTCACGCCTGTAATCCCAGCACTTTGGGAGGCTGAGGTGGGCAGATCACGAGGTCAAGAGATCGAGACCATCCTGGTTAACATGGTGAAACCCCATCTCTACTAAAAAAAATACAAAAAAAAAAAAAAAATAGCCGGCATGGTGACACACGCCTGTAGTCCCAGCTGCTGAGGAGGCTGAGGCAGGAGAATCACTTAAACTTGGGAGGTGGAGGTTGCAGTGAGCGGAGATCACGCCACTGCACTCCAGCCTGGGTGACAGAGAGAGACTCCATTTCAAAAAAAAAAAAGAAAAGAAAGAGAAAGAAAGAAAGAAAAGAAAAGAGAGAAAGAAAGAGAAAGAAAGAGAGAAAGCAAGCAAGCAAGCAAGTGGCACAATTTAAAAATATATACACCTCCACTATACACCCAACTAGTTGAATTTTATCTCTATCTGCCTGTATGTGTATCAAACTGTTAATAGTGACTGTCACTTCATTTTTTAGTTATGGGTGATTTTTATTCTTAGATAGATCTTTTAATATCCACATTTTCTACATTGAGCATTTATTACTTAAAGCAGTTAACTTACAAACAAACAAACAAAAAGCCAAAACGAAACAAAATCTTTTTTAAAGGATGAAGTGCTGCCAGGCACGGTGGCTCAAGCCTGTAATCCCAGCATTTTGGGAGGCCGAGGTGAGTGGATCACTTGAGGTCAGGAGTTTGAGACCAGCCTGTCCAACATGGTGAAACCCCGTCTGTACTAAAAATAGAAAAAGTAGCCAGATGTCGTGGCACATGCCTGTAGTCCCAGCTACTCATGAGGCTGAGGCAGGAGAATTGCTCAAACCAGGAAGGCAGAGATTGCAGTGAGCCAACATCGTGCCACTGTACTCCAGCCTGAGACCCTGCCTCAAAAAAAAAAAAAAAAAAAGATGATGTGCAATTCCTTCTGTGCAGATCATCTCCTGCCCTTCCAGAATGGCTGGAACTTAGTCTTCAACTCCTACAAGCACATGTTAAATCACAGAGTACTTGCTTGTGAGAGAGAAAGTTTTAAATTGAGTGATTGGCTCTTTAGATGAATCAAGTCTACTATGTGTGTTTATGTCTGTGTGTGTGTAATATTTAATTGAATAATGAGAGAAGGTCCAAATCCAAAGAGGAGGACCAAAGACAGTAGCTTCCAGAAACAAGAGGTACGGTGTTTATTTGGGATGTTATTCATTCTTTTTCTTTTTCTTTTTTCTTTTTAATCTAGTTCTCACTGTGCTGCCCGGGCTAGAGTAAAGCAGCATGATCATACCTCACTGCAGCCTTGACCTCCTGAGCTCAAGCGATCGTCCCACCTTAGTCTCCCGAGTAGCTGCGACTACAGATGCATGCCACACTCAGCTAATTTTTAAATTTTTTTGTAGAAACAGGGCTCACTATATTGCCAGGCTGGTATCAAATTCCTGGCCTCAAGCGATCCTCCTGCTTTAGCCTCCCAAAGTGCTGGGATTACAGGTGTGAGCCACCATGCCAGGCCAGATGTTAATGATTCCGTCATTAAGAGTTGATAGAAACATTTGAAGTGAAACTTTTTATTTCTAGAGAATCAGGGCTGAGTTCATCCAAGCATTCTTTCAGAAGAGTGACCTTTCAAGGGTTGAAATAACAGCTCTCACATAAAGTATTAGAGATTTCAGTTGAGATCAAGGATGAGAAAATGACTACAATTGAGCACAGTATGCCAAAGTTGACTAAAAGCTGATTACTGTTAAACTGGTCTATAAGTTCAGTTACAGCTATACTCTCCTTCTAGTTTCACACAAATGACTCTCATTATTTCAGGACTGTGTGTTTAATCAAACTCCACCCAATGCCCCAGATTTGACCCTTTGCCTATGGATTCCTCTCTTACCAGAGAGGTAATCTGACATTCAAATTTGTCCATATATAACTTCTAGAAGCTGGTTAAAAAGCACTTTCAAAGTATTGTTATACGAGAAGTTAGCAATTTTACTTCCAAAAATAAGTTGTATTTTAATATATTTTTTAAAATATTAATGATCAGGGAAAAGATAGTGAGAGTACAGCATAGAACATTACATAAACACCATGCTTTTTCTTTTCTGACATCCTTGTCTCCATTGAACTATATCCTGCTAATTCACTGATTTAAATGTGAGTTTATTATTATTCTCACTGAGGTATGACTAATTTGGAGTCAAATTATATTTATTTTAACGAGCTATCTTTTTTTAAATGCATTTTATGTTGCTGGTGCTCTTGTGTTACACAAATGAAAAATAAAATTTTTGTTTTTACATCCCTTAAATACTTTGCAGCAATTAAATGCTTACAGATAGCTGAACAATAAATTCTTCCCACAAGCAGAAAAAAGAAAAAGTGCTTTGCCAGGGAGCATAAAAATTAGGTTTCAATTATCTACAAAAAAAAAAAAAAGATAAAAAGAAAGGAAAAGAAAAGAAATTAGGTCAAACTTTCTGACAATCAACTCAGGTTATTGTCCTCTGAGGTTCATTTTGAAATACAGTTTAATTTTCTATGCACGTTTATTATAAGAATATTATAAACTCACAATCTTAAAAAAGTTAAATTGCAATCCCATCACAGAAATATAACCAATATTAACATTTTTTTTCAGATGGGGTCTCACTGTGTTGCTTAGGCTGGTTTTGAACTCCTGGGCTCAAGTGATCCTCCCACCTCCACCTCCCAAAGTGCTAGGATTACAGGCATGAGCCACCGTGCCCAACTAATATTAACATTTTGATGTAGCTTCTCACAGAATGTTTTCACTATAGGCACAAACAAAAGATATTATTTGTTTTTACACAAAGGTTTATTCAACAAATGTTTATTGAGTGTCTATTAAGTGCCAGTGTTATTTCTACTGAATGACACCTTAGCTACACTGCCAACTCAGCATTCACTATCATTTGAATGTCCTTTCATGTGAATAAATTTGGATGTGCTATATCATTTTAATAACTGTATAATTACAAGTGATTGTACTCTCCAAAATGACAACAGCAACCTTTCCATTCACACCCCCATACTTTCTGAACCTTACCATGCCACACCAAGAAGGTAGAATATATGGCCCCTTACCTTGAACATGGGTGAAGTTTTATGACTGCCTCAGTCCAGCAGAAGTAACACCATGTGATTTCCAAGAGAGACTGTAAAAGGTGATATGACTTCTGCCTAGCCTCCTCTTAGAACATTCACCCTTGGAACCCAGACAGCATGTTGTGAGGGATCCCAAGCCACATGGAGAAACTGTATATATATGTTCCAGCTGACAGCTCCCACTGAGGTCTCAGGCAACAACCAGCATCAACTGTCAGCCATGCAATGAGCGAGTCTCCAGATGACTGCAGCCTCTAGACTTTGAGCCACAGCAGCTGGTGCCAAATAGGGCAGAGGTGGCTGTGCCCACTGAGCCCTTCCAAAATCACAGACTTGTGAGCAAAATACACATGGCTTGCTTTAAGCCACTAAGTGTCCAGGTGGTTTGTTATGCAGCAGTAGATAACAGGACTAGCGATAGGCCTTTGAATGACCATACCACAATTTTTGTAACCAATTCCTTAATTTTAGACATTTTAATTGTCACAAAGTGTTTTGATGTTGCTGTTGTTGTTGCCTTTAATACAAACATCACATATATATACATCTGTGAACACAATAGTGTGTGTAGCATTATTATTATTATTATTATTATTATTGAGACAGGGTCTGGCTCTGTCACCTAGGCTGAAGTGCAGTGGCACAATCTCAGCTCACTGCAACCTCCACCTCCTGGACTCAAGCCATCCTCCCACCTCAGCCTGCTGAATACAGGCCACGCCACCACGCCCAGTGAATTTTTTTTATTTTTATTTTTGGTAGTGACGGGGTTTCACCATGTTGCCTAGGCTGATCTTGAACTCCTGAGCTCAAGCAATTGGCTCACCTTAGCCTCTCAAAGTGCTAGGATTGTAGGCGTGAGCCACCGTGCCCAGCCACCTTATTTCCTCAATATTATTTCCCAGAAGTAGAAGTGCAGGCCAAAAGATATGAATATTTTAAGGAACTTTGATGTGAGCTTTTGGCAGTTCAATGTAACGTAGTTTAGTAGTTCACAAATATGTATGACTTAAAAATAGTTAAACCTAAAATGCTATGGCAAAATCAATCACTACAAATTCCATGACTGAAAAGGAAAGATCACTGAGTATAGAAAAAAAAAACCCCACAAAACTGGTAATTCTATCATAAAGAAGTTCTGGCTTTTAACTTAAAGATAATACATTCAAACATTTAAATTTTTTAAAGTGATTATGCAAACACAGATTTTGAGGGTGAAAGTCTTACCGAAGTCTGCTTCCATCTTTGTCAAATATAATCCCCAGATGGTTCCCAAATACCCTTGGTCACTAATATACCCCTCTTCATAGTAAGATAACTTTATCTGATGAATTTTAACTTCAAGAATGTAAAGATACGTATCTTCAAGCCTAGAAATTTGTCTTGAGCTCTCTGAAGGCTGAATAATTCTACTGCAGTCTGAAGACCTCGCCCTGAGTAGGGTTTTACACTCTGAATCAGTGTTGTCAGATGAGCAGATACAATGGCTTAACTGGTTGTGGAGAATAGGAAGAGCTGAGTTACCATGTGACCATAGCTGATACAATTGTTGCTTTAAAATGTAGAGGCAAGTTTCAAGGTAATGCTTTTGCATTAAGTGCTGCAAAGTTTTTAAGTGCCATGGCTATTCTAATTCTTTACTAATTACGTGTGTGTATTACCTGTCACCTTCTCATAAAGAATAGTAATAATAATAATAATATCTGAGGTTTGTATAGTAGTTCACAAGGTGCTTTCACATTTGTTTTCATTGTTTCATTTAATCTTCGTAACAAAACCAAGGGGTCAGCATTACCTTCATCACTTTGTAGGTGAAGAAAGCAAGTCCAAGAAAGCTAAGTAACGAGGCAGAGACAGCCAGGACTCAACTTAAGATCTTTTAAAGTAGAAACCACGGAAGTCTATCCCATCCTTTTCAGTTTGTCTCTTGACTTATGCTAAAACTCATTACACAGCAATAGGGGTCAACAAACTTTTTGTGGAAAGGGCCAGAGAGTAAACATTCTCAGCTCTGTGGACCAAGCAGTTCAATACTGCAACTACTCAACAGTGCCATTGTTGCACAAACACAGCCATGGACAATACTCAAATGAACGGGCATGGCTGTGTACTAATACACCTTTATTTATACCAACAGGCAAAGGATCGATTTGGCCCTCTGACCATAGTTTGCCCACCCCTGACATAAGAGGATGAGTAAACATACAGGAATCTCATGTCTATTTCTGCCCTTTTAACCACAATCCTTCCCTTCCCCTATAAGAAACTATCTTTATTAGATTCTTATTGATCCTTCTAGAGTTCCTGTTTTTGCAAATACAAGCCTATGCATATATAGACTTTTCATCCTCCCACTGCACCTCTCTTATTTCCCTCAGCCCCATGCCCTCTTCAGCACTTTGTTTTCATTGCCTGGGCATCTGTCTATATTAGTACATAGAGATCTGATATTCCATTTTGCCATTGCATAGTACTTCACTATATAGATATGCCACAGATTAGTCAATCTACTGCTGCCCATTTGTGTGGTTTCCTTGTATTGCTTGAAAATATGACATTTCTTGCTTTCTCTGGTGATTGTGTAGAATAGGTGCCTAGAAGTGGGATTGCTGGGAGGAAGGGTCCATGCATCTATAAATTTGTTAGATTGCCAAATCTCTCCCCCAACCCCAGATTGGTGGTGGTATATTATACTCCCAGCAGCAACCTATAAAAGTGCCCATTTCCCCAGAACCTCATCAATGGTGTATGAGCCAAACCTTTGAATTTAGTCCACTCTGACAGGCAGTAAATTATACTTCGGTGTAGTTTTAATTTACATTGATTTTATTGCAAATGAGAAAGAACACCTTTCCATGCATTTAAAGACCAATTATATGTCTCCTTTTGTTTCATAACCTTTGCCCATTTTTCTTTTGGGTGGTAGGTTTTTTTTCTCTTTTCCAAGTTTGGGCATTCATTAAACATGAAGGAGATGGGCCCTCTGTCCCAGTTCATTATTTCTTTTGACTTGATATATGCTGTTTTATTTTGCCATGGAAAAGGTTTTTAAAATTTTTATGTAGATACATTTATTGATCATAGAGATATATAGGTGTAGCTATAGATACAGACATAAATATCTTCTAGATTTTTTACTCTTTTTGTACTGGACATCTGAGATGAATGTAGGTGAAAAGGATAGAGGTGATGGTGAGAGTCAGAAAGATATTAGAGCTTTTATTTACAAGTAAGTTTGTATCCAAAATTCAAATGGATTATCCAGGTATTATTTTAAATATTAAGACCGGTGGCAGGTACTGGTACAGAGAACAACTGAGAATAGAGCAAAATGGCCAAGGAAAAGGAGGGAAAGGGAACTATTTTATATCAAGAAAATTATGATGCTAAACGAGTTCTAGTAAGGCTGAAACTCATGATATAGACACTTTAAATATTTTTGTAGTTGCTTACATATAATTTTATGGCAAAATGTCTTAAATTGCGTATAAGATATTAGTATCATTGAGCTAGTGTTTAGTGGTGCTCCTTTTGAAGGTTATTATTCTGCTATCAGGTTACAAACTTTTTAGAATATTGAGTTCTGTGCTTTTGTTTGGTTTTGTCTGAATTCTCTGCCTAGTATGTTCATCTCATCCTACTCCCATTACTCCAGCAAAGGGGAATCAGAAAACTGAAGTTAAGAAAGACAGGTAAGTTATAGCATTTGCTATGCACCTCAGACTCATTTTTGCTATTGAGATGGCATTGTCACCAAGCAGAGGCAATTTTTTTTTCTGCAGAGGAGAGGCAGGACAGGGGCCTGGGGTGGGGGGTGCGGCCAGAACTGTGATGTCACAGATTGCATTGTCTCTTGGGAAACTCATCCATCAAACCGTCACCTCTGATTCTATGCAGGGTCACTACGAAAGAGGCAGCATGCCCCAGTTTGGGTATTCTGAAGTGTTAGTATGTAGTGGAGCTGGTGGTGTGAAGCTGATTCATTTTGTTTCAAAGCCCCAAATGGCATGCTGCCGAGCACAGGCACAAGCACAGCAGCGTCTCCTTAGAAATAATGACTCCAAGGCAAACAGCCCTCATTGCAAAATGTAGAAGTCTGCCATCTGCTTGTCTCCACTGTGGTTTATTCGTTTCAGGGTTTTAAATGACGTAATAAAAAGGTAAGTCTTCTTTTTAAAAACTGGAGGGGTAAGTGGGAATTCCAGATTGATTATAGCGTATCTGGAATATATGTAAGATATTTGTCTTAAGTTAGAAGAGGATTTGAATTTATAAAGTGTGACTATTCTTTTCAAATGCAAGTGCAAATCCTGTCCTGGGAAGATACGGTAAAATCCATATCTTAAAAAAAGAAGGTCACGCCTTACAACTTAGCAATTTTATTTGGTATTTTAAAAACATGATTTTTTAAAAAATGAATTTTCATAAAGACAGTAATTTTCCAGATGTTCGATAGTACATATCGATCACTTTTTCATATATGATATTCCACCTTTTCTTGATGTTTTCAATCTATTTTCAGCTTTTGGATGAGTTAAAAACAAGCAGCTGCTATAAATTGTCAAGAGCTCTTAAAATGAGGTGCCAGATAGATTTGGGAAGCGTCTAGCTGATTTCTACATAACTCGTTTGGAATTACTCTGTTGTGGGAGGGAGTATAAAGGGTCATAAGACTCAGATGAAGTTCGAAGCTGAGGTGTCCCCTCTCCCATCCCTGAGGGATAGTGACCAGGGTTTGGAGATATAGGAGGAAGCAAATGCACACCTCCGTGCCTCGCCATGACCTATCGTATTCCAGTCGATGAGGAGTCCAGAGGGCTGGGATCCATGACTCCCTGAGGATTCGCCTGGCAGGAATGAATGCCAGCAAACACCCCCCTTCCATCCCCTCCCCTCCTCGCTCCCCAGGAGAGGCGCTTCTGCAGAAGTCATTTGGTGTGTGTGCTGGTTTTCCTTGTGAGAGGATTAGAGAATAGGGGAGTGCTTTGTAAGAAAAATCCTGGGAGAGGTTGCTGGGAAGAAATCAAACAGAGGGAAGGAAGACTTCAGCTTTCAGAGTCCCCTCAGTCAAGTAAGTCTGAGACCCAGTTGCCTGGCCTAGAGCAGCTGAGGGGTTGTTTCCTTTCGTCCACGCTAGGAGAAACTGGTAAGGCTCATTTTATTCTCTACTGCTCTGGGATGCTACTGTAATTGCTTTACTGAAGCGCAGGGGTCAGAAGGGAGGGAAGTTGGTTAGTGACTCTGCGGACATCCTGCATCGTCTCTGTCTGGTGTATGAGGACGGCGCTGTTTCTGGTACAAAGGGCTGGTAGCCACAGAACAATTTTACTTTTCCCAAACTTGATTAGCATCACTTCTGAGCAACTGACTTAAGCAAAACGCATGCCCACGCAGAAATTATACCCCATAGAGGAATGCACTTATCTATCAGATACTCGGATCTTGAAAGCATTTCTATCTCAATTTGATTAGTTTGGGGGGTACAACTTCAGGAGAGTAAGAGAAAAACCCGGTCCTTCTGGAAATGTTTCAATTGTCTGTTTCCTGTGAGAATGTATTTTTGCCATTGTATGTATCACCTGTTTTGTAACAAGAGCTGTTCAGATCCAAGCCACTGTTAAAAATCCGAGTAGTACCTAGCGCAAGTTCAAGACACTGTGAAAGGAGGGGAGAGTGTTCACACTCAAGTGAGGAAAATGGAACTTGAAGAACTTTATATTCTTTATCTGTATGCAGAGGAGTTCTAATTGGAAAGAAGAAATGAGGAAGCTGCCCTAGAGTCAGAAAGAATAGGTACACGTTTCCTTCAACATTTTCAAAGAATCAGCTTATGCACACAGCCTTCTTGGGCAAATGTTGCTTCTTACTCCCTAATTCCATTCTGTTATTTCTAGAGCTGACTTTCATATTTGTGTGAAGATATATATAGAATACGTTATTTATATTACTTATATATTTAAAATTTATATGTATACTCACACACATATAAATATATCCTTTTATCATATCCTGGCAAACTTGAGCCTGAAGAGTTTAGAAATATATTGATTCAGTCTGAAGCAAATTATCCCTTAAGCAAGCTACAAAAGTCCTTCTGAGAGGCATGTTTGGAGTTGGGGGCTGTGTGAAGAAGAGAGAAGTGGCAGACAGCTGTTGTTTCTGTGATGGACAAGTCCAGAAGCCTTTCCTCATAGCTGAGAACCAAATTCCTAAAAACTCTGCGCACCCCTCCCCCATCACCAAGACAGGGTAGTAATCTTTGTTGTTGTTTTTGCCCTGAGAAAATTTGAGTGCTGCCTAATTTAGGGGGCTCTCTGCATTTTTTCCTCCTCATTAAAATAAAACTAGAAGCATTGCTAAATGCAAAGTTCTGATGATGGATGTTTCGTTTCTAAACTTAACATATGCCAATACACTTATTATCATTTCGGTTGAATCTGCCCATCATGAAAACACTGATCAAGTAAAATGATTCAACACAAATTATTCAAGTCTGCAACTGTTACTTCAGTTTACTTAATTCTACAGTCTTAAGATGATGTGATTATTGGAATATTCAAAAATTGAAAATGCATGCCATTTATTTCATTAATAACAACCAGGTTATTTAAACTATAGGTTATAAACTATAGGTTTCAACTACAGGTTATAAACTATTTAAATACAGTTTCTTTGCATGCACATTGATATGAAAACCTGAAGAAATATATGCTTTTTCTTTTAAAATAAAATAATTATTTGCCTGAGATATCCTTTGCCAAAAAATGAAAGTCAATTCCCTTTCAGTTTCAGTTTTTTATTCTTTTCTCAACTGAAAATGCTAATTCGACCAAAAGGTGTTATCTTTGCCTTTAGGAATTGTTTACGGAATGCTGGCAGTCAATTTGGGAGTCCTGAGTGTGAGATAACAGTTAATCAATCTATCTGTGAACTGTAAAGTTTTCAGGTTTTGATCAACATTATTCACTATTCTCCGCCCCATGCTCATTCTGGTTATAAAGACTATTTACCTTCATTATTATATTTGAACCTGAGAGCGTCAAGTTTATTAGAATTGATTTTCTTTCCAGGTTGATCTTCTGAAATACTTTGGCCATTTTTCGCTACTGCCTTATGAGGTTTTCATTCATCTGGCATATATTTATTGAGTGCTTGGGTGTCACTAATATGGCGCACGTTTGCTGTTAGAGATGAAAGCTGTGTTTTGTGGAGTTTATTGCAGAGGCAACCAAGGCTAGAAGGGAAAGACCAACTCATGATGTTCTAACAATTGTTTGCCAGCTCCCGTGGTTCAATTGTGAGTGTGGTTTCAGCAACAACGAAAAACTCTTAATTCTTCTGAATTATTGATACATTAAAATATATTACTGGCTACTTGGAACCTGTGAGCTGAGTTAATCAATAATCCTCTCACATTGCACAAGACCCACTGTGTGTTATTCTCATCACTGGCCATTTAAATAATTCAAAAGAAAGGTTTCTCGTGAATTAACCTTGCCATTGCACAAATTGGGAAAATACAGAACAAAACATTCCAGCATCCTTAATCTTTAGAGCTTATAAATTACTGTTCCTTCTCATTTTTTTCTTGATGTATTAGTTTTTTCTGTTAGATGACTTTTGTTAAGTGTTTTGATATATCATAATAATGCACATAATTTGCAATAATGTCAATAAGAAAAAAGAATCATGGGAAAGAAATGAACATGTCTTGAATCCACCATATACCAGACACTGCCCTGGCCCCTTTACAAGCGTGTTATCATTTACTCTTCTCAACAAAACTGCAAAATAGGTATTATTGGGCCCATTTTAAAGATGAGGGAATGAAGGACCAGAGAATTTAAGAATAAAATCATGCCACACTACTAAGGTAGCAAACCCAAATCTGTTCCCTGCTCCACAAAAGCACTTTTTAGCACACTTCTATATTGCTCTCTTACCATTCATGTCTTTCTTCCCAGATCTCATATCAATTGAGAACTCACTATAGCTTACCTTAATGCTTCCAGAGAATCTCCCTTGACAGCTTCTGCCTGTTCCCTATCTTCCTTTATGATCAGAGAGCCAACACATATAACTATGGATTGGACAGGCACCATATGTATTTACTTGTAAAAATGCCTTTTGAAACATCAAGGTAGAAACATCATATTAGGTTAAAATACAGAATACAGTATTTTAGATTTGCTCAGTTAAGAGAAATTACAGACTTGGTTTAGTTTGGTTTCTGGCCATGCCTGCCCTGGTTTCCACCAGGTATCCAGTAGGGAGCCCTGGTCTGCATGTACGCTGTGACATATTTGTTTGTATAGAGATCTGCTTGTATAAAGATCTAGGTTTCTATACCGACTCAGCCTCACTTTCTGCCCCCAGCAGGTGAGCAGAAGACAGGATGGAGTTGTAGAAAAATGCATCCCTTACCCCCATCTGAAGTTACTGGTTGAGGGAAAGAAAATCATAACACATCATTAATAAAAAGAATTCTAAATATATCAGTGCATTAGTCTGGTACTCTCATAGTATAGTCATTCATTTACTGCAACACAATTATTTAGTCAGCACTGTCTATCCAATTGCCTTGTGTACTAGTTTCCAATGGCTGCTGTAATAAATTACCACAAATTATTAAAAATTTAAACAACACGGCCAGGCGCAGTGGCTCATACTTGTAATCCCAGCACATTGGGAGGCTGAGGCAGGAGGATCACTTGAGCCTAGGAGTTCAAGACCAGCTTGGGAAACATAGAGAAACTCCTCCTCTGCAAAAAAATAAAAAGTTAACTGGGTGTGGTAGCACATGCCTGTGGTCCCAACTACAAGGGATGCTAAGGAGGGAGGATCCTTTGAGGCCAGGAGTTTGAGGCTGCAATGAGCTATAATCATGCCACTGCACTCCAGCCTGCCCATCTCAAAAAAAAAAAAATTAAACAACACAAATTTATTTTATTACATTCCTGGAGGTCTGAAGCACAAAGTGGATCTAAAATCAAGGTATCAGCAGGCCTGCATTCCTTCTGAAGGCTCTAGACAAGAATCTGTTCCCTGCTTTTCCAACTTCAAGAGGCTTCTGGCACTCCTTGGCTCATGGCGCTGCATGTTTCTGACTCTGCTTCATTCGTCACATTGCCTTCTCTGACTCTTCTGCCTCCTTCTTTCCACTATAAGGACCTGTGCAATTACACTGGGGCCACCAGGTGACCCCATGGAAATCTTCCCATCTCGCATCCTTAGGTCTAACCATATTGAAGGATGTCGAAGGATGTGGTTAAACATCCTTAGCCACATCTGCAAGGTCCCTTTTGCCATGTAACATAACACATACAAACGTTTGGGAGATTAGAACATGGACATCTTCGGTGGGGAGCATTGTTCTGACTAACACATCTACTTTCAATTTTTTTTTTTTTTTTTGAGACAGGGTCTCGCTCTGTCACCCAGACTGGAGTGCAGTGGTGCAAACATGGCTCACTGCAGCCTCAACTTCCTGTGGTCAAGTGATCCTCCCACCTCAGCCTCCTGAGTAGCTGGGACTATAGGCATGCACCACCACGCTCAGCTAATTTTTGTATTTTTTGTAGAGATGGGGTTTCACCATGTTGCCTAGGCTGGTCTGGAACTCCTAGGCTCAAGCGGTCCACCTGCCACAGCCTCCCAAAGTGCTAGGGTTACAGGTGTGAGCCACCATGCCCGGACACAAATTTCTTTATATTGACTTGATATGTATTTATTCCATGATCTTGTAGGCAGTAGGGAGCCATGGAAATATTTCAAGTGGAGAGGTGAAATGAAAAAGATCAGGTTTCCATGTTAGAAAGCTCACTGAGAGAGCCCTATGGAGATGGAGGCCCAACTAGGCTGCCTACTGGAATGCAGGAGAGAGAGGTCGAGAACATGACTTCTGATAGAATCTGCAGAGAAAAGGACAAGAAGTTTGAGAAATACTAAGGACAGTGCATTGGCAGGACAGCTGAGAGGAAGAGGTTTGTGACTTGGGTATCTCAGGTAGATGATGGGGAGGTAGAGAGGATGGGGGACTCTGAGAAGATGTGTGTATGCTGCACTAGGACCTGGGGATAGAACACCGGCCAGAAACACCTTTTCTCCTAAGAAGCTAAAAGCCCATCTGTGAAGACACCAGTAATAATAATAGGAATAACTCATATTCACTGAGTACTTTAGCTTCTTCCAAGCACACTACATTTAATTTTCATATCAACCCTCTTTGGTAGACACTAGTAACATTATCATCTCAGTTTTCTGATGAAGAAACTGAAGCAAGGAGACCTTATGTGATTTGCCCAACATCATGCAATTTGTAAGGAGAGAGAAGGCAGTTGAAGTCAAGTAGTCTGGCTCCAGAATCCGTGGTTTTAATTCTTACACTCTACTGCCTTGCTTAACAACCTATTATAATTTTGTGAGATATTTAGTATGAGAGCTACCTGTACATTTAATGGGGGCGGGAGTGAACCACAGGGTTAGCAATTACTGCTATCAAGATGAACTGTGAATTTTTCTGAGGCACATTCCTGTAGACGCCTGGCTATCAGTAGGGTGTGATCCATGACAAAATAAAACATTTATATGGAGCATTAGCCTGGACATCAGGGCAAAATTGGAGAAAGTTCTTATTTCCCTGCTCTCTAAGAATTTATAACCATACTGAGAAAACCATATTGCAATCATAAAAAATAGACGACCAAAAATTAAATGGTTCCAAGGCCCTCTGGATAAATATGAAGTGAGAGCATAGTTCTTTTCTAAAAGAGAGTGGGAAAGAACAAGGCAATAAGAAGGTCAAGATGATGGGATGCAGAGCCATTGTGTACATTCATTGAATGACTGAATGTGTTATGCACTTGCATTCTCCCATTTCCAACAACACTAGAAAATAATGGCAGGGTGAAATTTGAATCCCAAGGTCTCTCACTCTGCTATGTGTGTGTGTAAAGAATGCTGGGACAGAGCTCCCTTTGAATAAAATTTTTAAATGCCTTAGGAATCCTAAAATGATGCTTACATTTTGTAAGGTCTTGATACCTTGACGTAGTTGTTCTTCATTATCATTATCATTGACTAGTTGTTGGGTGGAGCTGCCCTGTGTGTGTGTGAAGATTTCAGTATCACTCAATATAGGTGGATCTTTAAAAGAAAATCATGCCAAGAAAGATATATGTAAACTTATTTTTTTTTACATTCTCTTTTATTTTCTTTAATATTCTGTATCTTTGTAGAAGCTATAATATGGAATTATAGACTATTTACTTATGGGCTTTAAAAAGCACTGTGGTAATCATTAGGTAATAAATTTCTTACCAAGAGATATTACTGAAAGGAATGTGGTTTTTATTCTTTTATAGCCAGATCACCAGGAAGATATGAGACCTTGCTATTTAAGTTTGCTTTTTAATTTGTGTAACAGAAAGATTCATATTTAACCTTTCCTACTAGACATGTATTTAACAAATAATTATTTGGTATCTACTATGTGAAAGGCACACATTTTATCCCATTTGTTCCTTGCAATTCTTGTTAGGAAAGACCCTCTTTACAGTGGAAGAAGGAGAATCTCAGAGAATGGCCCAGCCAGACTTGAACTCCTGTCTTCTGGGCTGAGCCCAGAATACTTGCTCCCATGTCCTTTAACCTACTTAGCTAAGACAGATATTCAAAGCCACTGAGGAAGGACTCCATATTTCTTCATTTGGAACAGCAAACTAGGAGAGTTTGGTTATATCCCCATGACCAGTGGTAGGTATATTTCGGGGCAATTATCTATATGCTAAAATCAATATTGCTATTTATCGAGATAATCTACAGCTTGCCTTAAAGATAGAGAGGGGATTTCAAAGTCTATTTGTTGAAAAGATTACTCTCTGGAATTGTATAATTTGCTTCAAAGTGAGACTTGCAAAAAATTTGAGATTTATCCCATAGCTGTCTACCCAATCCCTGAAAGATTTACATTCAAGGTGACATCTGTTCAGGCTTACACACTGCTTACCTATGTGTTGGTGAAACACTTTCTGTGAACCTTCTAAATGTTCTCACCCCACTCTGACTTCACCCAATATTCATGACAAGAAGAGGACGAAGCTAGAATTATTATACCAGAGTATCTGACCCTGGGTTCAATGCTGAGAGTGGGTCACAATTAATTTTAATAGAAAATAACATATAATTACTGACAGGTGCCTTAGGGCATGGGAAAATAGCATTTAAAATAATGTTTTTAGTGATACATTGCCTACAGGATGACATCATGCAAGCTTAATGGCAATGCTTGAAGGTGAGAACTGACTATCATGTTGAAAGGGAAAGTTTGTTCAGATTTATTCATCCACCATCAGGGAATCAAACGTGTCCTAGATTTCTAAGACTAATGAAACAAGAAAGTAAAATCTACTATGGAAACCTAAATAAATACAGTTATCAATGTGCTGATAAGATCTGCAAAGACTAATAGCATAAGCCCTTAATGAAAAATTATTTTATTCAATGACTTTCCAATACAAAAGTTAGATATCCTTACATCAAAGTAATACTGTATTATTCTTCCCTATAGTTCTGTACCACAAGGAAAAATTAGTGCTTTATTTTTGCTAATTCACAAATTTGTTAAAGTGATCAACAAATTTAATTTCCATATACATGTGTAACTTCAAATGTACAGAGGCGTGAAGCTACTGCAAACACAAGCTTGCTCACTAAATTTTATTTGATAATATCTATTGCCTTGCCATATAACGGCAAGAGCAAACATTCTAAAACTTCTAAGTAAAAGGAAATCATCCGTCTTTTTAAATTATGTGAACTTTACCTTATTTGTAAAGTAGTGTATAGAACCAAGAAAAGTGTGGGAAATTGGAACATAATTGGAATGTAATAGGCATTTAAGCCTTATATTTTCACAACAAAATTGTCTTAAATTAAAATAAAAATGATATGCACATAGGATGTGTTTATCCGAATGTGGGCTGAAGGGCTGTAAAGATACCAGTATGTATTAGAACGATATGAATAATTTATTTTATAATGTAAAACCTAATAAAGATTTAATGATCACCCATAAGCCTTTAAAATTATGTGAGTAATAGCACTATGGCAGGCAAATACAGGCAGCTATTACAGCTCTACCAAAACTCTGTTTATAACTCTTTGTATGTTACTTTTTGGAAAGGGTGGGTCACAGAATGATGTAATAAATGGTTGCAAAGAAGTTTCTGTCCCAAAATGCCTGTTCAGTGAATTCTAGAGCTCAAGCTGCTTTTCTCTAAAACCATGCAATACATGCCTTTGCTTCAGGACTGGACTAACCATTTTCTCATTTATAAATTTAATGATTTCAATATTATGGAGTAACTTCAGTGAAGAAAAATTGTTTTAGGGGCTTACTTTCCTACAACGATTGTTGCCCTGTTGCTTTTAATTCCATTTGAATGCATGCTATGGAGTAGTTGAGTTAAATCCATGGCATCTTGGTTATTCTTCACGGATGAGTTCCAGTTCTTTGGGTGATACAACTAAAAGCTCACAAGATGCTGTGTATCGGCAATGAAACAATCAGTCTTTGAGCTTTGGAGAAATTACTCAACCAGCGAATTAATCATTGCGATTCTGGTCCCCCTTCACAAATGCTAGGTCTCCGAAAAGACTCCCCCCACACACCCCTGTTCCTGGTGCTCTTATTAAAGGTGTAAAATTTCATAAACCTTTAGTAAAACATTATGAATTCTCTTTTTGTGCAATACAGCTGGTATTTTTTCCAGACATATATTTCCATAATTAAACATCCTAAAATACAAATCCCATTATTATTTGTTATGTCTAGTCAGTAATTAGACCTCAGCTGGTAGGGCAATTTCAGAACAGAGTTTACCAATTTACATACTAATCCAGCAGAGTCTGGTGGGACATGATTAGCATAGATTCAGTCAACATCTTAATTAGCCCTAATCCCAGCATGCACTCCGAGGTGCCTTTACCCCACCCCCACTCGTGTAGGTCTTGTTTAGCTGACTATTTTCCTTCAACAAATTCCAGCTCTTCCAAACATATTTTCCAGTGCTCTTTTTTCACAGAGGAGATGATTACATCTCAACGTGGTATGCCAAGGAGGACATTTTGTGTAAAGCCAGGGAAATGTGAGGCATTGGGCCAGGCGAGTGGTGCATACACAAGTCTGAAGCAAAATCAAGGTACCAGAATCTGTTCTTCTAGAATGTTAGAGTATACCCACTCCCCTGTCCCACCCCCAACTCTAGGTAGCAAGATCTGTAAACCATTCCAAACCTGTGAGAATTTTACCTATTTTGTAAGAAGAATATTCCTTATTCCTGTCCATGATCAGGAGCCCATTTCATCATTTACCAGCTTTCATGTCAGGAAATTCCTTATACCTAACTGAAATCCCCCATATTGCATATTTAAGCCCCCTGCCTTTCTATCCATCCATAGTGGAAACAGAGAACAGGTGGCCACCTATGAAAAGCTTGTCTTATAGCTGAGGACCATAATTAAATTATCTCCTTTACCTTCTCTTCTTCAGGTTGGATTTTTCCAGCTCCTCAACTTTCCCCTGAGCTCCCTTTTCTTCACCTCTTTGATCTTTGTGGTTTTCCTCTGAACTCTTTCCAAGTTCCCCACACCCCCTTTAATTGTGCTCAGAACTAGGCCGAGTATCTTTGAAATCATTTGAATGGCCAGATTTCCTCAGGATAAATACCAACACTTGAGTGTACCTCCATATCCAATTTACTTCTAGAATCAGTGCCTGCTGTTAGTTAGCTGGCTAGTTTCACTTATTCCTCTTCCATTTTTCAAAAAACTCATTTGGTGTGCTATTGCATAATCTAGAGGGGATTTCTTCTATTTGCTTTTTTTTTTTTTTTTTTTTTTTTTTGCAGTTTATCAAGGGCACTTTGAGTTTCAATTTCAATTTGCAAAGCTATAAACTACCAGTATCTCCTGCTAAGGTTTGAAGTCATTTGCAAATTCAATTTGAGCATTACCAATAAATTATTGCACAATCCTAGGGGAAAGACCTCAATAGGGACTGAGAAGATCCCAGGAGATTATCACTTGCTAACACCTTCATCTCAAGATTCTTCTCTCTGCTTTCCCTGTTCTCTGCCACTCTTTCCCACTTTGACCTTTGTCTTATAACATAGCCTTTCCCTATTTCACTCTTTTTTCTCTCTTTTTTTATTTTTACTTATTCTTTCTCTCTCATCGTGTCTTGCGTTTTCACTCAACACTTTCCAGCCATCCCCTGCTTGAGATTGTTCCCCATCCAGAAAATGTGTCTGGTCATAGGGAAGAGACAATGGAATAAGAGAAACATCCCAAACAATTTTCCTTTTTGGCTTTGTACTGACCTAGCTGAAATCAGGTCATATGTGTCACAGAAAAAAGCAAGTCAAAAGTGCTGACTGATGGATATAATAAACATCAGGGCAAAGAAGTGAAGATGGCTACTTGGCCAGGCGGGGTGGCTCATGCCTATAATCCCGGCACTTTGGGAGGCCGAGGTGGGTGGATCACTTGAGCCCAGGAGTTTGAGACCAGCCTGAGCAACATGGCGAGACCTTGTCTCTACAGAAAATAAGAAAATTAGCTGGGTGTGGTGGCGTGTGCCTGCAGTCCCATCTACTCCAGAGACTGAGGTGGGAGGATTGCTTGAGCCCAGGAGATCAAGGCTGCAGTGAGCTAGGATTGCACCACTACACTCCAGCCTGGGCGACAAAGCAAGAATCTGTCTCAAAAAAAAGTGGCTATTTGAGTCTAGCAGTGACAGGTCAGGAACCGTTTGCAGCCTTGAAGCCTCAAGACCTTTCTGGCCACACAAAAAGAGCTAGTCAGAGTGTTGCAAGGTTCGTGTGTAAAAGAACCAGCCGAATTCACCTCCAGACTCTAGCTTGATTTGTCAGGGGCCAAGCATGTGTTTTGAATTCCAGAAGGTGTCCCAGCTTGCTTTAAAAGTCAGGGTCTGTATCAATCTCTGTCTAGAGGCTTAAGAATCCTTAAGATTATAAAAGGTTTATTCGTATGGCTTTGGAGATTTTTTTGAAATAGTTGTACATCTGTGAGCAAGAAGCAGGTGTGAGGGCTTTGACCTAGATGTCTTCATAGCCAAAAATATCTCTTGCTATTAAGAACTACAAAAACGGTTCAAATATCTCATATTGTTGCACTACTTCAGGGGCTACGGATGGAAGATCAAATGCCAAGGATGATGTTGGGAGTCTCTGTTTGACTGGTTGGTTGATTTGGTTTGTTTTTTATTTTTGTATGGCTGCTTGAATTGTGTGTGTGTATTTGATGCAACTTAAAGTTTTAAATTTCCTCACCAATAAATAACTTACATTCTAGATGTTTAATTAATATGCATATCCTTGATCTCCTTGTTTCCCATTCTAATTTCTGATGACTTTTCTGAAATCATGTGAGGCAAATACACTCTCCCACTTTTCACCTGACCAGACCCAGAAGTGTGTGCAAGAAAGGACTTTGAAGGTTAGTTTAGTGACTACCAGGAGCCATCACAGAGGCTTTACCAGCTCAAGTTAAGAAAAGGATTATTAGTGGAAATGAAATACGGTGCAGTCACTTTGGAAATGGTTTGGCAGTTCCTCAAAAAGTTAAACATAGGGTTACCATATGATCCAACAAGTGTACTTCTAGGTATATATCCAAGAGAAATGAAAACGTATGTTCACACCACAACATGTATATGAATGTTCATAGCAGCATTATTTACAATAGCCAAAAAGTGGAAACAGCCCAAATGTTTATCAATGGATGAATGGATAAATAAAACGTAGCATATGGCTGGGCGCGGTGGCTCATGCCTATAATCCCAGCACTTTGGGAGGCCAAGGCAGGTGGATCATTTGAGGTCAGGAGTTTGAGACCAGCCTGGCCAACGTGGTGAAACCACCATCTCTACTAAAAATACAAAAAAAAAAAAAAAAATAGCTGGACATGGTGGTACATGCCTGTAATCCTAGCTTCTCAGGAGGCTGAGGCAGGAGAATCGCTTGAAACCGGGAGGCGGAGGTTGTGGTGAGCCGAGACCACACCTTGCACTCCAGCCTGGGCAAGAAGAGCCAAACTCTGTCTCAAAACAAACAAACAAACAAACACATACACACACAAAACAAGCAAACAAACAAAAACCCTCTTTTAACTCCATAGTTAAAACCATAGTTTTGCATTCCTAGCTGTCATGAGTGAAGCTGAGATTTAAAAAAGTAATATAGGACTATCACAAACCAAAGTTACATCTAACATAAATGTCCATTCATATTTCATTTGGCTGTGATTGTGTATTTGTGGCATGTATATGGGTGTGTAGGGAGGATGCGTGTGTACTCATACAATGTTAGGATCAACAGGACCATAGGAATCTCCTAATTCAAGCTCAATATTAACATATTCAATATACATAGGTTCGATATTTATAATATATACTGCTGATTGTGCAATAATTCTTCACATTCCCATGGCCTTCTTTAGGAGGCCATCATAGCACACATCTAATTTTATCCTAACATAATTCTACGAGCTTGCTAGAGGGCATCATTATTATTCTACTGAGAAAACGGGCAGCTAATTCCAAAGAGGTCCAGCTTTGGCTCAGTCTTACACGGCATGGGAATGGTGAGGTTGAGGATTAAAATCCAGATTCCACATCCTTGCTCAGAGTACTTCATTCTGGCCCACAATCTCTAAAGCTACAACTGTCTAAATGCAAACAAACAAACAAAAAACAAACAAAAAAACAAATGCAGGATATCCATGCATATCCATACAACCGGATAGTATTCAGCTCTAAAAAGTATTATTCAGCTGCTGATACATGCTACATCATGCTCAGAGAAAGAAGGCAGTCACAGAGGATCACATATTGTAGGATTCCATTTATGTGAAATGTCCAGAATAGGCAAATTCATAGAGATAGAAAGTCAATTAGTGGTTGCAAGGGGCTAGAGGTGAAGGGTAGGGGGAAAGGGAGTGACTGCTAATAGGCACAGCATTTCTTTTATTGGGGGGATAAAGCTGTTCTAAAATTAGATGGTGGTGATGGTTGTAGGACACTGGGAATATACTTTAAAACATTAAATTGTCCACATTCGATGGGTACATTGTGTGGTATGTGAATTGTATCTCAACTAAACTTAAAAAAAAAGAAAAGAAAAGAGAAAGGGGTTATGATACAGAGCCAAGTGTTCCTAGGTCACTCACAAAATGCTTTTAATTGTTACAGTTTAAAAAGAATTAACTAACTCCTATTATCATTTTAATAGAACTCTCCCTCCAACATGCACTGTTTCAGATATTATACAAGACAGTGTAGACAGTGTATTTAGACAGTTGTAGCTTTAGAGATTGTGGGCCAGAATGAAGTACTCTGAGCAAGGATGTGGAATCTGGATTTTAATCCTCAACCTCACCATTCCCATGCCGTGTAAGACTGAGCCAAAGCTGGACCTCTTTGGAATTAGCTGCCCGTTTTCTCAGTAGAATAATAATGATGCCCTCTAGCAAGCTCGTAGAATTATGTTAGGATAAAATTAGATGTGTGCTATGATGGCCTCCTAAAGAAGGCCATGGGAATGTGAAGAATTATTGCACAATCAGCAGTATATATTATAAATATCGAACCTATGTATATTGAATATGTTAATATTGAGCTTGAATTAGGAGATTCCTATGGTCCTGTTGATCCTAACATTGTATGAGTACACACGCATCCTCCCTACACACCCATATACATGCCACAAATACACAATCACAGCCAAATGAAATATGAATGGACATTTATGTTAGATGTAACTTTGGTTTGTGATAGTCCTATATTACTTTTTTAAATCTCAGCTTCACTCATGACAGCTAGGAATGCAAAACTATGGTTTTAACTATGGAGTTAAAAGAGGGTTTTTGTTTGTTTGCTTGTTTTGTGTGTGTATGTGTTTGTTTGTTTGTTTGTTTTGAGACAGAGTTTGGCTCTTCTTGCCCAGGCTGGAGTGCAAGGTGTGGTCTCGGCTCACCACAACCTCCGCCTCCCGGTTTCAAGCGATTCTCCTGCCTCAGCCTCCTGAGAAGCTAGGATTACAGGCATGTACCACCACGTCCAGCTATTTTTTTTTTTTTTTTTTTTGTATTTTTAGTAGAGATGGAGTTTCTTCCTGTTCGTCAGGCTGGTCTCAAACTCCTGACCTCAGGTGATCCGTCCACCTCAGCCTCCCAAAGTGCTGGGATTACAGGCGTGAGCCACCACACCCAGCCAAAAGAGTTTTTAAAAAGAGCAAAAAAGGCAAAGGAAATAAGATCCAATTATGCCTCCAGATTTATGAGAATTGTAAATACTGTTTTAATAACTTCTAGAAGACTGTCTGAAACAGTAAAAGTAAGTAGATTTCTCATTCATAACTGTTTACAGAATTCTTTTCTGAACAAGTTGAAAATTCGGGGTAAAGAGATTTTCTTTGAGAAAGTTAACTCATTGTCCAAAATTCCTTTGACTCCAGAAGCCAAGACAAATTTTGAGAGTAATGTCATATGGTTCTGTAATAGTAATATTCTAAGCTCTACTGAGACAGCATATTCTTCTACAAGTAGGAAAAATATATTTTTATTAGGTATGAAAAATAGATTTTTGATATATCTTTTTTTATTATGAAATAGTTGGAGACACAATGCCGGGTGTGGTGGCTCATGCCTGTAATCCCAGCACTTTGGGAGGCCGAGGCGGGTGGATCACGAGGTCAGGAAATCGAGACCATCCTGTCTAACACGGTGGAAACCCCGTCTCTGCTAAATATACAAAAAATTAGCTGGGTGTGGTGGTGGGTGCCTGTAGTCCCAGCTACTCGGGAGGCTGAGGCAGGAGAATGGCATGAACCCAGAAGGCGGAGTTTGCAGTGAGCCGAGATCGCACCACTGCACTCTAGCCTCGGCAACAGAGCGAGACTCTATCTCAAAAAAAAAAAAAAAAAAGAAATAGTTGGAGACACACAAGAGGTTGCAAAACTAATGCAGAGAGTTCCCCCATACCATTCATGTGGCTTCCCCTAATGATAGCATCTTTCATAACCACAGTAATGTCAAAACCAGGACATTGACTTTGACACAGTACTGTCAAAAATAGATTTTCATAGTGGCAAAATTTCCCTTAGAAATTGGACAACAAATTATCACATCATTTCAAGACTCAAGTGTCACAGTTGGATCAAGCTTTTATTATTAAAGGGTATAATTTGATTATTTATGTAAACAAGCGTTGCCCTAAGTGTTTTTTTTAATTACATGCATTGAAACCTGAATAATAGTTCATTTCAGCTTACATTTGTATCTAAAAATACTAATAAGCTCCACTTCAAAATATATAGTACTATTTTTAAAAACTCTGTGTCGCTTTCAAACAACACTTAGATCATTAAATTAGATCCTCATTGTTTCCTCAGAGGTGACAGGCATTATTAAAATGTATTCTGCATATTTTGTTTCTGTAATTATGTCTAATCAGTGTGAATTGATGCTGTGGAAAATACTTAATTAAAACCACATATTTCAGCTATAAGTGGGAAACAAAGGAGAAACTCTCATAGTTTGACTCTAAATGACAAAAACTGATAGAAAGTTGAAATATTAGACAAGACCAGCAGCCCGGAAAAAAAAAATGTGTTAATAGGTAGAAAATGCAAAATGTCTATAGAAATATCCTGACCTTAAAACAAGAGAAAGGGCTTTGTCATTGTGTATTCTTTTTCCCCTGCAGAATCGATTCTGAAAGATGTGGAGATCTCATAAACGTCTCCAAAGAACAGTTCACAGCACCCAGGGAGTGAGGCTTTCTGAAAGAAATGCCTTCCCATGCCGTGTAAATGGCATGTGTCAAGGGGGAAAGGCCCCAGCGCTGTGGTGATTGAGCAGGGGCTGCTGTGGGCAGCTTCCTTTGTGTACTGATCATTTACATGACTTAAACACAACAATGTGCTCCATCGTCAATAACACAAGACGCTTTGCCATAGCAACAGTTTCAGAATGTGGCACAGCCTCAGTGGTGTCCCTGAAACAGAAAAGTTCCCTAAAGAAACACTCCTTATGAATATGTTCAGAGATTTCTTTATCCTACTAGGACTTGTTTCAAATTCCATTGGGTTTAGGTTTTATTTGCACAGCCCATCTTTCCTTTGCTCTATGAGAACCAGCTTTGGGGAGAATTTGGGAAAGACACGACTGTGGGGTCAGAGGGTGGGAATACATACATGGCTGTGATAGAAATGGAATTCTTGAGAACATTCTCAGAAAACTGTTAATGCTATCCAGAAAATCACGTAAAACTCAGGAATGTAACATACATCCCAAAGTCATTGTTGGTTTCCTTAAAGGTCTGTAATAAATGGCCCTTTTAGTGTTTGTACATTTTGCTTCTTTCCATCACAACATGTGCATGTACTGTGACACACTTTAGACAATCATAAGGACATGAACCCCACACTCAATGGCATTGTCCAAAAGACACAGCATATACGTTATCAAAGCTGTGATTAAACTCCAATACCTCCCTCTTATTTCAAGGTCATTTTCTGGCAAGACACAATTTTCCCATTAAGAAAGTACCCATCCTCCCCCACCCTCCTTTTTTAAGCAATAGCACTTTCTACAAGTTTGAATCTAAAAGAGTTGTTCTAGTGAAACTTTCACCTAAGACAGCATAGAAGAGAAGAAAAACATAAATAATTTTAATGATAAGTGATAACAGTTGAATTATATTTGGCTATGTAACATACAGTGGTGTTTTACCTTTAGGAGATAGTTAGAGCACTTTATAGTTTGTCTGGCTCAGTGAGAAGGAAATTGTTTACCTCGATATGTTTGTGTTTCTGAAAGATGTGCCTTCTGTGGCATATGTGCCATGTTGCCCCCTTTCCTCATCTGTTCCCCTTCGTTGATTTCTGGGAAGTAGCCATCCCTTAACACTGGAGCTGCCTATAGTGATAGATGATACTCTGAATCTGTGCACCTGACTCCATAGTAAGCTATAAATTAGTGATGAGCTGGTAATAAAAAATCCTAAATGTTCCTGCTTCTCAGGGAGCCACAGACCCCAGGGGTCGCCAAGCAATGAAAGATCAAACTGGACTCACCAGTGAAAACACAATTAATTATTTACACACATCAGCATTTGACATTGGTATCATTTGAATCAGCAGATCCTTTGTTGGCTACATTGCTACATTGATTTGTGCTCCAAAGACTGTAAGTTTGGATGCACCCTTGTTCAGGCAAAGGGAGATGAGTAGATAGTGAGTGATGAAAGGTGAGCACTGAGTGTCAAATTTTATGCACATGTTAATATAAAGAAATTGATGTCATATATTATAGTGATATTTTAAGGAGTTTTGAAAACACAAAGATTGTGTGTGGGTGCAAAGTGAAAAGGAAGGGGGATAGAGAAGCAATTATAATTCTCTTATCTCAGTCCAGTAAAGCCAAATTAATTTAACCAGAGCTGGGGAGAAGTCTCAAGAGAAAGGCCTTCTGAATAAGACCCCACTGGAGAAACTTAAGCAACACCAGCGAGGAGTAGCTCCCTCTCATGTCTCTTGGTTGCTCTGCTGTCCTCTGAAATGATTTCCTGAGGGCAGCAGGGCTGGTGAGTTTCATTGCAGAAACTTCGGGTCCTCTATCATAGGCATTTTATGCATTAAATTGTGTGAGTAAAACACGTCCTCCTGAGTTGGAGTGCCTCTAATGTTTAGCCTACTCAAAAGGCTGAGCAGGTTCAGTTCTTTCTGTGAACCTGGGGAAGAGAAATAAAAATCTTTATTTTTGTATGTTCTGTAATTTTCAAGGCTTTTTTTTTTTTTTTTTTTTTTTTTTTTACCATCGAAGGACTGCCATTTTAATGCTGTGGATTTCGTGGGCCGCTGCTCAACAATGGGGAAATTTCATTAAGCTGAGCCAAAGCTAATTTTGAAGCAGTTCTGAGACATTCCCTATTAAGTAGAGAAAGGATTTGATTCCTTATCCTTCCTTTCATGCTTGAGGGATCTCAGAACCCTTGACAAAGCAATGACTGCAATACTGACTGAAAGTAAAGGAAGCCCTATTCAAATGGTTAGCATTGCCTCCCAGATGCCAAAATTCCCAATTTTTTAAGAAAGTTCATCATTCAGAACTATTAAGAATTTTTCCACTCTTTGGTAGAAGAATAATAGGTCATAGATTTATAGAGAGGTCTTTCTTCAATCAGTTCAGACGCCTCAATTGCTCACTGTCTCAAAAGATGGAGAGTAAACATGTGTGATATTTAATTTCTATGTACAAGCAAAGACTCATAATTTTCTGGACCACACAGAATCTCTGTAAAAGTTTTGGATCTAACCTCTGCTTCTGTACTAATTCCAAAAAAGTCAATGAAGTCTGAAGGCATTTGGCAATAGAACTAACCAATTTAAACTCTGTGCTTTAGCCTACAACCCAAAAGTCAATGTTTCATAAATATTTGAACATAGCTATTGGAACTCCCACTGGTTATCTTTTAAGTTGTACTTTGCTTTTAGACGAAGAACCATATCAGAGTATCATTCTCCCATAAAAATCTGTAAAATAATGTTTAAATAGTCCCACATTACAAAAAAATTAAATTCCACAAGTTTATTGCCCTATGGATATTGGGCAAAGTGACTGATGCCCACGTTATGGATTAATCAGGTTATAACCAAAAATTTCCCTTATATTCATCCTTGGTTCACATACTCTACTATCAGGAAGGTCACCCAAGACTAAGATAGAGGGCAAATGGGGCCTGGTAGCAACACTGATTTTGTTCACCATCTAAGTGGCTGGTTCTGATCATCATCATATTATTGTGCTGTTTTTCCTTTTAAATTGTTACCACCTCCATAGATCCAGCTCCTGTCCTATAGAGTATTCAGTTACTGGGTGGATTATTGTCTTGGTTTGGGTTCTCTTGGATGCAGACCTTGAGACAAAATTTCAAGGGCATGTAATTTATTTGGGGGAGAGAGACAAGGAAGAGAGGAAAACCAATAAAGAATGGGTTATCAGGTAAGTTACCACTGTGGGCACTGAAGCTTAATCTTATTGGGGAACTCTGAGATCCAGTGGAAAACATACTCCTCAGAGATATCCTATCTGAGGGACAAGGGAGCGGGGGTATTAATACACCAATTCTGGCCAGTCACTGCATGAGGACTGCACAGGGGTAGAAGTGGGAGACATTAATTCTCCAGCACTTCTGGGCTGCCATATGCAAGCAAAGCTGGCTCCAGCACCAGAGAAAACTCTCTGGTAAAAAAAATCGTAGAGACTGGCAGTTGGATGTCAGGCTACTGGGCATAGAAATGGAAAGGCCTAAGGGAATATGAGCAGAGAATTGACCTATCTGGTTGATATTGAGAATCAATTTCATTGTCTACAACCCCAAAGGCAATAAACAGACTCCACGGGTCCCTGCAAGAGCCTTGTCAATATTCTTCCATGAGGAAGAGAAAAGTTTTCCCATGGCTTGTTTTTTTTTTAAAAAAAAATCATCACCATCTACTTCTACTGTATGTGATTTGTCATCTGAATATGAGAGCTTAAAGAGATTCACTTACCTTCCCAGACCCAGTTCTAACCCAGACAGAGGATAAACTGGAAGAGTAAGGGTATGGGAATCTGAATCTAATGAAACAGAATAGGCCAGAAAGGGTTCAAATCTAGGCTGGAAACTGACTGTTGGCATTTGGCAGGTGGATAGCTCTCCTATTTGCAGGAGGGAGTGAAGTCTGCACAGACAAGTGAAGAGGGATGACAGTAGGTCCAGCAATTAGTGACAGATGGAGAGTCACATTGTCAAGCTGTTGGCATTGAAAAGAGCCAACAGGAAGTGACAGGTACAGACCCTTGGCAAAAGGCCATAGGAAGGGGGCCAACCTGACAGGTGTGGGCATGAAGAGGAGGGAGGAGAAGGTTCTTTTGTAGTTTGTTTATCCACAAACAGTAGTGTCTTTATCCTGGGCAAAGCACAGGTGGATAATGTCAACACTGAGATTGGAAGGAGAAGCTTGGAATTCAGGGGCATAGTTCAAGTCACAGAATAACTAAATTAATGAACAGGGCACCAAGTCAACGACACAAGCATAAGAAGCTCTATGATTTTAGTTAGAACTTCTTTTGATTGTAAATGGCAAAAAATTGTTTTACTTTAAGAAAAAATAGAAGTTGTGTGTAGTGTGTGCATGTGTGTGTGTAGAGTGTATCAGTTATCCAGCGCTGCATAACAAACCATCATAAAATTTAGTGGCTTAAAACAACAATTTTTAGCCATGATTCTATGGGTCAGCAATTAGCTGGATTCAGCTGGGCAATTCTTCTGCTTGGCTCACTTGGGGTCACTCATGTGTCTGCAGTCAGCTGGCAGGTGATGAGAGGGCTGGTGGATCTAGAAAACACCAGCTGAGATGCTTCTACATGATCTACATGATCAATCGCTGCTCCACCTCGTCTCTCATCCTCCAGGTGGCCAGTCTGGCCCACTTTATATGTTAATGAAAGGTTCCCAGCGGCCGGCCAGCGAGTGCAAGCCCCAAACCACAAACACTTTTTAGCCTCTGCTTGCTTCATGTTTGCTAATGTCCCATTGACCAATAAGAGTCATGTGGCCACACCCAGATTCAAAGAGTGGGTAAATTTCACTTGTTGACATAATTTGTGACCAATTCATGTGATCTACTATCAGAGGGCAGTTGCAGCTGCACAGAAACATGAATACAATGGTAGAATGACCTCTCTGCTTCTTCCTGTTTCTATTCTTTCTCTCTACCAACTTCAGTCTCATGGGCGAGCTGTCTTCACAAGGCAGGAGCTCCGGGTCACTTTTAGCTCTTGGGATCACATCCTCACTGCATCATAACCTGAGAGGAAAGTACTCTCTTCTGTCAGGCCCAATTTAGAAAATCCTGCAACTAAAGCTTATTGGCCTGGCTTGCATACTGGGGGATGATACTGGTGGCTCATATTCAACCCAGATGATGAGAGAGGAAGGGGGAAGAACTGCTCCTCCCATGTTTTCTTTGCCTTTCTCTGGCTTAATTCTTGTGTTTCCTAGATTCCATTTTTTCTCTTTCTTGGTTTTCTCTTTCATTTTTTTCTGGAACACATACTAGAAAATGTTACATGGAAGGCAACTTTTTTGAGGTCTTGCATATCCATTCTTCCACTGTCCAACTTGAAGGAAAATTTGATTTATTTCCCCATAGGGCTTATCCTCTAAGATATTATGTAATTTCCTTGTTCATTGTATTTCTTGTCTATCATTTTTATATCCTGCTATGCAAGCACATCAAAGGCAGAGTTTTTTGTCAGTTTATTTCACTGGTGTGTCTCAAGCATCTAGACCAGTGTATACAGCAGGCATTCAATCAATATTTGTGGAATTAATGAATGAATCAGGCTGAGTTTTCTGTAGCACATGCTCCTATTGTCACCCTTTGTCCCTCCAGTCCCCACTGCACTGTGGGTTTTTGAGGGTTTTGTGCATTTTCACATCTCCAGTGCCTTGCCCACTCTGGCATGTGTGGGAGTCCCATAAATCAGGGGCCCCCAGGCCATGGACTAGTACCGGTCCCAGTCTGTGGCTTGTTAGGAACCAGGCTACACAGTAGGAGGTGAGTGGCAAGTGAGTGAGCATTATCGCCTGAGCTCTGTCTCTTGTCAGATCAGCGGCGGCATTAGACTCTCATAGGAGCACAAACCCTATTGTGAACTGTGCATGCGAGGGATCTAGGTTGCTCACTCCTTATGGTAATCTAACGCTTGATGATCTGAAGTGGAACAGTTTCATCCTGAGACCACCCTCCCCCCACCCATCCCGGATTCATGGAAAAATTGTCTTCCATGAAACCGGTCCCTGGCGCCAAAAAGGTTGGGGGATCACTGCCATAAATTGTTCTTGAATGAATAACTGAATTACCAGGGAAAGCAAAACTAGCTAATGCTATTTGGAGGGAAAGTTCTTCTCAGGACAGAAGTGTTTTCTGTAATATTTAAATTATATTCTCAAGGTAGAGGAAGTACATGAATAAACTTATAGAATAAGACCAAATTTATTTTGCTTGCTGCTATATTTACATATAACTATAACTATATTAGTATCTCTATATCTAGATGCCCTAGTTAAAGATTCAGTTGACCCAGCTGGAATTCCATCTTTGCCAGAACTATCTCTGCTGTGAAAAATCTTCTCTTTTCAAATCCTGTGTATAAAGCAAGCTGCCTATAAATATTTGTTGTCTGAATAACCATAGAAATGAAGCATAGATCTTTCTAATGTTTCACAGAGGGGTTTAGTTAACTAAGAACAGTTCTATTAAAATCTTGGTAGAATTTTCTGTTATTCAAGTAGATGCTTGGCAGGGACAAATTATACAATGTAATCTTTTGGCAATTTTCTTTTGCATTCCTGTGAAGCACAGCCTTTAAAGGTATTGCTGGGAAGAGTTTTGTTTTCCAAAAGTGATGATAGACTTCGGCAAAAGGCCATAAAACTTATCAATGTTTTTTAACCTCCATCAACGAAATAATTAAATTTTGTTATGTTTTCAAATTTGAGGGGATTTTTATTTTTCATATTTCAACTCTTTGAGTTTTCATTAGAAAAGCAATGTTTTCCTTGTTTTAAGAAATACAGGTTTTTATTTCTACCTTTTTGACCAATGATGTATAGGAAAGTTTAAGGAGGCACAGACCTCATCCCCAATTATTAAGAGCAGATGTTTTCTGAGAAATGTGCTGTGGATGATTTTAGCATTAACAACACCCAGTGTGGACAATATTGTCTTGGAGAGAACTTTGGTTGCTGCACCAGAGTTGATTTCTAAGTCGAGAGGCAGAAATACAAGACAAGACATGGGAATTGCTGAACTGGTTTTGCCCAAGTTAACTTAGAGTCTTAACTAGTTCACGCCTTAATAAAGCTACATTTTACTCATTAATCTACACATTTTAAGGGTAATACATAAAGCTAGGAAAGCAGCTAACACTTTGAAATACAAATTTAGGAACCAGGGGATGATCTGTCTGTGCGAAGAGCATAGGAAGCTACGGAGAAGTGTATGAAGCCGGGGGAAGCAGGAAGCTGGGGACAGTAAAGCATCTGTGCCTTCTTCAGCCAATCTTTATTGAGCACCAACAGCACATCTAGTGCTATTCTGGATGCTGAGGCCACAAAAGTCAATTAAATGAGTCCCTGCCCTTGTTCAGCTTATATTCTAATGGAGGGAGATGGACAATAAACCAATCAGTGTGAGCTAGTGAGGGGTGCTGCAAATACAAATAAAGCAGGATATATAGGAACCAAGGCCCTCCACAAAGGAGAGGAGCAAGGAGGTTACCCTTTCATGTAAGGTGTCTAGGAAGGCCTTTTGGGAAAGATAAGAATTGAGCAGACACCTGAAGAAACTAAGAGTGCAAATCATGCTGACATCCTGGAGGCAAGAACTATGGGCAGAAAGAACAGCAAGTGCAAAGGCCTGAGATAGGAGCCTGTGGCATCTGTGAAGAACTGACGGGGCCTCAGAGTGGTGAGGGCAGCGGGAGTCAGGGGCAACTGGGAGAGGACTAGGTGACAGCAAGGACAGCCTCTTAGAGCTTTGGGAGCATTGCATGGACTTTGTCTTTTACTCTTGTGAAATGGGAGCCAATGAAGAGTCTTGAGCAGAAGAGTTCAAAAGAATGACAGCTTTGAAATAGGCTGGGAAGGAGTGCAGGGGAATGCAAGGTAGGAGCAGGCACCCAGAAGAGGCTCCAGCAGTAATGCAATCAAAAGATGAAGCAGAAGGACAGGAAGAGAGGCTATCAGATTCTGGGTGTGTTTTCAAGGTGAAGTCAACAGGATTTTCTTATAGATTGGATGCTGGATTTGAGAGACAGAAAAAACAACAACCAAAAAAAACCATGGATAACTACAAAGATTCTGATCTGAGCATCTGGTGGTCCTTATGGCTGGCTCTTAAATGCCCTCTCTTTTAGGTATGGTCACATCTGTTTACAGGGCCAGAGATGGGACAGACACGAGCAGAAGTATTATAATTCAGCTAGTGATGGTATTCAAATTCAACAAAATGAAATGAAGAAAATATCACGACTTCCAGTAATAAACTAAGTGCAAAAAGGAAGAAAGTGTAGCTTAGCAGCCAAATTAGCTAAATCAATTAGAAGGAGTAAGTTCAATATGAATTAACAGAACCTAATATGGTAATTTGTAATAATAAATTTACATTATCTCAAGCTGGGGTCACTATTGGAGTATCTCATTCAGTTTTCATTCAAGCTATAAAGCAATTGGAGCTTAGGAAAACAAAAAATGACCTGGCATAGTGGCTCACACCTGTAATCCGAGCACATTGGGAGGCAGAAGTGGGAGGATGGCTTAAGCCCAGGAGAGCAAGACTAACCTGGGCAACATGGTGGGACCCCGCCTTTACTGAAAAAAAAATTTTAATTAGCTGGATGTGGTGGCATGTACCTATAGCCCCAGCTACTCAGGAGGCTGAGATGGGAGGATTGCCTGAACCCAGAAGGTGGAGGCTGCAGTGAGCCATTATCGTGCCAATGCACTCCAGCCTGGATAACAGAGCGAGACCCTGTCTCAAAAAACAAACAAACAAATCATAAGGGGATATGAAAACTGATGATATGAGAACAAGTTGACTAATTGGATGAATAGCCCAGAAGCAAGTAGACTTAGAGGCATAATGACTGTCTTCAAATATCTGTGGGGCTGTCATATGAAAGCAGAATTAAACTTGGTCAATGTGACCCAAAGTTAAGCTGGGTTCTATAGGTAGAAACTACTGCAAGAAACACCTTAGCTCAATGGAAGGACAGTTTTCCATAACAGACACTGCTAGTACTCTCCAACATCTGTGAACTCATCTCCAACTTGGTTACCCTGATATTGTATATATTTTAACCCCTTGCTATCTAAGTGGGGCCATGTGCCTATGTCAGTCAAGCCAATAAAGTATGGGTGAGCTTAGTATATGCTACTTCCAGTCCTGACCTCTAAAGCCCCCTCTGAGCTCTTCCACACATTCTCTGTTCCCCTGCTGCTAGTCAGATGCAGAGTGTCCTGGGGAGGACTCTGAGGTCCTGTAAGATGGTAGGTGAAAGAAGCCAAGATCTGCGAAAAGAGCCAGCTGAACAGAACTGCCTGGTGCATTGTGATATGAACATTAAATAAACCTTTATTGTATCAAGCCATGTAGATGTGGGGGATCTTTTCTTGTGCAGCTAGATTCACTTACCCTGACTAACACATCTACTACTTTTAGAGTTGTCCAGCTGTAGAAGGGGATTGCAAGGGAGAGAATGAGTTTTCTGTCCCTGGATGTGTTCAAGAACACCCACTTAGACCTGAAACTCTCAAGGTTGTAGGGGCAAAGGGAAAGCTTTCCCTTTGCCCTTGGAAGGTTTGTTGAAAAATCAACTCACAAAAAGGGAGATTAAGAGAAAAGCCATATAAATGTATTACTACCGTGGGCAGGGGGACAATCACAGACTGAATGCCCAATATCCCAACAGGGTACAGATGCTTATACACCCTGCTTGTTAGGAGAGTGGGAGATGGGGAAGTGTGGATGATTTTAGGGATTAGTAAATTATTTTTAGGGAGATTCAATGGGTTTGAAGAACATACAATGGTCTGGGACAAAGTTTGTTGGGCCTGCAGAGCAGACAAATGGTTTGTGACAAAATCTGTCCAGGTTTGTTAATAGACTTCAGCCTTCCTTCCTGCAATAATGAAAACTCAGGGAAGGGACCAGAGGTAATTGTTTTCTTCTTTGTTAGGTCCGGACTTTAGGCTGGAACTTTAGAGAACAACTTCAGCCTGTGCTTTGGGAGAGATAGAGGATTCAGAGATGGGAGGAGCAAGTTGCGGGGAGGGAGAAGTAATTGTTCTTCTTGGTGGGTCTGTCCAATCCTTATGTAGATGGCGGGGAGCTCTCTTCTTTTATCTGTTGATTTCTAAAGGCCTTTAATTCGATATACTCATTATACCAGGGAGCCATATTTTGGGGAAGTTCCTTGTGCTCCAAGGTTAAAATCAAGCTAGAGATAAGTGACCTGACCAAATAATTCGAACAGTACTTTTCAAAACTTTCCACTAAGGTTCCCTTATCAACAGAGAGATATGGCTTTTTATCCCCAAGTGACAGGAGTTATATGTCTCCTGTGAATTTTCTTTGAACTCTTTTGTTTTCATAATCTTATCTTAAATATGAATGCAGTTTCTGTGTTCTTATCTACAACCTATCAGTTTATTTTCATATACTTTTTAAAGTTATAAAGTACATACTATTACTGAACAAGACTTTTTCTTTTAAATATTACAGTCAGATTGACATGTTAAGTGTTCAAAAATTAATATTTTCAAAGTTAAGCTATGCCAAAATCAATAAATTCATATGTGAGCACTGTTTTAAGTGAAATATAAGATCAGAATTCAAATGAGCACATACATTATTTTTCAACAAACTAAAGTTTGAAGATCATTCCCCATGCCAAATCAACAGTATTCCACATTGCATGGTTCACATTAAAAATTATAATGGTAGCTAGGGTCCTTTGAAAAACGCTAGAGACTTCTTTATCTTCTAGGTTTCTTTTATAGAAATGATTTTCATTGCTTATTTTCTTACTTAGATGGATACAAATTGCAATTCTGTTATTGTGCCTGCTTACAAAAAGAAGAGGTTGCTATAAACATGATATGATTCACAAAACGAAAACCATGCTGATGTTAGTGAGCACACACATTTTACTTGCTCACATGTTGTAATGTGATCCAACTAGAAGGAGAGGTAGATTTCTCCTTCAGCATATTCTCACATCTTCCCTTCAACCAGCCCTGCCAGATGGAATGGAAATGCAGAGATTGTGTTAAAAGCTGCAGGAGAAGATAAGATGTCTAGGCTGTACTTGAAAAAGGGGAAAAAAATGTAGGTGCCTCCAGACATCATTTTCCTAATGGGCTTTCTCTTTAGTAGATGTTTAGGCATGTATAATACCCACTTACATGCACCTACTTAGAGGGGCCTCATTTGTACTGCTAGGAGTAGCTGCTTTGCTTCTATGGAGAAAATTTGCCCATAGATTTTTGTAAACTTTATCTGATATTTTAAAGCTATTTCCCCATACTTATTTTAATATAGGTTTTGAGCTAGCTTTCCTAATTATTAATTTATATTTCCTTTTTAAACGGAAAGCAAGAAACATATGTGAAAAAGCATGAACAAAGTTGTGAACTTAAGGAAATCGTCAATATTTTAATAAAATAAAACTACTCAATGTCTATCTAGTGTCCAATATGAAGGCTTGATCTCCTGCTTGTAGTGGTTAGACCTTCATATTCAAATGTAATAGTAACATGACACCAGGAAAGAAGGCAGAGGACCATGTGCAACAGTAATAAAAACCAGGCCACATGTGGCTTTCATCACTTTTTCCCACAGCTCAGATCTCAGTCACATGATCACAGTCTAACAACATGGGAAGCTGGGAAATAATGGTCTTCCCGTGTGCCCAGGAAGAAAAACAAAATGTATCAGGAGGTACTGGACATATAACATTGTCTCTGCCACACTTTCTAATGCAAAATAAAATAGTCAAATAATGAATCCTTACTATGGACTTACGATCTCAATGAGATAGATATATCTTAGATTCTGTTTAGCAAATGAAGAAATGGAAGATCATATATGTTAAGGAGTTTTTCTCTCCTGGCATCACTCATCTTATTCTTTTATCGGTCTGAAATAAATTTGCTTTCTCACAATATTGTTTGGCCTGTGAATGCGTTAAAAAATATTTCAAAGTATCATAATGCAGAGTTTTGGATTGCATGTTTTAGTTAGTTGATTATAGTGGCTTTAACAACACAGATTTCCTTAAAACACACACACACACAGAGACACACAAATTCAAACACAGTTCCACGGTTGATTACTTCTTTGGCATAATGATGTCATCAAGAATCCTGATGTGTCTCTGTTTTCCACTCTGCCATCCTCAGCAAGACTTATCCAAGTTCACAGTCACTGGGGCATTGTAACAACACCATAGCTACGAAAATACATACTAAAATATACAGATAGAGGAAAGCTTCGTGGAAATCTTTCTTACTGTTGGTGTTCATGTGTACATATATGAAATCTGTGAAAACTGGATTTATGGCAGTGGAATCTCATATTTTTCTGCCAGAGGTGATGGTTTTAAAAAGTCAGAACTGGAACAGTTGGAGCCTGTGGCTGGAGATTATTGAGGAATTTTGTGTATTCCTTTTTCATAAAGATGGTAGTCATACAGTGATGTGTATAAGATGAAAGCAAAATTTAATTTTGATACCTGGAGGAAATGCCTAAAATGAGAAATGAAAAATTATTATTCTGGGTAATTTGTGGTAGTTCTGCTCTTCTTTCACCTACGTATATGATTATTCTGACGCTCAGAGATTTCACCCTAAACCACACTTGAATGACAATGACTGCATTTTCCATTCTTTCCCACACAAAGGGCTGGTATTGTTCTGAGTTGGCTCACTACATGCTAGGAACACATGGAATCAGGTACATCTCAAGCCCACTACTAACCCCCAAATAGATAACTTACTTATTTGTGGCACTGTGATCAGAATATGCCTTTTATTCTTCCATTTTCAAAATATCATGTTATTTTTTCAGGGTTTTTTATTTTTAATTTTTAGCACCCTTTAATATTAACTCTTCTAGAGTCTAATTCTCCATTTGAAGTTAGAGTTGAAAGGCACACAATACTCTTAATAGTTTTCCAGCAGTGATGTTGACCCTTCTCAACCTCATATGTTTCATTTTGTGGGAGTAGTATTGGGGAAAGATCAAATCACAACTAGAAATAAAAAGCAATGCCCCTTCTATAGAATGGGATGCTAAATAAACAAACTAATAAAAATGTCAAAATATAGATGTGGTGGTGGTAACAATGCTGGATCGGGAGCTGTAAGACATAGATCTGATTTCCTGGCTCTGCCTCCTCTATCACTTAAATATAGGTGAACACTGAACTGTTTTCTCTATCAGAGTAAAGGTTCCTGTTACACCTACCTCCTGGATGGTTGTGTAGCTTGAGAGGTATGGGTGAGATGGAGCAATGCCATATATACCCTAATTCACCATACAAAGATTTGGTCATCTGTATATCTTATGCACAAGTACTATATCAGGATCATAGTGGGAGAAGCAGCCTTGAGTGTTTACCTTTTACATCCTCCAATTAAGATATTGTTCAAATCAAGCAAAAAAGACAGCTTGATTTCTTTTCGTTTCTCTGATATAATTAGAAAAATTCCTGTTTCACACCTTCTTTTTCTGCAAAATGGCCTGTGGAAAAACGGTTAGGTCAAAAAATAAATCAGGTAAATGCTGTTTTCTCAGCCTTCCTCTCAAAGAATCACAATATATGTTAATATTTTCAAGGCTTAGAGAAAATTTGCCATTTATTTTATAAAAGAGATTACTTAACTTATTTTCCAAACCTAATTGACAAAGAATACTCTTTTTCCCCCAACCATTATTAATGTCCCTTGGCTGTGTTCTAAAGGGATAAATGGCACACTTCCCTCATTTGGGGCAATGCAAAAATGTGCTTCTCAGACATTTTTCTCCTGAACTTTAAAACTTCTGTATTGAGCAGAAATGGAGGTGAAAATTTCCTTCCCCTATGGTTTTCCTTAACATCAGGGGGTGGAAAGAGAGAAGAACAGTTTTGGGGTCTTTCTCATTAGCCTATTTCTGTTTAAATTACTCTCTGTTATACCTCCTTTCCACTTATATTAGGTTGCTGTGTGATATAGCCAAATATACCCTGGGACTATACCAGAGTCTTATACCCGCTGGCCTCTTGAAGTCAGGCAAAAAGCTGGAAGTAATTTTCAGTTATCCTGGCCACTCAGCTTCTTCCCAGTCTGTTCTATTACAAGGACCACTGGGCAGAATTGAACTCTGACAGCAAGCAATTGCACACCCATCAACATTTAAAGCGGGAAAGGATGAAGATGTCTGATATGGAGTAGGTGCTTGTCTTAGCTTGTGTCTGCCCACAGCAGATCTTGAAGCAAGGCTTCCTTAGAGGAAGTTTGTATGGGAGGTGGTCTCAGGGAGTGGCAGTGTGGTTTGGGGGGTGGTGGCGAGGAGAGTAAAACACAGCTGTAAAGCCCAGACAAGGGCATTACCAACTTGGCTTCTCCTATGGACAACTGAGGTTCATCCCAGGGAGTGTTCTGAGGAGCTTATCAAATCTGTCTCAGAATTCCCCTGTTCTGAGGGAAAAGAGGCTCCTGTGGCCCATCCATCTTGGGTGGCCCCATGAAAGTCAACTCCCTGTACATCTGGGTTGCCAATCCAGGAGAGCTGAGGGATGGGTTTCCTTTGCCCTGTCAGAAAAGCCTCAAGGTAGGAATCAGGAGGTCCTTGGTACAACCGGGGCAAGACACTGTCAGACTGCACCCAAAGGAACCTGGTTAAAGCCAACATAGAAACTGTCACCACAGCAGTGGCTGGAGGAAGAGGTGGCAACTAGAAGCCTTGATGTGGTACTTAAGAGGTGTCCAATAGGGTGCTTAGTAAACCCTAGTGGTTTATCTGCACAAAGCCCAGCCCCTCACTACTGTTAAATCAAGTTTAGCCTAAAGCTGCCTCCTTACATATTTTAAGCTCTACCTAAAGGTTTCTCTGTATATCATGAACTATCACCTAAATGGAGTTGTAAAGAGACTGTAGTCTACTCTTGTGCCAATCACTAAGTTTTGGCCAATCAAAGGTGACCAACTGTTCAAACCATGCTCAAATAAGACAAACACTGAGCTGTAACCAATTCAGCTGTTTCTGTACGTCATTTCCGTTTTCTGTACATCACTCTCCTTTTTCTGTCCATAAATCTTCTACCACGTGGCTGCACTGGAGTCTCTGAGCATCAGGAGGCTACCTGATTTGAGAATCATCCTTTGCTCTATTAAACTCTTAAATTTAATTCAGCTAAAGTTTTTCTTTTAACACTACCTACCTCAGGACTTGGAGACCCTGACAAGTTACATAGGTTGCCCCAGGACACAAAGGATGCTGGTGACAGAGAAAATTGAAGAGAGCCCTCCTGACTCCCTGTTCACTTGGACTTTCAGCCATGTTGCACTGCCTCAGCTCAACTTAGTGTATTACCACTATGGGAGAAAAGCTTGAGAACAAAGTGCCATGCTGTCGCACTCACAACATTTAGGAAGAAGTTCAAAAGATGTCTGACTTCAATCATGGCAATGACAAAGCAGCAAATGCAAGAAAGAAGAGGATCAATAAAAGTCCCAGTGAAATTAAAAAGAAGACAAGAGAGGTTTAAAAGGAAACTGGGCTTTGGATACGTACTCTTTCTGCTTGTAATCTGTGCTTCTTACACTTTCTGAGTTTGAAAAGGAGTAACGTTTTTGTGTCACACTTGGAAATTTTGCCACATGACTGTCATCATGGGAACTTTGGACCCTGTTCTGGAGTTAAGAATAGCTGAGATACTAATTAGGTTGCTTGAAAAGTGCTAAAGAACTGATCAAGTCCAGAGAATTCACAATGGAACTTCATGGCCAGACTGAGGTCTGTTCTAACTAGGATTCTTGTGTTGCCATCAGCACATCAACTGCCCCTTGCTTTTTCATATGAAAAAATAATACCTGTAATGATCTCAAAATTCAAATATTTGAGTATCAGAATAATTATTTGAGTATTCAGAATAATTATTCTGATACTCAAACATATGAATAATGAAAAAGAAATGTCATGGTGGGAACCAGTAAAGACAGGGTTTGGAGGGGCCGAAGATCCTAGGGACGGATAAAATAGGGAGATGGCTGAGAGGAAGGAGGAATGAAGGTCTCCTACTGAAATTTAAGCACTGCACTTCTGGAATTTTTTTTTCTTCTGAATTGCTTCTTTTTTTAAATGAGAGCAGGTAATAATATTCCTTTATCAATGCATTTAAAGAGCACAATTTAATTTAGTTTCTGTAGTTAAGGTGCGTAGTTAAGTGCCTGGTACATAACAAACAACAGTGATTCATAATCTACTGTTTTATTATTATTATTATTATACTTTAAGTTCTAGGGTACATGTGCACAACGTGCAGGTTTGTTAAATATGTATACATGTGCCAGGTTGGTGTGCTGCACCCATTAACTCATTATTTACATTAGGTATACCTCCTAATGCTATCCCTCCTCCCTCCCCCAACCCCACAACAGGCCCCGGTGTGGGATGTTCCCCACCCTGTGTCCAAGTGTTCTCATTGTTCAATTCCCACCTATGAGTGAGAACATGTGGTGTTTGGTTTTCTGTCCTTGTGATAGTTTGCTCAGAATGATGGTTTCTAGCTTCATCCTTGTCCCTACAAAGGACATGAACTCATCCTTTTTTATGGCTGCATAGTATTCCATGGTGTATATGTGCCACATTTTCTTAATCCAGCCTACCATTGATGGACATTTGGGTTGGTTCCAAGTCTTTGCTATTGTGAATAGTGCCACAATAAACATACGTGTGCATGTGTCTTTATGGCAGCATGATTTATAATCCTTTGGGTATATGCCCAGTAACGGGATGGCTGGGTCAAATGGTATTTCTAGTTCTAGATCCTTGAGGAATCGCCACACTGTCTTCCACAATGGTTGAACTAGTTTACAGTCCCACCAACCATTCCTATTTCTCCACATGCTCTCCAGCACCTGTTGTTTCCTGACTTTTTAATGATCACCATTCTAACTGGTGTGAGATGGTATCTCATTGTGGTTTTGATTTGCATTTCTCTGATGGCCAGTGATGATGAGCATTTTTTCATGTGTCTGTTGGCTGCATAAATGTCTTCTTTTGAGAAGTGTCTGTTCATATCTTTGCCCACTTTTTGATGGGGTTGTTTGAGTTTTTCTTGTAAATTTGTTTAAGTTCATTGTAGATTCTGGATATTAGCCCTTTGTCAGATGGGTAGATTGTAAACATTTTCTCCCATTCTGTAGGTTGCCTGTTCACTCTGATGGTAGTTTCTTTTGCTGTGCAGAAGCTCTTTAGTTTAATAAGATCCCATTTGTCAATTTTGGCTTTTGTTGCCATTACTTTTGGTGTTTTAGACATGAAGTCCCTGCCCATGCCTATGTCCTGAATGGTATTGCCTAGATTTTCTTCTAGGGTTTATATGGTTTTAGGTCTTACATTTAAGTCTTTAATCCATCTTGAATTAATTTTTGCATAAGATGTAAGGAAGGGATCCATTTTCAGCTTTCTACGTATGGCTAGCCAGTTTTCCCAACACCATTTATTAAATAGGGAATCTTTTCCCCATTTCTTGTTTTTGTCAGGTTTGTCAAAGATCAGATGGTTGTAGATGTGTGGTATTATTTCTGAGGGCTCTGTTCTGTTCCATTGGTCTATATCTCTGTTTTGGTACCAGTACCATGCTGTTTTGGTTACTGTAACCTTGTAGTATACTTTGAAGTCAGGTAGTGTGATGCCTCCAGCTTTGTTCTCTTGGCTTAGGATTGTCTTAGTAATGTGGGCTCATTTTTGGTTCCATATGAACTTTAAAGTAGTTTTTTCCAATTCTGTGAAGAAAGTCATTGATAGCTTGATGGGGATGGCACTGAATCTATAAATTACCTTGGGTAGTACGGCCATTTTCACAATATTGATTCTTCCTATCCATGAGCATGGAATGTTCTTCCATTTGTTTGTGTCCTCTTTTTTTTCGTTGAGCAGTGGTTTGTAGTTCTCCTTGAAGAGTTCCTTCACATCCCTTGTAAGTTGGATTCCTAGGTATTTTATTCTCTTTGACACAATTGTGAATGGGAGTTCACTCATGATTTGGCTCTCTGTCTGTTATTGCTGTATAGGAATGCTTGCGATTTCTGCACATTGATTTTGTATCCTGAGATTTTGCTGAAGTTGCTTATCAGCTTAAGGAGATTTTGGGCTGAGACAATGGGGTTTTCTAAATATACAGTCATGTCTTCTGCAAACAGGGACAATTTGACTTCCTCTTTTCCTAATTGAATACCCTTTATTTCTTTCTCTTGCCTGATTACCCTGGCCAGAACTTCCAACACTATGTTGAATAGGAGTGCTGAGAGAGGGCATCCCTGTCTTGTGCCAGTTTTCAAAGGGAATGCTTCCAGTTTTTGCCTATTCAGTATGATATTGGCTGTGAGTTTGTCATAAATAGCTCTTATTATTTTGAGATACATTCCATCAATACCTAGTTTATTGAGAGTTTTTAGCATGAAGGGCTGTTGAATTTTGTCGAAGGCCTTTTCTGCATCTATTGAGATAATCAGGTGGTTTTTGTCGTTGGTCCTGTTTATATGATAGATTACGTTTACTGATTTGTGTATGTTGAACCAGCTTTCCATCCCAGGGATGAAGCCAACTTGATCGTGGTGGATAAACTTTTTGATGTGCTGCTGGATTCGGTTTGCCAGTATTTTATTGAGGATTTTTGCATTGATGTTTATCAGGGATATTGGTCTAAAATTCTCTTTTTTTGTTGTGTCTCTGCCAGGCTTTGGTATCAGGATGATGTTGGCCTCATAAAATGAACTAGGGAGGATTCCCTCTTTTTCTATTGATTGGAATAGTTTCAGAAGGAATGGTACTAGCTCCTCTTTCTACCTCTGGTAGAATTTGGCTGTGAATCTGTCTGGTCCTGGACTTTTTTGGTTGGTAGGCTATTTATTGCCTCAATTTCAGAACCTGTCATTGGTCTATTCAGGGATTCAACTTCTTCCTGGTTTAGTCTTGGGAGGATGTATGTGTCCAGGAATTTATCCATTTCTTCTAGATTTTCTAGTTTATTTGTGTAGAGGTATTTATAGTATTCTCTGATGGTAGTCTGTATTTCTGTGGGATCAGTGGTGATATCCCCTTTATCATTTTTTAGTGTGTCTATTTGATTCTTCTCTCTTTTCTTCTTTATTAATCTTGCTAGCAGTCTATCAATTTTGTTGATCTTTTCCAAAAAACAGCTTCTGGATTCATTGATTTTTTGAAGAGTTTTTTTGTGTCTCTATCTCCTTCAGTTCTGCTCTGATCTTAGTTATTTCTTGCCTTCTGCTAGCTTTTGAATGTGTTTGCTCTTGCTTCTCTAGTTCTTTTAATTGTGATGTTGGGGTGTCAATTTTAGATCTTTCCTGCTTTCTCTTGTGGGCATTTAGTGCTATAAATTTTCCCTCTACACACTGCTTAAATGTGTCCCAGAGATTCTGGTATATTGTGTCTTTGTTCTCATTGGTTTCGAAGAACATCTTTATTTCTGCCTTCATTTTGTTATGTACCCAGTAGTCATTCAGGAGCAGGTTGTTCAGTTTCCATGCAGTTGAGTGGTTTTGAGTGAGTTTCTTAATCCTGAGTTCTAGTTTGATTGCACTGTGGTCTGAGAGACAGTGTGTTATAATTTCTCTTCTTTTACATTTGCTGAGGAGTGCTTTACTTCCAACTATGTGGTCAGTTTTGGAATAAGTGTGGTGTGGTGCTGAAAAGAATGTATATTCTGTTGATTTGGGGTGGAGAGTTCTGTAGATGTCTATTAGGTCTGCTTGGTGCAGAGCTGAGTTCAATTCCTGGATATCCTTGTTAACTTTCTGTCTTGTTGATCTGTCTAATGTTGACAGTGGGGTGTTAACGTCTCCCATTATTAATGTGTGGGAGTCTAAGTCTCTTTGTAGGTCACTCAGGACTTGCTTTATGAATCTGGGTGCTCCTGTATTGGGTGCATATATATTTAGGATAGTTAGCTCTTCTTGTTGAATTGATCCCTTTACCATTATGTAATGGCCTTCTTTGTCTCTTTTGATCTTTGTTGGTTTAAAGTCTGTTTTATCAGAGACTAGGATTGCAACCCCTGCTTCCCCCCCCCCCCCACCATTTGCTTGGTAGATCTTCTTCCATCCCTTTATTTTGAGCCTATGTGTGTCTCTGCACATGAGATGGGTCTCCTGAATACAGCACACTGATGGGTCTTGACTCTTTATCCAATTTGCCAGTCTGTGTCTTTTAATTGGGGCATTTAGCCCATTTACATTTAAGGTTAATATTGTTATGTGTGAATTTGATCCTGTCATAATGATATTAGCTGGTTATTTTGCTCGTTAGCTGATTCAGTTTCTTCCCAGCATTGATGGTCTTTACAATTTGGCATGTTTTTGCTGTGGCTGGTACCGGTTGTTCCTTTCCATGTTTAGTGCTTCCTTCAGGAGCTCTTGTAAGGCAGGCCTGGTGGTGACAAAATCTCTCAGCATTTATTTGTCTGTAAAGGATTTTATTTCTCCTTCACTTATGAAGCTTAGTTTGGCTGGATATGAAATTCTGAGTTGAAAATTCTTTTCTTTAAGAATGTTGAATATTGGCCCCCACTCTCTTCTGGCTTGTAGAGTTTCTGCCGAGAGATCTGCTGTTAGTCTGATGGGCTTCCCTTTGTGGGTAACCCGACCTTTCTCTCTGGCTGCCCTTAACATTTTTTCCTTCATTTCGACCTTGGTGAATCTGACAATTATGTGTCTTGGAATTGCTCTTCTCAAGGAATATCTTTGTGGCGTTCTCTGTATTTCCTGAATTTGAATGTTGGCCTGCCTCACTATGTTGGGGAAGTTCTCCTGTAATATCCTGCAGAGTGTTTTCCAACTTGGTTCCATTCTCCCCGTCACTTTCAGGTACACCAATCAGATGTAGATTTGGTCTTTTCACATAGTCCCATGTTTCTTCGAGGCTTTGTTCGTTTCTTTTTACTCTTTTTTCTCTAAAGTTCTCTTATCGCTTCATTTCCTTCATTTGATCTTCAATCACTGATACCCTTTCTTCCACTTGATCAAATCAGCTACTGAAGCTTGTGCATGCATCACGTAGTTCTCATGCCACGGTTTTCAGCTCATTCAGGTCATTTAAGGAGTTCTCTACACTGTTTATTCTAGTTAGCCATTCATCTCATCTTTTTGCAAGGTTTTTAGCTTCTTTGCGATGGGTTCGAACATCCTCCTTTAGCTCAGAGAAGTTTGTTATTACTGATCGTCTGAAGCCTTCTTCTCTCAACTCGTCAAAGTCATTCTCTGTCCAGCTTTGTTCCATTGCTGGAGAGGAGCTGCGTTCCTTTGGAGGAGAAGACGCATGCTGATTTTTAGAATTTTCAGCTTTTCTGCTCTGGTTTCTCCCCATCTTTGTGGTTTTATCTACCTTTGGTCTTTGATGATGGTGATGTACAGATGGGGTTTTGGTGGGGATGTCCTTTCTGTTTGTTAGTTTTCCTTCTAACAGTCATGACCCTCAGCTGCAGGTCTGCTGGAGTTTGCTGGAGGTCCATTCCAGACCCTGTTTGCCTGGGTATCACCAGCAGAGGCTGCAGAACAGCAAATATTGCAGAACAGCAAATGTTGCTATCTGATCCTTCCTCTGGAAGCTTCATCTCCGAGGGGCACCCAGCTGTACGAGGTGTCAGTTGGCCCCTACTGGGAGGTGTCTCCCAGTTAGGCTACTCGGGGGTCAGGGACCCACTTAAGGAGGCAGTCTGTCTGTTCTCAGATCTCAAACTCCATGCTGGGAGAAGCACTACTCTCTTCAAAGCTGTCAGACAGGGACATTTAAGTCTGCCGAAGTTTCTGCTGCCTTTTGTTCAGCTATGCCCTGACCCCAGAGGTGGAGTCTACAGAGGCAGGTAGGCCTCCTTGAGCTGCAGTGGGCTCCACCCAGTTTGAGCTTCCTGGCAGCTTTGTTTACCTTCTCAAGCCTTAGCAATGGCAGATGCCCCTCCCTCCACCTCGCTGCCACCTTGCAGTTCAATCTCAGATTGCTGTGCTAGCAGTGAGCCAGGCTCTGTGGGTGTGGGACCCTCTGAGCCAGGTGCAGGATATAATCTCCTGGTGTGCCGTTTGCTAAGGCCATTGGAAAAGCACAGTATTAGGGTGGGAGTGTCCCGATTTTCCAGTTGCTGTCTGTCATGGCTTCCCTTTGCTAGGAAAGGGAATTCCCCAACCCCTTTCACTTCCCAGGTGAGGCGATGCCCTGCCATGCTCCGTGGGCTGCACCCACTGTCTGACAAGCCCCAGTGAGATGAACCTGGTACCTCAGTTGAATATGCTGGGAGCTGCAGACTGGAGCTGTTCCTATTCGGCCATCTTGGATGACAAGGCCAATATCCTACTGTTATTAAACTTTTCTTCTGCCAGAGAACTTTGTCCATCTTTTCCCACTTCCCGAGTGTATTTGCCGATATTACTCTCCGTACTTTTTTTAAAAAAAAAACTCTTGATTTTGGAACATTTTAAGATTTACAGAAAGTTGCAAAGGTAGTACAGAGAGTTCCTGCATGCCTTTCCCCCAGCCTCCCCTGTTATGAACATCTTACCTAATGGTGGCACATTTGTCCAGACTAAGAAGTTCATTTGTACATTACTATTAAATCCTTGTACTTCTAAATAGCTGCTGTCTCTTTTTCAGGCATTAATTAGGATCCCAGATCATTCTAATGTTGATATTTGATTGAACCAGGATACTTCCTTGTGAATAAGAAGTGGGCTCTATAAATTCAACATTGTATACACAAGTTACCACAGGTCTTTCATTCTTTCTTTCTTTCTTTTTTTTTTTTTTTTTTTTTTTAGATGGAGTCTTGCTCTGTCACCCAGGCTGGAGTACAGTGGTACAATCTCGGCTCACTCCAACCTCCGCCTCCTAGGTTCAAGCGATTCTCCTGCCTCAGCTTCCTGAGTAGCTGGGATTATAGGTGTGCACCACCATGCCTGGCTAATTTTTGTATTTTTAGTAGAGATGGGGTTTCGCCACGTTGCTCAGGCTGGTCTTGAACTCCTGATACCATAGATCTTTTGTAGGGTCCATGTGGTCCTAACAAAATTCCATTGCCTCTGGCAGGCGCAGAGAACTGCTGGCTAATTACTAAAAAAAAAATAAATAAAGCAGACTCCTATTGAAAGCAATTTAAAATATGTGTTTGAGTATTCACAAACTTACCCTCACTGTGTTTGAAACCTTCAAGGTTTTTTTGGTGAACACAGAATATCTGTTTTTGAACAAAACATTCTAACCTGATGTGTAAATGTGATATGCTCATAAAAAGGGAGCTGAAGATTGCAGTACTCTTTTGGACATGATGTTTGATACAGGTTAGATTATAAGACTCAAGATTTTGAAAAGCGCCCCTTGGAAACTTCCCAGATGAGACGGTTCAATGGGGAACATACCAGATGGAGTTTATAGGCCTCTGTCCTAAACAGATGTTGTACAGCTGGGAAAGCTGTGATAAGAAAATGCACCCCAAATGCTTCTAATGGACAGATCTCTGTGCACACGTGCACACACACACACACAGGTACAGTGTTTTAAGAATCAAAATATTCAGATTGCTTAAAAATTAGAATTTCAGGTGTCAGTCACCACTGATATATATATATATATATATATATATATATATATATATATATATATATATATATATCTCCCCATTGTTGGAATGGTTCAGTTTGTCAGCATCAAATCCACAGTCCATCTGTGATTGCCCTTGAAACTGATGAATTCACTTCAATTCCAACCTAATCAATTCTGAACTAGTGCCTTGAAGTAGTTTAAATAGTAACTTCCTTTGCACAAAATCTTAAGACCGTGGAGAGTGGAGGTCAAGAGAACACCAGTAAGGTGGCCTCTGACTTCTTGAGCTTTTGACATTCAGCCACCAGAGGCTGCTCTGAGACCATTATCCTCTTTTCACTCCAGGTCCAAATCCCAACGGTGAAACCTGTAAGGACTGATTTTGTTTCCATTGCTTTGAATTTTCCTTCCTCAATGCAGTTCCCTGGTGGTCTGCTGTTTGGAGAAGATGATTAATTATAGTTAAAGAGGAACCGCTGAAAGAAGAAAAAAACTACAGATTACTATTTTGCCCTCCTCTCTATTTTTAAACTCTTAATCTTGTTCTGTTTCTTTTAAATAAAAGAAAATTGGTCAGGGTGGAAAGAGAAAGTGCTTTCTTACTGGCACTGGCTAATTTTTCTTCATTTTTCCCCTCCGTGTTGCTGGATTTTCAAAGAACATTTCTGAAGGGTTTTAAATCTTTATTCCACAATACTTACTTCCACATGGTTTCTATTCTTCCACATTTTGCCAGCATTTTATAGTTGCTTTCATGCTGTTCCCTCTGTTTTATGTTTTTAAATCTTTGCCTTTCTCCTTTAAGTCTTTCTCTTTATCTAACAAAGCAAATCCAAAATTAAATGGAATATCTATAGTTAGGTAAGAAGGATTAAAAATGGTTTTGTTGCCTCTAATATATTTTGTAGTCTGGGACAACTAAGCACTGATTTAAATGGTTAACTGAAGAATGAAACCAGTTTCTTCATGTGACATTGCTTTCGATCTTCACGAGTGAAGACATGACTGTGACAGACAATGACCAGCCCGTCAAAAATAAGTGTTTTTATGTTATTGTTACATACACCACCCTAATTATTATATTTCCATATTTATGAAAGTAAGTTACTATGTAAAGAACTTAAGTTCTAAAGCCATGGCAAATACTAAATTAATGGTTTTGCAGCAGACAAAGTAATCAATGTGTAAATGACCTGGAGAATTTCAGCATGACAGTTCTTTCATTCTAGACTTATTCTTTTTTTCTTAGTAAAATTCCATGTCTAATTGGAAAAGGTATAATTTAAATGTATGCATTCTTATAGAAGGCATATAGAAAACATGCTCATTTTCTACAGATTACAGAAAAATCAGTTGAGTTGCAAGGAAAATGAATACTTATTTTATTAATTTCTATTTGCAGTAAAAGATGGAAATGTAAAGATTTCTTTTTGCTCTGAAAAGAAATTCTTGAGATACCATGAAACATTCCTAAGTGTTTCGTATCATATTCATAGAGTGGAACTATCATTAGAAGCATTTGAAATGTTTGGTATTTCACCTCATGTGTAATCATAACAGTAAAGATTCTTAATATTGGTGACTAAAGTAGGATACATGTTGGTTTATATTTTCAGGTAGAATACTGGCAGCTATAGTATGTCAATTGGAGCATATTTCACCAAATGCCTTGACAAAGATGGAATGACAATGAAATTACTAGATCTCTTCTCTGGGGCAGGTTATGCTTTTCAACTTGCCCCTACTAAGGGGAGTACCAGAAGCATTTGCCCATGAGTAATACCTTATTAAACCGTCATGATTTAATGTGGCATATTTTTCTCTCAATTTGCATGCTTGACAGTCGACTTCCTGAATATCACATTCAAGCTGAGCCACAGAAGAAAAATAGACCCACTGAAGTAGCATTAGGTCAGCTTCGCGGGATGCATTAGCAACCTGTCTGAACAAAGACGGGGGACTCAGGCACAGAAAATCATAACGTGGCCCCAGGCCCTGGGAGGTGGCCCCATTGCCTTGCAAATGTATCGCATGACTCATTATTAAACACACCAAGAACAGACAAATTCCAGGCGAGTGAAGCATCCACTGATTCAACTGCAGTTAGGTGGGTTGTACGATATTCGTCTTACTTGCTTTTCCTTAAAGAACACCCACACCATCTCTTACGCTCTTGAACACGGCACGTCAAATGCATGAAGCAAGTGTATTAAGATAAAAATTGCTAGCATTAAAGACAGGCACTTAAATTAGTATAACCCTCTGGCCAGATATAGTGCACTAAATTGCATAGGCTTTAAAATGCCAGCACTCAATTTTAAAAAAAAATGTATCCATAGCAACCTCTTTGTTAAGGGAATAGTTACCAGGAAGGATACACATCTTTCCAGAGAATCAGAGATAAAACCATATTAGTTAACTGGATGATATTACTTGAATTTAAATTTAACTAGAGGCATGATTCAAGAGAAGGGGCTTTTAAAAAACTTTACAACTTAAATGCTTATTTCCAGTAAAATGTGTTTTCATATCTTTCTTATTACCAAAAGATTCTTACATATGGGACTTTTATTAAAATACCATGGAATAACTTTGGGTTTCAGCTATTTAGAAATAAATATCAACCATCCTGTTCTTCCTGCCCACAGCATGCCTATCATTTTTTTCATTTAGCATACACAGTAGGTATTATTCTGCAATTTTTGCTCTATATGCATCTTTGATGGTCCTTTCATGGATATTTGTTACAGGGTCTTGTAATAACCCACAATCCTTCTATTGTGAGGTCATCTGACTTAAGTCATCCTGTTTCCAAGAGACTCTCTCTCTGTCTAATGGAGTGGCCTTTCGTGTAGTTATGTCATGTGATGTGGGCTGTGGGGGAGGGGGAAATGAGGGATGACTAACAGTGAGGTGAAGAGCCTGCAAATAACAATGTCTCACATTTCTTAGGCAACGAGTATCGGGGAGGAAATCTTTTCATCTACCTTGTTCCGTTCAGTCCCTGGTGGCCTGCAAACTAAACTAACAAAAGATAGATTAACAGGAGAAAAGGCACACAATTTTAATCAATATTTACATGCACAAGGCTGTGTTTGGAAGCTCCAGCCTGTAATTCCAGCACTTTGGGAGGCCAAGGCAGGAGGATCGCCTGAGCCCAGGAGTTTGAGACCAGCCTGAGCAGCATAGGGAGACCCTGCCTCTACAAAAAAAATTTGAAAATTAGCCAGGCATGGTGGTGTGCACCTGTAGTCTCAGCTACTCTGGAGGCTGAGGTAAGAGGATTGCTTGGGCCTGGGAGGTTGATTGAGGCTGCAGTGAGCCATAATCACGTCACTGCACTCTAGCCTGGGCAACAGAGAGAGACCTTGTCTCAAAAAAAGAAAAAAAAAGTACATGCACAAGAGTTCACACAAATGGAGCAAAACGCAAAGAAGCAGCTAGACTCAGGGGCTTTTAACATACCCTTTTAACAAAGGAAAGAGGGTTTGGGCTTCAAGGGATAATAAATTATGGGAAAATGACTAGGAAATATATAGGGGAACTAATGAACAATAAGGACTAAGGTCTATTTATACAAACTCTTCTTGGTATCAACTCCCCATCTTCAATGATAAAAGTCACTCTTCTCTCTCTCGTACAGGGGGCACCTTCTTCAAAGGGAAATGTATGTTCTGCTTTTAGGCAGATAGAGGGAGGGCAGAGAACTCTTCCGATAGCTGTTGATTTTCATTTGACTTTAGCTCAAAATAATTATTATGCCAAAGAGGCATATTTGGAGTTGGCATATTCTGATCCCCTTCAGGAGGTAAACACATCAAGCTTGGAGCTTAAATTAGTCAATGTCAGTCAGGGCCAGCTTCTTGGGCATACAACCTGTGCAGTTACATGAGGTCCCACGGTTTAATGGTAGACTGAATGGGCATGGCTGCATTCCAATAAAACTTTATCTATGGGCACTGAAATTTTAATTTCACATACTTTTCATATGTCATGAAATATAATTCTTTTGATTCTTTCAACTATTTGAAAATGTTAAAAAAAAATTCTTAACTCGTGGACCATACAAAAACAGGTGGTGGGCAGGCTTGGGCTGGAGTACCTGAGTTTGCCAACCCCTGATATAGAGAAGCATTTCCAAAACCAACAGCATCGGCCCTACCTGCGAACTTGTCAGAAATGCAAATTTCTAGGCCCCACCCCAGACTGCTGAATCAGAAACTCTGGGGTGGGGCCCTGTAACCTGTGTTTTAACAAGCCCTCTAGGGGATTCTGATGCCCAGTCCAATTTGAGAACCACTGATCTAGACCTGTGGTTCTCAACCTTGGCTACTCATCAAAATTCCCTAAGGTATCTTTTAAAAACTCTCTGCTCCAAGGCCCAGTCCAGGTCAATTAAATCAGACTTTCTGGGGGTGGGACTCAGGCACCCGTATCTTTTAAATCTCTTCCAGGTGATTTCAATGGGCAGCCAAAGCAGCTAATGGTTCCATTGTACAAATAAGGGAACTGTAGCTCAGAGAGTTTAAGTGACTTGCCCAAGATACACAACAAGAAGAAACAGGCACAGCATAGCTCATTTACATTTGTTTTTTTAGACATATGAGGGTTAAAATAGTACATTTGGTAATGGAATGTATTTGCTGGAAGCTTCAGGGGTCAGGTTATCTTTTATTTAGCACCAATTAATTTAACACATCTGAAAACATGCCCTAAATAAAATGAAAACTAGCTTTGGAAACTCATTAGGCCAGACAATGCAAGCGTAATTGAAAGAAATAAGGTGCAGACGCTCAGTAAGGTCCCATCTGAAAGCACTTTGGGGCTGAAGGGTGAGCTCCATGATTCAAAGGAAAGACAAATATGGAGAGCTAATGTCAGACATTGTTGCCTGCCCTGGAGCTACTTAGAAGTGTGTCTGAACAATTGCTTCCTGTTTGGTATCTGGGATGTAGGTAAATATGTTACAGTCCTAAATGACATTAATGACAGAAAAAAAAAAAGTCTCCATGCTTGTGATGGATTTTATGACTCTTAAGGATGCCTGTGCCTTGGGCATTTTTAAGGTGAACTTTCAAATGATAAACATTTTGTTCTGATTTTCTCAGCAAAGACTTCATCATATCAAGGAAGGAAGAATATGGGCTACGTACCCAAAATAGAGCTGGAGAAAGCAATGCACAATGGAAACTGAGTCATGCAATGATTACAAGTGGAGTCATATAAACATACAACTGACTCTTCGACGTTTTTGTTTTATGAGTTACCTGATCATAATACAAGCTACTATTTTTGAATATTTACTATGTGCTGTGTTCTCCTCATAGTTCTATGGTTAAGGGCATGTTTTCAGGAACTGGTCAGCCTGAGTGCACAAACTAGTATCTATGGCCTCCTAGCTGTGTGACTTTGGCAAGTTACTTTGCCTCTCTGTGCCTCAGTTTTCTCCTCTGGAAAATGGGGATAATATTAGTACCTTTTCTCATAGGGTGAAGAAAGATTAAACATGCTCACAACAGTGTCTGGCTTCTAATAAGCATTCAATAAATGTTAAATAACATTATTATTTTTAAACAAATCACCTCAATTCTCGCAATAACTTTGAGGGATATTAAGCAGATGGGCCAAGTTATCACAACTATTAAGTGACAGGATTGATATTTGAACTAAGGCTGTTTCCAGCATCAGTGCTGCCAGCCACAGTGCTACACTGCATTGATTGGGAATAATAAATTAAGTATTTATGTTCAATTTTTTCCATGTATAGCATAAACTTTTGGGCATGACCCAGATATCCCTGGACCTTCTTGTTATCTGGATGATTTTACAAAGCCTCCAGACTGCCCCTCCCACAGGACACTGAAGCAAGGTTGTGGTTCCTCCTATCAACTGCTCCTCCTGCAGTTGTCCCCATCTCAGTAAATACTGACTTCATTCTCCCAGCTGTCCCAGGAAAGAACCTGGAAACCTCGTTTCCGCTCTTTATCTGACACATACAGTCCATCAGCAAGCCAAACTCATTGTACCATCAAAATCTATCCGGGAACTCCCCAAGTCACCCCACTTCCAGTGCCACCCCCATCCCAATCCACCATCATCTCTTAACATCTGCCTTGCAGGCTGCTCTCTGTCTAGCAGTCAGACTGAGCTCTATAATATCAATTGGATATTGTTACTCCTGAGCTCTGAAACCTTCCCATCTCACTCCAAGGAAAACCCAAGATCCTTCTAGTGATCTACTAGACCCTACAGGATCTGCAAACACTGCCTCACCAACACCCACCCACAACCACTGCCCTCCCCCCCCCCCGCCCACACACACACCCTCAGACACATTCCTGAGACTTCAGCTCCTACTACTGTAGTGCTTCCTCCCTCTGCTCCAACCTACATAGGCTTCCTGCGTTGGTTGAGTTCGCCCTGGCCTCACAGCTTCTGCAATCACTGTTTCCTCTGCCTGGGTAACTCTGCCCCCATCCATCACTGTAGTTGAAAGTCTTGCTTCCTCACTTCCTTAGGACTTTGCTAAAATATCACCCTATAAAATATAGAAACTCCTCATCCCATTGACACTCCTTACCCCACATACAATAGCCCCTATCACCAACAGACCTACTTTCTACTTAATTGTTGATGTGTTTGTCTATCTCCCTTCACTAGAAGGTATGCTCATGACAGCAGCACTTAACCTATTTGTACCTGTCTGTATCGTCAGCACCTAGAACAATGCCTGGCACATAGTTGACACCCAATAAATACTTACTGACATGATCAGGCGTGTTCAGGGTGTTATAGCTGTAGTCCATAAATACTTACTGAATACCTATGACCGTTCTGGCATAAAGAAGGTATACCATCTTTGTTAGCACATGGTTAAGGCATGAGAGTCTCCCTGATTCTTTTTCTTATATGAAGCACTTGTCTCTTTGATTCCTTGAGATCTTTAGATTCCCTGGGAGTGATGAAAATCAATTCATAGAGATGTACAGATATCTATCTATATGTTGCTAATGAAATCGATGGCTAGAACATTGATGCACCAATTAGCTCCAAATAAAGAAAAGTGCTCTAAGGCTGCATTCCTAACTGTGGAAATGAATCACACAAATGTATTCCACTAGGAACATCATTCAGCAATTCTGAATGGAAAAGGAAAACCTCATTCACAGTCCTAGAGAAAGAGCCCTAAAATCCAAATCCTCCTCTGCATAGCACAATACCAACATCTTTTTCCATGAGGGCTACTCCCTTAACAGACAAATGCATTGTTTTTTCCTACCTATGGTTGATTGGATGAACACAGCCCAAATTTGGAGAACGATTGAAGGTGATTAAAAATCATTACAGTGCTGGCCAGGCTCAGTGGCTCACGCCTGTAATCCCAGCACTTTGGGAGGCCAAGACTGGTGGATCACTTGAAGCCAGGAGTTTGAGACCAGCCTGGCCAATATGGGGAGACCCTGTTTCTACTAAAAATACAAAAAAAAAAAAATAGCCAGGCATGGTGGCACTCACCTGTAATCCCAGCCACTAGAGTGGCTGAGGCTGGAGAATAGCTTGAACTCAGGAAGCAGAGGTTGCAGTGAGCTGAGATCACGCCACTGCACAACAGCCTGGATGACACAGCAAGACTGTCAAAAAAAAAAAAAAATCATTGAAATGCTTCAGTTTGCTTCCAAATGTAATGGCAAATTCCTGACTCATCTTGAAGGTGCAATATGAGAGACTTTTGGAGGTAGATTGTGGTTGGGGATTTTAGAACCATCTAAGTGGTAAATCCCATCACCCCCATTGAGGCACAGGAGGTGAAGGAGTATTTGTGATGACTCATGGGCATACTGCATTTTGAGCCTCATTCCAAAGGGGACCTGCATCTGAACTAGGGTGCCAGCACCACATGCTGGAAAGAGTACGGGTTCTCGAGTTTGAGAGATGGATTCCGATGTCCCATATACCAACTGTACACTTCCTGCATGTCCAAAAAGGGCCTGATGTATAACTGGTCCATGATAGATACGAGAGTTTTTCAATTGCCTGTCTTTTAATTCAGCACAAGTACCTCCTGGTGGGTTATATTATATCATATTATATTGTATTGTGCATCTCTCTAATGTAGGTACTCGTATTTTTATCTCATTAGACCTCTCAGTGTGTGGTGTATCAGCTGGTTTTAAATTCCCTTAATTGGGCTAAATTAATTTGCCCAGTTGAAGAAAAGTCCACCTATTTGCGAATTGGTTGGTTTCTAAAGATGACCATAACAAAATTATCTTTTTTTTCCACACAGATATAGTTTAGGACAAATATCGCTAGGGCATTGTGGTACAACTTAAATAATGCTATGAAAAAGAATAGTTATTTTATTCATTGTATGATACTATTTAAATCACTCACATTAAAATAATATTAAATAGCATTGTTGTTTATAAGATAATGTAGACAGGCAATATAAGCCCTTCCTTTTGTAAATTAATAATTCAAAGGAGAAATAAAATGAAGCCTCATTTGAATGCAGTTTCTCAGACATTTAGATTTCTTTAATAAATATGGGAAAAGCTGAGGCACTGATACCCATGTTTGCATTTTTTTCTTGCCATGACTAAATATGTTTATTTTGCGTCAGGGGAATAATATAAGAAGGCCTATCTCAGTATGTGTTGATTTTCATAAGTGGTTCTCAACAGAAAAAAAAACTTATGACAAGTTACCTAGTTATAAGGAAATAAGGGTAAATATTATTTCCTTGGCCATTAAAAATGTTAAAAAAAAAACAAACACCATGATCTGTGTGTAACAAAGGAAAGAGACACATAAACCATGATTCCTAAGTAGTTTTTATCTTTACTACCATCTTAGATCCAGGTATGTGTGAAGTGGGAGAGGATTTTCACCAATCAGAAATAACACAACCATCCTGGCAATCTTTCTGTTCATTTAAGTACCAATCTAAAATATAAAGCATTGACTTTTTGTAAGCAAGGAGCGCAAATCCTGTTCAAAGCTTCTTTTGATTAAAATTTTTATTCACCTCCTTATGTCCACATGCTTATCAATGATCCAGCCTGATTTGCTTGTTTCTAACATACAAAAAAATGAGATCTGATTCATAAAAGTTAATATTTTTAATCTCTAAGACTAATTTAAGTATCAGCTTTGTGCATTAAAATATTAAAGGTTTGAGGGACTAATCTTTCTTGCATATAAGGAAAGTGAGATAAAAGAATAAGAATTAAAATGGTTAAATATGAAGGACAGTAACCAGCTATTCCTAGTCATACAAAAACCCACAAAAAAATGGATTTAAATCAAGAATGATACCAATTAGGAATAAGAACAAAAGGTGGTTTTTGATTGCTCTAATGAATTATTAAGGTGTCTTGGATATAGAATATTCATTCCTGGAGATCTAAAAGAATGTCCAAAACAATTTGGATCAGAGCCGTCTATATGTATCTCTGGTTACATGTGGCAAAACAATCATAAGCCTTGAACAAATTAAAGCTGAAATGGTGGAAACAGGAAATGCCAATCAGGTCATATGTGCATGATGTGATCACATTACACTTGGGGTTCAGAATGGGCCATTAGGCATGTAATTTCTCTGAAGCTCTACCATGACTCTTTGGTCATCTATGGGCCAGATGATAATAAAACACTGCTAGTTCATAGGAAGTGACTTTAAGGACAAGAAATTGATTTTATAACCAGAGAGTATCTTTCTGTTTATTTTAAACTAATTTTAATTTTATCAAAGTAATACATGTTCAACATACAAATGTATGAAAGACTCTTAATGAAAAACAGTAATCCCTGTCCCATCCCACTCCACCCTAGGGACAATCACTTTCAACTGGCAAATATCTCCTCTGCTACGTATCTCCATATTTCTCATAATATGCCTTTACTGCTCTTTCCTGGTTTATGAATTTTGGATATTATTCTTAACATTCTACATATGATCAAAAAGGAATTAGCCCTCCTCATCCCAATACCACATTCTTCCAATATAATGGTGTCAGGAATTATGTTCACCTAGTAACACAGATCCCAAAACATTGGCTCAAACAAATTAGCAATTTATTTTTTCATAGAACATGAAGCTTAGGGCTCATTTGGAGGCTCCAAGATGTCATCAGAAATCCAAGATCCTTCTATCTTTTCTGTTGTCCAGCATTACTAGGTGTTCTGTCTTCGTCATTGTTACAGAAAGGCCCCAGTCCCTCAGACATTGCAACCATTCCTGGTGGAGAAATCCAGGAAGGGCAAAGAGCAAACAGTGTGTGTTCCCTTTAAATAGCTTTCCCAAAAGCCCTACATAGCACATAGCAGCTTCTATTAAAATTTCATAGGCCTACCAGACATGGTGGTATGAGCTTGTAGTCCCAGCTACTTGGGAGGCTGAGGCAGGAGGATGGCTTGAGCCCAGGAGTTTGAGGCTGTAGTGCCATATGAGTGTGCCTGTGACTAGCCATTGCACTCCAGCCTGGGCAACACAGCGAGACCTAGTCTTTAAAAATAATAATAATAATAATAATAATAGTTTCATATGATCACCTATACCTGCAAAGGGGGCTGGGAAATGTTCTTCAGCTGGGCACATTTCTGCCCCAAGTAAACTGAGGTTCTGTTGAAAAGAAGCAAAGGGAAGATGAATACTGGATTGGCTACCAGTAGTCTCTGCCATAATATCTATTTCAGAAATCACTGCCAAGTTAAGGACTGTTCTATAACAATGCTTCCTTTTTTTGTGCATTCTTTTGTTTTGCCTGGAGTTAATAATAGCCTCACATATTGCTTATATTTATGTGTACCTATTTGCCCTAAAATGTTACCTATAGTATCATTTTTCCCCCAGAGTCCTGACTCCAGGAGTCCTCCATCCTCCTGCTACAATTTAGATGGGGCCTTTCTAAGATGCTGCACACAACTGCATGATAATTATGTAGTTATTATCCTGGACTTTCCTTACTTCTTTTTATGTTGGTTCCTCTATTTTCTGGGTCCCATTGACTTATCTTTCTTAGTTTAACACTCTCATTTTGCTAAAGCACATCTTTGAGTGGTTTCCAAAGAAAAAGTACATGGGATGCAAAAATGTTGAGCCTTGGTATGAAAACAATTGCATTATATTCTGACATTTGATTGATAGTATGACTTGGTAAAGAACTGTCAGCTAGAAATCACTTAATCTCAAAATTAAGTAAAATAGAGCTCTTAACTGCCAGTGTTGCAGTTGATAAGTACATAATAAATCGATTAGCAAAATTTCATTATTGATAAAGAAGACAGCCTTCTACTAATGGAGACTTTAAAATTATTAATATTATTATTAGTCACAACAACTCAGTAAACATTTATTGACTGACCATATACTCTGCTTGTTGTTGCAATGGATATACAAATGTTTGGGCATGGGCCTTGTGATGGTTTATGTGTTAACTTGGCTAGGCTGTGGTACCCACTTATTCAACCAAATGTTAATCAAGGTGTTGCCATGAAGGTATATTGAACATATATAGTGAATATCTACAATCAGTTGACTTCAATAAAGGAGATTATCCTTGATAATGTAGGTGGGCCACACCCCATTCGTTAAAGCCTTTACAGCAAAATCGAGGTTTCCCTGAGGAAGGAGAAATTCTGCCTCAAGTCTACAGAGTCCGCACCTGCCAGCCTGCCCCATGGATGTCAGACTTGCCAGACCCTATAGTTACATAAGCCCGTTTTATGTTTCTCTGGAGAGCCCTGACTGATACAGGCAATCACTTAAAAAATAATTAATTTAAATAATTTTCCTCTTCAAATTTAAATACAAAATTATAGTAAAAAGTAAATGACAGAAATTGAAGAATTATTCTTGGGAAGTACGATATTATTGTATTGCAATGAAGTAGAAAGTTCAATTGGGAGTGGAGATTTTGACCACAGGAGGAGGATATAACAAGCCCTTGGTAAATTCACGCATAAACCATTTTTGGCAGCTGAAGCAGGAGGCTCACTTGAGCCCAGGAGTTCAAGACCAGCCTGGGCAACATAGCAAGACCCCATCTCTACAAATTAGTAAAAAAAGTTAGCCAGGCATGGTGACATGCACCTGTGGTGCCAGCTACTCGGGAGGCTGAGGTGGGAGAATCACTTGAGTCCAGATGGTTGAGGCTGCAGTGAGCCGAGATTATGCCACTGCACTCCAGCCTAGGCAGCAGAGTGAGACCCTGTTTCAAAAAAATTTTTTTAAAGTAATAAAGTTAAATGAAATAAAATAAAAATCTTAAATATTCATGCATAAACCATTTACCAGATTACTCAAGGGCAGATAATGAAGAATCTGCTGTATTTAATCTTAAGACAAACTAGATGCTGTCAAAATATTTCACCTTTAAAAGCATAGAATTATTAAATAGTAAGGTTTAATTAACATTAAAAATGACATGATTTGCTTTGATTCCTTAATTTTCTAGTGAGAAAACAACAAGCTTAGGGTACATTTCTGACTACATAGATTTTTTTCCCTTCTTTCCAGTGTTGGTCATCCAACACATTTACACAACAAGCAATAGCAATTGCACTGGGCACACTTCCCAATATATGAATTTATTCAAGCTGTGCAATTGTCCCCTGAGAAATCTTGGGCTTAGAGGTATCAATTGGCTTATCTGAGGTCTATTAGCCAGTTAGTGACCAAGTCAGCACAGAAAACTGACTCCAAGTCTTATTTGGCCCATCCTTGTGGTATGCCACATTGTTTCCCTTAACCAACTGAAAGAAACTAATTTAAGGAGTACCTGTACACAGGGAGTAGAAACTTGTTTCTCTTTTTGTGACTTTCTATAAGAATTATAGATGAGGTTTTTTTTCTAAGTGGGGACTCATGTTGTTGTCAACTTAAATTACCTTTACTAATCACTTCGAACACAGTATTCCATAAATTTCCCTCTGTCCCCATAATAAAACAACTGGATTTCTGAAACCTCTGAGGGAGAATAAACATGCTCTTTTCATAGCTCCCAAAGTCTGTACACTTGTACTGGGCACTGTCCAGGTGGCTGCATAGACAACTTCAGCTTGATTTTCATTGACTTTTGATATGTCCTGACACACATTAAAATAACCTATGTGAAATTGCTGATATTCAGCCATTTTTTTACTTACACAAACATTCACTCCATGTTCTTTCATCTATGAGATCACTGAGAGAGGTGGCACAAATACTGTTAGGTATCGTCCAAGGGCGCCACAGCAGTGCCTGTCCATGTCTGAGTAGCGCTGCCTGTCCAGGACTATTCACTCAGAACCTATGTTAGGTTTGCTACAAGGTCTGTTAATAACCAAACCCGCACATAACTAACAAGATTATCAACTAGGCTGCTTTTTTTGAAGAAGAGCTTTCAAAACTTCCAACATCCCTTCAGCTAATATTTGCAAACATGTTTAATCACAGATTTGAGAACAGAACATCTGTTCGTTTGGTAGAGCAAGCTCTTTTACTCACTTCACCTTTCTTTCTTTTCTTTTTCTCTTCCTTCCTTTCTTCTTTCTTTCTTTCTCTCTTTTCTTTCTTTCTTTTCTTTTCTTTATTTTTTTCTTTTTTTCAGGGTCTTATTTGTCGCCCAGGCTGGAGTGCAGTGGCACAACCTAGGCTCACTGCAGCCTCGACCTCCTGGGTTCAAGTGATCCTCCTGTCTTAGCCCCCCAAGTACCTGAGACTATAGGCACACACCACCACGCCCAGCTTTTTTTTTTTTTTTTTTGTAGAGACAGGGTTTCACCATGTTGCCCAGGCTGGTCTCAAACTCCTGAGCTCAAGCAATCATCTGCCCTCCTCGGCCTTCAAAAGTTCTAGGATTACAGGCGTGAGCCACCACACCGGGCCTCACTGTTTCTAATAGATGGATCAAATCCTCACTCAATGAACATCCTCCAAAGGACCATTTATTTCATTCAGAATTTTAAACATTTCCATTTGTTTATTTGTAAATGAAAAAGACTTTGTGTATCCCCACCTTTCATTTTTTTTAGAGGTTTTCTGAAACATGGAGGCAGCATATTTTATGGCACTGTGTTAGTTCAGGCTGCTATAACAAAATACTGTACCTTAGACTGGGTCATTTATAAACAACAGACAATTATTGCTCGTAGTTCTGGAGGCAGGTAAATCCAAGATCAAGGTGCCAGCAGATTTGGTGTCCGGTGAGGGCTCTCTGCTTCATCGGTGGCTCCTTGTTGCTGTGTCCTCACATGGCAGAAGGGGCAAATAGGCTCTCTGAAACCTCTTTTATAAGGGTATTTTGCTTTAAGGGCATAGAAGATGGAAGGGATTAATTTTTCTTGGGGCATTTGGGGAAACCACGAATGAGTGGTGACATTTGAGATTGTTGGATAGTTGGTGAGTGAGTCAAAGGAGAATAAAAATGGAAGGAACATTAAAAGGGCTCAGTCCTTGAGAGAGGAAATCCCAGCTCATATTTACCTTTGAGGTGATGAAAGCAGAAGGCAGACGCAGTTGTAGCTTCTCCTGAAGGTGATAAACAGATGTGCCATGGGATTAAGCTCCAGTATTTAATGGCAGGAGCCCTGGGTAGCTTCCTGTGTCCTGTGGCTGGGGCATACCTAGGGCAGGGATAGACGCAATATTTCTCAAAGTAAATCAGAGTCCTTTGTCAGTGGGATAAAATGCTGATTCTCAGGCTCCTCAGCAAACCTACTGAATCAGATTATTTTGGTGCAGGGGCCTGGAGATTTGCATTTTTAACAATCTCCCCAGAAGTTTCCTTGCACCCTCAAGTTTGAGAACCACCCTTTCAAAGCGTGATTTCATCACCCAGGAGACATTTGGTAATGTCTGGAGACATTATTGGTCATCACGATTGTGGGGGTGCTACTGGCATCTAGTGTGCAGAATCCAGGGATGCTGCTACACATCTTACAGTGCACAGGACAGACCTCACGACAAAGAATTATCCTGCCCAAAATGTCAATAGTGCTGAGATTGAGAAATCCTGAACTCCATCATATGAAGGGCTCTTAAGGAAAAGTACAAGAAGTGGACTGAAGTCAGTTTGTGTCACTAGGTGGCTCCTTAGGCTACTCAGGCAGGAGGCTAGCGTTATGGGCTTCCAGGCCCAGTTATCGGACCACCAAATTTTCATAGAACTGGGCAGAGCTCACATGTATTGAACCCATGCAGATGACACTCCTGAAGCCACCAATGCATTATTTGCTAAGTATTTTTTTTCTCTGATACCAAAACATTTAAAATCTTTATTGAATTATCGTCACAAAATTGCGGTCATTTCCTGGGGGAAAATATGCCACTGGTTCTACACAAAGTACTTTTTGCTCAACTTGCACTTTCTTGAAATCCAGAAGGTAGATTTACATTAAAATCATGTTGGCTAAGAGTTGAAAAAAGTTATTGCTTATATGGAGTTAAGAAAGCAAACTTTGGAAATTTTTTTTGAGTCTGAGTTTGTTTCTAAGAAGCCAACTACTTCTCCAGCTCTCCTGCAATCCTGCCAAGGTGATGTCCAGCTTGTCCCTGTTAATAAGTTCAACAGATCAACCCTGTAGGGAAGCCAAACCATAGAGAAAGGTGGATGCACTTACTAAATTTTTTTTTCTGAACAAAATGTCAGTGTGTATTGTTCTATGACAATAGTGTTATTTGAAATTATGCCTCGGGCCCACAGTAGGTAAAGATTCTTGTTCATTTGCTGCATTTCAAAAAAATTGTGTGCACGTTCCCATTAAGATTTATTTTTCTTAAATTGAATATACAGTTAATCTATACGGAGATGAGGTAGGTAACACCCTCCTTTCTGGATTGTTCGTTTTAGTTAAGGTGTTACTCATAACAATTTGGTTTCCTTTGCAGTCTTTTGCAAAAGGAGGGCTTCAGTGCAAGATATCCTTTTAAAAATACCCTTGGGTCCTGAGTGTTGAACTTTTCTGGCTGAAATAATTTTGCAGTTTCCAAATGTTATAATGCTGTTAGGGAGCTCTTAAAATGCAAGGATTTAAGGCCCTTAGCTAGTTAAGCTTTTAGCAGAACTAGAGCTGTTAGATAAGAATAGAACTCATCCTTTACTTTTGGAGCTTTGGACATTGTTTCCAGCTGCTTCCAGTCATTTGAATCCTGAAAGCTCCCCTAATCCTCGCGGAGGCAGCCTTTCTGGCTCCCAGGACCCACCCCCTTGCTTCTGATTGGCGAAGCTCCTCCGCGGCCCAAGCCAGCCACCTACAACGTCTCTGAGAACTGATTTGAAATAAGAGCCAGGCGGTCCTCGCTTCCCTGCGACCGACTTTTCATAGGCTGGGGGAGAAAAGGTTGAGAAACTTGACATTGTCTCGGGCAGAGTGCGTGTAGCAACAGATCAAAGAAAAAGAGGACGAAAACGTGCTCTTTGCTGCCCGTAGATTTCGCCGGGTTGCTTTTGTCTTGCGGGCTCCTGTCGGGTTCGGTGTTTCCGCTCTGAAGACTGCGGCGCGGGCTCCGATGCAGCTCGCTCCCTGCCGGATGGGTCATGGGATTCTAAACATGAAGCAGGTAAGCTCAGGCGGCTGCGCTGGCGGCGGAGGGGGCGGGCGCCGCCCGGGACCCCTGCGACCTGTTACTCCGCAGAGCTTGCTCGGTTAGCAGGCGCCTGGCTATAGTCGATGCGTTTGGCGGAAAGACGGGGCTGCATTTTCCTAAGACAACCAAAGAAGCACGTTTTACCTGAGCCACCCCGTCTGGTCCTCGCCACCCGCCCCCACTTTTGCCTCTAATTGTAGTTGGTGTCAGGCAGTCGTTGTAAAGGGCTTACAAGCAGTTTGTAGAATATATGTAAATCAATTCCAGTTTGCGGCCGCTGGAATGTATCGTGCAGGATGTATCTCGAGCTTTTAGTGCCTCTACCCTATGCTTTGGGCTAGAATAAAGACAGCTGAATGTCCTGAAAAGGAATTTCACGGGGCCTCTTATCTCATTTTGGTTTCGCATTCTGAGCACTTACTGTGTTTCTGGCGGAGAAGGCGGAACCAGCTTGAAATGAGCACAGACAGTCCTTCCAGAAAAATGCAAATTTGTTTTTCTGTTCTAGCAGTTTGGAAACTGAATTGCTTCTGGACGTGAGAAGGCAGCCCTGAAAATAGTGAGCGGAGAAAGGGCTGGGGGATTACTTAAATGAATCTTTGAAAAGAATTCTAAACCAACAGCTTCTTCCGTGGCTCTGGGACATGATGATAAAATTCCTTATCAGTCCAGGAAGAGGTTTATAGCTTTGCTGTTAAGCAAGAAAGGGAAAGAAAAAGTGGATGTAGGAAGCCAAGGAGAGGGTGTGATTTACAACTCAATCAAAGTTATGGCAGAATTTTATGTCAATATTTAAATATCAAGAACAATACTCATATAAGGAGAAAACAAGGCTGGAAAAACATGCCAATAGGCTGGAAGGGCAGGGATTTCAAGAGAAATGCTATTGCTTTTACCAGCTCTGAATAAATCTGGGTGGGAAAGTTAGCATCTGTATCGCAACCGGAAAAGCTCTTCACTTTTTCTTCTAAGTGGGTTGGGTGCTCGCCACCCTGCACACTTTGGGGGAAGTGAGCTTTCCATTTAAGAGCGCAGGGGAGGGGTTTCGAACTTTCTGTCCCTTTCCCACAGCCTTGGGAGATGAAGCAGAGCCCCCTTCGAATGGTCCAATGGTCAGCGCAAACCCTCCGCCTTCTTGCCCCCTCGCTTGTTCGCTCAGCAAGCAGGCTTGGCAAGTTTCAGTGAGTGCGGAAAAACACTTGCGGAGGAGCAAGTGCCGTCTGCTTGCAATGAATTGCCCTTGCCTTGCTAGGGACTGTGGGGCGGACGCTCGTTTTCTTTAAGTTCTGCAAACTCACAGTCCAACCTCATACTTTTAATGTCTGCTAAAGTGGGATGAGGAAAAGGAAGGAGAAGGGTAATTGGAAAGGATTGAAAAGGAAAAAGAGGAACGCAAAACATTTTTGACAAAGGTCCTTAGCTGGAACAAAGAAGTTATTTGATCCTATGCAGAGCCACCTGTCCTCTCCTCGGTGGTGTCTGAGCTCAATTTCCAGAATCCCTGTTCCCACACAATTCCTCAGGAACCATAGCAGTCCCCGTGCCTTATGCCTAAGGCTTGCTTCCCCCAGCTTGGGATGGTTTTTCCCATGTCTAGTTTGTTGTGGCATTTACGTGAAGTTGGAAAACAGCCCAGTATTGAAGTTTTAGGGGCACAAGTACACATATAGTGAACTCCTTAGTTATTTAATGAATGGGCAACTTTTCATCTCACAGCTATGTATGTCTACTAATTTTTTTGGCCTGTTCAGAACTTGAAAAGAGGGTGGGATGGAACAGGGGAGGAGATGAAGGAGAGAGAGAGGATCATTGTTCATCCAAAGAACGAGGACAGTTTCCAGAATCTAGCATGTTGTTCCACTGCAGTCAGAACAAGGAGGAATGAGATGGCGGTGTTATTGGCATGGGTTAATCCCTACTTTATTTGAGTTTCTCTTGGGGAAACTTGACTGTTGCATCCAGGCAGGGTGAATCGAATTCACCAGCCAATTTGTCATCTCAGCCCAGCAGCTCCAGCTGGATTTACAGGGTTAACTATCAAACAGACCTGTGTGTCATCAGCTCAGCAATGAAATTCGATCTCTTTGCTGATGAGTGATCTGTCCCTAGGGCTGCACAAATGTTGTACACTGGTGTGGCAGCCGAGAAGAGACCCCTGCCTGCCACTGATAGCCAGAAATTCTGGGTAGCCAGAAATTGCCCGCAGAATTAGAAGGCTGTTTGCCTAGCTATAAGATTCAGAGGGGTTTGGGCTTCTGCCAGGTTGGCAGAAAAGGAACACTCCTGAAGCCACCACTTCAGGTGTAGAAGGATAGTATTCTTTGAGGGTTCCTAAGGCCACGGCTGAGTTAGGCCAAAGAAAAGTGTAAATCTGACTCACCTTGATCAGGAAGTAATTTTAAAATATGTGCCAACCTGTCTCTGCACTCTGATCATAAACGGGAAACTTTTATGAACCTTCCTTGAGAAGGAATTTGCTCTGTTCCCAGGCAAAAGGAAAAGCAAGGCCACCTGTTCTAGAAGCCTGGCCAAAAACAACAGGTTTGCCTGTGGCATTCCCGCAACTGCAAATATCCTCCCCACATGGCAAGCCACCCATTGTCCCTACACACAAGAAGAACAAATAGTTCATTCTTGAGCTGGGGGAAAAATCAGATTCTCTAGGCAAAATTGCCTACTAGACATATTTTGTTTTTAACATCCTGATAACTTTAGAAAAAAACTCTAACGGAAGAAGGTGCATGATGTATTTCTGATCTGCTAAAACAAAATAAGTAACGTAGCTGCTAAATTCTGGCAAGGCCAGGATGCTGCTGTTTCAAGGAAGCCGTGAATCTGTTTGATTAGCCCATTCTGCATTCTTTAGATTGGAATTAAAATGCCCAAGGACATCTGGCTTAATAATGAAAGTCTTCGTATTAATCTTTCCTCTGAGGATTAGAAAGTCCTTTATAAACACGATCTATTTATTCTCTGCCACATCCCCAGGAGAGAACGAGGTGGCAATTTGATCCTCATTGAACAAATGGTGAGACGAAGGCAGAGAAAGGTTAAGTATAAAGAGACACAGCAAGTTAGGGGCAAGTCTGGGGATGAATACTCACCCACCCAGAAAGACTACCTGTGCAGGTTTAGGATCTCAAATGGCATTCTAGGGATTAAAACAGAATCTCTCTTACAGTATTCTTTTTCTCATCATTCTGTAACTGGCAAGTATATTGTGTCCCAAGTATGTTGTATGGTTTCCTTCATTTGAAAGTCCAGACTCTTAACAGTTCAAAAGGCAGTTCTGTTCTCATTTCTCCCAACATTGAGATCAGGCAGCTTTTATGAAATCTAATAGAAAGATACAGTAACTAACCGGAATTTTAAATTTGCATCTGAGAAATGTTCCGTTTCAACAGATGTTTTAAGTTTTTGCACATGGTTTAGAGAGCTCAATGTCTTCAACATATGTTAAAATTTTAATTTCTTCTCTGCTATCTCTCTTTCAGCAAATGTTATAATCATAAGACTTGCTGTCAGTTTAAAGATCCTTGTTGGTCATTTTGAAATAATTTTTTTGAGTCATGTTTTTAGTTCGCTTGGCTGTAGACCGCATAGGCTACAAGCAAATCCGTTAATTGGTAGTTGCATGTTATCCACAGACATTCCAGCAAGTTTTAAGGCTAAGTGCATATGTGGATGTCTCCTGGCTTTGATCGTTTGTGTGGTAAATAGACATCCAAGGTAGCTATGGCAACCTGGGCTGTGCGTTGGTGAAAGGGGGGATTTGGTTACTGGACAAAGAGTGATTTGTTTGATTAGAAAAAGGTAGGGGCAAATCAGGACATTTTTAACCCGCATGATTTGAGGATCCCAGTTCGATCAAATCATTTGGATTTTTCTCGATAGGCAAAAAGAAGTAATGGCTAACCGCACCAGAGTATCTTGCAGACGTAATTTAATTCTTTTTAAACAAGTGGTTGCTACTTTCCAAAAGCAATTTATACAATGAAAAGGAAGTACAATGTATCATATAAATATCATCAATATCCCTATTGTACTAAGTATGAACGTTTTTATTTTCAGAACTTGATGAGACTTTCAAAGACCAGGATCTGATTAGAGGTGTGCATTTCAGTTATCTACCTGCAGGGGTCAGGCTTGAAGTTCCCGTGGTCGGAAGATCAGGCAGCAGACTTCACTGCAGGGAGCCCGAGGCAGAGTCAGAGAGAATTGCTCTGCTTATTTGGAACAATTAGTTAGCGATTCTTTAATCTTGTGACCAAAGCTACTATGAAAATGAGTTCATTCAAGGAAGAGAATATCAAATACGCTGTGATTAAAGAAAGGGCGATAAAGCCAGGTCAAACAGCAATCTAATCTCCGTTTACATATAAGGCAGTTTATCGGGAAGATTCTGGCTCATTATCAACTCCTTTGATTTCACACAAAAGTGAGCTCAGGGGTTTTGTTCTAGAAACTTGTTTGCCCAGTTTTATGAGCTGGCATGTTATAAAAATTTCTTTAAACTAAAAAGGACACAATATTAGGGAGCCATCTGGATCCAAAATATTTTTCCCCCTCTGGAGGAAGATACTCCATTGACACAAGATCAGGATGGTTAATGGCCTCCAGGAGGTCAGGTGATAGTAGGAGCACAGAAAATTGAGGCGCAGAACAAAATGCCAAAAGGGGACTTTCCTGAAAAAACAAACCAGACCAAAGAAAATAACTTAATTGCTTTGTGCTATGAAAGAGAGGTTCTGAGTAAACATGGAAGAGGTGCTGATCATTTGTAGTACAAGTGGATGTTGAAGGTCTTATATTCAGTCCATTGTTTATGATGAATATAATATAAAGGCTGTCCTTCCTTTCTTATATCATTCAATGACATTTACTGAGCACTCACAAAATTAATATATTCTGCCACATTATACGTGATTATTAATGTGCCAGGGCACTTTCTGGGTTCCAAACATGACTTTGGTAAGGTCCCTGCCCTCAAAGAACTTTTGATCTGGTGTACAATTTATTGTACCAGTAGCACAATGTAGGTTTTTCCATGGTCAAAATGGCTGCTCATTAATATCTATATTTGTATGGGTAGGGATCCACTTGAAAAACTGATGGTATCCAAAACCTTACTGAACTTAGGAGACTTGAGAAGTGATTTGTAATTGTGAAATTTAGTTGATTTTTAGCCCACATGTCCATTTGTAGAAATTTATGACTTCTTACATAAAGCAGATTTCTCCTAATTATTACATAGTAATTTATTTTTCTCAATAGAGAAAAGTAACTCATAGGTAGTCCCCAATCTAGGAATACTTTATGTTTTAGGAGTTTGTTGTTTGAAACCCAGAGCATTTTCCAGCGAAAAATAATCAATCTGATTAATGTGAGATCAAGTTCTGAGTTTTGAGGACATGCCACTGTGTTATACAGGATGGAAACAGAAGGAGAAAGAATTGTCATACTTTTGGTAATAGGCCAGTCATGGCAATATTTGAAATGTGAAGTTCGTACTAGTTTTCACCTTTCTTTCTCCATCCTTCTGATGTCTTCTGGTCTCACTGGGGCATCTCCCCCAGGCCTGTCCTAATATATAGTGAATTCATAATTGTTCATCTTCCCACCCTTCCCTTCCCCACCTCCAAACAACTCTCCTGTTTCCTCTAGTCAATGGTCTCTACCACATGGCAGGAGAGAAGTAATATGGGTGAGCTAAAGCTCAAGACTCTTAGCCCTTTAACCCTTAGGATGAATCTTTAATTGGGGAAATTTCAAGCAGTGGAGCCTGGAGCTACAAAACACATGATTTTCCTTTCAGGGACAATATTTGGGGGCAGGGCCATGCCTTTGGCAGACAGAACTTGCTGGTGTGTCTGCCCATGGGTCAGACCTCTTCATTTGATCTTTCTCAGCATCCTGCCTGAACTTCTGGACCCACTAGGGTCTTTGTGAGGAACAGCCAGGGAGCCACAGGCCCCCAGTTGAGAGGGAATTATGGTGTTTGTGGGTTTGGGTTGTTTGTAAGTATGCTGTTGGTATGCTGAGCACTGTCTACTTGGATTAGAATAAATGGAAAGAAAATAGCTGTAGCATCCTCTTATCCACACGAGTATTTGAGTTGGTGTATATATTTCTACTCATTTGTCTGCTTATCTTGGGACTGAGTTACTCCAGAGCAAGAGTCACATCTTAATTACCTTTGAATCCCCAGACCCAAGCCCAGTGTCTGGCACACAATAAGAATCATTAAGTGTTCTACAGGCGCATGCTGGATGAATTTTAGTGAAAAAGAGAATGGAAAATGCTTCTTAAAATCAGAAGGGATATGAAGAAGAAAGGGCATTAGAAAGGTCTGGGAAACAGTAAGGACTAAATAGATCAGTAGTAGAGAAAATTAACGTAGGTTATGATTACTGAACTATATGTATATGGTTTTATGTATATATAGTCCATTTATATACACATAAATAGTCTCTATATATATACATATATATATATATTCCATTCAGTTGTGTTCTGGGCAAGAACACAACCCAAAACATGGTAAGCAGCTTGGCTTATCCTCTGTTTGATTGTTCTGCAGAAATGATTACGAAATGGGTCATGCCCTCCAATAGCTCAAAGCCTAATCGCCAAGATAGAATCTGCTGCTTTCTCTCATTGAACCCAGCCTGATAGTTTAGGCCTTAGGTCCATGTGCAGTTGTTTAATTTTGCAGGTGAGTGGCATGCCCAAGGTTACTCCACAACTGAGATAGCGTGTCTGAGAGAAGACTGAAACCTTCTCCACGTAGATGGTGGCCACATTTTTCATAGTGAAGTTCAAGATTTGTGCTGGACAAAGCATTTTCATTGCTGGTAGGTGTAACAGACCAGGAGTTATAGTTAAAATGACAAAATAGAAATTTCAGGGACATTTAATAGTTTATGGAAACAACAGGACTAATATATTACCAAAGGGTCTATGCAGTAGACTGTGGTATCTGTCCTATGTCAAGTTTTGGAGTGTTGCTTTGGTTGTGTGTATTTAGAAGTGGTCTTCCCCAAACAATTCGGAGGAAGGGGGTTGTTACTGGGAAAATGGAATTCATTGAATGCCCTGCTGAGTTAATAATAAGTAGATGAATGGCCAAATAAAGCAATATATACATGGACGGCACCACCAAATATTATTAATAGAGACTTATTTACTTACATAGGATCAAGTCTTCTGTACGAAATGCATTAGGAATCCAGACTAAGAATACCGGTTAAAGTTTAGCATTTCTGGGTTGACATTTTAGCACAAGAAACACTTTACCCTCCATCTGGGAGCAAGGTATGAGGGAGACTTAGGTTCTACACCTAGAAGCTAAGTCTTCTAGACTCCCCATCTCATTCTCTTTTGTGATTGTACCACATGCCTTCTACTAAGATATAATTTGGATGTTTTCAGGTCATGTGCTATAATTCAATATGCTAATAAATTCCAAGGCAATTTGAATGGAATGATGGTTTATAATGAGGCAACTCAGGAAAGACTACATCATCTTTAGTGGAAAATACTGTCCAAAAATTCCAAATAGTTAAATGATCTTATATTTGGGTTTTGTGCTTCTTTTATGTATGTATTCTTTGCTCTGATTTTAGTTAAGTATGAAAATGTCAGACAGTAAAAACTAGGAGGATTATATTTATATAAAAGAAAGTTTAGGGAATGAGATGAGTCATTTAGCCCATGAATTAATCAGCTGTGCTTTGAGGAAATAGTGCAGGAAGGTAAAATGGAACAAATAGAAGAGAGAAGAAAGCGTGACTTCTTTTAGTCAACATACGATGGGGAAAGCGGTAGAGAAAAATTGGCTATTTGGTGAGTGATTCAGTTGAGTTCCTTTTCAGTGGTCAATGTTTAAAGTGAAATCCTAATGAGATTGATGCTGCCCTTTTTGTACGGCTCTGAGTAAAAGAGGGAAAATAGTCATAATAATTAATTGAGAGGGGTATGACTTTCTGAGTAGATAAAAACATGATAGACTATTAGATAATGAATATTTATTGCTTGATGCTTCTCAGTCTGGAAGAGACACTTTCTGAATATTTCTCCTCTTTCTAACATTTCAGCTGTCAGAATTGAATGGTTCACATATAAACTACATTGTTTTGGTTTAACTAACAAAGAGTGATAAGACATGAATTGTTTGTGACAGCCCCGAACATTGATAACAGAAGACATTAATGCCTGCAGACACAGCCTACATGGTAAAAATCTGGAAACAAAAATGCTTATTATGTTAGGCCATCGTGCTTTGACCTAGTTTTGCTTTTCTGCTTGGAAATTATGTCAATATTAGTTACATCATCCCTTCAGATGAGCAATTCCACATTCTTGTTTATTTCAGTGTCATATTATTAGTTTTGTATATTTAGTTCTGACCTCTGAGGAGCCAAACTAATCCTCATTGACTTGCATTTTCCTTTTGAAATGAGACTTCTGCATGATAAAGAGAGAGGATTTTATGTATTAACAAAACAATCTAAGATGCCTCTTCAAAGGCATTCATTTCTCCTTGATCCGGAGCTACTGCCCTCTTGAAGGTTCCTAGAGGCCATCCAGTTTTCTGCTGATCAGAATTAGTCTTTTTTTCTTTGTCTTACGGGGATGGAATAGATTACTGGGCCTAGAACTGCCATAGTTGAATAACAAAAAGTAAAACTGTGAGGCTGACGGGACATTTCCCAGCCCATCATCCTTAAATATGCCCTTTTCATGTTTCTGCTTTACTTCTTCATCCAACAGAAACGGGCTTAGCATATTTTTCCTATTTAACATTTTTATTGAATACTTTTCAAAATAAATTATTTCCTCACTTGATTTCGAACACATTTTTTTCTGTCATTTAATACTTTATATCACTAGAGGAAAGAACCATTTAATTCTTTTATACATTTATGAATTCTAATCTTCAAAGAGTGTGAGTTCTTCAAGTGATCAACTTACATCAAATTTACAAGTATAATTTACTACCAAAAGACCTTGAATGCTTTTTGGTGCACATGTTTTGGCATTCCTTATTAACAAATGTAATCAGGCAAAAGCCCACAAGAATATGTATTCCTGGTTCCTCTTTAAAAATGTACCATTTGCTCTTATTTTCTAATTAAGGCTTTGAAGGTTAAAAATCCCTTTGTTGTTAGCTCCCTTACAAGTCTCCTGCCTGAGTGCAGAAAACATAAGAAGGGAGTGTCCTCTTCAAAGCATAACCAAACCAACTAAATTTTAACCAGGTAAATTGTGGATTAGCATTGGATCATGTAAAGAAACAGTATGAAAGTAATTGGGATAGGCACAACTCCTAATTGTGTGATCCCAGGGGGCTTCAAACATTGTTTGAAACATTCACCTCAGAGATTATATTCCATGTCTGATCCTTATGCTAATTTGAATACTAGGATCCTGAAGAAAAACTTTATAGGATTTCTTGAGTCCCTAATTGGTATGTAAACATCGTCATTCCCAAGCTGCCCAAAGTTGTGAATTATAGTATACCATGTGTCTCCTGTTGTGATATCAATTTCTACAGCAATTTTTCTGATTGTTGTAGGCAAATGTAAATATATTTCCCTCCTCTTACACAAATAGTGGCCTTTCACATACATTATTCTTCACCCTGGCTTTTTTCTGCTTTACAGTATACCCTAGAGATCTTTCCATAACAGTCCACAGAGAGCTTCCTCTTTAAAAACAAAACAAAACTGCGTATCATTGCACTATGACAATGTACCATAATTGATTTGACCCTTCTCCTACTAGTCACGTGGAGTGTGTCCAATATTTTGCCATTAAAGCAATGTGCACTGAAAAACGTTGTGTTCATCAGTTTGTATGGGGCGGATGTATCTGTATTAAAAATCCCCAGAAGTGGGATTGCTGGGCCAAAGGGCAAATGCAGTTTTTAATTTTGATAAATAAATAACATTGTCTAACCAGCCTGTGTGAGAGCACTGCCCCAGAGCCTCATCAATAGAGAGCATTGTCCAACTTGTGCACCTTTGCCTATCTGATATCTGAAAAGCGGCATCTCTGTGTAGCTTTGCATTCTCTTCTGAGTGACGTTGAGTGTCTTTGCATGTGTTGAAGGTCTATTTGCATTTCTTGTGCAATGTCTGCTCATATCCTCTGTTTAGAAAAACAAAAAGAAGGCCGGGCGCGGTGGCTCACGCCTGTAATCCCAGCACTTTGGGAAGCCGAGGCGGGCGGATCACGAGGTCAGGAGAACGAGACTATCCTGGCTAACACGGTGAAACCCCGTCTCTACTAAAAATACAAAAAAATTAGCCGGGCGTGGTGGCGGGCGCCTGTAGTCCCAGCTACTCCGGAGGCCGAGGCAGGAGAATGGCGTGAACTCGGGAGGCGGAGCTTGCAGTGAGCCGAGATCGCGCCACTGCATTCCAGCCTGGGCCAAAGTGCGAGACTCCGTCTCAAAAAAAAAAAAAAAAAAAAGAAAGAAAAAAAAAGAAGAAAATGCCAGGTCTAGTACAATGATGTTTGATGGTTTTTTTTTGACAATGATAAAACTACTATTTAGTAAGAGAATCACTCCAGGCAGTAGACTTAGAAGCACACTATCAGAGACCCTTGAGTAAAGACCCTAACGTGCCACATCTTAACTGTGACCTTGGGTTGATTCCTTAAACTTCCCAAGTTTCCTCACCTGTAAAATTGAAATGATGTGGACAACTCACAAGGTTTATAGAATAATCACTAAATGAAGGATTATATATATAAATGGTATATAAATCACTTAACAGAGTATTGGTTACATACTAGGCACTTAAAAATGTTAGGTTAACTTCTCTTTTTTTAGATACAAACTGAAGGTTTCAGAGAAGGCTGGGTTTTATGGACATTTCTACCTCTTACCCTCTGAATGAATACACATCCACCCACACAGAGGCATGTAAATATACACATATGTACACACGGCGGAATAATGTCTGCAATGGCTGTAATGATTCAAAAGCATCTCTTTAGACAAATGTGTGTGTGTATGTGTGTGTGTGTGTGTGTATGCATGTGTGCATGTATATGTATAAATACCCCTGTAATGTATGAAAACTAATTTGTTGCTAAAAATGTAACCTTTTAGGACAAATTATCCTAATATGCTAAAACAACACCAAATAGTATTAAATGGACATGATCACTTATCACTACCTTTCATATTATAATCCAAAAAAGCATTTTTTTCCTTCATCTGTCTTATTCCTTACAACAATTAAACTCTTTTACAATGTTACACCCCTTATACTTACAGCTATACCTAGAAATAAAATTACACTTATACTCATGTTTATGTATTTCTGTCTTTAAAACAAAAAAATAAACAGCAGTAAATACAAAAGGTAGAAATGGAAAAAAATGCATTTTAGACGGCATGGTGGTAAGGGTTGCCACTGCTGAGGGCTGAGAATATAACACTGACCAACTCTACCACTGTGAATGAGACCATTTGGGTGATCTTGTTTCCCAGGGCTCTGTTGTTACAGAAACATAATTTTAAAAATTGTATTTTGAAATAATTACAGATCCATGGGAAGTTGCAAAAAAATGTGCTGGGCGGTCTGCACCCTTTACCCACCTCTTACCCCATCCCTAACCCCCAGAAACCAGTAATCATCTGTTCTCCATCTCTATAATTGTGCTACTTCAAGAATATAATATAAACGTAATCATACAGTATGCAATTTTTTGAGATTGACATTTTTTCCTGCTCACTTAATTTTCTAGAGGTTTATCCAAGTTGTTGCATGTATCAGTCGCTTTTTCCTTTTTATTGCTGAGTAATGTTCCTTGGTGTGGATATATGACAGTTTAATCATCAACTTGTTTAAGGACATTTGGGTTGTTTCTACTTTGGAGCTATTACAAACAAAGTTGCTATGAGCATTTGTGTGCAGGATTTTGTGTGACTGTAAGTTTCCATTTCTCTGGGATAAATGCCTAGGAGTGCAATTGCTGGGTCATATGGCAAGTACACATTCAGTTTTGTAAGAAGCTGCCAAAGCGTGTTGCAGAGTGGCTGAATCATTTTACATCCCTACCAGAAATGTATCAGTGACCCAGCTTTCTCTGCATCCTCCCCAGCATTTGATGTTGTCCCTGTTTTCATTTTAGCCATTCTGGTAGGTGTGTAGTGGTGTCTCATTTGTATTGGTTTTTAAAAAGTGCAGAAGATACTTCATAATCCAGTTTGGGTGTGTTCAATACCTCCCAGGTAAAATTCTCACACGTAATATGGGCCTATCTTGGTACATGACTGAATTGTCAAAAATATCTATGATTGCTGCATTTTTGGTTGAACCTTAACTGAAATATTGAGAGCAAAAAAGAAACTGTTGTGCAAAATACATCCGAACATAGACTGGCTTCAATTTATACTCTGAGACACTCAGAGAATTGTTACTTGCTCAAGACATGGCAGATGCATGCCCCAACACCTAACTTCACTTTAGGAATAGACACATTAGGTATCAGGAAAAATTGCTAAGACTATTTAAATCCCTCTCCCCTTTTCCAACATATTCCATTGCCTTTGCATTTGCATAAATTAAATAGGGACATGATCTGTCTCCATTGTTAATACACATGTAGATGTGTGTAAATCTACAAACATACATATACACAGACATACATACACTGGCTCTGTGGACGTCAATCCCAAATGTTCCCCAACATCCAGTCTAGATTCTCCCAGGTCAGGATTTCTCAACATTGGCACTATTGACATTTGGGGTTTCATAATTATTTGTGGGGCTGTCCTGTGCACTGTAGGATGTTTAGCTGTATCCCTGGCCTTAAGCCACTGGATGCCAGTAACACTCCCATGCCCCCAAAGTGTGACAACCAAAAATGTCTCAGCACATTGCAAAATGTCTACTGGGGGCAAAATAAACCTCCCTTTGAGAATCACTGGGGTAGGCAGAAGAGAAGGAGAATCTCAGGCTTCAGGCTACCTCACTGGATTTGCTGAAACTTGATAAGAATCTCCTTGCCAGCGGGGATCAGGTTTTGGTGCCCACCTGTTCACTTCTGATAACTACCAATCTCTAAATTTGTTTCTGCAAGTTATGGCTGAAGATTAGTGGTTAACAGAGAACGATATCAGCCTTTGTTTCTTAAAGAGCTTATACTGAATGCTTTAAAATACAAATTGGATCTGGCACTGTTGTGGTTCACGCCTGTAACTCCAGCACTTTCGGAGGCCAAGGTGGGAGGATTGCTTGAGCCAGCGAGTTTGAGCCCAGCCTGGGCAACATACTGAGACCCCATCTCTACAAAACAAATAAAAAATTAGCCAGGCCTGGTGGTGCAAACCTGTAGTCCCAGCTACTTGGGAGGCTGAGACAGGAGGATCGCTTGAGTCTGGGAGGTCAGTTCTGCAGTGAGCTGAGATGGTGCCACTGCACTCCAGCCTGGGACCTTGTCTCAAAAACAAAACAAAACAAAACAAAATAAAATAAAACACAAATTGAACATACATAATTGAAAAGCAAACTTCATGCATACCTGGTTTTGTTTTACTTTGTAATGATGTTTTATCACTTATATTAGATATCATGATTATTTTAACAGATATAAAATTTAATAGGTAATAAAATACCTCATAAAATAGGGTATATCTCCATATGCGTAGAGAATTTTATGGAGAAATTGGCACAATTCCTGGATCTTCCTCTGATTCAATGTGTTTATCTTTGAATTCTAATAGGTTTTAAAAGACATTTAAACAATTGCAAAACAGGCAAAAGAAAATATGATAGTGTTTTATAATTTAAATTATGTCTACATGGCAACAATAATTATTTTATTATATAAATTATAGAAAATGTTATGTATTTTTTAACTTTATAAATTTACCCCTACTTGATAAATAATTTATTTTGTATTTATTACACTTGGTATATAAATATATTTCTACTTTAGAATTAAAATAAGGTGAAAATAGTTATTGTTTGAAATACTGTTAAGTTGCATATTCTTATTTGTATTAGAATTAAAATATGTATCTTATATTTATATATAAATTACAAATTACCTGAAAAAAGAATAAATTATAACCTCGTGTAAAAATAAAATATTCCTGTATCAGTTGTGCAATTTAAATTCCGCTTTTAGTTTTCATTCTTTAAGTTGTTACATTTGGAAGATTTGGATAGTAGTTATCATGAACTCACTGTTATCTATGGCCCTGACAGTAAAATACGCCATTGAGTTGTACTGTAATATGAATCTCCCAGGAACGCTAAGCCAGTTCAGAATGAGGCATTCCTTTCTCAGGAATAGAGATTTATAAAGTGACCGGAGGTATCACTATTTCTAGAGGAAGGTGCACCTTGAAGTATTCTCATTCTTTTCTATGCATTTATGATCCCAGCCTACTAAACCCAAGTGACACTTCAATACAGCAAAGCGTCTTGGAAGTATATGAGTTTAATAAGAAAATTTATGAAGAAAAAATACACTGAAATGCAGACTGACCCCCAAAATAATAGGATACTTTTTTAAAAATGTAGTAGTTTCATAGCATGACAAATAATACTCAAAAATACTTTGAAAATGCGCATTTTAAAAATGCCCAAAGGGTTTATAGTAGATTATGTTGAGAGAAGGCATTGGAGGAAGAAACATTATAGCCATAAGAGCCAGGAAAATGGTCCTCCTTTGTTTACAAGGATTACAAAGAGGAATTTTAACTTCTACAGTGAAAATACAAATTACTTGTGTAGGCGAAAATCACCCTTCTTAGAGGAAATGGTACAAATTTTCTTCATATAATTTATGTTCCTCCAGGAAGTCTCTATGAAGTGATAACATTATAACTGCATGCATTCTCCTGGTGACTTCATTTAAAGTCTGTGATGTAGTAGCATCATGCACGCTTCCCTTTCCTACAGAGCCCTTATGTTCTCTGTAGACCAAGAGGTTAATTAATTTTTGGAGTTATATAGCAAAGAGTTGCCAGAACCCCAAATAACATATCTCTAATTTCCAAAATTGCCTGACAAACTCTATATTTTAAAGAAGCCATGTTATCCTTAGGATAAACCTAATAATGTCACTTTAATCCCCAGTCATGCTCATCTTTGCCTTTCTTCCAATATGTGCAAGGAATATATAAGGTGACCTTTTAAGGTTACAGTATCTTCTTACAAATTAGAGTTGATGCGCTGAGGTTATAACAGCAGCTGAGCATTCTCGAAAGCTGCAGATTGAGCCGACAGGCAGATTAGCAAGTACATAAAATGTCAGTAGAGAAAAAAATAGACTTCAATTTTTTGGCAATCCTGTTAAACAACTGTGTGAATAAGTCTTTGAAACTTGTACAATGGAAGGTTTGAATTTTCCTCAATGCCTAGCACAAAACTTACCTATCTGTTGCATATGTGCATTGCCGAATTAATTAATGGAAAGTAAAATTTTGAAACGTAACCTTGGTTATTTGTGATAAAATGGCACTTCCATGTAATGGAATGTCATAACTGAAATTGTAGGGATTTTCAGATACTGTAGCTGGTACTAAATCTCATCAGAGCCCTTCAAGTTATAACATAAGATAGCATATTCAATATGAGAAAATATATAATTGTCAGCCTTAAAAATGTATATAGCAGAGGCAATCCATTTTTTTTTCTGACAACAAAGCCTTCTAAAAGCTTTTCAAACTATACAGCTTTGAGATTTATAACTTTGAACCAAGAAAACATAATTTCAAGAAATGAAGAGAACTTCTGATTAATTCTAGTCTAAGGCAATGAAGTCCTACTAGATTTTAAAGTATTATGTTCTTCATAATTAATGTCAAGATAGGTTCCTCCCTGTGGCTCATTATTTTCTTGTAAAAAGTACATACTGCCTGTGTTTTTAAATTTCAGGTTTTCTCATGCCGCTCTTGTCTAATGATCCAGCAAGTTCAGGCATATAATACTTTTGAAGAATCTATATTTAAAGACTAATTCTTTATGCATGTGTGTCTATGTATTTTGAAATATACATATTTCAAAAGACTATTTTTAGCCTTTGGCTCAAATATTTTTTTTTAAGGAATATAATATTGAATATCTGGACAGGTTAAAAATCTCCAACATTTAACTATAAATGTTAACTAATGCTTTCCTTTTCATTTGTTAAATTGCTGCATAAATGCTTTAAAAAGTATGTTACCGTTGGCATTAAGACATCATCTCTTTCACTTACAAAATTGCACCAATCTTTGGGATTGAACCATTGTAGCTGCTTTAAGCCAAAATTCTCCCCAGCCGGGTTCCTTATCATCACTCTTACCACAGAATCTACATCATTGGGAGTTAAAGATCTTTGGTCTCAAACCTTATCCTGGTTGAATTCCTGTCATATCACCAGCAACCCCTTTCTAATGGCCCCCAGGAATGCTAGCACAACAGGGGATCTTCAGGAGGCTCCTTCCAATGAGGGACATCATTTGCAGTGACAAAGTTTGTCCTTAGATGAAATCTGTATCTCTCTCCCTATAGCTTTTACCCCTGTTTGGCCCCCTCTCTACAACACAGAACATGTGCAGTTACTCTGTTCTTTGACAGCTCTTCAAAGACAAAGCTAACATGGCCTTCTGGGGGCATTTTTTCCAGGTTAAATATGCCCAGATGTGCTTGATTTGGACTCTATCCTTTAGGATCAAGCCATGTTAGCAAGTACAAATGTCCAACATTTAAAAGAACTGTTCATAAGAGAGACTCACCAGATTAGAGGAAAGAGATACCATTCAGTTTCTAATACACAGTGACCTTAATGCCACTATTTTAAGCTCTCTCTCTGCCTGGATTGTAGAGACTTTGCCTAGTTTACCTCTGGAATAGAAATTCTGAACCTTTGCTAGTGAGTGAGCAATAACAATGACGACAGACATCTAGCTAGATACTAAGAAAAAAAGTCATGAATGACCAAAGTGTAAATTTTGTTTCTTTGCTTGTCTGATACCCCATGGCTATTTGCAATATCTTATTGTCATGCGCTAAAGGATTTAGAATATTAATCAAAGAGAAAAGGGGTTCTAAGATGGAAGAAAAGACAAAAATGTGGGCAGATAAGTAGGAAAAGAAGGGGATGAGGATTCAGGAGCTTTTTCCAGGTACTTGGAAAGTTGAAGGCAACTTAAATCATTTTTAATAATTTAAGAAATGATATCATTTTTCATTTTTATATAAAATACTAAAAATCTGGAAAATTTATAGGTAGGCACAGTGTGTTGGCAATATGCTGTTTACAGGTTGACAAAACAAGCCAGTGTCTAATGGAAAGGAAGGTTGTGAAGAGCTTAGATCTGAAACTCAGAGGCATGTCTTGTTCCACACCTCGAGAAGCACTTGGCATATACCAGGTGCTCTGTAAATATTTGCTTAGTAAATGATAGAATGAGCATGTAGTGGCATAGTGATGCCTAACATGGCATTACCCAGACTCATAGGCATCCCTAGGGACTGTAAGAAAAGTTTGTGGGCTTTTTTCAGTGTTTTGAAAAACCCAGAGGATATTGTACAATTACTTTTTCAATGATTGTTTTATCAAATACTTCTAAACCTGAGGATTTATGAAGTTAAAAGTGAAAAGGTTTTTTTAAAAATGTTATGCCAAATGAGAGAAGCCAGTCACAAAGGGCCACATATTGTATGATCTATTTACATAAAATGTCCAGAAGAGGCAAATTCATAGCTCCAGAAAGTAGATTCATGGTTGCCAGGGGATAGGGGAGGGGAGAATGCGGAATGAGTGCTAATGGGTATGGGGTTTCTTTTGGGGGTGATGAAAATGCTCTGGAATTAAGTAGTGGTGATGGTTGCAAAACTCTGAATATACTAAAACCCACTGAATTATACACTTGAAATGGATGTTTGTAATGTGTGAATTGTATCTCAATAAAGCTGTTTTTAAGAATGATAAGCATAGCATCCAAGCATTTAAAAATTTTTTTAAAAGTGGTCATTGGTGGTAAAAAAAAAAAAAAAAAAAAAAGTCAGAAACCATTTGCTTAATTGTTACAAAGATTTTATCCCAGATTAAAATACTCCAATTCTGCACTTTGGGAGACTGAGGCAGGCAGATCACGAGGTCAGGAGATCGAGACCATCTCCTGGCTAACATGGTGAAACCCCGTCTGTACTAAAAATACAAAAAATTAGCCAGGCATGGTGGCGGGTGCCTGTAGTCCCAGCTACTCGGGAGGCTGAGGCAGGAGAATGGACGCGAACCTGGGAGGCAGAGCTTGCAGTGAGTCGACATCGCGCCACTGCACTCCAGCCTGGGCAACAGAGCGAGATTCTGTCTCAAAAAAAAAAAAAAAAAAATACTCCAATTCCATTTCGCCAAAGGGAACAAGCAGAATATTCCCACAACCCTAGGGAACAGGGGTAGGCTTGGCTATTAGTCGTTCTCCTTTTTCCCCATTCCCAATAATTGGAAAAAAAAAAAAGTGTGTGTGCACACGTACGTGTGTGTATGTATACGTCTGTGTGCGTATGTGACAAGGGCAGTAGTCAGAGCAGGATCATGTGACTACCAGGATCTATGGACAACCCCACACTATTAGGGGAGAAAAGTGTCAAGCTATTTGTACTGTTCTCACAGAGCATGAATCTAGGCAAGGGGTCAGCACCCTTGTTCATAAAGGACCAGACAGTAAATATTTTGGGTTTTGTGGCCATGCAGTCTCTGTCCAAACCCCTCAGCTCGACATAGACTATATAAAGCAATTGGAGGTAACTGTGTTACAAAAAAGCTTTATTTATAGACACTGAAATTTGAATTTCACATAATTTTCACAAGTCACAAAATAATATTTAAACAATTTTTTTTCAATGACTTAAAAATGTAAGAACCATTCTTAGCTTGTGGGCCACACAAAAACAGGCAGAGGCCTGGATTTGGTACATAGGCGGCCTGTGGTCTATAGTTTGCAGAACCCTGCTCTAGGGTAATGACTGAGAAAGGGACTCTACTAATCAGCAGGTTGTTGTGAAGCACGTTACTTACCTTAAGCCAGTATACAACTTAAAGCAATAATGTTACATTATGTCTAAAGGCTAAGCTAGTGAGAGGCTAAATTATAACACTCAACTTTTTTAGCAAATAATTATGAAGCATCAGCTAATAAGACCTTTTCTTAAGAGTATTCAGAGTATAATAATGCTACCTTGTGTGGTTTGGGGATTTTTATTTTAAGTTAGGGAAGCTATGAATCTCTTGAACTTTGTCCATTAAGAAGTCTGCCAAAGCTGTGAATTTTAAAGCCATGGGAATTTTTCATTGCCCTTGGCTGCTGAATTTTAACAGCAAAGTTATTCATTAAGTCCACATTTTAAAAAAAAAGTATCAACAATGCTTCTTTATACTTTATCTGCATTTGACACACTTCCAGATAGATGATCTTTAATTTGACTAATGAGTGCATCCTTTGTTATTTTAATGACAAGTAATTTACAGAAAGAGAAAAGCTCTTCAACACGCAAGTCTCTTAAATCTGGAATTTAAAGTCCCTGATGTGCAGAAGCAGGAAGAAACAGTTGGTGTAAGACAGGGCCATTAGGACACTGGAAATGCATCCTGGGTAATGAGCCGGAAATACAAAAGGAAGAAAACAGTTGGAAATACGTTGGCCATTTTATATGACACTTTCTGGGTTTATTTTCAGGTTGGAGCACAAGTCAGAAGCTGAAGAACTTGGAGATTTTGGGGAGCATATGTCCCACCCTTCCCAACCCCCAAGTATCCAAATATCCCCTTTGGTTCTATCAGAGAAGTATTAAGATTTATTAATTAAAAGAAAAATTAAAGTTATAAATGTTCACTAGGAACATAAGGAGAATTCAAAAAAATAAAATGTTGAGCTCACCACAGTTTTCAGCAGAAATTTTACTCTTTTTTTTCTTTGTTGAGATGGGGTCTCACTATGTTGCTCAGGCTGGCCTCGAACTCCTGGGCTCAAGCAATCTTCCCACCTCAGCCACCCAAAATGCTGAGACTACAGGCATGCCACTGTGCCCAGCTAAATTTTACTCTTTAACTGATTTTTCAATGCATAAATAAATGAATAAGTGAGTAAGTACTTACTGAGGACACAGTTTTCAACCAAACCCTGTAGATACTCAGGATGAATTAAGCATGGGCCCTGCCTTCATGGGGCTTAGGGTTTACTCAACTTTACAGAAAACCCAGAAATATCCTAACAAATGTGGCAACTGAAGAACTTTATTCCTAATCCTAAAACTCACTTTCTTTATTCTCAGAGTAATGGGTACAGCATTCTAATGTCAAATCATTGTTTCCATGTTATACAATACTCTTAATTGTCGAGGCTAAAGTCTGCCTTAAGGAAGGGTGACAATGGCTTTGTTCTGATGATAATAGAAGAGATAAAAAGATTATTTACAAAGCTACAGCCTCTGAAAAATTGGAAGTATTTTATACAAACAACCACCTCAGTTCTTCTCACAGTGATATTTAAGTGTCTGTGCGTGCTGGTTTCTGTTATATGGGTCTTTACCATTTTCATTCCTCCTTGCAGCTCTATGAGTTAAGTATTACTATTATTCTTTTACAAATGAGGAGCGTGAGGCCTGGAAAAATTTAAAAACACGCAGAGGTGATAAAATACTGGGAAAGTTTCATATTCAACCATGTCTGATGCTTAATCCTTTCCTTCTCTTTCCACCATAGCATATGATCATGGCATATCATCACTGTTTCTGTTTCCCCTATAGAAAATTCAGGAAAATTAACACATGGAAGAGTATTCAGACTTTCACTTTTCTTCTTACATAATCTTTGAGCAGCCCATTATAGGAAAATAAGGGCATTGGAGATTTGAAGAGGCAGAATGGACACGTTCTAGATGTAGAAAGAAAAGTTCTAAGCGGGTAAAAGACAACCAGAGTGAAATACACCAGATGGATGCTTGACTTGGAGAAGATGCTAAGCACTAAATAAGCCAGGTGGTAGAGGGTGTGAAAGCAGAGAGCCCTGAGAAATTGATCATTAAGCGGAAGGTGATTAAAATCTTCCTAAGGGACAATTGGTCAGAGCAGAGGTCAAGAGCTAGGACTTGTCTGGCAAGACTTATTGTGGATTCTTGAAGGGTTAAGAAGTCAGTCAGAGGCCCGGGATTGGACACTGTATTTGAACTGATTGTCACTCACCAGAATCTGTGATCTAGGAGACAGACATTGCCAGGATGCCCCCCATCAGGATGGTCATAGAGAAGGGAAAGTGTGTTCATTTACTATTGCTGCATAGCAAATTAGCACAAATGTACAGATTAAACCAACACCCCATTTATTAGCTCGTGGTTCTGTAGGTTGCAAGTCTGGGTGGCCCAGCTGTGTTCTCTGCTCAGGGTCTCACAAGACTGAAATAGAGCTGTTGGCCAGACGAAGCTCTTATCTGGAGGCCCTAGGGAAGAATTTGCTGCCAAGCTCGCTCTGGTTGGCAGAATTCACTTTCTGGCAGCTGTAAGACTGAACTCCTTGATAGCTATAAGCTGTGGTCCACTCTTTCTAAGGGACATCTGCATTCCTTCTTAAGTGGCCATCTCCAATCTCAAAGCAACAGCACATTGAGTCCTTCACACACATGGAATCTCTCTAAATTCCTCTTTCATCAGTCAGGAAACGTTCTCAGCAGTTAAGGGTTCATGTGATTAGGTCAGGCCCACCTGCATCATCTCCCTTTCTAACATCAACTGTGCTCTGTAACACAACACAATCCAAGGAGTGATGTCACATCCACAAGTTCCAGGGATTCAGGTGGACATCTTTGGGCTGCCATTTTAGAAAGTCTGCCTACCACAGAAGGTGATGAAGAATCTCAGCTCCTGCCTTGCTCCTTGGTGAGCTGTGTGGCCTGTAATAACAGCAGCTTTGTGGAAAATTGGCCCACCCTCTCCTAGGGTTAAAGGGCCAAAGGGAAGTTTTGTGACTTTTTCTTCCTCTTCTGACACTGGCTTCTTCCTCTAAGGAAATCTGCTTCTTTTGGTGTTCTCTTCTTTCCTTGACCATCTCCTGGTGTTGGTGCCAAGAAGCACTGGAGGGCAGGTGGTCCATCAATTTAGGGCAACTGAAGGTTTTGAGATCAAGGTATACTGGAGGCCCAGACATCACAAGAGGGCAGCACAGAGCAAGAGCTGATAAATGTTGAGATGCAGACTTAGCAGGCCCTAGCCCTTTCTGAGATGATGTGTTCATCTGCCCTCAAAACATCCTCTCACTCAACATGTGCCTCCTAACCCAGACCCCAAGGAGTCTTTAGTAAGAACTTGGCAGATATCACATGTGCTGACCATGGGGATATCACAAAACATCAACTCTCCAAAAATCTGCTTCTTGGAACCTTGGTTTCTGCAACTATAAGAAATGAGTTAAAAATTTATTCAAGGTTGATAAATTTAAAATGGAAAAAATCATCTTCTGAATTCTAGCAATATGAAGGCCACTTTTTACAAGTTTGATGCTGTAGTGCAGTGTTTACAACCTATTTTCATTTTCAACCCCGTCACAAGGAGCCTGTTGAAACATTTTTTGCTAATTGCTCCTTGCTTGAAATTTTAATACCACAAATATAGTATATATCTATTTATGTATATCTGTGCTTTGTGCATAAAAAGAGTAAGGTTTTTTGTTTGTTTGTTTGTTTTTTGCCACTGAGAACTAGTTTTCTCCCTCTTGTGGGCAATATTGCCCCTATTGACAGTGCATGTTATAATGGGGGAAAATTGCTAACATTTTAATATTTAGTAAATCTTCAGCTTATATAGTCTATTTGATTTGGAAGGTGGCTGTAATACTTTAGTTGTACTAAAAGGTACTTAAAATTAATCTTGAAAAGTCAGAAGAGTCTTTAAACATGAAAAATCACCCAATATATTTATTTAAAATAACAACTTGCAAAACAAAATGTAAAGTCTGATCCCATTTTTGTGGCTAAGAGGTACAGAAAATGACTAGAAAGATCAACCTGTGGAATGTTGCTTCTTTGCAGTTAGATCCTTCTATAGGTGTTTTGCTCTTTAGGAATGTTATAAATATTCACCAATATACATTATACATATGTGTAATAAATACATATTATATTCATGTCAAGAAGAATACTATTTAAAAAGTTAGCCATTCTCTCTCTTTTTTTTTTTTTTTTGCCTTCAACATTTAGGATTAATGGGCAGTATAAATTCAATCATTCACATGTAGCAAAAGGAGAAATATTTCACATGGCCCATTCATGACTCCTTTAGATCTCTAGAGGGCTTCAAGCCTCAAAGTTTATTGTTGCATTCTTCTTAATTCTGGTTGAATGCATGTACATTATTTTCTGCAAAGAAATACCACCCACTAAAGACTGTTCCTTCTCTTCTAACAGGGTTTTGGTGTCCCCAGGGCTCCCTTAGTCCTATTTACTTTGGATATTTCAGGAGTTACTGTAGGTTTAACTGTGGTGAGTCCTTAAGCCCTCTTTTTAAATTCATAAACTGTCTCTAATCTTAGCAAAATGTCAGGTTACACTTTTGAGAGGTTTGGGAACTTGACATTTTGTAGCCCAGTTGGGGTGTAGGCTGCTTCTATTCTGAGCACCTTGTTCCAATTTATGTCAGGAGGAATTATATACAGGTCAGGGCTGGGAGCAGGTTATAATTAATGAGGTGGACAAGTGGATTTTTAATGTTTCATGAAATAAAATGGAAATCACATGTGCTTGGAACTGTTGTATGTTTTAAAATATTTACATTTATTCTAGTAAACATTAATTATAACTGATATATTTCTCCTATGAACTCGCTAACTGTGAGGTCACAAGCCATTGTTCACTGAGTAGAAAGAATGGATGACAAGCTAGTTACAAGAAAAAAAACAGTACTTGGGCGGATATTGGTGAGTGAACTCATGGAAGTAATCCAGTCTTAGGTCTTTCTCCTAATTTTCTCTTATGTTTAAAGCACCCCCTTGCCAATATGATCCAGATGTCAGTCCTTCTAAGACAGAACTGGGAGGGTTTAGCCTGTGAAATTTCTGAATAGCTCCTGGTGAAGAAGGAACACATGACCAATGTTTAACTATTCGTCTTTTCAAAATTAAAGTTTAGAAGTAGTTGAAATACTGCCAGAATCTACAGCTTCCACATTTTATTCATATTAGTATATCAAAAATTTCCAATTCCTTGAAGCTGTAGCAGCAATATGTTGCTGAGGAAAGAATTTTTTTTTAAAAAAATTTGTACTTGTAATTGACACCTAATAATTGTACATATTTATGGGGTACAATGTGATGTTTCAGTACATGGATACACAGTATAATTATCAAATCGGGGTAATTACCACATCCATCATTTTAAACATTTATTATTTCTTTGTGGTGACAGCAGTCAAAATATTCTCTTCTAGCTGTCTTGAATATAGATTACATTGTTATTTGCTGTAGTCACCCTACTGTGTGATAGCACATCAAAACTTACTCTTCTTGTCTAACTTTGTCTACCTATTGACCAATCTCTACCCATTCCTCCCTTCCCCCGTACCCTCAGCAGCCTCTGGGAACCACTATTCTACTCTCTACTGCTATGAAATTGACTTCTTTAGATTCCTCATGTGAGTGAGATCATGTGGTATTTATCTTTTTTAATGTTTTTAAAATTTATTTTCTTTTATTTATAATTTGAATTTTTATCTTAGATTCAAGGGGTAAATGTGCAGGTTTGTTACATGTAGTAATTGTCTTCTGTGCCTGACTTATTCCACCTAACATAATGTCCTCCAGGCTCATCCATGTTGCCAAAAATGACAGGATTTCATCCTTTTAGTGGCTGAATGGTATTCCATTGTCCTAATCATCCCCATAAAGAAATTGTTTTCTTTATCCTTTTGTCTGTAGATGGGCACTTAGGCTGATTCCATATCTTGACTATTGTGAAGAGTGCTGCAATAAACATGAATATGCGGATGTGTCTTCGACATGGTAATTTCACTCCCAGAAAGAGATCTTTAAGAGTCAGAAAAACCCAGATTCTAAACTGGTCTCTGCCATGTGCCAGTTGTGTGGCCCTGGAGAAGATGCTTTAACTCTGTGTCTCAGTTTCCTCATCTGCAGAAGGGGGAAAATGATACCCACTATTTAGGGATTGGGTAGGGATTAGACCCAATTTGTATAAAGTGCCTGGCATATTGTAGATATTTTTTTAAATGCCAGTTATGGATATATGAAGGAAAGCTCCAAAAAATGAAATTCAAAGGAAGCCTTATGTAAATTGCATCACATGTCAACCATTTGGGTGTTAAGAATATTGATGCATTCTTTATTTTGCCTAGAATTCGTCACTCCCTAAATAAATATTATTTCCACTAAGTCACCAAATTTTATATATATTCTTTGTCATGTATGGTGAAGAATTAATACAAGTGCGCTACTCTATTAGGGTATAACAGTTACCTAAGTAATGTATCATGAGACCTTTTTGCCCTTTTCTAAGGAAAATAAGTATTTATTGGAAGGACAACTTCACACAGAGTCAGCAGGTAATAATCCGCAGTACTTCCCGATGCTGCTTCTATGGGCTGGAAGAGTGTTTGGTGGTTCTATATGGCACAGGGCTACTTGTCCATACCCTTGACCCAAGGATGTCAGGTGCACCCAATCAACCTGGAAATCACTGTGGTGACAGAAGTTGGGGCCCAATCACCCTCAGGGCCTTGACACTGATTTTGAGTATACCAGTTTGGAAAGTCTCTGCAGAATTCCCCAAGACATTAAGTTTATAATATCCCTTGAGGGGTCCTTAGAAAGAAAAAGTGCCTATGTTTTGGTGTCATTATCGTTCTTCAGGGCAAGGCTTGGTGAAAAGATACTGAGAGAAGACAGTACAGATAGAAGGACAAAGCGAACAAAAATAAGGACCCACTGATTTTATCTTTGCAAGCTCTAAACTGAGTTACAGATTGAGATCTAAAATATATACTCAATACATGCATCCTCAAAATATTCTTCACACATTTGTGCCCAAGACATACTAGTTGATAATATTAATACATAAATATATATACACACACATATATATGCCTTACAATACAGTCCTATTTTTAGTGTGTAACAACTGTACTATTTTCAAAATAGTCATCGGCACAAACACCAGTACCATGGCTAAATCTGACAGCATTGATCTTTTGTCCCTATAAGAATATCTTTTGTAGGCCCATAAGTGAGAGATGGCAGATCTCCTCAGCTTCATTCAGTCCTTTATGGAAATATTTGTGAAAACCCTACTGTGTGCTCAGTAGCTATCAGAGTTCTTGGCTTATAAAAGATTTCAAAATAAATTTGCCTAGTATTGCTTTGGGGGATGAGGGCTTGGTGATATCTTCCTCTCCCCAAAAGAAAAAGTGTGTGTGTGTGTGTGTGTGTGTGTGTGTGTGTGTGTGTGTCAGAGGGACAGAGACAGAGGTAGAGAGACAGAGTGTGACAGTGTGTGGGTATTCAGAGAGAGAGCATGAGTCCTGGTCTTATCCTTATCTTCCCTCATACAATGCAAGCTATTTGGAATTGTAGAGCTGGAAGTGATCTTAGCTAACATTTTCCCAATCTCCTACCCAATACAGGAGCTTCTTCTACAATAACCTTCATCAAAGGGTGGAACGCTAAAATGTAAGACTAGAGGTCTCTTCTTGTTGGGCAATAATTTGATTCAATTATGGTGTCATTATTTGGTAACTCAGGTGGCACAGTATAAATTTCTGTGGGAAATTGGAATGGGGAGCCCAAGCTGGACTGGTCGTGACTGCACCATGGAAGGACATTTGGGACCAGTCTTGAGCTGCCATTATGTTCCACTGGGAAACTAAACACTAGTGCTTTCTCAATTAGTTTATGTATTTCTCAAAGTATTCCATAGTCTTTAGTTTGTGCTAACAAAATTGATCGGAAGTACTATATTAAAATTATCATTCATTTTTTATTCTTACTGAACAGCAGTGAGAAAAGCAGGAATCTTGGTCATTTTGTTTAGCATGTAAATGCACAAAAACCTCAGCTTACCTGAACTTTGCTAAAATATCAAACCTTTATTAACCACAAGTTTTCTACATTATACTTTTCCTAAAGATTTGTAAAATACAAGGAAGAAGGTGGTATTATGAATTACTGTAAAAATCCATGGTCATGGATACAATTATACATTCAAGTCAATCTCCTACGTCATCTCTATTTATGATCAAATGAAAAAAGGTCTTTTTAATGATGATCTCAAGGAAAAATAAGATTTGAAATTACCTCAAACCTTTCAATTAGATCCAATATGTGATTTGTAGTTATGCAAGTAAAGTGGACTCAAGCATTGTAGAAATGTTTCAATTAGGATTTTTTTTTTAAGTTTTCTATTTGGGGTTCAGTTAACCAGAAAATTAAATTAACCAGTACTCTCTCATTTCCAAAGAATTCCGGTTAATTGAGATTTGATCGTATTTTTATTGTCATCTTTGTTCCCACGTGGAAATTAATTCCATTTCAGACTTATTTCTTGGAGGGTGTTTAGCATAGTTATCACCTTAAATGAGTAGGGTAGGGTGCGTAGGGTGGCTTTTCATTTTTGGATTTTAATTATTACTCTCTCTATACATGTATATATGTGTGTGTGTATATATATACATGTATGTATATACGCATATATATATATATGTGTGTATATATATATATATATATATATGAAAAAGAAAGAGCTTGCCTTGGCAGAAGTGTTTAAAGAAACATGAGTAGTTAATGCCCTCACTGTGATTTGACTTCCATCTTCCTTTTTTTAAGCACATTTTTCATTTTTTCCCCCTTTAAACCTGCCATTTAGAGCTGAAAAGTATTTTTCAAGAAATGGAGCAATGCTTTCTATCCCATTTATTAAAGTAATGCACAGAAGGAAATGCACCGTGGTAAAAACAATTTATACGAGAAGTGATAATGTTTCCCTAAAGATAACCAGGAAGTGAGGAGGAGAAAAAACCCCTCAAATAGCAAAGAGAGGCCAGATGGTCTTTTTTTTTTTTTTTTTTAATGCAGTCCCTAAGCAGGAAATTTTGTTTGATTAAGAAGACACTGGTCTTGATTTTCATTCAGCAGTTTTGAGGAACTTTTTTTAATGGGGACACACACACACCCACACACACACACACACACACACACACACACCCCACAAGCCATTTTCATTCAGCCAAATTATCATTTGTGCTATTGTAAGCAAGATTCTGCTGATGAAAATGTGAAGTCTTAATGATAAAGAAGAAAATGAGTTCCCAAGTCTCAGTTATGAAAGAACTTGGAATTTACCCACTGCCCTAAAGACCCTCGATCATTACCATATCCATCATATTGTTGTAAGGTCTGGTGTTTTGTTTTGTTTTCTTTTGATAGCCTGGAATGGAAGAAAGACTGTGTACCACAGTGGCTAACTAGGGTTTTGTGAGATACAGGGTAGACCCGGGGGAAAAAATAGAGGTTTTGGAGTTCAACACCCCAGGGGGCTAATGTGCATAAAGCGACTGCTCCAAAGGACCTGAGTTTAATCCTTGGAGCTGCCAATCAGGATCAGGATGAAGAATCACCCATGCAAAGAATTGCTTCTGGATGCTGATAGGCAGGGAGGTGAAGGGGGGGGAGGTGGGAAGGGGGAACGGAGCACCCCTCTTTGGACTGTGATGTTTTGGCAGTCGGTGCTTGGAGGAGGGTAGCTGGCAGTGGCTCCGGCACAATAAAGCTCCCTTCGGTGAAGTCACCAGCATCCTGGCCATCGTCTGGCACCCTTTGCCCAGCACCTCTGGAGTGTGCAATTTCCCAGTCTTTATTCTAAGGATGAAAATGACTAAAGTTGTGAAACTAAGTATTTGCATCTGTTTCAAAGAGAAAGAGTCACTTGGAATTTGGAATGGAAAGAATAGATTTAGACAACTGGCAGAATTGTTCGGAACTATGCCCTGAATCAAGAGACCCTGTTGACTTATATAAGGACAAGCTAAAGGAGCTATGTAAAAGAGAGAACCGACATATCTTTACCATGAAGATGACAAATCAGGCATTCAAATTTGTTTTTTCAAAAATGAAATGTGTTCTCATATAGTTGTCTGATACTTTCTCCAATTAGTATTCATATTTATAGTCAAAATAAGTATAACTTCACTTTAATATAGCTTAGCCGCCTTGAAAGCTCACTGTTTTTAAAGCTAGATTTTTTTTGTAAGTGAATTTTTAAGCCTTAGATTGCATCTTAAGTACTGAGTTCTTTTAATTTTGCCTTTTTTTTAATGTTTAAAAGCCAGCTTCTTGTCTAATTTGATTCAATGGATAAAATGTACAGGATGAAACTCACACTTAAAATGCATTTCAATGAGAATTAAATTGTTTAAAATGAAACTTTTTTCCTTTAAATTTTAAATAAACAAATAAGATGCAAAGCAAAATAACAACAAAAAACTCTTAAGTCAACTCCCTAAGGTCATGCCTTTTGATATTAACTCCAAACTCATGCCTTGTATTCGTGTTTTACAAATTACATTTATAATTTATCTCAAAGATAGCAAGGAAGCATACTTTGATAATATAAGAAGAATCTCTCAGACTTTAGCCTGCCTTGAGAATATGTTTTAAAAGCCATTAGGAGCTTCATAGCGTTTATGGGATTTGTTCTTATATAGAGTACATTTTTTTTTACATATATTTTGGGCAGAATTCTTAAGTCTCCAAATAAACAGTTTAAATCTTGGCTTTTAGGCCAAAAAGTCTTTGGGTTGGGAATAACTCACCCTCAGAAGACTACTTGCTTTATAACCCCTTCCCTGGAACGCTGCGACCCTGTCCTCCCACAAACCTTATTTGCTTCACTGTGGAAGAGTGGCACAGGGCACCCACCACCCAGACTTCCCAAGCTCTGCTCTTGGTCTCTGCTATAGCTACAATAGCAACTTTATTCTCCTACAACTGAGAGAAGAGAGACAGACCCTCTCATATTGTTTTATATTGTTTTATACTCAGAAAAGGAAAGAGAAGCAAAACTAAAGGCAGGCAGCCCAGCGCCTAGGAACCAGACCCGAAACCAAGGAACCAGACCTGAAACCAGGCCTGGGCCTGCCTGACCTAAGCCTGGTAGTTAAAATTCCACCCCTGACCTAGCAACTGATGTTATCTGTAGATTATAGAAAGACATTGTAAAACTTCCCAGTCTGTTCTGTTTCACTCTAACCACCAGTGCATGCAGCCCCTGTCACGTACCCCCTGCTTGCTCAATCGATCACGACCCTCTCACGTGGACGCCCCCTTAGAGTTGTGAGCCCTTAAAGGGGACAGGAATTGCTCACTCCGGGAGCTCGGCTCTTGAGACAGGAGTCTTGCCGATGCCCCCGGCCAAATAAACCCCTTTCTTCTTTATCTTGGTGTCTGAGGAGTTTTGTCTGCGGCTCGTCTTGCTACATTTCTTGGTTCCCTGACCAGGAAGCGAGGTGATTAACAGACAGTAGAGGTAGCTCCTTAGGCGGCTTTAGCCTGCCCTGTGGAACATCCCTGCGGGGGACTCCAACCAGCCCGAGCGACGTGGATCCTGAGAGCGCTCCCAGGTAGGCATTTGCACCAGTGGGATGCCTCACCAGAGCCGTGTGTGGCAGGCCCCCGTGGAGGATCAACGCAGTGGCTGGACACCAGGAAGGAACTGGCACTTGGAGTCCAGACATCTAAAACTTGGTAAGACTAGTCTTTGGAACTTGCCCACTTCATTTGAGTGGAAGCGTGGCGTGATCACCCACGGCATGCCTTTATTGGCACTTTGGTTTTGGTTTTGACTTGGTTTGAATTGTTTGACAGGACTGGTCTTGGGAACTTGCCCACTCCATTTGAGTGGAAGTGTGGCCTGATCACCCACGGCGTGCCTTTATCAGCACTTTGGTGTTGGTTTTGGTTTTGACTTGGTTTGAATTGTTTGACAGGACTGGTCTTGGGAACTTGCCTACTCCATTTGAGTAGGAACTTGCCTACTCCATTTGAGTGGAAGCATGGCCTGATTACCCACAGTGTGGCAGTACCGGCACTTAGGTTTTTGTTTTTGACTTGACTTGGATTGCTTGATACTTGGATTGCTTGGATTGCTTAGTTTTGGTTTTGACCTGGCTTGGATTTCTGGATACTCTAATTTTGGTTTTGATTCTGGTTTGGTGTAAACTGCAAAAGTGTGTGTGTGCCCTTTTTACCTGTTCTTTGTTTTGTGGTGTGTGTGTGGTGTGAGTGTGGTGTTTTGTCTTGAAGAAGCATGGGTCAGGCACAAATAAGCCCACCCTACTAGGAACTATGTTGAAAAATTTCAAGAAAGGATTTAAGGAAGACTATGGAGTACTATGACACCAGGAGAACTTAAAACTTTGTGTGAAATAGACTGGCCAGCATTAGAGGTGGCTTGACCATCAGAAGGAAGCCTAGACAGGTCCCTTGTTTCAAAGGTATGGCACAAGGTAGCCTGTAAGCCAAGGCACCCAGACCAGTTTCCATACAGTGACACTTACAGCTGGTTTTAGATCCCCTTACCCCCTACAGTAGTTAAGAGAACAGCAGCATAAGCGGCTGGCAGAGGCAAGGAAAGACCAGCAGACAGAAAGAGGCAGAAAGAGAGGAAGAGACAGAGGCAAAAGGAAAGTCAGAGAGAGACAGAGACAGAGACAGTCAAAGAGAGAAAGAAAAAGAGAAAGAGAGAAATATGCAAGTAGTTAAAAAAAAAGTATACCCTATTCCTTTAAAAGCCAAGGTAAATTAAAAACCTATAATTATTAATTAAAGGTATTCTCAGTAACCCTGTAACACTCTAATACTACTTTGTTGTCAGTGTAAACAAGGGCGTATCCCGAAAGCACTGAGGCCTTCCTATCAAAAATCCTTAACCCGGTAACCCGCAAATGGCCCAGATGCATTCAATCTGTAGCGGCAGCTGCTTTGCTAACGGGGAAAAAAAAAATTTATGCAAAAAATGTTGTATAATTTAAAAGTACTGAGTACTATTGAAGAAACAGTTTATGTGCAAGGTGTATAAGAAAAGTAAAATATACCTTTGGTAAAAGGATTATAAGGAGGCATAAGAATGTGAATTTTTACCTACATTAAAAGGTTAAAAAAATTATTGTTTTGAAAGTTTAAGCAAGTTTTAAAACATTAATTGTAAAGAAAATTCTGTGTGTAAACATATTAGCTAAAGTTAAAAAGGTATCATCCAGTTTTTCTGTGAACTGGACATTAAAATAAAAATGCAACAGGTTTTTCTTGAAGCACCAACCTGCTCTTTAACAAAAATTATGAAAGGTTAAAAAGAGTATATAAAATCTTGCTTATGGTCAGACATTAAAAATTAGATAAATATGTCTACAAGGTTTTATTAAAATTAAGTTTAACATTAATAACACACTAATATAAAGGTAAAATTTAGCTTATCTAGTATAAAAATCATACAGAAAGCATTGTTAAATGTAAAATGGTATTTGGCTTTCTTTGGTCTAAAAACTAATAAAAATAGGTGCTAAAGGAAACATTCATTTTACTAGAAGATCATAAAAGTTAAAAACTTAAAACAAACTTTGGCAATTAAGACAGCATACCAGGATGCAAATGCCTGGTTGGAATGGATCAAATATTCCATCTGCACGTTAAACAAAAGCAATTGTTATGCTTGTGCACATGGCAGGCCAGAGGCCCTGATTGTCCCCCTTCCACTAAGGTGGTCCTCCAGTCGACCAGGCGTGGGCTGCGTGGTAGCTCTTTTCCAGGATTCCACAGCCTGGAGTAATAAGTCATGCCAAGCTCTCTCTGCTATATTCCAAAGTCCGGCATCCTGCGGGTCAGCCCCTGAGGGCCGTCCAGCCTGCGTCTCCCAACACTAAGTTCACTTCGTGTCTCTCACGACAGGGAGGAAACTTAGCATTCCTTGGAGACCTGAAGGGATGCAATGAGCTTAAGAATTTTCAAGAGTTTATCAATCAGTCAGCCCTTGTTAATCCTCACGCGGATGTGTGGTGGTGTTGTGGTGGACCTTTACTGGGCACTCTGCCGAATAACTGGAGTGGCACTTGTACTTTAGTCCAATTGGCTATCCCTTTCACCCCGCATTTCATCAACCAGCAGGAGAAAAAATAAGACACTGTAAAGTGAGAGAAGCCCCTTATAGGTCTTTCAACTCTCATGTCCATCTAGACGCAATTGGAGTCCCATGAGGAATACCAGATCAATGTAAAGCTTGAAATCAAATAGTTACAGGATTTAAGTCAATATTTTGGTAGATGACAGTTAATAAAAATGTAGATTAGTAAACTACGTCTATTACAACCAACAGCAGCAAGCTTTTCATGACTTAAAAGAAAAACTCATGTCGGCCCCAGCCCTGGGGCTACCTGACCTAACAAAACCCTTTACACCCTATGTGTCAGAAAAAGAAAAAAATGGCAGTTAGAGTTTTAACCCAGACTGTAAGGCCCTGGCCAAGGCCAGTGGCCTATCTCTCAAAACAACTAGACGGGGTTTCCAAAGGCTGGCCCCCATGTCTAAGGGCCCTAGCAGCAACAGCCCTGTTAGCACAAGAAGCAGATAAGCTAACTCTTAGGCAAAACCTAAACGTAAAGTTCCCCCATGCTGTGGTGACTTTAAGAAATACCAAAGGACATCATTAGCTAATGAATGCTAGACTAACTAGTTACCAAAGCTTGCTCTGTGAAAATCCCCGCATAACAATTGAAGTTTGCAACACCCTAAACCCCGCCACCTTACTCCTGGTATTAGAGAGCCCAGTTAAACAAAACTGTGTAGAGGTATTAGACTCAGTTTATTCTAGTGGGCCCAACCTCCAAGACCATCCTTAAACATCAGCAGACTGAGAGCTGTACGTGGATAGGAGCAGCTTCGCCAACCCTTGCAAAGTGACTCTGAAGAAGACGACAAGCCCTGCTTCAGTCACACCCGGAAGCTAACTGGTCCACGCACAGCTGAAACATGAGGAAACTCATCGCAGGACTCATTTTTCCTTAAAATTTGGACTTGTACAGTAAGGACTTCAACTGACCTTCCTCAGACTGAGGGCTGTTCCCAGTGTATACATCAAGTCACTGAAGTAGGACAAAAGGTTGCTACAGTCCTATTATTTTACAGTTATTATAAGTGTACTGGGACTCTAAAAAAACTTGTTTGTATAATGTTACTCTATACGAGGTATGTAGCCCGGGAAATGACCAACCTGATGTGTGTTATGACCCATCTGAGCCTCCCATGACCACAGTTTTTAAAATAAGATTAAGGACTGAAGACTGGTGGAGGCTCATAAACGATACAAGTAAAGTGTTAGCTAAAACAAAACAAAACAAAAAAAGAAGTGCCCAAACAAGTCACCTTGAAATTCGATGCCTGTGCTGTCATTAATAATAATAAGTTAAAAATAGGATGTGGTTCTCTTAATTAAGAAAGAGGCTATATGGCAGAAAATAAGTACATTTATCATAAATTAAGACTGTGTAAAAATAAATGTGGATACTGGTCTTGTGTCATTTAGGCTACTTGGATTAAAAAAAAAAAGAAAAAATCCTGTCCACCTTCAGCAAGGGAAAAGTGGCCCTTCCTGTACCAGTGGTCAGTGTAAACCCTTAGAACTAGTAATAACCAACCCCCTTAATCCTCGCTAGAAAAAAGAGGATCGTGTAACCCTAAAAATTGATGGAGCTGGACTGGATCTTCAAGTAAACATCGTGGTTTGAGGAAAAGTTTATAAACACTCTCCTGAGCCAGTATTTCAAACCTTCTATGATGAACTGAATGTGCCAGTACCAGAAATTCCAGGAAAAACAGGAAATTTGTTTTTGCAATTAGCCGAGCATATAGCCCAGTCTCTCAGTGTCACTTCGTGTTATGTATCAGCACAAGTGTACTATGTGAATCATTATCAATCTATTGCACAGGAAGACATAAGTAGCAAAAAGAAGAGTGAGAATTCCCACTAATAAAAAGTGAGAGTCTCAAAGGGGGGAAATGAGAGAAGAGAGACAGACCCTCTCATATTTGTTTTATATTGTTTTATACTCAGAAAAGGAAAGAGAAGCAAAACTAAAGGCAGGTAGCCCGGCGCCTAGGAACCAGACCTGAAACCAGGCCTGGGCCTGCCTGACCTAAGCCTGGTAGTTAAAATTCCACCCCTGACCTAGCAACTGATGTTATCTATAGATTATAGAAAGACATTGTAAAACTTCCCAGTCTGTTCTGTTTCACTCTAACCACTGGTGCATGAAGCTCCTGTCACGTACCCCCTGCTTGCTCAATCGATCACGACCCTCTCATGTGGACCCCCCCTTAGAGTTGTGAGCCTTTAAAAGGGACAAGAATTGCTCATTCAGGGAGCTCGGCTCTTGAGACAGGAGTCTTGCCGATGCTCCCAGCCGAATAAACCCCTTTCTTCTTTATCTCGGTGTCTGAGGAGTTTTGTCTGCAGCTCATCCTGCTACACAATTGCCTCTGCGATTATTTTCCTTCTAACCCTTTCTTAAAGTGATGGGCTCTAAAAATCATGATTCAGCTGCTATTGCAATTTTACCTAGCCAGTGAATTTATTTATTTTGAGGTGCTTTTTGATATTATTGTCATTGTCAAATGACATTATGACATTTCAAAAGACATTGGCTGTCAGCCAGTGGGATCGAGTCTTAACTCATCTTTGGTGCTCACCGGTCATAAAGCTGTAGTCACATGTGTTTATTTCCCCCAGCACTCTTCCCTCATTTCCTTCCTTTCCTTCCTGAAATTTCCTCTTCTAATGGTGCAAAAGCTGGTGAGTAAGTACTGACAAAACCAATGCCTCTTCCAATGTCTCTATTCATTTCCTTCCTGTCCATCCCTATAAACCTTAACTGTACATCCATGGTTATTTTCAACTTTGAGTTAACATCCTAGAATCAAACACTTAAGATATTCAGGTAATTCTGAATACCATATGCTACGGTTTGAATGTGTCTCCCAAAATTCATTTGTTGGAAACTTAATCCCCAATGCAGCAGTACTGGGATGTGGGGCTTAATGGTAAAGCCCTTATGAATGGATTAATGCTGCTATTAAAAGGGTTTGTGGAAGTGGGTTCTTCCTCTCCTGCTCTTTTGCCATGTGAGGACATAGCATTCCTCCCTTCCAGAGGACACAGCCTTCAAGGTGCCATCTTGGAAACAGAGATACCAGGCCCTAACCTGCTCTCTCTTCTTTTTTTTTTTTTTTTTTTTTTTTTTTTTTTTTTAGATGGAGTCTCAGTCTGTCACCCAGGCTGGAGTGCAGTGGCACGATCTCTGCTCACTGCAACCTCTGCTGCCCGGGTTCAAGCAATTCTCCTGCCTCAGCCTCCTGAGTAGCTGGGATTACAGGCGTCTGCCACCGCGCCCAGCTAATTTTTGTATTTTTAGTAGAGACGGGGTTTCACCATCTTGGCCAGGCTGGTCTTGAACTCCTAATGTTGTGATCCACCCGCCTCAGCCTCCCAAAGTTCTGGGTTTACAGGCATGAGCCACCGTACCTGGCCTAAATCGCTGTTCTTTATAAATTACTTAGTCTCAAGAATTCTGTTATAGCAGCACAAAATGGACTAAAACATCATGGTTCCTGCTTTTTTGGCTCACTGAGTGTTCGTGGCTTTTGTCTTTCAAAATTTTATTGCTAAAATAAATAAAGATGTCACTACTTTACAATAATTCATCACATTGCATTTTCCTGTAAGAAATAGTAAAAGTTGGATTTTTATGCCCTTGAAAAAGAACTCTATCCTTGAGGCAATCTGAAACTAAACATTTAACAACTTGAAAAATTAGATCACAACTCTCTGACCAAACACCAGAAAGTTTTATACTGAAATTCAGATACTCTTTGCTTGTTTATTGGCAGGGAAAAAGCCAAAATATCAAGAAAGCCAGCACAAATATGAGTAGTAATATCCCCTTAGCTAACATAGATTTGCACCACCCATCTACCTTCTATCATGTCATCCTTTTTATTTCTTTCATTTTATGTATGAGTCTTTGAAATGTTTGTGTTTTTAAAAACCTTTTTTTTTTTTATTTCTTTCATTAAAATGTAAGCTCTCCAAGGGCAGGCCTTTGTGCTCATATTTACCACCAATTTGCTGCTGCCTAGAGCAGCTCCTGGCACACAGAATGACCTCAAAAAATACCAGTGAAATGAAAGAGTAATGAAAGAAATGACTCTTCTGGTTTTACTCCAAAAGAAGTAGTTCTAATTTTTTTAATGCTTAAAGAAAGCCAAATGGATATACATATAGGATTTCCAATGTCATGAAAGTAACAAAATTAGCTTACTCTTCCAAACTCTTATTTTATTAATATTTTTTAATAATAAAAAATTATAGAATGCTTCATGAATTTGTCATCCTTGCGTTGGGGCCATGCTAATCTTTGTATCATTCCAGTTTTAGTCTATGTGCTGCTGAAACAAGCACCAAACTCTTAACATTAGCTTAGGTTCAGAGTGAAGAGCTGAAGTTGCAGACCAGACCCAAGCTGTTTTGGGACTATGAAGGACATTAAGGGCTCTGTTTATTTGAGCAAAATCTATGGGTGAGGCTTACCTGCTTTCTGCCAATTTTCCTTGTACAACAGCTGATGTCAGAGGGTGGTTGGATAAGGAGCTTGGAGCTGTTGGTAAGGAAGTTCTCATCACTTTCTTGCAGGCTCCTTTTACCTCTAGTCTTCTATGACTCAAGGGTCATTCAATGCCAAATGAAATTCTGCCTGTGTGGTAACTGCTAGAAAGTCCAGTGATGATCTGATTTCTAGTAACAACTATTGGCCATATCCCCAGGAGGAGATAGGAGTTGTGTCTATTAGGAAATAATTTTCCATGGATCTATCACCTTTTTGTACCTCTTGTGAGCTAGAGCACTGAATGATTTTATTCCAGACTATTTCCCAGGATGTTTGTATAGCAAACAGTCTTGGGAGATAGAGGTAGTATCTCGCGCCAGGGGAGAAGGCAGGTTTGTTTGTTGTTCGTTATATTAAAGGCAATGTCTTCCTCCAGGGCAAAAGTTGGGCGGGCTAACTTGCAGTCCATTATAAAAGATTCAGATTCCCTAAGCTTGGGGTTGCTTAGGTATGATGCAAATCTCCTGAGTGTGCAAACATGGACCTAGGATGCTCCATAGGACTTCGAGGACAAGGGGAACCAACAGAACATGAAACACATACCATTTGAGTAAAAACAGCCTTTATCTTTGATTCAGGTGTCTTCTGCCAGCATTCATGAAACGAAACTGGCAAATAGCAAAAATCTGAAACATTTCACTGTTCTTGATAGTTTCACATGCTCCATCCATGCCACGGTCCCTTATTTCCTGCAAAATAAAAAATCCTGACAAAGAATGCATATGGGACAGGGTGACCTTCAGTGGGTAGCAGAAGTGAAGCCCTAAGTTCATGGTGGGAGATCAGTGGTAATTAACAGAGGTATGTCATAGTGTAGGAAACAGATGAAATTGCCAATGTGAAGATAAGTCATTAGTGTTAAGAATAAAAATGCTAGTTCATTTCACATTCACATACTGTTTGTTCACATAAGATGCTCCATGAATGTTATTAAATAAATGGATTTATATCCTTCTTGCTTGCAAAAATGGTATGAAGAGGTTTCCGGTAAAAAACACAGATAATGAATTTATTCAAAGAAGAGTGGGAAGAGGCAATTCAGGACAAGAAGGGAAGAAGGACCCCAACCCCCCATCCCCTACCACCCTGTCCTTCCATAAGAGTGAGAATTTTGTCAGACATTTTAAAAAGTTCACCTCACTAATCCTCAAAGGACCCTTAAGATTGCTCTCAGATAAGGAAACTGCATAGAAGATAGGAAGAGCATCTGTGAGTATAAGATATGTACAGTATCTGGCTCCGATCTGCCTTTGCAAGGAGATGGCAGAGCCAGGATTTGAACTCAGGTTATCTGGCTTCAAGGTACTACATGTTTTTGTTTGTTTGTTTGATTGTTTTTTGTTTTTGTTTGTTTTTTGTTTTTGTTTTGTTTTATATGACTGAGTTTTTTTTTACTCTATCACCCAGGCTGGAGTGCAGTGGCGCAATCTCGGCTCACTGCAACCTCCGCCTCCCAGGTTCAAGTGATTCTCTTGCCTCAGCCTCCCGAGTAGCTGGGATTACAGGCACCTGCCACCATGACCAGCTAATTTTTATATTTTTAGTAGAGATGAGGTTTCACTACGTTGGCCAGGCTGGTCTCCAACTCCTGACCTCAGGCGATCCGCCCACCTCGGCCTCCCACAGTGCTGGGATTACAGGTGTGAGCCACTGTGCCCGACCTCTACATGTTTTGTTTTTTTTTTTTTTACAGGACACCACATCGACAGTGTCAGCCCAAAACTAGACCAAGAACACTTGGGCACGCTGAGCTCAGGGCTTAGCCCAAAGTTTTCTGAAAGCATGCCAGAGGGAAAGCTGGATGAAATTCTTTAGTAAAGAAGAAAGCACATCAGCTCATCACTCATCTGACAATAGAAAGGACTGATCGGGAAGGGGGGAAAAGGAGAATAGTGGCAGAACATAGAAAAGAGAAAAAAAAAAAAGACTGAAATTTTTAATGGAGTGCAAAATCAGACATATTTTTTACTTTTTTGAACCTCTTTAGAGACTACAATAATAATTCTTGTGTGATAAGTCCAATAAGCTATGATGATGTTTCATTAAATGTACCATCATACTAGCAGCTTTTGCGGAATTTGCGTCAGAAGAAAAGTATAAGATATTACCACCATGACTTGGCAAAACCAGTATACTATATTAATGTTAGCCACTTAGTTGCTGTAATTGTTTCTCAGCGCAGTACCCATTGCATAGTTTCCCTGGGAGTTCTTGAAAGCTCTATTGAAAAGTTATATTTAAAGTGTAAGTTAGAGTGTGCTGTGAATGGAGAGAAAATTGTTTTTCTTTTTGTAAAAAATTCACTTTCCTTGGGACTATATACTAAGTTAGCTCAGTTATTTGACAGAACCAGTATCTTATTTTACAAAGAGAAAAACATAGATCTAGAAATTTCCAGAAGCAGATCACTGGTTGAAAGGCGGGGGGGTGGGATGTGATTGAATGTGATTTGAAAGCAGTTTTAATTTTATGACACTTTACAGTGTGTGTGTGTGTGTGTGTGTGTATGTGTTTTAATGATAACCTAATTTTATTGTCCCGGACTTAAAGACCTGTGCCACCTGGAGAAACTACAGTTCGTCCATTAGCATGTAAATGTGTTAAGAGTATTTTTGCTTGAATTTCTCCGAGAAGGCTCCGGGCTTTGTTCTGTAAAGACACACAGTCCCGACGCTGTTCTTAATATCCTGTTTTCATTTGTCAGCGCTGTTGTCCTTTTCATTGCCATGTTCCCATCATTCCTCTTCTTTCATGTGGTGCTTTACAATAACATTCAGAACAAAAGAGTCACTCCTCTTTCTGTTGCCTTTAAAAAAAAAAAAGACTTCTTCCCCTGACTACAGAGCTTCAGTGATCAGGGGAAATGTTTAAAGCATGTTATTCGTAATAGTTAACCAGGAGTTGTGAATAAGGGTTCGTTTTCCTTACTTTGTAAGATCACGAGGTAGCTTCAGGGTATTGTGAGCAAAAGGTTTTTGTGTGTGGCTGACTTTGAAGTTGAGGGAAAAAGCGATTTTCTTTGAGAAAAGGAGCCATCATATTTGAGAGAATTTCCAATCTGCTCACACAATGGGAATCAGTTACTCTATAACATCGTCATTACCTCCATGAGTCACGAGACTAGTATTTGTTCTTGTCTTTGAACTTAAGCTTTCCAGTGTTCAGAGAACAATTGTGAAATGTCACATTGGCCATCATCAATAACTATTTTGCTCCTGGTTGGTAATAATTGGGAAGGGGAGGGTGTGTACTTTCTCTGCCTTCTAGGAGAGTATTATATAAATAAAGTAAGAAAAAGTTTCCCCAAGCGGCAAGCTTTTCTCCAGGGCACAATCTATTATACTTGCTGCAAAAATCCCACTTGACTGGTCTTTCAGAGAATAGATCACTTGTGTCATTTTGCTCATTTCCAGGTGATCTTTTGCAGATATGAGCAGGCAGTTGTTTTTAAATAGACATTATCTACAGGTTTCTGTTTTTGCACTGAGGAAGGAATGTTTCTGTAATGCAGAAGGGATGCTATAACTGAGGGGTTTGTGAAGAGTGAATTCTAACCAGTCTCAAATAATTCTGAAAAGGTGCTTTTGTATATGTATATGTGTACTTATATATACATACACATTATGTATAACTACAAAAACTAATTCCATTATGGACATATATAGGACTTTATACAGACATAGTTATATGAATATATATATAGAAATGCCTATCAAACTATAAATACATTTGAGAAAGCATTCAGGGACGGCAGTGTTAAATGCTTTTCATCTGTGGCTGGTTTCACAGAAATTAGTGACTTCCATTTCTGCTACCACCACACTGTTGGTCTGTTCACCAGGAGGGTTGATTTAGACTTCTGCCAGGAGACTAGGTGTGGCCATCTCTCACCCTCTTCCTCTCTGTCCAGTCTGCTATCATTGCCTTCAGAACCAAATTCTTGCATGATACCTAGTACAGCATAGACCTGGAAAACATTGGTCATTTTCAATACAATGTAAAATAGGTTCTGTGTGCCTTTAAAACTAAATGCTTTATTTCTTAAACTGTAAAAGACATGAAATGTCTGAGACATTCAGATAGTGGGAAATTTCATCTGCAAGTTGTCAGATTATGCCCGTTAGAAGATTATAATTTTTTTTGTTGTTTATCATTTTCTCTTGAGAGGTGGAGTAAATATTTCTTTCCTGATGTTTCAACTTCAGATGTTCAGGCTAATTTTCCACTACAGTGCCAAAATAGGGAAAAGTTAAGCCTGTAGAATTTTGACAATTTAAATGTTGTTTTAACAAAAGCCATGTCTTGATGAAAAGTTCTTTAGAATTCTACTTGATGATCTATGTGTGTCTCTTCCGAGGACAATGAGAACTTCTTAAGGAAGTCATCTATATGTGAAATTGAGTAATCCTTTTATTCATTGTTAAAAGACAAATGAAGTTATAATTTGGAGAGACATAAGCCAAAAAAAAATCTATGTTTGCATTTTTATGTCCTAACATGTGAAGCATGCTTTGATTTACTGTGAAGTGTTGCAATGGCAATAAAGTAGACGTTGAGACGTGCAGACTGGGCAGCCCGAGGAAGCAGTTCTTGCCTCTGCTTCCCCTTTATCATGAATGTTCCTTAAACACCTTTGGTGGAGTCCAAATGTCTGGATTATGAATTGAATTGTGCAAGATTCTTTTTTTAAACACTTTCCTGATGATTTACTTTACTTGCAGTTTCTTGTCTTGCATAGTGATAAGCAATATCCTTCAAAGAACTGCAGCGCAGGACTTTTTTTTTTTTTTTTTTTTTTTTTTTTTTTTGCTTTTAGGAAGACTACTTCCCCTTCCTCCTTTAGTCAATCAAATTTTAAAAGATTACTTTCCATTCTCAGTTCACCCTTTCTTTGCCATTCTGGAGACTGAAATTTTGGACAGCCATCACAGGTTTGCTGTTATATATATACCATGTATGTAATATTAAATATATATATACACATGATGTTTTTATATATGTTTGTACATAATGTATGCATATGTGTGTATGTGAAACCTGTGTGTATATACACATATATGTATATTTTATACATATATTTTAAATTGTTTATCAGGATGATAGATTGCTATTTAGGTCACTATTTTTGGAAGAAATAAATGACTGTTCTTTGTGTCTGTACTGGAGATTGTTCTTCCTGATGTAACTTTGAAGAAAACTTCTTCCAGACATTATACATTAATTCAGAAGATAAAGGCACAAAATAATGTGTATATTATTTTTTTAAATGAACAAGCCAGCATCCAGAGCATAATGTGATCATGTGCTCAGTAGGACACTGAAAGGCCCCAAAGGCAAATGAGTCTAGTGCCTGTTCCCAGCCCCAGGAGCTGGGCAGGATGGCTCCTGTTGGTGGCATTGAAAGCTAGCATTCAGCCTTCTGCCACAGGACACTGTCTCATTCGGCCAAGCTGCTGCTGGTCCCTGTAAGGAATGAGAGTACAGATCCCGTTGCCAACTCATCATTTTTTTGGACCAGGCAGTGGGTGTTGAGCTGACCTGAGCTACCTTTCCATTTGGGTTCAGTTGAACATTGAGTAGGCCAGAGGATAGGGAAGTTGTGGCGGGGGCCGTGGAAAAGGCAGTTGATTCTTCAACTCGGGCAACCCTGGCGGAGTGGATGAGGTGGAGCTGGCCTTCCTGGAATTGTTGGACCGATTTTCCTGTTGTGTTTCACTGTTGACGCACTCACAGACACACAGGACCGCTCCAGCACTGCCTGCCACCCACCGTCTGGTCTCGGTGGCCTGTCTATCATTTCGTGGGTCCCCATCCTCTGCCTACGGCGATGTTTCTTCAAAAAGAACTAGTGTGCAGTCCATTGGTGGGTATTCAAGGTGATCTGTTTGTCAGAATCTAGAGAGGTGCTCAAAGAACTATTAAGGACCAATGTACTAGTTCCTGTTTTTAACCTGTTTATCAGTCTTTCAATTGAACAAATTGGATTTCTGAAACTGTTGAGGGGCTTTCTGCACTATTAGGACAGAACAGGTTAGGGTGGTTATTCCTCCAGGAATCTGGGTTGTTCTTTTGCATTGCCATTTGTCTTTGTGCTTGTCTGCTTGTATAAATGAACCTCGAGAAGGAGTGTTTAAGTATTCTGTTAAGTAAATTTGGAAGACTAGGTTTCAATTAAAATAACCAGACAGTGTGACCCAGCTTCCATTTCCCCTTAATTTTGATCATTAAAGCCTTCATATCCCCGCAGACATCTGCCATGCTTCGAAGTGATTCTTTTCAGGAATGTTCATTCATTATTAATCAGGTTGCATGGTCAGGCGAGTATGTGATTATTTTAAAGAATGTCCTAGAGATCCAATTACTAAGAATGAGCATGTTATAGGCAGATGTGAAAGTACAGAAAAGATTTGGTTAACAGTTTAATTTGATTTGCATGAATTCCACCAGGTGGGTGTTTGGTGAAATTAAAAGTCTTCCCTGGTTCTTACTTCAGGTATGAGGTAAAATAATAATAATAATTTCAGCACTTCTTAAAGAAGAAATGTCAAGTTATTCAAAATATCTATTGTATTAATTATTTTAAAACTTGAGGCTAGCATCTCAGTGCTCATCTGCTTGTCACTTTTTTTTTTCAAACAGTCCCTCTGGTCCCCTACAATTTGCTTGGCAGAAATTCTTAGTTGTCTGTTACTGGTTGAGCAAATGAATTTGAGTGTGCTGACATTTGGAGGCTAAATGCAGTGATAGTTCAGAGTAACATTCTTTACCTATAAAATGTTACTGGATCACCTTTTTTCACCTGTTCTTACTTGATGTATTATTTATACTGTTGTTTTTAAGAACCACTTTGCATTTGTACTGAAACAGCCTACATTATGCTATCAATTTCCAGTCTTTCAGAATGCAGTTAAATCCAACTGGATCCCCTTCTCCCCTTTTTCCATCAGTTCATGGCCCTGTTTTATTGTGCCTTTACTAACCCACCTGCTTCTCAAATTGGCCAGAGCACTAATCAGTAAAGTAACATTTGGGTAGTGTCTTTATTCAGTGGTCTTTATCACTCAAAGTCAAATACTAAACTGCATAATTGAATATGCAGATGCTGAGTGCTTGTATTATGTTATTCAAAATACCCTATGATGAATTCATCTTGGATGTAGCAGCCAGTTTTTATTGAGTTTGTGTTAGACACGTTTTTGAGTTGAGAAATTTTGAGTTGAGAAATTTTTGCTCTCATCTTAACTGCTTATTTAAGATGAGAGCAAGTCCCTTCTGAGTTGGGTCCCCATTGCAGTCTGTCTCCCAAACTCAGGTTGATTTCCAGTGTTTCACACTTCAGTAGTTTTGAGTCCTCTGAAAGTCTGTATTTCTGCTGGTCCAAGATAGAAACATCATTCTGCAGTCTTTAAAAAAATATTTCACCTATAGTTCTATAATAAAGATAATCTCGTAGCAAAAATCCAAACAGCAATAGTCAACTAAATCTAATTACCCAGGTAAATAGGGGTTAAGAGGAGTGGACAATCAAGTAAATTGACTTGATTTCGTTTCTGAAATTTAGGACTCTCAAATAATTCATTTGTACATTTTCAATGCTGTTTGTTGTTTGAAATACTTATAGGAGCTTCCTGTTCTGAAACCATTTTCGTGTGGCTTGCTGTAACATCGTGCAATTTTAACAGTGTGTCTGTCATCTCAGTTATGTTTTGGTAAATTTAACAATAAACTTAGTCTCTATAGTCCAGAGGATATTTGGAAAAGAACTAGAGGAAGTGCCCTGGGAATCATCTGGGCAGTGGCTGACAGCCACCTGGTATTAACAATTAATCACAGGCCACCCAGTGTTGGCATACAAGTTTATTCCTTGGTCTAATGACTCAGTAATTTCCCTGGTAGTGAAGGCTTTAGAGTTGTACAAAGTGAGGGGCTGAAAGTAAAATTATTGATGGAACTGATAGAATTGCATGTTCTTTTTCATGTACTCCAAATTAGAAAAATAATTGTATTTCATGGAGTATGCAGACATAACCTAGAATACTTGTAGGAAAGCATTGAGAGGTGGGTTTACCTTATGATTAAAAATGTCAATGCCTCCATTAAGGGAAATTTGGGATAAAAATTATGGATGACATGCTGATGATGGGTGATCTCCTTATTCTAATGGATGCTGTAACAAGTTAGCACAAACCTGATGGTGTTAAACAATGCAAATTCATTATCTTACATTTCTGGAGTCAGAAGTCTGACACAGGTCTCACTGGACTAAGAGTAAGGTATCTTTAGGGCTGTATTCCTTTTGGGGGCCCTTGGGGAGAATTCATTTCCTTGCCTTTTCCAGTTTCTAGCCTGCATTCCTTGGCTTGTGGCCCCTTCCTCCATCTTCAAGGCTAGGCATGGCTGGTCGAGTCTTTGTCATATCTCATCATTCTGACTCTGACTCTTCTTCCTGCCACTTCCATGTTTAAAGAGCCTCGTGATTCCTTTGGGTCCACCTAGATGATCCATGCTGCTCTCCCCATCTCAAGGTCAGCTACTTAGCAATCTTAATTATATCAGCAACAATCAGTCCTCTTTGCTCTATAACCTAAAATATTCACAAGCTCTGAGGAGGAGGCTGTGGACATCTTTGGGGACCATAATTGTGCCTCCCCCAAAGAGGGAGGAGTAGAAACTGTGGTGTCTGCTGTCTGGTGACCAGGAGGACAGAAGCACTGTGAGGAGACACCAGGAGCCCTGTAGAGAAGACAAAGACAGGCTCATGAGGGAAGAGGATAAATCCCACATGATGTGCATTCCAAGTCTGAGGCACTTGCAGTACATGTAGCAAAGAACTGTCAGTGCTAAACTGGGTGCCAGAAAGGGGTTCTCAACCATCTTGGGATACATGCCTAGCAGTCATTCTCAGAGAGGCAGTACGTGAAACAAACAAAAAACTGGATGGCCCTATCAAAGGAACCATAGACCATCAGAAAACACTTAGGCTTTGATTAGCAAGTGGTAGAAGTCAGCAGTGGTTAGACAGAGGAAAACTAGAAAAGTACAATTTCAGTGACATACAGTGATGTGGTTTGTTTGTCCCCACCAAAACTCAGGTTGAAACGTAATCCCCAATGTGGTAGCACTGGGAGGTGGGGCCTAGTGGGAGATGTCTGGGTCATGGGGATGGATCCTTCACAAATTGCTTGATGCCCTTCTTGAGGTAGTCAGTTCTTGCTCTCGTGGAGACTAGATTGGTTCTCACAGGAGTGGATTAGTTCCCATGAGAATGCAAAGTTCCTTCTCTTGAGCAGATGCCAGTACCATGCTTCTTGTACTTCCCAGCCTGTGGAGCCACGAGCTAAATAAACCTCTTTTGTTTATAAATCGCCCAGCCTCAGGTATTCTGTTATAGCAACACAAAATGGACATCATAAGAGAGGAAAGGAAGAAAAGGGAGGTGTGAAAACATTTACATCATTATTTTCCATCAAAACATCTATTTATTAATTTCCCATTTTAAAGAAGTACTTGCCTCATAAATCTTGAATCTATAAGAAAGTTTCTTCAAAAGATGTATCCAATGCCTCCCACAATGTGGGGCTTCACTGTAATCTGTCACTAAAGACTCTCCTGCCTAGGGGAGTGATTAGAATGAGTGCTAGAGGGACTGTAGGGAACATCTGTGGACACTCACCCATGGATCCGCAGACAGCTAATAAGTAGCAGAACTGCAGAATGTCTTAGATTATCCCGTCACCTGTCCAGCTCTCTCCCCTTTCATTCATTATTTTGTGCTGTGTTCTAGATGTTTAAACCATGGACAGGCAGAGGTGTGAGCTGTGATTTGTTGCCATTCCCAGTTTGTTGCAAGGGACTCTCAAGATTATCTAGATCCTCTTCTCAATAAGGACCAATCTGCCCATTCACAAAAATGTTAAGCTATAGGATTTCCTGACAACAATATGCATGTGTGATTTCCTTTTATTGAAGTAAAAACGAAGAAGCTTTTTTTTTTTTTTTTTTTGAGGCATGGAAATTACATTATGACAGTTAAGAAAAGGCAAAAGCTGCTGTTTTATGATATTGGGGTTTTTTGTTGTTGTTGTTTGTTTGTTTGTTTTGAGATAGAGTCTTGCTCTGTTGCCCAGGCTGGAGTGCAGTGGCATGATTTCAGCTCACTGCAACCTCTGCCTCCTGGGTTCAAGTGATTCTCCTGCCTCAGCCTCCCGAGTAGCTGGAATCACAGGCACACGCCACCACACCCAGCTAATTTTTTGTATTTTTAGTAGAGACGGGGTTTCACCACGTTGGCCAGGCTGGTCTCAAACTCCTGACCTCAAGCGATTCACCCACCTTGGCCTCCCAAAGTGCTGGGATTACAGGTGTGAGCCACCATGCCCGGCCTGATATTGTTATTAATGATATAAATAACAATATAAGCTATATATATGTGTGTGTGTGTGTGTATTAGATATATATATATAGAGAGAGAGAGAGTCAAAAGAAAGATAACATTTTGCATAAAATTCCCACCCATGTACCATTATCTGCTTGGTGAATCCCTGTTCATCTTTTAAAACCCACTTCATACTTTACCTCCTTCAGGAAGCTTCTCCCTGTCTCCTCTCCCCCTGTATAGAGTTGATTAGTCCCTGTCTGTCTTTGGCGTGCATCTTTTTTATGTTGCATTACACCTTGTTCATTTTTTTTTCTCAATATAGGCTCGCTCTGTTGCTCAGGCTGTAGTGCATTGGCATGATCATGGTTCATTGCAGCCTCAGCCTTCCAGGCTCAAGCCTCAGCCTCCCAAGTAGCTGGGACTACAGGCATGTGCCGCCACTCCTGGCTAATTTTTTTATTTTTATTTTTTGGTAGAGATAGGGTCTCACTATGTTGCCCAGGCTGGTCTCAAACTCCTGGGATCAAGTGATCATCCCACTTCAGCCTCCCAAAGTGCTGGGATTACAGGCATGAGCCACCACACCTGGCCTTGTTCATATTTTCTCTCTCGGAATGAACCATAAGATCATGGAGACAGGGGCCAGGTGTTACCAGTACTTGTCTCAGGACCAAGTACATAGACGAACTTAAGTATTTGGTGAAAGAATGAATGGCAAAAAAAAAAAAAAAAAAAAAAGGAATGAATGGCATTTTAATTTCTCCAAAAAGATATTTTAAAGAAAGCTAGAAAATAAACCGTACTAAGTTTCTTTTAGAAGAAGGAATGGAATGAGTACAAATAAGATACTGTAGAGTCATTTAACAAAAATGATATCTATGCCATTGTAAAATCTGGGTAAAAGTGGAAAAAGTGGGATGCACTATAGATATCAAACCAAAACCCCTTCCTTTTTGGTAGCATACAGGCAAAAGATTTAGAAAATTGGCTGAACTTCACCTACCACATCTGAGTATTTTGTCTTCACCTAATACAATTAACCATTTACAGTGCAGACACTTGCATAAAGCACTATGTCAGGTGCTATGGCAATAAAAGAAAATATCTAGTTTTGAGCAGCTACTATTAAATCGTTCTTACATGAGTTGCCCCTAAGCACTCGAGTCACATAATTTCCATTGATGTCAGATTGAAAGCCCATTGCATATCATTTCCCATTAGCACTGGAAACTTGTAAGTGCTTGTCCAAGTCTTGCTCCACCATCCTTGCCGCTGTTGCCCACACAGCATTTTATTCATACCTCTCTGAGAATTGATTTTCATTTATGTTCTGGTTATCTGTATATGCCTCTGTTTTCTAATACATGGCTCAACAAAATAAGATGTGCAGGCCATTGCTGGCCTGTGACCTGTTTTTCTAAATATGGTTATGTTGGAACACAGCCGTACTCATTCGTTTATGTATTGTGTCTGATTGCTTTTGCACTACAGTGGTAGATTGAGTCGTTGCAACTGGGCCCCTTTGGCCCACAAAGCCAAAAATGTCTACTATTTTACCCTTTATAGAATAAGTTTGTTGACCTCTGTTCAAATATATTGAGAGATCCTTAAAGTCAAGGGCTATGTTTGATTCTTTTTGGTTTTAGCTGAAAAGTCAGTACATTTAATGGAATCAATGAATGTTTGAGTCCTTTTGTGTGCTGGGTGCTGTTCTAGGTGTTGGTGGTACGTTCTTCAAAGAGCAAAGCAAAATCTCTGCTTTCACAGAGCTTATATTCTAGTGTTGAGGACAGTGGGGACAGAAGGAGCAATAAACTAAAAGAATATGTCAGTGATAAATATTATAAAGAAAAATAAACCGAGATGGGGGAAGAATTGCCACGATGGGTAGGTGGTATAGTGGTAGAAGGAGAATTGGTTTTATCTGGGTTCAGAGAGAAAGTGACACTGGAGCAGAGAGTCATGTGGATTCTGAAGACCTTGCAGGAGCGAGCAGGGGATTGATGTGTTTGGCATGTTTGAGGAGTCAGAACGAGGCCATGTGCCCAGAGCAGAGAAAGGAGTGGGTAGCGTTGGAGGAAGTGAGCTCACTGTCTGAGTCTGTGTTTTCTGGGGCTGGTTTATTCTGGTGAATTTCTCTCTGGGTGAAATGGGAAGCCCTTACAGGGCAGAGCAAAAGGAGATGCATGTTCTGTCATGTTTTAACAACAACAGGCTCTCTGGCTTCTGAGTGGAGGATAGACTATAAGGGGAAGGGCAGGAGTGAACAGAAGCCAAAAGATCATTTAGAAAGGTCTTATGATAGTCCACATAAGAGATGATGCTGGCTTGGCCCATGATAATAGAGATGAGGTGATGTGAACCCCAGATTCTGGCTTCTTCATCTAACTCAGTGCCTGGCACACAGTAAACATCTGTTGAAGGAATGAATAAAATGTCAGTATTTCCACTGAGGTCTCCCCAGTGGAATCCTTTCTAGAAATTCTCATCACACCTCTCTGGGATGGAATCCTGGCATCTGCGTTAAAAATATAGTCATCATAGCTCTCCAGACATAATCTGATGCTCATCCTTCTATTGAGATTCACTGGTAGGCATTCTTGTTTTATCTGAGAACAAAGCAGACCAAAAGGGCTACATTTTTCCTTTAATTTGTATGCTTCTGATGAGAAGGTAGAAGAACTTTGATTTAAAGATAATTCTACATTTTTCTGTGATTAACCAAAATAATTATTAATAGGTAAAAACCTTTCCATTTCTTCTGAGCCATCTGTAGGAAGAGGTGACAGACCAAGTGGGGATGATATGTTTCTTACAACAGCAACCCTAGGGTTTCCATTGCAGGTTATAGAAAGACGTACAAGCTTTAATATTTCAAGTCACAGTTGCTCTTTTATTCTTTCCTATGTAATAAATGCTAGTGAATGGTTGAAGATTTTTTAAGATACCAGGCTTTTATGAAGCCAGTAGCTGTTTAATTTTTAACAGGCTCAGGACATACTTTATACTTTTAATGATCAGTTACCATTCAGTTGGTAGCAAGATGAGCATTAATTTCACCAAAGCACCATATGGTATTTCTGAGGGATGCTATTTCAGAAGGGGTCAGGGTATTCTAGAAACCGTGAATTTTGTAAATAAGCAGAGGTGTGAATACAAACGATTGATTGTCAGAATCACTAAACATAGCTTTGGATGTGAAGCCTTCCCATAAATCCGGCTGAGAACGCTCTCCCCACCACCCCCATGGGTGATTTGAACCTCCCAACCACTGGGTGAACTGCACTGTTCTCCCACAGCCTGCAATGGGCTGCATCTAATATTCCCATCACTGGTGTGTAGACCTCTGTTAATGGTCTTGAAAGGGAGAAGGTTCAAAGCGGCTTGGTTCCCAGGCCTGCTAATGAGCATGAGGCCTCTTCACCTTGATGAACTGGGGTTTGTGTGGAATTCTTTCTACACTCTTTTTGATGGGAAGGCAGACGAGAGTTCACAAAAGCACTCAGGTCTTTATGGCAAGGGAAGCAGGCAGCTGGGCCACCCTCGGGTGGCCTGGAGGAGAGCAACAAAGCTAGCAGAGGTCATACCCAGGCCAACACAGCTCTGAGTGTGAGGCTGGACCTCCTGCCAGCCTGGCCTGTTGCTGGCAACAGTGACAAGCCCGTGATGGGATCTTTTTGGCCAAAAGGGTCCCTCAGCAGTTTTGTAAGCCTCCTTAAATTGCTTTCTCAACTGTAATCGTTATCATTGTCATAACATAACTTATCACATGAATATAACCACTGAAATCCTTGTTCTAATTAAATAAATCGTTGCTCTAAATATTAGTCATTGGTACTCAAACTTACTGCAGCCACTGAAAAAGCCCCCAGATATTTTTCTCCGCTTCGTTCTGCCTACCCACGTCCCACTGCTGGATTAAACAATAGAATTATTCAGAAGCATAATGAACACATGCCAAAAATATTGCCTCTATCACAATCATCTTTGTGAAAGTCAATGTTTTTTCTCAGGAATATATTTTGGAAAATGACATCCCACACTTAAACACGATCATCTCTGCTGAAATCCCCACATTTGATTTCATGTACATTTCATGCCCATTTCTATAGTTACTGCCTTCCTACTGTTCTGAAACCTGGTTTGGTATTGCAGAGTAAAAGTCCTTAAATCTCATATACCTTAATATGTAAGTTTATAAATTCAAATTTATAAAAGACTCTAGTTTATTGATGAATATTTCTACATTTTAATTTTCTGTGCGAGGTTAAACCTGACTCTGACACAATAAGATTATTCTGATTAAATACAAATTATGGAAATTACAGTTTCAATTACTTTCTAGTTTTGAATGAGGCCTTTTAAAAAACAAAACTGCAAAAAAAAAAAATTGCAAATTTTCAGTTACTGAACTTTGAGAAAATGTTAACTGGTATATGATGGCTCAGGATGCTTTTTCCTCCTTTTTTCCCCAGTGAATAGAGAGAGAATTATTTGGAATGTACACACACTTACACTTTCATGACCTGTGTTTGGAATTATTCTGAGACGCATTCAAAGCTGACACCCCCCTATGGTTGACCTCCCTGTGTCTAATCACATCTTACATTCTTGTTTCCAGATAGCTGATCAGCTTCCTTGGGTTTTGCTGATGACACAAGAGAGCTTTGCCTGAAGATGGAAACACTGGAGTCAGAACTGACCTGCCCTATTTGTCTGGAGCTCTTTGAGGACCCTCTTCTACTGCCCTGCGCACACAGCCTCTGCTTCAACTGCGCCCACCGCATCCTAGTATCACACTGTGCCACCAACGAGTCCGTGGAGTCCATCACCGCCTTCCAGTGCCCCACCTGCCGGCATGTCATCACCCTCAGCCAGCGAGGTCTAGACGGGCTCAAGCGCAACGTCACCCTACAGAACATCATCGACAGGTTCCAGAAAGCATCAGTGAGCGGGCCCAACTCTCCCAGCGAGACCCGTCGGGAGCGGGCCTTTGACGCCAACACCATGACCTCTGCCGAGAAGGTCCTCTGCCAGTTTTGTGACCAGGATCCTGCCCAGGATGCTGTGAAGACCTGTGTCACTTGCGAAGTATCCTACTGTGACGATTGCCTGAAAGCCACTCACCCGAATAAGAAGCCCTTTACAGGCCATCGTCTGATTGAGCCAATTCCGGACTCTCACATCCGGGGGCTGATGTGCTTGGAGCATGAGGATGAGAAGGTGAATATGTACTGTGTGACCGATGACCAGTTAATCTGTGCCTTGTGTAAACTGGTTGGGCGGCACCGCGATCATCAGGTGGCAGCTTTGAGTGAGCGCTATGACAAATTGAAGGTTAGTCCGATCTGCCTTAAGCCAACCCCTTTCTGCCAGAAAATGTCATGGAAATAAAAAGTGTATTCACTGCTAGCTACATGGCAGGTGAAGGTTTTCTCCTCACCTTTGTTATCTGATTAGTTTTAGCATGTTTTTGGCAGCCTATAAATGTTACACAATAAGGGTATCTTGTAAAAGTTGACTGCTGCTTGTAATTTTAGCGTTGTCAAGGTGAGGGCAAATTCTAAAAATCTGGATCATTTTCAATCCGTGCAGTTTTTCTGGATCATTTTCAATCCTTACAGTTCTTCCAAAGAGAGTGCTGCCTCTCTCTGAGAGAGAGACAGAGAGAGAGAGAGAGAGAATGACAGATAAAATCTGGCTTTGGGCATTTGGGGAACATTTACTTTTCTCACTCATCTGGGAAGACTAATTCACTCTCATTGTACCTGTATCTAGTTACTGCACAAACAAAAGAATAGAGGGAAGAATGTCTGTAGCAAATGTGGGGTTTTAGAGGACACGTGACCTTTTATTCCTTGTGTAAACGATATCCAGCTTATTGGTGAAATGCAATGCTCTGACAGTCTCAGGTTTCATGAAAGAATTCCTTTCCGTGTAGGCTCTTTATTCAGTAAGGTTACAGTCAAGACTATTTGAACTTCATTTTTTACATGAAATTATTAACCTAACTCCAGCTTGGGGGATAATGATTAATATGACTATATGTGAAATAAAAGGATCACTTTCTAGGCAGGGCGTGGTGGCTCATGCCTGTAATCCCAGCACTTTGGGAGGCCGAGGCGAGTGAATCACTTGAGGTCAGGAGTTCAAAACCATCCTGGCCAACATGGCGGAACCCCATCTCTACTAAAAATAAAAAAATTAGCCGGGTGTGGTGGTGGGTGCTTGTAATCCCAGCTACTCGGGAGGCTGAGGCAGGAGAATCACTTGACCCTGGTGGGTGGATGTTGCAGTGACCCAAGATCGCACCACTGCACTCCAGCCTGGGCAAAAGAGCGAGACTCTCTCTCAAAAAAAAAAAAAAAATCACTCTCTAAGTATGGACAGAAAGCACCAGGGAAGAAATAAGAAGCCAAGTCTCCAGATGTTTGTTCAATTTCAGGCAACGGTGGGTGTAATTATTGAAAACTCAGCTGAGAGAGTTTGAGTGAGATACTATGTTCATCAGCTAATTTTAGATCACAAGACACCAATTAAAAGAAAGGAAGTATAAATTAAAAGCTCTAAGTAAATATATATTGAAGTCCTTCCTCTCAGGAAAAACACATACCATGTTGTTGAGCAAACAAAATGAATCACATGATCAAAAGAGTGTTATCACTTAGAAAACAGTGTCACCTTTAACAAATGGTTTCTATCACCTCTTCTTAGCACTAATGCGTGGTTGTGTTTACTGGAACCACATAGTTTATTCTGTGACAGTGGGATTAACGGGCCACATCTGGGATTTGGCTTTGCTATTTCTTGACATGTTGAGGGAAGCCGACATGCTGAAGTGAATTCCTGCTTCTCAATGTCACTTGGGCAACAAAAGCATCACCTGGGCAGCATGTTTCACTTCAAGTATCCAAAGAATTACTGGTGCAAATCCATCTTTAAACCATGTAGAGGAAGTCAAGCACAAGGACTCAGGTGACACAGACAACAGAAGACAGCCACTGACAGGCTTTCCAGAACAGTGCATGGCAGCACCGGAGAAAAGTACCACCAAAGTTAATCATAGCAAAGGCAATGCGTGTATGAGCTGTGCCTCTAGAGCAAATTCTGCAGAAATTGATAAGGCTATTAATTTTTACAAACCAAAGTAATCTTTTTTTTTTTTTTTTTTTTTTTAAACCCCTTTTTTGGTTGGTGGTGGAGCTGAAGGGAGAATGTTTAGGATAACTGAACAGAGATGTTTGATTTTTGTTTTCCAAAATGTAAACATGCCAGATCTTCGTTTCTTTATTAAAAATGTTCCTTTGATTGGATTTGCACTACCTTTTAATGATTGTTTGTTAAAACACCACAATCATAATGATGTTCAATATTTAACAACTCCCAGGCTTGATATTTATTTAAATCTTGTGGTCAGGTTCTGCTCAGTACTCATGGCCTGTCACAGCAGAGTTATTAAATATTTACATAACATCTCCAAATTTATGAAGAAGTCCTGTCATGCTCTAGCCCTCTTTGTGATAAAAACGAAACTCTTCAGTTACGAGCCCTGCACACTTTAATTGAGCCAGTGGCCTATCGGTTGTTGTACTGTCACATGGAGGGCCTGACAATTAATGATGTGGTTTCTTTTTATTTCCTAGTTACAGAAATATAAGCATATAAACAGCATCCAATGCACTGAAACACATTTACAGCCGTTCAACAAGATATGAGCATTTGAACAAATAACTTATCAACATAGCATGTTTGTTTTAAAACATGCCACTTATGTTAGAATTTTAAAAATAATAATTATGACATTTGGATGTCTGATATTTCAGTTATCACATACTTATGAACATATATACATCCTTGTTTTATTTAAAACCTAAGCACAATATAAATGTTGATTTTTGAAGGAAATAATAGCATACCAAGAGGACCAAAACCAAGGAATTATATTTCTGTTAATTACTACTTTGGTCTGAAATGTGCTCTGAACATGCATTTTTCTGTAGCTCTAGGATCTCATATAGATGTGGATTTGTGATCATGTGGGAACACAGATAAAGCATGGAGGAATTTGAGGATGCTTTCATTGATAAGACAATACATTTGCTTTATTAATTTGCATATGTAAGGACCCTGGTGTCTTTGGAAACATTTTTGTCCTTCTGTTAGTAAAAGTTCATTATATGAAGAAGGGAATTCTGCAATTATTATGAAGAATAATTTCTTGCAATAATACTAAACTTTGGGGGACATATTTTACTCATTAGATCTCAGTATAAGAGATGTGTGTTTATATAAAAAATCAGAATATCATTTTGTACATTACAATCTTTTTCTAAGTGTAAAAGAAAAAAAGATAAAAATTCCAACATGTTGAACTCGTACAAATAAAATCATCCACATCATGTAAAATAGCATCGTGTCAGCAATCTAACGCTTTTGGAGACTATGCATTGAGAGGCACTCATGAAATATTGAAGCAAAGAGAAAATTAAGGTAGCATTTCCTAAACTCTACTAAGATAAAAAGAGAAAAGTTTTCCTGCCAAGTGCAAAGGTCTCTAAGTGGAGCATATCCATAATGTGGATATTTCTTTACATCATTTTAATTGAATTTTAAGAAACCTCTCAGTCCTTCAAACTTGGAGGAAAAATTTGATTTGTGAACCACATAACATGTAAGAGAATTTAATATAATTAATGCATTCCAGAGTTTTCAAGGAATTAAAATGCGGTAGTTCCTCTTTTTCTGTTCCAACATACAAGGTTGGAGCTCTTGTTTCTTTTCTCTAATTATACCTATAAAAATATACAAATTGAAGAAAACTGACCTTTCCTTGCCTTTCAGTTTCAGCATAGCCCCTTCAAATTAGCTGAAGCTGAAGTTCCAAACTATTGTTTTGCTATTCTTATTCTAAAGGCTGACTGAGGAAGTTTGTTTGTATAATGCATCTTTCAACGGATCATCCCATTGTAATTTTTTAATAGTTTGATTTAAAAGTTCAAATTAAAGCTCAGCATTTCTATGTAGCACTTTTTATCCGGAAGTGAAGACATGAGATTTCATTCTTGGGTTTAATTTATAGATTGTAAGGTGCTATGTTTGAAAAATCTTTCCCAGTTTGCAACTAGGAAAGTTGTAAGTGTATACTGAGCTAGACTTTTTATTATAGTTTCTATAACTTGTTTCTTCTTTGAAAACCAGTAGCAGGCATAGTGCAGGTTCTGGTGCTATGGTGTGTGATGCACACACATATTTGCATATACATATACATACATGCATTTATTTATTTATTTATTTAATATTATAATCTTCCTGAATCTAAGTTGGAGACAAATTCAAGTGACCAGTATTTTCATTAGGGATATTTCATTCTGCAGGCGAGAGATGACAACAAACATAGCAATAATAACTATATTCCCATCACTCAAAATATTTTATCTATTCCTTGAATGTTTGGTAGATGGATACAAGTCAACTTTGGACTTGGTATATTTTTTGTGGGAAGAGTCTTATCTTGAAGGGTTTTTTTTTGAAGTTACAAATATGTGTATTTTTTGAAATGTGTCTTTCTGTTTATTGGTTTCTAGTTTAAATCCCTTAAGATCAGGGCTCAAGACAATTGCATATGGTCTCACTTATGGATGCAATATCCTTTAATAAATATTAGATTAAGTTTATTGTATCTTCAAAATTTCCATAAGCTCGTTAATGTTTTCAGTCTGTGTAATCAATTAATGACTAGGAGAGGTGCACTTAGGCCTTCCACTCAGAGAGTGAAATTTTCTTTTTTTTTTTTTTTTTTAACTTTTAAGTTCTGGGCTACATGTGCAGATTTATTACATAAGTATACATGTGCCATGATGGTTTGCTGCACCTATCAACCCGTCATCTAGGTTTTACACCCCACATGCATTAGGTATTTGTCCTAATGCTCTCCCCCCTCTCGTCCCACACCCCAGACAGGCCCCAGTGTGTGATATTCCCCTCCCTGTGTCCATGTGTTCTCATTGTTCAACTTCCACTTATGAGAGAGATCATGCGGTGTTTGGTTTTCTGTTTCTGTGTTAGTTTGCTGAGAATGATGGTTTCCAGCTTCGTCGGTGTCCTTGCAAAGGACATGAACTCATTCTTTTTCAGGCCTGCATAGTATTCCATGGTGTATATGTGCCACATTTTCTTTATCCAGTCTATCATTGATGGGCATTTGGGTTGGTTCCAAGTCTTTGCTATTGTAAATAGTGCTGCAGTAAACATATGTGTGCATGTGTCTTTATAGCAGAATGCTTTATAATCCTTTGGGTATCTACCCAGTAATGGGATTGCTGGATCAAATGGTATTTCTGGTTCTAGATTTTTGAGGAATTGCCACACTGTCTTCCACAATGGTTGAACTAATTTACAACCACCAACAGTGTAAAAACATTCCTATTTCTCCACAGCCTCACCAGCATCTGTTGTTTCCTGACTTTTTAATAATCGCCATTCTAACTGGCTTGAGATGGTATCTCATTGTGGTTTTGATTTGCATTTCCCTAATGACCAGTGATGATGAGCTTTTTTTTCATATGTTTGTTGGCTGCATAAATGTCTTCTTTTGAGAATTGTCTATTCATATCCTTTGCCCACTTTTTGATGGGGTTGTTTGTTTTTTTCTTGTAAATTTGTTTAAGTTCCTTGTAGATTCTGGATATTAGACCTTTGTCAGATGGGTAGCTTGCAAAAATTTTCTCCCATTCTGTAGGTTGCCTGTTCACTCTGATGATAGTTTCTTTTGCTGTGCAGAAGCTGTTTAGTTTGATTAGATCCCATTTGTCAATTTTGGCTTTTGTTGCAATTGCTTTTGGTGTTTTAGTCATGAAGTCTTTGCCCATGCTTATGTCTTGAATGGTATTGCCTAGGTTTTCTTCTAGGGTTTTTATGCTTTGGGGTTTTACATTTAAGTCTTTAATCCATCGTGAGTTAATTTTTGTATAAGATGTAATTAAGGGGTTCAGTTTCTGTTTTCTGCATATGGCTAGCCAGTTTTCCCAGCACCATTTATTAAATAGGGAATCCTTTCTCCATTGCTTGTTTTTGTCAGGTTTGTCAAAGATCAGATGGTTGTAGATGTGTGATGTTATTTCTGAGGTCTCTGTTCTGTTCCATTGGTCTGTATATCTGTTTTGGTACCAGTACCCTGCTGTTTTTGGTTACTGTAGCCTTGTATAGTTTGAAGTCAGGTAGTGTGATGCCTCCAGCTTTGTTCGTTTTGCTTAGGATTGTCTTGGCTATATGGGATCTTTTTTGGTTCCATGTTAAATTTAAAGTAGCTTTTCTAATTCTGTGAAGAAAGTCAATGGTAGCTTGATGGGGATAGCATTGAATCTATAAATTACTTTGGGCAGTATGGCCATTTTCACGATATTGATTCTTCCTATCCATGAGCATGGATTTTTTTTCCATTTGTTTGTGTCCTCTCTTATTTCCTTGAGCAGTTGTTTGTAGTTCTCCTTGAAGAAGTCCTTCACGTCCCTTGTAAGTTGTATTCCTAGGTATTTTATTCTCTTTGTAGCAATTGTGAATGGGAGTTCACTCATGATTTGGCTCTCTGCTTGTCTGTTATTGGTGTATAAGAATGCTTGTGATTTTTGTACATTGATTTTGTATCCTGAGACTTTGCTGAAGTTGCTTATCAGCTTAAGGAGCTTTGGGGCCGAGACAATGGGGTTTTCTAAATATACAATCATGTCGTATGCAAATAGAAATGATTTGACTTCCTCTCTCCTATTCGAATACCCATCATTTCTTTCTCTTGCCTGATTGCCCTGGCCGGAATTTCCAATACTGTGTTGAATAGGAGTGGTTAGAGAGGGCATCCTTGTCTTGTGCCAGTTTTCAAAGGGAATGCTTCTGGCTTTTTTTTTGCCGAGAGTGAAATTTTCTAGTCCTCTTCATAGTTCTGTCATTTTGCTTGCTTTAGGCCTTTTGAACCTGTTATTAAGAACAATATGGCTGGGCATGGGGGCTCACACCTGTAATCCCAGCACTTTGGGAGGCCAAAAAGGAGCATTGCTTGAGCTCAGTTGTTTGAGACCAGCTTGGACAACATAGCAAGACCCTGTCTCTACTAAAAATAAAAATAAAAATTCAACTGGGCATGGTGGCATGTACCTGTGGTTCCAGTTACTCTGGAGGCTGAGGTGAGAGGATCATTGAGCCTGGGAGATCAGGGCTGCAGTGAGCAGTGATTACACCACTACACTCCAACCTGGGTAACAGAGCAAGACCCTGTCTCAAAAGAAAAAAAAAAACCCCACAATGAAAGTTAATATAGGTTTTTTGAGAGGTCATAAAAAATTAAGTTAATATGTGTTTAATTAATTAAGGTAATATGAACAGTAACAGTCCCTGCCTTCATGGAGCTTATAGTCTAGTAGGGCATTCCAACAGCTACTAAATACTTTCTCTGTTGATGGTGGCGGGAAGCACATTGTGCCCAAAGCAAAGGTACTGACCCCAGTCCTGAGAGATGGAGAAAGGCTTCCCAGAAAAGGGATCACTGCACCTACCATTTCCAAGCCTTGTATTAGAAAACAATATTGAATTTACTAGATGTCTGTAAAATCCCTGTTATCAGTCATTCCTTTTTAACTTTTTACCATGTATGATGTTCTTTGTGTAACCCTATATAGTTTTTCAAACTTGTTCACAATAATTCCCAGTTGATTTTAATCTAAAATACAGACACACTATATGATGTTTCGCCATGTGGTATGTGAATAACTCAGACACATGTCTTCTAAAATGTTGTAATTATATGGAGTTTCACCAGTTCCAACTGACTCCAATATGCAATTCTGTTTGTACTAATTTCATGGCAGCATTTGTTTAGTCTGCAATATAGATATGTATTTTTTTCCTTTTATTTTTAGTTGGACACTTAATAATTGCACGTATTTATGAGATACAGTCTGATATTTCCAAACGTGTATACAGTGTGTTGCAATGTATATTTTTTAATAGTTTCCATGTGATTAAAATAAGATTTCCAAATATTTGTAAAATATATTAAAACTATATTTTAATTTTGTTAGTTTGGTACAAGGATATTTATGATAGATGGAATAAAAGAAAGCATCTCTAGGCATATGTTCTTAATGGGAAACTCAAGGCAGCTTCCTTTTCCTCCTCCTCACCTGTCTATTTTCTGGATGAGTCCTCTCTCAACTCCTTCACCTGCAGAGAGCAATGTATTATTGCCTAGTGATTTATTATCGTTGGAATCATTCTTGGTAAGCTCAGAGAGTTCGAAAAATGCACATACAAGTACACATGGTACCTCTTCATCATGTGGCTGTGTAAACGTAATTCTTGAGCACCTTGTTAACGTTCTTGTGCTATATTTTACTCGTCTATAAAACAGGGCTAATGTATAGTACTTACTTTCACAGAAAATTGGGAGAGCAAAATAAAGTGTTTCATGTGCCTTAGCATTGTGCCTGGCCTACAGAAAGCCTGCAACACATGTCAGAATGACTGTTAGAAACTAGGAGGCAGAATGTGTAATGGTTAAGTGTGCGGACATTGGATGTAGACTGACTGCCAAATATTTTTTAACCACTGTCTTGTATTATGTGTATGTGAGATAAGAGTATATATTGTTGCTTTAATGTGTTTTGTAGTTTTGTTTCTAAAGCACCTGCCAAACGGCAGAGACGTGACAATTAATAAACACTTGTTGATGGACATGTGCAGAATTGATGCATTAGACGAGTGTTTTGGGATTCGGAGGAGGAAGAGATGAATCTGCTTTTGAGTAGACAATAAACCTTGCTTCAGGGTGGTGGGATTTAAGCTGCTTTGACAGATCTGTGGATTATGCATCAAAGAAGAGTGAGGTGCTCTGCAGGAGTGAGACCAGCAGAGACCTGTCAGTAGGAATAGGCAAGACAGCTTTGGAATTTTAGACAATCCTAGCTAGAGCACAGGGAGCTCCCAACTGGGGAGCCAGGAAAGAGGATATTGGAAGAGTCACCTAGACGGAAGGTCTTGAAAGTCTTTAAATGCAAGGTTAAGGGTTTAGGCCATTTTTACTATTTTCTATAGAGTAATAGTGAAGTGTTGTTTTTTTTTTGTTTTTTTTTTTAAGAGAGAGAGGTTAATATATATTTTCTGAAATAAATTTCATGTGAGAATATAAGAATGGATAGGGTTACTGTGTTCATGGAAGAAATAAAAGGGAGAAGAGACATTCACATTACTTTAGATTTTGTGGTCTCTCTTTTAATTGGCAGAAAGAAGTAGTATCACAGGTCAAAAACCACCACCCTGTCAACAGAAACATGTAAAATTGTGAGATTCAAGGTCCTGCCCCTTAAAACTAGGAAGAAACAGGAGATGTCGTTGCTGATTGGCTCTTAGATACAGACACAAATGTGATTCCTTTCCTGCTTTTCTAGTGCAGTAAGACACAGTGGGGACAATGCATGGTTATTTCTTCTGGCTTTTTGATTCACAATAAGGAGAATGCTGTTCAAACCTCCGAATGCCCACTATAAACCAAAATAATATTTTAGAGCCAGAAGCAACCTTGGAGCTCATGTCATTCCATCCTCATTCTGCAGATGAGGAAAGTAGGGCTGAGAATAGTAAAAGAAGTTTTCCTCAGTGACCTAGTGGGTTAGTGACTCTGAACTAGGACTAGAGCACAGTTCCCTGCTGTCCAGTTTTGTGTCTTTCCTGCTACTTCCTACAGCGGTTAACAGTGCCAGCCAGCACAGGCAGGATTGCCTTTTGAGTGGTTCTGAAATTTCTGAGGTCTCTTCTGAGGTTTTCGGGAGTAAACACAATGATTTTACGGTAATTTTTAAATGCCCACTTGGCCTGGCAATTAACCAGCCTCATGGGTGTAGGATGATGACTTACCATGCTGTCTGGGAATTATTGCAGAGATGTGGCTTTGCAATGATGCCTCCAGGGCCACCAAAATAAGTTGCCTAGAAGATGCTCCCATGCTGACATTTTCTATAGCTGAGCCAGTGTAGACTTGGTCATCTTGAAGGGCCAGACTTCATGCCTGGAGCTGTGTTCATGTACATGGACCCAGACAACCTCGGGGACACTGCAAAAGAAAGCAGAGTTAGGACAGTGATGTCAATGAGGAAACAAAGGAATTATGGTTGCAACTTAATGGGCTCACTAATTCCCTTCTTAGGATAATTGTTTTCCTGAATGTCTTAATATATAGATTATTCTTAGACTGGTAAATTTTTTTACATTGCCATGAAGTGGGCATGAGTAGTCTGAGAAACCGAATGTGGCTAAAGATTTAATTTATTTTCAGTGTGTGGCATAAACATTCTGGAAAAATCTGATGCAAATGCAATTGCAAAAATCCATTTAAAACTTAATCACTTTATATTCTGGACTTTTGGGTATGACACAACGGTGTTGCGTACCCATGAGGTATGGCCTTTAAGCTGACAAAGGAAAACACATTTTGCATGTGGCATCAAAAAGGAAAATGCTTATAAAGTGCCGAGCATGGTGACTGGCACATAGTAAGTGTTGGATGTACACCAGGTATTATTTTATCTGGGCATTTACTGTTACAATAAAACCTTCATTGGTATAATCCAATCGTGGATTTCTTGACAGTATCATAAATTACTCAGTGGTTATAGGGTTGATATGTGTTTCTGGCTGACATGGGAAACTTTGAACAACTCTCAAGGGAATTATAATTGGGTGGAAACTTTGATTTGTCCTTTCTAAACCAAGCTAAGTAGTAAAATGGACTTTTAAGAAGCAGTGAGTGGTGAATTGAAAGAAATGGCTTTAAAAACAAGGCCCAATTTGAAGTCTGGGGATGCGGGTGGCAGGGGCGTGGTTAATCTGATTGGATCAGCACCACAGGTGCTGTCAGAGCACCTACAGCTGTTTCCAAGAAAAGAAAAGCTGGCATTGGTTTATACTATGGCTGTCACATTTATACACATCTAGACAAATGAGGAAAAGATGGGTGACATGATACACAGTAAGCCTAGACTAGTCAGACGAGCTCAGGGGGCTGGCTAGCTTTTTTTTTTTTTGTAGGGTTGCCTTTGGTATGTGAGTAAATGATGAAGCAAGTTGGCCCTGGGCTGTGTGTTAGCAGCTCTCCCTCTTAGAATAGGAAGAGGGAGGAACTTCAATATCGACTGGGGCTGGAGGAAGAGGAAAGCGCTGAAGTGAAGGAGTTGTAGAAGAAGGCAGCTTCCAACCCCTCCACTGTAGGGGCCCTGGGGTGTTTTGTTCTCTGTGCTCTTTTCTGTGCCAGTTGTGCAGGGTGCCTAGAATAGTGGTATCATCGTCTGCCTCCTCCCTTATATCTCTTTTGCTATTTATTGAGGGGGAAAATCTGGAAAATATGGTTTTTATTTACATTGGGATAGACTAGGTTCTTATTACTGAAACAATATGGAAATCATGAGCAGCTTCTATTCCTTTTGTGCCTTTAAAAATATTCTTTTCCCTATCTGCTTTATCAGATCCTGCTTTTTTTAAAAAAAAAAAAAAGAAAGAAAAAACCTTATTTGTTTACTCAGGGAATATTTTATGTAGCTACTATGAGATAAACACTGAGTAAATTCTGGGAATGCAGAAATGAATAACAAAGATAAGTTGTTGCTTCCATGGTCTAGAGCTCATTATAACATGTAATAAGAATATATAGACAGGATATGAAAAGAGCTCCATGGAGCTCAATCAACGAGATAATTTTTAATGTGAATAATAATAATAAACCACTGACTTTGGTGTTGATATCTGGAAATTGCCTAATTCCAAAAGCTGAAGTGAAAATACATTTCAATAAAAAGCAACATTTACAGAGAACAAACAGTGACATTCACACTGTTCAGTCATTTGGAATTGCAAGTAAGGGCAAAATATGAAGACTCCAATCCATGAAAAAAGCCAGCTGGACGCTTTCTTATGAAAGGTCTACTGTTCGCGGGCTGGACTGGTAGCCCTTCTCACGTGCTTTCCTCAGAGGTCTCCATTTCCTTCCTGAACAGGGCTAATAGGTCAGATAAATATCCAGGCTCACAAGCAGTTTATGTCATTTCCACTCTGAAAGGATCCATCCCTAGGAAGATATTATGGGAGCAAACTTGCGGAAGTGCTATTGTGTTAACCAAGCCAGCTGGTGGGTTTGCTTTATCTGTTATGGAATTTTTACCAACTTAGGTGTTAGGATGAATATCCTGACCTGGTAGAGTGTTTATTTCCCCCTTCTTTGACCCTTGACACAGCTGTTTAGAGCTCAGTCGCTCTTGGTTGACATGGTCAGATTCAAAGCCAAAAAAAGTGAAATGGGCAGGCTTTTAGACTCACACACTGAGTATGGCCTGTGTGAGTGAGTCTGAAAGATCTAGGAGACATGGGGAAGCCGTATGCATTTCACTTAAGGAGCTTGGAGGGAGATGCTATTGTTGCCTCTGGATTGTTGATTTAAGCTCTAGAGGGTCCCAGCAAACAAGGGCCTCACTTATTTATAGTGTCCAGCTTGTTAACTGGTTCCAGTAGCTCTTTCATTCTAAATACCCTGACTTGATCATTACAGATTCTATGCATGTAAGAAAATATCACATGTACCCCATAAATATGTACAAATATTATGTATCAATACAACGTTCATCTGAAAACATATTAGGCAAGGCCATAGGGCTGCCTCCATACCTCTAGAAAACTGTCTTGTAGGTCAGGGCTGAGTGGTAGTACAGGAAGGTGGAGTAATCTGTCAAGATGCTGCTTTAAGTTGTTTTGAGATGTGGTTCAAGGGTGTTTGTTGATCAAACACCAAGAACCAGCTATTACCAAGAATAGTAACTAGCATTTGTAAATCTCCAGATTGACAGTTTGCAAAGCACTTTCAAGTATTATTTGATCCTTGGAACAACCACGTATCTCCTCCAAAAATATGGGAATGATAATACCTGCTCATTAGGGATCTTGGGAGGATTAAATGAGATAATATAGGTCCAAGTGTCTAGCCTAGCATTTAGTGGGTGGGAGCAGCTGGGTAAATAGGAACCATCTTTAACAATGCAGAACATGAGGCCATGGAAAATTCAAAAGCATAACTATAGTCAGATGACTACGTTTTGGAACTCAGACCCAGGGACGCTATTTTGCCCTTGACTAATCGTCACCTATGATTAAAGCAGAAACAACTATGGTCCAAACATAGCACCCTTAAAAAATTAGCGAGAAAGAAAGAGAGAGAGTTTGAGTATGGAAAGAGCAAGTATTTTTGCCTTCACTTTTGACACACAGGCTCCCTGGACTGAGCAAAGAAGTTCCCTTTGAAGTGGTGACTATGATTGAAGATGAGCTAGTTTCCACTCTAATATAAATAAAGAAGTAAAAATACAAAGTTGAAATATGGAAATCCATATGGAATCATTTTATTTACTTACAGCAATATTGAATTATCCAATACTCAATAGTTTCTCTGTACCTAAGTGTTAACATAAATGAATGAATCTCTGATGATCCCTAAAATCATTTCATCACTTGAAATGTGATTATTTATTTACCCTGGCTAAAAATGTAAATTTATAGTCTTGGTCTATGAGTTCAACATTTCAAATTTCTTAAGAGACCAAAACGAGTTAATATTTGCATTTAGTTATTCATGCCAAAGCGTGGATACATATAAAAATGGTCACCATGTGTTGGTCAATAATAAAACTTTTTGATCTGTTATCCATTCCTCTTTCTAGGATCGCTAATCAGTCAGAATTGCAGATTTAAATTGGTTTCTAAAACAAAGATATCTCAAACATGGTTGTGCACAAAGCCACTCAGGGTTCATATATATATATATGTATGTGTGTATACATATATATATGTATTTTTTTAATTTCTTTTTTTTTTTTAGACAGAGTCTCGCTGCATAGCCCAGGCTGGAGTCCAGTGACGTGATCTCGGCTCACTGCAACCTCCACCTCCCGCATTCAAGCAATTCTCCTGCCTCAGGCTCCCGAGTAGCTGGGATTACAGGCATGTGCCACCACGCCCGGCTAATTTTTGTATTTTTAGTAGAGACGGGGTTTCGCCAGATTGGCCAGGCTGGTCTCGAACTCCTGACCTCAGGTGATCTGCCCGCCTAGGCCTCCCAAAGTACTGGGATTACATGATGAGCCACCGTTTATAAGATTCAGCAGATCTGAGACAGGTTTAGAGTCTGATTTCAACTTGTGTCCTGGCCTTGCCATTTTAGAATTGTGCGAACTTAAGGGAAAAAAACAAAACTAACTTTTCAAGCCTCAATTCCTCATCAGTAAAACAGAGGTAATAATTCAGTAATAACTCCATAATGCTTGTCCCCTAGGAAGCCCTAGACAAAGGATAGTGGTTCTTCTTTCCATTACTATTGTTATTCCTTGAATGCCTCTATCTTTACCCCGTTATTCTAAATTTTAAGCCTTTTCTGTAGTTATATGGACAACGCAGTTGGCCCTCCATATTTGTGGGTTCTGCATCTGAGGATTCAACCAATCATAAATCAAAAATATTTGGAAAAAAACAATTAAAAAAGGTAAAAACACAAAGTATAACGACTATTAATTGTATTATTAATTAATAATTATTGTATTAATTATTATAAGTAACCTAGAGATGATTTAAAGTATTGCAGGATATGGGTAGGTTATATGCAAATATTATACCATTTTATATCAGAGAGCTGAGCATCCATGGATTTTTAGTATCTGTGGGAGGGTCCTAAAACCAATCCCCTGTAGATATTGAGGGATGACTGTATATGTTCTTATACAAAGTCAAACAATACAGTTTATGTAAGTGAATCCTCAATCCTTCCAGCTCTTCCTCTACCAACTCTTGATTATTCTTAAAGGACCAACTCAAATCTCATGGAGGACTACTCTAATTTAACTTTTAATAAAATTATCTAATCTCCGACATTCACTATTTTTTTTTTTACCACTCCTTCATCATTACATGCTGTTTGTGTATTATTTAATATTCTTTGGGCCAGATTCACAAAGGATAGGATAAAATAATACCATGTACAGTGGCTTACGTTTGTAATCCGAGAACTTTGGGAGGCTGAGGCAGGAGAATCGCTTGAGCCCAGGAGTTCAACACCAGCCTGGGCAACATAGTGAAACCCTTGTCTCTACAAAAAATTAAAAAAAAAAAAAAATTCCAGGCATGATAGCACACGCCTATGGTCCCAGCTACTCTGGAGGCTGTGGCAGGAGGATTGCTTGAGCCCAGAGTTGGAGGCTATGGTGAGCCGTGATCACACCACTACACACCAGCCCGGATGACAGAGAAAGACCCTGTCTCTAAAACATTAAAAATTAAAAAATAAACCTACTTTGGGCATAAGTCTTCCCTCCCCAATCGTGTTTCAATTTCTCAAGCCCAGTGACTGTATTTTGTGTTCTTTTATATCTGATTACTCATTTTTCAACGACAAGAGCATTCTGAAAAGCTACAAGGTATTTTATCAGTAGTAAATAGTTGTTGAAACAAGTTGAAAAAGCCTGTAATGATTTAATTAGATTGCAGTCTGTATTGTGTAGGTAGAAGCTGCCCATCAGATTAAAAAAAAGGAAAATCCTAGCCCACCAGCCATTCTTTCAAATTTTAAATACATAGTTAAGCAAAATAATGCCTTTCAGGTCTCTGCACTCCTTTCTGAATCTACAAGTTTCTTCTCAATGATTTCTTTCAAGAAAGTCTTATAAAGAGACCATTTGAATTTTTAAAACTCTAATTCAGGCAGCAGTGATCAAATATTTGTGATTCACAAAGGATAGGATAAAATAATACCATGTACATATACAATCGGCCCTCCATATCTGTGGATTTCACATCTGTGTATTCTACCACCCAAGGACTGAAAATATTAAAAAAAAAAAATGGTTGCATTTGTTTGTACTGAACATATATAGACTTTTAAAAAATCTCTAAACAATACAATGTAACAACTATTTACTAAGCTTTTACATTGTATTAGGTATTATAATTAATCTAGAGATAAAGTATATGGGAGGATATACATAGGTTATATGCAAATACTATGCCATTTTATATAAGGGGCCTGAGCATCTGTGGATTTTGGTATTCATAGGGGTCCTGGAACGAATCCCCTACAGGTACCTCGGGACGACTGTATATATTTTGTGTGTATATTTTGTTCCCTATTGCCTCAGAATAGAGTTTAATTCCACTTTGAGACAGGATGATAAGGTATCATGAGGACCATAGGGTAAACTTAGCAATATACAATTGCTTAGCTTTCGAAACTTGGGAGAGGAAGGGGCTGCCACTGGCGCACAATGGGTCAAGGGATGCTACTAAACATCCTGAATGCACAAGACAGCCCCCCAAACAGATAATCATCCAGCCCCAAATGTTAGTGGTGCCAAAGCTGAGATACCCTGAGTCGAAGCAAAGCATCTTTGTTAATGACATAAGAGAAATGCTCAGTTTTACTCTTACAGACGTTTACTTCTTAGTGTGACCCCTAAACCAAATCTATTTTGAGATGTAGAGAGCTGAGACATTGCAGAGCTCCCCTCCCGCCATCTGCAGATGCCCTGAGTGGCAGCCTGGCAGCCTGGCAGCCTGGAAGCAGCCCCAGAGTTCTGTGCACAGCGGGCTTCTCTCACCCATGCCCCCAGCCCGACTCTGAGCAGTCTGGGCCCGCACATGCCAGCCTTCAGGCTGTTTCAACAGTATTTAAACCTCCAAAGGCTTATGAAATATTCTTTAATCCCTTCCCAAAACATGATTTAGGTGTATTTGATATTATCTGCTATCCCCCAGATTTCCTAGTGTTTGCAGCTCATTTTCAGGACTACCTTCCAGGTGTAGCCATCTGTGTCAGAGACAGGAGAGCCTGAGGCTTTCCTCCAAGTGGGGAGTCTGCAGAGAACAGGCTGGCAGCTGAGATTTTCGCCCAAATGGCTTATATTTGATGTATAATAGTTTTAATTGTGATATTATTAAAAGTGAATTATTTCCATAGATCAAAAGTTAACTCATTAAATCTGTTAGTCTATTTTAAGTTGGTCTTCCAAAGGAACTATTTATATTTATATAGCATTGCGTCTTTATCCTTGCAAAACTGTGGATTCTAAACTCCTCAAGTCAGAGACTTGGAATAGCATAAATCAGATGTGAGTCTTCATTGCTGAGGCTGAATTTATTCAGTCATAATTTCCAAGCGTTTGTTCCTGCTGAAAGGTACTACTTATTTCACAAGAAGTTCATGTCATGAAAGCGCTGAGCTCGAAGGGCCATCACGAATATCTAGTCCAGTGGTTCTCAACCTGGCTGCACAGGGATTACCTTGGGCAGGAGCCCAGCCCAATGGGACAAGATCTTCTGGGGTGCAGCTCAGGCATTGGGGTTTCCCCAGAACTACCCCAAGTGATTCTAATGTGCAAACTTGGTGGAAAAAGTTTATTCTTTTCCAGTCCCTCGGTTACAATGAGTAAACTGAGGGTCAGATTAATTCATAAAGGCAGAAGTCAGCAAACACCGTAAAGGACTAGCTACTAAATCTTTCTGGCATTGCAGGCCATATGGTTTCTGTGGGAACTGCTCAAAAGCAGCCATAGGCAATTCAGAAACAAATGGATGTGGCAGGCTGCCAATGAAACTCTATAAAAACAGGTGACTGGCCGGATTTGGCCCGTGGGCCATAGTTTGCCAACCCCTGGTTTAGATCTCACGGTTGGTTAGTAGAAACCCATATGCTAGGCCACATATAGACTAACCTTCAACAAATGATCTTCCTTCTACTAGATGCAGTTTTCCTGTTTGAAGCAGTGTCTATAACATACCCAATTTCTTTAGAGGTTAAATAATAAATACCTTTATGTAAGTTAAGGCAAATACCTTAGCATAAGTACTCATAGTCTAGAGCGCAGAAATTTTCATTATCTGTGTCTTTATGAGAGGTCTGCATTTTGATGGTATTTACCAAATTTAAAGTAATAATCACAGTATATGTGTTTTACTAAAGTAATAACCCAGACAATAATATTCCTATCCAAGAAATTTTTTCAGCTAGGAAGTCAGAAAATGAGACAGCGTGATCAGACCACCAAAGCAAGAAGGAAAAAAAAAATCAGCTAAGAAAAATGGAGATCTGATTTTCTTTTCACCCAGTAAAGGAATCAGTTGAAAATCTCTTAATTCTTCCTTATTGTGCTGATGACTCATGGGGAGATATTTTATCTCAGATTTCTTTTGAATACATCTGAGTAAATTTGAATATGAATTATATCTAATAGCTAGAGATGCTTCCTACGAGTCCTTGGGAAACAGCATGGACTAAGGCTGAAGAAGTGGAAAGAAAGCCATCACAATTAATGTGGAGAGTTATGTGTTTGGTACTTATGACACTTTGGGTATTTTTCACTGTTTGTATAGCCTTTCTTCCAAAGTACACTCATAAAAATAGGGTTCCTGAAACGTTAAAAGGCCACTGGATCTGGTCATTTTCCTTGGAGATTAATTTATCTCTATTTGGCAGTTACTTCGTATCTATGTTTTTCAGAGAAAGTTACTCTACCTCTTCCCTTTTTTATCTAAATAACACATTCAATAAAAGTGCTTCCTGTCCTGAAAAAACAAAACTGTCTTATTTACAATTATAAAATGGTGTTCAATCAGTGATTTCCCTGAGGGGATAAACACTAGAGATGGAAAAACAAAATCAATTTGTTTTTCACAAATTGACATCCCTCTGTATGATGCCATCATTGAACTGGAGTTATTGAAAGGGACATTATAGAGAGGGCATCATAGAGGGAAATCATAGAGAATAACATCATAGAGAGGGATATCATAGAGATAATAACTGCATGGAGAGGAGCCTCATGGAGAGGGACCTTTGAGAGGGGACATGGAAGACACAGTGGTAGATTAAAATAATCCAGTAATGAATTTGGCCACATAAATAATAGTGATCATAATTTATGAGGGCTTCCCATGCTAATTAAAATATGCATAATAACAACAGGTCATTTTCATAATTGTACACTTAAGTCATACTATTTTTTCTCTTCTTGCCTAGTTCTATGATATGTGTGATCATGTCCTTAAAACTTTTAGAAGGTACTGGCAAATGTGGTTGCAGTGAACTGTTTTTCTCTGAAGCTTTCTGCAGTAATCCTCCTGGCATTATTAAGGTTTCCTTAATCTTATTTGGTTAGAGGTGATTTGCAGTCCTACCAAACTTAATTTGAATTTTCTCTCTGCCTCAGATAAGCTTGACTCTGGGGAGGTTTCTGAACATCCTTAAATTTGAGTTCCCAAATTATAAAGTGGGTTCAGCAATAACTGCTTTTCATGGCTTATTTGAGAATATATGAGATTGTGCTTTAAAGGATAGAGTAGAATGCCTGGTTTGTTCATTAGTTTTTTCTTTTCTTTTCTTTCTTTTCCTTTCTTTTTTTCTTTTCTTTTCTCTTTCCTTCCTTTCTTTCTCTTCCTTTCTTTCTTTTCCCTCCCTCCCTTCTTTCCTTCCTTTTTTTTTTTTTTTTTTTTGAGACAGAGTCTCACTCTTGTTTCCCAGGCTGGAGTGCAATGATGTGATCTCGGCTCACCGCAACCTCTGCCTCCTGGGTTCAAGTGATTCTCCTGCCTCAGCCTTCCTGAGTAGCTGGGGTTATAGGCATGTGCCACCATGCCTGGCTAATTTTGTATTTTTAGTAGAGACAGGGTTTCTCCATGTTGGTCAGGCTGGTCTCAAACTCCCGACCTCAGGTGATCTGCCCGCCTTGGCCTCCCAAAGCGCTGGGATTACAGGCATAAGCCACTGTGCCCGGCCTCCTTCTTTCTTTTTTGAGACAACATCTTGCTCTGTCTCCCAGGCTAGAGTGCAGTAGTGCAATCATGCCTCACTGCAGCCTCGATCTCCCCGGCTCAGCCTCCGGAGTAGCTGGAACTACAGGCATGTGCCACCATGCCCAGCTGATTTTTGGTATTTTTTTTTTGTAGAGATGGGGTTTTTGCCGTGTTGCCTGGGCTGGTCTCAAACTTCTGGGCTCAAGCGATCTTCCCACTTCAACTTCCCAAAGTGCTGGGATTATAGGTGTGAACTACTGCACCTGGTCCCCAAAACTTTCAGTGATGACAAATTATTCCCTGTAGTACCATTTCTATTATTCTACCCTTTGGCATAACGTAGCCTAGGCTGCATGTTCTGTCTTCATCAAGGAAGTGTCTATGGTTAGGAGAAATGCAAGAGGGAGGAACATACTGGAGGATGATTTTATCTCTCTCACATATGTGAGGACAGCAACACCTAAGTTTGCTCACTCCACCCTAGTAAAACTTCACTACTGGCTTAATCCTTGATTCTTGAGTCTCAGTGGGGAGTCATTTTCTAGTACTGTTGAGAGTTATATAGCCCTAAGGGATTTTATGAAATAAAGTGTTCCCAAGGAGTGTTCTAGAAGATGAGTGATATGAGTTAATACCAAGTGTTTCTTCTGACAGGGAGTGTTAGGTGATAAGACAACTGCTGAAGGTTGAACTGATCTTTATCCAGGGAAGTTCTGCACTTGAGGTTGTCTTTATAGGACAGGCAACAGGCATTAAAAAAAGTGCTATAAAAATAGGTTTGTTTGTTTCACAGTATCATTGAGAAAATAGCTATAAAGAAGATATGTAAAAATATATAAATCTATCATGTGGTCATTAAATGCCATTGACTTATTGAACGATGATTTATAAATGGCTGAAATTCAAAGAATTTTCATGGAACCAAACCAAAGCATTTCAGAACATCTTTTGTTCTTTCAAAATTGAATCAACTGTTCTTCATTTTACAGCTTCTAAATATTGTTTGTGTGTGTTTTTGCTGTTGTTGCACAGGAAATAATTTTTACCTTAAAATATTAAAAACTTTTTTTTTTAAATAATAAATTCCATGCAGTAAAAGGCAACAATCAGAGAGTGTAATGCTAGAACATTTCAAGCATGCCCAAAATGCCCATGGCAGGATGAAGGAGGCAACCTCATGGGGCCCAGCCATTTGTCTTGTAAAGTCTTAAACTACCATAGGAAATCCCTGTAGGATGTTCTATTGTGTGAGAGTTCCATTTAAAATACATTGGCAATATCCTAAAAGAAAAAAAAAAAGCAGTGAAAATCTAAACTATGTCTTGTAGCTTATTCAAATCTATTATTCATCTACTGCAGCAGCCAACACTGCTGCAGAGAGCTAAAGGAGAAAAAAAATGAAGATAAAATAAGCATGAGAATCCTGACTACTATGAACTGATAAATAAAAGTTTTAAAAAAGCAATAAAACAAACCACCAGCTTGTTATTGGGCTTTCAAATAGGTATGTTTCCGCCTCCTCCTCCTCCTCCTCCTGCTCCTTCTCCTTCTCCTTCATTCAGAAGCAATCACGATACCACAAGCAAACAAACCATTCTGAAGATGTTTACCAGGAATGTTTCCCTCCCTTTTAATTTTCTGACCTGAGTATTGGTACAATTTTTTCTTTCATCCTTTTTGCAGGCAAAGGGGTTACTGGATGTGCTAAAGGAAAATATGACTGTAGAGTGGGAAAAGGGTGAAGAACAATGTTTTATCTTCTTATGTCAATTATGCAGGACAAAAGACACAGGCTCCCAAAAATACCTTCAGAGTTTGTCATCCTGGATCATGATAACCTACAGTATGTTGAAAGTCTCGTTCATCTGGGTTCAAGATCCCACACTTAAAGAAAGAAAGGCTGAAATTTCCCATAATGTTCTTTACTTTGGGTTTAACAAAAACACTTCTATCCACATATTTTTTCTTGTTGAAATTCTGAAGTAAGTCAAGGTGTACACATGTAATTTAAAATTTAGCTTTGAGGCCGGGTGTGGTGGCTCATGCCTGTAATCTCAGCACTTTGGGAGGCCAAGGTGGGCGAATCACCTGAGGTCAGGAGTTTGAGACCAGCCTGGTCAACGTGGCGAAACCTCGTCTCTACTAAAAATACAAAAATTACCCAGCATGGTGGTATGTGCCTGTGCCTGTAGTCCCAGCAGGTAGGCTGAGACGGGAGAATCACTTGAACCTGTTAGGTGGAGGTTGCAGTAAGCCGAGATCACACCACTGCACTCCAGCCTAGGCAAGACAGCGAGACTCTGTCTCAGGGAAAAAAAAAAAAAAAAGACACTTAGCTTTGAAAGGAAACAGCCTATGTTTCCACAAATTAGAGTTCATAATTATGTTGCATTTTTACTATGTAGGACAGCAACATTTTTCACCTGATCTGAGCTCATCTATTAGCCTTTCCTTACAAATTTGAATCAAAACTTTTGCCAGGCTATAAATCTCCCTATAATTGGTAGAGAGCTAGATAAGAATTGTCCCATAATAAGAGTTTGGGAGAACCCTGTGGTATTAAAGGGATGCTGACATGGAATACTGTATATATTTCTACTCTTAAATTAGATGCAGTCCTAATACTGTTTGTGAAACTAAATTAGGTCAATGACTCAGAGCTGGTTTTATTTAGAGTGAATTATATATTAAAATGTAGCAATATTTCCCTTCTTCTGAAAAGCCTTCTGGTAAGGATTTCAATTCATTGTAGAAAAACATTTCCCAAATTAAGGTATTTTAATTAAGTCCTGGTAAGAAATTCCAAGCATGCTTTTTTCCCCCCTCCTCAAAAGAGGCCTTCCACATTGTGCATTTAGTGTTTACTAAGATTTCATATCCCTTTGGTTCTAACCAGTGTCACTTAGATAACAAATCTCACTTTTTTTTTTCTCCCTTAAGTGTAACCTGGGAAATCCCAACTTTCCCTTTGATGCACTAAGTCTTTGGCATCTCAATCTGTAAAACCAGTGCAACAATCATAACAGGCATTTTCCGGAGATGTTACAAGGGATGAAAAAAAAAATGAATGAAATGAGTTGACTTTTTAAAGAATGAAGCCATAAGAAGCAAGACATAAATTTGCTCCAGAAGTCAAATGGTGTGTGGGGAGAACAGGCTTTGAAATCAAATGGAACTGGTTTGGAGGCCCAGCACTGGCATCATTAGCCGTGTAACCCTGGGGAACAGCCTGAGTGCATTTTGTTTGTTTGTCTGTATTTTTGAGACAGAATCTCTCTCTGTTGCCCAGGCTGGAGTGCAGTGGCACAATCTCAGCTCACTGCAACCTCCACCTCCTGGGTTCAAGCGATTCTCCTGCCTCAGCCTCCCTAGTAGCTGGGATTACAGGTGCATGCCAACACACCTGGCTAATTTTTTTTTTTTAAAAAAAAAACAGAGTCTCGCCCTGTCACCCAGGCTGGAGTGCAATGGCATGATCTCAGCTCACTGCAGCCTTTGCTTCCCGGATTCCAGTGATTCTCCTGCTTCAGCCTCCTGAGTGGCTGGGATTACAGATGCGCACCACCACGCCCAGCTAATTTTTCTATTTTTAGTAGAGACTGGGTTTCGCCATGTTGGCCAGGCTGGTCTCAAACTCCTGAGCTCAGGTGATCCACCCGCCTAAGCCCTGCAAAGTGCTTGGATTACAGGTGTGAGCCACCACACCCAGCTCTGAGTTCATCTCTCCATCACTAGAAATCAGGGTAATCATACATTCCTTATCACATTATTAAGAGGACTAGAGATAGAATATGCAGAATACTGGGCATGTAGTATGTGTTCAATAAATGGTAGCTACTATTGTTACTACTACTACTACAGCTGCTACTACTGCTAAACTGCTGCTATTATCATTGTTACTATTATGACTTCTACTATTATTTCTACTGCCAAACAAGGAGGATTGTGGAAAAAGAAGTCACTTTATCCAGTTCTAAACAAATGAGTTGTTACCTCACTGTAGCCCACCTTTCTAGCAGGAGTAGGAGAATGACCAAGTGTTTTGGAATCAGATAAACCCAAGAGTGACTTAAGAAGAATGATAGGACCATCGTTGATAGGAGAGCCTGAGTACATTCCCAGTGCTGTACTTGCGTGACTGTGAAAATTATTTTTCCAAAGTTGAATATTGTCAAGGGTGCTGAGATTTATCTCATGGTCAATATTTGATCTTTCAAAGCTGACCTATACCTAACACACTTCAAATTGGTTCAATGTAGCCTTTGTTACGTGGATATTATTGTGAGCACTTATATAGCAGGGAATGTGTCATGAGGAAGAATTGTTATGTGTTTGGTATGTAGTCATTGAATTAAGACCTTCCACAGAATGAACTGGAATGGAATTGCATTAGAAATTCTTTTTTCATCCAAAATAAAAGTAAACTCAAATATAATTATGATGATGCCTTCTAATGTGACCTGATTGCCATATCTTTGTAATGTTTCATTGTTCCTGCCAACCTAATGTCAGTGTGTACTCCAATTCAATTCAGCAAACATTTATTGATCCTAGTCAGGGATGGGAAGACACTAAGATTAGCACAAAGATACCTTTGTCATTAGTAAGTTACTACCCAGTAAATCTGGCTAGTATATTAAATCTATGGTCATTTTTTACATTTTACTTTTCATTCTAAACATGTAAAATAATAGTAAAAAAAGAAAGTATTTAGAACAGTAAAGGTTCAAGTCCACCCCTTTTTTCTTCACCTTGTTGTTTAGACAGTATTTCTGACGTTAATTACCACATTAATTGGGTCTTAAGTTCCCCTTCCAGTCCTCATTATGACTTCCACATTTCTTACAACTGGCAGACCTTGCTAAGTCGTGAACTATAAGTTTTTTTAAAGGTTCAGAGCATTTAGTTCAGCAACACAAATTACCCTATGGAGACATTATATACACTAGTAGCAATGAGCAAATGTTTCTTTTATTTTTATAATTGTTTTGGAAAATCATATGATTGCCAAAGACAGCCTACACATGGTCAAGTTGGATTCATCCCAGCCTTAAAAAGTCTGCAAAACACATTAATACTTGTGATGTATAGAGTTGAGGGATGTTTTATTTTGTTTTAACATGCTTCTTATGTGTACATTGGTAATGTTTAATTTAGGTTAAAATTCTATGAATGATTTAATTGATATTATCCAGGTTTGTTAACCATTTTAAATGGCCGTTGATTTTGCCAAATTCCATTCTATGCCATTAGAATGCTGTCCACACTAAGTTCCGTTAATGCGGGTAAAACTCCCGTGATTTATTTGACTCTTAAGTATGGTAAAATAGCTGTCTAGAAATAAATGAACCAGAGTCCTGGAAAATCCAGTGGAGATGCCTAGCAATGGGGGTCCCCAAAGACTTCAGCGTAAAGTGCTTATCCCTTGAAGCCCCCACCCTCCCATCTTTCCTCTGTTTGTCTCTTAATTGCACATTGTTGTTCAGAAAATTCACACTTGGAATTTTTATATTTTGTGATTTGAACTCATTTTTGCAATTTCCTTTTTACATTTCTAGAGAGCTGCTTGAAATGGATGCTAAACTACAATTCCAGCCTTATATGTTAGGAAATACTTTTTCTCCACTACAAACTACTTTAGTAGAGTTTTCATTTTAAAAACCTCTATTGTACTTCAGTACTGGAGGGAACAAAATGCTTGTCAATCAACAGCCTTGTGTTTTTCAGTCTTGATATATGTAATTGATATATGATACATCACTTATATGTAATATCAAAAGAGATGGTGTGCACATAGCCTGCTTCGGAGTACATTGAATAATATTTTATTCAGATATTCATTTTAAAGTTAGTGATTTCAGATATGGAGAAGTTGTAGTCACCAGCTGTGAGTTACTGGGGGGTGGTGGGAGGGCAGGGGCCCTATTACTGGCACCTGAACTGGTGATTTCTGTTTACCTGTAATCCAAAAATAAGTAAGTGTCGGCTAATTTCACCTGCTAACATGTGACAGCATCTTTCCAGGCACAGAGTAGAGGTAGCCCTGAGAGTGAGGCCTTTCTTTTCGGCTCATGTATGGGAGAGAATTGTGGTTTTTAGCAGAGAAGGAGATAGCTTAGGCCTATTGCATTTGGTACCTTCCATAGAATGTCAGTATGACAAGTAACTGGACTCTTCCAGACAGATCTCAAGAGAACTGGAAAAACTTTCAACTCCCAGGCAGCACCCGCATAGCTCTGAAATTTGAGAGCACTCTGCACTCTCAATTCATTCCCAGGATTTGGAACCAAAGTGCCAAATTGTTTTCTCAAACTCTGTAGGAACCCCTATCCACCTACTCACCCGTCTACCTGCCCATTTCTTTAGCAAATATTTGTTGAGACTACTATGCAGCAAATACTGTGTTCGGTGCTTTGAATCCAATGGGGAGGGAGAGCAACCTGGGTCTTGTCCTAAGGATGCTTTCCTTCTAAGGGAATTCATGAGTCTTTTCTGCCCTAAATTGTCTAACTGTAAGAAGAGGCAGGGAGAGCCTCAGTATGTGTTACTAGAGAACATTGGCACTAGTCGATTTAATTTTCACCAAATTGACTATTTGGATGAGATCCTCATTATGCACAGTGCACATCCAACTTAGATGGAACCGTCTAAATTGGAATAATAGACCTTTGTGATCTGTGACTCCACGGATGAAATATTGGGTCTCAGACAAAGACAGACTGACTCTCACTTTGAAGCAATGTATCAGGCTTTATAATTAAACTAGTTTAGTCGCAAACTTCTTACTATGAACCTCAGGACATTCTGCAGGTAACAACTAGAATTATTTGTGTGGAATACTAACAGCCTAGGAAACAGATTAAAGTCACAGGCAGAATTCTTTAGCCTTGTTAAGTACTTGGTGTTAGGAAGAATATGGAAATTTCCCAGATCTTGAAACATTGTAGAGGCCCTAGGATATACTATCTAAAGGCCTGCAGGCAGTATCCAGAAGTCTTCCACGATCCTTTTTTCTTTTTCTTTTTTGAGATGGAGTCTCACTGTGTCACCCAGTCTGGAGTGCAGTAGCACAATCTTGGCTCACTGCAACCTCCGCCTCCAAGGTTCAAGCGATTCTCGTGCCTCAGCCTCCTGAGTAGCTGGGATCACAGGCATGTGCAACCACAGCCAGCTAACTTTTATATTTTTAGTAGAGATGGGGTTTCACCATGTTGGCCAGGCAGGTCTTGAACTCCTGACCTCAAGCCATCTGCCCGCCTAGGCTAGGATTACAGGCGTGAAACACCGCACCGAGCCTAGGTGTCTTCCACAAAAATTAGCCATGCATGGTGGCACCTACCTGTGGTCCCAGCTACTCAGGAGGCTGTGGTGGAAGAATCACTTGAGCCAGGGAGGTGGAGGCTGCAGTGAACTGTAACCACACCACTGTACTCCAGCCTGGGTGACAGAGTGAGACTCTGTCTCAAAGAGCAGAAAGAAAAGAGAAGAGAAGAGAGGTTTGATTTTTTTTTTTTTTTTTTTTTTTTTTTTGGCTATTGAGGAAACTATAGCTGTAAATAGTGTTAATTCTCAGAAAACCAGTTAAATGGTAAAATTCAGGAGATCATTATAATCAACTTAAATCATGAAGAGATAGTTACATATGTGGCTCAGTTTCTTTTTTTGTTTGTTTGGTTTTCTTGTTTTGAATTCAGAAGCAGCTTTATTTTAAGAATCTCAATTTATAGTGAAGTCTCAATCTCTTTAGTCATCATTATGTAAAATAGAATAACATTGCAAAGAAAAATCAAATAAAAGATTAAAAATCCTAGGGCTAGCACATGATTGAAGCAATATTGAAGGTCACAGGTAGTATAAATTCTCTGATTATTAACAGAGGTGAGCTTTGTTATAGGGAGATGGATCATTATTAAGTCATCTGTCTGATCTAGAGCCAGCCACACGATCTAATGATTTCATTCTTGGATTATTTTTAATATGTAGAATTAGAGATGTTTGGGAAGTGTTTGCTATTATCTTGATAGTACAGTTTCCTCCTAAATTACTTTTGTTAAATAAAATAATGTTGCATTGGAAGAAAGTGTGTATTTCTTAGTAATGCTTCACAATTCCTAATCCTACAATTCAATAAATCATCTTATACCTGTCAGCACATGTAGTCTAAGATTTATTGCATGGTCCATTGTGAAGCAGATAGCTCCTTGGCCAGAGAGCAATTTCTGAAACTAATTTAATCAAAGTGTTTTTATAATACAGTGAACTATGGCTTGATGTCTTAAATATGCATTGATGTCTTCAGAACCATATGATTTAACTCTATCCAATTTTGAAATGGAATTAAGATTTGGCTTCATATGACTTCTGTTATAGTCAGGAAATCTTTGGTTGCATTAATATTATTTATGTACTGTTACTGAGCAAACATTCATCAGTGCCTCTATTTGCACAGCCAACCCGCTAGATGCTGAGATGTTGTGGGGGAACAACAACAACAAAATACTAGTTCAGTAGAAAGACGTAACTGAGAGCTTGGAAGGAGCAGTAGACATGGCACTTATTGGCCAAAAAGGAATCCAGTTTTGCTGAAGTTGAATGTTCATTTTGTAGGGTGATGGTAATTATAGCTGCCTTCTACTGGGAAAGTTTTAAACCTATAGTTTTGATGAGTTTGCACACCAACTCAGGAGTTTGAACTTGATCCTTTAAGAGTTGAAAAATTTTGGAGTTTTGAGAGTGATGTAAGCTTACTGGGAAGATTACATTGACGGCCATGTGTGGACCCAACTGGACAAAAATTAGAGGAATGAAAACCAGTGACTCATGGAAGATTGTTAGAATGGAAACCTTGGGAAGAAAAGGGAAAACTGAAGTCAAGGAGTCTTTTAAAAAAACAACTCCCCAAAATCTTTAGAGAGTGATCAGATGACAGACATGAAGAGCATAGTAATATCTTTTGTAAAGATGAAGGCCAGGCATGGTGGCTCATGCCTGTAATCCTAGCACTTTGGGAGGCCAAGGTGGGCGGATTGCTTGAGCCCAGGAGTTCAAGACCAGCCTGGGCAACATGGCAAAACCTCGTCTCTAACAAAGATGCAAAAATTAGACTGCCGTGGTGGCACATGCCTATAGTCCCAGCTACTTGGGGGGCTGAGGCAGGAGGATTGCTTGAACCTGGGAGGTCAAGGCTGCAGTGAGCTGAGATCACACCGCAGTACTCCAGCCTGGGTGACAAAGTGAGACACTGTCTCAATAAAAATAAATAAATAAATAAAGGGAAGGTGGGGAGAAATTTCAAGGGAACAGATGATGCATTTAAGAAAGTTGAGTTTAAAATAACAGGGGACCAGCAAAGCTGAAAGTTGGTATTGAACTGATAGTGAGAGACTAAAGCTTAGGTCAGAGTTGAGATCTGAGATCAAAACCTGAATCGTGTCAGGACAGAGGATGGAGTTAAAGCTGTGAAAAAGAATGCCATTGCTGATGGAATATGTACATATGAAGCCACTGTTTTATTATAGTTGTTTGGATAGAACATGTTCGGGTGGGAAACTCACTTGTAGTCAAAATTGCACAGTGTTAAAGTCTGCCTTTAATTATAGTAAATGCATTCGATTTGAAAATTTGTTCATTACCTGTATCAGTGACACTTTATTCAAATAAAAACAGCACACTGCAGAAAGATAACAGTTGTGGAAGGCCAAAAGTCCTCTTTATGATTTACTATCACCATTTAATTATTGAGCTGTCTGATGTCATATGACACTGCCTCCCCAGAGTGTCCTATCACAGTGATGGACGAAGGTCACAGACATTTGGAAATCAAATTATAAAAGTCACACTAAAAAGTCCTGAGAGCAAAGTTTAACGTGTTTGTTTTCAGCTTTATATATTTTATGTCAAGCTGAATTCTGAATTTTGAAGAGGTACACTGACTCCAACCAATGGTTGGGGGGGCATTATTTTTTCATCATAAACAGATGAGTCTGGATCCTCTGCTGGCTGGTTGCCCTCTCCCCCTTTCAATACCACTTAATTTTTTTTTTAAGAACAATGTTTATAAGTAATCAAGAATACACTGGGAGCAACTTCAGCATGACTGTTCTTTTGTGTGTGAGAGAGGGCACATTGTGAACATCTGAGTTCTATCTTCATTTTTATTAGAAAAAGCAATTTAGAACTGCCAGTCAGATGGGTTAAAAAGCACAGCTGATCAAGGTGCAGCATCCATGCCTGAACCTTCTGTGTGGCATGACATTGGCTCATAACCCCCTTACACTTTCTCTAGCTCTCTCTTCAGTTCTGCTTCCTGTTCCGCAGTAGAGACTGAAGGAACTCGGGAAAGGCCCAAGAATGGGACCTGATTACAAAGCCTTAGTAAGTAATAAGATAACAAAATGTCCACAAGAAAGGGAAGGTGGGGAGAGAAGCAGAGCAATTGCTTACTTCCTACTTAGCTTTTCCTCTCTGTTTTCCCAGGGGAAGGTGCCCAACAATTTGTATTTTTAACCGGCTCCCCAGGTGACTGCTGTGGCTGGGCCAAGCTACATTTTGAGAACTCCTGGTCTACCTTCTAGATTCTACAGAAAAGATGAGACTTTGCAATTTGTAATTGTTATAACTGGCAAGTCTCCTTCCACTTTTGAGTATTGGACAGTTTTCTCTCACTGGATTAAAAGCAAATGGCTTGGTTTTTAAAAGTTTTTGAAAGTAACATTTATTATTTGACTTCTGCTTTAGCAACACATTGTATATGTAAACAAATATAGTTCAGGGAACTGAGAGCTAGTTCACTTCCAAAATACAGTGACCCATAAATTGTCTTTAGTCATGTATAAACAAATGAATGCTATTGGGAAAATGCCTTAGTAAATATTTTTTGTGAAACATAGCAAATTAAATCACTTTCTAGAAAATCTTTTTTTTTTTTTCCAGGCAGGTGGCCATCAATCAAAGAAGCAGAATACTAGGTGTGGTTTTCTTTGTTTTTGTTTTGTTTTGTTTTGTTTTGTTTGAGGCAGTGTCTCCCTCTGTCGCCCAGGCTGGAGTGCAGTGGCACGATCATGGCTCACTGCAGCCTCGACCTCCTGAACTCAGGCGATCCTCCTGCCTCAGCCTCCGGAGTTGCTGGTACTACAGGTGCATGCCACCACACCCAGCTAATTTTTATTTATTTATTTTTTTTGAGACAGGGTCTCCCTATGTTGCCCAGGCTGGTCTCAAACTCCTGGATTCAAGTGATCCTCCAGCCTTGGCCTCCCAAAGTGCTGGGACAGGTGTGTGTCACCATGCCCAGCCTCAGAATACTTTATCACTTTGGTTTCCAAATATTAGGAATATTTTGCAATTTACCTTTTAGACTACACAAGGCTTCAGGACAATGCTCTTGCCTGAGGTGACCTTTGAAAGTGAGTAGAGCAGTAGATGTATTCTTTTGTCATCAGAATTTTTTTAATGTTTTTCCTAAATATTTAAGTTAATGTGTTAAAGTATTGTTGAATGATAAACATCTGTAGTACACTTCTGTTCTGTTTCTGGTGAAAGTAACTACTGTTAAGATCAACAGACCAAATTTGTATACAAATGCTTTAGCAAATTAGAAATTGAGGTGACCATTCAGTAGTTCTTTTTAGGCATTGGGAATACTCGAATGCAAGAAAGTATTCCCTTATATTTTCAAGTATAAAAAGTCCTCTAAATTCCTTAATAGCAACAATCAGTGTTTCCCTGCTAAGCACTGTTTTAATAAAGTTCCTGAGATTTTCTATGATAAAATCACATAAATTTATACTTCTACATACATCTATATATAATTTTATTCCTGTACTTGTTATACACGTATAAGCTGCATTACAAATATATTTTTATTCTGAATAAATCCTAAAGTATAAAAGTAGTAAATTGAATAAATTATTGATTTTCCTTCACTGTATCACAGAACCATTGGAATCTCCTGGGTAGCTTTCACAAATCCTACTCCCTGGACCTCACTCAGGCGAAGTTATTTATACTCTCTGGTTGGGAAGGGAGGATGGATCCAGGTGATTGTCATGTGTAGGCCAGAATGGGAACTACTCCCCTAGTAGACACTCCTCATCTTCTTTCCTTCCACGATTTCCACATTTCTTTCAACTCAATCAAAATCATCTTGAATAGACAAAGGCAGTGTCGGTCCTACTAAAGGTTGAAGAAATGGCTGAGTAAAGATGATGAAGTCAGGGACAAAGGATGCAATGAATTTTAAGAATTTGAGATTCAAACTTCAAAACTTAGGCAAGGGTCTGTTTTTGAAGGTTCAGAGCTGAAAAACAATGGCATGCTTTCATATTCTTTGATTCTGTAGGATGTCCCAAACGGGGAATTCTCTTACATAATATTGATTTTGTAAATTCCTAACAGATCGTACCCACTTTGGATGGAATGGAATTTTAATCTATTTTTTGAGCCAAAGAGTGTGACCTCCCTTGGCCTTAAATATTTTTTTGTACCACACATGTGGGGATATGAGTATTGTCAAAGCTACGAACCTTTCCTGTGAATGCCACAAATTCAAGAACAAAGCTGATCATGTATTGAATTTTAATAATCATTTTCAGCAGCTGGTCCAGAAAAGGGCATTTTCCTCTAAAACCTAAAAAATTCAGAAGATAAATTCCTATAGAAAAAAAGGAAATCATACTTATCTCTTCAAAATTATTAGATCAAAGACTTTCAACTATTTTAGCTTCAAATATGTTTAATATATTCAGTTTAACTGACATGAAGTACCTGCAGAATGTGTTGTGCTGGCTTAGAAAGAGATGTGGTTTTCCCACAGTATCTGAAAAACAAAAATGTATTTTCATCCATCCAAGGCTAAGCATCCACTATGAGACTAATTTGACATTCAGATCTGGTAAAAATGTTTGATGGTATCAGTTAAAACCCTGTTGAAGTAGGAAGACCAGAACATGTTCATTAGTGAGTATCTGGCAATGTTATCATCTACTTAAGATGGAAGAAAGGGGATAAGATCAAAATTATTCAATCCCTGAGTAATGGAGGAAGTAAAGCTTGAAGGGGCCTATACAGACAGCGTGTATGACATCCATCAATATCAGGGGATTTTATGGACATTAATTATCCAGTGCTCTACACCCTCTCTGCCTGCCTTTTAAGGTGTATTTTATGATTGAGGGGAAAAAAAAAAAAGACCAGGAGAATAGAATTGAGGGAGATAGCAATCAATGAGTAATTCCATATCCAGTCGGCACTTAAAACTCAATGCTTTATATATTTATTTGCAGAGTGGTAGGAACTAACTAATCCTCGTGCTGTGCCTTCCTTACGCACTTTTGACCATGTTTTTGCTATAGCAACCTTGATCCAATTGAAGATTTTCATTTCTTACTCTTCCTCAGTTTGAAGCTCCTGCTTTCCTGGACAAAAGACACAAATAAAACAGGAATTTATTCAATCATTGCATTTTATCCATAATTTAAGGCATCTTACCTATAATTTTTTTTCTGAGTTAAAATTTATTTTGGTGGTTAACAAAAAGAGTCTTTAGAATTTTGAGTACCTGAAGGATTGGAATTTGAGGCACCCTGCTACACTCCCGTAGTAGGTGTTGAAAATGTTAAGTTAATTGAATTATATTGAAATTTTAAAATGGCTTGGAGCAACAGAAAAAAAATGTTATGTATAAATTAATTAAAAAGTATTTGGACTTTTTTTTTTTTTTTAACCATCCACATGGATACCAGGGATTTCTTTTCTTTCCTTTCCTTTTCTTCTCTTTTCTTTCTTTCTTTCTTTCTTTTTTGGATTATTAAAAAGAGAAGGTTGTTTTTTAAATAAGGAAAACTATTTTCTGCAAATGGCCAGATAGCAGCTATTTTGGTCTTTGTAGGTACAAGTCCTCAACTTTCTCATTATACTGTGAAAGCAGCAGTAAACAATACTTTATGGCTACAGAAATGTGAGTTTTGTATACTTTTCATGTGTCATAAAATGTTATTCTTTTTATTTAAAAAAAATTATTTAAAAATGCAAAAATGAGGGCGGGCACGGTGGCTCACACCTGTAATCCCAGCACTTTGGGAGGCCGAGGCGAGTGGATCACCTGAGGTTGGGAATTCGAGACCAGCCTGAGCAACATGGAGAAACCCCTTCTCTGCTAAAAAAATACGAAAATTAGCTGGGCATGGTGGCACTTGCCTGTAATCCCAGCTACTCGGGCGGCTGAGGCAGGAGAATCGCTTGAACCCAGGAGGCGGAGGTTGCAGTGAGCTGAGATTGCCCCATTGCACTCCAGCCTGGGCAACAAGAGCGAAACTCTGTCTCAAAAAAAAAAAAAAAAAAAAACATTCTTAGCTAGCAAGCCACACAAAAACAGGCAGCAGGCAAGGTTTGACCAGTGGACCAACCATAGTTTGCCAACCTCTGGTTTAGGACATTGAATATCTTCCTGATTTGAAAGTTTTCACTTGAACAAAAATAATTAACTACTATTAGTCTGTTTTACAATATTCTCCTCACCATGTAATTTTTAACTGGCAAGTAGATTACCACTTTTGTTTTATTTATTTATTTATTTATTTATTTTAAAAGACAGGGCCTCTTTCTGTCCCCCAGGCTGGAGTCCAGTGGTGCAATCATAACTCACTGAAGTGTTGAACTCCCAGGCTCAAGCAATCCTCCCTCCTCAGCCTCCTGAGTAACTGGGATTACAGATGTGCACCAGCTGTAGTCTACAAATTTAACCTGTACCCAATCCTTGGCTTAATATTAATTTTTAATTTTTAAAAAAGTTTTTGTAGAGATGGGGGTCTCACTATGTTGCCCAGGCTGGTCTTGAACTCCTGGTTTAAAGCGATCCTCCTGCCTTGGCATCCCAAAGTGTTGGGATTACAGGCATGAACCACAGTGCCCTGCCTGTTGCCTCTTTTGATATTGCTATGGCAGCCCAGAGTACTGTGTTGAGAAGGATTCAGAAGTTGAACAGGGGCAAATAAGCAGAGCGGGCAGCCGGAGAGTTGCCCAATTGGACCATCCACAGCTCTTCTAGCTGTGTTATAGTCTTACAAAATGCTTCCTTTATGTCCTGCTGATAAAAGTTATAGACTTATTCTTAGAAGCATTTTTCTGCAGGCATAAATTTTGCAACTGAGATCATTGTTTTTAAGTTAGAGAATTTGAAAGGATTCTAGTAATACAGCTTCATGTGATATCCATTCTCAAAACCAATAAATGTATTTATTGGTCATTTGCTTACCTCTCTTATTATAGGCAGAAATGGGGCTGGGGAGGAGGAGTGAATAAAAAAGGCCGTTCACATCTCTAATACCTGGAAATAACTAGTCGTCATTGGATCTGCTAAAATTATAACGAAATGAATAGAACTATACTAAGATATCTGTTTATCTCCATTAAAATAAAAGCTCTTCTAGACCATACACAGTATTTAAAAGTTGTTCTCTGTATGTTATTGACTACCAGGTTAGAAAAATAAACACTGAACTCCTAATGATGGAATTTATAAATATATGGAACAGATTCTGTGGTGTTAATATAGAAATTTCAAATAAAACCTGACAAGGTAAATACTGTATCACATATCAAAATGACTTAAATTGTAGTCCATGGAATACTAGACTTAAATTTATATGCAGATTGTATTTTACTAGGTTTTTGAAGTTCCCTCGGCGGCCTGTCTTGCCAGGGCATTTGGAAATGGTAGCTATTATAACCAATGAAAAAAATGCATTAAAAAATTAAAACAACCTAAATTACATGTATTTGCGGTCTGTCGAGTCGAACCTGAAGATCGTCTCAGACTCCTGCAGTGTAATTAAAACATCTTTAAAATTTAGTTACATATGAAGAATTTATGCTTTTATACAAGTGGCATGTGTTAATATGGGTGTGTTTTCATATTAACTATTGTGATTAAAGTTTCTTAGAAGAAAATATATGGGTTGTGGCACTTGACGTGTCCATATCCTGATCACGCTGGAGTGGTGGTGTTGGGTGCCAGGGCTCCGAACACAGTTGCTGAATGTCACTCTGAATATTATGGAATGAAACAAGCCAGATCTGTGTTTGTCTTGAAAGGTATCCAGACCTAATATTATACTTTAAAGACATTCTGAAGTATTGACTTCGGAATAAGAGCAAGCATTCTTTAAGTCCTGGGCAAACCCAAAAGGAATTACTGAAATCTCCTGTTTCAAGCATACATTTTAATAGTAGTGCTCAATGACAAGTCATTAATTCCCTGCAACCTGACTCTTAGGTTCAGGTCTCCAAAGGCTAAAATTAGGGGCATTTGTCTGCTTCCCGTGCTATTTGATTGGATATCACTGTATGTAGAAGTACAAAGCTCATCTGTTAAGTTGGATTTACTATTCTCTGCTGGTGTCCCTATCCATGCCTAAAGGCTCATATTGAGATTGGTGTAAAATCAGCTGTCCCAACATGAGTTGTTCAATTATCAGCTCAAATAAGCCTTACTAAAAACTACCTAACATGAAGGAGGTTGACTGTGGCTCTGTGAAGATGCATCCAAAATGTGTGCATTAAAAATAAAAATGATAAGAAAAATTAATCACCCTTTTTGCATAAAGTAGGTAAGGAAGCCTCATTCTTTAAGCAACACATGTTTTATAACTTTGCCTTCCACAAATTTGACCTATACCCAATCCTTGGCTGAATATTAAGAAACTAAATCTGCCCACTGGTATCCTTGCCTTTTATAAGGACCGTTTTGAATTATTTGTATTTCTTTTCTTTGGTGGTAGTGGTGGGAGGGTAGTGTTGAATGCCACCAAGTCGTAACACACTTACTAAAACCTCACAGAATAAGAGCACTATGAAAAAATCACTTGGGGAAAAGGTAATGAATTAAGGCTGGGAGCAACTTGACTTTGGGTTTAGATGGAACTTGAAGTTGATGTGTTAGTGATAATTGCTATATCATCTCTCTATTTTTATAAATCCTGGTTTGTAAAAATTTGTTTGATAATGTTATATTTGCCTTCACAGGAATGCTGTGGTCTGGACAGTGTTATATAACATTCCTCAAAAATTCTTCTAAACTCTCAAGGCCCTTTTCTTGGGGTCAGACTCAATGGTACCAATGAGAAAAGCCTGAAAGCGTGGAAGACTTCTATTGTTTAGCAAAGCTGAGAGAAGACATTGTCTTAACAATCTATACTAGTTGTTAAATTAACTAATTAGTTGATTTACTACATTGGATTTCAGAAGGGTTGTCCAATGAATATTCAGTTTTCCATGCTAATTGGAAATATCATTGAATATTTACGTGTGTACAGTGGGAAGGGACTAAGCAATGATGGGTATACAGCAAGTACTCAATACATACTGTGGCGTTATTATACTCTCTTTTTGCTGGTAGAATTTTCTGCTATGCACATGCATTCCAGGCAAAGGGAAGAGACTGTGCCCATGCTCAGACCCAGAAACAAGCCTGGATCCATAAAACAGCTTGTTCACAATGGGAGGAGCACAGCACAGGAGTGGGGAAAGTAGAGGAAAAGAGGTATGAGTAATACTGACCACGAAAGGAAAGGGAGTTGCCCATTCAAACTAACAGATGAGAAGGGCTTCATGGACAAGATGACAACAAATAGTAGCATTAGCATTCATTGAGATTTAGGACATTGCACAACATTTTAGAAATATGTACACTTAGTCTAAAATGGGGACCCACAGTCCAGATGGGAATTCTGACAATAATCACATCATGAGAAAGCTGAGCAAATTGGATTCAGTGTTTTTGGAAAATGTAATCTTAGGGGGAAATATATTCTTGTAGCTATGTACTACTAAATTGAAAATCTACAGAAGAAATCATTTATGAAATGTGTGGGCATGCTTTTAATTTGATGGTGGTTTAAATATTTTATTAACTGTATGGGCATGCTTTTAATTTGGTTGTGGTATAAGTGTTACAAATTAAGCTTTTTTTTTAAATCAGTCTAAACTCCAAACTTGAAAAACAAGTTTTTTATTTTATTTAACAAGCACCGATACAACACATCGTGAGCCAGGTGCTCTTCCTAGGGCTTGCATGTATCTCCTCCTCTAATCATCTTGACAGCCCCATGAGGAAACTGAGGCACAGAGGTTAAGAACTTGTTGAAGGTCTCAGAGCTAGGACTTCAAACCAGGCAGACTGGCACCAGGTTCTGTGTACTTAACCATTATGCTCCTTAAATTAGAATATCTACGAGTCAAAATGCTGTTTAATTTTCTTCAGATTATTGTGGGTTCTGTCAAGCTAAGCTTCCTCGCCATAAGTGAAAGTGCTCTTAGCATCTTGTACAGAAAGAATTCTTCCTAGAGGTTCATTGAGTGGCATCTATTTCAGACTTACACAAAAAGTTTGGGACAAATGTTAGTGTTTAACAGAAGCAGATGTTTATCAGTGGCCCAGACAATATTATTATTTTGATTTTTACCTTCTAGACTGGGGGCATGGCAAACAACAGTTGTGGGTCAAATCTCACTCACCACTTGTTTTGGTAAATAAAGTTTCGTTGAACACAGTCCTACCCACTCGTTTACATATTATCTATGGCTGCTTTCATGCTAAAACAGCAGCAGCATTGAGTCATTGTGTCCAAGAACATATGGCCAATAAAGCCTAAAATATTTACTACATGATCTTTTATAGCAAGTTTGCCACCCCCTGTTCTAGACCAGTGAGGTAGCCACCAGCCAGATGTAGCTCCCAAGTGTTCGAAATGGGGCTGGTTTGAGTTGAGATGTGTCATAAGTGTAAAACATATCAGATTCCAAAGACTTAGTAAAAAGAAAGAAAAAAATGTAAAATATTTCATCAGTTTTCAAATATTGATTGCAGGTGGAAATGACAATTTTATTAAAATTAACTTTTCTTGGTTCTATTTTTTTAATGTGACTACTAAAAAATTTGAAATGTGACTCACATTTGTGGGTCACATTAGGTTTCTATTGATACTGCTGATCTACAGCCTGGAATTTGGAGGATATGTGACCTCTAGAAAAAGCAGAAAGAGGAAAGATGGGAAAAGAGAGAAAACCTCTTGTATTTGCAAATGTCTTTCTAAAGCAATAAAATATTTTCTGATTTGGCTCTTCCTCACAGAAAGGCATACGCAAAAATGGGTTAGGTGGTCTATGGAGATGATCGTAGATGAGTTCTCCCAGAAGCAGACTCTGACTCAGAATTTGAGTTGGGAGGTGATCCAGGAAGCACCTGGAGGGAGAGGGGAGGCAAACAGGGATGAGAACGAAGAGGAAAGAGGGTTAATGAGCAGGTTGTTGCTGTGGACCCACGTGCTGCCTCCCAATTGCGCCCTGTGGGAGATTTTCTAGACAGAGGCTCAGAGTGGTTCCACCCAGGAGGTGAAAAAGCTGGGCTGCGTATCCACCAATTGCCAGTAATTGCCACCTGAGGGCTGCTCCTAGGAGCATCAGCTTCTTCTTACTCTCCCCAGCACCTGCCTTGCCTGAAGCCAGGTAAGGCCCTGGGGTGAAAAGGCACAGGTGCTTGCAGGAAAAAGCCATGAGCAAGCTGAAGAATGGTGCCTGCCAGAGGCACAGGGTTGGGCCCTTCTAGTGTCTGGAACTGTGTCCAAACTAAATGTTCCATCTTATAATGCATAATTTCAACAGACATTCATGTAGTTCTCTGATGAGTGTGTTCATTTTCTCATTTGATCTTAACAATAGTACAGATAGGTAGATTTATCATTATCCATACATTATGGATGGGAAAACTGAGCCCAAGACACATCCAGTCATTTGCCCAAGAGAGTCCAGCTGGGATGGTAGCCCCGGTCTCCTCCCTCTGCATATGTGGTCACTCATGCCTGACTCCTTGGATTTCTACAAAACTTGGCTTGAGTAAGGAGATGTCAATATATTGATGTTTTCAAGGTGAGAACAGGAAACTAAAACCAATTTTTCTTGTGCTCTGTAGAATTTTTTGAGATATCCATTGGGCAGTGTAGAAACTGATATCTACTTAATCCCATGACTTTTATATGGAAAAGTATGATCTTTGTTTTGCACAAATCACAATCAAAATCAAGAGATTATGGAGCCTGCTGACCACTACCACACAGGATGTTAGTGATAGAGTTAATTTCCAGAAAATCATCAGAGAAGTCCCTGTAGTGGAAGCTTATGGGTGCATGGCTCATTAAGGACTGGATTTTGTTATCTTCCCATTACCCAGGTTCCCTTCAAAGGTGTTGTCAGCCCCTTTGGTACCACTTGGAAACAAGTCTCTCTCCCAGCTTAATTTCCCTTTATTATGCTTCTAACTGACTCGGTAATTCTTTGCAGACTTCAGTAACACTTGTACTATTTAAATTTGAATAACCCCAAAGGATCTGGATAGGTCAATGTGTTTAAACCACGGGCTTTAGTCTATGTATTAGTTGATTAAAAACAGATTTGATGCATGATGTATACTTAATAAAGGGAGGGGGAAGCAAGCAGATGTTTGTAAAATCTCAATGTGTTGGATTGCATTTCTTTGGCCCTCTTTTGCTGACTAGCTTTAGAAAAGTCATACTTAGGACAATTGAACTGTAAACAGTTAGATGATGTATTTCCCTAGAAATTTCCTGCTGTGAAGGGTCAGCCAAAAAGAAAAGTGTCACCTAGTATTAACATACCAAAAAAGTTGACAAATATACCTTATGATAGTTATGTCTATATCAAGGACATTGAAGAATGGGATGCTTCAAAATCATCCTCTGGTCTCTGACCATAAAGCGATTAGCAGTTGCGATTCATTTAATCCAAACAATTAAAAAAAAACCTTTGGCTTTTGTTGTTGTTGTTAAAAGCAAGTTTTTCTTTGATGCAAGCATAAGATCAAGTTGTACATAAATCACTGTGTCTAGTTCATTCTCTGACTCTTCAGCCTCTTGTATCCCATTCTTTAAGTGAAAAAGTTATTTTTCCCCTTTAAAATTGTCATATTTGAAATGTTTTGAGTGTTTCCAAGACAGAATTGAAGGTTTCTTGTTGGTTTTCCAGTCCAGATGAAATGTGCACAAAGCCTTCCTCTGAAGTTTGAACACATGAGAATTACAGGTAAAATATTTTAAAATATATTTTAATGAATGCATAACCAAGCATAAACATATGTGGAAAGCCTCCAAGGACCGGAAATGAAAGAAAGTGTAGAGTGGTGAGAGAAGACTGACACTGGGCTACTCCCAAGAAGTGGAGAAGACATGGGGCAATGGTGACTTTAGTGGACACATAGGGAAGTGAACATCACATGTGGCAAGAGCCTTGTACACCTGGAGGCCAAGACCCCCATGCATAGACTGGACTCAATGGGAACCTGACATCTTCTCTGGAATTGAAGCCAGACACAGAACTCTCATGGAAGGAAGCAGAGGCACTGAGTCAAACTAGGATCTGTGCCTCTGTTGCACACGAGTGCCTTGTGGGAGCGTCCTCTTTGGGAAAAGAACCTCACGCCCTAACCTCAGAATATGCTTCTCATCTGGCTGGGCTATGTCAATCCCCAAATCACAGCACAGGGAACAAAGTTTACATCGTATGAGCTGTCAGACAAAAATTACAAGACAAAGATAAAATCAGATCCTTGAGAAATATTCAACAAGCACAGGGAAATACAGAATTGCCTTTTCTCAAAAAGAGCTTAAGAATAAGTAAGTTTAGTTGTCTTGAGATTATGGAGAAGAGAATTGTGTTTTTGTAATAGGAACAGAGAGAAATTCAATAAGAAAAGGGAGATAAAGAACCTACTAGAAATGAAAATGCATTCATTAAAAAATTTTAAAAACAGTCAATAGGATAAACACCAGATTAATAAGTTTAACTTGTTTTAAAAATAACCAGAAAGTTCTGCTTTTGACATATGCATTTTAAGCCTTAGATAAAAGTGGTTCTTTTCCTTAATATACTTTTCTAAATAAAAAATTTAGGGAAGTAGAATGAGCTAAAATTTTCATAAATAAATTTTACAGCATAATGAAATTAACACCTTTATGAACTTGTTAGTTTTCAAAATCCCTCAAACTCTTTCTAAATCCTCTTTTTCGGATGGCATTATAAATTTGAGGTCTGTTTTCTTTTCCATGAAATTTCCTGTTGTTCCGTATCTTTGCCATACTTGTGGAACTGTCTATATGCTAAAATACAGTTTCCCTAATCTTTTGCCCTCTCAACCTCTCTGATGTTGGCATGTGACATTGTTCTATTTCCTGCCCATGGAAGATTCTTCCACATGCTCACTTCTTTCTTTCCAAAAAGTTTCCACTGTTGTGCAACAAAAAACCCCTGGACATCCTTCAAGCCTCAGCTGCAAGACTTGGCCCTCTTAGAAACCTTTAACCAGCAGCCATCAACTCTTTCCCTTCTCTTGTTTGCAGTATCTTTCTCCCAGTTTGTACAGTCATCTATTTCCTTGTGGACAGGGAGTAGATATTAATATTTGTATTTGATTTCCCCACTGTCTCTTTCAGAGTCTGGCATATTGTAGAAGCTTAATAAGTACTTGTTGTGTGAACACATAAGTAAATGAATGAATGGTAGGAACACATAAGTAAATGAATGAATGGCGTAAATCAACCTTGTCCAACACATGGCCTGCAAGGCCACCTGCAGCCCAGAAGCGCTTTGAATGCAGCCCAACACAAATTCATGAACTTTCTTAAAACATTATGAGATTGTTTTCTGATTTTTTTTTTTTAGCTCATCAGCTGTCATTAGTGTTAGTTATTTTATGTGTGGCCCAAGACAGTTCTTCTTCCAGCGTGGCCCAGGGAAGCCAAAAGATTGGACACCCCTGGCAATCAAGAGCATGTGAATGAGAAGGAACAGAGAAATCTTAGTGAGTCTTACCCAGAGCAGAGAGTTATTGTGTTTGAAAATAGGATTAAATAGTCATTCCAGAGAACTTTAAGTTTGATGCTCTAAAGGAATAGGGAATAATTCTAGAGTCTTATGCAGGATAATGAGTGGTAAATATAGTGTTCAAAGAAATTTGATCTGGCATTGATGGACAAAGAATAGAAACATGAACAATAAAATGTACAATTGTTTGTTGGTATCCATAAAGGATTAATTTCAGGGTCTCTCATAGATACTAAAATCATGGATGTTCAAGTCCCTGATATAAAATGGCCTGTTATTTGCATATAACCTAATCACATCCTCCTGCATACTTTAAATCATCTCTAGATAACTTATATTACTTATTACAATGTAAATACTATGTAAATAGTAGTTATATTCTATGGTTTAGGGAATAATGAGAAGAAAAAAGTCTGTACATGTTCAGTACAGATGCAGTCATCCATTTTTTTCCAAATATTTTTGATCTGCAGTTGGTTAAATCCAGGTATGTGGAACCCAGTGGATACAGAAAGTCAACTCCACTACAACTGACCAAATGTGTGTGTGACGAGGACTAATCATAAATGTCTATAAATGACCTTATTGTCAGCAAGAGCTAAACAATTCAAACCTTCCTCCAAGGGATTAGCCTCAGCCTGCCCATAAAAGGATATATCTGAAAAATCCAATGGTAGTTGATTTGATGTGGGAATATATTCCTTATATTATTGCCAGCTCTGATGCAAGTAAAGGGATAGAAATCCAATTACCTCCTTTCTCCCTAGGTCGTGATCTGGAGATAACCTACAACTAATTATTCTGTTAAGTATCCCTGAGTTAGTGCGAGAAGCGGGAACAAAAAGAATAAAGTCTGAGCGTGTCTAAAAGGTTCTTTTAAATGCAACTTTTGAAAATCCAGTTTAAATCTATAAATACTTGAAATTATGTTGATTTCACTAAGGTTTCTGAAAAATGTATCAGTTTTTCCTGAGTATGAGTAATTTTGTGTATCTGAAGTATAAAAGTATGCAGAATAATATTTTTCCTCTTTTTTTTTTTTGAACAGCAAAACTTAGAGAGTAACCTCACCAACCTTATTAAGAGGAACACAGAACTGGAGACCCTTTTGGCTAAACTCATCCAAACCTGTCAACATGTTGAAGTGAGTATCTCTGTATTTCTGTATGGTATGTTTCATATGAAAACTGCCAGATCAAGGTTTTGATATCCTCATGCTTTATAATTTTAAAACAAGAATCCTTTGTTAAAATTAAATATTTTGCAAAAGCCAAAATAGAAGATGAAGGAAATTAAAAGGAATTAGAACTTCAGAGAATCTCTCCCATCCAGGGCTGCTTCCCATTCCCATTATAGCTCTTCCTGATCTAGCATTACATAGCAGTGCTAATGTTGTAGATTTTAATTGCCCTTACAAAGAACAGTCAAAAAAGGTATTGTAGGCCAGGCGTGGTGGCTCACGCCTGTAACCCCAGCACTTTGGGAGGCCGAGGCGGGCAGATCACGAGGTCAGGAGATCGAGACCATCCTGGCTAACACGGTGAAACCCCATCTCTACTAAAAATACAAAAAATTAGCTGGGCGTGGTGGCGGGCACCTGTAGTCCCAGCTACTTGGGAGGCGGAGGCAGGAGAATGGCATGAACCCGGGAGGCGGAGCTTGCAGTAAGCTGAGATTGCACCACTGTACTCCAGTCTGGGCAACAGAGCGAGACTCCGTCACAAAAAAAAAAAAAAAAAAAAAAAAAAAAGGTATTAGTGTACTACAGCTACCATAACAAATTACCACAAACTGGGAAAGTATAAAACAAGACTAATTTATTCTCTCAGTTTTGGAGGCTAGAAGTCTGAAATCAAGATTTTTGGCAGGGCCATGCGCCCTCCAAAGGTTCTAGGGGAGGATCCTTCCTTGCCTCTTCCCATTTTCTGGTAGTTGCAGGCAATTCTTGGAGTTCCATGGCTTGCAGCTACAGCGCTCTAAACTCTTCCTCCGTTATCACATTCTGGTGTGTCTCTGAATTTGTGTCCAAATTTTCTTATTGTTATAAAGAGCCCACCCTACTCCAGCCTTACCTCACTTTAACTTGATTACATCTGTGAAGACTATTTTCAGACCAGGCATGGTGGCTCACACCCTGTAATCCCAGCACTTTGGGAGGCTAAGGCAAGAGGATCGCTTGAGCTCAGTAGACCAGCCTGGGCAACATGGCAAAAACCCATCTCTACTAAAAAATACAAAAAATTAGCCAGGCGTGGGAGCACACACCTGTGGTCCCAGTTACTTGGGAGGCTGAGGTGGGAGGATCACCCAAGCCTGGGAAATCGAGGCTGCAGTGAGCTGAGATTGCACCATTGCACTCCAGCCTAGGCGACAGAGTGAGACCTTGTCTCAAAAAAGAAAAAATAAAGACTCTATTTTCAAATAAGGTCCCATTTACAGGTACCAGGGGTTAGGACTTGAACATACCTTTTTGCAGACACAGTTTAACCCGCTGCAGGTGTATATTAACGCATCTTAGTTGTCAGATGTGTTTCCATGAAATAAACCACAATTGCAACAACAGCAGAACCTGCAATGACTACACTGCATAAGGAAAAAATAGATGCCACTTCCTTTATGTGATTTTCAAAGTCCTCTTCCATCTTCTCCCAAACTGTCTTTTTTACCACCCCACCCCATGAACTGAAACTAAACAATTACCATTCACTACACTTTTAAGCCTTCTGGCCCTTAACCAAGCAGTTCCCTCTGACTGGTAGGCCCATTCCTCTAACCTATGTCTATTTGTCAGAATGCTTCCTGTGTATCCTCCAAGTCCTAAGTCAAGAGGCACTTCAGTTGTGAATGTTTCTCTGGTTCCCTGGACCAGAGTCATCGCTCCTTTCTCTGAATCACATAACATTTTATGATACCGTGTATGTGATTCAGAGAAAGGAGAGATGTCCCCGCCCCAATCTCATGTCGAATTGTAATCCCCAATGCTGGAGGTGGGGCTTGGTGGGAGGTGTTTGGGTCATGGGGGCAGATCCCTCATGGCTTGGTGCTGACTCCATGATAATGAGTGAGTTCTCACAAGATCTGGTTGTTTAAAAGTGTATGACACTCCCCCCTCCACCGCCCGCCCCCCTCCCACACATACTCTTTCTCTTGCTCCTAATTTCGCCATGTGACGTGCCAGTTCTGGCTTTGCCTTCTGCCATGTGTAAAAGCTTCCTGAGGCCTCATCAGAAGCCGAGCACATGCCTGGTGCCATGCTTCCTGTACAGCCTGCAGCACCCGTGAACCAATTAAACCCCTTTTCTTTGTAAATTACCCAGTTTCATGTATTTCTTTATAGCAATACAAGAAAAGTAATAATCTTCTCATGGCTTTATCATTCTTTCATGTACCAGTTCCATTTTTCCAACCAGAATGTGAAGTCTTAGAGGATGGGAATCAAATCTAATTCGTCTTTGTATCTCATAGACTCTAATGCAATGATTTTCACACAGTAGGAGCTCAGGGAATTTGTTTTAGATGAATTTGCATGATGACTCTCCAAATGGCAAATTTTGAACACTATTTGAATGCTTGCAAGTTCAGCTCCCCCAAAATATCTAAAGTTGGAGGAGCAAATTATTTTGAGCATGCATTTAAAATTTTTGACAGTAACTCCATTTTTGCAATAAGAGTTCCTTCAAGTCCCTTTGATCGTCTAAGCAGTAATTATAAGTTTATAGCCTCCTATGTGCCTATAACTGTCAGTAGACGCACAATGTAGCAAATAATAATAAAGATTACAATATGTTAGAGAACAATGTACACACATTTAACAACATATTTAAAGAACAGTAGAGTAGCCAATCAGGTGCTCAGCTAGTAGAATATTGCATTTATGGATTCTAAGATTAGCATTTTTTTACAGACTAATATTGCTGAAATTGAGCTGCAACTTAAATGAATGGTGAGACAGTTTAATGGGCAACATTTGTTTGTTCCTACTGGCACACAAAATATAGATGAGACAGTTACTGGTATCTTAGATGGAGTATGGTTTGAGAAGGGGGGATTAAAAGAGAAAAAAATGTGAGTACAATTTTTCTGAAACTTTGTGGAAGAGTCAGGACTTGAGCCAGTTCTTATAGATTTCACAACTATTATTTTTCAGTACCCTAGGTATTGACGTGTCAGCTTATTTATGCAACACAATGGTGTTTGTCGGGGATACATTCCTCAGCATAGCAGAAATTAGCAAAGATTGCTTTCAGAAAGATCCTATTAGTGTAAAAGCGTGTCTACTATGCAAACACTGGTGCTTTGGTGGAAGGCTTAAAATACTTTGTGTTTGTAAAGTCTGTGCTTTTACTTACAAGTGCTCCCCTTGTGATCGGAAATGTAAAACTGATTACTAAGAGAAACACATGAGTTAGCAACTTTTTCCAACTCCAAATTTGTTGTGTTTTCCAAAGATAATATCCAGGGAGATAGAAATTAGGGATGTTCTCATCTCCTACCTAAGCCATCTACTCCAGCTGTTCATCATTTGAGGTGCTGATGGAGGTTATGATAGGTGGAAGAGGGAAAGGCATACAAAAGGAAAGAAAAGGAGGAATTAGAATAAAACATAGGTGAGAGAGCAGATTAGGATTGATCAGTGAGCTCATTGGTTCACTTAGTAGACCCTCTTGCTTTAAAAGCTACATGACTGTCAGGGTAGAATCAGTGTTTCATCATGCTGAGATGAAGTTGAGAGTGTGAAGGCAGCAGCAGTGGCAGCAGTGTGTTGCAGAATCCAGACCTTTTGAACCCTCTGCTTAGACTGGATTCTCTTTTGGCAAGCATCTTGCCAGGGAACATGTTGAGCCTTGTTGATTAAACAATATTGGAAATAATAGTGAACAAGCATAATGTTTTCATTATTATAGGGTAAAGTTAATATGTATTATATGAATAAATGGATGAACAAAATGGAATAATCTGTGTGCCATATTTTATTTTTATGATGTGATGGCATTTGATGTTTAGGACAGTAAGAATGATTTCTCTTCAGTAAAAAAAAAAAAAAAAATTACCTGAGCTTTATGGTAAATCTTATAAATGCTTTATGGATTGGGTGATTATTTCATTCAATTTCAGCTAGTTACTCCTTAAAGCATTAATGTCTGGTTTCCATTATGACCCGTTGTGATTTCAGAACAAATGCATTGCTCCTAATGCAATATTATTATGGCTTGAATTTACAAGACGCTATTCATCCTAACATGATGTAAAATTACATTCTAAGATGTTCAGTAATTTCAAATGACAGATAAATTGAAGAAATTTACAAGAAGATTTTGGTTTTATTTTAATAGATCAGATATGATTTTAGTTGCAATACAGGCTTTTCAAATAAAGCTATTACTGAATTGATTGTAGCAGACTTGCAAATAGACACATACATGCCATTAGAAGTAATTCTAAACAAGGAATAAAGAATATTCATTCTTTTCTCTGTTGTTTTTGTATAAATCCTTGGGAATGGAAACACATGTTTATGGGTGAGTAAATTTGGTATTTGGGGAATTTATTCTAGATAAAAATTAAAGAAAATTATAAGTACAAAAATAATGATACTTACAGTACTTATTTTTACATTTGTTTTTATTCCTAATTATTAGTATTCTGAAACTATAATTTTCAAAAGTTGAACACCCAATTCTCATATAATGATTGAATTAGTCCACATCAAAGATTTTTTTAACTTCTTAATGAAGGAACCAGCAAGATGATAAAGCTGCTTCCAAGGAGGATGCCAGAAACGGATACATATAAATGTGGAGAAGGGGGTAGTAGGGGGAAAAGAATGCCAGACTAGCATAGCTAATTTGGATACGAAACTGGTTGGTGACCTACAGGGCAATAAACGTGAAACATTTGGACAAAATAAGTTGCATATTACTGGGTTTCTCTAAGTTAACATCTAACTTTGCAGAGTCTAAGCCCTAACCACTAGTAAATAGAAAGTCAGACTCTGTTACATCCCAGTCTGGAGAGTCAGATGACCCTGACTTAGGCTGACTTCATGGAATATGCTCTCGTGGGACTTTGGAAGGGCTCACAGTCTTCTCTTTCTCTTTTTTCCAAGTTTTGGATAATTTTGCTTAACATGACTTTCTGTTCTAGAGACTGTTGATCTAGGAGCAGTGTTTGCTAAACAAATATTTCTGGGAGGGGATGTACATTTTTGCCTGTGGACAGTTACTTTAATTTGTTACAGTGTCTTGCTAGTTTGTTCATTCTGGTAGTGCGGATGGAGTACCCACTGTGTGTGTGTTGCACTGTGTTAGGTGCCAAAGGACCCTGCCCACAGGAAGTTTACTATCTTCACTAAGACAGAAGAGCACTTATAACACAAAATAAAGTAGAAAGCCATAATTACCATGAAGAAGGTGTGGATTATCTACTTCAAACTTTCAGAGAAGCAAGAAATTATTTCTAGCTGGGGACTGGGGAAGGCAGCGCAAGATCTGAGCCTGCCTTCAAGGGTAGGTAACATTTGAGTTTATGGAAGCAGGGGGACAGCACTGCTTGCCAGGCAAATAAAGGCATGGGGATAGAAAGATGAGGAGTGTATGTACACAAAGCAAGTAGTTCATTCTGGAGAAATGGAAAGCGTGGGAGAAGGAAGGATCTGTAGGAACTAGTTTGGGAGAGATGAGAGCTGGAAAGGCTTTCATGTTGCATCTGAATTTGAACTTTGGTTTTGAAGGTTTAGTGAGGGTTCAAGGAACACATAGACCTGTGTGAGTTTCACAGTGACAACTGGCATTTCTAACTCTTTTTCAGGGAATGACATTTTTGGTTATTGAGAAAATAATATGGATATTGTCATGCAAAACAATCTCATGTCCAAGGGAAACCTTCACAGCGCTAGGAAACTCCAAAAAGGCCATGGAGTTTGTTAGGCATCAGAATGCTATTCTTTTAAATCAGTGCAGTGGAAAAGAATTTCCTGGTTCACATCCTTGGTTCCTAGATGGTACTTCTTCCTTTTCCTCTTCCTGAAGGTGTCCTTGTATTTGGGTATGAGCATTCCCCGGGAAAATAATTCCCATGCCAGCTGGAGCTAAAAAAAACTCACAGCACAGAGGCACCTCCTAATTGTTGTAAATTAAATCAATGAATTCCTTCCCACGACCCATGAGGAAATGCCACATCCTTATAAGTCCACATCTCTTCTCAGGGATTTACCTCTGCTTTTCTTCAGAATGGAAAACAGTTTGAAGGTTCCCCTTCAGCCACCCAACTCTCCCCACCCCCGCCACATTGTTTTCATAACTTGTTTTTTAAATGAGGGTAAGCAAATGAATGGCTTTTTGATTGTAAGTGCCAAATATTTTTAAAACGGTGGAGAACAGAGAATGGCATGCTGTGGCTCATGCCTGTAATCCCAGCATACTTTGGGAGGCCAAGGCAGGAGGATTACTTGACCCCAAGGATTCAATAACAACCTGGGCAATATAGTGAGACCTCGTCTCTACAAAAAATAAAAAAAACTAGACAGGCGTGGTGGTGTGCGCATGTAATCCCAGTAACAAAGGAAGGCCAAGACTGGAGGATTGCTTGAGCCTGGGAGGTCGAGGCTACAGTGACCCATAGAGTGCAACTGCGCTCCAGCCTGGGTGACAGAGTGAGACCCTGTCTCTTAACACACACACACACACACACACACACACGAGAGCAGAGTATGAAGGCCAAGACAGTTTGGGACTCAGGAGGCAGAGACATTGAAAGAGCAACTTCAGGCCAGGCGCGGTAGCTCACGCCTGTAATCCCAGCACTTTGGGAGGCCCAGGTGGGCGGATCACGAGGTCAGGAGATTGAGACCATCCTGGCTAACACGGTAAAACCCCGTCTCTACTAAAAATACAAAAAATTAGCCGGGCGTGGTGGCTGGCGCCTGTAGTCCCAACTATTCGGGAGGCTGAGGCAGGAGAATGGCGTGAACCCCGGAGTCGGAGCAGGAGAATGGCGTGAACCCCGGAGTCGGAGCAGGAGAATGGCGTGAACCCGGGAGGCGGAGCTTGCAGTGAGCCGAGATCACGCCACTGCACTCCAGCCTGGGGGACAGAGCGAGACTCCGTCTCAAAAAAAAAAAAAAAAAAAAAAAAAAAAAAAAAAGAGCAACTTCAGGTAGACTCCTAAGAAATGTTTGTCTAGGATTGTAAAAACTAATGGGTTTTCAACCACTCTGTTTTGTTTCCTTCAAGAGAGAAATAAGGTAGAATGGATGAGTTTGTAGTTAACACTAGACAAATTTGGAGTTAATTGTATATGTAGTGAAAGACAAGCTTATGAGAAATGATCAAAATTTGGGTCACCTGCAGAACTTAACTTTTCTAGGTCAGATAAGGACTATATCTCTTCATCACATTCCTCTTCCCATTTTCTTTGAAAAATCAGAAGACGTAGTTTATTAGCTAAGCAAACACTTGGAATCACTGATATGTACCAAATTTTCTGCACATTCCGATAATCAAGTTCTTTTACAGCAAATACAACACCTTGACACTTAATAGATGTTCATTTTGGGAATGATAGCTGACTGTGACTCTAAAGATGATGGCCAAGAACAACTGGGAAAGGGTGGCCAATTGCCATAATGGTTTCAAGAGGATAAAGGCTCAGCAGTCCTTACCATTCTTGCCCAAGGTCATCCTAGAAGGGCATTTTCTAATCCAACATCCCTTCAAAGTTCCAGCATTGGCCCCTTTGGTTTATCTTGCCTTGTTTGTAATCACTTCTTAAAATTCTTTTTGCCATTATTTTTCTCACTAAGTTTTTAATCTATTTTTGTTGTTGTTTTATTTTAATGGAAAGTTTGCTCTCATACGGCTTTCTCTGAGTTTCTCCAGTGCTAGTTGTCACATAAAGTGACAAGGTTCTTGTGGAGGAATTAAGGCTGTTTAATTAGATTTCTGCTCAGATGATGAGTTTTGTAAATTGAAAAGGATGAGAGTGAGGTGTTACTTGGGTGATATGTACCGTGTAAGAAATTGTAGAAAATCACTTGGCAAAACAGATGGGAGTCTGTAGAAGACTTTTCCAGTAATTCACTGAGCCCTAAAAGCATTCATTTGTAAACTTTGAAATAATGAAAAATCACTGGGTTAAAAAGAAAGATGAACCATTTGTTTAATTTTGTTGTGCAGTTTTGTAATGCCAAAGCATTCTCTCTCCATAGAAAACTTGGCAATGGCTTCATCCGGAGCCATTGGATGAAGACCAGCATGCAAACACCAAACGAGCTATTTGTGTCTTGTGAACGTGTGTCTGATCTTGGATGAAGTATATCCTGCTGGGGGCCGACATGAATGTCCAAAGTTATAATCCATTTTCACTTGCAGATGAGGGTCAGATTCCCACCCGATCTGACCCCCTGTGAGAATGCTTTCAAGGTATAATTAGAGTCAGATTCTGGGCCTCATTAAACCACATCATACAACCCACAGTCAGCTCTGGCTCTCCATGTAATAGGCTCTAGAATTATGATAATGTGATAGTGCAAATATGGTGGCTTTCAGAAACTGGATTATGACGAGCCACTATAATAATGGTTGATTTCCCAAGTTCACGTCTTAGGATTCCCATGACAAAGGAGAAAAGAACTGTTGGTCTGCACAGAAATTTATCATCTCTGGAGAAGATTATTTTTTACTATTGCATATGAATAGACATTATTCATATGCAATAGTAAAACAGTTGAAACAGTTTACTCTACCAAGTTTACTACAATTGACAACTCATGAAGCAAATGTAGTTTTTCTTGGTTGAGGTTAAATTTAATTATTAAAGTATCTAACACATATTTGAATGTCTCCCTTTGGATTCAGTGCCCTTGACTTAGAAAAATTTGATTCATAACAGGCATTGGATCCTGTTTCTTTCTTGGGCATATTCATGAGGAGTAATGAGAAGATACCAGCAAAAATCTTTGAGTATTTTGGAATGAGATTAATCTTATGAATAAGTGAATATAAGGCTTAGTAAGCTGGTATTACTTTTAGAATGACATTCCCAAGTTTCAGTTTTGAAACTTTATATAAAACATTATCCAAACCTTTCATCGTCTGCTAATCTTTCTAGTTTGGGTGGTATGACCTATTGCATCATATACAGAATCCTACCTAGTGGCTCAGATTGGAGTATGAACACTTGTACGTGCCTCTGAAGACAAACCCTCTAATATTTGAATTTGGTAGTGCAGATTTCCAAGGTTAATTCTTAAATGTGAAGTAATAGGCCTTAATTGGAGGCCCAAAGGCTGAGCATTAGGAAGTTAGAGAGAAAGTGTACTTTTTTCTGATATATCTTATTGTGCTCCCTCCACACAATACAAGAATTCCTTATCCTGTCTCCATTACAGTATTCCACACATAACCTTCTTTGCCTGGAAATATTTACATGCGTGATTGACTAGAGCAGCAGAGATGTTTCTGGCATGTTATAAAGAATAATAGGAACAGGTTGTGATACATTTTTTAAAATAGCCATTGTTGGCCAGGCACAGTGGCTCACGCCTGTAATCCCAGCACTTTGGGAGGCCAAGGTGGGTGGATCACCTGAGGTCAGGAGTTCGAGACCAGCCTGGCCAACATGGTAAAACCCCATCTCTATTTAAAATGCAAAAATTAGCTGGGTATGGTGGCAGGCGCCTGTAATCCCAGCTCCTCGAGAGGCTGAGGCAGGAGAATTGCTTGAACCTGGGAGGCAGAGGTTGCAGTGAGCTGAGATCACGCCATTGCACTGCAGCCTGGGCAATAGAGCCAGACTCTGTCTCAAATAAAATAAAATAAAATAAAATGGCCATTGTTAGTTCTAACTCAACTTTTATATGAGATGGTCTTAGCTGGATGGTTTCAGGTGAAAGAGTCAGAGGGGAATGGAATGATTGCAGGTGAGAAGGTAACTCTCAAGTAAAAGCTTTGGTTCGCTTATTGCTCCCATTCATGACATTCAGAAACAAGAATAATCCTAACAATCAATCCGCCAATTTGTTACTGAACCAACCTTTTACTTCTGGGTCTAATATCTAGTTTAACTTATTTTTCTCAATAAATGAACATAAAATTGTCTTCTAATGACAATCAAGCTGAAATGATCTCTGTGTATAAAATAATTACAGATTATGAAAGAAGCCAGACATATCATTTTTTACCTGATTCCATTGACTTCTATTTTTAATTTACTAAATTAAATGTTGTGGGAAGAAATGAAGAGCTTTGTTCTAATTTTGAAATTCCACAGCAAAATAATTGAGTCATGCATATAAAATGTCCGTTAACAAGAAGACAGTTGTAGTACTGGTTATTTTTGTTTGAAATAGAAATATGAAATTTTAAATTCAGCTATTTCAAACGCCCGAGGCCACCATGGAATGTACAAGGCTCTCAGTGAGGAGCAACACAAATAAAGATTTTTACAACCAAGTGAGGTAACTTCTTGGCCTAGGAATTTATGATAGAGCTTTTACTATGCTTTTAAAAGTATTTTCACTAGATATAACATCAAGTTCATATATGTAAAGTCATGAAAACTATCATAGTGGTCTAGTTCTCTGACAAGGCAAGCTTGGTATTGAGATGTGATAAGTTCATTCAAGGAAGCCTTCTGTCAATTTCCATAGGATTGGGAAGGTGGTGCCTTGTCCATCTTTGCAGGTGTTGGAAGGGGAGCATTATTGCATACATCTGTTCCAGTTTCACAACAACATATAGACTGTAGTGTAAAGAAAGAAAAAGTGATAGGACTTATGTAGATATGCACTACAAGCAATTATGACCACTGACCAGCTCTTACTGTCACTTCCTGATTTAATTATCCCAATAGTCTTTTGACGTAAACATCATTCAGATAACCATAGATACGTGGCCTGAAGCTGGTCTATAACAAGAATCAGCCAGTAAAGAAATGGGTTGAATTTAACCAAGTAATAAGTAACTGGAGTGGTTACTGAACCCAAACCAGGTGATTAGAAAGTTAGATTCCCAGGGGAATTCTCATTACAAGAAACATCTTATCAGATAGGTAATTGGAAACCCTGTTAAACCCACCATAACAAAGGCTCAGCAAGTGTACATCTGCAGTGCCAGTACAATCAGTGAGTCTTCAGGTCTTATGAACGTTCTGAAATCTTTTATTATTAACCATTGACCCTCTAACCTCAACTTCTTTGACATGATAAATTTGTTTCCTTTAGTAAATAAGTAAATTCCTTTTTTCCCTCCTTCCCAGGAAGTTTGAGATTCATGTATAAAGATAAAGAACTAAATAATACTGGCTGAGCCACCCTAATTTGAAAAATCCAAAATCCGAAATGCTCTAAAATCCAAAACTTTTTCAGCACTGACATGACACGAGAAGAGGAGAATTCCACATACAAGTACTTAACACAAACTTTGTTTCATGCACAAAATTATTGAAAATATTGCATAAAATTACCTTCAAGCTTATGTGTATAAGGTGTATGTGGAACGTAAGTGAATTCAGTGGTCAGACTTGGGTCCCATCCCCAAGATATCTCATTATGTATGTGCAAATATTCCAAAATCCAAAACACTTCTGGTTCTAAGCATTTAGGATAAGGGATACTCAACCTGTAGCATAAAATCAATATTTTGGGTTATGGCTGGGTGCAGTGACTCACACCTGTAATCCCAGCACTTTGGGAGGCCAAGGTGGGAGGACTATTTGAGGCCAAGAGTTTAGAACCAACCTGGGCAACATAGCAAGACCCTGTCTCTACTAAATAATTAATTAATTAATTAACCAACTGTGAGTGGAGGTTCTCGCCTGTAGTCCTAGCTACTCAGGAGTCTGAAGCAGGAGGATCACTGGAACCCAGAAGAAGTTGGAGGTTACAGTGATCTATGATTGTACCACTGGACTCCAGCCTGAGTGACAGAGACCCTGAACTTAAAAAAATATATATATTACAACTTGGGACTGAAATATTTGTTTGTATGTTAATAGTTCATAGCATTTAAGATAATATGACATATTACAGAAATTTGACAGATTTGCTTTGAAATGCTAATTTGAAACATGTAATTTTTTTTTGTTTTTTTTTTTTGAGATGGAGTCTCGCTCTGTCACCCAGGCTGGAGTGCACTGGTGTCATCTCGGCTCACTGCAACCTCTACCTCCTGGGGTTCAAGTGATTCTCCTGTCTCAGCCTCCTGAGTGGCTGGGATCACAGGCGCCCACCACCATGCCTAGCTAATTTTTGTATTTTTAGTAGACATGGGGTTTCACCATGTTGGCCAGCCTGGTCACGAACTCCTGACCTCAAGTGATCTGCCCGCCTTGACCTCCCAAAGTGCTGGGATTACAGCCATGAGCGACCACGCCCAGCCTAACGTGTAATTTCTTTTAGAACTGTTATTTTAAGTTGGATCTGTAAGATAGTTTAGGTTTCAAAGAAATATTGCAATGTTCAAAAAACCTTAGGTTTCAGCATTTTCTTTTTTTTTTTTTTGGAGACAGAGTCTTGCTCTGTTGCCAGGCTGGAGTGCAGTGGCGTGATCTCGGCTCACTGCAACCTCCGCCTCCCGGGTTCAAGCGATTCTCCTGTCTCAGCCTCCCAAGTAGCTGGGATTACAAATGTGTACCACCATGCCAAGCTAGTTTTTGTGTTTTTAGTAGAGACCGGGATTTCACCAAGTTGGCCAGGATGGTCTCGATCTCCTGACCTCGTGATCTGCCCACCTTGGCCTCCCAAAGTGCTGGGATTACAGGCATGAGCCACCACGCCCGGCCTGGGTTTCAGCATATTTTTTAGGTTTAGTTTATTAGATTTATAAGCGCTACTTAAGGACTTGGGAAGGTGTAACGTGTTAGGATTTTAATTTTATCCTGTTAGGCATTTGAAGTGCTTATAAAGTAAATCGAATGTGTTAAATTGATAAGTGCAGTTTAAAGTGTTACAGGAGTAATCTGAACAATGATTCCTCATAGGGATGAGGATTGACCTGAAGAGTGGCTCGAGGGTACTTTCTAGGGTGATAGAAATGTTTTATCTCTTGATTGAGCTGTTGGTTATCAAAATCCATTAAACTATCCCTTAAGATCTATGCATTTCGTTGCATGTAAATTTTACCGCAATTTAAAAATATGTGTGTAGGAACTTAATCAGCTAATTTATAGACAGAATTGATTGTTTAATGGAGTTGAGTCTATTCAACTTGAGTTAATCAAACATTGATTCAAGGACCCCCTGAGAGGATTATTCTTGGTTTCATAAAATTTATTAGATGTATGAATAGAATAATGAGATCATAATTTGAACTTAAAAGCTTAAGGGAAACTACATAGTGAATTGTTGACATAGATGCAGTTCTTGAACAAAAATCTTGATGGTCTGTAAGTCTATGTCTATTCCTTCTCCTAGTTGGTTGGACTCCTGGGGAAATAGGACAGTCTTCCTAGTATGCTGCATTTAGCATGCAGCACTTGACTATTGATGAGTGAATGGAACACCTCTAGAGGCCAACTACATCATCCTTCTGTCCTCCTTGTAGCACTAGCTCATTTGCATAGATCAGTATGTCCGATAAGCTCACACCTTGAAGGACAGAAAGGACCCTTCTTGAGAAGACTGTACACAGCACAGTGTTTTTATGACAGCAAACCTCAGTAGCCACAAATCCCTGGAGGATCAGTAATGCTAGTGCACACAGGGAGCTCCCTCCCAGCCTGAGGGCTCTGCCACCCAGGTAGGGCTAAGAGGATGGAGTTGACAAAGGGAAGTCAAAAATGGGAGAGCTGTCCATCAGGGGTGTTGCTGAGCCCTGAATAGAGATTGAGGTGGGTCTTTCCTTCCCGCTTATTATACACCTGTACCTTTCCTTTTATTCTCTAGGATACCTTCTCTATTTTTTCTGGTTTGCAAAAGAAAAAAATAGTTAGTCACTTTGAATCAGGCTTGGGAAAACACTTATAAATAATAATTCCACACATGTAAGATGGCTAATCAACCTAGGTCTGAAAATGACTTAACAGGAAAACATTTTCAATGTCAGTCTCTCATGATTCCCAAACACACACACACACACACAAACTCACCACAACTTCAAAATTAGCAACCAAAAGACATCTAAATGCTGTGATCTTTCCTTTTCTCTTCCAGATCAGATTAGCTTTGTTCTTCACTGTCCTTTTGTCAAAGCCCCTATTGTACAGCTCTCCAATGTCCTTCCTGCCTGCCCTTCTACTGCCATTGTAACTTTTACCAGCCTCACTACCATTTCAGAAGAAAACTCCAGGAAAGCAAGTAAGCATGGATAGCTTTAAAGATCAATGCTGAAGGCCCACTAAGACCAGGATACAAAGGGAGTCAATCAGAAAAAGGTGGGGGTCAAGGAAGAACTCCCCACTCCCAAGTTAAACTCCTCAATTTGCTGTTTTGTTTTAGCCAGACTCTGTGGGAGCTCAGTCATGGCTAGCTCTCTGCAAATGGCCCCCGAAAGGCTTTTCACAAGGGGCAGTAAGATATAACTGGCTTCGGTATTTCTGTCTCCCCATTCCCAGATAACCAATTCAAGATGCATGCCCACTGTAGCCTGCATGTTGTTGAAATACAATTTTAACTTCCTCTGTCTTGCAGAAATGTTCTTTTGCCTCTCTTCCCTGGTGCCTTTTCTCATCTTCCTCACCCCTGGGTTTCCTAACTCTGTCTTGCCTACTCTGATCTCCAAAGACCAGTCCCTCCTTCATATTTGGCATGAAACCTTCCTCAGCTACTCACACAGTAATTGCCTCATTTCTCAAACTCTCTAGAGTCACATCATCCAATCAAAGTACTGTGTAATGTGAGCCACATATGTAATTGAAAAATTTTCAAGTAATCATATTTTTTAAGTAAAAATAATCAGGTAAAATTAATTGTACTAATACATTTTATTTGACCCGATATATTTAAAATGTTATCATGTCAACATGTAATCAATGTAAAAATGATTAATGTATGCATTTCATATTCACAGCACATCTCAATTCAGACTAACCATATTTCAAGTGCTCAAAACCACAAGTGGCTAGTGGTGGCCGTATTGGACCACACAGCTCTAGAACTTCTGTAGCTCATGGTTTAGCAGTTAATTATGTGTGCACTTGGCATGTTCGCTGCTTGTTCTCTAGTGAAGTCATTCTTTCTAGCAGGCCAAGTTCTGTTTCTACCACAGGTCCTAGCATGGTGCTTTGCACATTGTGGGCACTCAACAAATCCCTAAGATTTGCTTCATAGATGATCCCTGTACACTGATAGCATCTTCCTCATTCGTGGAATAACAAGAATGACCTCATCACCTCTCACTTTCATTCCTTAGCTACTAACACTGTTGCAAAGATCTCTGGAAACCAGAAACTTTGGTCACCTATACTTTAAATGGAGAGAGAGGTAAAACTTGCTGCTGAGAAGCAAGGACTGCATAGAAGGTTTAGTTTGCTGGCAGTATCAAAATAAGCACTGAATGAAGGTGTGTGTGGTTCCCAGTTTTATAAATAGGTTTTGCAAGAGGAGAGTGTTTGCTTCTTTGTTTTTGGTGCAAAACATTTCTTCTTTTAGCATGTTATCTGAAAGTATTGATGCCAAAGGGATGATATGCCAGAAAAATATGGTTTCTGTCCAGTTCTTTCATATGTCGGGCATAACCTCCAATTAATCTGAATGAAAGAGTGGGTGCCCATGCAGACAATGCCAACAAATGCCCCTGTAGAGAGGACACATACAGATGCCAACCTGAAGTCAGGCACTGGCTACTGAAACAAAGGATTGCTTTAATTTTTGCAGAATAAACTATTTTTTCTTCTGCTTTTCATGAAGTGGCCCTAAAGAATTCCTCTTGTTTGTGGTCTCGAAAAAATTAGAACTATGCCAATGAGGCCTGCCTTTAAGGGTTCTATTAAACAATAAGAAGCCTTTGTTCTTGGCAATAAAATTAAAGCAAGCAGTGTTTCCATTACCTGGCAGGCTGCCCTCTCCCTTCCCACAACCCCGACCCCGATCCTGACAAACCTCAACAGACCATTCTGTTTCCCAGGTAGGAAGGTTAGATGGCAACATCTGTCAGGTTTGTTTATAGAAATATAGTTGACCTTAATGATAATGTATAAAGAGGGAGAGATGGGGGTGGGGGGGAGGAAAAAAAAGGGGGTGGGGAGAGAGAGGGACACTTCTCCAAATAATCCTTAACTCAAGCTTTAAAAAAGTCAAGTTTACTGCAGAGGCTTCAGGTTCTCAAACCATTGTTCCAGAAAGACAATAATAATTTCACAATGAGTTGAAATGATGGAAGTTAGGGGTCACTAGATAAGGAAATATACATTTTAGTCTGACACGCTAGATGTCACGTTTTCTTTTTCAGGGAACTTTGCCTACCATTGCTCAAACTTAGACCCACTTACAGTCAGTTGCAAATGAACGCTTGTAGGTAGATTGTGACCCTGAAGTCAGGAATGACCAAGGCTAGTACAGAAAGCACTGTCCGATGCAAATTCTGTTTAGCCCCACAGTTAGTCACAAGTCATTGGAACTGAAAAATTGGATGACTGTGATGCCAGCTCTCTCTGTCCTCCATGAGAGCTCAAAATGGTTATATTGTAGTTTCCTCTAGTGTAAGAGCTCCTGCCTACAGCTGTCAAGGCCATACCTATATAGCACTCACAGGTCCTATCTCCCTGGCCTGGGAGCTTTTTCTGCCCCTCCCAGGACCAACTAATTCCAAAGGGAAGTTAATGCCTACCTTCCCCCAACAGCTTTCAACCAGCTCCTGATGGGAGATGTTACATAAATACTCTGCTTCTTCCCTATTAGCTGGAATGTTCTGTACTGTTTCCCAGAGTTGCCCAATGGGATTAATCTCCAGTTGCCCAAGGTGGTCTTGGTAAGTCACACTTTACTGGCTTCGTAGTTGTCCCTGTTTCACTTCCTACCCGGTACTGATGTTTTCTGGCAACAATTTGACCATCCATTCTTGTCTCATATCCTTCTCGGGGAGGATACAACTGCCAACCATGTCTAAAATGAAATGATAGCACAAGTCTCTTTTTCTAGTCATGGCTATAGCTCACATGTTCAATTTCTCTAAACTCAAGTCTCTTTCATTGTATTTGAATAAACATACATATGAATCGCTGGACATCAAAGATATTTAAAAATCAATCTACTCACTTCTCCTGATATTCTAGAATGACAACAACAGGGCAAGATATTTCATAGATATCACTTGTGGGTGCATCATGAAGGCAGAACAAAGCTTAACATTTTCCAGTTGTACCTCCCAGTTAAGTTCTATCAGTGATGTAATCATGTGTATTTCACTCACTGTACGGAATACCGAAGAGCAGAAACCCAATCTTCATTTTCCAGAACTTTGCCGGAGCAGATGGCTTCTATACCTGAGTAACTGAAGCCCAAAAAGGGGTCCAACTCAGTATTTTTCCAGTACATCACTTTTCAGGAATCATGGCACAACAACTAAAAGGAATGTCACTTAATGAGAAATAACATGTAAGATTGAAAGTGATTAAGGTAAAGTCATAGAGTAGAGGTTTCCTCTTTCCATTAGAAATAACTTCCCTTCCCTTAAACACATCACCTCCATCTTTCCTGGCACTCCGTTAATGGTCATCTGCTAAAAGTTATTGTTTACCCTCTGACCACAACGTCAAATGCCAAACACATTTGTTGAAAATTATTTAATAGAAATCGCTAATTTTCAGAAACTTTATGAAAAAGACGTGATAGAGACAAACATCCATGGCAGGTTAAGTAGATTTCTTTTCATTCAGTGTGCCCAGCCCAAACGGAAGGGTGTGAAGCATTTGTTTTATAAAGTGTGTAATTAATAAGAGAAAGGAAGGGAGGAGTTTATTGTTTTTCAATGAATTATGAGCAACCCCTTCCATTCTGCTTCTTCATTTTGGAACTGCTTCTAACAAAGTTACCATTAAACACAAAAAGAAAAGGCGGTGATATTGATGCCAAGAATATAAGACTGAAGTCAGTTGAGTGTAGCCTAGGAAAAACATTACAAGAAGGAGTAACATTTATTATAATTGTGACAGAGGTCAGCAGGACATCATGGGGAAAGTAAAAACCATACCACAAGTATGTTGTCATTTTCAAATTGAAATTCCATTAATTCAGTACTTGTAGCTATTCATGCCTTAAAAGAAGAAAACTAATATGTATTGAGCATCTACTATGTACCAGATTGTTTGCAGATATTTTCATCAAAAGTATGCAAATGAGGAAACATTCTCACAGAAATTCAAATATTTTTCATACCTGCAGTCCTTTGAAGTCCATGATTTTTCCTTTATGCCAGAGGTCAGCAAACTGTGACGCTCATGCAGAATCTGACTGTTTTTGTAAGTAAAGTTTTATTGGAACACAGCCACGTCCATTTGCATCCATATTGTCTATGGCTGCTTTCACACTACAACAGCAGATTTGAGTAGCTGCAACAGAGACCGTCTGGCCCACAATGCTAAAATAATTACTATCCAGGCCTTTACAAAAAAAAAAAAGTTTCCCAACTCCTGCTCTGTACCATGGAAGAATGTTCTCTACCCTTCTTCTTCCCCCATCCAATTGCATCAGGAAGTAGCCTTCAAGGAACCCAGTTAGGATTTAAAAGTAGCTTCAAAAATTCTGGAGTTAAGCCTCATGTTGTAGCTTCCAAAGCTATTATTTTGATGATGTACATGCATCAAAGTTTTGATTCATGCTAGAAAGTCCTCAGGTAACCAGTACAGGCTGACTGGTCCTAGAACCTCTAGTTTTAATTCTCTATGGACATTCCAGATAAAAAGAGTTCGTTAGCAATAGTGATCGTTCACATTTATGTAGTAATTATTACATGCCAAGCATTTGTCAAGGGCTTTTCATGTATTCACTCATTTAGTTCTCACCACAGTCTAACCCAGGGGTTCTCAATCTTGACACTAGTGGGATTTGGGGATGGACCTTTCACTGTTGTGGGGGCTGTCTTATGTGTTGTAGGATGTTTAGCAGCATCGCACCTGGTCTGCCAGGTAACAAATGTTATTTTCCTCATTATGCAGGTAGGGAACTTGAGATGTAGATAGTTGAAGTAAATGCCCAATAACATACAACTAGTAAGCAATAAAAACCTGGTGTTTCAATCCCAGGAAGACTTCCTCAAGTCCCTGAGCCCCAAACCACTGCCTCCATTAGCCCTCGCTCCCTCTAAATTATTTTACCTGTTTGAAGATTTTGCTTTACTGAAAAACTTAACAGCGACATCAACAACATCGTGAATGGCCATGTTCTGTATGCTACTATTGGAAGTAAAACTCCTTTATGTGAAGTTTCAAAGTTTTAGGCATTAGCAATGGCATTTTTTGCTAGGCAGTTTTATTGCCTTATTACAGTTGTATTTCATTTATAAGAAAGAATTTAATTGCTCTAGTCACCACAGTGTGTTGCCATTTTTGATGGTGTCTTGCTACCTTGTCCAGCACTCAAGCTTCATAATCTTAGAAACCTCAAGAAAAGAGGATTTATCATGCGGTTCCTCAGAGCTATTTTTTTTAGTCCCATAGCAAATTCCTGTCTGGATAATCAATATGTAGAATTGATCTCCTCTGGTCCAAATAATTTTCCACTATGTCACTATGCTAAAGCCTGGATTACATGTAGCTTCTAGTTGTATCACTATATCACTACTATTACTTCCCACCAAAAGCACTTTATGAAAGGATTCCATTTTTAATTTTTCTGAAAAGCCTTTCTTGGAGTTTAAAAAGTTTTGATCAAAAATGTTGAATATTAAATTAACACATTAAACATTAAAAATATTGTCCTGTACTCTGGTTTGTCCTCCAAAGACAGAGACCTCAGGAGCCAGGCCATTCTCTCTCTCTCTCATTCACTTGAGCCAGGTCCACAAGTATTTGACTTTGGTGTGAAAGAGTTTCAGGGTGAAGATTACATATAAACATATCAGATGAATTATGGTAATATTGTCTGCTGTTACTCAATTCTCCTTGGCTCAGTTTTATATACAGACTGAAGTATTGGAATCCCTTTCATTGTTCCTCTGGCAGCTCTGTCTAACTTTTGCCCCAGAATCTGGAATGTTCATCACAGCTGTCTTTGGCAATAAAACCCAAAGCACCCTCATATCATCATATTTCTTTTTGCACCTGGTCAGTGGTACACAGCGGGGTGTAGAGCCCACTTGCATACAGTTTTCTCCCTGTACCCTCATCCACAGGCCAAATATCAGCTTATATAAAGCTCTGTTGTGTTTCAGTTACTTTAGCCTTGGGCAAATTGGAATTAACTCCTCCATTGTTTTTCCTTTGGAGTGAGATGGGATGGTTATGCCACATCATGTAGTACCACTAACCCCTTCAAATTTGGATGCAGACTCAAAATTACATATTCTTAGTTATAGAGAAAAGTCCTTTTGAGTCTAAACAATAACAAGAACATCAACCTAGCATCATGTATAAAAATGTTTCAGCCTTTCTCAAGGTCACCTTAATTTGTGGCCTTGGAATGGAAGGTCACATTTATTCACTGTGGCATGAAACAGCTTTGGTTTTTGCCGTGAGGCCGAATCCAGGCAAACTTGTAAAGTAGACATTTGTCTTTTAAACTCCCAACTCCTTGGTAATGGTTTCAAAGATGGCAAGGTTCAGCATCTTAAACTAAAGGGGTCACAGTTTGATGGTGCAATTTCAAGAGTGCAGTAATGGTGGGCCAGGGTGAGAGAGGCACAACTCAAGGGGTCTACCATTCTTGCGGAATTCAAAGTGAATAGTAGCCTCCGGATTTGTGCAATGCAGCAACCCTCTTCTCAACACCCAGAGATAGAATATCCTGTCTCCAACACATTGGGGTTATCCTGTCCCAAGCTTACTTCAGTGTTTCCGTCTGTGTACGAATAAGAAGTGATATATCAAGTCAGTGTGTCATTTTCACAAGACGAATTATAAGGCTGTATTCTGAAAGTCTATGGATGGCTAACTTATTTCAATAAAGCACTGCAAAATGAGAAAATGAGGGTTTCTAAAATGCATGCTAGTTCAATTTCACCTGTGAGAACTGGCCAGATATTTTTTTCCTTCACTGATGCTCCATCCTAAGAGTTCCAAATATTTCTAAAGATTTTAAGCCCACACATGTCTGAAATCTAATGATGTTTATACTCTGCACTGAACATCTCATTTTGCAGTTGAATACAAGTCAAATTAAAAGAGCCAGGTTTTAGAAATAATACTTAAAAACCACTTGCAGACTGCTAAAGAACATTTCACAGACACCTAGTCCAGTTTCTAGTATATGTATGTAACTAAATCCCTTTAATGTTTATACATATATGACAAGGAAAAAAATAATTGTCCTCTTTACCCCACCCATTCCTCAAAACACTGTAACACTATTACACCATAAAACTTAGCAGGGAGACTTTGGGCATTGCTAACCAAGTGCTCTCGAGAAAATAGCTAATCCATTTGTGTCATCATTAACTAATCTGGGGAATGAGTATGCATAACTGCATTTCTAGAAAGGGAATGTAAACCGTGCACCCAGGGGCAACTTACATGGGACTGCAACTGATTATTGGTGCCAGATATGAGCATTAATGAAGCTGAGTGACCCTCAATGCTGAATTCCATCTCAGGACTAGGCAGGCCAGATATGATTGTTTTGCTTCTACATTCACATCATTATTCAATTTTGTAATATCTCTTTAATCAGACTGTAAAGGATCAGAAAGTCATTGTCAGAAGCAGCAATATTACCCTAGGAATAGGAGAAAGTGGGTCAGCAGCTCCCTACAGGCAAGACTGATGGGGAGAAGATGCATTTCAAGATGCGAAAGAAAACTGACTCTAGATGTAGAGAAGGTATATGCTGAGCAGATGGGTGAGGCTAAAAATGAGATGAGGTGAAAGTGACTGAGTTTCTCATACTGGTGGGCTAATGTGATACTTGCTCATGAGTGTACTTGAGGTGAGAAAAAACCATAGTATTGAGGAGCCTGGCCTGAGATCTCAGCTCACTGTAACCTCCGACTCCTGGGTTCAAGCGATTCTCCTGCCTCTGCCTCCCGAGTAGCTGGGATTATAGGCATGCGCCACCACACCCAGCTAATTTTTGTATTTTTAGTAGAGATGGGGTTTCATCATGTTGGCCAGGATGGTTTCAATCTCCTGACCTCGTGACCCGCCTGCCTCGGCCTCCCAAAGTGCTGGGATTACAGGCATGAGCCACCGCGCCTGGCCAGGAAGGCCTAATTTTAAGCTGTATTTCATCCTGAGAAGTCAAGTGCCCCATTTCCAGTGTGGTTCAAAGGCAGGAGACAGTAATTACCCACAACTGGACATCATTCCTAATTATCTTCATCTCACTCTTGCCCTTAGTTTAGGGGCCAAGGAGGAGACTGATGGCACAAAAGTGGAAGTGTGAGTACTGGAAAGAAGAGTTTGAACTTGTTTTCTGCATCCTTAGATTGGCCCTCCTCAGAGCACTTCCATCAGCCACAATGATTTCTGAATCAAAAGATGTGAATCAGAAATGAAAGCAAAAATCATAACCAGGAGCTGCTAGCTTCCAAACCAAACCTGGGAACTAGAAACACCAGAACATAACTGCAAGTAACCAATAAACCCTGCCATATTTGAACTAATAGAAATTAATGAGAAAGTCCAATCAAATCGTTAATTCTTTGTTTAAGTGACACATGAAACAGCAAAACTGTGGAAAACTTCTTCGTAGTAGAAAAAGTTTTGAAATATAGAATAGTATTTAACTTGTTTTATTGTATCTTTTGGAATATAAGAATACTAGAGTTACAAGAATTTAGAAATTCATCAAAGTAGAAAACAAGATTCAACTTCCCTGGTTTCAAAAGGAAAGCTAAATCTGTATTCTCTGAAAGATCTAGGAAAAATACTTGGCCTAGAAAGAATAGATCCTGTTCTCAAATTTCTAGGAATTTACATTTTGGGGTGATGGTGATTGTGATATCAGTTTTCTCAAAACACATTTGCCTCAACAAAGAAGATTTCAGCCCACTTTTTTGGTAAAGCAAACCTATCCATTCTGTAAATCAAATAGTCAAGATTTGGATTAAATTGAGCCCCATATTACAATGGCAACTGGGATACTTTTTCTACCATGCAGTAACTCAACTCCCAATGATTGTGAGAGTGAATGGACCCTAAACTAAATCATAATCTGTTTACAAAATCCCTTCTCAATGCAGACAACAGTACCTCAGGTTTGTCAATGGCTTCATAAGTGTAGGTGTTTCTTCATATATTATTTCATGTATTCACCACAATAATTCCACATGGCTGAGAGAGCAGATATTATTCAGCTCATTTTACAAAATAGGAAAACTCACAAATGGAGATAGCCTAAGATTTTCCTAATGTCACCATGTGGGTATATTACACACCACATTTCATTTCACAGCCCCTACTCTAGAATTAGCAGTGGGTTCTCACTGGACTTAGTCAAAGCCAGAAGAGCTTGAAGTGTGGAATATGTTAGTGACAACATTAAAACTTGAGGACCTCACAATGTGGTCAATTGATTTTTGACAAAAGTTCTCAGACACTTCAGTGAAAGAAAGAATAGTCTTTCAAAAAATTGTGCTGAGACAACTGGCTATCCATAAGCAAAAGAATAAAGTTAGAAGCCTACCCTCACACCATACACAAAACTGACCTCAAAATGGCTCATAGACCTAAATATAAAATATAAAACTTACAGAGGAAAACAGAATAGTAAGTCTCCATGACCTTGGGATAGGCAATGGTTTCTTAGGTATGACAACAAAAGCACAAGTAACAATAGAAAAGTAGATAAATTAACTTCATTAAAATTTAAAAATGTTTTGTGCTTTAAAGGGTATCATAAAGAGAATGCAAAGATAACCCACAAAACAGGAGGTAATATTTGCAAATCACATATTTGATAAGGGACTTGTATTCTGAATATGTAAAGAAATAATACAATCTAGTAATTAAAAGACAATGACCCAATTACAAAAGGAGCAAAAGATCCGAATAGTCATATCTCCAACGTAGATACACAGATGTCCAGTAAGTTAACGAAAAGATGGTCAACATCATTAGCCATCAGGAAAATGTAAGTCAAAACCACAATGAGATATCACTTCATACCCACTAAAAATAAAATAAAATTAAAAAGACATACAATAACAAGCATTAACAAGGATGTGGAGAAATTGGAACCCTCATGTATTTCTGATGGGAATATAAAATAATGCAGCCACTTTGAACAATAGCTTGGAAGTTCCTTAAAACATTAAACACAGTTATGTGACCCAACAATTCCACCCCTATATCAAAGAAAAATGAATATATATGGGCACACAAAAACTTGTACATGAATGTTCATATCAGTATTATTTATAGTGAACAAAAACTAGAAACATCAGTGTGCATCTATTAAAGAAGAGATAAACAAAAAGTGGCCTATTCATACAATGAAATATTATTTGGCATAGAAAGGAATGAAGTACTGATAAATGCTACCACATAGATGAACCTTGAAAACATTACGCTAAGTGAAAGAAGCCAAACAAAAAGGATTATGTATTATTTGATTCCATTTATATGAAACATCCAGAACAGGCAAATCCATAAAGAGACAGAAAGTAGACTAGTGGTTGCCTCGGGCTGGAGCTGGGGCAGGTAGGGAAAATGTGGAGTGACTGCACACATTATGGGTTTCTTTCCTGGGCACTGAAAATGTTCTAGGCTTAGATTGTGATGACGATTGCACATGAAATCATCTGTGAATACACGAAAAACCACAAAACTGCACATTTTAAATGGACAAATTTTATGATATGTGAAATATATTCCAATAAGGCAGTTTTAAAAAATCAATTCCTGGCCAGGTGCGGTGGCACACTCTTGTAATCCCAGCAGTTTTAAGAGGCCAAAGTGCGAGGATCACTTGAGCCCGGGAGTTTGAGACTAGCCTGGGCAACATAGCAAGACCTCGTCTCTACAAAAAAATGCATTTTTAAAAAATTGAGCCAGGAGTCATGGCATATACCTGTAGTCCCAGCTACTCAGGAGACTGAAGAGGGAGGATTGCTTGAGCCTGAGAGGTCGAGGATGCAGTGAGCCGTGATGGCACCAGTGCACTCCAGCCTGAGTGATAGAGCAAGAGCAAGACCCTGTCTCAAAAAAAATCAACTCCCTTCCTCCCTCCCCCTCAAATAAAACAATCCTTAGGACATAATTTTGTGTCTACACAGTCCTTGGAAACCAATCCATTACCTGCATATTGAGTGATTACTAGTGATAACTACTTGCTCCATTACGTTTTTGCCCTGTCTCTTCTTGGAAGGTCATTTTCTCTATTTATTTATTCAACAAATATTTTTTGAATGCCTATTTTGTGCCAGACATGGCACCAGGTGCTTGGGATAGATACCTTATTTAATACAACAGCTGAAGATCCCTGCCCATATGGAGCTTATGTTCTAACAGATTTACCTCGTATTCTCAAGTACAACTTAGCTCTTCGGGTTTATTCTAGTAGATATTTTTCAAGTATGGGGTATGTCAAAGAAAAACTAGAGCTGAACAGTAGTTAAAGCTGTAAAAACAGATTTTATTCAGGACTATTGTAATAAGGGGAAAGAGACCTCAGTATAGAATGGGACTCAACTCCCAATGTCACGTGGACCAGTGGGGATTTACAGCCAAGGAGCAGGGTGATGGTAAGTGGATGGAAAATTACTAAGAGGAAACATCAGGGGTAAGGGGGATTCTGGTTAAACCGACCTAAAAGGATTCTTGCTGAAGGTAGGCCAAGTTGATCAGACATCCCCTGGGGCATGGTGAAGGATGAAGAACCCAATCAGATACTGAGAGTGATCAGATATGGAGATGGAGGATTCTGGTTAAACCAACTCAGCAGGGTTCTTGCTAAAACTGGTTTACAAGAAAGTGCACAGAAGGGCCTAGGAGAAAGTTCAAGACTAAAGTTTGGTCAAGCAAAGAAGCTTTGTCAGTGCTACTTTCTAGAAATTTTACTTCCTCCATCATAATGTGCTCATGTTATCAATATGGTCCCATCCTTTTCATAACTCAGTTGTAGTCAGTTATTAAATTCAGTTTGAGGTCAAAAGGAAACAAGAAATTTACTGAGTGTAAGTTTCAAGTAAATATGTCAATAGCTAAATTTATTTGAGAAACCTCAAGGGGAACTAGAAATGATGACATAAAAATAACAGTAAGAGAAATGAAGCCTAATGATTATCCTCCTTGAAATATTAGCCTGAGTTCCACATTTGTACTTCTCAGTCAATGCATTTTTAATTTTTCTCTTTGTTCATTCAAACAAATACTTAGCAAATAACTCTGTCTGCTAAACTGATGTAGGACATAATCTCATGGTTTATTGCAAATGGCCAATGACCATCATCTTCTCAATAAGATGTCTTGAGTAGTCTCTATGTTGTGTCTGAACAATGATCAGGAATAAAATTCAAGGAATCCTGGGCCTGTGGAAACAGGACATGGTTTCTGTGAACAGCCATCAGTGGATTTTTATCTTGAACTCATGACCCTACTTCCAGTTTATCTCATTCATAGAGAATGAAATTACTCCAATTAAAGCCTTCCAAATCAAAAAGCCTAGGGACTGGGCCATGTCTCCTCCCTGAGATATGCTAGAATAATCAATGCCATTGTCATTCTTTGTAACATTGCAACTTCTCCTGCGGCTGTGTTAAAATAATAAACCTCATGCCTGCTATCTCCATCTCTCACAGCTGTGGTTTCTGGGTTTCTGTTTGTGAATAAGCATTTCAGAATTGTCATGAGATGGAGGAAATAGCATGTGCAGAGTATTTCCCAGGCCTAGTTGCCAAGAATGAGCTAATTGTAAGCCTCCCTTGCATACAAGTCACAAAAACTTCAAATACAAGCCACTCTGTAGTGATCCACCTTTCCACATGAATGGTATGCTTTTGTTGTAGAACCTTGATCTCTCAGAAGTATACTAGGAGTATAATTTTAAATTATGTCATAAGATTAATAAACTGTCGAACCATCTTTTTGTGTTTTTTATGTTTTATAGTGATTAGATACAAAATTGATGTTTGTATTTAAGAGAAATGTTAAATAAATGTGATACAGGCTTGCTACATTGCTTACAGAAAATTTGTCTAAAAGAGATTGATAGTAATCTGTCCTCCATAAAAGAATAATATTGATTGTTTTTTTAACTTACATTTTTTATGTTTAACAGGACAAATTTGATACTTTCTAAAAATATAAAAGCAGGAATTGCAAATATATTTCACATGACACATCATTTTCCAACTAATTGGTAATGGCTATGTACATGTTATGCTAAAGATTCTGCAGCTGAGTCTGGCTTAGTAGAAAAGACTGCTGTCATTGGATAATAATGTTTTCCAAGGATGCAAATTAGGAAGTGGCCATGTAAGTCCTATATTTGCCATCCTTGCGTAATCGGACAAAGAGTTAACATTTAAAATATCTTTTCAGAGATAACTAGAAACATCCTAGTATACATTAAAAATAGCACTTAACTGAAAAACAAAGGCCAAATTAACACTTACCATTGTACTTATCCCGTAGGTCAATGCATCGCGTCAAGAAGCCAAATTGACAGAAGAGTGTGATCTTCTCATTGAGATCATTCAGCAAAGACGACAAATTATTGGAACCAAGATCAAAGAAGGGAAGGTATGATTTCTAGGGCAGAAGATTTCATATTCTCTACCTGGAGAAAATAAATCCTAATACACTCCAGGGACTTTGGAAATGTTGAGAACCCTCTTTTTCTATACATTCTGTAATTCCTTCTTAAGTCTTTAAGACTTAGTTAAAAGGCCTTTGCTTGGCAGTTTTTTCTCCATCCTTTTCTTTGTACTATGGTCTCCTGTGAAGACCTGTGATACAAGGGCTGCTCCATTGCCCAGCGCCAGGAGGTAGCATAAAGGTCTTGTCTATCATGGCCATTGTTTTCTATCTCACTTGTCTATGAGAAGGTGGGTTCTGTGGAGGCAGAGTTCATTTTGTATTCATTGTGATATCCTAGCAACTAGCATAGCATTACGTAAATTAAAAATGAATCTGACTTTATTTATAGAAATTATGAAGTACTTTCCCATGTTTTTGAGGAAATGTATACAGGTATAACTTCATGGTCCTAAAACCCCTGGGGTTTCACTATATCATATACTCCTTTGCGGACATAGTAATAGTACTTCTTTTCTAATGTTTCTATGTTTTAATTTCCTATTGTTTCACAGCAGACTATATTTTTAAGAGAAATTGACATATATTCTTTATAGCGACTTTCTTATTTATTCAAAATTCATTCACAAACTGTTGGTCACTTTATAATCCATCAGTTTATTCTATTTTAAAATTAGTCATGTTTTTATTGAAATACTTATGATCCTTTTAATTTTACCCAATTCTCTGCCACATTCAAGGATAATTTTTCTTTTTTTCTTTCTTTTTTTTTGAGACAGTCTTTATCTGTCACCCAGGCTGGAGTGCAGTGGCACAATCATGGCTCACTGCAACTGCCGCCTCCCGGGTTCAAACAATCCTCCTGCCTTAGCCTCCTGAGTAGCTGGGACTACAGGCGTGGGCCACCATACCTGGCTAATTTTTATATTTTTTGTAGAGACAGGGTTTCGCCATGTTGCCTAGGCTGGTCTCGAACTCCTGGGCTCAAGCAAGCCACCTGCCTCTGCCTCCTAAAATGCTGGGATGACAGGCACGAGCTACTATGCCTGGCCAAGGATAATTTTTCTATGGATTTTTAAAAATAGAAGCATTTATTTATGATCCAGTAAATTCATGCATTTCTATTATTATTGTTCATAGCTGTACTTTAAAACAAAATATATTAATTAAAACATACTAGCAAGTTGTAAGTGAAACACAGAGATAACCATGGCTAATGTATGTGGTTTTCTGTTTTCCACAAAATTTAACAGGTACCTTCTAATATTGTACAATGTTTTGGATTACTCTGTCTATATAGATTACAAAATATTTATACACATAAATTATTAAAATGATCTGAAAAAATAGTGAAATCAAATAGTTATTGACACTGGTATAGTAGATTAACAGATTAACATGAAATTATTCCCTGGCCAAGGACTCACATGTGCCAAAAAGCTACTTTTCCCCACATACAAATTGTCCAATTTAGAAGAGCACTGAGTGTCCATCTGGAATCCTTACAGGATATATTTCATCTTCCATCATCATCATGCATCACAGGTGCACATCTCTTAATTCTAGAAGTATTCCAGGTTCTCAGACACATGGCCACCTGAAGTACAGTCACAATTAATTATTCATATGCATACAGAAGGTAATTTGCTAACTTTACATGGTTGCATGCAGAGATTAGCTCTCAATACACATATTAGTTTATTTTCATTTTTAATTTTAAATTGACAAACAGTTATATATATTTATGGGGTGCAAAGTGATGTTATAATTTATGGATGAAATATGGAATAACTAAATCAAGCTAATTAACATATCCGTCATCTCAAAGCCTTTTTTTGTGGTGAGAACATTTGAAATTTACTTGCTTAGTGATTTTGAACCATATAATACATTATTATTTATTTGCTGTTTTCACCATGCCATGCAATACATCTCAAAGTAAAAAATGAATAATAAATAAATAATTTTTTTTAAAAAGCACTTCTTCTTCCTCTCTAATTGAGGTTTTGCACCTTACTCTTATTAGTCTCTTATTGCTGCAATAACAAATTACCATAAACTTGGTGGCTTGAGACAACATAGATTTATTATCTCAGTGTGCTGAAATTCGGAAATCCAAAAATCGATCTCACTGGGTTAAGCATAATCGACAGTCAAGGTTTTGGCAGTGCTGTTTCTTTCTGGAAGCTTTAGGGGAAAATCTATTTTTTCTTGCCTTTTCTAGCTCTTACAGGTAGCCTGCATTCTTTGGCTCATGGTCTCTTTGCATCAGTCTGACCTCTCTTCCCATCCTCACGTCTTCTCTGACACAGGCCTTCCTGCCTTCCTCTTATAAGGACCCTTGTGACTACATTGGGATTACCTGGATAATTCAGGGTAACATCCCCATCTCATGATCCTTAATCCTGTCTGTAAAGTCCCTTTTGCCATGTGAGTAACGTATTCAAAGATTCCTGAGATTAGGATGTGGGCAGCATTAAGGGTCCTTATTCAGCCTGCAAGGGCACTCCACCACAACTTCCTGGCTAGCTTGCCTTCCCTTCTCTTACTTAGCTTGGACTTCCCACCACCAGGGTTTCCCTCATGAGCTAGATCAGAGTAGTGCAGGTGTCCCCAAGTTCCAGCCATAGTGTTGCATGGAGTTTATGCTTTGGTGCACTCGTTCTACCCCAAATACATGTCAGTAATAAAGAACTTAATAAAATGCAAAAGCAAAGACATATAGCTGGACCAAAAACAAGATAAACATCTCCACAGGCCAGAAATGAGACAAAACTGAAAAGCCATGACTGTGGCTGAGGACACAGGCTACTGGGATTTGGTCTGGAAGAGGCCAAAGTAGCTTCAGCTTCAGCTCCTGTGGATAAATAGTTCTTGAAGCTTTGGGGAAAGGAACTAGAAGTGCTCCAAATGGGATGGGGAATGGAAATCAGGCTCATTATTTAATGTCATGGGCTATAGAAGGCTTCATGCTTCAGTCAAAAATTATTGCCAACCTTTCCCTTGTATCATAGCTTTTAGCAAAGTCACATTGTCAGCTTGAAGCCTGTGTTCACACTGTTTCTGATACCCACACAGAAAGGGAGCACAGAGATAAGGATGGGATTCCTGAATAATGACCTCAAGGGCCAGGTGAAGGCAACTGGAAAACTATCAGAGCAGGGTAGGCTGAGCAAGGAGGGTGAGAGAGGAAAGAATTATAAATTACTTCCCTTTAAAACTGAAACTCTAAGTTTAATTTCAAAGTATATAAAGAAATCTTAAATTTCTAGACATACAGCCAGCAAAATCAGCAGACAACATTATCTTACCCCAGACAAAATTAATTTTATAGGAAAATAAGAAAAAGACTTTAAAAGAAGTCTTAAGATGTTCAAAGAAAGAAATGAAGGAATAACTTCTCTTTCAAAAGAGCAAAAAAAGTGAAGCCACAAAAGAAGGAAATGAAATAAAAAAATAGATAGGAAAGCAACAAATTAGCAATTTTGGAGGGAAAAATATAGATATTGAAATTAGAAAGAAAACTCAGCTGCAGTGGAAATTTGGAAATTGAGTTTTGGTCGCCACCTTGGGAATGCCATAAAAGGCATTCTTTTATGTCTGAGTGACATTAGAGTTTGTCAAATGCCGACTGAGTTGGAACTCAAAAGATAGGAAAGTATATATGAAAACCTACACATGGGGCATTTTTAAAATAATAATCATGCACTTGGTTGAAAGCAAGTATTTCAGCAAATTTCAAAAACTGAATACCATAGAACCCTGCCTCTAAGACCACACACTGTATCTCATTAGATATTATCAACAACAAAATAATAGTTTCTATAGTTTTTGGACACTAAAATCTATTCATATATAAATATATCTTCACAGTAATATTTTTTAAATGTAGAAGTAAACCACAGTAAAAGAACTATAATATATCGTAAGTAGTAAGCAGCAAAAAAGTATTTGAAGGCAAACTCACAGGCTTTAATTCTTTTGAAAACGAGGCTGGGCACAGTAGCTCACACCTGTAGTCCCAACACTTTGGGAGGCCGAGGCAGGAGGATTGCTTGAGTCCAGGAGTTCAAGACCAGCCTGGGCAACACGGCGAGACCCTGTCCCCCCACCCCAAAAAAAGATAATACTAAAAGTAAAAAATTAGCTTTCAAATAAAGCTAGAAAAAGCACAACAGGATAAACCCAGTGAAAGCAGAGGAAAGAAATAAAGGAAGAAAAGTAAATGAAAGAAAAACAGGAAACAAACAAGAACAGCTGTCAGCAAAGAACAACTCGCAGCCTAATTTTGAAACATCTGTGAGTAAAAAAGGGCCTTTTCCCCCATTTTTAAAAGGTTGTTAAAAAAATAATAAAGAAAAACAAACAATATATGTGTGACAGAGACAGCATGTGGTCCTCAAAGCCTAAAATATTGACTGTCTGGTCCTCTACAGGAAAAGTTTGCCAGCCCTTAATCAGGAGGAGTTTTACTTGTAAAAAATAATTTAAAAGACCAATCTGTAGTTAAGGTTGATGAAGGAAAAAAGAGTGTGGGTCCCCATAAACAAATACATCATAAATACAATACAGACTTTTTTAAACATAAGAAAATTGTGTAAATGTCTTCATGCCAATAATTTGAAAACTTAGGTAAAGAAGTAGTAGAAAACCTGAATAAACCAAAAATTTAAAAGCAGAAGACATTTAATAAGTCATTGAAAATGTCCCTCAACTTGCATTTCTGCCCCAAAATGGCACCAGCCTCCCACAGTTCTATAGCTTACTTTAACAGAAGTTCCAGGAACTAATAATCTCATTCTCATATAAACTACTTCAGAAAATAGAAAGAAGACATTTTATGTAGAGTGTATGATCTTAATACCAAATACATACAACACTAAAAAATCTAGAGTGAGAAAATATCACTCATGAATATAGACACAAAAATATTTTTTTAATATGAGAAAATGTAATCCATCAGTGTTTTATTAAACACATCAAAACAGCCTTTATTCCTATAATACAAGGATGGCTAAACTACAGAATATCTGTTAACAGAACCACATTAACAGAAAACATACATATGATCCCAGAGTAGGAGGGATTTTTTTTTAGACCAAACAATTTTTAAAAAAGAACCATAAAGCAAAGACTGAAACATTTGACATAGAATAAGATCACAATACAAAAATCAATTTCATTTCAATATATTAGTAACAATTGAAAATTGAAATTAAAAAAAAATTCCATTTAAAACAGCCTCACAAATTTGAAATACTTAGTGATAAATCTAACAAAAGATGGGTGAGACTTGAAAGACCTTGAAAACTACAAAATATTGCTGAGAGAAATTAAAGACGACTAAAAAATGAAGCTATGTATCATGTTATGGGGTAAAGACTCAGAACGGTTATGATTTCTGTTCTTTCCACATTGACCTGTAGATTCAACATAATCTCAATGAAAATTCCAGCAGGTTATTTTGTAGAAATTGACAAGCTGATTCTAAAGTTCATATTAGAATGCAAAGGATGTAGCATAATCATTTAAAACTTTGAAAAATAGGCCCGGTGCGGTGGCTCGCGCCTATAATCCCAGCACTTTGGGAAGCCGAGACGGGCGGATCACGAGGTCAGGAGATTGAGACCATCCTAGCTAACACGGTGAAACCCCGTCTCTACTAAAAATACAAAAAATAAGCCAGGCATGGTGGTGGGCGCCTGTAGTCCCAGCTACTCAGGAGGCTGAGGCAGGAGAATGGCGTGAACCCGGGAGGCGGAGCTTGCAGTGAGCCGAGATTGCGCCACTGCACTCCAGCCTGGGCGACAGAGAGAGACTCTGTCTCAAAAAAAAAAAAACTGAAAATAATAACAAAGTTGGAGAACTAACATCAGCTGATTTCAAGATTTATTATAAGGCTTCAGAAATCAATATAATGTGGTATTTGCATAAAGATAGACAAATAGATCAAAGGATCAGCAAAAAGACTTGAGAAGTAGATTCATACATATATGGACAAGTGATTTTCAACAAAGATGCAAAGGCAATTTCAGTGGAGAAAGGATTGTCTTTTTAGTAACTGGTGCTGGAGCAATTGGATATCTGTATGTAAGAATATGAAGTTTGATCCATACTTCACATTATATACAAGACTTAACTCAAAATTGATTATATATCTAAATGTAAAAGGTAGAAGCTGTAAAACTTCTAGAAGAAAACGTGGAGGAGATCTTGACCTTGGGTTAGGCAAAGATTCTTTACATACAAATGACAAAAGCATTATCCATAAAAGAAAATATTTATATGTTGGGTTTCATCAAAATTAAAAACCTCTTCAAAATGCACTGTTAAGAGACTGAAAAGACCAACCACAAACTAGGAGAAAATATTTACAGATTATTAATAAATTTTAATAAAGGATTGTATCCAGAATATATAACAAATTCTCAAAACTCATTAATAAGAAAACAAGCCTTTCACCAAAATGCATAAAAGATTTGAATACTTTACCAAAGAAGAGGTGTGGATGGTGTATTACTTAGGGTTCTCTAGAGTGACAGAACTAATAGGATATATATATATAGAGGGAGAGAGGAGTTTACTAAGTATTAACTTACACAATCACAAGGTCCCACAGTAGGCTGTCTGCAAGCTAGAGGAGCAAGGAGAGCCAGTCCGAGTCTCAAAACTGAAGAACTTGGAGTCTGATGTTTGAGGGCAGGAAGCATCCAGCATGGGAGAAAGATGTAGACTGGGAGGCTAAGCCGGTCTTGCCTTTTCATGTTTTTCTGCCTGCTTATATTCACTGGCAGCTGATTAGATGGTGCCCACCCGATTAAGGGTGGGTCTGCCTTCCCCAGCCCACTGACTCAAGTGTTAATGTCCTTTAGCGACACCCTCACAGACACACCCAGGATCCATACTTGCATCCTTCAATCCAATCAAGTTGGCACTCAGTATTAACCATCACAGATGGTAAATAAGCACATGAAAAGATGGTTCAGTATCATTAGTCATTAATGAAATGCAAAATAAATTTCGATGAGATACTGCTTCCTACCTACTAGAATAATTAAAATTCAAAAGATGGCGCATACCAAGTGTTGGCAAGAATGTGAAGGAACCAGAGCTCTCACAAACTGCTGGTGGTGGGAATTAAAGTAGTACATGCTGGAAAGCTGGCAGTTTCTTAAGTAAGCATACACTTACCATATGATCCAGCCATTTAGGTATTTACCAAGAGAAAGGAAAGCTATGTCCATACAAAACTTGTAGGTGAGACTGGGCACGGTGGCTCACACCTGTAATCCCAGCACTTTGGGAGGCCGAGGCAGGTGGATTGCTTTGAGCTCAAGGAGTTTGAGACCAGCCTAGGCAACATGGTGAAACCCTGTCTCTACAAAAAATGCAAAAATTAGCCAGGTGTTGATGGCTCACTCCTGTAATCCCAGCTACACAGGAGGCTGAGGCTGGAGAATCGCTTGAGCCCAAGAAGCAGAGGTTGCAGTGAGCTGAAATGGTGCCACTACACTCCAGCCTGGGTGATAGAGTTAGACCCTGTCCAAAAAAAAAAAAAAAAAAAAAAGACTTGTAGGTGAAATTTCATGTTAATTTTGCTTGTAATAGCCCCAAACTGGAAATGGCCCAAATGTCCATCAACAGATGAATGGGTAAACAATTTGTGTCATAATCATACAATGAAATACTCTTTGGCAATAAAAAGGAATGAACTAGTTACAATGCAACAACATGGATGGATCTCAGTATAATTAGGGTGCGTGAAAGAAGTCAGACAGAAAGTAGTATATTCTGTATGAGTAGATTCATATGAAATTCGAGAAACGGCACTTTCTACTAATCTACAGTGACAAAAAGCAAATCAATGAGTGCTTTTAGGGATGAGATGACAGGAAAGGATGGGCACAGTTAATTACAAAGGGGCCGGAGGAAATTGTGGGGCATGATATATATGTTTATTATCTTGACTGTGATGACTGTTTCATGGGTGTGTACATATTTGAAAAATTATGAAATTTGCACTTTATGTACTGTTTATGATATGTCAATTCTATCTCAATTCAGCTGTTTATTAGACATATAAATTGTGTATTATATAATGAAAAAGTCTTCAGAAATTAAAATTAATGAACTAGGGTGATATGTATTAGCATGGACAAATCACAAAAACAGAAGCAAGTTTTATAATTATTTGTATGTAATGATAAGCATTATATAAAATTTAATAAACTACCAAAAAATCCCATACATTGTTTAGGTATGTGTACATAAACATGTTTGGGAGTGATCAGCTCTAAATTCAAGAGGGTCTTTTCTTCTGGAGAGAGACATGAGTGAGATTATAAAGTGCCACACAGGGGCTTTAATGCTATCAATAATATTTTACCACCAGGTGTGGTGGCTCATGCCTATAATCCCAGCACTTTGGGAGGCCAAGGCGAGAGGATCGCTTGAGCCCAGGAGTTTGAGACCAGCCTGGGCAACATAGTGGTTCCACATCGCTACAAAAAAATAAAAATAAAAATAAAAATTAGCCAGGTGTAGTGGCATGTGCCTGTGGTCTCAGCTAGTCAGGAGGCTGAGGCGGGAGGATTGCTTGAGCCTGGAAGGTCAAAGCTGCAGTGATCCGTAATCATGCTACTACACTCCAGCCTGGGTGACAGAGCAAGACCCTGTCTCAAAAAAAATCTTTTTTTTACTTCCTTTTGAAAACTCTGAAGCTCATATGATGAAAATACTGAGATTTAGTAAACCTGGTACTATGTACAGTACAGTTCATTATATTCTTAAATTTTTTGTATGTATGGAATGCTTCACTTTTCAAAAAGTATACATTTGTTCAGCAACATTATCTCAGAAGGCAATCTTAGAAAGCAGATGTTACTTGGGAAAGATGAGGGCCCCACTCCTTTTCTCTTGAGTTAGCACTTTGGCACATGACCAAGGACTAGTTGATTCCAAACCCTGAAACTCACAGTGACTCAAGTCCCTAGCCAGGGCATATTGTGTCAGAGGCCTGTTTTTAAGAGGAAGGGTATGAATGCCAACCCGTGGAAATCTGAGGTGCCAGACAGGGAGGGCAAGTGTGGACTTGGGGTTCACTGGGGGACTTGGGTTCCTGCACCCCAGGGTGGCAGTGGCAACTGAGGGCATTGAGTCTAAAGAAGGGATGGTGGGGCCTTCTGACAAGCAATTGGAAGTGGGCAGGTGGAGCAAGAATCAGGCAGAACTGTGGAGACCACAAAAGTGAGTTTCATCAACTGCCTTATTTTGCCGCTGTCTGTCTCTGACGCTAGCCACCCAGCTGTCAAACTCACCTCAAATTCTGCAGTTGATGAGGTCACCAAGCAGGTGATATTATTACGCGTTAGTACCTACTGATGATTCCTGCTCTTGGACAATTATACATTCTCTGAAACAAATTAACTCGACAGCCTTTATAGATGGATGGACTGGAGAGTCTTAAGCCATGAGGCTCCCTGGGAAAGAATTTTCTTCTTTTTTTCAGTAGTCGGGGATAAGTTTCATGTCAACACACAAAGAGCTAACTCCAGATTGAATTCATTCATTTAATGTTCAGACACAGAGATCTATGGTAGACTTCTGAAGGCCAAAGCTCGACAAAATAAGGGTCCCTTTTCTTCACTGCCTTAAAAGTTTAAGAAAATTAACTTGGACTAAATGTTGAGCTCTCCATGGCCTTAAAGAGATGGTGAGAACAGGCCTCATCTTCAGGATACTTGTGTGAATTGAGGATGCATTGTTTGGACCTAGTTGTTTTGGGGTGTGTGTATCCTACATATATATAAAAAGCATTTATATAAAAATAAGTGTTTAAAATGCATTTCAAGCAAAATAAAGCGGCTTTTAAAAGAGTGTGTAAGGTATAATAAACAGCAAATAAAATGATATAAACAGGCCTGTGTCCCTGCTAAAAGGAGATTCCAGCAGGCAAACTATTTCCATGACTAGTAGAGAGTAAATTCCAAAAGTTACAATGTGGTAATCTCACTTCCCAAAGGAAAAATGAAGAGTTGACTGGAAAGTATTTCCCCTGCAACATTAAGGCAGACATATACAGAATCTTTTTATGTGTCAGTATCTAATATTTTTTTAAACATCAAATTTTATTCACCTTGTCAGCTTTTAAAAATAATACATTAAAAAGTGTTGTCTAATAGAAAACTAAGTACTTCGCTCCATGCTGGGTGTCTGAGTCTGAAGTGCTGTGACAAGTAGGACAGTGTTTCAGAGTGTGCTGCAAATCAGGGCCATCTGACTGTAATCATTTAAGCCAGGGGTCAGCCGTCGTTTCTGTCAAGGGCCAGATAACAAATATTTTAGGCTTTGCCATAGGGTCTCTGTTGCAGCAACTCACTTCTGCACAACATTGTAGCAAGAAAGCAGCCATAGATTATGTGTAACCAATGAGTGTGGTAGTGTGCCAATAAAGCTTTATTTACACAAACAGGCTGTATGCTGATTTGGCCCACAGATCACAGCCTATGAACACCTAACTTAGAGCAGTGTTTTTCTTTTTTCTTTTTTTTACTGTAACCCACAGTAAGAAATACATATGACATCACAATACAGCGTGCACGCATGCACACACACAAAAGGTTTTACAAAACCCAACTTGCCTTTTCTACCAGGAATGCACTCTGCTATTTGCTTTTCTCCTCTTCTATTTGGTTTTTTAAAGGCTAGTCCTGACTGTCCTAATGATTCATCACCTGCAGGCTTAAAAACATTTGTTGCTTGTTGAAATGCAAATTCCTCCTGCTCTGCGAATTACAACTCCTTAACTCAAATATTGGAGAGTAGACCCAAACATCTACTGTTTTTCTTTCAAAATGATCCCCAGCTGATTCTTTTACACTAGGTTTGCAAAGCTCAAATCAGGTGTATCAGATGAAATTGTACACTAACCTATAACTGAAATTATGCCCAAAATTGTTCTCTGTAGAACATTCCGATATTTTCACAGGCAACTCTCATTTTGTCTTGCTTTAATTTTTGCATGATTTAGGGCTCTTTTATTCTTTTTCCTGTTATGTCACTTTTAATGTTCAATATCATGATAGAAAAAGAAAAGAAGAAACTGGAGTTCAAGCATCATCGCATTTGAAATGTGTGTGGTCTTTAATAGGCATATCTAAAGGATAAGTAGTTGTCATGAAGTTATTCTAAAGGAATATTTTGACCTTATTTTCTTTTGTTGGAATTGTATTAAACATCTGCAATTCTGCCATGTAATTTAAATGATTCTTTATGCTGTGTGATTAAATATTCCATTCACTTGGTTTGTTCTATGGACTGTAAATTAGTTTTCCTTCTGGAATTTTCCTTCCTCTGTTTCTTATGAACATGTTCTAATATCCTGCTCTGCACTGGATGCCTTCCTTAGCTTTGCCTCCAGATAGAATGATGCCAGAGGCTAAATTCTATTTGGTGTAAAATAAGTGTTATTTTATTCCACTAATGAATACAATTAATCCACTGGGGACAGTAACTATAATTATAATGCATTAAGTCTTTTACCAGGCTCACGATCATATATTATTTGCCCTAAAGTTTTGACACTTCATTCTCTGACTCTTTCAGGAATTTTTCTCACCCTTGCCTGAAATCTTGTGCCTGCTGCCTCTAATTCAGTATGAATTTCCTTTGTTTGCTTATAGTACATACTTGGAATTGGATGTTCCTTAGAGGCCTCAAGTTCTGACATCTCTTTCCTTCCTTTTCTTAGATTAGAGTTATACAGGGATGGTAATGACGACTTGGAGAAAGAAGGAATTTCTTGGAATTAGCAGGAATTCTGGAGAGAGCCTTGAGCCAGCCTTGTCTGTAAGACAGATTAACTGGCCTCCTCCGTAGCCTTTCACCCAGGGCTATTTTCCATTCCAGAATTATCATAAAGCCTGCCGAAACCTGTCCCTGGGTGTGTGGTTGGGGGCAGTAGGCACACGGCAATTCCAATTAGCTGTCTAATTTTAACTTGGCTTCTGGCCAGAGGACTTCATCTCACAGCACATTTCAAACACCAGAGCGAACGGTCAAGTGGGTTACCTTGGACTTATCTTGGCCTGCCCGGGAGGTTATGGTCAATTACGTTTGAGGGACATTTTCAAGCAAGACAGAATCAGGAATTGGAATGGAGGTTGTGAAGCAATCATGCGTTTTTATCCCAACTGGGAAATGCTTATCAAAATAGTTCCTAGTTATCAAGTAAGCACAAAGTGCCTGGAAATGACGTTCCCAGTGAGGGGAAATGGCCCAGCTGTGCTTTTTTTGGCTTTCTCTCATCTGCTCAACAGGAAAAATATTAATCAATGGGAAAAATGCTCCCTTTCTGTTAATTTAACACATGAGTTTTAGGTAGTGTGGGAAATAGTAACACCTAATGCTTTTCATTCTCGATTTTATTACATGAATTGCAAAAAAAACTTTAGAAAATGGTTTTCATTTAAACCATAGATTCACCACCTATAAAGACGTTTTATCTTCTTGATGAAAAGAAGATAAACCTGAGATAGAGAAAGTTCCAGGGTTCCCTACAGTCTTGCAGTCATTGTGTGGAATAGTCCAGGGAAGAGGTCTGGTGACCCTTTGTAAGTTGCCACTGGGCAACACCTTTTTTTCCCATCAACAGGGAAGCAATTCACAATTCAGTGTTTCCTCATAAAATGAATTAGCAATGCTTCTCCAATGAGATAAAGAATATCTAAACCAGAGTCCCATAACGGAGCTTTCCATATTTTGATATATCTCTATGCCTACTTTTTGAACTTTTATGGAAGGATAACACAACGAAATGAAGGATCCAGCCTGATGCCTTTTCATTAAGCAAGACCACCCATGTAACCATCTCTCTCCATGCCTCTTTTGTTCAAGGTGATGAGGCTTCGCAAACTGGCTCAGCAGATTGCAAACTGCAAACAGTGCATTGAGCGGTCGGCATCACTCATCTCCCAAGCGGAACACTCTCTGAAGGAGAATGATCATGCGCGTTTCCTACAGACTGCTAAGAATATCACCGAGAGGTGAGTGCAGGGTCCCCTGGGAACTTCTCAGCTGCTGGGCTCTTGTATCTGCGGTGTGATTGGTTGGTCTTGCCCTCGCCTTGCTTTTATTTTCATTTTCAAGGCTCACTACCAGAGAGAATAGAGGCTTTGAGCTGTTTTGTTCCAGCTAAAGATGCTTCCTTTTGACATGTGAAAGCCCTTTCAGTAACAGCCTGAAGTCCGGAGTTCAAGGCCTTTGAAACAAGAGTCCACCAGTTGGAAAGAATAAAATCAACCTGCTTTTGGACGACGGGGAGCTTATGATGGCACAAAAACAGCATTTACTGTGACTCTCAGATGTGATGTTATCGTACACTTGATAACAAAGAGTCAAAATGAAGGCAAAAACATTAAAGGGAATCTTTTCTTCCATCACAGGGCTCATCTATTTTTTTTTTAAATCACACAGGTGTTGTTCTCTGTTAGGCCCATTTTCATTTGGTTGAGGAGCTTGGCCTCACCTGAAAAGGTCAAGGCCAACTCATGCAGGAGAGAAAGGACCAAACTGTCAACCTCATACGGCCTTCTTTTAAAATACTCTTTATTCTCAGGTAGGGAGCTTTAACGTGATGTTATCTGAATGGTTGGCTCAGCAGTAAAACTGGCAAGGATAAGTATTTCTTCAGCACACATACTTGATTGGTATAAAAATTACTCATCTTCACTGACACAAACACCTATAGCAATTCTAGTGGATCCAAAGAAAAGCACTAGCTGGGCACGGTGGCTCACGCCTATAATCCCAGCACTTTGGGAGGCCAAAGCGAGTGGATCACCTGAGGTCAGGAGTTCGAGACCAGCCTGACTAACATGGTGAAACCCGGTCCCTACTGAAAAAAAAAAAATACAAAAATTAGCTACGTGTGGTGGCAGGCGCCTGTAATCCCAGCTACTCGGGAGGCTGAGGCAGGAGAATTGCTTGAACCTGGGAGGTGGAGGTTGCAGTGAGCTGAGATCGTGCCACTGCACTTCAGCCTGGGCGACAGAGCGAGACTCTCTCTCCAAAAAAAAAATAAATAAATGAAAAAACAAAGAGAAGCACTAGGCTGGGCCAGGTACAGCCAATGCCACATAAATGACATCTCTAACTGAGGCTAATGGCCTTGACTTCATTCATTCTAATTTTCAGAGTCAACTGCCCTTTATCCAAAGCAATAATAGAATCCTATCTCTAGAAGACCCCAGAGAGCTCCTCCACGCTGATCTTCATCCTAGAGCAGAGATCAGCAGACTTTTTCTATGAAGGATCATCAAGTAAATATTTTTCCACTTTGCAGGTTGTAAGGTCTTGGTCACAGCTACTCAACTCTGCCATTGTAGCTAGCTCTAAAGCAGCCATAGATAATATAGAAACAAATGGGTGTGGCTGTGTGCCAATAAAACCATTACAAAAACAGGCAGTAGACCATACTTTGCCAACCCCTGGCCTAGGGAAAAAAATACTCGCCATCTTATGACTCAAATTTATTCAAAGAAAGAGAAAGGAAACTAACATTTATTGAGTGCTTGCTTGTTTCGGAAACTTGTGCTAATTCTCAAAATATCGCATAGAGGAGGTAGTGATTGACATCTCCATTTTCGCTCTTCTTAAAGAGTAATGTATCGTGTTTTTACAACTCTGGTCTACCATCCAACCAGCTTGACTGTATTATTTCTTATATTTGAGGAAAATTCCTTTTGTAGCTGATTAGATACTTATCTCTTCTAAAAGGCATGGATAACAGCTGGCTATCATCCCTGTTATGTACTTAAGATGCTCTCCTCCTTACTCTGAGAGGCCCATTTCTTTCCTCCTGACTCCTTGGTTCCAAATGTTTATTTTCCCTGGGCCATATCCAGTTGCTCAATATTCACCCTAAAGTTAAAAACTGCAAATAGCACTAATACTCCAGTGTGCCCAGGACACTAATAGATAGCATTTACACTTAGGTCACGGTTTCCAACCGGAATCCAAGAGTACTTTTCTCCATCTATGAACTTTGAGATGTCCAGATGAAATGGCTATTATGAACTGCATTCCTCATCAATCCCTGAAGATTCGACCAAGTGTCATATGAATAAATTCTTACCTAGTGACCAGAGATGATGTGACCCCATAACAGTTATCACTGAAAGAAGATATGCATCTGAAGTATAGCACAGGTGTGGGAATGCCCACACACAATCTCCCATACAATCGCCCACAGATACGTTCCAGTGGGACGTATCTGCTCCCATTCAGCTCTCTCTATAACAAGCCCAACTCATCAAGAGCACGAACATGACTTTGATTTGTCTTTCTACAAAGAATGTGCTTCTGTCAAGTTTGAATTCACAGAGCCTGTAAAAATTTGCCAAGAGCCTTGTCTCTGTTTCTGCAATCCCCTCTCCTCCCATCACTATTTGTCAATCCTCTTGGCTAATTCCTGAGCCTTTCTATCCTTCCAGCAGCTAGGATATAGAAAAAGGACACTGGGCTTAGACTAGAAGTTGGGAGACCTGGGTTCCAATCCTAGCACTGCCACTTTTTAACTATGGGTCTTTGAGCTATTTTCTACTTAGAAAATTGGGTTCAGGAACAGTTTGGAGGTTCCTCAAAAATCCAGAAATTAAGCTATCATATAATCCAGCAATCCTACTGCTAGGTACATACCCAAAAGAAACGAAATCAGTATATAGAAGAGATATCCTCACTCCTGTGTTTGTTGCAGCACTTTTACAATAGCTAAGATTTGGAAGCAACCTAAGTGTCCATCAACAGATGAATGAATAAAGAAAATGTGGTACATATACACAATGGAGTACTAGTCAACCATAAAAAAGGATGAGATCTAGTTATTTGCCACAACATGGATGGAACTGCAGATCATTAAGTGAACTAAGCCAGGCACAGAAAGACAAACATTACATGCTGTCACTTATTTGTGGAATCTAAAAATCAAAACGATTGAACTCATGGACATAGAGAGTAGAAGGATGGTTACCAGAGGCTGGGAAGTGTAGTAGGGGGTTGTGGGAATGGGGGTGGGTAGGGACGGTTAATGGGAAAAAAGAAAGAATGATAAGACCTACTATTTGGTAGCACAATAGGGTGACCATAGTCAATAATAACTTAATCGTATGTTTTAAAAAAACTTAAAAATGTAACTGGATTGTTTGTAACCCAAAGGATAAATGCTTGAGGGGATTGATACCTTATTCTCTGTGATGTGCTTATTTCACATTGCATGCCTGTATCAAAATATCTCATGTACTCCATAAATATATACACCTACTATGTGCCCACAAAAGAATTGTTTTTACTAATAAAAAAATTATTTAAAAAAATTGTTTTCAGAATAGCTGTCACTGTTGTGATAACATTGCTTTAAGTTCCTAAGAACAGGTCATTAGCATTATAGCTACTCCATGAGTGTTAGTTGGATCTCTGTTTTCACGTTTCAACATGTCAGTCTAGCCCGCCTTGTGTGTCTTTTTTCCAATGCTACTCTCTGTCTACCTGTCCCTATTCATCAACCTGTCACTTAACATTCTTCTCTAGGACATGACTTCTTTTTTCTGTCTCCTATTGTGCCTGCCTTGGGCTTTGGCTCCTGTATACTTCCAAACAATCTTTATTCTTCAATTCAGGTGTGGAGCCCAGAACAAACTTTTAATCCTGCAGGCATTCTTGAAGTGAGACTTAGATGAGATTTTCTGCATCGTTAAGTGACTTAAAGTGGATATGTCCTCCTACAAGCTGAATCAAAACTGTAAATTTTTTTTTTCATTTCAGAAACATCAAACAATTCCAGAAGGGGAGAGAGCCTCAAGCTTTACATTGTAGGAGATGCTTTTGCTTTGGAACCGATTGTTTGGCTCTGTGCTAATTGCTTAGTAATTATAGATAGCATCAAGGCTGCTCATTAACATTGGCTAATTTTGCTCATATACTCCAAGTAGGCAGGTACCCTAGCCACCTTGTTTTTACCATTATAGCCCCAGCACATTGCAAGCTGCCTGACATGAATGAATGAGTGAATGAATGAATGGATCCATAAATCTGTAAAACGGGACCAATTATTCCTACCTAAGATGGTTATTGTGGGGATAAAATGCAATAATGTAGTAAAAACATTAGCCTAGTTTCTGTCACAAGATGAGCATGCAACAAATACTAGTTCTCTTCCTTCCCACTCACTAGATGAATGCAAATGTATAATGTACTATATTCTCAAGCCACACTAGTAGATAGGTCTTTGGTGTGATTGTATATGCACCTTTATAGCATTATGTTAAATAAGCAAAGCTATTCACTAAGTCCAAGCATAAAAAAGTTGATCTGCTTATGAAGAATCTGGAATTAAAATCCCTTGTAGCAGTAACTTATCTGTATCAAGAAGGTGATAAAAAGAAAATTCCCTCTGAATAGTACCTATTGTTCAAAGCACCTAGGAGGTTCTCAGACTCCTCAAGGTGATCCTTCTGTTCCTCACTACAATAGGCAGTTCAAGGATCTTTTCCAGAATACAAAGCCAAGAACTCCAGTTGTCAATTCTGAAAAGATGTTGCTTGGTTCAAAGAATTACAGCATATCTGATAAGTGGTTTTGGAAGTGTGTCTGCAGAGTGTTCATAGGCATTAAGATAACTGCACGTTTTCAAGGCCAAATGTGTTTGGGAATTCCTGGGCTGACCAAAGTAAACCTATCTTGTTACTGTGAGGCCTCACTGGGTTTTACTTTGGTGATGCACATTGTTTGGCAGAAGCCTTGTGAGCAGCATAGCTCTAGACACGTCCACCTTCTGGAAAACTGGCCCCATGTGTCCCAGACATGGCCGTAAAGCAAGAAGTTGAGAAAGTGGCATAGCGCTAACAGCCCTAGTGGATTTTGGCAACTTATCCAAAAGGCCAGAAGATGGGCAGTAAGGATTTGGGAAATAAAAACATGGCCTAAAATGTTGAATTTGGCAGATTTCCCCTTGCCTGTCACTCCAATTAGGAATTTGAAGTTGTAGCCAAACATAAGTATCTTTCCTTCCATCAAAAAACAAATGTGTAGGTGTTAAAAGCTGCAGTAATCTCCACTGATTCTTGCTGTCAGCCTTTGCCTCCCAGGCTAGGAACTTTGATCCTTTTGGTACCCATGTAACAAAGTTCCTACCATCAAGATGGTAGACATTATTAACAGCGTCACTCAATTTTAAATGTTTTATTTAATTGTTTGTAGACCATGGAACCAGGAGAAACTTGGGAACAAAATCTATTTTGGATGAGCCTGAATAAAGAGGTTTCTGCCAGTGGGCAGGGAAACTGCTAAAGCCAGGGAAATGCAATTGCAAGTTTGGTGCTTGTTTCCCAGTAGCTCAGAACAGTTCTCCCTGCCAGACATTATGACAGAGAATTAATTGGCGTTTCACTTTGCAGTATCTTTTAAGAGTTCAAATGGCACCTTAGCATTTCTTTTAACTTTTCTGCATCGATGCATATATTCTGGGCTCTTTGGTGTGTAGCATAGTTTAAGGGCTTCATAAATATTTGTTGAGAATAATCCTAGGACCTGTATGAAGTTTAAGGACTTTTTGTGTTCATGGGTCATAAGGAAAGCATTTTTAAAGTATAACTTGACCATCAGTCAAAAATGCCTAGCAACCATCTCCGTATCCATCAGTCCAAATTAGCAGCTGTTGGTAACAATAATTAGCCCAATTCCCCAGGGTGCAATATTTAGTCAACAAAAGCACTCAACTCTGCTATTTACTACTTCTTGGTGAAAGGGTCAGGAGATACAGTTAGATTCTCTACCCTCATTCAAACACTTGAAACTCGTTTCCAGAGCTTATACCTCTTCACTTGCATCTTTCAATCCCAGTATCATTACATTTATGACATTGTTGATTAGCCTCTCTCCTTCCCTCCTGTACAACACTGAAAATCTGCCAGAGATGCAACTATAGAAACTGTATTTCTATGAATTTTGAGCATTTTACAGGTATATTCTTTTTTAGATGGGTGAAATTTACACAACATAAAATTAACCATTTTAAGGCTGGGTGTGGTGGCTCATACCTGTATTCCCAGCACTTTGGGAGGCCAAGGCCTCCCAAACGGTGATCGCTTGGGCCCAGGAGTTCAAGACCAACCTGGGCAACATAGTGAGACTCTGCTTCTAAATGCACGATTCAGTGGCATTTAGAACATTCACATTGTTGTGTAGCTACCACCTCTATCAAGTTCCAAAACACTTCCATCATACCAAAAGTAAGCCTTATACTCATTAAGCAGTTACTCCCCATCTCCCCTCCCCTCTTAGCCCCTAGCAACCATGAATCTACTCCCTGTCTTTATGAATTTTTGCCTTTTTTGGACATTTCATACAAATGGATCATACAATATGTGGCCTTTTTGATAGCTTCTTTCACAGAGCATAATGTTTTTAGGCTTTATCCACATCGTAGCATGTGTCAGTGTTTCATCCCTTTTTATGGCTGAATAATATCCCATTGTATAGATATACCCACAGATGTAATTTTTAGAGCCAATATATATTACATTTGTAAATCCAAAGCTTTAAGAGCCATTAAGAGACTCAAAAGGACATATAACCCTTGGAGTAACTGGCCTGAAATTTTTCTAGACGAAATAGAAGAGTACAGATCTGAAATTCTCCTCCTTGCTGCCGCCAGCTAGCTTTGTGGCCTTGTGTAAATGAGCATCAGTTTTCTTAATTAGAAAATAAGTAACTAGATTTAGTGCTAAATTGTTTCAAGGTTGTTTCTTTCCTCAAAAATTCCCAGCATCCTACGCAATACTCCGCATATAATAGCTCTTAAGAGTGTTGTTTATGGAACTTAACAAAATACCAAACTCAACAAGATTTCTAGTCCAGCATCATTTGATATGCTCAGAAATGGTATGCTTCATGCCACAATTCTCTTGTTTTTAAGAGAATCACTTGCATTTTTGAATCAAAGTGTTCATTATTAATAACTGAACCTTCCAAATGAACCTGAGAGTACATAGAAGGAGATTGAGACACACTAGTGCCTTGCTTTTTAGTTTATACATGAGAACTCTAACCAGAAAACCTAAATGAAGAAGAGAAATAGTGCATCCACTGGGGGAATTTGTGAGAAAGCTCATGAATATTTTCCACAGCATCTGCTGGGAATGTGGTGCAAGAAAATGAATACAAAGAGAAAGAAAATGAGCCAGACAAAAAACTCCCTTTTTAATGTTTATTTTAGAGAGAGGCTAGTAATTGATTAAACTAATCCAATATCTGGAAACATTCTTTTTTAATATTCACTTTGCCTTTTATGCAGTTTGAAATTTTGGAGACTCTCCTTTGAAGTGGAGCAGGGTTGTGTCTGAAAGGAACAAACGGTTTCCCAGACAGATGTGTGAAGAAATGCCTGGAGCTACGCGCTTCTTGCTGGGGTTAGATGTGACCGGGCCAGACTGTTAAATACACAGCAACATGAAATATGAATATTCTTTTGCTTTCACAGGGAATTTTTTTTCCCGATAGTAAAAAGGAAGAGGGCAAGCCATTTTGTTGTTTTCTCCAATTCCTTCACTTTTTTTAAAGCTTGCATTCATTTGATTTATGTTACTGTGTTGTGACATTTTGAGATGCCTCTTAAAACTCATGTGTAAAAAAGCACTTTTTAAGAGATATTTCTTTTCCTTTTTTTTTCATTTCTATGCAGTGATGTTGAAAGTCATCTTGACATTTCTGAAACATTGTTTTGTTTGCATTACAGAGTCTCCATGGCAACTGCATCCTCCCAGGTTCTAATTCCTGAAATCAACCTCAATGACACATTTGACACCTTTGCCTTAGATTTTTCCCGAGAGAAGAAATTGCTAGAATGTCTGGATTACCTTACAGGTATTGTCTTTTATGTTCTCTTTAATATTGTGCACACTTAGTGATATAAACACTTTGCCACCAGATCAGTTATTCCCCAATAACCAGAGGAATGGGCTTTTGACCTAGGAATGGCACTAATATTTCCATAAACAATTTGTGTGCATTGCCCTTTGTTTTTCATCAAAACAACACAGCCCATTACTAAACTGGGGACAGGAGAAAAAGGAGAATCTCAATCATTGAAAGCATACTTACCACTGTTTCCCTCACTCTCAAGGTGTGGGTGCTAAAAATAATATCTCTCTTTGGTATTTTTCATATCACAGTAGTAAGTGACTCACAATACATTAGCAGAGAAAAAATTGGCAGCTAACTGATTGGTTGTCTGTACTGCTTCATCTCCTTGTATTTGTGATCTTGTTTTAATTTGCACAACACAAGTTGAGGTAAAGCATTATAATCCCCATTTTGCAAATGACAGAGATCAGCCGTCTTGCCGGAAATCAGATAACTAGGGAATGACAGAATTAGAATTTGGCCGAGACCTGTACAAACTCCAAAAACTTCTGCTCTTTCTAGTAAAAGACTGAATTTTATCTTGGCAAATGTCACCATGGCAAAGGTCACAAATTTACATTGGAATTCCTAGTGCTGTGTTTCAGTGTGCTTCCTGGTTGGTGTTTTGTTTTGTTTTGTTTCTCCCTTGGTTGAGCTTAAAAAACAACAACAACAACAAAACAACAAAAACCTCAGGCCACTCCTATTCCTAAGCATGCTTCTAAACTTTTCTTTGCTGTCAACTTCTAAAGCAGGAACTGAGAACATTCACTGGTAGAACTTGGACTGTTTAGACAACCTTATTTGTGTTAGCCAAAGCCACCAGTGCCTGTGACTTCAGGAAAGCACAGTGTACACAGTGAAGCCAGATGTGCGCTGCACTTAAGACATACAGCCTTCAGGAGACCACGTCTCTAACGTAGCGTGACATGAGCTTCGCAGTTCCAATTCTGTGTGTATATGTTTGTGAGAAAGCGATTGAACAAGGTGGAGCAGGAGAAAGGGAACACTGTGTGATGTTTGTTTTTACAGTCTGTGGATAGAAGGCCAGGAGTTCTATATTCAGGGAGCATTGTACCCAGAAGATGAGCATTTTTTCTTTGCGAGGACCCAATGTGCTGTTTTTAGCCTTTCTGCATTGTCAAGCAAGGCAGGCAGGCATTCCACAAATTTCTTATCTTATGTAACTCTCTCTTTCAAACATACCACTCCTATTAAGGAAGAAAGAAATTGACTAAAAAAGCATTTACCGTATGGAACTAAACTTGGTTTCAAATATTTGTGTACATAATGCCCTCCTATTTAAGCTTTTAACTCTGAGATTTATTTAAACTGACACTATCCAATAAAACTTTCTATGATGATAGATATGTTCTATATCTGTACTATCCAGTGTTAGCTGCATCCCACATGGGGCTATTGAAAACTCGAAATGTGGCTAGTGAATTTTTACTTTTATTTAACTTCAACTAAATTTAATTGAAATTTAAACCACCACATGTAGCTCGTGGCTATTGTATTGAACAGTGCAGGTCTAGACTTTCTCTAGCTAAGCTGTTTTTCACAATGGCATCCTGTTAAAAATCTCCTTTTTCTTATATCATTTGCGAATGAGTTTAGTTGCAAGCAACAAAAAATCCAACTAGCAGTGAATTAAACCATCAAGGAGTGTTTGTATTACAGTCACAGAAGAGAAGCCTGTGTTCCAGGGCTGGGCAGTGGTTCAGTGATGACCTCAGACCCCAGGCTCTTTCTTTTTTCCTCCTCTGCCGCCTTCTTTGTGTTGCCTTTTTGCCACATGATCAAAACATGACTACTCCACCTCCAAGTGTTGTGCTCAAGCTCTAGGCAAAAAGAAAGGGGTGGAGGGGAAACGATGGACAAAATGCTCTGCCAGCAAAGTTTGTTTATCAGAAAAACGAAAAGCTTGATCAGAAAACCCACCTAGCAAATTTCCACTTATGTCTGGTGGGCTGTATCTGTGTCACAAGGTCATGTCCAAGGACAGAAAAGACTGGAAAATTAAGTATTTGCCTAGGCACATGGCCATTCTGCCCAGAATCAGTCTTATTGACAAGAATGTGCCCTTGCCATTTCCCAATAATTATTTCGTAGTATTTCAACAACATATGCCCATTTTAATCTCTATAGGAATGCAAAAGTATTGATTAAAGGGGAAATTGTGAAAGTAGTTTAGACTGAATTGTAACGTACACCATATTTCATCCCGATGGCTGTTTATTTCAAACTAAAGGCCATATGGGGTACCTGCTATTATGTCTTCTGAGCTGTCAACCCCAAATACAAATTCAGTCCATTTCTAGACATAACATCGATCCTGACCATAACATATGATGCTTGGCTGATACTGCCAAGTCCAAATAGTTTATGACATTTGTAAGCAGGAAATGAAGTGTTTGTGGAGTATTAGCCCACCATTCCTTGGGTGGTGTTTGTGACAGAGACAAGAAAATAACACTTCTGGTACTGATTCCATGACTATTGAAATTGGCAGCATGCTGCTGTTCTCATTTACACTAAATTCAGTATTGACTTCTCAGGACAAACTCGTTGGGTTTATAGTCAAAATAAGGTTAGCCTGTCTCATTGTAAAAACAAGATTTTTTTTTTCCTATGACATGCCTCTAAGTGGTATGTCAAGTTAATAACCCATAGAGGTGACATTTGCTTCCTGATTATGGCTACTACCATGTGTCTCCCAGCTACTTGCCTATTTTGAACGTACGTTTTCTTTCTATTTAATCGTATATTGCAATACAGAAAGAACAAAATGTTTCTACAATGGTTGATGGAGAAATAATTCAGTGAACTGTTTAAATTGTGAGAGAGTAAGTATTTCTTCACTGGTCCATGCAGGAGTGATCCCACACCAACAGGGACCACACAGACAATAATGAGCACATTTTACGATGCAGCTGGACCTCCTCCGTGGAGTGCATATCCTGATTGGTGTCACTGATTCATGCACATCCAAGTCATACCACATGACACTAAATCTCACATGTGAATACTTCAGGAGACAGATGTACAAATACATGTTCAAGAAAGAATGCTTTAAAGGTTATGTAGAACCCTTCTGTCTTAATGCACAGTTTAATGCCATGCCTGTCACGTTGGAGGTGCTCAGTAATGTTTCTGGAATTCAGAACCAATAGATAAAGCTAAGCTAATTGACTTAATACCGTAGACTTGCTTCTATGATACTTGTCCTAGAGGTATATTCAAAAGCAAAGTGAAGACTACTAACGCAGAGTTTAAATTTACATTTTCTTTCTCTTTGGGTTTGCTTAGGACTTATCAATTCTAATCATAATTTAGAGCAGGAAAGAACTCTGAAATAGTATAATCAAAGGTTGCTCCTAGTTTGTAGAGTGCAGGTATGTTTCTCCTTTTGAAGTTAGATTCTAGTGGATAGAAGAGTGGAAGTAAAGGCCCTGGATCAATTCTCTAAACCAGAGGTCAGCAAACTTTGACTGCAAACCACCAGAGAGTAGACACTTTAGGCTTTGCAGTCCATATGGCCACAACTACTCAACTTTGCTGTTGCTCCAAAGCAGCCATAGACAATACATAAATGAATGAATCTGACTTTGTTCCAATAAAACTGTATTTACAAAAACAGGCAGTGGGCCACACTTGGCCCACAGTCACAGTTTGCCAACCCCTCCCTCTAAAATATTATTTACAATGCAAAGCACTCATTTTCTCATATTTTCCTTGCTCACATACTCTTCTCATAAAACCAGTTACTGAAATCAATTCAGTAGAAGTCATTTTAAACTCATTATTTTGGTAGGACTTAGACTTCTCTGCTCCAGAATGTGTTAAAGAAATAAAACAGCAGCCTTCTACAATGATAAATTAACCAAATGCCAAAAAAAAGTTTTTTCCTTGGGGAAGGAAAATGTACCTTTTAGGTATGATTGACTATTAATCATGGTCTTCTGAATTTGAAATATCGCATGAGTTGAGAAATGAGAAGAAAATAGGGCTGGACAGTAAGTTCTTTTTTTTTTTTTATGTAAGTCATCGAAACATCTAATGAAAGAAAAATTCAAACAATTATGTGGCTGATTTTTTGTAGGATAACAAACAAGTATTTTTTCAATTGGGTGCCTAAATATATAAGTATCTGGCACCACGTATTAATAGGTCAGGGGTTGGTGAACTTTGGGTTACAGCCCAAATCTGACCTTCCACCTATATTTGTAAATAAAGTTTTATTGGAACCTGGCCATGCCCACATGTATAAGTTGTGACTGTTTTCATGCTACAATGGCAGAGTTGACTAGTTGCAACAGAGACTGTATGGCCCACAAAGCTGGAAACATTTACCATCAAGGCCTTTACTGAAAAAGTTAGCCAGCCTCCCAAAGTGAATGCAACTATGAAACTTTATCTTGTTTACTTTTTATTTGACAAGTTTTCCTTCATGCACAAGAAAGTATTATTTGTTTAACCTCCCAAACATATTCTCATGATCTCATGATAAACACAGAAAGTCCATACTGGCTGACTCTAGTCACACTCCTTATTAAAAACAAAAGCAATAACCAGCCAATCAAATATTCTTTAGATTGGGGTCACCATCTCTAGGAATAGTAGTCCTGATGGACCTATTGAGAAAGACCTGCTTAACTGTCAAACATCTCCTCCGAAATGGTATCCCAGTTGTGTGTGCTTTTTCACTGATAAGCATTCTTGACCCCCACAGCTCCCAACCCTCCCACAATTAGAGAAGAGCTCTGCACAGCTTCGTATGACACCATCACTGTGCATTGGACCTCCGATGATGAGTTCAGTGTGGTCTCCTACGAGCTCCAGTACACCATATTCACCGGACAAGCCAACGTCGTTAGTGAGTATCTCATGGCCTATTTATTTCTCTCTTTGGTGGCTTTCTTCAGATTGATTGCATTCCTGAATTTAAACATCAAAGGAAGACAAGGAAGGAAAGAACACACAATATTTATTGACTTGTCTTTCTTGAACAAGAAAGTGATAGCACTCACTTGTACTACACTAGTAAAAACGGCTGGCTAAATATTGATGAAAATTAATGACCTTTAGCAAACCACATGGATGTTAAGGGAAAGAAGCCAGAAAAAAATATATGTAGAGAGAGAGAAACAAATATATATATATAGAGAGAGAAACAAAGATATATAATATATATATAGTCTTAATCCACATAGAGGTTCATAACTTAAAGATCAAAATAAACTATTTTGCTTAAAGAAACATTCATAGGTGTTAAAACTATAAACCCTGGGCAACCTGGTGAAACCCCATCTCTACAAAAAATACAAAAAAAGTACAAAAATTAGCGGGGTGTGGTGACACACACCTGTAGTCCCAACTACTCAGGAGGCTGAGGCAGGAGGATGGCTTGAGCCCAAGAAGCAGAGGTTGCAGTGGGCAGAGATCACACTACAGCACTCCAGCCGGGGCAACAGAGTGAGAATGCTGTCTCAAAAAAATAAAAATAAAAAGTCAGGATGATGGCTGCCTCCAGGATTATAGGGAAAATGGCACCACTGGAAAGAAATACACGGGGGCTCTTGGGGTTAATGGCAATTTCTAGGTGAAAGTTACATGCTTTAGTCATTTTATCATACATTTAGTTTTATGTACTTTCCTGAGTGTTACTTCACATATTTTAAAAGAAAGGATTTAATAAAATAAATAGCCAAAGAATGTTAAATATCTGGTCCCATTCAGAGGAGAGCTGGGCCCATCACTTAAAATGTTAGTAACTGGCCCCACTTGGGAAGAATTTCCAACCTTACCTGAAACATTAGAGGTGCCCCCTCTCACTGAGGCCTATTTGATATCTGGCATCAGAGATAACTTGGTGATTTCAAATAGCAGTAGTAGCAGGCCACAGAGATGATAATAGAGGAAGCAGTCCTCCAACCCACAGAGTTATTTAAATTGAACTGGGCAAATGGCAATGGACCAGAAGACATGGCTTTTCACGGGAGCAAGCTTGAAACTTCTTTAACAAAGAAAAATACAATATGTCAAAATAGAACAGAATAGAATAGCAGTCATGTTTCAACAAAGAGATGTTTTGAATAAATTCATATCAATTTAATGTGCTTTTATTATATAAACCTTTTCTCTCTTAACTACAAACTGTTCTTTCCTAGCACAAGTAATTCTGAGTCATACGATGCTTAACATAGAAATTTGATTTAGGATTAATTAAAAGAGTGATGCAGAAATACACCAAGTTCTAAGGGTCTAAAGTATAAGTGACGCATACCAACAAATGGCTCCCCCTACCTTCCTCATATCCACTCTCCCCAACTTCTCCAACTTCCTCTCCTCAACTCCCTCACCTTCTACCCTATAATTGGCCTGTCTTGGAGGAAGCTTTTATTAAAATCTTGCCATTTACCAAGAATGTGTAATTTTTAAATGAAAGTGGAGAAAGTCATGAAATGTCAAGAACAGCTCTGGCAAGCTGCCTGAGTCAGTAGGGAATACAGAAAGGTCAGAAATGGTGAGTGGGACAAAAATGTCTTGGGGGAAGTTGTGGTTAAACTAAGTCTTCAAAAAAAGCGGGTGCATTTTAGCAAGTTAAGGCTGTACCGGACAGCTATGTCGTCATAAGCAAAACTATCAAGATGTAACGTAGCAGGGCATATTGGGAGGTCTTGCCTAATTAAGCCTGGCTGGTAAGTGAGGAAAGGGAGACAGTGAGAAATGAAGATAGAGAAATAGAACCAGGGCTCAAACCTATATTGGCCTAGCTCCAAAAAGCACATGTTCTTAATCCTTAATCCTCAGTCACCTAATCCTAATTCACAGGCAAGAGCTAGATTGCAGAGGGCTACCCAGGCCATACCATGTTTGGATTTTACCCTGTGGGCTTGAGAGTCATGCATGCCAGTAGTGTAATCAGAGGTATAATTAGAAGGTGACTCAGGAGCACTGTGGAGAGTGGAGAGGAACAGGGCAGGACTAGAAGCAGAGACATCAGCTGGGAAGTTTCATAGTAATTCACTGAGGCAGAAATAGCCAGGACCTGCAAATGGCACCAGCATCAGAGATGGAAAGGAAAAGATAATTTCCAGGAAGGCTTCTCTGCATCTGGCCCATTTCCCTGGGAAAAAATCATCACTGTCCTCAGATACTTGAAGTGCTTTTTGGGGCAAGTCGGAGAAGGACCGTATAGCAATGGTTTAGTAACATTTTGCTCTCCTTCTAGGATTTTGAATTCTTCTGGTATCATTCCTCATTCCTGACTCTATATGCCCTACTGCAAATCATAAAGAAATACTAATTCTCTAAAATATTTTTCTATATGTGCATATCATACACAATGCTTTACCTTGTTTTTTTCAATAAATATTATGTCTGAGATATCATTCCATTTCAGCACAAATAAAGAACTGCCTCATTCCTTTTTGAGGCAGTATCATATCCTATTTTAAAGATATGCTCTAATTTATTTATCGCATCTTCTATAGATGTGTATTTAGCTTGTTTCCAATCTTTGGCCCTTACAAACAATGCCCCAATATCCCCAAGGATGTTCAAGATATCCTTGACTATCTCTCCTTCCACACACGGGGAATTATATCTGTAGTATAATCTCCTGAGGTGCAATTTCTAGGAAAAGATTATTTGCATTTAATTTTACTTGACATTGCCAAATTGCCCTTCAGAGAGATGACATGATTTTTAAATGCATTTTTCCAGCTGTATGAGCTTATTATATTTCACTGATCTTGGCTACATACACCATAAACTTAACATGGAATTAAAGTCTAGTAAAATTTTAAACCTTGATTGTGCTTCACCATAAACCTGAAACACAAGTTAATCTGTGATCATACTAAATAGTCACTCCTTCATATAAGCAGTGATTCTCAACAAGGGCAGTTTTGCCCCCTAAGGGACGTTTGACAATGTCTCTAGAGACTTTCGGTTCTCAAAACCTAGGAGGAGGGTGCTATTGGCATCTAGTGGGTAGAAGTGAGGAAAGATGGGAAATCTCCCACAATGCACAAGAAATCCCCCAACAACAGAGAACTATCTAGCCCAAAATGTCAGTAATGTCGAAGTTGAGAAACCCTAATCTAAAAACAAGGTAAATGTATAATATCTACATGATTACATGCTAAATACTGAGACCATAACACACTGATCCACACACACTGCTATACTGGAAGGAAAAACACAACAAAAAGGGGGGAATATAATTAATGTATTTTGTCTTCACTTAAGGAATTGTTTTCTCAATATTTTGTGATTAATATCACTAGCATATTTGGGATAAACTGAACCGGGGATTGTATCAAACTTGAAGAAGATGAAATTCAAAAGATGATCAGAAATTCCAAGGTAAGAGAAAAGAAGCACGTGAAGGTCTGAGAAGAACAGGTAGAAAATGGAGAGATGATTCATTGTAAAACACCAAGGGAAGGTTCTCTGAAAATACATAGAGGACTGATAGAACCAACGTCTGTTGATGAGTGAATAGTCTAACCAGAAAAAGAAAACATTTGGAGTTATTTTATACCAAAAGAGTGGTTCTTGGCCCATGTGAGAAATGCTATATTTCTCTCAAATCATTTTCGTCTGATTCAGGAAAAGTGCTACCAGTTTTCTATTGCTGTGAAACAAATTTCCAAAAACTTAGCAGTTTAAAACAATACCCACTTATTATTTCAGTTTCCATGGGTTAGGATTCTGGCATAGTTGAGCTGGGTCTTCTTCTTAGGGTGTCACAGTCTGAAATTAAGGTGTTGTCTGGGCTGCATTCATCTGGAGACTCAACTAAGGAAGAATCTACTTCTTAGCTCCCTCCATTTGTTGACAAATTTGTTTCATTGTGGTTGTGGAATTCATGGTAGCTTGCTTCGTCAAGGCCAGCAAGGGAGAGAGTCTGCTACTTCACATCTGTCACCTCCAAACCTGTCTTTAAAGGACTCACTTGATTAGGTCAGACCCCCCCAGAAGAATCTGCTAATTGATGAGCTCCAAATCAAATAATTAGGGACCTTAATTATATCTGTAAACTCCCTTCGCCTTCACCTTTATCATATAATGTAATATAAAAACAGGAGTAATAAAAGTGATAGACCTTTGTCCTTTGCCATATTCTGTTGGTTAGAAGCAGGTGACAGGTCCTGTTTACACTAAGGAGAGCATATTACACAGTTACGAATACCAGGGAGTTGGAATCCTGGGGACCATCCTAGGGCATGTCTTCCTCAGATGGTTATGTCTCTCCTGAAATTTCTTTTTCTTTTTTTATTCTTTCATATATATAGATATATAGATATCGATATAGATATAGATATTTCAGACAGTCTTGCTCTGCTGCCCAGGCTGGAGTGCAGTGTCACGATCTCGGCTCACTACAACCTCCACCCCCGGAGTTCAAATTATTCTCCTGCCTCAGCCTCCTGAGTAGCTGGGATTACAAACATGTGCTACCACGCCTGGCTAATTTTTGTATTTTTAGTAGAGATGGGATTTCACCATGTTGGCCAGGCTGGTCTCAACTCCCGGACTCAAGTGATCCACCCACCTTTCCCAAAGTGTTGGGATTACAGGCATGAGCCACTGCACCCAGCCCTCTCCTGAAATTTCTTAAATCAAATCGTCATGGGCATTTTGGGAGTACATGTAGCCTTGGCCTTGACTGACGGGCTCTGTATCCGTTGGCTTTTGCTGAATAGCCAACAACCACAGGGCCTAAGTAGAATTCATATTGCTTATGCATCTGGAGTCAACTGAGTGTCAACTAGGAAGCCCTGCTGATCTTGGCTCCCTCACATGGCAGACTGATAACTGTGGCAACCCGACTGCTGCACATCTCTCTCATCCTCCTACAATCCAGCTCAAGTCTGCTCTCACCCTGATTGCAGAGATGAAGGAGTAAAGGCAGGCCCAATTACACACATTCTTTTTAAGCCCCTGTCTGTGTCACATTAGCTAACATGAGGTTTGTCAAAGAAGTCCCCTGGGTGAGCCCAGAGTGAGAATGCAAAGACCTACAAAATTACAAGGAAGGAGCAAGGAATTGGGGCCAAAAGGCCCTAACTCAATACCAGAGCTTCACCTCATCCCCAAAATGAAAGGAAGATATTTATTGCCTGAAACTTAGGGTTTCTCACTTGGCTAAACTGTGACCAACTTGATTTCTGTGCTATGTGCATCGAAAATAATACCAAACATGATGCATTAATAGAATAGATGATGCAAAAAGGTCATGCATAAAAAAATTCAACAAGAGCGAAACTACCGAGTATAATGAACTCAGAACTTTATGTTGGGTGATTCCAGAGATGTTTTGTTCCCAGAAACCAGTTGCCATAAGAAAAGAAATGCAAATGGCTTAGTGAAGATTATCAGCCTTTAATGCATAGATGCCAGAAAGGCCCATTCTCCCAGGATGGAAGAAAAACAGTGAAACTGCTGGTGCTGACTGAACTGGGATACTCTCACCGGGTTGTTTGTATCAGGATGTGTTCCTCCCTTGATGCCCATTAAACCAGAATAGTGAAGTCCTAATGCCTACAGGATCAATTTGCGACAAAGAATTCATTCAGATAAAAAGCTAACCGAGATGCAAAGATTTTCAAATTATTTTCTTCTTAGATATTTTTCACATTTGTAGTGACCAAGGGAGACCTGGATTTCAATCTTGACTTTGGACCTCACTAGCTCTGCAGTCTTGAGCAAATTATTTAATGTCCTCCGAATCCGTTTCCTCATCTGTAAGAAGGGATAGTGTTTTAACTTCACATGGTTGAGATAATAAAAGTAAACACCTTAGTCTTGTATTTGCCACAGTGGTAGCACATAGATATTCAAAGTTATTATTCCTACAAAAATACGGACTGTACTCGCCCCATAATTGCATTTTAAAAGAAAGACCGATTTTGCAATTTTCCAGGGTTATCTACATGATAGCTTTTTACACAATCATTATGTGAAAGGCTTTCTTTGAATGTTGTTAAATAATCTGTCCTATTATTTGGAGAAGTATCCTTTGCAGGTGTTGTATTGCGTGACAAGATCTAATGGTAAAACTCTACTGAAAATGAGAAGATATAATGCTCAAAACCTGGCTGTAGCTCCTTATGTCACTAGAAAATCTTTTACTGTCTCTAGGTCGTGGTTCCTTCACTCATCCTAATAAATTGTAGTTAATTGCCTTCAACTGGCGTTAGTGAAGGAGACTTAGATAATATCTATGGAGCTTTTTCAATCTTACGAAAAGGCCCTCACTAATGAAATACATACATTCAAATGCAAAAGTAATGACATTAATTTTTATTTTTTATTTTTATTAATAGAGTTATGACTATAGATGTTAATGAATTATCAATAACTAGATATTTATTTAATTTTACAACGTTTGCCACGTTTTTTCTAAAACTACTTTTGATGCTTCATTTTAAATCTTAAATTGGGTCCTTTCCCCAGCAGCCTATTCTTATTCTTAGCAGAAATCAAAAGCTGCATTTTTTTCAAGCCTTAATGGCTAAGTAGTTATCTGTTTTTAATTTATTGTAGTCACTTAGAAAACATTCATGAAAATTATTAAACATATACTACTTTTACAGAGGAGAAGGAAAGGAATGTTCACTTCTGTCCAGTCTGTTGGAAGTGACAAAGGATGTTAGAAACCAGTGTGCAGCCTCTCCTAAGACTGTCCATGTCATGTGACATTTTTACACATAATTTTTTTGTGGCAAGATGACAGTTGCCATACAAGGCTCTGAAATCCCAGATGTAATTAAGATCTTATAATGAGCCACATTATGTAGGGAAATGCTTCTAACCCATTGTGAATGAAAAAAGTGTATAAAATCAAAAAACTCAATTAGGTTTCATTGTGGACAGATTATTTTCCAAGCTCCATTGTTATTTTAAACTGAGTCGGAGGAGTTGAATGTTGGAACACCCTCAAAGATGATTGAAAATGAATTTGGAGAAAAGTGAAGTTTCAATCAGGATGGTTGTGTGGGTGTTTCATAAAGAGATGAATAAAACCTGGTCAAGAGTCCTAACACAGTGGGGTGTCAAGGCAGAGAAGTCTTGCTTAAGCAAACTCAGTGCCATATGCAAGAAGTTAGGTGGTGCTGGCGTAAGACCAACACCGGTAATGGTGCACTCCAAGTCACCCCACTTACTCCAGCCCCCAAAAGAAAATTGTCAATGTTGCTTTCCTGGCATTTTTAATCAACTTCTCAATTATTATCTTGGCAATAATAATAACATAAAGGTAAACCTAAACAGTAATAGTTGTTAGTATTCATGAAAGTAGATTGTCCCAGTATAAAGCTAACCAATGAAATTTTACTACTTCATAAACATTTTGTTCTTTTAATTTTCAAGGAAAAAAATAGGGACCTCTTCAAAATAATCAGGATAGTCAGAGTCCCTTTTTGTTTGGAAAAGGTTTCTGAAACATAAAATCTTTGTTGGGTTAAGACTTTGGATTTTAGGCCAAGTTACAGTTTTCAGCAATTTCAGACATCTGCTTTATGATGTTGCTGAAAGCGTTCCCCCACCACATTAAACCCAGCTTTTGGGTTGTACAGTGATGTAAAGTTTACTGAAACATTTTTACACTTGCTTTCTTTGACCACAATAGTCATTTTATTGTAACATATTCAATTAAACAGGAACAGTATAAAAGCAGTGAAATTGATACGATTCTCATTTGAATCTACTGAACGCCTTAATTGTTCTCATTTGTGGCTGACTGCCATTGACAAAGATCTAGGAATATGAGTACACTATCCTACATAATAGAAAAGCTAATTTTTTGTTTTATTACTATTGTAATAATATTAAATACCTAAAGAGAGTTATAGGCCTCTTGGGGCCCAGAACTCAGAGTTCAAAATGACCCTTCTTTGATTGGATCAAAATCTAATATTTGGCTGTGGCATTATCCAGAAGTATGGAGTTTATTATAGCTATGTTCAAGGAAAAGGTAAGGTGAAGGAAGATCAGAAGGGATATATAGTAAGAAGATTCCCATGTTACTAAACTATTTGTGGATGTTTTCCTGCATCATATACAAATGAGAATTGGTAGGAAAACAGAGGGCTAAGAATTAGAGAAAATAAATTTGGGGAGGAGGGATGGATTGTGCCTCTTATTGCTCTGCTGAATCTCCAAATATAAACACGCACACACTCAAACCCTTCTATGAGTCCTAAATTACATTCTTGCTTCAAGCTGGCTTTTTCAAATCTGGCAGTCCACTGGCGAAAATGTTTGCAGGTAGGAAAAAAAAAAAAAGAGGCAACAGAAAATTCACAAGACCAAATATATGTGTGTGTGTGTGTGCGCGCGTGTGTGTATGTGTGTGTGTATATATATATATCTCTTTAGCTATCTTTAGATATATACATACATACATATATATATATATTTAATTCACTGATGTGTACTTGAAAATACTATGCACCCAAGATGGAAATCATATAAGGTGAATTTTTCAACTGTGACAATACCACGAATAATTTTTAACTCAAAAGATGGAGTAAGTATTCAGTAAGATTCAAAGACAGGCTTCGGGAGCCTGTGACTACCTTGAAATTCTATGCAAATATTTGTGGTTTGGGTGTATATGCATTTGTGAATTTCTTTCTACAGAAAGGTTTTATTAGATTATCAAAGAGGTGAGACCAAAAAAAGATTAAGGAACTGCTTCTTGAGAATCTGGTAAAGTATAAGTTGCCTCAAGATCAAAGGAACTAACCCTTTGACTTGCAGATCAATTGAAAGAGGAGTGGGGTGGTGGCTTTGGAGTCCTCTGGAAGTGGAGGGGGCCCAGCCCTCTCCCAGGGACCACTGAAGGAAATTCAACAGAGTCAGGAAACTTCTTGACAGCCTGGTCACCAGGGGTTTGGAAAAAGGTTCCATTTGGAGTGGAGATTGATGGGTGGAAAAAGGAGAGAGGGGAGTTGGACCTGATACCAAAGAGATATTTTCAGCCATCAACCAGCTGCAAAACAAAATGGACTTCCTTTTCCTACATATTCTTCCAAGCATCATAAATCCTCGGTCTGCTCCCCAACCCACATCTTGCAGGATGCAGCCAGAGCAACAGCTCCACTCCACTCTGAAACCAGTCACCCTAGGGATGCAGCTGGTCAAAAATCCCTGTGGATGCTTTCCCAAGATCTGCACCGGACCCTGAGCTGCTCAGAGGTGTTGCTGCTCCAGAGTTCTTAGGAATAGGTCTCCTACATCAGTTAGTTACAGCCACACTAATACAGGATCACAAACCATCCTGATGATCATTTCTTAGCTTCCCTGTTGGAGGTCGGTTGGGGTTGGCTGATCTCTGCTTGGTTCACTCCTGCACTGGCTGGGTGTTGGCTGCATGGTAAAGCTGTTCCCTGTCTCATCCTGTTGGGATAAACAGACTATCGTAGGAATATTTTCTCCAGGGCAGTGGCAGACACAAAGGGTCAACGGAAACCCTCAAGGTTTTGTCATGCCTACTCTTGCAACTAGCACATTGTCATTTCAGCCTCATGCTATTGACCAAAGCAAGTCACTTGACCAAATTCAAAGCCACATGACAGGGAAATATATTGCACCTCTTTAGAAGGAGCACCTGCAAAGTCATTTGGGCCTGGATATACAGGGCAGGGAGAATTTTGGAGGCAAAAATGCAATCTGCCACATCTACGTTAGTGAAGTCAGTTTTTCATACATGACTACCAGGACAAAGCATTTCACTTACCAACTCTATTCAAATAAATGGAAATTATTCAACCTAAAATTACGCAAACATTGCTCCCCTTGTGCCAAAGAACTGCACCATGTCTGATTGGCTTTGCAGGTCTGTGTAATTCGGCTGATAGCTGGATGATAGTACCCAACATCAAGCAGAATCACTACACGGTGCACGGTCTGCAGAGCGGCACCAAGTACATCTTCATGGTCAAGGCCATCAACCAGGCGGGCAGCCGCAGCAGTGAGCCTGGGAAGTTGAAGACAAACAGTAAGTGCTGTGAACTCAACAGAGCTGTCATGTCTTATCTGCTCTTCTTTCAGCTGACTCTGTCCCCCTTTCTTTTCCTTTTCTCTGTCCTGGGTATCATTGACAGCCCCCCAAAACAAGTAAAAAGCCAGTGTGGAATAATGGAGTTTGCATCAGGTACCTCTAGGTTCCAAAACTGATTCTATTCCTTCACAGCCGTGAGGCCATTACTCTCTCTGCACTTGAGTCTTCTCATTTTTTAAATAAATATTCCTGGAGGCATTCTTGTGAGAAGTAGAAGTTGTATATATAAGACCTGACCCACAGTAGGGGCTCTGTAAATGGTGGATAGTGTTATTTTTCATAGCAGAATAGCCAACTAATCACTCTTCAGAAATTCTTTCTTTTATTCTAGAAAACAGTCAAAGTCTGTGGTTCTCAATCAGGGACACTTCTTCCTCCCCCTCCACCCCACCCTACCGGGACATTTAGTAATATCTGGAAGAGGTTTTTAGTTGTCACATCTGGGGTGGATGCTCCTGGCACGTAGTGAGTAGAGGCCAGGGATGATGGGAAACATCCCCAATACACAGGACAGTGCGCATCACAGAGAATGATCTGGCCTATATGTGTGTCTCATGATACTGTCATCTCCCTCTCTCTGTCTCTGTCCACATGTGTTTTGTTTTATCCTCTCTTCTTTCTTTACATCCTTTTGATCTAGGAATATTATGTTATGTAACATGGTGTTTATTTACATAAGACCTCCCAAGAGAAAGCAAATTGGAGTGTGTTGGTATGGCGCCATGTTGTGAGGTTGCCAGGCAGTCAACAGGAACAATTAAGCGCTTTTCAAGGGGAACCCTTATTTAACCTATATCCTTGTTTCTCAGTACAAGTGTTGTGTTGTATCCTAGAGGAATGTGTTGGATCCTAGAGGAAGAACAAGGGATGTAAAGAGAGCACTGAATTAAGAATGAGAAGACTGTGGCTTTCCCACTTGGCACCCATATAGCTATATGGCTAGTTTCTTCATATTTTTAAATAGACTTTTTATTGTGGAATAGCTATAGATTTATAGGAAATCCATAGATAATACAGAGAGTTCTGTACACCCTTAACCCAGTTTGCCCAAATATTAACATCTTATGTAACCTTGGTACAGTTATCATAACTAAGAAATTAACATTGATGCATTACTCATAACTAAACTCCAGACTTTATTCAGATTTTACCAGCTTTCCGCTAATGTTCTTTTCCTATTCCAGGACCCAATCCAGGATCCCACAATGCATTTAGTGTTCCTTCAGTTTTAAAATGGGAATATTTTAACAACTTGAGGGTTGTTATGGGTTGTCAAAAAGACCATCTCAAAGTAATTCTAAGTAGATAAGAGAATATAACATGATGATATGTTTCTTTACAGTCATACAACAAATGGCACAATACCTATGCACACTTAGATCAGCATTATTTGATTTGCATTTGAACATGTAAATATTTGTTCCTTCAAAAGATATGTTTGAGCACCAAGTGTGTTTGGGATGCTATGCAAGATGCTAAGGATATTATGAATATCTTCAACTCCCTAAGGTGTGCTTCTCTCAAAAAGGTCATAGACTATTGGGGAATAAAGCACATTGATCCTAATTAACATTCAATGTGTGAAATCTCTGACTGGAATAACCATGAGAGGTTCTAAGTTGACAAAGCCAGGGTGCCCCAGCACAACCTTGAGAGGCTTTCCAAGGTAGGTTAGGAGCAGGGGATGTGAGGACACAGTGTTCCATGCAGAAGGAACAGCATGGGCAAAAGCCCAGAGACAAGGAGAATGTATTTATGGAACAGAAAATTGATCCGTGTGGTTAAAGTGTGTCTTAGGTTGGGAGGATAGGTGAGCCAGGAAGCTAGAGACAAGAACAGATTGTGAAAGCCTCCTGGGCCACACCAGGGAGTTTCTTTGTACACCAATGATTGGTGGAGAGATTGAAGAGTTTAAATAAAACAGGCAGGATGAAAATTTCCATGAAATAAAGCTCTCTTGCACTATGATGTGGTGAGTGGATTACAAGGAAGGAAGACTGGCTGCTGGGCACAGTATCAAAAGATTATTGAAAGAGTTGTCCATATAAGTAAACAACGGCCTGAATAAGAGTCGTGTCCCATACAAATATTATAATGAATTATTTAGTAAAGTAAGCTAGTAATCTCTTTCTTGAACTAATTTGTCTTCACTGAAGCAAAAGCCTTGAATTTGGGCAGAGTAGGTAGTGGTTTATTTGGGAAACACATCTGAGGCACGGGCAGAATTTGCTCACCAAGACTGCATGATTCTGCTCCACACATGCGTGGGTGAGGGTGTGAGCCAAGGCAGGCAGGATGTTTGAGGCAGTATCTCACCATCACAAGGCCGGTCTTTCCAATGGCTCTGACATTCTGATACATCTCACCAGAAGGAGGCCGAGCAGAACTTGGCCTTCATTGTAAATGATGGGCGCCATTAAGGAATTTCTTCCTGCTCTGCCCGTTAGTATCCTATCATTTTTAATCCGTATTCTACCTTCCACTTTTAAAAATTGAAATATTTTAAGCAAAACTGTCTTCATACTCTTCTTGTCTTAGTTCATAGTTTATCTCTGATAGTTGCTAGCATGACCATTCCTAAGGACTTTTTTTACAAGTCAAAATTTAAACTACACATGTAATCCAGCAGATCTTACGGCCTCTGAGAATGTCCAATCCCTGCTCAGCACTTGAGGGTTTTCTCTGCTCCCCCTTTAAAACTTTTTTTATTATTTTTTTGAGACAGTGTCTCGCTCTGTTGCCCAGGCTGGAGCGCAGCGGCACGATCTCAGGTCATTGCAACCTCTGCCTCCCGGGTTCAAGTGATACTCGTGCCTCAGCCCCCCGAGTAGCTGGAATTACAGGTGTCTGCCACCACACCCAGCTAATTTTTGTATTTTTAGTAGAGATGGGGTTTTACCATGTTGGCCAAGCTGGTATTGAACTCCTGACCTCAGGCGATCCAGCTGCCTTGGCCTCTCAAAGTGCAGGCATTACAGGCATGAGCCACCAGCCCAGCCTAAGCTTTTCTTTGATATGTACAGACATAGATTTCTAAAACAAAAGCCAGCTAACTGTAGCTCAAGGGCCAAATCTGGCTGCCTGATTTTGTAAATAAAGTTTTATTAGCATATAGCCACGCCCATTCATTTACCTATTGTCTGTGGCTGCCCCCTCACTATAGCAGAAGAGTTGAATAGTCACAAAAGAGACCACATGGCCTGGCCTGCATAGCCAAAAATATTTACTCTCAGGCCCTTTGCAGAAAAAGTATGCTGGTCCCTGACCTAAAAAGAAAGGATTTTAGAGGTGCTGGTGTTGTGTTTGTATCCAAGAGGCAATTGGAAATCCTTTGGCCTACCCACATGTGACAACACACACTGTCCTATACTCACTGGGTCAGTTTCTCGCCCAGCATCGTGTATTGCCACAGTTGAATTTACCAAACCTTTTCCTGTGATTGAGAGCTGTATACTGGGCGGAAGGAACCTGCCAACTGCAACAGTGGCTGTGGAGTTTGGACACCATGGCATTTGCATCAGGTTGTAACTCATTTCCTGCCTTTAAATGCCTTGTGCCCAATGCAGTGTTGAATGACAGGCAGTACTCCAAACCAGTATTGAGTTGTCAAAGAAGTAACAACTATGACAAAATGTCCAGGTGTGACTCTGCCAAGATTTTTTAGTACTTAAATCTTTAAGATACAAATGTGAGTAATGAAATAGAGAAGGCCTTATTATATATAAATAATTTCATGAGTAGAAAACCCAGGCATTACTATCACATTTTTTCCTAATTTTGTGGCCTGAAAATTGTATTCTCATCCTAAATTCCTAAGAGTAATGCTTTAATTTTTAATAATCTCAGAATAATATAAACCTCTAGAATATTCTATATGTTAAGACCTAAGATGATTTGTTTGGTTTCTGGTCTGAAGTCTATTGAGCATGAATGCATCTTATGCTGGATGGAACACTGCAGTGGTTGAAAATGGAGTCTTCATTCATTCCTCCTTTTTAGGATGCTATCCAGCCAGTATGTACCTGTGCTGCTTGTGTACACCTGGAATCCATGAAGCTAGCTCACACTATGTTTACTGGCTAAGCCTTGTCCATGCTGTTGTTGAATAGTTGGCATGCCACCATTGGATCCCTATCTTAGAACTGGTAGACTGAAAGCTTATGAAGGCAGGAGCATGTTCTTCTTCACTCCTACTGTGTACTATACTTTACACAGAGTTGCTGCTCTCTATTGTCTTTTGAATATTATGAAAACTTTGCAAGCAAATGTCTTTGAAAGTTGCTTATAACGTTTAAATTACTATGAAAATACAAGATACCACTTTGTGATAGGAGGCATGGCTCAGGGAGGGCTGGCTTGTTCCTGTCTTTTAAATCTGATTTTGAAAATATGCTATTGTGATAAAATAAACAATCCTCTTCCTCTTCCTGTTTTGTGAATTTGTTTTCAGGCCAACCATTTAAACTGGATCCCAAATCTGCTCATCGAAAACTGAAGGTGTCCCATGATAACTTGACAGTAGAACGTGATGAGTCATCATCCAAGAAGAGTCACACACCTGAACGCTTCACCAGCCAGGGGAGCTATGGAGTAGCTGGAAATGTGTTTATTGATAGTGGCCGGCATTATTGGGAAGTGGTCATAAGTGGAAGCACATGGTAAGCAACTTATTTCTATTGTCCTGCAGTTATAAAAAGGCACATCTCATTCTGTACTTAAGAGAATCAACCCATACTGAAATGCATCTTAAAGAATAAAATGCAGAAAAGTTGTATTAGTCAGCTGTTGCTAGGATAATGCTGCATAACAAACACCCCCAAACTTAGCAGATTCAAACAACCACCATATATTACTAATACCCACATCTGCGGGTTCTCTGTTCAAGATTATAGAGCTCTGGTCATTGGAAGAGCTATACCATGCTAACTAACACTGCTCTTTCATGCCATGAAACATGGGTTGGCAAACCACAGCTCATGAGCCAAACCTGGCCTGCTACCTGGTTTTGTCAATAAAGTTTTATGGGAATACAGCCAGGTCCATTTTTTTTACATATAGTCCATGGCTGCCTTTCAGCCACAACAGCAGAATCGAGTAGTTAAGAATCATATGGTCTACGAAGCCAAAAATGTTTATTTTTTCTGGTCCTTTCAAGAAAAAGTTTGCCATTCCCTACTTTAAAACGTCACTCTTCATCATTATACAAAACTAATTTCTGTTGCCTTGTGTGTTTTATGGTTCTAGACTGGACCAATTAGTGCAAATAGCTAAGGGTTGAATAGTGGGGGTGAAGCAGTGATCATAGGCTGGGAATAATTTCAAAAGGCCTGTTAGATCCAGCCTAGTGACTTTAGCCCACTGAGTTCTCTAAGAATAAGGGCAAAGGTCAGGACACAATTACATTGGAATTAGTTAACCTTGCCTAATCCACAGCCACAAACTGCACCCCTTTGACCGTCTGTCTCACAAATGCCTGCTTGCTATTGATCAAAAAGGGAGCTATTTTATTTTTATTTAACAAGCCCTCATATGGTACAAGTATGTGCCAGGCACTGGTCTAAGCATTTTACAGATGTCAACTCATTTATTCAGCCTTACAGCCCTACATAGGTAGGTGCTAATATTATCCACTTTACTGATGAGGTGACTGACTGAGGTGTATGCTGAAGATCACAGGGTTACAAAGCTCACAGGTGGCAGAGTCAGTAACTCTGCAGTCAAGGGTCAGGCTCTTAACCAGCAGTCCACAAACATTATCTGTAAAGGGCCAGAGATTCAATATTTCTGGTTTTGCATGCCAAATGATTTTTGTCACTAATACTCGACTCTTCTGTTGTAGTGGGAAAGCAGCCACAGACAACACCTACACAAATGGACATGGCTGCGTTCCAATAAAACTTCATTTATAAAAACAGGCAGAGGGCCAGAGTTGGCCCCTGGGTGGTAGTTTGCTGTTCCCCGCTCTTAACCACCATGCTATGCTGCTATTCGCAAAAGGGTGGTGTATTTTTGAAATGCTATAATTAATTACTCTCTAGGGTTTATGATAGTGTACTTAATGAGTGATAGCTGAATCCTTGCTTTAAAAAATAAAATCAACATTCAAAATTGCATAGCCTGAAGATGGTGAGTATAACAGTGTTTCTTTCAATATAAGCATGATAAAACACTTCTTATTTATATATAAAAGAAACCTTTCCATTCAAACCTATGCAACTAATGTGACATGTCTGAGTCCCTTATATTGTAGGTGGAAATTAGCCAAAAATCTAAGAAGTGAATTGTAAGCTTCCCATCTCTCCCAATAATGGTACATACTATATTGGCTGAGCGAGTAGGTTTTCCTTTGTTGTTATCCTCATAATTCTCTTTGCCTAGAAGATTTTTCTGTTCCAACATCCTGCCAGAGGATGGAGGACAAATCCTTCACCCCACTAGGCTCTGGGCTAGATTGGCATTTGCAATTTTTAGCTGCAATGGGGCAAAATTAAAGCACAAAGGAAAACACAATGGATGCCGGTACAAAAAAGCAAATGTTTCTAGTTAATTAATGTGCTGTATTAATCTGGGATAGAATCCAGGGTCTAAATGATTATTACTCTATTAATAATTATTTATGATAAATGAAACCTGATCATTATGATCTCATTGCCATTGATGAATAGTTTGCAAAATTCCATCAGACCACTTCAGTTATATAAACACAGATCAGCATTACCTTGAAAACACCCTCCAGATGTCAAAACTAACTCATGAGGGGGAAAAGAAATTCTAAAATTAATTGCTACACAATTAATCTTTACAAACCTGTCAATTTCAGAAAAATCTTCATGTAGAAAGTCACTTTACATTTCCTGGGGGGGTATTAGCAAGGAAGGGGCGCCCCCTACGATTAAGTGCCTGTGACATCTTGATTTGCAACAGCTAATGACGTATATTTGCTTATGAAATATAGTCCTGACTTTAAATTGATGCGTACATTATGATCTGTGCAATGGGGCATGTTAACATTGCTCTGAGAGACATAATTTTTATACTTTGAATTCTCCGTGTCTCACTGCGTAACTTAATGGAACATTACATCCTGCTTGCACCTTTCAAGCTCAATGGAAGTATGTACCTAGTTTTACAGATTAATGATACTATAATGGTATTTTCCTTTGCTTAATGGAGTATACACTTAGTTATTTTCTTACTCTTTAATGCTAATGTGCACTTGGTGTTTTATGAAATGGTGTTAACTAAATGAGTAATAACGGGTTCATGCAAAGATTATTAAGACCAGAAGGGGTGGGGGCAGCATACAACTCTGGATTTTGCTCCCAATTTTAATCTTCTGTTTCTATTTGCTACATGTAGTCAGCCATACCTGCCACAGCTATTTCATAGGGTTCAGTTAAGGTTCAAATGGGAAATAAACATCAAAGTAATAAAAAATAAAAATGCTGTGCCACAACAAGGAGGAAACAATACAGATGTGGCGATTTTGTGATGCAAATACAGGTTCCAAATTGTCTGAAAAATGGAAATGGTATTCACTGGGGTATACAGAACGTTTTGGAGGGGGTGGGAGATACTGACAATTGCAAAATGAAAACCTTTCCAAAATGTATGTATTAGTCTGTTTTCATGCTGCTGATAAAGAAAGACATAACCAAGACCGGGCAATTTGCGAAAGAGGTTTATAATGGACTTACAGTTCCATGTGGCTGGGAAAGCCCGCAATCACGGCAGAAGGCAAGGAGGAACAAGTCCCGTCTTACATGGATGGCAGCAGGCAAAAAGAGAGCTTGTGCAGGGAAACTCCCCCTTTTTAAAACCATCAGATGTCGTGAGACTTATTCACTATCACGAGAACAACACTGAAAGGACCTGCCCCCATGATTCAATTTCCTCCCACTGGGTCCCTCCCACAACATGTGGGAATTCAAGATGAGATTTGGGTGGGGACACAGCCAAACCATATCAGTGTATCAAACAGATGACATTTGAGACCCTCGATGCACTCCGCAGAAGAAGGGAGCCAGAAGCTTACAGGACCCTGGAAGGGCTGGGGCATGAAGTCAGGGAGTCTGCTGCTCTAGTTCATGGAGTCATGATGAGCTGTAGCTGCTGCAAAGTTGCCCACAGCACAAGGCAGGTGTACTCAGGTGCTCATCTAGCAAGCTTCCACCAACTGCACGTCTACTGTCTGCCATCAGGAAAGCGTGTTTCCCCTCCTCTAAGCACTTCTGGATCTTGTGCAAAGGCATCACAATAGCAGAGCCTGACCCAGACTCCTACAGGAAAGGGGATTCTGGGAAATGCAACTTGGATTCTCCTCATAAGCAGGAGAGGATGGACGAGAGGGAAGAGAGGATGCAACATTGATGACTGACAGACAGGCCTGCACACTGGGCTTGGCAGATTATCAATTCCATCCTTCTTTTGGCTTTAGTGATGGCATGTTGTGTTAATTTTCTTTTTAAACAAACACACCACTCTTAAAGTGATCGATTGTATTTTAAGTCCAGTGTGATTTTTTTTTTTTTTTACAGAATGTCATTTTATTAAAGACCCATGAAATTTTTCTCTCTGCATTGGGTAAGGTACCATATGTTAATATCCAATTAGACTGGTTTCTGCTATAACATATTAAAAGTTCAACTGTGAGTCATTTACTCTTTATTAAGAGTGATGGGTTTTATTTATCTTAATAACTGAAATACGATGAATATTACAGAGACATGCCTCAGAGGGGTAAAAAGAGATTAAGAAGCTTAGAACATTATAGAAAGCATTCTTTGGATTCTTTTGAGCAGCGAGAGAACATTTAGAAGATCCGTCTGCTCAAACACGTTCAGAATTTTTTTTCAGTATAGTAGGGAATATAATCAGAAAGGCTCTTGGCAGTGATGAACTGCACAATTTCTGGTTACGGATGGCATTGGAGAATGTAGTTCGTGTTTGTTTGTTTGTGGGTTTTGAGTCATCCTGAGTTCAAATTCTGATTCTGGTACTTATTGTTAATATGTGCCATCAGGCAATAATCATAAAACAGCAGTTACTGAACATTACATGCCAGGTCCTGTGCCTAGGACTTAACGTGTATTCTCTCCTTTACTCCTTAAAATAACACTGCAAGATGGAGACTATCATTGTCCCTGTGGTATACATGAGAAAACCGGGGCTTAGTAATGACAAAGGACTTATCCCCGCAAATGGGAATCATCTTCTGTGCTTGCCCTTGGCAAAGTGCATTCAGAATCAGAAAATGACAGACATGGTGTTAAATGAAAAATTATAAGAAGGTCAAAAGGAGAAGTCTAGGGTTATGCTGTGCAGTATGGTAGCTATGAGCCACATGCAGCTATTTAAATCATTTAACTTAACTTAATGAAAATTAAATAAATTTAAGGTTCTGTTCCTCAGTCTCACCAGCCACAGCTAAAGTGCCCGGTAGCCATATGTGGCTTGTGGTTACCATATCGAGGAGAGCAGAACATTTCAATCGTTGAAGAAAGTTCTTTTGGTCAGCACTGGTCTAGCGAATTCATTGTGTAGATTTTTATAAGAGTGAAAAAAAGCAGCAAAACACAAAGTTCAAGTTCTCTGTAGTGTTTGTTTGAACTGAAAACAGAAATGTGGGTAAATACGACGCTTCTTTCCACCCACTATATGTTTGGGAGGGAAGGAGATGAGGAACACAGATGTTGGGGTTCTTGCCAAGCTTTCACTTAAAGAAAATAAACAGGGACAACAAATGATCATGTTTTTATAACCCCTGAGGACCACAGAACGGATTTACCGTGCGTGTGCAACATGGCTCATTGTTTTTGTTGTTGCTGTTTTGTTTCTGCAGGTATGCCATTGGTCTTGCTTATAAATCAGCCCCGAAGCATGAATGGATTGGGAAGAACTCTGCTTCCTGGGCGCTCTGCCGCTGCAACAATAACTGGGTGGTGAGACACAATAGCAAGGAAATCCCCATTGAGCCTGCCCCCCACCTCCGGCGCGTGGGCATCCTGCTGGACTATGATAACGGCTCTATCGCCTTTTATGATGCTTTGAACTCCATCCACCTCTACACCTTCGACGTCGCATTTGCGCAGCCTGTTTGCCCCACCTTCACCGTGTGGAACAAGTGTCTGACGATTATCACTGGGCTTCCTATCCCAGACCATTTGGACTGCACAGAGCAGCTGCCGTGAGCGTCTGGCCACATGGAGCTGCTTTCTGGGGAACAGTAAGGTTCAGGCCACTATCTGGGGGACTGAGAAAGCACAGGCTTCATGAGTGTAATGAAATCTCACCAAAAGTGTCCAGAAATCGGCTCAGATAGGGCTCAAAACAAGAGATTCCTCTCCTTTTACTGTGTCTTGTATTAAGTACGGGCTTTAATAATTTCTCTTAATTTTTTTGTATTTAGAGGAAAATCTATAGATTATTTATAAGAGAAACATAATCAGGATTACAACTTTTAGGAATTACTTGGTTTTGCACATTAAGAGGCCCATAAGTTTATCAGCTATTTACAACCTTTATTTCATCACAATCTATGGGCTTGCAAAAAAACAAACAAACAAAAACTTTTGTAGTTTTGTATGTTATTCACCTTCTTACCTAATATCTCATAATGATTCCATGGTAGGTCTTCTCACCTCGATGGTGCATAACACGATGTGTTTGAACCTAGTAGGGGAGGAAACAGGCTTTCTTACTCTGGTTTAATTTGAAGTGTTTTAATTGTGATGTCGAAAAGTTGTATCAGATCAACTAAAATGGAGAGCAAGACAGAGAATGAAAAGAATTGATTTTGGACCTCGGACCTTGCCGTGGCTAAATCTTTACCTTCTGATAGCTGATGGGATAATGTTGGAAAGAAAGGTTCTGAATCCTTTGGCCACATTTTGCCCTGCTTCTCTCAGGGTTAAGGGTTCTGGAAGAACATTAAGAATGAGATTGCAATTGAAAATAGTCATTTTGAATCCTATTGATTATTCAAAAATTCAGGCTGATTTGTCTTTTATCAGAGGTAGGATTCTGTTTTATGGTATAGAATCTACTTTATCCTTCCTTTTAATAGTTCCTTTAGACCTGTGAAATTTCTCGCTACATTTAATAGTTCTCCTATTTCCCCCTCCCCCATATCAATTTTCCTTTTGTCTCCGGGGCTGAGTAAATAAACATGTTCTGTCACAAATAGCAGCACCACTTTGGATTGATTTTGCTCTCCAGGACATCAGCACATGGCCCTGATCACCACTACCACATCCAAACATAAGTCACTGAAAAACACTTAATATTTATGAGTTGGTAATGACAAGGGACGTTGTATAAAGTACTATTTACTAGATACATGCCTCAAAAGTTATTATAAACAGACCTTTATTAAACACATCTTGAAAGATGTAGAAGTCCCTCTATAGTCTAGTATAGTTTACAATAGAGTTGTAAGACCAAAAAAAAAAAAAAAAAAAAAAAAAAATTCAAACTCATTATTCAGGAACCTGCTTATAAAATGTCAGCTGGGATTCTTTGCATGCCAATCTGATGCGTTGGAATGGTCCATGAATTAAGGCTTTCTTGAGCAGTTCTTGGACCAGAACTCCTCTGGCATTGGTTCTAGTTTGATGAAGGGCATGACCTCTATAAATGGTTTCAATTGCTAAAATATTTACCTGGGATACTGGGTCAGCCATTTTGACTGAGCAGACTAGTGGATTTAGACATTGTTTTTAGTTATTTTGTTTTTAACCAAATCAACCAACTGCCTCCCTGAAATAAGTCAATGAACTCATTGTTTCAGCATCACGTGGCCAAAGCTCATGTGATTGCAAATCTGGATTTCGAGGGAGGCCAAGCCAGCTTCCTGGGTCCGTCTATCCTCTTCCCTAGCAGACACTCTCCTTTTTCTTAACAGATAGATTCTATATATTTACTATATTATTTATACCCAGATGAATATTTTGATAGCTACCTAAGACAATTTCACATCTAAAAGATGGACGCCTCAATGGAAAAAAACAATTAATCTTTCTCTGGAAACCTTATAGGTTTTTCTTTTTATTACGATATAAAAGCAATGTGTGTTTGCCTTCTCTGAATAAACTGAAAGGGTTGTCTCAGTAATTTTTACATACATTTTGGGTAACTGGATAATGGATATTTTAATGCACTTTGTACACTAACAGGTTCTAAATAAAAGGGTCTAAAACTCAGCTTCTGAGTTTTTAAAGTCATGGTCTCCAGGTACCAATAAATGCTACAGTTTGCCTTATGATGTTAACATAAAACACTTAGTAGAAGGACAATATTTCCATGAAAATAATGTTTTTCAATGTTAAGACGTTACTACTCAAATTTTCACAGTAAGCCATTTAGGGTATGTTCTGGCTATTTTTATAAGGACATGAGAGATTATGTCATAATTTTGTTGTGGAAGTCTCACTCTTGGCTAACTTAAAAGCATTGTGGATAGTAGCAGTTACTAGTTCCAGGTTGTCATATTTACAGGAAAATATGTATATGGTGAAAGGCCACCGTGTTTAATTACTAGAATGATGTAGAAAAGATTCCCGTGTGAATTTTTTTTTGAAAGTCTAAAAAATGTATGCTGTAAAAATTTGCTGCAGTGTAATTTTGCATTCTCTTTAAACTGATTGAGGTCACAGTATTTTATTACTTGGGGGTCCTCACCACAGGAAACACTGCGATACAGGGGCAAAAGAGATGGCAGTGCCAATTAAATTAATACAACAAAATCAATGCAGCACCAACCAAGACTGCCAGGTCTGGTGTCATGGGTATGCCCAGAGCCCAGGAGTTCAGAAGGGCCCTAAGCTTGATTTAATGCTCTGCTGTTGCTGTCTTGAAATTCTTAACAATTTTTGAACAAGGGGCCTGCATTTTCACTTTGCACTGGGCCTTGCAAATTACGTAGCGAGTGCTCATAAAAGAACTCTGAAACGTGGTACCTCTCTTCCTGGTGGATACAAATAAAGAAATCTGGATCCAAAGTTGAAAGTTGCTGGCGATATCGTTCAAGTAGGACTCTAAATAGTGGATTAAGATGAGGGTGGGCCTGGGTGAAGATTCTTTCCAGCTTTAAAAGAAAGTGACTTCAAAAACTGACTGCAAATATTGATGATGGTTTCTGCTGGAGGAAAAGAAACAGCTTGAATACAGACAGGCTTTTTTTATTACGGTACTGATATATTGACCTTAAACTTGCTGAGGAACTGAACTAACGTCCTCCAGTGACCGTGGAATTCCATCTCAGCTCCAGGAACATGCAGATACCTGCAAAGAGACACGCATATATGCTGGCATACATGTGCATTTGGTGTTGGGAAGTTGACCATCTGGTCTACCTTAATAAAATGGTAAAAAGCACACCAAGACAATGATGGGGGCAGGAGGATGTTTTTGAAAACAGCGCTTCTCAACCAGGGCTCGATTTTGCCCCCCAGGAGACATTTGGCAATGCAGTGGCAACTTTTGGTTGTCACAGCCGGGGAAGGGAAGCTACCAGCATCTAGTGCGTAGAGGTCATGGACGCCGTTAAACATCCTACAGTGCAAGTGCAGCCCCCGACCACAAAGAGTTGTCTTGCTCATATATCAACAGTGCTGCAGCGTAGAAACTTGATCGTTGGTTTTCTTTTAATGCAAAACTCTCATAAAAACCTTTCACTTTTCCTGTCATTGATTATATGCTTGATACACCCAAAAAGAAAAGGGGAGGGGCACCAATTCACCTACACTCCAGTGGCTCCATCATCTTTAAAAGTATTTATAAAATAGTTACAAAAATCTGATATCTGAAAAGCAATCCAAGCCTGGGTAAATGGGAATCACTGATAAGTATCATCATCTGTATCAGCTTGGCTTGGACATGAAAAATTGATTCTCTTTATGTCACTCCTTACACCTGGACAAATTCAGTCCCCGGTACTTAAGTCACACTGCCAAGCCCTCGGCCCTGCCTATTGTCTTGATTGCTGTTGCTTTCTGGTTCAAAATAAAATCATTTTTGTGGCACCAAGACCCTCTGTCTCTGCCTGTCTCTGTTGCCTTTTCATCATTTTGTATTTTTGCAGTTATGATGTTGACAAATATTTATTCAACATCTACCATTTATTCATACTACTTTATGACATATAATTCATTTTCCTTTACTGTCTCTCATCCACTATTTGCCTTTCCCTATTCAAAATACAATTCTTTTACAACACTCAAAATATTCTCCAGGGAATTTTTAAAACACAATAAAAGAAAGCCTATATAGAAGTGGAAACCCAGAACAAGGTTTGCTTGATTTCAAGTCTTATAGATGGGGTGAGGAAGAGAAGAGCAATGATTATTTGAACAGAGCACTGGGAGTCTTTACAGTGTGATCTAGGAGAATCCTAGCAGTTGGTCCATACATATATCCCCAGCCCCATCCCATGGACCTGACTTTCTCTCACTAGAGACGCAAGCCTTTGGTCTTCCTCAGTGCTATGCAAAGTGTGGTCCAGGAATCTGCAGCGTCTGCACCACCTGCGAGCTTGTTAGAAATGTCAGTTCTCCTGCCTACCCCGAGACCTGCTGATCAGAATCTTTGGGGTGGGACTAGCAGTCACCCCAAGGGATTCTGATACTAGTGGAAGTGTGTGAAGCACTGCCCTGGGGAGCTGCTTCCAGTCTCATAGCCCATATAGAAAGGCACTTACCACCTGAGATGGTTTTCAGGGCAATGTGCTTTTAGAGAGAGCAGGATGTAATGCAGTGATTCTTAATGTGACTGAGCATTTAAACCGTCTTTTCTGCAAATGAGGATTCCTGGATCCCATCCTGAAAGATTAGGGATGAGAAGGTCAAGAGCATGGCTCAGCAGCCTGTACTTTTCTTTTCTTTCTTTTTTTTTTTTTTTTTAAGCAATTCTAAAGTGCAACCAGGATTGGCAGCCAATGCAAGTCACAGGGCTCAGCATTTTTTTCTATAAAGGGTCAAATAGTGAATACTTAAAGTTTGCAGCCCATACTATCTCTATGGCAACCACTGAACTCCTCAATTCTGTGGCTATAGAGAAAAAGCAGCCATAAAGGATATGTCAATGAAGGGATGTGGTTGTGTTCCAATAAAGCTTTATTTACAAAAACAGGCATTGAGCTGGATTTGGCCTGTGGACTGTAGTTTGCTGACCCTTACTGTAGTGGACACAATACTGGACTGACAGCTCAAAGCCCTCAGGGCATTCTCTAACTATCCCCTTACACACTGAGGGCCCAGCCATGTGCCTTCTTGTCTGGGCCTCTGTAAGCTCTTAAAGGTCCTTTCAACAATGACTTACCGTAAATTCTGTGAAATCACAGAACTCCTGGAAAAGTAGTAATGGAGTGCTTAAGACAGGGCCGCTCAAGGGGTATTAGAAGATTGGTTCGTTCAACAGACCAGGGTGGCTGTGCCAGCATTCTAATGATGAGCTTTACCTCCTTCCTAGTTTTCACTCACATCAGCCTTTCTCACAAGTGACAGGTGTGTAAAATATATTCCCTTTGATACGAGTTTTGAAGGATATTTAATTTGAACTTTTGAAACTGAACAGATACTACCATAATTAATTACCTTTCGAAGTCAACTTGAAGGGCATGTCATACACTCCACAGGGTAGCCCACATCTTGCCTTTAAAAAAAAAAAATACACAAGTGCAATATGTTGAAAAAGGCAATTGCTCACAATTATAATAGGAGGACAAAAAGGGAGACGTGGGACTAACAAAATCCCTTTTCCTGAGTACCACGCTCACTATGGAATGCACATTCAAAAATGTGAAATAAAAATGGGGTTAAGGACTTATAGAACAACCTTTCTTGTAATTGTTTATCTTAGTAATGGGCAATTTATGGAAAGGAATTAGGATCTCTCTTTGGGTCTTCTTCAGCCATGTTCTCCTAAGAGAATCATTAAAGCATGGTTAAATAGGAAGCAGAGCAATTAACGAACAAATATGTCATGGCCGACAACCAATTACCAATTAAGGAGTAGCACAGAAAAATGATTTAATGAACACTGGTTCTTTTGCACAGTCTATTTATTCTCAAAGCTCAATTTTTATTGTGGTCATTAAAAGCTGTTCATTTTCACTAAAGCATTTCAAATAATAATGCTTATCTTACCTCTTCACCAATCTTATTTTCCCTCCAACTACCACCCTCCCTTACTTCCTCTTCTCTGTCAAGCTTCTCAAAGGGCTGTTCAGACCCGCTGCTTTGATTCTCACCCATCATTGTGAAGAATCAACTCCCCTACACTCTATTGGGAGTTCAGTGTCTTCACTCTACCAAAATAGTGCTCACTGAAATAAAAAATGGCATCTACATCAATACGTATTCTAATAGATGTTTTGTTGACCTCATCTTGACATACAGCAGCTTTTGAGGTGTTGACCATTTCTTTCTTTTTAAATCTTTCCTTAGGCAATGCCATTCATGCCATCACTCAATCACCATTTTGTGCAGAAGCCTCCCAAATTCAAATCTCTAGGTCTGGTTTCTCCACTGAGCTCAGCCCTACACATTGACCTATTTTTTGCAGTAATCAGTTTTGGGTGCCTAAAGTCCATCTCAAGTTCAACATATCCAAACTGCATTCATGATCTCTTCTTAAAACCTTGTCCTGGCCAATCATGTTCATGAACCAAAAACCAAAGGTTCAGGTTTGATGTCTCCCTCACCCTCCATGTCCAGTCCATCACCAAGTCCTGTTGATTTTATTTCTTAAATATCTCTTTAACTGGCCGAGTTCTCTCTACTTCTGCACTCAACCTCCAAGTATGAACTTTCACATGTCACACATCTACAGATTATATAGATGAAATAACCTGCTAACTGGTCTACCTGTAATCTACACTACATCTTCTCCTTTAATTCCTCTCCCAGAGCAGCCAAGGTAATCTCTGAATTATATCACATCATGCACACTTCGGAACACTCTTTCCATCATTTTCATCCCACTCCCAACCCCCATACACTAACTAAAAGTCCTTCCAAGTTTCTGACCTACCTTCCATGGAACTCTTCCATGGTGCTGATAAGCCCCTCCATGGTCTTGTGCTTGCATATCTCCTCAGCGTCATCTTGGACCATTCTCCTCTTTTCCCCTGCACTCTGGCCACACTGGCTGTTGTAGCCATGTTCTGGTCAGCCACAAACCTCCACTTGGACCACTCTTCCCTCACCTTCCTAACTAAGGCCAATATTTCAGATGGCCTCTCAACCACCATTTCCTGATCTCCCTGCCTAAGCCAAATTCCCCTAATATTGATCCAAAAAGCAACCTATGCCTCCCTTCATAGTGCTGTCACTGTTGCAACCGAGCATTTGTAAACATTTTGTTTACCGTTTCTGTTGATTTGCCCCCATTAGACTGTAATATCCCTGAAATTTGAGACCAGGACTGGCTTAGCCCAATATTTGCCATATACTAGGTGGTCTATAAAAATTTAGAGTGAAATTCTAATTTCTCATGAATGAGTTTTATGTGTAACCTTCTCTTAAGCCCACAGCATCCACCATTCTCTTTTTAAAAGACTTGTGTTTATAAAACGTGCTTCATATTTGCAGCAATCCTATATTTTACAAAATAAAAAATAATATTAAAATAAAAGCTGGAACATCCACCTTCCAGCAAATTCTATCCTCTCTTTATAGTGGCTGCAGGTCATCTGATAAAGATAAAACCTTGAATTTGGGCAAGTAAGCCTGCCCATTAGTGTATTTTATCATCTCCTGCCTGGCTTCTGTCACTAAATTCTAAGTTGGAAATTGCACTTACATGATTCCTACTTGCTGGCTCAGCTCACCCTACACTGTAAGATAATTCACATGCAAATAAGGTGGGCTCTAAGGTACCACTATCTGCTTTTGTCTTGGAGAAGTGCCCTACCTCCTTGGTAGCTCCACCCGGTTTTCCGGAAAACAAACTCCCTATTCTGCATTGCAGTATCACAATCAACCTCCTTAATTCCCCTCAGTAGCTGGGTTCTCTGGCCTTGAACTCCTTCTGACTTGATTTCCAGAGTGATCTCTGGATTTTCCAGGCAGCAGTGGATTTCTACTTGGAACTCCACTCAATGCCTATCTCAGATTACCAACTCAATGCTACTGCCCTGCTTCTTTGCATGGGCCAATTTCTGTGTCCTTCATCACTTCAGAACCTGTTACCATGTTCCCAGGGTTATTGCTTTTCAGCCCCTTTAAATGAACTAGTCACATCCACATTTCCCAAAGTAACTCAAGAACAACTCCAGGCTATTTGCAATATATAAGAAACTCAATTTAAATAATGAAGGCATAGATGGGTTAAAAGTAATTGGATAGCAAAAGATATAACATCCAAACATTAATTAAAAGAAAGCTGGAGCGGCTATATGAAGAGCAAAGTAAGCTTCCAAAAAAGGGACATTTCCAGGGATAAAGAGAGACATCACATAACAAAGAGGTCAATTCACCAAGAAAAGCTATCAACTCAAAAGTCTATGCCTCTAAAAACAGACCTTGTGCTATGGTTTGAATGTGTCCTGCAAAAAGCATATGTTGGAAACTGAATCTCAAATACAACAGTATTGGGAGGTGGGACTTAATCAGAGATGATTAGACCACAAGGGCTCCTCCCTCATGAATGGATTGATGCCATTACCACGGAAGTGGGTCTGTTATTAAAGGGTGAGTTCAGTCCCCTTCTTTCTCCCTCCTTCTCTCTCTCTTTCTCTCACATGTGTGCACCTATGTGCGCATGCCTTCCACTATGTGATAACATAGCAAGAATGTCCTCACCAGATGCCAGCCTCCAGATCATGGATGTCCCAGCTTCCACAATTGTAAGCCAATACATTCCTATTCTTTATAAATTACCCAGCCTCAAATATTTTGTTATAGCAGCATAAAATGGACTGAGCCACCTTCAGAATTCATGAAGCAAAAAATGATAGATTTGAAAAAATAGATTGGGCACAGTGGCTCATGTCTGTAATCCCAGTACTTTGGGAGGCCAGAGTGGGTAAATCATTTGAGGTCAGGAGTTCGAGACCAGCCTGGCCAAGATGGTAAAACCCCACCCCTACCAAAAATACAAAAATTAGCCAGGTGTGGTGGCAGGTACCTGTAATTCCAGCTACTCGGGAGGCTGAGGCATGAGAATCACTTGAACCCAGGAGGTGGAGGTTGCAGTGAGCAGAGATTGTGCCACTGCACTCCAGCCTAGACAACAGAGGGGAGTCAATGTCAAAAAGAAGAAGGAGGAGGAGGAGAAGGGGAAGAAGAAGAAGAGGAAGAGGAAGAAGGAGGAGGAGGAGGAGGAGAAGAAGAAGAAACAGAAGAAGAAAGGATAAATCCACAGTCATGGTTGGAGATGTCAACATTCTTCACTTAGTAATCAACAGAGCAAGTAGACAAAAATATCATCAGGAAGTGACCAACATTTCCAACAAATTTGACTTGATTAACATTATAGATACCTGCAGAATACTTTCTTTTTAAGTAATCATTGAATATTCAGAAAGTTAGACTGTATTCTGGGCCATAGAACAAACCTCTACAAATTTTTAAAAATTTGAAATTGTACTAAGTAAACACCTTAATGACAATAGAATTAAATTAGAAATCAATAATGTGAAGATATATGTAAATCCCTAAATATTTGGAAATAAAAAAAATTTCTAAATAACCCCTGGGTCATAAAAGAAGTCAGAATGGAAATTAGAAAACATTTTGAATTGAACAAAAATTAAAATATAACATGTCAAATTGCACAGGATGCAGTTAAATTGGCACATTAAATGATCCTATTGAAGAAGAAGTGCTTCAATTGTCTAAGCCTCCACCATAAGTGATTACAAAAAGAAGAGAAAATTAAAAGCAAAGCGAGCAGAGGGAAGGAAATATTAAGAGTAAGTGCAGAAATCAATTGAATTTTTTAAAAATAGAGAAAATCAGTGTCATAAAAATCTGAGTTTTGAAAATTTCAATATAATTGATAATCTTCTAGAGAGACTAACAGGAAGAAAAGGAAAGGAAACAAAAATTAACAATAGCAGATATGAGAGGACCTCTCAAGAAATCCTATAGACATTAAAAAGATAAGACAATATTAAAATCTTGACAACTTAGATGAATGGACAAGTTTCTTGAAAGATACAAACAGCAAGCCGGGCACGGTGGCTCACTCCTGTAATCCCAGTGCTTTGAGAGGCCGAGGCGGGTGGATCACGAGGTCAGGAGTTCGAGACCAGCCTGACCAACATGGTGAAATCCCGTCTCTACTAAAAATACAAAAATTAGCCGGGCGTGGTATCACGCGCCTGTAATCCCAGCTACTCAGGAGGCTGAGGCAGGAGAATGCTTGAACCCGGGAGGCGGGTTCGAGTGAGCCGAGATTGCAGTGAGCCAAGATCACGCCATTGCACTCCAGGCTGGGCAACAGAGCGAGACTCCGTCTGAAAAAAATAAATAAATAAATAAAAAGATACAAATTGCCAAGCTCACTCAATAAGAAATAGATAACATGGGCCGGGTGCAGTGGCTCATGCCTTTAATCCCAGAACTTTGGGAGGCCAAGACAGGCAGATCACCTGAGGTTGGGAGTTTGAGACCAGCCTGGGCAACATAGTCAAACACCATCTCTACTAAAAATACAAAAATTAGCTGGATGTGGTGGCTCATGCCTGTAAACCCAGCTACTCGGGAGGCTAAGGCAGAAGAATCACTTCAACGTGGGAGGCGGAGGTTGCTGTGAGCTGGGATAGCGCCACTGCACTCCAGCCTGGGCGACAGAGTGAGACTCTGTCTCAAAAACAGAAAAAATTAGATAACATAGAAAGTCTTACATCAAATAAATAAAGACACAAGTAAAGCAATAAAAAGGAAGATACTACTCATATGTGTCTGAACTCAAACACATTATGCTAAGTAAAATCCACATCCTCTATAATTCCATTTACATGTCATCCTGCAAAAAGCAAAATTCTGGAGACACAGAATAGATCAGTGATTTCCAGGGGCTGCCAGTGGGGCTAGTGGTTCATTACAAAAGGGCCTAAGGGAAATTTGAGGGTGTCAGAAATGTTATCTTCATTGTAGTGGTAGTTACACAACTGTACACATTTGCCAAAACTCACTGAATTGTGTTCTTAAAAAGGCAAATTTTACTGTATATAAAGTATACCTCAATAATCTTGACTTTTAAAAAATAAAAATAAAATAGATGAGTTCCTCTCAAGAAAAATATTCTATATTTTTTGTCAGGAATGAAAATGGATATATAACCATAGAAATGGAAGTTTTCTATAAAGAGGACATTGTGCAACTCAATGACAATTGAAAAGCAAAAGTATTTAAAGGGAAATTATAACTTCCTGGCAAGATATGAATTACCAAAATTGGCCAGAAAAGAGTAGAAAATATGAAAAAAGTAAAACAATAATCATAGATGATATTGAAAAAGTAATTGGCAATGATCTAACAGTTATACATCAGGCCATAATAGTCTTAGCGCTAAATTCCACCAAGCATTTAAAAAAACAGGTGCTTGCTATGTATTTAAATAGTTTCAAAAGACACAAAATACGAAAAATTCCCAATGAACTTTATGAACCTGGCATAAGCTTTATTCTAAACCCTGATAAAGATGGAACTAGAAATCCGTATAGCAATTTCATCATTAGCAAATTAGGTCCAGCATTATTTTAAAATGATTGAGAGAGAGAGAATAAGAGAGAGATAAAAGCACCATTAACAGGTAGGGTTGATTCTAGGCATGGAAGGATATTCCAATAGTAGGAAACCTATCAACATAATTACTTTTTTAAAAAAAGAAAAATATATAAAATATTAATAGATTTTCCAAAAGAAATCTGATAAATTTCAAAAACCACTTATAATAAAAATTTTATTTAAATAGGAATAATGGAAATTATTTGGAGAAAACAGACCTTACTTGTACAAGTCAATAGCAAGCATGATTTTCTTTCAAATCAGGGGTGAAACAAGCAATGCTCAGTTTTATCAGTACCATTCAACATTGTTCTATAGGTTACTGTTAATGAAACAAATGGAATAATCTAAAAAATAGATAAAAAGCAAGATTCAAAATTATACCCATATGTGAGAATAACTAAAGTGATTTTAAGGTTCATTTAGAAAATTAAATTCCTAAGAGGAGTCAATAATAACCGAAAAAGAGAGCAAAGAGGGAGAACTTGCCGTATGATATTTTAAAATGTATGGGAAAGATCCTGTTATTAAAATAGTGGGGCAATGGTACAGGAATCATCAAATAGATCAGTCAAATCATTTTAAAAAGTAAAATAAATTTTAGAAGAAAGTTTGCATAAATAAGGGACAGGGGAGAGTTTCCTAAATAGGAAAAGTTGGATATGTTTGACTACTAATCAAGTAAAATATAGAACCATTCCTTGGGATTAGTATCCATTCTGTTATAAGAGATCTTACAAAATGATTAAAAGACTTTCAGAGTACATTCGCTGCTGAATTTGGAGCCTGGTCACTTGAGCCTGGTCAATATTAACCCTTAGTACATATTTATGCAATGTAGGAAAAGATAATCCAGTCAAAAATGAGCAAAGAAGGAACAGAATGAATATACATGTCAAGAAGAGAAAATTAAAAAAAAAACAAAACAATAAGTGTTTGAAAAAAGGTTCAATCTCTCTAGTTCTAAAGATTCAAATAGAAACAATAGAACGTGTAATTTGCCATCCACTAGATTAATTGAAATGAAAAGGAACAATAATATCTATCATTCATCAAGACTCTGGACACTCAACACTTTCCTGGGGGAGCATGACTTGCTACAGTATTTTGGGAAAGTAATCTGGTAATGTTTATTAAATTTGCAAACTGCTGGCGGGGTGCGGTGGCTCACACCTGTTATCCCAGCACTTTGGGAGGCCAAGGCGGGCGGATCACCTGAGGTCAAGAGTTCGAGACCAGCCGGGCTAACATGGTGAAACCCCATTTCTACTAAAAATACAAAAAATCAGCCAGGCATGGTGGTGCGCGCCTGTAATCCCAGCTATGCAGGAGGCTGAGGCAGGAGAATCGCTTGAACCTGGGAGGTGGAGGATGCAGTGAGCCAAGATTGCATCGTTGCACTCCAGCTTGGGCAACAAGAGTGAAACTCTGTTAAAAAAAAAAAAAAAAAACTGCAAACTGCATAAGATATTCTCACTCTGTTGAAACCTATTCTATAGGACATAAATTGGCAAATTTTTCTGTAAAGGGCTAAATAGTAAATATTTTAGGCAATGAGGACCACATATGGTCTCTGTCACATATTTTTCTTCTTCTTTTTTTTTTTTTTTTTACAACCTGCTAACAATGCAAAAACTATTACAGGTAACAAGCCAGATTTGGTCCACAGACCATAGTATTCCAATACCTGCTAGAATGTACCATTATTAAGGACCTATGTAAAAAGATATCAACTACAGTGGCAAAAACTGGAAACAATCTGAATGTAAATCAACCCCAGAAAGGTTAGTTACACTGTCATTTATGTGGAACCACAAATTCTCTACACATATGTTAAAAAGTCATAAAAGCCACTTTGGGAGGCCGAGGCAGGCGGATCACAAGGTCAAGAGATCAAGACCATCCTGGCTAACACGGTGAAACCCCGTCTCTACTAAAAAATAGAAAAAAAATTAGCCGGGCATGGTGGCGGGTTCCTGTAGTCCCAGCTACTCGGGAGGCTGAGGCAGGAAAGTGGCGTGAACCCAGGAGGTGGAGATTGCAGTGAGCCGAGATCGCACCACTGCACTCCAGCGTGGGCAACAGAGCAAGACTCCACCTCAAAAAAAAAAAAAAAAAAAAAAAAAAGTCATAAAAGCAAGCTGCAGGCTTCATCACTGGTATAATGCCATGAGTAAAAATGCAAACAGCAATGACCAAGAACCCCCTATATAGTGTTGCAGACAGCTCTTGTACACAAGAATCACCTGGGATGCTGTGGTGGCTAGAAACTAGGAGGGCCCCATGATCCCTACCTCCTGGTGTTCACACCCTTTTATACCCCCCCCCCCCTTCTGAGTGTGGGCAGGCCCTGTGACTTGCTTCTAACCAGTAGAATATGGCAAAGGGTATGGAATGCTACTCTTGTGATATTACATCATGATATATTTATATAAAACTCTACCTTGGTAGCACACACTAGAGAGACTCTCATTGCTGGCCTTGAAGAAGCAAGTGGCCATATTGTGAAAGTCATGTGACAGCAAACTCTCAGTGGCCTCTGAAACTTGAAGTGACCTCCAGCCAACAGCAAACAAGAAACTGGCATTTCTGCAGCCACAAGAAAACAAATTCTGCCAACAACCTGAGTGAGCTTGGAAGCAGATTCTTCCCCAGTTGGGCCTCACATGAGAATGCAGCCCAGCTGACACCTTGATGGCAGCTTTGTGAGACCTTGAGCAGAAGACTCAGCTAAACTGTGCCCAGATGCCTGGCCCACAGAAACCATGAGATAATAAATATGTGTTGTGTTAAGCCAGTAAGTTTGGATAATTTCTAATGCAGCAATATGTAACTAATAAATGTGGTTACTTGTATTTGTCTATTTTTACATGAATGTGGAGAAAGCAGTGAAGGACATCCACAAAGCTCTTAACAATGGTTTTCGACGTGCAGTAGGAAGGGGGGCTGTGTGGATTGTTTAGTCTTCCTTTCACATCTTTGGTTGTTTCATTAGTTACAAAGAGCACGTATTTTTCTAATTAAAGGAGGAAAAGTCATCTGGCTCTGCTATAAGTCTTTCACCTGGAGTGATAGAACGTAAACCCTGATGAGCAATTTTTAAAACATAGACAACAAATGTCTCTAAATAAGACAATGATTCTGCATATTTTAGCTTTCACTTTATTGCTCTTCAACCTCAATTATATTAGGTTTTATCCATTTTCCAAATAAAGTATGATTCCCTTCTATTCCCATTTTCTTTCATCCCCAAAAGAATGAGAGTGAGAGAAGACAGGGTCAAGTGAGGAAGACAGAGTCCAGAGTTAGAAATTTGGAAGCAGGCCTATCCAAATGGAGTTAGCTGTGTAGCGGTCTGGTGAGCCCACTGTTTTGGGGAGTCTGCGGTCAGCACCCAATAAATAAGTTAATGCAGAGGATGACAGAGACGAATATTTTGGGTTTAAATCCCCACATCAGGCCTTAGGGTGAATCCATCTTGGTGAGGCCAGATTGAGAAGCAGCAAGAGATACAGATAAGAATAAACCTCCAGCTGTCACCTTGGAACTATGAGCTCAATCAAGGCTTCTGACCCTGGGGCCCTGGAGAATCGGGTGTAGGCAGAGAAAGGAGGGAGGGTGGCCAAATCACAGCATCTGTTATCAGTTGCCTCTTGCTTCCTCCCTGCATTCAGACCTGGCACTCCCAACATCCTGAAATGGAGAAGGTTGCTGTCAAGGGTATGTTTGAAACCATCAGATGATTGACTGGAAGCAGAAGTGCCAGTGCATGAGCCCTCAATCTTGGAGCTCACGGGGGCCAACCAGCCTGCAGAGCCCAAGCCCTTGATCCCATTGGAAAGGCAGTCCTCATTAAGCAATGCCACTGGATTTGATGCCAAAAACATAAAGCTGCCTGCTCCCTCCTGGGTTCTATTTCTACGCCCTGAAATACATGTATTCTTACCATTTCCAAATCAATCTTTTCTTAGTGGACTTGCTCGAGCAATGCTAACATTTGCTGAGTACAATTGTCCTCACAGGTAGTGGCATGGGAAATGCCCCAGGCATGGAGAACAGCCAGAGAGAAACTCCACAGGCCTCCCGTTCCCCATGGGGAATCAGGCTGAAGAGACGCTTCTGGAATAACCCACAAGCAGCACTCTGGGCTCTGTGTGAATGACTTCAGAGAGCTACTGCACAAGCGGGCAAGGCTGATTTTCAAAGGCAGCTCATTCTTCCTCAGGGCTTGCCCTTAAAACCAGGAAATCCTCAGGGACAGCTCTGACTGGAGGAAAATCAACACAGCTCATGACAGCATCTAAGACACAAATGTGAACAATTTTCCCTAATGCCGTTGGACACAGCCGTCAAAAACATCCCCAAAGTGGAATGGCCAGGCTCCATGTTACAGAGAAATTCCACCGCAGGGAGATTGAAATCATGACACCTTTACAGCTCTGGAAGGAAATGAGATGACTGAGTGTTAAGATGCCCTGCTGAATTTGGGGAAATGAGGAAGTTGTTCATTCTTGCTAATTACAGTCTAGGTGTCAAGTTTTCATTTTCAATTTAGGCAGGATATTATGGACTTTGTTTGCTTATGCATTTGGGGTTTAATGAGATTGCCAAGCACAATCTTCTACCCTCATGGACATGCAGGACAAGAAAGCCGGGATCTGGTGAACATGCCTTGTCTTCCTCACCTCTACTTCTGAGGACAAAGTCTTCAGATGCCCTGTTTTCATCATCGCTCAGGCTTTTCTGTCTCTTTTATAAAGCAAGATTTCTCCACCTCAGCACTATTGGACATTGGAAGCTGGATCATTCTTTGTTGTGGGGACCTGTCTTGTGCATTGTAGGATGTTTAGCAGCATCCCTGAGCACTACGCACTAGATGCCAAGAGCATCTCTGTCCCAGCGTGACAACCAAATGTGTCTCCAGACACTGCACATGGCTCCTCTGTGAGAGCTCATGCCCCGGCCTAGATGACCGCTTCATTCTTCCTGCCAGTATGATAGAAACTTCCCTCTCCACAGAATCTTCTCATGCCACCTTCCTACCAATTTTCTGTCCTTTCCTCTGCTTCCAGGCCACTGGGTCACTTGTTGGATGTTTGTTGATGATGTAGCCATTGTCCAACTCACTGGGTCCATATTCTGGGTGTCCCCAGAGTGCTATCAGTAAGGTCAGGCAAGAGGGAGGTAGGGCTGTGGGAATAAGAAACACCTCCAGCATCTGGAGACCACCAATAAGCAAAATACCTGATTCTAGGCATATATGCAATTCAGATACAGGAATCTTTTGGTATAACTGCTTATAATATTTTAAAAGTATTATTAATGTGAAAAGAGAGAGATTGGGGTTGAAATTGTATTATTTTTAAGAGACAATGTTGTTAATTTTACATTTATATTAATTAAATTCATTAAAATTACATTGATTTAATTAATTAAATTTACATTGACTTAATTTACATTGACTTAATAAATTAAATTCACATTGAATTAATTAATTTACATTCAATTGATAAAATGTGTGTTATTTTCAAGAGCAAATAACATCAAGCCCAAAGATGCTCAGCTTTTCCAGTTATACACAGTCCCATTAGCTTAATATTAGGAAAGAAAACATCTAAAAGGAGCTTACTTAAATTTCTCAAGATATTTCTTTGCACTGCACAGATTGATTATTTTTTAACTTTCTTGCAGTGCAGGAAATATGGGTGCTGCCACCTCTCAAATTAGACCTTGAGGTGAGATACTGCCTCTGGTCATGGCCACCTCTGCCACACTAGTGCTCTGATGTTAAGAATGATTTTATTAATATTGCTTTCATTATTGCCATGAAGCTCCTCTTCCCAAGGCTAACTTGAGAGAATACTTATGTGTTTGCTAATCACTGGAGACCTATTCTTCATAGAATATGGGAGGGGGACTATTTTTTAAAAAAACTATGGTAGCCCCCAAGTATAGCTCTCATATCTTCTCTTTTCTTTCTTTCTTCCTCCCTCCCTTGAACAGTTCAGACAAATTCACAAACTGTTGTCTTCCCTTAAGGGATTTTTTTCCCTTTAGTACATAAGCTCCCTGAGGGTAGGGATTGTGCTTAATTATTACTTTTTAATATCTCTGGTGCCTAACAGAGTTCCTAGTTTGTTGTATGTCTTCAGTGAATGTTTTCTAAAAAAGGAAAGGAAGAAGGGAGGAGAGAAACAAAAAGGAAGGAAGGAAGGAAAGAACGAAGTAAGGAAAGGATGGGAAAGGCAGAGAGAGAAAGAGAGGAGGGATTGAAGCAAGAAAATATGATGAAAGGAAAAAAGAAAATGAGGGAGGGAAGGGGCATCAATGTTGCATTTTTATTTTATACTATTAAGATTGGTTCTAAGCTCTAAAGAATTTATACAACTGATGTTTAGCCTAACCCACTCTCATATGTCACCATAAAACCCATAGATTAGTAGCTCTTCTGACATGCAGCATCTTATGTAGGACAAATGAATCGATAATGCTGGTTCAGGTGATACAAGAGATACAGTTCAATAAAAACTGACATCAAGAGAAAACAACAACAAGAAGCTCAGAGATGCTCAGGTTTTCCAGTTATACACAGTCCCATTAGCTTAATAGTAGGAAAGAGAACAAAGTTTTCTGCTTTGGAGCCACAAAAGATAAACAAAACCAGCATAAAAGAACAAGCTTAAAAGTCCTCCAATCCATCCCACTGCCTTCAAGTAAAGCCAAAACAAAAATTTTTTTTTTCCTTTTCTACAGACTTTTGAAGACAACTCTCCACTTCTTGAAAGGTCTTTCTATTACATCAATTTTTCAGCTTTCCAACTTAGTTCATTTTCTCTAGTCAACTAATACATATTTATTGAAGAGAAATTTGAAAAATATCAAGGAGCACAAAGAAAAAAAGCAAAGCAAAATAAATGCCCATAGCATTCCAGGAATCATTTAATGAATGAAATTTTTCATTTCTGAAAAACCTCATTTTTGCTACATAATACTATATGAATCATTCTGCCTTTACATCCTGATTCAAGACTCAATTCTTTATTTGCCATTAATGAGAAGTGCTGTATATTTTTGAAGTGTGTTTAAAAGTCTTATTTTAGGACATGGGCCAAAAGGCAAGGCTCTCCAACTCATTAACCTGCTCCATAAACTTTAAACCACTGTTTCCTATGGGAGAAAAACATACCTGGGAATAGAGTTACTATTTTAATTCTTTCCTTCTAACTATTTCAAGACCAGTTTACCCCCATTTCATCTGAATGAAAGTTACTTGAGAACGTTTCCTCCCTTGTGCAATAAGGGACTTAACAATTTAATTCTGGTTAAGAAATCCAATTGCTTCTATTGGTCAAAGAACCAGAAGCTGAACAAAATTTAGAACCAAACGAAGCCTCTCATGATGGTGCACGGAGCCCCAAGGAGAAGGCTGCCAATCAGAGGGACCAACAAGTTGAACCTTCTGACCCCGTTACTCCGGCCTCTGCTACAAGAAGAAAGGAGTCATGGCCCTGTGCAGTGTTCATCCAAAATCTTCACCCAACCATTTCCTTTCTAATGAGGAAAAGGAATTGTTGGATTCAGTTTGTATGAATTTCATTTGTTTTTCTACTTCAAGATTATGTTCTTTGGTTGGGAATTGGGGAATTTTGCTTCTGCAGGCCTCAGTCTGAAAGCTTCTCCCACTTCTCCACACAGGAACTGGTGTTGGGGCCACTCAGGAGACGACATTCTCGGCTTCTAGGGGACTTGCAGCCAGGGTTTCTTGCTCTGCTCATGGAAGTCTGCTCATGGACCAGGACAGCGCCTGCTTTCCCGGACCCGGGCCTGAGACCATGCCCACATTTTAATGACAAGCTGGAGCCAAGTGCCTTTGCTGATTGAGAAAGCTGTGTGCTTGCTAGGGGCTAGTCATAAAAAAGCCTTTGTAGGCATTGCTCCCAGACTGTTTCCACCTTGGCCTTGGGATTCTGAGGTAAATAGTCTGCACGCTGATATCAATGGTCTAAATATTCTGCCAGTGTATTAGGGCTTCTCCAGTGTGGTCTGCTCTTGTGCAGAATCAATAAAAGACCTGCCTCTTGTTTCAAAGAGCTTGTGCCCCCAGACACTGGTAAGCATATGTAGATATGAATGTCGACAATCAATCATTGAGAAACATCTGAAACATAGTAAAACCTTGTTAATCCACTATTGCTGATCCCAAATAGCATGTAATTCAAAGCAACTGCTGTTCCTGTCCTCCATTGTTCTTTAATGAAAATATTAGATAAATCAAAACTGGCGATGGGATTTTTTTTTTTTTTGCAGGTCCCTGGCATTTCAAATCTTCAAGACATTGCTCTAATTTTATTTTCCTGATTAAATAACATATTATTTTCCTATGTCCACCACTCAAGTTCTCCCTAAGAAGTCTCATCATTGTTGGAGCTACAATTGCACTAGTGTTCTAATTAGAAAGCAGAGTCTCATATTGTCCAAAGAAATTACTAATATCTTCTAGAAATCTAAGTGTGGATTAGTGTCTCAATTTTTACAAGGATTTTTCTGATTTAAAAAATGATATATATTTATTGCAGAAAGTTTTGAAAATAAAGAATAGCACAAAGGAAAACAAAAAATACGCCCAAGATTCCATATGCGGAGAAAACACTGATTTATTTACCTCAAGGCTATGAAGATGTCAACCCAGACAGAGATGGGGAGAGAGAGAGTCCCACATAATCTGCTTTTTATTTTTATCCCAAAAATGATATTTTTAAAATACTAATTAGAATCCAGAGTAGAGAATCCAGTTATTGTTGCCAACACCATAATGAAGCCTATTTTCCATGAAGCAGAATTCATAATAAATTAGATGCAGCTTACATCCTAATTCCCGAAATAAACAGAAACTCATCTCTAGTTGGTCCCACTGAGGATGTGAAAATAGAAGCTGAGCCCCAAGGACAATTTCTTATGCTCAAATGCTGCACTGGGCAGATTGAGTGAAACCAGTTGTTCTCACCTTGGGGTGATTTTCTTTCCTAGGGGACATTGGCAGTGTCTGGAGACATTTTTGGTTGTCATAACTGGGTTGGTGGAGGGCGCATGAGGGTGCTACAGGCACCTAGTGGGTAGAGGCCAGGGATGCTGCTAAACATCCTACAGTGCGCAGGATGGCCCCACAATACAGAATGACCTGATCCTAGATGCCAATAGTGCTGAAGTTAAGAAATTCTGAATTAAACTGACCCCATCCTTATTCACAGGGAACCACAGTCTAAAAGGCCAAGAAAATGCAGAGAGAACGATAGACCACAGACTGACTACCTGCCCTTAGAATGACTTGGTGGGTGGACAAATATTCTGACAATGTAATATAATGTTTAAAAGCACTGGTGTGAAGACAAAATGAGTGTAAAATAGTTTAGCAGCTGGCACATCGTAAGTAGCTCAGTAAATGGTTACTGCTATCATCATCAGCTAAACCCAGGAACTTTTGACACTTGACATCCAAACTATGTGATGCACAGCTATGTTTTCCTCTAGCCGTGAACAAGTCAATAAAGGGCTCTCAGAAAAAATTGAATCAGTTCTTTAAGAGTTCATTGGTGTTCTACACAGGAGCAATGCATCATGTAGAAAGAAGTCTTTTTTGGTTGCCAGCATTCTGTAATCATAGTATAATCAAATGGTTTAAAAAATTCTTCAAACTATAGGCTGTTATCTGGATGCTAAGCACCTTCTAATGACAAATGCTAAATGAATTTGTGGTAAATTTCGTAACGATATTCTATTGAGCACTTTTCCAGCCAAGTAAATCTTTGGCTTTAGAATTCTAGACAGCTATCATCTGGCCGTACTTTCCAGCATTAACTAATCACCAGTGAAAAATACAAATGTCATTCGCAAATCATATCAAAGACAGGAACAGCTGGAATCAAATTCAAGAGACTGCATCATTTTATCATTTTGACATTAATCATTCTACATGGATACCACAGGCAATCTGGAGCAAATGATAATTTATGTTGCAATATAAACATTAACCATTTAGGGCTGGGAGACTCTCTTCCTACTGCCTCCTCCAACCCAAAACACCGCTGGAGACTCAAGCTCAGGGATTGCATGAAAATGTTTTCAGAAACATCATTTATAAAGTGGCCATGAGAGCTAGGAAAAACCCCCAACATATACAAGGCTGAGTTTTCTGGCATTCTAGGTTAGGGGTCAGCAAACTATGGCCCTTGGGCCAGATCCAGCCCATTGCCTGTTTTTCTAATGTAAATAGCTCAGAATGACTTTTACATTTTTAAATGGTTGGAAAAAATCTTAACAATAATACATGGTGACATGTGAAAATTATATGAAATTCAAATTTCAGTTTCTATAAAGGAAGCTTTATCGGAACACAGCCACACCCATTTGCTTACATATTATCTATGGCTACTCTCCTGCTACAAGGGCAGAGTTCAGTAGTTACAACAGAGATCATGTGGCCCACAAGTTCTAAAATACACACTGCCTGGCCTTTTACAGAACAAATTTTGCCCGCATTGATCTAGGGATAGACAGACTCAATACCATATTTTTTTCCTATGCAATAATTACAAACTTTACTGAACATCTGTTGGGTTTTGCCTGCCTCAACACTGTCCCCTGATCAGATAGAACTCTAGTAACCTTATGGGCAATGAACTTTCCCTTGTTGTGAATGGTCTTGGTGGAAAAGTAATTTCCAGCTCCACCTAACTCACATGTCTGCTACTTACACCTTCGTGTCCCTCAACCCGTACCTGTGACTTCAAGGAGAGCTCCCTACAATGAAGTTTTCATTATTCATTTGATAAATATCTATGGGGGCACATCCTATTGTTCAGGCACTGTGCTAGGCTCTGCACAAGGTAGACAAAGTCTTAGCACTATGAAGTATATATACTTAGTATAGGTGATAAACAACCAAACAAATAAGTGGACAGGTAACATCAGACAGTGATAAATATAAAAGTGGATATTTGACAAAAGGTGAGAGAAGTTGGCTAATGTAAATGGGTAGTCAGGAATGGCATCATTGAGGAGGCCATGTCAAATTTAGGCTGCCCATTGGCAAGGACCTGAAAGTGTCAAGTTTATAGTTTTTAGCTCAAAAGAAAAAATAAGTCATAAATATGTAAGGAGAAATGTATCACTCATCACCTAAAGAGAAAGGATTGAGGAATGAGGAAAATGTGGTATCCAAGGAAACCAGAGGAAGAAATGGTTTGAGAACAAGGAAGTGACTCTGATGAGGGAAAAATCAAGGGTGGGTCTATAAGAGATATGCCAGCACTAGTTTGATGCAGATTGCTGGGTGTTACAGTCCCAATGGCAGGAGGCCCTGAGGGACAGTGGAGAAAAGACATCCCTTCAATGTGCATCCAAGTGGGACATCTCATTTCCCCATTTTCCTGGGAAGATGGATGGCCTGAATTGGTTTCAACACTGATTCATGGGTGGTGGCCAAGATCTGGTTGGATGGTTCTTGAGTGGAAGAAGCAAGAACAGAGGTATTGGTGACAAGGTTGGGAAATAATAGACCTTGCTGATGAGCTTAGAACTTTTCATGTCACATTTAAATGCTAGCCTGGCTACCCCACTGCAAAGTGTTCAGTTTCCCAGAAGTAGTGCGGCAGAAAGTGTAGCTGTGAACCAAAAATTCTTATGCCTGCCTCCTTAGTATAGAGTTGTCACTAGGAAGTGGCCACTCAGCCAAAGGGTATTTTTCCAAGCATCCCTTCATGGTTAGATGTGGTCAGTTGACTGAGATAGGGCCAATGGAATGTGAGCAGAAGGATTGTACCCCGCCTCCAGGCCTGGCCTATAAATCTTCTATATGGAACTCTATGTTCTCTTTCCCCTTCCAGCTGGCTGGAATAAAGATGACCCCCTCCCCTCTTCCCAGAGCAACCTCAGAAGTTCTGTGTTTAAGATGGCAGATTTTCTGTCATTCTGGGCCCCTGAATGTATGAGGCAGGAAGGATTGCCAACCTTTTCTTTTACCCAATACTGTTTCATGATCAAGAAATAAGCTTCTATTGCATTAGACCCAATATACATCGTGGGACCTTTTGTTATAACAGTTATGCTGCCCAAACTAATTCAAACCTGAACCCCAGATTAGATGTATTCTAGGATGATCTGGCAGGCCACACTGCTATGGACTGAATATTTGTGTTTCCCAAAACTTATATGTTGAAAACTGAATCCCCAATGTGATGCTATTTGGAGATGGGGCCTTTGGGAGGTAATTAGGTCATGAGGGTGGAGTCCTCATGATGAGATTAGTGCACTTATAGGAAGAGGCAGGAGACAGCTTGCTTCCTCTCTCTCTGCTCTTTACTATATGAGGAAACAGCAAGAAGGGAGGCATCTGCAGACCAGGAAGAGGGCCGTCACCAGAACCCAACCATGCTGGTAACTTATCTTGGACTTCCCAGCCTCCAGAACTGCAAGAAATAAATTCTTGTTGTGTAAGCCACCCAATCTATGGTATTCTGTTATAGCAGCCTGAACCGATTGAGATATACACAAACATTTATCACCTACCCCTATCTGGCTACCAAATTGAAGACTACAACATGTTGAAACTTAATCATGGAAGTGACTTCCCATCATCTTTGTCACATTATATTGATTAGAAGCAAGTGACTATTGCAGCCCACACTGAGGAAGGAAGGATTACACAATAGCATGAATATCAGGAAGTGAGGGTCATTGGGGGCCATATTAGAGACAGCCCGCCAGCCACACTAACTAAGACAAAGTAGTTGCAATAATGACATATAAATTCTCTTTTCTCCTGTGCAATAAACTGATTGCCTTGACATAGAGGAATTAGCAAGGAGCTAGCTTGAAAAAGCATTAGGGAGAATAGCATAAAAGAACAGAGTCCCAGTCAAAGGATGGGACTGCCATATTGCACAGATTTCTTGTTCAGATAAATAAGGTCTTCATTAGTTGACATGTTGAGATTCAGTGTGACCTTCTCGATGCTTCTTTCCTGTCTCTTTCCCCAACTGACTCATAAAACAAGCACAATAGTGAGACTCTAATCAGAACCAAGTCACAGTCAAAATGTGTCATTAACTTGAGATATATTCATCTATATATTTTTCATAATTAAACAATGAAATAATTTTAAATAACTTAGTAAAAAGAATGTTCAAATCCTGAGAATCTTCTACTTTGGGACCAAAGGCAGGAGATCTGGGGCATCTGGCAACATTATCCCAGCAGCAATTAACCTCTTTTGATTATTATTATTATTATCATTATTATTATTATTATCATTATTATGGTTCTTGGTGTTAAAAAATTCTTAACTAGGCTAAACCATGGGTGGGAGATGAGGAACTCAAATGAGCTTTCTCTAAATTATTTGAGGATGTTTAGAAGCCCTTCTGTAACACTAGTATTATGAGGATCAACTGAGGTGACAGTGGAAATGAACCATAAAATGTGGAGTGCTTTGCTAACTTTCAAAAGTTCTTCAAATTAAAGCTAGTGAGGAAGCCTGATCCATGAACAGATAAACTCAGAGCCATTCTGATTAAAATTTGGCTAGGTACACAGAACTCCATCTGCCACGGCCCCTTTCCTCTCCACAAGTGGGCATTAAAGATGTTCTGTGGAGTGGATTTGAAAACCTCTGGGCTAACACAACTGGAAGGTACTCTTCATTGATTTTGTTGTGTGCTTAACCTCCAAGGTAAACTTGGTCTGCTTATTCACCCTGAGGACCCTGGCAGGCTAGTGGTTGTCAGAAAAGACCTAAAAGTTCCATTCATAGAAAGGTATCTTGGAAGAGATTAGATGCTTTGGAGTTAAGAGTCAGCCCCACTCTGAGACCCAAAAGGAGATAGAAGCAAGGACTCCATTGTTGCTTAACTTCTAAGTGGGTGGAGTTGGAAGAAGGATGAAGTATACAAAGAAATGCTTTGTGGGAAATCCCAGAAGATACCACTCAAAATCACTTCTGATCCTGCTTTGGAAGCACACATCTCCAGTTTCTTAAGAGAGACACTTTCAGAACCTGAAAAAGCATATTAGATAAAACATTTTAAGAAACTGTGGGAAGCTACCCTGTTTGGATTTTTGCAACCGTGTGTCTGAGTGGCCTCCACCAATTCATACTGTTCCTTCTCTTTGAATTCACTTTGTTATTTTCAAAACATATACATTTTCAAATTTCTTAAGATTTCCTATAACATTGTATTTTGTTTATGTACCCAAAACTTAAATCATTTGAACAAATTTATGGAATCCTTACATACAGTGTTTCCTTGTTTGTCACACATTTTCTTTGTGTTAGTGGTGATGACTGTATTTCTTGATAAAGTCAAATTAAGCATTATTCAATACAAGTACTTTCCCAAAGAAAAGAACTTTCACAGCTGAGTTTAACTCAAACATTTTTCTGCTACTTTTTCCAGTTAATAATATCGACATTTTACTATATTAGTTCATTAGAGCATGAAACTTTCTGTCTTATTTTTGAAAAGCTATTTTAGTACTTCATATAGAAGTAACTCTAAACCACTGGGACATGGTGAATGCAATGAAACGATCAACCACTCAGTGAGAAAGAAACCATTGCAAGCCCCTAATCATTATTTTAAATGGAGCACATTTTAGACCTCTCACCTCATAGAGGCAATCCATACTTTTCACAATAGGTTCCTCATAATGTCTCTGATCAAAAACGCAGTAAAAGTAGATTTTTTTTTTCCTGTTTTGCTTTATTTGAAAAAGCTTTCTCTCCCTCCCCACAGGTCAAGGTAGTGTGTTGATTTTTCTAAAAGAATATCTACCTAACTGTGGCAGATTCTGTTTTTGTAAAGTTGACCACAACTATACTTCCTACCCCACATGCACTTCTTAAAATGTGTCTTAGGCTCTTCTCCCATCAAAAGGTGGGAGTCCGCATTCCTTCATCTTGAACTTCAGTGGGCTTGTGACTGCAGTGATTTCCAAGCCTGGTTATTTTAAGGATAGTAACTCTTGGAACCCAGACACCATGCTGTGAGGAAGCCCAAGAAGCCACAGAGAGAGGCTACATGTAGTATTCTGGTCCCAGCCAGAATCACCTGCCAGATGTATGAGTGAGTGAGCCTCCAGATGATTCTAGCCTCAGCTGTGGAGTCACCAGCATCCCGCCCAAAACCCTCCAGCCTTCAAATCTTCCCAGCTGAGCCCTAGACATTGTGGAGCATAGATAAGCCATCCCACTGTGCTCTTTCCAAATTCTTGGCCCAAAGGATTGAGAACATAAAAAAGGGTTGCCTTACAGCACTAAATTTGGGGTGGTTTGTTAGGCAGTATTAGTAACAAGGAATACTGACTTTCCCTTTGGTATGGACACAGTGGTATTGTCCTTTCAGTGCTTGAGTAGCTACTGAGCACCCACAATGTCCCAGCCACTGTGCAGGTACCATACATGTGAAACATTGCATTCCAGGAGTTCAGTTTAGCCAGAAGACTGCTTGTAAATCAGATAGAGCAAGAATGCTTAAGTGACATGATAAGTTTGCAGGGCCTAGGCAAGAGTTTAAATAGATGCCTGTCCAGAGCATAGCCCCTTCTCTTCCTGTCCCCAGCTCCATCACAAACTACAAGGGGACTCAGACACATAAGAAGGGACACCTTGTCTTGCGTAGCCAAATGCCATCTGAACTCTAAATATTCTGCAAACTGCCACCCCCTTGGGCAACTCTCAGGCCTGGGAGTATGCACAGCAGCACAGCCTGTCCCCCACCCTTGAATAGACAAGGGACATCAGGAAGAATCCAAGTAGGCTCAGAAGTGGGCTTAGGACATTTGGGCAGTGAGTTCTTAGGTCTAGGTTACAAGGAGTATGTTCTAGAAGGGGGCTCCTCATCTACTTGGCCCAACAGAATCCTGGGCCTGGGGAGAGGTGTGGACAGAGGAGGACCCTTGGAGCTTGAGGCCCAGGAGCCTGTCTCCTGGGTCTAGGAGAGAGACACACTGGAGGTACAAAGCAGAAGTGTCATTCTCACTTAGCCACTTAGGAAAGGCCTCATGGACTAGATGACACTTGTATTGCATTTTGAAAGATGCATTTGTCTGGAAATGTGATTGCTTGGCATTAACGTGGATGTTGGTATTGGTATTATTCAGGTTAACTGGTTAACAGACAACCGGGTGGTTGACTAAATATATTCCTTTTACAGTGGTTTTTGCACAAGGTAGAAATCACAACTGCAAACACAAATCATCATCACAAGTAGCATGACTTTGCAATTGTGAACCTGCGGTCTCCTCTGGGCTCTCTACCATTTGTATGTGCAACTTTATGAAGGCCAATTAACCTCTCTGAGTTTGGAAAAAGAGCTTATGAGCCTTATACCAGATATGCATATCCATAGGCAAAAAGACTGAAAATTCTTTACAGGAAGGTATCATAAAAATGCACTAAAAAATTACCAATTGCTTGTTGCTCAAAAGGAAATCAGCACCACAGAACCAAATCAAATCAAATCAAAGCTTAGACATTATTAACTGCCCTTCAAGTTAAGGAGCGGTGTTTACACTCTGTCAGAGGTCAGCAAATGCTTTCTGTAGAGGGCCAAAAAAATATTTTTGGCTTTTCTGACTATATGGTCTCTGTCACAATTACTCAAAGCTGCTATTGTAGTGCAAAAGCAACAATAGACAATATGTAAACAAATGGACATGGCGGTGTTTCAATAAAACTTTATTTACAGATATAAGCAGTGGCCCAAGTTTAGCCTAGGGGCTGTAGTTTGTCAACCCCTGCTCTATATTAAGAAATAATATCTGGGGTCATTCCATTCTGCTAAGCAGTGTGAAAAATTTCAGTCATTATGTTAAAAATACAACTAAGTAAGTCTCTGATCTTTGGTAGGACCTCCAAAATGTGCTATAAATAATCAGTAGTATTAATGAACACCTTTGCCTTTTTTGTGAGATGGTTTGTTTTTACCTGAAACAAAAAACATCCATCATCATTAGTTACAGCACAGGTCATTACAATTCTGTGCTTATTGAGTGAATCATAAAGGATGAGTATAAAAGAACAACATGAAAAGGAAACATTTTTTTTCTAAAAATAAAAAGGTATTTTTATTTCTGAGATTACTTACTTCTCTTCAGAATGTCTTTTTTCCCCTAAATTCATTTCCATCTCCACAATAAGAAATATCAAAGCAGTAAGCATGATTTTTTAATTAAAAATATTTATGCGCCAGATACATGAAGTCATGGACCTCAAAAAGGTCACAATCTAAAAGAAGAAATAAAATAAGAACGAAAACTACTGTAATACAAGACGGAGCAAGACAAGCAAACAGACAAGTACAGCTTCTCAAGATGGGAAGAGCCCTTAAAATCCACCTGGCCCGACCTTTTCCCTATGCTTGGATTGCTTTATCACATACCTGAAGGAAAGAGCTTTCAATTCTTTGCAAATGTATTGTCTTCCAGGGACCCTGCCTGGTCAGGAAAATGCAGTTCGTGGCAGGAAAACCAGCAGTGGCAGGCAAGCAGGCAGTGTTAACGTCGCAGGAGAAGAGGGGGCAGGGACAGCTGTGACAGAGGCATTGTATCATGTTAATGGCCCATACCTGGCATGCAAGACCTGGGGCAAGGAAAGCAAAACTGGTTCCAGAGCTCTTCACTAGTGGACTTGAGATTGATGAGACAGTCTGGATCCTGATTAGGGCTGGTCCAGAAACATCTCTGGAAAGAACATATTGTGGCAGCCTCATGAGTAGGCTGGGGAAGAAAGGCAGGGCTGACAGTGGGTGACAATGACTTGTTATTCCTGACAGTTTGGGGCCATTAAGTTTAGTTGATTCTTAAGACCCCTTGTGTGGCTGCTTGGAAGGAGTAGCAGTTTGCATGGAGAAGGTTCCTGTTTAGTGTGGCACTTAAAATCTCCAAAATTGGAAATAAATTCTCTGAGTATAATTTTAACTATGCAGAGACTAGGAAGCAATCATATTTCACACCACTTAAGGTTAAAATGTGCTCTGCCAATAGCCCACTCTACCCTCTCCATTCTCATTTTCATAGTGCTATTTTGACTCACTGTGTAATTTTGAGCTGGTTATTTAATTTATCTGTGCTTTAGTCTTCTCATCCTTAAAAAATGAGGGGAAAGCAATTGTTTCTCACCTCATAGGGTTGTTGGAAGAATTCATTAACTCATGCCTACAATGTGCTATTGTGGGCAGCTGTTGTTTTTGCTGCCCACACTTCAACTACGCTGTACCCCCAAATTTTCATGAGGTACTGTATTAGTTATTTATTGCTGCATGACAAACTACCACAAACATCCCAACATAAAACAATATACATTTATTAATGCACAGTTTCTTCGAGTCAGGAGTCTGGGCATGGTTTGGCCAGATTCACTGCTTCATGTTCTGTCATAAGTCTGTAATCAAGTGACCAGCCTTGGCTGGGGTCTCATCTGAAGTCTTGGCTGACGAAGGATCTGCTTCCAAGCTCACCTAGATGACTATTCCCAGGATTCAGTTTTTTGAGAGTGGTTATAATAGGGATCTCCTTTCCTCAATGGCTATTGGCTGAAGACCACCCTCAGTTCCTGGCCATGTGGGTCTCTGCAGTATGGCAGCTTGCTTCATCAAAATGTGCCAACCAAGAAGGCAATAGAGAGAGTCTGCTAGCAAGATGGAAGTCACTATCTCATGTGACCTAATCCCATCATCTCTCCCGTATTCCATTGGTTAGAAACGAGTCACTAGGCCCAGCACACACTCAAGGGGAGGGAATTACATAAAAGCATAAATACCAGGAGGCATGGATTTTTAGGGGCCGTCTTAGAAACTATCTACTACAGGGACCAATCCTCCTTAACTCTTGGCCTGTAAGCTTTGGGTGGGACTGACTCCCCCGATTCGGGAGTGGGGCATGTGTTTAAGCCTCAGCCAATTGGAATATCACATTCCCCAGGCTTTGTGATTGGTGATTAGATCCAGGATAGGCATATTACCCATTCAGCATCAATAAGATTCTGAAAAGGCACTTCTTACTCTTCCCTGTGGGCGGGCTTGAACCTAAGAGGGTGCATAGTCTGAACCTGCTGCCACCATCTTGCTATCATGTGAATTTTGAGGTGAAACCAACACAAAGTAGATGGAGCCAAGAGATAGCATGTGATAAAAGGAGGCGGCAAAAGAGGTTGCTGGAGAGCTAAATAATTCAATAGAGCTGGAAACATTCATCAAGTATGATGAAACCAAATGTGCACCTTTCCATCCCCAGCCCTTTTTAAAAGCTGAGCTGAACACAAAATGTCTTATTTTTGATTTTAAAAAAAGTACCAAATCTCCCATTTAACAAATAAAAAAGCAATGTACATTACTTGGCCAAAGTAGACACAGCCTAAGATATTTTAATTTCTGAAAATAAAGCTACATAAAATCCTCTGTATAAAATCTGACAAAGGGCTAATATCCAGAATCTACAATGAACTCAAACAAATTTACAAGAAAAAAACGAACAAACCCATCAACGAGTGGGCAAAGGATATGAACAGACACTTCTCAAAAGAAGACATTTACGCAGCCAAAAGACACATGAAAAAATGCTTATCATCACTGGCCATCAGAGAAATGCAAATCAAAACCACAATGAGATACCATCCCACACCAGTTAGAATGGCAATCATTCAAAAGTCAGGAAACAACAGGTGCTGGAGAGGATGTAGAGAAATAGGAACATTTTTACACTGTTGGTGGGACTGTAAATTAGTTCAACCCTTGTGGAAGTTAGTATGGCAATTCCTCAGGGATCTAGAACTAGAAATACCATTTGACCCAGCAATCCCATTACTGGCTATATACCCAAAGGATCATAAATCATGCTGCTATAAAGACACATGCACACGTATGTTTATTGTGGCACTATTCACAATAGCAAAGACTTGGAACCAACCTAAATGTCCAACAATGATAGACTGGATTAAGAAAATGTGGCACATATACACCATGGAATACTATGCAGCCATAAGAAATGATGACTTCATGTCCTTTGTAGGGACATGGATGAAGCTGGAAACCATCATTCTCAGCAAACTATCACAAGGACAAAAAACCAAACACTGCATGTTCCCACTCATAGGTGGGAACTGAACAGTGAGAACACATGGACGCAGGAAGGGGAACATCACACACCGGGGCCTGTTGTGGGGTTGGGGGAGCGGGGAGGGATAGCATTGGGAGATATACCTAATGTTAGATGACGGGTTGATGGGTGCAGCACAGCAACATGGCACATGTATACATATGTAACTAACCCGCACGTTGTGCACATGTACCCTAAAACTTAAAGTATAATAATAAAAAAAAGCTTGAAAGAAAGATATAAATGTTGAATTAGATTGGCAACTATCTTTTCTAAAGAAGAATTTTCTTTGCTTAAAGATAAAATGTCCCACTATTTTTTATTCTTGCTCTATTAAAATACTCTTGTTTTATGAAATGTTAAAAAAAAAATCCTCTGAGGTGTTTGCCGGTTGATATTTAGGACTGAGGATTTGAAAATAATCAGCATCCATGAAAAGCAATCTCCCTCTCTTTTTTCTTAAAATGCTTTTTTGACCAAAAGTGTTTCATAGACTGAACTCTCTAATGAAGGAATATTTATATGACATACCAAAGCAGATGTGAGTCTCGTTTTATGAAATCTAAACCCAGATGGTCTTTTCTTTCCATTGTCTTATGTAATTTATATGAGAGCAGAACATGACAAAATTCGAATGTAATTTCTTTTCCACCATTTATGCTTAATGGCCCTGTAATCACTTTCATGGCCTCAGTTTCTCTGCTGAGTCTCCAGAGGTTCTGTGGATTAGTTCATGTCACAGAGGTGCTTTACAGCAATTGGAAATACCCAGCAAGAGTGGAAATGTCTGTTATCATGAAACATGCATTTCCAATTTAGGTTATTCCACCATGTGTCCTCTGTAGAGTTGAAAATACTCTTCTAATTTGAATCAGCCCAGAGGGTATAAACTAAAAGAAAGATCCATAGATGGAAAAAAATAAAATAAGACTGACCCTGAACTCAACTTCTTTAAATGAGTTTTCTTGGGGAACGTTCTATTTTGTTTGGTCATCTATGGGGAAATGGAAAAGAGGATTGAGGGATGAAAGAAAGGAGGATACAAAAGGCTCTGAGAGGTGTCTAGGAATTTCTTTTTGCTTGAGGATTCCTGGAATATGACGGAGAGAGGGTTTAATTTTTCCACTTGGCTTAGTGACAGTTTCTGCCACCTTCCCAGACATTACCTTGACAACCAATTCATGCTACGTTCTTCAGAATTCGTTAGCAGGCTCTGAACAGAATAACAACACCCATTTAGTTATCCTCTATTTAAAATTGTATTTGTAATGTTGGCTTCAAACACTCTAAAGGGCATTTGGAGCTCCATGGATTGCATGAAACTGTACTGTGTAATGTAGTATATTTGCCAGCACCTCGTAAATTGTACAGTATTCATATATCCACAGTGTAGAGATACCTGGGATTCTTTTTGAAATTAAAAATTATTTTCTGCTCATTTCTCCTTGAATAGAATTCCCCACATTCCCAAGCATGGCTGAGTGAGTGACTGAGGACTGAATTCAACATTGATTTCCTCCACCAAACAGTGACCAGATACTTTGGAGAGCTTTGAAAAAGGAGAGAATCAGTGATTTGGGATCCTAAACAACGATAGGTAGATAAGGTAGGGTAGTCTGAGCAGCCAAAAGAAAATTAATATCAGGGCCCTGGGCACCTGGGGTCCGGAAATTTCCACAACCCAAGTAGAGTTGGCATTTGGATGTTTTCCAGAGTATAAAATTCTCAGCGCATTTCACTCAAGGCGGTTAGTGCTTTGTATTTTCCTCTTTGTGCTTCTAAAACTAAATGCAAAAAAAGAAAAAGAAAAAAAAAAGCTTTTCCACATTTGCAAGGAGCAGCTAAGAGGCAACAAGAGAGTTAAAAAAAAAAATTTTACACACCATTAAACTTCGAGTTCCTCATAGCACTGTGAGCCTTTATGACAGATGCTGAAAATATGTGCAGCCTGAATAGTGCCGGAGGATTGGGTCAAGTCCTCCATCATTTCACTCTTTTTTAAGTTTATTTTTTCAGGAGATGGACCTTAAAATGTCTTGTATTTCCCCTTCACCAAGTCTGTCCTTCCGACAGCACCTTGATTCCCCTGACAGCATCCTGTCAGCAAATATAAGTCAGTAGAAGCCATTTCTACCCAGCAGGTCCTATGACTCCTTCCAGATCTGAGCACCAGCAGGGCTGCATTCACTTTCCCTGGCTTAAAGGCATTCCCACTGGACTTGACTGTGAACTCAGAGTCCCAAGGAAAATTTATGTGGACGAGGGCTACAAAATCAAAACTGTTGAATATTCCCAGTATGTGATTACTTTTCCTACGGGCTCACAATGGAATGGGCCCAGGTCTCTGGGGAATCATGAAAATAAATGAAAAGCACACGATGCATCAGAGGTCGCTGGGTGGACTCTTGTGCTTTGTAAACCTTGGTGAATTAGAAGCAAAATCTTCATGCCTTTGGTGAACTGTCTATCCAACAGATCAGGATTCTCTGCCCAATTGTGATTTAATCGTACGCAACCAATATACCACTTTTTATATTTATTTAGATGCTACTGCATGCTGCAGTTTCCACATGGATGTCCTGATGTCACCACAGTGACTACTATACCCACTAGCCCGCCATTAGAAATAAACTTACCTCTTCTTCCAATTGCAGAAGAAACGAGGACATTTGGCAGTCGGATGATTTATATCTCATAGGCAGCTTCACATATTTTTGGAGTTATATCAGTGACTAAAACCACACAATAAATACCTCCAGATTCAGTGAACTCTTAATTTTTTTTTAAATACAAACCCTCAAATCTAAGAAATGTTTTGGTCATTTCCATAAAATACAATTGATTTTAATAACTAAATTAGCCCCAAAGAGAGCCTTAATGAGTACCACTGCTCGCCCTAAATGGAAAGAGTATCATTCTGAATTTTAAGATCTTATAAACATAAAGGTATCTTATTTAATTATTTTTCATGTTAATCATTTGCCTTGTATGTTTCAGCAGCCTGCCATTTCCATAGCAAATGCATTTCAGTAGTGAAACCATATTTTCCCCATTAGAAATTTTGTCTTAAAGCCTCAGCCATAAAAGAAAAGATAAGCATCTAATTGGAGAACCCTGGGAGTTTCAAGCTAGAATTTTTATCGCGCGGCTTATTGCCTTCTTTGGCTAAAAATGTCTGGATGTCTGCACACAAGAGCAGACTGCTCTCTGCTTGTCATGTTTTTAACTTTAATCTCTGCTATAAAAAAAAATGCATTGTTGGCCCCTTGAAAAGCTTCCATTGTCAAAGGGGAATATAATAACCTTTCCTGCTTAGAGGCCAGGTGTCCTGCAGTAACAAGCCGTGGTGATAGAACGGAGTGTTGTCTCTGTGGCTATGCCTTCGTGATATCGCTGGGTTACAGTCAAGATGCTAACAACCTTGGGATAGAGAATGGCTGAGCCAACCACACCATCTCACACAATGGAGCTGGGCTGTGGGGGAAACTGCTGGGATACTTGAGAAATACAGTAAGCTTGATCTCTCATGTGGGAAAATCCATGGTGTTTAATAGCTTCGAAAAGTGGCATGCTTTTGTCTCTGTATATAAAGTCCCCAGTAAATTCTTACATTACCACCATTATAAAATGCAGCAACGGAAACGTTGAGCTGTGCTATTTGATCCCCAGTGGCAAAGGTTAGGAAGAACCAAAATTCATAACGACTTCCAAGGAAATACTATTAGGGTGTAATTTAAAGAGGTTTTGTGGCCATAATTTTTAGTGTGGTGCAGAACGTGCTTTCGTGACATACACACCCCCACCAACACGGTAATGCTTCACAATGAAAATTGACAAGAATAAAAAAGATGAAAGGTCAGTAGGGAAATGAAGAGTATAATCATTTGCGCCAAGTGGCTCCGCCACACGAGTTCAAGAAAGGAGACCACATGTTGTTAGATACGATTCTCATGCGGAAGGTTCCATTCTCCATTCTGAAAGAACACTGTTTTCTGTGTAACTGTAATTTCACTGTATATCTTCAGCCTGTGATTTGAGGCTGAGACAAGCATTTCCATTTAATCATCATGGCTATTGCTCACCCGCAGTGGAAATTTATCTTGATGTAGAGCCCTGCTAGTCACTGACACATATATGAAAGTAGTAATCCAATTTTCCCCAGGTTCGGTCCTTAATTCATGGGTGGGCATTAACTGCACTGTGTGGCAGGGACAATCAATGAGGAAGTGAGCACAAACTCTCAGAAGGATACTGGCATGATAAAACTCATAGGGAAATTCTCTGCTACCCACTAATTTGAGTAGCAAGGTGTTAGGATAATTTAATTACCCAGCTTAATATAGGATTGGCCTAAATGCATTCATTTTCTATTAATTAAAATGCTATAATATATATTTAATGTTGAACAATAAGTATTCAATAAGTTTCATAAGTTTAAAGTACATATTTTAGGCCGGACACAGTGGCTCACACCTGTAATCCCAGCACTTTGGGAGGCTGAGGCAGGTGGATCACCTGAGGTTAGGAGTTTGAGAGCGATCTGGCCAACATGGTGAAATCCTGTCTCTACTAAAAATTCAAAAGTTAGCTGGGCCTGGTGGCATGCACCTGTAGTCCCAGCTACTCAGGAGGCTGAGGCAGGAGAATCTCCTGAACCTGGGAGATGGAGGTTGCAGTCAGCCGAGATCCCGTCACTGCACTCCAGCCTGGGCAACAGAGCAAGACTGTGTCTCAAAAAAAAAAAAAAAAAAAAAAAAAAAAAAATACACCTTATTTGATAGTCTAGAAGAGAGACCAACAAACCTTGTTTGCAAAGGACCAGATAATAAATATTTTGGGTTCCCCAGGCTTCTCTGTCTCAACTACTCAGCTTGGCCATTGTAGCACAAAGCCATCACAAACAATATGTAATCAAATGGTGTGGCTGTGTTCCAATAAAACTTTATTTACACAAACAGTCCTCAAGATGGATGGGCCTAAGTTGGCCATAGTTCTTCAACTCCTGGTCTAGAATAGCCCTGTCCAATAGAAATATAATGTGAGTCATATAGTTAACATTAAACTTTCTAGTAGCAGCCTTAAAAAATATTAAAAAGAAACAAGCAGAATTCATTTCGATAATATATGTTATTTAACCCAATATATCAAAAATGTTATCATTTGAACAAAGAATTGATAAAGAAATTATTAAGATTTTTATGTTCTTTATTTAGACTAAGTCTTTGGAATGCGATATGTATTTTACAATGACAGCACATTTCAATGTAGACTGGTCATGTTTCAAAGGGCTCAACAGCCACAAGGGCCAGTGGCTGCTATTTTGGACAGTGCAAGTTTAGAAGCTTTGCCACAATTCTCAACAGTTCCCTAATAAGAAGATGTTGTCCTCCGCTATTGCTGATTGATGAAATTAGAATTAGTGTTGTGAAGTGCTGAGTGGCATCCTTCTCTGGAACTGGAAGTTAGGACCCACTGCCTGGAAAGGCATGAGGTTCTCCTAGGCTAAGCTCAGAGGGCCACCAACTCGGGGAACACCCTGAGTGGGGCTCTGCTAACAGAATGACCATAACATCCCCTAATTCCAGAAGATGTCAAAGAGATCATTCTCAGGGATGTAGGTTTAAAGACAAGCTACTCTTCTCTCTTCAGCAAGGGGTGGGGCCTCTAGACCAGATTTCTTCTCAAAGCCAAGGAGAAGTGCTCCCTGCAAAAATCTCTCACAACTGCCTGCAAGATGGGAGCTGAACATTCTATTCCTAGGTGGAATAATTTCTTAGCTGCTAGACCTTCAGCCCTCCCCACCCAGGTTCCAGGAGTAGAAAGGGGAGCCCTGGGGAGGGGTGAAATATTCAGATGGACAGAGAGAGGGGGAACAGCTCCTGATAGGCTTGAAAGATGGATCCCACCTGTGCCTATCAGCACCTGAACTGGTGTTGCTGGGAATTAATTGGCATTAGAGTTGCAGGCTTACCCAGGGCAAAGGGCAAAGAGGCATGCTTATCGGAGTGACTGATGCTGTTAGAGCTGCAGGCTGCAGTCAAAAGATTGTAGTTAGCTGCCTGAGGTGGTCGTGAGGGCCACAGCCTTAACTTTGGGCTGCAGGGAGGGAGAGCTGTGAACAGACTTGGACAGTGCTGCCTCAGTGCATACAACTATATCTTCTCAGCTAACAAGAGACTGCTAAAATAAATGCTAGTGACAAAAGTCATGAAATTAGGTTGAATTGAATATTTGGAGAGCCCACTGTCCGGGCGGAAAGCAGTACACTGGTTAGCAGTTATTACAAAGAATAAGGCTGGGCGCAGTGGCTCACGCCTATAATCCCAGCACTTTGGGAGGCCGAGGTGGGCGGATCACCTGATGTCGGGAGTTCGAGACCAGCCTGACTCACACGGAGAAACCCTATCTCTACTAAAAATACAAAATTAGCCTTGCTTGGTGGCGCATGCCTATAATCCCAACTACTTGGGAAGGCTGAGACAGGAGAATCGCTTGAACCTGGGAGGCGGAGGTTGCAGTGAGCCGAGATCGCGCCATTGCACTCCAGCCTGGGCAACAAGAGCAAAACTCCGTCTCAAAAAAAAAAAAAAAAAAAAAAAGAATAAAATCATTTGATCTCTGTCCTATGGGTTAGGCCTCCTCCAATAACTTGGTCTCCACCAGGAGGGATTTTCACTCAATGGATGCAGGAAATTGGAAGTCTGCTATAATTATAAAGGCTTGAGAAACTGAAACCATTATGGAGAAACTTTTCCGTATAAGTGAAAGCTGTGACATCAAAGACAAGACAATTTGAGAACGCATTGCTGGTGAGAAAGAGAAAAGCAACCGCTGACATTGCGGAGCTGATGGGCCCTCACAGTTAGGCCTGGGTGTTCTGTTGAATGTGAATATTTTCACCAAGCATCAACCTCAAACAAGGCCACTCTGTGACGATAACGAAGCAAGACTCCTCCGTAATCATGTCTGAACTAAACAAAACAAGAGCATTCTTTGAGCCACAAAATATACAATATTTCCCTACCCCAGCTAATGCAAGTGACTGCTGCTTCTTTACCAATTACAGCTTTGGCCTTGTTCTAGTCCTTGTTCTAATCTTCCCTCCTCCTAGATAAGATTTACTGAGATACCCAATTATAGAATTACCACTGCTCCTTGAGATGATGTGATCCACAGCAAAGTCTCGCACCCTTACATCCTCCCCAAAGTCACCTAAGGTAAGCTCACATCTTATAAATGTGCCAGTGGTATCAGAAGATTCAGCATATTGGCAGACTCACAGCTAAGACTTATTACTGTGAAAGAATACACAGCAAAATCAGCAAAGGGAAAAGGTACACGGGGTGATTTTCGAAGGAAACCAGGCCCAAGCTCCCAGCAGAGTCGCATAAGATGTGCTTAATTCCTGCAGCATCAAGTTGTGACAATAGTGTGAAATACTGTTATCAGGGAAGGTCATTAGAGACTCAGTGCCTGTGTTTTATTGGGGGATGGCTCCACAGACTCTTTCTGCCTAGCACAAACCAAAATACCAGACTTCCAGAAGGACAGCAGGTGTTAGCATAGACCATATTGTTTGTACAGACACTTTAGGCACAGTGGGCTGCTCTTATGAGTTAGGGAATGGTGGGAACATTCCCCAAATCCAGCTTCCCAGACATGGGCCAAGGGCCAACCTAGCAAGCAGGGCTTTGAAAGGGTAGCAGTCTCAGGCTTGCTATGTTAGCTCTTTTCTGCACAGTAAGTCTTTTCTAGCACCCTCTTCCTTAAATGTTCCACTGTTCCCCAAGGTGTGTGTACTCCCTCGCTACAAGTAAGAAATTCGACTTGTTCAACTACAGATATGTTCTTAGAGGTCTTTGGCTGGAGGACACTGATGCTGTCCAGAATCAGTCCGCAAGGATATGTACCAGGAAAACCCTGAAATCAGTCCTAATCTGTCCAGTGGTATACCTAGAAGCCCTCCCGGAGTGGGACAGCAAACCCGACCAGTCAACAAGACCATGGGCAGCAGGTAGCATGATGTCAATGAATAAAGCAAAATGAGCCCACTCTATGGCTGTGAATATACACCACGAGCTGACAATCAATCAATATATACAAACATATACATACATATGTATGTACACACTGAGTACCTACTATGGATAGAACTTTGCAAAGGCTGGGATGGAGTGAGGATGGGGGCCTCAAGCTTTTTCCCTGTAGGGAGGGAAACAAGGCATCAGTATATAAGAAGATAAACAGTAAAAGATTTAAATGGTCACAATATACAAGATGCACATGGCAATGACTGCTAAATGAGGAATAGGGAAGCTGGATAATAAGTCCAGCTGTATGAGGAATAGGGAAGCTGGATAATAAGTCCAGAGCTGTATGCCTAGGATATATCATCTGCCTTGACCTTCGTAGCTATTTCCAGAGGCAGACATTGCATCCACTTCATCCTGGCTAACTGGGTGCCCACAAGGACAAATCACTTGCCCAAAGTCATACAGTAGGTGGCAGAGCTGGAATTTGATGCCAGAGCCATCCGACTGGAAATCCTGCACTCTGGGAATCTCCATCAGCTCTTTCCATTCTGCACCTCCTATCATGCCATGTCATAAGGGAAGTTGGTAATGGGAGCAGAGGTATGAACGGAGGAAAAAGCTAAGTCTTTGTGGAATAATGCCCCAGGCAACTCAAACTCAAGTCAGGGAACTTAAAGAGAAGAGGAATTTATGTGAAAGTTGCCGAGTGTTGCTTGCTGATAGACTCAATGGGAAGGCTGTAGACATAAGCCCAGAAAACTGGGGACTTAGGGGTGGGAACAATGGGGGCCTAGTTAGCTGAGAGCAAAGCCTGGTATTTCCGTGCCACTTATCTGATTTCCTTTAACCCCCTTCATATGCTCATCTCCTTGTCAGGGAGGGCCCCTCAACTCATGAGGCACAGACCAGGGTGCTGAGGGCTGACGGCAATGGAGCTGGAGCAATGGAGTGCAGTCACTGCCCTCAAGGGTGTTGCAAACTAACAGGGGAGCAGTAACCATGTAAGAACAATAACAAAGGCAGTAACCATGTAACAGTGCTCATAAAATGCTCATGGCAGTAACAAGAAAGGAGCAATTAGTCCCACAAGAGGAGCACAGAAGAGCTTGATGGAAGTGTCTATATTGCCTGAGAAATGCTCTATTTTCTCACCTCTTTGGGTCTTAATTCCCAAACCAGACTAAAAGCTATTCAAGCATAAAGAGTGTAATTTCTAATCGCTTCACAGAAAGGAATTCCTAGTATGGTGTGGGAATGTGTGTTGGTGCCAAGGGTAGACTACTTCAGTTTGATTAAAGCCCCCTTTCCCTGAGTGAGAGTGGGTCTGAGCATCCGGCCCAGCACAGCCACAGGAGTCAACTGTAATTGACACAAGACATAAAATATATTCTTCACGGCTAGCCTAGGCACATTACAGAAAAAATAAAAGTTTGCTGCTTTGAATTACTGGCATCTCACACATTTTTCTTAAAACTCAGATTAATAAAATGCGAAATCTTTCTCTTCAAGTTAACTATTATATTTTTATTGGCAATAGTAATGTCCTTCAGTAGTTTAACTGAATTTGGTGGAATTGTTTGATCTACGCCAAAAAACTAGGAACTTTGGCATGTAGCCTGTAAGATGATTTCATTAGCCCACTTTAATCATTTAAATCATCATGTCCCTGTTTTAAATTCTTTAACTTTGGGTTCATATAAAAAGTTTCTTTTGGAAACCAGATACTCTGTGCTGTTTCATGGAGTATTACTTTTACTGTTGTGAAAGTTAAAGTGATTCACAACCTGGAAAGTTAGCATCTCCCAAGTAGGATGGGGGTCGGAATCATTTGGAGGACTTTGACATGGTACATTTGTCGCCAGGAAATTCTGATTCTTCTGCTTCCGATGAGATCCCCTGCTAGAGTAAATCCCTGTTGCTTTGGGGGAGAGGGTAGTGTGGATATTCCTCAAAGAAAGGTGGGACTCTCTGTTTATTCAGATAGAGAACAGCTTGCAGCTGCGACAGAGTCTCCAGGTGTACACACCTTCTTGGAGTGCCTTCCCTGCGTTCCAGGTCTTGACCTTTCCTGAAGAAGCATGTCTGACGGGTGGTAAGAACATCATCTCATCCCAAAAGTGCCAACGACATGAAGGCAAAATCCTTACAATTTTAATAGACAATCTCCACATAGCCCATCCTTTCCTCATTCTGGCAACATCGTCCTGGTTCTGCCACCATAAATAAAATCGCAGCTTATTTTAATTTTCTTGATGAGAGTTGGGGCAACTCATAGCATATCAGCAGCTCATTTGCAAGCTATCTCTTTGGCTTTACCGGTCTTTTCCATTTTTTATTTTCATTAGCTTTGTTCTCAGAGATTTCCATTTCTCCATCTTGTCCTGAATGCTGGATGAACCTGTTCCTGTCCTAGAGCTTCTGTGTACCAACTATAACAGCTGATCCCAATAATCAATTCTTGTAGAGCAAGTGGGATTGGTCATCTAGGTCTCTTAATCACTGGTAAGCAATAATAATAGTTGCCCTCTAAATGCAAAATACATTATTTCCTATTGTTTCCAATACTTCAAAGACCATCTCTTATTATTAAGCCTGATCCTATAAGCATGAGGTCAGCATTAAATCCTAAATGTTTGTATATTTTGTGTTTTTTAATTTTTGGTTTTTGGATTCCCTATGTGATTATTGAATGTGGCCATCAGAGCGAATCAATCTTGGTCTAGCTCTAACTTTTTCTGGAAATAGTTGGCTTATTTACAGTTACTTATAGCTAGCCTTCTCTACAAGAGATAGGGGAAAAAGATATACATGATATTATATAAATAAGCACATGCTTAATAGAAGTATACAACGCCTTTTAAAATGAATACTGCCTCATATAATAAGATAGAATGAAACATTTCCTATTCTGATCATCCTTATTTTTTCATTATGATTTCCTTTTCCATGCTTTATATTAATTGTTCTCTTTTTTAGTATTCATCAAGGACTCAGACTTAACTTTCTAGTAAAAACAAATGTTTCATACCCACCTTATTTTTCCCTCCAGACAATCTCCACATAGCCCATTCCTTCTTCATTCTGGCAACATCGTCCCCGTTCTGCCACCATAAATAAAATCGCAGTTTATTTCAATTTTCTTGATGAGAAATGGGGCAACTCATAGCATATCAGCAGCTCATTTGCAAGCTATCTCTTTCATCCAGCATTCAGATATAAAATCCAATATTCACCCAAAAAAAGCTCTTTTCAAAAAAAAAAAAAAAAAAAAAAAAGGCCAGGCAGGGTGGCTCACTGCTGTAATCCCGGCAGTTTGGGAGGCCAAGGCAGGCAGATCGCTTGAGCCCAGGATTTCGAGACCATTCTGGGCAGCATGGTGAGATCCCATCTCTACAAAACTTAGCCAGGCATAGTGGCACGTGCCTGTAGTCCCAGCTACTCAGGAAGCTAAGGCAGGAGGATCACTTGAACCCTGGAAATGGAGACTGCAGTGAGCCATGATTGTGCAACTGCACTCCAGCCTAGGCAACAGAGTGAGACCCTGTCTTAAAAAAAAAAAAAAAAAAAAAAAAAAGCTCTTTTAACAGACAATAGGTTAGAAGCCTAAATCTGGGCTTTGGGAGCACATATTAAAGATTTCTACCTGTGTACTAGCAGTTGGCGTCCAGGTCACTTTAGTAACAGAACTGGAAATATTTTTCTTTTCTTTTTTTTTTTTTTCCAACGTGCAGGTTTGTTACATATGTATACATGTGCCATCTTGGTGTGCTGTACCCATTAACTCGTCATTTACATTAAGTATTTCTCCTAACGCTATCCCTCCCCCCCCATCCCCCACCCCAGGACAGGCCCCGGTGTGTGATGTTCCCCACCCTGTGTCCAAGTGTTCTCATTGTTCAATTCCCACCTTTGAGTGAGAACATGCAGTGTTTGGTTTTCTGTCCTTGCGATAGTTTGCTCAGAATGATGGTTTCCAGCTCCATCCATGTTTCTACAAAGGACATGAACTCATCCTTTTTTATGGCTGCGTAGTATTCCATGGTGTATATCTGCCACATTTTCTTAATCCAGTCTATCATTGATGGACATTTGGGTTGATTCTAAGTCTTTGCTATTGTGAATAGTGCTGCAATAAACATACGTGTGCGTGTGTCTTTATAGTAACATGATTTATAATCCTTTGGGTATATATCCAGTAATAGGATGGCTGGGTCAAATGGTATTTCTAGTTCTAGATCCTTGAGGAATCGCCATACTGTCTTCCACAATGGTTGAACTAGTTTACACTCCCACCAACAGTATAAAACTGTTCCTATTTCTCCACATCCTCTCCAGCACCCATCGTTTCCTGACTTTTGAATGATCGCCATTCTAACTGGTGTGAGATGGTATCTCATTGTGGTTTTGATTTGCATTTCTCTGATGGCCAGTGATGATGAGCATTTTTTCACGTGTCTGTTGGCTGCATAAATGGAAATAATTTTCTATTTAAGACCATGACTTTATATGGTTATTACCATTTCAATATTAATACTAATAAATCCTTTTACAACTTTTGCTTGCATCTAACAACTTAAACTTTTAACTCCTTTCTCAAACTGCAGTCATGTATTCCTTCTCTCTAGAATTCTCCACATGTCTTTTTGACTATCATTTTGTAATCACTTTTTTTTTTTTTTTTTAAAGAAACAGAGTCTTGCTCTGTCACCCAGGTTGGAGTGCAGTGGCCTGATCACAGCTCACTGAAGCCTTGAACTCCTGGTCCTATAAGCATGATCCTCCCACCTCAGCCTCTTAAGTAGCTAGGACTACAAGTGTATGCCACCACTCCTGGCTAATTTTCTTTTTGTAGAGACAAGATCTAGCTATGTTGCCCAGGCTGGTCTCAAACTCCTGGCCTCAAGTGATCCTCCCTCTCCAACCTCCCAAAACATTGGGACTGCAGGCATGAGCCACCATGCCTGGCCTATAATTACTCTTTCGACCTGTGTGTGTCTGTTGGGAGTTATAATATCTACTTCACTGGGTTGTTTGAAGGACTCAATGAGATGATGTAAGTGAAATATTTTTGGTAAACTGCATTTTTTCATTTAGCATACTGATGTATAAAACTAGTCAGATGGATTTCCTAAGAGTAACACTGGGAAGAAGACATATTCCAGTTGAAGTGAAATAGTTTTTGATCTACTCATAGCCAGTCCTATATGTAATCACTTTTCTCCCTGCTTATATGTATGTATCAAACCTCATTACATTAAATTATGTAATGAGAAATGAAACCTGGACTGTTGAAATATACTTTAATAGCACATTTTTTTTTAAAACAAAGCAAGTTCTCTGTTTTTGTGACAAGTGAACCAAATGAACTCTGAAGCCATTTTCAGTCTTAGCCATCTATGATTCTAGGGTTGCGGATTTGCATATTTTCCAAGAGGCAAATATTTTTATACTTGAAAATATATTTTCATGAGGATCCCACAAGGAAAGTGAGAAGCAAAAGGTAGAAGTGTAAGAAATCCAGAGGACTTCTTAGAAAGAAGAGAGGAGAGGCCTTGTCTAGGTTCACATAGAACAATGAGACAACACATTAAAGCTTCCTTTAGCCTGGATTTTATTTGAGAATATTTTAACCCTGTTTTAAGAAGATAACTGAATCAATGTAACACATCATATTAAAAAAATGAAAAAAAACTACATGATTATCTTAATTGATGCAGAAAAATAATGTGATAAAATTCAACACACTTTTATCATAAGAATGTTCAACAAAGTAGAAGGAGAAGGAAACTACTTTAACATAATAAAGGCCATATATTAAACACGCACAGCTAATATCACACTCAATGGTGAAAGACTGAAAACTTTTCCTTTAGGATGAGAAACAAGGTAAGGATGCTAGCTTTTGCCCCTTCTATTTAACACACGACTGAAAGTCCTAGTCCGGGCAATTAGGCAAGAAAAAGGAATAATAGGCATCTAATTTGGAAAGCAAGAAGTAAAATTATCTCTGTTCACAAATGACATGATCTTGTATATAGAAAACCCTAAAGATTCCACACACACAAAATCAGCACACAAAAAACCAGTTGTGTTTCTATACACTAACAATGAACAATCCAAAATGCAAATGAAGAAAACAATTCTATTTACATTAGCATAAAAATAACAAAATACTTAGGAATAAACTGAACTAAGGAAGTAAAAAACTTCTCCACTAAAAACTACAAAACATTGGGCCAGGCGCGGTGGCTCACGCCTGTAATCCCAGCACTTTGGGAGGCCGAGGTGGGTGGATCACAAGGTCAGGAGATCGAGACCATCCTGGCTAACATGGTGAAACCCCGTCTCTACTAAAAAATACAAAAAAAAAATTAGCCAGGCGTGGTGGCGGGCACCTGTAGTCCCAGCTACTCGGGAGGCTGAGGCAGGAGAATGGCATGAACCCAGGAGGCGGAGCTTGCAGTGAGCCGAGATCGTGCCACTGCACTCCAGCCTGGGCGACAGAGCAAGACTCTGTCAAAAAGAACAAACAAACAAAAAAACTACAAAACATTGCAGAAAGAAATTAGAGAGGCCACAGATACGTGAAAAAACATCCCACGTTTCTGGATTGGAAGACAATATTGTTAAGATGCTCTCCCCAAAATGACCACATATTCAATGCAAATACTATTGAGATCCTAACAAATTTTTTGCAGAAATAGAAAAATTCACAGTAAAATTAATATGGAATCTCAAGGAATTCTGGATAGTCAAAACAACTTTGTTCAAGAACAAAGTTGGAGGTCTCACACTTCCTGATTTCAAAACTTATTGCAAAACTGCAGTAATCAAAACAGAGTGGTACTCACATAAAGACAGACATATAGGCTAATGGAATAGAATAGAGATCCCAGAAATATAAACCCTTATATATGTGGTCAAGTGATTTCCAACAAGGGTGCCAAGACCATTTAATGGAGAAAGGAGAGTCTTTTCAACAAACAGTTTTGGGAAAACTGGATATTCACATTCAAAAAGATTAAATTGGACCCTTATCTTATACCATATACAAAAATTAACTAAAAATAGATAAAATATCTGTAAACATAAGAGCTAAAACTATAAAACTCTTAGAAGAAAACACAGGGGAAAAGCTCCTTGACATTAAGTTTGGCAATGATTTCTCGAATATGACACCAAAAACACAGGCAACAAAAGAAGAAAACCCATAATTTGGACCACAGAAAAATTTGAAAACTTTTGCCCATCAAAGGGCACTATCAACAGAGTGAAAAGGCAACCCATAGAATGGGAGAAAATATTTGCATATCATATATCTGATAAGGGGTTGATATCCAGAATATATTCAGAACTCCTACAAGTAAAACAACTAAAAACAAACACAACCCAGTTTAAAAATGGGTGATTTTGTTTGGATTTGTGCTCCTGTCTAAATCTCATGTGGAATTATAATCCCAAATGTTGGAGGTGGGGCCTGGTGGGAGGTGATTGGATGGGGGTGGATCCACCATGAATGGTTTAGAACCTTCTCTTTGGTGCTGTTCTCGTGATAGAGTTCTCCTGAGATCTGTGGTTTACACGTGTGTGGCACCTCCTCACTCTCTCTCTTCCTCCTGTTCCCACCATGTGAAGTGCCAACTACCCCTTTACCTTCTGCCATCATTGTAAGTTTCCTAAGGCCTCCCCAGAAGCCTAGCAGATGCCAGCATCATGCTTCCTGTACAGCCTGAGGAACCATGAGCCAATTAAATCTCTTTTCTTTATAAATTACCCAGTCTCAGGTATTTCTTTATAGCAATGTGAGAATGGCCTAATACAATGGGCAAAGGACTTGAATAGACAGTTCTCAAAAGAAGATATATAAATGCCAATAAACACATGAAAAAAGATTCAACATCATTAATAATTAGGGAAATGCAAATCAAAACCACAATGAGATACCATGTCATACCCATTAGGATGACTATTATTTAAAAAGAAGAAGAAAAACAGAAAATAACAAGTGTGGAGAAATTGGAATGTGGAGAAATTGGATGTGGAGAAATTGGAACCCTTGTGCACTGCTGATAGAAATGTAAAATGATGCAGCTGCTGTGGAAATCAGTATGGTAGATCCTTAAAAACCAAAAATAGAATTACCATATATTCCAGAAGTCCACTTCTAAGTATATACACAAAAGAATTGAAAGCAGACTTGAATAAATATTTGTACACTTGTGTTTATAGCAGCAATATTCGCAATAGCCACAAGGTGGGAGCAGCTCAAGTGAATAGGTAAACAAAATATGGTATATATACTCAATGAAATATTATTCGGCCTTAAAAAGAAAGGAAATTCTGGCACATGCTACATATAGATGAACCTTGAAGACATTATGCTAAGTGAAATAAGCCACTCACAAAAGGACAAATATTGTATAATTCCACTTACATGAGTTACTGAGAATCATTAAATCCATAAACACAGAAAGTAGAATGGTGGTTATCAGGGACTAGAGGGAAGGGAGAATGGAAAGTTTCAGTTTGGAAAGCTGAAAAATGTTCTGGAGATGGATGGTGGTGATGATTACGCAAAAAACGTGAATGTACTTAAAGCCACTGAACTATATGACTAAAAAGTTGTCAAAATGGTAAATTTTATGCTATGTATATTTTACCACAATAAAAAAATGGAATTAAAAATTTCTACTTTTTGAGATGCCCTTGAAATATTAACCAGTATGTGAAAATACTTACTATAGTGTTCTTATTTCATACACATCTTGACCAAATGCAGAAATCTACACAACTTCAAGAGGCCAAATTCGTTCTGTAAATTTGAAAAACCATTTGATCAAGGTTTCTTAAGCTGGGATTCAGGCAGGTCTTGAAATCCTTGCAACTTGATGCATATTTTAAGCATGTAGATCTGTTTTTTTTTCCCTGGAGTCCATGGTTTAATTCAGATTTTCAAAGGATTAGGACACCATAACATTTAAGGATGCTTCAAAGCATTGGAACCTGTAGCTCTGACTAAAATGTAATCACTGAACTGACAGCAGGGCTGACATTGAGGTGAGGAATCAGGTGAGGAAGAGAAGACAAAAGCAGACCCAGGGTAGGACAAGCTAACACGACGTCTCCTGGTTCCTATGCTGGTATTCAGTCCCATTCTCAAAGCTCTGCTTCACATGGAAAAGCAAACACATACCCTGTCTTCATACTTAACCCATGTGTATGTGATTATGATATATTCACTGGGAAAAGACTCTCATTGTTTTAGTTTTTATTCCCTTTGCCTGATTATAATTAGTTTTATTATTTAGTGGTTGTGGAACAGATTTTTCACATTGCTGCTGTATAAAAAAGGAAGAATCAAACTCTTAATTGTAAAAATGTCTTGATATTAGCTTGGGAGTCTTTGGTAATGGCTTTCAAACTGTCTTCTAATAAGATTGTGATAAGGTATTTCAGGAGTCTACAGGAAGGAAGGAGAGGCCAAGCTAGGACTCCAGACTCCTAACCTCACTTCAAGCAAAGTTTTGCTTCTATGTCTTACACACACATGCACACAACATACCTATTTCACTGTAAAATATTATGAACATTTCTGAATTATACAGTCTCCATCAAAAATCAAGTTTGTATCAGTCAGCAAATGCTAGATTATGCTACAGTAACAAACAGCCTCCAAATGTCAGTGCTTCACCCAACAAAACTTTCATTCTCATTCATATTACATGTTCAAAATAAGTTTGCAAGGGTGTGCTCTCGTTGCAGTCACTCAAGAAATCAGGCTGATGGAAGATCCATTTGGACAGGCAGGCAAGGGTAAACGTTAAGTTACACACTGACTCAAAGCATCTCCTCACTTTTTTTAAAACCAATGCAAATCATCTGTCTATACCTACCTTCAGAGAAGTCAGAGGAGTGAAATCCTATGGCATGCCAGGAAAGAAGGGAATTCAAAATTTCTAATATTAGAAATAACTTTCATAATATTTGGCACTAACAACTTCCATAATATTTGCATTACTTAAGCCACAATCATGCGAGATATGTTGTATAAAAAGATTAATAGGAGGCTACTCCAAGTTCTGTTTGGGATGATCTAATCTCAAAGGATGAAGAAAGTCTGTATCAGCAATTTTCCTACAAAGTATTATTTTGATTCTCTTTTTTGGAAGAAGAGAGGTTAAGAAGTCAAAGTAATCATATTTAAGATTCGGGCAGTGAGTGTGTTTTGGCAGTAAAGTGTATCCCACATCAGTGATAAATTTGTACCAGTCAGTATAAGCTAGTCAGAAGACTGCTCTGATTTGCTGGTTTTGTTTCCCTGAGTTAGATAAAGCAGCTGAGCCACAGTAAATAGACTCATCCTTCCACCCACTGCCTGGCCCGAAGGGAAAATAAACCAAGGAGAGGACAGAATCTGGAGCTGTGGAAGGGAGGGGCCAGTGAAAAACTCCCTACCCTCTTTGGAATAGATAGGGGGTGGGGATGGGGCATGGAGAGCAAGGAAAGGTCTGAAGCCAATGCAACTGGAATTGATGTGTCACATCCACTATATTCACATGTTCTCCTAAGACCCAGTTCTTCTCTGCTTTTCTCGCACAGGAAAGATGAGGACAGACCCTCATAACCCAATTATGGAATACATGAGGGGATTAGTACCACACCACTCTAAGCCACATTCTAAAGGAAAGAGAAGTTCATGTGTTAAAGAGTCCTATCAGGCAGGCAAAGTGGGAGCCAAGTAATTGGTGTTTTCTCTGTCTCTGCTCCACTTTTAAGTGCTTTGTATGCTGTTCGCATAATTTGGTGGAAACATGACACATTGGGTGATCTTGGGAGTATTTAATAGGCTGACTTTAAATTACTTAAGCTAGTACAAAACTATTATGCAAAATAACCAACATTCATTCATCCATTCATTCAATGCATATCCATTGAGTCAGCACTAGCACTTAAACATGGTGGGCTGAATGCAATTATTAGCCACTGCTCCTTCCTGTTGGAGGAATCCTTAAATAGGACAGCTCTCTCTCCCTGCTGCCTCCTCCCTAAAAAATTATATTATAGACTACATTTCTACAACTTGAAAATGATAGACTCCACTTCCCATTAAAGACAGTGAATTAGAATACACATGTGTACTCTTACCTTTCCTGAAATCCCTTACTTAACTCCCATGACTGTAAAGACATTTGCAAAACAAAAGGCAGAAATCCAGGACAACAAAGAAAAAGAGAGGAGATAATAAGAACAAAATTTCAGCAGCTGGTGAGCAGATGGATATGCTAATTGATTTAGCAGGCCCAAGAAAGCAGGAACCTCAATCAGCAATGGAGAAAGCCAAGGAAAAACCTAGTATTATGGAAACCCCAGCAGCTCAGGAATTGATTGGCCCAGGTACTCTGTGGTGGGGACGGGGGGAGTGCACATGGGGATCTAACAATAGAAGGGTTAGTGGAATATTTATTGAAGAAACAGTTAAGTCTCCAGGTCCTCTGAGCAACTAAAGATCTAATGTCCACCAAACCCAGAAGAGAAACAGATGTTTATTCTTAGGAAAGGGACAAACAGAGAGCCTATCGTCTTGGAAACACACGGTGGAGTTAGGGCACTGCTTCACCCAGGGTGAGTTTGCCCCACAGGGAACATTTGCCAATGTCTGGAGACATTTTTGTCTGTCACAACTGGGGTAATGAATGCTACTGGCATCTAGTGGGTAGGGGCCAGGGATATTGGTAGCATTCTAATGATCCACAGCACAGCCACACACAACTGTCATGCTGTCCAAAAGGTCAGTAGTGCTAAGGTTCAGAAACTCTAGGTTAGGGAGAGGATTCCATATTGAAAAGAGTGAAATTAATAAATACATGTCTTATACATACTGAGACACCAACACTACTTTTGCCAGCTTCCTCCACTCAGCTCCCACAATGCTGGTACCTTAGCATACTTCTACCAGATAGGAGGGTGGGAGTCCTCTCAGAGGAATCCTACCAGCTTGAGAGAAATACATCTAAGAGACTGACATCAGAAGGTTCCCAATGAAACAGGCCAACCATATCTCTCTAGAGGGAAGCCCACAGAAAACCACTCCACCCATGTGTTCAGAGCTTCCTGTCAGTTTTAGTGCCCCATTCTTACACACAAGCACTCAAGGATTGCCAAACGTGTGAGGGAGGTGATATGTAATATAAAAGAGAACTTTACGAAAGCAATTTGGAGCAAAAAGATGCTATGCAAGAAGAAAAGTTCAAAAGATATTAATATCCTTGGAGAAATAACAGATGATATCACATGCATGAAATAAGGACAGATGCTGTGAAAAAGGGAACACTTGGAGAATAAAAATAACAGCCATTAGGAATTAAAAATGTAATAGCAGAAATGAAAGACTTGATGTATTGGAAGGCTAGTTGAGGAAATCTGTCATGAGGTAGCCTTGAAAGATAAAGATAAGGAAAATAGGAGAAGAAAAAAAATATTTTTTAAGGGAGAGGACAGTCCAGAGACACAAAATTCAAAAAATAGGGGTTGCAAAGTATAGAGCAGTTAAAACAGGGAGTTGGAAATTATCAAGTAAGTAATCCAAGAAAATTTCCCAGAAATGAGAGGCATGGTTTTTCAATTTGAAAGCGTTCCCCACAGTTCATCTAGTACAACGCTTGACCACAGATACACACACAGATATCTCATCATGAAATGCAAGACCATTAAGCACCAAGAGAAGATCATCGGCCGGGTGCAGTGGCTCATGCCTGTAATCCCAGCATTTTGGGAGGCCGAGGCGGGTGGATCACGAGGTCAAGAGATCGAGACCATCCTGGCCAACATGGTGAAACCTCATCTCCACTAAAACTACAAAAATTAGCTGGGCGTGGTGGTGCGTACTTATAGTCCCAGCTACTCGGGAGGCTGAGGCAGGAGAATTGCTTGAACCCAGGAGGCGGTGGAGGTTGCAGTGAGCCGAGCTGGTGCCACTGCACTCCAGCCTGGGGACAGAATGAAACTCCATCTCAAAAAACAAAAAAAGAGAAGATCATCAACGTATTCAGAGTGAAGGTGTGAGGGGGGAACAATTCCATTCAAAGGATCAGGAATCAGAATGGCATTGGATGTTTCAATAGCAACAGCAGAGCTAAAAGAAACTAAAGTAATGCCTTCAAATTTCTGAAGGAAATGACAGCCAGCATGGCACTCCATACCAAGATAAAGCTATGGATAAATAGCAAAGACATTTTCAGCTATGTGATGTTTCAAAAAATTTACAACCCATGCACTTATTCCCAGGAATCAATCAGGGGATGCACTCTACCTAACAAAGAGTAAATGGGAAAGAAGGAGAGGAAATAGGAGATCCAGGGCCAGGGGCTGAGAAAATCACAACAACATTGAGGAAGGGATACATCAGGGTGGTGGAGGGACAAAGCTGGCTGAAGTTTGGGAGAGATTTTCCCAAGAAGATGAAACGGATAGAACTCCCAATGTGTTTGAATATGATGAGAAGAGAGATAGGTAGCCAGGGTAGTGTTTGAGAACACATCTGATATGTGCATAGAAAACTAAGCCAACTAGGAAAACAAAAAGACTATTTCCATCTCCAGAGAGAATGAACAGTTGGGCAGGCTCGACTGTCAACAGCATTGCCTTCTCACGATCATACAGTCTGAATGGTGATCTGACCATAGTTACAGAATGACTATATTTCGAGGATGGGAGGACAGGAGGTATGGGTGTGGGCGGTGGGGGAAGTGAGGTGGTGACATGAAGAGAGCTCTATCCTCAATCTTCAAAATGGGAAGCTGATGGATAATGCACAAAGGGGAAAATTAGGAAGTGGTGATATAAGCATGTTACCTAGAAGCATGAAGATGGATTTCAAAATAGTCAGTTAAGGGAGTGGCCTGTGGGCAATAGAAAACAAGCTGTGGAGAGATGGGGAGGGGTGTGCTGCTTTTCAAATCAAGCCTGTGGAACCATACAACTGTCTAAACTGTGTGCCTGCATGGCTGGCGAAAAATAGTAACTACATTGCTAAAGAAAGGCTACTGAGTGTGTGTTTTATGCCAGATCCTGTGCTATTTGGAGAATCCAATAATTAATAACACATAGTCATTAAACTCAAGTTTACATCACAGGGGAGGTAAGACACACAAATAAATAGCCGTGTGTGAAGAGGAATCCTAAAGGAAAGGGAAACCACTTCCTATTTGGATGGGAGGTTGAGTGCTAGCAGTAGCAGCTTTGTGGAGGAGGTGCATTCGCCCATGTCGGGATTATAGTGACCAAGCTGAATGATCACCTAAAAGCATTCAGTATGGCAGTTTGAATTGAGTTTGTGGGTTTGTGGCTGAGTTCGTGGTTTTCAAACTGGCCATCAGGAAACCAAGAAATAAATGCTGCAGGAGAATCAACAAACCTCCTAGTCTAAACCTTGACCTCTGCAGATCAAAGGTGAAGGCAGGTCACACTTCTGCCTGCTTCATTTTATACATAGAAGATTCTAATCCTAAACCGCTGCCAATCACAGAATCAACACAAACACTAAATTATCTAAATACACCAAGGACTTTTTCTCTCTGAAGTGTTGTGTTTTTTTGTTGTTGCTGCTTGTTTGTTTGCTTCTGGTAAATCATTTTTTCTGAAATCATCCATTTCCCTGAAAATCATATTTCATCAAATTCACAGTTGTCTTTTTCTATAGATTCCAGGTAAGAGGAGGACTTACCAAAATTCTGAAGGCTGGTTATTGCTCTCCTTTTATAAATTGACACTGAAATTATGCATAACGGAAAATTGATAGGAACAAAAGCTAAAAACAAATAGCTTTCCTTTCTATGTTTTGTCAAAATAAATATGTGCCTTATTCCATATTATAAAAATCACGAGCATTAGAATAAACCTCCAACACTATGGAAGAACACGAAATAGGTCAAAATATAGAAAAGCTTATAAACTACCTCCTAGAAACCAACGAGAACTGGTAACACATGATGTACTATTCCAGGCACTTTTATATGCATGTGAGTATATTTTTAAAACAAAGCTGGGTTCATTTAACATATTCTGTTCAGAGACTTGCTTCTTTCATACAGCGAATGTTTTTTCCTGTCAATTTAGCCCTGGTTTCTCAATGCAGAAAATATGTAAAAGGCAGAATTTTCCTAAGTGATTGAATTTTTAAATTTCCCTCTTATTTATCTGATTGCTGTAGAGTTGCTCGATCTTCTGCTCCACAAAAAGTAGAAAGGTGGTGTAATGGCAAAGTTACTTAGCTGAAAATCAAGTAACTTCAGGTTTAACTCTGGCTTCGTTTGCTTCTTTGAAGCAATCAGAAAGATTGGAAGAAATTGTCTATAAGATAAGTTTTGGAAGGGGAAGAGCCCAGCCTTGGAGTCAGGGGTTTAGATCTTCAGCTCTCCTGTTACTAGTCGAGTGAACCTGTGCCAGTCACTTAACTATGTGCCAAAGTTCTCCTAAGCATAAAGTGACTGGAGTGAATTTACTTTAACCAGCTGTCGTATGGGAATTTCCCTGTCTGGAACTTTGGCTGGGACCCAAAGCTAAAGACAATAGATGACACTAGACTCTCCATGAAAGATTTGCTAAGTGACTTGAAATTGACTCTGTGACCCTGGCTTATCACTTACTAGCTGTCTGTATACGAGGGGAGCCCAGGCACAGAGGAAAGAGGTTGGCATGAACAGAGGAAAGAACAGTCGTGAGTTTGTTCTCCTCCTTTTCAGGAGAGTGTTGAGTGCTTCCTCCACCTCCTGCAGGGGTACAAGGCAGCCTCAGGGACCTCTGATCCTCCCCGTGTCCCAGCATTGGGCCATAGAGACTGCGGCCTGACTCTTGCCTGAGCAAGTTTAAAGATGAAGTACTGGCTGCTCTTACCAATGATGGCCAAGAGAAGTCAGAAGCTGGGATCGTCACAGCCCACACCACCAAAGCTTGCCAGGTAAAGGGGCTGACTTTGTCTGAGGCTAAGAGAGTAATGCTGAAGGTGGCTGGGCTAGTGTGACCTGCCCGAAGACATGCCTGCCAGAGCCAGGTGACCCCAACACAAAATAGTCACGAGGGACACATGGTCAGAGGGAAGCTAGAGAGAGCACGGCTGGAGTTGGGAAGCTGAGAAGATTCTGATGTCCCACAGGAGTCTGATCTCTCACATCCCACAGGAGCATCCTACATGAGAAAGAGCCAGCTTTTGGACAGCTGCCCCAAAGGGGCCCACACCCCAGCCTGTTTTTACAGCACAAGACAAGTAGAAAGCTTTGCTCCCTGATGTCTCCTCCCTCATACAGCTGGCCGCTGTGGAGGAGGCAGAAGCTGCAGGCTGCCAGAGAGGAGAAAGGTGGAAGACGGAAATGAGGAAAACAGACCCTGCCCTTTGCTTCACTGAGGTTTCCACAAGATGCAGCTAAGCAATGGGAAAGCCGAGAACCTTTGAATTGCATTTAATATAAAAATATCAGTGTAGATTGGACTGGACTTATTAACAGCTAAAAACGAGACATTTCTAATGCCCAGGAGAAACAACAACAACAAAAAATAGGGGCTTGTTGAAGATCCGGTGGGACAAGGATGGGAAAAATAGACCCACCACAGTAGATCTGAGGGACCTGATGGGAGGAAAATGGAATCGTTTCCTTATGAAACCCTACACTATTCAGCTCAGCACAGCTCAAACTTTAATGTGCCCATGCATCATCTGGGTCCTGTTCAAATTCAGATTCGATTCAGGAGGTCTGAGATTCTGCATTACTTTTTCTCTTTTCTTTTCTTTCTTTCTTCTTTCTTTTCTTTTCTTTCTTTCTCTCTCTTTCTTTCTTCTCTCTTTTTTTTTTTTTTTTTTTGACATTCTGTCATCCAGGCTGGAGTGCAGTGGCACCATCTCGGCTCACTGCAACTTCTGCCTCCCCGGTTCAAGCAATTCTCGTGCCTCAGCCCCCTAAGTAGCTGGGACTACAGGTGCACACCACCATGCCCAGCTAATTTTTGTACAGTTAGTAGAGATGGGGTTTCGCCTTGTCGGCCAGGCTGGTCTCAAACTCCTGACCTCAAGGGATCCACCCGCCTCGGCCTCCCAAAATGCTGGGATTACAGGTGTGAGCCACCATGCCCAGTTTGGGTTTCTGCATTTCTAAGAAGCTCCCAGGTGATGCTAGAACAACTGGTCCATGGAGCACCCTTTGAATAGCAAGAGTCTAGACCACAGGTCAGCAAACTCCAGCCCACAGACTAAATCTGGGCCACTGTCTGTTTTTACAAATAAAATTTTATTGGAACGCAGCCTCGCTTAATTCTTTTATGTATCATCAATGGTTGCTTTCATGCTGCAATGCAGATTTGAGCAGTGACAACAGAGACTGTGAAACCCATAAAGCTGAAAATATGTACAACCTGAGCCTTTACAGAAAAAGTTTGCCAACTCTCAGACTAGACCATTAGGTAACTCATTTACATTATCACAGTTTATTGAGCATCCGATGTGGTGGTGGTATTTTGAAACCCATATAAAGAGCCTCACACTTTTTGCATGATAAGGTTCTGCAATCCCAAACAAGTGTGGCCCAACAATGATATTCTCCGCCTGTCTTCTCTTATTAGTAACTTCCGTTCCTAGCTTGCATTCTAAGTCAATCATTTAGGAAACAAAGACTCCTTTACTGCTCTGTGGAGACTCAGAGGGGTCTTGTTTTTCCATTGGGCTCAGTGTAACATATATCAGTCATGGGCGGTCATGGGCTCCCACACCCAAGGTCGTCCTGGGAACTGCTCCTTTTTCAGAAGAAGCAATACTCTTCCTTTCTTTACTTCAGGTTGAAACTCTCTTTTCAAAACACCAGAACCTTTACCAGGCAGTTCCCCAGGAGTCTGTCCACATAATTTCTTTGCTTTAGGGTCTCCCTTCCCTATCCCGAAGGCCAAGGCAGGGACCCTATGGAAGCTCCTGTCTTGTCTCTTCTTTGGTCCTTTGTTGTTTCTGAAATAAGATCCTTGGATGTTCACACATCCTTAACATCTCCACCTGCCACCAAACTGCTGCTTCTCTGGCCTAACACCTCTTTTAAGTCACCATCCTTTCAACAAGTATTAACGGAGCAGGTACTGTATGCCGGGCATTATCCTGAGTGCTGGAGTTTCTGCAATGAACAACACGAAGCACTTAGACCTGCCTTCGGTGACCTTCCAGTTTCTGGGTTTATTTAATAGTCTCAGAGACCACTTGGGGTTCCAATGACTTTCTCCATAAGATATTTAAATGAAAGTGCCTTTTATTTATTCCAGCTCCACATCAGCTGATCTGGGGTCCTCTAAATTCACATATGATTTTGGGAGAGGGGTGCTTCTTAGAATGCTACAAAAGAGTATGCCAAACTTGGGAAGACTTATGATGCTAACAATGTGACTTAGACAACAAACCAAGAGATAGAAGATAAGAATCTAAATACAAATACTAGAGAAAAGTAAACATTTGCAATGTTCAGAATGACAGTTGTGTCAAAGTGGAAGGGAGCCCTCCCTGTGAAACATGACTAATGGTCTCTGCAGTTGACACCTTCTCATTATTATATCCAATAGACATGTCCTTCCCAGGGATTGGCAAATTCTCCAGTCTCTTAACATATTAAGGAGTGAATTTTCAAAGACATATAGAAGGTGTCAACCACAGGCTCCAATGATTTGAAAGGCTTGAATTTGATCAAAGCCAGGTTGGTATGATTTCAATTGGAGTTTTCTAAATGATACCCCAGTGTTCATATGCCTGGATATGGTGTATGGACCATATGGTATATGCCATTTACGTGGTATATGAATCACACGGCATATACCTTATATACCACTTCATTCTGCAGATATGAACATTCTGATATCACTAAGTGACAGGCTAGAAAGATATCCATGCCTCTAGGACATCATCATGTTCTTTCCCCAGTCTGCCCCTGCTGAAGCCCAGAGGGACTCTACATTGTCCTGATGCTAACAGCATTATCATGCATATCTTCTGGCCATGCTCTTTTATGTATCCATGTTTTCAGATGCTCTGCCCACCCGCCTTTATTTTTTAGTGTCTGGGGGTGCTCCAAATGTGCTCATAATTCTGTTTTATAGTAGTTAGAAATAAGAGACAGAGCTCCACTGACTTGCCCTGAGTCAGACATCAAAGCTGATACTCAATTAGAACGCAGGTCTCCAGGGTGTTTTGTTAAGCTCTTCCCTTTATTAAATATTACACACAATAAATTTTCTAGGCAGCACCATTCCGGGAATGTACAGTATACATTATCCAGCACCCAGTGGAGTTAACTTTGCCACAGATGCCTTAAGACTCATTTCTGCATTTGCTTCCCTGTTGGTCGGTTTTTAGAAGAAACATTAAGCTTTTCACCCATGTAAGGCAGAGTACATCATTTCCCAAAAATGGTCTTTGGATGTGCTTGCTCCTTTTCCACGTTTCCCATCTTAGAGGTGATTCTTTTACAGCGTCTCTCAGCCCACTGGAAACAACAGAATAAATTGTCCAAATATAGAAACCTCTTATCTAAATAAGTAAACAAATTGTTTTGCTTCCAAAGCCTTTGACTTTCTATGGGCCAGTTTAGTTAATAATAAAAACACATGAAATGTATTTAGTGCTTACCCTTTAACAAGCCACGTTAGCCACTTTACATGAATTTCTTTGCACCTCACAACCACCATTCAAAGAGGCTATTATTATCATGATTCACACTTTACAAATAAGAAGCTGATGTTTGTTTGCTTTTTGTTTTGTTTTTATTATACTTTAAGTTTTAGGGTACATGTGCACAACGTGCAGGTTTGTTACATATGTATACATGTGCCATGTTGGTGTGCTGCACCCATTAACTCGTCATTTAACATTAGGTATATCTCCTAATGCTATCCCTCCCCCCTACCCCCACCCCATAAGGAAGCTGATGTTTTGAGAGGGCAACTAATTACCAAATGTGGTGGGGTCAGGATTTGAACACATAGAGTCAACTCCAGGAAGTCTGGCAGCAAAGCTGTGCCTCGCGGCCACCTCTGTATCACCTTCTCAGGTTAACACCAAGTCCATGTTTTGAAGTTATTTTCAAGGACTGCTCCAATTATCTATTGCTGCATGAAAAACCACTCCAATATTTAGTGGGTTTAAAAGCATGCATTATTATCCCTGTGGTTCTGTGGATGGACTAGGTTCAGCTGAAGGTTCTTGCTCAGAGTCTCAGATGGTAGTTGTCTGGTAATCTTGAGGCTGGGGTCACCTGAAGCCTTTGCACTCACATGTGTGTTGTCTGGGATGGCTGGGATTGCTGGGGTTGGTCAGGCATCTCTCTCCATGCAGTTTCCCCATGTGGCTAGCTTGGGCTTCCTCACATGGTGGCACTCTTCCCTCAGAGCAAGAGTTTTAAGACAACTTGGCAAGGCTTCTTGTGTTCTAGCCTTGGAAATTCCAGAATATCAATTCCATCACATTAAGTTGAAATGTTCCCTTTTGACTATTTTCTTTTATTTTGGAAAAAATAACTTTTTCAAAAATTTGGGTTTTCCTTTTTTTTCTAATGGAAAAGAAATAGAATCCAGCTCTGAAGAGAGATTACATTTGTAATTGTTACATTTGTAAATGTAGTAATATAGGAAAAAACAAAGTGTTCTTCCCTCTCTCCACTCTCACATAGTTACTCAGCACTTCTGACATCAGAAGTATGGGGTTTTTTTACCCCACACTCAAAGCAATTTTTCAGCCAAATCTCCAATGGACACCAGTTAGGTATCCTCTAATTTGATTCAATTTTGACATGATCTACCTAGAGATAGCATCAGATCCCACAGTCCCACAAGATTGTCCCCCACTTCAGATGCCAGTAGCACACACAGGTTGTAGCCTGGACTTCTGACCTGCCAGCTATAAATGGAGGCTCCCATAACCCCTTCCTTGGGCTTGATTAATTTGCTAGAACAGCTTACAGAACTCAAAGAACTACTAGTTACGTTTACCAGTTTATTAATAAAGGATACAGACAAATAGCCAGATGAAGAGACACATAGGGCAAGGTCTGAAAGGGTTCTGTCCCCATGGAGTTGGGGTGTGCCACCCTCCCAGCTTGCAGATGTGTTCACTTACCTTGCCTGAGCCAGTCCTTTTGGATTTTTATGGAAGCTTTATTACGTTGGCATGATTGATTAAATCCTTGGGCATTGGTAATCAACTCAACTTCAGCCCCTCTCCCTCCTATTGCTCCTACATCCTCCCAGGTTGAAGGGTGGGGCTGAAAGTTCCAACCCTCTAGTCATGCTGACCTTTCCTGTGACCAGCCCCCAGCCTGAAGCTATTTAGGGGACCCCAGCCATCAGTCATCTAATTAGCCTACAAAAGACACTCAGTCACTCTGGAGATTTTTAGGATTTTAAGAGCTGTATGTAAGGAAACAAAACAAAGGCCAACTGTGTATTTCACAATATCACAGTAAAGACGACTGGTTTCATTTTTATTGCTCTTTGTATGTGTAGATTTACATTCTGTTTCTCTTCTTAATCTTCCTGATCTATTTTTGAGCAAGTTGAAGACAACTTTTTCAGAGCTCTAAATTTCATTCCATCCCCAGGAACACCACCACCACCAACAAAACAACAAAAAGTTCTATTAATAAATTGAGTCCACCACAAAAAGAATGCCACACTGTCTTGAACTTTATTGACAGAATCATTTGTCATTGATTCCTCAGCTCCACCCTTGCCTGCAGCTCAGCACATGGGGCTTGGCCATCTAAAGCCATTCTATCATTTATCTGAGAGAATGAGCCTTTGCATCTGAACATTTCAAACAGTGATGGAAATATAAGAACCAAGGGACTTTGGTTTTCCCCAAATTCACCCAAAAAAGTAGACAAAGAACTCTTAGCCAAAGCTCAAATCCTTTGGTGACGATCAAAATAATGTATCCCATTTTTCCTACTCTAGTCATTTCATGGTTCTGAAGATGGTATCAGACCCTTATCTGCCAATGTCTTTGCTTTTATTTTGTTTCATAAAGCAGGTTTTCTTTAAAGGAACCCAGAAGGTAAATCTGAGAACAAAGATGCTTTTAGACCAAAAACCTTGTCTCTGTGAAAACACCTGTGACAAGAGAATACAGGCTCTAATCCATTGCTGCATCATAGATCACTGTATCAGCAGCAGTCCTTTGTCTCTAACAGACAACGAAGAGACGGGGGTTCCTCTGTTCTGGAGCAAGCATCTATAGAATAAAATCCACCTGTACAATAAAACAGCCTTTTCATAAAACAAAACTTTCAGAGAGATGGAGTTAACTGAAAGAGGGATTTTGTTTGTTTTACTGAGATTTCAAAATGTTGTTGACCTATTTGGGAAAGAAAGTTTAGCACAACAATAAAAATTACCAATTTCAATGGATGAGTCAGCTGTGTCCTCCTTCTTCCAGTTGCTTGGGATTAAGTCATTAGTCACTTGATTATTTTATCAGGAGAGCAAGAGTGGCCATTCTCCTTCTGGTTTGTTGTCTTAATGTTGACTAAACAAGATTGGCAGTGATTTATACCAAAACCAAACTCTCCTGGCTCACTAGAGGAGTGGAAACTATTAAAAAATGAAATGTAAGACATGATTTTGTTAAACTAAATTGAATCATTGTGCTGAACTTAATTCTAATTGTTGAAACAGCTGCCATTAACAAGCCAATTCTGCTTCTCTAGGTTTCCCCCAAATCCCATATCATCTTGTTTCCCATCTTATCTGGGACTGATTTGAGGAAGTCATTTGTTTTCAAAAAATTGGGTTTTTTTTTCAGTGGGTGTCAAACATTTCAACCTGGTCTGAATCTGTGTTTAAGTGATAAGTAGCCCTAAGTTTTAGCCTTGGGATCTAATCCATTCACAGTCTGCCCCTTATTTATCTTTAAATTTCACCTGATTGTTCTCTTGCCTAAATCTCCCATGACAATTTGCCTAGTCTCACCACTGTAGCAAAATCCCATCTTTGTCCCACTGCAAGTGTGGCTTTCTTATCCAAAATGCCCTTCTTCTTCTTGTCCATCCTTCTAGGCTCAACTCTAGTCCCAAATCTTTCATGAAGACATGCTTGGCAGCTTCCCTCCAATCTCTTTTTATTCTCAACATCTAATACTAATTGCTTGTACCTATTCAAAGATACCCTCCCCTATTGCCGGTATTATATCTGCCACAGTTCGTTTGTAAGGACATTATTGTCTAGTTACAGGGGTGGCACAAGTCTTATAATTTAATTTTTCCACCTGTATTGTTTTTCCTCTTTTAATGTTCCTTAAAGTTTTGTTGAAATTTCTTTTTTTAATCCTCCTTGAAGATGGAGACTCTTTAATTCAGTTCAACAAACATTTACTGAATGCAATGACCTATTTACATTCATTTGAAAGAAAAACATTGCAGATTCCTCTAAATTCATTTTATACTTCTTACAAATAATTCCCTTCAAGTACAGTACCAAGCTTTCTTTGCAGCATTTACTGCTCAAGACTTCTTTTTTGCTATAAAAATTTTTACTTTCTTGAATTAATTTTTGTATAAGGTGTAAGGAAGGTATCCAGTTTCAGCTTTCTACATATGGCTAGCCAGTTTTCCCAGCACCATTTATTAAGACTTAAATGTTAGACCTAAAACCATAAAAACCCTAGAAGAAAACCTAGGCAATACCATTCAGGACATAGGCATGGGCAAGGACTTCATGTCTAAAACACCAAAAGCAATGACAACAAAAGCCAAAATTGACAACTGGGATCTAATTAAACTAAAGAGCTTCTGCACAGCAAAAGAAACTACCATCAGAGTGAACAGGCAACCTACAGAATGGGAGAAAAGTTTTGCAACCTACTCATCTGACAAAGGGCTAATATCCAGAATCTACAATGAACTCAAACAAATTTACAAGAAAAAAACAAACAACCCCATCAAAAAGTGGGCAAAGAATATGAACAGACACTTCTCAAAAGAAGACATTTATGCAGCCAAAAAACACATGAAAAAATGCTCATCATCACTGGCCATCAGAGAAATGCAAATCAAAACCACAATGAGATACCATCTCACACCAGTTAGAATAGTGATCATTCAAAAGTCAGGAAACAACAGGTGCTGGAGAGGATGTGGAGAAATAGGAACATTTTTATACTGTTGGTGGGATTGTAAACTAGTTCAACCATTGTGGAAGTCAGTGTGGCAATTCCTCAGGGATCTAGAACTAGAAATACCATTTGACCCAGCCATCCCATTACTGGGTATATACCCAAAGGATTATAAATCATGCCGCCATAAAGACACACGCACACGTATGTTTATTGTGGCACTATTCACAATAGCAAAGACTTGGAACCAACCTAAATGTCCAACAATGATAGACTGGATTAAGAAAATGTGGCACATATACACCATGGAATACTATGCAGCCATAAAAAATGATGAGTTCATGTCCTTTGTAGGGACATGGATGAAACTGGAAACCATCATTCTCAGCAAACTATCGCAAGGACAAAAAACCAAACACCACATGTTCTCACTCATAGGTGGGAATTGAACAATGAGAACACATGGACACAGGAAGGGGACCATCACACACCTGGGCCTGTTGTGGGGTGGGGGGACGGGGGAGGGATAGCATTAGGAGATATACCTGATGCTAAATGACGAGTTAATGGGTGCAGCACACCAACATGGCACATGTATACATATGTAACAAACCTGCACGTTGTGCACATGTACCCTAAAAGTTAAAGTATAGTAATAACATTAAAAAAAAGAAAGAAAATGGAAAAAAAAAAATTTTTTTACTTTCCCCAGATTTCTTTTTCCCATCTTTTCATCCACACTTATTTCTCCCACATTCTTTGAGTTCATATTTTTGAAAAATTATATAATTCAATTAGTAAATTAAATCAGATACTGCATGCCCAAGGACAGTTTTATATACAAAGGAATGGTATGAAGAATTCAATTATTTTCTTATTCATATTTGTTGTAGAACAGAACTTTCTAAGAATCAGGTTTGATTCAAATAGTAACATGTTTGCATTCAGTTTCAATCCATTTCATTTTCCTAATGTAGTGTTTTTCAGAATGAGGTTTCCAATGCCTACCTCACAACCACTCCTCATTCTTATCCACTTTTGGTGGAAAGAGGTTTTTAAAAATGTGTCACAGTTACTCAGGGGAGTGTCTGAGAGTGATGCAAGGAAACAGTTTGCACTTGTCTTCAAAGGAGGGGTGAGGAAGTCACAGACAAGGAAGGGAAAAGTGGGAAGGAGCCACCAGAGGGAGAAGGAACTCAGAGATGCATACCTGATGCTACCACGAATGTATGGAAAAATAGAGTTGCCAGATTTAGCCAAGAAACAAACAAAACGACACACTCAAAAATGACAACAACAAAAACAGGATGTCCAGTTAAATTTGAATTTCTAATAATGGATAATAATTTCTAATAATGAATAACTTACAACATATGTCTCAAGTATTGCCTTATGGCATTGCTAGCATCCTACAATTAAATGGGACATATACTAGAAAACTGTTTATTGTTTATGTGAAATTCAAATTTAAGTGGGGGTCTGCATTTTATCTAATAACCTTAACTACAAAGCCACTCATTTAAAAAGTGAATACTTTTTCTTGCCACCCTCTCTGTGTGTTTGTGATTGGCTTTCTGTCTAGAAATGGGTACCCAAAGGTCCATTGTTCTAGATGTTGTGAGCTAGGATGGAGGGTTAAGTATATGCTATAGTTTGGATATGGTTTGTTTGTCCCCACTAAAAGTCATGTTAAAATTTGATCCCCAGTGTAGTGGTGTTGGAAGCTGGGCCTCATGGGAAGTATTTGGGTCATAGGGGTGGATCCCTCGTGAACGGCTTGGTGCCAGTCTCAAAACGGTGAGTGAGTTCTCATTCTCTTAAGGCTGGATTAGTTCTCATGGGTATGAACTAATTCCCAGGAGAATGGGTCATCATAAAGCCAGGATGCCCGTCAAGTTTTCCCCTCTTTGTACATGTCTACTTCCATTTTGACCTTCTCTGTCATGTTGTGACACTGCAAAAAAAAAAAAAAAAAAAAAAAAAACAACAAAGACCTCACCAGAAGCCAGAGCCATGCCCTTGAACTTCTCAGTATGTGGAATTGTGAGCTAAATAAACCTCTTTTCTTTATATAACCCAGTCTCAGATATTCTTTTATAGCAACACAAAACAGACTAAGACAGTATAACTCATATGTGGTCCTATCCTTTGCTGCTGGGCTAAGGTGTGTATTAAAGAATCAAGAAGCACCATAAAAAGAAATCATTATTTGCCTGCCCAGAAGGGAATGGTCTTGTTGGTGGCACTGCCTAGAAGGCAGTTCTTTAGAACCCGAAGGATGACTTTCCAGTCAGTGGTGAAGAGCCCTGGCCCTCCTCCAGGCTGAAGGGACTGGAACAGGCAGAGGGGATGCCCCATGCTTTGTAAGAAGTGTAGCAGCATCCAGAAGCACCCCTTTCCTCACTCGCTGCAACCAAAAGTGTCTCTAATCATTGCCAAATGTTTCCTGTTGGGTCATACTGCCTCAGTTAAGAATTCCCATCCAAAGGGAGAGAAACCAAGGAATCTAGAGCAAGAACAGAATGGAAACACATATCTGAGAAACAAATGGGGTGGGCAAGGATTTGCAGAAATGGGAGCAAAACCTCATAATCATAGTAACATCCCACCATTGAGTTGTTTACCCAGGAAGCCAGCCCTAGAGGACAGGGATCTAGTCTGTCATCGTCACTCCTTTTCCCTTAGTATCAAGAACAGTGCCTGAGCAAAGATAAATACTTGTTGAATGAATTATTATGTAAGCACAGTCATTCTATTATATAAACTTGCCTTTATACTCCCTAGAAAGTGAATGATGACAAAGCATTCCTTATGTAATAAACAGAGAAGGTGATTATGTTGAGGGACACATGGCTGACCACCCCATCACACACACACACACACACACACACACACACACACACACACGGCTGACCACCCCACCACATACGTGCGCACACACACACACACACACACACACCCCTTCAATTATCACCCAAACCCCCTCCATCCCCAAGGGCTACAGGGCCTGAAATTCTCCCATGTGTGATGCATTCTTTTCAGGAAGGGAGGAAGTCCATTGAGATTTGTTGAGCATCTTTTTGTTCTGTGCCAGACACAGCAGTGAGCGCTAGAATACAAAGTTGCTATCTTCAAGGTAGGAGAGCAAGAGGTTAAATATTTGTTTCAACTCATAGGATTGAATAAATTGTGTACCCTTATAGTAAACCAAGGTGCTCTGGAAGCCCATAGGAAGGAAGCCTCCATGGAGGAGATGATTATTGAGAGGGGTCTTGAAAGTCATAGAGAGATGACTGCGATAGTGCAGCAAACTGTTAGAACAAACGGCCTGAAATCTCAGTGGCTTAACACAGTCAAGGTTTTTGTGCAGACACAGAGTCCAGTGCAGATGTCCTCATCACATAGCTCTCCTGGCCAGATCTCTTTCAACCAGGCTCCTTCTATTTTGTGGTTCCACTAACCTCTACATCCTCAGAATCCTGGAGAGCCTGGAGCCTCACTGCTGAATCCTCTCTAACTGGTCTATACATGAAGGGAGGGTGGAGGTAGAAGATGTTGTAGGACTTTCAAGAGGCCAGGTCTGGAAGGGGCTACAGCACCATGACCACAAATCCGTCATGCAGACATCGTCCCATGGCCTGCTCCATGCAAGAGTCCTCCTGTTGGCCCAAGAAGAAATGGAAGCAGTTTAGTGAAATTTTTCGTTGATACCTCTGCAAGCAGCAGAAATGGAGGAATAAACTAGGCAGCAGAAATAAGCAGTGAGTCCTGATAAAATGAAAACAGTGGGAAACCAAGAGGGAAGTTTAAGAGGCAAAGTTAGAGAAGTAGAGAGCTCTGATGGAAGGTGGCAAGGTGCCATGTGCCAGATAATATCAGGAGGGAAAGTAACTCCCAAAAGTAAAGGCAGAGGGGAAGAAGTATATAATGACCAGAGAGGGGGAAAATCTACAATATTTTCCAGAAAGATAGAGAAGGCTACTGTCATCCCAACTGCCTTCTAGAGTTTGGTTATGAACTTATGAAATCTTCCTAAGATTCTGTTAACACAGCACTGATCTATATAAATCTAAGACTTCTTTATATTTCTGACTTTCTCTTTTCTGCAAGTTATAACAAGAAGCTTTGAAAGCTGCTTTTAAATATACAGGAATGTGGTCCTTCTGGAAAAGCCACAGGGAAGGGACTGAGTATGCCTAATATTTATGTAAATTTTAACCACATAATGGGCAACTCAAGAAATAATGATGTGACTGCTGGGACCAATCCCTTGAACTGCAAAAGCTTTTGATTCACAAGGAACAGTGGTGATTATTGCCCCTTGCTCTGTCAAGAGTGTACGTTTTGCATTTAGATCAGTTTGGGTGAGAACTGAAAATATAAAACCTAAATATTAATGGACTTGGGTGATGTTTGTAAGAAACATGCAATTTAAAAATTGACATCTAGCATGAAGAATTGTTAAAAGTGCTAATCTAAAAGTGCTAATACAATAAGAATGTTATTGAAACATGAAAGAAGTTGACCTTTGAGATGCCAGATTTACGTGTTTCGCTATTATCATGCCCTTTTTGTGGCATGAAAGAGTTGGAGAAATCGATACAAAAATATAAAATTCCCCTTTCCTGGATGGTTCTTTGAAAAATGAAATGCTTTGAGAGAGAATAAAATGAATGCTTTAACATGTTATACAAGGCTGGCAGGGAAACAAGCAGTGTTCATTTATTTCCCTCTTTTTATTTTTCTATCATTTTCCTCCTCTCTCTCACGAGTATTTATTTATATTGTTTTTTCTTCTGTGTATATAGTGGGCTTGCATCTGTTCTAATTATGCTCCTAGATTTCAATATTTAAATAATGCCCTTTTGTTTCCCCGTTCTGCCAGAACTAAAAATTTATTTGCATCACTATAATGTACTCTTCGATTTTATTACCATCTTCAATTCTTTGCAAATGGCTTATAGATCTTCTCCTACCATAACTTTCATTTAAAATTTACATTCACATGAGAATTACTTGCATATTCCAAAACACTCCTAATTCATAATTTTATGTTTCCACTAAGGAGGCCCATGTATTATTTTAAGAGCAGAGCACAGACTCATTGATACAAGGCTCCCAGTCTGGGTTTGTGCCTACTCCACAATCAGTTTGATTTCTACGACTGAGAAAAACTGGAAATTCCAACTAGGAAAGTACTCCTTGGTGTATAATCCTAACAATTAGTCAGTCCCACTTGGTTTTAAAACAGCAATGTTTGTTTCTGCAAATGAATGTGATCTAAGAGAAAACCTTAAGAAACCTAATGTATTTTTTAATGGTGCATTTATTTATTACCACTGTACTGCTCTCATTACAAATACAAAAGGTCATTAACATGTAGAAGGCTTTTGTCAGATTATTTAGTTCTCAGGACAAAAATAAGTATTTCATAGCCAGTGGAAATTAACAACTTGATTCCATACCAGGAAACACGTCAGTTCCCCTCTATAATTCTTCTTAAACATCATAACTAGTCAAAATAGATTTACACTTGAGAAGGTCACACGTATTCCCCTGGGAAACACTTTCTGCAAAACTACATTTTGCTGCATGACTTTATAGAGAACAGTACATTTCACAGCACATTCTGACTTCCCTTTCGAGACTTGGGAACCAAAAGGCATGAACAGCAATGAGAGATGTCTTTTTCAGTCATTTAAACCAGGGACAGTTGAATTTGGTTTCATTTAGAGTTAATTGCACATTTTCAATGATTTGGTTTTGACAAAATCCAAAGCATATTTTGCAAATCGCTTTTCCCATTAAATACTAAAACCCTTTATTTTTAAAAGGAAATCTAATCCATATGTTTGGAATTTGTTTACACTAAAATTATTTAAAAATCTATATTTTATTCATGTCCCAGAAGCTTTCCGCACCATTTTGTAAACCTCTTTCAAAAATCAAGAAGTCATGTATTGCCAAAAACTAATGAGATCAAATCCATAAATGTTAGAAATATTGATTTTATGATTCCTTATGGTCTGACCTTAGAAAAACATATCTTTGGTGTTCAATCATCCCTTGCAGAGAAAATGATACCCTTTCTTTTGAGAAACATATACCAAAAGACCTTTTAGGGGACCGAGTTCTTGTTGTATAGGAAAGTTTTGTTTTGCCTACACTTACCAAGCTGCTTGACCAAATTCAATTTGAAAATGATTTAATAAAATAAAAAATAAGCAAACTAGAAACTGAGAGTTTATGAAATGCTTGTTTATTAAAAACCACATCCAAAATTGTCAAGTTCAACTCATGGGGTTCACTAAACATGAGGTAGTTTCACATACTAAAAAATATCCCACCTGAAAATAAAGAAGGCCAAGAGGAGATAAGAGACCTCATATATTCCCTCATAATGAGGCTGAATATGAAGATGAATTTATCTTTCCCAGTATGCTGAAATCACCATTGGCTTAGAGCAGGGATCAGCCAACTTTTTTTTCTAAGAAGGACCAGAAAGTCAGTACTTTAGGTTTTGTAAGTCATGTGGTTTCTGTCACAATTTCTCAATTCTTCCACTTTAGGGCAAAAGAAGACATAGAAAATATATAAACGAAGAGCTGTGGTTGTGTACCAATAAAACTTTATTAACAAAAATATTAATAGATGGCAAGAGGGATTTGGCCCATGGGCCATAGGTTCTCTATGGGCCCTGGCTTAGAGCTACTTAACAAAATGCCCAATTCTATTTGGTATGCACCTGAGGTCACATTTGGGGAACAAAAATGCTTTAGATGTTGAAAGACAAGAATCAATTTTTCATCCCTTCTCCTACTACTTTCATTCTTGGAACTTTCATTTTGCAGCCTAAAAAGTTAACTTGTGAAGAGACTAAAAGCTTGTTCATTGCACCCATAGAAATTAATCAGATGCCTAAATTTATCAATGCAAATTTAACCCTCCTGAAATTGGCATGTTTCCAGCCTATTGTGCACTTTCAGACCTTGCATGATTGGTAGTAGTGTATTCTTAATGACTACAAACAACATTAAAATGTTTGAGAAGAAATAGCTTTCTACTAGCATGAGCTAGTGTTTTTATGACCCTGGTGTGGTTATCTTGTTGCTAATGTGCTTTATATAAACTTTTTGCTTAATCAATACACTACGGTAATTTCTGATCAATGGTGGAAAACTTGAACTTGGACCACACATAGTCTTCTACACACACGTATAGCATAGTGGCTGACAGCACAAGCTGTGGAGTCAGGCCATGATGACTCAAATATCCAATCTGCCACTTATTAGTTGTGTGACTTTAGAAAGTTATCAATGTCAATGTCACTGCTTCACTTCTCACTTATGGTAATAACATTCTCAATATTTGTTGGCGCATATAGCTCTGAATAAATCATAGGATAAAAATTACATTTCCCAACTTCTCCTGCAGGTAGTTGTACCTACATGACCAAGATATGGCCAATGACAACAAAACTAATATGATTTATTAATTTTTTCTGATATTTAATAGGGTGTATTTATATGTGGATTTTTTTTAACTTGCTTGGGATCCAGTGACTTCTGTGTATTAATGTCTTTCATCATTTCTGAAAACTTCTCAGCCTTCATCTCTTCAGAATTTCTTATCTCCCAATCTCTCTTTCTCTTTTCTATTTCTGAGATTCCAATTAAACAGATATTAAACTTTATCACTATCTCTGTCTCCCTGCCATTCTAAATATTTTATTATTTGGCTTTCTGTACTTCATTTTGAACTATTTCTTTTAGCTTACTCTGAATCTGCTGTTAATTTTGTTATTTTCTATTGTTATATTTTTCAGATCTAAAATTTCTATTTGACACTTTTACAAAATTGCTGTGTCGATTTTTATATTTTCCAGTTCCCTGCCAATTTACTTAAAATTTGTTTTTATATTCTACAACATGGTGATCTTTGTTGTTTTGCAGTCTGTATCTGACTATTCCAATCATTATAGTCTGCAGGTCTATTTCTATTGTCTGTTGTTTTTGTTGGTTCTTGCTTATATGGTCTTGTCTACTTGTGTGTCCAGTTGCCTTTGATTGTGTCCTGGACATAATATTAGAAATATTATTTATAGAAATAATTTGAAGACTAAGGTGACATTTTCTTAGTTATGTTCATGTCTGTTAAGTGTCTGAGACTAGTGCTTGCAGTTTAGTACCATCTTGATCCAAGTTTGAGATTTGAGATTTTCTGATGGAAAATCAGATTTTTACAAAGCAGGGCTTCAGGTGATGCAAGAGTTAGTTTACCTTCAGTTTACCTTTACTTCTAGGGCACAGTCCTTTGGATTCCAGCCTAAAGAGGATTTATATATTTAATTCCCCTAATCCCTTGGGGTCACCGAAAGACAGCTAAACATCTCAGCTGAAGATGCCCTTAAGGCAAAGGCAGTTTCAAGTCTTTGCTCATTTTTTTCTGGGTTCCCAGCCTGTCTAAGATGTCAGCCCAATAATTGCTTAGTATCTTATTAGCTCTTTGATCTTTTCAGAAGATTTTAAAAATAATCCAAATAGCTTTTTAAGCTGCATTTAGTGGGAGGATTGGTCCTTATTACCTAGTTCACATCACCAGAAGTGGAAATTCTGAGATTTCTACTCATGTTCTTAAGGAAGACGAGGTGCATGCTTTTATTCCCTCCCTGATCTCCATCTTTGCTTTGGAACATGGTTGGAGTTATGGCCAATCTTAGCCCATGCAGGTGAGAACACCACTTGAGAGCAAGGCAGAGCAATGAGACAAAAACAGCCCAGGCACCTGGAGGATTTGTCGAGCACAGCAAGCATATAAGACTGGACTGCCTACCTGTGGACTACTATATGGTGTAGTAATATTCCACTGTTATTTTGGATTTCTATTACACACAGTCTAACCCAAATTCTAACTAAAAGAATAAGTTACTTAACCTCTGTGGTAGATGATGCAATGATTATCCCAATTCTTCCCTTGACTTTGAGAAAGCAGGGTGTAGTGGGATTAAAAAGTACTTGTGTATTGTTTCTTGTCCTATTGCTTGTTCTTGCATTCCTCCCTCTACAAGGCAAAATGTCTGAGCTAGCCTGCTGGAGGGATGTAAGAGATATGTGGAGGAGGGCCTACATGTAGTAGAGTCACCCCAGCTGAGGCCATCCTACATCTACTGCCCAGGTAGCTGACTGCAGATGCACAAGCAAGCCCAGCCAAGCTCAGCAGAACCACTGCCTGACCAAACACTTAAGAGCCATAATAAACAGTTGTTATAAGCCGTCATGTTTTGGGAAGATTTGTTATGCAACATGAAGTGCGGCTAGAGCTAATTCTTACATGGAGATAATTATAACATCTTATTGTTTTATTTTTAAACTTAAATGATTTATTTAAGTCATTCCTTTTGCTACAGTCACTGATATATAGTATGCACACAAGAAGCATTATCTCCTTATACGATGTTTAATGTTATAATTACTGTAACCATGACTGAGACTATAATTCCTTCAAGTCAGGAAATTCAGTGATTATCACATACAACTGACACCAATGTCTAAATCCACAAAACTTTTTAGGTATTGTTATTACCTTTATCCTTCTTCTCCCTTTTTATAGAATCTCACCTCTCATATTTAGTACCTTGAAGAACATTTAGCAGGTTTCTTTTAAGCATTGCATAGATGAAATATCTGAATACTTGGATGAGTTTACTGGTGTTTGTCTCTGACTTGCTATAAAAAAACACAGTTTGGGTGTCAGATTGCTGAACCAAGAGTCATGAGGCTGAGACATTAGTTTGGCTTTTACCACTGACTAGCTGTAAAACTTACATAAGTCACTTCAGATTTCCAGGTTGAGTCTCTTCGCCCAAGGACTGAGATATTTGAAGGCAAACTGGGTCTTATTTATCATTGCATCCCCAGGGCTGATATATAGTAGACTTACTGAATGTTTGTTGATTTTAGTCAATTGAGTTGAACATGGATTAAATTAAGGAAATTTGCTAAACCTCAGCAAGTTCTTTTTCAGCTTAGTCTTTCTATAATTTTACCACCTTTTTTCCTTTAAACCTCCTTCTTCAAACAACCCCTCTCCATTACAAACAAACTAAATAAAATTAAATTGGCTTCTAGTAGTAATCATTTTCATCCTTCCTTCCCAATGGATGTTCTTTGATGCAAACTGTTTGGAAGAGATGCTAACATTATCCATTTTATGTGTGTCCATGGACTGTTTTCCTGAAGTGGCAGGCTAATCTCCTTTATCTCCTCAGCCTTGCACCAGCAACTGTGCTGTGGGACCAAGATGGGCAGGGCTTCACTATCCAGAAAAAAGGCTTTATTTTTCTGTTAGTATTTTAATACAATAATAAATTATAATAATGATGGAGAAATCGTGACATGTGAAAGCATAGGGGCCTTCAGTTTTCCATCTTAGAACTTCAAACCACAGGCAGCAAGTCTGTAATCTGAACCTCAAACAAGCCTCTTTCAAAATGTTTCTCTTCGATGTGTTGACTTCAGCTCTTCAGTGAATATGTGTTTCCTGTGCATTGTTTTATCTGAATTTAAAAACTTTTAAAATAGTTTACAGTAAATATGTCTATGTGTCTGTCACTTTTGCAAATAAAATAAAATTTTCTCTTACTACAGGAACCAAGAAGTATTATTTTAAGGTTGCCGGGAAGGTGGGCAGGAAGTTAATGGAAAAACTGAATGGTATAATAATTATTAAGATAGAAGCTTTGGTGTTGAGTGGAGAGCAATTTTGTACAGATTTATTTCTATTAGTATTTCCTGATACCAATATTAGGAAACGCCAGGTCTGAATTGTGGTTAACTGATTTTTTTTTTTTTTTTTTTGGAGAATTTTCGACACTGACCTCATGAGGCTTTGAAATTAATATAAGCAAGATGCCTTGGTCAAGAAATGAGACTGTGATTCCTCAGTGCTATCACATTGTGCCACTTACGGGAAGAGAACCAACATCATGCTCCACCTCCCAAAGGAAAAAATGACAAGGAAAGCTCAGCAGCACCATTCACAGGCAGTCAGCTAGGCAAGCCCTTGGGCAGGCACACTCATATAAGGGGAATTTGAGGGTCTTATTCCTGCCTATATCTTCTAACACCCATTTAGTCCACATTATTGAACTTCATTAAATTTCCTTGCTGTAAATTGAACTGAATTAAGGCCTCCTTTGGCCTTAAAAATCTATAATTTTATCCCTTCTCCTCACATCTGAATAAACCCAACTCTAGGGAATTTGAAGTTTGGGAAACACCTGGAGATCATACCTTTGGTGGTATAGACACAAGCCTCTGAAAATGGGGTCATACCAGCTATAAAATGTCTCCAGTGGCTTTCTGAGCAATGAATGAATAAGTTAGATGCAGAGCCAAAGAGGAAAAATTGGAGACGCCCATGGGGACTGCAGCAGATAGACTGCCTTGTGGTTGCATGTGGTTGCATGCAAAGATTCTGAGAATCTTTGGGGATTCTCAGAAAATCCTAGGGGATGCAAGGGCATGAGGGAGTTGAGGGTCTCCTCTTCCAAAGATGGTGGCAGTTGAACTGGGAGGGTGGATGGTGTTCCTCTGCATCTCATCAGGAGATGAAGCCAGGTAGAAATAGGCTAGGTCTGCCTACCCACCAGCTACTCATTTCCAAACTGAGCTGCTCTTCTGGCCCATATGGGACACCTGGATTTTTTTTTTTTAAGAAATGGTCACTTGGCTAAGAGAGTGGACAACGTCCCCTTCTAGCCCTGTGGTTCTCCCATCTTCTCTCCATGGCCCAGATGAGTGACTGAGGAACAAACTAACAAGTATTTTTACATTAAAGTAAGCTAACATTCTCAGGGCCTATGAAAAGATGTCCAGAAAGCCATAAATGCACCCGTAACAACTTCTCCTGGTTTATAACAGGAAAATTGGATTCAGATTCCAAGATTCTCTTAGTGATGAGTGATGAAACCACCACAGCAACATTGAGGGTACAGTTAGGTGATAACCTCCAAATTCTATTCTAATTCCTGACTTGGGCACTAGAAACGGGACTAAAAAGCTGAGAAATGTTGCAGAGGTGCAAAAAAGACAATCAATCAGAACTGGGGGCACCCAGCTTAACGTAAAGTAGAAACCTCAAAATTATGTGATCAAGATTTTTCTTTCCTTCTATCTCTTTGGGTCAGTCCTCTTGTGATGATTAATTTGCTCCCTAAAGCATCCTACATCCTGTTATATTTAAGGCTCTATTGACTTCCTGTGCTCAGAATGATCTTCTTTAAACATTTGAGATAAGACTCTTAGAATGTGTATATTCTTGGTGGTTATTATATAGGAAACATGAATCCAAATGTTATCCTCCAAGACAAATTGGCAGGAATGTTAGGATCCTTTGGGGGCACTGTTTTGTAAAAACAGAGAGGTAATGCATATATCTCATTTCCAAGAGCCCAAAGAAGACCCTCAATAACTGTTGAATTGAGGGTAAAATTATCATTTGGAGGCTTACCCTTCCAATCTTCATAGATGCAACCCCTCAACTTATGGCAAGATGCAGGATGTGGGTTGTTAGAGTGACAGGGTTGGGGAGGGCTATGAAAACAGGTTATATGTTAGATAGGGATGAATCTATGGCATGCTGCTAATTACTTACACCTTGGAGTTGGGCTGGAGATACTGCATCACCTCCTCCAATGATGCTGAGGGGCATCATTGGATCAGCAAAGTAACAACCCCAAGCCAGATTGTGCTCTGTCTCTACTATGTTCTCCTGGGGAATCCAGAGAGATCCCAGCTACTAAAGGGAAGGGGATGTGTAATGCTCCCCAGTATCTTAAAGCTTACAACTTATCTGTCATTATGTTTAGCAGATGTCATCAGGACTCACCTGAATATGACACCTTTTATTAAGCCTTTTCTGATTGACTCATGCAACTACACCATAGTTCTGTATTTTGGCCCCCACCACCTTCCAAATAGTGTGTGCTTGTCTCATGCAATTTCTCAAACTCTATTTTGTGTTACAATTATTCATATATGCGTCTTATCTTCATATCAGAGTAAAACATTCTTGAAGGCAGGACCTGTCTTACATAGTTCTGTTTGTTCTGGTGGATCAAAGTTGGCTCCATCCTCTTAACAAATGTTTGACAAATATTAGTTGTTTTGTTTTGAATTGAGTATAATGGTATACCTCAAGGGAAGGAGTCCTATTAAATAGCTTTTGGAGCACATCATCACAGTCCCCTCTCCATCTCTGTAATCTCTTCTCATCTCATCAAATAACTCCTCCTCTTCTCAGAGCATTGGCTTTTATGATATTCTGGTTATCAGCCTCATAACAAAAGATCAACCTAAAATGAACTGAATGTGGCCTGTTTCTTCTTTCTGCTTATTTACACATGGGGGTTGGCTGTAAGATGTTGATATGGAGAAAAGGAGATATAAGCAGCTATGGTAGGTAGTATGGATGTACAGCAGAGACTAATGCAGGGTTCACCACACTATATCTTCTTCCTGGGCATACAAGAAGTCTACATTTCCCAGCCTCCCTTGCAGTTAAATGGGGCCATATGACTAAGTTCTGGCTGATAGAATCCGATAAGTAGTGACGGAAGCTACTTTCCTTCTAGTCCTTAAAAACATCTCATGAAACCCTTTAACCTTCTCTTCCTCGCTAGGAATATAAAAATTCTTGGAGGCTGTGTCTATAAGTCCATCTCTGTTGCATAATAACCACTCTAAAAGTTAGTGGCTTAAAACAAAAACAACTACAGTTATGTCTTGGTATACACAATGGATTGGTTCCAGGAACCCCATATATACCCAAATCCCCACATAATCAAGACCTCAGCCAGCACTGCAGAATCTGCCTATACAAAACACCGACCCTCCCTATAGGAAGGTTCACATCCCTCAAATACTGTATTTTCAATCCAAGTTTGGTTGAAAAAAAATCAGTGTATAAGTGGACCTGAGCAATTCAAACCTATGTTGTTCAGGGGTCAACAGTACTTTATTTGCTTGTGATTCTGCAGTTTAGCACTTTGAGAAGGGCTCAGCTGGGCAATTCTTCCATAGATTTTGTTTGGGATTACTCATGTGGCTGTATTAAGCTGGGATTGACTAAAGAGTGGGTTGATCAAGAGGGCCTCAGAACTTAGGAGGGTTTATCTCTGCTCCATACGGTCTCATCCTCCAGCAGACCAGCTAGGGCTCTTCATGAGGTACAGGAATAGATTTTAGTAAAAAGAATCCATATGGAGGAGACTAGAAAAGGTGATGGGAGAAGGAATTTAAAAGGAGGCATAATTCACTGGGGTTTGTCACTACAACAATCTAAGACTTAGATTATGTTCCAGGTGAAAAACCAAGATGGAACTATTTCAGATCCCTGAGTCATCATTTGGTAGAGTGTGTCCTGATCTGCATCAGTCTGTGATGCAAGAAAATGTTATCGTGTTGTCACTAATATTTCAAGGTTTATTTGTTGGCACAACATAGCCTAAAGTGTTATCCTAACTAATACAGGGAGAAGGACATTGCTCTCAAGTTTGGTAAGTATGTCTATAATTAGTATATGTAGAATATAATCTTAATATAAAACCATAAATTACTTTCCTGATATGTAGAATATAATCTTAATATAAAACCATAAATTACTTTCCTGAAGTAATTCTTTAGTTGATAATACTTCTACTAGTGTCAAGTTTTACCATTTATACAGTTATTACTGTATAACCAATTTAATTCAGGTACCAACAGAAGAAATACATAAGAGAGTCAGGTGCTCTTCAGTGACACACACACAAAAAAAATTCAGGCCTGGTGTTACATGATGCACAAAGATCACAAAGGTAGAATTAGCAGGGCTGATACTAAGGCTTGGATCTCTTACCCTTTATTTCAGCAGACTCATCACTCTCACATAGGATAGTCTTGGGCCATTCACTGTGCTTGGTATAGGCCAAGCATCAATAGAGCTTAAGATCAACCTATGAACTAACATTCCTTAGAGAAGAAACAAGAGCTAAGTTAGAGCCCCCTTGTCATTAAAAAAATAGGAAGTCAGTTTATGACAGTGCTGATCCCAAGAGAATTAGGATGTATTATCTGTCTGTCTGTCTGTCTGTCTGTCTGTCATCAAGTCTGGCAGATTCAAAGCCTAAAAGCTGGCTGGGATGAAGATGCTGAGCTTAACCAAAGAGAGGTGCCAAGTCTCACACTAGCTAGGGAAGGTGCTTAAGGCATGAAGAGCCCATGGAGAGAAAGGAGGCTGCTGCAAGATCAGTTCCAAAGCCTACAAGGCACAATGGAAGATGCTTTAGAGTAGATGTGGAGCCTCCTTCCCAACTTGGAGAGTCAGGACCAGGCGAGGACCCAAGGGAGTACATGCAGCTATAGAGATGAAATGAGAGTGACTGGGCAGAGTTTGAGCATGTGGCTATATAATGTCTGTCAACAGAGAAGACTTGGAAACAGGATCTTGGTGGAGCTGGAGAGTCTATCAACCATCAAGCAGGGTCTGAATGGAGGACAGCAGGAGTCAGCAGACTAAGACTCCCTGGGTCAAATCTAGCAGCTGCCTGGTTTTGTTTTGTTAACTTCTTTTTATTATAGTATAATTTACGTAATATAAAAGGAACCATTTTGAAGTGAACAATTCAGTGGTATTTATTACATTCACAGTGTTGTGCAGCCACCTCTATCTAGTTTCAAAACATTTTCATCACCCCAAAGGAAAACTCCATAGCTATGAGCTGTTACTCCCCATCCCCCTCCCCCTAGCTCCTGACAACCACCAATCTGTTGTTTCTACGGATTTACCTATTCTGGATATTTCATATAAATGGAATCATACAATATATGACCTTTAACATCTGGCTTCTTCAACTTAGCATAATGATTTTGAGGTTCATCCATATTTTAGCATGGATCAGTACTTTATTCCTTTTTATGACTGAATAATATTCCATTGTATGGATATACCATAATCTGTTCATTCATTCATTCATTTATTCATGGATTTGGGTTGTTTATACTTTTTGGCTATTGTGAATAGTGCTGCCATGAACATTTGTGTACAAAGATTAGGTTGAGTACCTGTTTTCAATTCTTTTCAGAATATACCTAGCAGTAGAATCACTGCCTTTGAAAATAAATTGTAAGTAAACACAGCCATGCCCATTCTTTTGAGTATTGTCTACAGCTGTTTTCATGCTACAATGGCAAAGTCGAATAGTTGTGACAGAGACCATATGGCCACAAAGACAAAAATATTTACTATCTGGCCCTTTATAAAAAAAGGTTGCCAACCCCTGGGGTAGAAGAAACACCACCTGCAGATTAATTTTCTCCTGGTTTTTGAAATGGTAGAAAGGAACTGGAGTTTCCCTGTGATCTCTGTTGGCCAAGACTTGATGTGGCATGTTTCAAGTTAGAATAAGAAATATGTGTTGGTAGCTGGGTGCGGTGGCTCATGCCTGCAATCCCAGCACTTTGGAAGGCCAAGGTGGGCAGATCACTTGAGGTCAGGAGTTCAAGGCCAGCCTGCCCAACATGGTGAAACCCCGTCTCTACTACATATACAAAAATTAGCCTTGCTTGGTGGCATGGGCCTGTAGTCCCAGCTACTCGGGAGGCTGAGGCAGGAGAAATGCTTGAACCCGGGAGGCGGAGGTTGCAGTGAGCCAAGATTGTGCCACTGCACTCCAGCCTGGGTGACAGAGTGAGACTCCATCTCAAAAAAAAAAAAAAGAAGAAAGAAATATGTATTGGTGGCTATTCCTCTCATTCTCTCCACCCTTCCCTCTTCCTCTCCTCTTTCTTTCTGTTCCTTTGAAAAATTCCAATCTTCTCTCAGTAAACGAAGAGAGGAGACAGGACGGGCAAGAGAATCAGTGCTCTGCTTTTTACCAGGTACAGAGATCCACTTTGCTTAGAAGTTAGGAAAGGGTCCACAGAGCTGGGGCCCATGGTGGGTGGAAACCTGCCGCTGTCCTGTGTGACTTCTATCCATACTTTAATGTGCAAGTAAATCACCTGGGACCTAGTTACAAAGTAGATTCTGATTCAGTAGGTCCAGGGAGGAGCTTGAGACTGCTTTTCTCCATTTTATTTATTTATTTTTTATTTTTGAGACAGAGTTTCACTCTTGTTGCCCAGGCTGGAGTGCAATGGCATGATCTCGGCTCACTGTAACCTCCGCCTCCCAGGTTCAAGCGATTCTCTTACCTCAGCCTCCCGAGTAGCTGGGATTACAGGCATGAGCTACCACGCCCGGCTAATTTTGTATATTTAGTAGAGACAGGGTTTCTCCATGTTGGTCAGGCTGGTCTCGAACTCCCAACCTCAGGTGATCTGCCTGCTTTGGCCTCCCAAAGTGGCTGGGATTACAGGCATGAGCCACCGCGCCCAGCCTGAGACTGCATTTCTAACCAACTCCCAGTAGATGCCAACACTGCCAATGCAAGCACCTCTCTGAATAGCAAGTTAAGTACTGGTACCCCAACAAGGCTACTTCTTGCAATCTGCTGAGAAGATGTAAAAAATCCCAATGCCTGGGTCCTGCCCCCAGAGATTCTAATGAACTTGGTCTGGAGTGTGGCCTGGACATCAAACATGCTGCAAAGTTTGAGAGGCAATGTTCTAGAGTTCAGGAGATGGGGGTTTAAGTTGGATCAGTGATGGCTGTTTTCAAAATAGGTTATTGATAAATATGAATAAGGCTAATATTAATTCAAAACTCAAATTGACCATCTACTTATCAAGTGATTTCTATAAAATGTTCTATTTTATATAACTAATTTAGGCTATCAGGGGAATCCATGTAATTCAAAGCTGGATGCACTTTACAAATAAGTGATCTGATTTCATTACTCCTTTTCCTGGGAATTGTGCCTGGCCAAGCTGTGATCAGCTTCCTGCCTCTCATTGTATCAATAAATACATCAGCATCAGGCCGCTGGGACCTCATCTACACTGACAGCAGAATGCTCAAGACGATCCAACAGTTAATGTTTTAGACTTGTCTCTTCCTATTTCCAATTACACACTTATTGTTTTCAGGCAAATCAACATGAGGCCAAGTCTGCAGATGTTTGAAAATTTCCAGATGATTCCTTAAGTTGTTCATTTTTCATGCTAATGTAAAGATGCCCATGTTCATGGTCTTTATTGTATATTTTAAAAGTGACCCAATAAGCCCAAGTTTTCCAATCCTATCTTCCATGTCTCCAGACTAGAACATAAATAAAAGTTTTGTTAACAAGACTAAAATACCAGTCGAAGTACCACCACCTCCAATCTGGCCTCTTAGTGCCTGGGTCTGTATGGACTACTCCCCTAGATTATTGTGTTCAGAGCCTTGTATTCCACTCCTTCAGAGGCCAAAATCCATTTTTACAAGATTCTCCCACTCCACCACTCTACCACCAGTACTATTTGTATTCTCTCCATTGTAGTCTATTTCCTCTAAGTAGTTGGTTCTGTTCACAGCTCATATCACATCAAAAAGTAGCTATATCTAAAGAGCTCAATCATTTCTATCTGTGCAGCATATCTGCTGAAAATGGTTAATCCCATTAGTATCCAGTGATTTCTATCAGTGGTTCTCAAAGTGGGTCCTTGGACCAGCAGCACCAGCAGCACTAAGAAACTTGTTACAAATGCAAATGGGGCGGGGGGGGTCCCAACCCAGACCAATTGACTTAGACTCTCTGGGGTTGGACCCAGGAATCTGTGTTTCACAAATCCTCCAGGTGACTCTAAAGGGAGCTCAAGGCTGAGAAGTACTGGAGAAGATTAATCACCGTTTTCTTGTAATATTTGTGGGCATGCTATCTCTAGGTGTGTTACATTAGCTATGAAATATGCTGACATGAAAGCTCAGTGGCATCATATGCAATGACAATCGGTTCTTTCTTATGGCTTGAAAGAACCTTGAGCATGGCTTGCTCAAGGCTTCTGCTTCAGATGGCAGGTTGAATCCAAGTGTGCTGCATACATCTTATTCTGGGACTTAGGCTGAAGGAGTGGCAACTACCTGGGCATATGTCTCATGGCAGAAGTCAGAAGCTCCCAGAGAGCTGATCTTCTGAAGACTTAGCCTCAGAACTAAGACATCTCTTCTACCCTCATTCCATTGGTCCAAGCTGATCACATGGCCAAACCCAATAGGGTAGAGAAATATCCTTCTACAGAGGTGTTGGGGTAAAGGGGCAAGGGGAAAGAATATTTGCTGAACAAAAATCTAACAGATCATGCTGGAACAATGGGTAATTATATTCAATGCAGACCTTGCCAGCTATTAAACACAATTAAATTATATTAGACTAACAATGGTAATCAAACGAAAACTGCAGATATTTCAAGAGAGCAGCAGTCAACCTATAGATAACTTTTGTCATTCTTTTCATATTCATGTGATAAACCCTAGACAAAGAATTTCCGTTCACATTTCCTTTCTGGTTCTACTTCTAAAGTACACATGCAGTATAAGCTCAAAAAAAAAAAAAAAATCAAAGGAAATACCTGCTACAGCACTTTTCCCCATGGTTATTTCCACTTTGAAAAGCTGACCAAATATTTTTCTCTCCTAATGTGTTATTTTTTAAAAAACTCTCTTAAATTCCCATCATTGATTCTTTAACCACATTTGACTGGCAAGAGCCAAAAAGAAAAATACGTTCCCTGAAGATACAGTGGAGCCGGCCACTACTAACAGAATTAATCATGTGTCCAGCATGGAATCATTATGGTACTGGGGACAGCATGACCATACTCTAGGAGATTGAGAAGGCAACTTAAAATCCCTGATGACAGGATTTAAAAAGCCCTCATTTCGTTAGCTTTCCCTTAGTTCAGCGATTAAAACACTGGGCCCAATAAATGTTTGCTGAACTGAAAAAGCATGAATTCTGCTCAAGATGCCAGGTAGCTGGCAAATCCTAAGCTCAGTGTCCTTTTGAAAGGGGAGCAAAGGGAAGCCCATTCTAGAAAGATTATTGTCCACCCAGCTGCTATGAGCCAGACACCCAAAAGTGAACAAGTCACCACTTAATGGGCATGTAGAACCACATGCTTCAATGCTAGAGGGCAATGCAGTTTTCTAACCACTGTTTTGTAGATTAGGGTTGGTTGAAGAATTTCTAACAGGATGTATTAGTCCATTCTCATGCTGCTAATAAAGACATACCCGTGACTGGGTAATTTATAAAGGAAAGAGGTTTAATTGACTCACAGTTCAGCATAGCTGGGGGAGGCCTCAGGAAACTTACAATCATAGCAGAAGGGGTAACAAACACATCCTTCTTCACATGGTGGCAGCAAGAAGTGCTGAGCAAAAGGAGGAAAAGCCCCCTATGAAACCATCAGATCTCCTGAGAACTTACTTACTATCCCGAGAACAGCATGAGGGTAACCATTCCCATGATTAAATCACCTCCCACCAGGTCCCTCCCACGACACGTTAAGATCATGGGAACTACAATTCAAGATGAGATTTGAGTGGGGACATAGCCAAACCATATCAAAGGGTGAGAACTTTTGATACCTGTAGGGGGAACCACCTTCACGGGCTGTGTGGGTGACCTTGATTTATTTGAAGAAGAGCTGTGGACAGGACAAGTCAAAACAAAACAAAAGCCCAGCTCTATAAAGAGTAAAGTGGGATTTTTGTGGGAAAATCCTTGGTCTTGGGTCCCAGCCCTGGCCCTGATCCTTACGCTATTAGACACCAGGCAAGTTATATAAACCTTTCAGCCTCAGTTTCCTCATCTGTAGGGTTAGGATAACATACCTGCCCCAAAAACTTCTAAGGGTGACCCCAAAGCTCAGTTGGAATTTTGTGTTAAATGTCCCCCCATTAATATGCACAATATTCTTACTATGAATAATAACCAGGGGAGGGACAGACAGTGTGGTTTTGTAAACAGCACTCCTGGGGTTGCACAGTGGACAGTCTCTACTACTATATGATGGACTGCCTCACTTTCCACGCTGTGGCCATGGTGGCATCTAAAAGCTACATTGATGAACGAATTTTCACAAATGGTACAGAACTACCAAAAGTCACCACCGTGTTCACTGAGTTCTTGACTCAAGTTAATTAAAAAATATTGTTCATAATAATTTTTTTAAAACTCTTCAGACACCAATAGAATGGTTCCCCCCAGTCATGTGATGGAAGCAGTGAGATTGATATTTTTCTTATGATTTTGAAGTTTTCTTATAACTTTATAGATACTGTAATTATTTGGGGTTTTATCTGGGAGGCAGCACAAGAAAAGTGTTTTCTCTTTTACTCCCTCCCGTTTGCCTCCAACATCATCTTTCAGAGAGGGGAGCAAAAGGAAGCCTATTCCAGAAGGATCGCTGTCCCTGCATGCATTATACTTCTGTTATGAGCCCGGCACTACAACTCTGTTATAAGCCTGGCACTCAAAGGTGAATGAGGCACTGTGTGGAGGGGATATGGAATGAAGCAGAAGGATTCAAACAAAAACAGCAATGCAGTGTCCCAGCTTCTGCCTCTATTTCTCATTTGTGGTGGACACACCCTAAGGTAGCCCCCAAGGAGTCCCACCCTGGTATAACCCCCCTCTGAGTGCGAGTGAAAGCTGTAGTTTGCTTCTAACCAATAGAATATGGCAAAGGTAACAAGATATCACTTCTGTGATTCCAATAGATAAGATTCCATCTTAGTGGACTGGAGATGATTTCCTGCCAGCCTTAAATAAGCAAACAGTCATGTCATGAACCACCTATGGAAAGAACCACATGGCCAGGAACTGCCAGCAGCCTCCAGGACCTCAGGGCAGCCTCTAGCCAACAACCAGGAAGATGCTGGAGACCTCAGTCCTACAACCACAAGGAAATGAATTCTACCAACAACCTGAGGAAACTTGGAAGCAGAATGTTCCCCAGTAGAGCATCTGATGAGAATGCAACAACCTCGCTGGCACCTTGATTGCAAGTTTCTGAGACCCTGAGCAGAGGACCCAGCTCAGCTGTGCCCAGACTCCTGGCCTAAAAAAACTGTGAGAAAATAAATATGTGTGTTTTAAGCTGGTAAATTGGTGGTAAGTTGTTAAGCAGCAATAGGAAACCAACACACCACTGTATTAAATTATAGTAGTATTATTATAACTAATCATCAGCTTAATTATCTAATAGATTAGAATGTAGGGTACGTCCTATTCAGAGAGAGAAACCTGCTGTGGGCTTTTAACATAAAGCAGGGAAAAGAAGCTGGTCTTCCCCCCTCCCCTTACAGCTCTTTTCCTATAAATAACATGCACACTGCTCAGAGGTCTCCTTGGCAGAGTGGAAAATCTCTAAGGGGCAACCCCCTCACCAGCGGCCCATGGTCAGAGGCCTACCAGTTCTCTGGGAATCATGAATCCACACAGACTCCTTTGTGATTATCAAGTTCAATTAATTATTACACTGAAGTTACCCTCAAGCACAATTCTCAACTCTCATAGCAGTCAAGGAGTTTACGGTCTGAAAATATTCTCCTATACCCAGGTAGTAGAGAGACTCCACAGGTATGAATTCTGAAGAACTGTAATCTTCAGCATGTTTTGTGCCATTTGAGTTGTTTTCCTTAATAGATTCTGGTTTCCTCAGTTGGGACTTTAACAGCTTACAAAATATAGAAATGTTGCATGTGGTTTTAAAATTTTGGTCCTTTAGAATAAATTGTGCATAAACACACACTCACAAATTATAGCCGCTCTGATGTAAAATAGTTGTTTTGTTCCTAAACTTAAGTTGTGTTTTTATATCATGGGTAGCAGTTTCCATTTCAAGGCAAACTTTCAATCTGGCTTGAAAATTCTAAAACAGTAGTAAGATGGAGTCTTTTTACTACATTGAGAACTGATTTAATTTATAAATATCCCCCAATGCCCTATTCTTATCTGCTCTACTGGCACATGGTCATGTACTCCTTACACAATTGGCCATGAAGTATTATCAAACTACACGAAAGTCTTCTATGAAATGTCAACTTAGGTCACAATTCCAAATAACTCACTCTATTCCAAGTGTTATCCTTAATGTAATGTGTGACTATGGAGGGTGTTTTCAACTCTGAAGTTCAAAAAAGCCATAAATGTTTCCAATATCTTCTAGGACCAAGTCCCGTGGTAAGTGTTCCATAAATTTTAGTTTACTTCCTCTCCAGGATCTTAGAGGCTAAACTTAAATGATCATAATTGGTTATCTAAATGTATTATATGTTTTGTAATATTTAACTAATTTCAGAGACCATTCATATAGTCTTGTGGTGGACACACCCCAAGGTGGCCCTCAAGGAGTCCCACCCTGGTATAATCCCTTCCCTTTGAGTGTGACTGAAAGCTGTAATTTGCTTCTAACCAATAGAATATAACAAAGGTGACAAGATATCAAAAGAAATACACAAGCCAGTGATGCAAATCCGTATTACAAGAAAGAACAGTGTCACTTTGAATTTTCACTTGATTCTGGCCTTTGGATTAGCACCAACTGTGGCAAAGATGGCTCCTTTAATACCATTTATGACAGCTGCATCATGGCCAATGAAATCGTCTTCATGACCTTGTGACTCAAAGGGTGGTCTATGGACCAGCAGTACAAGCATCAGTGGGTGCCTATTAGAAATGCAGAATCTCAGGCTCCACCCAAAATCTGCTAAATCAGGATCTGCATTTGAATAAGAGCGTCTCATGTGTACAGTGACATTGGAGAATCTCTATGCTATGGTATAGTGTGAGTCCAGGGGGATTGGACATCTAGCCTTTGTTGCCAAGCCCTCCTCCTTTCCCCAGGCTGTGTGAACTAGGTGTTGAAATGTTGGGGTTATGTTCACTAGGGGCTACCTCCAACAAACTGTACCTTTGATTGGCTCTTCACATTTTAGCTATGATCTTCACACACCATCCAAGTACATCTAAATTTTGACACACATCAACAAGAAACAGCAAGGCCAGAATGAGTTCTACATGGAGCGAAGGCTGCAGGCAGCAGATGCTTCCATGTCAAAATAAATAGTAAGATTGGATGCAAAGAATAAAGAAAGCTATTGTTGTTAAAATACAAATACCCTCTATTTATGAGAAGATATTCTCCAAGTATTGATAGTACATGATATTTTAAGGTCCAATATTTCTTCATAATTTAGGTGTTATGAGAAATTAAGAGCAATGCCATGATTATGTAAGGTATTAACATTAGGGGAGGCTGGATGAAGTATATGGGAACTCTGTACTACCTTGGGAACTTTTTTTTTTTTTTTGCAGACAGAGTCTCGCTCTGTCAACCGGGCTAGAGTGCACTGGCACAATCTCAGTTTACTGCAACCTCTGCCTCCTAAGTTCAAGTGATTCTCCTACCTCAGCCTCCCGAGTAGCTGAGACTACAGGCGCACACCACCATGTCCAGCTAATTTTTTGTGTTTTTAGTAGAGACAAGGTTTCGTCATGTTGCCCAGGCTGGTATGGAACTTCTGGCCTCAAGTGATCCACCCCCTCAGCCTCCCAAAGTGCTGGGATTACAGGCATGAGCCACTGCGTCCGGCCTTGGCAACTTTTCTATATGCAGAAAATTATTTCAAAATAAAAAGCTTATTTAGAAAATAACAAAAATTTGGCTTGCAATTTAGGAAAACAAGAGAAAAAACTTTTTGAGTGATATTAAAAAGTTAATATATAACAAGTGAAAAAAACAGAGCAATGAAAATAAACACACGTATATTTGCCACATTTTCTCACTGTATCTTTGCAGAACACACCTATTTGCTTAGCAAACCCAATGGGGCACAAGGATGTCAAAAAGCCAAAAAAAAAAAAAAAAAAAGAACAAAAGAAGCATGAAGAATCATAACTGCAGTGCCAGAAATTTGATGAAGATATATTAGGAACATGAAATTAAGACAAAATCTCCCTTAAGTAGTTTGACTGTCCTCTCCTTGCAAACAGCTATCAAAAGATGTTTTTAACAGAAAAAGGCAGTTAAAAATCATATACTTAAAAGGAGCTATATCCATCATCCATATATGAAATACTCCAATTTTATTTTATTGGTCAGGATTCTGACTGGCAAACAATGGAATCCATTCTCTGACAAGTTTAAGCAGGAAAGGGATTTATTGAAAGATATTCAGTAGCTCTAGAATCATTGGGAGGGCTGGAGAAATAAATCCAAGGCATCACTTCCAGGAAAAATGCCAAAACCATGAAGCAAATTAGCCTGATTTGGGAGTGGGGGGAGAAGCCGCTTCTGCCTTACTGCTGCCACCAGCAAGCCCCAGGTGCCAGGACCTCAGCCTGATTACAAATGATAGCGCTTCTAGCCTCCAGCTCTTCTGCATCAGGGACTCTAACTTGCAGCCACTGCTCCCACCCCTGAAAGGCAGCCAGCTGGACTGCTAGCCTTGCTGGCAACATGGAAGCTCACTGCAGTGTCTTTCCTTCCTAGCTCAGCTTTGAACTGAGGTCTGGGGTAGGTTTTTGATTCTAAACAGCAGAGACTTGGTTACATGCCACATCCTAGCAGCAAAAGAGCTTGGAAATTTGAGCTCTGATTCTACACCTAGGAGGCAAAATCTAGGGTGACCAACTTATCCCAATTTGGCCAGGACTTGCCTAGTTTTAGCAATATTAAAGTACTATATCCCAGGACAACCCTCAGTGCTAGGCAACCAGAAACAATAGGTTGTTCTGCTGAGGACTCATGACCTGTGAATTTCCCCAAGTACAGAAATGCTCTTAAAAAGATCATGGGTAACCACAGCTATGATAGATATCCCCTACAGTAATCAATACACATCAATGAAAATATAAATTTGAAGCCATTACACCAGTAGTCAAATTGGTTACTAGACCAACTGACCCATTTTTGAGATGAACTGGCATCTCCCTGTCTACTCTCCTCATCCTTTCCTAACTCACATGCCATAGTTTGTTCCTGTTCACACATAATTATTTGTATAAAGTGCCCAAAATTTTCCTGGTCACGTTGTAATTCTTTTGTAGGATATATTTATATCTGACAATTACTAAATTGGTTTAAAGTGGCTTACATTTTAAATACCACCCCTACACACACACACACACACACACACACACACACACACACACGCTGGGCTAGTTTTCAGCTTGTTAGCATCTGCTTTTCCTTTATTATTCTGATTTGCCTCCTCTCATTGAGGTAGGAGGCAAGACTCGACTCTGGAGGTGGGAATTGGACACTGGACCAAATTGAGGACTAGCTAAAACAGGGAGGGGGCAGAAGTACCTTTCCATAAGACATGCCCACCAGTGTGCCATGTCAGTTTACCATTGCCATGGCAACACCCGAAAGTTACTACCCCTTTCCATGGCAATGACCCAATGACTCAGGAGTCGCCACCCTTTTTCTAGAAATTTCTGCATAATCTGCCCCTTAATTTGCATGTAATTAAAAGTGGATATAAATATGACTGCAGAGCTGCCTCTGAGCTGCTAGTCTCAGCACACTGCCCATGGGGCAGCCCTGCTCTGCAGGAGCAGTCATGGAGCTGTAACACTGCTGCCTCAATAAAGTTGTTTTCTTCTACCACCAGCTCACTCACTTCTTGGATTCTTTCCTGAGCAAAATCAAGAACCTCCTAGGCTAAGCCCCAATTTGGGGCTGGCCTACCCTGCATCACCATTTCTTACTATACAAAGGAGGGACTGAAAATCATCTCTCCAATGCTCATTCCATTGACTTTCAGCATGATTTTCTGTAATAAAGAGGCTGGAAACTTGAATATTTTTTCAGATTCCTTGCATTTTGCATGGGACCCAGGATTCTGCCGAACAGATCGATTAGCCCAAGATTTTGGAAGGTAGCGAAAGGAAACGTGATTTGATTGACATGTATAGGATATTAGAATTGTTTGGTGGAAACTTTTGGTTCTTCTTGGCTAACTTCTAGGAAGTTACTCTATTCGAACCTTAGCAACATGGGTATTGATGAACAGGCTATGACGGAAGGGTGGAAATTTCTTCCAGAACACTGCTGGATCAGTGGTCCCTGTCTCCTTGTATTACACCTGTCTATGTAGCTAAAGCATCCCTGGTCCTCTAGATTCTGAGAGCTAACTAATACCCTGTAATCAGTGATTTGCTGGAGCGGACTCACACCAGCTTATGAAAGCCAATTGTGTGCGTCTCTTTCTAATTCCTCATCAGTGACATAATATTGGTAGCCTGAAATCTGCCGTGAAGGAAGTATATTTACACCATGAAAACTGGAAAATGCTACAAATCAGGATTTTTTTTGAGACAGAGTCTCACTCTGTCACCCAGGCTGGAGTGCAATGGCACAATCTTGACTCACTGTAACCTCCACCTCCTGGGTTCAAGCGATTCTCCTGCTTCAGCTTCCAGAGTAGCCAGGACTATAGGCACACACCACCACGCCCAGTTATTTTTTGTATTTTTAGTAGAGACAGTGTCTCACCATGTTGACCAGGCTGGTCTCAAACTCCTGGCCTCAAGTGATCCACCCACCTCGGCCTCCCAAAGTGCTGGGATTACAGAGTGAGCCATCGTGCCCAGCCTAAATCAGGAATTTTTTGAGAGCTGATAAACATTTACCAGAACACCACTGCCTGTGATAAATCTCTGTCTGCTACTATGAAAGTATATTCTGTTATCTGGAACTGAGTACCCTGACTATACTCCATCTCTATTATAGTTATGTTTCCTATTTTGTCTCCCTAGCTTTAGATAATTGATTAGCTCTACCCAACTACTAATTGCAAAAGTTTTAAAATAACCAATCCAGATAAGTTGTCTAACTTCTAATGAGTAAATATGTATCAACTACCTCCCCAGCACTGTGCTAGGTAATACTGGAGAGTTAAAAAGAAATTTCAATTCTAATTTGAGGGGACAGCAGTAGTGATGTTCAAGTAGGCACTTGAACCATGAAACTTGAGTCTTTGCATATAGTAGTAAGTCATTCTTAACACATTCTCAAAAATATGATATAACTTCCTTCCTTATGGCAGATTTTAAATAGATAACCTGGCTATTAAATTCCTGTCTAAGAGATGTGACTCAAATAACCTTCCTATGTTATCTAAAGCAGCCTTTTTAGTTTGGAGGTTAAATCAATTCAGATACTTCGGTTTGAAAGTACCAGAAACTCTGCCATTCCCAGGTGTTGCTTCGTCTTCAGACAGGTAGCAGGAAGGTTACTGTGGTTCAAGCATGATATCCAATTTGACTTTGTCTATCCAAAGAAGAGGCACCATTTATTCCTTATATCTCTAAGAGCTAAGGAATAATTCTCAGAAACTCCTCAGCAGAGTTCTTATTATTTCATTGGCCAAATTGAGTCATATCAATATTTAGATTAATCACTAGCAAGGAAAATGTAACCACAATGACTAATTTAGACCAGGGTTTCTAGCCTCAGCACTATTGACATTTTGGGCTAGATAATTCTTTGTGGTGAAGGGATGCCTTTGCATTATAGGATGTTTAGCAGCATCCCTGATCTCCACCGGCTAGATGCCAATAGTGTGCACAGGCATGCGTGCATGCACACACACACCCCAGCTGTGACAACCCCAAATGTTTTCAGACATTGCCCAATGTCCCCTGGGGAGCAGAATCATCCCTGATTGAGAGCTACTAATTTAGACCAATCAGGATTTACCTCTTAAATTAGAGAGGGTCATCCTTTCCTAAGTCACATGGGAATTGGGACTGTATCAGAGGGATAAGTTTGTCAGATAACTGTCAATGGCAGCTACCTCGAAGATATGTCCTAGAGTCTCCTTACGTTCTCTCTTAAACCTATTCCAATTAAGCCCTTCCACGATCTTACTCCTCTGCAAGATCACCCTTGATCACCACTTTGCTAAATCCAATGATCAAACCTCAGTGCTTGTTTAACTTGACCTATCAGCAGTATTCAACATGGCTGACCACTTCTTCCTCCATGAAACACTTTCTTCACTTGACTTCCAACAAACCACAACATTGTTACCTCTTACCTTGACTGCACTGTTTGCACCTCCCAAGTCTTCTGTGTTCCTCCTTATCCCCATCCCCACCTCTTAACTTTGGAGCATCCCAGGGCTTAGTCCTAATACCTCTTCTTTCTATCTACATTCACTAACTTGTTGACCTCATTGAGTCTCATGTCTTTAAATAGCATTTATATGCTGCTAACCACCAAATGTAGATCTCCCTGGGCTCTGGAATCTTCTATTCAACTGCTAACAAGACAGTACCACTTGTTTGTAATAGGCAAATCAGACTTTACATATCCAAAACAAACTTCTGATCCTTCAACGCAAATCATCTCTCTTCTATGATCTTTCCCATCTCAGTAAGTGGCAGGTCTATTAATGCAGTTGTTTAGGCTGAAAATCTTAGTTATGTTTGACTCCTCTCTGTCTTTCACACCCTGCTTTCAATTCATCAGCCAATTTGGTCAATTCTCATGTACACAGCCTGACCACTTTTCCCTCACTTCTGTTGCTACTATTGTCCTGAAACATACCACCATCATCTTGTGGCTGGATTGTATTCACAGTCTTCTAATAGGCTGCCCACTCCTCCACCCACACCTCCTCGTCTCCTTTTCCTTCCATAATAGTCCCAAAATGGCAGCCAAAGGATCCTTTAGAGCCAAAGTCAGATCATATCAGTTCTGTCCTTAAGCCCCTCCCAACAAAGCCTTCTATCTCATTCATAATAAGCCCCAGAGTCCTCAGAATGGCCTACCAGTTTCTGAATGCTCCAGCTCCTGTTACCTCTCTGCATCATCTCCACACTTGGCCTTGTTTGTTCTGCTCCAGCCACGCTGTCTCCTTGTTGTCAGTTGGATACTCCAGAGATACAAGGGCTCCAGACCTTTGCACTAGCTGCTCTCTCTGCCTGGAATTCTCTTTCCAAATATCCACATGCCCTGCTCCCTCAATCCTTCAGATCTTTCTCCAGTGGACCTTCATACTGAGGCCTCCTCTGGCCACTTCTCCTAAAATTACAGCCAATTCCCACCCCCCACCCCCCAACTCCTAATGACCAGTCTTGGCTTCAATTTTCTCCTTAACACCTATTACCACCTAACATACTATATATTTGTCCTTCATTTTTCTTGTTTATTGCCTTTTGCCCACCTAAAATGTAAAGTCCTCTGGAGCAGCACATTTTTTTTTTGGCTGTTTTGTTCTCTGCTCTATCTCTCCACTCAGAACATCACAGACACATAGTAAGTGTATAATGAATAGTTGTTGAATGGAAGACTAAAGAAGTCAGGTTGCCCTGAATTAAACCAAAAGTACACAACATCCCCAATGAAAATGTCAATATTTTTAAATAGAAGAGCTAAAGTTGATATGGAAAACTAAATGAGAAAAAAAAAGCCAGAAAATTTCTTGAAAAAAAAAAAAGAAAAATAAAGGAAGACCAGCCCTAGGACATATTATAAAACCACAACACTTATTTTGTTAAATGCATCTCTGCTTTATCTATTAACATATTCTTCTGTCCCCAGTATTTTTAAGAAATTAATAGTTGGATCTAGTGGCTTGATAAGATTCATTTTCATTTTTCATTTTTATGGTGAGAGTAATTGACAAGCGGTGTTGTAGACTTCCATTAGGATGTACATAATGTCTGTCCTTATGCTATGTTAGTGACCATTGATTACAACTACCCAGATGCATTGAATTAATTAGATGGCAATAATTCTTTGTTATCTGAAATGCATAAATAAAATAAATCCATAAATAATAAAGAAAACATCTCTAAATCAAAAAATAAAAATAAAACCACAGCACATTCAACAGGGTGGAGTATGGAAATATAAAAAGATAAGTGAGCCAAAATAGAAAGTTCAGACCCAGATATATCCAGGGATTTCAGTATCTGATAAAATTGACATCTCAAATCAATGAAAAAACTATGAATTAGTTGATAAATTGGGCATGGTGTAGCAGGTTAAAAATCAGGGAAAAATAAAAATACAAAAGTTTCCATAACTCATCCATCATACAAGGATGAGTATCAGACAAATAAATGAAATATGTATATATACTTTCATGATTACATTATACATATATTTAAAAAATAAAAGTACTAGAAGAAACCACAAGGTAATTTTTGAGGTCTGAGAGTGTCAAAGAGCTTTCAAAGTATAAAACAAAATTCAAACTATTTTACTAAGTATATGTAAGTTTAGAACTGTTATACATCTCTTGTTAATTAAACCTTTTGTCATTTCATATACACCCTCTTTAATTATACATTTTGTAATAGTATCTACTTTTTCTGATATTAGTATCAGTTATTAATATGCTCCAGCTTTTTTTGAATTGTCATTTGGCTTGAAAATTGTTCTCCATTCTTTTTCTTTCTGTATTCCTGTGTTTTAGATGGGTGCCTTGTTTTTACAATCTGTTCTTACACTGTTTCCTCAGTTTATGTTTATCTGATCTTTTTCTTTCTTTCTTTTTTTTGCTATCTTTTGATTCCATTGAGTTGTGGGTATTTGGGGTTTTCATAGGTTGTTTGATTTATTTTATTTTCTCTTCTACTGGCTTAGACGTTAAAGCCTTAAAAATATACCAGGCATACTAAACAAAGTATAAAATTAATAAATATCTAAACTCTTTTCTTAACAAATTCAAAGACCTTAGCACTCGAATCATTTCTTCCCACTTGCCACACTACTTTTCTGAAGATTTTTTGGATAATATTTTTATCAATGTATTGTTAATTTAAAAGGATAATGTTCATTTATATTTCCATATGCTTTTATAAGCATATATATAATTTTTTAAGTTTATATAATCACCATTTGTTTTTTCATCTCAAACGTTTCTTCTGAATTTATTTTTCTTCATCCTAAAACAAACCCTTTAGAAGTTCCAATAATTCTCAGTAGTTCTAGAAGTATACTTTTGCTGAGAACACAATTCCAGGTTGAGAGTTGTTTTCTGGCAACTTTTTAAAAGATATTCCCCATCATCTGATTCCCATTCCTTTGAGGAAAATGTCTTTTCTCATTGGCTGCAGTTTTACAACTATATGTCTATGTGCAGATTTCTTTTTATTTCTCATTCTTGGTATACATGGTGTGTCCTCCATCTGTGAGTTCACAATTTTCACCAGTTCTGGTTAACCTCAGCCAGTATCTGTACAAATATTTCCTCTCCTCTGTTCTCTCCTTATGGAACTTCAATTAGATGTACATTAGACCTTCTCTATCTTCCCTGTCTCTTCAATCTCTCATATTTTCCAGCTCTTTGTCACCCATTGCTTCATTCTGGGTGATTTCTTTATGTCTTTATTTAATTTCATTAATTATTTCTTCACCTATGTGGATGCTGTTTAAAACATACATCATTTACTTTAATCATTTTTATTGTGAAATACAACATATATGCAGAAAAGTTTCTGAAAGATAACATTCTGCAAATTAAGTAACCATAAATCAAACATCTGCACAACCTCCACCCAGGCCAAGAATTAAGACATTACAAGTACTCAGAAATCTCCACCTATCACTAGTCATTCACACTCTTGCTCTTTCCTCACTATATTAACCACTTCCCTGACATATCCTGCAATCTCTTCCTTGCTTTTCTTTATAGTTTTACTACCTATGTATGCATATAGTTTTTAATTTCAATGATTTTTTATTCCTAAGAGTTTGATTTGGTTATTTTAAAAATCTGCCTAGGTATTTTTTTAAATTATCTCCTGCTCCTTGCTCATTGTTATTCCATCTTTAAACACTTTATAGACATAAAGCCCTTGCATAGTCTTTATCTCTTAATTCTAACATCTTCAGTCCTAGAAGTCAACAACTTCTAGTTATTGTTTTGCTGACTCACTCATATTGGCTTGTTGCCTTATGTATTTAGTAATTTTTTTATCATGAGCTCATAATTGCTATTTCCTTTAGCAAATATTTATATTTACTTCTGATAAACTCTTAGGAGCTACTAATCTGAAACTACTTTAATTTAATTTATCCACATTTAGGACTAGTATAAGTTTGAACACCAGAATCTAAGTGATACCAAGTCTGTGGTTGCAGATTAACAAGGGAGACCTCATTATAGTCATTATTGTCATTATCTTTATTAATATTATCATCAGTGTTATTTTTAACCAAAACCCGTCCCCAGGGGCCTGGCTCAATGCAGGAGTCTCTGAGCCAACACCCTCATTTTCAAGAAGCCTGTGGTTTGCTATTCAATCTTCTCCTCCCACCCAGCCCTCCCCACCATAATAGTGGCATTCATGCCCAAGATAACTCTAAAACTTCCGTTTGCTTCCTGCCCACTTCCCTGGCCTCATTACTCTTGTTGTTTTCATCGTTATTATTATTATTACCAGTTTGCCTTCATAATTTTATTTCCCTTTACTGCAGACCAGAAATTGCATTAAAAAACAATGTTATAATTTATCCAAAATCTGGATGTGTTACACCAACAGGGCTTTTTAGAACTTCTAGTACCCTTGAAAGCAGATTTCCCATGTCAAAAATGACTTTCAACAATTGAAAAGGTAATAAGAGAAATGCAAATTAAATGCAAATTGAGATACCATTTCTCAGATATTAATTCAGCAAATATAAAAATAAGTTTGATAATAGGCTGTTGATGAGACTTGGGAAAACAAGTGCTCCAACACATTGCTTGGTGGGGGTATAAAATGGTTCCACTTTTATGAAGCAATCCAGCCATTTCTGTCACAATTATAAATACATATACCTTTTGACCCAGAAATTCTATTTTTGAGAATTTATTCTACGAATACTCTACAAATACTAGCACATGTGAATCTTATTCATGGCAACATTACTTGTAATAGCCAAATATTGGAAATAACTTACATTCCTATTAGGAAGGAACTATTTAAATAATTTACAGTACATCCATACATTATAACATTATACATTATATTTACAAATGAGAAAGTTTTAATATACTTGTATGATGCAATATCCACGATATATAATCAGTGGAAAAACATAAGGTATTGAACCATGCACATATTATTCTCTGTTTTTTTTAAATACACATTCATATATTCATTTGTATAGCCTTAACATATTTTTGGAATGGTACATAAAATATTCCGTCAATGTCGACTGCCTCTAGGTTGGGGACCTGGGTACTTGAAGAAGGAAGCTGAAAGGGAGACTTCTCATTGTACACCCTTTTGTACGTTTTGCATTTGAAACCATGTGATACATTGTCGATTTTTTAAAAGGGTTTGTCAGCTTGTGGTTGACCTTACACGGAAGTGCTGAAGAGGGCAAGCCAAGGATGACAAACTTTGCTTTCTTCTTGGTTTTGCCTAAGGCTGTTCTCACCCCAAGCAGAGAAGGAGTATGGAGAAATCTGGAAGCCAGGTTGTCCAAGAAAGATTGGGTGAACTAGTGCTGATTTATCATCCATGTGATCTACCTCCTGACCTGGTCAGGTGACTAATAACAAATCCACTGGCTCTTTGTTTTATTGCTTTTCACCCAGAAATTTGGAATGTCACAGATGGTTGTATTTTGACAGGAATTTGGTATACACTCAAACATACAAAATTCCAGAATCAAAGTCTTCAAAAGCAGCAATTCTCTCTCCTTCTCTTGCCTGGGCCCTGTGTTTTATGTTTGGTGCTACTGACTGACAGCTTTGACTAGAAACACACTACTAGATAGCAGTCCCAGACATCTTGCTGAACCAGCTCCATTTCTTGGTTCAAAAACCCAGAGAGGGAAAGGAAATAACTAGGTTGTGAGTGAATACAATCACACAGTATGCACAACATTAGAATTCAAACTTAAAACTAGAAAATTCAAAATTGAAACTACAAAGCTCAAAATTCAGACTTCAATTCCATTGCAGAGAAAAGTCCAAATTCCATCACTCTGTTACCTAATTTTGTCTTCAAAAAAATGGCAAAAATATAAATGCTAAAAAACCTATATTTTTGTGTTTTTACTTTTTCCTGTTTTAGTATGAGATGTTTCAGACATACAGAAAAGTACAGGGCATGTTCTAAAGAACATCATCCATCGACCCACCAAAAAATTGTCACATTTAAAACTTTTGCCATACTTGCTCCAAATAATTGTTCTAAAAAATAAATAATTTTGGATGCAGTTCAAGGTCCCTATGTCTCTCTTTCCTCGTCCCATCTGCTTCCCTTCCTCCTGAGAGATAACTGCCTTTCAGAATTTGGCATTGATCACTCTTATTAATGCCTTGTGCTTTTACAACATGTGTAGATATGTATAAACAATATATAATACTGTTGTGCATGCTTTAAACATGATATACATGATATGCTGGATCCATCATTCAACACCTTCCTTTTTGCATTTAACTTTTTCTATTACAGGACATATGGTTGTTTCCATTTTTTCCCCATTGCAAAAAATGCTGCAATAAAAATTTGGTACTTGTCTCTGTGTGCACATATGGGACACTTTCTTTAAGCTAGGAGAGAATTGATCAGTCATAGGATATGCCTCTCCTCAACATTTCTAGAGGAAAAAAAATTACTGTCAAATGTGACACTACCACTTTACCCTCTTTTAAATAGCCTCCCAAATTTTCTAGGTATGCTTCCTAGCTTCAGAGAGCAGTGGGAGGAAATATATTTTGGATCCAAATACTAATTTGATGAATGAGTCTGTAGCAGAAACTGTCTGTCAGTGTCCCACTCATATCCCCTCACTCCTATTACATCAGCACATGCCAGCCAACCCCCAACAGCCAGCACCTGCATTACTTTTTGCCTGAGCACATTCTCTGGCTGCCAGAGATAGTGTTGCTGTTGGGGCAGCAATAACAATTGGGGCAAGCTGGGAATTTATATCCTTTAAGAACTACCTTCAATCAATGACTGATGGGAGTTGGAGTGTCAATACCTCAGCTCCCTCATTCTTGAGATGGGATGACTCTGAAGCACATGCTTTATCCAGATTTTTGGGGTGCCCAGCAGAATTAAACCAGTTTATCACAGTAATAATCTACTTGATATCAAACACTATATTCAACAATGCTTTGCCTTCCCTTCTCTATCTCACTTCCCCTCACCCCACCAGCATCTTGAGGCCACCTCCCAAATAAATACTTGCTCCCAAGCCCTTGTCTTACAGTCTGTTTATTGGGGAACCCAGTTGGACTCCAATTAGCGCTCATGTGTATGTATTCAGATGCTGGTAATGGTCACAGGGATGGGGAGAAATTGTTACCAGTTGTAGAGTTTACCATCAACAAACCACAAAAAAGGAAATAAAAAGGGGGTTTGCATATTATTCAGAGACGGGAGACAAAAAACACTTTGCCATTTGGCTCGTGGAGGAGATTAGGAAAAATCCCATAAATAAAGTGTTAATACCTGCTGGGCCAGTAGGCTTTCCTTTGAAAGCCATATCTTTAGTTTCCATTCTAAAAATCTCAAAGTGCAAATATGGCATATAAAAATCACCATATTTGGGCCGGGTGTGGTGGCTCATTCCTGTAATCCCAGCACTTTCGGAGGTCGAGGAGGGTGGATAACTTGAGGCCAGGAGTTCAAGACCAGCCTGGGCAACATGGTAAAACCCCCTCTCTACTAAAAACATAAAAACTAGTCAGGCATGATGGCACATGCTTATAATCCCGGCTGCTCGGGAGCCTGAGGCATGAGAATCACTCGAACCAAGGAGGCAGAGGTTGCAGTGAGCTGAGATCATGCCACAGCACTCCAGCCTGGGTGACAGAGCAAGACACTGTATCAAAAAAAAAAAAAAAAAAAAATTGCCATATTTGGCTGTGTTGGAAGAAAATGTGTTTTTTGTTTTGTTTTGTTTTTTGTTTTTTTTGTTAAGCCTAGGTTTTGGTGTAGCTATTTATGAAATTTTCCTTTTAGTTGTGCTACGTTTTTATTTTCAAAATTTTCACAAAGAGCAGTTCTATGCATGAATATTAGGCAGCAGTTTTATAATGTCTTCAAAGACTCCACCTTGATCCTTTGTTTTGTGCAATATAAAAATTGGTGGTTTTCTAAACCCTTATCTTTAGCAAATTTTTAGTAAGTAGCATTTGTTGCAATGGGCCTTGAGAAGATGTAGAAAGGTTTTAAGGGTTTTTTCAGCTACAAATCTAGTCAACATCACATCAGTTGGTAGAAGGCTATGTTTTGCCAGCCTGGGTAAGTTGACAAGGACCAAAGCAGGAAACTTCTGAACCATCACAGAGCACAAAACACTCTATACTAAATAGCAGACAACCAAAATTTCTAGTTCCACTTTTCATATTGCACAGAAACAACTTCGGGCAGCAAGAGGGATTGCATGTTTCACTGCAGGGCTGGATTAACTGACTTGTGAAGGCTTGTCTTCAAATTCAAGAGCTTGTTTTCATGGTTAATATTCTTTCACTGCATTTATTAAGACACATACCATGTTCATTGGGATTAGAAAGTTCATACAGGTATTCCTCAGAGACATTGTGGGTTCAGCTCCAAACCACCACAATGAAGCAAGGAGTCACACAAATTTTTTGGTTTCTCAGTGCATATAAAAATTATGTTTGTACTATACTGTAGTCTATTAAGTGTGCAACAGCATTATGTCTAAAAAAATCATACTTTAATTAAAACTACTTCATTGCTAAAAAAAAGCTAACGTTTGAGCCTTTAGTGAGTTGTAATCTTTTTGCTGGTGGAGGGTCCTGCCTGCATACTGATGGCTGCTGACTGCTCAGGATGGTGGTTGCTGAAGGTTGTGGTGTCTGAGGCAATTTCTTAAAATAAGACAATAAAGTTCGCCACATTGATTGTCTCTTCTGTTTACAAAATATTTCTCTGCATCCAATATTATTTGAGAGCATTTTACCCACAGTAAAACTTTTTTCAAAATTGAAGTCAGTCTTCCTAAACCCTGCCAAGACTTTGGCAACTAAGTTTTTGTAATATTTCAAATCCTTTGTTGTCATTTTCACAATTTTCATAGTATCTTCACCAGGAGTAGTTTCCATCTCAAGAAATCACTTTGTTCATCCATAAGAAGAAAGTCCTCATACATGAAAGTTTGATCATGAGATTGCACCAATTCAGTCACATCTTCAGGCTCCACTTCCAATTCTAGTTTTTTGCTATTTCTACCACATCTGCAATTACTTCCTCCACTGAAGTCTTGAGCCCCTCAAAGTCATCCATGAGGGCTGGAATCAACTTTTTCCAAATTCGTGTTAATGTGGATATTTTGACCTCCTTCCATTAATCATAAATGTTCTTAATGGCATCTAGAATGGTGAATCCTTTCCAAAAGACTTTCCATCAACTTTGCTCAGATCCATCAGAGGAATCACTATCTATGGCAGCTCTAGCCTTATGAAATATATTTCTTAAATGATAAGACTTTAAGATTGAAACGACTCCTTGATCCATGGGCTGGAGAATGCACATTGTGTTAGCAAGCATGAAAACAACATTAATCTCTTTATAGATCTCTTGGGTGACCAGGTGCATTGTCAATGGGCAGTAATATTTCAAAAGGAATCTTTTTTCTGAGCAGTAGGTCTCAAAAGCAGGCTTAAAATATTCAGTAAACTATGCTCTAAACAGATGTACTGTCATTCAGGCTTTTTGTTCCACTTATAGAGCACAGACAAAGTAGATTTAGCGTCACTCTTAAGGGCCCTAAGATTTTCAGAATGATAAATGAGCATTGGCTTCAACTTAAAGTCACCAGCTGCGTTAGACTCTAACAAGAGAGTCAGCCTATCCTTTGAAGCCAGGCATTGACTCTAGCTATGAAGCCAGGCATCCTCTCTAGCTATGAAAGTCCTAGATAACATCTTCTTCCAATATAAGCCCATTTCATCTACATTGAAAATCTGTTGTAGTGTAGCCACTTTCATCAGTGATCTTAGCAAGGTCTTTCAGATAACTTGCTGCAGCTTCTCCATCAGCACTTGCTGCCTCACCTTGCACTTTTATGTTATGGAGATGGCTTCTTTCTTTAAACCTCACAAACCAACCCCTCCTAGCTTCAAACTTTTCTTCTGCAGCTTCCTACCTCTCTCAACCTTTATAGAATTGAAGTGAGTTAAGGTCTTGCTCAGGATTAGGCTTTGGCTTAAGGGAATGTTGTGGCTGGTTTGATCTTCTATCCAAACCATTCAAACTATCTCCACATCAGCAATAGGGCTGTTTTGCTTTCTTATTCATGTATTTGCTGGAGTAGCACTTTTAATTGTCCCTGAAGTAGGTTTTTTTTTTTTTTCTTTTCAGCTTGGTTAACTGGCACAAGAGGCCTAGTTTTTGGCCTATCTTGGCTTTTGCCATGCTTTCCTTACTAAGTGTAATCATTTCTAGCTTTTGATTTAAAGTAAGGGACATGTGATTCTTCCTTTCACTTGAACACTCAGAGGCCATTTTAGGGTTATTAATCAGCCTGATTTCAATATTGTTGTGTCTCAGGTAATAGGGAGGCCCAAGGAGAAGGAGAAAGATAAGAAAACAGCTGGTTGGTGGAGCAGTTAGAACACACAACATTTAAAAATTTGCTGTCCTATGTGACACAACAGTTATAATAGTAACATCAAAGAGACTGATCATAGATCACCAAAATAGATATAATAACAATGAAAAAGTTTGAAACATTGTGAGAATTACCAAAATGTGACACAGGGACATAAAGTAAGCGCATGCTATCGGAAAAATGGTGCTGATAGACTTGAAGGACGCAGGGTTGCCACAAACCTTCAATTTGTAAAACAAACAAACAAAAACAAAAACAAAAAAACCCATTATCTGCAAAATGTGATAAAGCAAAGTGCAATAAGACAAGGTCTGCCCATATTTTAAAACTCACTTTGTGAAGCAGAGTATGAGTTGGGTATTGTATACCTGGCTCTGTAGACCCAGCTTCGAGTCCCAACTCTGCCCCCCCTTTTTTGCTATGTGTGATGGTAAAAATTACTTACGTTCTCTAAGTTAGACATCCTCATCTGTAAAATAGAGATAATGATAGTACCTATGTTGCTGAGTTGTTGATACAGTAAATGATGTTCTCATAGAATTCTTTACCTTACCCCACGGCCTCTAAAATGGACAGGAAACTGTTCTAACTTGTGAATCTTACAACAAAAGCAAAGAGGCAAAGTTGAGTTTTGAAAGCATTTTTTCTAATTACCTAATTCACTCATGTTAATGAAAAAATTGCAGAATACATGAAAGTACAAAAAAAGAAACATTCTACCACCTGGAGAGAAGCACCCGTAATCACTCATTTGTGCATATGTTGTGGCCTCTGATTTTTACACAAAAACTAGAACTTACTGAGTGTACCATTTTATAAGCTATGGCTTCACTAAAAGTATCATGAAAAGTGCCCCATATCATTAAATAATCTTTGAAAGCACGTTTGTTTGTTTTTATGACCTGGCATTTCATCTAATGAGGTTCCATAATTTATTTATCCAATTTAGCCTATTTTCTAGACCTTTGAATTGTGTCTTCCAAATTTTCAATGCTTCAGTGACATTCTTTGATGATACACCTTTGTGGATGTACATATTTGTTTCTTTGGCCTGAATTCCTAGATGAACAATCAGTGTTTCAAACGATAAGGATGCTTTTTTTTTTTTTTGAGACAGAGTCTCGCTCCGTTGCCCAGGCTGGAGTGCAGTGGCGCGATCTCGGCTCACTGCAAGCTCTGCCTCCCGGGTTCACGTCATGATAAGAATGCTTTTAAAATTTCTGATACCTATGCCAAATTGTCCTCCCTAAAGGCTGTTCCAATTTACACACTGATTCATGGTGCGAGGATATTTGAAGACACAAAATATTTTATCACATCACAAGAGTTGCAGCAAATGCTATGAGAAACGCAAAGCCTCCGGGCCTATTCACACACCCCAGCCTTATTTTAAATTTTGCTTATATTTGCTCTTCAACACAATTAGAAATTCCAACATGTCTTGATTCTCTGGAAGGCAATGGACAAAATTAGAATGTTAAGTTTATTTGCTTGACACTGCAAATATTGTTCAAAATCTGTGACTACTGCTAGATTCTGGAGGGCAGAGACCACTCTGATTTAGTTTTTCATCTTAAGTACCTGGTATGTTTTATATCCTGGCTTCACTGAAAGAAACTCTCTTCCAATACTCATGACTCCCCAGTCTGATTATGAAGTGTGCTCTAAGGTGATGAATTAATTCCCAATAAGAAGTTAATGAATAATGATGGGCTTTCCTTCACTCTATACCTGTCACGTGCCAAAAATCTCTACTAGGAATAAAGATGTTTTACATGGCTTTAAAATGAGGACCTTCAATGTTAAACTCAAAAATTATCATATTACAAAAGAAGAGATACAAATGACAAAAAGGGAAAAAGAAAGAGCTGAGTATTTCTGAAAGTGTCAGTATGCTGATCAGCTGCACTAAGTCACTTGTGTTCACAGCGCTCATAACTCATGTCCTTCAACTGGAGTCCTGCATGAGAGCAAGAACTCCAGTCCTGTCCACTTCAGGCTTCTCCCACTCCCCATGCCTTCTTTAGGAACTCCTGAAAGCGCAGCTTTCTGACACTAACAAAGCCACATTGGTTTCAGCTGTAAGGGCGCCTTATGGGTGGCATGCCTGTCATTGTCTGAGCTGCAGAAGCCTTCAGTGTCCTGCAAGATGACGAATGCCTCCCCAGGCTGCTGGGTCTCCCACTTTCCTACTGTCTGCTTCAGGGCCTCTCTTCAGTGCCGTCATCCCCTGCTGCTCAATTCCCCTAAGGGACTCATCTTGGGATCTTGGGACAATCCCACACTTCTGTCACCTGCACAGTCCAGCAATAACATCTCTGTTTCTTTCTGTCCAGCCATCTTCCCAGTCTTTGCCCTTTCATTCCACTACTCTCCCATGTTCTTTCTGCTTGTCTGTGTTCAGTCACATTTTTTCTCTTTTTCTAACCCATAAAAGTACCTCCAGAAATATCTAGAGCACAGCTATGAGTTGCTGTGTTCAGGAAGCCCTCAAATAGAGGTTATGATTACTGCATATAGAAGTCTTACAGGAGCTTCAAAAATAAAAATATCACAAACATATTTTCCTACATAATGCTCTTATTTTTCAGCTATGGTGCATTTAACTTGAAGATTTTCTTTCATCGATTTTGAGGATACACTTGCTTGTGGCCATTCTGTGCTTCAGATAAGTTAAAAATCATGAGCCCAATGCTGTTGACAGTGTTCTCCCTTTATCCTCCAGAAACAGCTTCTTGGAACAACTGATTGCTTTAATTTCCATGGAGGAGGGATTGCAAGGTCCATAATTTAATGATTATTTTCATCTTCTATAAATTATAAATTTTATCTTCACTCTACTTTGTCTATATTTCTCTCCTCCTACTAGCATGTAGACTTGTATTTCCTGCCAAATAAGTTGACCGAAATGAAAGAATCCATTTATTCACATTGATAACACCATGAAAAGAAAATAACTGCTTATATACTATGCTACAGCCTGCTAACATAAAAATCATATGGTTTATACCAAGGTTTATGAACCTTGGCACCGTTGACATTTTGAGCTAGACAATTCTTTGTTGTGGGTGGTGGCCCTCTACATTGTAAGATGTTTAACAGCAACCCCGGCCTCTTACATCTTACTAGATGACAGTAGCACCTCCTACACAGTATGACAATAAAAAATGTCTCCAGACTCCTAACGTCATCCCAAGTTGGGAACTGTTGGTTTATAATACATGGAACATGAATGTTCACAAACAGACATGAGCTTAGATAAAGCCACATTTTGTTTATTCTCCATGAGCTCTCTGGGCACCAATTATCCTGTTATAAAAATCAGTCAGATTCATCAGGCCAAGATATCTATGCTTGGTATCTTATAAATATAAGGATATTTATAATCATATCAATAACTTGTGACTTTGAGGAGAGCTAAGTGATTATTTGAGAATGACTGACCTCACCATTAAATGGGATGACAGAAAAAAATGAGAAATAGTACATAGAAGTGGACAGCATCCCTTATCTTGGTGTTTGAACCCATGGGACCTAATCAGTCTCAGAAAAAAAGAAAAGGTTGATCAGTTAATTGGGCCAGGATGGGCTACATGGGTTGGCTATAGTGTTCAGGATGCCAGCATCAGGAAAAGACTTTCAAAGGAAGGCGTATTGGGCTCCCTCAGACTCCGGTATAGAAATAGGGACAGCATGGTAGACATGGGGCCAGAGGTTAGGAGCTCATTGCAGTAGTTCAGATAAGGAACAATAGTGCCCTTGGGTTGAAGTGCTCTCAGTATATGGTATTTCCTAAAGGGAGTAGCTAAAGAATGAGAACACGTGTGAGCATAAGCTCTAGAAGTATTAGCTCTATAGTCATTTGGGGAAAAATATTTCATTTTTCTGGGCATTAGTTTAGGGATTTATCAGATTAAGGGCCCAGAGTCAATACTGCCTAAGGGCCTTTCCAATCCTTCTCCCTACCTTCCCTCCTCCTCCACCAAAACTTCAGGTCCAAAAACAGCCTGATGTATGTGATTCAAGGACTAATTACTGCTCCTCACACCTATTGTCTTGTAGCAAAATAAGAAGACAGGTGAACAAGTGCCAGTCTCGGCATCCACTGGCTCCAGGTATGTGTAATTAGCAGAAGAAAGTTAACAGAGCACCTTCATGTTTGCTTTGGAACCACAAGCAAAAGGCCAACGTTTCTGAAGCTGACAAAGTTGTGAAAGAAAGTTCTGATCCTCTCAAATCACCAAGTTCACCAAGCAGGTGGGGCAAACATGCTTCAGGACACATTGACAACTCATTTTCACCACAATTCAACCAACCATCCTCAAAAAAGTGGTGTCCAGTAATGGATCCAACAGCACGGGCCACCATCTATTCTTGGGAGAGTCACTGGAGTCACTGAGCCGTTCATGTACATCAGAATCCAATAAACCATCGTCAAAGAGGAGTGGCTGGCAACAGAAAATAGGCAATGGTCTATTCCTGGGAGACTCTTCTGGAGTCGCTGAGCAGCTCTTTTGGCTCTCAGCCACACCACAAACCAAGCATATGTGATTCAGGTGAATGGTGGAAAACACTCACAATTCTATACTATTTACATATGCAATGAATTAATCTTTAGTGCCATATAAGACCATGATTTGGGATTTAGTTATTCAATAAAGACCTACTTAGTACAAAGACACATAGTAGATCTGTGTTAAGCATAGGACCAAAAAACAGATCAAAACCTTGTAGCTTGTGCTCAAGGAGCTAACAGTGTATGTCTTCAGGCCTCTTCTGGTAACAGTAACAAGTGACAGAAAAAGCACCTCAAACTGGCTTAAGCAATAAAGGGGATTCATCAACAACTTTCTGTAAATTCCGGAGGTAGTAGAAGCTCCAGGGTGGCTCAATCATGGTGCCTAGTTTCTTTCAGCCCCTTCACTCTGCTTTCTGCAGGGTCAACGTTATCCTAAGGCTCATTTCTAGCATGTTGGGAAAATGGTTATAGAATTCCAGGTTTCATAGATGTACCCCACACTACACAAGACAGGGGGTGGGGGGCGAGTTCCTGGAATATCGGTAAAAGTAGTTTCAGCTTCATTCTGATGGGACAGCTCCAGAATGAATCTCTGTAGCTAGGGATTGCCATGATCTGATTGACTTAGGTATGGGTTACCTACACCAATCATGGAAGCCATGGGGTTAGGATTGGTTTATGCCAGTAGAGCCCTCACATTGAAGCTTGGAGTGGAGTTGATGCTGCCAACCAAATAGCTCCTACACAATGGAATGGGGTAAAATGGATATTGGGGAGTCCACTCCCATATCCACTGTATGGTGTAATATTTGTGTGCATAAATATCTAATATACCGAGCAAAAGAGAAGCCTGTCATAAGAGACAGCCCAATAAAGTGTTACGGGTATTTAGGGCTGATCCAGGAAGTACATTTTAACTTGAATCCAGGGTTCCTTCCATTGTACTAGTGTGGCTCCTATGGTTGTATGCCTGCAATGAGTATCCAAATGGAATTAATCTGTGGACAATTAGCTCACAATACCCAACACTCAATAGCTACAAACACATGAGCAAGCACAGTTGATTTTCTTCACCCACACAGGTGACGCAAATGTCACTACAAAGTTAGCACTGAGCCCAAACAGACAGTCAGAGGGCAAGGCCAAATGGCTGCCCAGGCAGAAACTTCATGGATTAGAATTGTTTTACTCATATACTGATCCCATCCGTTACCTGTGAATATTTCATACTTTATCACCAGAGGGTGTTCTTATCTTCAAATAAATCATAATGTTCCATTAAGCAAATGTCAATGTTGAATTATTTTATACTTATCAATTAAGAGTGTCTTATCAGAAAAAGATACTTGAAACTTAAAAAAAAACCCTTGCAAAACCCCTAATTCTCCTAATTATTTAATAATATATAAAAATAAAATATACACAATCTGATGTTTTTGATAACAAATAAAAAACTGATAATGATCCCTGCAATGACCTAATGTAGACTTTTCTCAAGTAAGTTAGTGTTTCCCCACCTTGCCTACTCATCATACTTGCCAGATAAATTTTAAAAATACCATTCCCCGGGTCCCATCCCAAGATTCCTACTTAGTAAGAAGTCAACCAAGGCATTTTATTCACAAAGATTCACTGCTGCTGGTGGGTGGGGGTGGGAGTGGAGAATCAGACTTCTCAGCCCCACCATTAAGCTGCACCCTGTAACTTGCCCTGGCCAATGAAACTGAGCAGTGGTGGTGAGAGTCAATTAGCAGTCAGCCAGACTCTTCTCTTCTCCATGCCATGACAACCAGCAATGCTCCAGCTAGAGGCTACTCTGTCACCTTGGTGTCACAGTGAATATAAGATGGAGCAGAGTCACAGGTAACCCACAATAAATCCACATTGTGAGGAAGAACTAAGTCTTTGTTGTAGTAAGTCATGAGATTTGGGTACCATCTGTTATTAAAGCATAACCAATACTATTCAAACTCAATCATTCCTAGAAGTGATTCTGATACACAGTCACAATTGAGAACCATGGACCTAAATGTACTTGAACATCACATAAATACACATGTTTGTATGAGTTGCATTCATAAGACAAAATATGTGAGTTCTGAGATGGTGACCTTTCTCACCAGGCTTGGAGATTCCTGTGTGATATATGAAATTGTGACAAATGAACTTTCTATGAAAAAGTCTGCCCATCACTGCTAAAGAGTACAAGGCTACAGTAACCAAAACAGCATGGTACTGGTACCAAAACAGAGATATAGACCAATGGAACAGAACAGAGCCCTCAGAAATAATGCCACATATCTACAACTATTTGATCTTTGACAAACCTGACAAAAACAAGCAATGGGGAAAGGATTCCCTATTTAATAAATGGTGCTGGGAAAACTGGCTAGCCATATGGAGAAAGCTGAAACTGGATCCCTTCCTTATGCCTTATACAAAAATTAATTCAAGATGGATTAAAGACTTACATGTTAGACCTAAAACCATAAAAACCCTAGAAGAAAACCTAGACAATACCATTCAGGACATAGGCATGGGCAAGGACTTCATGTCTAAAACACCAAAAGCAATGACAACAAAAGCCAAAATTGACAAATGGGATCTAATTAAACTAAACAGCTTCTGCACAGCAAAAGAAACTACCATCAGAGTGAACAGGCAACCTACAGAATGGGAGAAAAGTTTTGCAACCTACTCATCTGACAAAGGGCTAATATCCAGAATCTACAATGAACTCCAACAAATTTACAAGAAAAAAACAAACAACCCCATCAAAAAGTGGGCAAAGGATATGAACAGACACTTCTCAAAAGAAGACATTTATGCAGCCAAAAGACACATGAAAAAATGCTCATCATCACTGGCCATCAGAGAAATGCAAATCAAAACCACAATGAGATACCATCTCACACCAGTTAGAATGGCAATCATTCAAAAGTCAGGAAACAACAGGTGCTGGAGAGGATGTGGAGAAATAGGAACACTTACACTGTTGGTGGGATTGTAAACTAGTTCAACCATTGTGGAAGTCAGTGTGGCGATTCCTCAGGGATCTAGAACTAGAAATACCATTTGACTCAGCCATCCCATTACTGGGTATATACCCAAAGGATTATAAATCATGCTGCCATAAAGACACATGCACACGTATGTTTATTGTGGCACTACTCACAATAGCAAAGACTTGGAACCAACCCAAATGTCCAACAATGATAGACTGGATTAAGAAAATGTGGCACATATACACCATGGAATACTATGCAGCCATAAAAAAGGATGAGTTCATGTCCTTTGTAGGGACATGGATGAAGCTGGAAACCATCATTCTCAGCAAACTATCGCAAGGACAAAAAACCAAACACCTCATGTTCTCACTCATAGGTGGGAATTGAACAATGAGAACACACGGACACAGGAAGGGGAACATCACACACCAGGGACTGTTGTGGGGTGGGGGGAGGGGGGAGGGATAGCATTAGGAGATATACCTAATGTAAATGACGAGTTAATGGGTGCAGCACAGCAACATGGCACATGTATACATATGTAAATAACCTGCACGTTGTGCACATGTACCCTAGAACTTAAAGTATAATAATAACAAAAACAAAACAAAACAAAAAAAGAGTTAGCTCTTCCCCAAGAAAAAAGTCTGTGAAAACATAATGGCTTTCTCTTAGGCTTTGTTCAATTCTCTTTGAATATGAATTAATTCCGCATGGTCTTATAAGGAATTTAAAAATGAATGGAACCAATTATTCCCTGCATTTTCTCCACCATACCCCTGCAGAAATGGGCCTTTCCTTGACTCCAAATTCCCCTGGAAAAAGAAGATAAGATAATTCAGCCTCATTTCAACTAATCTGTTGGTTGTAGAACCAGGCTGAAAGTTATAATAAAAGCTAATCTTTCAGTTATTTAATAAGTATCTTTCAATAAACTAAAGTCTTCATTAAAATTATTGAAAAATTGAATTGTCCTTGGTGAAATCAGGAGTAGACTTGTATCTCTTTAGCAGAACAAAAGTACTTCAGCTTTACAATAGTTTTGAACAGAGACAAACTTACTGATGAAAGAAAAAACCAGCATGCTTGAGAAGCTATTGATTCAGACCCTCTGTGGCACCATCTCTCAATCATAGCATCCTGGACAAGTTGCCAGGGTCAATGAAGCAGCAGAGGGCAGATGAAGGAAAGGGGCTGCCAGCAACAACAAAATTAGGGTTGGCTTCCTTCCTGCAAACCCTGTCTCCACCAGTAACTCTGACTCTGTGAGATTCCTTATTTTGCTCTTGTGACAGTTCCTGGACACACTCAGACCTACAACCAACAGCTTTGGCAGTTTATGTTCTCAGATGTCCATGGAATGGTCCTGCTTCCTGACACCTAAGCAGAAGGGTAGGCTGAGGCAGCCGTGAAGTGAGGGGCTGTGAGGACCCGTGGGGCCCAAGAGATGATTCATTCTGGGCTGCAGAGAAGGGTCCCCAGTCAAAAAAGGCACCAAATGACTCATCAGATCCTAAGTGGACTTAGGTTTTATAGTAAATAATGCAGCAGAGGATTCCTTTTGATAGCTGTAAATCAGGAGTTAACCAGGGGTGGGAATAGGGAGATGGAGGTCAGAGGATACGAAGGAGCAGGTATGTAGGATGAACAAATCTGGAGATCTAACACACAACCTGAGGACTACATGACATAAAATTATACTGAATTTGGGATTCATAAGAAATGAGAAGATTTTAGTTGCTCTTGCCACAAAAATAAAAACGAAAAAAGGTAACGATGTGATTTGATAGATATGTTAATTTGCTTCACTGTAGTAATCTTTTTATTATCTATGTATTCCATAACATCATGCTGTATACCTTAAATATACACAATAAAATTTATTTTAAAACAAGAGTAATAAAAAATTAAGTTGTAAATCAAGCAACTTTTAAGTTTTCTCACAGGACTAGTATTCCTCTTAAATGTGTAGATTTAAAATCCTAAAAGATGGAGTTAGATGCACCTATTATTAGAACATAAACTAGGAAGTAGCCATTTTGAGCTCAGTAAACATAAAACATTTATCTTGTGAATTCCAGAACCATTTGTGCTGTGTAGTCCAAACTATACTTCATGTCAACCTATGGCACTGAATTACCGAATCTCATTCATTACACTGAAAATATATCTAAGAATTCTTTATGGATTTTGTAGGCACTATTCAGCCTGAAAACAACTCTTATTTGTTTCAATCTCAGCAATTCTCTGCCTCTTTCCCACTGTAATCTGGGTTGGATAAATCAACTCTGACATGCTTGAGATCAAATCAAACATAAATTGGCTTATTGAGTCTCTTGCTTGTGCTTCACTTAACACACAAAAAACTATTCCACCTTTTCAAACGTCAGAGCTTCCCTGACCACTTAAGCAGAGAAAAGATCATCACAAATTCATTATTTGGAGCTTTTATGGAGAAATGTATGTTTCTAGGTTCATTTAAGCACAATTTAAATATCAAAGGAAAAAATGTGAAGGAGGAAGTTTTTTTAAGAGCAATGTCTCACTTGTACAATAAAAAGCAACTCAGAAATTCCAAAAGAAAGGTTCAAAATGGCCAGAAAATACCTAATTATTTTTATCCACTTCTGCAGGCATTATTTCTAAAATAGTATTTGAGGCTGTGCCTCTTTGCTGTTCTCCGTCAAGTAAAAAAATTGGTGGTTTTAAAAATATTAATATATAATAGTTGTACATATTTGGGGAGCACCTGTAGTATTTTGAAACCTGTATACAATGTGTGATGATCAAATCAGGGTAATTGGGATATCCATCCCTCAAACATTTATCTTTTTCTTTGTGTTGGGAGCATTATAAATCTTGTCTTCCAGCTATTTTGAAACATACAATAAATTATTGTTAACTATAATTTCCCTACTGTGCTACCAAATACTAGAACTTCTTCCTTCTATCTAACTGTATTTTTGTACCCCTTAACCAACTTCTCTTAATCCTCTCTCCCCTTTTCCTTTCCTAACCTCTGGTAATCACGATTCTACTCTCTACCTCCATGAGATCCATTCTTTTAGTTCCCACATATGAGTGGGAACATGTAATATTTGTCTTTCTGTGCCTGGTTTATTTCACTTAACATAATGATCTCCAGTTCCATCCATGTTGCTGCAAATGACAGGATCTCATTCTTTTTATGGCTGAATAGTATTCCAGTATGTATATATGAGACAAGAAAATCTGGTGGTTGTATTTATTTATTTTATTTTTTGAGATGGAGTCTGTTCTGTCACCCAGGCTGGAGTGCAGTAGTGCAATCTCAGCTCACTGCAACCTCCGCCTGCCAGGTTCAAGCGATTCTCCTGCCTCAGCCTCCAGGGTAGCTAGGATTACAGGCACATGCCACCATGCCTGGCTAATTTTTGTATTTTTAGTGAAGACGGAATTTCACCACGTTGGCCAGGCTGGTCTCAAACTCCTAACCTCAAGTGATCCACCTGCCTCAGCCTCCCAAAGTGCTGGGATTACAGGCGTGTGAGCCACCACACCTGGCAACCTGGTGGTTTTAAATAAATGTTGTGTTTTTATTCTTAAGATTCCTTCCAGAGACCCTGTGAATTGGTTGGACTTAAATATTATTGGCAAAGTAAGAGGATCTTTCTCATTTTTCTTCTCTGAAGCAAGTTACAAGGCAGAGAGAATCCTGCTATTGTCTTTGGACATTTCTTATTTCCAAACACGATGCAGCTATAAAGAAGAAAGGAAAATATCAGTGTTTTTAAGTTTCAAGGACTTACCATTAAATGAAATTTAAACTGACATAGAAATGCACATTAGCAGGATATTTATCTCTACCTTTGTTGGACTTAAATTACATGCTAATTAAGTCAGTTTTATTAGCACAATGGAGCCCTTCTGTCAATAAATAATAAGTCTGATTTCACTCACAAACTACATTTGTATATGAATGTACACAGAAATTTGTATCATCAAAGGCTTGCCTAGACATACAGAACTCATAAACGGAGGAAATACATGCTTTAAATAATGGAGTTTTAAAATCTGAAACAAATTCGGTTATAAATTTGCAGCTCTGGGGCAGGAACATGAGATATGGGGAGTCTGAGTGATTTTCCTGCATGGTAAAGCATTGTTTTTTGCGTCATTGTAACCCAGGTCCAGGGGTAGTGAGCAGAGTCATAATGTAGGTGTTGTGTTTCTGCAAAAAAACTTAATCATAATAGACACTGTGTGCTAAACACATCATCCTTCAAGCTCTCTTAATACAATACATCAGACAAAATACATCAATTAAAATAATGTAACAAAACACAGAGGAAAAGTAGGAAACAGAAAATTGCTGGTGGTACTTCAAAGGTACCACATGTACCCAGCATCCCCTGGAGGATTTCCTGTATGGTAAAAATGCAGCATGAGTGAACATGCTTTCCAGCTGCAAGCCCAAATGCGGAGACTGATTAAGAGGGCTCAGGTTGGAGCTCTTCAAATAAAACACCAGGTGTTTACCTTAAAGATTGCCTGGAAGAGACAAGTACAACTGGATGTCCAGAAATGAGACTAAAGGAGCTTGAACATGAAGTAAAAAGCACCCTTCCAGAATCAACTTGAGGTCACAGCACGGGACAATGCAAGTTTGACTTGGTATCCAGTCTGGATTCTCCGGTACCAGCTTGACATGAGGAAGACTGCTCTCTAATGCCAGCCCTGAGCCAGGCCCAGGGCAAAGCATATGCCATCCCACCCCACCCTGCACCTCCAAAACTGACTCTTCACAAATTAGGTTATGCAGACTTCAGGAAAAAAGAAACTCTAGTGACATTTGGTGGTGATGAAATCTGCTTCCATGGAAAAGACTTTTCACAAGTGTGCTATTAATTTAAAGCACATCTGGCTAAACCATTTATAAAATGTAACTTCCAAGAAAGAAAAAAAAGAAAAGGGATTCACTTTTCTTGATCTTTAAGAAAATGGTTTCTATTTGCTTGCAAAGTTAGGGACTCGAGTCTCTAAATACACTGCTCTGCCTTTTTTGAGTGTATCCAAGAAGATATGCTAAAAAGAATACAAATGTTGGGCCTTATTAAAGTTGTGGGAAGGACAAGTTTCTAGAAATAAGAACTGCAAAAACTGTGATGTTCCGCATGCTAGCCATGAATACTACAGTAATTTCATCAAGTGATGAAAGACTAAGGATATACAACCAAAATAGCAGAGAGGGAGACACTGGCATTTCATTTTATGAGAGGAATAGTTAATTTAGGGTTGGGTTCACTGCGGAGTCAGGCTGATAGGTGATGGAAACAAATCCTTATTACCTTCACTAGGGCACTAAATGGCTGTCATTGTGAATGCAGTCACTGCGTTATTGACTGTGGTGTTCCAATCAATTCATGTTTGAGGCTACTAATCTATTCCAAATGAAAAACTGGCTTTTCTTTTGATCAGTGAAGATGACCAGGATCATAATTCAGATAATTCAACCTTCAACTAGGGATGCCAACAGAACTTTCAGCAGGAGCTAAAACTTACACTAGGTCCAATTCTGTGCCTTGATGAAGTAAATATCTGAGAGTTTTCAACATTCCTGTCTTCCATCTTTTTATCTCCTTTATGTTTCATCAAGGTTTATTTTCTAAACTTTCTGTGGTTATTTTGGCAGTTTCATTATATTTGGCATTTTTTTTATAATTCAAGCCTGATTTTTAAGATCATTCTAGTGATACTTAACAGGCATTGATTGAGCTCTTAGGCGCTAGTCCCTGCCTTCAAGCTCCTTATAATTCTAAAGGATATTTATATTTCTGACTCCCCCAGTAGATGACAAAATACTACAGGGCAAGGGCACTGTTGTACACATGTTTGAGCTCACAGTGTTGGGTATGATGCCTGACTTATATCAGAACCTTAACAATTTTTTTCAAAGGACTTTTCAAATAAAAAATTTCAAATACTTTCTGCAGGAATAAATACATGATGCACTAACATCTAGTTCAATGCCAAGTGAAACACTTTGGAAACTGATCTTTTCACAGTTTAGTTTTGCTTAGTCAGAAATTCTAAAACATTTTGTAAACACAATTTACAAAAAGAAACAGATTCTATATTTTCTAGCAAGAGAAACTGAAGCAACACTAATGTTTGTAATCCACAGAGTCAAATTTGAAAACTGAAAAATTCAGCAAACTCCATTTCCTGGGTGGAGGCAGAGGAAGCCCTTGCTGGGAATGATTTGGAAATATGTAAATAAACTCCTCTGACATCTTTTTCACAGGTGGCTACTAAAGATATGTAAAAAGAAGAAGCACAACATGTGAAACACAGGGGAGAGGAAACCCAGATCTGTGCCCCAAGGGGAACTGGATGCTCTGAGAACCTGGATGTGGAGACACCTGAGCCCAGATAGCCATGGAACGTAAATGTGGCCCATTCTTCATGTTGCCTGCATACCCTTTGCCTAGTGATGTTACTGAGGGGATTACACAGGACTCTGAAACTGTTTTGCCTCTTTCATGCCTTCATTTTCTTTTATAGTTATTCTGAAATCCGGGGAGGCGTTCAAAAAGATAATAGAACTAAGAGTTACATTAATGAATCTCCACTACCATTCCCAAACGCTTCTAATGAAAATTCATCACTTCATGGATGCATTTGAGGGGTTGGTTTGTCGGGGCTGAAACTGACTAAGTCAATTCTATCACATAGGTATTTCACTAATAGTGGCTTCCTGTCCACCACCCACTTTCATCCAGTGGGTAAAGTTTCATTCTGTTTTAGTTTCCTGAACCCATCTGTGACCTTAGCATTCATTCTATGGGCAAAAATTTAAACATATAATTCAGCAAAACAGAATCAAAGGAAAAGGAAGAAGTGTGGGCAGGGGGTGGGTGAAGAGGAAGAGGAAGAAAGGAAGGGAGGGAGGGAGAAGTTTCAACCTCTCCTTTTTCTATTTGCGGAGGGTATACACGATGGGAAGAGGGAGACCAACCACAGTAAAAGTGATAATGTTTATAGACAGGAGTTGAAAAAGTCTCCATCTGGCTTATCTTTCAATTCGTGTTGTTTCAGGTTGTGAATAAATAGGTAGTCGATTCTCTTCCTTCAAGATCTCATCATTTACTATTTCTGCAGACAGGCGGTGGACTGTTTGTTTTTAGTAACCAGTGGAGACTTGTGTGGGGTGGAGCCTTCTCTCTTTTGCTGCAGAAACTGGTACTCAACAACAAGCATCTAAGGCATCTAGATGTAAAATATCACTGACTATATGATTCTGATTAAAATTGTATTGATAGGAAGGGGTTTCCTTTTTTACCTTTTTTGCAACCAGTATGGGCACTATTTGAGGCAGACAAAGTGTACCCTCAAGAAGTTTCTAGTTCAATAGTGGAGATGGGAAACCTGCAATGCTTGCCCCTTCCTGATCACTTGCAGTGCCATGCAAGAAACATGGAGTCCAGCTTTGGCAGGGTTTTCAGTCTAAAGCAGTGGTCCTCAACCAGAGGCAATTTTTTCCCCACCCCCAGCCCCCACAGGGACATTTGGCAATGTCTGGAAACATTTTTGGTTGTTACAACTAGAAGGGAGGTGCTACTTACATCTAGTTTGTGGATCCCAGGGATGCTGCTAAACATCCTGCAGTGCACAGGATGACCCTCACCACAGAGAATGATTCGGCCCCAAATGTCAATAGTGATGAGACTGACAAACCTGTTCTCAATCTAAATTCTAAAGACTAAGTTAGAACTCATACAAAGGGGAAATTTAAATACAGTGTTAGAGCAACATGTGAAATGGGGCAATTAATTAATGTCCCCAGGTCCCTGGCCCTGAATATAACTCCTCTGTCTCCAGAGCTTCCCTCCATGGGGCTTGGTTTGATGCCGCACCCTCACTAGTCCCCACAACCTAGTCCCATGTCTCCCCTGACCTATAGGTTTTTCCTCAAAATCACCTTCACATGAATCATCTCAGATTCCACATCTTGTGAGAAGGGGTGTGAATTACTTGCAAAGGTGGATGGATTGGGTCTAGAGAAACCTTGAGGAACATGCAGCATCCCCACCCCGCAGCCTGACCCCCCGTGCCAGCAGAGGTTCTGGAAAAGAGCTCCGAGAAGGAGCTGGATGGACTCTGGGGAGGGCCCTCTGGCTCCTGGGAAGTGAGTCAGGGCCGAGCAGGGGCAGCCCGGCCACAGGTGACCAAAAGGAGGAGCTGCGAGCTTTGGAGGTCATTGAGACAGCACACTCTGAAGGCTGAGGAGCTCCCAGCCAGCCTAGCAGTCCCGAGTGGAGGGGAGTGCCGATCACAGGCTCAGCACAGCTGCAGCTGCAATGTCACCGCAGTCACCCACAGAACAGGAGAACTGAAGTGTGGGAGGAAGCTGGCATCCCCCCTCATCTGGGTACTCCTGCAACAGGGACCATGGCTCTTTTTCTTTGTGTGCTCTAGCACCCAGCACAGGGCCAATCTATGATAAATGCCCGGTGGATGTCTGTTTAGTGGATTAGTGGCTTGATTACATAATTAATTATCAGGGACCACCCTGGGAGTAGCTGGTGTGGCAGACGGGCTCTAGTGTGGCTCCCCGTGCCCCCCTGCCTCGACCCCAGTGTCCATGCTCTTGTGTAACTCCCTCTGAGTGTAGGTAGGACTTGCAACTTGCCTCTTATAGAGTGGTTAGGTTCATTATGGCAAAGGTGATAGGAGGGACATGATTACCTGTACCTGACAGAGCGCCCGTCTCCTTGGCATCTCCCTCTCTCTTTGCTGGCTTTGAAAAAGCAAGCTGCCATGTTGCGAGCTGCCTGTGGACAGGACCATGTGGCTAAATGGCCATCGGCCTGGGAGAAACTGGGGCCCTCAGCTCAATAACTTGCTAGGAACTGCATGCTGCCAACAACCTGAATGAGCTGGGAAGAGCCCCCACCTGCACCTGGGAGGTGCCGACCTCCCTAGCCACCACTCTGATACAGCCTTGCAGTGGACCCAGTTAAGCCATGCCACGAGACACAAACACAGCAATAGATAAGCAATACAACTGGACAATGATAAATTTCAGCCATACTTGCTTCCCACAAACCAGACATTCACGGAGTGGTTTTGCTGTCCTCTGCCCAGCACCAAGTACACGCCCAGTCTTGCCTTTCTCTGTGAAGTCTGGGTAAGATCTGTCCTATTCATCCATCATTTTCTCTGTGCACTGACTGGCCTTTAAACAAACCCAAAGAAGGGGCTAGATCTCCCTTCATTTCTTCCATTTCCATCACCACTTCCCATCTCTGAGGTCCAACGACCCACACCAAAATTTGCCAAAATTCATTTGAGCTACTTCACACATATTGGGCTAACAGAAAAATTTATAGGCAGTAAGCCTTATGCATACAATTTTTATAGCTTCCTATGAACCCTAAAACGCAAGCGAAGTGGGAGAAGAAAGAATATTCTGGCAGACGAAACTTCATTAGCTGTTGGAATCATGGAGTGCTACAGATGGAAGGGACCCCAGAGATTACAGGTCTGAAACGCTTATCTCACAAAATAGGAAAGTGGATCAAGAGCAAGGAGGAGAAAATTTCAGGATCACACAGGGACTTAACGGGTAGGACAGAATTCTTTTAATATCCAGTCTTTCATTACATACATTCCTGTCCTTCAAATTCAGGGTAGAAAACTCTTCAGTCTCTGCCATTCTGTGACCCAAGACTTTCAAAACTGCTGAAATCCAGGAAAACAATCATATTAGATGAAGGCCACAGCTGTTATCTTTTCCAGGGGAGTGTACTCAGATAGGGATCCCATTTTCAAATATGGCACATGTTTTAAATGGAATGAACCCTGAGCGAGCTCCTCCACCTTCATTGAGCTGCTGTTGGCTTGGTCTTTGGACTCACAGCATATCATCCTGCCGTGCCCAAACCTAGCATTGGGCAGACTTTTTCCCCCAAAAAAATTTGGGTTGAGATTGGACAGCATTTCAAATTTCTGTAATGAGGGTCATTACACATTTTCAAGACTTGACTATTCCCACTGCCTCCGGGTTGGCTGTTTAAAAACACAAAGGGTTGGCAGAGTTTAGGTGAGCTGCTCACATTTGGGGTTTTTATGTATAATTTTTAGACATATGAAAGATAAAATGAGGTGCAAACCCCTTTCATAAAAGTCCCCATCAGCTGCAAGGAAAATTATTGTTATCATGTGTGAAAATTCAACTACATGGTTAAGGGGAAAATCAGAGCATAATCCAAAAGTAAAAAAGATCACATGTTTCCCTAAATTCCATATCTCATTCTGTCTCCTCCGGTTCATTCCAGTATAAGATACACATAGCAGACCTTCAGCTCTCTGCAACTGTGGCACCAAATATAGCATTTGTTTGTAATCACAGAAAACTTGATTTTCATTCATTTAAGCCCAGGGTAACCACGAACTTATGTGGGAGTTCAGAATGAAGCTAGAAATGCCCTAGGCCCACCTCCTGGAGAATCTGATTGGTCTGGGCTTTGGGCTTACTGGGAATTGCTTTCACCTGCCTCCATCCTCTAGTTGACGCTGACTCAAGCTGCCAGCTAGCTCCGGGAGAGCACTGAAGCCAGCTAATGGGCGCCTGAGCTGTGACATCTTGGGGGCCTCTGCTCATTTGATGTTTCCAGTGCTAAAAGGTCTTGGCCCCACTGCTGGATTTACTCTTTTGACTCTCCCCAAGAAAAGGTGAAACAGTGACTCATGGCCAGCAGGATTTAAAATGACATTGACTCACAAATCTCAAAGTTAGTAGGTTTGTCGTAGTTCACAAATGCAGTCTGCATTTACGGTCATCTTCGCAATATTTCTAATTGTGAAGAGCTGTTTTTCCATCTCAATAAAATGCTGTGTCTAGAAATAGGTTCTGGGCAGGCTTTTCTTTTAGGAAAAAAAGTGTAGCCCTAAATGGTACCACCATTTATCCAATTGCTCAAAACAGAAAGTTCATCCCCAACCTGCATGTCCAAGGAGTCCAAAGTTCTGTTGACCCAACATTTTCTTCTTATTTATTTGAGACAGGTTCTTACTCTGTCACCCAAGCTGAAGTGCAATGGCATGAACAAAGCTCACTACAGCCTTGACTTCCTGGGCTCAAGCAATCCTCTCACCTCAGCCTACCGAGTAGCTGGGACTACAGGCATGCGCCACCACACCTTGCGAATTTTTGTATTTTTTGTGGAGATGGGGTCTCTCTATGTTGTCCAGGCTAGTCTCAAACTTCTGGGCTCAAGCAGTCCTCCCACGTTGGCCTCCCAACGTGCTGAGATTACAGGCGTGAGCCACCTCATCCAGTCCAATTTTCTTCTTTATTGTGTTTATTAACTATTGAGTAGAAATTTTAAAAAAACTACGTTTTTTAAATCATTTCAAAATATATTCATGTGTTTGCATCACTCAATCAATTTCAGAAAATGAATGTTACCATTATTTTGTTCCCTATGTGCCTCACCACAAATTCACTCCCTTTCTCGAGGTTTCTTAACCTCAGCACTACTAATCTTTGAAACCAGATAATTCTTTGCTGTACGGGTTGTCCCGTGCATTGTCAAATGTTCATCAGCGTCGTCCCTGGCTTCTACCCACTAGATGTCAGTAGCACCCTCTCCCCCAGTAGTAACAACCAAAAACGTCTCCAGACATTGCCAAATGTCCACAGGAACCAAAATCACTCCTAGTTGAGAACCACTGCTCTAGAGATAAATCCTATTCTGAATTTTGTGTTTCTCATTTCTTGCATGTAGTTTTTATCACTTGTATCTGTAAAAATATTGTTTGGTTTTAAGTTTTTTGAAATTCTTATAAACTTAATTATTAAGAAAAATATACACACAACTTACAACTGACCTCGTGTCCTTTCAATGCCATACTGGAACATTACCCAACAGGCTAACCAAGGAGCATTAAATTCTCTAGATGACTATAATTCTCTTCATCTACTATTGACCAGGGCCCAGACTCTGGAAAGTTACATGTTGACTTGCATATTTTTTTTCCAGTATAGATGAAATGTATTTCTGCTGGGTAGAGAAGATAACCCCAAAGGTTATTATTTTATTGCCCTGTGGGATATAACCAGGTTTGTCTCTTAACTTTGCAAATGCATTTCAGCCTTCTCCCGACTACATAAATCTCTGTTCCTCAAATGGTCTTTGAAGCAGCTTTGCCATCCTGCTGGTTCTCTTTTGTGAATTGAATAATTTTTCCTTCTACACATTCCTTCCATAATTGTATGAGAGTCATGTAGGAGAGGAATTTCTTGAAAATTAAACACAATCATCCTAATGTATGATTCTACAATTTACTTTTGTTAATACTATGTTCCTAAAATTCATGTATGCTATTGAGTGTAGTTTTAGTTCATTAATTTTTATTGTAGTATAGTCTCCTATTGTGTGAATATATTGCAACTTTATTTATCTGTGCAATGTTGATGGATGTTTAGGTTGTAACCAGTTTTATTGCTGTTATAAATATACTGCTTTTTAATTCATGTTCATGTCTCTTGATATACAAGCCCAAGAATCTCTCAAGGGTTTGTACTTTAGGATGGAACTTCTGAGTCATAGAGCATGTGTATCTTCAAGTTTTTGAGATAATGCAAACGTATTTTCCCAAGAAAATGATCGAATTTACAGCGCCACCAACAGTGCAGAAGTGCATTATTGCTCCACTTCTTAAAATCTTGTAGGTATATATTAAAATTGTTCTGTCCTAGATTAATTTGTACTTATCGATTATACAGTTGGCATATGTTCATATGTTGGTTGGTTTTTCTTCTGTGAAGTTCTTCCATAAATCTTTTGTCTTTTGTTTCTATTGGATTATTTACCTCTTTCTTATTCATTTATAGGAGTTATTTTTATACACTGGATAATAATCCTTCTTCAATTACTTGAGGTGCAAGTATCTTCTCCCAAATTTTGGGCTTTTATTTCACACTCTATGTGGCAGCTTTTGCACCTTTCATGTTAAAATCCTGTCTTTATAATATATTTAAAGTGCATCTCTTATCTAGTCTGGCAATCTCTGCCTTTTAATTGGAATATTTAGACCATTTCACTTAATGGGATCATAAATATGGTTGGGTTTAAATCTAACTAGATTTCTATTTATTTTCTATTTGTCTCAATTTGTTATTTTTTTTTCTTTTCCTGCCTCACTTTATCTCCACAATGAGCTTATTAGTCATTCCTCTTTGTTTTAGTTTTTTAGTGGTTACTCTAGGGTTTGTAATATGCATCTTTAACTTGTCCCACTCCACTTTAAATACCATCAAGGCACTTCACAGATAGTGTGCCAACATTCAAACAGGAGCCTTCTGGGTCTCCCTTCCTGTTCTTGTGCTGATGCTGCCATACATTTTATTTCTATGTAGGAGACAACTTGACTTGCAATACATTGCTTTTTTTTTTCTTTAAACGGTCAATTATCTGTTACAGAACTGTGGTGTTCTTTTTCAAACGAGAAAGCATATTTTGTATTTACACAAATATTCACCACACCCTGTGTTGTTCATTCTTTTGTGTAGATCCACATTTCCATCTGGTATTATTTTTCTTCAGCCTGAAGAACATCCTTTAAGATTTCTTGTAGGGCAGACTTACTGGCAACAAATTCTCTCAGCTTTTGTTTGTCTGAAAGATTATCATTTCACTTTTTTTAAAGTATATTTTCATTAATATAGAATTCTAGATTGACCAATTTTTCTTTAAGCCATGTAAGATGTGCCTTTTCTTCTGGCTTCTATTGTTTCTGTTGAGAGATCAGCAGTTATTCTTACAACGTTTCCTATATATAACATGTCTTTTTGCCCTATCTGCTTCTTTAATTTTTTCTTTATTACTGATTTTCAGAAAGTTGATTATGATATGCGTTGATATGATTTCCTTTGTGTTTCCCCTGGTTGGGTTTTGTTGAGATTCTTTGAATATATAGTTTTCATTAAATACAGAAAATTTGGGGCCATTATTTCTTCCAGTATTTTTCCTGCCTCCCTCTCTTTCTGGGACTCCAACTGTCCATGTGCTAGACTAGTTAATATTGTCCCACTGGTCACTGAAGTTCCATTTTCTTTTTTCAGCCCTTTTTTCTCTGTGTGCTGTAGTTTGAATGGTTTTATTGCTATGTCTTCAGGTTCTCTGATATTTTCTTCTGCAGTGTCTAACCTGCTATTAAGCCCTTCAAGAGAATTTTGAAATCATATTTTTCATCTATGGAAGTTCAATTTTGTTCTTGTATCTTCCATTTTTCTCCTCATTATGTTCATTATGAAATTGCTCACCATATTTATAATAACTATGTTTTCAAGTCCTTGTCTTCTGCTTATTACATCATCTCTGTTATTTTGGGGCTTGTATCTATGAACTGAGTTTTTGCCTGATTATGGGTCATATTTAAATGTTATTTGCATTTTTTGTAATTTTGTAATAGATCCCAGACATTATGAGTTTTACATTGTTTTCCGGATTTTGTTGTCTTCTTTTAAAGAATGTTGAGTTTTTATTTAGCATGTGATTATATGTTAATCTGTTCGATGCTTTTGAGGCTTGGTTTTAAATTTTGTTATGGTGGGTTTAGGTTTGTCTAGGGCCAGTTTTTATCTACTACTAAGAAGCGGTCTCAATCACATGCTCAGCACTTTTGGGTCTCTACTGAATGCCCACATGTTTTGTGAGGTCTCTCCACTCAGGTTGGTCAGCCCCATGTGAACTCTGAGAATTGTTCAGCTTACCACTCTCTAGTAGTTGTTCTTGTGGAATCTCATCCTACGTGTATGCAGTTGAGCCAAAACTTCAAGGAGTCCATAGATATTTCTAGAGCTCTGTCTCTGCAAGTTCTCTCCTCTCCAGTACTCTGCTCTGCAAATTTTAGCTGCCCAATCTTCCTGAACTGTGATCTGTTTCCTCAATTTATAGAGACTGCCATGATCTACCTGAGTTCCCCGATACTGTGTGACATTCCAGAAAGTGACTCCAGGTAGAAAGCCAGAGCAATCATAGAACCCACCTTGTTTATTTCTCTTCTTTTTATGGATTACAACTTTACGCCTATTGTCCAATGGATTAAAATAGTTGTTTTCCTATATTTTGTCCAGTTTTTAGTTGTTTAAGGTGAGAAAGCAAGTTGATTGCAGTTGCACTGCGTCAACATATTTTTTGGTTAAAGAAAATCCTCATAAAACAGAAACCTTGCTTGCCCAGTTTGAAAATTAGTATGGCTTAAAGTGGAAGTCTATGATGTTTTTTGGTAAATAAAAGTTCTTAATTTATTAATAAATGAAGCCATATTTATCAATCTTCTCCTTAACCATTTGTACATTTTATGTCTTATTTAAGAAATCCACGTGTCCTTTAAGGACCTAAGAGGATCCTACCTTCTGAGGTGTGTAATTGAGAAATTTCTATTTTAAAGTTTTATCTATTTATAACGTGTAGAACTTTTCAAAACCCACTCTTTATTCTACAACTCTTAATCATCCACTTAGTATTAGAGAAAAATAGATCTCTTTGACTGTTCCTGATTGTTAAAACAAACAAATCTTAAATTTCATCCTGGAATTCTCAGAGATCTCACTAAAAGGTATAGAACCACAAGGAAGAACAAAAATACTGAATGTATGGATGTCAAATTGTCTTTACCTTTTTTTGTATGATCATGAATAATACTTTTTCGATGTGATACAATGTAGAGATGTTCTCATCTCTACCCTCCCTGTGCTAGATTTTGAGTATACAGATAAAAGATATTCATGCCTTTCTCTTAAAAAAAGAAATTATTTTCCTATATTACATTCTACAAGTCTTATAGTCTGCTTTTTTCATTTAGATTTATCATCGATTTACAAGCAACTTGTATATAATTTTTTACATATGGATAAAAAATTGTCACCAAATCAATTATTGAAAAGTGTACCTTTTCCCTATTGATTTGCAATGCTACCTGTTCCAGAAATCAGATTTCCAGATGTGTGGCTCTATATCTTGTGTTAACCTAGTCAACTTCTTTATCTCTAGGCTCTATGTCATAGTCTTAATTATTAGAGCTATAGAATACTCTGAATTTCTAGAAAGGCAAGTTCTCCCATCACGTTCTTCTTTGGACAAGACTGTATGGGCTATTCTTGACCATTTGTACTTCTGTATAAATGATCAGTTTGTCAAGTTTTAGACTGTATCCGTTAAGCTTTTTATTGAGAGTCATTGAATCTACGGATAAATTGGTAGACAACTGCTATCTTTATAATATTGAGTGTTGTGGTAGTTTAAAATATGTCCAAAAACTCTTTGACATTTCCTTTAAAGGATGGAGACTAATTCTCCTCCCATTGAGTGTGAGCTTGACTTAGTGACTTGTTTCTAACAGTTAGAAAAAGCATAAATGATGATGTATGACTTTGAGACTTTCTCTTTTGGATCATTGATTCTGGAGGAAGCCAACTGTCAAATTGCCATATGGAAAGACCTATGTTTTGAGGAACTGATGCCTCCAGCCAACAGCCAGTCAGGAACTGAAGTCTCTTGCAGACAGCAGTGTAAGTGAGCTTGGAAGTAGATCCACTAACCCCAGTGTCAAGCTTTCAGGTCACTACATCCTCAGCTGACATCTTGATTGCAACCTCACAAAAGACCATGAACAGAACCATATAACTAAGCTTCTCCTGAATACTTGACCTGCAGAAACTGTGAGTTAATAAATGCTTGTTGTTTTAAACACTAAGTTTGGGGTAATTGGTTATGCAGCAAGAGATAATTAAGTGTTCACATCTATGGATATTGTGCGATACTCCATTTTATTAATGTTCTTTAATGATATTCAGTAAAGCTTTGTAATTACTTCCATAAAGCTCTGTGGAAATCATTCCTAAATACTTGAAAATTATGATGCTATTATAATTGTTCTTTTCCTTCTATCTTCTGTGTTACCGGTAAAAAGAAACACAGTTAATTTTGTGTGCTTATTTTGTTTTCAGCAATTGTAAAACTTTATTTGCAAATGATCTGGGGTTTTCTACATAGATAATCATATTATCTATGAATAATGAGAGTTCTTTTTTCTTTCTTTCCAATTCCTATAATAATATAATGATGAATAGAACTACTGACAGTAAGAAATTCTTCTCGTACACATGATTTTTAAAGGAATACATTTAATATGTCATCATTAAGTGTGAAATTTGATGTAATTTATTTGTAAATATTCTTCATGAAACATTAAAGAAGTTTTCTTCTATTCCTTGTTGATCAAGATTTTAAAATCATGAATATTGAATTTTATTAAATGCCTTTTAGGCATCTATTGACATGATTACATGATATTTCTTCTCATTAGCAATATTAATTGATTTTTCTCTTATTAAAAAAACTTGCATTCCTGACCTAGGCATTCATTTATAAACTAATTATGTCTCAATTTTGGAAGCAGAAGTAAGAGCTCAAGATTTAACTCCCGCAAAGTGGTTGACCTATCCAGTATATGATTATAACATTAGGGAGCAGAGAAACAAAGAATTTTTGGTTTTATAGATATTCATAAACAATTGTATTTAATATTGATGGTCTGAGTTACTTTAAAGGGGAATTTGCTCCAACTGTATGACACTGTGGAAAAGGCAAAACTACGGGGACAGTTAAAAAAAAAAAAAAAATCAGCCGGGGCAGGAGAGAGGAAATGAATATACGGAGCACAGAGGATTTTTAGGGCAGTGAAACTATTCTGTATGATACTATAATCGTGGATACATGTCATTATATATTTGTCAAAATCCATAGAATATACAACACAAAGAATGAACCCTAATGTAAACTATATATGGACTTTAGGTGATAATGATGTGTCAGTGTAGATTTATCCCTTGTAACAAATGTTCCACTCTAGTGGGGGATGTTCCTAGTTGGGGAAGCTGTACATGTATGGGGGCAAAAGTTATATGGGAACTCTCTGTATCTTCTGCTCAATTTCCACTGTGAAACTAAAACTGCTCTAAAAATCGTCTATTTTTAAAAGGGAGAGATGGAATTTGGTTCTTGTTTCATGTTGGAACTGCATATTGAAGTGATTAATGGACCCTGGGTTTGTCCCTAAAATTGACACATACTGAAACATGCTTGACATATGCTTTTATGTTTTTTTTTTAATTTTGTAAAGGATGAAATGGGGGTAGAGGGGAAGGATGGGGAAAAGAGAGATGTAAACCATTTTGAATATTATATTTCCATGATTTGAAACTTTAACACTATATTATTACTGGAAAATATTCATGTTTGCAAAAGCTTGCAGTGGGCAGGGTTGTTTTGATTTGTATTGATCTGTTTTTCAAGAAAAGAGAAACAATTGTAAATAACAACCCACTCAATGCCACAGATGAGTTAATGTTGCCAGATTTTGTGATACTATGTACTTGAAATTATATTGTAAGACTATAATCACAGTGTAAGTCTCTATGATGTATCTCTTTGTCATTGACCTTTTCTCTATCCTGTTTCCTCCTCCACCTGAAAGTGAGAAATCCAAAGCCACAATAGACTGGATTATAATGGTTCATTTATTGAGTGTATAAGATATGCAGGGCACTATGCAAAATGCTGTGTTTGACCCCTCTAGAATGAACTGGAAGACCTCGTCAGAAGTTTAACAAGCTATGCAACCATCTAAACAATGTGTCACTCACAGTCTCAAATCAAACAAACTATCTGGCAATGCTAATAACAATGCCAGATAGTGCTTTTTGTGTAGACATTACTTATGAAGAGCATGGCTTTCTTATAAGGTAATAAATATGAATCTGGATTTTTTCTTCTAGAGGAAACATATGAAAATTGTTTTTAAAGATACATTGGCTCAAAGAAAAAATGAATTAGATACACATAGTTTTTAAAACACAGATTAAAAGTAAGCGCTGGATATACCTAATGTTAAATGATGAGTTAATAGGTGTAGCACACCAAAATGGCACATGTATACATATGTAACTAACTTGCATGTTGTGCCACATGTACCCTAAAACTTAAAATATAATTAAAAAAAAAAAAAGTAAGTGCTGGGCATGGTGGCCTGTGCATGTAGTCCCAGCTACTCAGAAGACTGAGGCAGGAGGATCACTTGAGCCCAGGAGTTTGAGACCAGTCTGGGCAACACAGTAAGACACTTTCTCAAAAATATTAATCAATTAATTAAAATAAAAAAATTTAAAAAGTACATAACTTTATTCAGATTTAAGGTTGGGAACATAATTTTGGTGTAAAATTGTGAAACTTATGCCTTTAGGATTCAACGAGATTCACAATAGTTATTGGCTAAAGAAAACCCTCATAAAACAGAAACTTTGCTTGTCCAGTTTGAAAGTTAGTAAAAGTGCTTTCACGAGAGGGCTGTGGAATGTTGTCCCTGTGCTGTGCAAATGTCTACACTTTGGGCTCTCACTTCAATGCAATCAAGCAGTAAAATCCTAGGAACATCATAGAGCTTTCCAGGGAGTATGTAATGTCTCTGCCCGTTAAGGCCTCCTTTCACTTTATTAGGTGTATATTTTATTGTTACTAAAGGAAGGACAGAAATTAAGTATGATAAATTTAAGATTGTTTCATTCTTTTCTATCATATTTGCATGAGTTTGAAGAAACTAATCAAGAAACAATGTAGAATGGCTGCAATTGTAAATTTTCACTCCAATTTTTAACAAAGGGAAAAAAGAAAGTAAAAAAATTCCTTGTCAAAGGATATTTAGAGAAGTGTGGAGGAAAGAACCTGTGGTTTGAATTTGAAGGCACACAGTCCAATGTGCATTAAAGCACATTGGACTTCAGTGCCTTATCTATGTATTAGGTAAAATAAGGACTTCTGTGAAAGGCAGGATTAAATAAAGTGGCCTATGTAAAACCATGTAGCTCAGTATCTGTCTTTCAACAAATGTTTTTAAAATGTTAATTTTTTGAAAGAACAAAATACTCATAAGAAATACCAACTGTTATTCCCATTGCCATTGGAAGAGAGCCTGAGGAAATCTGGACATTCTTGGATTTCTGTCTTTGATACTACCTTGGCCAATTTTCTGGGTCTAGTTTCCTGGAGCAATGAAAATTTGTTACATTTATTGAAACTTTTTCAATGGCAAGTGAAAGAAACCCAATACTATCTAGGCTAATTAAAAAGGAGACAAGTGGCTCACATAACTAGAAAGTCCTAGATGCATCTGGCTTTTGAGCACAGGGTCTCAAATGTGGTCATTTACCTGCCTCCCCATCTTTCAGCACCGCTGAGTTCTGTTAGCCCCTATGTTTCATCTGCTGAATGCACTGGATCGCCCCAAAAGCAGTGGCAGGGGAGTTCCCACAGGGAGTCCCCCAAACCATCCTGAGATGGGGCCGGCTGGAATTCCAAAGAAAGAAGCACTAAATGCCAGGGTGAGCCACACAAAGCATTCATTAGGGGAACTTGCATACAGAGTGCTGCAGCATATCCTCATGATGGACAGCGGGGTAAAAAGGATGTTCTACATGGGTAGGTTGGCAGTGAGGGGGTCAGGGTTTAAGGAATTTGGCTCAGGGCCAGGGCCAGTTTCTTTCAGTGTTTTGGGAAACAGCCTAGATACGTTTATCTGTGTCTGGGAATTTTCTTTCCTTTTTCTTTCTTTTTTTTTTAAGTATAGTGTTTAATCCATTTATAGATGAAATCTTGAAATTTAAATGCAACAGATATATGTGATGATGTCATGGTCAATTTCCTTTTTTAATTATACTTTAAGTTCTAGGGTACATGTGCACAACGTGCAGGTTTGTCACATATGTGTACATGTGCCATGTTTGTGTGCTGCACCCATTAACTAGTCATTTACATTAGGATGAAGCTGGAAACCATCATTCTCAGCAAACTATCGCGGGGACAAAAAAAAACAAATACCGCATGTTCTCACTCATAGGTGGGAATTGAACAATGAGAACACTTGGACACAGGAAGGGGAACATCACACACCTGTGCCTGGGAATTTTCAAGGCCCCAATTTGAGTTCAAGCCTATGGGAAAAACCTGCATCTGCCTGGGTCACAGAGCAGTCAAGGCACTCTGATTTTCAGCCAGGACACAGAAAGAAACTGGGGGAACTGAGGGGACCTACACTCTGTTAAAGAAAAAATTTATCATTACACTTGTTAAAATGGCAAGGAAGATTTTATTCAAGACTATTGCAGTAAGGGTCAACTCTATTGCAATAGGATAGAGAGATTGGACTCAACTCCAGTAAACAAGGATAAGTAGAGATTTACAGCCAAGGAGCAGGGTGAGGAGGTGAGTGAATGGAAAATTACTTAGAAAAGACATCAAAGGTAGGGAGATGCTTGCTAAACCAAGCTAACAGGATTCTTGCTAAAGGCAGATCAAGGACTTATACATCAATGGTGGGGGTTAAAGAACTTGATCAGATACCAAGGACGATTAGATATCAAAGGTGGAGGGATTCTTGCCAAACTGACTTAGAAGGATTCTTGCTAAGATTGGGCAATGCAGGCCCAGCAAGGACAGAATAGGCACAAAAGCCCAAGGTCAAGGTTTAGTTGAGAAGAGGGCTCAGAGGAGCCTAACTAAATTTTGTTGAAGGAGAGAGTCTTTGTAACTCCCACATGCCAGTCAAGATTTACCTCCTCCTGTTCTAGCAAACTCAAGGGCAAACGCTGCTCATTCCTAAGACTTCTGGTTGAAAATGACTCTGATTGGTCCGGTGTGGTCCCCATGCTCCTCTCTGAACCAGTCACCATGTCTAGTGTAATGTAGCATGGCTGGTCAAACTTGGTGTATGTTACTTCCCCTTTGAGTGACAAAGAGCCTCACTAGCATCATACAGAAGAGAGGAGATTTGTCAAGGATCCAGAAAAAGGAAGATGGGCAAACATGCCAAGTGCTCAAAATCTGTGGCTGCCACAGTCCATTACATTCACAGTACACATTTTCCAGAGGACTTTGACTTCATAATAGCAAATATGAATAGTGATGATAGAAATTATTTTAGATGTGGTTCACACATCAGGAATGCTTTATGGAATATGCTTTCATTTGTCATATTTATTTTTCTTATCTCCCAGAACACCCCAATAAAAACCCAGTGATCCAGCCCAGCCACTCTGCTTGTCTTCCCCAGCCAGGCAACTCTTCCTCCTGAACAGATGGACCACTGCTGCCACTCAACTCCAATCATGAAAGCCCTGTCTGTCCTCCAAGACCTTCTTAAATACTGTCTCCACCATGTTGCTTTTCCCACAACCCCTCAAGAAAGCATCCCTCCTTTATCCAACCTAGATACAACCAAGCTTCAGAACTTTGTGTAATTGAAGTATGTCTCTTCTCTCTTCATTACTCACAAACTCACATCACGAACTCCTTAGTTTGTGAGTCCTTTAAGAACTGTGTCTCCTGTAAGAATGTTATCTAATGCTAATGATTATTTTCTTGTGTGCTTCATAGGAGGTTATACAATTTCAATATAGTGCCATAATTAAAGCTATAGTGCAAGTAAAATTTGCTTAATGAGCTAATCTACTGATTGCCATTTGTTAGGAATGCATTCTGAGTGTATAACACCTTTAGCTCTTTTCTTTTTCCAAGGTTTTACTTCGAACAGTTGTTTATTTGGGGGTTTGCATATATGACCATGTGTAGACATTTTGAAAAGGACAGCCTAAGGGGCCCTTTATTAATCCTTTGGAACTGTTTTACTACAGAACAAGCATTGAATTGGGAAATAGAAGACCTGACTTCTAGACCTATGAAGTGTTGGACCTGGTAAAATGTAGTGTCTCAAACTCCTTAGCTGTAACTTGAGGGATGTTCCTAAGGTTCTTTAAAGCTCTAAAACAACTTATGGTTTCCTATTGTTCCCTATATATTTGTGGTTCTTTGTTATCTCAGGGACTTTCTTCACACTAGTTCCTTCAAATTTTGTAAGTCTCCAAAACTGTCTGGTTCCCTTCTGATGCAACAATAAATACTTATATCTGCATTGCACTAATTTGTCAAAAGTCTTCACAAGCACAATTGCATTTGATTTTCATAATAATACTTCCTGATAGACATTATTTTCCCCCATTTTATAAATGAGAACACTGAGGTTCAGAGAGGTCTCATGACTAATAAGTAGAGTGTCAAGTGGTGGACCCACATCTTTCAACTCCAAGTCCAATGTTCTTTTCACTTCTCTACAATATCAGGAAAAGAACCTAGAAGGACGCACTGTTTTGTGTTTTTGTATAAGATAAACAAGAACATAAATTAGTATTTGAATATTCATTATAAGTTTTTGGCCTGGTCTCCAGACAAAGGCAATAGGACAGATCACAGGGCCTCAGCTCTCTTGATGACTTGGACTAAGAGCTGCTCTCTGGAAGTGAAAGGGGAATGATGTGTGGACTCTCTTAACCCACCTTGGGTTATATTTTAAATGAAATTAGAGAAAATGTACAAATATGCAGAAGGTCAAACAAGGGTGCACTTGAAGGAAGCTCCAGGAAGGAAGACTCTTTTGCAAACACACAAACCTGTTTGTGATAACTTTGGAATGTTGATTTGAAACCCAAGGATTTCCCTTTGAAGTATCACCCCTACTTCACCTTTCCACCTTCCCTCTCCTGCCTCCCATTGCTCCTTCCCTTCCTCCCCAGGCAGCCAGTCTAAATAGAAGTCTGCAAATTTCTTTCAGAATTGCTCTCCGTAGGAGGCACTCCCCTAGGGACTATCAGTTAATTTTCCTAGGGCTTTGAAAGCCACTCATCCAAAAGGTCTCTATCAATTTTCTACCCTATTATTGAGGCTATTTTATCATCATCGTTATTGATGATCCCTTGGATTTGAGTTGAATAATACCAAAGACCATCAACTCAGCCCCTGAGGCTAACCAGTGGAGCCCCCACTCACCACTGTTTACTCTCACTCAAGTGGTGTGGCCTTCAAGTTATTTCTTTCATATCAATATGTTTAATCCGGCCAGTGGCATGATGTTCAGGGACAGAGCTTTTTTCAGTAGGTTAAAAAAAAGAGGAAGGCAACAAGGAGAGGTTACCATCATTTGTGAGAACTGAGGAAACAATCAAATCAAACAGCAAATTCACACAACAGTAATGACCGTCAAGCCATTTCAACTACAAGAACTGAGCCAACTCAAAAATAAAATAAAATAATAAACTAAAATAAAACGAAGAGAGGAGGAGGGAAGACTGGGGAGTAACAAAGATGAACTATGTTTGAAGTATCTAATGTTCATACAGATCTCCTTCTCCTTCTCCTTCTTGTTCTTCTTGACAGGGTCTTGCTCTGTCGCCCAGGTTGGAGTGCAGTGGTGCAATTTCAGCTCACTGCAACCTCAACTTTCCAGGCTCAGGTGATCCTCCCACCTCAGCCTTCCAAATAGTTGGGACTACAGGTGTGTGCCACCACATCCAGCTAATTTTGTATTTTTTGTAGAGATGGGGTTTTGCCACATTGCCTAGGCTAGTCTCAAACTCCCGGGTTCAAGCGATCCACCTGCCTTGGCCTCCCAAAGTGCTGGAATCACAGGTGTGAGCCACTGTGCCTGACCCAGATGCTTCATATTTTCAAAATGCAACTGGTTAACTCCCATTCAGAGATCTTGCCTGTGCCCTAAAACACTCATCAGCCAAATTAAAGAACACGAATTTGTGTCTGCATATGATTGGGGAGGGGTTCCACATTCCCCTTTCTGAAAGAACAGTAGGTCTTTCTCTTGAAATTGCAACTAACTACAATCATTTTTTTTACTTTGAGCAAGTTACTTATTCTTTCTTATCCTCAGGTGCCCCATATGTAAAATCAAGGTATGTATACCGGCCTCAGATAATTCTGGTAAATAATAAATGAGCCAGGTGCAGTGGCTCACACCTGTAATCCCAGCACTTTGGGAGGCTGAGGTGGGCAGATCACCTGCGGTCAGGAGTTCAAGACCAGCCTGGCCAACATTGTGAAACTCTGTCTCTACTAAGGACTCTACAAAACTTAGGTAGGTGTGGTGGCTCACTCCTATAATCCCAGCTACTCAGGAGGCTGAGGCACAAGAATTGATTGAACCCAGGAGGCAGAGGTTGGAGTGAGCAGAGATCCCACCACTGCACTCCAGCCTGGGCAACAGAGTGAGACTCTGTCTCAAAAAAATAACAATAATAAAAATAAATGAGATAATGTGTGAAAAACACCCAGTCCAATTCCAAGCAGAATTGGTGATCAATTATAGATAGGTGTTGTATTTTTACTGTTATTGAAGTCTCTGTATGTCCATATCTAGATGTATGTCAATATTTAGAACAAAGCCTACAACTGTACATCAATATTTGAATATCTGTATGTCAATATCTAGATATCTATAGATCAATATTGAGAACTAAGGACCCTGCCACTGTTCTTTTATCCAGGCATGTGGCCTGAGAAGAATTTCTTAGCTAATAAATTACAAGTCAAGAAATAAGAAAAATATAGCAGCACCTCTGTTTTCTGGACTACATATTCCACGCCTTTCAATTGGAGAACCAAAACTCAAATGACATTAAAACAGCTATAATAAGTGCTAAAGAGAATATATATTTTTACATCAAATATATGAAATATTAATACATATATGTTTTTTAATGGAAAATATATTCATATAACTTGCATTTTAACATGTCACCCTCATATAAGACTGCATTCGATAAGCTGAATAATGACTCCAGAGATGTTCATACCCTAATCCCCCGAATCTGTGACTATTTTACCTGACGTGGTAAAAGAGACTTTACAAATGTGATTGAGTTAAGGGTTTTGAGATGAGAGAATTATCCTGAATTATTCCAGTGAGTTCAATATAATCACATGGGGTTCTTATTAGAGAGGGGGGTGAAGAAAGAGAGAAGGGGTGGAGAGAGAGAGAGAGAGAGAGAGAGAGAGAGAGAGAATATAATGATACAAGCGGGGTTCCAGAGGAGAGACGTTGCTACACTGCTGGCTTTGAAGATGAAGGAAGGGGCTATGAGCCAAGAAATGTGGGCAACCTCCAGAAGCTGGAAAAGGCAAAGAAACAAATTCTCCCCTAGAACCTTAGAAGAAATGCAGCCCTGTGGATCTATTTTAGACTTCTGACATCCACAACTATAAGATAAATTTGTATTACATTAAGCCATTAAGTTTGTGGTATTTTGTTACAGCTGCAGTAGGAAATGAATACATTGAAGAAATCTGATGTGACCCAGCATTTCTCACTGAAAGCCCTAGAAACATAAATTGGGATGTCTCATACTTCTCCTTTTGGACAAGGGTAGGAAGTTTGTTACCCATCTGTACCTTGACAGTTTGGAAACTGTGATGATGTATTGGAGAAATGTGTAGCAAACACCAACACAGCCTTAGTCTATTTTGTTACATATGCAAATTAATGTTTCTTAAAACAAAGATCCCATGTAAATACAACCTGGAGTTTTAGATGTCTATAATCATCTGCAAAATCTCTTGTTTGCAATTCAGGTGAGCTATTTGACAGAGCGGATTCCCTCAAAACTTGTAAGGTCTCAGAGAGATAGAGAACTTGGTCTAGCAGCTCCCTACTGTTACTGATCTCCAAGGCAATATGGAACTGCAAAAAAGGAGGAGGAAGAAGAAAGAAAGAGAAGAAGAGGGAGAAGGAGAAGAAAGAAAGAAAGAAGGAAGAAGAGAAGAAGGAGAAAGAGAAAGAGAAGGAGAGGGAGAGGGAGGAGGAGGAGGGGAGGAGGAGGAGGAGAGAAGGGGGAGAGGAGGGGGAGAGGAGGGGGAGAGGAGGGGGAGAGGAGGGGGAGGAGGAGGGGGAAGAGGAGAAGCTACTTTCTTTTTCAGGTAGTATTTTTTTTGAACCTCAAATTTTAAAAGTTCCCTATAACTCCCAATCACTCACGGTGTCTTTCTTTGCTTTGGCTATTTTTCAAGAACTTTCTACCTACTTTTCTTTCCCTAATAGTGGTATTTTCCCCCTCTAATTTTCTCTTTATATTGGCTGTTATTTGACAGAAGAATAATCTGGAAAATTAGGAGTCTAGAAGTCCTACCTAGTGCTATGGAAAACGCCTTGCTGATTTCTTTAGGGTAGATATGATCCTAAAAGAAATTTTCCCAGGCCTTTCTGCAGAGTTTCATGAAAACTTTTCTAACATTAAAAGTAAACTTGTGGATTCCAGGCTTTCTGTGGGATCTTAGATCTAGGACTGGTCCAGAAGGTGCATTCTCTATGCATTACGTATTTCTAATTTGCTGTCCCCTGGTCCATTTCCTTAAATCCTCAATCAATACCAACTTTGACCAGCCCTGTTACCTTGCTCCATCAGCTTCCTCCCCCTCTTTCCTATCTTGCTACTCCCTCTCACTCCCTGCCCATGTTCTTTTTTCTTTTGTTTTCTTTCCTTATCCCTCTTTCTCTCCCTTTCTCTCTCCCTCTCAGCTTTTAACTAAGCCATTTGAAACAGTTTTTCCTAATCCTCAAATGTAGAGGGCTTATTATAATATTTTGTTGGAATAAGTAGATTTCCAAGATCACAATGATCAGTCAGGAGTGCTGGTGGCTTTGCAAAAGCCCTGGATAATTTTTAACAGACTCCCTATTGGGAATCAGCCATTACCATGTTAATGTCATATTGCAGTAGGGAGGGTGGCAGATGGCAATTCTGATGTAGTTTCACCCCCATTAACTTCATAGATTAGACTCTAAATAAGGAAATACCCATGTGCACAAGAGCAAATAAATTATTAAATAAGGTAGCATCAAATGGCTCGAATGGTTCTTTTGTAACCTTATGTTTACAGGGTCATGTTCTACAAATCTATGGGAAAATCAGAGATTGCATCCCAGGAGCATGAAAGTATAAGTGGTTAGGGATTTAGATGCTGCTTTCTCAGGGACTGAGTTGAATTCCTGCTTTGCCACTGACAAGCCCTTTTGGCTCTGAACAAGTTAATTCAACTCTCTGAGCCTTAGTGTCCTCATCTTAAGAAAAAAATCTGCATAGTGGTTTACTTGCCTCCTAATGTTGTTTTGAGAATTAAATAAGAAAGTGCATGGAAAATACTTAACACGATGTCTGCCCCATAATAAAACATAACAATGGTTAGCTCCTATTAGTTAATCATTGGGAAAGGTAAGAGGAAACTAAAACTTTTAGCTCCTCCATGCCTATATGATCAAACACCCATAACAACTCCATTCAGTACATATTAAGTCAGAAACGGAAGAGTCTGAGATCTTATCTGGCTTGTTCTGATGGGAGGCAAGAGGCTTTCTGGATTAGAGAACAGACAATCTATCAACTAGGACAAAAACAGCCAGAGTAATCTTAGCACCAATTGCCCAAGCCCTAATCCCCACGGGGCAATGGAATGAACACCACATGTTACCTGTAACCCAACAATTAGGAGACCTGAAGCTGATATCTATCTCCTGCTGGCGTTTCTGCCCATCCTCCCCTCCACAAAGGGAGAAAGATGACGCATTAAGCAATCTCACCCATTATGGGGTAGGGGAAGGTCTCTAGCTTCACCACCCTGAATGTAAGCCAGGGCTCGAACTTTAGGGAAACACTAGTTCTAGTTTCCAAGGCCTTTGCTTAGAAAACCTGAACCATGGGGGAGGAGCCAAGATGGCCGAATAGGAACAGCTCCGGTCTACAGCTCCCAGCGCGAGCGACGCAGAAGACGGGTGATTTCTGCATTTCCATCTGAGGTACCGTGTTCATCTCACTAGGGAGTGCCAGAGAGTGGGCGCAGGTCAGTGGGTGAGTGCACCATGCGCCAGCTGAAGCAGGGGCGAGGCATTGCCTCACTCGGGAAGCTCAAGGGGTCAGGGAGTTCCCTTTCCAGGGGTGACAGAGGGCACCTGGAAAGTCGGGCCACTCCCACCCGAATACTGTGCTTTTCTGACGGGCTTAGGAAACGGTGCCCCAGGAGAGTATAGCCCGCACCTGGCTGAGAGGGTCCTACGCCCACGGAGTCTCGCTGATTGCTAGCACAGCAGTCTGAGATCAAACAGCAAGTCGGCAGCGAGGCTGGGGGAGGGGCGCCCGCCATTGCCCAGGCTCGCTTAGGTAAACAAAGCAGCCAGGAAGCTTGAACTGGGTGGAGCCCACCACAGCTCAAGGAGGCCTGCCTGCCTCTGTAGGCTCCACCTCTGGGGGCAGGGCACAGACAAAAAGACAGCAGTAACCTCTGCAAACTTAAATGTCCCTGTCTGACAGCTTTGAGGAGAGCAGTGGTTCTCCCAGCACGCAGCTGGAGATCTGAGAACGGGCTGACTGCCTCCTCAAGTGGGTCCCTGACCCCTGACCCCCGAGCAGCCTAACTGGGAGGCACCCCCCAGCAGGGGCAGACTGACACCTCACACGGCCGGCCAGGTACTCCAACAGACCTGCAGCTGAGGGTCCTGTCTGTTAGAAGGAAAACTAACAGAAAGGACATCCACACCAAAAACCCATCTGTACATCACCATCATCAAAGACCAAAAGTAGATAAAACCACAAAGATGGGGAAAAAACAGAGCAGAAAAACTGGAAACTCTAAAAAGCAGAGTACCTCTCCTCCTCCAAAGGAACGCAGTTCCTCACCAGCAACGGAACAAAGCTGGACGGAGAATGACTTTGACGAGCTGAGAGAAGGCTTCAGACGATCAAATTACTCCGAGCTACGGGAGGATATTCAAACCAAAGGCAAAGAAGTTGAAAACTTTGAAAAAAAATTTAGAAGAATGTATAACTAGAATAACCAATACAGAGAAGTGCTTAAAGGAGCTGATGGAGCTGAAAACCAAGGCTCGAGAACTACGTGAAGAATGCAGAAGCCTCAGGAGCTGATGCGATCAAATGGAAGAAAGGGTATCAGCCCTGGAAGATGAAATGAATGAAATGAAGCGAGAAGGGAAGTTTAGAGAAAAAAGAATAAAAAGAAACGAGCAAAGCCTCCAAGAAATGTGGGACTATGTGAAAAGACCAAATCTACGTCTGATTGGTGTACCTGAAAGTGACGGGGAGAATGGAAACAAGTTGGAAAACACTCTGCAGGATATTATCCAGGAGAACTTCCCCAATCTAGCAAGGCAGGCCAACATTCAGATTCAGGAAATACAGAGAACGCCACAAAGACACTCCTCGAGAAGAGCAACTCCAAGACACATAATTGTCAGATTCACCAAAGTTGAAATGAAGGAAAAAATGTTAAGGGCAGCCAGAGAGAAAGGTCGGGTTACCATCAAAGGGAAGCCCATCAGACTAACAGCGGATCTCTCGGCAGAAACTCTACAAGCCAGAAGAGAGTGGGGGCCAATATTCAACATTCTTAAAGAAAAGAATTTTCAACCCAGAATTTCATATCCTGCCAAACTAAGCTTCATAAGTGAAGGAGAAATAAAATACTTTACAGACAAGCAAATGCTGAGAGATTTTGTCACCACCAGGCCTGCCCTAAAAGAGCTCCTGAAGGAAGCGCTAAACATGGAAAGGCATAACCGGTACCAGCCACTGCAAAATCATACCGAAATGTAAAGACCATCAAGACTAGGAAGAGACTGCATCAACTAATGAGCAAAATAACCAGCTAACATCATAATGACAGGATCAAATTCACACATAACAATATTAACTTTAAATGTAAATGGACTAAATGCTCCAATTAAAAGACACAGACTGGCAAATTAGATAAAGACTCAAGACCCATCAGTGTGCTGTATTCAGGAAACCCATCTCATGTGCAGAGACACACATAGGCTCAAAATAAAAGGATGGAGGAAGATCTACCAAGCAAATGGAAAACAAAAAAAGGCAGGGGTTGCAATCCTAGTCTCTGATAAAACGGACTTTAAACCAACAAAGATGAAAAGAGACAAAGAAGGCCATTACATAATGGTAAAGGGATTAATTCAAAAGAAGAGCTAACTATCCTAAATATATATGCACCCAATACAGGAGCACCCAGATTCATAAAGCAAGTCCTGAGTGACCTACAAAGAGACTTAGACTCCCACACATTAATAATGGGAGATTTTAACACCCCACTGTCAACATTAGACAGATCAACGAGACAGAAAGTCAACAAGGATACCCAGGAATTGAACTCAGCTCTGCACCAAGCAGACCTAATAGACATCTACAGAACTCTCCACCCCAAATCAACAGAATATACATTTTTTTCAGCACCACACCACACCTATTCCAAAATTGACCATATACTTGGAAGTAAAGCTCTCCTCAATAAATGTAAAAGAACAGAAATTATAACAAACTATCTCTCAGATCACAGTGCAATCAAGCTAGAACTCAGGATTAAGAATCTCACTCAAAACCGCTCAACTACATGGAAACTGAACAACCTGCTCCTGAATGACTACTGGGTACATAACGAAATGAAGGCAGAAATAAAGATGTTCTTTGAAACCAACGAGAACCAAGACACAACATACCAGAACCTCTGGGATGCATTCAAAGCAGTGTGTAGAGGGAAATTTATAGCACTAAATGCCCACAAGAGAAAGCAGGAAAGATCCAAAATTGACACCCTAACATCACAATTAAAAGAACTAGAAAAGCAAGAGCAAACACATTCAAAAGCTAGCAGAAGGCAAGAAATAACTAAAATCAGAGCAGAACTGAAGGAAATAGAGACACAAAAAACCCTTCAAAAAATAAATGAATCCAGGAGCTGGTTTTTTGAAAGGATCAACAAAATTGATAGACCGCTAGCAAGATTAATAAAGAAAAAAAGAGAGAAGAATCAAATAGATGCAATAAAAAATGATAAAGGTGATATCACCACCGATCCCACAGAAATACAAACTACCATCAGAGAATACTACAAACACCTCTACGCAAATAAACTAGAAAATCTAGAAGAAATGGATAAATTCCTCAACACATACACCCTCCCAAGACTAAACCAGGAAGAAGTTGAATCTCTGAATAGACCAATAACAGGAGCTGAAATTGTGGCAATAATCAATAGCTTACCAACCAAAAAAAGTCCAGGACCAGATGGGTTCACAGCCGAATTCTACCAGAGGTACAAGGAGGAGCTGGTACCATTCCTTCTGAAACTATTCCAATCAATAGAAAAAGAGGGAATCCTCCCTAACTCATTTTATGAGGCCAGCATCATCCTGATACCAAAGCCTGGCAGAGACACAACACAAAAAGAGAATTTTAGACCAATATCCTTGATGAACATTGATGCAAAAATCCTCAATAAAATACTGGCAAACAGAATCCAGCAGCACATCAAAAAGCTTATCCACCATGATCAAGTGGGCTTCATCCCTGGGATGCAAGGCTGGTTCAATATACGCAAATCAATAAATGTAATCCAGCATATAAACAGAACCAAAGACAAAAACCACATGATTATCTCAACAGATGCAGAAAAGGCCTTTGACAAAATTCAACAACCCTTCATGCTAAAAACTCTCAATAAATTAGGTATTGATGGGACATATCTCAAAATAATAAGAGCTGTTTATGACAAACCCACAGCCAATATCATACTGAATGGGCAAAAACTGGAAGCATTCCCTTTGAAAACTGGCACAAGACAGGGATGCCCCCTCTCACCACTTCTATTCAACATAGTGTTGGAAGTTCTGGCTAGGGCAATTAGGCAGGAGAAGGAAATAAAGGGTATTCAATTAGGAAAAGAGGAAGTCAAATCGTCCCTGTTTGCAGATGACATGATAGTATATCTAGAAAACCCCATTGTCTCAGCCCAAAATCTCCTTAAGCTGATAAGCAACTTCAGCAAAGTCTCAGAATACAAAATCAATGTACAAAAATCACAAGCATTCTTATACGTCAATAACAGACAAACAGAGAGCCAAATCATGAGTGAACTCCCATTCACAATTGCTTCAAAGAGAATAAAATACCTAGGAATCCAACTTACAAGGGATGTGAAGGACCTCTTCAAGAAGAACTACAAACCACTGCTCAAGGAAATAAAACAGGATACAAACAAATGGAAGAACATTCCATGCTCATGGGTAGGAAGAATCAATATCATGAAAACGGCCATACTGCCCAAGGTAATTTACAGATTCAATGCCATCCCCATCAAGTTACCAATGACTTTCTTCACAGAATTGGAAAAAACTACTTTAAAGTTCATATGGAACCAAAAAAGAGCCCGCATCGCCAAGTCAATCCTAAGCCAAAAGAACAAAGCTGGAGGCATCACACTACCTGACTTCAAACTATACTACAAGGCTACAGTAACCAAAACAGCATGGTACTGGTACCAAAACAGAGATATAGATCAATGGAACAGAACAGAGCCATCAGAAATAATGCCACATATCTACAACTATCTGATCTTTGACAAACCTGACAAAAACAAGAAATGGGGAAAGGATTCCCTGTTTAATAAATGGTGCTGGGAAAACTGGCTAGCCATATGGAGAAAGCTGAAACTGGATCCCTTCCTTACACCTTATAGAAAAATCAATTCAAGATGGATTAAAGACTTAAATGTTAGACCTAAAACCATAAAAACCCTAGAAGAAAACCTAGGCATTACCATTCAGGACATAGGCATGGGCAAGGACTTCATGTCTAAAACACCAAAAGCAATGGCAACAAAAGCCAAAATTGACAAATGGGATCTAATTAAACTAAAGAGCTTCTGCACAGCAAAGGAAACTACCATCAGAGTGAACAGGCAACCCACAAAATGGGAGAAAATTTTCGCAACCTACTCATCTGACAAAGGGCTAATATCCAGAATCTACAATGAACTTCAACAAATTTACAAGAAAAAAACAAACAACCCCATCAAAAAGTGGGCGAAGGACATGAACAGACACTTCTCAAAAGAAGACATTTATGCAGCCAAAAAACACATGAAAAAATGCTCACTATCACTGGCCATCAGAGAAATGCAAATCAAAACCACAATGAGATACCATCTCACACCAGTTAGAATGGCAATCATTCAAAAGTCAGGAAACAACAGGTGCTGGAGAGGATGTGGAGAAATAGGAACACTTTTACACTGTTGGTGGGACTGTAAACTAGTTCAACCCTTGTGGAAGTCAGTGTGGCGATTCCTCAGGGATCTAGAACTAGAAATTCCATTTGACCCAGCCATCCCATTACTGGGTATATACCCAAAGGACTATAAATCATGCTTCTATAAAGACACATGCACACGTATGTTTACTGCAGCATTATTCACAATAGCAAAGACTTGGAACCAACCCAAATGTCCAACAATGATAGACTGGATTAAGAAAATGTGGCACATATACACCATGGAATACTATGCAGCCATAAAAAATGATGAGTTCATGTCCTTTGTAGGGACATGGATGAAATTGGAAATCATCATTCTCAGTAAACTATCGCAAGAACAAAAAACCAAACACCGCATATTCTCACTCATAGGTGGGAATTGAACAATGAGAACACATGGACACAGGAAGGGGAACATCACATTTCGGGGACTGTTGTGGGGTGGGGGGAGGGGGGAGGGATAGCATTGGGAGATATACCTAATGCTAGATGACGAGTTGGTGGGTGCAGCGCACCAGCATGGCACATGTATACATATGTAACTTATCTGCACGTTGCGCACATGTACCATAGAGCCTAAAGTATAATAATAATAATGATAAAGGAAAAAAAAAAAAAAAGAAAACCTGAACCATGTAGAAACATGAAAGTAGTCATGGAGAATTATCTCCCAACTGGTATCATCCACATTATACAGATACGATGTTACATGTCCACTCTGGGATCAGGATTAGGAGACGCCATGGCTGGCTCATCATATCAACTCTGCTTCTGTAATTTGTTCTCATACCAATGACTAGTATTATTTACTGGATTTGTAAGACCCAAGTCTTAAAGTGCTTAGTTCAGACGAACCATTTGGATGTGCTGAGGAAAGTGACATAGGCTGCAAATTAATGACGTCGGCTCAGGAAAAATTTTCCTGCAACATACCCCTATATTTTAGACGTATTATTTCCTTCTCCAACACTAAATTGACTTTCTATCTGTCCCATTTCCTCAGGACATTTTTAAATAATATTAAAAATAAGTTTACTTTGAGGATGAATGCAATCTTCTAGGGAATTTGTGCTTAACATAAGACAGTTAATCAATGGTTTAACCCAATCTTGCAAATCCTAATGGAAAGTTTTAGACAGGTAGACATTTTGGTAGAAAGATATATCTCACACAAAACATATCTCCAATTAACAGCTAAAAGCATATGTGTGTGAATTATTTTATTTAATCTATTAGAAAACCCAGGTCAGAGGCATTTCAGAGGAGGAAATACAGAGCTCAAGGTTAAATGCACATTAGAGGTTAAGCAGAGGTAAGCTGCAACATGGACTCCAAGTCTTCAAATTTGAAGGACGCTGGAATTTTATCAACTGTTGCATGCTCCAGATCAGTGACCCAACTATAGCATGCGTGTGGTGAGGGGAGGGGGGACAACTCATTAGGAGGGTCACCATGTCAAACCCACCTGGACGGTGGTTCAAACTATGATCTCCTTCAGAGATTTTTGTTGCCCTCTTCGAGTGAAAGCCACATTGATGTTGGGAGCCTTGTTACTGACACAACAGTGCCCCAACTTTGGGGGATGTTTAGAGAGAAAAATCCCTGAGAACTACTAGTGCAATTTTATAGCTAACCAACATACTTTCAAATAGTTAATAGAAATAATTTCGTTTAGTTAATAGAGACATTGTCATAAAATATGGAATATTTTAGTGCATTCTATGGTAGAACCAGCTTGGTGTGTTATGCAGCATGCATGCAAATATTCATATTAATATCTTTGTATAAATATCTCTTATTCTTGGTTTCCTTTCATTTAATCAGGTGTATAAGAGTTTTGTGTCTGTTTATCTTTTTACAATGACAACTAAAAGTTACATCCCAGATTGTAGAAGTCTGACTTAAATACAGTACTTAAATTCTAATAATGAGGAAAAATAACTAATCAGGGAGAACACTTTTAGACAAGATTACTCAAGGAGAAAATTGTTCTTGACGGTATTAAGAGTAGTGCTCCGCTCCACCAACGGGCAATCATGAAGCACACAAGAAAATCAGCATCAGCATTAGATAACATTCTTCCAGATGTCATCAAAATTCTCTCTCATCTTTCATGAGTACAATACTCTGTTCCTCACCACCTGTTTTATTTGAATTGACTGGAAGAGAATGGAGAGAACTGGTGTCCATTTCACTGCACTGCAATTTCCCAGAAGTCAGAACTTATAATGCAAAATACTTGAATTTTATGTATATCCTGAAGTGGGAACATCAAACAAAATGCAAGAAAAACAATAGACCTAGGTTTTATTCCTCTTCTGCCTAATTTTAAGTGCAGGAAGTCATCCTTTGCACAGTAGTTCAAGAATGTAAAAGTGACCTTGCAAGCTGAAACTGTGCAAAGTGATCTTAACAATCAACAGGGAAAATTATAATTATGCTGGAAATTATAAACTTTACATCAAAATATTAAAGACTCAGAAATAAAGCTACATATCCACAGCCAACTGATCTTTGACAAAGTCAACAAAAATATACACAAGGTAGAGGACACCCTTTTCAATAAAAGGCGCTGGGAAAATTGAATTGCCATATGCAGAAAAACAAAACTGGACCCCCTATCTCTTACCACACACAAAAACCAACTCAAGGTGGATTGAGTTGGTAAGATCTGAAACTATTAAAAAAAATGCTAAAAGAAAACCTAAGGAAAACTCCCCTGGACATTGGTCTCGGGAAAGAACTGATGACTAAGACCTCAAAAGCACAAGCAACAAAACCAAAAATAGACAAATGGGATTAATTTAAATAAAAAGGTTCTGCACAGCAAAAGAAAGAATGAACAGAGTGAAAAGACAACCTGCAGCATGGGAAAAAATATCTGCAATTATACATCCGACAGGAAACTAATATCCAAAATTTACAAGGAACTCAACAATTATAAAAAGCCCCAAATAGGCCAGGTGCGGTCGCTCACACCTGTAATCCCAGCACTTTGGAGGCTGAGGCAGGTGGATCACGAGGTCAGGAGATCAAGACCATCCTGGCTAACATGGTTAAACCCCATCTCTACTAAAAATACAAAAAATTAGCTGGGCGTGGTGGCACGTGCCTGTAATCCCAGCTACCTGGGAGGCTGAGGCAGGAGAATCACTTGAACCCAGGAGGCAGAGGTTGCAGTGAGCCGAGATGGTGCCACTGCCCTCCAGCCTGGGTGACAGAACAAGACTCCATCTCAAACCAAAAAAAAAAAAAAGCCCGAAATAAGCCCATTAAAGTAGGCAAAGGACATGAATAGACATATTTCAAAAGAAGAAATACAAATGGCCAACAAGCAGATGAAAAAATGCTCAACATCACTAATCATGAGAGAAATGACAAAACCTCAATGAGATATCAACTTACACCAGTCAAAATGGCTATTCCTAAAAAGTCAAAAAATAATAGATGTTGATAAGGACGCAGAGAAAATGGAACTGTTATACACTCTGGTGGGAATGTAAATTAGTACAACCTCTATGGAAAACAGTATGACGATTTATCAAATGACTAAAAATAGAACTACCGTTTTATCCACCAATCCCACTACTGAGTATCTACCCAAAGGAAAAGAAATAATTATGTCAAAACATAGTGATTTTACATGGGTATGTTTATTGCAGCACTATTCACAATAGCAAAGATATGGATGCAACCTAAGTATCCAACAGATGACTGAATAACGAAAATGTACCAAAGACAAAAACCACATGATTATCTCAATAGATGCAGAAAAGGCCTTTGACAAAATTCAGCAACGCTTCATGCTAAAAACTCTCAATAAATTAGGTATTGATGGGACGTATCTCAAAATAATAAGAGCTATCTATGACAAACCCATAGCCAATATCATACTGAATGGGCAAAAACTGGAAGGATTCCCTTTGAAAACTGGCACAAGACAGGGATGCCCTCTCTCACCACTCCTATTCAACATAGTGTTGGAAGTTCTGGCTAGGGCAATTAGGCAGGAGAAGGAAATCAAGGGTATTCAATTAGGAAAAGAGGAAGTCAAATCGTCCCTGTTTGCAGATGACATGATTGTATATCTAGAAAACCCCATTGTCTCAGCCCAAAATCTCCTCAAGCTGATAAGCAACTTCAGCAAAGTCTCAGGATACAAAATCAACGTACAAAAATCACAAGCATTCTTATACACCAATAACAGACAAACAGAGAGCCAAATCATTCACAATTGTTTCAAAGAAAATAAAATACCTAGGAATCCAACTTACAAGGGATGTGAAGGACCTCTTCAAGAAGAACTACAAACCACTGCTCAGTGAAATAAAAGAGGATACAAACAAATGGAAGAACATTCCATGCTCATAGGTAGGAAGAATCAATATCGTGAAAATGGCCATACTGCCCAAGGTAATTTATAGATTCAATGCCATCCCCATCAAGCTACCAATGACTTTCTTCACATAATTGGAAAAAACTACTTTAAAGTTCATATGGAACCAAAAAAGAGCCCACATCACCAAGTCAATCCTAAGCCAAAAGAACAAAGCTGGAGGCATCATGCTACCTGACTTCAAACTATACTACAAGGCTACAGTAACCAAAACAGCATGGTACTGGTACCAAAACAGAGATATAGGCCAATGGAACAGAACAGAGCCGTCAGAAATAATGCCACATATCTACAACTATCTGATCTTTGACAAACCTGACCAAAAAAAGCAACAGGGAAAGGATTCCCTATTTAATAAATGGTGCTGGGAAAACTGGCTAGCCATATGTAGAAAGCTGAAACTGGATCCCTTCTTTACACCTTATACAAAAATTAATTCAAGATGGATTAAAGACTTAAATGTTAGACCTAATACCATAAAAACCCTAGAAGAAAACCTAGGCAATACCATTCAGGACATAGGCATGGGCAAGGACTTCATGTCTAAAACACCAAAAGCAATGGCAACAAAAGCCAAAATTGACAAATGGGATCTAGTTAAACTAAAGAGCTTCTGCACAGCAAAAGAAACTACCATCAGAGTGAACAGGCAACCTACAGAATGGGAGAAAATTTTTGCAATCTACTCATCTGACAAAGGGCTAATATCCAGAATCTACAATGAACTCCAACAAATTTACAAGAAAAAAACAAACAACCCCATCAACAAGTGGGCAAAGGATATGAACAGACACTTCTCAAAAGAAGACATTTATGCAGCCAAAAAACACATGAAAAAATGCTCATCATCACTGGCCATCAGAGAAATGCAAATCAAAACCACAATGAGATACCATCTCACACCAGTTACAATGGCGATCATTCGAAAGTCAGGAAACAACAGGTGCTGGAGAGGATGTGGAGAAATAGGAACACTTTACACTGTTGCTGGGACTGTAAACTAGTTCAACCATTGTGGAAGTCAGTGTGGCAATTCCTCAGGGATCTAGAACTAGAAATACCATTAGACCCAGCCATCCCATTACTGGGTATATACCCAAAGGATTATAAATCATGCTGCTATAAAGACACATGCACACGTATGTTTATAGTGGCACTATTCACAATAGCAAAGACTTGGAACCAACCCAAATGTCTAACAATGATAGACTGGATTAAGAAAATGTGGCACATATACACCATGGAATACTATGCAGCCATAAAAAATGATGAGTTCATGTCCTTTGTAGGGACATGGATGAAGCTGGAAACCATCATTCTCAGCAAACTATCGCAAGGACAAAAAACCAAACACCGCATGTTCTCACTCATAGGTGGGAATTGAACAATGAGAACACATGGACACAGGAAGGGGAACATCACACACCGGGGACTGTTGTGGGGTGGGGGGAAGGGGGAGGGATAGCATTAGGAAATATACCTAATGTAAATGACGAGTTAATGGGTGCAGCACAGCAACATGGCACATGTATACATATGTAACAAACCTGCACGTTGTGCACATGTACCCTAAAACTTAAAGTATAATAATAATAAAATTAAAAAAAAGAAAATGTGATATATACACACAATGCAATACTAGTCAGCCACAAAAAGAATGCAATCATGTTTTTTGCAGCAACATGGATGGAACTGGAGGCCATTATCTTAAGTGAAACAACTCAGAAACAGAAAATCTTAAGTGAAACAACTCAGAAACAGAAAGACAAATACTGCATGTTCTAACTTATAAGTGGGAGCTAAGTAATGTGTGCACATGGACAGAGTGTGGAATGATAGACATTAGAGACTTGGAAGGGTGGGAGAGTGGGAGTGGAGTAAGGGATGAGAAATTACTTTTTAAATAAACTTTTGTTTTAGGTTCAGGGGTGCATGTACTGGTTTGTTATTAATATATAGATAAACTGATGTCACAGGAGTTTGGTGAACAGATAATTTCATCACCCAGATACTAAGCATAGTAGCCAATTGTTATTTTTCCTGATCCTCTCCCTCCTCCCACCCTCCTTTCTCAAGTGGGCCCCAATGTCTGTTGTTTTCCTCTTTGTGCCCATTGGTTCTCATTATTTAGCTCCCACTTATAAGTGAGAATATTAGGTATTTGTTTTTCTGTTCCTGCATTAGTTTGTTCAGCATAATAGCCTCCAGCTCCATCCATGTTCCTGCAAAGGACACGATCTCATTCTTTATGGCTGCATAGTATTCCATGGTGTATATGTACCACATTTTCTTATCCAGTCTACTGTTGATGGGCGTTTAGGTTGATTTGCTGTTGTGAATATTGCTACAATGAACATGAGTGTGCATGTGTCTTTATGGTAGAAAAACTTATATGCCTTTGGGAATATACTCAGTAATGAGATTTCTGGGTCAAATGGTAGTTCTGTTTTCAGTTCTTTGAGGAATGCCACACTGCTTTCCACAATGGTTGAACTAACTTACACTCCCACCAACAGTATAAAAGCATTTCCTTTTCTCTGCAACCTCACCAGCATGTGTTATTTTTTTGGCTTTTTTATAATGGCCCTTCTGACTAGTGTAAGATGGTATTTTATAGTGGTTTTGATTTGTATTTCTCTAATGATTAGTGATGTTGAGCATTTTTTAATATGCTTGTTGGTCGCATGTATGTCTTCTTTTGAAAACTGTTCATGTCCTTGCCCACTTTTTAATGGGGTTGTTTGGTTTTTACTTGTAAATTTAAGTTCCTTATAGATTCTGGATATTAGACCTTTGTCAGATGCATAGTTTGCATATATTTTCTCCCATTCTTTAGGTTTTCTGCTTACTCTGTTGATAGTTTCTTTGGCTGTGCAGAAGCTCTTTAGTTCAATTAGATACCATTTGTCACTTTTTGCTTCTGTCGCAATTGCTTTTGGTGTCTTCATCATGAAATCTTTGCCAGTTCCTATGTCCAGAATGGCCCAAGTTATCTTCCAGGGTTTTTATAGTTTGGAGTTTTACATATAAGTCTTTAATCAATCTTAGTTGATTTCTTTATATAGTGTAAGGAAGGAGTTCAATTTCAATCTTCTGCATATGGCTATCCAGCTAACTCAGCACCATTTAGTGAATAGGGAGTCCTTTCCCCATCGCTCGTTTTTGTTAGCTTTGTTGAAGATCAGATGGTTGTAGGTGTGTGGCATTATTTCTGAGCTCTCTATTCTGTTCCATTGGTCTATGTGTCTGTTTTTGTACTAGTACCATGCTGTTTTGATTACTGTAGCCCTGTAGTATAGCTTAAAGTCAGGTAACATGACACCTCCAGCTTTGTTCTTTTTGCTTAGGGTCACCTTGGCTATTTGGGCTCTTTTTTGGTTCCATATGAATTTTAAAATAGTTTTTTTTTCTAGTTCTGTGAAGAATGTCAATGGTAGTATAGGCTGGGTGCAGTGGCTCATGCCTGTAATCCCAGCATTTTGGGAGGCTGAGGCTGGCGGATCACGAGGTCAGGAGATTGAGACCATCCTGGCTAACATGGTGAAACCCCGTCTCTACTAAAAATACAAAAAATTAGTCGGGCATGGTGGTGGGCACCTGTAGTCCCAGCTACTCGGGAGGCTGAGACAGGAGAATGGCATGAACCCAGGAGGCAGAGCTTGCAGTGAGCCGAGATCGTGCCACTGCACTCCAGCCTGGGCGACAGAGCGAGACTCTGTCTAAAAAATAAATACATACATACATACATACATACATACATACATACATACATACATAAGAATAGTGTTGAATCCATACATTGCTTCCACTAGTATGGCCATTTTCACAATATTGATTCTTCCTATTCATGAGCACAGAATGTTTTTCCATTTGTTTCTGTCATCTCTGATTTCTTTGAGCAGTGTTTTATAATTTTTATTGTAGAGATCTTTCACCTCCCTGGTTAACTGTACTGCTAGGTATTTTATTCTTTTTGTGGCAGTTGTGAATGGGATTGTGTTCCTGATTTGGCTGTCAGCTTCGATGTTATTGTATAGGAATACTACTGATTTTTGAGAAATTAATGGATACAATATACATTATTTGGATGATGGTTACACTAAAAGCCCAGACTTCACCACCACAAGATATATTCAAGTAACAAAGTTGTACTTGTACCCCTTAAATGTATACAAATACTAATTAAAAAGCTTTAAAACTCTCTTAATGTCAGTTACAAATGCATAAGGAAATGAAAAATACTAAAGCTAATATTTAGTATACTGTAATTTAAAACATAGAAAATTAAAGTGTTTTATTTATTTGTAAAACACCATTACGTAACCTACAATACAAAGTACCTTGCCTGGGAAAATTGTCATATTCTTTTCTAACTTTGAATCTGCTTTTAACATTTTATCCTTTGTATCTTCAACATCATGAATTGTCTCTGTGAATTCCTTTAATGTGAAGTTTTTTTGTTTTGTTGGCATTTCTTCCTCTGGGGCATCTTCATTCTTCTTGTCTCAACCACATTCCTCTTTTACATCCATAAGTTTCCCTTCACTAAATTCCTCTAGTTGCAGGTCTAAAGCCTCTCTAACAGTAGAAGCATTGGTGTTCCCACAGTCAGCTATTTCTGTTGTTAACTCCTTTTATGTTTGATTCCAATTTCATTTCCAATGTCATCATGTTTCATTTCTTTGCCACACTTTCATTTTCATTGGCCAATTCTCTCTTCCAATTATCTATTCTGTATAATATCCTGTGAATTTACTACTGGGAGACAAGGAGGGAACACAACTACATGTTTTACTGTCTATACATAAATTGAAGAACAGATGCATAGTGACCACGCATGAATAGAATTTGAAAGAAGTCATGTCCAATTAGCCAAATACACCATATACCAGATGACCAGTTTGTTTAAAGCCAATTAACTGAAGGATCAATTTGCAAAATTTTTAATTTGCCAAATGACCAATTGATTGAATTTGCCAAAATTACTCTTTGGCTAAAATCTCCCTTTAAGGAATAGTGTTCTTTAATATGGTCAATGAAAATAAATGTTGTATTCTTGGAATTATAGTCTTCTTAACCATAGTAAGTAAAAATGATGAATAATTATGCTTTAGAATATATTTAAGAATATATTCAATACATTCAAAATATAAAATCCTTATAATTATTAATATATTTAATACATAATTTCATTAACATGGTTTTCACAAATAGGAACATTAATGAAAAATATCTTCATGAAGTTGAAACTGCCCAAAAACTCAGAACTTTTAGCAAGTTATTGTGTCTATGGAAAATACATCAGTTGACTAAGATTCAAGGAGAATTTTCTAGGAGACAAGAAAATGCCACCCCAAAATATACAAGATTGTTGAGTGAAGGCAAGCAAGAAGCAGCAGATGCAGGAAAGTTATTTTATTTGCCTAAAAGAAAGACATAGATTTATAAATACAAAGGTATCTTGTCCCCTTTCTACCAGGAAGAACAAGTGTTAACCACTAAAGACAACTCTAGACCCTTATCAGCCTGAAGATGGTACCAGAGGAATCTACACCAACAAACTTTCCTAAGTAGCCTTTATCTGCCAGTTATTTGCCTAGCCACAAGTTGCTGTCCCTAGAGACTCAAAGTTCTTTTTCCTTTGTCTTGTCACTTCTCTGAAAATTTTTGTTCTTTGTTGAAGATGCAGCAGAAGCTGAAACTCAAAGCCTCTTTGAGAATTACGCATTCTCTGAATGTCTTCCATGTATATACGAAATATGAATGTTAAACTTCTGTTTTTCTCTTGTTATTCTGTGTTATGTTACAAGGGTCCATTCCCACTAAGAATTTATGAGGGTTGAAAAAAGAAGGTTATTTTTCTTTCCCTAAAATATTATTAAAATAAATGTTTAGTAAACTGATAAACTTTGATAAATTGGCCACTAGGCAATTTGGCCATTGGCAAGAGCTCTAAGCAAGGTAGCTCTTGACCAACTGTTTTTCAGCAAACTATATCACACCCCACCTTTCTGCCCCTCATCCTCCCACCATCTCTCCTCTAGGCTGGTTTTGATGTCCTTACTGTGTGTCCCCCAATATCATGTACTCCTCTATCAAAGTAATTATTGCACTTTTAGCCTTACTTGAATGTCTGCCTTCCCCCCATCCACTGAAAGCTCCACCAGGTCAGAGACCAAGTCTGCTGTGTTTATTTTTGTGTTCTAGCACCTAACACAAAATAAATACCATATCAATAAGTAACATTATTGAGCACTTCCTCCAAGCCAGGGGCCATAGCTGGTCCTCTGCATGCATCATTTTCTTTACCTTTTCATACAATCCTATAAGGTGGGTGAAATTATTGTTCCTCATTTTACAAATGAGGAAAACAAAATCGAAGTCAAAGAGTGCATAATGATAAAATGGATTCCAGAACCAGCTAAGCAGCCTCTCAGCATTAGAAGTCCCATGAACATATGTTGAATTAGTTAAGCATTTACTAACATTTGTATATAGAGCAACTGCTAGGGAAACTACTGTGTGCTGGTAACTTCTGCTTACATTGTGTCCATGGAGCACAAGCAGGGTCCTTGTACCTCAAGAGCAGGCTTTGGGGCCAGGCGTGGTGGCTCATGCCTGTAATCCTAGCACTTTGGGAGGCCGAGGTGGGTGGATCATTTGAGGCCAGGAGTTGGAAACCAACCTGGCTAACATGGTGAAACCCCATCTCTACTAAAAATACAAAAAATTAGCCGGGCATGGTGGTAGGTGCCTGTAATCCCAGCTACTCGGGAGGCTGAGGCAGGAGAATTGCTTGAACCTGGGAGACAGAGGTTGCAGTGAACCAAGATCATGCCACTGCACTCCAACCTGGTCAACAGAAGGAGACTCTGTCTCAAAAAAAAAAAAAAAAAAAAAAAGGCAGGAGCCATCTCTGGGATGCACTGCAGAGCTACTCCAGTGGCACACTGCCTCTTCTTTCTTAATCAGGAAGATGGAGATCAAGAAGTCACCTCTGGAACTGTTGGCTCCAGGGGCTGCAGCATTCATGCTATGTCTGAACCAAAATGAAAAGAAAACAAAACAAAAGGAATGTCTTGTGCCCTGCCTGTCAACCTGCATGCTGGGATCTTCAGTAATCCAGAAACAGAAAACATCAATGTGTCCACAACTAGTTTTGCCAACTATGGCAAAGAGCAGAAGCCAGCATTACCTCATTCCTGCCTTCTAAATTTCTCATGAGTGCATCTGATTAGTGGAACATAAGGCATACCTGGACTGTAGCTGCAAGAGAGTCTGGAATTGTAGCTCTTGGCAGTACCACATAGAAGGAGGATGCAATAGAATATACATGCCTTTACCACCTTTACCATCCACAGTGAACTAATCCTGTGTTGTCACAATGCTGCACCCTCTGCATGGGAATATGGTACTAGCATGTCTGGTTTATTTGTGCAGCAGATGGAAAGATTGTCCCTGATTCATTCACACTCTCCCACCTAACCTATTGTTATCTAAAAAACAAAAAAACAAAACAAAACAAAAAGCACATAATTGGCATTGGGAAGGCCAAAGTTTAGAAAAGAACAAGTAGAACAATCTGGCTGATGTGGGTTCTAAACCTATAATCTTACTTTTATTAGCACACTGTCCCGATGAGCCAGCCTTCCCAGACTAGACAGTAACAGTCATTATAATCATCTTGCCAGTCAGCCCTGCCTCCTTGTCATCATATAACCATGTGTTTGTGCCAACAGAATGAGCATTCCCAGTCAAATCCTCGGAAAGACATTCAAAAGATGACATACGGAGTAAAGGGCGACCCTAACAGAGATAAAGGAGCCCATTTACACTGAGACAAGCTGCCCAAGGAGCCACAAATACATAAATATCTGCAGCAAAAAGGACTGAAAGTAATTTAAGATGAAGAATCAATTCAAGATGGAATAATTCAGTTGTTTGATGATGAGGAGGAGGACCACAAAAAGCAGTATTTCCTGGCACATTATTCAGGGACTCATGGGGAAGGTAGGGAGTGATCCTTAGATTTGCACCATGCATGGCAAGAGTGAAGCATGAGGAGAGGACCCTGGTTGATGTGACACCAGAACAATATCTCCCACTACAACTACCAGGACGAGTCCAACCTGGGCTGAACCCCTTGAGCCAAAGAAACTCATCAAGCTTTCTGGCTGTAAAATGGAGGATCTAATATTTGCACCCAAACTTACCTCTTATGTGGCCCATCCCATGAGCTTTTTAAGTTTAGATGTTTTTAAGGTCTAAAATTTTGTGTTGCACGTCATGTTTATATTGATACTCTCCCTTAAAATTTCATTTTTTGGGGGAACAAGTAAATACATTTTTACTGTACCTTACACAGGGATATATTTCTTTAATATCTTTATTTTACAGGCCAAATGTCCCTAATTCTCTTCCTTCCAACATTTTTATAAAATTTAAAAGCAGAGGAAATACAACAGTGAAAAGCTATTCTCTTAACATAATGATTTTAAAACATTTACTGCCTGCCTTCTCCTTTGCAGGCATTGAATTCTATGTTTTGCATAAATTAACTCATTTAATATGCACACCAGCACTATAAAAAAAGCTCTACTACCACCCTCGTTTTGGAGTTATAGAAACCAAGACAAGGACAAGTTAAGTAACACACCCAAGGTCACACAGATAGGAGTGCTGGAACCAGGCAGTTTCCCTGAGTCTGATCTCCAAACTTCATCACTATCCTTTCTTTCATCATTCAGTCTTTGTTCAGAAAACATCTAAGGAATACCTTCTAAAGTGATACCCTCCTCTGAGAGCAAAGGGGGGCAAAGAGAAAACCCAGACACTAGTTTTACAATGTGTACCCTCCAGTTGGGGGATTGTAACATATAAACAGGTCATCTGGTCCCAGGTCCCCATTCTTGACTACTATGTATCCAGCCATTAAAGATAATTCATTTGTTTTTACTTCTTTGGTTACTACAAAGCTGCACTTTTCCATAGCAATGAGTAATATTTCCAGTTTACTTCTGAAACTTGTTAGTTTTTCTTCCCCTGCTGGGAAATGGTTCCCCAGGAAGATTCCAAGTGTTTCAAAGGCATAATTTATATACAGACCTTAAGAGTGCACATCAGCTAGTGGCTTGTGGTTCTTTCTGTTTTGCTTTGCTTTTCAAAAGATGGAAGGAGGCCAAGTAGGCATTTCAAAATAGCTGAAGTCCAAGGAAATAGAAATCAATTCAAATTAACATAAGTATTTACTGGGGTGATTTTTAAATCTTACAAATGTTGAAATGTCTAAGGAAGGAAAATGAATTATGGTGATAGTATATTTGTTAATAGTTTTGGTTGCATGCAGCAAAAATCAACTGAGCTGGTTTAGGCAGAAGGGGTATTTGCAGGGTGTCTCATAGAACCAAGGGGAGAAATTAAGTTGGACCTCAGGGAGGGAATGGGAACAAGAACCAGAAAGGAGGTAAAACAAAATCTTAAAAGGCTGTGTGTGTGTGTGTGTGTGTGTGTGTGTGTGTGTGCATGTGTGCATACATTGCATACCCATTGATTGGCTTTTTCTGCTTCTTCATGTGGCATCTAACCTTAAAGATCATCCACTTAAATGTTATCATTTCAAGAACACTCAGACTCCAACTAACTGTCTTTCAGTGCCAATTTAAGTTCTCAGAAGAGAATCTCATTGGCTCAGTTTGGGTCATGTGTACAATCCTGATCGAATCCATTTTAGCCACAGTGGGCATGGTAAGATGTCATAATCAAGGCTTTCCAGAGGATCATCCACAGATCCAATCTTTCAACAAATACGCATTAAGTGTCTACTAGACAGGATGCTGGGGACACAGCAGTGATGGATGTTTGCATTCTTCTGGACAGTTCTTAAAGGGAGAGTATAGTTTATGACCTACACAAACTCCCAAAAGATTTCTACTACACAGTCTCTAAGTTTTTAAAAATTATTTTACATCATGAAAACTCATTACCTCATACAGTTTCTCTAAAATGCTAATCCCTAATCTCAGTCTTTAGCCTGTATGCCTTCACTCCTGTCCGTTCTCATACTGCTATAAAGACATACCTGAGACTGGGTAATTTATAAAGAAAAGAGGTTCAATAGACTCGTGGTTCTTCAGGCTGCACAGGCATCTGCTTCTGGGGAGGCCTCAGGAAATTTACAATTTACAATCATGGCAGAAGGCAAAGGGGAAACAAGCATGTCTTACACAGTGAGAGAAGGAGGAAGAAAGAGATCGAAGGGGGAAGTGCTACCCACTTTCAAACAACCAGATCTCATGAGAACTCACTCACTATCATGAGAAAAGAAAAGGGAAAATCCACCCCCATGATCCAATCACCTCCCAACCAGGTCTCTCCCCCAACATTGGGGATTACAATTCAACATGAGATGTGGGTGGGGACACAGAGCCAAACCTAATCAACTCTTTTCTTTCAACAACATTTATTGAAGTCTTTTAGTATGTTAGATGCAAACCTGGATGCTGACAGACTAGAATTTCCTAGTCTTGAAGGGTTTAAGTCTCTCAGGAGTGATTCAGATTTATGAACAAAATTTGGCCATTTACTAAGGTGCAAAGACAAACATATATGTGAAATACTGGGAGACTACAGGGCAAGGAGGTATATTGAACCCTGGGGCCAGGAAGGGCTGATAAGGTGATTTCGTGTTAGTCTAACTTTATATAGAAGGTACTAGAAAGAATATAATGAAAGCCTAAGTACATAGTGTACCTTAGCAGTGTTGGAAACCCTGGTGTCTTGAGTTTCATTTTAACGATATACCATGTTCTAACCTTACTCGGAAATGCCCTCTAATCGCTATCATCCTTCTGGTGAGTCAAGGCTGAGAGTGTGGTTGGTGCTCCTTAATTCTTCATAATTATTCTTAAGACCTCAACCATTCAGTACTTTGGACTAGGATCTGGGACTGGCCCCACCAAAAAACTAAACCACTTGCAACTCTCCTTTAGAAGGGTGGCATACATCACAACTGCACCCAAGTAATAGTACCTGAAAATCACCCTTCAACTGCCTTAGCAGGGCCTAAAATCTTTTTAGATTAACCACCATAATATTTAATTATTCCTACACTTAAACACTACTTTCCTCTTCAGTAAAAACATCTAAGTTTTGTTCTGGATCTTCTTTGCACTCTGGATTAAAGATTCTTCTGAATCACTCTAGGATCAGAATTGTAAGATTTTTCCTATCATGTTCGGTTCTGACATACCATTTCAAAGGTTAGTGGTTTTTCAGTTATTTTGGGTTTTCTCTGTCTACCAAGCTCTCATTCTGCAAGCTTGGTGCAGATGTCTTTTTAATCTCACCATAAGGCATCAGAAGAAAAAACTTAGATCGCTATAGATTTCCTACTCTTTTCTTAGATAACTGATTATCAAACTTCAGCATGCACCAGAAACACTTGGCAGGCTTGTTAAAACACAGATTTCTGGGCCCCATCCCCAGAGTTTCTGATTTAGAAGGTCTGGGATGGACCTCAAGAATTTGTGTTTCTAGGTCAGGCACGGTGGCTCATGCCTGTAATCCCAGCACTTTGGGAGGCCAAGGCAGGTGGATCACTTGAGGTCAGGAGTTTGAGACCAGCCTGGCCAACATTGTGAAACCTCGTCTCTACTAAAAATACAAAAATTAGCTGGGCATCATGGCACATGCCTGTAATCCCAGCTACTCGGGAGGCTGACAAGAATTGCTTGAACCCAGGAGGTGGAGGCTGCAATGGGCCAAGATCGTGCCACTGCACTCCAGCCTGGGTGACAGAGTAAGACTCTGTCTCAAACAAACAAACAAAAAACAACAATGCTGTTTCTAGCAAGTTCCCAAGTGATGCTGATGCTGATGCTGTGGTCTAGGGCTACACTTGAGAACCACTTTCCTTAGGTCTTCTCTAAATGGTTTGTTGAAACATCAAGGGCTAAAGGTGAACAGCTGTGCCATCAAGAATAATGACTGTGTCATAGCACATTCTGCTAAACTTATTTTCAGCTGATCAGATAAATTAATCTTCTGTGGAACCCACTAAAAATTTTTTGGCTAGTTGTATCAACTACAGATCTCTGGTATGAACATCCAATAAAAATTTTACCAATCTTTCATCAATGTAAAAATCCTGCATTCACTTTTCACACAAGTATAATTATATCATTGCAAAAGAAAGTACATGCATTCTTATGTAACTTGTGTTTTAAAATGATATAGGTGGCAAAAATAGTAATAAATAGCATCCGAGCAATGCACTTCATTCCCAAACTGGTGCTTTTGAACTTAACATTTTTAATAGCTTTAGGATTGGCAGCATAATTTTAAAAATTATTTTCAACTGTGGCAAAATACACACAACATAGAATTTCTCATCTTAATCATTTTTAAGTGTAGAGTTCAGTAGCACTTAGTACATTCACATTGTTGTGCAACTATCACCATCATCCATCTCCAGAACTCTTTTCATCTTATAAAACTGAAACTCTATAACCATTAAACAACGAATCCTCATTCTGCCTGTCCCAAAGCCAGGCAACCACCATTCTCCTTTCTGTCTCTCTGAATTTGCTACAATTTCTTAAAGTGCCAAAGTGGATAAATGCAAACCAATTGACAATTTAAACTAACCTAGCATAAAAATATACCTATAAACCATTTGCAGGAAAATAGAAAAGATGGGCAAACTAGTATGAGATTTATCAAAGCTAGTAGCACATGGTGGTGAAAATTTCCTACTATATTATACTGTTGCTAAGTAATCTGCCGTAACACCCTCTCACCCTCTTCCCACACTGCATGTCTCATTTCTCACCAGGTGCTAAATGGTTTTTGTAGCATTCATCTCCTTGGACTTAAGAACTCTAATGATCCAGTGACAGCAGCAGAATACCAAAACACCATGAAAGCCATCGTTTTTTTTCTTTTCCCCTCATCTTTGAGACCCTGACATTACTGAAGAGTCTGAGCAGAATCATGTCATCATCATCAGGTGTAGAAAAAAACCTGCAACAGGCCAGAGCTGGCTGATAACACAGGCCAGGTTTGTGGGGTCGCAGCACAGAAGTGAGCCAGCATTCCTCTGGATGCCTGGATGCAGAGTTCAAAGGAAACACCCAGCACATTCTAACTTTAGTAAATCCCCAGGCCAAAGGTAGACTTTTCAGTAAATTAATAATCCCTGAGTGACATCCGATGAGTTCTTTCAAAGACATTTTCCTTCACCCTGCCCCGACCCCTGACCTACTTTTCATTCCTTGCCAAATGAACGGAGCCCATCGTAGTGACTTTTCCATTAAGATTTGGCCTCTCTCACTAAGCAGAGACCTTGAGAACACCAGATAATCAATTTACATTTAGGCTTTTCTGCAAAAGTGGAATGTTTTGATGCCTTGAATTTTATATTATTGACTTTAGTAAAGTTTGCCTTAACAAAAATGCTAAAAATGAAGATTCAGCTGAAAGCAAAAGTGTTTCATAAACACATTGTGTGTTTATTCAAATAAGGAGCTCCCAAATTATATCCTTAATGCCATACTTTTCTTTCCCTAATAATATAGAAGAGTAATATTATTAAGTCAAAAGTGAAAATTTATTGGTAACTATAAATGTACAGTTGGAAGCCTAGTTGTGGGGTTAAGCTGTATGTTGCATTGTAATAAAAGAGAAAATACTAAGTTGGATGAAGGAAAAGAACTGATATTTACTGAGCCTTTATCATGTTCTGGGAATTCTACTAGATCTTGTGCTTAATTTCACCTAGTACAACTACAACAACTACTGTCCCCTAGTTTTGCAGATGAGTAACTTGTTCAAGGTCACATAGTTGATAAATGACCAAATCCAAATTCAGATCATGCTTTTGTATTCATTTGTTCATTCAAAATTAGTTATTGGGCACCTATGAAGGGCCAAGTGCAGAGGGTCCCATCATTACTCTTCATGAAGGTCCTAATATGTGGAAAGCACTCCTTTATGTGAACTATAAAGAGTATTCATGCCAACCTAAATGCTCAAGTGACATTACTGTCTTTATATTGACTATAGAAGTTAAAGAAGATGAATAATGGGTCCAAAGTCACAGGCTAGGAAGTGAAGAAGCTGTTTTGAATCTAGGTCTGTTTGTTTCAAAAAGCAATGCTTTTAATTATTGTGTTTTAATCAATATCTGTTATGGATTGAATGTTTGTGTCCTCCCACCCCACCCTCGCCACCAAATTCATACGTTGAAGCCCAAGCCCCCACTGTAATGGTATTAGGAGGTAGGGCCTTTGGGAGGTGATTATGACTAGATGAGGTCATGAGGGTGGAGCCCCCATGAATGGGATTAGTGCCCTGTTAGAGTCCCCAGAGAGCTCGCTTCCACTCAGTGCTCTCTGCCATGTGAGGACACAACCAGAAGACAATCATCTGCAATCCAGGAAGTGAGCCCTCACCAGGCACCAGATCTGTCGGCACTTTGATCTTGAACTTTTCAGCCTCCAGAACTTTGAGAAATACATTCCTATTGTTTAATCCACCCAGTCTATGGTATTCTGTTGCAGCAGCCTGAACTGACTGAGACACTCTCTGAGCCTCAGTCTCTTTGCCTACAAAATAGGGCTCATAGCAGCTCTATTCACAATAGCCAAAAGGTGGAAACAACTCCAATGTCTATCAAGGGATGAATGCATAAACAAAATGTGGTCTATCCATATGTTAGAATATTATTTAGACATTAAAAGAAATAAAGTACCTAACACAGGCTACAACATACATGAACCACAAAACATTATGCTAAGTGAAAGAAGCCAGACACAAAAGACTATATATCATGTAATTCCATTTATACATATGTCTAGAATTATAGAGACAAAAAGTAGATCCGTGGCTGCCAGGGTCTGGGGGAGTGACTGCTAATGGATATGGAGGTTTTTGGGTGGAGGGTGATAAAAGTATTCTGGAATTAGGTAGTGGTGATGGTTGGACAATCTTGTGAATATACTAAAAAACACTGAATTGTACAGTTTAAAATGGTTATTTTTATAGAATGTGAATTATATCTCAAATAAATTAGCAAATATAGGACTAATATGAGTACCTAACTCCTAGGATTGTTGTGAAAACTAAATGGAGAAGTTCCAGAGAAGTACTTGGCACAGAATCTAGGCTCATTAAGGCCCTCACCAAATGTTGACCTTAAAAAAGTAGGGAAAGGGCTGGGTGGTGTGGTTGGTCACAGCCCTGTGGCAAATAGATCACTCCCTGCCCCTTGATCCTTCCTCCATTCTTCTGTCCATGGAGCCTCAGAGCCCCTGCCCCATTGCTGGTTCCCCAACCTGGTCACTATCCCCTGCGGCCTGCTGTTCTGCTGACACTCCCCTTCCCCTGCCTCCCCACCCCCACCTCACCACCCACCTTCCTCCCAGTGAGAGCAAAGGAGGATCAGTCTCTGTGTGTTCTTCATGTGGGGATATGGTTCCCTTGTTTCAACTTCACCTGGTGCTGCCAACTAGACATGAGAACTCACAACCTGGAACAAGGGGATAAAAAATGCCAGGACATGCAAGGTTCTTAACAAATGACTAGAGGAGAAAAGAAAGGAAGAGACTTCTCTCTTGAGGAAATGTGAAAATAAATGTGAATATGTAAGCTATATTTGAGGAACTGCAAAGAAGTCAAGTAGCTCCCCGGATCCCTATGGAGAGAAGAAAAGAAAGACAAGTGTGCAGGAGATGATGAGGGGTCTCCTCGGCCCTGCTGTGATGTTTGAACATCATGGGACTCTCCTGAGGAATTTAACTAAGGCGACACACCATGATCAAAATTCTACTTTTGAAAAAATATTCTTGCAGCATGAAACAAATAACAAGGCCATCAGCAAAGAAAGACATTCAAGGGGAAAGAGTGGGCAATGCTGAGTCCAGTTTGGGTCATTTGGAGTTGGATGTGTATATGGGACTGGAGATGAAGCTTTCTGGAAGAGACTGGGTGGCTCAGTTTGGAGTATCAGAGGGAGTCCTAGGAGAGAGAATGCAAACAACCCAGGTGGTAGAGGAAGCAGGAGTATGGTTGAGATCTCCAAGACCGGGAGCAGAGCAAGACACAAAATGGGGCTGTGGAAGGAATTCCAGCAACCTCTGACATTGAAGGTTGGTGAGAAGAGAGCAGGGTCTCTGCACAGAGCACATGTTAACAGCCCTTGTTACCAGAGTCTGGTGTTCAAATCCTAGCTCTTCTAATTCCCAGCAACATAATTTTTTTTTGAAGAGTTGTGTGCTTTTTTTTCACATCTGTATTTCACCCCCGGAGTACTGAGACCATCATCAATTTTCAAGAGTTTTCAAATTTTCAATTTTCAAAATTCTTCACTGCATACATTTCAATAAGAACACATGTTGGGATGGGCAGTTATAACTATGGCTGGCATGCAGATATCACCTGACTATAGCACCATTAGTTTAGTCCACCAACGTGTTCATAGATTGTGTTTATTTTTGTTTTTCATTTTGAAATTTTCATCTGGTTTTACACTGTTGCAGAGCAAATTAGACAAGAAACATATGTTGTGCAATTTGTGTGGCTACTGCACATAATTGTGATTGTCCCATCTCAATCTTAAGGACAAAATGTTTTCACCCCTGTGAAGCTGAAGGCACAACATAAGCAACTTGTGCAAGAATCCATCAATTGCATTCAGAAAACTAGTCACCTCTCTCCGTGCTTCCTTCTTGCTGACTTAGCCCACTCTTTTTTTATTCAGCAAATAATTGTCTAGCAGCCTAAACAATAAGGAAGCAAGAGCTGAAGAGTGGCCATATTTTGAACTGTCTTTCCAAGAAATTATTTGCTTTTTCTGAAACGTGTATTCTTCAAAAAAAATAACTAGTTTAAAATATTGCTTGTCTCCACGTATTCAACTTGAGCAGATGTAAAGGAATACATTAAATCAGTTTTTTAAACATATGCCCATTAAAGACACATTCAGACGTGATTGAGCACTTAAACTCTTTATCATAAATGGGAGCCTTCCTTAAATACCTCTGATTATCACTTCGGGTAGCCTGTCAGTTTCATCAGAACCAAATATAGCCCCAGATTCCCTCTTCCCTTCTGCCTGATAATCCTGAACTAAGAAACACACAGCCATCTGGTTCGCCTTTGGAATTGCTGTGTATTATAATATACAATCACATATGATAAAAGAAAATGTAGGAAACATATGGTGCAAGAGTCCGAAGGTATTTGAATGATTACACCAAGAGCCACTTTTAGCTCATTTTATACATGGACAGAATTTTAAAAATTCTGCAAAGTCATTTGCAACAGTATATTTGTTTGCCCAGCATGATTGCATTCATAATCCATTCTTTTGATGTTAAATCAGAAAGTAACAGTGGAGCGGGCTGACCATAAATCAACAGGTTACAACTGGGTCTCTCTGGCACTCTCCTCCACTCAGAATGTCATGTCAACTGGCACATATTGAGGCAATTCTATAAATTGGGTTATCTTGGGAAGGGGAGAAATGAGCAAGAAGAAAAAGGATGGAAAAAGAGCATAGCAAGCTCAAAGAAGCTCTGCATTCCTGATAAGGATCAAGACTCCTCAGTCTCTGTGATTTACTATGTCCATAGTTTCGTCTACCCTGGTAGACACCTTGGCTCCAGATTTTTCAGGATGCATGTTTTTAGTTCAGTGACACTCAATAACAACATGGTAGGACTGATTTACCTTGATTACAGAAGAAAATCATGTCTTTTCCCCTATAAACTTTTATTTGCTTTCCAAGGCAGAATCTTCATGTGTTCTCTCAACCCAAGACTTCTAAACATTACCTTATTTTTTATTTAACAATTACTTATATAGTGTTTACCACATGCCAGGCATTGTTCCAGGGGCTTGCACATATATTAATCCTGGTAATGTAAGTCATTTAATACTCAAAACAACCATATGACATAGGTAAAATTATTCTCATTTGCAGATAGGAAAATTGAACCACAGAAGTAACCTACCACAAATCAGGAGGTGGCAGATGTGGTACTGCGAAATTCATTTCTTCAATCATTTTGTCTGAAATAAAGAAAAGAAACATACTTGGTTATCTCAAATAAAAGAGGGTATAATACACATGGGCTGATTGGAATTAACCCTGGAATCTGAGAGCCTCCAGTCAGTTTTAGGGACTAGAACTCTCTCTCTGCCTCTCTCACATGCATCATGATCTATCTCTCCCAGAATCTCCCCTTTTCCCTGCATGTCTGTGGCCCCATGCCTCCATCTTGCTTGTGGCTTCTCGTGGCTCCTACTCTTCCTCACAGATCCTCTCTTTTTCAGCTTTGCTCTATTTCTTTCTCCCTTTCTCTCTCTCTGTTTTTGACTCAAAATTCTCCAGAAAATGGCAGGTAGCTCTGTGAAGCCAGGCCACACTGCAGTTCCCTGGACAGTCTGGTGTCACCCTCTCTTGAGAGAAGCCCACCCCTGCTAACTGGACTAATTAGATGCATGGGCTAACTAGTCTCCAGAGAGGGCTCCCAATGGTTCTTCCCACCCCAGATGTGCCTGCCACACCTCCCAGTGAGAGATGAGTCTATTTCCCCTTCCCTTGAATCTGGGCTGGACTTGTGCTTTGTTTTGGCATGTGGTGGAAGACACATTGTGGGACTTCTGAGCCCAGGACTTAACACTGACAGTTTTCATTTCCACCTTTCTCCTGAAAATAAGCCACCATGTTAGAAGTCTCACTGCCCAGATTAGAAAGAGCCAAACCCCTTACACCATGTTTCAAGGAAAACCAAACTACCTATATAGAGACAAAGAAATTAAAGGAGAAAGAGACAGAGATGGAGATGGAGAGAGAGAGAGAGACTAATTGACCTAGTGGAGGAAGACTGTGGCCCCCCAAAATAAAAGCAAACCATTCTTGCATGTTCTGGCCCAGCCCACCACCAGGTGATACAACCAAATAAATGACCCTAGCTGATACGCATGGAACAGAAGAGCCATCCATCTGAGCCCTGCCCAAATTCCTGACCCATGAAATGGTGAGAAATAATAAATTGTTACTGTTTCAAGGTTCTAAGTTTTGGGCTAGTGTGTTACACAGCAAGAGATTACTCAAACAGTGGGCTAGTCCATTTTTAATAACATTTTTATAAAAAGAAACAAACATGGAAAGCATAATAGCCAGATAGCCAGGTGGATGTCTAGAAGATGCCTATCAACAGGGCCACAAACGAAGCCTAGGAGAAGCAAGGACCCCTGGCTACAACAGGACCTGCCTTTCTCTCCTTAGTCATTCCTGCCTCACACCAACCCCGTGAGCTAGTTAGGCTTTTCCCAATGTAAGACTGCTAATGCAACTTCCATAAAGTCACTTATCTAAGATCAAAATTGGCTTCCATACCCCTGCTCTTTTCTATATATCATTCTGCCTCCCTTTCACTGACAAGACATTTGTCCCCAAAGCCACATGACCCAGCTTCCCAGCCACCAGAGGCAAGCCAGGCTGGACACATGGGCATGACTGATTGTAATCTCCCACATCTCACATTGCCAGGCAGCAGCCCCGCCTAAAACTGCTCCACCAGAACCAAATTAGGACCCACTCTTATATCCCTGAAGGGCTAAGTGGGAAACCTCCTTTACAGTTGAACTGCTGCCACCATCTCCAACATCAGCTGCAAATATTTATTGACCCTAACTATATGTCGAGTTCTGTGCTAGTAGACCAGGATACAAAGAGATTAAAACTCCAAGGCCGACATCACGGAGGTCAATGGAGGAGGCAGATAAACACATAAACCATAAGAAGTAACACAAGGTAGCATATGCAAAAAGCTGAAAGAATCTTGTAGTAAAATAAGAGTTTGGGAACTCGGGTAAGACATTGGGATCAGTACAGGGATCCCTCTTAGAATGCAGAAGAATGAGCTAGAGTCTAAGGAGTAGAATTTGGAGTTCTCGAGTGAGAAAGAAGGAGTGATTTAGAACTCTAAGGACTGAATTTGTTTTAAAAATATATAATTATTTAAATTATTTGAAGTTACTCAGGGTTAAAAACAGATCTGGATTAATTTAATTACATAGATAAAATTCATTCAAATAAGTATAAGCCTTCAAAGTAAGTTGCATGGTTTCCGTAGTGTAGTGATTATCACGTTCGCCTGACAATGTAAGTTGCATGAACAACTCTAGAAAGCAGGAGAGTCAGTTAACTGTGTAAGCAAAATGAGAACCTCTTGAGAGATCCTGGGCTGGCTGTCCAAGAATGTGGAAATCAGGACCAGTTACCCTCACACAAAGCAAAGGAGTTGACTTGTCAGATAGTGAGAGCTCTTGCCATCCAAGGACATTGGCTACATTTCCTCAGCCCCGATCTGACTTTTGTGACTTGGTGGTGGCCAGCTCCCAAGCATACTGCTGGGCTCTCATCTCAGCCTCACACTAGGTCTCTCCATTTGGTTTGCTCCAAGTTTTCTCTGCAGAACCAGGAGGTCACTGTGCGGGCACTGCCCAGAAGTGCCAGGGGTCAATGTGCTTGGAACAACCTTTAACTAAGAAGGGATGGGAGTTAGTAAGTACATGCCTCCCCCTCCTATGCTCCAGAGCAGCAATTCTGGAACATGTTCTATACCGTTCCTTCTGAGTCCCTGGTGGAACCAAGCCCCAATTTTGCACAGCTGTAACCCCCTCATTAATGTACTCTCTATTAGTTTATCCACTCTCATTTCCTCCCTCTCCCTCCTCTCTCACTCCTGCTTCCTGCAGTCACCTCTCAAAAAACCTGCACCTAAGTCCTTATCACGGACTCTAATCTCGGGGGCTAAGAGATAGCGAGATAGCAGGAAACCAAGGGTAAGAAAAGATGAGGTGCTGAAGGGAGACTATACACTTTGGGTGAAAAGTGAAAGGTTGACCAAAACAAGAAGGTTTTTACAAAGACAAGCCTCCCAGATCCTATGTTGCCCCATAGCTGACCTTGCATAAACAGGACTCTACTCATTCATTACATGTTGAAGAAATGAGCAACAATTGGCTGAAATCAGAACACTGCAGTTAGGGCACTCTTCAAGAAAGTCTCTTTTAATAAAGGATGAAAAACGTAACAAACTATTGATGCACACAACTTGGATAGATCTCAAGGGTATGCTGAGTGTAAAAGCTAATCACAAAAGGTCACATACATGATTCCACTTATATAACCACCTTGAAGTTGTTATATACAAAATTATAGTGAGGAAGAACAGATCGGCAGTGGCAAAGAGTTAGAGTTGCAAGGAGAGTGTGACTATTAAAGGGTAACATGAAGGAGTTTCCTTGTGGTGGTGGAACAATTCTGTTCCAACAATTCTGTTCTGTATTCTGATTGTGATGGTCACTTGAATCTACACAGGATGAAATTTCATAGAAATACACACACACACACACACACACACAAAAATGCATTATTAGTACCAGTGTTAATTTCCTGGTCTTGTCAATGCACTATCTTTATGTAAGATATTAAAATTGTGGAAAGTTGAGTGAAGGGTACACAGGAACTCTCTGCACTATTTTTGCAACTTCATGTAAGTTTTAAACTATTCCAAAATGAAAAGCTATAAAACTGAAAATTATTTTAAAAAATGGAATGCCAAAAGCCAAGAAAAGAGGGAGTAGGAGGAGGAATACAGCCAGTTTTTTCCTTTTTTTCTCCCTCACAGGGCTATGTCAAGGGAGGGCCTGCCCCAGGATGTCCAGAATAAACATTATCAGTTATTATGATATTTGTGATTATTATTGAGAAACACAACGCAAATTGTTACTCCAGGCACTTAATAAGCTAAGAATTTAGTGAAGGCATTTATTCTACTGCTTAAGGTATAGGAGTTGAAGAATTACCTGAGCATTTTCTTTAGTCTGATTCCCCTTGGCCCCAACTGCTAAAGAAAATTCTAACTTGGCTAAACGTGATTTCATTAAAATGGAGAGGCTGATATCAGTGACCAGGAAACCAGGGCATCATCCAGTGAACTTTATGCAACAATGGCATTGAACCTGATCCTGATGAAAAGGATGTCTGCCTGCCATATGCATGGCTTCTGAACAGAAGGCTATGAGTCTGAAATGTAGGTGCACACGTGCATGTCTGCGAGTGCCAGGACATAAGCAAGTATTTGACTAGAAGCCATATGAAGGGACGGACAGTTGGGGCCAGGTGGTGAAGAAAAGGCTAGCAGACCCGTGATGAGAGACTAAGTCACTGGGAGCAGATGTTAGAAACCAAAAGTAAGTTATTGGAAGGAAGGCAGAATTTGCAGAGAGCCTGTTGAGTTTAAATCTTTTCACACAAGTAATTAGGCACATCATAAATGGGAAACGTTTAACAATATATTAAAAATTTTAATGTTCTAAATGTTAATGAAACCATAAACATTCAAGTCATTAGATTTTACCTTAAAAATTCTCAAAGGTGTACATTCCATGGCCACCTGTCTTTTTGCTAAGCACTGTATATTTATTACTGCATGAACATTCTCATAATCTTATGCATATATAACCATTTCATTAATTCATTCAACAAAATATTTACTGAATGCCTTCTCTATCTGGTGCTGGGTTTCAGCAGAGACTGAGTTAGACCAATTAGCAGTCCTCATGAGCCAGTAGACTCAGTTTTAAAGCAAACGAGTGTGAGATGCATTCTGCATTGCAGAATGTTTAGAGAAGTGTTAAGTGTTCCAGAGACAACCTGAAGCAGTAAATGAAGAGCCGCTCCCATAGAGGAATTATCACAGATACAGGAGAATCAGGAGAAATGAAAGGAGAAATTTTAGGAAGGAGAAGATAGTTGACATTGTGGAACACTTTGGAAATCTGAGGAAATATCCTAGAGTTGGGTGACAAGGAGGTTGGTGAGAATTCTGCTCAGTGCACATTCAATAAGAGTATTATCTAGCAGTGTGGTTGGTAAGGAAGGAAAAACAGTCAAACATTAGCTCTTTCAAGATTTTGGAAATTAAATGAAGGAGGAGGACAAGAAAGCAAATCAGGGAACATCCTGCAGAGACAACTGGTATTTGGGATATCTCTACCATAGTAAAGTCAAAAGAACACAAGAAACTGAAGCAGAAGAAAGAAGAGAATTACCCTGGCATTTCTCCCACCCTGCAGTGTCTAACCTGGTTTCCCATTGGTTGAAACTAACTGGAAGCCAGTGGGCAGGGGAGCCTGGGAAATGTAGTCTGTAGGGGTCAGAGCAGAGCAAGGAAGGTTGGGGAATGGGTCTGATATGGTTTGGATGTTTGTCCCCTCCAAATCTCATGTTGAAATTTGATCCTCAATGTTAGAGGTGGGGCCTGGTGGAAGTTGTTGGGGTCATGGGAGCAGATCCCTCATGAATGGCTTGGTGCTGTCCTCATGGTGTTGAGTGAGTTCTTGCTCTATTAGTTCCTCCAAGATCTGATTGCTAAAAGGACACTGGCACCTACCTCCCCCGCCTCACTCTTTCCTCCTGTCTCACCATGTGATGCCTGCTCCCCTTCCTCTTCTGCCATGAATGGAAGCTTCCTGAGGTCCTTACCAGAAGCTGATGCTGTCACCACTTCTTGCAGTACTGCCTGCAGATCTGTGAGCCAAATAAACCTCTTTATAAATTACCCAGCCTTGGGTATTCCTTTATAGCCATGCAAAACAGACTAAGACAAGGTCTGAGCTTTAGTAGAAAGTCATTCCTTCTTTAGGACTGGAGGATCAAAGTGAGGAGGAGGTGGTACAGCCAGAGCCCAGGAGCTGGGGCAGCCTGGAGGGAGTTGGAACCATGGCAAGGACTTGCCCAGGAGAAGTACAGCCATGGAGGGAGGTGCTTTCTGCTGGGATAGAATCTAGGAGGCAATGCAGCCACATGTAGGCCTTTTGGAAGATGATTTCTGAGAATTAGGAAAATTCATGGCTTTATGTTTGGCAAATTCACATTAAAAAAACATTATGGCAGGACTCGGCCAGTATTTTACCTTGGAAGTAACATATGCATTTCTTAATGATTTCTCTAGTCCCTGAGAAACTATAAGGGCTCAGCTGGCCCCTTAATCTATATGACATTTTTATGACAATTAAAATATCACCCCAAGGAGAGTCCTTTGTTCAATTGTCAGATTTTATTGGGCTAGCATAAGCTAACAAAGCAAAATAAAATTATACAGCTAGTATTATATTTAAAACATCAATTTATTACATTTAAAGCTATACCCCAAAAAATAAATACACTGGCCTTTAGTGTCAACCAAACAAAATCAATTACACAGATGTTTAATATCTGATTATAATTTTTCCCTACGAGTAAGCTTCTTTGTCTGGACCACAGATAAGAAGATTCATCCTCCCAAACATAATAAGAATTTTAATGGTAACTCAAACTAATTTTATGTCCTTTTGTCAGTCCCTTGCAGAAATTGTGTGTAAATAAATCTAACTCCTTCCAAAGCAAAATTGTATATCTTTTGGGAGGGGAGCAACTTCTTTCTTTTTCCCTTGGACTTTGAACTGTGGAGTTATACACACTTGGCATCAAACCATCATTCCAACACTTGTCACTATGACTTTGGCAAGTTGTAGAAGCTTTGTAAGTATCGATTTATTTGCTAGAAATAAGTAAACAAACAAGTAAATAAATGCTGAGGATTAATCTCTGTAAAGCACTTAGAACAGTAACTGACCCATAATAAGTATTCAAGAGTTGCTAGCTGCTTTCTTTTCTCTGGAATCACTAACTTTTCTCCAAAAACTCACTGCCTTCTTGATCCAGTTTAACTGCCAATCAACGATATTTGGCCAAAAATATTTAGCTTTGTCCCAGGGGATCACACGTCCTTGTGTAGTCTAGTGTGTATTAAATCTAGCTAAACTACAGAACCACCAGGGAGCTTTAAAAATACAATTTCCCAAGCCCAATCCCAGGCCCACTGAGTTGTAACCCTCAAGGACAGAGACCTAGATCTACATTTTTAACAAGCCCCACCCACCCCTTAGAAAGCTCTTAAGCAGGTGACTCCGATGATATATACAGCTTGCCTTTTTGCCACTCATGAGGCAGGGTTATTAATCAACTTGACTATTTCCTTCACCTGAAATCCATAGGTACATTGCACACCTCTATACAATATCTAAACTTCAGCTTTTCAGAAGACAATCTCAAGAAAACACAAGAAATGCATCCCCCCCCCCCCATTTTTTTTTAATGAACTGCTTTCAATGTTATAACCTTCAGGTTAATGTCACATTTTCTTGCCATTGGCATTTTCAGATGTAGGGTGGACTTTAAAAGTCAATATAAGCTGGAAGAAAAAAGATCAAACAGCAGAGCCTCCTCAAATGTCACTGCTATTGAGGATGGCAGCCACTGATATTACAGGGTCCAATGGTCCTATTCACATTATTTCTTTTTAATACCAAACCTTTTTCTTTTTCTTTTTTTTTCTTCTTCAATTCTTCTTTTTTCTTTTTATTATTATTATTATTATTATTATTATTATTATTATTATTATTATTATACTTTAGGCTCTATGGTACATGTGCGCAATGTGCAGGTAAGTTACATATGTATACATGTGCCATGCTGGTGCGCTGCACCCACCAACTCGTCATCTAGCATTAGGTATATCTCCCAATGCTATCCCTCCCCCCTCCCCCCACCCCACAACAGTCCCCGAAGTGTGATGTTCCCCTTCCTGTGTCCATGTGTTCTCATTGTTCAATTCCCACCTAATACCAAACCTTTTTCTAGCTAATCTGTCAGAAGAAAAACACCATTTCTGGGTGGTGATTTTTCAAGCAATGGGAGTTTTCATTTTGCTTTTCATGAAGTCACATAGTACCAAGCAGACAGACTGGCGACAGAAATCATATTCCAAACACAGATCGAACAGGGTGTGTCGCTAAAAGCCTGTGTGCACATTCACAGCAGATGCCAAGCAGCCATCTGTGTGGGGCCAGTTGGAGCTCACAAACACCAGGCCTGTAATTGCTAGAAAGGGCCTGGCAGTGCTAGTACCTCTTCATGCCAGGCCATCTTGGTATTTCCAGGGGGTCAAGTATAATGACAAAATAAAGCCACACTTACTCCCTTATAGTCACTTTTACTCTTTACTCTGTCTTCTCAATGTTTAAGGGGAGGTCCTGGTCAGATTTTGCCTGAGGCAAACAACAACAGCATCTTTTACTAAGAATTTTACGTTGTTCCCTAACAACCACCCTAAAAAATAGTATTACTATCCCATTCTAACCAGTACAGAAAGAGGTGAGTAAAGGTTCAGAGACAAAGAGCTGTGGGTGGAGGAATAAGTACTCTTTCAGGATGTCAGATTCTTAGCCATCCCCTGCCACTTGGTCATGTTACAAAAGGGTAAAGTTGACAACACTGACTTTGCCTGACTTTTTATTGCCCCAGCTTGAAGAGTTAACTATTCTAAAATATTTGCACTGATTTAGGGTGGCTGGACTGAAGACTTTTAAGGGCACTCACTGAATGTTTATGAAAAGGAAGGAGGGAAAGAGGGAGGGAGGGAGGGAGAAAAGACAAGAGAAGGAAGGAAAGAAGGGAAGAAAAAAGATGAGGAAAAGAGAGAAAGGAGGAGGAGGAGAAAAGGAAGGAGGGAAGTGAGGGGAATAAAGGAAGGAAAAGAAGGAAGGAATACCCTGTTGAGGGCCCAAATTGAACAAAAAGGTGGAGAAAGGGCAAATTCTTTCACTCTCATCTTGAACTGGGTACTATGTGATGCATGAGAGTTCATGATGGAACTCTGGTCCATTTTCTCCTGCCCTTGGACATTAGAGCTCCTGGTTCTCAGACCTTTGGACTTGGGCTGAGTTACGCCACCAGCTTTCCTGGTTCTCCAACTTGCAGATAGCACATCATGGGACTTCTCAATCTCCATAATTTCATGAGCTAATATAATACATATACATATATAATATATAAATCTTCATACACACACACACACACACACACACTCTCTCTACTAATTGTTTCCCTAGAAACCCCTGACTAATACAGACGGCAAATGGGATTACAGATGTGACTTACTTAAGGATCTTGAGATGTGGAAATTATCCTCATTATCTGGGTGACCCAATATAATCACAAGGGTCCTTATACCAGGAAAGCAGAGCAGGAGAGTAAGAGGAGATGTGATGATGGAGAGTTTGGAGCAATGCCTTTTCTGGCTAGAAGAGGGCCATGAGCCAAGGAAGCTGGAAAAGACAATAAAGAGATTGTCCTCTACAGCCTCCAGAAGGAACCAGGCCTGCCAACACCTTGCTTTTAGTCCTGTTTAGTCCCATTTTCAGACTTCTGACCTCCAAAACTATAAGATAATGGATTTGTGTTGTTTCATGCCAGTAAGTTTGTGGTGATCTGTTACAGCAGTGGTAGGAAACCAATACACCAGAAATAATAGCAGCCTTCTTATCTCAGTCAAGAGTCCCCAGACCACAGGGGCCAAAACCAGCCCCTGATAGAGTCCCGTGTTAGAAACTTGTATCTCATTGAGATGTGCTACATGCTGCAGGTTACATGCAGACCACAGTCCACTGGGCCTGAAGACGTTCTCCCTCAGAGAACACCCACCAAAGGGAAGGGTACCTTTCTCCCCCGCCACCCACAACTATTTCTTTTATTTCTGTAACAACACTGCCACATTCAAAAGTAGCCATGCTTACCAATTTGTCTGAATATTTAAGATATTTTAAGGAAAATAGAATATTATTTTGCCACAGAACCTTTTTGTGATAGATTTACAGGATGTACCCCACCAGGGAATTAATCCATTTTAATCAGTTGTTGCAACAATTGGTTCATCTGTGAAATCAGAAGAACTAATGTTTCTGTCTATGTATGTACAATTATGCATTGAATTCAATGACATAATGATGCTCTATCAATATCCTACAAGCTTCCCTTTTTTCTCTTTTGAGACAGGGTCTCACTCTGTCACCCAGGCCTGAGTACAGTGGCACATTCATGGCTCAGTGCAACTTCGACCTCCCAGACTGAAGCAGTCCTCCCACTTCAGTCTCATGAGTAGCTGAGGCTGAGGACTACAGTAGCTCCCAAGTAGCTGAGGTGGGACTACAGGCACGTGCCACCACGCCAAGCTAATTTTTTTTTTTTTTTGAGCCGGGGTTTTGCCATGCTGCCCAGGCTGTTCTTGAACTCCTGAGCTCAAGCGATCCACCCACCTCTGCCTCCCAAAGTGCTAAGATTACAGGCATGAGCCACTGCACCCAGTCAATATCCTACAGTTTTCTAAGTGTTCCATCCAGTTTGACGATCTTTGTTAAAGGCTTGCTATACCTTTGGTGTATAAATAACCACAGTTAGGCTTTCACCAAAAGATTTCATTTTGAACGTCCCAATGGTCCTGTCAACCACTATGTCATTTTTACAACAATCAATTGTCCAGCACTAACTGGGTTTCCCACCATTTAATTCAATTCAGACACTAACTATCTGGACTTAGCATAGACCCCACAGGTAAAGAGCTCAGTCCCACATGACTGCTCTCACTTCAGATGCTAGCCACAAATGGGGTCACCTGGCTCCCTGCACTTCTGCCCAGCCAATTACAAATTCAGGAGTTCCCATGACTCGCTCCCCACGTGGGTTTGATAATTCGCTAAGATGACTCACACAACTCAGGAAAGTGCTATAGTTACAACAGTTTATTATAAAAGGTACAAACAGCCAGGTAAAGAGGTATATTGAGCGAGGTCTGGAAGGACCCTGAGCACAGAAGCCTCTGTTCCCAGAAAGATGAGGCATGCCACCCTCCCAGTACATTGATATGTATTCACCGACCAGGAAGTTCCCCCAAACCTCATTGTCCAATTTTTACTGAGGTTTCATGTAAGCACTATTGACACACTCATTGGCTATTGGTGATTGAATTGAATTTCCAGATCCTCTTCTCCAACCAGGGGTTGGGGATGCAGCAGAGAGTTCTAACTCTCTAGTCCTGTGGTTAGCTTTTCTGTCAACTAGCCTCATCCCAAAGCTGTTTAGCCCTCCTGCCCTATAAGTCATCTCATTAGTATAAACTCAGGTATGATTGAAAGGAGCTTGTTACGGATAACAAAAGACAAGGTATAGAAGGCAATGGTTATACAGGAGTTAGCTAGTCTTGCTAACCTGTGTTGTTATCATACATGTATTTTTGTCTTCACATAATTTTAGCTCTTTTGGGAGTTAGTCAAGTCTTTCTGAATTGCAATTCTGGTTTTTCTCTTATTTTATTTCTTTATTACAATTAAATGTATTCAAAGTAAAGCCTTTCTCATCTCTGTCAATCAGAACCAAGGAAGGGACGGATGTCCACAGCAAGTTAGCATTTTTTTTTTTTTTTCCAAGGAAAGCAGGATGGTAGTGGGTATAGAAATCAGGTAAGAGAATCCCAGAGGGAAGAAGCAACTCGATCAGGGTGAACAGATTCAGGGTGTGTCATCCACCAGCCTATTCCTCTAGAGATCTTTTTGCTGGGGCTAAAATCACAGAAGCTCAGGGCTTTGTGGAAGAAGAGAGACTGGTTCCTTCCCATGTGTAAATGGCATTACCACTAAGAGTCATGGACCAGAGAGAAACTTTTTGGAGGCAGCATCTAGCATGGCCAACAGGGTCAATGCAGAGGTCCGTTCTCAATTATAACCCTTAGAGAATAGGGTCTGTGCCTTTTGACATTGCTTTGTATGACATTTAGTACTAAGCTCCCACAGGTGGGGGCTTTATAAATGCCACCAAAAGACAATGGGAACAGTCATTGTATTCTTTTTATGTTTCACCCGGGAGATGGGTTCTTTGTCAGCAAAAGTTCATTTTAGAGAACTCTGAGTAGATAGACATCATCCCAGGGGCGGTTTGGGTTCCTGCTACAACAATGTAAAATACTATTCATATCACCCAACTTTGTAAAGGTGGAGGCATTGGATTTTTTAAGGATTTTTAAAATTTCGATAGGTTTTTGGGGGAACAGGTGGTGTTTGGTTACATGAATAAGTTCTTCAGTGGTGATTTCTGAGATTTTGGTGCACTCATCACCCGACCAGTGTTTACTGTGTCCAATGTGTAGTCTTTTATCCCTCACCCTTTCCCACCCTTTCCTCTGAGTCTCCAAAGTCCACTGTATCATTCTCATGCCTTTGCATCCTCATAGCTTAGCTCCCACTGATGAGTGAGAATATATGATGTTTAGTTTTCCATTCCTGAGTTACTTCACTTAGAATAATAGTCAAAGGTAGTGGCACTGGATTTGAATCATCAGATGAAACCTCAACTCTCTATGCAGCTTCGATCGTAGGTATATGTGGGGCTTCTGTAAAAGTCTGATCCAGGGTTACACAACATATTCAAAAAGTACATGGGTCTTCTCATGAAGAGCTCTCAGAGTAGGGGGTAAGACCTAAATACGTGACAAAGAAAATAATCATTGAAGAGATAAATGAGAATGTAATATTAAGGAAAGCAGCAGATGTTTGGGATATTTTTCCTTTGGTGGCCAGCATTTGAACCCCTTCTGGATGCTGAGCCAAAAGTGATTTCTAGGTAACCGGAGTGTTTCTGTTGCCCATTAGTCAGAGTTAGGGCTTAATGGGGATAAGAAGTTAAACAGAATTTGATCTGTGCCAACATAACAGCAAGCTCAGTGGAACCCCAAGCCCACCCTGAGCTTAATTATCCCAAATCCTGAGTGTATGCTCGGCAACAGGCAAAATGCCAACTTTGCTCCCAACCTATGGTAGGGAGGGAAGTAGAAGATTCCAGAGTCCTCCCTCCATAGCAAGAAAGGCAATTATGACCAACACCACAAGCCCAGGGCAATCATACTGATTGCAAGCACCACTGGAGACTTGAAAGATGCAGGATGGGAATTCCTATCCATCTCCACTAAACTCTGCATTGTGATGGGTAAAAGACAGATAGATCATGGAAAATTGGATGGCAACTCTAGTTTAGGTTGCATTTAGGTTGCTGTTCTAGATATGCTCTCTGGGAAAAATCAACATTGTAGAAAAGCACCTCAATATAGCTGCTGACTGCCTTATACAACATCATAGTGTCCCAGACATTGCTCCCTGTGCCACATTCTAGCCCTATATCTGTCTAAAAGAAATAGCTGCAACATCAGCTAACACACTGGGAACTGACTCATTCTTTCTTAAAGATCCAAGTTGTAATCTAGTGTCATTTCCCCTCAGTGTAAAGAACTCCTATTATCATTTCTTGTCGTTTAGGCCAGCCATCAATAAATTCTCACAGTTCATCTGAAAATATTTCTATTTTTCCTTAATTTTTGAAGGACAGTGTTGCTGAAATGGTTTCTGGATTTGCATTAACAAGTGATCACCCAGACTAGAGGGTCTACTTGTCTGATCCTTTGCAGCAATAATTCTGGGTTACTGCCCCTGGGTAATGTTTTTTTTTTTTCCACTATAGTTGTTGCTGCTACCATAAATACTAACCCATGTATCCCTTTATTGTAATGAAATGATTCAATATTAAGCTTTAAAAAATGAGTCAATTAGAAGAAAAGTATTTAGAAAATAAAAATAGAGATGGGGTAGAGATTTGGCACAAATCTGAAGTTCATTAGGAATGACTAATTTTGTGAAATAAATATGAGGCAGCAACCAGCCTGATGTGGTGGCTCACATCTGTAATCTCAACACCTTGGGAGGCCAAGGCAGGAGGATTGCTTAAGCCCAAAACTTTGAGGCCAGCCTGGGGAACATGGCAAACCCCATTTCTATTTAAAAAAATACAAAAAATTAGCTGGGCATAGTGGTGCATGCCTATAGTCCCAGCTACTTGAGAGGATGAGGTGGGAAGATCACCCGAGCCCAGGAAGTTAAGGATGCAGTGAGCCATGATCACACCACTGCACTCCAGCCTGGGCAACAGAGTGAGACCCTGTCTCAAGAGACAAAACAAAACAAACAAAAACAGAGGCGGTAACCATGAGTCACAACCGCAAAGTTCCAGAGAATTAGACCCTCTAGTTTAGGTGACTATAGATAAGTGCAGGTCTAGAGACCAGAATCATAGAACTGATGGGCTCTTTGGGAACACTGAGCCAATCCTTTTCTTTTATGGAGGAAGAAGTAGAAGCTAGATAGTTTTAAGTCAATTGTCCAAGGTCACAAATTTAGCAATTACTAGAGTAAGAATTAGAACTCTGGTCTCCTGCCAGTTCACTCTTGTCCATCACCTTTCTAGATTTCACACTTAAAGTCCTGTCCAGCCTTCTAGATAAAGAGTTTCCAGGTCTATGTTTGTCTAAAAGACATAGCTAGCACACCAATTCCCACACCAGGTTAGTATAATTAAACCAATTTTTTTTCTTATCAATGTTATAACTAAACAACATTGAAGAAAACGACGTTATTCAAGGGCCTGCTGTTGTATGTCATTTTGGGTAAAGTCGCACTTTCCAAGAACCTATCGACAATGTTAAGTGAGGATTTACTGTAATGGAAGTTCCAGGCTGGAGATGAAACTTGGAGCCAGCATGTCCAATATCTGTATGGGGATGTTAATATACAGGAAACAGAAGGTAGGGGAAATACACATGGTTCATGAGCTGAAAACATTAATCAGCACAGAAAGAGTGACTGAAAGAATGAGCTTGTAGGTTATATAGGCACAAAGAAAGTTACTTATAACAAGCATTAGCTAAGAATCTATGTACATAGGTTTCTTTTTTTAAGGTGCATGAATTTTATGATATCACATTTGTCTGTTTGATCATTCATTTCCTATGGAAAATACAGGCAAAGAAAGTTCGTATGACAAACTTTCATGTATTCTAAGGGCCGAAATAAACTCCTTGGATGAGTAATCAGTGGACCCAACACCATTAAGTATTTTCATCTCTGAAGCTGAGGCCTCAAACAGTGACCTGGGACATGTTTCATATCCTACAGAGAGAATGGAGAGAGAAAAAGACCTACCTTTCTAATTGTGAAGGGCTGTACCTAGCTCAGCTTTGGGGTACCCAGGCTGTGATGACCTTTTCTATTTTGAGAAGGTCAGGCAGTCTGTTAACAGGCTACTGGCAGCTTATCATGAACAAATTTTGCCAAAAAAAGAGAATGTATTTGGAGCCCATTCCTCCCTTGAAAAAGAAGACATTGACCTCCACAGCTGTTGGTATAAGATGTTACTATTCCTTCCGTTTGGAGGCAGCATCAAAATAAGCAGAACTCATTCATTAGACGTGGTCAAAGACCAGCAGATGCCAACATCTAAGGTGGCAGTTGCACATACTAGGAACTGGGTAGTGCTACTTCCCATAAGTAAAAGAATGGGTTATTCGTCCCTGACGAGTGAAAACCTATTACTTGGAATTTATGAATTGATAATTCTATTTATCACAAGTATATGACTCATTATTTTCCCACCCAGAAAGCAAGCAGGTTTTTTCTTTCTTGTGGTTTCCACTGAACACGTTTTTGATTGCCTGGTCAGCAAAGAGAGTCTGTTTCCCTTTTTATTGTCTTACAGGTGTGTCTCACTTTATGCAATAAGTAGAGTCCAGAAAAATTAGAAGTGAATTAATTTTTTGAACATGGAGGCACATTTTAAATGCACAATGAGAACAAACAACTGGAATAAAGCTTGTGGTGGATGAGTCTCTATTGCTAAGTCCTTGTTCTTTCACACTGGTCATCATAATGTCTCAGAGATAGTTCCAATTTCTTGCAGGCTGCCTCAACACTTTTGTGAGGTAGAAGAATGAAAAATTAAATATGTGCATTTATTAATTTTCGATCTTATACGGAAATGAAGACTTTAGCACAAGTCATAATCTATTTTTTAATTTTGCAAGCTTTTAAAATTTTATTTCCTACAGTAAATGCCCTGTTATTTTGGCAAGTAAAAGGACAAAGGTTGATAAAGCCTTCCGGTTGAATGTGCATTAAAATTCCTTGTTTGTGTTCATGAAGAACTAGTACTATCTCCAGAGGGATTAGGGGCCTGGGGCAAGTCACATGGGATAACGAAGTCCTCCATTGCTGAAATATATTTCCCCAGGAGAAATCTGGTTAAAATGAACTTCAAAGCCCCTTCAGATCAAGAGAGACCAGAGCTTAAATGTCAGGATCAGACGGAGGTAATTGTGATTAAAATAAAATAAGATAGGAGAAGTCACAAAGGGCAATATTCAACTACTTGTTTGCAAAGGATTATTGTGCCTCTCCTAACACTCAGCACTGTGTCAGAGAATGGGGATTCAACTATGAAATAGACACTGCCATATATTTCAAGAAATTCACAAAATAGCAATGGAAATGTACATGCAAATGTGGAAACTGTGTACTATGTGAACAAGTCTAATTAAGTGCCAAGGGTCATGGAGGGCTTCATAGGGGTGATGACAGTTGACCTGGTCTATAAGAACTCCATCTGGTTTTCCTAAGCAAAGAAAACAGAAAATCATTCTGCACCAAGGTAACAGACCCATGAGACTGAAGCTCCCAAGATTGGTGGTGAGGACTGTGGGATTTTTAAAACGAAAATGATTCAGACAAGCTATGCGGTTATTACAAATAACTTGATCTTTTTCATCAATGTAATAATTTTAAACGATGAAAAGTCAAATAGTGAGAAGGACTTATGAAATGAAAAGCAGTGTCTTTGGCCCTGCTGCTACCTGCCCCTGCCTCAGTCTTGCCCCTGGAAGCAGTCTCTTGTTTTTAGTTGTTCTGTGATTTCTCACCAAAACTCTAAATAATAGCTCATCAAAAAATGTCAGAAAGGCGACATTCCAACTGAGAACAGCACTAAGCTCCTGGGCTAGGGTTCGGGTGGGGGTTTAAGGGCTGGAGGGAAATGAGGACAAGCTCATACTCTGTTGTCTTATCAACTAGACAGGATAGATATTGACACCCTACTCTGGTAGATGAACATTTTGCCCAATTACACTCTTCCCTGCCTGCTGGACCCCACTTGTGATGCCCCTTGTAATGATCATGGCATGAACACCCACTGGATGAGCCATAGATACTGTGAGATGGTGAGCTCACTTTCTTTAGAGAATTTTCATTGTTGCACCCGGATGTAAGTACTAACCAGGCTGCTTCGGCCAAGTGAAGGTGAGAGGTTCTGCTTCAGTGAGTCCCCTTTATTTGAACCTCACTTCTTGCTCCCACTCTTTTACCTGCATGCTTGAGCCCAAAAGTCGCTTCAGGTTTGTGAGACACAATTTGACTCCCACCTCCATTGCAACTTTCACACAAGAGTCTGGGATGTAGCACCTCTGTTCTCTTCCATCTGCCAACTGGCTTTGTAGGTTCTGCTTTAGAGCTCCCAGATATTTGTTGAAATAGTTCCTCCTTTGATAAGCACCCCCCCAACCTCCCAATCCTTCTCTGTTTATCCCCTTTGGTTGAGATGAGTAGGTGTATTAGCTTTCTATTGCTGCTGTAACAAATAGCCACAAATTTAGTGGCTTATAATTCCAAGTATTTATTAGCTTATAGTTCTGCATGTCAGAAGCTTTGGCACAATGTAGCCCAACAGGTCTTCAGCTTAGGGGCTCACAAGACCAAAGCCAAGGTGTGGCAGGGTTGCATTCCTTTCTGAAGGCTCTGAGGATTAATCTGCTTCTGAGCTTATTCAGGTTGTTCGCCAAGTTAAGGTCCTTATGGGTGTAGGACAAAGGTCCTCATTTCCTTGTGGGCTGTTGGCTGGGGGTCCTGTTTTAACTGTTGCCCACATTCCTTCTAGTGCTTTCCTTGTGGCCCCCTCCTACAACCCTAAGTCCCTCTTAAGCTTTGAATCTCTCCAATTTCTTCTTCTGCCACATCTCCCCACCTCTATCTAGCCTAGGAAAGTTGTCTGCTTTTAAGGACTCATGATTAGATTGGACCCACCTGGATAATACGGAATACTCTCCCTAGTTTAAGGTCCATAACATTAATTATGTCTGCAAAATTCCTTTTGGCATGTAATGTAACATACTCACAGGTTTCAGGGATTAAGGCATAGGTATGGGGGAAGGGAGACATTCTGCCTAACACAGTGGGCACAAATACTTTTGCTCAGGCCACAATCTTCAGCTCTGACGTTTTAGAAAGATTCTTAGAAGGATTAGCTCCAATGCAGAGTGTGGCCTGAAAAAAAAAAGAAGCAGGAAGGAGAGTGCCCAGTTAGGAAACTATTTGGAAAGGAAGGACAAAGAGTAGTGAAGTTCATCAGAAACAGTGGAAACTGGAAATAAGGAGGAAGATTTGAGGGGCATTTCAGGCGTAAATCAAATCTTTATGACGCAATAGAATATGAAGTTATACGGAAGTATTAATAGTTCAGGATGGTTCCAAGGACAGAGATGTGGTCAGGAGATGGATAGTTCTGGCACTAAGTGAAATGGGAGGCTGCCTCCCCAAATCCATCCCCAATTATTTTTCCACCCTGCAACAACCTTAGCTTGAGTCTTTATCATTATTGCCTTGGTTTCCACTATGAGATTCCACACATAATCCAGTTTCCTCTAAATCTTCTCATTTCTAAGATATCAGATATCCTGGCCTTTCTCAAGGGCCATGAAGCCTCCTAAATTTTGGCCATGAAATGGCTAAAGGAAAGCAACCTGTCACCTACCTTGCTCAGGAAAGGATATTGAAGGATGCCAGAGGATATGTCATGACACCCAATAGTTAAATCCATTTCTAACACAGAATTCAGCCCACTCTCTCCAACAAACGGAACTTTACATACATCTCCTATCCCTACTGCACATTAAATACCAATTGCAGCAAAGAACCCAGAAGACAGAGGCTAGCAGAGCACTCAAATTAAGACAAAGAGTAATAGGATCATAAAAACCATTCCTGATATGCCCAATATATTGAATGAGCTGCATTTGGTAGGGTCCAAGCTGAGAAACAACTTTATGTGTTTCCACCAATGAATCTGCAGATCCAGGAGCCCAGTATAGCCTAAAAGCAAAACTACCCTCCTCTAATTCCACTTTATTCTTCTACTCGTAGTCCCCTACTCATTATGCTGCCTCTGGCTACTCCAAAGTGGCTAGGAGCAGAGCTGAAGGGAGAAAAGGCCTTACTTGACTGTGTGCTTGTAATCTGGTGGTGTCACAGATGCACAAAAGCTGACTCTTTCTTGCAGAATGCTTTGTTGTGTTTTTCAGTGACCCATTGTCTTAGTTCATTCAGGCTGCTATAACAAAATACCTGAGACTGGATCATTGGTAAAGAACAGAAACGTATTTCTTACAGTTCTGGAGACTGAAAAGTCCAAAATCAAGGTGCCAGCAGGTTTGGTGTTCAGTGAGGGTCTGGTATCTGCTTGCTAGATGGCACCTTAAACGTTGCTTCCTACAGACGGGATGAATCTTGTCCTCATGTGGCCAAAGGGACAGAAGGAACAGACTGATCCCCTCAAACTCTTTTATAAGGTGCTAATCTCATCTGTGAGGTCTCCACCCTCATAACTTAATCACCTCCTAAAGGTCCCACCTCTTAATACTATTGCATTGGTGACTAAGTTTCAACATATAAATTGTGGGGGACACATTCAGACCATAACACCCACCCTCCTTTGGGAACTTCCCACTTCTCTCTCCTCTGCTTCAAGAATGCAGTCTCCAGAGGCCACTTGTCACCTGTATTCCTGGTTATTGCCCCTTGCAGGTTCCTTCTACCTGGACCATCTCTCCCAGGCAAGCAGTAAGCAAGTATTTTTTTTTTTTTTTAAGATGGAGTCTCACTCTGTTGCCCAGGCTGGAGTGCAGTGGTACAGTCTCAGCTCACTGCAACCTCCGCCTCCTGGGTTCAAGTGATTCTCCTGCCTCAGCCTCCCGAGTGGTAGCTGGGACTACAGAGGTGTGCCCCACCATGCCCAGCTAATTTTTGTATTTTTAGTGGAGACGGGGTTTCACCGTGTTGGCCAGGCTGGTCTCAAACTCCTGACCTCCAGTGATCCGCCCGCCTCGGCCTCCCGAAGTGCTAGGGTTACAGGCATGAGCCACCGCACCGGGCCGCAAGCAGTACTCTTGAGAGGGGTCCCTCCTTGAGTACCCAGTATACCCCTTGGAAGTCGGCCTCTTTGCCAGGATGAATGTTCAAACCTCAAGCCGCCCCTATGGCAACCCTCTTTCTCCTCTTTGTCCTCACAGAAGTTGCCAACCTCCAGACTTTAGACATGTCCAGGCAGGTGTCAGACAGTAGTTTCTGGGTCCTCCAAACTCTGAGGGTCATTTGCCCAGATTTTCTATGGACTTTCACTCTAAAGTCTCCTCTGGTCCCATGGCTATAACTGGATAATGTGTTTCTACCGACACTTCCCATACAGCCTCGAGTTTCTTCAATCAGCTCTCAGCTGCCCTCACACACCTTTGAGGTGAGTGATAGGCTAAAGGCCCCTGGACAAATATAATCTCTTACCTTATCCTACATACATGATCTACCCCCGATATGTTTTAGATGCTTGTTCCCTCCGAATCTCTAATGTTCGAGGTGGGGCTTGGTGGGAGGTGTTTGGGTCATGGGGGTGGGTCCCTCATGAATAGCTTAGTGCCATCCCCTTGGTGATGAGTGAGTTCTCGCTGAGTTAGTTCACATGAGAGTTGGTTGTTTAAGGGAGGCTGGCTCCTCCTCCTCTCTTTCTTGTTTCCTCAAATGCCACGTAACACATGATGAGTAAAAAGTTCCCTGAGGCCTCATCAGAAGCCCAGCAGATGCCAGTGCCATGCTTTCTGTACAGCCTACAGAACCATGAGCCAATTAAATCTCTTTTCTTTATAAATTACCCAGTCTCAGGTATTTCTTTATGACAGCACAGATGGCCTAACCCAACCCCTCTCCCTAGAATGTGGAGACTTGCGATGTATTCTCAAGTGTTGAGGCCTCAGTTGAAATGGGAAACAAGAAATGTCTCGTTTAACATCAGGTTATATAAAATTAAGGAGTGAAACAAGCTTCCAGTATTTGAGCATGTCAGAGGGATCAAACACCCTTAACAACACAGTGTTAAAGGTTTTGTGTTTCAAGCAAACTTTGGTCAATTGTAAAAGCAAAACAAACAAACAAACAAAAAACCAATAGGATTCTACAAATGATAGACTGGGTCTTCAAACAAGAAAATTTCCATGCTTGGTGTGAAATGGAATGGGTCAAAAACAGTTTGGAGTTCAGTCAGAAGAGTAGCAAAGTGATGCTACAGTGGGCTCCCACATGAAAACCATTTGTCACACTCTGTATTACCAGCTTGTTAATATCACCAATGGCACAGCACACACAGCACCAGGAAAATAGCAAATGTTCATATAAATGGACAAATGGATAAATAGATAGACAGGAGATGGGTGAATGGCTGGATAGATGATAAGCAAACCCTGAATTCAACACCCTGGGTCCCTTGGTCAAACAAACTAAAAGTTCTTATCAGCTACTTAAAAAGGAGTAACTGGAAGTTAGAACAGAACCCTGCAGTATATTCTTTAAAGTTTGTGGTAAAGACTTATTCAACTTAATATTTAAATGGATATAGTTCTCTTTCCAAGGCATGATTCATCTCTTCTCAGCTGATCCTTTTATTTTCACAAAGTTCCAAGTTAAAGAACTCCTCTGGCTATGTCATAAATTGATATATAAATTACCTCTACCTGGCTAATGAAATCAAAATAGCTATACCCAGAATGTGGGCCAAAACAGATAAGTAACAGCCTTGCATATTTTGTCTCCACCGGGTTTATTTCTGTCCAGGTATGCTCCATTTCACATTTGCTTTTCCTAGTGCAGAGCCATCTCTGCTATTTGTTCTCGGGGGTTATCATGTTGACGATAGTGAGTGCTAAATCATCTCTCAAGAAAAGAACACTTTCTAAGAGCAATACAAAGAGTGTTTCAAATGCAATTTGATTGATCTTTATCCTCAGATAATGGTTTCTGGTCTAATGATAAGGAATTTCTTTCTCTTTCTATTGAGTGGCAACTGAATTCCCTTTTGCATTGCATAGTGGTATATTTATTGATTTACTGCAACTCTTAAGGTGCACCGAAGCTTTCTTCATCTAGCCACTTCCTTTAGGTGAGACATTTAGGTGACCTTTAGGTGAGACATTTGGGGTAAGCCAAGGGCTCCTCATGACTTACTCATTCCCTCAAAGGATGAGGTCTCCCCCACCATGCCCAGCATTAACTTAGTCAATAAACCTTTAAAGCCTGCTCCCTTATTGAGGCACTGTTCTGTGCCCAGGCAACATATGATCATTCCCCTACTAAGATAGAAAATGAGAGGTAAATGAATAATCACTTTCACTCAAAAAACTTTTGTTGAATCAGCCTAGCCAACATGATGAAATGCCATCTCTACTAAAAATACAAAAATTAGCTGGGCGTGGTGGCACGTGCCTGTAGTCCCAGCTACTCAGGAGGCTGAGGCAGGAGAATTGCTTGAACCTGGGAGACGGAGGTTGCAGTGAGCTGAGATTGTGCCATTGCACTCTAGCCTGGGCAACAGAGCAGGACACCATCTAAAAATAATAATAAAAAAAACTTTTGTTGAACAAATATTCACCCGGGCCAAGCATAAGCATGGGAAGGTGGCCACTGCAGTCATCCAAGCACAATGGCCTTTCTCAGACCTCTTTGAAAGCCACGTTTCTGCCTTCATGACTTAAAATACAACAATGAACAATCCCAAGGGAAACTACAATTCTTTTCCTAATCAATCAAAACTTCACACCTAGAATCCCTCCTGTTTCAGTTATCTGTTGCTGTATAACCACTCCAAAACATAGTGGCTTAAACTAGCAACAATTTATTTTTCTCATGATTCTGTGAGTTGACTCAGCTGGATGGTTCTTTTGATCTATTTTGCCTTGACTAGAGCCACCCACTCAGCTGTATTCATCTGGTGTCTGGGTGGGTTGAGAAGGTTCAAAAAAGCTTCACTCATGGCTGCTCACTTCATTCAGGTGGCTCATGCCTGTAATCCCAGCACTTTGGGAGGCCGAAGTGGGTAGATCATTTGAGGTCAGGAGTTTGGAGACCAGCCTGGCCAACATGGTGAAACCCTGCCTCTACTAAAAATACAAAAATGAGCTGAGCATGGTGGCAACATGCCTGTAATCCCAGCTACTCAGGAGGCTGAGGCCAGAGAATTGCTTAAACCCGGGAGATGGAGGTTACAGTGAGCCAAGATGACACCACTGCACTCCAGCCTGGGCAATGGAGCGAGACTCTGTCTCAAAAAAAAAAAAAAAAAAAAAAAAAAAAAAGGGAAGACTGTACTCACATCTGGTGTCAAAGTGCTTCCCCACGTGGGCACTCCACATGGTTGGTTTGGGCTTTCTCACAGTGTGGTAGTCTCAGGATAGTCAGAATTCTTAAATGTCAGCTGTCTTGTAGACGGATGCTGTCAAAGCAGCCACTCCACTTAAGGCTTGTGCTCAGAAGTCCCAGAAAGTCATATTCTCCATATTCTGTTGGTCAAAGCAAGTCATTAGGCCAGTCTAGATTCCAGGGGAGAGGAAACAGACTCTGTTCCTTGGTTGGTGGAGCCACATGCACATACATGGAAGACAGGAATTGATGGTGGCCATCTTTGGAGACCACTTCCTAGTATGAAATAAATCCCCCTTTTTGCATAAGGTTGTCAAGTTACATCATTAACAATAATTTAAATATTGTGTGACAGGTTACATAAGAGAGGTAAAAATTTGTTACCACGTTGTCAGGAAAGAGGAATAATCAATACCACTTTTGGAAGGACGCATCTAAAAATTCTCCACAGATAACCCTCTGTGGTAACCCTCAAACCCTGGAGCTTTAGCAGAGGTGTTTAGGGCACCTAAAAAACTGCTTCATACAGTGCACTTTTCTTAGGAAAGAATAAACTATGATTAACTAAGAGGTCTGTATTAGTCAGGGTAGCTTAACCACTGCAGCAAACAACTCCTAACTCTCAGTAGTTTTTTTCTCATACATATCAGTTTAATGCAGGCTATCAGGTAGGCTCTGGTCCACACAATCATTCAAAGACCCAGGCTCCCCCCACCTACGTGGCTCTAAATCCCTGGGGCCTCCTCCACTAGACGCTCTGCATTAGGTCATTCCTCAAGGAAAGAGAAAGATATGGAGAATCACATGGAGACTATTGATGGACCAGGCCTGGAGATGGTGTACAACACATTCTCTACCTAACTGTAAGGAATTCTGGGAAATGTAGTCAAGTTGTATGTCCCAGAAAAAAAGAAAATCAGTTTGATAATCAACTAGTTAGACTCTGCCGCAAACTCTTACCAACCCATCCCTACCTTTCTAAAATGTAAACACCCTCTGTTATTTCTAAACAATGCTTAATTTGTATTTAATGCTTATTAGCAGCCATTTGAGAAGAATTGGATAGAAGATACAACTCTGAAGAAATATCTGAGCAGGCTCCTATGAAGAGCTTTAGAGCCCTTAAGCTCTGAAAGATATTACAGAAATTTCATCCCCATCTAACCCCCTTTCTTAATGTCAGCCTAAATAAAAACAATACTGAGCCCTATCCCCAAAATATAAGGAAGTCCGACAAAGTCCTGATTTTTCTCATGACTGTTGGTTTGTTTTTTCAAAATATTTAATTCCCCCCAGAATGATTTGTGTGTGTGTGTGTGTGTGTGTGTGTGTGCATAGTCTGCCTATCAGATAATCAAGTCTAGCCCATTACCTATAGAACGAATGCCAGAAGGTAAAGGACAGGAATATAGAAAACTTTGCAGAATGCACAATTTTCCATAGAGCCCTCCATCCCTACCCCACCAAGGACACTCTTTAACACCTTCAGGCCAACTCTGACCCATCTTGTAAATAACTTAACATTCCTGAAGAGATAGTGCAATAGTGTTCTTCAGTTCTGCATTGACAAACCACATAACTTCTAGGATCCTGAGTAGTTTGAAAGAGGAGATTATTTGAGCAGAAAACTTGGGTTTGTATTTGCTTTTGTTTTTGCTTACTGGTTTAGTTTGGGTCCTAAAGGAAGCTGGCCAGAATGTTTCTCCACCTAGCCTATTCTGATACTTCAGATATTTGAGTCTGAGATCTCCAAATCTTTTATATCTGTAATCAGTTCACAGAGAAGACTGTATTTTTATAGGAATGTGGAAATAAGGTTCAGTTAGCATAAGATTGGCTATGATGCAGTAACAAAAATCTCAAAGGCTTAGCACAACATAAGTTTATTTCTTACTTACATGAACTCCAATGCAAGTTGGCCAGAGCTTGCCTCCATCTGGTGACTCAGGGATCCAAACCTCCTCCATCTGGTGAAACTGCCATCTCAATATGTGAATTCCCAGGCTGCCATGGTTGAAAAAGAAAGATGGAAGAGGCACACCAGTTCTACACTTCTTTGGCCCATACATAACATATGCCATTTCTTCACAGAATTCATTCAGTAGAAGTTGTCAGATGACCTCCTCTTAACTTCAAAGGAAGCTGGGAAATTTAGGGGAACATATTGTAAACTTGACAAATATTAACCACTTATGCCTTATAAAGGAAACAAGACTACTTTCAGAAAATTAAACAGGCAGCATTCATATATCATGAATGAAACTAGGAAGTCAGGAATGTGTGTGTATGTAAATGGGTGACAAAAGAGTCTGGGAGATATCCAGAACTCCATGAACAATGTATTGCTCTGGAAAATCATTGGCTAATCTAGAGATTAACAGGCATGGGGCTCTAGGTCAGGTCACTGACAGTGTGTCCGTTTTTCCTTGTCCTGGGAAATAAAGGATTCCTAAACTGACACTTTTGTCATTATCGCAAGGTGCTACAAGACTCTTGTTTCAACTCAAAATATAATTTAGACATGCTGCAGAAAGGAAAAGAACTGGAAATAGAAGTATAAAATTACTGAGATAAAACTTCCCCTGTTCCAAAATTATAATTTGCTATGTTAATGATGTTATTAGAGAAAAGGGAGAGAAAGCCTGTCCTTCAGTGCGTCCCACGATGAGAGTTATGTACAACAGATATCACCAATTGCCATCATTTCTGCCCCAGGTGAAACAAAGCCATATGCCAGCCAAGCTTGGCTACTGGCACACCTCCATTTGCCTGCATCCCCATCTTGGAATCGCACCCCCAGCTCCAACATTTGAAAGATAAAGAAAAATCTCACCAACAGAGGACTTAAAAACCCAATTTCATTCATATGTGATTATTACTTGATACTATCTCATAGGAAAAATGGAATAAATTATAGAAAAACTCCTCTTGTGTTTGCCTATCTCTTGGTATTTTGAAATGCCCATCCCAAAACTTTCAATAACCAATGAGATAGTCAGGACTATCAAGGAGAAGAAGTTATCCCTGATCTTGGTAAAATCCAGAATTACACCAGCATTATCCTAGAGAGGTAGGTCTGGAAAGTGATTATAAACTATTCCATGGTGTTACATTGTTTCTTTTTTAAAAAGGCTATTTTTAATATGTGGGATATACTAACCTATCTGAAGATCGGGAAAATGTCCATCCAGGGAAGAGGCAGGTGCTGAATCTGACTAATATGAAAACTCTCATTCCTTAGAGATAAATACTATTGAGAGAGTTGTATGATTTACCAGAGTCGCCATGACCTGAACCGAGTAATACTTGGGACCATTCACCAGCCTCAATTCTAATTTCTTGCTACCCATCCAGTCTTCTCATTTCTAAGCCCATTCCCTGGATGCCTGGACACCAAGACAGAAAGCTTCAGAGTGGTTGGCACAAATACCCCAGCCACACACAGGTAGTGCTTGCATTTGTGTCCTGTGTTATCCCTTAGTCTTTTAGGTGTTTGACTAGCTTGAGTCGATTCCCAACAGCCCAATATGTCTGATGAGATCATTCAACTTGGATTTCTCTTCTTGAAAACCCAAAACCTAGCAACACCTCCTCCACTGCCTGAGCAGTCAGTTCACTGCCTCATCTCAACTCCCATCTCTCTGACTGCACCAGTAAAGACTTCTTCCCTGAATGCACCTGCACTCTCTCACAGCCAAGGGGAAATTCTACTTCTAAAGAAATAAATACATTCACAATTTGGTTCTCTGCTTGCCTGTTGTTGGTGTATAGGAATGCTTGTGACTTCTGCACATTGATTTTGTATCCTGAGACTTTGCTGAAGTTGCTTATGAGTTTAACAAGCTTTTGGGCTGAGACGATGGGGGTTTCTAGATATAGGATCATGTCGTCTGCAAACAGAGAAAACTTGACTTCCTCTCTTTCTATTTGAATACATTTCTTTCTCTTGCCTGATTGCCCTGGGCAGAACTTCCAATACTATGTTGAATAGGAGTGGTGAGAGAGGGCATCCTTGTCTTGTGCCGGTTTTCAAGGGGAATGCTTCCAGCTTTTGTCCATTCAGCATGATATTGGCTGTGGGTTTGTCATTAATGGCTTTTATTATTTTGAGGTATTTTCCTTCAATACCTAGTTTATTGAGAGTTTTTAACATGAAGGGATGTTGACTTATAAGTGAGGGCTGAACAATGAGAACACATGGACACAGGGGGGAGAACAACACACACTGGGGCTGGTTGCAGGGTGGGGTAGTGGGGAGGGAGAGCATTAGGAAAAATAGCTAATGCATGGTGAGCTTAATGCCTAGGTGATGGGTTGATAGGTGCAGCAAACTACCATGGCACACATTTACCTATGTAACAAACCTGTACATCCCACACGTGTACCCCAGAATGAAAAATAAAATTTTTTAAAAATCACCTTGCTTAAGAATGTAACATAACTGAATAGTTGATAATCACTTTCCAGACCTGCCTCTCTAAGATGATGCTGGTATAATGCTGGATCTTACCAAGATCGATACAACTTATATAAACTAAAGTCATTCACCTTTGTTGTCATTTGCGATTTAACAGGAATGGGCACAGAAAGAACCCAATTCCTTCAACTACAAAGTAGCAATCGCATAACCCTTTGCTTGTTAAATCTATCCAGCTACAAAAATGATCCTAATAGTGTTTGCCTTAAATTTCTCCCTTAGGACCACAAGAAAAATTTTATGACACAGCCAGTAATGCATGCTCTGAAGGTACCACAGAAAACCATTATTTGTATTCACATCAAATCTGAGAGATTAGAAGTCAGATTGGTGAACTAGAACTTCTGTTTTGCTCCCTTGCATGTAGGGCACAAGAAGTCACCATGGGAATGCATTCTGATTCCTGTACACTCAGAAGAATAAGGATTTTGTGCATTTTTGTTTTCCTGCCAGTGAAAATAACAGAATTTCAGCTCAGTTTCTTCATACCATATGACTTGGAATTTAAGCCTTTTACTTGGATGACTTACTATGGCCGTTTATAGACCTATAATTTTATGTGCCACCTTCCTATAAAACTCACTCCAGTTTGTAAACCCAAGGCCAATGATGCACAAACCAGGTGTTTGGAGACACATTAGACAGAGGAGTCTCAGAGAAATGAGAACATTTGAGTCTAGGTTAACATGTTTCTTGACTCTTCCTCAGACCTTGAATTTCAGCAACTTAGCAGGGCCAACCTACACACAAAGGAGCTCCATTCTCTTCCCTCATGTGCCTGTTGGCAGAAGGCAACTCGTATGGAAAGCGGTTTTTGGAATCCATGTGATTCTACATGAGGTTCTACACAAAGTCAATGCCTCTGCAAGGAGAAGCAGCCTTGCCTGCACATGGTTTGCCCTGAGAGCATGTACTGTCTGTATTTATCTCCCTGTCTATATGCAGCCCACTGTCTTACAACAGTGCAGTGCAGGCCCTGCAGCTGGTATGATATCAAAACCTGAAGGCCTAGATTTGAAGTGCCAGGTCTGCCTTTTATTTCCAGAGCCATTTTCAGTGCTGTACATAGGCCATTTTTGGAAGTGGTTCTGAGAAGTGCCAAAGAAGAGGGTATTGGAAGCCTTTTGCTGTACCCACTCAAAACTTGGGATTTTCTCATTCCTCCTCCATTCATCTTCCAAGTTATCTTATCCCTTGAGAGAACATTGGTTATTTCTTCATCTGCCCGTGTGTCAGCTGGGTTCTCCAAGAAGCACGCACAGAGATGGAGTTAGAAATGCAACATGTATGTTGGAGAGTAACACCTGAGGAAGAATTGGGCAGAGGAAGCTTCCAGACTGTGACGTTGACCTGGCAACTTCTCCATCAACCCAACAGGGAACTCTAGAGTAAAGATTACCCTTAGAGGAGTCTCACATTGGGCAGAAATGGCTAGAGCCTTTATTGTCTTGTTCAGTCCTTGGCCAGCGACTGCTCTAAGAAGTGCACGTCCTTGGCTCTAAAGGTAATAGAGTGAATGAAATACACTCCTCAAAGCTTAGCAGCAAGATTTTTTCTTGAAGCTTGAGAAAGGATCTAAGCATCACATCGTCATATCTGCCGTGACCAGCCACCCTTCCATTGGGAAGTAGCTCCACTCTCAAATTCATGTAATTCTAGCAGGGCAAGGAGTCAAGACTCCCTTGCTTTCCAACAGACTGAGCACACACCCCAGGATAGGTCAATCCAAATCAATTTTGAACATTAGGCATGGGGTGGCCAATGTCTCTTTCTCTGCAGTAACTCTAAGGACCATATAACTTGAAGCTTCTTGGGGATGTCTTGTCACCATGTGGATATACCTTTCTAAGAATCAGACTGAGGCAAGCAGAATCAAGAGATGGAACAAGAGACAAGAAAATAGAGACCTGCTGGTTACGGATAAGACACCTATGGGCCACTTCAAATCCTCTTGGCCTCTGCCCTGACTCCACCCACTGCTACTGACACCAGTTCCAGGTAGGCTTTGACCAGCCTCATGCAGGTGCAACCTGACAGTGGTTTCCACCCTGAGACTCCTCTGAGACTGCAATGAGTTCATTTTCTACTCTGTAGCTTCTCTCTCATAAGACACCTGTGGAACTGGCTCAGCACTCACCTGTGCAACCCATCCATATGAGGGGTATCAATACCCAGGGGGCCACACTTAATGAATGAGGGACACAGCTGATGAATAAATGCTTCCCCCTTTGTCTCCAAGAAGGGAAGTCCTGAGATGGGTTCTATAAGGCTCTTCTGAAGATCCCATATGGCATTGAGCTCCAGTTTCCCATGGTGCCAGCCAACTCATTTTTGCATCCTTCTCTTAGGTCTCTTGCATTCCCTTTCCCATGCTGCTCCCAAATAAACTACCCTCACACGAGCCTTTGTCTCAGCCTCCTTGATGGGGGAACCCAGTCTATGACAGCACTGTTTGAATACCTGGATCCAGCTGTTCTTCAAACTACTTCTTTGGACTTCCTAGTTCCTTGAGCCAACAAAGTTATAAGGTTTTTTTTTTCTTTGGTGTGTGTGTGTGGGGAGGGGTGGTTTGGAGTGTGTGTGTGTGTGTGTGTGTTTAAGCTAATTTAAGTCTTTGTGATTTGCAACCAAAAAAGAACTTATCAACACAACTCCATTTTCCTCTTCTAAGTCACCATCATACCCCCATGATGGTCCACCACCACTTCTACCTTTCCAACATCCCTCTACCCTCCCAGTTAGCTCTAGTAAGATGAAGTATCATAATTGACTCCTCCTCATCCATCTCATCCCACAGGTATGGGGATGCCAAATCTCCTTGGAGATGCCAAATCGCCTCCAGATATGAAATCTTTCAACCTTTCAGTGGCTTTTAATCTAAAGTGTGTCTCTTGTAAATGGCACACTGAGTTTGAAGTGCCTGAGGGATCTTCAGCTGCATCCAAACAGGAAGTTGAAGAAGCCAATCTGGAGTTCTGGAGACAGACCAAGGTCAGAGACTGGGGAGGGATGGTCAAAACCAAGACCCTGGCTAAGGTAGCAGACAGAGCTTGTATAGATGAGAAGGCCAAGGCTGGAGCCCTGCAAGCCCATATTTATGGGTAGGAGGAGGGCATTGCTCATTGTCACTTACCTCAAAATTATTGGCACGTCATATAGGCCCAGAAGAAACCTCAGCAGCAAAATAGCATGTGCCACAGAAGGTGGAAAAGGATTCAGGAGGTAGCAGGACCCACACTGAGTGCTCCTTTCCTCACACAGGGACCCCCATCTGTCTGGGCATTGGCAAGAATCGATCTGGAGGTACAAGTGAGCAATTTCAGCATCTTCAGCCACAAGATAGGCATGAATCTTCCCTCTGAGATAGCTCTTTTGTCAGTGCCAATCAGATCACTAAAGACTATTTTTGACTGAGGCAGGAACATGGTTTCAGAGCCTAAAACTCATTTTCTGCCCTCTCCTAGACTCAAATCTCTCATTTGTTATCCTAGATTTTCCATTTCTTCATTAAAAATATCCGTTTCTGGTGGCTATTGATTACTTCCATGGCAGAGCGACAGACCTAAAATCTATTTCATTTGGAATTTGCGCACAATGAAGGACTCTGAAAATGTCTTCAGCTCAGATTGCATCAGGAGGGATTTCCAAAGGGAGAGGGCAAGAGCTGACGTCCTACAAACCTGGTCTAACTTGGCTTCAAGAGGATTAGTAAGTGTGCATCCCAAGGAGGATACAGTGTGAGGTTAGCTGAATAGAAGGGGAGGTGACAGCTGGTTTTTGAGAAGGCAATTTTGATGAAGTTTCTAAGCAAGGAAAAAATACTTGCTGACAGACAGCAGTCAATACTGTGATAGCAGACAATTTTCTGGGGCTTTGACTAGGAAAGCATTTTGTCTTAAGCAAAGCATCCATATTGCAAATGCCAGACAGTTAGCACAGGCAGCACACAGTCACGACATTTGAAACTTTGGATGTTGGAGTTCACTGCTCTTCTAATTCTTTTTAAACATACTGCTTCTAATATTTGTCTTTGAAGATTATATCATAAAAGACAAGACAAATTCATCGGTCACTGTTCCCAAAACATTAGTTTGCCAGAACTGAACTATGTATCATAAGAATAAATGGAATCGGATCCCTGGTGCTTGCATTTTGCATGATTGTGTACTCCAGTAAGATGGCTGGGGGTGTGGAGGAGTAGAGGAGCTAAACTTCAAGATGCAAAGGGCAAAAACATTTGTTTCAGCTCCCTGATCCTGGATATCTGTTTGGCCCACATGTTAATTTGCAAAGAGAAGCTTGGCAGTGCCCATTTTTCTAAGCCTTGACGTATTAATCTGTAAATTTAAAAAAAAAACAAAAAAACCTATGGACTAGCTTAGCACAGAGGTGTCAAATGGTTCTTACTGCTTTCAACATCATTTCAACTCATTTGCAACATTTGCAAATGAGTTATACACAGTTTCTCAAGCTGAAAAGGACTAATTGAGTATCTGCCATACAATCAAACCAGAGGCTGGCAAATTATGGCCCGTGGGCCAAATCCATCCCACCACCTGGGTTTGTGTGGCCCACAGACCTTGCTGGAGCAAGCTGCCACTGTGAGTGGGGAGACCAGCCAGAGCATCACCCTCTGCCCCCTATTTCCCCCTCTGTTCCCACGACCTGCCTCCCAGGCTAGTGGCACTGATCAGGGCCCACACTGGACACCACCTACACAGTGAGGTCTCTGCTGTGGGCAACTGCTGGGCATCAAGCAGTCCAGGACCCTCCAGTCAGCTGCCCAAGTTCAGATGGCCCAGCTCTCCAAGAGGAGAGAAGGGTGCACCAGGATGTCGCCAGGGCAGAGAGCGAAACAGATCATGGTAGCGATCCTTCCCCAGCTCCAGGCCCTCCCCCTTCCTCCCAGAGCCTATGGTTCAGATTCAAAGGGCGGTCTCTTTTCCCCTAGAGAAAGTCTGCAGTAGATGGCACCTGGGCAGAAAGCTGCCTGCCACCCAGGACCAGCCACCCTAATCAAATGGGGCAGGGAGCCACAGGACTTCTCTCTCTTGTTATCTCAGAATTCATATGGTATTCTCAGTTTTGCCTTTTGGTCTGCAAAACCTAAAATATTTACTATCTGGCTCTTTGCAGGAAAAGTTCAGGACCCCGGTATAAATTCCCATAAAACACTGGATCCAAATAGAGTAATCATTAAGGTGAGGAGGAGGCTGCAGAAGGAGAAAGCCCTGAGGGCCTATGTTGGGAAATCAGAGGTTCCTAATATGTATTTAAGAGAAAGATGCAAACTATAGATTTACATAACCGAATCCACGAACTTCTGCAAGTTGCATTCATTTCTTACCTGTTATGTCATCTGCACACCAGGCTTGGTTATGTGGGGTATTTGAATGCCACCTACTGGGCACAAATGGCCTCCACTCATTGGAAATGATTGTTCACACTTGAAAAAAAAGGAGGTAATAGCTGGCATCTGACTGCATTGCCCGCACTGGGTCACACTGCACACCACAGCTAGCTGAAGGGCTTGAAGTACAGGGAAAGGTATTCTCTGCGGCAATCAAATTTCTCAGTCGTGCAGAGTTTCTCAGCCTCTTTGTGAGAGGGCTGTCCTGTGCTGTCAGATGTATCTCAGCCTCCCTGGCCTCTACTCATGTAGTAGATTGAATAGTGTCCTCTGAAAAGATACGTCCAAGAACTAAACCCCAGTACCTGTGAATGTAACCTTATTTGGAAATAGCATATCTTTGCAGATGTCATCAAGTTAAGGACCTCAGGATGAGATTATGCTGGATTTAGGGTGGGTCCTAAATCCAATGACAGGTGCCCATGTAAGAGAAATGAGAGGATGATTTGAGATGCAAAGACACAGAGGGGAAGGCCGTGTGAAGTCAGAGACAGAGACTGGAGTGCTGCTGCTATAAGCCATGGAATGTCAATGACTGCGAGTGACCAGCCAGACCTAGGAGAGAGGCACAGAAAGGATTCTCCCTCAGAGTCTCCAGAGGGGACCAACCCTGCTGATATCTTCTTTTCAGATTTCTGGCCTCCAGAATTGTGAGATAATAAATTTCTGTTATTTTAAGCCACCAAGTTTGCGGTAGTTTGATACATACAACAACATCAGGAAACGAATACAACCTACTAGATACCAGTCGCGTCCTATCCCAGTTGTGACAATCAAAAATGTCTCCAGATATTGCCAAATGTCCCCTGAGGAACAAAATCGCTCCTGATTAAGAACCACTGTGTGAGCACTATGCCCTCCAATCTCAAAGGAAGGAATTCTGGAGCTCTGTGAAGGCTGCCCAGCCATCCTACAAATTGAACAGCAGGTGAATACCATTGACGTGTGAGGCAGATGGGAAATGCAACCAAACTGAGGGAGTTGAAATGCAGAAACGACCAGGAACTTTCTTTTTTGTTGATTCAGACATTTTGTTGACACAGACATTCTCCATAAACCACCACTAGACACAGCAGGAAACCTTTTTAATCCATTTTGATCACAAAACATTAAGAGAATTATTGTCTTCACTTTTTTGCGAGGTAGGAGGTGAGGCCAATGTCCTAGAAATAGAAACTGGTGACCATCACATGCACTGGGAGTCCCTCCTGTCACACAAGCGTGTGTCACGGAGAAAGTGCAACAAAGGCACTGCTTTTGCCTCCTGACTCTTGGCCTCTTCCACTACCAGTTAAAGCAAGATGTTAACTTTACCTCTGTTTCTGAGAGTGAACTTGGGCCACTTCCAAAAAGAGTGTAGCAGTGCTGTTGCTGGGTAGAAGTGTGAGCTTGAGAATCAGGCTGCCTGGCTTCAGAGCAGAGCTCTGCCTTGCACTAGCTGTGTGAGCATGCTCAAGCCACAAACCCTTTCCAGCCCTCATGTTCTCATCTGTAAAATGGGGGTAGCCACGGTGTGCTCAGCTTAGAGCAAGTATTCAAAATGTAATGAACATCAAACAGGCTCAGCCTAGAGTTTGACTGACATAGTAAAGTCTTCAGGAAATATTTGCTATTATTACCCAGAATGAAGAACATTCATGAATTAGCCAACCAATCTGGTGAGAACATAAAATATTTCTGCTTTGAAGGCACTACCAGAGGAGCAGAGCTACAAAACCTTTGGATTCCAAGTGCCCCAAAATGGAGCATGTTTGGGCATTGAATTTTTTATTATTTGGATAAAGGATTATCCACACAAAAAAATAGTGTGGGTAATCAAAAGCAGAAGTTAATCCAGAAATAACTGAACTACAATCAGCAAATGCCATCAACACAGATCTCACTCCCAGCAATAGATAACCTACCTACATGCGAGGTCAGGGTCTCTACCCTGAGAGGCCGCCAGCAGATTCATGACAGAAAGCCTCAGAGAGTAGCCAACCCTGACCTTGATTTGGTTACAGTAGTCCACAAAGCTGATTTCTGAAAGCAAAAAGGACAGCTAAACATCACAATGACATTGGATCTCCAAAACACAAGCCAAAAATATGTAATTTTTAAAAATGTGAATAGTGGTTGTATTAGTTTCATATCACTGCTGTAACAAATTACCACAAATTTAGCGGCTTAAAACATCACAGATTTATTATCTCATAGTTCCAGAAGGCAGAAGTCTGAATGGATCTTATGAGTTAAAAACCAAGGTGTTTTTGAAAAGATCAACAAAACTGATAGACCACTAGCAAAACTAATAAAGAAGAGAGAAGAATCAAATAGACGCAATAAAAAATGATAAAGGGGATATCACCACCGATCCCACAGAAATACAAACTACCAACAGAGAATACTATAAACACCTCTATGCAAATAAACTAGAAAATCTAGAAGAAATGGATAAATTCCTCAACACATACACCCTCCCAAGACTAAACCAGGAAGAAGTTGAATCTCTGAATAGACCAATAACAGGCTCTGAAATTGAGGCAATAATTAATAGCTTACCAACCAAAAAAAGTCCAGGACCAGATGGATTCACAGCCGAATTCTACCAGAGGTACAAAGAGGAGCTGGTATCATTCCTTCTGAAACTATTCCAATCAATAGAAAAAGAGGGAATCCTCCCTAACTCATTTTATGAGGCCAGCATCATCCTGATACCAAAGCCTGGCAGAGACACAACCAAAAAAGAGAATTTTAGATCAATATCCTTGATGAACATCAATGCAAAAATCCTCAATAAAATACTGGCAAACCGAATCCAGCAGCATATCAAAAAGCTTATCCACCATGATCAAGTGGGCTTCATCCCTGGGATGCAAGGCTGGTTCAACATACGTAAATCAATAAATGTAATCCAGCATATAAACAGAACCAATGACAAAAACCACATGATTATCTCAATAGATGCAGAAAAGGCCTTTGACAAAATTCAACAACCCTTCATGCTAAAAACTCTCAATAAATTAGGCATTGATGGGACGTATCTCAAAATAATAAGAGCTATTTATGACAAACCCACAGCCAATATCATACTGAATGGGCAAAAACTGGAAGCATTCCCTTTGAAAACTGGCACAAGACAGGGATGCCCTCTCTCAGCACTCCTATTCAACATAGTGTTGGAAGTTCTGGCCAGGGCAATTAGGCAGGAGAAGGAAATAAAGGGTATTCAATTAGGAAAAGAGGAAGTCAAATTGTCCCTGTTTGCAGATGACAGGATGGCATATCTAGAAAACCCCATTGTCTCAGCCCAAAATCTCCTCAAGCTGATAAGCAACTTCAGCAAAGTTTCAGGATACAAAATCAATGTACAAAAATCACAAGCATTCTTATACACCAATAACAGACAAACAGAGAGCCAAATCATGAGTGAACTCCCATTCACAATTGCTTCAAAGAGAATAAAATACCTAGGAATCCAACTTACAAGGGATGCGAAGGACCTCTTCAAGGAGAACTACAAACCGCTGCTCAAGGAAATAAAAGAGGATACAAACAAATGGAAGAACATTCCATGCTCATGGGTAGGAAGAATCAATATTGTGAAAATGGCCATACTGCCCAAGGTAATTTATAGATTCAATGCCATCCCCATCAAGCTACCAATTACTTCCTTCACAGAATTGGAAAAAACTACTTTAAAGTTCATATGGAACCAAAAAAGAGCCGGCATCGCCAGGTCAATCCTAAGCCAAAAGAACAAAGCTGGAGGCATCAGGCTACCTGACTTCAAACTACACTACAAGGCTACAGTAACCAAAACAGCATGGTACTGGTACCAAAACAGAGATATAGATCAATGGAACAGAACAGAGCCATCAGAAATAATGCCACATATCTACAACTATCTGATCTTTAACAAACCTAACAAAAACAAGCAATGGGGAAAGGATTCTCTATTTAATAAATGGTGCTGGGAAAACTGGCTAGCCCTATGTAGAAAGCTGAAACTGGATCCCTTCCTTATACCTTATACAAAAATCAATTCAAGATGGATTAAAGACTTAAATGTTAGACCTAAAACCATAAAAACCCTAGAAGAAAACCTAGGCAATACCATTCAGGACATAGGCATGGGCAAGGACTTCATGTCTAAAACACCAAAAGCAATGGCAACAAAAGCCAAAATTGACAAATGAGATCTAATTAAACTCAAGAGCTTCTGCACAGCAAAAGAAACTACCATCAGAGTGAACAGGCAACCTACAGAATGGGAGAAAATTTTTGCAATCTACTCATCTGACAAAGGGCTAATATCCAGAATCTACAATGAACTCAAACAAGTTTACAAGAAAAAAACAACTCCATCAACAGGTGGGCAAAGGATATGAACAGACACTTCTCAAAAGAAGACATTTATGCAGCCAAAAAACACATGAAAAAATGATCATCACTGGCCATCAGAGAAATGCAAATCAAAACCACAATGAGATACCATCTCACACCAGTTAGAATGGTGATCAGTCAAAAGTCAGGAAACAACAGGTGCTGGAGAGGATGTGGAGAAATAGGAACACTTTTACACTGTTGGTGGGACTGTAAACTAGTTCAACCATTGTGGAAGTCAGTGTGGCAATTCCTCAGGGATCTAGAACTAGAAATACCATTTGACCCAGCCATCCCATTACTGGGTATATACCCAAAGGACTATAAATCATGCTGCTATAAAGACACATGCACACGTATGTTTATAGCAGCACTATTCACAATAGCAAAGACTTGGAACCAACCCAAATGTCCAACAGTGATAGACTGGATTAAGAAAATGTGGCACATATACACCATGGAATACTATGCAGCCATAAAAAATGATGAGTTCATGTCCTTTGTAGGGACATGGATGAAACTGGAAACCATCATTCTCAGCAAACTATCTCAAGGACAAAAAACCAAACACCGCATGTTCTCACTCATAGGTGGGAATTGAACAATGAGAACACATGGACACAGGAAGGGGACCATCACACACTGGGGCCTGTTGTGGGGTGGGGGGACGGGGGAGGGATAGCATTAGGAGATATACCTAATGCTAAATGACGAGTTAATGGGTGCAGCACACCAACATGGCACATGTATACATATGCAACAAACCTGCACGTTTTGCACATGTACCCCAAAACTTAAAGTATAATAATAATAAAATTTAAAAAAATTTTTTTGAAAAAAAAAAAAAAACCAAGGTGTTGATACAACTGCATTCTCTCTTGGGACTTTAGAGGAGAAATCTGTTCCTCGCTTTTTCTAGCTTTTAGAAGCTTCCCACATTTCTTGGTTCATGGCTCCACATCACTCTAGTCTATTTCCATTGTTACATCTCCTTCTCTGACTTGGACCCTCCTGCCTCTTTCTTCTAAGGATCCTCATGATCACATTGGCCCACTTGTTCCACCCAGGATCACCTCCCAGTCTCAAGCTCCTTAACTTCATCACATCTGCAAAGTCCTTGTGCCATGTAGGGTAACATATTCACAGGTTCCAGGGATTAGGATGTAAACATCCTTGGGGGTGATTTGTGTGTCTACCACAGTACAGAAATCCTGGTGAAATGTATATCTAATCCAGGATGGTCAGAATCATGTCGGATCATAAGAGAAGAACCCTCCAGTTATGTCATTTTTGAGATTGTGATTCAAAGCATTCTTCTTATCCATGAATGCACTGAAGGGCACTGAAGGCATACAGAGGTCAGGGTGAATATATTATCAGAGTCAGGGCCAAGGGCAGCTAACAGAATACACGTGACATCCATACTGAGAGGTCTGAATAAAGGAGTCAGCTCACCTCTGGTGAAGCAAGGAAGTCTTGGTGGAGTAAAGAGATTCTCAGGGGCTAGATAATGAAAGAACAGAGACAGTCTGGTTGTCTGGACAGGTTATGAGCATCTTAGGCAGATGGCGCCACATTGACTCAAGAGAGCTAATAAATACCTTAGTACCCTTCTTCCTTTCTGCAGTGATAACTCTGAGACACATGTTCTAAACTATCTCCAGCAGCCAACAGCAGCAGCAATTTGCTGAAGAAAGCACACTTTGTTGGTTGCCTTTCCTTCTCTGTTCCACCTCTTCCCCACTCTGCCATGCTGTTTCCTGGCATCACTTTCCAAATAAATGACTTGTACTTGAATACCCCGAGACAGGGGATTCTGCTGTTAGGGGAACCCAGACTGAGACAGCCCCCTCTGTACTGGCTGCAGCCTCCCTTAGAGGAACATGAAGGGGATAAAACACTTTCTCCAGTGCCTGTCATTATGGAGTGCTTGGGAGTGAGGGGAGAATCACTGTACTTTGGAAGACATCCACTTGCTGATGGAGCAGTGACAACCAGTCCAGCCAGGGGAGATGAAAGAGGTTAAAGGCCTGAATCTCAAAGAGACCCAACACACTAAAATGTATCCTTAGCCCCAGATATTCCTATTTCAGAAAGGCAAAGATTAGACTGTTCTTCCCCCTTCACCATATGCCCTGTCTAACCCTAAGTATTAGCTTTCGTCCTTTCACAATGTCTCCTCTTTCAATTTATTCAAGCCTGGTCTTGAGTCGTAGCCACAAACACTTTGTGAGTTATTCACATATGTAATGCACTAGGTTATGAGGCTTTGGGATAAGGCAAAGAGGAAAAAGATATATTCTTAGTCGGTAGTGTGCTAGTAAATGCTCCAGTGAGGGAGAGGAGGAAAGACTGGTTTACAGTATTTGCCAGTTTTTGTGGTGTAAACATTTCCACCATGGCTGATTTCAAGGTAGGAGTGTGACATCAACTGGCCCATAAAACGCCTGCAAATGTAACCATCAGCTCTTGAGAGCTGGTACAAGCTAGCTTCATCACGCCACTACCCAGCATTCTAGGAATTTATAGTGGTAATAACTGCATAGCCTGGGTACACTATCTGCTTTATCAGATTGACCCCAAAGTGGAAAATGGCTCAATACCACAGACCTTTGTTTCTTATTCGCATGACAGTACTGGGCAGGTAAAGAAGTCACTGGGAAGTCCTCTTCCACAGTTAAGAGGCCCAGGCTGACAGCAGAGCTGCCATCTTCAACACATGGCTTCCAAGGTCATGCTGGGTCATCTCCATTCCAGACCAGCAGAGAGGAAGACTGCAGGGGATTGCTCATGGACTCTCCAGGCTTCACTCCTGCTTACATTCCACTGGCTAGAACCAGTATTGACCACACCTAACTGCAAGGGGAGCTGGGAAATATAATCCAGCTGTGGACCCACGAAGAAAAGGAGAACAGAGATTTGGTGAGCAACAGCTATCTCTGCTACAATCACATTTTTGGGCATTCATGCTCTTCCATCTGCTGCGCCCAACAAGTTTGTATGGGTAGACGAATTACCGTATTTTATAGATGAGAAAAATCAAAGCTTAGAGAGGTTAAACGATTTGCCCAGGGTTACACAGCTAGGAAGTAGCAGAGCCTGGATTCAAAACCATGTCCATCTTATGCCAAAGTTAAAGCCCTTCAATAGATCGTTTTCACCTGGCTTCACCTCTATAAAAAATGGTGGCCAGAGGTGTTATGATCCTAAATCAGATACCAGCTAAAGAAATGTTCCTTTGGCAAGACACAGTTTTCGACCTGCCCCTCCCAGCTCTCTTGCCCCAAATGAGTGACGCTGAAGTTTTACTGAATGGCCCCATCAACACAACTCATTAAGAAGTGATGGGTTTTAGCCAACAGGGACTGATTTAACTTGTAGTTGCTTCCCTCTGAAGAATGTGAGAATCCAAGGTGACTGGGGACACTTTGGCTGGCACAGACTGGAGGGAAATGGCATTTTCTATCTCAAGCATAGAAGGAGTGGTGGAATGGAGCCAGGCCCTCAGAAGGGAGGAGAGAGAAAATAAGAGAGCTTGGCCCTCTGGCCCACAGCAGCTAGGGTCCCTGCTGGGCCTGATTATTAAATTGCAATAAGACAGCTCTACAGGAGAAAAGCATACAGATTCATTTAATGCCAAGTTTTATGTAGCACAGGAGCCCTCATAAGGTTATGAAGGCCCAAAGAAGCAGTTAGGAGTCAGTCACTTACATACTGAATCAGACAGGGAATAGTTAAGTTGTGAAAAAAGCAACTACATTATGTGGGGAGGCTAAAAAGATAAGAGTTATTGTAACAAGGTCTGTATGGAATTCTCTGTTTCAACTTCCCATCCTTGATAAGATTGTTATTTCTTTTTGTGTAAGAAGGATGTCTTTCACATGAGAATTTAATCTCCTGCTTTTAAGAAACAAAATGATCAGAGTGACCTTCTTGCACCTGCTTTTTCTGTTGTTAAGTTCCTTTAATTAAAAATAGTCAATATGCCAGGGCAGCGTATTTTGGGGTGGCATATTCTTAGCTCCCTCAGAGTCAAGTTGCAGATAGTGTCCTGGGATGTGCCTACAAAGCCAGGGTCTACCCATCACAGTGTCTGGACATCATCTTGGATGTCACAGCTGAAAAAATTTTTTGAACTACTTCTCTAAAGATTACGATACTCTCTCTTATCTATAGTTTTATATTTTCATTCCCCTTAGACCTCGTTATTAGATGTGCCCTTTGGATATTTTTCTACTAAGTCAACAGAATCACTTAAAGTTCTTATATTTGGAAGAGAGAGAGAATCTATTAACCAAATCCAGAAATACTGAAATTTTATTTCATTTCTATTCTCTCTCAACACTGAATATCAAAAGAACTTTCCGGTCAGTGGGGCACTTTTCCCCTTTGATGTGACATGTTCAGTAAAGTCACCGGCATGGGTTTCCTGAGCGGTTAGTCACCACAGCTTTTAGAGCCTGCCACACTTCTTTGCAGGTTCAGTTTGATCAAAGATACACAGGAGCACACAGTGTCTTCAGATTACACTTTTATATTCATTCTTTGGAAGCTCAGGGCGTCTGAACTAAGCAGCTCCTCTCAGGCCATGAAACACCAAGCCGATTACTGTTTTCTTTTGACACCTAGTGTTTTATGTGACATTTCACACAATGGCAGATAGGTCTCTTTTGGGGAAATACTCCATGTCTCCAGAAAACTCTGCCAGGGTTATTTTCCTGATTTATTCTAAAAGGTCACAGCTAAAGAACAGGCTTTCAGCATTTATCCATTGTTCAAAAGCATACATTATATTGTTTATCATCAATATATGACATACTAGAACTGACACTGAAGAAAGATAATGGAGACACAGCTCTTCGGCCTTGAGAAACTCATAGGTTTGACCCCCCAAAAAAAGTCAACCCTAGTTTTTCCCTCTTCAGAATTCCCACATTAGAAATCAATATTCTATATTGGCTCCAGGCTAAAGAAATAAAATAGAATCACAAGTTACCCCATCTGCTTCCAGGGACTGAGCTTTGGAACTTCAAATGAAGCTACTATGTAAAGCAGGGCCTGCTCTTGTTAACTCCTGGAGTCAAACTTGAATGTCAAAGTGCAGATTTGAAGCCGTCATGAGCTCACATGGTCCCACCCATTTTGGAAACAGCATGTGCTTTGCAGTTACATTCTCTGAGTCCAGCAATTACAAAAGCAAAACCCAAATCAGATGCTGTGATTTCCCCCAACAACAGCTCCTTTTCGGAGCCTGTAATCATCGTTTGGACTTTCCCATGTCTGTCTGCAGGAGCGAGCCCCCTCTGCCTGTCTTCCCCCATTGGCAGCTGGTGCTGTGAACGTTTGCTTGAAACATTCTTTCCCGGGCATACATGTCTGTCCCCTCGCTCTGGGCGATCAGTGCACAGCCTTGAATTATGTATATGTTGGTGTGATTTTCACATTGGGAATGGCAATGCTGTGGAGGGGGAGGCTCTGAGAGGGACTGAGGGTGAGGCTGAATTCCATCACCCACATGCCACACAGAGGTATCCCTTCCCCTTGATGAGTTTTGACTGATGATGCCTCTCTGTGTTCATCTCAGGGACGATTTGGAGCTCACGTTACAATATGACTTCTGGGGACTTTGAAGTCCCAGCTGCAGTGGTAACAGCACTGTAGCGATTAGGGGGCCAGCCGTCTCCGGGAAGGGGGTGGCTGCACAGTGGAATACAAAATGCAATTAAAAAGGAGCACCTGGGATAAAACCGAAGCAAGGAATGTGGCTTTGGCTCCAAGCAGAAGTGGGCTCATTTAATCACACAAGAATGTTCATCTCAACCAAGTGCTTGATTCAGAAAAACCCAAAACTTTGAAAACAAAAAACGAAATGAAACAGTAACAAAAAAACCCTCTGACCTGCCAGCACAGCAAAGGGATGCAGAAACTCTTAACACCTTCAGGGCTGCCTGAGAGGAAGATGAAGTCCTCAGAGGCTCAACTCAGGGGGCTGGTGAGATCCTTTTTCTTTTTCTGCCATCCGGGTACCTTCATATTTCCCCAGATGTGCACAGATTTTCACTTTTCTTATAACTTGTGTTCATTCTGCCCCTCCCCAGCCAGAGCCAATTTCCCAGAGGCAAGGCCTGCTTTTGTGTGTGTGTGTGGGGCAGGGGGGGGGTTTCCAGTTTTAGCCCCTTACTTCCATTAAAATTTATCTATCCTCTTTCCCAGCACATTAGACCAGTGGTTCTCAAACCAGAGCTGCCTCTAAACCGGCTAGAGGGTTTGGTAAAACACAGAGGAGTAGGCCTCATCCCCAGACTTTCAGATTTACCAGGTCCAGAGTAGGACAGATAACTTGCATTTCTAATAGATTGCTGGGTGATCCTCATGCTTCTAGTCCAAGGACCATACTTTGAGAACCACTGGCTTAGACCCTGAGCTAAGTAAGATGGGTTGTCATATTGTAGGAAAATGTTCCTAGACTTGAAGTCACGAAGACCAAGTTTGAGCTTCCTCCAACAAGACCACCTCCTAGGTATAGTAACTTGAGCAAATCCCTGGAGCCCAGAGGTTCTCAATCTCACATTAGAATCACCCGGTGACCTTTTATAATGTTGATGGAAGACCCCACCCAAGATGGACTTAATCAGAATCTCAGGGCATGGCTCCGGTGCATCAGTGGGTTGCAAAATCTCCACAGGTGATTCTTCTGAGCCTCAGTTTTGTCTTCTAAATAATAGGTATAATTTTTCCCACACAGAACCATTGAGACAAACACAAATAAATATTAAAATCCCTTCATAAATGACACAGTGCTATTCAAATGTTAAGTGTCATTTTCTGTTACAGAAAACATATTTAAATTCTGACAGAGACCATAAACATCTCAGTTAATATCTCAGTTAATATCTAAATCAGGACAGATATTTCTGGCACAAGTTAAGCTGTTGGAGAAACTTGAAGGATGGAAAATCATTTTAACAAATCCGTCTTATTCCACTGACACACGCATCTCTCCTTGATTCTGTATTTAAAGCATTTCTCTAATTTTACATATAGTCTAAGAAAGTTAAATTACTCTTGGTGACTATCCAATGGTTTGGTGACCCCAATTTACTCTAAGCCAGGAGCCAGCAAACTTTTTCTGTCAAGGACCTGATAGTAAATATTTTGGGCTTTGTAGGCCAGATGGTCTCTGTTGCAATTATTTAACTCCACCATTGTATCACAAAAACAGCCATAGACTAAAACAAACAAACATAAAAAGCAGCCATAGACAATATGTAAACGGCTGCACATGGCTCTGTGCCAATCAACTTTATCCGCAAAAACAGGTGGCAGGCTGCATTTGGCCACGTGCTATAGTTGGCCAACCACTCCTCTAAGTTTCAAAGAAAGACACAAAAATGTTCAAGTTGACTAAAAAAAGCAACTAGGAATCTTTCTAATGAGATGTACCCAGCAAAGAGCGATTTCATCGACATGCTTGCGTGCATGGTCTGAGTGTGGGAGGCAACTGAGAAGGACGACAGGGTGGTCACACAGACGTTGAAAGTAAGCCAATCGCTTTGAAATTACCAATTGGTGTGAGACTTATGTCCAGGTAAGATGACTGCATTCTTCCTGGGCTCACCATTAGGTTCTCAGAAAGAAGGAAATGCACCCTCTCCCCCTAAATTGCTGTTTTCTGCTTAAGGGCTGAGGGAACTCTTCCGCAGCCATGGGGACTCGTCGAAGCAGGACAGGAGTCCCCATCAGTCTTTGCCTTACACTAGCGATTTTCATCCAGCGTTAGGAAAAAACCACCAAAATGACACCAAAGGGTGATCCCTTTTCCCATGCTTTGTAAATCATAGTGCTCCCTTCTATACAATTAGGGGAGGGGATGGGGGAGATTTGCATACCTCCCCCCACCCAGGACACTTGGCAATGTCTGAAGACATTTTTGGAGTCATAACTAGGTGAGGGGTGCTATGGCATCTAGTGGGTAGAGGCCAGGAATGCTGCTCACCATTGTATAGTGCACAGGACAGCCCCAAATGTCACTAGTGCTGAGGCTGAGAATCTCTGAGATGGGGCATCACGTAGGAGGATAGCTGTAACTGGGAAAGTCTGGGGACTGAGAAATAGGGCTTAGAGCTCTTATGCCAAGCTTCTCCCTACCTTGTTTCTCTGGACAGGCTCCTTCAGTGGCCCAATCACTGCAGTCATCACTCCTTTTTGCTTTGGAAGTAAGATAATCTTAGAGAAAGTTGGGTCTTAGCGCTAGAAGTAAACTCAGATCACCTGGTCACGTAAGGCAGCACGTCTCAAATTGTACTCTGCACACAAATCACCTGGGGTTAATTCTGCCTGACTCAGCAGACCTGGATGGGGCTTGCAATTCTGCATTGCTAAGTGGCACTTGCTCCAGTAATACAGGCACAGGTAGTCCCTAGATCACACTCTGATTAGCAAGTCACTGCTTTCAGATGATGTGGCTGCAGTGCGTTAAAGTTAAGTCGGTTCTCCCAGTCACTCAACTAGAAATTCTCAAAAGAAACTTTAAAAAGACTTCATGGACCCTCACGCTCTAGCTACCAACTTAGTTAACCACAGATCCACCCTTCCTCTGGCACCTGGCAGCATCCTGCAGACACTGTACCCTGGAGGCACTTTGGGAAATCATCTCCACTGAATGCAGTCCTGCTCTTTCTCCCCAGCATTTTTTTTTTTTTTTTTCTGAGACAGAGTCTCTCTCTGTTGCCCAGGCTGGAGTGCAGTGGTGCAATCATAGCTCACTGCAGCCTCAAACTCCTGGGCTCAAGCGATCCTTTCACCTCAGCCTCTCAAGTAGCTAGGACTACCAGTGCTCACCACCACACCTGGCTAATTTTTTAAAATTTTTTTGTAGAGATGGGGGTCTGTGTTGCCCAGGCTGGTCTTGAACTCCTAGCCTCAAGCAATCCTCAACCACCACAGCCTACCAAAGCACTGAGATTACAGGCATGAGCCACCACACCTGGCCTCTCCCTAGCTCTTTAATAACCAGTGGAGACTCCTGCCCCATGGAGCAACTTGGCTTGGCCACTCCCTGGAGAAAGTTCCTTGCTGATCATATAAACCACTCAGCAGCCATTCCTAGAAATGTCTTTCTGGGGAGAGGCTGAAGTTTGAGAAATGTCAGAAAAGGAAGCCTGTTCATCAAAAGGGAGCTAGCCCGCCCCAATTTCCGCTTGGGTTCGTATCGGCTGGAAACAGGTGGAAGCCCTGAGAGAGTGAGTGTGTGTGAAATGAACATGGAGTCCTGCAGAAGGAAGGAATGTTCTACCAGCGAGCATCCCCTGGATCCAACCTGTTAGGAGCCTGTGGAACGAGAATTTATGGATGTGTTTTCAATTTCTCTGAGAGAATCTGTTTGGATTGAGGACGGCTGTTTCATCTTTGAAATATGTGTTCCATAACAAGCGCTGGAATCACACATCAATTGCTCCCTTCGTTCTGTGAGTCAAGCCCTGACTAAAGGGGTTTGGAAATCCCCACAAGGTGCTCTCTGCTTATTGCTCATTCAGAAAGAAAAAACATGTCTTTAATGAAATGCAATGTTGAGGAACAGCCAGAAATAGATGCTCCCTATCTGCCTTCACATATGGTAGCTTCTTTCTGGCCAATTGACCACCAATGAACTGGGGAAGAGCTTTAACAATGGGCAGTCCAGGCACCCCGTGCTCAGCCGAAGCACGCTGGTCCTGATGGAAATTGATGGAGATGGACGTTTCTAGTCCTTTCTCAACCCATGAAAGCCCAGGAAACCCATGCATGACCCAGACTTTTATTTGCAAGGCCATCCTGGTTAGCTCTAGCTAAGCCTCCAGAATTAAAACTGATGGGCTGTCACTTTTCAGACAAATTCTATTTGTTCATTCTCCCCCTCTGGCTTTTAACAACATCATGGTGACAGGAAATGTCCAAGGCCCACAAAACGCTGTTCTTTCATGAGTTTTACTAACAGACTCATTTCTACATTAACACCATGCTGGAGAGATTTTTCTTTGTCTGGAAGTGCAGAGGGTATTGAGTTTTAGGTGGCCTGAAAATAAGCAAGCTATACACTTTCTTGTGTTCCATGAATTCTTGCTCCAAATTTCAAAGTAATCAATACATAGTTCAGTATCCATGCATACTGATGCTTTTCTGCTCTTCAAGCCAATATAAAGGTACAGAGAAATGGAATTTTCTACCAAGTAGCTTCCTTTCTGTAATTTCCCATTAATTTGGAGACAGGTTTCTTTTTTTTTTTTTCTCTAAATATATCCCTTAAGAGATCCGAGTTGTTGCTTTGTTTTGTTTTGTTTTTTGGAAAAAAGACTGCAGGGACTGGGAAAAAAGCATTTGGCTAGTCTGATCTGTGTTTACTTTCGTGGCCTTATAATTAAACTAAAGTGTTATATGTCCTTTAACAACACACAATTAATTGCAGTATTTCCCACTAAAGCTACTGAGCTTTAGATGATAATGTCTACCATTTGCCTGGTCATATTCCATGCCAAGTACTGTACAGCAATTACCTCATTTCTCACAGCCATGCTGCTGTGGCAAGAGCAGTAGCTCACTCTACAGAGATGGGGAAACCCAGGCTCAGAGAAGTTCAGTCCCTTTGACAATGGCACGAGGAGCCAGGACTCAATGGAGCCGGAACTCAAGTGCAGTCCTATCGGCCTGTGACATTGGTGTGACTCTCTGAAAACTCAATATTGAAATTCTGTTGGAAGAATATTCTGGCTGGGTGTGGTGACTCATGCCTGTAATCCCAGCCCTTTGGGAGGCCGAGGCGGGCAAATCACTTGAGGTCAGAAATTCGAGACCAGCCTGGCCAACATGGTGAAACCCTGTCTGTACCAAAAATATGGAAAATTAGCCAGGCGTGATGGTGTGCAACTGTAATCCTAGTTACTAAGGAGGATGAGACAGGAGAATCGCTTGAACCCAGGAGGCAGAGACTGCAGTAAGCCAAGATCATGCCACCGCACTCCAGCCTGGGCAACAGGGCAAGACTCCATCTCAAAAAAAAAAAAAAAAAAGATTATTCTGTTTGCTTTTAGGGTATCATGAGACCACAAAAGTTTCCAGGCATGGCTTTAAATGCCACCGATATGCCAATGGCTTGATTTATATCTCAAACCTTAATGATTCCCCTGAGCTCCAAACTTGAATGTCTAAGAGACAACTCTCATGTAGCATTTCCAAGAGGGAGCTCCTCACCTAGTCTAGCCCATCTCAGTAAATAGCAACTTGGTTGTACCATTTTACATCCAGTGCATCAGCAAATCCGTTGGCTCTACCTTGGAAATACAGTTTGCCCTCTGTATCCATGGATTCTGCATCTGTGGATTCAACTGTAGATTTGAAAATATTCAGGAAAAAAAATGGATGGTTGCATCTGTACTGAACATGTACAGACTTTTTTCTTGTCACTATTCCATAAACAATGCAGTGTAACAACTATTTACATAGCATTACATTGAACTAGGTATTCTAAGTAATCTAGAGAATGTTTAAAGCAGACAGGAGGATGTGCGTGGGCCATATGCAAATAATACAACATTTTATATAAGGGGCTTAAGCGTCATGGATTTTGGAATCTATGGGGGGGTCCTGAAAGCAATCCCCCACAGATACTGAGGGGCAACTGTATAACTGGAATTCAAGAATTTTTCTGGGGCAAGCCCCCATCATCACTCACCTATTTGCAATAGACCTTTTTTTTTTTTTTTAATGGAGTCTCGCTCTGTTGCCCAGGCTGGAGCACAGTGGCACGATCTCAGCTCACTGTAACCTCTGCCTCCCAGGTTCAAGCGATTCTTCTGCCTCAGCCTCCCAAGTAGCTGGGATTACAGGCGCCTGCCACCACACCTGGCTTGTTTTTGTATTTTTTAGTACAGACAGGGTTTCACCATGTTGGCCAGGCTGGTCTCAAACTCCTGACCTCAAGTGATCTGCCTGCTTTGGCCTCCCAAAGTGCTGGGATTACAGGCATGAGCCACCGCACCTGGCGTATCTGCAATAGACTCCTAACCGGAGCCCTGGCTTCCAGTCTTGCTGTCCAACAGCCAGAATGGTTTGTGGACAACACAAGTCAAATCATGTCACTCCTCTGAATTCCAGGGCTTTACCTGGTCCTTCAAGACCCTGAAGCATCTGCTGTGTCTACCCTCCTCCCAAAGGGAAAACAAACCCAACTTCAAATACCTGCACTCCCATCCCAAGGCTGCAGCCATCCACCCCTGGTGGGCCCCCAGCAGGCTAGGCCCATTTCCACCTCAGGACATTTGTACTTGCTGTCCCCTCTGCTGAGGATACCCTTTCCCCAGCTGTACCCCCAGCTGGTCCCCTCCCCTAACCAGCGGGGACTCCTCTAACCACCCATATTAAATAGCACCTCTTCTAGGTCAAGGATCTGTGGGCATCCTTTGTTCCTTTCTTTTCTTTCTTTCAAATTTTCTGTAAAGTAGAAAGTTTTCACAAAAAAAAAAAAAAAAAAAAAAAACTTGTGGGAAAAGACATAATTCAACCCTTGTGGTTCCCAAAGTAACAAACAGAAAATTTGCTCCTGAAAGAAAGGATGAAAGAATGAATGAATGTTAGACCATTACCCAAGCTGTACTCCCCAGCCTTCACACAGGGCAAACACAGATGGCCTGAGGAAGTGTTCCTACCCAATCCTTGGAAACTGATAGCCTCAGTCTGAATTTTCATTTGGTCACCGCCCACCCAGCCAAGAACAAGGAATTTTAAAGCTGACTGAATGGACTTCACAATCTGTGTGCCCGTCTTAAGATGGGTCTTTAACTTTACTGGATAGTTCTACCAAGTCATGGGGACCAGGTTTCCAGAGGTTCTACTGCGTAGAAACACACTGTGAAATCAGTATCTCTTCCATTTACATGTTTGTTGCAGACTCTGTGCTTGTTTTATTTTTAAAAATAGAGTTCAAACATTTAATATTTAATAAGATGTCAACGTTTACACAGAGTGTTACAATAAAAAAAAGCCAACACGTTGCTACGTGGTCGTTCCAACACCAAATGTGAATATATCTCATCAAAGTCGCACGTAGGCTCATTCCCAGCACCTCTAGGATAGCAAATAAATAGTTATTACCGCGCCGGTGAAAATAGGGTCTGCTTAATGTTTCCCAAGTCAGATATACAGGCTCTCTCCTCATGTAAATCATTTCAAAGGCTAGAAGCTTAGTCTGATAGAACACTGCCCGTACAAAATTAAAATGAAAGCATAATATTACAATTATGTGGTAATTCAATAGTTCTCCTTGGGTTTCTCATCTTTTCCAGCTCAGCATCTAATAATGAATACTAAGTAGAATTTGCACATGTTGGTAATTTAAAGTAATCAGTTCTCAGTTCTCACCTAAGTGAAACAAACTGCTCTAAAATTTTCCATTTCTGTGATTTATTAGGCTCAAAATCTATCAATTTACACATCTCCTTTGTAAGGTCTTTGGGAAGGACTGAATAAAGAACTGAGATTACCTGGTTCAAAGTAACAGTAAGCACTGAATATTGAATGACTTCGACTTCTAGCACATTCTGCCTTTCCCTAAAAGCCACATAAGCATCTGCAATCCCAGGGGATGCACTAAAAACCACTTAGAAGAAACACACATGTCACTTCCAGGGTGCCCTTATTTGGTGCTTTTGTACAACACATTTCCTCAGTGAGAGCAAGAAACATGTGATGTGTCATGAAAGAGCTCCTTTCCCATGATGTGTTGATGGTTTTTTATGTTAAAACCCGATTCGGAAGGAATCCAGAAAGTTCTACAAATGTCTAAAGCCTTTGGTTCTGGAAGAGGAAAAAAAAAAAAAAAACTTATTCTGAAAGATGCTTATTTCACCTCCACGTCCCCATGCTGTTTATCAGATCACCAGATAAAGTGGATGGAAGTTCTGCATTTGGAGAGAGCAAATACCGTTGGGATTCCTACCCAACTATGTTTACAAGAAAGAGAGACACAGCATGGCAGCATGTTCCCCATGGGGTTTGTCTGAGCCTCCAGGCCCCTGGGTGAGTGGGCCACATGGCTGAGTTAGGACTCCACAGAAGGAAGGCAGTTTGCTGTGGTAGTCCCCACCGCAGACTTCATCCTTGACCTTAGTCCACCTGTCCAACTCTGGCCTTCTATTGAGGAGAGGCTGAACCCCACGATAAATCAGAGGTTCAACTTATGAAAAAAAGTAAGATTGGGTTGTTTCAGTCAAGTAACTCTTCCAACTGTTTGCCATGAATTTGCAGATATCTCTACTCTAAGCACCGGGGAGGACACAAATCCCAAGGTCCCCCTCGGTGACCTTGGCCCGGAAGCATATTTTCCCCTCATTCCCCCCCATGGCTTCAGCCAGATTAGAAAGAAATGCTGTGGTTTCACTGACCTTTGGCTATCTTTTCACTGTTTCATGTTCCCTTTTGAAGCCGCTTGTTTCAGCTAAAAGGACCTCCTGGATTCTATAAAGCCAGCCTATGACTAATACTCTTTCCCAGCACACACTGGCTCTGAGGAGACCATAGGGGAATAAGAGGGGAACTACATGAAGCGGTCATTAAGACTTTTTAGGATTTAAAGCCCAGGAGAATCCAATTTCACTTGTAAACGTTCCGTAGAAACCACAACACCAACACTAACATTAAGACCTGTTACTCAAGGCTTACGTGCTATAAATACGACAATGAATTTTATTCTTTTATAGGACCAAGGATTAAATTCTCTACTATTGACTGGATATTGTCACACTGAGGTGGCTACTTGATGTTATTTTGGAAGGAAGAGGTCAATGAATTACACAAACAAATTTTCTTATTGTGTCAGCATGGTCTGACTTAAAATTTCTTAACCCAGAGAAAATATACATTTTGCATATTAATTAGAAGTTTCATAGAAACCCATTTGTAGCTAGGTTTTTGTCCAACATGAAAATTCTTATTAGAGCTAAGAAATTATGGATTTGGGCTGGGAATTCTAGGTCAAATCTGAGAGAAGGGGTGGGGAACAGGAAGGTTAGAAGAACATTCACAGGGGTTTAGCAAGAATGAAAACCGGAAGGGCAATGACAAGGACACGATGATGGCGTCCAATACAGCAAACTTCCCCTCCTGAAGACCAACACTCTTCCTTAATAAGATAATATGAATTTCGTTCAGAGAGTAATGTGCCTAGCTCAATATTTTCCTTCCCACACTAGTGTGCGGCTAGGGGGAGCCACGTGACAGACTTCCAGTCAATGGATACAAGCTGAGCGTCTCTGATAGACATTGTACCTAGTTGCTTGCCTCTCCCTTCCTCTTCCCACTTAGAAAGCAGACATGATACCTGACAGTTCAGGAACCATCTTGCAACTCTGAGGCAATAAGCCAGAGGACAAAAGGTAAAAATGGTGAAAAAGAAATAGCAACGGGATGGGGATCCCAATGATGTTATGGAGACAGTCCTGGAGTACCCTGGAGTCTCAGGGTTTTTATCCAGCCCTTCAGTGTTTGCTGGGTTTTCTGTTATTTGCAGCCAAATGCACACCTAAGTGATGCAGCACTATCCAGTGACAATGAGATTGAAAAGGATGAGGGGCACTTAGTGAAAAGGAAGGGACAAAGACTAAAGAGAAAGGGCAAGTGGGATAATCTTACTTACACAGATCATATGGTGGACCTAATACATAGCTTAATTCCTTCCCGCAGAAAAGACCGAAATCCTGACTAAAAGAGTAAATGTGTCGTTAAGTTCAAATACAAAGATGCCCAGTGCCCAAATTGGCTATATAAAATTTAATGCTGTCCTCCTGCGCTGTGATTGCTAGTATGAAGTGCATGCTTATACATTAAAACTGGACGTTTTGCATCCTACAGAGAAGATAATGGAACAGATTTAGAATCAATTTAGTATTTCTCTTGCAATCCATTTGGAGGGATTCCAACTGAGAACGCGTATGCCTCATCCTCTCCACAGCCATATCTGATAAGACCTGAGAGGAAAAATAAGTAGTAACATTGGGTAGCCTGTTTGGACTCTTGCATATGCTACTTGAAAATGAAAGCACGCTTATGGCAGGCTGGGGGCATACCGGCTATGGCCCATGGAAGTGCTGAGCTGATCAATATTGAATGCATGGGCAAAAGCAATAAATAAATGAAGCAAATGCAATGGGGATGCAAATCAATGATCGGGTGAGTATACCCTCAAAATAAGGATGTGTCCCTTTGTATGGGAGGAGACACACCACAGTACTATATGCTCCAATAGTTCATCGTGCAGTCCCAGGATGCCAGTCTTGCATAGAGAAATGATTTCTTCACACTCATCATGGCAGGTGCCCCTGATGTTGGTTCAGAAACTGATGGATAAGCCAGATAACAGGCTGAGAACAGGAGCAAGAAACAGGACGGTCGTGAGCGGACCCACTGGCATACTTGCAGCTTTCACTATGTTCAAATTTAATTTCTTTTTCTTTTTCAACAAAGTAAGTGCAAATGTCTTTAGTATGATTCAGTAACATAGCAGCAAAACTTCAAGAACCAATAAATAAGGACGCTGACATGCCAATACCCCTTCGTCTTTTGGACTCAACACTTCACGTGTGTTCATAAGTTACAAACATCAGCCTTGAGCAGAAGGAGTAAAAGTTTCTTGAATCAGCATTCATGCTCCACATACTTGTACAGATCACATCATTTACATCATTTACCCACCCACATGCCCCCACAGCAGTAACAAACTCATTAGGAAACACAGCTTGAAACTCATACGGGGTTAAAGCTATTCAATGCCTACTCATTGATGTTTTTGTTTTTGTTTTTAAAGGTTTCATCCTTCTTCCCCGCCCTTCCCACAAAGCTTTTGTTTCTGCTGTCCCCAATGCATGATCTTTCATCGGGATAATAACATATCATTTATTTCTTTTTAAACGACACAGTCAGTGTTTTTCTGAAAATAATTGCCACCTTGTTGCTAATTAAACATGATGGATTCGGGGTCCTGGTTTGCCATCTGGGCCATATGTCTCAGAACATCCTTTTTTGTGATGATGCCAAGAAGTCTCCTGGAGAAGAAACAAAATAGAGAAAAGAGGTCAGCCTTGAAACGACGACTCATCCCTCTCCCTAAACCCCAGTGCCTTTTCCATGTGGACACAGAGACAGACAACATTTCCCAGCCTCCCTTGTCGTTAGGCAGAGCCAATGGAGGGAGCACTGGCCAATGCCTGTGGGTGGAAGTGACAGATGCCGCTCCCAGGTCTCCTGTGCATCTCCCCCCACTCTCTCTTCTCATCTGGCAGCCAGAGGCACAGGAGCCAGTGAAGGGCTCTGAGGATTGACTTAGGAGCCACCAGATTCAAAGACCTAGGTCCAGAGCCCACCTGCAATCCACACCGGATGCAACATGTGAGAAAATTAAACCTTTATTGCATTAGGCCACAGAGACTGCAAGCTTGTTTATTACGGCAGTAAACCTATGATGACTACTATATCCTCTTAAATTTCAAGACTATAATCAATTTTAAAAGGGTTTATGAAAGGCACTGTCAAAACTTGACCACACCACAGGAATTCCAAGTATAAGGTATTTTAAGTATAAGAAATTTTAAGTACAAGATAAAAAGTGATTCTATCTGTAGTTCTATCTTACTGGGAGGATAAAGTTTGACATTTATCTCTGACTATATATGTAAATTGCCTCCTCTTCCAAAATTCCATTGCTTTCAACTTATAAAAAGAATGCCACTTCCCAGAGTCTATTGTGTGGGAACACCAAGACTGTATATCACACAGTGCCAAGGAGCACTGCTCACAAACACTGCAGTAGAAATTGTGCCCTCTGGATTATACAGTGCACATTTGCACAACCATTCATAGCAAGCCTTGTTTCATTATTTTACTAAATGACCACCTGCAGGAACACATCACGCCCCTTGGGTAAAATGAAAGGTCTGAGAGAAGGACAAGTGAACAACTTCTTTGGAAAAAAAGAAGCTCCATTCCCACATAAGTTCGCAAAACACTACTCACTCTATCTCCACTGTACCCCCCAAAAAAGGGGTATGCAGAAGCAAACTCTGGTAGTCTCGCATTAAAATACTCTATAGCTATTAAAATAATGGGTTTCTACTCTGTGTATGATAATACACAAAAGAAATCAGAAAACCTAATTGTAATATACTGTCATTTAATTAAGGCAAAATTAGTCAAATTTATCTCTTAGTGAATATGAAGAGGGGATGTAAGTATTCTAAGCAGTATTCAAATCAGTTACACCTGGTGAAATAGACACTGATTAGTCAAACTGTCAGGCCAGGATTCTGACTTTTTTTGGCTCTGACAACACCGGACCTTAAACAGTCTTGGGAAAGGTATCCGTTTCTTGTGTTGGTTTCCCTATCTATCACACTGAGGGAGACAGCAAATAAGACCCCTTCCCCTCCATCTCATGGCAACATCTTTAGGAGAGAGGAAAATAGTGAAAGAGCATGCTAAGCAAACAGAATAATGACAATATGAATTACAAAAGCATTAAAAGAATATATCATGACCCTACAGTGATTGTTTTTCTTAAATGGGGAGGAATACTTGATAAACGTAGGAAGCAGGACAGAATTTGATAATTAATACTTTGCAACCCCCAATGTAATAATTAGCTTAGGCAATAATTATCAATGGATACCAAAATCATTGGGTGAATGGTTGCTGGAAAACAGAAAATTCACATGGTCTCAAAGTACTTTCCTACAGATTATGAACAAAGAGAAAAATGTCACTTTACAATGAAGGGTTCTGGCCATCACCACCTCATCCGAGCAATGGAGCTTATCATCAACAAAGTCAGAAAAGCAGACTCTATAATGTTACCTATGTTGGAATGCTGCCAAAAACGACTTACGCCAAATTGAATCATGAGGAAGTAATCAGACCCAGAATGTGAGACTACTGGTCTGGACTCTTCAAAGGAAATCTTTGCAAGTAACAAACCTGCACATGTATCTCCTGTATCTAAAATAAAATTTGGAATTATTTTTAAAAATCTCTGTCATTAAAAAAAAACAACAAGGCAGGAAACTGTTCTAGACAAGAGACTAAGAAGGCAAAAGAATGCAATGCACAAACCTTGATGGAATTCTGAGTTGACATTTGAATGAATATCAACTGGATATTGGATGCTATATTGAGTTACTGTTAATTTTATATCATCATGGTTTGGTAGTTATGTAAAGAAAATGTCTTAGAAGACGTCTGCTTCATTCATAATTGCCAAAACCTGGAAGCAACCAACATTTTCTTTAGTAGGTGACTGGATAAACTGAACCATGGCATATCCAGACAATGGATATTCTTCAGCAATAAAAACAAAAGTGCTATCAAGTCATGAAAAGATGTGGAGGAAAATCAAAATGTGTATTGCTGAGTGAAAGAAGCCAGTCTGAAAAGGCTACATACTGAATGATTCCAACTACATAATATGCAACATTCTGGAAAAGGCAAAACTATGGAGACAGTAAAAAGATCAGTGGTTGTCAGGGTTTGGTGGGTGGAAAAGAGGGATAAATAAGCAGAGCACAGGGGATTTTTAGGGCAGTGAAACTACTCTGATATTATATATTTGTCAAAATCCACAGAAATATATGACACAGAGTACACTCTAAAGTAAACTATGGATGTTAGTTAATAATAAAGTATTGATATTGGTTCATCAATTACAACAAATACAACAGTAATGCAAGATATTGACAATAGGGGAAACTGAGGGGGGAGAAGGGGATATAGGGGAACTGCACATTTTGCTCAATTGTTCTGTAAACCTAAATGTTGTTATAATCCTGAAACAAGACCTACCTAAAGGAAACAAATGTTAGCACTCTTCTTTGCAGTGAGATGCTGAGTTCTCCTGGGAAAACCCATCTGTGAGTATGAACACAGTTGATAGATTCAAGGCCCAACAAGGGCTCTGGTCTCCTCACACAGGAAGGTTGCTGGGTCCAGCTGGCAGAGCCTGAACATTTCTTTCCATCCTCATTTGTCTTAGTTGCTTCGGGCTCAACTGTCACAATGAGGACCCATTGCAATCAATCAACCAGAGATACACATTTTCTCAAGGGCACTGTTACCCAACACTTCGCCAAATCACCCTGCTTCTACGGTTGCAAAAGCTTTAGTGGGCTCCGGTCTCATTAGAGTTGCCCTTTTGCTTTGGCAGCCATGTACTGCTGCTGAGAAGAGCAGTCCAGGCCTCCAGACTTGAGGCATGTCAGAGCCTTAGAGGCCCACATAAGAAATAAAGGTTTCCCAATCAACAAAGTGAAGAGACAACCCACAGAATGGGAGAAAACACTAGCAAACTACCCATCTGACAAGGGATTAATAAGCAGAATATATAAGGAGCTCAAACAACTCTATAGGGAAAAATCTAATAATCTGATCAAAAAAACGGGCAAAATATTTGGATAGACATTTCTCAAAAGAAGACATACAAATAGCAAACAGGCATATGAAAAGAGTACAGTTGGATAGTTTGTAACACAAAGGGTAAATGCTTGAGGGGATGGATACCCCATTCTCTATGATGTGATTATTATGCATTGCATGCCAGTATCAAAACATCTCATGTGTTCCATACCCAAAGGAATATAAATCATGCTGCTATAAAGACACATGCACACGTATGTTTATTGCTGCACTATTCACAATAGCAAAGACTTGGAACCAACCCAAATGTCCAACAATGATAGACTGGATTAAGAAAATGTGGCACATATAGACTATGGAATACTATGCAGCCATAAAAAAGGATGAGTTCATGTCCTTTGTAGGGACATGGATGAAGCTGGAAACCATCATTCTGAGCAAACTATCACAAGGACAAAAAAACCAAACACCACATGTTCTCACTCATAGGTGGGAATTGAACAATGAGAACACATGGACACAGGAAGGGGAACATCACACACCGGGGCCTGTTGTGGGGTGGGGGGACGGGGGAGGGATAGCATTAGGAGATATACCTAATGTAAACGATGAGTTAATGGGTGCAGCACACCAACACGGCACATGTATACATATGTAACAAACCTGCACGTTGTGCACATGTACCCTAGAACTTAAAGTATAATAAAAATATATATATATATTTTTAAAAATCTCGTGTGTTCCATAAATATACACATCTACTATGTACCCATAAAAATTTAAATAAATGTTTTTAAACAAGGTTTCTTCCCAGAGTCAGGTAAATTTTGTTCTAGCTCTGATAATTCTAATTAATTTCAAGAAAGCAGTGATAGCTAGGAAAGGCGGCTTTGTTACTGGGAAGGGCATCTATTTACAGGCAGATAGGAATTCCCAGTGAGGCCCCCTCCCATGCGGTAGCAGCAAAATGCAAGCTGGGCCCATAGGACTCCTTCCACCCATCCAGCCCTCCACCTGGGAAGGCTTTACACAGGGTTTCTCCACCTTGGCACTAGTGACATTTAGGTTGGCTAATTATTTGTTGCAGATAGGCCATTCTGTGCACTGTGGAACATACAGCAGCATCCTGGGCCTCTACCCACTAGATGCACCAGCATCCCCATCCCCCGTCATGGCAACCAAAATGTCTCCAGACAATGCCAAATGTCTCCTGTGGAGGGGGGACAAGATAGCCCCTGGTTGAGAACCACCATCCAGATTAAAAAGTACTAAAATAGTTCTACACCAGTTGGTTTATAGCCACTGAGCTAGACACCCTGGGATGTCCCCTGCCAACCTCATACCTTATAGAACTGCAGTGAACTCCCCACAATTCATAACAAATGAGTTCATTATATGGCACCAGCTCTTAAATACTTTCACTATTACTCCCAGCCAGGAGCTTTCAGACACAAATAGACCTCTGTGGGTGAATCTATAATACACCGTCAGCATGGGACACAGGAATCCCGTTACCTGGCCCCATATCCTCAGTATTTTACTGAACAGGTATCCCAAAATGCAGCCATTCCAGGAATCTGGATACTTAAGGATGCTGCCACATATCTTCCCATCACGCCCAGGTCTACTCCCCACTGTCGTTGGTCCCAGAGGGTGCTGTACGGAGGGGATTGATGTCCTCAAGGGTCAGGGTCGGCTGGCAGGGTTCTCCATCAGAGGTCCTCCCGGTACCTGGCAGCTGATTGTGCCTCAGGAGATAGGAGACCTGGAAGAATCCAGATGGGACTGGCTCTGCAACCAATTCCCTTTAACCTTGAACAGTGTTTTGCTTCTTAGAGTCTCACCTCCTCATTTGAAAACTAAAGGGAATGGGGGAGGGGGGAGGAGGGGATGGAGGATGGTTAATGGGTACAAAAAATAGTTTAAAAGAATGAATACGATCTAGTATTTGATAGTGGAACAGGGTGACTACAATCAATAATTTAACTGTACATTTAAAAATAACTAAAAGAATTGGAATGTTTGTAACCCAAAGGATAAACGCTTGAGGTGATGGGAGACCCCATTTACCCTGATATGATTATTATGCATTACATGCCTGTATCAAAATATACCATATACCCATACATATATACTCCTATGTACCCACAAAAATTAAAAATAATTAAAAAAAAGAAAAAAAGGGAAACCAAACGTCCATCAACTAATGAATTGATCAGCAAAATGTGGTCTATCCACACAATGCAAGATGATTCAGCCCTAACAAGGAAAGAAGTACAGACACATCTTCAGTGTGGATGAACCTTGAAAACATGATGCTCAGTGAAAGAAGCCAAATACAAAAGGCCACATAGTGCATGACTGTATTGACATGAAATGTCCAGAATAGGCAAGTCCACAGAGACAGAAAATACAGTAGTGGTTGCCAAGGACTGTGGTATAGGAGGTAACGGCTAAGGGGTGTGGGGTTTCTTTTTGGGGTGATGAAAATTATCTAAAATTGTGGTGATTAATGCACAACCCATTTTCTACTAAAAACCACTGAATCATGCATTTTAAATGGGTGAATTGTACAATATATTAAATAGGAATGGTGAGAGAGGGCATCTTTGTTTTGTGCTGGTTTTCAAGAGGAATGCTTCCAGGTTTTGCCCACTCAGTATGATATTGGCTGTGGGTTTGTCATAAATGGCTCTTATTATTTTGAGTTATGTTCCATCAGTACCTAGTTTATTGAGAGTTTTTAACATGAAGGGATGTTATTTTTATCGAAGGCCTTTTCTGCATCCATTGAGATAATCATGTGGTTTTTGTCTTTCATTTTGTTTGTGTGATGAATTACGTTTATTGATTTGTGTCTGTTGAACCAGCCTTGTACCCCAGGGATGAAGCTGACTTGATCGTGGTGAATAAGCCTTTTGATATGCTGCCGGGTTCAGTTTGCCATTATTTTTTTTATTGAGGATTTTTGCATCAATGTTCATTAGGGATATTGGCCTGAAGTTTCCTTTTTTTGTTGTATCTCTGCCAGGTTTTGGTATCAGGATGATGCTGGCCTCATAAAATGAGTTAGGGAGGAGTCCCTCCTTTTCAACTGTTTGGAATAGTTTCTGAAGAAATGGTACCAGTTCCTCTTTGTACCTCTGGTACAAAGAATTCAGCTGTAAATCTCTCTGGTCCTGGGGTTTTTTGGGTTGGTAGGCTATTTATTACTGCCTCAATTTCAGAACTTGGTCTATTCAGGGGTTCAACTTCTTCCTGGTTCAGTCTTGGGAGGGTGTATGCATCCAGGAATTTATCTATTTCTTCTAGATTTTCTAGTTTATTTACATAGAGGTGATACAGTATTCTCTGATGGTTGTTTGTATTCCTGTGGGGTCAGTGATGATATCCCCTGTATCATTTTTTGTTGTGTCTATTCAATTCTTCTCTCTTTTCTTCTTTACTACCCTAGCTAGCAGTCTATTTTATTAATTTTTTCAAAAAAACAACTCCTGGATTTGTTGGGGTTGTTGATTTTTTGAAGGGTTTTTTGTATCTCTATCTCCTTCAGTTCTGCTCTGATCTTGCTTATTTCTTGTCTTCTGCTAGCTTTGGGGTTTGTCTGCTCTTGGTTCTCTAGTTCTTTTAGTTGTGATGTTAGGGTGTTGACTTGAGATCTTTCTAGCTTTTTGATGTGGGCATTTAGTGCTATAAATTTCCCTCTTAACACTGCTGTAGCTGTGTCCAAGAGATTCTGGTATGTTGTCTCTTTGTTCTCATTGGTTTCAAAGAATTTCTTGATTTCTGCCTTAATTTTATTATTTACCCAGGAGTCATTCAGGAGGAGGTTGTTCAATTTCCATGTAGTTGTGTGGTTTTGAGTGAGTTTCTTAATCTTGAGTTCTAATCTGAGTGCACTGTGGTCTGAGAGACTGCTTGTTATGATTTCAGTTGTTTTGCATTTGCTGAGGAGTGTTTCACTTCCAATTACATGATTGATTTTAGAGTAAGTGTCGTGTGGCGCCAAGAAGAATGTATATTCTGTTGTTTTGAGGTGCAGAGTCCATATAGCCTAGAAAATCCTAAGCAAAAAGAACAAAGCTGCAGGCATCATGCTACCCGACTTCAAACTATACTACATGGCCACAGTATCCAAAACAGTACAGTACTGGTACATAGACCAATGGAACAGAATAGAGATCTCAAAAATAAGACCACATATCTACAACCATCTGATCTTTGACAAAGCTAACAAAACAATCAATGGGGAAAAGACTCCCTATTTAATAAATGATGCTGGGAGGATTGGTTAGCTATATGCAGAAAATTGAAACTGAATCCCTTCCTTATACCTTATACAAAAATTAACTCAAGATAGATTAAAGACTTAAATGTAAAACCCAAAACGATAAAAAGCCTAGAAAAAAAATCTAGGCAATACCATTCAGGACATAGTCACGGGCAAAGATTTCATAATGAAAACCTCAAAAGCAATTGCAACAAAAGCAAAAGTTGACAAATGGGATCTAATTAAACTAAAGAGCTTCTGCACAGCAAAAGAAACTATCATCAGAGTGAACAGACAACCTACAGAATGGGAGAAATTTTGCAATCTATCCATCTGACAGAGGTCTAATATGCAGAATCTACAAGGAACTTAAACAAATTTACAAGAAGAAAACAACCCCATCAAAAAGTGGGCAAAGGACATGAACAGACACTTCTCAAAAGAAGACATTTATATAGCCAACAAACATATGAGAAAAAGCTCCACATCACTATCATTAGAGAAATGCAAATCAAACCCACAATGAGATGCCATCTCACATCAGTCAGAATGGCAATTATTAAAGTCAAGAAACAACAGATGCTGGTGTGGAGCAAGAGTGTGGAGAAACAGGAACGCTTTTACACTGTTGGTGGGAATGTGAATTAGTTCAACTGTTATGGAGGACAGTGTGGCGATTCCCCAAAGACCTAGAACCAGAAATACCATTTGACCCAGCAATCCCATTACTGAGTATATACCCAAAGGAATATAAATCATTCTATTATAAAGATACATGCACACGTATGTTCGCTGCAGCACCATTCACAATAGCAAAGACATGGAACCAACCCAAATGCTCATCAGTGATAGACTGGATAAAGAAAATGTGGCACATATATACCATGGAATACGATGCAGCCATAAAAAGGAATGAGATCATGTCCTTTGCAGGGACATGGATGGAGCTGGAAGCCATTATCCTCAGCAAAATAACACAGGAACAGAAAACCAAACACTGTATGTTTTCACTTATAAGTGGGAGCTGAACAATGAGAACACATGGACACAGGGAGAGGAACAGCACATACTGGGGCCTGTCGTGGGTGTGGGGAGGGAGAGCATCAGGATAAATAGCTAATGCATATGGGGCTACCTACCTAGGTGATGGGTTGGTAGGTGCAGGAAACCACCATGGCACACGTTTACCTATGTAGTAAGACTGCACTTCCTGCACATATATCCCAGAACTTTAAATTAAATTAAACTAAAAAAAAAAAACAAAAAACAAAAAAAAACAGAACAGTCCCCCCGGAGCGCCCGCCTTGGGTAGCACCAGTTAAACTGGATTATGTCCATGTTCTTTAGTAGATAACAAGCTCCTCGGCTTTTTTTTTTTAAACACTTTTTGTGCCCCCTACAGTTCCCAGCTAAAATAGATGCTCAATATAATGTTGATTAAACCAATGTTGCTTTGAAAAAAATAAGACTTGTTAGTGTTTGCAAAGTAATGATAACTATAACACACACACACTCACATACACACACACACACACACACACACACGGAACCCTCCCGTATCTACAAATCCTGGTTTTTGTTTCCTTATCTTCACCCTGGAGACAGTATCAAAAGATCCAGCATTTGCAGTTCTGAAAACCTCCTTTTAAAGCTCTGTGACTGTAATGTCTAAAAGTTAAGTTGATTATAACAGCACTAGGGAAATATGAATTCAGGAGCTGCCTTGGGTTCGTGCATAAATTGTGCCCTGGCCTGCGATGGTAATTACCACAAAAGAAGAAAGCTGAACATCAACCCAGAAGGAGGTAACATCAAATCCAGCAGGCTTCGTTAGTGGCATGAAATGTCCTATTTGATTTAAATCAAGTGTTTGAACTTCCAGCCCCTTTGAGTAGCAGTAGAAGCAAATTCAGCGAATTCTAAATGGCCAGATCTATGACCAAGAACATAATTCAAATTCGAGCAGCTGGGCTCTTCTGTGAAAGCTACCCTGTCCAGGCCCCTGTGGACCACCTAGCAGGGCTTGGGGAAAATCTGACACCATCTACCTTACTCACTTTTCCTTTCTAGAACTTTCATAGGGAAAATCTCACCCACATTCACTCTTAGCAACTGGAGGCTTCCTAGATTGCGGTATTCTGATTCCTGGTCCAGTTTTATGATGCCCCTTGAACCCCAGGCCTGAGAAATGCTGCAGGTGATCCAGGTCAGCGGTGGAGCTCAGGCTCGTGGCCATCCCGAGCAGGGAAGGTACAGGGTGGGCGAGCACATCAAACATGAGAGCTGGCCAGAGACGTGCCTGCCCTGGCAAGAAGCCCAAGGAGATGAAAGGCCCCGCAGACAAGGATCCCTTGCCAGCACTAACGCAGCAGCATCTGTGTTTGTTTAAAAGATGTAGAGCAAGAGACAGTGCGATTTTGCTTTCTTGAACCACATTCGGAGCCAATTTCGGCACCCAGATCTTCACATGCAGACCTCGTGGGGCTCTATGAGGTGTGAGCGGGCATTAAGGGCAGAGTTTCCTGCCTGAGCTGAAATTCCAATGATAATTGACATTGGATTATTGTTTTAAAGGAAAGGAGAAACTCCTACACACTTGAGACAGCACGGGCAATCACAGTGGTATTTATACCAAGAGTACTGGAAACTCAAGTGCATAAATCGACTTCAGTGGTTCTCAAGGTGGGGTCCCCAGACCGGCAGGAGCAGCATCACCTGGGAGCTTGTTAGGAAAGAACATTCTTGGGCCTCACCCTAGACTTCCAGGGATCAGTACCTCTGTGGCAGGGCCCAGAAATCTGGATTTAACCTGGAGGTTTAATCCTCCAGGGTATTTTGATCCACACTCAAGTTTGAAAAACCACTTGAGCTCCTTTAAAATTCATCAGCAGAAATGATCCCTAGCCTTGTCAAACACAAGGACTCATTTATTTTTCCCTATTGATTGCACCTCCCACATGCAAGACACTGCTCTGTCTGTAGTCAGAGCTAAGGAGGATGCTCACTCTGCTGGCCAGGAGTTCTCTGGGTAAATCTGCAAATTGCAGAGCCTGTCCCCCTGTGTGCTTGCTACCAGGACAGCAGGAAGAAAGTGGAATGAATAGGATTGCTCATTTAGCTATACAGGGACATCCAGTCCAAGGTCACTCAACTGCACGACTAGTGACATTTTGGGCCAGATGTTTTGTTGTGGAGCTGTCCTGTTCACTGCGGGATGTTTAGCAGCATCCCTGACCTCTACTCACTAGATGCCAATAGCATCCCTCCCTCCGGTCATGACACCCCAAATTGTCTCCAGACATTGCCCAATGTCTCTGGGAGGTAAAATCATCCCAGTTGAGAACTGCTGTGTTAAACTAGAGTGTGCTGGCTCTGGAAATATAAGCTACATTAGATAGTTGAGCCTCTGGAGTCTATAAAGGCCTAAACTTTATTAGGTACCAATGTCTCCAGAACCCATTCCCCGCCTCCTACTCCCAGCCCATAAAGGAATAAAATGGGCAGATAACCCTAGGTTCCATGCTACTCTGACCAAGCCAACCCCTTCCCTTACACAAGCTTCTGACACCATGGAACTTGGGACACTCAGAGGCCAAGGAATGGCCTTTAAGGAACTGCTCCTCTGGTGCTACTACAGTGGACCCTCGATCGTTGCATTGTTGGTTTCCTGATTTGTGACAACACAAAACAAAAGTGGCAGCAGGGACAATGCCATGGGGCCATCAAATCTCTCCATTCTCCAATCATGTTTGTTTCGAAAACAAAGTTGTTTCAAACAAATTGATATATCAGGAACAATCTGAGCATAATATGAATTTTACCTTTGCTTATGTGTGATTTCATCCATGAGAAGCTCTAGGCAAATGCAGAAAACTGTACCCAGCTGAACCCAGTGGGATCGGCATACACAAAATGCACATGCCCGGCCCCCAAACATCCACAAGCGACCTCAGTTCATGCATGCATGAGGAGCCATGCCCATCCACACCTGCTGTGACCACTTCCCCTTGAGTTCAGGTTCCCCTCCTTCCACCCCTTTCCGGTAATTCATAAGTGGCAGAGCTTGTGAAACCCACCCCACAGCCAACTTCAGGCCTTTTTAAGATGAAGTGACATATTTCTGTTGTATCCCTGTATTTCTTAACCGTTTAACTAATGTGTAACATGGTACTACCACTATTCTTTTTCCAAGACAGGGTCTCATTCTGCTGCCAAGGCTGGAGTGCAGTGGTGCAATCCTAGGCCAATGCAGCCTTGGAAGCCTGGGCTCAAGTGATGCTCCTGTCTCAGCCTCCCAAGTAGCTGGGACTATGGGCACACCTGGCTGATTTTATAAAAATTTATTTGTAGAGATAGGGTCTTGCCACCCAGGCTGGTCTCCAACTCCTGGGCTCAAGTGATCCTCCACCTCAGCCTCCCGAAGTGCTGAGATTATAGGCACGAGCCACTCACTGCACCTGGCTCGGTACTACCATTCTTATTAGGCGTCCACCTCTTTTATGTCACGTATCACTGATGAAGTTTTTGACTGTTGTGTACCTAACCCCATTTTTCCCACAAGTCCTGTGGTTTGCATGGATCACTTTTTGCGTAGTGCTGTGATTTTGAGGACCGCATACATCACGTTATAGCAGAACCTCCTCCCTAAGCCAAGTGTCCCATGGGGTGGTAGAAAAGCAACACCAATCCCTTCTCCTGTGGCTCCGCCCCTTTTTACTCAACCTCCCTCAGCCCAGGCAGCAGTCCAGCCTGGACCGCCCCCTTCCCTGGCTGCACGGCTGCCCAGCCCTCAGTCCCAAGCCCCCTGTACATTTCCTCCTCAACACATTCACCACGGCTTACTGCCATTCTCTGTCAAGGACTGTTCCACCCCGTGGCCCTCCACATCCTTCAGGGCTGAGACCATGTCTCACTCATCTTTTTCTCCCTAGGTCATTCTGGCCACATGTCCGGCTACTCACCCGCTCCGCGTCACCAGGCACTGCCGAAGCCCCAGTTTCCGGAAGATATCTACCACCGTTTCCATCGGGGTGTGGTCTGTGACTGTAAATGGGCTGAGGTTCAGGATGCGCCGCAGCTTTAGGGGATGTGGGCTGTTGGCCGGCAGCTCGGGGGGTTCCTCCGTGAAGTACATGATGGAATTGCTCACAATGCCCTCCTGCCTCTGTCTGGCGTTCTCTAGAATGGGGTGAGCAAGAACAATGAGCCACACAAAAACCCCTTGCTGAGCAACTCCCCACCCCACACTCATACACACCATCTAGAATCCCACAGAAAAGGGGTTTGGAGGATGAACCACACATTCTTAATAAGCGGCTTTAGCCAAACATCTGTGGAATTGGCATCTCTCTGCAGCTAATGCTGTGTGAGGGTCCCCTGCTGTGACCAGATCATTTGTTGCCAAAGTCTGGCAAGATGGGCCTGACCCAGATGGCCCCTTTGGGGACATTCACTGCTTCCCCCCAGACTCCAGGCACCCCAAACAGCCCAGGGCCCTCCACTCTGGCTTTCCTTACGCTCCTTCACCTCATCATGGGCTGGAGTTTGACGTGACAAGAAACTTACTTAGCTGCCCGATGACCTTAATACATTGTTTTTCTTTTTACGAACTAACTTATAACTGGCCCAAATGGCATTATGAATCCTGGGAGGAACAAGAAACCAATACGGCCAGCCCAGGCTCACAGCCCAGAAATGCAGCTCAATCCCAAACGCGACCCTTGGGTCCAAAGAAACAACCCTAGAAAAGCTGCATCCCCCCCCAGCCCTTCGGATCTCCTGTCTTAAAAATGGGCCATTTTGTGGATCTCTCAAAGAAAGATAGTAAAACTGTTATGGTAGCAATTAGCCTATTTCTGTCTATAGAAAAAGCCATGTGAAAGAAAGCTGAAGAAAAGTAGGGTAACAGGAACTCATTAGAAATACAGCTTAACGCGGTGCTAGAAACCCAGGCTATTTTAAGTCACACATGAAATAAATCCATCGGTCTCAAGATATTTCTCCAAGGCGATTTTCCTTCTGTTGGAATTTTAATCTTTCTTTCGGTTCATGGGAAAAGGTTAGGGAAAATGTACAGCAAGGCTTGCTTTAAAATGGATCCTGGTTCCCATAATACATTTCTTGCCTTCTCAAAGACTACTATTCACCTATATTGTTCTTTCAAAAATAAAATTCTAACTGCCTCCTCTAAGGCCATTTAGTGCAATAGAGTACTCTAATGGAAAACTGGCAGCATTTGGGGTCAGGCTGAGTCTGAAAAAGGGTCTCTGTTTAAAAGAGGAACAGAGGGCCTGCTGGGCACATGCCTCCACATTATATGGGTCAGGTTAAATCAAGTTACATCAAATGGGGTATGATTCTGCCACAAATACCAGACGACTTTGATGCACAACATGTTTTCAAACATAGACTGTTCGATATATACTACATACTTCTCTCCTAAACCAAGATGATTCTGTCCTTACCCACTAAGGCAGGGAGGCAACTGGCAACACATACTTATTTGCTCATTTCCATAGACCAGCCGATTCTCTTAAAGTCCCACTAACAGGATTTCCATCAATTTCAACCATTGAGTGAGTGTCAGGATTGGATCAAGTCGCAAACCCCAATCAAGAGTTGATGACATGGATTTGCTGAACCCCTTCTAAAACCAAATACAATTTAATAAAAGGTCGATCCACTTGCTACAATAAAATAAATAACATGCTTATATCTCCTTTGAACCTACTGATTGGGTTAGAAGCCCTGATTTCTAACAGCCACTAGCTCAATGAACTCTTGCTCACCAGTGCACTCCCAGTGCCTGGACAATGCCTAACACACAGTAGACACAAAACAGATATTTGCCAAATGCACATATGAATGAATGGATGAGTAGGTCTACTAAATGTCAGTGTATCTGGTTCTGCCTGCCACATAAAACTGAACCTATCTCACATAGGAGGCATCAGGAAGGAAAGCACACAAGGTATTTACTGCCAAGCAAAAATGTAGGCATCAGCTAGGGTCAGAGCCAGAAGCCTGAGCTATGCACCTTGCTATTCCCACAGTGGCAACTGCTACTCTCCTCAGAAAGGTTCTGCTAGGCCACTTTGGAACTCTATTACAGACTTACAGGAGGCTTCAAACTTTGTGGGTAGAGGTGCTAGGAACAGGCAAAAGCCTGTGAATGGAAGAAGAACCAGCAAGAAAGCTCTTTGCAATTCTCTACTAGGGTGAAACATCTACTCTCAGTTTGGACCAGAAATCATCAGACACCAAAATGCCTGCATGTAAGTTCACAGAGGGCAGAGGCAGTGTGCTGTCATCCCTGGACTCTGAGCTTCTAGGATGGTATCAGCACATGGTGGACACTTAAGAAATATTTCCTGTGTGAAAGGATAAACCAACTAACTCCTCACCCAGGGGATGAGCCAGTGCTACAAGAAAAGAGACCCACATACCCCAGGAACACTTGGGAGTCTGTGTTGAAAAAGAAACCAAAACAATACAACTGAAAATGCATCTTTTTAAAAGACCTAAAAGACAAAAAGGAAATGCACTAAATATCAATCATATCTTCTTTGGTGATAAGAATGTAGGTGGCTTTTTAAATGTTTCCTTTTTCTTCTGATTTCCCCAATATTTGGAGTGTGTATTACTTTCATTTTGAAAAAAATGTAATAAACTTCATTTTTAAATGTTTTAAAAATAGTTAAACTGTTTTTAAAACTGTCTTTAATGTAGGAGGTTTGTCATATATTCTACTAGAATGAGTCTCAGTGGCCACAGCTCTTGAAAAAGAATGTACATTTTAGGCCAGGCACAGTGGCTCATGCCTGTAATCCCAGCACTTTGGGAGGCTGAGGTGGGCGGATCACTTAAGATCAGGAGTTTGAGACCAGCCTGACCAACATGGTGAAACTCCGTCTCTACTAAAAATACAAAAATTAGCCATGCATGGTGGCATGTGCCTGTAGTCCCATCTACTCGGGAGGCTGAGGCAGGAGAATTGCTTGAATCTGGGAGGTGGAGGCTGGGGTGAGCCGAGATGTCGCCACTGCACTCCAGCCTGGGAAACAGAGCAAGACTTAGTCAAAAAAAAAAAAAAGAAGAAGAAGAAGGAATGTATATTTTATGAGCACCTGCTAAGGTTACTCAACATTCCATTTCCTAGAAGCAATATGTTCATATGCCAGATGTAGAGATGGTAAATAATAAAGTATGGGTAAGAGAAATTTCACAAACTATGTGATAGGCCAATAAATTTTTCAAAATTGGAAATAATCACATATTCATTGGGCTATTGAGTGGCTTTAGAGCAATGGTTCTCAACTGGGAGCAATTCTGCCTCCACCCTCAGGGGACATTTGGCAATGTCTAAAGACATTTTTGGTTATCACAATAGGAGAGGGCAAGTGCTCCTGACATCCAGTGGGTGGAGCCCTGGGATGCTGCTCAACACCCAAGAGTGCACAAGACAGCCCCAGCACAGAGAATCATCAAGCCCCAAATGTCAGTGGTGCTGAGGAGGAGTACTCCCACTTGAACTGTGTTTTTAGGGAGGTAATAGTCTATCATCCTGTTAATTAAAAATGCTTAGCCAGGCATGGTGGTGCAAGCCTGTAGTCCTAGCTTCTCCGGAGGCTGAAGCAGGAAGACTGCTTGAGCCCAGGGGGTAGAGGCTGCAGTGAGTTATGATCGCGCCACTGCACTCCAGCCTGGGCCAAAGAGCGAGACCCTGTCTCAAAAAAATTTTTTTAAATGCGTCCATAAGACAGATATAATTAATGAGATAGGTTAAAATGGAAAATTGAAAGCAACCACAGAAGTAGTACAAAGATGATATGATAAAAAAGTAAAGATTATACAAAAGAAAAAGCAGATTATTTTACAAGTTATTGTCTGTCTACTAAAGCATGGAGAAGTCCCTCTATGTGTGTATGTATATATATATATATATATATATAAACATCCCCAACAGAAAGGTGTAGATGACACCACTATTCTCCATGACCTAGTCCAGTAACTAACAGCCCTCCCGGGCAGAAACCTCTTTCTCCCTTGTCTGACAGACCTGACACTTAGCTTTTTGTTCAGTGCTGGATGTAGACCCCTTTCTGCAACTAAGCGTCTTCCACATGCTGGAGAATCATTAGGTTGGTGCAAAAGTTAATTGCGGTTCTTGCCATTGAAAATAACGGCAAAAACCGCAACTACTTTTGTACCAGCCTAATAAATCATCCACCAGACCAAAAAAACCTGAGAGTTTCCTTAACTCTTCCCTGAAACTCTAACTTTCCACCCTTTAATCATCTCTGCGACTCCCCGCTGAGTCCTCTTTGAACCTCTACTTAACTGCAGAACTCAAGACAAGAAGCACCTGAGCCCTGCTAAGTACAGGCGAGTCCTCATATTTGCAGAGCAATGAGAGGTAAAGGCCCATTTGCCAGGAACTTGAGCAACAGTCGCATACGGCCCCGTGTGCTAGTATATGATGGTGAAGAGAGTCACGTTGCCTAGGTGGTGCTAACGAAGTGCTCTCTAACAAAGATAACGCCATGCTTTGGCATTCCAAAACATAACAAAACATTTTCAGCTTCATGTGAGCAGTTGCTACAATTTTTAAACATGATGTGTAAGAAAAATCCTTATTTACCTCACTTACCTTTCTTTTCTGATCCATACTATCTTGGATCTGTCTATAATCTTTGCTCCCAATTCCTCTAGGAAGTGAAATTGGCATGGGATAGTGTCTAGCTAAATGCTGTCATATTTCTATACTCATAAAATGGCACAAGATTCCTCAAATACAGTCACGCACCTGTATTTCTCCACCAGCGTACAGGGGCTCTTCCATTTCCACAGGCCAGAAAAACAGCTTTTCTGATTCCTCAGAGCAAAACACTCCTTCCCTTTGCACAAACCATGTAAATAGCACCTTCTATATTATTATCGGTCTGATTGAAAGCATATAGGTGGTATTTACACCGTGTGGTGCCTCTTCAGACATTCCAAACATAGCTTCGAGAAGAGTACTTGGTTGGTAAGCTTAAATTTCTTCTGTAACTGGTTGATGACAATTACTGCTTCCCACTTGATTACAGTAATGGGTTTCAGCAAAATTAGTAAGCTGCCTCTTAGCAGGTGTGCCTGGAGCTATACAATAGACAATAGATTCTGTGACATTTATTGCCTTAGTTTTTAAATTTCAACCTTTGCTTAAAAGATCCTAGGGAATGAAAAAATTTTTAAAGGCTGCTGATTACAATATTTTTAAACAAACCGAATCCTACTTAAACAACCTTAAAAAACCTCATTATTTACAAGGCAATATTTACACAAAGGCACCTACCTACCCGTTAAGCAACAGGACCTATAATAAGGAGAAGCATCGCTGAACACTTAAGCACAAACTTGCTACGGTGTCTAAAATACAAAATCAATTTTTGCTTTGGGGGAGGTAAAAATGTTTGAGTGTCAAGCTAAAATGGGAGAGGATAGCTTGTCTAAACTTATTGTTATAAAGCCTTTGATGAAGATGCCTTAAAGATATTTTAAAGCTATGTAACACTGGGAAGAGGTTTAAGGGAGGTGCCTTGGAAACAGGAAACAAAGGACAGAGAGAGAAGTAAGCAGTTGCCTGGTGGAAATGTATTAACAGTGGGCCATTCCAACATCAGACCAGGGAAAGTCCCATTGACAAGCTTCAAGAATACTCTGGAAGATATATAGTAAAACTGTCGTGTGCACATGGGAGCCATGCCATGGGCCCTGCTCTACCATGAGATGCTGGAATGTTGTACAGATCACAGAGCAAGGATGGTGAGCGTGCCCGTGGATGTGCTATGCTGGTCCTTGCCCCTGCCACCTTGAGGCCCAGCAGGACTCTACCCCTCCAAGGCTCACAGCTTCTCCTTGCCTGGGGTCCCAGCAACTCACAACCAGACCTCTGGTCCTCAGCCCGCAGCCCTCAGCCCCCTCTGTCTTAGGAATTCTCCTACCTCCTGTTTACCCTTCTGTTGGAGCCATCCCTAGGCTGATGGGGCCCATGGGCTTGCTTCTCTGATCCACCTGTCGTTGGGACACCCTGACCTGGGCATCATTCCATACTCCCCTCCCCCAACTCAACAGCCTGCCCCTCAGTGCAGCTGATTGTCATTCAAACACAAGAGGAAAATAATCTCACGCAATTGGTTCCAGCGATGTCTGCACATTTACCCACAAGGGCCTCTAACTGTGGAATCTGACATCATATCACAAAGTGAAGCAAAAGACTTGTGTGGTGGCAAGGGGTGTCTGGGGCAGAGAACTCGTGATCTCAGCCGGATGGTTGGTACACCTGAAAGTCTCTGAGACAGCTCAGCCCGAGCCACTCCAGGCTGTCGCCTCTCTTCCTTCTCAGCTTTAGCCAACAATTGCTGAAAGGCAGCAGCGGAGCAGGGCCAGGGGGCTGCTTGCAAACATGCAGTCACTTTGCAACCAAGAATGTCTACCCAAGACTTGGGTTTAAAGCCTTTTTCCTTACAGTGTGACGTGGGGACCAGCAATATCGGCCTTAATGGGGAACTTGTGAGGGATGTAGTATCGGGTCCCACCCAAGACCTGCTCAATCAGAATCTGCTTTTGAGCCAGACCCCTGGGTGACCCAGAGACATGTGAAAGCTTGAGAGCCCCTGGCTTAATGCACATCACCTCAAAAATCTTGGATAATGTTAGGGGTACAAAGGATGCCATTCGGCTCTTGGTAAAATGTGAGCTTCCCTCTCTTTACTCACTTATTGCGAGAATTAGTTCCCTCCTCTGGGCAAATCCAATGAGGCGCTCGGAGTCTCTGGAGACCACCACAGGGAAGCCGTTGTAGTCGGTCTCCTTGATGAGCGTCTCCACATCCTCGACGGTCATGCTGTCCTGGGTGAGCACCGACAGTGGCGGCTCTCCCCGCCGGGGCCGCATGACGTCGGTGGCCAGTGTGCGGTGAGTAAACTCGTCCTTCACGTCAAGGAAAGGGTACCCATTTAAGTGGATGTGGGCCTCATAGATGCCTTCTTTCCCAAATGCATCAGCTACCCACTTGCTGGTCACAGCCGCTGCCATCAGGGGCACGATGTACTCCAGACCCCCCGTTAATTCAAACATAATGACCACCAATGACACCGTCATCCTGGTAACTCCACCTGCAACAGAGGGGAGGAGGAAGATGCCAAAGTGCAACCCGGGCAGGTCACGGAAGCATGATTTGGGGAAAATGACAGACAGGCTGTAAATTCCCCTCACACCTGTTCCGAGCAGACTCTCCCACACGCTTCCTACACTGGGCCTCTGGAACCCAGGCTAGGCCCTGTCAAATGTGGCTTTGCATTGGGGAGCCTGAAGTTGCATCTCACTGGGGCCTCTGCTCCAATGAGGGATCCTGGGTTGTCTATTCACCCTGGCCCACATAAGCTTTTTGGTGAGTGGATCCTACATGGGCTCTGCAAGCTTCTGACTAAGCAACCATGGTGCTCTTCAAGAACCCCATAAACAGAATATCACAGAAATTCTTAAGGACTATAGACAGGGGACAGACCCACCTTTGTGCCCCTGAATGATTAGGTGGAGAAGAGCCTTCTGCTAAACCAAGATTTTTATTTGCAGACAGTCCCTGACTTACGATGGTTCAACTTACAATTTTTCAACTTTCCGTGGTACAAAAGCAACGTGCATTCAGTAGAAACCATGCCTCAAGTACACAGGCAACCATCTGTTTCTCACTTCCAGTACAATATTCAATAAATTACAAGAGATATTCAACTTCATTATAAAATAGGCTTTGTGTTAGATGATTGTGCCTAGATGTAGGCAAATGTAAGTGTTCTGAACATGTTTAAGGTAGGCTAAGCTAAGCGACAACGTTTGGTAGGTTAGGTGTATTCAATGCATTTTCAACTTATAATATTTTCAGTTTATGATGCATTTATCAGGATGTTAACCCCATCATAAGTTGAGGGCATCTGTTTGTGTGTGTGTGTGTGTGTGTGTGTGTGTGCACAGTGAGCGAGACATAGCCTTGGTGCGTTAAGCCATTGTGATTTAGGGGTTTACTTGTTATAGCCACACAACCCAGCCTATCCTGAGTAAAGAAAATGTTCAAGTCCATGTCTTCCTTCTTGGCAGTCCTCTAAGCCAGATTAGTTCCCCGGTCCCCGACCCTGCCCCACCCGTGGTCATACCGAGGCAGGCCGCAGCTCCCACCATTGCGTACAGCCCTGGTGTGACACAGTCTGCACCGGGTCTGCACCAGTTCCTGAAGATGATCCAGTCATGGTGATGGTAGGCCAGCTGCTCCACGCCAATTCCCACCATCCTGCCTGCTATCGCGCCCACAGCCATGCTGGGGATGAAAAGGCCCGACGGGATCTTGAGGAGACACAGAGAAAAGCAACATGAGGGAAAAAGACCGAGTCCCCGCTTCACAACCCCCAGGAAACACATTCCCCCTTGACGGGATTGCATTTAGCTTCAGTCTTCAGAGGAGGTGCAACTCTGCAAAATAGGTCAGCTGGGGAAAGGTGGGACAAATGATTTGACCTGCTTAGTCAGTCATATCTACTGCAACTTAGAGAGAACGCAATTTTATACTTTGATTCCCTCTCCTTCAAAAGCTGGCTGGGTTCGCCTGCTGTGGATTAAAGAACGATAAGCCCCACTACAAATAACATTCAAAGTGAGCATCTGTCACTTGAGACACCACTTTCTCTCTCCCCTTGCCATGTCATTCAGAATGGCTTTTAAAATTAAATGTCAAGCCACAGCATGAAAATGGAAAAGAAGGGCCTGCGACTGCTCCCAGGTAAAATAAAGAAGCTGAGTCCATCATTGCAGCCACCCTGGATCTTCCAGAAAGCACTTCAATGGCTCCCTGCCCTCTCTAGTAGGTGGTGGCTGAATACCTGTCACAGAGAGACGAGGGAGGCAATTCCCTCTTCCTAATGAAGTACATTTTCTAATAAGTATTCTGAATATTTTCAAGCCAGGGTAGGGGCAGCAAAGAAATAGAATGTAAACTAAAAGACCTTGGTACCAGCGTGTTCTCTACCCTGCTGGATGAAGATACATTTTAGTTTATCTAATGACCACACATGTACTATAGAACAAGCCTGACTCCCTGTGTTCACTGAAATGACACGTGACCGCTGACCATGGGCAGCAGCTGCAATGATGCTGGCCCCAGGTGGTTACCCATCTGAGGATGGAAGCAGAACTTTAACCTAATTCAAGTGAAGTTTGGATCCTTGGGTGTGATTTCTAGAGTCAGAACATTCCTTAGGAAATCGTTCCTTTCTGAGCTTCCCCTTATTCTACATCATTTATATCCCTGTAACATCAAAGGAGACTTTTCTCAGCAGGCATCATAAAATGTTACCAGCATCTTCCTGAGACATGAAAACAAATCCCTTTGCTAGGAGATGACAGATCAGAGACAGCCAGCTGTTTAATAAGGTCCACCCATCCTTGTTCTTAAGGCCCAAATTCAGGTTTGTATTTGACCACTACGACACACTCAAGTAAACAACTTCTTAGAATTTTTTTCTTTTTTTTTTTTTTTTTTTTTTTGAGACGGAATCTCGCTCTGTCGCCTAGGCCCGTGTGCAGTGGCATGATCTCGGCTCACTGCAGCCTCTGCCTCCTGTGTTCAAGTGATTCTTATGCCTCAGCCTCCTGAGTAGCTGGGACCACAGGCGTGTGTCACCACGCCCAGCTAATTTTTGTATTTTTAGAAGAAATGGGGTTTCACTATATTAGCCAGACTGGTCTTGAACTCCTGACCTCAAGTGATCCACCCACCATGGCCTCCCAAAGTGCTGGGATTACAGGCATGAGCCACCATGCCCGACCATTAGATTTAAAAAAAAAAAAAAAGACAATTCAGACTGGGTGTGATGGCTCACACCTGTAATTCTAACACTTTGGGAGGCCAAGGCAGGCGGATCACTTGAGCCCAGGAGTTCCAGATCAGCCTGGCCAACATGGCGAGACCCGATGTCTACAAAAAATACAAAAATTAGCTGGGCATGGTGGCACGTGTCTGTAGTCCCAGTGGGCTGAGGCAGGAGGACCACTTGAGCCCGGAAGGTCAAGGCTGCAGTGACCCATGATTGTGCCACTGCACTCCAGCCTGGACAACAGAGTGAGACCCTGTCTCCAAAAAAAAAAAAAAAAAAAAAAAAACAATTCAGGCAGGGCAAAATGGTGCATGTGTGTAATCCTAGCACTTTGGGAGGCCAAAGCAGGAGGATCACTGGAGCTCAGGGGTTTGAGACCAGCCTGGGAAACACAGGGAGCTTGGTCTCTATTTTATATTTTTAATAAAAATAAATAAAAGACAATTCATAGAAATGCCACACAGAAAGCAATAGTAATAGAACACAAAAGGGGGCTCTGGGAGGTGGATAATGTTCTGCTTCTGGTCCTGGGTGCTGGTTACACAAGTGTGTGTGTGTGTTTTATGAAACTCCATCAAGCTGTACACTTCTCTATATGAACGATATACTCTAATAAAAGTTTAAGTAAGCAATGATAGCATTATTCATAATAGCCAAAAGGTGGAAACAACACAAATGTCCATCAAAGGATGAGTGGATAAACAAAATGTGGGATCTCCATAGAATGGAATACTATTCAGCCATAAAAATGAAGTAGTGGCACATGCTACTATGTGAATGAACCTTGAAAACATGGCACTAAACGAAAAAAGCCAGTCACCAAAGGTCACATATTATATGATGTCATTTATATGAAGTGTCCAAAATAGGCAAATCTAGAGACAGATTAGTGGTTGCCAGGGGCTGTGGAAGGGAAAAATGGGGAGTGACTGCTAATGGAGATGGGATTTCCGTTTGGGGGATGAAAATGTTCTAAAGCTAAATACAGGTGTTAATTGCCCAGTATTGTGAATGTATGTAATGCCACTGAATTGTATACTTTAAAATGATCATTTATGTTTTATGGATTTTACCTCATTTCAAAAAAAAAAAAAGCTATAATAACAAAATCCCAGGTTCCATAAAAGAAAGCTCTTTAGGAGGGGCTTTTAAAGTATTTTAACATAATGATTTTAACAAATGATTTTAACACAATGAAAGAGGAAACCAGCTGTCTCTTCTCTGGCTTTAGGAACAAGAGTAATGAAGGCATGTGCTGTTGGGTGTGGTGTGGTGGCTCATGCCTATGATCCTAGCACTTTGGGAGGCTGAGGCAGGAGGATCACTGGAGCCTGGGAGTTTGGGACCAGCCAGGGCAACACAGCAAGAGCCTCATCTGTACAAAAAATTTTTAAAAATCACCAAGTATGGTGGTTCATGCCTACGATCCCAGCTACTTGGGAGGCTGAGATGGGAGGATCATTTGAGCCCAGGAGGTTGAGGCTGCAGTGAGCTGTGATCATGCCACTGTATTCCAGCCTGGGAACAAGACGAAAGGAAGGGAAGGGAAGGGGGAAAGGGGGAAGGGGAAAGGGAAAAGGGAAGGGAAGGGGAGGGAAGAGAAGGGAAGGAGGGAGGGAGGGAGGGAGGAGGAAAAGAAAGCATGTGCTCTCATCCACAGCTCTGTTCTTCAAAGAGGATGTGTGCAAAGAGGCCCTGTCATGCCCAGCCCTACCCAGACGGGGAACACACTCACTCTGTGCTCCCGTCATACCAGCGTGGTGCTCACCACAATGTCAGAACTCCAGGTCTGCATCTCTTTCTCCCAGAGCTGTGTGCTCTGCAAGGGCAGCTTTCTGTTTGGGTTCTGTATCCCTCAGACTTAGCACGATGCCTAAGATACAGCTGATACTCAATGCATGCTTACTGAGGCAAACTGAGCCAAACCTGGGCTTTTTCCACCACCTGGCATCACCTGGCCAGCGGCAGGAAACCTGTGGTCACCACCACCTGTTCTGGGAATGTGTGAAGTAGGTTTGATGCCTAGCTCTGTCTCCCATAAGCTGTGGGTCTGATCAAGCCACTTAAGATCTCAGAGCCTTAGTTTCCTCAGTTGTAAAATGGGACTAAAATCTCTATTTCATAAGCTTATTGTTTATTAGAAGTTATTTCCTATTGATTAAAGGAATGTCAAGTGCCTGGCACATGAGAACATTCAAGAAAGGCCAGTTCCCCTTTTTCTCCCACCGCAATTTTACTTTAGAGAGTAGGGTGCTGTCCCCAGAAGGACATGGGTCCCCACCCCACCTTCCTTCCCTTTCACTTACCTTCATGCCAAAGGTAAATATGGTAACGACGATTTTGAAGATCAGTGCCAGGGCCAGCTGCCACATGGCCGTGTAAACACCGACACCAGCCGGCCGGTCTGGAATGTCATCCACAGGCCGAGTCATGTTGGGGTCATTGATGTAGTCACAGAGCTGGGAAGACTCAAGGGCTCCACAGTCATTGAACAGCTCAGAAATGAGCTCGCTGGTGCTCTGGCGTGTGTAGGGATTGGGGTAGGCAATGATGGCAGTGATGGCGGTCACCACAATGACCTCCAGCACCGGGTACTTCCCCAGCCTGGTGGTCTTGCGCCTCCTGCACCAGGCGATGTTGCAGCGGATGAAGAGGGTTCCCCACAAGCCCCCGAAGACCCCAAGCAGGATGAAGGGGAAGAGTTCAGCCATGTACCAGGGCGTGTGATATTCCACATAAAAGAGAACAAGACGGCTATTCCCAAAGGGATTGATGGATCTCAGCGTAAAGGCCGCCACCAGGGCTGCGAAAAATGACCTCCACAAGGTCTTCAGGGGAAAGTAGTAACTGACCTGAGATGAAAAAGTAGAAAATTAAAGACTGGCCGGAGAAAGAGCTGCTCAGAGCCAAGCCCTCTGGTTGGCATGAAAGTCACACTCTAAGTCCAAGAGTGGACACACTCATTCCATGAGCCTGGACTTAATGTGACCAAAACGCATCAGCAAAGATACCTAGAGAAATCTAACTATGTCTAGAAGTGGAATGGACACTCATCAAGGTGGGTTTGGGCTATATTTTTAAGAGAAAAGTATTTAATCATAATTCTGTTCATGGCACAGAGACTCCCCTAGAAGCAAATAAACCTCTGGATTGGATTCTACAGACAACAGAGTAGATCAGGGTTTGGAAAACTCTGGGCTGCAAGTCACTTGCAGCCCAGTGAATGCATTTGTATGGCACATGAGTTAAGAACGGTTTTTACATTTTTAATTGATTGAAAAAGGCGAAAAAATCTTTTGATTTGAAATATTCAAAAGAAGAACAATATTTTGTGACATGTGAAAACCATAAAATTCAAATTTCAGTGGCCATAAGGAAACATCTATGGAAATGCAGACATGCCCATTTGTGTACATATTGTTCACAGCTGCTTTCATGCTATGACGGAAGAGCTGAACAGCTACAACAGAAATTGTATGGTCCACAAAACCAGAAACATTTACTACCTGGCCTTTTACAGAAACGTTTGCCAACCCCTGGAATAACCCATTTGGGTTACCAAAATAAAAAATGCTTAAATAAGTTGGTTACGAGAGGGAGAATACTGTAAATCTTTAAAAAAAAATCACCCTGGCAATTTTTAAAACAATACTTGAAAACAGGAATTTATCGGTGGTGGCCCGGTATTGTGGCTCACGCCTGTAATCCCAGCACTTTGGGAGGCCGAGGCAGGTGGATCACCTGAGGTCAGGAGTTCAAAACCAGCCTGACCAATATGGTGAAACCCCCATCTCTACTAAAAACACAAAAATTAGGCAGGCGTGGTGGTGTGCACCTATAGTCCCAGCTACTCAGGAGGCCGGGACAGGAGAACTGCTTCAACCCAGGAAGCGGACATTGTAGTGAGCCAAGATCGCGCCATTGCACTGCAGCCTGGGTGACAGAGCGAGACTCAGTCTCAAAAAACAAAAACAAAAACAGTGGAAATTGTGGCTCCTTAATTAACTGCCGGAATCTTATCCAATACTTCTTTGATTCTAACCCTCAACGGGCCTTGCTGCTCAAAATCATGAATTCCCTCAGCTGCCCATTCTCACCTCTTCTAGACTGAAAAGCACGCCTCCAATTGGTGCACCAAAGGCAACAGAGACTCCAGCAGCTGCTGCAGCTGAAAGCACCTACAAAACAAATAGTTCTACATAAGCTTCAAGGCCTTCCATGAAAACAAACATGCAAACCTGCAGGTCAGACAGCAGGAGGGGGCTTTGAGAAGAAAGTTTCGCTGCAGATGGAAGCTGAGCTGGCTCACCTCCCGCCTCTTGCCCTCATTCTTGCTGTACTTGGAGAAAAGGCTGCTGAAGAAGTTGCCACAGCAACAAGCCACGTGCACTAGCGGCCCTTCCTTCCCAAGGCTCAGACCGGAGGACACTACCAGCACCAGCGTGACTGTCTTGATTAGCAGGGTCCACTTCCCCAAGTAGCCCCTGATGATAAAGCCGCTCAAAATGGTCTTTATCTGAAACAGAGGATGGAGAACAAGAGGGAATGAACTCCTTCAATCCATGGCTAGGAAAAGAGCTATAATTCCTCTGAGAGACATGTTCAAAGTTTAGATTCACTCAATAGCATGGAACAGAAGCCATTTTCATTTTTGATTTAACGATAATTTTATATTAACTGAAATATTAAAAACTCAATGCATGGTAAATCGTAAGGATTCCTAGAGTACCAAAAGAGGACTGAATAAATCATTAACAAGGTCTCACCTGATTTATGGCATTTTATCCTGTTCACATTACCTTTTGTTATGTTGAGAAGAGACATGTACCTATTGATGTTAACTGTTAACTTTTGACTCTGAAATATATCCTAGATTAAGAGATGGAGAGCTGGCTGACTATGTGACAAGGCAAGGAGAGTGAAGTAGTTAAGAATCTGCTACCCCAGGCTGGACACAGTGGCTCACACCTGTAATCCCAGCACTTTGGGAGGCCGAGGTGGGAGGATCGCTTGAGCCCAGGAGTTCAAAACCAGCCTGGGCAACATAGAGAGACCCCATCTCTGCAAAAAAAAAAAAAAATTAAAATTAGCTTGGCATGATGGCATGCACCTGTAGTCCTAGCTACTTGGGAGGCTGAGGTAGGAGAATCACTTGAGCCTGGAAGGTCAAGGCTGCGGTGAGCCGTGATCGTGCCACTACACTGTAGCCTGGGTGACAGAGCAAGATCCTGTTTCAAAAAAAAAAAGGAATATGCCACCCCAAAATATGCCACTCTGGCAAACTGACTATTTTGGGTTAAAGGCTCTTGAAAAACAGCAGGTGCAAGAAGATCACCTGACCATTCTTTTTCTTTTTCTTTTTTTTTTTTTTTTTTTTTTGAGATGGAGTCTTGCACTGTTGCCCAGGCTGGAGTGCAGTGGTGTGATCTCAGCTCACTGCAAGCTCTGCCTCCTGGGTTCACACCATTCTCCCGCCTCAGCCTCCCGAGTAGCTGGGACTACAGGCACCCGCCATCACGCCTGGCTAATTTTTTGTACTTTTAGTAGAGACGGGGTTTCACTGTGTTAGCCAGGATGGTCTTGATCTCCTGACCTTGTGATCTGCCCGCCTTGGCCTCCCAAAGTGCTGGGATTACAGGCATGAGCCACCGCACCTGGCCCATTTTGTTTCTTAAAAGCTGGAGATGAAATTCCCATGTGAAGGATGCCCTTCCTATACTAGAAGGAAGCATCATTCTTATCATCAAAGACAGGAAGTTGAGGCTGAGGGAAATCTGCACGAACCAACCTTGTTAGACTAACCCTCATCCTCCTGGCCACTTCACCCAGCTAACTCCCCTAGCCCAGGCTCCTCTGCCTCATCACACTTTCATAGATTACTACTCGTCCAATTCAGCACATAAGTATTCAACCCTAACTTCATCTTTGGGTCTTCACTCCTTATGAAGGCTCCCATGTCATGTAAAATTCATTAAATAAACGTGTATGCTTTTCTCCTGTTGATCTGTCTTACATGTCAATTTAATTCACAGGCCCAGCCACAAACCCCTAAAAAGGTGTTTGCCCCTACAAGAGCAAAATGGCAGTTGAACTTTAGGTCAGGGGTTGACAAACTATAGCCTGTGGTCCAAATCTGGCCCACTACCTATGTTTGTATGACCCACGAGCTGAGTGTAGTTTTAACATTTTTAAAAGTAGTATGTAAAAAAAAAAAAAAAAAAAAGATTACTAGCTTTCTGGTGAGAATAGTTGCTCCATCTTGCCCATTGGCCTCCAAGGCCTAATATATTGACTCTCTTTCTTTTATAGGAAAAGTTTGCCAACCCCTGCTGGAGGCGATGTATTAACGAATTTTTACTGTCCAATTCTTTCAACTTTTCTGTATGTTTGAAAACATTCTTAATACAACGGTAGAAAATGAAGAAGACGCTCAATATTCCAATGATATATGTTTGGGGGATGTAAAGATGTTTGAATCCATCATGACACCTTCTCTTCTGTCAAATCCTACCCTCTTTTATTGTAAAGGACTTTGACTATAGGGAGTGTTATCTTGCTCCATTTCCAGACCTGCTGCATTTTATAAATACCAAATAATGGCTTTCTTTCTAAACCTTCACTTGAGTCTTTGCCTAATGCTTTTAGAATTCAACTGGGTGCCTATCTCAGTGATTAACTTCATACACCAAGGGCCTCTCCCCTGCCAAAATGGTATTCTCTTAGATATAGAAGCATCATCAATGATCAAACAACTTTTCTACCTCCAACCACTCCCCCAATTGGCTGAAATGGAGTGAATGTTTACTGCTGGGTTAGCAACTTACAAGTCTGTAATCACAGATTAATTAGACACCAAGTGAATCCGTCAATGAAATCTGTGGTCAACTTCTGGTTTTCATAATGGGACAAGGTTATCTCTTGTCAGTGTTATTTACGTAACTTCAAAACACCTCCTTGTGGGCATTGCTCTGCCAAGTAATCAATTTCTCAAATAGCTACTACAGTTGTTCTCAACCGTGGCACTCATCAGAGTCACCTGGGGAATTAGAAAACACTGCTGACTGGCTCTCACCCCAGAGATTTGACATAATTGGTCTGAGGTGCATCCAGGGTATGAGGATTTTTACAGCCTCCGTAGGTGACTCTAAAATGCAGCGCAGGTGGAGAGCACTGTTGATTCCTGAAAAGAGCAGCACAGAGATTCCTTATTTCTCAATACAGTATTTAAGGGACAGCCCTGAAACACTCTTTGTTCTTTCACCAGGTCCTTCTACTGAGCATCATGTCACCTTGGGCGATTTGGGGAGGGTCATGAGGTGAGCTCATCCAAGAGTGTGTATGTTCCTGAAGGACTCAATGAGCTCCTTCCTACAGAACATGTGCGAGGTCTCCTAGCTATACAGTCACATGGTGTTTCCTGAACTAGCCTTGAACTAGTGGCAGACAAACTAGTGGTGGTTAGACCCGTCCTTAACTAGTGGTAGTTAGCTTAATTGAGCCCGTGCTCTGGGATCTCAGATCCCTTTATTTAAGGGATGTTTTATTACGCCTGCCACAATTCTGCCCTTTTGTGTTGCCTCGAATAAAATTATCTATAATTTTTTGTCAGTTAGTTAATGTGGATTTGGACCCAAGGGTATAGTTTAAAAGCGTAATACCATTTAGAAAATTACAAGCATCTAAATTACCTGAGCCTTTGCCAGCCATGACGTGGTGAATTGAACAATGTAATAGGTATTTTGTAATTCTCTAAAATGATTTTATAAAATTCTCATGATCAAATTAGGGACTAAAGAAGACAAATTCATTCCCAGTAGATGGCAAAATCCAATCACTTGCTTTAATTTGAATTCATAGAGACTGAAGCGAGTAGGGCTTTAATGAGATGTTCTGCAGCGGATTTGTGACTTGGTGGTGTTAACCTGAAAACCAGAACTCTTTCCGATAAATAAATATTTGTAAGAGTGTTTATGTTTTATGTTTTTTAATAAACTGAAACATCAACACAGAATAAGTTCTGAGAGGGTATGATTTCTCATATAGTTGACATGACAGTGATTCTACTGACAAAAGGAAGCAAGTAGAAAGAGGACACCCTTACCCAGTTCTCTCTCAAGTCCCATGTGCAACAAAAGTTGAGTATTCACTCTTTTTTTTTTTTGAGGCAGGGTCTGGCTCTGTCACCCAGGCTGGAGTACAGTGGCACAATCACAGCTCACTGCGGTCTCAATTTCCTGGGCTCAAGTGATCCTCTCACCTCAGTCCCCAGAGTAGCTGGGACTACAGGAGTGCACCACCAATCCTGGCTAATTTTTTTTTTTTTTTTTTTATGAGACACAGTCTTGCTCTGTCACCCAGAATGGAGGGCAATGGTGTGATCTCAGCTCACTGCAACCTCTATCTCTCAGGTTCAAGCGATTCTCGTGCCTCAGCCTCCCAAGTAGCTGGAATTACAGGCACATGCCACCACGCCAGCTAATTTTTGTATTTTTAGTAGAGACGGGGTTTTGCCATGTTGGCCAGGCTGGTCTCAAATTTCTGGCCTCAACTGATCCACCCACCTCAGCCTCCCAAACTGCTGGGATTACAGGCGTGAGCCACCACACTCTGCCACTTATTTTCATTTTTTTGTAGAGATGAGATCTCACTACATTGCCCAGGCTGGTCTTGAACTCCTGGGCTCAAGCAATCTTCCCACCTTGGCCTCTCAAAGTGCTGGGATTACAGGCAAGTATTCATGTTTAAATGTGCTTTATAGAACTTTCATGGAGAGCATTTATTACATAGAAAAAAAAACCTTCTTTAAATTTGCTTCTTTTTTCTTTTTTAGAAACAAGGTCTTGCTCTGTTGTCCGGGCTGGAGTGCAGTGGTGCAATCATAGCTTATTGCAGCCTCGAACTCCTGGCCTCAAGCAATCCTCCCACCTCAGCCTCCTAAGTAGCTGGGATTACAGGCATGAGCCCCCGTACCTGGCCTAAATTTGCATTTTAAAAAATGTTTCCAAAGGAATTTTTCACTCTAAGTAATCAAAATGTTTTAGAAGCAAATGCTAGGGAGGACGAGCAATTTTTAAAATATACAAAAGTGCATCACATTCAAAGTTCATTCTTACACAGTGTGCCTATAGCAGCTTATAACAGATCACCTCAGACAATGATAAACATGTTTTCCAAATAGCTCAGTCAATACCTTTGCTAGAATGAATGAAGAACAGCTTCATGTCTCAACTGAAGTCAGTTTCCATATTTAGTTGGGTGTTGACTGGGAGGAGATTCTTTTTACCCATGAATTATTTATTTACATTTACTTTTTACTCTGCCCCTCTCCTCCAAGAACTGGGAAAAATACTGTATCCTTATGTTAAGAATTTCCAGCTCTACTATAGTAACATGAAGACTTTGCTACTGCTGAGTCAAACCTCCATTTGGTTCCTGAAAGTTCTTTAAAAAGATTGTTATGAACTATTTAGGAAATAGAGAAATGAATCCATCACACACTTATATAGAGTTAAAAGAATATTAATAAAAATGAGTACCCATGTGCCCACTACCAAGTTTAAGAAACAGAAGAGTGGCTACCTCATGTTTGCCTCCCCAGTGGAACCTTCTTCCTTCCCCTCACCACTTCCTACACCATTTCTTCCCCTTTCTCTATAGTTTTAGCACACACGTTTTTTCATTTCAGCTGTTTATAGACATTCTATTAATCATACTTTATCCTTGTAAAACTTGCTTTTTCACTTAACATCACATTTTTAAATTTCATCCATGTCTATGTATCCCTTGTACTTTTGTCACATAAGAAACAGATGCTCAGCTAGGTACAGTGGCTCACGCCTGTAATCCCAGCACTTTGGGAGGCCAAGGTAGGTGAATCACTTAAGCCCAGGAGTTTGAGACCAGTCTGGGCAACATGGCGAAACCCCACCTTTACAAAAAGTACAAAAATTAGCCAGGTATGACGATACACACCTATAGTCTCAGCTACTCAGGAGGCTGAGGCAGGAGGACTGCCTGAAACTGGGAGTTCAAAGCTGCAGTGAGCTGTGATCATGCCACTGCACTCCAGCCTGGGCAACAGAGTGAGACCTTGTCAAAAAAAAAAGAAAAGAAAAGAAACAAATCCTCAACTCAGTATTTTACTCCTTCTGAGTTCAGCTATCACCAATAAAATGCCCAATTTAGATGATGACAAAGTCCAGCCAGCCCTTCAAAGACAGAACTCATATTCGAACTCCCTGTCTATAAGGACACCAGCTGAGCCACACATCTACAGTTCTTGGAAGGGAGAGATGGGACTACCCAGTGTGCCTCTTACTGCTTCTATTTTCCACCAATTCCCCATTGGCCATCTCCTTATTTGCAAAATGCTTGAGTCAGAATTGCCTACTGTTGGGCAGTGGGACCACAAGCTGAGATGTTTTAGACATCAAATAAAATATAGTCAGCTCTGTTATGACACTTGGTTGGAAAATGCAAATTTGCCTCAAGCACTGTGGCTCACACCTGTAATCCTAGCAATTTGGGAGGCCAAGGCGGGAGGATTGCTTGAGCCCAGGATTTCAAGACCAGCCTGGGCAACATGGCAAAACCCTACAAAAAAATACAAAAATTAGTTGGGCATGGTGGCACATGCCTGCAGTCCTAGCTCCACAGGAGGCTGAGGCGGGAGGATCACTTGAGCCCAGGAATTTGAGACCAGCCCGGGCAATAGAGTGAGACCTCGTCTCTATATAAAACAATAATAAAACAAGAAGCTCACGCCTGTAATCCCAACACTTTAGGAGGCCGAGGCGGATGGATCACATGAGGCTAGGCCAACATGGTGAAACCCCGTCTCTACTTAAAAGAAAAAAAAAAAAAAAAATTAGCCAGGCATGGTGGTGCACATCTGCAACCCCAGCTACTTGGGGGGCTGAGGCATGAGAATCGCTTGAACCTGGGAAACTGAGGTTGCACTCAGCCGAGGTTGTGCCACTGCACTCCAGCCTGGGCAACAGAGCGAGACTCTGTCTCAAAAGAAAAAAAAGAAAGAAAAAGAAAAGGAGAAAGAAAAAAAGAAAATGCAAATTTGTTCTAATGTCACTCATGTTAGGGAGGAATTTGAGCATAACGCAAATTTTATGTCTATTTATGCACATTTCCTCCAGGAGAAATACCAGGTAAATGCAGAAAATTGCACCCAGTCATGTAGGAAAACACAAAATACACATGAGCCAAACATCTACCAGTTCACACACATGCCAGGGTGCCACACCCATCTCTGCCTGCTGTCTCAACTTCCCCTACAACTTCAGATAACCTTCCTTATGCCCTTCACAGCAACGCATAAGTCGCAGCCCTTCCGACACCCACTTCCACAAGCAAACTTCAAGTTCTTTGCAGGAAGTGACATATTTATTGTGGTATTTACGTATTTCTTAGCCACTTATGTGTACAACTGCGCTCCTGTTTTTACTAGGTTCCTCTTTTTGTCGTATGTGTCAGTGATGAAGTTTTGTGTATTGTGCCCCTAATTCATGTTCCCCATAAAGCCCTGTGGTTTCTGTTGTGTGATTTTGCATGGCATGGTGATTTTTAGGAATGTGTATGTCACATTATAGCAGAACTGGCTGCGCTGAGAAAATAGGTTGGTAATACAGCTTATTTTTCAGGTTCCTGAAGCAATATGTTAACATCAACCATCAAAAATTCAGCATGACATATTAAGACTTCTTTTTTCTATCTTTCCTGAAAAAAGACCATGTTGAATTTTGCCTCTGATTGTCTTTTCATGACTTCAGCCCTTTCTGCAAACTGCCTGGACCACCGTCAGGGCTGGAGGGTCCTCCCAAAGGGTGTGGATTTACTGCCATACTCGGCCCACAACTACATCTTCAAACTCTCTAGCCCACTGCCTGTGGGCATCGCTAAGGCATCAACCCAAAGGAGAGCTGAACTGCATGGATTACAGCGATGATACCAGAACTTTTAAAATTACTTCTGGCTAAAATTGCCACCATCTGGGCTTTTCGGGAATCACCTCAATTATCATGATTCTGCCCAGTAGGTCCTCATAGGTTTCAAGTTTGGTCTCAGGCACTCCCCTTAATCGGTGAGGTCACTTCCCTCATACTTCGGTTACATGAAAGTGCTGAAAACTATTTATAAGAACTCGAAATTCACGGGGGTACGTTCACAGTGCATGCATTAAAGGCAAAATTCAGGTTTTTAAAAGATTGCTATTAGCTTGCCACCAGAAGAGCAAAACGTGGCAAAAGAGGTTTCATCATCAGTGAACTTTCACAGCAACAAACCTCCACTATCGTCTCTCACATTACATCACAGATGCACTGATGAGTTATTACAGCGTGTTTATGTGTGTGGTTAATGAACTCTGATTCCACAGGCTTTAAGAGTTATGCCTGGTTTACAAAGACAAGGCTTTTATCATCTGAGAAGCAATAGCACAGAAATCTTGAAGACAGTGTGTAAATCCTGAAGTCAGAACACTGGGTTCAACTCACAGCTTACCAGCTTGGTTACCTGGGGCAAGTTACTTAACCTCTCTGTGCTTTAGTTTCGTCAACTATCAAATGCAGAATAATAGTACCTATGTCATAGTCCTATTGTGAAGCTTAATGAGTTAGTAGAAGTAAAATGCTTGGAACTGTGCTTGGCACGACCGTGCTACAGAAGAATTTGCTATTCTTATTATTGGTACAAAAAAAATCAGCCAGAACTCACCTCTGGAATGCCAGAGCCACAGGCATATGGTGCAAATACACGCACCAGGGAGACGGCCAAAAATGCAAACAGCAGCGCCCATAGGATGTACATTAAGTAATTCAGAATGTAAGCACTGGCACCCTAGACAACAGACACAAAACAAAAAAGGAAACATTAGCCACAGCTGACCTGAGCAACAGACTCAACCCCTCCCCATCTGTCTTGACAACAAAAGCTTTGATGGGATTGGGCAGGTTTGGTCCCCATCCTGTATAAACCAAAAGGCCAGCGTAGGTTTATCAGCTGTTGCTATTGCTACAGTCAGTACACACAAACAGAGCAGCGGGTGTTTCTCCGGGAGCTGTTTACACGCGCCTTCTACAGAGGGAAGGCTCAGCAGTAATGGAAACCGTGGATGATGCTTGGTTTTAATCACCACTTGCATAGAGTTAATCAAAGGTGTGACACAGAAAATCCTGCCTCCGAGACCCTGGCAGATTAGTTTTGTCTTGTCTGTGGTGACTTGGTCTCTTAGCTTTCATTAAGGCCACACCCAACCACAGCAAGCACTCGCACTGCCAATGAATACGGGTCGGGCCTGTATTTTAGAATTCTGCTACTCAAGGTGGGGTCCATGGTCCAGCCACATCAGCAGCTTATGAGACATGCAGACTCTCAGGCTTCACCCCAGAACTGCTGAACCAGACACCAGACACTCACGGCTGGGGCCCAGATAAATGTGTTTTAACAAGCCCTCCAGGAGGTTCTATGCGCACTAACATTTGAGAGGCACTATCAGAGAAGAAAAACGTGATACTTTCAGAATAATTCATTGAACCATTTATTCCAAATTATCTGATGTATGGAGAAGGTTTTCTGAACCAAACACACAGTCTGGGGTCCTATGTGTGAAGGGCCTGGTCTGCTGGGTACAGACCACACTCTCTAGACCTCAGCTTCTTGCCACCATCTGGATTACTTAAGTAAGGGGGGCAGGAAAGAGAGGTCACCTACAAGTCAGGCCATGGACAGCCACATGTGTGCCTATTAAATGCAAAAACACGTTCCAGGAGACCGCTCTGGCCTTTACAAGCACATATATTCACACCCTATGCGGTGAGAAATCGGACTAAGAAATACCTTTCACCCACTTAAATATGTACTTTTTTGGAGGCTAAAAATAACTCTCACTCTTACTAAAGGTAATTCTTCGAATCAAAGTATAAATCTTAAAAACAGTTGAAAAGATGGATGGCCGTATTTTCCCAAAACACACACTGCAAGTAGGAGAGAAGAATAAAAATATGACGCATAGCCAATTCTGTCTGCCCGCTCCCATCAACCCAAGTAGAGAATTTCTTTTTGGAAGTAATGGACAGCACTGAGAACGTGTGAGATTTCAAGATCCCTGTCTACTTCTGAGATTTGAAGGAATTAATTTTCAATTCCACTGAGAAAGAGGTTTAGCAAAAATGGCAAAGTGCATTCCAAATGTCTTCAGCTGTGGTAAGTCAGTCAGGTTAAAAAAAAAAAAAAAAGTGGGGAAGGGAGGAGATGTATAAATAGATTACATATATCTTGCAAGATTAGTTCTAGCTTGAGAGATCCTCACATTACCCCTAATGTGAAACTTGACAACCTGGTTCCTCCTCACGTGGCTTTCTGATCCTTTAATAACCCATAGTCATGGTGGTAACCACTGAAATGGGTTAGAAGTTAACTCTTTCCTGAACTAAGATTTTAATAAAGATCTGAAGCTCTAAATGCTATGGGTCTGTGGTTCACCACTATTATCTCCTGTGCCTAGGGCATTCTCTTTATAGAAGACCCAGAACATCCTCTATAATGTGGTCATAAAATGCAATGGAAGATGACTGAAAGCACAATGAGATGCCACTTCATAACCACTAGGATGGCTACAATCAAAAACAGATAATAACAAGTGGTGACAGCAAGGTGGACAAATTGGAAGTCTCATACACTGCTGGTGAGAATGTAAAATGGTACAGCCACTTTGGAAAACAGTCTGGCAGCTGCTCAAGAGGTTAAACATAGAGTAACCATCTGACCCAGCAACTCCACTCCCAGATATATACTCGAGAGAAATGAAACATATGTCTTCACAAAAACCTGTACAGAAATGTTCATAGCAACATCATTCATCATAGCCAAAAAGCAAAAGCAACCAACAAATGGATAAATAAAATGTGGTCCATTCATACAATAGAATATTATTCAGCCATAAAAAAAATGAAGTAATGGTTCATGCTACAATAGGAAGAAATCTGGAAACATGATGCTAGGTGGAAGAAGCCAGACACAAAGTCCACACATTGTATGATTTCATTTACATGAAACATCCAGAAGAGGCAAATCTAGAGAGACAAAAGGTAGATTAGTGGTTGCTCAGAGCTGGCAGGTTGGGGGACATGGGAGTGACTGCTAATGGAGACAGAGTTTTGGAAAGGATGACAAAAATGTTCTAAAATTAGATGTGATAATGGCTGCAAAACTGAATACACTACAAGCATTAAATAGTACACTTTAAATGGGTGAACAACATGAACTGTGAATTTATCTCACTAAAGCTGTTTTTTTAAAGGATAACTTAAAAAGTTATGTTCTTCTTAATTAGAAGATATCAAAGTCAACCTTATTTCTTCAGCATGATCAGCAAACCACCTTCGGTAAGAAATAATAAAGCCAAATATAACAAGATAAAGCCAAATATGAGGCTTAAAGTGTATATATATACATTGTGCACATGAAACAGTGGGGAAGGGTTTTGCAAGTGAAGTTTGAGTGGTAGCATTAGAGCCAGAAAAAGCCAGTCATCCTAGTGTTAAGCCGCGAACTTCAGAGCAGGCACTTGAAGGTGAAATCACAGACATTCACAAATCTCCCAGCAGCATTCCCAAGCACGCATGGAATGGCAGGGGTCCCCAGTCAGGACCCTGCCCAAATACCCACCTCTGACTGATTCACCAGCAGCTCCGACCATTTCTGCCACAGGGGACACTTGTCTCTGTCCTCAAAAGTGGTCTCGTTAGAAGTCCAGCAACACTGCTCATGGCTATACCAGAAGGCAGACAGGCAGACCCCCTCCTTCAGGTCCGTCATCCAGTCCACGGCGAGGTCGATGACCCCAGCCAAGGTGCCTGGAAGAAGTAACACGAGCCACTAAGAGGAATCGCACCATGATGCAACAAGAATGAGACCAACACGGCGGCCAGGCAGGGGCACATCAGCAATGATGGCCCAGATTCCAGAGCAGGCAATAAACTTGCAATGGGGCTGTCACTTACATAGGAAGCTTCTTTCATTAACCTTGCAGCACTTGAACATTTATGGTATGGGCAAGGCAGCACAAGCCCAATGAGAAATACAAAGGGCTCAGTAGCTTGAATTGGGTAGGAGAGACAAGCAACTTTTGCAATTTTTCCCTTTCCAAGTTTTTGACATTGGGTATTTATACTGTAAAAGACAGAACTCTCTCAGCGGCTTCTGGGGCAGGATCCTAGAATCACACACATCAATATTTCTCAGGGAAACATGATAATTCAGACAAAATGGACTCATAACAACTACGACGGCCTCACATCATAAATGAATAAGGTTTTGCCACCAAATGAGAACCAAACTCGGGAAAATCCTGTTTATTAAAACTCTCTGCATTATTTAAATTATAAAGAATTATGGGTCTATAAAACTAAATAACTATTTTAAAAGCCAATAGAAATGGGAGAAAACGGAATGTGCAGTTGAATGGATCACAAAAGGCGGCCTTGGGTCTCTTTCCAGAATAATGCATTCTCATCTCTCACAAAGGCAGAGAATGCTTTCAAGCATCTTCATTTTTCAGCCTTTGTTATTACAGGATCGGTTCTGCATCCACATCCTCACCGAAAGCATCCACATCTGGCATCAGCACTCACCCCTCCCTTCTCTTCTCCTGGTGTTGCATTGGACGCCGCCCACCTCAGCTCTACATCTCCTTCCTCCATGGGTCCTCGTTCTTCCCATTCCCCTTTCTTTCTCCTGTATCTTCAACCTCTTCCTCTCCTTGCCATCAGCATTTAAACATTAAAAAAAAAAAAACCCTCCCTGTTTCCACTTTCTCCTCTAGTCACTATCCAATCTCTTTCTTCCCTTGGCCCAGTCCATCCCCTCAATCTACCAGGAGATTCCCATGCAGCTAAGGCAATGGCCTTAGCTCATTCCTCTAGAGCAGGATCCACAAACTACAGCCCACAGGCCAAATCTGGCCCACAGCCTGTTTTTGTAAATAAAGTTTTATTGGCGCACAGCCACACCATTCAATTACATGCACTCTGTGGCTGCCTTCATGCTGCAGTGGCAGAACTGAAGAGATGAGACAGAAACCACATGGGCCACAAACCTGAAAATATTTACTCTCTGGCCTCTTGCAGAAAAAGTTTGCTGACCCCAGTTCCAGAGCTCTCAGCATCATCTGACTCTGTTGACCACTTCACCCTTCTAGAAACACCTCTTCCCTTGGCTTCTACATCATGCTCTCCTGCTTTCCTCCTCACTCTCTGGTTTGCTCTGACTCCTCTGATCTTTCTGACTCCTCCACCCAACTTCTAAAAGGCCATTTCCTCAAAGCTTGACCCTAAACCCTTTTCTCTTTTTATACTATGCTCTTAACCCTGGCAACCTTATTCATATCCTTCTATTTACCATTAGGTATAAATGTACATCTCAAGCTGTGCTTTTCCAAGCACATAGAGCCCACTGCCTATTACAGAGCCAATCACTACATAGCCCAGCCGTCAGCTTCCAATGCCCACAGCAGACATCACCAATCAATAATAGCACACTCTACTGGATTCACCTTCACAATTCTTTTGACATACCCATGATAGACATCACTAATCAACCATGACACACACTTGTGGACCTACCCTCCCAAATCTTTGTAGCAAAGCCCCAGGCAGTCAAAGCCAATGAATGGGCATTGTCAAAGAACACAAGTCTATTTGCCTTCTTGGGTCTACTAGGTGTCTCCACTTCAGTCCACCGCCACCCAACACCAAACTAAAGCATCCTCCTCCCAGCCTCAGCTTTGTCCGAGCTGGGAGAGGAACCCACCATCCAGGCACAATACTGTGCAAACTAGAAATCTGGGAAAGCAACCCCCTTCCAGGCAATCCCCATATCCCAGCAGCTCCACCTCTGAAATCTCTCTTGAATCACTGCACTTACCCCCATCCCCACTCGGGCTGTCTTTCAGATCACCGTGTTGAAGTCATTGCTGGCAGGACTGCTGCAGGAGCTTCCTCTCTGGTCTCCAGCCTCAGTCCTGCCCCATTCATGGCCTCTCCACACTGTGGTCAAACAGGCTTTCCAAAGGCCAGACTGACCCGTGCCACTCCCCTGTGGAAAGCCCTGCCATGGTTACCCATTATTCTCGGGAGAACACCCAAATCCTCAACAGGTCACCCACCCTGACAGCTGGCCCCTCAGATCTCTCCAGCTTCATCTCTTTCCCTCACTAACTCCCCACACCCTGCCCACTCCATGTTCCTGGAATGTGCCACGCTCTCCTACCTGCACCATCTCAGCAAGCACTGCCCTCCCCTCCCATCAGACTCCTACTTATCATCCAGATTCCAGCATTTATATCACCTCCTCTGGGAAGTCTTTCCTGATTTCCTAAGCCTGGGTTAGGTATACTTCCCTCGCATTCCTGTGGCTGCCTGTCCTTCCCCATCACCAAACCTCTCACATCCTGATATCACAATTAGCTCTCTTTGTCTTTCTCTCCCTCTGTGTGTGTGTGTGTACTTCCATTAGTCTATAAGTGGTGAGTAACAAAGGTTTCATTGTCTGGTTTTCATACCACACTGGGGGGTCAGGCCTGGCATCCAGACCCTGTGTCCGCTCTAAGTGGGCAAGGACCCTATCTGTCTTGTCCATTGTTACATCCATGTCAGGTGCATAGTTGGCACTATATATCCATGTTGAATAAAATATTGCAATAAATAAATGAATGAAAAAAATCAGAAAACTCAGGTCCATTCATTCATTCAAGGGATAGTTATCGACCATGTACCTACTACATGCCAGTTACTCGTCCATGTCTTGGGAATATAGCAGTGAAAAGAGTAGACCCAAGTCCCTGCCTTTGTGTAACTGTACCTGGGACAGGAGAAAATAAGTATATTAAAGGCTCTGTTAAAAAGTATAAGGGCCAGGCGCAGTGGCTTATGCCAGTAGTCCCAGCACTTTGGAAGGCCGAGGTGGACAAATTGTTTGAGGCCAGGAGTTCAGGACCAGCCTGAACAGCATGACAAGATCCTGTCTGTACAAAAAAAAAAAAAAATTAACCAGATATGGTGGCACACGCCTATAGTCCCAGCTACTCAGGAGGCTGAGGCAGGCGGATTGCTCAAGCCCAGTCTGCAATGAACCATGATCGCACCAGAACCAGACCCCGTCTCAAAAAAACCAATTCTATTCCTACGCATATACCCAAGAGAAATGAAAACATCCATGCACACAAACACTTGTACAAAAATGTTCATAGCAGCATTCTTCAAAATAGTCACAAAGTAGAAACAACTCAAATATCCATCAATGGATAAGTGGATAAAAAACGTGTGGTCTATCCATACAATGGAATGGTACTTGGCGGTGAAAAGGAATGAAGTATTGACACGTGCTACCACACGGACAAACTTTGAACATATTATGCTGAGTAGAAGAAGTTAATCACAAAGACCACATATTGTATGATTCCATTTATATGAAATGCCCAGAATAGGCAAATCCATAGAGTCAGAAAGCAGGTTAACAGTGGCCTAGGGCTAGAAGGGGGATGGTTGGGGAGCAGGGGCTTGATAGCTAAAGGGTATAATGGTTCTTTTGGGGATAATAAAATTATTCTAAAATCGACCATGGTGATGGTTGTACAACTCTGTGATACATTAAAAACCACTGAATTGTATACTTTAAATGGGTGAATTGTATTGTATGTGAGTTATATTTCAATAAAGCTTTACATACATACATATATACATCCACACAGCAGGTGAGGGAGGTGAGGCTTAGAGAGGGAAGGATGTAATTTTATTGTTTTTTAAATTTTAAATATCAGGTTTGAAATTTTTAAACATGCAATTCAATAATGAAAGACTTGATTCCAAGTATACAAATATATATAATTAGTCTAATTAAGTTAGATATATCATTAGCTATTTCCTGATTTATTCTTTCGTTTTAAAATGGACACATAACATTGTATGTTTTAATCATATACAACATGATGTTTTGAAATACATATACCTTGTGGAATGGTGAAAACTATTTCCTGATTTAAAGTTGGAAACTGAAACCCAATGAAAAGAAATCCTACATGCTCAAAGTATTTTCTCCAGATCATGAAATCCTGGATGCAAGCTTGGTTCCGCTTAATGCTAGTTTGCAGAGTCAGCTAAGTAAACACTGCCCCCTAGCAACAGCACGCAAGAACCATAATATTTAGTATTTCACGAGGTCTTTCCACAGGGTCCGGTAATGTCAAATTTAGAACTATCCATAGTTCTCTGTTTTTCCACAGGAAAAACAAAGGCAGAGAGCTCATTATCTTGATTTTTTAACTTTTTAAAACTGACACGTAATAATTGTGTATATCAATGGCATGTTTTGATCTATGTATACATTATAGAAAGACTTGATCGAGCTAATTAAAGATCCGATCATGCCGTTATTTTAATGGCAAGAACTACAATTACCTTCGCACCAAGTGAATCACCTCCCCAGTTTATTTTTGTGGTGAGATTATTAAAGTCTACTCTTTCAGCAGTTTTGAGATATACATGATTATTAACTGTGGTCACCATGCAATGCGACAGCTCACTAAAGCTTATTCCTCCAGTCTAACTGAAACTTACACCCTCTGATCAACATCTCTTTCCCCATCCTGTCCCCATCCCTCCCTCTAGCAGCCACCTTTCTACTCTGTTTCTATGACACTGGTTTTTTTTTTTTTTAGACTCCACATATAAGTGACATCGTGCAGTATTTGAAGAAGAAGGTGAAGAAGATGGGAGGGTCCTGCAGATATCCGGGGCAAACAGGATGATCACCGCAAGTTTCATCATTATTCATTCATTCACAACCCCCCTACTGCATACCCAATCTTCCTTGCTGATTCTGGTTCTGACTGCGCGTCAGCAGGCCTCAGCTTTCTTTCGTGGTCCAACAGTGACACCCAGCGGTGACTTCTGACAAGCACCTGCGGAGATGCCGTGGGCCTACCCATGAGGAGAGTCCGAAGACAACAGCCACTGAGGGGACAGCCGGCCAGGCAGTGAGACCCCGGGTCCTCTCCACTGTTAGTCCAGCGAGGAAGGGGGAAGTGAGTGGGACATGGCTCTCTGGCTGTCCCTTCAAAGTGCATCCAAATCAAAAGAACACTGTAGCCCTTTCGTTTTCAGCATCACCCCATTCTCACCCTCCCATGTATTCCCCTGCTGATGTGCCCACAGGCTCTCCTTTGGCCAGCGGGGCTCACCCCTGGCTGCACATTACAATCACAGAGGGGAGGGGCAGGCTGTATTCAAGCCATAGGTCCTCTCCAGAGATACTGTTTAAGTGAAGCCGGGGCAGCAGCATATTGTTTTTAATTCCCCCTCGTGAAAGAGCTGATGGAAATCAAGTGGATTATAAAGCCAGCTGGTCAAAATCAGATTAAAGTCAGCCCAGTTGGGCTCCTCCGTCAGTCAATAAATCTAAGCTGTGCCGTTATCAGAACATCTATTCCTGTTCTGAGTTTCTTCATTTACCCTATTTATTTCTCCTTCCTACGAGCCAAGAAAAATGACACACTATAAGGTTTTATCAATCTACTCTAAATAAGGACATCAAAATTCATAGCAAACTCCCACCTGGCCCACCTTCAAAGGCCTTCACAGAAGCAGACAAGCAAAATTGGTCGTCCAATACCTTGTGACAATGAAGTCTAATTTCCTGCCCTGGCTGCTGCCAGTACATGACGGGAAATGCCACTGGTAAAGGAAGGACAGGCTTGGAGAAATGGACAGACAGCATCTGTGACTAGTAGGAAAGGACTCCCCCTCCGAGCATTCCTCTTAGCTCTTTATGGGACGCTGAGGCAGGTGAGGGAGGTAGAGCCCTTCCCTGGCAACCAAGCCCCTCCTCCGATGAGCTATGGAATAAATCAAGATCACCTGGAAAATGAAAGCCCCTGGAATCACAAAACTCTATCTGTGCCCCATTTGTGTTCTGTCCTTCTTCGACCTTACTACATATATTCTGCCTGGGTTCTAGTAAATTCCCTGATCTATTCTCTAACCATAACTATTATGTTGTTATATGCAGGGGATTTTTATTAAGGAAACCTCTTCGTCATGCCAAATTTCTTATTCTTAGACATTAACCTTCACAATCTCCTAAAAGGACATAAGTTTTAGGAAATGATTTCCAGGAAGGGCTGGTGCGTTTGAGATTAAAAAGACGGGTTTCCCCTCCAGATAGCATCCATTTACTCTGGAAACATCTACTGCTCGCAAACATGGTGTTGGAATTCTAAAAACGAAAGATGCAGAGTTCCTGAGGGTCAGGACGATGGAGGCCCCTGGGCCTGCCTCAGCTCCCATGGGTGTCTAGCATGGTGCTGACTGTTGCCGGATGTTTCCAGTTCATCCCAGAGCCTACCAGTAGTAGTAAAAGGCAATCTCATATGACATTTTGTTATTGAAGATAAAACAGTCCGTGATTTCGTTGCCATCTACATAATCAAGAATAACCGAATATAAAATGTGTGCTTGGCTGGGCTCAGTGGCGCACACCTGTAATCCCAACACTTTGGCTGAGGCAGGAGGATGGCTTGAGCCCAAGAGTTTGAGACCAGCCTGAGCAACATAGTGAGATCCCATCTCTATGAAAAAATAGCAAAAATTAGCTGAGCATGGTGGCGCATGCCTGTGGTCCTGGCTACTCAGGAGGCTGAGGTGGGAGGATTGCTCAACCCCGGGAGGTGGAGGCTGCAGTGAACTGGCATCATTCCACTGCCCTCCAGCCTGGGCAACGGAACAAGACCGTTTCCAAAAAAAATGTGTGTTTTCAGTCAAATCCAGTATAGTAAGAAAACTCTGCTCTGTGTGGAAAGGCTACCAGCTCTATCGTCACAGCTCTCCAGAAGCCTGTGCCTGAGCTCATGCCTTGGGCATGCCTTATTGATGATGGATTTTAGGTTAAATATACAGTCACGCATTTTGCCTTTAGCTATTTCAAGTAACAAATCCCTCCCACAGGGGTAAAAGCGACACGCGCCATATTCCAAATCTCCCAGAGGGTTCGTGTTTTGAGGTTTCGGCCTCTGCAGCTTCCCACGGGAGTGCCGCATGCCCATCCACGTACCCGCCAGCAGGCCGATGAGCAGCATCACCACCCATCCCGACCAGGCATCCAGCAGGCTCTTGATGAACTCCCATATGGATTCCTTGCTCTTGCTGGTGATCTAGAACAAAGCAGACACAGCAACTGATCTGAATGCATTTTCTAATTCACGCTTTTTTCCTTGAAACTGTTTCCTCGGGTAACAGGGTCATTAAGAAAATAAAATGAATGTCATCAAGCAGCTAAATTCCCACTGACGTGATTCTTTCAGTTATGTGCCGCAATGGTAAGATGAGCTTTCTAGTTCACAGAGCTATAAAGATGCCACAATAGTCTCCAAAGAATTTGAGCACACACTCAAAGAACTCACTTAATTAAAAAACATACTAAATGTGATTTGATCTTTGATTATTTAAAAGCTATGCTGAAGGAGGACATTGGTTCGGTGTCTCCATTCTGAATATGAGTTACTATCTTAACTTACATTGCTAAGTTTCATTAAAAAGCCTCTTCACACAGACTTCATCTCCTCCTTTTGTTTTCAAGGTTAAATTTTAGCAGCACGAACTTAGAATCAGCTGGCATAGATCACGTCTCCCACAGCAGATGGACTGCCTATACACACCTCCCTGTGCTAACAGAATCGTATGCTCCTCTGAGATCATCATTCCCTCACGGCCTTTTAGAGCAGTGGTGGGCAAATGTTTTCTGTAAAGGACCAGAGAGTAAAGATTTGGGGCTTTGCGGGCCAGATGGTCTCCGTTGCAACTCCTCAACCCTGCCACTGTAGCACAAAAGGAGTCATAAAAATATGGAAATGGATGTGCATGGCTGAGTTCCAATAAAACTTTATTTATAAAACGAGGTGCCAGCTGGCTTTGGCCTGCAGGCCGCAGTCTGCTGAGCTGTGCTCTAGAGGGAACCCTGCCTCGACCCCACATTCCTGCACTCTAGAGCCAAGAGGCTGCAACATCTTCATGACTCAGCCTGGCTCCCTACACATTCCCCTCCTCCTTTCGTGCCAGCCCTCGTGAGGCGATATGACATGGTCACACTGTCCATGTCACTCCTCACCCTCGTCTGAAGCAGCTCTCCCCTCACCGCCAGCCCCCATGCCGCTGGCTCACCTCCTACGTGACCTCTCTATAGAGGGTGACCTTGTGAGCAGGCCCCTACACAACAACCTGTCCATTCACAGGGGACTGCTCTTGGTGGGGTCCCCTCTTGTCACAGGCTCCCCATCTGCCTCCCCTGGACCTGGTAACTCTGGGCACTGCCTGGGGTTTTGACCACCTCTTCCCTTCTGTCTCTGTGCACCCAGGCCACCGTGGCTGTTTCTAAAGCTTCAGCCTCCACTTGCACACAGGGACCTCATTCTACCCCCGGCCCTTCCCTCACCCTTGAACCACAGAGTTCTCGCCACCTGTGATCACCCGTCCGCAGTGCAGCTCAAACCAACGCATCTGCACAGAACTCACTGGCCTTCCCCACAGTCTGCCAGTGCCCCCTTGCTTCCTCTAGGCATCAAAGGCATCATCCTCATCAGGCCACAGCCTGGTGTTCTGTGACCCCACTCCCCTCCTGCCCCCAGCACCTCCCCTGAATCCTGTCCGTGGCGCCTCAAAATACCTCTCGATCCTGATCCCCTCTCTCCACCTACACATCACTGCCTTCAGTCTCCTGGACTCATTTCCAAGCTTCCTGTTTCTCCCTTTGCAGCACATCTTTACTGTCTTCTGTGGCTTTCAGCATGAAATACAAACTCCTCTCCACCGCCAGCATGGCCGTTCCCACGTGGCCCTGCTGCCTCCATTTCCACACTCATCCCTATCCCTCTCCCTGCAGGAATCCTCCACCAGATCCTCGGAGCTCCCTGAACTGCCCAGATACATCACATTCTTTCATGCCTCTGTGACTTAAAAAGGGGGGGGCGCTACTGATGTTTAGAATCCTCGCCTTTCCTCTGCCTAGCAAAATCTTAGTCATCTTTCAAGACCCAACTGAAATGTTACCCTTGCTGAAAAACCCTTCCCTAACCGAACCTAAATGATCCCACAGGACTTGACAGATAACCATTGTGTCCATTAAAATATATACTGATTGCCAACTAGACACCAGGCACTGTCATATGTGCTTTCATATACACATAATCTCATTTCCTTTTCAGGCATAATTGCTTCCATCCTCATGGATGAGAAAACAGCGTCCAGAAATGGCACCTGCAAAGTCCCCTCCCTCTCCTCCACACCACAATCCCTCCATATGACACAGCGTCCTGCCCAAAGCTCCTGCTAGTACAATGATCTGCCAATATATCTGCTCCTCCCACTGGCTCTTTTCTTCTTTAGAGCCTAACCCAGCACATGACACGTACGTGGACCTAAGCCCCAGCTCAGTAACTTTTGAATGAAAACATGGCTTAGCCATTTGCAGTGTGTCCTTTCGGAATGCCACCTACCTTCCTGTGTCTGTCGGTGTCCCGTGACTTTTCCCTTAGCCAGTCGATGGTGTGGAAGTCCTCATACGTCCCCACGTCAGGGAACGGCTCATCGAGGAAATCCATCAGGTTTCCAGAGCCACTCATCGCTCCCGCATTGACCATGCTAATTACACCTGGGCAAGAAAACCGGTCGTTAAAGACATGAGCAGGACATGCCACGGACATGGCAGAAGAATAGTCCATGTGCCCTATTTTCTTATATAAGAAAAATCATTTCAGCATAGGCGTCTGTGCTGTAATGAAATATATACACAGTCAATTCTCATTATTCGTGGAGGTTATGCTCTAATAAAGTCACCTCAAACACTGAATTACTGAATACTGAACTACTGTTCCCAAGAGAATACAGGGTTAGGTTCCTGCAAAATCTCTGGTCACGTTTTCATCAAACGATCAAGACGTACCTTGTTTATGTACTTCTGTTTAAAGACACTCTAATAGATATTGCTGAGTTATTAACATTGACCTCACAGCCAGCAGCACTATCACTCATGCCTGAACAAGGCTTCTCCATAAAACATGTCACAGCCCTCTTACACTCAGGAACACCAGACAGCTTCCCAGCACTGCATTGCAGGGCCATTTTAAACAGCAAAATTACCAACTAAAAAAGCACAAAACTGTGAAAAACATGGCACTAAATAGAACATGAAAAGGACCCTTGTTGACAGGAGAGTGGAAGCAGAAAGGCAGAGCATCGCCTTCTCAGACCTCAGCGAGGAACGGGCGCTGCTGGCACTTTTTGTCGCTCTACACACACACATATCTATGAATAACCTCGAAAGCTCCACGAGTATTGATCTGGGGGCTACACATACATTTTAGCCAGCAGGCAAATTTGTAAATATGGAATCTGCAAATGAGGATTAATTAATTACATATATTCCTGGAAAACCTCACATTCTGCAAAAGCAAGGTGTCCAAATGACAAGGCTGGAGGGGCAAATGGGGTTTAAATGAAAATAATGGTAATCAAACCAATAATTGGTTCCTATGGGAGACAAAGCTGACCACTCAGGCAGGCAGCCTATGTGATTGTCATCATGGATATTCAAAATGTATTCCAACAGCACAGTGAAAATGCTGGCAAGACTTTAATGAGCTGGTGGGAGCCCAGGCAATCTGCAGATGGCAGGAGCCCTCTGTGTGAGTGGGGCCACCATGGAGCTGGACAAGGGAGGTGGGACAACCTGCTGCGAGCCAAGAGCCATGAGAAGCTGGTGGCACACTGCCCTGGGCAAGGAGCTCCAGGACAGATGCTCATTTTTAATGTCTTAAAATGCAGTCAAAAGGGCTCCTGCTGCCAGGGCAGTAGCACAGTTGAATGTGTCTTCCTTTCCTGTCCAAGATACTAATTCCACTCCCGCTATTCCAGCTCCCCTCACCTGGAAAACAATCGCGAGTGAACCAACACCATCTCCCATATTCTCCCACCATCAGAGCCTGATCTACAGATTGCACAGGAGCTCATTTCAGCTGTAGAAAATGCTTTGCAGTGGGACCAAGGCTCACCACCAGTTAGCAGAAAAAAGAATACACTCTTACAGAGACAAGAGGTTGGAATATGCACTAAATAAGAATTACTTTGGCAAAGAACATGGAAATTTGAATTATAGGATGAGGACCACAAAAGTGCTGGCATAGATGGTTAAAAATCTGAAGGGTGGTTATAAAAACATTTGAGTGCAGGCTTCTCTCATGTATTTATATATCTAGGGGACTCAACCACGACCCAATGAAACTGCATTTTAATCAAATTGAACAGTCACTATGGGCAAAGTAGGGTAATCACCTTACAAGCAATAAAGTGGTCACAGTGATTGATTTATTGATCATCAGTGCAACTCGGCTGCTTTAAAACTTTAAAAGTTTGAGGTTTGAGCCATGCCAAGTTGAAAACAATACCCCCTGATGAGTGCCCAGGGAAGAATCACATCGCATAAGTCAGTAGCAACCAATGATATGAGGAAGACAGTAAAATTAGAAAGCAAAGATTTCATTCTCATTTATACAAAAACAACATGAAAATAACCTCTTAATATATGTGGGAAAGAAAATCTCTGATGGGAAAAACAAGATGACAGGCTGTTGACCCTCCAAGAGAGCCCTTGTCAGAAAAACCCAGCCAGCAGATAGAATCACAGGGACTTGGACAGTCTATTCAAAAGGAGTTGATACTACCTAAAATGTAACTACATCTCTAGTCAAACAACTACTTCAGGCAATAATGCTTGAAACAAAAAATCACTGTAGAGAACAATCATATCTTTAAACTTTGATGGAACATGCAGTGGTCCTGAGGAAAATAAACAGGCTCTGATCTGCAGAGCCTCAGAGGACTTCCCTGGGGACCCAGAAGGAGGTGGTGGTGTCTATTGTGAGGCTGGGGTTAAAAGATCATCTAGGGACCAGGCACGGTGGCTCACGCCTGTAATCCCAGCACTTTGGGAGGCCGAGGCGGGTGGATCACCTGAGGTCAGGAGTTCAAGACCAGCCTGGCCAACATGGTGAAACCCCGTCTCCACTAAAAATACAAAAATTAGCCAGGTGTGGTGGCAGGCACCTGTAGTCCCAGCTACTCAGGAGGCTGAGGCAGGAGAATCACTTGAACCTGGGAGGTGGAGGTTGCAGTGAACCAAGATTGCACCACCGCACTCCAGCATGGGTGACAGAGTGAGACTCCATCTCAAAGGGGGCAAAAAATCATCTAGGTCCAGCCGACCACAGATTTATGTGTGAGTCCAGCCAAGATCAGCCAACTTTGGCCCAATCCAACCATGCTGCCAACTTGTAGACTTGTGAAAATAATGAATGTTTGTTATTTTAAGCCACTGAGTCCTTTGAAGGAGTTGTTATTCAGCTGCATGATAATAATGGGTTAATAGGTAGAATGAACTTGAGCTCTGAGGGAGAGGAAGGAAGACAGGTCAAGTTAGCTGGAGCAATGCAGACCAACTCTGGGGAGGACTGGAGCAGCCATACATGACAGTAACAATAGTGAGAGGGTGGAGTGGAATTTGCCTCAGTTCAGGCGGGAGGTATCCTGCCTGACAAGAGAACATCTCTCCTACACAACCATTATTTGCCTCCAAAGGAACTGTGGAAGGAATGCAGGACACCTATGTCTTGTAACCAATGCCTCAAGGCAAGAAAGTATCAGTAGGTTTGGTCTCCAAGCATGAAGACCCCAAGAAGTCAGGCTCAAGTTCTTCAACAGCAGATCCTGTCCAGTAAAACTCACTTTACCCAGGTCCCAGTGAAGACAAGCATGTATTAATACAATAGTATTAATGATGTCATTTACAGCTCTGATGTTAAAAGCGACTCTGAATGGGTCAGCTCGCCCTCAGAACAGGGATCTGTAACACTCAAAGGAAACCTGGACTTTTTATGGTTGGGTATTAGCAATAACACAGCAGGTTCTAGAAGATGAAAGAAAGCAGGAAATCACCTACATCAAGATCTAGAAGGACAGATTCTAAGTAGAATCAAGGCTTGGCTGAATATAAAAATGCTACCCTAGGTGAATCATGGTTATCCATGTTTGACCAAAAATGTCAGGTAGAAACCCGTATCTTTGAATGTGCTTTTCTCTTCTACCTTGAACCTTCTCCTCTGCCTTGAAAGCTCCTGTTCACACTGCAGAACCCTGTTCTGTTTCACCCTATCTGTGGAGCTTGCATTAATTTCCCCAGACACAGTTGGGGCATCCTCTTTAGCCATCCCAAAGGATTCTTCTTTTTCTTTCTTTTTTTTTTTTTCACGGTCTCACTCTGTCACCCACGCTAGAGTGCAGTGGCACAATCACAGCTCAACACAGCCTCAACCTCCCACACTCAAGCGATCCTCCTGCCTCAGCCTCTTGAGAAGATGGGACCACAGATGCATGCCACCACACTGGCTAATTTTCTTTATTATCTGTAGAGATGGGGTCTCACTATGTTGCCCAGGCTGGTCTCAAACTCCTGGGCTCAAACAATCCTCCTACCTCAGCCTCCCAAAATGCTGGGATTACAGGTGTGAGCCACTGCACGCAGCCCATCATATCTTCATCTATCCTGGTACTGGGGTCTCAATGGACTCAGCAAGACCATCCTCACCCAGGGTCTTTCACAAGGTCTTGGTTAGACAGGGGCTGGGGCTGGCATCATCCGAAGGCTTGTTCACTCACACATCTGGTGCCTGGGCCAAGAGACTCAACAGCTGGAGACTAGAACAGCTGGGGTTCCCAGGCCTCTCTCTCTTTCCATGTGGCATCCCCACATGGTCTCTTCAGCATGTGACTTTGGGTTGCAGTATTTCTTTTCTTTTCTTTCTTTCTTTTTTTTTTTTTTTGAGATGGAGTTTCACTCTTGTTGCCCAGGCTGGAGTGCAATGGTGCAATCTCAGCTCACCGCAACCTCCGCCTCCCGGGTTCAAGCTATTCTCCTGCCTCAGCCTCCCAAGTAGCTGGGATTACAGGCATGCGCCACCACGCCCAGCTAATTTTGTATTTTTAGTAGAGGTGGTGTTTCTCCATGTTGGTCAGGCTGGTTTCAAACTCCCGACCTCAGGTGATCCGCCCACCTCGGCATCCCAAAGTGCTGGGATTACAGGCGTGAGCCACTGAGCCCGGCTGGGTGGCAGTATATCTCACCCAGAGGCTCTGGGCCCCAAAGCAAGTGTGTTAAGAGAGAGAGACCAGGCAGAAGCTGTATCACCTTGCGTGGCTCAGCCTCAGAAGTCAGGTACCATCCCTTTTGCCACTTGCTCTTCATTGAGGCAGTCACAAAATCCCACCCAGGTTCAAGGAGAGAGAAAGTAGACTCTACCTCTTGATGAGGAAATGGCAAAGTTCTAGATGAGCATTCAGAAGTCAGAGGTATTATTGTGGCTATTTTTTTAAAACACACAACCAACCCCCCAACTTACAAAACTTCTTGACAAACACAGAAAAGTATCAAGAAAAAAAATAAGGATTACCCATCATCATGCCCTTGATAACTCCCATAACCTGTTGGTATGTTTTCTTCGTAGATGTATTTTAAAACAAATTGGCAGTATGAGATATTTGGATCTTCAGTATTGTACTTTGTCCCTCTATATTCTGATGTTCATCACGAGAGAAGCAGCATCACACGCATACTGGTTAAAACACAGACTCCAGAACAGCGCTGCATGAGTTCAGATCTCAGCTCTGCCACTTACTACCCGTGTGACCTTAAGCAAGCTGTTGGACCTTTCTTACTGTGCCTCAGTCTCCCCCATCTATGAAGTAGGAATTGCAGCACTACCTGCCTCAGGGTGCTGTGAAGAAGACGGAATGAGCTGACATTTGTAAAGCAAATTTGTGCCTGGCATGTGGTTAGCGCTTCATAAATGTTTGTTAAAATGAAAATCATGTTTCATGAAAACACCCCTTCCTTATCCCCCTGCATGTTGCCTTGTTTCTGAAGTTGATCTGCTCACTCCTCTGCTGTCTGTAGCTGATAGAGGGGACCTGATGGACTCCAGGTCTGCTCAGGGAGATTGTGGTGGTCTAACTGAGCTTCTGGGGGACCTTCTGGGGGATTCCACTTACCAAGGATCAGTGAGGCCATTAAAACATGAATCTATGCCTGACATTCGAAGTAGCTTTTCCTAAAAACTCCTCAAAGCATTTACTTTGAGGAGACTGTTTAGACTGTTTTCTTTCAAATCTGAAATACCTCTATTCAAAGTGGCAAGGACCACTAACCAAGAGACTTACTTGTACGACTCCCAAGTATGGGTGTGTGACTACAGCTGACCCTCTCTGCCCCTCTCTCAAAAGCCAGGACCCTGGGATGCTCCCTCCCCTGCCCCTTCACCCCAGTACGTGGCACAGGCAATGAAACTTAGCACCAGCCCCTTTCACCCTCGCAGGGACAAGCAAACCTTTTCTCATTAATTAAAACTGTTTGTCTCTGCCACAGATAATGTTTAGGCCTGGGACTTTACAGAAAGTTCAGCGCTATCTTCACTGCCAGCTGTGATTATCTGTCATTACAGAGCAGAAAATCCTAAGAAATACACTCTTCAGTGTCAGTGAAAGGAAAACCTTGAGATCCTCTGGGTGGTCATCTCACACCCCCAAAAGGGATCCTCTCAAAAGTTATCACAATATTTGCAACCATTATGGCCCTTAACATCTAGAAGTGGGGACTAAGAAGTTTAATTCAGAAGAGATTGAGAACTATATATAAAAAGCAACCTACAGGTAAGCAGTGAAGTCTTTTTAATGTTTTTGTTTTGTTTTGTTTTTGTTGTTTGTTTGTTTGTTTTTTACTTTTCCATTTCTTTGGCTGTGAAGCAATGAAGTCTTGGAGGAACCAGCAAGGAGCCGACATCCCAGGCTCAGCTATGGGAATGGGCCCCAGTGGCTACTACAAAGATTCCCATTCCCCTCCAATCAGACCAAAGGAAAACAGACATCAGGAAAATGGGGGTGAAGTCAGGCATAACCACAGGAAAAGTCCAGGAAGCAAGTTATCTAGGATCTTTTAGTTTATCCTGTTTTTCTGAGAACTGCAGTTTTAGTAAACAAAAGTAGCAAAATTAACATGCCCATGTTAGCTACATTCTAGAAACTGCTCTGTGCTACTCAACTGGCTTGGATCTAGAGGAAGGGTCTGGATTACCTGGGGGAAGTCAGGCATTCCCCCTGCCTGTCAACTTTCAAGATATCTGCATTTGGAGGAGTAGCAGGAAGAATGGACGAGGTGGCTGTCACCTTGAGACCTTTTCCTTCTGACTTGTACAGATACACACAGGTCTGTAGCAGCAATCTCTTACAGCATTTTTAAAGAGGTAATTCACATACCATAAGATGTACTCTTTTAAAGTGTACAATTCAGTGGTTTACAGGAAATTCACAAGGCTGTCCAATCATTATCACTATCCAATTCCAGAACATTTTCATCCCCCTAAAAGTGACCCCCTACCCATTAGCAATCACTTCCTTCTCCCAGCCTAGGCAGCCACTAATGTACTTTCCATCCTATGCGTTTGCCTATTCTGGACATTTCATATAAGTGGAATCATGCAGTATGTGGCCTCTTGCATCTGGCTTCTTCCACCTAGCATAATGCTTTCAAGGTTTATCCAGGCTGTGGCGCGTATCAGTGCTTCACCCCTTTTTATTTATTGCTGAATAAGATTCCATTGTGTGGCTGTATCACATTTTGTTTATCCACTCATCAGCTGACGGCCATTTGGGTTGTTTCTACTTTTGGGCTATTATGAATAAGGCTGTTAGGAACATCTGTGTACAAGTCTTTGCATGGACATATGTTTTCATTTCTCTTGGGTATATGCCCAGGAGTGGATTGCTGGGTCAGATGGGAACTCTGTTTAACCTTCTGAGGAGCTGCCAGACTGAAATCACTTTTCTTGAGTAAGCTTTTTATTGAAGTAAACATCTATTCGTAAAATGCAAAAATCATAAATGAACAGCTCCACACATTTTCACAAAGGGAATTCACCCATGTATAGAGCACTCAGATCATGGGACGAAACATGACCAGCCCCTAGACACCACTTCAAGCCCCCGCTAGTCCCTGACCCACCCCAAAGGGTAACCACTATCCCGACCCTCACACTATAGATTACTGTTGCCTGCTTCTGAACTTTAAAGAAATGAAATCTTGTTTCCAGCTTCTTTCATTCTATATTATGTTGCAAGATCTACCCATGTTGTTCAGTGTAACTATCTGTTCATTCTCTTTGCCCTGTAACAGGGACCACCAAACTTTTTCTGTGAGGGGCCACAGAGTAAATATTTGAAGCTTTCTGGGCCATGCAGTCTCTGTCGAGACTACTCAGCTCCACCGCTGTCATTGGAAAGGAGCCAGAGCCCATAGACACATCAATGCCTGGTGCTGTGTTTCAATAAAACTTTATTCACAGACACTGAAATATGAATTCCATATCATCTTTATGTGTTGCAAAATATTATTCTTTTGGTTTTTTCTCAACCATATAAAAATGCAAAAACCATTCTTAGCTCAGCAGGTAGTGAGCTGGAGTTGGCCCACAGGATCACGAACTTGGCCGACTCCTGTTTCACAGTATCTGACTGAGGAATCAGCCCCAATGTAGTTATCCATTCTTCTGCGGGTGACACTTGGGTGATTTCCCATTTGGAGCCGTTACACTTCGTGCTGCCATCAGTATTTACACCGCCCATAAAACGCTGTGGTTGAAGCCCTTCCACCTGTTCCCTCTGTCCTCTGCCCGGCAGTGGCCAGGTGCCACAGAATCTGCCAATGTTTATGCCAGTATTCCCCTCCCAAATCAGACCATGTCAGATTATTTGCCAACTTGCTCTATTAGCTAATTCCCAGATGACTTGGACAGATGGAACAGAAAGTCATAACTCAGATTAAAAGATTAAGAGTCTCCAACAAGCAAGGAAGGCCATCCTAGAGGCGAGTCCTGGCAGGGTCCCCTGCCAGCGTGGGCAGGGTAGAAAATGCTACTAAAACCACCTCCGGCTCTCATGAGCCTCTCCCACAAGCTGTTCCTGCCCCTTGCTCCTTCCTGTTTCCTCGTAGTAACTTAACTGATAGGGGTTTGCAAATGTTTCCCAGAAAGGGCCAGATGGGAAATCTTTTCACCTTGCGGGCCATATGCCATATAGTCTCCATTGCGATTACTGGACTGTGCCATTGTACAGCAGAGCAGCCATGGACAATATGGAAATGAAGGGATGTGGCTGCCTGCTGATAACACTTTATTTACAAAAACAGGAACGGGCTGGATCTGGCCTGCAGGCTGTGCTTTGCCGGCCCCTGCTTTACACCATGGGTGTTTATTGGGCATGTGCTACCTGCCAGGCCACCATCCAAGGCACCAGAGCTACCAGCACATTTGCGGCCCTCACCTCCCAACAAAATCCACCAAACAAATCATCGTGACCCACGGGGACAAGTACAATATAAAGACAAGTGGCCACAGTCATTACCCTTAGGATTATTTAAGGGAAGGAATGAGTTTCCAGAAGCCCAACAATGCAACTAAAGGATGTCACTATCAACATTTCAACCTTAAAGCTTTGGGAAAATAAAAATGAGTTCCTATTATACACACACACACACAGACACACACACACACACACATACAGAGAGAGAGAGAGAGAGGGAGGGAGGGAGAGAGAGAGAGACGGAGAGAGAGAGGGAGAGGGAGGGAGGAAGGGACAGAGAGGGAGAGAGAGAGGGAGAGGGAGGGAGGAAGGGAGAGAGAGGGAGAGAGAGAGGGAGAGGGAGGGAGGAAGGGAGAGAGAGGGAGAGAGAGAGGGAGAGGGAGGGAGGGAGAGAGAGAGAGAGGGAGGGAGGGAGAGAGAGAGAGAGGGAGGGAGGGAGAGGGAGGGAGGGAGAGAGAGAGGTTTCTGTGAGATCCTAGAATCAGAAAAGTTTCTCCAAGTAATTAGTGATCTGAATGCTTCAAGATTCCGGGTGCCTTGGCTCATGAATAAAAATATGATCATACCATAGCGCTAACAAAGTGTTCAAGATCATCACAGTTACCTGTAGTGTTCACATGACACCATGAAGAGCATAAGACACAACAGAAATTCTAGAACACACAGCCAGAGGAGAGGGCCCAAGAACATCAAGTTCAGAGACAGGCCATGGTCAGATCGCAACTAAAAATTAACATCTCAAAAGCTTCATTTCTTACAGATTTTCCAGGAGCCCCAGTGACTCATCACAAGCAGCCTTTACCGAGTTGCTTTTCTTCCAACCTTGTGGATTACGAGAGGTGCTGGGCTCAGTGGCTGCTGGCTGCCAGTTCCTTGGTGCTGGGAGCCCCTAGTCTCAGAGGGGGTTTCATTGCAACCCAAGACGACTGCTGGTTCAGCTCCTGCTGGTCCAACAAGCCTGTATGAGGAATGCTTCCCCCTTTTTCCATCTCCTCCAACCTGTAACTCCTACCTCGTCAGAAAGAGAAGGCAGGACAACCCTCCCAAGCCTACCAGGCCTCACCTGCCATCCTCCCCACGGCCTTCAGACCCTTAGCTGGAGCTCCTACCCAGGTCACCACAACCTCCTAACCGCGTAGCCCACCGCTCCAGCTCTGCCCAAGTAATGCCAAGGTAATTCCCTCTCTGACCCATGGCCGTTCCTCTGTCAACTTCAGTGGCTTCTCATCTACCCACCCTTTGACTCAAGCACTTCCCAAAGTATGCTTGCAATGAGTAAACACAGAATACAGAGCAAAAGAATCCGGATGCATCCAAATACGCTGTGTGATCCCGTTTACATCATGTTCAAAAACGGGCAGAAGTAAATTAACAAAGCTCAGGAACCAGAATTCTTTGGTAAATCTACAAAGAAAAGTAGAGATGTAAACACAATAGAAGTCAGGAGAGTATTTCAACGGGCAGGGAGGTGAGGGGACTGGGGAGGGGACAAAAGATGACAGCAGCAACAGTCTTTCCTGACTTGAGCAGAGGCACGATGACACAGTGTTCCTTTTACAATTCGTTCAGCTATATGGCAGTGTAGGGCAGCCTGGAGGGGAGGAAGAGCTCAAGGAGGTGACAGAAAGGTAGGGCTGACAGCAGGGCACAGGGTGGGGGGAATTAGGGAGCAACTGGGCTCCACAGGTTGCCATGGGTGTCACCAGCCCTGCTGAGCTGCAGTCTGCTCACCTGTAATATGGGTTAACAAGACCACCTCCTAGGATGGTCCTGAAGACTGTTTACAAAATGCCTGCCCTGGAACAGGGCCCAGCTGTTCGTTGCCACACAACAGATATTTGCTAAATGAGCTTGTTATTGGGTGAAGGGTCAGTGGAGGACTTGGGTTCGTAAAGGGGTGCTAGAGTGGTCCAAAATAGCCATTTGTGCCTCCCTCAGAACTCTCCCAGTCTCCTTCAATTGCTAACAAAGCTGGCCCCTGGCCCCGGATGTGGCACAGAACCCAATCTGGCCAATGACAGTGCTCCAACCACCAGGCACAATGACTGGCTATGGGGATGAGTGTGGGACCCATGCAGGGCTGCACACATGGACGAGGAGGAGAAAGGAAGTCTCTCTTTCCAGGGCAGTAGCTAACTTGGAGCCACCAACCCTACCAAGGGTCTACGAAGGGAAGGAATGAGGCCAGAGGCAGACACCAAAGTGTCCCCTGGAGATCATTCTGCCCCCAGGGGACGCCTGACAGTGCCTGGAGACATCCTTGGTTATCACCTCTGGGGAGGGGGATTGCTATGGCATGAACTGGGTAGAAGCCAGAGATGCTGCCCAACGTCCTAAATGCACAGGACGACCTGCACAGAGAAGAATGATCTAGCCCCAAATGACCACAGTGGCAAGTTGAGACAGCTAGAGAACAAACAAGCCAGAGACCCAGACAGACGCCTTCCAGTTCCTGAGCCCAGGCTCCCTACATTCCAGCAGATTCCCTGGGTTTCTTTCCCAGCTTACGTCACCTAGACCAGCGCTTCTCATATGACAATGCACATGCGCATCCCCTGGGCTTCTGGTTAAACTGCAGGTGCTGATTCAGCAGGTCTGGGGCATGGCTGAGGCTCGAATTTCTCACAAGCTCCCGCCCCCGCAGAGGCACTTTGGAGAATGGCCAGGAGGTAACAAAGAAAGAAAAGAGACTGGGCTGCCTTCAGATTATCGGGGAGCCAGGAGCAGAGGACAGAGAAAGAGCCACACAGGGAGGAGATTAAGCAGTCACGTGCCTGGGAGGCTGGGGAAGGAGAATTCCAGAAGGGTACTGCCAGGGAACCCCACGGTTCCCAGCCTGGGGTGTGCAGCCGAACCACGTGGGAGCATTCAGAAAGCCCAAGGAGCAGGCCCCGCCCAGAGTCATTAAACCGGGGTCCCTGGGGCAGCGCCCAGGCATCAGCATTTTTAAAAGCTCCCCAGGTGCTGCCAATGTGCGGCCTCGGGTGAGATCTGACTCCGACCTGGATGAGCCATGCATCCCTCAGGGTCTTATTAAGCAGCAGATTCTGATCCTGGAGAGCTGGGGTGTGGCCCAAGAGTGCATTTGAGACGCCGAATTTCTAAGGCACTCCCAAGCGATGCCTGAGACCACCACACGAGGCTCTAGGAAGATTGGTTTCATCTGGCGGTTGGCAGGGTCTTGGAGATGTCTGAGAGGGGAGGGGAAGAGGGCAGTCTTGCAGTTAGTTGCCTTTGAAGAATGTCGCCAGGCTGCAAGGCCTGCATTACCGTGATCGTCATCAGACTGTGTCATTTCACTCCTTCCTGCTCCAGCTTCAAAGCTTCCCCACAAGCGCCTCCTCCGGGGTCTCCTGCTCCTCGAATAACATAACATGCTTAAGAAATGCAATCCAACACAAATTAATAGCCATCTTCAAATTATACAACAGAGCACTGTTCTCTTAATTTACTTGTGTGGAAGGAGGGAAAAAAATGTTCTGGCATGAATGTTTGAGGCTATAGCAAACATTTGTTTATCTGCCTATTCACGCTGCTCAGAACTGAAAGATTAGAAGTGGAAGTTTAAAATACAGCAAATGTACCAGGATTTTCTGCCCCCGCAATGCTCACACACACACACGCATGTCCTCTGTCTCTCTCTCTCTCTCACACACACACACAAACACACGCACTTTCCCATTTCTCCAATGAGCAGACACAGGAAAGAGGCATCTACCTAAGGAGGTTAGAGGGAAGCCTTGACCTCGGTGTCTTCAATCACAGTTACAATACTGCCACACGACCCCAGGCATGTGAACTACCCTATACACACGGCTCTGTTGTCCCCATCCAATTTCTAGAATAACTACTGTATCTGATGCTGCCAGCGCCCCACTCATATCACTCAAAACCTTCCAGTAAGCTCTAGCTAATTTCCAACCAAATTGCTTAGTCTGAGGTCACTGTCATTGTTTTGAGACCCACAGAAGGTGGCTCTGCTCACATGGCATGCCTGAAGTGCATTATTGGGAGTAGGTATTAATCGATGACTCTCAAGAACTGACTCTCGAGGGAAAAGGCTTGTGGGGCAAAGTCTGGAGAAAACCAGACATCTTCAAATGTCCTACTCCCTTGTCCCTTGAATAAGATTATTTCAAGGCATGTGCTTTGTACCTGCACAGAGAACACATAATATAGCAGACCTGAGACTGCTCTCCTTAGAAAGGCCTGTTTGCAAGGTTGGCCCTTGGCTGGCATCCGGGAATTTGTATTTTGGGAGGGTTCTCACCACTCCCAGAGCTGGTAAGAGTGGTTCACTGTGCCTAAACTCTTTGTCCAAATACTGTGATGTATGCTGAATGCCTGCTTTCTCTCTGGGAGTCTGGAATTTTGATGTGTGCTAGGCAGAGGGTGCCTATGTGAGCAGCCCCCAATACAAATCCCAAGCACTGAGTCTCTAAGGACCTTCCCTGGTGGACATTTCACACATGTTGTCTCAAGTCCACCATGGGCAGGAGTAGGCATGTTCTGTGTGACTCCACTGGGAGAGGACTCTTGGAGGCACGTGCCTGCTTTTCTCCAGACTTCGCCCCATAAGCCTTTTCCCTTTGTTGATTTTTCCCTGTGTCCTCTTGCTTTACTAAATCATAGCCATGCATATGACAAGTGTCAAGTTTTATGAGCCCTCCTAGGAAATCACCGGACCCAGAGGTGATCTTGGGGGCCCATGACACAGCGAGCACCATTTCCTAGAGTTTCCAAAGTGTGGAATTAAGCTCCAGTCGCCCATTGCGTGACATTAACAGCCCGGCCCTAATGGCTGCCTTCCTTTCCTAGTCTCACTTCCCCACTCCCCTCCCAAATCAACTTGCACCAGAAACCTCATTTCAGGTTCCACTTCTGCAAGGACCCAAATGAAGGCAGCATCACATGGCATTTTATATTTCTTCAGCCAGTTATGCCCTTGCCTGTGTAAACCCATGTGAGTGATCTTTACCCCTCCTACACAAATGGGCAAAACCTAGGGCTAGGCAAACAGTTATTAGAAATGACATCAAAAACACGATCCATAAAAGAAATAAAGTAGTAAGCTGTACTAGTTGGGCAAAGTAAAACTTTCCCTTCATTTAAGAATTCAGAGCCGGACGCGGTGGCTCACATCTGTAACCCCGGCACTTTGAGAGGCTGAGGTGGGTGGATCACCTGAGGTCAGGAGCTCTAGACCAGCCTGACCAACATGGTAAAAGTCCATCTCTACTAAAAATACAAAAATTAGCCAAGCATGGCGGTGGGCACCTGTAATCCCAGCAGCTACTCTGGAGGCTGAGGCAAGAGAATCTTATGAACCCGGGAGGCGGAGGTTGCAGTGAGCCAAGATCACGCCACTGCACTCCAGCCTGGGTGACACAGCGAGACTCTGTCTCAAAAAAAAAAAAAAAAAAAAATTCAGAAAAACTCCCTAATATACTTTATTGATTGCCGACAAAGATCAGTCCCCTAACAAAAGGGTCCAAGCTGTGCTGAGGCTTCTGGCAATTAGGGGACAACGTGGGCACTAAAATGGCCTGTCCTAGGCTTCCCGACAGAACCCTGATGGCTTATCACCGTCTAAACCAGTGGTTCTTCAGCTTGAACGTGCATCAGCATTACCAGGAGGGTTGGGGAAACCCAGACTGTCAGGTCCCACCCTCAGAGTTTCAGATCCAGCAAGGCTTGGATGGGGCGGGGAATCTGCATTTCTAACAGGCTTCCAAGGGAGGCTGCTGCAGCTGATCCAGGGGCTGCACATTAAGAGCCACTGGCCTAGTATAACCTTTTGTTCCCTTCCTATTTTCCAGTCATTTCATGACCTGCATCCTTGCCACTGTGTTTTAATCACTAAAATTTTAATATTGTTTATATTAATATTTTTAACCTCAATCTTATTTAGAAACTGCATTTTGTTCAAGTGATTATTTACAAACATGCTTCCTCCCATATTCGGCTGTGAGCTCCTTGAGGGCAAAGGCCTATGTTACTCATCTCTATTTACTATCTGGACCTGCACAAAATGAAGTGTTTGCTGAATGTTGCCATATAGAAATAGTGTCCACTAAGCCACAAAAAGCTTAGCCAGGGACACATACTACCTCTATTCTACAGGGAGTGTTATTAATACTATATCCATCAATAGATATAAACCTCTATCAAGTAGTCAGCTATTGAATGCTTTGGACATCACTGCACAGACATGCTCAAAAATCAAGATAAGAGGCCGGGCGTGGTGGCTCATGCCTGTAATCCCAGCACTTTGGGAGGCCGAGGCAGGTGGACCACCTGAGGTCAGGAGTTCAAGACCAGCCTGGCCAACATGGTGAAACCCCATCTCTACTAAAAATACAAAACTAGCCAGGCATGGTGGTGCACGCCTGTAATCCCAGCTACTTAGGAGGCTGAGGCAGGAGAATCGCTTGAATCCAGGAGGCAGAGCTTGCAGTGAGCCAAGATAACACCACTGCACTCCAGCCTGGGCGACAGAGCGAGACTCCATCTCAAAAAAAAAAAAAAAACAGAAAAAAGAAAAAAAAAGAATCAAGAAAGATTTTTATCTGTCCATGTACAGAGAGCAAAAGGCTATGTAGGCCAGCCAGCCTGAAGTCACTGCCATGTCAAACATGAGTGGTTTTGAAATGTCCACCATCACCCACCAGTTTTATAATTTGTAGCAAAATTAAAAATTTTAAAAAAGAAAAACAGAAAATATGTTTTTAAAAGACATGATAATAATTTGTAGCAATGCCTGTCTGAAGGGCATACCTTGCCTTTCCTTACTGTTTTTTGTTTTCTTTTGTTTTGTTTTGTTTCTGAATTCATCTTGTTTCCCTTGTTACTTTTCACTCATGAAAAGAGTTGGGCTGACAAAAACAGGCGTCCTCCTGATATCCAGCCACAGGCATTCGACACAGAATCAATGGAGCCTGAGGGAGTGGACTCTGGACCCATAACAGAGGCTAAAAGCACCACAAGCTGATGGTTTCTTATCAGCCCAACAAGACAAACCCTTCACTGTTTTTATCCAAGTGGAGGTGGTGACAGCTTGAGAGGGAAACTGCCTTAAAAATCCCTTTAAGCTCTCTCAAGAAGTTTCTCTGAAATAAATGTAGATACACTGACCAGAACATTCAATATGGGAAACCTTGTTTACACAAAGATTTAAACTATTAGACTATATAATCCCACAGATAGAAGAAGCTCAACAAACCCCAAGCACACAAAAAAATGAAGACAACTACACCAAGGCACAGCATAATCGAACTGTTAAACAAGTGAAAAAGAGGATCTCTTAAAAGCAGTGAGAGAAAAGAGACACTTTACATACAAAGAAAGCTATCAGGCTATACAGGGCTATGAGGAGGAAAGAGGTACCACTCCATCCCATAATAAGAATGAAGCTCACAAGCCTAATGTCAAGTAAAAGAAAGACACAAAGAAAAGCAGACACAGAGGGATCCGAGATTCCATCCCTATAAAGTTCCAAACAAGCAGAAGGAACCAGTGGTGTTATTCAGGATAGCAGTTACCCTTGGAAGGGGACATGAGGGTGGCTTCTGGGAACTGGTCATGTTCCATTTCTGGATCTGGGCACTGTTACCCAGGTGTGTTCACCTTGTGACAATTCATCAAGCTGCACGCTTACCCTTTGTGCACTTTTCTGCACATGGATTTCAATTAAAAGTTGACCAAAGGCAACCCAAACAAGCCATCAGCTGGAATTAAATCTCACTGCTTCACTTCACAAAAGTGAGGTTTTTCATTGGCATGCTTGCAACACTTCTTTGAAGTGCCCGTGAAATACTTTCTCTTTTCAAACACCCATTGCATCCTCTCTTGCAAAAATGACCTTCCACTGAAATAATTGAGGTCAGAAGTCTGAAAGCCCTGACAAAGCAAAGGCGCTGGAGTTGGCAAATCCCCTGTGCAGCGGGCAGAGGACACGGGCTCCACGCTGCATTACAGGCTGCGGCATGTTTCCCTGGTGCTGGAGGAAAAGGGGGCTGCTCGCATGGAAAATGACATCCCGCATCTGCAAACGCCGAATGCCCAAAGTAACGCCCAGACAGCCAAACCCCACTGGCATTTGGGGAATATTTTACTGAAGCCTCCAGGCTATAAAGAGAGAGACACACGGGATATACATTTTCATCAAATACAGACCGTTGCCCATTTACTAAAAATCTATATATCCAAACTCATCCTCAATATGCCCTAATTTATCATCAATAGACCTAAACTTTGCATGAAGCTCCTCTCCTCTCCAACCCAGGAAGGAAAGAGAGAGAAAATACCATGAACAAATATGGAACGATCAGAGAAAAGTGGAGCTTCAGAAGGGGCAAAACGAAGGCAGCTATGGCCAGAGCCTGGGGAGCTGACCCAAGGAGAGACCAGCACTGGGCCTCCCCTCCAAGAAAGCTTTGGACCATTACTAGTCATTTCAGTTATCTGATGCTGCATCACTAATTACCATTTACACTGCCCATTCACACAGTTTCTGTGTGTCAGGAAGTGGGGAGCAGTGTGGCTGGGTCTTTCTGGCTCAGCGTCTCTCAGGAGGTTGTGGTCAGGATGTCAGCCAGGGCTGCTGTCATCTGAAAGTTGGACGGGGGCTCCCTCACACAGCAACCAACTTGCTCGCCGGCATCCCCACAGGATGGCTTGAATGTCCCCATGACATGGCAGTTGGCTTTCTCTAGAGGGGGCGGTCCAAGAGAACCAGGAGGGTCTCTAATGACCTAGCTTTGGAAGTCACACACTGTCGCTTCCACGGTATCCTGTTGGTGACACAGGTCAGCCCTGAATGGTTCCATATGGGAGGGGACCACACATGAGCATGAACACCTGGAGGTAGGATGGTCGAGGCCCATCTTGGAGGCTGGCTCCAATACAAAAGCTTTTCACTGCCTTATTCCACCTTGCCTGAAACCCCAGGAATTTCAATTTCATTTGTAATCATTTTGAGTCTTGCTTTTAAAATGCGGACACCTTTAGGATGATGAGGTGGCCAGGACTCATTCCACCCCTTCCAGCTAACCCTCCAAACACCAGAGGGGAGAAGACAGGAAGGCACTGACAGTGACGGGAGCCAGGTGGTGGCCCCCAGTGAGGGGTGGAGGGCCACACGACCAAGGAGTTTCAAACAGGGGGAAGCTCAGAGCAAAAGGATGTTCAGAAAGAAACTGTGCCTGTTTCAAAATTCTGCCTCGAACCAGCGGAGACACTTCCTTTTTCTTCTCCCACTTCCTCCCCGGCCCCAGCCCTGCCCCCAGCACTCTCTGTGTTCCTTCAACCACAGTCTGGCTTCCATAGGACTAGGCAGCTGGTGTGTGACCATGGCAGGGTTCCTATGGACCCAGGGCCATGCAGCCATTCGTTCCACGTTGAAACCCAGCCCACGTGTTGGAAACAGGATGAGGCCAACCACATGTGGCCTCGGGTGACACAATGGCCTCAGTGTTCTCACACCCCCATCCCAGGGACAGGAGGGCTGGGCCGTGAGGTGTTTGTGTTGCTGGTGCCAAGAGCCAAGGGTTTGGAATTTCCCCAGAGACTTCTTCCCATAATAATAGTCACAACGCCTTTGTACAGGGCTCCGTGTACCTGGCTTCATTCTAAGCACTTCCCCCATGTATGAAGTACCGCCTCCCTCCGGCCCACGTTACAGATAAGTTACAGCTAAGCAAACTGCAGCACAGAGGTTAAGTCTCACACACAGTGAGGGGGCAGCTGGATCCAGCCCAGGTTCCAGGGGCCTTTCTCCACAACAGCAGGCAGGCCTCTGCCACCTCAGGACCCAGAGCCACGTGCCTCCATGGAGAGGGCACTGGGGGCCACGTTTCTCCTAAACCGTGTGAGAATAGCTTAATTAAAGGCCCCTGGGTTGCGCTCTCATGCACCCACAAAAAATGCTGCTGCACGTGCTTGCTAGGGCTGCCGTAACCAAGCACCACGGACTGGGTGGCTCAGATAACAGAAGAGGGTTTTCTCCCAGTTCCGGAGGCCAGAACTCTGAGATGAAGGGACGCGCGCTGCTGATGCCTTCATTTCACCCTGATGACCTCTGTAAAGGCCCTATCTCCAAATAAGGTCACATCTTGAAGTACTGAAGGTTAGGACTTGAATCTATGAATTTGGTGGGGACACAGTTCAAGCCATCACAGCTGCTGAAGACAGTGCAGATGGGAAATCCCTCGCTCTTCTGGCACCTCCACAGCCTGGCCTTCCCTTCACCATTTTCTGACAGGTTTTCTCCACAACAACCTATTTTCTGCTTATCCAAGGTTCATATCCCCTCATGGATAAAAAGAAAATTTCAGGAGCCACTCGTGACTGGCAAGTGGGTAAAGACTAAATGCTGGAAGGCACCCAAAACCGCGTTCATGTGCTGTTCCTGGTGTCCTGGGACACCATGGTTAAGAGAGGCAGGCCAGTCTGACCAACACAGGGGCTGACATTTGAGCCAATTCCATGTTTGGGGTAAAAGGCGAGCTGGTGCAAGTCGTGACTAAGCTAAGAGGAACAATCTCCCGGCTGTTGTCGTGGCGGTTGAGCCTCCTATCTGCTAACCACAAAGGCCTTTTCACCCAACCAGCACCTCCAAGGGTTAGAGTGGAGGGCGAAAAATAACTTTCATATTTAGCCAAATCAACCCAGAAGGGAAGCGAAGAGCCAAGAGGTAGGAAGACACAGTCAGCCCATCGGGAAGCATCGCGAAACTGCGGGCAAGGCTCAGGGGGGCGGCAGCCACAGAGAGGAGCCGCAGGCCCAGCACCCAGGACCAGGAGCAGCCTCCCCCATAAGGAAACACAGCGTTGGGGTAGCTCTCACATCAGCAAACCCCAAACCCATCCTGGGCGCCCCAACTGCCGCAGATGGAAAGAGGGGAACACCACCCTCAGGGGGAACGCCCACCCACAGCCTCTCCTTCATGACCCTGCTGTTCCCATGTGTCGTCCCCAGGGCAGGTCAAGGGCCTGACCCCAGCCTTCCAGGACTCTCTTCTTCTGCAGCTTCAAGAGGGGTTCAAGTCCTCTCTGTGAGGAAGGCTCCAGTCTCACATCTACTTTCAACCCAGCCAACAGCAGGCTCTCTGTTGAATACGAGGGGGCTGAGTGCTCAGGGCTGAGGGAATAGCCAGTGCAAAGGCCCTGGGGCAGGGCAGGACCACGTCAAGAACAGTGTGAAGATGGCAAGCCAGCAGGCAGGGGCTTCCGTGAACCCCCGATTGTAGGCCACTGCATCCCACAGGAGCGCACGCGACAGGCAGTGCAGGGCGACCAGGGCCACTTGGAGAAGGCAACAAGGGAACAAGTGTGGGGGTTGACCCTCCAGCCACAGAGAACAGCCAATTCAGAGACTCAGTGGCAGGAACAAATGTGCTGGGCCCGAGGACAGCAAGCAAGCTGTGTAGCCAGAATCACCGGAGCCACCGGCAGCCTGACAGCTTGGGAGACTTCAGCCATGACAAGAAGCTGGAAAGAGAGCTTTTCAGGTGTCATGTGGGAATGTGCATGGCCATTTCCTCTGCTGTCCCTGGGAGCCACCGCCCATCAAAGGTGATGCTGCGACTAAGCCGGGAGCATGAGGACACGTGTGCAGCCTTCATGTCCTGCCCTGTAGTTCACGCTACCCTCCCACGCCAGGCTTCTTTGATCACCAAGGGCCCACTCTGGCACCTAGGACAACATTGCTGCTAAAGAGGTTAGCTCCCCAGTCCAACTCACCTGGTCACCCTGGCCACTCCCCATCTGGCCTCCAGCCTCGCCTCCTGGCCTCCTTGCTGGCCGCCCTGCTTTCTCTCTCACCCACCTCTGACTCTGCTCCTGACAGCAGCCAGTCCTTTTAACCCAGTCTCAACATGTCACTCCCCAACACAGGAGCATCCAGTGGCTTTCCATCACACTGAGGACAATCCAGGGTTGACACCACGACTGCCAGTTCCAGGATGGCCTGCCCCCTGTTCCCCTCTGAGCACCTTTCCCCACCCCTACTCTCTGGGTCGCTCATCTTTGCACACGCTGATCTCCCTGCTTTCCGCAAACGCTTCCTGTCCTGCCCTGCCTCAGGGCCTTTGCACTGGCTGTTCCCTCAGCCCTGAGCACTCAGCGCACCGTGCTCAAGTGGCTCTCTCTCCATTCGGATCTCTGCTCAAGTGTGACCCCTCAGAGAGGCCTTCTTGCCCTCCCTAACCAGCATTTGGAGTCCAGTGCTGTGCATCCTTTGCTGTCCATCCTTTCACTCAACACACAGCCTATCCAACAGCTATTTCCTCTTCCCTCAGCTCAAATCAGTCCCGTGAGGGCAGGAACCTTGTCCATTTGGTCCTACCATGTATCCCACTGCCTAGACTTGTAGGCAACTGGGGGCAATATTGTCCCCCAGGGGACATTTGGCCATGTCTAGAGACATTTTTGGTTATTACAACTGGGAGGGGGGTGCCACTGGCATCTAGTGGATGATGGCCAGGGATGCAGCTCAATACCCTACATTGCCCAGAACAGCCCCCATAAAAATGAATCAACTGGACCCTAACGTCCATAGTGTCAAGGTTGAGAAACCCTGGCCTAGACGCACAGACCAAGGAATATTTGCTGAATGAAGAAGTAATTAAGGGGCTGGGAGCAGTGGCTCAAGCCTATAATCCCAGCACTCTGGGAGGCCGAGGCGGGCACATCACCTGAGGTCAGGAGTTCGAGACCAGCCTGGATAACATGGTGAAACTCGTCTCTACTAAAAATACAAAATTTAGCCAGGCATGGTGGTGCGTGCCTGTAATCCCAGCTACAAGGAGGCTGAGGCAGGAGAATCACTTGAACCTGGGAGATGAAGGTTGCAGTGAGCCGAGATCGAGCCACTGCACTCCGGCCTGGGCAACGAAGAGAGATTCCATCTCAAAAAAAAAAAAAAAAAGAAAACAAATGAAAGTCATTTAAAAAAATACTTATCACCAAAAAAAAAAAATTCTTGCACATAAAAAAGCCACCCACTGAAAATGTGGTTAAACAAAGGTCTTGTTACCAAGGGAAAGTGTGTATGGGGGAAGGGATAGGAGGGGGGACTGTCCCCACACACCTCTTCCCCCAGGTTGGTAGAAGAGATGCGTCATCACACTGAACCCCTTTGGTCTGCTACTGCAAGGCTGACAGGTGGAGAGGAGGCAGGTAAGGCGAGGACCTCTGGGGCAAAGTGGCTGGGGGCTCTGGCCCATGTGATAGGGGCACCTGGAGCACAGGTTGAGCCCTGGGCTTCACCCCCAGACCTATTCAGTCAGAATCCCCAGTGTGTCTAAGGGTTTACATTTCTTTTCTTTTTTCTTAATTTTTTATTATGAACATTTTCAATTACACAGAACATCATCCAGAAGAATCCAGTGAATAACACCAATCAGACTGAACAGTTGTTCACATTTGGCTCTATCTGCTTTATCTCTTTCTCTCTCTTCATTTAACTGAACCATTTAAAAGTAAATTATTGATCTTGAAGCCTGATTTTCAAAGTGTCATCTGGGGACTCCTTGGGCTCCCCAAGACCCTTTAAGGGAGTCCATGATGTCAAAAACATTTCACAATATTCTGACATTGTTATTTGCCTTTTTCTAAGTTCATTCTCTCATGAGCATACAATGGAATTTTCCAGAGGCTACATGACATGCGATATTGAAACAGATTGAATGTAGAACCAAGTATGAGAATTCATCTGTCTCCTATTAAGTCATACATTAAAGAGATCTCAAAAAAACATCAAAAAAAGAAAAAAAGTAAATGATTGCTACCATGACACTTTATCTCTAAACACCTTAGTATGCATCTCTAAACAATAAGACTTTTCTACATAAACACATGTATTAGCTATCTATTGCTGCCTAACAAATTACCCCAAAGCATAGCAGCAGGACACAAACATGTCTCACGTCACTGTTTCTATGTCAGGAACCCTGGAATGGCTTAGCTGGTGCCTCAGCTCAAGGTGTCTCACAGGGCTGCAAGCATCTCGAGACTCAACTGGGGCCGGGCGCGGTGGCTCATGCCTGTAATCCCAGCACTTTGGGAGGCCAAGGTGGGCGGATCACCTGAGGTCAGGAGTTCAAGACCAGCCTGTCCAACATGGCAAAATCCCATCTCTATTAAAAATACAAAAATTAGCCAGCCGTGGTGGCATGTCCCTGTATTCCTAGCTACTGGGGAGGCTGAGGCACGACAATCGCTTGAACCCAGGAGGCGGAGGTTGCAGTGAGCTGAGATCGCCACCACTGCACTGCAGCCTGGGTGACAGACCAAGACTCTGTCTCAAAAAAAAAAAAAAAAAAAAAAGACTCAACTGGGCCTGAAGGGTCTGCCTCCAAGCCCGCTCACACCCTCACACCGTCAGCGGGTCTCAGTTCTTCTCAGGCTGTTGGAATGGACCTCGGGTCCTCACCACGGCAGGTGGACCCTTTTGTAGGGCTGATCACGACATGGCAGCTTCAGTGTAAGCAACCCAAGAGAGAAAACACACCCCAGGCAGAAACCCCTTTACACCCTCATGGTGGAAGTGCCACTCCTCCACCCCTTGCTAGACGTATTCAATGGAAGTTCATTACTTGGTCCAGACCAAACACCAGGGGAGAGGGTGATGCCAAGTTGCAGCTGCCAGGGGTGGGGATCACTGCGTCTGTCCGAGGGGCTGCCGACCACATCACAGACTGTCACATCTAATCAAAGCAGCAGCAGTCTCCTAGTGTCACCTAATAGCCAGTCACATCAAAGCATCTCCAGGCATCCCCCAAATGCCTGTTACACGTTTGTTCGGGCCAAATCCAATCGAGGGCCCCAAGTGATATTTGGCTATTCCGTCTCTTAAGTCTCGTTTGATGGAGAATACCCCACCTCCCTTTTTAAAAATTTCTTTCATGATATTACCTTGTTGAAGAGACAAGGCCAGATGGCTCATACAGAGCACCAAGCCCACCGGAGACACACAGGAGCGTGACAGGCCTGCCCTGGGATGGCCGTGGACTGAAGCCTGTGAGGACAGTGGCGTGGGGAGTGGATGGAGCCAGCTGCTCTCACCCCAGCCCTCTGCACAGTGGGTCTTCCTCACTGAAGGCCAACCTCCCCCACCAGGGCTTTCCTATCTCCCCCAGGAGACCATTTTCATGGTGCCAGGAAAGATGAGACAGAGAGAGAGAGAGCTGATGGCAAGGGAAAGGGAACCCAGGGGAGGGACACATCAAAGTCCAAAGCCTGGGGCACAAGGAAATGTTTTCTGGCCATTCTAAGCACCCCACCACCACCACATACACACACATAGTAAACATGTCCCCCCCCTTGCTACGCTGCTGCCACCCCCGCTTCCTGTCTCTCGGGAGTTTCCCAGCCTGCAGACCCTCTCACTTCCATCCGTCCCTCCCCAACAGCCAAGGAAGCAGAGTCAGCAAGTACAGTTGGCCCCACTTTACAGATCCGACAGCAGCTCTGCGGGGAGAAGTGATGCAGCCACGGTCACCCTCCTAGGTGTCAAAGCCAGATCTTTAGTCCTGGACTGAGGCTTAAAGCATGCGACCATGTCTGCCCTAAGCGAGTGTCCGAGTCGCTGGTGGTGCGGGCAGTTTGTGTTTGCCTCCTCCTAGCTGCACAGACATTACCACCCTCTCGTCTTCACCACGTCCCCCACCAGCACCAGATGTCGTGTCGTTTCATCCTCACAACACCTCCGAGTGGACACTGTTATTCTCATTTTTGCAGACAAGGAAATGGACTCTCAGCTGTTAGGTCTAACCCAGGGTTCGAGTATGTCCAGGGACGTGCTCCAGGGCTGCTGAGCACGAAGCCCCGGCAGGTTTCAACACACGTTCATCTAGTGCTGTTTTTTTTCCTCTTTCCCTAACACTCTCCTTTCTGCCAAGCTAGCCTCCCAGCTACAAATGGCATACAAACAGCTCCTCCCCTTTTCACAGAAGCTATTTCTGGAAATTCACAGCATAAAAACGCCTTCACATTGTGTTTTCCAATATATGTGATATTAAGAAAGGGAATCAGATTTCTGATCAAGGGCTTGGCATCAAACCAATCATAAGAAAATGAATTCTTGGAGCCCGAAGAAGAATATTTCGAGATCATCTCAATCAGTGGTTCTCAACAGGGGGCAAGGGAGCCCTCAGGGGACATTTGGCAATGTCTGGCAACATTTTTGATTGTCACAACTGGGGGCTGGGAGGGGGAAGTGCTACTAGCATCTAGTAGGTGGAGGTCAGAGATTCTGCTGAACATCCTACAATGCACAGGACAGCCTCACCACAAGGAGTTATCTGGCCCCAAATGCCAGTAGTGCCAAGGTTGAGACACCCCGACCTAAATCCCTTTGTTACTTTGAGGACGAGATAGCCGAGGCCCAAAGACACAAAATGACATGTCCAAGGCTGCACAGTCACAAAGCCAAAAGTGGAATCTAGGTCTCTATTAGATCCACCTCTGTCATCTGCTTTGCTCTATCTAGGGTTGGGCTGGGGGAGAAGGGAGGGCGGGGACCCGGGGATCTTAATTTGTGTAACCAAACTGAACCAAAGGAAGAAAACTGCAATAAACAAGTTACTAAATTACTGCAGCAACACATCTGGGTGTCCCAAATTCTGAAAGAAATGCCTCCTTCAATTATTGATGGAAATAGCATTGCTTTACAGGCCCCCCAACGTTGCTGGTTGGTCAAATTATTCATGATGTGAGTTCCAATACAGTTTAGTGGCAACAAAGCTTCAAGAAGGGTCAGGTTTTCGAGGGGAAAAAAATGCCACATTCTCCCCCTAAGGGTGCCCCCATACATCCTGGCTATAGTTTCTTCCTGACCCCGAGAAAGGCATGTAAACGCTCTAGAAAGAGTCCATTAAAATCCCCCACCCACTGTCATGCTAGAACTGAAGTCACCTGACCCCCCTCCATCTGGCGCTGAGTCATCAAGCCCCTCCATTCAGCAAGCGAATTATCAGCGAGAGAATTAAAAAGAACTCTGGGAATTCTTAGGTTTTGGTGTTATCTCCACCCCCACTCTCTGCTAAAGATCATTTGGTTCTTAGAGATGTAGCTGTCTCTTACACTCACATGTTATCTTTGGAAGCTGCAATTTATTTTTATTGTATTGGATACCGTTCTTTTTTAATCTACTTAAAACACCTGGAAGGAAAAAAAAAATACATTTCTGACGTATGCCCTGTAAATGCTGGAACCTTGCAAAATAATGCAAAGCAATTTAGATTGCACATCTGGCTCTTAAATTGCTAACCAAGAAGTTTCCACTCCCCAGCCCGCTTTTGCTTTGAAAGAAATGAGGCTAATTACTGAGGACAAAGGCCTGTAATTAGTAAACATGTCATTATTTAAGAAGCAGAATGACAGTAGGAAAACACTTGATAGTTACCTCTTAAAAGCCCCTCTGTCTACTTAGAATGCACGCAGTGTGGTCACTTCAGATTTTGTTCCCCCGCCAGAGCGGTTTTTTTCCCTCCCCCGTCTTTCTGTCTGGCCCCTGCCCGCTTTCTCGGGGCGGGCACGCCAAGACCCAAGTCACGCGTGGGCTTGCCACGGGCCATCCCCGGCCGGGTGCATGCAGCTGCAGCAGGCAGCTGTGGGCAGCAGGCGCCGCAGCAGCCAGAGGCCCCACTTTGGGTTTCTGGGGGCGCAGCCGGGCTGCAGGCCCGCGGGCCGGGCTCCACCTGCAGCGTCCGCGCTGCCGGGGGCGCTGAGGAGGGCATCCAGGCGCCGCGCACCCCTTACCTGCAGTGCCGCATCGTGCCCGCGGCCGCCCACCTGGACAGCATCCTCGAGCATCCTTTCTTCAGCGCGACGGCTGCGAGCGCCGTGACATCACCAGGAGGCGGGCCCCACGCTGCCACGTGACGCCTTCGGGGCGAGGCAGGGAGGTGTGCGCGGGGTGGGGGGGAAGACCCTGGAAGTCCCGGGAGATGAGGGGCGACGGCCAGAAATCCTCGCGCTGGCCGCCCCTCAGGCGTTTCGCTTGATGTGTGCAGCTTGCCTGGCCTTTCGCGAAGAATTATGAAAAACAACACACAGGAGGAGAAATCCAAATTATTACAGGCTCCAAGAGTGTAATAGGATTTCAAAAGAATTAGCAATAAGGGGATTACAGTGAAAGGAAATACAATTTCATGTTTTATTTTAAAACTAGTATTTATCAAATGCAGTGGAGAAATAAACATTTTGTGCAAATCAAAATGACACAAAATATAGCATGGACATACTTTGCCTAGAGTTTCTATGTTTCAAGCCGTATATCGACTATTATACCAAACACTTTAGTTCAAAGCAATTCATTATGGAACATTATACTAATTGCACGGATGAATAATGCTTTAATTACTCTGAATAGCTGCATTCCAATATTAATTTGTATTTGCCAAAGGAAAAAATGGTGACACCACGTATTTCTACTACTTACTTAAATATGTGATGATTTAAAATAAAGCACTGTTACGTGAGCATGGTTGTATTTGTGTCTCTGTTTTCTTACATCTTCTGGCAAGGCATTTAATCTCTGAGACGTGAGTTAATTCACAATAACTCATTATTTCACATTTTCTAATTTTTATCACATTCTGAAGAAGTGAGTCATTTTACTGTCACAGAAAATACGTACAATGTCAACATTTCTCATTCACAACTGAAACAGCCTTGCCTAGAAAGACTTTAGAAAATTACAACTGTGATAATTTTGTAAATTTGAAATAGCGTATTTCAAACTTAAGCAGTGCACATATAAACTTTTCTTTTGCCAAAATACACAAGTGTTTTTGAAATGTAAAAGTACAAAGGCAAAGACTGCTTTTATTTGTATTCCAATTGCAAATAGATTCATTTACTTTCACTTGAGTTAAAAATCACAATTTTAACATTCCCTTTGCTCACAGCCCTGAAAGAGACATGAAATAGATTGTTTTACAAGCAGGTTAGAGTTAAGTTTACTTGCAGTTTATTCCATCAGCTTTCGTGTCCTTCTATATTTAACCCTGGCCCTTACACCATGATTCCCTCCAAATTAACCACATTTCTGTTCAGAAGGTTAATCTCTAATTTGGGGATAAATACAGCCCTTGACTCTCAGAGCGATCAATTATTTTCAACACCAGATTTTAAAAATCAACAAAGTCGCAGTGTAGTTTACTAGGTCACTCCTCTCAAATTTGTTTTTCTGAGTGATAAGCAGCTTACCTTCCGCTTTCAGATTCTGAGATACAAAGTTAAAACGCTACCGAAATCTCCTGGTCCTTTGGGTTGAGGGTCTAATGGAGGCAGAAACTGATAAGCTCATTTTCCTGCCAGAGGCAAATGTCGATTTCAGCCCAGAGGGCCCCGAAGGCCGGCTGGGAGCATCACGTGCTCGGCCCAGCCACTCAGCCCTGCCCAGCCAGCCTGGTCACCTCTTGGCTCCGGAGCCCCGCCGTGCCAGTGTCATTCGCCTCCTACCCCCGGAGCATTCGTGTCCAGAGAAAACCCGGCGTCCCGGAGACAGGACGCCCCACCCTCAGGGGCTGGGCTGCACGGAATTCTGTGACCGGATTTTCCAGCATCAATGGGAGGTGGTGGGTATATAAAATGCCCTGCAGCCTGAAGAGGATGGTAGCAACGGTGCAGACAGCCTTGCTCCGTGTTCCAGCTTGGCTGAAATGACGAAATACAGGCAACCTTCTTCATCCTGGAGCAGTTTCTTCGCAGTAGGTTAGTTTCACCTTCTCTTTTTTCTAGGTGATTGGCTGAAATGACGAAATACAGGCAACCTTCTTCATCCTGGAGCAGTTTCTTTGCAGTAGCTTAGTTTCACCTTCTCTTTTTTCTAGGTGATTGCTCAATTGTAAAAAACATTGCAGCAAACCGGCAATTCAGACAAGGCCCGTAACTGGGCCAAGCAATTCTCAACAGAATGAGAGAGCTGTCTGAACACCCTCCACCCTCGCCTTTCAAATTGTCATTTTAGCCAAGATTAAAAAACAAAACCAAAAAAAGCAAAAACCAATACCACCCATGGGAATGTAAGTTGAGCAATCTTTCTGGTGGTCTGTTTAGCATTTTTCCTACCAAATGCCTTACAAATACACAGTTTCGCCAATTACTCCGGGCCCTACAGCTGTTGGTATCATGTGCTCCAGCAACTTGATGTCCAAGAATTTGTCCTGGGGTGTGGGGAGTGGGGGTGGGGGGAAGAACGGTGTGCAAACCCCTGACTAGGGAAAGTTTGCTGCAATATTATTTATGATCTCAAAGCACTGGAAACAAGTTAAATCTCCAAAAACAGGGGATGTTTTAAATTATAAGACATCTGTGCGTGGAAGAATTAAAACTAATATGGTGGTACACACGGATGTAAAAAGGCATTTGCAGTGGATTAAATGGAAAAAAAATGGAAGCTTCAAAGCATTATGTGCTGAGTGATCCGTCGTTTCTATGTAGGTGTAATATATTTATATCTACACATATACCTTTACGAACACAGAAAACTATTAGGAAATGAATTCACTAAAGTATCAAACATGGTATCTCACTGGTTAGTGGGATTAAGGGTGTTTTAAATGTTTCTTCTTTTAAGCTTAGAGATATTGTCTAATTTTTCCACAGTGAATATGTATTGCTTTTATAGCAAGAAAAAAATTGTTTTCTTAAAAGGACCATATAGACATGATTATGGAATAAACAGTTTTGGCTAATTTTTTAATGCAGATTTCATTACTTGAAGATCCTGAATTCTTAACCACAAAGCCCCAAGGGAACAATTCCTAGCCATCCTAGATTATTCTGCTCATGAAGATCTTTAGGAAAGAAAGTGCCATTCAGGGGCCGTTGTTAATATTTAATCATCTGTATGTCCAGTTTTAATTTCTCTTCCATTTAAACCTACTTCTTTTTATTTTGCTCTGTGTGGAGATAGAAAGCTGGTTATTACCATCCTTCATGAAAAGATTCTTTCAATAGTTACGGAATAATAACCTTTGAGTTTTTTGTTCATTCGAGACAGGGTCTCGCTCTGTCTCCCAGGCTGGAGTGCAGTGGCACGATCATGGCTCACTGCAACCTCAAATTCCTGGGCTCGAGCAATCCTCCTGCCTCAGCCTCCCAAGTAACTGGGACTACAGGCTCTTTCCATTGTCTTCACAGATTTCTCTTTCCTATCCCTTTGAATCTTCTACATTTTTTCTCTTATCTGCCAGTTTTCTACAGATGTCATACAAGGTTTAGAACAGTGGTTCTTAATGGGGTGGTGTTGCTCCCTTTCCCCCAGGGGACATTTTTGGCAGCCACAACTGAAGTGAGAGGAGCCGTGTGCTCCTGGCATTGAGTGGGTAGAGGCCAGGGCTGCTGCTGAACATCCTACAGTGCACAGGACAGCTCCCTCCCCACTCCTACCTCCCAGGACAATGAACATTTCAGCCCAAAATATCAATACAATAGTGCTGAAGTCGAGAAACCCTGGTTTTGAATTACTGATGGAGTATAATTTGATGCCCAAGATGTTCCATTTCCCAGCCATTTTCAAGAGTTCCCCATTGTATGATGTGCTGGAAGCTCTCTTCATTATAAATCCCTTAAAGGTAGTACTCCCGGCATGTGGGACGTGTCATTGCCCACCTCTGTGTGCACCACAAACTACCTCTGAAAAGAGACATCAGGAACTGCTAAGGGTGTTATCTCTAGGGAGGAAAACTGTGTGGCTGGGCACAGAGGTGGATGGGAAATTTTCATAGATTTGGATGCACTGTATATTTTTAAAACAGACATTTTCCCACCACTAAATTGTTAAAACTCACTATTCAATTATTCTATAAATGGTGGGTTTTACAAAACCTAGAGGTGAGGACCCTATTGCCTCTTTGTGTCCAAGCCCCCATATATATATGTGTGTGTTTGTATATATATTATATATTATACATATATATTATATATATATTATACATATATTATATATATAATATATTATACATATATATTATATATATTATATATTATACATATATATTATATATATATTATATATTATACATATATTATATATATTATATATTATACATATATAATATATATATTATATATTATACTATATATTATATTATATATTATACATATATATTATATATTATACATATATTATATATATTATATATTATACATATATATTATATTATATATTATACATATATATTATATATTATACATATATAATATATATATTATATATTATATATTATACATATATAATATATATATTATATATTATATATTATACATATATAATATATATATTATATATTATACATATATAATATATATATTATATATTATACATATATTATATATTATATATTATATATAATACATATATTATATATATTATATATTATATATATATATATTTTTTTTTTTTGAGACAGTCTTGCTCTGTCGCCCAGGCTACAGTGGCGCAATCTCAACTCACTACAACCTCTGCCTCTCGGGTTCAAGCGTTTCTTGTGCCTCAGTCTCCTGAGTAGGTGGGATTACAGGCGCCCACCACCACACCTGGCTAATTTTTGTATTTTTAGTAGAGATGGGGTTTCACTGTGCTGCCCAGGATGGTCTCAAACTCCTGATCTCAACTGATCCGCCCGCCTCAGCACATGCACCCTGTAGAGAGTGCCTCCCTCTGCAGCATGTCATCTGATTCTCGCAGCAGCTGGTTAACAGGAGTAGGGCAGATCTACTGCTGTGCACCCATTTTGCAGACAGGCTCAGAGACAGCCCTGACATCAGCCTCCTGTTCTGATGGAGGCTGGAGCACCCTGGGGTCAGGCTAGGTCTTCTCTGGCCGGGACCCCAGCTTCTTCCCCAGGCGCCTCTGACCATCCCCTCCACCCTTCCTGGAGCCACAGCTTCCTGGGACCCTCTGGACAGCACTCACCAGCTTAGACCCGAATTATTTACTCGCATTAACCCCTGAGCTCCTGAGCTCCTGGAAGGACAGAGGGGAGCTGCACTTACCTGTTCTTTGAAAGCCCAGCATATAGCACTGTCTCTGGGATACAGTGTTTGTTACACCAGAACTAAAATTTTCCCAAATGTTCTCAGCCAACAGCTTTAATCATACACCATCTTGAAGTATTACATGGCTGTATTGCAGTATTACTGCCTGTGCTATTTTGCCAAGCTTCTGCAAGCCCCACTTTTCCCTTCTGTAAAACAAGGAGAAGGAGGAAGAGTAATAGTATCCACCACTTGTAGCTGAGTGAGACTTAAGTGAGAGATCTGGAAAGATCTCTCACAATATAGCACAATCTAAAGATCTCTCACAATAAGGCACAAGCAGTGCCTTATTATTAGAACTTGAGACACAAGAAAAGATGTGCGCCCCTAAATACAGTGATCAAGACACCCTCTTGTATTTTGAACCAAGTGAAAAAAGTCAATAAAGACCCTAAAACCGAAACACACACACACAGAAACTATGTATAATGCTCCCCGTGGCCCAATTTATTTGCACCCACATAAACCTCCCCTTCAGATACCTCCTGGCCAAGTAACCCCTCGCTGATTGGAATTGACTATGCTCCCTTGTCCAACACTGAAGGGGAGTGAAACAAACCACAACAGCCTGTCTTTATTTAAAATGTTCATATCTTGTACATTGTAATTTTCTGCACTAATTTTGATTTTATAAATTATACATATACATATATATGTACGTATATATGTGTGTGTGTGTATATATATATATATATATATATATATTTTTTTTTTTTTTTTTTGAGATGGAGTTTTGCTCTTGTCGCCCAGGCTGGAGTGCAGTGGCATGATCTTGCCTCACTGCAACCTCCATCTCCCAGGTTCAAACAATTCTCCTGCCTCAGCCTTCTGAGTAGCTGGGATTACAGGTGCCTACCACCACACCTGGCTAATTTTTGTATTTTTAGTAGAGACGGGGTTTTGCCATGTTGGCCAGGCTGGTCTCAAACTCCTGACCTCAGGTGATTCACCCACCTCGGCCTCCCAAAGTGGTGGGATTACAGGGGTGAGTCACTGCGCCTGGCCAGTATATTATCTTGATTACTGATTCTTTGTGGTGCCCTCTTACATTTTGCACCCAAGGTAAGTGCCTCCCTCACCTCCTCCAAATTCCAGCCCTGAGTATCTGGTAAATTATTCTATAAATGGGGGATCTTATAAAACCTGGAGGTGAAGACCCTATTTCATCTATCTTTGTATCCTGAACTCCTTTACACCTGAATACACCGTCTCCAATGAATGAATTAATGAGTCACTTCCATACCTAGCTGGGGGCTATGCACATGGCCAGCATCCTAAAAGATTTGGGGAATAAGTAAGTGACATGGAATATAAGAATATGCAATCCAGCCTTTTCTAGGCATTCTGGGCTGTGTTCACAGATCTCAGCAGACATCCAAAAGCTGCAAACTCAGACCCCATTGCCCTGACATCTATCCAAAGTGACGGCCTTGACTGACGTGACAAACAACAGCTTTGAAATCCCTCTGCTTTTGCAGTGGAGTGGAGTTGTTGTCAAGGACATTGTCTGTGCTAGGAAGCCTGAGAAAAGAGCCCGTGTAGCTCTAAGGGCTAAGAGAAGTGTTGCCATCCCTTAAAAAACCATATGGTGCTTTTCCTCTCTGACGATAAGAACTGTGGAGCTGCCACTGTCTCCTTTTTCTCTGTGAGTGCCAGGAGACTCAGATGTTGCCAAGGCAATTCAGTAGGCCTGTCTCCTCCAGTAGGCATATGCACAGTGGCATGTCAGTCAACGTTAAATAACCCAGCTCTCCAAGCGCGGGGCATGGGGAGGGAGCCTTGATTTGTAGCTTGTGCTGATTCTCATGGTGTAAATCCTCCTGCCATGGCTTGCTTCGAACTACTGAATGGGGAGCTGGAAACTGATGCACGACAGTCATCATTGGACGGCATCTCCACCACGCACAGACAGAAGTCAGTTATCTTATTGCGCCTGGACAGTGAACAGCTTTTCTCATCCAGGACCTGGCCTCTGAGAAAAGCTGCTCCTTGTCCAGGTGCCTTGGGTTGGAAATGGGATTTTTCTAGAATTGCACTGCTCTACTATGGTAGCCACTAGCCACGGTTGCTGTTTACATGAAAATGAATTTAACTTAAAAGTTCAAATTCAGTCCCTCAGTCACACTAGCCACATGTCAGATGCCCAAGAGCTACATGTGGCTTGTCACTACGGTATTTTAGTGCAGATATAAAACAATTCCATCATCGCAGATAATTCTATTGGACGATACAGTAAAGTATTTCTTTTAGACGAATTCCATTGCAATAAAACAATTTGTGTTTATTACTCATGGGATTCTGCCTGTAATTGCAGGTAGAAACAGCAATCTGGCCAGAGCGTCTGTTAGTGGGAATGATGGAAAGGCACAGATTCCAGAAGGCCGTGTGCCTCTAGCCACAGGTCTCAGACAAGATGCTTCCAAATGCCACTGAATGTGCAGCCTCTGCCTTTGGACTTCACCAGGAGCTTGGAAATCTTCTAAGAGGGGAGCGTCTGAGCACATGTTCCAAAGCAAAAGTTGAGATGCATGCCAGAGTACATACATACTGAATACAGGAACCGGCCCTTCAAAGCTCAGTGCTTCTAGGGTGGGCTGGAGCATGACCTCCCCAAAGATGTTCACCCCCTTATTCCCAGGACCTGTGAAGATGTTGCCTTACGTGACAAAAGAGATTTTGCAGATGTGATTAGATTAGGGATTCTAAGATCGTGGGGAGATGATCCTGGGTGGCCCCGGTGGGCCCAGTGTCGTCACAAGGGTCCTTATAAAAGGGAGGCAGGAGGGTCAGAGTCAGAGAAGATTGGCAATGGAAGCAGAGATCAGAGAGGGAGATTTGAAGCTGCTACACTGCTGGCCTTGAAGATGGAGGATAGGGCCATAAGCGAACAAATGCAAGTGGCCTCTAGAAGCTGGAAGAGGCCGGGAAACACAATCTCTCCACTAGCCTGTGGAAGGAACACAGCCCTGCTGGTGCTTGATTTTAGCCCATTCACACCCAGTTTAGACTTCTACCCTCCAGAAAAGGAAAAGGATGAATACGTGTTGTTTTAAGCCACTAAGTACAGTAGCCATTGGAAACGAACAGAGCCTTGGCTCGTTGATTCATCCGATCCTATTTACGGAGCCTTCCGTCTGCACCAGGTGGAATGGAAGACCCGAGGGTCAGCCACGCTCTGGAGGGACTGTGTCCCTCTGCTGAGTCCCTCTTACGGTCCATGGGGAAGACAGTCATGAAACAGGTCTTCCCAATTAAGAGTGGGGAATCCCTAATGAGAGAAGTGTTGAGTGATGTGGAAAAATACTGCTAGGGGCTGAATTATGTACCCCCAAATTCATCTGTTGAAGTCTCAACTCCCCAGTACCTCAGAATGTGACTATATTTGGAGGTAAGTTCTTTAAAGAAGTGGTCATGTTTTAACATCAGGCCGCTAGGGTGGGGCCCTAGTCCCATCCGACTGGTGTCCCTATGAAAAAAAAAGGAGACCCCAAGGTCATGCATGCAGACTGATGACCACGCGAGGAGGCGGCAAGCTGAGGGGAGAGGCCTCGGGAAACCAGCCTGCCAGTGCCTTCATCTTGAACTTCCAGCCTCCAGACAGTGAGAAAATCAATGTCTGTTGTTGAAGCCACCCAGTCTGTGGGACTTGGTTACGGCAGCCCTAGCGAACCCATACACGTACATAAAGCAGAGGGGCCAAATTTCTTCAGGGATGGAGACCACTTCCGGCCTCCTTGAGGAAGTCATGGTTAAGCTATCCAGGGACAAGTGGGAGTTAGCTCAAGTTGGAGACCGTAGAAGAGTGGACCAGAGAGAAGACAGGGAGTGCCCATAGGTAGCCAGGCGGGAAAGGCCTTCTTTCTGCTACAGCAACTCCAACAAGTAAAATTTGGCCACAGTAGCATTGCTAAAAGTTATTTTTGACTTTTGTTTGTTTGTTTGTTTTTGAGACAGAGTTTCACTCTGTTGCCTGAGCTGGAGTGCAGTGGCGTGATTTCAGCTCACTGCAACCTCCACCTCCAGGGTTCAAGTGATTCTCCTGCCTCAGCCTCCCAGGCAGCTGGGATTACAGGCGCCCGCCACCACGCCCGCCTACATTTTTGTATTTTAATAGAGACAGGGTTTGACCATGTTGGTCAGGCTGGTCTCAAACTCCTGACCTAAGGTGATCCACCTGCCTTGGCCTTCCAAACTGCTGGGATTACAGGTGTGAGCCACCATTCCCAGGCTAAAAGGTTGTTTGTTTTGAGACATCCAGAGTAATGAGTGTCTTTTGTATGCGAATGAGATGATGGTAGCTGGGGGCCCTAGGTAGCCTCAGGATAGGGGCTGGTCACCAGTCACCAGAAAGACCAAGGCAAGATAACAGATTTGGGACTTTTAGCCCCACCTCCTTGACCTCTGGGGAGGGGAGAAGGGGCTGAAGCTTGAGTTTACCACCAGTCAATGATGTAATCAATCATGCCTATGTAATGGAGCCTCCATAAAAACCAAACACCGCATGTTCTCACTCATAGGTGGGAACTGAACAATGAGAACACATGGACACAGGAAGGGGAACATCACACACCGGGGCCTGTCGTGGGGTGGGGGGAGGGGAGGGATAGCATTAGGAGAGATACCTAATGTAAATGACGAGTTAACCGGTGCAGCACACAAACACGGCACACGTATACATATGTAACAAACCTGCACGTTGTGCACATGTACCCTAGAACTTAAAGTATAATAAAAAAAAAAAATTCAGTAACAAACAAAAAAAACCCACAAAAGCACAGGGTTTTCCATGGGCTTCCAGATAGCTGAATACACAGAGGTTCCTGGAGGGTGGTGCCTAGGGAAGGGCATGGAAGCTCCGTGCCTTTCCTTCCATACCTTCCACATCGCTTCCATCAGGCTGTACATCTGTATCTTTGGTAATATCCTTTATAACAAATGGGTAAACATGTTTCCCTGAGTTGTGGGACCACTCTAGCATGTCAGTGAACTTGAGGAGGGGGTCATGGGAACCCCCAATGTATAGCCAGTCGGTCAGAACCACAAGCCACAACCTGTGTTTTTCGTTTTTGTTTTTTGAGACAGATTCTCACTGTGTTGCCCAGGCTGGAGTACAATGGTGCAATCTTGGCTCACTGCAACCTCCACCTACTGGGTTCAAGTGATTCTTCTGCCTCAGCCTCCCAAGTAGCTGGGACTGCAGGCGCATGCCACCACGCCCAGCTAATTTTTGTATTTTTAGTAGAGATGGGGTTTCACTGTGTTGGCCAGGCTGGTCTCGAACTCCTGACCTCGTGATCTGCCCACCTTGGCCTCCCAAAGTGCTGGGATTACAGGCGTGAGCCACCGCCCCGGCCACTTTTTTTCTTCAAGACAGGGTCTCACTCTGTCACCCAGGCTGGAGTGCAATGGCATGAACACGGCTCACTGCAGCCTTGACCTCTGGGGCTCAAGCAATTCTCCCACGTCAGCCTCCTGTGTAGCTGGGACCACAGACAGATGCCACCATGCCCAGCTAACTTTTTGTATTTTTTTTTGTAGAAACGGGGTCTCGCTATGTTGCCCATGCTGGTCTTGAACTCCTGGGCTCAAGCGGTCCTCCCAGCTTAGCGTCTCAAAATGCTGGGATACAGGCATGAGACACCGCACTCAGCCTCAACATCTTATTTAATGGGGAAACACTAGTTTTTCCACCAAAGTCTGAAAAAAGGTAAATAGCCTTGCATGTATGTGTATTTATCTTATTGTTATTTTGTCTTTATGCAGACAAAGACAGAAAACAAAATAGACAAAAACTCATGAAGAAATATCCAACATACATATGAGTAAAACTATAAAGCATTCCTGAAAGGCACAAAATTAGTCTTGGACAAATGGAAATACACTCTTGGATAAGAGGATTCAACATCATAAAGATTGCAGTTCTCCCAAATTTGTAAGTTTAATGCAATTCCAGTAGATTCCATAATTTTTTTCCCTGGAGCTAGACAAGATAATTATAAAATTCATTTGAAAGAACAAATAAGCAAGAATATCCAGGAAAGCCCTGAGAAAGAAGAAAGGAAGGAGGGCTAGCCCTGATATTAAAACTTACCAACAAGCCTCTATAATTAAAGCAGCTTTGCTCATAAGCACAAATTTTGATTGTGCTGAAGATGTTTTCTCACCTCTGCAATTGGCAAAGACTCACAAATGTGACACCATTCTATTGCTGAGGTTGTGAGGGAACTGTCTCATACATTGCTGGTGAGAATACAAAATGGCAAAGTCCCTGTGAGAAAAATGCAGCGACACCCAGCAACATGCCACATGCATTACCGTTGACCCAGAGATCCCACTTCTTGGGATGTATCTCACGAAAACCCCGGCAAAGGCCGGGCAGGGTGGCTCACACCTGAAATCCCAACACTTTGGGAGATTGAGGCAGGCGGATAGCTTGAGACCAGGAGTTGGAGACCAGCATGGGCAACATGGCAATACCGTTTCTATCAATAAAATAAAAAAAGAAACCCTGGCAAAAATGTGAAAAGATGTCTGCAGGAGACTTTCATTGTTGAATTATCATTTTTTGAGACGGAGTCTCGCTCTGTCGCCCAGGCTGGAGTGCAATGGCACGATCTCGGCTCACTGCCACCTCCGCCTCCCAGGTTCAAGCGATTCTCCTGCCTCAGCCTCCTGAGCAGCTGGGATTGCAGGTGCACGACACCATGCCCAGTTAATTTTTGTATTTTTAGTAGAGATGGGGTTTTACCATGTAGGTCAGGCTGGTCTCAAACTCCTGATCTCATGATCTGCCTGCCTGGGCCTCCCAAAGTGCTGGGATTACAGGCATGAGCCACCGCGCCCAGCCTGTTGAATTATTTTTAATAGTATGACTAGAAACAACCAGAAGATGGTTGAATAAACAATGGTACATCCACTAATGTTGTGTGCAAAGGTAAAATGAAAAGAACACTTATACGTACCACTTTGGGGGATATGGGGATGGGGTGATGAATGTATTTTGCTTGTGGGTTGGATGTGAATTTGGAGGGGGGGTGCAGAGGACAGATCATAGTGGATTGAATGGTGGCCCTAAAGATGTGTCTACCTGGAACTTGGGAACGTGACCTTATTTGCAAAGAGTCTTTGCGGAGGTAATTAAAGACCTGGAGATGAGATCATCCTGGATTAACCGGGTAGGCCCTAAATCCAATGGCAGATGTTCTTGTAATAGAGAGAAGACAGGGAGAAACGCAGAGGGAACGGTGATGTCACGATGGGGCCAAGACTGGAGTCATGTTTCTTGCACAAGCCAAGGATTGTCAGCAGCAGCAAGAGCCGGAAGAGGCAGGAAGGATCCTCCCCTAGGGCCTCTGAAGAGAGTGTAACCCTGGTGACACCTTGATTTAGCACTTTTGGCCTTGAGAACCGTGAAATAAATTTTTGTTAAGCTACCAAGCTTGTGGTAAATTGTTATAGCAGCCAATACAGATTTTGGTGGTCTCTGGGATATATCTATTTTTCTTTTTTTTAAAGAAAGGCAGTCTCACTACATTGCCCAGGCTACTCTTGAACTGCTGGTGTCAAAGGATCCTCCCACCTCAGCCTCCCAAGTAGCTGGGACTACAGGTGTGCACCACCACCACTGGCTGGGATATACTTTTAAGTGAAAAAAGCCAGGTGAAGAAAAGTATGTTTTTATGCTACCATTTGCCCAAGGAGAGAAAAATACAAATATAGATGTGTTCATATTTGTGTAGTCATGTGTATATGTACATGTGTGTATATGCACACATGTATATATTTGTATGTACACACTTACATATTTATATACCTGCTTATATTTTAAAATAACAATGCAAGGAAAAACAGTAATCTCTTTTCAATGGTTACTTGTAAGGAGAGGGGAAAAAATAGGGTAGAGGCAAGAATAAAAATCTGACTCTGCAGGGCGTGGTGGCTCAGGCCTGTAATCCCAGCACTTTGGGAGGCCAAGGCAGGCAGATCACGTGAGGTCGAGAGTTCGAGACCAGCCTGGCCAACATGGTGAAACTCTGTCTCTACTAAAAACACAAAAATTAGCTGAGCATGGTGGCACACACCTGTAATCCCATCTACTCCAGAGGCTGAGGCAGGAGAATCACTTGAACTCAGGAGGCGGAGGCTGCAGTGAGTCGAGATCGCGCCACTGCATTGCAGGCTGGGCAACAGAGCAAGACTCCATCTCAAAAAAAAGCCAGACATAACTACAATGAGATACCACTTGGCATCCACTAAGACAGCTATAAGCAAAAGGACATAACAAGTGTTGGCCAGGATGTGGAGCAACTGCTGGCAGGAATGGGAAATGGTGCAGCTGCTTTGGAAACAGTCTGGCAAGTCCTCAAAGAGTTAAATATGGAGTTACCATGTAACCCAGTGATTCCACTTTTAGGTATAGACCTAAGAGAAATGAAAACATATATCCACAGAAAAGTTTAAATGTGAAAGTCCATAGCAGCATTATCCATAATGGCCAAAAAGTGGAAGCAAAGTGTCCATCAACTGATAAATGAAGAAAATGTGGCCTGTCCATGCAATGGAAGATGATTCAGCCATAAAAAAGAATGAAGTCTCAACACACACTACAACACGGATGAACCTTGAAAGCATTATGCTAAGTGAATGAACCCAGACACAAAGGCCACGTATTATAGTTATTGATATGAAATGTTCAGAACGGGCAAATGTGTAGAGACAGAGAGATCAGTGGTTGCTGGGGTCTCAGAGGATTGGGGAGCAACTGCTAATGAGTTTGAAGGCTTTTTTGGGGGGTGATGAAAACGTTCTAAAAACTGTGATATTTGCACGACTCTGAATATACTAAAACCACTGAATTATACATATTAAATGGGTGAATTGTATGGCATGTGAATTATATATCAAGAAAAGCTATTACCAAAAAAGAAAAACACAGACAAAAAAAATCCCAATAAGTGGATCATGTTTAGATTCTGTTCGAAGAGTTAAAGAAAGAATGACATGAGATAACTGGAAGAGAAAACCTTGGATATTTAGTAACAGTAAGGAATTATTAAATGCTAAGATGTGATAAGGTTATTATGTTTTTCTCTTTTAGCAATACATATTGAAATATTTAAAGATGAAACGATAAGCTGTATAGGCTTTGCTTCAAATTCTAAGAGGAGGTAGGCTGGAAGGTAAAGGAGAGGGCAGCCGTGAACGATCGTGTTGAAGCTGGGTGAGAGCTGCGTTCAGCTTACTATTTTCTCTGATTTTACACCTCCATTTTTATGCTTAAAAAACACACATTTTTATATATTTAGCCTTCCATAATTAAACATTCTTTTTCCATAAAACCACACATTTCCACTCTGTTCTTAAGGCAGGTTAGTTTAATTTTATAGAAGAAATATTTTTCAAACAGTACAAATGACACAATTAGAGAGAAAACAGTGACAAAAAAACAAAGAGATGAATACTGATTATAACTTATTCCCACAACAGAAGGCTACTTATTTCTACAATTATCAATCAAAGCCTGACAATTCAGTGATTAGATGAAGTGAAAGCCAAATTCCCTTTTACATGTGGTACTATTTCAAAAGAACCCTGGTGGCAGGATCCTGATGGTTTTGAGACCAGAACTGCTTCTAAAACCTGGCAGCATTTTTTGGTTTGTTTTTTGTTTTTATCGCGAGGCCTGGTAGATGGACAGATTGAAACATAGATGGAAACACCTAGGACTTCACTTTTCTGGCATGTGGGGTGTTTGCTGGGGTTGGCGTGGCAGTCTGAAGTAGTCAGAAGCTCCAACACCACGTCATGAATGACAAGCAACAAAGGGCACTTGGTGTCCTTCTGCCTGCTCGGGCCACCTCCAGTGCCTGCATCTGTGTCTGCAGAGAACTGTCCGGCTCTCTGGCCTTCCTTTGTCTTTTCTTTCCTTGTCATGGCTGCATTAAGCTGCAAAAGCGGACACAGGCAGGGAGGCAGGGGGAGGTTCAAAGGAAAGGTGGCAAACACGAGGGCTCCTTGGACTGATACGGAAGCAGGCGCTGCATCTGTTTCTTGCGGGCTATCAGTGAGATTCTATTTTTAAAAAACCCAGCCAGGCATGGAGGCTTGCCAGTCCAAGATCAGCCTGGGCAACCGAGCAAGACCTTGACTCTAAGGAAAACATCAAAATAGGCTCATGCCTATAATCTCAGAACTTTGGGAGGCTGAGGCAGGAGGCTCACTTGAGCCCAGGAGGTTGAGGCTGCAGTGAGCTATGATCACGTCACCGCACTCCAGCCTGGGCAACAAAGCAAGACCCTGTCTCAAAAACAAAACGAAACGAAACAAAACAAAAAAACAAAAAACAAAAAACCCCTTTGGGTGTCGGCAGGCTGGGCAGTGAAATTTATTTGAAAACATTTGTCTAGGGCTTCCTGCACTGACACAGTGGGTTTCCCCACATTACTACTTAATAGGGCTTGGCAGAAAAGTAGCCTCAATCCCTCCCATTTAGAGAGATCCTTGTGGGGCACAGGCTGGGTGTCCTGGGGCCGAGGTGGAAATGAGCTGCTCCCCTGAACAGCCTAGGGTCCGGCAGTGTGGATGGTTGTTTGTTGCCCTTCAAAGTTTCAACAGCTGGGGCCTGGAGACAGGGCCTGCCCAGCAGCGCTGGGAAGGACCCAAGGTGCTCCGTGTCTCCCCACCTCTGTTGTGGGCACATATAAAAAGGAATTGGCCAAAAAGAAAAAAAAAAAAAGGCAAAACATGCAAGGCTAGAGGCAGAAATACATAGCAAGAGACAAGAACTGTGAAAAGCATCAGGATTTCAGTCTTACCACCACTGACGAATTCCATTGTCTGTGATAGGTCGCGTGTCAATGAAATGCTTTTACAAAATCCACTTTTAATAAATGTAAAAAGGAAAGCAGGTTATACAAGGGGGGAAGCTACAGACTGATGAGAAGAGAGAGGCCTGATTCAAAGGGATGTCTCCAAGGGAAGGGAAGAAAGGTCCAGGAGGAAGAGTTCCGAGTTCTGGTTCCTCTGACATTTCCTGTGGCCCACCCCATTGATTCAAATCGAGGCCTCATCGAGAAGAGTGCATTTCATCCACAATAAATATGTATTAGGCAAAATATTTATATCATTTGGCATTTCAAAGAATAATGGCATACTTTGATTACATTAAAAAATGTTTTTCCTCACAAGTTAGTTCTAAGATTTTTTGAGGAATAGTGGGACGACTCCAGTACAGGGAGCCTCCTGACTCAAACCTGATCCTCTCCTCTGGACGACTCGCTGGGTAGTTCTAGTTTACCCGTATGTCCTTCCCTCCCCCAAACAAGCACCTTCAAAGGTGATGGTGTGTATGTCCTAACTGCTATATTCACCCACGGAGTCAACGAGCGTGGGCGTTCCTACTTCCTCGTTCCCTTTCACTTTCCTTCGTTGACACAGTGGCGTGGCAGGAGTTCCTCCGCCACCCTCCTGGTCTGTTACAGTCGGACAGGGCGGGGTGGGGGGAGGCGGGCAGCATGGACAGCCACCACGGACAGTCAGGCTGAAGCCCCACAGACAGCCACCACAAGCAAGCAGGCTGAAGCCCCGTACACCAGAGGCTCTGGCGCCTGCTTCAGACTCACGCTGAGCACAGAAAGATGCTTCCGAAGACAACACAGAAATGAGCGGTTGGCGTGCAGCCCACACCGGAGACTGACCTCTGCAACACACACATGCTTCCGAGTCACGATTGAATCACTGCAGGGGACATTTTAACATGACATCAAGGGAGTGAATGTGTACGATATACATGGTAAATGCACATATGATACGGTGACAAATTTAGCACATAGTGTTCGCATTTCAGGTGTCAAAAACAAAACCAGCCCCAAGTTCCGTTCTACTGCATGAAAAGTACTAAAGAACGAAATTTCAGTCTTAAAATACATCTTAAAGTCAGTATTTTCCTTCAAGGAAAAAAAAAGTACTATAAATAAATTACAATACAGTGAATTTGCCTGAACTCACTTCGTTTCTGTCTTCCAGCCTTTAAGTCAAATAAAACAGCATAAAAACTGTACATTCTTAACATGATAATTGATCTTTTATAAAATAACCTGTCTTCAGAGATGTCGATTTCACAACAAGGAAAAACCAAGCCCTGTTGCCGTCACTATTATAAAATATATATGTATAGATATACGTGTTTTTTTTTTTTTTACAAAATGTGTATATTAATAGCTTTGCACAAATATTTTAAAGACAAATTCAGCTAGTCTAAGAACTTCATGAAAATAAAACAGGCGGATAAATACTTCATGTGCACAACGCACTCCATCAGACGTCGTCGGCTGGGAGAGGAGGTATGTTGACCCTTGGCCTTGTGAAGAATGCTATCTTCTCCCTGGGACCGGAGAGGATTACAGGTCAGAAGCTGATATGAAGACACGGAAAGCTGGTGGCTCTCATATCAATCATGGCTTTTCTTATTCATACAACAAACTGAATTTAAGTCCCCAACAACACATGTGCTTGTATAGAGTCTCCAAATGTGAATTATGAAGAACCGTAAGGGCAGGGGTTTCTTCATCTCCAGTGCCTAGAATAGTGCCTGGTGTATATTAGGTGCTCAGGAAACACCTGTCGTATTAACGAATGAATGAAAAAGTGAAAACTATGTGAATATTAAATGTATACAAAAATTAGGGCTAAAAGACACATTTTATTCGCCCTTAACAAGGAAGGACACACTGACACATAGGCTACGACATGGATGAACCTCGAAAACCCTCGGCTGCGGGAAAGAAGCCAGATGCAAAAGTCCATGTAAGATATGATCCCATTCCTATGAAACAGGCAGAAAGGCACATCCCCAGAGACAGAGCTAGGGGAGGGAGAATGGGGAGTGACTGCTTAATGGGTATAGGGTTTACTTTTGGGGTGGTAAAAATGTTCTGAAACTAGACAGAGGGGGTGGTTGTGCAACATTGTGAATGCGCCAAAGGCTGAACTGTTCACTTTAAAATGAGTCATTTTATGTTATGTGAATTTCAACTTAATTTTTTCACAGACACAAAAGAATATTGATACATCTGTAAAAATCCCCTCAGCAAAAACAAAAACAGACAAAACCAATCTATACTATTAGAATTCAAGGTGGTGGTTACTCTAGTGTGGGATCTGGGGGCACTGATAATGATCGATTCTTAAGACGAGTTTGTAACAATTCACTGGACCACGTGTGTAGGATATGCAGCTTTCCTGCAGATACATTTTGCCTTAATCAAAAGTTAATTGAAAAAGCAAAGGTGGTCGGGTGCAGTGACTCATGCCTGTAATCCCAGAACTTTGGGCAGCTGAGGCAGGTGGATCGCTCAAGCTCAGGAGTTCGAGATCAGCCTGGGCAACACAGTGAGACCCCATCTCTACAAAAATGAGCAGGGCATGGTGGCATGTGCCTACAGTCCCAGCTACTTGGGAGGGTGAGGTGGGAGGATCACTTGACTCTGGGAGTGTGGAGCCATGACTGAGCCACCACACTCCAGCCTGGCTGACAGAGTGAGACCCTGTCTGGGGGTGGGGGGACATATATGTATGTGTATGTATATCACTGTTATTTACAATAGCAAACATTTGAAGACGAGCATGTTATAAAATATAGTGGTTGAGTAAACTATTAGATGAGACATTATAGTCAAACAAGATAGCAGATTATATAGCAACATGGAATATTTTAATTTAAAAAATGCTAAATGCAAAACTGAACTCACATTATGATTAGAAGTGGCATGAAAAAAACTGTAGGAAAAAAGATCAGGATAAAAACATGAAAATACACTACTGGCTGCAGTGGATTCCTGTTTTGTTCTCAACTTCCCATGGGTTTTAAAGACTCACAGGGCCAGATGCAGGGGCTCACGCCTGTAATCTCAGCACTTTGGGAGGCTGAGGCAGGTGGATCATTTGAGGTCAGGAGTTTGAGATCAGCCTGGGCAACATGGCAAAACCCAGTCTACTAAAATTTAAAAATTAGCCGGGTATGGTAGCGTGCATCTGTAATCCCAGCTACTCGGGAGTTGAGGCATGAGACTTGCTTGAGCCCAGAGGGCAGAGGGTGCAGTGAGACGAGATCGCACCACTGCACTCCAGCCTGGGTGACAGAGTGAGACTCTGTCTCAGAAGAAAAACAAAAACAGACTCACTGTACTTTTTACCATGCCAAAGGCACGACAGTAAGGAGGAAGCAGGGCCGAGGGGCCGGCCTTGCCATGCCTCCACCATACCTAAAGGTCTGCACTTGGATGGGCTCCTTGTGGCTCTGCCCACGCAGCTGGTAGATCTCCTTGGAGGCCTTCTTCAGCATCTTCTCAGCTGCCTGCTCATGACGGTAGTCAAGTTTGGTCTGTCTTGTCTGGAACAGCAACATTGGACCAACAAGATGATTTTATTGATTTTTTTTTTTTTTTTTAAAGGAAGAATGAGTAAGTTCACTGCCAGCCCTGGAGCCCAGAAGAACCAACCACAGTCAGTGAGTGGTGACCCAGGAGGGAGTAAGGCCCACCTCACCCACACTCCCCCCAAGGAATTCCTCCCAGGAGACAGAGGCCGGGGTGGCTGGAGTCAGGCCTGGCGACTGGGGACCCAGAATGTTCCGCCGACAAGGTGGGGAGGGCCCGTGGCCCCTCCTCCAGCACCCGCAGCCTCCAGATGCACGCAGGAGCCACACAGACGCCACCCTCGCAGCCCACAGAGGGAGAAGGGGCTCCAATAGCCCAGTGGTGGGGCACTTCAGGGACCACCTCCGTGTCTGGGAGGCTCCCTTCAGAGCCTGAAGCAGGGAGCAGTGAGGTGCAGGTGGGAGCTGGCCACAGGGGACCCCACCTGCCGCTCGGCCTCCCGCAGCAGGCCACGGAGCCGCTCGTCCCGAAGCACCCAGGGTGGGAGGTCAGTCTGGCCACGGAGCTGGGCGTCCTCCAACCGCTGCCGCAGCTCACGGAGGGCGCAGAGCTCCTCATTCAGCTGCCTCTGCCGTGTTCTCGACGCCTGGAGATCCAGCTCCAAGTCCAGGGAGGTGCGGGCCATGAGCTCAGCCAGGGAAGACCTGCATGACTGCAAGAGACGCCAGCTGTGAGCCCTCACTCAGGCCTTCTAGAAGGTTCTTCCACAATTAATAGGAGACAGGTCAGGCACACGTATTTCTCTAAGCACGCTCAAGGTTAAAAAACACAGATGTGGGCAAGAGGAATGTACATCTCTAGTTCAGTATCAAGGTTAGTAACAGCAAATTGTTTTTCTTTAATGATGACCTATGTATTGGCAGAAGTGTGCAGCAACAGATGCTCTTATATGGGGCTGGCAGGATCAAAAATGGAAACAATCTTTCTGAAGGGCCATTTGAGAATATATATATGTCTACAGCAAACCTGCATCTGAAAGGCATAACTGCTGACATGCAAAAGTGGTCCAATTAAGGTTTATGACAGAAAAAAAAATGTAAGTCTATAACAGCAGGAAACATTAAATAAATTACAAGGCCAGTATAAAATGTAGCCATTGTAACAAGTTGAAAAAAATATATGGACATGGAAAAATCTTAATGATCCACTGTACAAGGGGAAAGTATGTTATAAACCACGAGTGCTTGTCGTTTAAAAAAAAGTATATACACTCCCATGCAAACACACAGACACACATGTGCAAGCTGTCCAAAGCTTCCCTCCCCATATAAGCCTCAAGTAAGCAAACATACCTATGCTCAGGAAAGCCCTGACAGGGAAAAGACTCTTGTCTGCGGAACTGAAAGCAGTACTTCCCATCCAATGGGAAACAGAACCCTGAGACGGCAGTCACCGCAGCAAAACCACAAATCCATTCGCCAATCACCATGGGTCAGTGGCCTGAGTCACGGTATGTTTTTACACACACAACACTATTTTGCATATACACAGAATTTAAATACAAATATGGGTTGTAACTTAACAAATATAAATTCTTTAAAAGCACTGCTGAATTCCCAGCAGAGCTTCGTGGTTCTCAACCAGGAGAATCTGGCCCCCCGGGGTACAGCTGGCAATGTCTGTGGACATTTCGAGTGTCACAACTGCTGTGTATGTGATGGGGTGTTACTGGCATCTGGTGGGTGGAGCCCAGGGACGCTGCTCAACATCCTACAGTGCATGGGGCAGCCCCCACAGCAAACAATGAGCCTGTCTGAAATGCCAGCAGCGGTGCTGCTGAGAGACACTTCTGCAGCCAAATTATGCACTTTTTTTTTTTTTTTTTTTTTGAGACGGAGTCTTGCTCTGTCTCCCAGGCTGGAGTGCAGTGGCGCGATCTAAGCTCACTGCAACCTCTGCCTCCCGGGTTCATGCAGTTCTCCTGCCTCAGCCTTCTGAGTAGCTGAGATTACAGGCACGTGCTGCCATGTCTGGCTAATTTTCGTAATTTTAGTAGAGACGGGGTTTCACCATTTTGGACAGGCTGGTCTCAAACTCCTGACCTCAGGTGATCTGCCCGCCTCAGCCTCCCAAAGTGTTGGGATTATAGGCGTAAGCCACCACGCCAGGCCCAAATTATAAACTTTCTTATTCTTCCCAGTCAGCAGCCACTATTCTATGTGGTGGAGCACAACTGTCACATGGAAATTGGGGTTTTTTTGTGTGTCTGTCTCTCTTCCTCTCTATACACACACACACACACACGCACACACACACAAAAATATATATATATATATATATATATATACACAAACGATCCCTGCCCAGAAAAGCAATATGTTGAAAAACTCAACTTTTCTAAACTATATATACTCTCCTGTCAAAAAAAGAGAAAACAGGCTATTATATAAAAATGGTTATTTATTATACTGAAGAATGTAAAGATCACAGACTATCTGAAATCATGAGACTATCTTAAGAAATATTAGCAACATTATGACATTACATCTGTTAAGTAAACAAGAAATAGAAATACTACCTTTCATTTACATGACATTAAATATTACTTTTTAAGGCTTGTAAAAATCACTCGCAGGGCAAGCACAGATTCCATATTTGTTTACAGGGCACATACCTGCTTATAGCGAAGGGTTCGTCTTTCCAAAGTATTTCGGACAAAGGGGGACTTCCGGGGCAGCGTTGAACTGTCGCTGTCACTACGATAAAGCTGCACCAAAAAGAATGATGTTCAGAAACAATTTCTCAGCAATGCACAGTTCATTGTGTGTGTGTACTCAGAGTCTCAGAATGGATTATTTTCGTCCTCTTCACAGGCTCTCGAGTGCACTTATGATTATTGGTGCTTGTAGCAGGTCTTTGGGTTTCAATTTAAACAAGAGTTTCCGCTAAAATGAAAAAAAAAAAAAACAAAAACAAAGCAAACGAAACCCTCCCCCAGTTTCCAGGCTAACTGAACCAACAAAATCTCTGTGTGATCGATACCAACGCCATTTCGTGCCCTGTACAGCCCCCATGAAGTCTAGCGCTGCCCTCAGCACAATTCACTTTTCCTCAGTCTTTCTCATGTGCTGTATTTGTGGCTTTGGCAATAGCTGGGGAAAGTGACTTCCAAAAAAGAGACTCACTCCTGGTAGTAGGACAAGCCAACATTGCCACCTGCAGCTGTGCCCATCAAAGGACAGGGTGTGCTTTTAAACAGGAAAGTAAAGAATGTCATCTTTATGGGAGCCAAGTCATTACAGCCTTCATTTGGTGGCGGGGTCTCACCTCAGGATCAGTGTGAATCTGTGTGAAATCCAACATCCCTGCCTTCGTGGCCTTATTTTCCACGCCAGTAAACCTATTCAGGAAGTGCAGCGGTCTGGCAGCATACCTGCTCGGCGTTCATACAAACATACAGAACAGCGAAGCATCCAGAAGCATCGCCAGTAAGTGCAGCTGTTACGCAGGCACACAGAGCATTTCCTCTGAGTAAGCAAAGCACTACCTGCTTGCACCCTCCCTGCCTCAATAAGCAGCCCCGCCAGCCGCCATGTTGGTGGCTCGGCAGGAGCCTGGAACAAGGAGGGCGGTGAGCATGGCCTTCCATCTAGAACGTCCAGCCAAGTGCTTGAGCATCAGCCTCCATGGGGCTGAAGTGTGACGGGTGGGAGGGCCCGGACTGGACCCGGCACCACCCGGGGGCAGCTGCCACCAGGGACACTTCAGACCAATGAGACAACAGCGGCGGGTCTCACCAACATGGCTGAGAGGCCGTTTTGGCCATCTAGGCCCCCTCCCACAGTGTCTGCCACATCTCCTTGGAGGGTCTGAGGCCCTTCCCTCTCCGAAGATCTGCCTTGGCTCTGCCCTCATGGAGCAAGCACCTCCAGGGCAGCTGCCTTCTTCAACAGCCCCAATTCAGAGGTTCTCAACCAAATGGCCCCTCCAGGTCACTGTGTCATGAGCCATCATCCTTAAAAGCCCTTTCTGTACAAGTCCATGCTGGCACTATCACTCTGTCCTACCTTCATTGATCACACTGGCTCGAGTCTTCCCTCGACACACCTTGGGGTTCTCAGCCTTGTGTGACATGCTAGAACCATCTGGGTGCTTCCGGAAGTTCTGATGCCCAGGCCTTACCCGTGACCAATGGCAAATCTCTGGGGTGCTATGTGGGTACCAGGATCTGTTGAATCCCCCGACATGATTTGACTGCAAGGCACAGCCATGGCTGAGAACCGCTGAGCGCCTCCCACTCATCCGCAGGTGGGGAATTTACATGTGGGTGAGTGAGAACCCACCGCCCCTTTGCCAGGACCATCCACCCTCTGGCCCAGAAACCTGGCTGCCCCACAGGGCTCCAAGCCACTCAGGTTCCCGGCTCCTCCAGCTGAACCCATTCAAGAGAGCCCCTGCTTCCACCTGTTCCTTAGGCTGAGGTAGAAATTATTTGCCCTGCTTCCTGCCCACAGGTCAATACACACATAACAGTGAAAACTGGGGGAAGGGATGAATTTGAATCCTGAACAAATCCAGAATCAGATAAGCATGGTAGGACATGCGGGGAGATCACAACACCGATGTCATCACCACATAACTATAAAGTTCATACTTCATGGATTGGTATTATTGGTGCAAATACATATGCCTTTCAGTATAAACAGCAGAAAAAAAAAAATCACAAAGGGGACGGAAGACAAAACATTCCAGACAGGTGACAAAGGAATTCCAACTTACTCTGCAAACATACTGGCTTCGTGCTCCAGGCGAGAAGGTCTGGGAACGGACAATCGTGCCACTCCGAACAAAAGGTGACCCTCGGGCGCGGCGGCTGGGCCGCTCCTTCAGGAGGCTGGCTGCTTCTTCCGGAAAGAGATCTTCCGTGTTGGTTTCCTTATCAACCTAGGGAGTGGTTCGCTCATGACCATGGCTTCTTTCATAATGTGAGCAATAAACTTACGGGAACAACCATGTCCTTCACTTCTCCACTTGGGGTTTAGCTGGCGTTTCACATGTGGCACGTCCACAATGGAACGGCTGATATCCCCCCAACCCCACCCCAGCCCCTCCTCTCACAGGGATCTCAACTTTCCATTTGTTCATGCAAAGAACGTTAGGGCCACCCCGGACTTCCGATCTCTTTTGCACACCCCATAACTGGTCCAAGAGCGATCTCTGCTGGCTCTGTGTTCAAGATCAAGTGGGTTTTGAGCGCTTGTCAGCAACCTTTCACCTGAGTCGCCATTATCTCATGCCTGGATGAGTACAGTAGGTGCCTCACCAGTCTTCCCAATTCCACACCTCTCTGCCTTTCGATCTATTCTCAACACAGCAACCAGGGACATCTCAGGAAAACTGGCCAAAGGTGGAAACACCCCAAATGTCCATTGACAGATCAATGGATCAACAAAATGTGGTCTTATCCACACAAGGGAATAGCATTCAGCCATAAAAACCAGTGGAGTGTTTATACATGCTAAAATGTAAATAAACCTTGAAAATATCCTGCTGAGTGAAAGAAGCCATGCGCCAAAGGCTACATAGTATATGATTCCACTTCTGGAAACATCCGGAAGAGGTAAATCCACACAGCTAGAAAGATTTTGGTGGCTGTACGTGGCTGGGGGGAGGGAGAATGGGAGTGACTGCTCAGTGGGGACGGGTTTTACTCTGGGGTGATTGAAACGTCATGAAACTAGATAGAGGTGGCGGGTGAGCAACACTGTGGACTAAATGCCACTGATGCATACACTTTAAAATGCTTCCCTTTATGTGAACTTCAACTCAATAAATTTTAGAAAACACTAAGGAAAAAGCTTCAGTCAGATCATGTTGCCACCGGGCTCAAAACCCACCAGCTTCTCATGCCCTCAGAGAAAAGGCAGGGTCCTGAGTGGGCCCTGCACGATCTGGCCACTTCACTCCCTTCGTCCTCAGCACCGCCCCACAACACACACCGGCTGCTCCCACAACTGACCATGCTTCTGCACAAAGCTCTGAGCTCCCTTCCTTGACAACCTCTACTCAAACACTGCCTTCTCAGTGAGGCCCTTCAGGGCCCTGTTTTTTAAAATATTGTGGGAAAAAAACATACAACAAAATTTACCATATTAACCATTTGTACAGGCACAGTTCAGTAGCGTCTATTCACATTGATGTGCAACAGATCTCCAGAACGTCTTTACCTTGCAAATCTGAAACTCTGTCCTCTCCACTAAACAACAACTCCCCATTCCCACTCCTGAGATAGAGCAGAGACCCCGTTTTAGGGGCCTGCAGACCTCCCGAGCATGGAAATAAAGGAAAATCAATTTCTTTCAAGGGAAATTCCAGGTACCTCGCTATCCCTGAGATGTAAGTAAGTAACTTGATAAGCAAGAAGGTAATAGTAGCCTAAAACAATAGCCAAGGAAGTTAGAGTCTGGAGATGTTTGGTTCCCTAGAGAAACTAAAGATATCTTGGTCAGGTGCGGTGGCTCACGCCCGTAATCCCAGCACTTTGGGAGGCCAAGGCAGGTGGATCACTTGAGGCCAGGAGTTCGAGACCAGCCTGGCCAACGTGATGAAACCCCGTCTCTACTAAAAAAAAAAAAAAAAAAAACATTCAGCCAGGCATGGTGGTGGGCGCCTGTAATCCCAGCTACTTGGGAGGCTGAGCCATGAGAATTGCTTGAACCTCAGAGGCAGAGGTTGCGGTGAGCTGAGATCACGCCACTGCACTGCAGCCTGGGCGACAGAGCGAGACTCCATCTCAGAAAAGAAAAAAGAAACCAAAGACATCTTAACATATGTCCCTGATTGTCTTTCAGAAACCCAGACCCCCACCAAAGGGACCCGCTGGCACAGACCTCAGATAAGGGGGAGCTGAGGACTGCACTCTGACCCTTGCTCTTTATTCTGAATCTCTTCCTGAGGGGTCTGGAGGGAGTCACACCTACAAGTCAGAGTTAACTATCTTTTCTGCTGACCCCAAATTTTTAGACAAAGCTTTGCCTCCTGAACCAATTGCAATCAGAAAATCTTTGAATCCATCTACGTCCTGTAAGCCCCCACATTAAGATATCCTATCCTTCTAGGCCAAAAGCAATGTGTAACCTCCATGGATTGGTTTAGGATTTTGCCTGTGACTTCCGCTTTCCTGAAATTTACCTCTGCCTTTAAAAACCCTTCCCTGTAAGGCACGGGGAGGCTGAGTCTTAAGTGTGAGCTGCCCAAATCTCCTTGTTTGGCGCCTGCAAATAAATGCCCTCTTTCTACCGGTGCAAAACACCTTCGTGCAGACACCTGGTTTTACTGCACCAAGCGAATGGACCCCAGTTCCGTTCTGTAACACATCCCCGCACCTATCCAAGCTCCTGGCAGCCACCATTCTATTTTCTGCCCCTGTGAATTCGACTACTCCAGGAACCTCACGACGGTATTTGTCTTTTTGTGCTTTTCTATTCTCTTAGCCAGCCACCAGTAACTCATTAGCATATAAAAAGATTTTTTTCAGGCTGAGGCAGGAGAATGGCATGAACCCGGGAGGCGGAGCTTGCAGTGAGCCAAGATCGTGCCACTGCACTCCAGCTGGGGCGACAGAACGAGACTCTGTCTCAAAAAAAAAAAAAAAAAAGATTTTTTTTTTCAGATTCTAAGGATTTTAGGAGTTGTATGCCAGGAAACATGCAACTCAAAGAGTTGAAGACCAAATAAATATTCACACTGGCTTATTCACTCAGCATGAGTCCTCAAAGCTCATCCATGTTGCAGCGTGACAGAATTTCCGTCCATTTTAAGGTTGAATAATATTCTATTGCATGGATAGACCATGTTTTCTGTATCCACTCATCCATGATGGGCACTTTAGTTGCTTCCACCTTTTGGCTACTGTGAATAATGCTGCTGCTATGAACATGGGTGTGCACATATTTCTTCAAGATCCTTTCAATTCTTCTGGATATACAGCCAGATATACCCAGAAGCGGGACTGCGGGATCCTACGGTGGTTCTATTTTTAATGCTTTGAAGAACCACCATAATGTTTTCCATAGCAGTTGCACCCTTTTATCATCCTGATGTTTGTAAAATGTAAATATAAATTTACATTTCTAAATGTGAACCCTTTCTAAAACTGCAAACCTCTGTACAAGTGTTTGCCCGCTTCCCTGACATTGCATTCTCCAGAAGCCCCCTTGCTCTCTGTGACATGAACGTTATGACAGCAATGTCTCCTTTGGCGCCTCCCTCTCAAGGGTGGGAGTTTGTGTTCTTTTATTTTTTTTCTTTTTCCTACTCACCCACTATACTAACTTTGTTGTATCTGTGATGCCCACACAGAAAGGGAGAATGCAAATGTGGTGAAGAACTAACAACTGTGGGATCCAGGTGAGGTGTACAGAGTATTTGTTGCATTATTCTAGCAACTTTACTGCAGATTTCACTTTTTCAAAACTAAAAGTTGAGGGAAGGGGAAACACCAAATAACCCTCCCACGGCCACTCGCCCTGGCTTGGGCTGCTGCTTTTTGAGATCTCAGAAAGTTGGACAAGGGCCATGACCAGCAGCCTGGTCCAAAACAACAACTAGGAACCTGCTGTGGGTCACAGCTTGGGAAGCTGCCGGGGGCAGATTTCACTTTGTGCTTCTGGGTGAGGGCAGGGGCGTGAGGGTGATAAAATACTTTTGTGAGCTGAACAGTGGGGAAACAAAGTTTCGAAACAGCATTGACAGAGTCTTCCCTGACCTCACAGGCGCTGTAAACATGAGACTTCTCCCCTAAAGACGGGGTGACAGTACAGCTAGGACAGCACTACATTTCACAAAAGGGGAAGAGGAACTACAAATGTCCAAAACCTATGGGACTCACGAACCCTCCGGAGCCTCTTTGTCCCTGAAGGTGGGAATGGATCAGCTGTGCCTATTCAAGCCCTTTACAGATCTCAGGGCCATTCACTTCTTTTCCTCAGCTCACAGTAAACCCAGCCTTAGCTGTGGCCCTCAAATCCAACAGCAGTGTCCATTTTACACCACAACACCCGGGCCACTGCGTGTGTGTGCAGGTCAGCCACGTGGCTCTCCTCCCCGGGAGCCCCGGCTCTGCTTGCCTTTGGTGCATCTTCCCCCATCCCCTCACACTTCCCACGAAGAATTTGAGGGCACACAGCCTCTCCTTCCAGGGCATTATACCTGGTACGTATGGCAAAATATTGGGGGTGAGGGGCTCCGGAAAATCTCCTATGTTTTCTACTTACCTTAAGAGGTGAGGGCTGAAATTTCTCGGGGCTGTAAGGCCCTGCCTGAGCAGCAAATGGGTGGCCCAGGATGGAGTCGATACCCATGCAACAGGGCTCTGGGTACGGAGGGCTGGTCTGGGTGCAGTTGCTACAGCCGCTATCCACCGAGTCCGCTTGCCAACTCCTGAAGGCGGACATTGCAGAAGCCCAAATGGTCACCAAATGGGATGTATTTCATGCTACTCTTAGAGCACAGTAGTAGAGGGAATGCAATAAAACCTATTTCTTTCCAATGATTGAAGACTGTTGCGTCTCTCATAAAGTAAAAAAGGGCGCTTCTGTTTTCCAGGGAAGATGGCTCTTGAAGGACTGTCCTTAAGAGGGGCCTTCTCTGTCACCAATGGCAGCCACTGAAGATCCCAGAAAACTGCACCACTCAGCCCCAAACCCCTCCCAACTCCTGTCCATCCCTGAACACAACACCTTCCCCTCTGCATGCACTATCGCTCCCCAAAATAAATTCCTCTGTAAACTAAACTCAGGGAAAGCCACTGGGAAGCAGCAGGAAGCCCTGGAAAGATGGTGCACTTTACGGAAAAATGCAGAAGTACAGCAATATGTACAGCACCTCCAGAGACGATGAACGCAAGCCAGGGCACCAGGGGCGCCCATTCTCCGGAATCATTCATCTATGGCATGCCAAGGATTCACCAATAGGCTGCTTCAGGTGAAGCAGAAAGGGACGCCGCATGACCTCATTTGTAGGAAGTGTCCAGACCGGCAAGGCCATAGACACAGAGGACAGATTTGTAGTTGCAGGGAATCAGAGGAGAACCTGGGAGCGCACTTGGCTAGGGATAGGCAGAGAGTGTGTGATGAAAATAAAATGCTGTAAAATTGACTGTGCCCATCCAGTCCTAAAAACCACCTAACTGTGCACTTTCAATGGGTGAACCGCATGGGAGGTAGATGATATCTCAATAAAGGTGTTAAAAAAGAAAAAAACCCAACAACTTCAAGGGACCTTATTGTATCCAATCCTGGGAGAGGGCAGTGCTTCAACAGCCCCACTCTCGACAAGAAACTCCAGGACAGACAGAAGGAAAGGGTGAAAAGCACACGTGAGAGTCAGGAGAGAGAGTTCGGGGAGCTGCCCTTGTCCAGACCAGCACTCAATTCCCACCAGAATCGACTTCTGGGCAGTGGTGCCTAAGGATTGCCCAGCACCTTCTATGGAGGCGTGGCTGAGGAAAGCAAGTGCACCTCAGAGAGAGGTGCACACTGGCTGTCTCCCCAGAGAAAATGTGCTTTCCCTCGACAGTTTTCACAAGCCTTCTGACCACAGGGCACCCATGCTCCTTTCCAGGGAGGGCATGAGCCGGAGCCTGCCCGCTGAGCTAGCCCTTACCGCTCGGATACGGCCTCGGCCTGTTCCTCCTTGCGCTCCATCTCCAGGACCTCCTCCTCCGTGTACTCCAGCTTGGCCCGCTCCTCGGCCAGTTCCCTCTCCACCGCCTGCAGCTGTGCCGTGGTTCTGGCCAGGAGCACCGTCACCGCATCCTGCAGGAGGAGGGGGTGCGTGAGGACAGCTCAGGCCAGCAGACCCTGCGCACAAGGCAGGTGTCCACATGGCACAGGTAGGAGGCCACTCTGCTGCCCTTCTGTGAGAAGAAACTCACCCTACCTAGGTCTGTGGTGGAGGCATTCATGTGGCCTCTTCCTGTAGCTCTGTGGGCTCATATTTAAAAGGAGCCAGTGTACCACCCATGACCATGAACACAGTTGCATTAAAAAAACATTCTCATGCAATGGCCATATGGAAACTCTACTCCTTTACCCCACTATACTGACTTATGTCTACAAAGACACTTCTAAGAAATGACTTCCCCAGGATAAAGCCAGTCTCAGGGTCGCGAAGGCAGCAGTGATCAGCTCCTTAGAGCAGGGCCAAGTACCGTCTTGCCGGAGATGGAGATGGTGTGTGCAGGGTCCCGGGCGGAGTTCTCTCCTGCACACCCAGCCTCTCGCGTCCTCGATGGCTCAGAGCTGGTGAACACCTGGACGGAATGCCAGCGCAGCTGCATCTCACTCAAACTGTCATAGTCAGCCAGGTTAATCTGAGCAATGCCCTGCAGGGGTATTAAAGAAATGCCAGAACAGCCACTGAATGATTTCGCCGTGATGACTAGAGTCCTTTAAAATATCCAGTTCAGGCAGGGCAGGTGGCTCATGCCTGTAATCCCAGGATTTTGGGAGGCCGAGGTGGGAGGACTGCTTGAGCCCAGGAGTTCGAGACCAGCCTGGGCAACAGAGCAAGACTCTGCCTCTATAAAAAATTTAAAAATCAGCCGGGCATGATGATGTACAACTGTGGTCCCAGCTACTCAGAAGGCTGCAGTGAGCCAAAATCATACCACTGCATTCCAGCCTGGGCAACAGAGTGAGATCCTGTCTCAAAAAAATCCAGTTCACCCTTCAATCTTTGTGTGTGTGTGTGTGTGTGCATGCGTGTGTGCATGTGTGTGTGATGGAGTCTTGCTCCGCTGCCCAGGCGGGAGTGCAGTGGTGCGATCTCAGCTCACTGCAACCTCCACCTCCCTGGTTCATGAGATTCCCTCGCCTCAGCCTCCCGAGTAGCTGGGATTACAAGCGTGCGCCACCACACCTGGCTAATTTTTGTATTTTTAGTAGAGACGGAGTTTCGCTATGTTGGCCAGGCTGGTCTCAAACTCCTGAGCTCAGGTGATCCACCCGCCTTGGCCACCCAAAGTGCTAGGATTACAGGCATGAGCCACTGTGCCCAGCCTACCCCTCAATCTTAACCAAACAAGACGTAAAATATTTCATTTCTACTTAAAGGACTGCAGCACAATGAAAGCAACTGCAGAGGAGTCTAATGGGTGGCTCCCTGGTCGCCTGTTCCGCCCAATCAGAAGTGCTGGGAAGGGAACAGACAGGGCAAAAGAATGGGCAACCTGGAGTGCTGGGCCAGGCTCACAGCTCTCCTGCCCTGATGAGGCAGATTCGCTCAGGAATTTCTGAAATAAGAAACGACTGCTGAACTCTACATGCCCTAATTGTGCCGCTGAGGGGACAGAACCAAGAGAGAACACTCCGGCCATGGAAGGAATCCACCCTGGCTTCCAACCCTGGCATGGGCCCTGGATGGCTGGGATACTGAGGACAAACTGCGGATTCTCCTGAGGCCTTGCCCCGGGGTTGCCAGGTAACGTGCAGGGCGCCCAGGTGAATCTGCACCTCAAATAAACAACACAGGGTTTCCCTGTGAGTCTTAAACACCGCATGGGAAATACTTACACTTTAAAGAGCATCCATAATTTATTTGAAATGCGAATTTAGCTGACTGTCTTGTATTTCTATTTGCTAACTCTGTCAACCCTACTTTGTTCCCTGGACTGAAGATGGGGCTGATGCAAAGGCATCCCACAGGGTTTGTGAGTACTAGTTGAGAGGACACATTTAGAGGACAAGGTGCTTGACAAGATCACTGGTTGGATCATCCCTGTTTGTATTTCCAGCCACAGAAACACTGAAGAAGATCACAACTTCCAAGCAACCCACCACAGGAGAAAGGGAGGATGGCAGAGGGGAAAGGAGGGAGGGAACCAGAGACGGAGGCAGAAGAGAGAGAGGGAGGCCAAAAGGCAAAGACAGACAAAAACTAAGAAAGTATCACAAAAGAGTACAAGAGAAAGAAGGGAAAGAAAGATACACACACAAAAAAAGACCGGCTGACTGAAACACAAAGGAAGGAAGGAGGATGGGGGCGGGCGGAGCGCCTGGCACCATACCAGCAGTTCTTCCTGCAGCTGCGGAGTCACTGAACACACGTATAACTGAAGTGACTTCAGTGTCAATGTGCTGGAATGCACGGGGATTCTGAACACTTCATTAAACACCAGCGGCACCTGGAACTCCAGAGCCTTGGAGCAGTAAGTGTTGGGCGTGCCCGAGTCCAGTGGGGGCAAATAGACACGGATGTGGCTGCAAACAGAATGGGGGAGGGAAGAGCGCGTGCAGGCGGCGCTCACAGATGGCGCAGTCCCAGAGCAGGCGCGACCTACATGATGCGCACAGACCCCCCACGTGCAGCCCCCTTTGGGCAGCTGTGGCTACAGTCTCAGAGTCCTTTGCAAAAAGTTCCTTTCTCAACTAAGCATAGACCGACGTACCCCAGGGATGGGGGAAGTCACCCACAAGGAGGATGACTTCCAAGCCAGGACTGAAGCAGCAGACGCTTCCAGGCCCTGCTGCTCCCCATCTTTTTGGGAATCGCCCCTCTGGTCTTTCTGCATGGCTCCCCCACTGCTTTCTCCGCCCATCACCCATGGGGTAGCCCGTTTTTCCCACCCTCCCTGCCCTAAGTCTGGGCACATGGGAGGGGCTGAGCCATCTGTGAGCACTGCAGAGGTCATTGGGGTGGCCGAACCCCAGCCGAGCCCCCAGCTGCTCACACTCAGGGGTCCGGAGGCCTTTAGAAGACTCACCAAAGGGGCCCCACCCTGTGACTTGAAAGGACCATTACAGGCATGGTCACCTGCTTGGGTAAGTGGGACCCTCCATCAGGCCCCCATCTGGGGCCACGGAGCTCAGAGAGGCAGCACTCCCACGATCGAGGCAAAAGTCACCAGCTGCTCCCAATGCCTATTTCCTCCTCCCCGCTCAGTCAAGGACGCCCTGGTCCCAGCCAGAGGTCTCTCAAGATCACAGAGCAGAGCACGACGGCATCAGCAACCCCATCCCCGGGCCAGGAGGATGCAGTCCTGTATGGCACAGGCAAGTGCTTCCTCCACGCCAACATGGCACACACTAGGTTGGCACCAGCACCGGCACCTTCACTGGCCTCAAATCATTCACTAGACTCTTTTGAAGACTTTACACTTCAGACACACACTCCCTGGTGCTTTCCTGGAAATTCAGGCTCCCAAACTGTCTTTTCCCTCCTCAGCCATGTGGCCGGCTGGCCGGTGCCCTGGGGCCTGGCTTACACTTTGCAGTCTTCCTTCACCGCCAGCCCCGCCGGGTTCTTCAGCTGCAGCACGTGCACGAGGAGACACTCGCTGCCGCTGTCGCGCCTAGGAAACCAGACACGAGTCACAGACGGCAGGTGCCCCCCAGTGAAACCATCCTTCTGACTCAACTGCAGCAGTGGCCATCCACTGCCTGGGATTCTGCCCCACCCTATCCCCAGGGGACATCTGCACCTAGTGGGTAAAGCCCAGGTACAGCACGGTCCCCGTAACAAAGAATGACCAAATGCCAACCGTGCCGGGTGGAGGAGCCCTGGACTGCAGTGACAAGAGCGAGCAAAGGAAATGGCTGGGACCCAAACACCCTGTCTCCCTCAGGGGAACCTCACAGTCACTGCCTTTACTGATACTGTAATTAGAAACCAAAAATTGTTGTCCTGCCAACCAGCAGATTACTTCCTTGATGGTGAGGGAGGGAGCCCGCTACCTGTGCTGCAGTGAGCAGAATCAACTGGCAGACATGGGCACAACTGTCCCCAAGAGCTGCACTTTGCCTGCCCGAGCCCCCAGCTCCAGGAAGTGGCGGCTCCCAGCTGTGAATCTCCGTGTTGGAAGACAACAGTGGAGCCACTTTTCCCTGCCACTCCTTCCTGCCACCTCTGTCCCCTCACCTGAGACCTCGGGTAACAAGGGTCCCTCCAGCCCTGTGTGTGCAGGTGGGAGCCACGGGTTGGACCCAGTCTCCAGCCCAGCCCGAGGGGAAACGGGGTAGGGTCTGTACTCACAGGAGTCCCACGTGGATCTGGGGGTCTCCGTTACTGGCCGTGTCTCCGTAGGCAGGCTCCTCGGCATCTTCATTCCTGAACACAGGGGTAAACGCAACCAACTTCATTCCTGAGGGAACCGGTCGCTACAGATTCTGCAGGAGCTCCCTCGTGCTGAGAGAGGGCTTTGTTAAGTTGTGACGTTAAGTCAATGAGGTCATCATGTGTCTGAAGGAACAGGGCAGGCCCCCCAGAATCCATGAGGCATCTTACTGGGTACCTGCCTACAAACTGCTGGGTATTTTTGTTGTTGTTTTATTTTGTTTTGTTTCTGAGACAGAGTCTGGCTCTGTTGCCCAGGCTGGACTGCACTGGTGCAATGTCAGCTCACTGCAACCTCCACCTCCTGGGCTCAAGCGATTCTCCTGCCTCAGCCTCCCCAGTAGCTGGGATTACAGGCACCCACCACAACGCCCAGCTAATTTTTGTATTTTTAGTAGAGACAGGGTTTCACCATGTTGGCCAGGCTGGTCTTGAACTCCTGACCTCAGGTGATCTGCCCACCTCAGCCTCCCAAAGTGCTGGGATTACAGGCTTGAGCCGCCGCCCCAGCCTTTTTTTTTTTTTTTAATGTTGTTCCTGTTTTAGGAAAATAACTTTGTGGCTGGGCATGATGGCTCATGCCTGTAATCCCAGCACTTTGGGAGGCTGAGGTGGGTGGATCACTTGAAGCCAGGAGTTCGAGGCCAGTCTGGCCAACATGGTGAAACCCTGTCTCTATTAAAAATGCAAACAAAATTAGCAAAGTGTGGTGCAATAGATCTATAATCCCAACACTTTGGGAGGCAGAGGCGGGCTGATCGCTTAAGCCCAGGAGTTCAAGACCAGCCTGAGCAACATGATGAAACCCCATCTCTACTAAAAATACAAAAATTAGCCAGGCATGGTGGTGTGTGCTATAATCCCAGATATCTGTGGGGCTGAAGTGGGAGAACGGCTTGAGCCCAGGAGTTTGAGGCTTCAGTGAGCTATGACTGCACCACTGCACTCCAGCCTGGGCGACGGCGAGAGCCTGTCCCAAACAAACAAACAAAAATAAATAAAAGAAGAAAGTAACCTTGCATGCCTTTCAAAACCACATGTGATACTTGGGGAAATGTTCAAAAATTAACTTTAAGTGAACTGTCTTCTAGATATCGGAGACTTAAATTGTACGAAGAAATAATGACATCAAAGATGCCCGATCAAAATAAAGCACGGAATTCCAAAAGGTGCTGTGTCATTGTGAAACCATTCCTATAGCTATGAAAACAAGGAAGGGAGGGAGGGAGGAAATTCATTTCTAATGAATGAATGTCCTTTCCAGAAAAGCAGGACTCTCCTGTACATTGATTCTCCTTTTTGAGCTCCATCAGACTCAAGCCTTAGGCCCTCAGGGCCAGGGAGAAAGGCTTCTTTCTAAAACTCAATCACCCAAAGGTGAAAGAAGCTAGAAAAATATCCTACCCCTGGAAAAATAAACAAAGTGTCAGTGTATGAAAGTTTCAGTACGGAATCTTTTTGTGATTGCCAGTAACACAGGTGATTCTGCGTACGGAGAACGGAATAGTAAGACTGGCTTCAGACCTTTTGGTTAGAGGTTCAAACACCCCACTGTCGCTGGCTAGCGAATAATCCGACAGGCATGCGGAGATGCGGCGTGCCCTCCTCTCCAACCTCTTGGCACTGTCTTCTCGAAGAGTCACTGCTGCAAGTAAGGGACACACACAGGGTCAGGAAATAACAGCACCGGGGACTGGGGTCCTTGACGCTGGAGCACACACTTCGTCACTGAGTGTTTCAGAGACTCGCTGGGACACACACACGGAGACATGCTGTGCTCTAGTTGTTTTTCATATTGGAAAATTGAAGAAATGAACTTCTGCTACCTCTTGGATTCATAAATCTATTTCCACCCCCTTAATGAACACACAGAACATAAGATGACGATGAGAAGCCCCTCAAATGGCACTTTCTGAAAGCCGCGCACACCCACGAGACAGGAAAGCAGCATTAGCCTGATGGGAACAGCAGCGGCGCTCGCCAAGAGGTCATGGTTTTCACTGCCTTCTTTATGCTGTCGGGTATTTCCCATGTTTTATACAACAAATACTGCTTTTATACTCAGGAAAAAAACATTTTAATTATCCAAATAAACCCTAGAAAAATTAGCAACCTTCAAAGCAGAGAACGCAGTTGAACCCACACTCATTCTCTGAAAACACCACCTGGGAGGCCTGCCGCCCCGGGGAAGGAAGCTGGGGCTCAAGCCTGGCTGTCTCAGTGACCGCAGGCAGGAGCCTTCCCAGCCGCCCTTCTGGGTTAGCACGCTGCTATTCCTGCTATGCTTATTTTTATCTTTCACATCTATTTTATTCAAGAGCCAAAAATAGCCATTGAAATGTTTCCTTTTAACATTTCATCAGCCGTTTCTACCCATTTCCTCATAGCAATAAGTTCCTTTTAACAAAACCAATACAAACGTGTATATCATCTTCCCGCACTAAATGCAACTGTGAGCCCAGGAGTCTGTTTTCCGGAGGGGTGCACTCGGCTGGAACACGGAATCAAACTGGAAGCCCCAGCTGGGCACTCCACCACCACTCAAAGCCAGCTCCCGCTTCCGTCTCCGCACTTTTCTTTGGCTAAGTTCTAGAAACGGAAAGGGTTGACCTTTGTGCCTTCCTAAACTGAGTCCACTGGGGACCATCTCTCCTTTCAACCAAATTATCATCCACGCCAATGAAATACAAACACGTTCAACAGCACACGGAACACATGGGGCTGTGGCCTTTGGCCTCGTGAGGTCAAGTGGAGGCCGAGTGAATCTTCCAAAGGTCTGCCATACCACATCTGGAGAATTCGCTGCTTCTCCCCCATCAGCCAGGGCTGGAAGCCAGCCTCCATCCTGGGGTGGCCGGAGGCACTGCCTCTCAGACAGATCAGGACTCCAGATGCCAGCTCTCCTTTTTATCCCTGCCACATGGAAGGACCCAAATACCTGGCCCTCAACTGCAAATGGAAGCCCCCCCATCCACTGCATCAAACCCCAGCAAAGGAAACCACCACTACCATTTGCATTCCCAGCCTTGACACACGTGGTCCCCAGACTCAGCTATAGATGCCTGCAAGGAAACAGCACCAGGTAATGAGCCTAAGCACCTGCAACCACCCCAGCCCAAGGCACAAGTCTGGCCACGTTTCTCTTTCATCATTGTCATATAAGTCAACGCAGAGAGAAAAGAAATGAAGGAGCTAATCCTCGAAGCCCAGGCTGAGTCACTGGACCCACAGGGTGGGTGGAAGTAGGAATTGCCAGGAGGAAGGCCCATCGGCAACTGCCCCAGCTGAGAAAAAGCACAGACTCCATGCTCCACACCCTGGACGCCTGCCCTGGGGCTTCGAGGCAGAGGTGCCAGGAGCAGACCCTCAGGAGCAGTGCCAGGGAGACAAGGGTCAAATCTTCCCCATGTTCATGTGAAAATCTCTTTACTCCCTTTTCATCATTCAAGAGAGACAGACACTAAGAGCCAAAGACGTGAACACTGCTTGGTAAAAAGGAAGAAAATATAGTGAAAACCACAGCATAGCAAAGCTGCCAGGTGGCATATGACAGCAATGAACGCCATTACATTCCAGAAACAAACACATACAGGGAATGAACAGTGAAAGCTTCTAGGAAAGTTCTCAAACAGCTTTTGTAGCCACCATGAATATTAACAATGAGATAACGCTAAGGCCAATTGCTAAGTTGTGTTGAAGCACAGCTATAAGATAACCCTCGTTGGCCACACCCCAGCCATCGTGAACACATCCATCCACAGCACAAAGGTATGCCTGGGGCCTGAGCAACAACACTGAGCAAGGGGACTCCCAAGGCCACTTACAGTGAGCACTTCTGTCGAGCCGCATGAGAAAAGATTAAAAAAAAAAAAAAAAAAGCACAAAGTGAAAACACTGCAGAATTTAAGCCAACAACATTAGACGGAGTATCAATATCATAAAAACATCAATATGAGCAAAGTCAAGATTTTTACGGGTTTTGATCAGCAAATACTAATGGGTAGATGAAAATAGCTAAGTATTTCATAACCATAACACATTTGACTTTTAAAATCCAGGGAAGACAAAACTGTAACAAAAACGTAAATAGTATGAAAGATCACGGTGTATTGCCCCACTCCTCTGACCTGCCTTCTGTTTCCTCCGATTGATTGAAAACAAGGAAAAAAATCATTCAGAAGCTGGTTTGCAAGTTTGGACAACTTTGATTTTTATCTTACAAAAATTTTGTCTTACCAAGACTTGCTGGGGGCCAAACTTAGACCGCAATGTTCCCAGCATTGATACAATGTTCTCAGCTGATACATGATGGGGCAGGGGAGGCGAGGAGCCCCCGTGTCCATGCCTGAAGCTGGCTACCCAACCCGGCCCTCTGGGGACACCCAGCAGGGTCAACTATTTCAAGTTTCTAAGGACACAAATAAATGTGTCCTTGGAACAACATAATATATGTGTGTCCTTGAAACAACGTAATAGGTGTAACATACAAAACCACCACCAGATGGCAGTATCATAAAAAGCTACCGCTAGGCGGCAGTGTCACCCAAGAATCCACCACCAATGTCATATAAGAATCTACCACCAGATGGCAGTGTCACTCAGGAATTTATCGGCAGTGTCATATAAGAATCCGCCACCAGATGGCAGTGCCATACAAGAATTCGTCACCAATGTCATATATGAATCCGCCACAAGATGGCAGTGTAATACAAGAAATAATCACGAATGCCATATAACTCCACCACGAGATGGCAGTGTCTACACACGTAAGCAAATACTTCCCAGTCCAAGAAGTTTCAACCATTATAGTATCTGCCACGGAAAGCAAAGGAAAAAATAAAGAAATCAGGATGTGAAATCAAGTCAGCGCTTCTCCCTCCCACTCTGTCTCTCCTCTGACCCAAAGTGGCCCTTGGGCCTTGTGCAGATTTTATGCCTAACTAGACTGACATTCTGGAATCTCAATCCCTTAAGGAGAAGGTGGTGGGAGAGAGGAGGGAGACTAAGAAAGAAGTCCTAATTGGATATTTCTTTTTTGACTGAATGGAATAAACACGGAGCAATCAACCTGTGGTTATAAAGAGGAACAAAGCTAATGAAGGATACCTGCATGTATGGGCTTCAGAAACAATGTATCTGGGGATACCAAAGTGTGTCTGCAAACACAGGGGCAGACACCAAAATAGAGATGCCAAAAAGCCGTGGGGCAGTCTCAGAACATGATGGCCTCTGGTTACGCACGTAAGTGCCAACAGACTACTATTTTTATAGAGTGATCAAGCTATGTATTGATCTAGCAATCCATCTATCTCTTGGGTAACAGAACGGTGGTGAATGGAAGGGGTCACAAAGATCACTGCATTCAAGGGTGGAAAAGGTGAGACTCAGTCCAGGTATGTGTTCAAGGTCACACAGCTAGAAGTGGACAGGGCAGGGAACAAAATCCTGGTCTCCCAGGTGCTAGTTTGAAGCTGTTTCCACTACACCACACTGGTTCTGCTCTCTAGTTTTATTTCTACACTTTGCCGCATAAATACTCCATAGTACGTGACTAGGGTTTCTCAGCCTCAGCTCTCTTGACATTTGGGGCTGGACAGTTCTCGAGGGGGAGGGGGTGCTGCCCTGTGCATGGTAGGGTGCTTAGCAGCATCCCTGGCCTACACTCGCCAGATGCCAGGAGCATCTCCCATCCCCTAGCTGTGACAACCAAAAATGTTTCCAGACATTGCCAAATGTTCCCCAGGGGCAGGACACAAAAACACCCCTGGCTGAGATCCCCTATGCTGCACAAATTATCTAGTGTTTGCCTAAATGGAACATTTAAAACATTTTTGCTGTGCAAATAAAAGTCAATTAAATGGGCTGAACTTCAGGAACGGGAGACCTTGTTCTTGATCCTCTTTAAAACCAAAGGAAGATAAAGTTGCCATGGGTGGCTCAGAAAAGCACACGGGGTCAATATTCCCTTCAGTAGCAGTTTGGTCTTCCAAGCAGACTACAAGCTGAAAGACCCCAGCTCCAAGGAGGAGCTGAACCAACACCAACTGAATGCACGAGGCTCCACGGAGCTCCGTGTTTTTCCATTTGAAGAACCACCAGAGAAACCAAATCAGTAGAAATGACTGATACTTACAGGCATGTCTTTTGAAATTACACAATTATTTTCACTTCCACATTTGATAGAATTATGTTCTTGAAAACTATGAAAACTATAAAAGATAAAGAGATGTCAAAGCAACAAAAGAAGTCGAGATTTCCACTAGCCACAACCAGACACCTGTTGGCATAAAGGCCTCAGGCGGGCACACACTGACGGTTCCATCTCGGCACACACGCTGCAAAGGTCATGAGGGCCCTAATCCATCTCTAGCAGCCTCTGAATGTGGAAGACTGTGTGGTTCTTACCCTAGTTTTCAACAATTAAGTATTTTTTGAAAACAAGCCAAATACCTAGGAAAGACAACTTTGTCAATTTCAATGATCTTTCCCCAACACAGATCAGAAAGAGCAGGTGCGTGCTCTTCCCGATCACATCCATATTCCTAAACGTCAAGCTCACCATGGACCTGGAAAGCCAGCCGTCCTCACTCTGGACCCCACAGTTTCCTCCCTGCAGGTAACCCTCGCCCCACAGGAGGCCGCATCCGCACTTACTTCCACCCACGGGAGCGCTGGCTGGTGGGGGTCCTCGCTCGTGTGGCCCTTCCCCGTCCCCGGGGACCCCGTGTGGCTGAAGGGCCGCCATGCCCGGTAAGTCTTCGTCCCCCAAAGCCGAGGCGTGTGCCCGCAGTCTGTCCAGGGCGCCCAGGCCTGGCCCCTCACAGCTGTCTGCCAGCTGCGCCAGTGGCGAGTCCCGCGAGGCAGGGAGGAAGGGCGTGTCCAGGGGTGAGCTTGGGGGCGACAGTGAGGACAGGGAGGAGCGGGAGGACAGCGACGCCAGGGACTGGGGCGTGTCCAGGGACCGCCTCTGCTTGTGGAAGCCCGAGGGGCCTGGGGGCTCTGAAAAGGGGGCATCTCGCCCCAGCGAGTCGAAGGGAATGAGGTCGAAGCGTAGAAGCTGGCCGCCCTCAGCGTCGGGCTTCTCGTACTGCGGGAGGCCGTAGATGTCCGTGAAGCTGACCGAGCTCAGGGAGCCCCGGCTGGAGGCCAGAGACCCGCGGCTGGAGGCTAGGGACCCGCGACTGCTCCCCGAGGACACCGTCAGGGTGCTGGCACACAGGCTGAAATGAGACAGCATGGCCATCTGAGATGGCAGGGCAGCCACCCCTGCTCACCCTGTGAGCCCGGAAAGGGTGGCAGAGAGCAGTGGGCAACAGCAGAGACCCGTGCCCAAGTCCCACTCCCAGTCCTGGCTGGAACACATACTAGCCAGGTACACTTGCTCAAGCCATTCATCCCCTCTGGGCTCCCACGAGCTCACTGGGGCTGGGGTGAGAACAGTTCCCACCTCGGGCATGGTCGGGAGGAATATCTGAGAAAATGACACATCTAAGGCCCTTGACATTGCACTCTACCATATGGTAAGGGCTGAAGAATGTGCGCAGGGCCATTCTTGAGCAGCCAAATCTTACTAGCTTAACAAATTCATATGCTTTTAAAAAAAACCCAAAATAAAAATGGGCACGTGTATAGATGTACGCTTCTGAAGCTGTTAATTAGGTTACAAAATCCTTGAATACATTTGACTTCAGGCCTCTTATTTACCCTGAAGCCAAATGTGGTTCTCTCCATATTCCTTGAGTCACACAGTAGAAGCGTGTTAAACATATAATGCATCCATTCCGTGTTAACATTTCAGGTCAAGCTCCAGTAGGAGAAAAACAAGCTACAAGAAAGGAGTTCACAAACCAGTCACTGGAACACTATGAACAAATACAGTTTTCTCTTTGAAAGTGACCTACCTTTTTAACTGGGACTGGAGGTAGGATGTTAAGCGGGTGGCTTCTTCCAGCTGCATAAGTAGACAATTCCTTTTTTCCTGAAGCAGAATCCTGTAGGTAAGAAAACAGTCGATTAGCACATTTCAAAGACAGGGAGAATATTTTCATAACAAGACATTCCACTATCAATTCCCTCCAGCTGAATTAGGTTGCAATGACCCCCCATTCTCAAAGCACCCAGGTCACAAGGGCCAAGATCACAGAGACTGCTTTTGTCCCGTTTAAAAATACATCCCTGGCACCCTGAGCAGTGCCTGCTACTCTGTGGAAGCGCCAGGCACAGTGCACGGGGGAGGGGATGCGTGAGAAGGAGTGGGCACAGGGATGGGTCAATGTGTGGGTGGGTGGCTGGATGGGTGAGCTACAGGTAGACAGATGGGTGGGCGGCTAGATGGGTGGGTGGCTGGGCGGCTGGGTGGGTGGGCGGCTGGATGGGTGAGCTACAGGTAGACAGATGGGTGGGCAGCTAGATGGGTGGGCGGCTGGATGGGTGGGTGGCTAGATGGGTGGGTGGCTGGATGGGTGGGTGGCTGGGTGGGTGGGTGGCTGGGTGACTGGACGGGTGGGTGGCTAGATGGCTGGGTGGGTGGCTGGCTGGGTGGGTGGATGGCTGGCTGGGTAGGTGGCTGGATGGGTGGGTGGATGGGTGGCTGGGTGGGTGGCTAGATGGCTGGCTGGGTGGGTGGCTGGGGATGGCTGCTTGGATGGGTGGGAGGAGGGGTAAGTGAGCAGAAGGACAGATAACTAGCAGATGAGCTCAAACGCAGAGCACGCAGTCATCTGTTGAAATTCCTTGGAACAAATCAGATTCCCTCATACTAGGCCACCTTCTAGACAAGAACAAATATGATTCTAAGATCTACGCAGTTAAAACATTAGAAGCAAATGAAACAAAATAGCAGCCGTTGCCATCTCCAGCTCATGGGGTTGGAGGTATTTTTGTTTTCCTTCCTTCTACTTTTTTCTACTTAGTAATTTTCTAGAATAAAATTTGTTCCTACTACAGTAAGCCCACACCTAGAATCAAGCCTACCATGGATAGGCACTCAATAAACAGTTGTTGGACAACTCCATGAATAAATATGTTCGCCTCTAGCAGGAAACACTCCCGGTTTACAAATGGAAATGACACTGTGACGTGTGGCCACAGTAGGCCCCTTTAATACCTTCCTCTTTCCACCAACAGGGAAGGGGACATGCCAAAGCGGTTTAAAGAGCTTGGCTAGGTGGGAGTGAGAGGAAACCAGACACAGTGTCCGACAGCAGCCTGGGATTCAGAGAATCTCACCTGGCCAGTCACTCGCAAGCTGTGTGGCCTTAGGCAAATGTCTCACCCTCTCTGAGCCCTTAGTTTCATTACCTGTAAAAATGGAGTCCACAATCTCCAGCTCAGGGAACTGATGCTGCATAGATAAAATAATGTACGGCAGATGACACGTGATCGACAAAGAGCTGCTATCACCCATAAAGGAAACAGATGTGCCACCAACTTAGGATAAGGAAGACAAACCAGTCTGAGTTTGTTTACAAGTTTCAACCACATGCCATAAATTCTGATGAGGCTTTGTTTCTCTTGATGCAAACAAAATCCCAAATGGTGCCATGCAGAGGTCAGCTGGCAAGAGAGTACAAGCATCGTCCTAAATGGAGCCACGACACAACCCACTTTCAAGTTCAATATCATATATTGAAACCAATGGTTTCCAAAGCATAATCCAAAGACCCCTGCGGATCCCCGAAACTCCTTCAGGGGTCCTACGAGGTCCCCTCCTTCCCAATGGCATATCGGTAGGCAGCTAGATGGTCTTCATGTGTTCACTCAAAATGACCCTATCTCAACAGGCCCGATGCACCAATGGCCAAAGCAGCTGCCTTCTAGCAAGCCAGACACTAAAGAGATGGATAGCAAGGGCAAATAATACCACTCTTCTCACTATAGTTTTTTGTTTCAAAAAAGTTATCAGTCATAAAAATGTTACTAATATTAACACATAGTAGGGTTTTTATTGTCTTTTTTTATTTGTTGAGATGGGTCCTTGCTCTGTTGTGCAGGCTGGAGTGCAGTGGTGTGGATCAGAGCTCACTGCAACCTCCACCTCCCGGGCTCAAGCCATCCTCCCACCTCAGGCTCCCAAGTAGCTGGGACCACAGGCACATGCCACCACACCCAGCTAACTTTTGTATTTTTTGTAAAGATGAGGTTTTGTCATGTTGCCTAGGCTGGTCTCGAACTCCTGAACTAAAGTAATCCTCCTGCCTTGGCCTCCCAAAGTGCTGGGATTACAGGCGTGAGCCACTGTGCCCGGCCTATTGTTATCTTTAATAAATAAATATTTAAAAAATTTCCCAGGGCTAACTTCTAAATTAGCAAATACCGACAGATAAAAATCCACATAAACACTGATAGGTCCCTGGGTGGGGAAAAATGAAAAACAAAACAAAACAGTTAGAAAAAAGAACTTTAAAAAAACCAACACAAACAAAAGCTCTTCGGGATCCTCAGGATTTTAACATTGGAAGGAGGTTCTGAGACCAAAATGAGAACAGCTGTAATAAACTCTTGAGTAGAATGTTCTAAGATTCCACTTACCTATAATATTTTAATTTTTAAGGAAAATGTTTTGATAGCTTGTACAAATGAAAGTAACGTTTAAAAAGCAATTCTGGGGCCGGGTGCGGTGGCTCACGCCTGTAATCCCAGCACTTTGGGAGGCTGAGGTGGGCAGATCACGAGGTCAGGAGATCGAGACCATCCTGGTTAACACGGTGAAACCCCGTCTCTACTAAAAATACAAAAAATTAGCCGGGCGTGGTGGCAGGCGCCTGTAGTCCCAGCTACTCGGGAGGCTGAGGCAGGAGAATGGCGTGAACCCGGGAGTCGGGAGGCGGAGCTTGCAGTGAGCCAAGATCGTGCCACTGCACTCCAGCCTGGGCGACAGAGCGAGACTCCGTCTCAAAAAAAAAAAAATTCCACTGAGGGGCTTATAGAAAGGCACACTGCTTTGTACGCACTGCCTCATTCCTTACTGGTCTTTGGATTCTATCCCTGCTTTTCAGATGAAGAAACTCATATAAAGTAGCTTGCCTCTACTACGCAAGTTCAAAGTTCAGTCAGGCTGGATTGACCCTAAAGCCAAGGCACATTACCAACAAACAGGCATTTCCTTTACTACTGAAAAACATTTCCCCAATTTTCTGTGATACTCACATCCTATCTGACGCTTATCAAGGGCGATATCCTCAAAAACCCCATCTTTTTCAGAAGATGGAGAGCAGAGAGTTTTCAAAGAGAGTTTAAAAGTGAGTTCAAAATACATCCCTCATTGGGCTTTGGAGCTGTAACTGGGAACCCAACTCTCACAAGCACCGGGACACTATTAAGTCACAGAGGACCCCAGGGGCAGAGACAACACCAGCAGAGCATATCCAGTGGCAAACAGTGACCAGCCCCAGGAAGCAATTTGTTGTAGGGAATTTACCCAAGCCCGGTCCAAGGCTATTAACTTTTTTCTTAATGCTTTTCAGAAATTCTAACCCAACCTGAATTCTATTAGCTCAAATCCCAAATTAATAGAATCTAAATTCAGTTCCTACTGAAAACTGGCTCCACTCTTGAGTGACCAGGGTACAATTTCCAACCCATCGCTAAATCCGTCGGCGCATTCCAGCTCTGTTTTCACACATATGACATATAGATACATTCACATGTACGGCTCAGTTTTAGACTGTCTTTAGTCATGACTTATTTTCAGACTGTTTTATCTGTAGTGAAAAAAAGTTTTAGATCAAATTCCCCCCTTCTATCCAATACAACACATTTGTCATTATACAAACAGGTGCATTTCAGAGTGCACAAGAGACAGCGCATCTGGATACAAGATCACACACAAGTGCCCATGAGTGCCCACATGTGTAGTCTAATTTTATGCGGGTTATTCTGAAAGTTGCAGATGACTAAAAATGTAACTTCCTTACCAAACAGGGGCCATGCTGGCAATAACTGAGACATCTAAAAACTGGCTGGAACATAAACTGCTAAAATAAGAGTCTTAGACATTTGCCTGACTTCTGTACTTATTTTTTCAACAAAAAGAAAAGGGGATACAGTTTCCTGGCAGAAAACTGGCCAGGGCCCAACTCCTAAAGCACATAGCCTTGTGTCTCCAATTCAAAGGAAACGAACTTCAAAGAATATTTACCACTGCTATGAAATGGAGTAGAAAAGCTAACAGATTAAGAAAATATAGTCTAATTTATTGTCTTTATTTACTTTACATAAAGTACTTTATTGTAAAGATGTCATTAAACTATGACAAAGGAAAACGTGACTTCAGGTTCAGCAGAACCAAATTTTTGCTTTTTGATAGATCTTTCATTTTATAATTACCCCTATAATAAAAGCAGTCATCCTTGGAAAGAGAATTTCTCAGGATGGCAGGCATCTTGCAATAGAGCCGTGGGGTTCTCTGTTGAACATGAGCATCTTGTATAAATGCCTGCCACACACTAACATGAGCAAGCTAAAATAGCAAAGGATGTCGCAAGCGCTGACACGAGCCATCCGAGAGATTATCTAGGGTATGTGTCCTTCACCTCAAGCCTGCTCCCTCAGCCTAGGAGACATGTACCAGCTCCCTCCAGAGATGCCGGCTCTGAGCAGCTGGGAGGCCGCCACACGTATCATCCGCCAGGGCGGGAGGCCTGAAGGAGGTGCGCATCTCTCTCTTTCTCCCCCGGATGACACACCCAGCCCGGCAAACGCCTCCCATTTGCTGCTGACACTGCAGGTGAGACAGGAAGACTGGGCCCAGCTCTACAGCTGGCACAGCTCAGCCTTAAGGCGCCAACCTCACTCTCTCTCTGCACCTGGCCCACGCCGGGTCTCCCAATGCTGCCAGCCTGTGCTGGGGGAAGGCTCCTACCATGTGGCCCCATACTTGCAAACTGCAAGCACCCCTCCAATGAAGGGAGGTGGCGTGGAGAAACGGGCCCTGTGTGTACCGGCACAGAAGGCCCAGAGCTACAAGAGCCCCACCCCCATGCGATGTGCGTGCCAGTGCTTAGCACATGTGGATGTGCTTCTCCGGCCAAGGACATTTAGCGGCAGATTCAGGAAACACACTTGGGGCGATTAGGTCCTGGTCGAGGGCTCTGAGTCCCAGGACTCAGCACCTGGGCTGGTCTCACGAGAGACCCCCATGTCTCTCACGAGAGACCAAGGGCGGGGGCTTTGCTGTCCCCGCCCTTGAACCCAGGCATCGGGGCTAACACTGGCTCCATGGAGGTCTGCAGACTTGTACTCAGGGGCCACAGCACCCGTGTGTCCTGGATTTCCACATGGTGACAGCAGCCACAGTCAAAGGAGCGTGGGTGTGGGGCCCTGAGATGCAGGCGACATTTGTGGGGCCAAGTCCTCCCCCCTTCACAGAGAAGCAACAGGAACTCCCAGGTCCTCCTATGCAGAACACACATACAAGAGTATCGGGGGTGGAACAGAAGGAAATGTTTAGCTGAAAACAAACGCAGCCGTGCAAGAGCACAGTAGAAAACTTCAGCTGCACAGTCCCTTTCACATTCAGATTCTCCTCACGGTTGATTCTGGGTGAGGTGACAGGGTATGCCACCATCTCAGGCAAAATGAAATTCACCTGCCTAGGACTCTGAGCTCAACTCTCCAAACACCACCGCTTCCCTGAGGCTGCCGTGAGACCCTGGTGCCAAGCCACAGACTTGTCTCCTATGAAGATGACCCATGAACATACAAGAACAAAGGACGCCCAACAATACACCCATCGTGAAACAGTAGCAGTAAGAGCATCTGAACAGATCCAATCATCCAAGCGTCTATTAGAGTCTCTGTGGAGCCGCTCATGTGAACTCCAGGGGGCGAGACTTTAACACGTGGGGGAGGGGCTGCTCTCCAAAGCCCAGCTGATAGCCACAGAGAAACTGCTATTAAGTGTGGAAGGCAGGCCCAGCCTTTGACACAATCTGCAATCTCACACAGCAAATGGAAACCAGGACACACGGCACACGAGGAAAGGCTGAACGACTCAGTGCCGCCGAATACCAAAGCCACCATGCTGGCTTTGCATGTCCTGCGTGGTGAAGGAGCCTCAGGACAGACGCACGACAGGTGGCCAGCTTCCCAATGCCAGAGAAGAGCAGGCTCTCCTGGCTGGAAATCAAGGTCGGAGAGGAAAGCAGTAGGTGGATACCCACCATGCTCACCACGTCAGGAACAGGGAATTCTTCCCCCATGCAACAGAGCTGCCCGGGCCGGAGCGGGACCACAGCCTGCTCAGGGCACTGTCCCACAAAGGCAGGTGAAAGCACCAAGCACCAACTTCGGGAAGGGTGGGGCATGGGGGGAGGTGGAGGTCACCCATCTTCCCTCACTCCTTCCCCTTTGTCAATCACCTCCTGCTTCGGAGCAGAGGCTCCAGAGACCCAGGGAGCAGAAGGGAGTGCCCCCCCACCACATGCCCCTCCTAGGCCAGGGAACATCCAGGCAGGAGAGGCTCTGAGAGATCATCAGGAACACCCTCCAGCCACACATAAGCCACCCTGTGGAGTTTTTCCAGCAGGCTTTCCGCTGGAGGTCGTGTCCCCGCTGACCCACCTCTCCGTGGCGCCCTGTGCGGAGGTGGCCCGTGCCCGCCGCAGCTCCTCCTCCAGGCGCTCCCGCTCCTCCTCCAGCCGGGCCACATCTCCCGCGGAGCGGCGCTGTGCAATGATGAGCTGAAGCTCCTGCAGCAGGGCCTCCTTCTCCTTGATGAGCTGCAGCCGGTCCCTGTCAGCCTCGGCCGTGCCTGGCCAGGACTCATTGTCAAGCTGGGCCAGCTGCTGCTGGATGTTGGCGACTCTGCAAGACAGACCGGGAGGAAACAAGGACATCAGCAGACTGAAAACGTCGTCTTCACACCTTCTCCACGTCTCACACTGATTCTGTAAACTCCTTTTGCCAAATAAGTAGTGAAATGATTGCACCAAGTGACCCTTACACTTGAAAGGATATGGAAACAATGTCCTAAAAAATGGTGCAGAAGTCTTTTCCTGAAGCTCCCTTAGCCTGAGATTCGAGATGACAATAACCCCATCGTGCCTATTCCGAAGAACTGACAAAAAGGCCAGCAGCCCTCAACATGCCCATACTCTGGGCGGCTCAGACTCCTGATTTCCTACATGAAACTGTCCCAGAGCAGGAGGGAGTCTGCTTGTTTCTTCTGCCCACCCTCATCAGTAGCTAAACAGCATGCTGGACCCCCAGAAGTGCTGCCGGCCTCCCGCCTCCTCAGCTGTGTCTAACCACTGTCAGCCGCTTTAGCAAAGTAACAAAGGAGAAATGCACTCATCATCTGGCCTCCTGAAGGGAAGACCTTCGAAGCCCCATGCTCCATGTCTTCTGGTTCTGTGTGCTCCTTCCTGCACGAGAGCCCCTGGCCATACATGAATTCAAAACACCTTGCAGAGAGCAAGTGGGCACTCGACAAAAGCTGAGTGCATTGAACAGTGAACGAACACGCCTGCAAATATGTGAGAGGACGAGAGGCAGCCCTGTGAGCATGGATGCTGGTGAGAGATGACCTGGGTGGGTGCAAAGCGCAACAATCCTCAAGGTGGAAAAACAGACGCTCCTATCAGTTTCCATGCCTCGAAATTTCCAAGTGTTTGCTTGGCAAACAGACTGCATTACTTTTTGTGTCATGAGGTGCTGCTGAATGCAGATTAAGTGAAACAGATGTGGCCTGTATTTTTAAAGCATCCTTTAAAAGTAAGAGTAGAATGTTTTAAGCCCTTTAAGTAGGGTTAAAGATGAGGGATATGTTTCCAGGGAGAAACTAGGAATGGCAAACTCAACCTGAACCCCGTGCTGTGGAGGACATAGTTTGGCATACTCGCCCAAAAACAAAATCCAAAGGCTTCTCTGAGATCACAAAGAGCTGTGAGAACAGGGAAGTGGCAGGCACACGCGGCCCTATATCCTCCGAGGGAGATGCAGGGCAGAGGTGCTCCTGAGACTGCCTCCTCCTGTGCCCGCGGTCCACGGCACTAACCAAGGCTGGCTTCCCACCTGCTGGGTCTAGACCTCAGAAGCCTTCTCTACGCTATGAGCCATGTGGATATCCCCAATTGACTAGCATTGCCACACATGTTAAAACCTGCCACCCAGCCCTGAGCCAAGTCAGGCTCCACCTAAACTAGACACGAGCACACGGACTCATGAGGATCGGGCATGACTCCCTCTCTAGCCACCAAATGAATCTGAAAGCCCACAGTTAAGGAAAGAAACAGGTACACAAGTTACAGTTTAAATGTATGCATTTTACTCAAGTCCACTTCAACAAGGTAAAGACACTAGTTGAATGTCAGTAGCTTTATTAGACAAGTTATTTTCTAACTTAAAACTAATGTCTGGAAAATGTGTTGGAAGATGGTGCCAAACCATGTCACCAGAAAAACTAATGACAGAGGCAGCTGAACAGGGCTAGGACTCCAACTGAGCTTAAGCATCCATCTACGTCTAATTAGTGTAATTAAAATTTATGGCAGTCATATATCCAAAGCCCAAGGAAAATACACTCCAGGCAAACCCACAAATAAGTCAGTGCTAAATCAGACATTATATCCAATGACATTTCTGGAACATTCTACAGTAGACCAAGACAAGTTAAAAAATAAATATAAAAGATGAAGAACAATCAGCAAATCTGTGTCCTCATACTTTTTTTCATTTCCATTTATCTGATCCACAGGAAAGTCTATCTGAGCCCAGCTAAATTTTGCCTGACCATTTTATACTCATACTAATTATCATACATATAATATAAACAGAAGTATTTTACAAAGCACTCCTTTTGAGTTTTCTGAGCCTTAAATATGAAGAGATCAAGATTCCATTTGAGTCTGCCAGCTCTAGGTTAGCTGCTAGCCTACAAGGATTCAAGCTGTTGAAGGTGGCGGAAGATCCAATTCCAGATAATCACAACCTTTCCAGGAAAATCTCAAGTAATATGCACTATCAGAAAAAAAAGAATGAGGAAAAAAATGAATTATAGGAGGGAGGAGAGGCAAAGGGTGAGTTTCAAAAGACCTGTCTGCAGCAGGCATAAAGAAACAGAACAGCAGCCCAAATTAAACCATGTCCTGTCACTTCCCACAGCTGGCAGGAAAAATATGCAAGGACATATGGCAAGGGATGACCTCTCCAGCAGAAACAAAATCTGGATGAGGTTGACTTCTTGCAACCCATCTGGAAATGTTTGGGCTGTGCTGAACACTAGGCAAACATTTCTGTGCCTTCGAATTGTGGGGTTTAATAATAAAATTTCAAAACAATGCAACAATGCAAACAATCTCATCTTCATTTCAGAGCTATATATGAATCTAGAAGAAACTGGAACATATTGGAAAGTTCAATTTCTTTCTTTGTCTGCATTTTCTAGGTGTGAACATTTGGGGCCTGCTTCAGCAAGGTCGAGAGAGGCACATCTGTCTGTCTGTCTGTACTGGAAGCCAAAAGCACTAGGATTCCTTCAACAATCGATTGTTCTTATATCCCCATGAGACAGACAAGACGGCTTTGCCTTTAAAACCGTGTGACTTGTCTACCTTGCCGTGGGCTGGAAACAAGCCATCTGCACATCTGCAGGGAGTATCTTTAGTATGTTAGGTTTACTTGAAGAAACAGACTTCCTGCCTAAGGCTAAACACAGATGTACTGAGTTTCAACGCACCTTCTTCTACATCCACGCCAAACAGCTGATCCACTGGTTGGAGCCTCACTCTTGTGAGTGCTGTTGTTCCAATTTTGGGTATTAAAGGAAAAACAATTTCCAGAAAGGCTTTTCTTTGAAATATCATTTCAGTGAAATTAAATACATGGAAGTAAAGCAAGGTCATGGTTAAAGTTTGCAAAAAAAAAAAAAAAAACAACTTTCCCGAGTTTTTTGTAAAGAGAACTAATAGCAGCTTAAAATTAGAGAGGATTTTTTTTTTTCTGTGAGTCAACTATATTCTTCAGTGATTCTTATTTTTGAGGGGTAATGTATTTTATGGCCTATATAAAATCTCTCCCAAATGCCTTTAAAAGCCTTAAAATATATGTCCCCGTGTCCTGATAGTGAAGAAAGCAAATGTTCAATCAAGCATGCAGGTTTCTTATTTATTATGTGTTTCCCAAATTCTATTCCCTGAGCAGGTCTAATGTAGACAGACATAAAATATGAATCATTTTTCCCTTATGATTTTTGCCCAAACACTTTTCTGTTACAACCCAGGCACCATTAAACCATGCATTTATGCCACAGAAACTATTTAGACTCTCACAATTCACATGAAAATCTTAAATACGATTTGCATTTTTATAGGAGAACAATGCACTTTCAATAATAAAAAGTTCTGAGGCATATCAAGAATAATCCCTAATTATTTGAATTTATACCCAAAATCTGCAGTCTACAATATCATTTCTCATGTTCCTAAAATCCTGCTGCTTTCTGGAATAGCAAGCAGAACTCTGGACAGCCCACGGTCCTATCCCATGGTGATGAGTCATGAGGGATCCCAATGGCACATTCCAGGACGCGGGGTTAGCTTAGAGCCTCATACCTTCAGATTGCAATTACGGCTACAGGTTCGATACTTCTTACATTTTCTCTTAGTTTTCTTGTTGTAAATACCCATTTAAATAAAAAGCAAAGGTTAAAGAAAACATCAGCTGAGATGTAAGTCAGATGGACAATGAAATCACTTCAGCTGATTGAACTAAACCTGCGTCCATTCTACTCAACTCTTTATGTCAGAAGTTTGAGAAGTCTGAATCTAGAATATGTGGGATAAGAAAGGTCTACTAATACACCAATATCTCACCCCATCCTCAGCTTCCCAGCCCTGACATCTTCTCCCTTTGCAACAGACAGATCTTCAGAGAGCAACTTCATCAAATAAAAAGCAGTGAGTCTACAGGCTTCTTCGTGTTGACCAGAATAGGGAAGACAGAGCCGCAGTGGCAAAGATGCTTTTCCTTATTTCTCACAACTGTGCCCCACCCCTAAAACCCAGATAGGAAGTCATTTGAGAAATGAAAAAATCCAAGTGATTGATCAAATTCAACTGGAATCATAACACTACACTGATCCCCGACAACTGATGAACAGCAGGACTGATCCTGGCAACAAAAACTAAGAGGCAGAGAAGCTGGATGGACCAAATGTTTTGTTCCTATCTGGACTGAGAGTGTTTCTATGGTAACAGCTACAGTTTGTGCACAGTTCTGGAACAAGCGCCCTTAAGTTAAACATAAGGAACCATCTGCGTCATAGGGATTGCTTCAAGAAGACTTGCTCTTTCAACTTCACTTTTAAAATTTCTGAAATTTTAAACTCAGTAGTGTGAATATTCCTACCATTAGGTCTGCCTTGGGAATCCGAAGAGGCGTTCCTGAGGCAAGGTGCAAGCAGTCCTTTTGGTACACTTCACAGGACCCACAGTTAAAAACACAAAACTAGTCATCATGATAGTGGTCGTTTGGCCAGAGAATTCTCTAGAAATCACACCACCACTCAGAATTATGAGTTCCACTTCCACAAACTTCCTTTAAATCTGAATATATATGAAATCCAGCTGTGTGGGGTGGCTCACACCTGTAATCCCAGTACTTTGGAAGGCTGAGGCGGGTGGATCACTTGAGGTCAAGAGTTCGAGACCAGTCTTGGCCAACATGGTGAGATCCTGTCTCTACTAAAAATACAAAAATTAGCCAGGCATGGTGGCACGTGCCTGTAATCCCAGCTACTCAGGAGGCTGAGACACAAGAATCGCTTAAACCCAGGAGGCAGAGGTTGTAGTGAGTCAAGATCACGCCACTGCACTCCAGCACTCCAGCACTCCAGCCTGGGTGACAGAGCGAGACCCTGTCTCAAAAAAAAAAAAAAAAAAAAAGAAAAGAAAAGAAAAAAATCTGAACATATATATACGAAATCCCTCATCGTCCAGAATTCGGCATTTTTGACAATTTCCCACGTCTTAAAAACAATCTCAAATATATATGTGCAAGGAAAGACCTCCAAAATGCCTAAGGCATAAAATTCTCCACTATTCAGAAGTGGCAAAGCACAGGAGGTTCTGCAGAGGATATACATGATGGTTTACTTTGTGTGTCAACTTGCCTGGGCTAAAGCTTGCCCAGATAGCTGGTAAAACATTATCTCTGAGTGTGTCTGGGAAGGAATTTCTGGAAGAGATAAGCATTTGAATCAGTGGACTGAGCAAAGAAGATCCACCCTCACCAACGTGGGTGGGCACCGTCCAATTCATTGAGGGACTGAATAGAGCAAAAGGGTGGAGGAAGGGTGAATTCTGTCTCTCTTCTTGAGCTGGGACATCCACCTTCTGCCCTCAGACACCAAAGCTCCTGGTTCTCAGGCCTTCAGACTCTGGGACTTACACTATAACCACCCACCCACCCCACTCCACACCCCACCCCACCCCCAGTTCTCAGGCCTTCAGACTTGGACTGAATGAGACCACCGGCTTTCCTGGGTCTCTGGCTTGCAGATGGTGGGACTTCCTGGCCTCCATAATTGCGTGAGCCAATCCCTATAATAAAACAATCTCTCTCCCTTCTCTTTCCTACTCCCACTCTTGTTGGTTCTGTTTCTCTGCAGAACCTAATACAGCAGGGAAGGTAAGCTTGCAGGGTGAAATGATTTCAGGAATGAGAGCTGGGAGATTAATGTCCAAGGGCGAAGTAGCAGAACGAAAAGATGACACTGAATCGTGGCACTAATCTAATAGAAGTTCACCTGGGCAAGAGGAAAGGGCACATGATGTCCCTTAGGCTTGGAATGAGGGAGCAAGGAAGAACACATTATTCTTTGCTAACACTGCCAACTAAGAGCAACGTGTTCTTTTCCATGCTTTGGTGGGTTGATGGGGGTACATGATGCCTTCCTGCTCATGGCATACCACTTCTCCAGGGATGGTCACAGGGATATCAGAGACATTGTGTCCCAGCCTGATGAAGGGGGCCGAGGAAGAGACCATGGACGGGACCTCAAAGCCACCATGCTTTGCCTGTGGTACTCAGCACCTGGCGCCTGGAATGTTAATGTTGAATTCTTGCCAGAGAACCACTTGCCACTGCTCTCTCCCCAAGTCTATATCGTTCTACTCTCGTGCCTCACTTAGAGGCAGTCCAACAGAACACTCAGAAAACACCATTGTAGTGAAATCGCTGATCTGGTGCTGGGGAGACCTGATAACATCAACCCTTCCTAGCCTTCCGTCTGTCTACAGGGATGGGGCAGAGGGGAGCCAAGACTATCCTGACAACGCTACCAGGTATGTAAAGTCTAGGGCCTTGTCCAGGCTGCTGAGGGTTATGTGACCTACAGCTGAGTAGTTCACATGGCAGGCATGCACTTACTGGTCAAGCCTTAGCTATAGTAACCAATGTGGAATGACTGGAGGCAGAAACAATCACACCAAGGGGACTGGAGACGTGCACCGCCGCATCTGGGAACCAGAGCCCAGAGGGAGCTGCAATCAATGACTCAGCGAACTGCAATCTCCACTGCGGACTCCACCGACAAGAACACTTCATGGATGTTTCTAAGCAGCTTCAAGTCCACTGAAAACACCAAACTCATGGTCAAAACCAAGATCTGCCTTTCAAATGACCCTCCACTTTACTGTGAGCCTCTGGAAACCCTGTTTAGGGCCATCCTCCTCCTTTAATTCCAGGGAGAGCACCATCTCTGTCACACTTCCCCCAGGCCAGTCCAATTTAAGAAAGGGGATGTGCTGACGGCAACAATTTAGGACTGCCAGCTTGTTATTTTGCCAAGTAAAGACTTTTGGAAAAAACCAATTCACATCAATGATCATCATCAGTTAATTAAGAGAAAGATGTTTTAACAGAAAAAAATATGAAAAAATGTATATTAAACACGTATTATAAATATAATATATAAAAATATATAATAAATATGCATTAAATATATATAAAACATATATAATATATATTAAATATATTATATATATTTATATGTATATATGTATGTATGTATGTATCTCTGAGAATGAGAGGCTTCTTTGAATGGAAAGCAGCGAGTTGGCTTTAGGAACACCTGCCGCTGGCCCTCCTTTTTCCCGTGCACTGTGGACCAAGGACACCTCAGGCTGGGCTTGGGAAGCAGAGGCCTGCCTGTCGGCCAACGATACCATTCCCTTTTCGTTCCTTCACAGCCACTGGGCCCGTGGACATAAGTGTCTTCTCAGGTGTACTTCCTCTTCTTGTTTCCTCCAGCCCCAGCCATCCTCTCTCAGACCTTTTACTACACCCCTCTGGCCAGTCTCGTCCTCGCCAGGCCTTTGATTGGACTTCCTCAGGCTCAGTCCTGGCATCTCCTCCTTTCTCCCTGTGTTCCATCTCCCAAGGTGAGCCCAGCTGCTCGGTGACTTCATCTCTACGCCATCTGGGTTCCTCAAATGGCCCTCCTCCACATACCACCATCTGAATGGCTCACACTTAACCTTTCCAACTCAAAGGTCCCAGCATGCCCAGCAATTCTGACCCCTCTTCAGGGCATCATGGCCCCCATGCCGTGGCCTGCCTCCCTGCTCACGCATCCTCCATTCCAGCCTGGCTGGCCTTTGCTCTACAATTCCAGGCCAGTCCAGCTGCTGCAGAGTGACACCTCACCCCCACTCTTACCTGAGAAAGCCCATCCCCAATGGACGGCGACTGGAATCCCAGCACTCCTTCAGGACCCAACTCCAATGCCATTTTCTCCAACCCCCAAGGAGAGGATTAATTATGGAGTTCAAAGGCTAGAAGCCCTCTTGAATGTCCATGAAGGCCCAGAACTGTTAGTCTAGCTCGGTGTGTTGACGTATCACACCTTGAACATAGTCCTTGAAAGGGAGAAACAGTTCCTTGCCTACCTTAGATCCCTAAAGGCACCCATGTCTTGAAGCCCTTTCCCTTCTCAAGTCAAGGCGAGAGACCCCAAGGCTCACACCTGGATGGAGGTTTGGGGAAGGGACCCAGGAGCAGAGCAGTTGGCCTGGAGCTGACCTGGCCCCGCGACTGCCCTGGCTTGCCCAGTCCTGGGGGCAAAGGCCAAATAGCAAATGCAACCACACGGGACCCTCATTTACTCATTCAATAAATATTCACCAAGTATGTAGCTGCTGGGCTTACAGCAATGACCTACGATCCCTGCACTCATGAGGGTTATTTATGTTTTCACAGGGAGAGACAGGCAGTAAGAAAGTAAACACTGGTTAAGTAATAACATTTGCTCAGCCAATCAGGGGGACAGGGGTGAGGACAGGGTGGTGGAGTTTTATTCAGGATGGTCAAGGAAACCTCTCTTAACAAGGTGATCAAAAGGAGAGGTCATGTGACAATTTGGAGAAAAGCCACTCCATTCCAGACAGAGAAGACAGAACAGGCCAAGGGCACTGTATGAGTTTGCTCTTTTCTGCCCCAAATTACCACAAGCTTAATGGCTTAAAGCAACACCTATTATTCCCTTACAGTTCTAGAGGGCAGAAGTCGAAAATGGGTCTACAGGGCTGCGTTCTTTCTGGAGGTTCCAGGGGAAAATCTGTTTCTTTGCACCTTCCAGCTTCTAGGGGCTGCCCATGCGCCTTGGCTCCTGGTCCCACATTATTCTGATCTCTGATTCCAACCTCACATCTCCTTCTCTACTGCTGACCGTCCTGTCTCTCTCTTATGAGGACCCTTGTGATGACACTGGGCCCACCTGGATCATATAGGCTCATTTCCCCATCATCTCAGGATCCCTAATCTAATTACATCCATGAAGTCCCTTTTGCCATGGAAAGCCACATCTTCACAGGCTGTGGAGATCAGGATGCAGACGCCTTGACGGACCATCATTCTGCCAGCTGCAGATGCTAGGTCAGGAGTTGGCTCGGTGGGACTGAGGCCCGGTGGGAGGCCCGAGGGGCTGCTCAGTGCAGGCGTGCTTGCACATCTGAGGAACATCGAGGGGCCGATTGGCTGGAGCAGGGTGAGCAGGGAGCAGGCTGATGCCTGTGAGTCAGCAGGCAACCTGCTCATGTAGGCCCCTTGCTGTCCACGCATCGTGAAGATTCAGGAGCAAGACAGGAAGAAGCCCCAGGGCGAGGTTTCTGGACCTTGGCACCGCGGCCATGCTGAGCCGGGTAAGTCTTTGCTGCGGGGGCTATCCTGTGCACAACAGGATGTCAAGCAGCCTCCCTGGCCCCTGCCCTAGAGTTGGGACACCTAAACATGTCTGCAGATACTGCTGGAGGTCTCCTGGAGGGTGAAGGCCTTGCTCCCTGTGTGGAGCCCCACTACGCTAGTGGGAAAAGGATAGGCAGCACCTGTGCAGGCCCACCCAGGTGGAGTTTAAAAGAAATCTCTGATTTTTAAATGCTCCAACACAGCCCACAGAGGCACTTCTGAGATGCCGCTACTGTCAGTGGAAGGTGGACCTTCCTCTGTAGCTGTGGTGCATTTCCTAACAAGGTTCTGGCCATCTTGAAATAATACGGTATTTTCTTCAAAAGAACTGATGAAGTACCATGCCTGCCCCTTGAATAATTTTCTTAAATACTCGACTTTTCACCCAAATGTATTATCCCAATATTTAGACGGTTACTCACCATATACTGACACCATCTCTAGAAAACACAGAAATCACTTGCTATGTTTGGTAAATGTCACAGCCAAACACGTAACAATCATGTTCCTAAGTGTAGCAACAATCTATTTGCTGCGTTTAATCCAGCACAGCAAATTCCAGCACCCACACTCCGCAGTTTCACCAGAAACAGGCAAGAGCAGAGGAATACTCAGAAGAGACAATCGCTCCTCACAAACTCTGGCAGGCTACAGAGAAGGAATATGCATGATAATGAAGAATCACCACACAGACGACCGGTATTGCCAAATGAACTTGGCACTGTTCTGTGGGGAAATTTAAAGCCCACCACGAGTCCATCCTAAAAAGCCAAGAGGCACTGGTTAGAAAACCTCCTAGAAAACAGAAGGCCCATGTCCGTTTAAGTTGGCCCTGGAGCACTGAATCATATGATGTGCTTTTGTTGCTATTTTTACATTTTTTAAAAAGCCAACAAAGTAGCTTTCCAGACATCCATGAATGGTACAGTGTGCTGAGCAGGCCTAACTGTTTAGCTTCCAGAAAGAACTCCCTCACCCCACCCGACATTCTGCTATTCTGCTCTCCCCGCCCCCCATGATAATATCTCATTTGTGACTCAAGTAACTTTTTAAAAAAGATATGCTTGATACTTTTCTGAAGCACTTATTTGGAAATAATTTGGTTTTAAGACTCTTTCCAGAAGGCACAAACTAGAGAAAGTCTCTAAAAAGAGAATACAAAAGTCAGAGAGGAGAAGAATATTGAAAATGGGAGCCCTGCGCTGGTGAGGAGACACGTGGCGCCCTAAAATACTATGCCATGCCAGGGTTCGGAAGCCTCTCAGCTTTGTCCATGTCAGAGGATGAAGACTGGAAGGGAGGGAGGGAAGTGAGGAAAGAGAAACACAAGTGCACAAAGTGGGTCAAGCTGCAATTTGCAGGAGGCCAATGGTTTACGACACAGGACAACCTAAATGGAACAAAATCAATTAGGTACTGCTCACCTGTTGACCTAATGCTTATTGAATGTCTTATAACCAAGATACGTGGCTTTGCCCATTAGCTTATGGAGTTAGAAGCCACACATATAAAAGATCAAGTGGTTTCACTTATGATACCCTCTGGAACTGATGCTCGTCTATTGGAAGGAGGGAAGGGAAGGAGGGATAGAGGTTCTGAACTACCGGGGATGATGAAGCCAAAAAAGTTTCTATTCTTATGGAATCACGTCTGTATAACTGTTTGTAATACTGCAAATTTCACATTTTAAATGCACTTGAAATGTTGTCATATGTATGTATTAAGTAAGCTACATGTAAATGAAGATCCTTGACTTGGTATTCTATCAAACGCTGTTCTCCGATCAGACGTGGACAATCGCACACAGGAACTCTGCCACGCTTCCTTCCACAGGAGAAAGTAAGTAAGCAGAAGGCGAGGTTGGAAAAAAGTGCTTCTTACCTCTTTCTGGCTTCTTCATATTGCCAATTAAGTCTGACTCGGTCTACAAGTCTTGTTTTATCATCAAAGACAAACTTTCCGGAACAGAAGAGAGAAAAAAAGAAAGGAAACGCATATTAAAAACATATTTCCAAAATAGCAACTTCACTTAAACTTTCGGCAGCAATGAGAAATATTCTTAATCTCTTTCACTTTCAATCTGTGCAAGGTCTAGAAGGAAACACCGAATAACCCTTTGCGGCCACCCCTGGCTGGGGAGGGGGAAGGGGGAAGGGAAGACTCTTGCTTGCCTGAATTGGTAGGGTTTTTTGTTTTTTTTACAGCAGCAGCATTTCTATCTATTCTGTAATTCCAAACAATAACCACAAATTAGGTTTTAAAAGAAGTAGGAAATTACTTAGTAAAAGTTGATACAAAGGCAAAAACCAGTCACCCTATTTTGTGCAGTACATTCTCTTAATTCCTCAGTAAACGTAAAATAATGATGTTCTACTCAGAAGCCCCACGGTCTGAGGAAGCTGGACTAGCTGTGTGAGGTATGGGCTGGTGGACGCCTTCTGATGCCACGAGGTGTGTTAAAGAACCAAGGGCAAGCCGGGCACGGTGGCTCACGCCTGTAATCCCAGCACTTTGGGAGTCTGAGGCAGGCGGATTACGAGGTTAGGAGATCGAGACCATCCTGGCTAACACGGTGAAACCCCTTCTCTACTAAAAATACAAAAAATTAGCCGGGCATAGTGGCGGGCGCCTGTAGTCCCAGCTACTGGGGAGGCTGAGGCAGGAGAATGGCGTGAACCCAGGAGGCAGAGCTTGCAGAGAGCCAAGATTGAGCCACTGCACTCCAGCCTGGGCGACAGAACGAGACTCCGTCTTAAAAAAAAAAAAAAAAAAAAAAAAAAAAAAAAGAACCAAGGGCAAAAGGAAAGCAAGCAAGGTCTCAAAAAGCCAGAGCTCGAGGAGTACCAATATAGAGTTAGCCTCTAAATGCGGTGCTCTGTGACGAGTAGATGTACTTAAATATTTTTGTACCAGTTACACTGATGACAACAAAATCCTACACAAAACAAAAAGAGACATGTACAGGAAGTAACTGTAGTACATTTTGGTTAATTCCTCATTCCTGCAAATATTCATACAACTCCAGTTTCAATAAATCAGCTCCATCTGTTGATCTGACCTTACTAGATCACATATTATGACCACCAAGTCTTTATGTTTTTGAAATAACTTCCCATCAACAAGTATCTGAAAATATTCAACTTGAATGATTAGCAGTGAATTTATCGACATGAGTTTTGATTTATGTTGATGAAAAATGTCTTTGCAAATTTATTGCCTTGAATGGCAAGATGAAAAAGTGCCTTACAAGGGACTGAGCATTCTCCAACCAGAATGACAATTGTTCATGGTTTCTTTTTTTGAGACAGGGTCTCACACTATTGCTCAGACTAGAGTGCAGTGGCGCAATCACAGCTCACTGCAGCCTCAACCCCTTGGGCTCAAGCGATCCTCCTGTCTCAGCCTCCCAAGTAGCTGGGACTACAGGCATGAGCCACTACGCCCAGGTGGTTGCCCAGCCATGTTGCCCAGGCTGGTCTTCAACTCATGGGCTCAAGCAATCTGGCCACCTCTGGCCACCTCAGCCTCCCAAAGTGCTAGGATTACAAGCATGCGCCACTGTGCCTGGCCACAATTATACATGTTTAAACGGCCTCATCCAGTGCTCCTCTCCAGCTTCCTCAGTATAAATATATTTAAGTGGCAGTGCCACAGCTCCAAAAACTGTCCACAGTGGAGATGAGCTACTTGCCATTTCAGTCCCCTCTTTATTAGTGACCCTGCAATCAACTCTTCATCAAGATCAATAAACATCATCTCTCAAACCTCTTCTCAAAGCTGTATGCACCTCTCTCTAAGCTTTGTTTCTGTACTCTTCTTTGAGAATTAAATGGACATTTTAGTGAAAAGAAAAGACAGCTAAATGGATCCAAGAGACTCCTGCTTCAGAGTTCCTGTGCAGAGTTACAGCGTGTGCAACCCTGTGGCTGCAAATCTCCAGTCTCAAAAAGCACGTCTGATATACAGCAATATCCACCCCACAAAACAGACTCAACACAAGCACAAAGTGAGGTAGGCAGACTTCTAAGAAGGCCCCTAATGACCAACACCTCCTGGGATTCTCCCCGTGTGAAATTCCCTCCCTCTGAGAATTAACTGGGTCTATAACTTGACTCTAACCAATAGAACAGAGCAAAGGTGATGGGAAGTCATTTCTGTGAATAGGTTACAAAAGACTGTGACTTCCATCTTGCTAGCAGACTCTCTCAGCTGGTACACTTTGACGAAGCAGGCTGCCGTGCTGGAGCAGCCCATGTGGCAAGGAACTGAAGCCCTCAGTCCAGCAACCTGTGAGGAACTGAATCCTGCCAACAATCACATGAGCTTAAGAGTGGCTCCTCCCCCAAGTGAGCTTTTGGATGAGACCATAGCCCTGGCTGACACCTTGACTGCAGGTTCCTGAGAGACCCTGGAGCAGAAGACCCAGCCCAGTCTCCTGGACCACATCAAGCATGAGATAATAAAGGAGTGTTGTTGTAAGAGGCTAGGTTTGGGGGAAATCTGTTATGCAGCAATGGTTAGCTAATACAGTCATAGCCCTTTTGATCTATTTTTCTATAACATGATGTGGTTTCTTAGAAAGTACAGGGGTTTAGGGATGAGAAATGTTTCAAAACCAGACTTGCTTTTCCTCAGCTATAAGACCTTAGGTAACCTGGCATCTCGGTCTCCTGCACATCACACAGGATGGGAACAACTACTTAAACTGAGATAACAGCTATGAGATTGCTGACCCAGGGTCAGCCCCAGTAAACTGCAGGAGCTTATCAACAATGAGCAGTGACTGCTCAAGTAGCATAACCAGCCATCACTCCTCACCTGACATTTTTAGAAGGGTTGACCTAAATCACTGGAGAACCTTCTATCTTAACTGTTTCTCTCAAATTAAATTCTAATTCTAACCTTACAATAAGCAGCAATGAATTATTCACGAATTCAGTGAGTCTTATACTTGTTTCCTTCCCTCGCTCCAAAATCTTTACGCAAAAATGCCAAACATTTTTGAATTACAGATTCTCCTCTGTGTGTTACAGATGGCGACCATATTCTTTCATCCAAAGAGATGCCTAGTCAAAAACGGCCAAGTGTACATTTGGAACAACGTGGGCAATTTGAAAATAGGACTGTTCCAGGACACCCAAGACATAAAGGGCCGTGATTTCCTACATTATACTCCACTCAAAGAGGCACTAGTTGTCAAGATTTCAAAATATTAATTAACTAATTATTTAAAACCCAGAGTTTTCCATCAATTATTTTTTTCTCCTTTTGTTGCTTTCCTTTTATTTATTTAATTTTGGGGGAGGGGTGGCACTGTGCATTCCATTGATACCTCGTCTTTACTTAATAATCCTTAAAAAGAAAAAAGAAGCTCTTTAAACTGCTTTTCCATTTGGTAACAAATTAATGTCAAGCTTCACTCAATGATACTACAATACTAGTGTCTTTGAATATCCACCATCCTGCTTCAAATGGTGATTTTCCCAACTTTGTTTTTGTGGCTAACTCAAGGCTTCGCTAATTAACAAAGGAGGCATTATGACATTCTTCCAAGTCTCAAACAAAAATGACTTTTAGTTCAATTCAATTTCCTGACATTCTTTTAGAAGAGTAAGAAACAGCAATAAAGTAACACCCAAGGTGGCACAGCTATAAAGCCTTTGGAAATCAGTGGTCTAAGGCAGGAATCAGTAACTATGGCCCTGGGGCCAATTCCAGCCCACTGGCTGTTCCGTAAGTGAACATTTGAGCAGCTCGAGGCCCCAACCTTACATGCTTGCAAGGCATCTCTGTCATGGCTGCATGTACACTACAATGACAGGGTGGGGCAGTTCCAGCAGAACTACCTGCAAAGCCTAAAACAGTGACTATATTTACTATCTGGCCCTTCACAGAAAAAGTGTGGGGACCCATGCTCTAAAAAGTGATATGTCTGTCAAAAGAACAGTGAAACTCAACTCTCACAAGGAGTATGTCATTTATAAGAGTCCAAATCGTAAGGGCAGCAGTAATAAGCAATTCAATTGTATCACACAGCTGGATGTGAGACACAGTACTTTTTCTTCAAACTTAATGGCACAAAAGTGAAGGCATTTCTTAAGTGAACATGGAAAATTACACCAAACCAGTGATGGCAACACTGAAGCAGCCCTCCCCTCTCCCGGTGCATTTCTCCCCCTGGGCTCACATATACCTCCCCGATGATATCAGTCTGGGAGCCGGCATCGCAGAACTGCTGGGGTAGACCAGCATCACCAGGCATGCCTGCATGGTGAGGGAAGTCCACTAGAGAGTCGGTAACGGAGCAGCTGTTCTTGAAGCTATCGGTCAGCTTGGCCAGGCTCTAGAACAGAATGAGACAAGCTCTTTGAACGGAGATGGCGATATTTCTCTTCCCTCCAGAAGTGGTCCTCTCATTTGTTTTAGGTCTGCTGCTTTATTTATTACTGAACAGTTGCCCCACCCCACCCCCATGCTCGTTAGATTTCACATAAATGCCCTTCATCACAGGCACCTCTAATAAAATTCTTAGTCATTTAAATCACACTGCAACTAAGTCCCCCTGGCAGCATGTGAATAAAATAGAGGACAATTATGGTACCATTTTTACTGGTTCTTAAACCTTCATGTTTCCTAAAGAAAAAAATAAGTATTTCTATCGAAAATGTCAATGAGTCTGACAGAGATGAATGCCGCCTTGAGATTGTTACAGAGGAAACACAGGGAAGGGGAAAACAGCTCCCAGACAATGCTTACGTATTTCTTTTTCAGTTCTTTGAGTTGCTGTTTTAGCTTACGTATTTTTATAAACCTCATTTCTCAGTCATAATTCTACATGGTCAAAAGTAATCTCATATGTATGTTGGTTTGCCAAAAATTAGAGTAAGTATGCATTCTGGCACATGAAATCTCTGTGTGTGACAGTTTTAAGCAGAAATCAGAATTCTGATTTTTTTTTTTTTTTTTTTTTTTTTGAGAGAGGGTCTCACTCTATCACTCAAGCTGGAGTGCAGTGGCACAATCGTAGCTCACTGTAGCCTCGACCTCCCTGGCTCAAGTGATCCTCTGACCTCAGCTTCCTGAGTACTTGGGACTACAGGTACGCCACCACACCCAGCTAAACTTTTGTTTGTTTGTTTGTTTTTGTAGAGACCAGGTCTCACTATGTTGCCTGGGCTTTTCTCAAAGTTCTGGGCTCAAGCAATCCTCCTGCCTCAGCCTCCCAAAATGCTGAGCTTATAAGCATGAGCCACTGCACCCAGCCAGAAATCAGATTTTTGACCATTTCTTTTAGACTTCTGAATATATTCACTTTCAGCAAATTTTACTACAGACACCAGAACCAAAAATGTCCAAGTGCAGTAGAACTCACAAAACTGGCTTGAGATTGAGATAAAGCCTTCTTGGGAGGGGCCAATATTGTTAAGTTCACATAAGAAAGGCAAAACAACTTATTTAACCTGGATAGAAGAGGACTCTGCCTGTGCCTCTTCCTGGAGCTTCTCAGAGTTTGAGAGGCTATGGAGACGTCAAAGAAGGTGCTCGGGCCTGAAGCTTCTTTCAGAAATTCTATCTGTTGCCTCCACGGTGGGAACTCAAGCAAGGCAAATGAGTGGCTGGCCCTGGTGCTGCACACGGTGGCCTCAGAGAGGCCGGGGCAGGCAGCCCTGCTTGGCCTCATGGCGTAAAGCCTCTGTGTCTCCACCATGGAACACCATGTGGTTCAGCCTGCGGTGTTGATGATGGATAACAAACATGGGGCATCTTGTTTGATGTCAGCTGAGCAGAGACCTTAATAAATGGTAGCTGTTCTCAGTGCTACCTGTGTGCCAAAAAAAAAAAAAAAAAAAAAAAAATCTAACAATTAACCATTTACTTATCACAACCTGGAGAGGTCATCTGAAAATACAGTTTCCTAGGCCCTACCTCCAGAGATTCTAATTCAGTGAGTCTAGGGTGGGGCCTGGTAATCTGCATCTTAACAAGCACCATGAGGACTCTCCGCAAGTCCCTCATGGCCTTGACCTTAGAAGGCACTGCCCAGGCAGGGTAGTTTTTTTGTGCATCTGTCTCATTTTGCCTATGAGTTTGAGCTTTGCTTGTTCTGTCCTGTGGGTCTTATACTCTACAGAATCTAGACACATGCCAGCAGGCAGTAGGTGCTCACTTAGGGTAGCAGATGAAAAATAAAAGCTGTAACCAAAAGCACTGAATGCATTCCAGCACTTTACGCCATGAGGTCAAGCAGGGCTCCCTGCCTCGGCCTCTCTGAGGCCACCATGTGCGGCACTAGGGCCAGCCACTCAGATGTCTTGCTTGAGTTCCCCACCATGGAGGCAGCTTTTTGCATTTGCAAAAGTTCAACTTTTTCTAAAAATAACAGAAACTACAAGAGCTCAAGGGGAAAAAAACATAAAGCAGTATAAAGCTGCAATGATCCCAGCTATATATAATACAAATACACCCACATAGTAAAATACTATGCAACCATCTCAAGGAAAGAAGCAGCTCTTTGTGTACAGATATGGGGAAAGGTAGGGGATATTGCTGTTAAGTGAGGAAGCTAGTGCGGAACAGTATCACAGTCCTGGCTTTGCGTGAGGGCAGCTAAACACGTATTCTCTTTTTGTGAGCCCGCATGAATGCTGGAAGGGTAGGCAAGAAGGTAATAAAGGCAGTTAGGGGCAGTAGGAGGATGGGGCGATAGCGAGACTTCTTATCATAGACCTTTGGAATTATCTTGATTATTGAACAATATAAATGTATCACCCATTGCTGTGGGTTGAATTATGTTCCCCCAGGCCATACGTTCAAGTCCTAACCCCAGGAACCTGTGAGTGTGACCTTATTTGGAAATAGTCTTTACAGATGTAATCTAGTTAAGATGAGGTCGTACTTGATTAGGGCGGGCCGTTAACCAATGGCTGGTGTCCTTACAGGAACAGGAAATTCAGACACAGAGACAGTCATGTGACCATGGAGGCAGCGACCAGAGTGACGTGTCTACAATCCAAGGAAGCTGGAAGAGGCAAGGAAGGATCCTCCCCTAGAGGCTTCAGAATTGTGACCCCATCCACACCTTGATTTCAGACTTCTGGCCTCCAAAACTGAGAGACTAAATTTCTGTTGTTCTAAAGCCACTCAGTTTGTGCTACCTTGTTATGGCACCCCCAGAAAACTAAAACAGTCAGCCTCCATATCCGCAGGTTCCACATCTCCAGCTCTAACCCACTGCAGATAGAAAATATTCAGAGGAAAAAAAAAACAAAAAATAACACGAAGAAAAAAACCAATACAGTGTAACATCAATTTACATAGCATTTACACTGTAGGAGGTATTGTAACTAATCTAGAGATGATTTACAGTATATGGGAGGAGCCAGGTGCCATGGCTCATGCCTGTAATCCCAGCACTTTGGGAGGCCGAGACAGGAGGATCGCTCGAGGCCAGGAGTTTGAGACCAGCATGGCCAACACGGCGAGACCCTGTCTCTACTAAAAATATAAAAATTAGCCAGGCATGATGGTGCGCACCTGTGGTCCCAGCTACTCTAGAGGCTGAGGTGAGAGGATGGCTTGAGCCTAGCAGGTCAAGGCTACAGTGAGCCATTTTTGTGCTATTGTACTCAAGCCTAGGTGACAGAGATCCTGTCCCCCCAAAAAAAAAGAAAAGTATACAGGAGGATTGTGCAGGTTATATGCAAATACTACACCATTTTATATAAGGGACTTGACCATCCAATGATTTTGGTATCCTGAGGGATGGGGGTGTGTCTTCGAACCAATCCCCCAAGGATACAGAGGGATGACTACATACGTACTTAAATACAGTGGGGGGTGCGTATGTATGTATGCATATGTGTGTGTGTGTGTGTTATATACACATATATGTTATATATACAAGAACTATATAACATGTAATACGTAAGTATATTAAAATGCGTGTGTGTGTGTTATATACACATATATGTTATATATACAATAACTATATAACATGTAATACATAAGTATATTAAAAACATCTTAAAATAAAACACATGAGCAGGCAGGCAGCTTACATGCATCAGGTCCCGCCTCTCCTTCTCGCCTGTGCAAATGGCCTTCTTGATGGTCCGGAGCTCACTCATGATAGCCTGCGCCTCATCCAGTTTGTAGCTGGTGTGAGTACTTGACATCTTCCGATCAATCCTAGTTAAAACAGAAAAATCAATGTCATTTCACATGAGATCCTAGCATTCCATTAAACATACAACTACGAAAACCTGAAAGCTTCATAGAAAGGTGGAAACAGTTAAAGTAATGCTTTGGCTAAGAAAAAGAAAGACCCCACGGAAGCATCCCTCCCTCTGGTCGATACAACACCCTTTGCTCAGGAGCACCCTGGGCAGGTGAAGACGTCCGAGTCGGGATGCCCATGTCCTCCGCTAATGATTGCGCAACAAGATTGCTTGCTTGAGTAATTTCCCGAGACTGTAAATTCCTCTCTTTGAAAAGAGGACATGTTTTGTTTATCCCCAGGTTAGTGGTCAAAATCTTTGTTAAATAAACATATGAATGAGATCTGTGTACAGGGAGAATATACGGGACACAGCAAGAAGTAGTGAGCTTTTGATAATGGTGCTTTGTACAAAAGCTGGAAACCTTTTCTGTCTCCTATAACTCTGATTTCATTCTGGTTCTAATTTATTACTCACTCTTTCTCCTCCCAAGTCCTCAATTCTTTCCTTCAATCCAAACACTCATCCAGGGAAAATGGCAATGTCCCTCCCTCCCTCCTTCCTCCCCTTCCTCCCACCTTTCCTCCAAACTTCCATCCTCCCAGCCAGCTCCTGGGCACACCAGGCCTGGGTCTGGGGCTGGACGCAGAGCACAGAACAAAACAAGACTCGGTTCCGCCTTCAAAGGGAGGTGGCCTCTGGAGCATGTCCTTTGTCACATCCCCTACACCTGAGGCTCCAGCATGGGAAGCCCTAAGGCTAAGGAACTTGAGAAACTTTGGTCCAGAGTGGAATGAATTCCTTCTCTGGAAAGCAACTGGCTTCTTTCAGGTTCAGAGTCTCCCAGTTCACAGGTTCTAGTTCTAACATTTCCCTCCATGTTATCCTGAAAACCTGGATCATTAACTGCCAGCCCCAACTCCCTTGCTTACCACTCACAGGAAACTCTGGCATGCTGGTGGGTGCGAGTGGCACCCAGCTCTGCCACTCACTGGCTGTGGGACCTGGGTGAGTCACTTCCCCTCTTTCCACCTGCTTCTTCCTGTCTCAAATGGGTACACTAAAAATACTTCTCCCATGGGATGGGCATGAGATTTAATGAGAAAATGCAAGGTAAGAGCTTGCTTGGCAGGAGGCCTGGCATATGGTGTTTGTGGTGATTGTTATTATCAGGATAACACAGAATCTCCTTACTCATGGGAGAAAAAGTAAATAACTTGCCAACTCTGGTATTTTATTATCATTAACAAATTCCTTGCCAAATATGTCACAACTCAAGCCAAACTCGGCACCGGAGTCAACCTGAGCTATCAGCATCCATGGCCTAGGAAGAGGGCAAACAACACAAGCAGGAAGCCATTGACTCCCTTTGAATAGGGCTCTGGAGCTCAGCAGCATTGCTGTGATTGCCATCAGCTACAAATAAAATATTTATAAACACTAGTCCTGAGTTCTGCCCCAAGGAGAGCAGATAGAGGCACACCGTGCATGGTGAATAATGACACTCCTAAATGCCAACGTGTCCTGACCCTGCAGGCACTTCCATAATGGCTGTTACAGACTTGTAGGTTTCTCAAATACACATTGCCTTGTCTGTTCCTACAAAGCAGAAGTCTTTATTTACACATCTTTATTAAAAGGTACATATATCTTTAACTATAGAGTGTTCCATGCCAAAAGTTAAAATAAGTGAGCATGAACTAAAGTTTGAGCTGTGGGCATATTTTTTCTTTTTATTCTGCTCTCATTAAATCCCTTCTTTCACAAAACAGTTCATCCAAAGGATCAAGGTGGTAAACTTTAACAGTCTATGTCACCTGAGGGTCCTCGGGAGATTTGGCAATAAAATAGAAAAAGTTCCTAGCACAGTACCAGCAGGCCACTTGGTGGCTACTAAAATGTGGGAGCCAATAGAAAGAATGGTGACAGTAGGCATATAAACCCATTGTACATTTTCAAAACTCTTTTGTTTTTCCCTCAAAACCAGCCCCACTTCCGTCAAAATGGCTGGCCTTCTCACTCACTGCTGGTAACTCACTGGGATATTCATGGAAGGGCTACCTTATACTTTCTTAGCTGTCATAGCTTCACAACACCTCCATTTTTTCAATTGTGATCCATTTTCATCCAACAAAAACTTCAAAGGACAGTAAATGTCTTCTTTTACTTCTGCAAAATTCATTTATTTGAGAGCACACTCTCTCTCTCTAAAACTTCCCTAAAAAACTTTGGTCCAATGTAGATGATGTGCTCAATGATTTGGTATTTTTTAAAAATATTGACGTATTCCAGTTCATTTAAAAAATCATAAGATCTGTGACTGCCAAAGAACTGCCTTATTCTAGTCTTAATTTTAATTAAGAGTGCAAGACAGTGCCTTTACCATACATCACAAATAAAATGATAGAAAAGTGGTAACTGCTCAAGGAGACTAAACAAGGACATAAGTTATTATGCAGTATGAAATCAAAATTCAGTGCACAGACTCACAGTCTTTACTTTTGCACCCTCTACATTTTGCATTCAGCTTCAGGGACGTTAAGTGATTTGCTGAGGGTCACACAGCCAGTAACAGGCAAAGTGAAGTTCACGGCCAAGGCCCCCCACACCAGGACTTGTCTGCTCCATCACCAGGTTTGCAATATATTCAAAGTCAAGGCCTCTAAATGCCCACTGTGTCAAACCTGAAGGCCACCCATATAACCAGTCAAATGTCATCCCAAAAGTAAACTGGTGCTCTTTATGGTGTGCTTTTGAAAGAAATGGGTTGGAGAGAAAAGAAGATACAGCTTCAGATGAGGAACCTAGTACAATGGAAAAGGCATTTTAGAGATGTTTATTGTCAACCTCTACCTCCTGCCACCCTAAAATTTCCATATTGGTTGTTCAATTTAAGATGTCAAGAGAATTGCACTAGTAAAAATAAGAGTAAAACCACATAACTTCTTAACCCCACATCTTGAAGGAAAGAGCTGCCAGCCCTCTAAAGATATTCTGTGTTAATACCACAGATTACAACCCAAAAGAATGGAAAGGTTTGTTACAACTTCTACATTTTCTATCAGCAGCTCTGGCAGAGGGCCTTGGGTGAACCTCAGAAAGCTTCCGGCGGCTTTGTATCAACAGCAAGACCTGTGTGGAACACCAGACCTGTCCCACAACCAGGAACAACGCTCTTTTTGTTTCCAGCCCATTTCTGTACGTTTCGCTGTTATCTGAGCATTGCCGGGGTTTTCGCGTGGGCTGTTCCTTAGGTGCCACGCTAATGGGAGATCGTTACTTTAAGCCTGTTCTAACTGAACAATCCCACCCTTTCTTGAAACTGCTAAATCCCTTCAGACAGAAAATGCTAATTCTAATATGTAGTAATGCTTCATTCTGGTATTGCATGCTTAGAAGGATGTAGTGGCTCATATTTAAGGAGACAAATGAGTTTCACCCCATTTGGGAAGTTAATCAAGAAATCAAAAGTCTTGAAGCAGAGGCTCACCTAGTGGCTAAGAATGTACCTCATGGAAACTAGTTAGTGGAACATCTGGTGAGCATCCCTTTCTGTGATTTGAACGGCAGTGATAACAGGACTTCTTAAAACCCAGGCCAAAACAATATCACACAAAATGCAGAAGAGAATGCTGTGCTAGAGGACAGTTGGCAAGAAGGTGACTGGGCAATGTCTAGAGGCCTCCCTGAGTTCCTCTAGCCCAGGGACAAAAGTTTTGGCCAAGGAAAGATCTGCCCTCACTCAGAGTGTCCCAGTGTCCGAGAAAGAAGTGGACCCTGTGATGGCTACTAGCGGGCAGGAAAAACAACCTCAGCCACTCCCCCCAGCACCCGGGCAATCTGCATTCACTCCCAAGCCCCACCCTGTGCTGAGAACCGGCTGGGTCCTCAGGATGAAGCAGCAAACAAAGCCAAGTCCTTGTCTTCATGCAGCACGATTCGAGCCAAGGAGACAGACAATGAAAAGTACATCCTTAGGTCAGGCAGTCACGAATGTTTTCAAAAAAAAAATGAAGCAGAGTTTGGGGATAGAGTGTGACAGAGTACATTTTTAGATGGATGGTTAAGCCAGGATCTCTCGAGATGTCACTAAGCAAAGGCCCACAGAAGTGGGGGGGAGCAGGCATGTGAGAATCTGGGGGAAAGAGCATTCCAGGCAGAGGGAGCTCCAAGTACCCATGGTAAAGGCAGGACATCCCTTTCAAAGGTGAAACTAGACGTAAATGAGGCAGGGCCAGGGCCAGCCTATGTAGAGTCTGGCTTGTGTTGTAGCTGAGAGAGAGCCACAGGAGGACTACAAGGAGAGCACTAGCTGTGGAAGAACCCCGTGGCTACTGTGTGAGGATGGAGACTCACATTAGTGCTTGGCCCAGAGCCGTGGTGGTGGAAGCTGTGAGAAGGATCAGAGGCCAGGTGTAGAAACAGCACACAATGGACAAGGTGGCCAGGCAGTGTTCCCCAAAAGCATCTTCTGCCATCAAGCCAGTGCTCAGGGACATTATAGGTATCATGGCAGGAAAAGGCTCCAATAACACGAGCAGGAAACTCAGGGAAGCGCAATGTTAAATGAGCTTCCCAGCTGCAGGACCACTCAGAATCTAACATAAGGGGCTGGGGGCAGTGGCTCACGCCTGTAATCCCAGCACTGTGGGAGGCCGAGAAGGGCAGATGGCTTGAGCCCAGAAGTTCGAGACCAGCCTGGGCAACACGGTGAAACCCCGTCTCTACTAAAAATATATAAAAATTAGCTGGGCATGGTGGTGTGCACCTGTAGTCCTAGCTACTCAGGAGGCTGAGGCACGAGAATCGCTTGAACCCGGGAGGCGGAGGTTGCAGTGAGCCAAGATCGTGCCACTGCACTCCAGCCTGGGCCACAGAGTAAGACTCCGTCTCAAAAAAAAAAAAAAAAAAAAAAAAAAAAAAAATCTAACACAAGGTACATTCTAGAGCTCCAGGCAGGAGCTGGAGAGGGGAATTTGCCCACATCTATTGGTGCACTTGGTCCGTTCACGCACGTCACCCAGTTGGGAAATATTGAGCGTGTCCTGGTCCTGAGTCTTCCCTTTGCCTCTGGACACTAGTAGTAAGTTACAGTAAGGTAATTTTTCCAAAACGTTTCAGAAACTTTAGGGCAACAGAGTCCAGGAGATCTTTCACTGGAAAAGCTCAATTTTTCTGTAAACTTTAATTACTCATTGTAAATGGTGCTCCTATTTTCTGAAGACTTTTATAAAAGGCCTCAAGAGAAATGCAAATTGAAACTACACTGAGATACTATCTCTCACCTATGAGACTGGCAAAAATGCAAATGCTTATCAACACATCCTGTTGGCAAAGCCACAGGAAACGAGAACACTCATATGTTAGTGGTAGGAAGGCAAAACGGTGCAACCCCTCAGCAAAGGAATTTGGCCATATCTAATACAAGCTGAGTATCCCTAATCTGAAAATCCAAAATCCAAAGTGCTTCAAAATCTGAAACTTTTTAAGCGTTGACATGACACTCAAAGAAAATGACCAGTGAAGCATTTCAGGTTTCAGATTTTTGGGTTAGGGATATTGAACCAGTAAGTATAATGCAAATATTCCAAAACCAAAAAAAAAAAAAACTGAAATCCAAAACACTTCTGGTCCTAAGCATTTCAGATAAGAAATATTCAACCTGTAATACAACAAATACATTCACCCTTTAACCTACCAAGCCCGCTTTCAGGAACTTATCCTGAAAGATACACATCCACAACTTAGGTAAAAAGCTGACGAGAAATGTTATTAATATAAATCAAAGCATTGGACTAACAAGGCCAGAACCTACCGATCATCTTCACACCACAAAAAGAAATAAGCACAGAGTGGTGCCTCCTGATGGAAGTAACACCACCACCTAAAAACATTCTTACTAAAAAAAAAAAAAGAAATCCAACTTGAATCAGATCAAGCCTCTCAAACCATTACACCCATTTGCATAAATAACAAGGGACAGAGGAACACGTTCAATGACATCATGTGAATTTCAGCAGCAAAACCCAACATCAGGGAAATTCTATAGGACAACCAAATTACTTTCTCCAACAAATAAGCTGTCAGGGGAAAAAAGGAGGGAGAGTAGAAAAGAAAAGACATAAGAGACACATCAACCAAAGGCACTGTGTGGCCCAAACTGGACCAAAACACCTGAAGAAATGCGAGAGCTCACTGGACACAAGATGCCTAGTAAATGGGGTACAGGGATTAGAGTTATTTTCAAAAGGAGTCCATAACTTTAGGAGACATATTTATGGATTAAATGGGATTCTGGCATTTGCTTCAATAAGGCCGTGAGAGCTTAGCAGATGGGGTGGGGTCACCACCGAACCAAGACTGGCAATTGTGCAGGTTAAATGGGGTGAGGGGTACAGGAGGGTTTCAGTATACTATTCTCTCTACTTTTGTGTTTGATATTTTCCATCATTAAAAGCTTACATGTATACACTTCACATAGATACATATAAAACACACATCTGTGTACATATTCTATCATTAACCCAGCGAACATATCTGTGGCCAATTCCTCTCTACAACAATCAACAACATATATAGATTTAAAGTAAAATACAAAAGGTTCTTTTTTCCTTACTTGGACCCAAGTGTAATGATGAATTTCCTTGCTAGCCAGGAAATTCACCAAGATAAACAAGGCAAGCTTAAAATGTTATAAGCAGCCAAACTCCTGGTGAGGTGCTCTGGAAAAGAATACACTGGATATTCTGGGAAACAAGAACAGCAGGAAATTTTCTGGAGGAAAATCTCAGGCCACTGCCTTAAGCAATGTTGGTGATAAAATCAGAGATGCTTCATGTTTAGGTATAACAGCTCACGTGCTATCTGTACATATAGTCAGGATTTCCCAGTAGAGATGGGGTAATCACATTTTCAATGCTTGAAAAGGCCTTCTAAAATTTCTCAATTAAAAAAATATACATTTGCATGATTCGATCCAAACATAAAAGCCCAATGTTCAATACCAGAAAAATAATGAGGCTGTTTTCATCTCATGAGCTGTGGAACTCAGAGAAAGGCTACCAGATTATCTTCCACTTACAAAAATATTTTAAGAGTGGCACGGGTGCCTGTGTTTTCTCTTCTTCCTGTGAAGCTGTGTCTGTCCCAGAATAAAGTAAACATGCACAGTGACAACGCAGCGTCAGACAGAGCCAAGGCAACATGCCCATTAAACAACGGCTCTGGGCAGCTCCCTCCTGAAAGCCGACTTGCCCCTGGTCAGGCATGAGGTGGGGTGGGCTCCTCAGGACCAAGGCCAGGTCCAGAGCCTTCCCCAGGCCACTCCTTGGCCTCCAGGGGGAGGGCGGGTATTCTCATGAGCTCTGGCAAGCAGAAGGAGCCTCCCCTTGGCTCAGGCAGGCAGGAGGAGCCTCCCCTTGGCAAGTGGCAAGTTTACAATTGCTGTTCCCAAGCGTGGGATCTTGATAATGAAAGCAGAAAGAACAGCACTGGCCCGCCTCTCTTCCAGGAGCACAACTTGCGCTCCGTTTTGGCCGCAGGTGTAAAGTTAAAATTCTCGTTATTCTGGCTCCGGCTTCTCTGTCTAATGCCCCTAGGGAAACAGAGGCTGCCTTTTCCTATTCTTGAAACCACTGCAACTACAAAAGATGAATTCACATCCTAGCCATGCTAAGGAGAAGGGGGTTTTCTCAGTCAGCAGTATGTTTTATTTTCTAAATCAGTCCGTCTACAGCTGACACTGCTATATGGCCTTTGTCTTCAAATAAGGAAATGGAGTTCACCAGAACGATGGAGCCAAGGCAAAGCAACGGGCGCTGAGCCCAGCAACCCACTATAGAAACCACGGCCATGAGGGAAGTGCCAGACGTGGCTCCCTGCTGATGCTCAGGGATCCTGAGCAAACTCAGACTCTTCCTGAACCCCAGTCACCTTCCTCAGAGCTGCAAATGAGAATGACATTAACTGCAACCTGCGGCATGCACAATGACTAACATTAAAACCACATACTGGGCCGGGCGCAGTGGCTCATGCCTGTAATCCCAGCACTTTGGGAGGCCGAGGCAGGCGGATCACCTGAGGTCAGGAGGTCGAGACCAGCCTGACCAATATGGTGAAACCCAGTCTCTACTAAAAATATAAAAGTTAGCTGGGCATGGTGGTGTGTGCCTGTAATCCCAGCTACTTGGGAGGCTGAGACAGGAGAACTGCTTGAACCCAGGAGACGGAGGTTGCAGCGAGCCAAGATTGCACCACTGCACTCCAGCCTGGGTGACAAAGAAAGACTCCCCATCTCAAAAAAACAAAAAAACAAAAAACTACATATTGTCCACAGACACTGTATCGCAATGAGAGACAGCTACAGTGTGACCTAATGAAGGGAGAAAATTCACCTCAAATCCAACTAGTTAGTCCTAATAACTTTTGGTGACCTGTCACAAATCAAATGATTTGTTTCTGCTTATTCCTTATCCACCACCTTAGCCAAAGTGACACAGGATGACACTGCCACAGCACACACAGTCGCATCTGAGGAGGTGTTGGAGTATCTGGAGGCTGGCTGGAGTGGGGGGCTGAAAGGACAAAACACACGTTGGTGCATTTGGAAAGCACTCTGGCCCATGCACCGCATGAATGACAAAATCGGCAGCCAGTTAGTTGGAAAAGAAGCTTGATTTGCTTAAGACAAAACTAAAGAAGAGGCCGAGCACGGTGGCTCATGCCTGTAATCCCAGCACTCTGGGAGGCCGAGGCGGGCAGATCGCCTGAGGTCAGGAGTTGGAAACCAGCCTGGCAAATGTGGCAAAACCCCATCTCTACTAAAATACAAAAATTAGCCAGGCGTGGTGGCGGGCACCTGTAATCCCAGTTACTGGGGAGACTGAGGCAGGAGAATCACTTGAACCTGGGAGGGGGAGGTTGCAGTGAGCCAAGATCACACCACTGCACTCCAGCCTGAGCGATGAGAGCAAGACGCTGTCTTAAAAAAAAAAAAAAAAAAAAAAAACTAAAGAAGAAGCTGTACTAACTAGGGTTAATAAAAGGAAGCTCTGACTGTAGATCCAAAATGCACACAAACACACAGCTGGGTAATGGTAGATAATTACATCTGTACCTCACATTCCTTTATTACCTCCCCATAAAGATCAGTGCTGCAGTCACGTGTGTCACCTCATGCGTCTGCACGCAGGATGAAAGACGGCAACATGGTGCCCACCTGCGTCAGTAACAGTAACCACACAGAGTTGGGCTAATTGTTTTGGGCTAGGCATGTACCAGGTGCTCGTGCTGTCCTCAGTATAACTGAGCACAATGATTGCTGTTATGGACTGTGTGTTTGTGTGTCCTCCAAATTCTAATGTTGCAGCCTTACCCTCTAATGTGATGGCATTTGAAGGTGGGGCCTTTGGGAGGTGATTAGGGTTAGATGAGGTCACAGGGTGGGACCCCATGATGGGATTAGGAAAAGGAAGAGAGAACAGAGCTTTTCCTCTCTTAGCCATGAGAGGAAACTGTGACAAGATGGTCATCTGCATATCAGGAATTAGGCCCTCACCAGGAACCAAATATTGGACCTCCAGCCTCCAGAACTGTGAGAAACAAATATCTGCTGTTCAAGTCACCCAGTCTATGGTATTTGTCATAGCAGCCCGAGCTGCCTAAAACAATCACCATTTGCAGATGAGAAAAGTAGGTGCAGAAGGCGTGAGGCACATGTGCAAGTTCAGCAAGGAAAGCCAGTGAATGGAGAGAATGGCTCAGCAAACCTTCAGACCCACACCAGCGCCATTTCTCAAACACCACCTTTAGTTCATGAAACCTGCAGACTTGATACAGCTCACTAATTGTAAACAATTCATCCCCAATCTCTTAGTAAGGATAAAGTTCTTATTGTAAAAATGAGAAAAGGAGGAAGACCTACAGACCGGAATGTCCAAAGGAGCTTTCTGTGATGATGGAAATCTGTTGCCTATGGTGTTCAATACAGTAGCCACCAGCACGGTGGTTCTCAACTGGGAGCAAATGTGTTCTTTAGGGGACACTTGGCAGTCTCTAGAAACATTTTTGGTTGTCACAATACAGGTGGAAGATGCTACTGGCATCTAGCGGGTAAAGAGTAAAGACAACATTCTTTGTGTGTGTGTTTTTTTTGTTTGTTTGTTTGTTTGTTTTTGAGAGAGAGTCTCGCTCTGTTGCCCAAGCTGGAGTGAAATGGCACAATCTCAGCTCACTGCAACCTCGGCCTCCCAGGTTCAAGCGATTCTCCCTGCCTCAGCCTCCCGAGTAGCTGGGATTACAGGTGCCCGCCAAGCGATTCTTGTGCCTCAGCCTCCCGAGTAGCTGGGATTACAGGCATGCACCACCACGCCTGGCTAATGTTTGTATTTTAGTAGAGATGGGGTTTCACCATGTTGGCAAGGCTGGTCTTGAACTCCTGACCTCAGGTGATCTGCCCGCCTTGGCCTCCCAAAGTGTTGGGATTACAGGCGTGAGCCACCAGGCCTGGCCAAGACAATTCTACAGTGCATAGGATAGTCCCCCCAAGACAAGAATGATCCAGCCCCAAATCCCACTAGTGCTAAATAGTGGAGAAAACCTGCACTAGCCACATGTCACTACTGAGTACTTCTGATGTGACTACTGAGACTGGAAAACTAAACTTTTAATTTTCTTTTACTTTAAATGTCAATTTTAGAACAAAAAATTCAAAAGAATAAAACTAAGAAAAAGTCTAATTTAAACGTAACTAGCCATGAGTGTCTTGCACAGCTATAGTAAACGTGCATAAACATAAAAATAAAGGTCTTGTTTCCCAAGTATTTCCATTTAAAGCAACGAAATATCTTCAAGGAAAAGAGAGATCTGAAGTTAGCATTGGAAAATCATAAGCATAAATAAAGGCATGAAAGTGAAGGGCATGAAGCTTTGGGACAAGTGTCCAGGCAACTCACTCTTGCAGGGTCTCCACCCCCTTTTCTTTGTACTGCAGTTCCTGCTTCATCTGGGTCAGCTCTCGTTTTAATCTGGAAAGCTAAAGACAAATCACATTTTTTTTTCCAAAAACCAGCTGTGAAGAATGATTTCTACACTTGTTATTAGCACTGTCATCTGAGTTTCTACTCAGCTTGCAGTTCAGAAGATCATCTATTCTCACTATAAACTTCCATTCACATGCCTAAGAAGCAGCCTTTCTAGAAGACCTGCCGGGCTTAGATACAAAAATCCCAGATTGTTGACAGACTCTTACGAAGTGGGGAACCAGTAACTATTTGCATTTTCAAGGTTTCCACATTACAACTGGCAACTTTTGTAACACATTCTTCATCTTTCCTTCTACCCATTCCTCTCAGACCGCGCACATGAAACTTTGTGTCCAGAAGCGAGCTCTCTGACCACCTGAAACTCAATGGCTCCTGGAGTGCTTCTTTCAACAGATTCCGGGACGCTCCAGGCCCACGTCAAAACTCAGGGGCTAGGCCTGGAAGCTCGCACTTTGAACAAGCTCCCAGGTATTTTTCTTAGCTGTGCTAAAATTTGAGAACCACTGCACTAAAAGATACACCCTGATTCAGGGAATGACACACCAAGAGAGGAGCAGGCTTCATTGCCAAGATGTTTCTCGTGCTTTGTCCCAAATGCAACAAAAGTGTTCCCCTTCTCAGACAACCAAGACAAGGGTCTGAAGAGACGAAACATGGTAGCCCAGAGATAATTCAGGGGTCACCAGGGAAGGAGCATCAGAACCCTCAGAACCCTTCCAGTATAACACTGCTAGCGATCCCTCCAGGAGGAGTCAGCCAGAGTAGAACACCAGCGGCCTAGGCTGCAAGGTCCCAGGCTTCCATCCACCTGGTTGTAAAAACATCAGTTTTACTCACCCTATCCCGACGACTTGCTATTTCTGCTTTAATTTGGTGTGGGTCATACTTTGTATTTGTTGAATATCCAGAGAATGCTAAATAGAAAGAAAATATTTTATTTTATAATGGATCCTTCAAAATACACACAAGGAACTTCTGATTTACTGCATTAAATGACTCTAAATCTCTGATTTACAAGTGGTCACTGGCTCCTAAAGAACTGACATTTAACATCCTCAAATATTCCTGATGTTTGATATTTGCATCAGGACTTTCTATAGGATCCCATATAATAAAATACATGGCTGTAGGTCAATCAAAACTCTGTTTAGTTCTACTATAAAACTACTACAGTTAAACACCATATAGACACAGCAGGAAGGGACGGGGGGGGGGAAGAGGTATGATTATGATGTAGGAAACTGTACTTAATACGTGAATAGTACTTGCAGTATGAACCTACTTTTACTTTCTTTTAAAATACATACACAGACGTCACTGGAAAGATAGAACCAAAAAGTTAACTGCAGTTATTTTCAATGGCTGCATTAAAAATGATTTTATTTTTATTTTCTTCACACCTATATTCTCCAGATGAACAATTTTTGATACAAGAAAGGAAAAAAACATTAGCAATTTGTAAAATAAAAAAGATTTCTAGTAATACGTCAGGATCTGGCAGGCTTGAGAAAAAGATGGGCCCCCAAGTTGTTTGTCTCAGAAACTGAAGTGAGGCACTCTTGCTTTTACTCTAATAACTTGTTTTGATGAATGTTTAGCTAAAAGACATCACATACCTCAATGCTTTCCTAAACAGTGCAGTGTACATGATTTAAAGTCTTTTTACAGACATGGCATCATTATCTTGAGTAACCAATACCTAGGGATGAGTAAGAGCCACAGAGCTGTTTACATGCTAGGCACAGCCAGCAAATTTCTGTGCACACAGAGAGCTGCAAGCTTTTTCCAGTGTTATGGAAGCTGGAGCAGCGAGTGGCTATTCCTAATTTCTACCACCCCATCCACCACTCTGCGATGCTTTTTCTTGATGCTTCTGCCTCCTTTCTTTAGATTTCTGAAGCCATGGGCTCTGTACCACTGCTGCATGGCTTCCCTTCTTCTGCTTAGCTAGTGGAATGCTGGTCTGTCTTCATCTGTGAACCACCCCACTCTGGTGCCCTCTGCCTCCCAATTATTGTCATTAACATCACCTGCTCAGAAGACACATCTGCAGGGACGGAGTCCTTTCTTTAACTCCTTTGATCTGAGAATCAAAGGCTGGCTGTCATTCAGATAACTTAGGTGTCAACAATGAGAAACCAATTCAAAATCATTTGTGGACTATGTACTGCAAAGGATGGCTCAACACCATTGAGTACCTTCAACAGCACAATTACTTCAAACCTCAATTAGAACCACATCCAAAGTTCATTTGAGCAGTTGGATCTCCTATTTTAATAACAGTTCTATGGAAAATCTACTATTTAAGTCCCATTCAGTCAGAATTTCAAACAACAGAATCTACTGGAAATAAACAACTGGAAGAGCTAAATGTTTGCCAACTTTATCTCCAATTTTCTTATACTTAGACTCATGATCTCTCCAAGACATGGAGTAAAATATTTTACAAACAATTCTTTCTTAGACAAGACTGCCTGTTTCCAAATCCTACATCTTCCATCTTGCCTGACTCTTTGGTTTCATTTAAAATCAGTAATGAAAGCAACATCTCCAACAATGTCCTTAAAAGGCAGAAATAACTTATAGAAAACATCTCCATATTAAACTCCTGGGACTTTAAGTTTCCCAGATCTGAGCTTAAAGGCCTTCTTTCACTTGGGATACAGATAATATGCAAATGAGGCTACGAGGTTAGGGCTTGCTGAATCCTGGCTTACAATACTACAACACATGTGTCAACTTGTCAACTTGCAGTGGCAGGAACACAAGGCCAAGAGTTATCACCTGGGATCTTTCCCATTAAGGGTAGAAAGTAAGCCTACCACCAAAGTTCAACAAAGTTCACTGCGATGCTAAACATTAGTACCGGTCAGGCGCTGTGGCTCACGCCTGTAATTCCAGCACTTTGGGAGGCCAAGCCGGGTGGATTACGAGGTCAAGAGATGGAGAACATCCTGGCCAAAATGGTGAAACCCCATCTCTACTAAAATTAGCTGGGTGTGGTGGTGGGTGCCTGTAATCCCAGCTACTCAGGAGGCTGAGGCAGGAGGATTGCTTGAACCCAGGAGGCGGAGGTTGCAGTGAGCCAAGATCACACCACTGCACTCCAGCCTGGCGACAGAGCAAGACTCTGTCTCAAAAAAACAAAAAAAAATATGTACCAATCTTCCTCTGTCTATGCAGTTTCATACGGAAAATTAGCAAAGAGACTTGAAATACACAGGGGAGGTGTCTTGGATACTGTTGGACATCTACACAGCAACCTTCCCCCATTTCTCCTTCCTAAGTACCAGAACCCTGGAAGTGTTGGGTAGCTACCTCTCCCCAAGAGACTCAGCATGTATCCACTCCTAGAGGGGGAAACTGACAAACCAATGACGCCACTGAGCCACTGAATCCACCTATGGGGAATCCCACCCCACCTCCAGAGGACTCCGCTATGTGACAATGAATTTTCTTATTGTCTAGGCCCATGAGAATTAGTCTTCTCTGCTGCAGCTGAAACCATCGTAAGTGACAGAATACCTTTTAATTATATGGATCCCATTCATGTTACTTTTGCTATGGTCTCTATAAAATTATAAAATTCCAGGACTGGGATAAGGGAAAAGTCTACTGAAGTAACTAACACAGTGAATACATTTTATCTTCAAATACTAAGGATGGTTGTGAACACTGACATAACTTTTAATAATGTAATTCAATTTATAAATAAAATTCTCAGTTCCTCAGATCTGCCAGTAAGTCTACTAGAACCATTTACAGAGCCCAAGAACAGCTCAGGACTCCAGACCCCATAACAGCATGTACTACACAACACTTTTTTTCTTTTGGAGACAGGGTCTCACTCTGTCACCCAAGCCAGAGCACAGTGGTGTGATCTCAGCTCACTGCAACCTCCACCTCTTGGGTTCAAGCGATTCTCCTGCCTCAGCCTCCCAAGTAGCTGGGATTACAGGTGCTGCCACCACACCCGGCTAATTTTTTGTATTTTTAGTAGAGATGGGGTTTTGCCACGTTGGCCAGACTGGTCTGGAACTCCAGACCTCAAGTGATCCACCTGCCTCGGCCTCCCAAAGTGCTGGGATTACAGGAGTGAGCTACCGTACCCGGCCTTCCACAACATTTATAAATGGAATATCTTCCTCTATTAAGACATGTCTCCAATCTCGAGGTTTATGATAAAGACCAGACTTTCACCTCTGAAGCTTTCTTCTCTCTTGAAGAGTTAAGTGGGCAGAGCTATTAAATAGCATATGGAGTCTGCTCAGGCATATAACATTGCCTCAGATAATATAATAACAAGGTTATAGCCTAGCTGGACCACAGCAATGTAAATTATTATACCTTGCTATTACAGGGTGCCTTTCACATTTATTTAATCTATTCTCATAAAATCTTTGTGAAGGTGAAATGATACTTATGTTTCCTTGCCCATTTTGTAGATTAAAAGACTGAGTTTGTAGTGACTTGATCTATAATACATTATGCCATCATTCATAGAGGGCTTCGTGTCTAGAATCTGGGCTCCAGTGGGTCAGCTGCCAAAGATCCTTTAATTGGGCTAGCTTTCCCAGAAGAAGACACGGTCCTCCAGCTCCCCAGTGCCCACCACCCAACAGGTGAACTTGAACCTGTGTATTTAGCACTCAAAATGCTGCAAACCCCAGTACTTAACTCTGGATTTCAGTTTGACAGATTACTGAAAGGGGAAATGTGTGTGTCCATGAGTCTGTTTGTCTTTGTCTCTCTTATGTACAGGCCTCCTCTGAGCTATGGGTACCTAAGGTCACCCCAGAGAGAAGACATGCTTTAAAAGACCAGCAGTCCTTCTTCAAAGACATCCTCTGGAACAGGTTGCTCCTTAGGACCAGGTGTAGGCCTCCAGGGATCAGCACTGTCAGGAGTTGCTCAAGGGAGCCAAGAATGACTCTGGGCAAAAGGCCGACAAGCCCTGACAGGTTCCAGGTTGACAGGTACTATCTACCAGAGAGGCACATGGAGAAATACGCAAGGCCAACAAAGCGGGCAGGATGGGTTTTTTTTTTAAGGCAATATAAGCAAAAGACCAAAAACAATCAAGTAAGGCCACCTGGGGGTGATCTACAGAAGTAACCCAAGATGCCACCAAATCCTAACCAAGAATTCTTCCTCCAGGACAGACTAGGGGATTATTTCTCAGGAAACACATGTGCTTTGCTGCAACCTTCAAAATCTGGCTTGCTGACTAATACATGGGAAAAATGCTCCATGATCCTTTTTTGTCCTGCCTGCTCCAACATGCGTGTGTGAAGGAAAACAAAAGGTTGAATTGGAATGGATTGCCTGTAGCCCTGTTCCTAACCAAGACAGCAAATGAGAAATCCTTCAACAGCGAGAGCACCAATGAGGCCGGGTGCGGTGGTTCACATCTGTAATCCCAACACTTTGGGAGGCGGAGGCGGGCCGATCTCTTGAGTCCAGGAGTCTGAGACCAGCCAGGGCAACATGGCAAAACCCCATCTCTACAAAAAGTACCAAAATTAGCTAGGTATGGTGGCACACATCTGGAGTTTCAGCTACTCAAGAGGCTGAGGTAGGAGAATCACCTGAGCCCGGGAGGTTGAGGCTGCAGTGAGCCAAGATCACACTACCACACTCCAGCCTGGGCAACAGAGCAATATCCTGTCTCAACAACAACAACAACAACAAAAAAAAAAAAAAAAAAAACAGAGAGAGCGCCAATGGAAGAGTCATTGTGAGACAGGCTTGGAGCCTCAGAAGGAATGCTGGCAAGACTGATGGCTGATAAGGTCAAGCTTCACCACCACCTAATCCAAGAACTCAGGGTGGATCAGCACTTTCTCACCAGAGATAACGCTGCCTCTTTCCTAGCCACCCAGAAAGACTTTCAATGTAGACTTTGAGTAACTCCTGGGAACTAGGATAGTAAACAAAGTCATATTCCTGCTGCTACAAGGGCCATTCACACTCCGTCTAGCCCAGTGGATTTCAACCCTGGGGATCACCTGGAAAGGTTAAAAAAAAAAAAAGCCTGGTCCCACCCAAGGCCAGTTCTATCAAAATCTCTTGGGGTGAGGTCCAAGCAGCAAGTTTTTAGAGATTCTAGCTTGCAGCCAGCTCTGAGAACTATGGGTATAGACCAGGAATCAGCAAACTTTTTCTCTAATGGGCCAGACAGTAAATATTTTTGACTTTGTGGGCCATACAATCTGTCTCAAATACTCAATTCTGCCATTGTAGCTGCTATAGACAATAGGTTACTAAATGGACATGGCTGTGTTCCAATAAAACTTTATTTACAGACACCCACAGTGGATAGGATCCAGCCCACAGGCTTGACATAGTTTGCAGACCTGAGGTTTAGACTATCATCCTACCCCATGCAAGAATTTCTTCCAAAAGATCCTGCAAATGGTCATATGTAGTTCATCTGAATGTGCCTGGGGCTAGAGTTTCTCAGGAAGAATAAAGGAATAACTCCAGGAAAAAATGTGTCTGAGATAATGAACATATTCAATGTTAAAAGGCAGGCAAATAGAAGAACATGTTGCAATAAAGAAAGTAGAAGAAAACTTTACAAAATGGAGCTGTAGAAAAAGTAGCAGGTGTGTCTTAGAGAGAATGAGTCCATTGTTGAGCAGTTTCACCCCAGTGTTCTACGAAGCATAAATGAGGCCTGGGCATCACCAGGCAGCTAGCTCAGAAGCTCATTGAAATCAAGCAGGGTTGGGTTCTTACTCTCATGGAAACAAGTGTGCAAAGCATCTAGCCAAATATCTGAATTTGCTTTCAGGTCAAGGCATGGATGTTCTTAGATACCAGATGGCCCAATACTGACACAAAATCTTTCCTCTCCAACGCATGAAGTTTTCTTCTGGTGATTTCCATAGCTCGAGGGAAATGTGTGAGGGGTATAGGTGAGATGCACTTCTCCTCCCTACCTTCTGCTCCCACATTAGAAATGGCTATTCCAGTTAATTCCTCTGTTCACACATTATTGCCTCATCTTTCCCAACAAGCAACCATTAGGAATAAAACGTGTTCCCGGCTGGGCACAGTGGCTCATGCCTGTAATCCCAGCACTTTGGGAGGCTGAGGCAGGAAGATCACGAGGTCAAGAGATAGGGACCATCCTGGCCAACATGGTGAAACCCTGTTACTAAAAATACAAAAATTAGCTGGGCATGGTGGCATGTGCCAGTAGTCCCAGCTGCTCATGAGGCTGAGGCAGGAGAATCGCTTTAACCCGGGACACAGAGGCTGCAGTGAGCCGAGATCGCGCCACTGCACTGCAGCCTGGTGACAGAGCGAGATTCCATCTCAAAAAACAAAACAAAACAAAACAAACAAACAACAAAAAAAACATGTTCCCGCCATTTAGTATATATCAACAGCAGGTGCTAACAGCTGTCGAAAAATAAATGAACAGTTTAGTGATCTTACATGGGCCATGGAAAAGTCAAGATCTTGCCCCCTTTATTGCTGCAAAATTTCCAGACAACTTGTCAATTTATAACTAGTCTTTATTTTCAGATAACCTGAACGTTGGATGGGGAAGGGGTTCCACAAACAACATCAGCTGTTCTGAGTGGCCTCTTCCATGTCTAGGAAACTGTACAGAGCACTGAAGGCCACCAACACAAACAGATCTGGGCTTAAATCCAACTTCTACCGTCTGCTGGGTACGTAATCCTGAAGAAATAATTTAGCCTCCCTGATATTCAGTTTCTCATGTGAACAATAAAGAAAACAGCACGTGTTTGACAACACTGTGATCATAACAATGCATAGAAAACACCAGCTCATTGGATATCGGTTCCTTTCACTTCAAGTCATCACCCATGAAGAAAGAAGTGGGAATTAAGTCCAGATGTTATTCTGTTCACAGTATCAGAGAAAGGAGACGCCTCCTGCTTTAGATGACTGGCACTGAGGGAGATCTGGGCAGTGAGACCCGTGTGGCTACACAGCCAACGTGTGCTATGGAAACTGCCACCAGCAGCTCCCAACATGGGCCCAGGCCCTCTGGCATGGCTATAGAAGCCATCTGTTAGATCATGGTCAAGCCAACGGAATCACTGCATTGGACTTTATCCTGTGGCCAGAAAGAATCCATCTGAGTCCATTCTAGCAGGGTTTTCCTTGTTGTACCTGGTAGTTCGGTTTAAATGGCAGATTGAGAGAGCTTGGTGGAAGCCCTAGGGACAGCAGCAAGTTGATAAAACACTTGGATCAACTCCTAGATTCCGTTCAGAGTTGGCTTTTTCCCTGATGAGCTGACAGGCCCCAGGAAGACCCACTGGCATCTCCAGCCCTTTCACGAAAACAGGCAGGCCCACTTTTGGCCTCGAAGGCAACCTACACAAGTGGAGGAAGAGATCGTATCCACACGGAGACACCCAACAGGTCAGGAAATGGAATCTGGTGAGCACCTTAGAACCTCAAGTCAACAACAGAGTCATCAGCTTCCTCTATTGAAGGAACAGATACCACTTCAAAAAGAGCCTCTTGAGTGTATCTTTTTAATGGGCATTAATAAAATCCCATAGGGCACAAAAAGAAATGTAATTGAGCAGAATTCCCTATTTGCCCAAACATCAAAGAAGTGAAAAGCCCATGGAAATACAAAACCTGATCCTGCAGGATCCTCAGCAACTCAGGATGCTGAAGTACTGAATACTCTTAACCTACAGCTTGGCACTGCATTGGGATTCCCCGTTCACTGCCCCTCAGAGTGGGTGTGGAATCAGACAGGATGTTCTAATGTCTGCATCATTTAGGGCATCCAGTCCAGGGTCCCCACAGTCACTGCAGCTGACGTCCTGGCTGCACTGGTAGTAGCCAGTACATAATACACACTTTCTCTAGACTCAGTTTTTCTTTCTTTCTTTTTTAATAGAGACAGGGTCCTGCTAGGTTGCCCAGGCTGGTTTTGAATACCCGGTCTCAAGTGATCCTCCTGCCTCGGCCTCCCAAAGTGTTGGGATTACAGGCATAAGCCACTGTACCTGGCCTCAATTTTTCTTTTCAATCACTGGCAAGAAACATCCTGCCAAGTTTTTCTGATATGTATTTCTTCCATTTCATTCTTTGAAAGATTGATTTGAGAGCCTCTTTGGAGACCTAACCAAACACAAGCATGTAAAAGATAAGGTACCCAAAGACTGCTGGAAAGAAACACACTATTAGGTTGGATTATAAGAATAGCCAATATTCAGCCCTTTTTTAGATACAAAAACGGCAATTTTATACCATTCAACCCAACTTCTACCAAGTAGCTTTCTGAAATGTTTAGAATTGCTAACTATATAATCTCAGAACAGGTTATAGGCCAATGCTTCAGCTAGGGAGACATCCAGGCACCAAGCCCATGGGCTTCTGGTCATCAAAAAGACTGGCCGGGCACTGTGGCTCACACCTATAATCCCAGCACTTTGGGAGGCCGAGGCAGGTGGATCACCTGAGGTCAGGAGTTCCACACCAGCCTGGCCAACATGACAAAATCCCGTGTCTACTAAAAATACAAAAATTATTTGGGCGTGGTGGCGGACACCCGTAGTCCCAACTCCTCAGGAGGCTTAGGCAGGAGAATCGCTTGAACCCGGGAGGTGGAGGTTGCAGTGAGCCAATGAGCCAAGATCGTGCCACTGCACTCCAGCCTGGGCGACAGAGCAAGACTCCATCTCAAAAAACAAAAACAAAAACAAAAAACCAGTACTCTAGGCCATAAAAGTAATCTCAACAGATTTCAAAAGACTGAAATGTTACATAGTCTCTGACCACAATGGAACTAAGTTAGAAATCAACAACATGACATCTTTAAAAAGTCCTGCTGACTTACTTCTAAACAACCCATGGGTCAAAAACCACCAAAAAAAAAAAAAAAAAGGAGAAATTATTTTGAATTGAAAGAAAATACAGCATATCAAAATTTATGAGATGCAGTTAAAGTAGTACTTAGAGGAGAATCCTTACCTTTAATGGCTATATGAGGAAGTAAGAAAGATCTAAAATCAGTGATCTAAATTTCCACTTTAGGAAGCTAGAAAAGGAAGAACAAATTAAAGCCAAACTAAGTAGAAGGAAAGAAATAATAAAGAAGAAAAGCCAGTAGGATAGAAACAGACAAGAAATGGGAGAGTAGGGCAAAAGCCAGTGTATTGTAAAGATAGGTAAAAATCAATAAAAGTTTAGCTATGCTGATTAAGAAGACACAAATTATTAATATCAGCAATTAAAGAGAGGACATCACTTCAAAGCCTATAGACATTAAAAGGCTAATAAGGGAATTCTACAAACAACTTCATAGACTTGACAGCTTAGATCACTGGGCAGCAAACTCCCTGTGGGCCAAATCTAGGTTGCTACCTGTTTTGATACTTCTATTGGAACATAGCTGGGCACATCTGTCTACATGTTGTTTCTGAATGCTTTTGCATCAGTCTACATGTTGTTTACATCTGTCTACATGTTGTTTCTGAATGCTTTTGCAATATAATCACAGGGTAGAATAGTTGCCACTGAGATCATATGGTCCACAAAGTCTAAAATATTTACTATCTGTCTCTTCATAGAAAAGTTTGCTGACTCTTAGATTAGATGAAATAAGACAATTCTCTGAAACACACAAATGCCAAAACTGATTCAAGAAGAAACAAAAAATCTGGATACCTCTCTATTAAAAGTATTGGATTTGTAGTTAAAAACATTCCACAAAGAACTCCAGGTCCAGGTGGCTCTTTTGGTGAATTCTATGAAATAGTTAAGAAAGCACTAATACCAATCCTACACAAACTCTTTGAGAAAACAGAAGAGGAAGGAACATTTCCCAATTCATTCTATGAGGCCAGTATTACCCTCATACCAAAATCAGAGAAAGACATTCCAAGAAAAGATAACTGTGAAGATAAGAAACCAGCCTCTAAAACTCCACACATAGCTGACCTATCACATTCTGATGGAAAGTTAAAAACAAAGCCCCAAAAAAACCAACCAGGTATGTGCCAATATCTGCAGAGATGAAGATAAGACGGCTTGGAAACAACACATCAGTAAAACTGAGTTCCCTGTTTCCCTCAAGATACACGGTAATAGAAATATCTTCAATTCCTATTGCGGAGGGAATACCCCACTCCCGGCCACAGCTTCTAAGGCTTCTGCCCCGTCAACAGTTGCTGCAATAAAACAGAGCACAAAACGTGTGGCCCCTTAGCCTTACCTCCATTGTGACCTGCAACACAGAATAAAGCTATGGCTGTGTCTTTAATATCTGCCATGGCAACATGGCACTAATATCACAGGAAAGGCCCCAAGTCTCCAACAGACACGTTTTTATAAAATTCAACCCAGTGGTACCAACTTTCACCCATTCTTTCCAAGCTCACGAGTGCCCAGGCCAGTCACAGTCATGCACATCTGTTGGGGTCTGTTGAGGGTGACAGTCTGCTGGGAAGGAACTGGCTCATGTGGTGACTGACTGTGTCCACAGCAAAATGCTTTGGGTTCTGAGAGTGGACCTGGTTTCTTCAACACCAAGCACTTGCTGAGTACTAATGAAATGAAGCCCCCCACTCTGGCAGCCTCCAAAACTAGAGAGAGGTCCCTTTAGAGAACAGCAAGCAGTACATGGTCATCTCACCTGAGGGGCAGAAGGAAAGTCCTCCGATTCTCTGGGTTCTATGGTGTTCTTCCTCCTTCCCCGTACTGCCTACTAAAGCCTACAGCCCAAGAGGAGAATCTACAAAGAGACAGGGGGCTTGACATGGCTGAGGTCTCCTGAGTCTTCCTACTCAGAATGAATGAAGACACTGTGTGGATTTCCCAAGAGATCATCCCAGACAAGCAGTGTTAACTGCAGAGATTTCTGAGGGACCGCCCTCTTCAAAACTGACATGCATGAGACAGGCAGCTGGTATACATCCCTACCTGAAATTTTGTTTTCTTGTTTATTTTTTACCTTCCCCACCTGAATGTGAGCTCAACGGCAGAGACCTTTCCTTTCTTAGTCACCACCAACCATAACCCAGTGTCTGGGCACAAAGTAAGCATTTGATAAATCCTTGCTACAGGAGTGGCTACCGGGTGCCCATATGATTTCAGTGCCAAATACTGATGACCTAACAGTATGCTATTAGAAGCTTTATGAAGCTATCTTGCCCAGGGAAGGTTCAGTGTTTGCAGGTAACCTAGCAGAGAGATGGCTTTTAAAGTCATGATGGCTTTTAACAGGAGATAAGTCAACTCACAGCTGGCGTACGAGCGGCTGTCATCCTCACACATTTTGTGCAGCTGCTGGTATTCCTCCTGGGCCAACTCGAACCGCTGCTGCTTAATCTGGTAGATTTCTTTCTTGGCATTGAGAGCCTCCTGAGCTACAATTAAATATTCCTTCAACATGCGCTCTTGCTCTCGCCTCCACTGTTCTCTTGGATCCTCAATCTGGGTAAGTTCTGAAATTTAAAAAGGTAAAAACATAAGTGACTTAAAAGTAAAATCCTTAGGTTGACGAACAGTCATGCAGTGATGTCACTTGTCAATGTGAAAACTGATTAATTACCAGGATGCATATTATGGAAGATTTTATATCACGAACCTTTCCAAAATGTGGAACACTTTCCATTTTTATATCCACAGTGCAGATGAGAAGGAAACTCTACAGATATGAAACAGTCCACTGGAGGAGGGAAGACAATACAAGACAACGTTTTCACTAACAAAGACCACACTTTAAATAAGCATGGGAGGAGATGAACCCACATGAGCTCAGAACTGTGACACTAATTGCTATTTATGACCTTCTCCTCATTGACTCCTTCTGTGTGAGATGATGGAAACTCTTCTGTGCCCCTGGCCTGGCTGGCCCCCTTCTCCTTTCATTTTCCAGACCAGACCGTGTAGTCTTTTCCCATTCCTCACTGACTTCCTTGTCTCCTCCCACCATAGCTTCCCTCATGTGTACTCCTGCTTCCTCCCTGTCCAGCTCTCCAAGGGCCTGTGCCTAACTCCAGCTCCAGCCTCTCTCCCCGGCTCCAAACTTTCATTCCCCCCACCTCCCGGATGCACCTCCACATGGATGGACCCAAAGTCATTCCCAGCCATTCATCCAAAGCAGCCCTCATTCTCCACACCACCTTTCACCACCAAGAGCAAAACCAAACGAAACACCACACAGCACATGCCTGCTTCTCCTGTCTTCCGCAATCTCCTGTCTTCCCCTTGCGGGGAGCCGCATCATCTGGATCTAACTGCGGAGCCAGCCTGGGAGTGCAACCTGGGACTCATCCTCAAAGAATCCCACTCCTCTTCCTCCTGAAACATTCGGTGGGTTATGAAGAACTGGAGGTTCCTGCCCCTGGATATGATAATCACTGGTGACACGCCCTTGTCTCTGTCTCTCCTTACTTCAGTCAGACTCTCTGGGCCTTCTGGTCTCATCCCACCAAAACCCATCCTCAGGGCACTCTCCAAAGTGACCTTCCTAACTGGGATGCAATGCTTTCACACAGAAACCTCTTTGAAAGCACAAAGTCCAATCTCTTTCGCCTGATACAGGAGTCCCAAAACTCACTTATCAGCTTCATCTCTATTTTCCGTCCTTTTCCCCAAAAACATTCTCTACACAGACTGAACTTCTGTGAAGTCCCCAAATACGCTTGGCTGGCCCCCCAGTGCCTTTGCCAGGCTGACTCAGACCTCTTCTGTCACAGGAAGGCCTGCCGTCTTCCCAGGCACGCTGCAAAGGCACCTTTTTTTCTGAAGCCTTCTCTGATCCTCTAGGCACATGCGTCTCTCCCCTGCTTACGCGGGCTGCCCTTCTTCCCCCTTAACACTGAGCACATGAGTGTTTTTATATCTTTTCTGTTTCCCATCTAAACTATGGCCTCTAGATGGCAGGGGCACAGCCTCAGTCACCTTTATACTCTCAGGACCTTTCACTTAGTGCATACAACAGAGTTGTTTGTATAAACCATATACAAAGGAATAAAATTCCATAAAAAGGAATAAAGTTCTGATGCTTGCTATGACATGGAAGAACCTCAAAAAACAGCTAAGTGAAAGATGCCAGGCACAAAAGGCCACACAGCATCTGATTCCATGTCTATGAAATACCCAGAACAGGAGACTCCACAGAGACAGAAAGCGGACTAGGGGTCACCAGGGGCTAGGGGAAGGGGAATGGGGAATGACTGCTTAATGGAGATGAGATTTCCCTTTGGGGTGAGGAAAATGTTTCGGAACAAGATAGAGGTGATGGCTGCACAAGACTGTAAATGCACCAAATGCTACCCAACTATTCACTTTAAAAATGGTTCGTTTTACATTCTGTGAATTACACCTCAAAATGGTTAAAATGGTAAATTTTACATTATGTCTGTTTTGACACACACACACACACACACACACACACACACACAGAGATCAAAAAGGTTTGGTGTATGAAAGCTAGAGTTAAATGTATAAGACGAAATGAAGTGAACATAATCACTTGGGCACTTATTCCAATAACTTGTCAGTTCCATTCTGCAATAAATAATTTTTTCATTATGAGAGGTATTTCTATTTCCAGACTGCCTGGGAAATTTATTCCTTGTAATAGTTATTAAAACCCTCCATTAAACATATTATATGCAGTCCCTAGCAAGACACAAGCAAGGTACAGCTACAGAACTGCTTCACTTTGTGAAGAACTGAGCTAATGGAAACTTTGGATTACATTTATAAAACCCAATTTAATGCTGCATTGGAAGGTAACGACTGTTACACTCTACAAAAAGTTTTTGGCATCTTTGATATAATGCCACAGATTTTGCACACTACTTACTATTTATGTGGTCCATGTAATAAACTCCAATTTGTTTATCATATACGGTTTCCCATCCTAAAGGAAGTTCGTCCCCAACACAATCGGCAAAGGTCAATGGCTTTGTTATCCTGAAAAATAAAATTATGAAAACAAATTTGAAAGTCAGGTCAGTTTTGTATAAGTTTGCTTTATCTTATCTAATTGACTGCTTTTGCTCCAAATATTTGGTTGGAAAATTAATTCACCAGCTTTGCCTAAATAACTGTATTAGTACACTCGCAATCAGAAGCATTACTATCTCAAAGTGCAACTTTAAATATGAGCAAAAAGAGATACTCAGTTACTAACAAAACAGGTAAAGCAAGCATCTTCTTCCAGGCAGTATGTTTAATGAGGTGACGACAATGGAATGTAGCTCTTCCAGAAAAATCAGAGAGCACCTATGCTCTGTTCTCATTCCGAGAAATGTTCCCCTCACAACTTTCAGTTTCCATACATCACACATGAACAATGGCTTAAATCTATATAAAATGCATTTGCAATATTTTCATCTACCACTGGTCATGAGTTTAATAAACATCAACCATTGGCCAAATGCAAAGAGCCAAGCAAGGTAACAATACAATGATACCCACCCCCTCCCCCCCACTAAATACTTCCTGTATTTCTTATACAGTAGGAATCAGAAATTTCAGAGTCCTTTTTTATTTTTCTGGAGAAAAACAACAAAAGCACTTTGTCTACAGGCATCTCTCCCTGAAGAAAACCTGATTGAGGAAATTTGGGCTTGACAAGAGAGATAAAGTAAAGAGTTTTCAGATGGATTTTTAAAAGTAGACCTCCCCCCTCCCCGATCCCCCATGATCACATTGATTGACAAGACAGTGTTAGGACTGCAGCTGTCATATAAAACGAGACACACCTATAATTGTCTGAGTCTGGGCAGCTATCTCTTGGGCTGTCTCTATAAATGCACACTGACTGCTATGCATGGGAATCCGATCACCTACATTTCACTAAGTCAATCCTCCCACTTCTTCTGTCCCTGGACCTGAGAAAGTGACACAACCACAGCCAAGCCCCATGAGACCAGTATGAATTTTGAACACGTGATTTCCCCAAACTGGTTTGACAACAAGGCTGTCTCTCCCCAGGGGCATTCAGAAATTAATAAACACCATCAGAACAACACTAGTTTTAATCTTCATTTTAAACACATGGTTTTAAGAAGTTAGAAACAATATAAAAACAGAAATATACAGAAGGTGAAATATGCCATATATATCCTCCCAAACACGACTCACTCAAAAAATCACATCACAAGATGAGCCTACTGTATGCAGTTTGTCCCATCCTGGAACTGATGTCTGCAGCACAATGCCTTTACCAGTCAGGAATGTAATGCCGTATCGAGGGTCCCAGTCAAGCAGGTAACAGCAGACTGTTGTGCATGATTTGCATCCTGAATAGGACCCAACCACAGCAAAAAAAAATCCTACTTTAGCACAAACTGAGTTCTGAGCAAATTGCTGCTAGTCTAACGTAATGATATTCACAAATAAGCCTCTAGAGAAAAATGCCCATGCACAGGTACATTCTAAGCACATTTACATACACAATCTCATTTAATCAACAAATACTGGCCAGGTGCAGTGGCTCACACCTGTAATCCCAGCACTTGGGAGGCCAAGGTGGGAGGACTGCTTGAGCTTAGGAGTTCAAGACCAGCCTGAGTAACACAGTGAGACTCCATCTCTACCAAAAATAAAAAAAATTAGCTAGGCCCATGCCTTAGTCCCAGATACTCGGGAGGCTGAGGTGGGAGGATTGCTTGAGCCCAGAAGTTCGAGGCTGCAGTGAGTCATGACTGCACCACTTGCACTCTAGCCTAGGTGACAAGACAAGACCCTATTTCCAAAAATAGACAAAGTAAACAAATATAGGTGAGAAACCCATCCTTATAGCACTGCAGAGCCAAATTCTGGCACGATTTTCAATAACAGCATTGAGAATGTCTAGATGTATTTTCCTAATTATCATTCCAAAATATTTATGGGCCAGGGATTTCACAGTTTTCTCTTGTACAGCATATCCTATCTAACATGAATACTCTAAACTTTACCAATATCAAATGATGCTTTTCTCCCAAAAGTTGTTGGTGAGTAACATTACTTCAGTCATAAATAAATCACTTCAGAGGAGTTATTCAGTTCCAGAATCTATTTGATCACATCTCTTTTTAAAAAGGCTGGTCAAGTGAAGCAGTGGGAGAGGAGAAGAAACAAAGAAATCTGTAATTGGTTGTGATCAATTAGTTGTAAACACCACTGCACTTGGATCAGCCAAAGGAGAGCTGAATAAATCTTGGCTCCTCTTTCATCGTCAGAGGGAAAGTATCTGGAGGTGTGGAAAACTGGCATTTTTTGGTGGTAACTTTTCAGCAAGGAGTGTTTTCTGGCTCTTGCTGGCTAAAAAGCATGGTTCCTGCATGTCAGGATGAGGCCGAGGCCACCCAGGAGCAATCTCACACTCATCTGGGGACAATCAGCACCCTCAGCGAGGTGGTCGGCTTCATCCTGGACAATCCCATGATCCCTCATCCTGCCAATGATCATCCTCCCACTTGGGTGGAGACACTGATGTCCAAAGACTCTTACCCAAGCACAGTGGCTCTCCATGCAGAAATGCACAGCATTGAGCTGGGCATGGTGGCTCACGCCTGTAAACCCAGCACTTTGGGAGGCCAAGGCGGGCAGATCACCTGAGGTCAGGAGTTGAAGACCAGCCTGGCCAACATGGCAAAACCCAGTCTCTACTAAAAATACAAAAATTAGCTGGGTGTGGTGGCCTGCACCTGCAGTCCTAGCTACTCGAGAGGCTGATACATAAGAATCGCTTGAACCTGGGAGGCAAAGGTTGCAGTGAGGCGAGGTTGTGCCACTGCACTCCAGCCTGGGTGACAGAGCAAGACTCCATCCTCAAAAAAAGAAAAAAAGAAGAAATTCACAGCATTGAGTTTGCCAGAGCAAACCTCCTGGGCTGGTGTGAAAAGTCCTCCCCAAGCCAAGCCAATACAAAGCTTCTGGCTCTTTCTGCTTCAACTCCCTACCACCGCCCCTCTGCACCCCCCACCCCCTCCCCAACACACACACAATCTCTTTTCCAGGCAAATGAGTTTGTTTACCCGCCTTCCAAAACATCACACTCATTCCAGTCTAAGCAATCTGTTCTCAGTCTTTCCTGGACCTGTGGAGAGGCTTCCTCTTCCCCTCTCGTACCCCAATCCCATCAGCCCTGCAAAGGCCAGCTTGACCCTATACAAATCATCACCGCCAAACACCCACAGTCTCCACTGCCTGCGAGCCACATCCATTCTCAGTCACTGGGCACAAAACACCGCTCGTCATGTTTCTGACATTTGTACACATCCTCCACATAAATGAAGGTTAGCTGTTTAGTCTCCTCACTCAACCAGACTCCAGCAGGGATCTTGGGAGGGAAAAAAAGCTTTTGAAGCTAAGAATGATCCTAAAGCATATCGGCTTTACTCCTAAGAGAGTTCTTCATGTCCTCTCTCAGAAGCCATGGCCATGGTGACTCCACATATCCATACCTGCAATTTCCAACACATCCTTAAACTGACCCTCAATGCCAGATTCCACCTTCTCAGTATTTTCCAAGGAATCCAGAATCCAGACCTTCGCATGGGAAAAAGTTCAGTTCGCAGAGCATCTTCATGTCTGTCCACATCACATGGGCAATTTTTACATTTTATTGCACGGTTTACAGTCACTGGTAGAGACACAGAACTATCTCACGGCAGAGCCAAGGTGGGCCAGAGACGGAGGGACCAGCTTTGTGGGCCTCAAAGCAGCCAGGCTTACATCTGGTTTAATGCATTTTGTTTGTACTATTTTATCAAAATAAAAGGATAGAAAAAATGAACATGCTAGTGCTGGCATAGGTGCTGTATGAACTGTATACAGTTAAGAGGAAAGTAGAAACTGCTGGGTATGTGGAAAGGCTAAACCCTTAGACAGCCACAGGACTAAGTTGAATCCAAAAAGAAATTTAATGCAGGCGAAAAAGAGTCAGAAATATGTCAAGGACTACGTGTAAAATATAAAGCAGAATTGGAGATGTTCAAATATTTTCGGTTCTTCAGGAAAGGAGCCCTGGGCTATCCCCTTACCCAAATGCACTAAAGTCTTTCAGTTTTCCCATGCTCATTCACATGTACGCGAAAGCAGGGGAATGGCAATACTGCAGTTTACTCCCCTCACAATAAAACAGAAGAGAAAAATTAAAAGTGGAAAGCGGCACACTATCACAAGGAGGAGCATAGAGAAATCAGTGGTCTATTACCAAGTGGAAGGAAACAGGAAATCTACAAACAAAACAGGAGAGCTCAAACCACCCAATTGAGGCCATTTAGCTTCAAATGAAAAAGAACCTGACGCCTCAACATCTCCCAGATTCTCCTCTATTACAGCATCATCCAATGACTTAAACTCTCAAAGACATCAGGAATTTATTTATGCCTGATTTTAATTCTCCAAGCTATTTTCACACCTACCAAAGATGTAGGGCTTCTAATCTTGTGGTTAAAGTGTCACCAGGGGGAATATTTTCTATTTTTGTAAATGTCATTTTGTTTTCCCCAGAGACAGGGTCTCACTCTGTCGCCCAGGCTGGAGTGCAGTGGCACAATCACAGCTCACTACAGCCTCAACCTCCCAGGCTCAAGCAATCCTCCCACTTCAGCCTCCTGAGTAGCTGGGACCACAAGCAAGCGCCACCGCACCCAGCTATTTTTCTTTTTTTTTTTTTTTTTTGGTAGAGACAGAGTCTCACTATGTTGCTCAGGCTAGTCTCACACTCCTGGGCTCAAGTGATCCTCCCATCTTGACCTCCCAAACTGCTGGGATTACAGGCGTGAGCCACCACGCCCCAACTGATTTTCATTATATTTGATTGTACTAGTTAAAATGCTGAGAAGACAATTGAAAATAAAGGTAGAGCTAAAAAGAAAAAGCACTTTGTTCTAAGATCCCTGTTTCTCTGAGTATGGTACTCCCCCACCCCCAGTTCTAGTCAGTTTCAACTGTGATGGGGTTCCCAACATTGACAGCAGTCCCAAAGTAGAGTATTCTGAAATAGTCAGGGCCAGTAGATCAGCTGGCTAGGGCAGCTTCTCATTTCTGACCTTAGAATCCTTTTTAATACATGGAAATAATATTAGATAATAGAATTTGAGCAAATAGATTAGCAATTCAATTGTGTCTTCTTAAAAACATCACTAAGCCTTTTAATAACTTTAAAGACCAAATTTTTTCTGAGAACCGTAAAAAGCGTCCTTATTAACTACCCAATGGGGCATTACTGGTGTCCAGGTAGGGCCACAGATGGGCAGGGGATACCAAAAGGAGAGAGGTGGCTGAGAAAGCGAGGAAGATGGGGTGCAGGATAGCAGCGCGCACACACTAGTATTTCCTCTGAGGTTCTGTCTTCACCCACAGGGATGCCATCTCAGGTTCTGGAGTTCTCATCTCCCCAAAAACTTGATGCTAGATTCTACCCCACCCAATCCTTCCCAGTCTCCACAGACAGACTGGGGGAATTTTTGTTTCCATCACAAAAAATTTAGGAGACACTTAAATAGGAGAGAAATGTCCATTGACACCACCACACAAAGGCAACCACTATTCCTATATTAGTATGTTTTTCTCCACCTTTTTTTGATGAGTTGTTTTTATCTGGTATTTTCTGACGTACTCATGATCACACAGTATGTGCAATTATCTATCCTACCTTTTCCACTTAACTTTGTAACATGTCTACTTAATTCGTACCTTGAGTCCCTCCAAAACTTACTTGAGCTAGCCTACCCCTACAGCATAAGAATTCTGTCCCCCTTGTCATAAATTATTTGTAAACATCACATGGAATAGCTGAATAGCTCAAGCTCCTCGAGAACAATTACCCCATCTCAATCACCTTTGATTTGGTCCAAGACACGGCATGAAGCTGGTGTTCAATAATTCCTGCTGAATAAATAACTTGCATTTGTACAAATCCTTCACTAAAAGGGATTAATGGAATTTACCTAAGCACTCTCCTACTATTGACATCTACATTATTTCCAAATTTTCACTAATATAAATATGCACGAGAGCCACTCATGCTTGGGAAATAGTTCAGCAATTTCTCAAACACTTAAACATAGAGTTATAACCATATGATGCGGCAATTCTACTTCTAAGTATATACGCAAGATAAATGAAAACATACGTTCACACAAAAACTTGTACGTGAATGTTCATAGCAGCATTATTCATAATAGCCAAAAGGTGGAAACAGCTAACAGCCATCAACTGCTGAATGGATAAATAAAACATGGTCTAGCCATACGATGGACTAGTATTCAGACATAAAAAGGAATGCAGGAATAGATGCAAGTGTTGGGGCACTGACCCCCACGAACTTTCAAAATCCATGTATAACTTTTCACTCTCCAAAAACTTAATTACTAACAGCCTACTACTGACCAGAAATCTTACTGATTACATAAACAGTTGATTAACACATATTTTGACATTATACACCATATTCTTACAATAAAATAAGATAAAATTTATTAAGAAAATCACAAGGAAGAGAAAATATATTTACTATTCATTAAGTGGAAGTGGATCATCATAAAGGTCTTCATCTTAGTCTTCATACTGAGTAGGCCGGCATGGATGTGGAATGGTTGGTCTTGCCGATTCGGGGGTGACAGAGGCAGGAGAATAAGTGGATCCACGCAGTTCAAACCCGTGTTGTTTAAGGGTCAACTGTACTGATACATGCTACAACACAGATGAACCCTGAAGTCATTGTGCTGGGTGAAAGAGGCCAGACACAGAGGCCACACATTGTGAGGTTCCATCTAAAGGAAATGTCCAGAATAGGCAAACCCAGAGAGACAGAAAGTGGATTGGTGGTGACCAGGGGCTGGGGGAAAGAGGGAATGGGAGTGACTGTTAACGGGCACAGGGTTTCCTTTTAGTGGGAAGAAAATGTTCTGGAATTAGATAGGGTGATGGTTGTACAACCTTGGGAATATACTAAAAACCACTGAACTGTACACTTTGAAATGGTGAATATTATGGCACATGTGAAATATATCTCAATTTTATATTAATGATAGAAGGAATATCTGTGCCTATAAAGCTCATAAGCCGTACTTATAATTATTCTTTGAAAAAATTCCCAGAATTAAATTTCAAGGTCAAAGGATATGAAGTTTTACCCCTATATCTTAAATTTGATGCAAAAATTCAGACTATAATGTCTACATGGAATATAACCACTCAAGATCCAGAAGCCTTGGATTCACATTTTAGCTTCTTTTTCTCTCTTCTTTGTCCTACATTTTTTCCATAGCTCATATCATACTAGATACAATGTCATAAACTTATTGCATTTCAGTTGGGTACTGCCTCACGTCTTTTAGCTCTGTCGGCGTCACTTATTTACCAGGCACCCTGGGTCATCCACTTAGGTACGTCCCAGCTTTCTGCTCTTTACTGTAAGTAAGAGAGATGAGCTGACAGTAAATATTTGAGAGATGTTGCCAAAGCGCTCTCCCATCACCTCACACTCTCACCTGCAAAGAAAGAAGTGGTCTTTTTCACCACCCTCTGGGGATAAGTTTAACGCATTTAGCCCCAGGCTCCAGATGAATCCACATAGCCTAAGCGGGCTGACCTTCAGGGAACAAGCTGGTAGGGAGACAGCGGAGGTTTGACAGCGCTTTTGGAAGGTGGGGGACTTCCTGGGCCAGCTGCCACTGTCTCTTCATACCACCCCGGCAACAGCATCAACCCCAGAGTCACTCGCTTTCTCTGCCCTCAGCCACCACCCAGAGAGCTGCCAGATGCAGATCCTGCCCTTCACAAACCACATTTCTTGGTTTAGCAGAGCACACGAATACACACTGCTAGTCATTCCAGGGCCAGAGAGGGGAGAGAAGGAAAAAGGCACAGCCCAGCTTCTTTTGTTACCTTTTCGCCCACTGTATCCTGCTGGGTCCCTTGAGAGATGGCACCTGGGCCATGTAGCTTTAAACAACACAAATGGATTCCCTTACAGTTCTCAACATTAGAAGTCTAAAATGGGTCCAGGGGCCTGCGTTCCTTCTGGAGGTTCTGGGGAGAATCTGTTCCCATACCCTTTCCACCTTCTACAGGCCTCCTGTAGTCCTTGGCTAGTAGCCCCTTCCTTCCTCCATCCTCAAAGGCAGCATGGCCAGATGAGTCTTTCTCAGGATGCCATCTTTCCGGTTCTCTCTATTCTGTCTCCTTCTTCCACTTATAAGGACCCTTGTGATGACACTGGGCCTGCCCAGATCATCCAGGATCATCTTCCCTGGGCAGGATCCTTAAAGTCATCACAGCTGCAAAGTCCCTTTTGCCACGCATGTCAACATATTCACAGATTCCAGGGCTTAGCGACGTGCACACCTTGGAAGCCATTATTCTGCTGACCACAAGACAGCAGCTGGGGAGACTGCAGGGCCAGAGAGGGCGGGCAAGGCAGTCGGTGGCAGACCCATGCCCTGAAGCCCACACTTTCCCTAGACCAAACTGTAGGAAACTGCAGGTGGGTAGCAGAAGGTGGAGCAGTGAGAAGGGATGAGCGCTGCTGATCCCTCACACATTCTCTCCATCAAAAGGAGGCCAGGGCAATGCTCTGGCACTTGTGCTACACCTTCCAGTCTCAGGGAACAAGAAGATCTTTATATTTCCAATTCACGTTTGTTAAAATGCTCTTCAGAGAGGATACTATTAATCTCGGTTTCAGTTCCAACCCAATCCTCAGGAAATCCTAATGACTTCCTCCACCTTTTCTAAGCTACCTGGCTCACAGTGAGTTTCAAAGCCCGCCGGAACTTGGACACCAGCCTGCTTGTGGTTACTTATGTGGTGAATTTGACCCTGTTTGCTGTGCCAGTTGCTTCTCCAAGCTTTTGGTGGCAAGCATTTACACTCAGAGCCAAGGCTCTCCCGTAGCAGAGAACGGGTCCCTGAACTCTCTGAAATTAGAAAGAAAAATTGATAAGCACAGTACATGGCATTCATCAGATTCCCAGGGATGTTGATCACCCCCAAAAAACGAAGCTCAGAAGTTCTTTTAGAGAGACTCCTCGTTCCTCTGTCAAAGTTTAAAATAGTAGTGAATGTACCACAAACCTGTCACACTAATCCTGAAAAGCCATTTGGAATAATCATTTAAAATCTGTGTTTTTGCCCAAGGTATTTATTTAGAATATGCATAGGAACTGAACTGGCTCTTGTCTTCAAGTCCAGTTCTATAAGTCTAGAATGTAGGGCAATGAGTAATTACACCTAGAACTCAATCTAAACGTTGCAACCATGTATTAACATAGTGTGAGTGTCCCGATTGTTAGTGATAGAGCCTCGGAACTAATCATTCTTAAATAACATTTGTAAATTCCGTGTGGAAATGTTAAGTCCTCTTGAGAAACAAACAAACAAAAAAAATTACACGTTGTCAGTCTTTTCATTGTCTCTAACACAAAACTATCATAATTAAGGGACAAATTCCCAGACTAATATAAAAAGCAAACAGCTCCTCAAATGTATTTCAAGGAAAAAAGGGATGTTTAGAGGCTTTATGAATGGCAGTAAATCCGTAAGACACTTGACCATGGATGCCTGTAGGTGTTTTTTTGGGGGGGAGGTGGGGAATGACCACAGAGAATCAGATGCAGGTAAACCCCTGTGCCTGAGGAGTGCAAAGCTGCATTGACAGAAGACCGCCAGCCTCAGAGTCTTCAATCTGAAACACGAAGAGCACACCACCAAGATCTGTCTCACTGCTTCAGTGGTGACAAGGTGTAGCACTGTCCTTTAGCCCTCAACCATGTCCATCTCACTAAGACTTTTCCACTTTACCATGAGCCTCCCAGGACACAATTCCCCTCATTGGCACCTACATCTTCCTGAATGTCCACCTGAAAAGCCAGGTGCCAGCATGTTCTCCAGGGCATAGCTTTTCACAGTGAAGCAATGGGCCAGCCAGCCTGAGAGAGCTGGGGGAGCCTGTTCACAGCCAACTCGCCTGAGTTTGAAGGTCAGTGTTACTGATATCCCAGCAGGGAAATCACTCAGGTCATAAAACCCCAGTGAGAAATATGCCAGATGCATCTTGTAATTGTCACAATGAAACGGTACTACCATCAGTGAAGCCAATACTTAAAGGGTGCCTCCTATGAGTCGACATTTGTTACCCAAAGCAATGGAGCAGCAACAGTGCTACATATCCACCAAACCCCTGCTTCGTCTTCCTCTTGGGCCCACAGAGAGATCACACTTCACAGTCTCTCTCCCTTGCAGCTGGGTGGCACCATGTGACTGGGCTCTAGACAATGGAATGTGGGCAGAAGCCATGTACACTCCTTCCAAGGCTTGTCCCAGAAGCTTCTGGCAGGATTCCCCATGCCTTCTCTCTTCCCTTGCCTGTGGGCCCACAGCAAAGAACCCACTGGAGGACAGCAAAGCCTCAAAAAATGGGCAAGCCACACCACAGAAGCAGCCTGGGTCCACCCTCCACGCCCCAACCAATACTAAACTGGCATGAGTGAGAAACTTCTATTCTGCTAAGCAATAAGACTTTGGAGCTGTTAGTATAGTTAGCTGGCTAACCCACTTGGAGATCTGGACAAAGGAAGGAAATAATCAGAATTTGTGAAAAGTCTGAATATTTCATCTCATTTGATGACATGCGCATCTTTAGTGATTCACAAAAAAGTTAGCCAAGTATAGACATGTTTTGGAGAGAACTGGTTTGTCCTTCCCCACTATGGAGTCCTGCGGGGCAGGGGTAAGAAAGACCACTGCCCACATTTCCATTACGGACAGTGCTTCTTGCTTTATAGCATAGTCATCATTTGACAGGCTACCTCCCCTAACAGTCTGTGAGTTCCTTGGAAGAAAGGATTCACCTTTCTAAGCCAGAGCCCTCAAACACAAGAGTCCTTCATTAAAGTGTATGATAAATTAATCCGGCCAATTTCAGGAACTGATACCATAGAAAAACCAGTTTGGAGCCAATTAACATTTAAGAAAGAACTGGAAGGGGACAGAAGGGCATTTTAACTTGACTGAGATCACAAGGCCTAGATTATAAGAAATGCAGGACTCGGGAGGCCAGAGCACTACAGGGTCATTCCTCACTCGGACAGCTCTGTTTTTAGACAGATCTATCCTTGGAAGGAAGGTGACTTTCATCAGACTACCAGAGCTTGATGCAACATCCCTGAGTACCTCCCCTAGGTCTTTTGTTCTGAGTTTGCACTGACCATGCCACCTTCTCATCTACAATCTGTTTCCTGAATGTGGGTCTGCCCACCAGAAAGGGAGTGTCCAGAGAAGATAAAGAGACAAGATCTTAGCAAGATGTTCTATCCTCCAGCAAAGAATAAACTGTTCTAAGAAAATCAGTCCAGGAGGTATTCAAGAAAACCAGCAAACCCCCGGGGCTCTGCAGCCCCAGTGATCCTACCGGTTCTCAGGCATGTTCAGGCATTGGTGCAATGGAAGTCCAAACACCTGAAAAATGCCACCCAGTAATGACTGAATACATCTAAGGTCCCTCAGTACACATTTTATTGAATCACAGACATAGATGGGAACAATTATTTAAAACTTTAAGGGAGAAAAACTTCAAACTGAGGAAACTATACTTTAAGTACTTCCTAGAGGTTGAGGATAGGCAAATGACTCAGTCTCACTGTGCCTCCATTTTCTCCGTTTTACTATCAGGTGGTGAGGCAGAAGGCCTGAGACTATTATCAAGGTTTCTGGAATGTATTACATTCTCCAGTAATGCCTGTTTTCCTTCCATTTTATTTTTTTCCTCTAAAGACTGGGAGAATGTCGCTATTATTCTGATTTAGCAGCATAATACTGTATGAAAGGAACATAATCTAAAAGCAAGATGACCTGAGGCTAAAATTCGAGTCTACCACCCAAAGGAAACCAAACCCAGAGGGGCGCCCAACCGCAGCCATCATCTGAATGCCCCCCAGCAAGGGTCCCTCTGAGACAGAATAACAGAGAAAAGGAATTTCTCAACAAGCCTATCAAGAGCACACTCCTGAGCTGATGTGAAAACACTTTGTTCACCTCCATATATAAGCTCTAGGGATACAATTTACAGTAAATAAAATAAAGACAGACTTTAGCCCAGCTGGTACAAAGAATTCTCTGGGGCAGCACTGTCCAATGGAATCAGAATGAGAGCCCACATATTAATGCAAAACTTCTTAAAAGAGTAAAAAGAAACAGGTGAAATGAATTTTAAAACATGTTTTATTTAACCCACTATACTGCAAATACTATCATTTTTACACGTAACGACTATAAAAATAACAAATGGAATGCTTTTCATTCTTTATTTGAATGGAGTCTTTGAAACCGGTGTGTTTTACAGGTTAAGCCCATTTCATTTTAGGATTGACCCGATTCAAGTGCTCATTTGCGTGTGGCTGTGGCTACTGCACTGGATATCACAACGTCACACTCTCATCTAAATTCTACAGTAATTTGAGTCTGCAAATGATCACAGGTGCACAGGTGCCTCACTTAAGAAAGACCTGGCCTGAGTTGCCGTCCTCCACAAGCCACTAGTGGGGATTTTGAAGGAACCACACTTCTAAGACCACAAAACCGCACACAGGGAACTCCTGGCTTCCCTCCAACCCCCTCATATCCATCCGCATTCCCAGTAACCCATGGGAACTGCTATCCCCAAACCTGGATTGTTCTTTCCCTTTGCCAAGCTTCCCCTCAACCCGCCCCTTTCCTGTTCAAATGCTAATGCTTCTTCTAAGATGTGGCCCAGATTCCTCAGGTCCAGACCCAGCCCAGCCCAGCCAGAAGCAAGCTGGCCTTTCTTTGGCCAGCCTCAGCACTTGATCTCTTCTGTGGCAGTTCTTAAAACTCAAGTAGAATGCGGTCATTAATAAACATTGCGTCTCCCCGAGTACTAGTTCCTTCAGGGCAAGGCTGGCATCCCCTCCAATGCTGAGCTGACCCCCACAGGGCTCCAGGGCTTGCCCAGGAGGTGCTCCACTGCGTATACAGGATGAGTCGGAATTACTTGATCAATGCTGAATGGAGTCTGCCACCCAAAACAGGTTGTCTATGGCAGCTCTAGAGCTGATTGTAGATGGTACTGGTCTGGACAGGAAATGCTCATGAGTAGGTGTACAGATTGGAAGCTGGAGAGACTGGATCAGAGGGAGAATGGGCTGCAGTGTGACAGATGCATGGCTTCCTCTTCAGGGACTCGGCAGAACAGGTGCTCGGGAGCTGTTTACCAGAGTGATCGGAAACTCGGGCTTGTCGCATTAAGAATGGCATCATGGCTGCAAAGCACTAACAGGGGGAGCCAATGCAGGCTAGAGGACCTCATAAGGGGACTCCCAAGTCAGCTCTGAGCCTTCATTCTACAGCTGCTTACAAATCCCTAGACCCACCCCACACACGCACAGACCAGCCCTCAGTACCCAGCCCCCTCCCGTGGACCCAAATGGGTCCTCCTCACTGGCTCCAGACCAGGCTTTCAGGCATGATGGCCCAGAAACCAGGAAGAATCCCAGGCCAGGCCACCGCAGTTCCCTCATCAAGGAGGGCAGAGAAATGATACCATCCAGGAGTCTGACTTCTGAAACATGCCTTTCCCTAAGAGAAACCAGGCAGTGGTAGTCAGGCAAGTGGGACTGGGGACAGCAGGGGACAATGGGCGTGTTCTACAACCTAATTGTGATGTCACACAGCTGTATAACTGACTAAAATTCATAGGACTGTACTAAAATGGGTGCATTTTATGATATGGAAATTATACCTCACTAAAGCTGTTTTTAAAATACACACACACACTGACGTTCTTATTGAATACTTCGTTTACAGTGGGGAAAAAAGAATTTAAGGATTCCAAGTCACACGAAATACTTGGGAGAAGAAAAAAACACAAGACTTGGATGCTATCACTAGCTTCGCTGTCATCTCACTCACTTGAAGCTGTTAGATGCATCTGGAGATTTTTATGTGTAAATTCCAAGTCATGGCTGGTGGATGTTCCAGAATATCTTCCATCTGGACACATGTTAAAACATTCCCGAAACTAATTACTTCCAATCCTTTGTGTTCATTCATCCCATTACTCTCTATATCAGGGCTCTCACATTATAGTCACAACCTATCAGTGAGCAGTGAAATTGAGTGAGTAGGTCCCTGGCAGTATTTTATTTTAAAAAGAAAATATTAAAGCACATCATACTTCCTAGGGGCAGTACAGTATGTACATGTCATGAATTTTTCTTTTGGTTGTGTATATAATTTAAATAGGCTTCTTATTTTTGGTAACCGTCCGCAGTACTTGGACAGGCAAAGCTGCAGGACATATGTATACATAGATACGTCATGTAAATACTGGAGCACTGAATGTGCAGGGCCACTGCACGGGACAGTGCCAGGTGTGCAAACTAACACTGCAGCCACACAGCAAAGCCCAGCACTGTGCTCAGCCAAACACTTAATCATCACGATAGTGTGAGGAGGTGGGTCCACTATCACCATCCCATGTTACCTAGGAGGAAGCTGAGCTCAGGGACACACACCTGAGAAGTGGTGAGACCAGGATGTGGGCAAGGGCAGTCAAGGACTTGGAAGCCACGCCAGAGGCAGCCAGCTCCCTGCACCTCCACACGGAACTCAGAGAACGGATTCCAAGCAAACTTCAAGGGTTCCAAGAGCTCTTTATGGGAATAAGTGTAATGTGAACCGTATTCCGCTTTTAAATAATTTCTTATCTCCTTTACCCTCTTGACAAATTTCTAACGATGATTACTCTGGTGAGAGTATAGTTAGAGAAGCAAACAATCAGCCTTTTACTTTTAATATTGCCAAAATTTTAGATGGGAGTCTTAACACAGTCCTTTCAAAATAAAATACAGTATTATAATATTTTGGTCCTTAATTTACTACTGAATACAACAGGAAGAGATATTTTAAAATTAAAAAGGAGAAATTTTAAGGAAGGATTTGGGAAATAAAGAAACAAATAGTAACAATGGACGGAAGAAGTAAATTCAACCGAATTGGGCGAGGAAAACTACACTGGCCAAGGAGAGCGAAGGGGCTGAACAATAACATTCTTTAGAAATGGCATCACCAGGGAAGGCGACCCAGGATGCGTCTCGGCCATCCGTTCAGACGACAAGCGGCACACAGGGGTAAAGATGTCAGTCCTTTGGGCTCTATGGGATCAATTAAAGCTTTTCCAATACTGCCAAGATCAAGTCCCCTCCCCACTCTGGTTTGTATTGGAGCCCAGCTGCAGAAAGTCCTGCACCAGGATTCTAAGAGTAAGAACAAAAGGATTTTATCACCTGCCTTTTTTGGCATTAATTAACACTCCACACCCCGAAGGAAAAAAAAAAAAAAACCAACTTTCAGCAGTCACTTAACTCGTTTTCTTTGGGGCATGAGAATTCCACTATTTATAGATGCATCGCTGCATATATCACCAACTGAATCCATGAACAAAAGCAGGGGGGGAAATGCCAAGCATCTGTGACCTCCAGTCATCCAGCCTGCGCATATTAATTATGTGCCAGGAAAGGATGCAGAGGAGAGCAGCCGCCCCAGGCAGTGGTTCTTTTTAGGTCTTGGACCTCTTTGGGAATCTAAGCCATCAATGTCCTGCCTGGAAAAATGTGCCTACACGTACACCCAAGATGCTGCCTCAAAGATACACAAAATGCTACCAGTCTGGGAACTCCAGTTTCAGGAACCCTATTGCCAGAGCTCCAGGCACAGGGGAAGAGCCACCCAGGCAAACAAGCGCACCTCGTGGGGATGGGTGGGTTTTAGCAGCAGTGGGTTCAAAGCCCAACAGGAGCAGCAAGGCCGCTTCTAACCTGCCTGGGGAGGGAAGGAATGGGGGACGCTGGAGCCATGATGGGCCAGTCCCAGATGGACTGGGACCTGCCCTAGGTTGGGTGAGGGTGGGTGTGGTGAAAGGAAGCCTCCTGAAGAAAGCGTGGGCCACCCTCATAAGGAGATCGGTTCTGCAGATGGCAGGATGCCGCTGGGAAGTGAAGCAGGGCCTGTCATCAGCAGATCTGCTTTGTCGAAAGAGGCTGCAGGGAACAGCGGGAGGGAGGCTGAGGTGTGGGCAGAAGGGAGCCCGCTGTCTGAGCAAGGCAGGAACAAGGGGGCCTGAGCAAGCACTGGGCCAGGACAGCCCTTCTTGACTCCACAAGGAGGCCACTGCCCGGGAGCTTGGCCATCATCTCCATTCTATACCATCGCAAGAGGGACAGCAACGCCAGAGCTCACTTTGTAACCATTTCTGCCCATTTCCATGACCTTGATGGTTTCCCTGTTAAGTGGCATCAGGAAAACATGGAGTGTGACGTCTTCTGCAGTGCCTCTGCATTAATGCGTGCCCATTAAAGTGGTAACTTATGATGAGTGTGAAGATTTCTACCATGCTAGGCTCCCCTTCAAGAAGGCAGGACCGGGGTCCCTGTTGCCTTTATCACAGACTCCTAGCAGGGGCCTGACACACAGGTATGTCAAATGAACAGGTGGGGAAGTCCAGGTGTTCCTGAGCTGGACTCGAGATGTCCTGAGGATGTAGGAAGCCCCCTCTAAAATAACAGGCACTGGCCAGGCACAGTGGCTCACGCCTGTAATCCCAGCACTTTGGGAGGCTGAGGCAGGTGGATCACCTGAGGTCACGAGTTCGAGACCAGCCTGGCCAACATGGTGAAACCCTGTCTCTACTAAAAATATAAAAATTAACTGGGTATGGTGTTGGGTGTCTGTAATCCCAGCTACTCAGGAGGCTGACGCGGGAGGATCACTTGAACTTGGGAGGCAGAGGTTGCAGTGAGCCGAGATCGCACCATTGCACTGCAGCCTGGGAGACAAGAGCAAAACTCTGTCTCAAAAAAACAAATAAATATATAAATATAAAATAAAAGAACAGGCACTGATGGAGGACTCTGTCATTTTGCTCAATATTGGCTCACAAGAATCATTAACAACAACAACAACAGAATCCTCAGGGCAGGACTGTGGGCAACAACACTTGATGCAAAACACGCAGAGGCCAGACCTATCAGCAACCACTTGAGGCAGCTTAGTAGGGAGCCCCAAATTCTCCTTTAGAAAAGAAGTAAAGTTCTTCACCTGGAGGAGCACAGGAAATACTCCACATAATAACAATTATTCCAAACTCTATACTACATGGAACCAAGCCAGTGTATGTCACCATATGCCCCTGCCACTCTGGCAGAAATTTCTGGATCCTTGAGCATCCGGAAGGCTATTATCATCCACACTGAGCCTCTCCAGTACCACCACTGAAATGTGCCTGCGGCCTCAGGGAAGTGGTGCATTCTCGGCCTGGCTCACACGCGCTGGGCCAAGTCCACCTGAGGCTGACTGTGTGTGCTGGGCAAGAGTGAGTCCCCTCGGAGGACACACACTGGGCCGTCTGCAAAGGTTCCTCCAATCTTTACACCACCACTAGGAAGCCAGCAGAACCAGCCTGCAGCCACACAAACTGGGAGGCCTGTGGCTGTGCCCTGAGCTCCTTCTCTTAGCTGATGCACGTGACCATGAGGCAGGAATAGAAGCCCCACCTCAAGCCCTGGCTAGGCAGAGCTGAGCTTCGGCTGGGCAGGACAGCTGACCAGTCAAAACAAAAGCACAACACCCAGATGTCTCCAAGACTGAAAGCAACACTGAGAACAAGTAAGCTGCCATTTTTCTGAACTACATTTGCTCTCTCAAACTTGTCCATGCACATCCCCAAAACTGAGCCAGCAGCTGAGGGTTCAGCACTGTCATCCAAGAGAACTGTCAGGTAAATCAGGCCTGCTTAATTATGTTCAGAACTGCCTGGCCACCCATATCGCTGGAACATTGCTTATCAGGACTCCACAGTGAGTTCCTTTTGCTGACGCAAACTTCGCGTGCCCGAGGTCGGCTTTGTGATGGCAGAGGGGGCATGTCAGAAGGAGGGGGTGACTGCCAAGTCCAGAAACCAAGGGAGGCCAAAGGGCCATACTCACCTGGCTTTCAGACATGATGGCCCAGAAACCCAATCTCAGAGAACAAGGCTGCAAGGGCAAAGGCCCTTTGTTTTTGCATCTTGCAAAAACTAGTCCAGTGCTCTACACTCAGAAATGACCTTAACTCAGTCTTCTCACTCCAGGCATCCACAGTCCCCTTTCCCTGGAGAGGCAGCCTCACCACAAGCCCAGGCAACCCTGATCCCAAGATGCTGCTTAGCTCTGAATTTTCACTGAAGGGCAAGTGTCTTCAGATGCCCCCACTAGACTCTGCACACCACAAAGTCAAGGATCATAGAGGTCCTGTCTCCCAGGACCTAGCTCAGATCCTGGAGTGCGCTATGCTCAGATGAATAGATGAGTGGGGGGATAGAGGAAGAAAGGATGGAGGGAGGGATGGAAGGATGGACTAAAGGATGAATGGAAGCAGGGATGAATGGAGGCAGGGATGGCTGACTGGACAAAGGGATGGGGGGACGGAGGGAGGGAGGGATGGGTAGATGGATGCAAAAATGAGGGAGCTTGTTCTGGAGAAAACGCCAAGGGTGTGGCTGGACAGTCACTCCATAGAGAGGTTACCCGTGATGTTAATCAGCCCTCTTAGCAGAAGCCAGGAAGAAAGATGGGCTTACACCAGCAGAGACACTGCCAGTTTGAACTACAAGGACAGAGAAATTGGAAGGGAATGAAACAAGGCTGTTGGATTTCTTGGATTCTATAGGATGCGACCATAGATATATTCAGATGAGAACACAGACTATTCTTCAAGAAAATCAAAGAATCACCCCAAAGGCAATTCAAAGACCATCCGCGCTGCCACTCCCACACGGGGCTAGGGGACAAGGCCGTTTCGTCCTCAGTTTCAGAGGGTGGGGGCCTCACACAGTCAAAGAAGGGCACCCAACAGAACTGTGAGGGTGATGCTGCCACCCCAGTGGGCCTGGAAAGTGGGGCATCTAGCCAGAGGATTATTCTGGAGCCTTAAGAACTCATGGAATTTGTCTTGCTAGGTTTTGTACTTGCTTGGGACCTGCTATCTTTCCTACTTCTCCCCTTTGGAACAGGAATATCTGTCCTATAGCTGCCCCACCATTGTATTTTGGAAGCACACATGTCTGGTTTTACAGGTTCACGGCTGGAAAGAAATTTTGCCCCAGGATGAATCATACCTCAAGTCTCACCCATACCTGATTTAGACGAGATCTGGATGAGGCTTTGGACTTTAGAGTTGACGCTGGAATGAGTTAAGACTTCTGGGGCTGTTGAGATGGAATGAATATATTTTGCATGTGAGAAGGATGTGAGTTTTGGGGGGCCAGGGGTGGAATGCTATGGACTGAACTGGGTACCCTCAAAATTCATGTTGAAACCCAAACCCCAAAGCATTTGTAGATAAGGCCTGTTAAGGGGTGGTAAAGGTTAAACGAGGTCATATGAGTGGAAGGCCCTAATCCCATAGGGCTGGTGCGCTTATAAAAAGCGGAGACACCCAAGTGCACTCGCTCGCTCTCTCTCTCCCCGCGCCCCACCCCCCGCCAGCCCCCGTCCACTTTTGATTGAACACAGTGAGCAGGTGGCCATCTGCAAGCCAGAAAGAGTCCACACCAGAAACCAACCAACCAAGATGGAAGTGGATCTGGGACTTCCAGCCTCCAGAACCACAAGAAAACAAATGCATGTCGCTGAAGCCCCCGGCCTGTGGTACTCTTACGGCAGCCCAACCACACACAGACAGACAGCCCGGCTCCAGTGTCAAGAACAGTGGAAGAACCCTGCACTCTCAGGGGAAGGAGTGTGGCGGAAACAAAGGAGCAGGCAGAGGCAGTGGACAACCGTTCACTAGAGTATTTTTCCCAAGCGGCATATATTTTAAGGTCTAAAATCTTATAAGACTTTGGCGACTTTGGCACCCTTCACAGTCCACTAATTGCACTAGCGCAGGGATTCTCAACTAGGGGCCATTTTGCCTCCGGGGGATACTTGACAACGTCTGGAGATACTTTTGTTTGTTATAACTAACTACAGAAGAGAAGAGTTCCTGGCATCGGGTGGGTGGTGGCCAGGGATGCTGCTCAATATCCTCCAATGCTCAGGGCAGCCCCTACAAAAACAATTATCCAGCCCCAAGTGCCAATAGTATTACCTATGATCATTCTCTAAAATATGTGAGGAGCTTCACATATAAACAGGTACATCATAGTGCTACTTATAATAGCAGAAATAAAGGAGACAAGCCAATGTCCAATGATAAGGATGTGATCCAACAAACTACTGCATAGCAACAATCATCGAGAGTTAGTCCTTGAATACCTGGCTACATGTGAGGCTCTGGTTAGGTGCTGTGGATGGAGAAAAAAAAAAAAACACAAAACCAGAACTCCTGTGTTGGTGAGGTCTACCTGGGATAATTTTCAAAATATGCTAAATAAGACATTGTAATAACTTGGGAGTACTTTGGCTAAATCGTTAGGAGAAAGAGTGGCTATAAAATTACTTGAAGTCCGGGCACGGTGGCTCACGCCTGTAATCCCAACACTTTGGGAGGTCAAGGCAGGCAGATTGCTTGAGCTCAGGCATTCAAGACCAGCTTGGGCGACATGGCGAAACTTCATCTCTACAAAAATTAGCCAGGCATGGTGGCGTACATCTGTGATCCCAGCTACTCAGGAGGCTAAGATGGGAGGATCACTTTGAGCCTGGGAGGCGAAGGTTGCAGTGAGCTGAAATTGCGCTACTGTACTCCAGACTGGGTGACAGAGTAAGACTCGGTCTCAAAAAAAAAAAAAAAATTACTTGATATATAATCACATTTTGGTTTCTTTCTTTACAAAAAGAAAAAAGACTAGAGAAGACACCCCAATACAGCTGTAATTGTCAGTAGGGGAGTGGGTAGAATTGTGGTGTGTGTACAAAACTAAAAGCCATTTTTTAAAAGGAAGCTTTTACCCAGAATCTAACATAGCCTCCTCTTCCCCATGATCCCTAAGGACAAGTGCAGCCATCACTGAATTTTTTTGAGTTCTGCTCCTCTCTGCCTTAGAGAGGGGCAAGCCAGGTGGCGAGAGCTGGAACCACATGACTCCAAGGCTGCCCAGGGCCACCTGCGCTGCAGAAGTGTTCTGCCTGGTTTGCTGTGTTGGCTCTGGGATGCTCTACCAAAACCTCAGTGGGCTGCCAACATTAAAACTCAGATTTCATTTCAAAACCCAGAATGTCTAACTCCCTTGAAAATCAGAAGGGGACAGGTGCAGTGGCTCCCTCCAGCACTGTGGGAGGCCAAGGCAGGAGGATCTCTTGAGCCCAGGAGTTCGAGACCAGTCTGGGCAACATAGGGAGACCCCATCTTCTTTAAATTGTTTTAAATTAAAAAAAGAAAATCAGAAGGGTTGGCACAGTCCCCAAAGACGGTAACTGGCTAAAGCTGACTAGAGCCATCCCTTTAGAAGGGGCTGCTCGCTAGTTCACCACAGTCCCCACCACTCCCTGTTACCCCTCTGACAGCTTGCCATCTGGTTGTAGACCCAACCCCAGTGGGCATTTGTCTGTAATGACCATGCCAAGGCACAGAGGTGGGCAAAGTCTTCCTGGCAAACAGATGGTATGTACAGAGAGCTCCTGCCAGGCAAGGCATGCATGAAGCTTGGTCTAAATGATGCTCACAAGCCTCGGGCATGTAATCTTGGCTAAGGATGAGAGGGCTTGGGGACCGCACCCTAGGAAAAGCACTATGAAAAAACTGCAAAGTGCTATTCATTTGTTTAAATATTCACTGCAGGAAAGCTATTTGAGATGCTCAGTGCCAGGAGTTAACCTCAAGGAATTCAGCTCACCGGGGGACCAAATACATAACAAATTACCACTACACAACAGATTCACTCAAAGGCAGGGACACAGCTATGGGAGCTGAGAGGAGAAAGCTACTCGACACAAATACAAATTATTTTATGGACAGCAGAACATCAAACCTTAGCCCCAGCCTCACTCCCCACGCCCCACTCCCACTCCCATTCCATAAAAATAATACAGTGGCATTTATAGCTATTCCACCTCTTTCCCCTTTACAAACCCCATTTCTAGTTTCCAAGGTCATTAAGGGGTTGAAATGATCAACATTCACTGGTTATTGTGAGCAAGATGGAGTCCCATAGCCAGTGAATCTCCACCCTGGCCGGGGGCCATTTCAATTGGGACTTAACTGGTCTGTGGTGGAAAACAGGCAGCAGTATTTCTGAAATGCTACATTCGAACTGGAAGCCCAGGTTTAGAACCACCTGTATGACTGATGCTCACAGGTAAATATTCATCTGTCCACCGCATGCCTGGCATCTAAATGGACAAGGAAGATTCCAGGTGAGCAGGGTCAGAAGTGTGATATTGTGGTAAATGAAGAAATATATTTGCTTCTGCCCCAGGGTCCTGGCACACAGCTCCTAAAACCCTTGGAATTTCCTGAGCAATAGGGGTGATAGGTACATCTTTTGTTCTGATATTTCATCTTTGACCCTGGAATTCTGACACAGAGCTCCTAATCCCTTGGGATTTCCTGAGTGATGGGAGGTCTTTTTTAATTAGGTGATTCTTGGTGGGCTCCTGGATGGGGGCTGGGTACCAGAAAGACCAAGCCATGATTGGAGGCTTGGAGAGAGGGAGAAAGGAGGAGACTGAGTTAATAATCAATCATGCCTACGTGATGAAACCTCCACAAAAATCCCTTTAAAGTGCCGGGTTCAGAGAGTTTCCGGGTTGGCAGATGCATCCATGTGCATCCCAACTCCATAGGGACAGAAGCTCCTGTGCTCAGGAGCCTTCCAGGCCTCTGTGTGTTTCTTCACCTGGCTGTTCGTCTGTATCCTTTATCATACTTTTTACTCACGCAATAAACTGGGGAATATGTCTCCCTGAGCTTTGTAAGCAGTCCTCACAAATTAATCAAAACCAAGGAGGGGGTTGTGGAGATCCTGATTCATAGCTGGTCAGTCAGAAGTAGGGGTGACAGTCTACTACTTGTGACTGGCATTTGAAGTGGGTGGCAGTCTTGTGGAACTTAACCTGTGGGATCTGACTCTAACTCTAGGTAGACGGTATGAGAAGTGAGTTGAATTAGAGGATGCCAGTTGGTATCCACTGGAGAATTGCCTGGTGTGTGGAAAATGCCCACATATCTTGTTGACTTGGGGTGAAGCCTTCATTGTTTGTTTTTTCCTATACTGTAAACAGGAACCATATATGGAGGGCACATGATGAGTAATTTTCACCAGCATCTGTTTTTCAAACTAGGAATTCCACCTTGAATGATGAAAGTATCTTCAGAACTGTCATCAAATAATTACTCATCCACCCAGCTGTGGAAGACTGGGCACTGCCATTTGCCAAGTGCAGGAAAAGCTCTGAGAAACAGGATAACTGAGGGTAACCCCTGACAGGATAAAGTCTGGCAGAGAAGAGAGAAAAGAAAAATGCCAGCCAAATACATAAACTAAGTATGTTTCACCGTGATGTGCTTCTGCATGGAGTAAACAGTAAAATGCAACAATTACACCAGACCCAGCCTCTCCTTTTTTGGAGGGAGGCGATGGTTTTGAAATAGTAATCAATCTTTAAAACTGGTATACAGAGCATGTGCTAATGTATAAGTCTCTTCTGACAAAGAGACTGAAACAGATTTTCCTTTGCCTTCTTCTCTGTAACACTGAATATGATGTATATAAGATAATCCTATAGAAAATGCACAGCAAAAAAATGTTTTGCTAAAAAATAAATAAATAAATAAAAATAAAAAAGCTTTTGCCCTGACATGGAATTTAACAAAACACATGCATTTATATGGAACTGAAGCCCTTTGAAGAGCTCTTTTTTCTTCTCTTTTCCCACATATCAATATCTGGTCTCAGGAATCCCTATGTTCTTCCCAACGTTTGTGCTTAAGTAACTCATTTTAGACCAGCAGGAGACAAGGGTGGGGAAAGAGGGTCCAGGTTGTGGACTGGTGCAGAAGGTGACAGGAAGGAAGAGCGACTCGCGTGGAATACGGTAGGCTCTCACGCCCCTATGGACCCAGAAGCAACAAGGGAACCACTAGGGTGGATCCCAGATCCGTGGATGGGGTTTCCTCATAAGAGATTCCTGTGGGGCAGAAAACCCTGGGGACCCTCTCTCTCCTGCCCCCATGCTCAGCTTCCTATCAGATGGAGAACTTCTTTCATTAGAAAGCTCCACCAACAGCCCCGGAACCATCCCACTTTCTCAGTTTTGAGCCCAGCCCTCAGCCATCCTTTGGAATTAAGGGTACTTTGGGTGGGGGCAAAGCAGGCTAAAGATACTGTTCTTCATGGTAGAAAACCTCAATATGCCACATTGACACGATTAAAGGGACATTTCAAACAAGCACTGAGAGTGCTCTCCCGACCAGACGAGTCCCCACAGAACTAAGCATTGCACCGCTCAAGGGCTTACGCATGAATGCCAGGGTGCCCTTCAGGTGGACAAAGTGTCACCTCCTGAGAGGTATGACAAGTCTTGATGGCACCTCGAGGGGCTGGGCCACCCTGTCACATGAACCATCAGGACAAAGGGCAGCCTACTGCACATTTCACAAATGCTCTGCAAGGGCATTCCGGGAATGGGGAGCAGGAAGCTGATGGCAGCTGATTCTCTACAGAGCCACTGGATTCTCTTTTTTTTTTTTCTTTTTTCAAAATTTCCCTTTGAACATAGGATTCTCTTTTTGATGTCACCTGTTCAGTCAGGTCACCGGTTACCTTAACAACTGCGTTGCCATGTATTAGTTTTATGTTTGTTCCCTTTGTGGTGGGAATGTATTATCAGAATCACCTGAGTGGCTTGAGGGACGGGGGCTACGTTTAAGAAAGCTTCCCAGGTGTGTTGTAAGAAGCCCCAAGGAATGAATCGCTGGTCCCGTTCTTGAGCCTGGTTGCTAATGGAACCCACTGGGAGCACTTTTCAAAAAAGGATGCCACTTGAAATTCATTTATGTGCCGGGCGCGGTGGCTCACGCCTGTAATCCCACCACTTTGGGAGGCTGAGGCGGGCGGATCACAAGGTCAGGAGATCGAGACCATCCTGGCTAACATGGTGAAACCCCGTCTCTACTAAAAATACAAAAAATTAGCCAGGCATGGTGGCGGGTGCCTGTAGGCCCAGCTACTCGGGAGGCTGAGGCAGGAGAATGGTGTGAACCCGGGAGGCGGAGCTTGCAGTGAGCCCAGATAGCGCCACTGCACTCCAGCCTGGGTGACAGAGTGAGACTCCATCAAAAAAAAAAAAAAAAAAAAGAGAGAAATTCATTTATGTGATAAGTATCTAGTCATGTTCTCGTCACATTTATATATTCTAGGCTGAATATATAAAGAACTCTTAAAACTCAGAAACAAAAAGATAAACTAATTTTCAAATGGGCATGGGACTAGAATAGATATTTTTCAAAATAAAAAGATATACAAATGGCCAACAGCACATGAACAGATACCCAACATCATCAGTCATTGGGAAATGCACATTAAAACCACAATGATATGCCACTTCACACCTACTAGGTTAGCCATTTTTTAAAAAGCCAAAAAAAAAAAAATGCAAAATAACAAGTGTTGGCAAGGACATAGAAAAGCTGGAACCCTCCTATACTTTTGCCAGTGGGAAAGTAAAACAGTGCAGCCACAGCCGGGCATGGTGGCTCACACCTGTAATCCCACCACTTTGGGAGGCCGAGGTGGGCGGATCACGAGGTCAAGAGATGGATACCATCCTGGCTAACATAGTGAAACCCCGTCTCTACTAAAAATACAAAAAATTAGCCGGGCGTGGTGGCAGGCGCCTGTAGTCCCAGCTACTCAGGAGGCTGAGGCAGGAGAATGGCGTGAACCCAGGAGGTGGAGCTCAGATCAGACCATTGCACTCCAGCCTGGGCAACAGAGCGAAACTCCGTCTCAAAAAAAAAAAAGGTGCAGCCACTGTAGAAAACAGCCTGGCAGTTCCTCAGAAACTTACACATAGAATTACCATATGACCCAGCAATCCCACGCCTAGGTATATACCCTAAAAAACTGAAAACAGGGACACAAATACTTCTACCTGTATTTCATAGTAGCACTTGACAATAGCCAAAAGGAGGGAAACAACCTAAATGTCCACCAAATGATGAACGGATAAACAAAATGTAAACGTAGCCCAGCCATACAATGAAATATTACTTGGCCATAAAATGGAACGAAGTTTAGCCAAGAGTGGTGGCATGGAACTGTAGTCTCAGCTACTCAGGAGGCTGAGGCGAGAAGACTGCTTGAGCCTGGGAGGTCAAGGCTGCAGTGAGCTGTGATTTACACCACTGCACTCCAGCCTGGGTGACAGAGTGAGACTCTGTCTCAAGAAAAAAAAAAAGTAATGAAATATTTGACACGTTACGATATAACATGCATGAATCTCGAAAACATTGTGCTAAGTGAAAGAAGCCACAGAAGGGCATATATTCTATGATTCTATTAATATGAATTGTTTAATAAAACAATGTCTCGCCACCTCTGATCACTATTATTAATGCCTGATTTCTGAAATACCTGTAAGAACAGAACTCTCTACAATAAACAGAACTGGAACATCATAGGCTTGAAGCCACAGGTATCATTTCTATCTTGAGATCGATCTTGCTCCTCAGATTTCCCACATGAATAGGCAAATCCATAAAGACAGAAAGTAGAATGGTGACTGCCTGAGGCTGGGGATAAGGAGAAATGGGCAGCTGAGGCTGGGGATAAAGAGAAATGGGCATCGACGGCTTAATGGGTACACAGTCTTCTTTTGGGGTGATGAAAATGTCTTGGAACTAGATAAAGGTAGTGGTTGCACAACACTGTGACAATACCAAATGCCACTGAATTGTACACTTTAAAATAGTTAGTGTTTAATGTTTAATTTTATATTTCTTTTTTTTTTTTTTTTTTTGGAGACAGGGTGTCTGACTCTGTCACCCAGGCTGGATTGCAGTGGCGAGATCGTGGCTCACTACAACCTCTGCCTCCCAGGTTCAAGTGATTCTCCCACCTCAGCCTCCCGAGTAGCGGGGACTACTGGCACGTGCCACCAAGCCCGGCTAATTTTTGTGTTTAGTAGAGATGGGGTTTCACCATGTTTAATTTTATGTCATGTTAATTTTACCTTGATTTTTTTAACGGAGGAAAGATGGACATCAGGGGGCTTCCTGGGCCCTGCTGATCAGAACCTCCTAGGATGGCACAAATACCAATATATAGCTCCCAGGTTAATCTAACATGCAGCTAGGATTGAAAAGCACCAGGTTAGGATACTGTATACGTGTATACACAACCTTCAATATAAAAGTGGGGGCCGGGTGCAGTGGCTCATGACTGTAATCCCAGCACTTTGGGAGGCTGAGGTAGGCAGATCACTTGAGGCCAGGAGTTCAAGACCAGCCTGGGCAACATAGCGAAACCCCATCTCTACTAAAAATACAAAAAATTAGCCGGGCGTGGTCACGCATGCCTGTAATCCCAAGTACTCAGGAGGCTGGGGCATGAGAATCGCTGGGACCTGGGAGCGGAGGTTGCAGTGAGCCAAGATCGTGCCACTGCACTCCAGCCTGGGTGACACAGCCAGACTCTCTCTCAAATATATATATCTCACATATTTATCATACATATGAGATATACATATGAGATATATATATAAGCACTTCTGTGGCCAACACCTTAGGGTTTCACCTGCTGCTACACTCATCATGGATAAAGTGTATAACATTTCTGCCTGCTCCCTCTTCCTAGAAAAGAAAATGTGCATTTTAAAACAATGTAAGTAGATGTGCAACATTCAGAAAATGAAGGTAATGGCTACATCACAGATATGAGGCACTCAAGAGCAACCTAACCAGAACAGTGAGTGGATTCATAATCATGCCCCCAGAATGATGGACACAGTTTAGTCTGCATAGTCTTCAAACAAACCACAGAGTGGTGGTCACAAATCAGCAGACCACTGTGTGCTCATTATGAACACCAAATAAGGGCAAATATGAATGGGCTCTTAGGAGTACCAACAAGACCAGATGGGCAGGTAAACTTCAGTTGGAGCCATGGGTAGCTCAACAAAAGAAAGAACAATCTAACCTGGAGCTGGCTACCATCTGTGGTTAGAGATGTTATTCAGCAGGAAGGACCCAGCCACATGACTGCAGATGGGCCAATGTTTTTTATTCGTGTGGCAAATCTGAGGAGTAAGACTGACCTCAAAATAGAAATGATGCCTGTGGCTTCAAGCCTATGATGTTCCGATTCTTTTCACTGTCGAGAGTTCTTATAGGCATTCCAGAAATCAGGTGTGAGTAACAGTGGTCAGAGATGGTAAGACATTGTTTTATTAAACAACTCCACTGGAGTAGAGGTAGTTACTATGAAGGATCGCTGTACATACAATTCATTTGCTCATTTATAAACAAACTATGCCGCAATTGACACCTTTTCCCAGCACCTTCTTTTTCTTGCTTCTGGAGAGTTCTTACTTTGATCCCATCTTTTGATCCCAGTAAGCATAAGACCTAATTAGTAACAGATTCATGGCCTAACAATCATACTTCTGTTTCATCTTTACTTTCACAGCAAGTCATGGGAGGAAAAAAAGAACTGAAGAACATCAGTTTCTTCAAAACCCATTCATTAATACGAGAACTATAACTTTAATGTAGGGCTGTCTTTTTGGTGAGAAAAAAAACCCAACCACTTCTTACACCTCCCAGCTTTGCAAACACTACCGGCCAACCACTTCACAAAACCAATTCCAGTAACTCCTGTGCTTGAGATACCATTATGTCATTGGTTTGCTTCATGGAAAATTTCCTGATTTTCATTTATTTCAGTAGTTTGGAACATGCCAAGATACTCACTTTCTTTAACTCTGGGTGGAGAGGTAAAGCAACCCAACACCAGTTAGACATAAAAAAGACTATGGAGAAGAGAGGAAAGACCCAGAGGCATGCTTGCTTTTTCTGCTACACAATCGATACTGAAGAGCTCCCGAGGAATCCAAGCTGTCTGTGAACTTCCTATGGGTTTGGAGAGCGTTCTTCCACAAACTAATCGCGCGGGTCAGAGGTGAAAGAAACAGCTTAGCTTTGGCTCCCCACCACCTGGTTGGGATTAATCCACATGGTTTTATAACTCCAAAAATGAGACAAAAGTAGCATTTGTGCTTGAAGTGAAATGATAGGGTGTTATTTTCACTGATGCAGAAAAGGGATGACCACTCCAACAGATGAGAGAAGGGCTACTAACCACTCCTAAATAAGTGGGAAGAAGGTGATATGTTTCTCTACTTTACATAACAAGAGAAAAACTGGCCCACCTTAAGAAAATGCAGATTTTGGATTCCATCAAATATTTACCGAGCTGGCACTAGGTTTAGAGCTGAGACACTGACAATGACTCAGGAAAAACAAGTATTTTATCAGTCATGTGTTTACGTAAAACTTCAGTGTCATCTATCTTTTAAAAGGAGCTGAGTGGCAAATAGCACAACAAAGAGAATTATCTCTATTAGTAATTCTAAAGCATAGTAAGGACATGTGTTCCTTTTTAAAAACTGAAAGTAAGTCTATCTAAAGCCTTGAGGTAAAGCTGAGGGCCGGGAGTTGTTCAAACAGGAATTATTGGTTCTGGCCACTGCAGTCGCATTTAAAATGCAAGAGCTACTCTGTCCTTCGCCTGTAACTACATGTGAATGCAAGAAGCTATTCTTGGTAATCCTTGACATTTTTGTCAATATGCCACGTCCATGGTGACATTTTGGAAGTTTATGATATGCGTTCAGTGGGGTGGTTTTCAGTGCCTTGGCTTTTAATATTGAGAATAACAAGGTGACAATCTTGGGTTAACCTGGCCAGGTCAAACACAGAATGAGGTATCTGGAATGCCTTTTGAATCAGTATTATCTACAGCAAACCAAACAGTGTCACAGTGCTCCTGAAGAAAACGTACAATGTTCCCCTGGAGGAAAAGTGTTAAAAGCGCTGTAGAGTTGGCCACCATGGACTTCAAGCCCTACCATTTTAGATCCAAATCACCCCAGCCAGTAGAAAGCAAATGATCACCACTTCTTTTTTTAAAATAATAATAAAATATCAGTTTCTAAACACAAGAACTTAAAGCATTACACAGGCATTCCAAAAGCACATATGAATATTCACTGAGATGGAGTCTCACTCTGTCGTCCAGGCTGGAGTGCAGTGGCATGATCTCGGCTCACTGCAACCTCTGCCTCCCAAGTTCAAGCGATTCTCCTGCCTCAGCCTCCCGAGTAGCTGGGATTACATGTGTGCACCACCATATTCAGCTAATTTCTGTATTTTTAGTAGAGATGGGGTTTCACCATGTTGGCCAGGCTGGTCTCGAACTCCTGATCTCAGGTGATCCGCCTGCCTCAGCCTCCGAAAGTGTTGGGATTACAGGCATGAGCCACTGCGCCCGGCCAAAGACGCTGTCTTTTAGGACACAGCCCCACTGCTAAAATAACAGGCACATCATGCATGCACTGCACACTACTTCCTGTTCCACAGAATTCCTTACGGCCCCAGCAGCAAAACTGAGAAGCAGTCTGGGAAAAAACCCCAGCTCCTCTGCTGATCCACGCATGACAGCCTTGATATCCACTTTGGCGGAACCCTTTACTCCTCAAGCCAGCAAGGATTCTGAGGGAGGGTCTCAGGAGCTGGGGTGAAGCAGACAGAGGATCAAATCGCAGGGTCCAGGTCCTCAGGAAGCCACCCCACTGCCTCCTCCTTGGCCTGAGCCACCATTGCTCAGCCCTGGGGGCAGCTGCCATCTCCTAAACCAGTCTCCTTGCTTCAGCTCCTGCCTTCCTAGTCCCCCACAGCAGTCAGAGCGACCTCAATGAAATGTTAAGTCTCCCAACAGAATAGCTCCCCTACTTGCTCAGAGTCACACCCGGAGTCCCTACAGTGGCTCATGAGGTGCTGCCACCGCTGCCTCACCCCATCACCCTCCTCCTGGCCCATTGCTCTCGTCTTAGCACCTGTAGCTCCTTCTCCCTGAAAGCCTCTGACCCTAGACACCTCGGGTTCCCTCCTCCCCTCCCGCAGGCACCTGAAAAATAAGGCCTCTCCAGCCACTCTCCACAAAACGGTCACCCACCCAGCCACATAGTCCCACCAACCTCACCCTGCCAGTTTGCACCTTGTAATGTGGTAACACACTCAGTGATTGCTATTTGCCACCACTGCACCGGAAGCCCCACAAGGGCAAGGGCCAACGACAACAGCTCGCTGCTGGAGCCCTGGAGCAGGTGTGAGCCCGAGCCCCCAGCTCTGCTGACTCAGGGCAGCTCACTCTCTATGGGGGCGCTGCCCTGCACGGCAGGTGTGGACGATAACCCTGGGCTCCACCCACTAGGTGCCAGCAGGACACACCCCATCCCCCCTAAGTGGGGACAGCAAAAAGTGTCTCCAGACAGTGCAAATGTCCCGAGGGGCACAGTCACGCCCGCCTGAGAGTTACCACTATTTTAGTGGCATTTGTGAACCTAAGGGTGGGAAGATCTTTTACAGCCTTGGGCACTTGCTGCCAGCAATATACTGAAGCCAACTCTGTATGAACTGTTCACTGTCTTCTGCTGCCTCTCTCTAACCAGCTTCACCCACTTTCCCGTCTCCCACCACTGGTCTGTGACCCCACAAAAGCAAGGACTTTCCCAGGCATCCATATGGACAAGCTGCCCATGCCACCCTTGACTCTGAGCTCTGAGAGTTTCCATCCGAGACCCAAACAGCACAGAAATTTGGGCAAACTTCATTTTGTTCCAAAAGTAAGTTCATCTGCACATTTAAATATACATCCAAAAGCTGTTGGTACACATATGACAACTGCCTCCCAGGTATTGTACAAGGGTGCTGAGACGTGGCTGAAGATCTTGATCTTGAATCAACTTCTCCAATTCTTTTTTTTTTTTTTTTTTTTGAGACAAGGTATTGCTCTGTCACCCAGGCTGGAGTACAATGGCGATCATAGCTCACCACAGCCTCAAACTCCTGGGTCAAGCGATCCTCCCAAGTAGCTGGGACTACAGGCATGTGCCACCACGCCCAGTTAATTTTTAATATTTTATAGAGATAGGGTCTCCCTATGTAGCCCAGGCTGCTCTCAAATTCCTGGGCTCAAGCAATCCTCCCGCCTCAGCCTCCCAAAGTGCTGGGATTACAGGCATGAGCCACGACACCCGGCCCACTTCTATTCTTAACATCTGTCCAGTATTAAGTGACTGCTAGTTATGGAACAAAGTCTAATCATATAATGTGAATTTTTTTAAGTCTCTAGCATCACTGAGTGCTACAATTTCCAAGTTCCAGAATACTATGACGTCACACCTAGAAATCAGTAATTCTATACACACTCAGAGTATTTTCAGATTTGTGGCCAAGCTAATGTAACAATAACGAAAGTGTGTGACACAAAAGCATTGGCTGTACAGTCATGCACTGTTTGATGATGAGGATATGTTCTGAGAAATGCATTGTCAGCCAATGCTGTCACTGTACAAACATCACACAGTGTGCTTACACAAACCTAGCTGGCACAGCCTACTACACACCTAGGCTATGCAGTAGTCTAGTGCTCCTAGGATACAAATCTGTACTGAATACTATAGGCAATACAGTAACACAATAGTATTTGTGTGTCTAAACATAGCTAAACATAAAAAAGGTACAGTAAAAATATGGCATCATAATGTTAAGGGACGACCACTGTATACGCAGTCCATCATTTCGGTGCAAGACTGTATTAACATGGTAAACGAGAATGACATCGGCCAGGCACAGTGGCTCACGCCTGTAATTCCAGCACTTTGGGAGGCTGAGGTGGGCAGATCACGAGGTCAGGAGTCCGAGCCCAGCCTGGCCAACATGGTGAAACCCCGTCTCTACTAAAGATACAAAAAATTAGCCTGGCGTGGTGGCGTGCACCTGTAATCCCAGCTACTTGGGAGGCTGAGGCAGGAGAATCGCTTGAACCTGGGAGGTGGAGGTTGCAATGAGCCAAGATCGCACCATTGCACTCCAGCCTGGGCGACAGGATGAGACTCAGTCTCAAAAAAAAAAAAAAAAAAAAAAAGAATGACATCAATCATGGGGTGGTAAACTGAGCATGGATCAATTCCAGCCTGCCTCCTGTCTTTGTAAATAAAGTTTTATTGGAACACAGCCAGGCCCGTTTGTTTCTGTATTGTCTATGGCTGCTTCTGCACTACAGCAGCAGAGTCGGGCAGTTGCAATAGAATCTTCATGGCCTTCATTCACAAGTCCTATGGGTTTAAAAAAAAAAAAAAAAAAAAGAGAGAGAAAGAGAGAGAGAATCCTATGGCTTTCAAAGCCTGAGATATTTACTATCTGGCCCTTGACAGAAAAATTTCAATGGCTCTCTTCTAATCTGTTATCTCTCTTTAGTAACATTTCACTTCCAGCAACTTCGCTTCCCCAGCCACAAAATCATGAGAATGCAAAGAACAGTTGCTTAGTGAGGAAAAACAGTTATCATAAATTCTGAGCCCTTGTCTTTACACTGCTGAGCCTCCAGTGCTACCCAACTACAAGGAAAATAAGGAGGCAAATCAGAAGCAGAAGTGGAACCATGGAGAGAGGGATTTTTTATTTTATTGATTGATTGATTTTTTCGAGACAGGGTGTCACTCTATTGCCCAGGCTGGAGTGCAGTGGCATGATCTTGGCTCACTGGAGCCACTACTTCCCAAACTCAAGCAATCCTCCCACCTCAGCCTCCCAAGTAGCTGGGTCTTCAGGGACATGCTTAGCTATTGTTTGTATTTTTTGTAGAGACAGGGTTTTGCCATGTTGCCCAGGCTGGTCTCAAACTCCTGGGCTCAAGTGATCCACCCGCCTCAACCTCCCAAAGTGCTGGGATTGCAGGCATGAGCCACTGCACCCAGCTAAGGGAGGGAATTTTGATAAGCAGAAGACTAAATATGCTGAGGTATCCCAAAGCTGAAGGAGTATGTAATATGACCACAAGGACAAAGAACATGTGAGTGCCTGTTCTGCAGCAGACACTCACCTAAGATCCTTACCTAATCTTAGAGTCTTCAAAACAACCCAGAGGGCAAATGCTTTGCCCCCATTTTATGGAAGAAGAAACTGAGGCTCAGAGAGCCCAAATAACCTGCCTTAGGAGACACAGCAAATGGCAGTCCCGAGTCAGACTCAAAGCTGTCCATGTATGAAATCAGGGCTACCCACACCTAGGTAGTCCCTGCAGTTAGTGGTACAGTAAGTAGTAAGTCCTCACTAACGTTTTCAATAGATCCATGGAAACTATAACTTTACGTGAAACAACACATAAGGAAACCAATTTGACCACAGGCTAATTGGTATTAACTAGAGTTAAGTTCCTACAGCCTATTTCTGGTCACGAAAACATCACCAAACTTCTAAATAAAGACCCCTAAACACTTCTAACATTAAACATTGAAATAAACGTGTGAAAGAAAAGAATGTTAATATTTAAACGCCAAGTATCAATTGGTCATTTAGCCACAAAATTCACTTGACTCCAAATACTGCCAGGTAACCAGATACCACTCAACTTTATAAAACAAGTAGTGGTACTAATGAGCCATCCTATTAGATAAATGCCTCAGTGAAAAAGTTAGTTGCCTTAGTGAAAAACCCACTATATTTTTAATTTAGTAATGATTACCTGGTTATTACATGGTGGTATCTTCCCCTTACAGTTGGCAAGACTCCTGGGCAATGTTAACATGTGCCTTCTTGGCAAGTTTCCCTGGCAATTGTATGGACATTTCGAGAAGCCCAAAAAAGCTTTTTGCATGGTTAGAGGCTGCCAAATCTAATCTACATAGTCTGGTTTCTCCAACTACCAAATCAAGGTAACCATCTGAATTTAAAAACAGATTTGCTTTAAAAATTGTTTGTAAACGCCCAGGTGCAGTGGCTCATGTCTGTAATCCCAGCACTTTGGCAGGCCAAGGCAGGCAGATCATTTGAGGTCAGGAGTTCGAGACCAGCCTGCCCAGTATGGCGAAACTCCGTCTCTACTAAAAATACAAAAATTAGCCAGGCATGGTGGCATGCGCCTGTAGTTCCAGCTACTCGGGAGGCTGAGACAGAAGAATCGCTTGAACCCGGGAGGCAGAAGTTGCAGTGAGCCAAGACCACGCCACTGCACTCCACCCTGGGTGACAGAGTGAGACTCCATATAAAAACAAACAAACAAACAAAACAATGTTTGTAAACAACTTTATTGAGGTATGATCTGCATACCATAAACTCTCCCATTTTACATGTAAGATTCAATGTTTTTTATAAATTTACTGACTTATGTAACACACAAACCAATTTCAGTACATTTCCATCACCCCAATGACATCCCTTGTGCCCAACTGCAGTCACCACACTCTTCACCCCCAGCCCCAGGCAACCACTAATCCACTTTCAATCTCCATGAATTTGCCTTCTCTGGACACTCTGCAAAAATCAAATCATATAATTATGTTGTGTCCATATCTGCTTCTTTCACTTAGTGTCACATTTTTGAGATTCATCCATAGCTCCCCTTTTCATGTGAAACCTATCTAGTACTTGTGTATCCAGTGGGTGCACACCACAGGCTAAAGCTGGGGTGGGTATGAGGGAGGGGAAGAAGTGGAGAGAGCACGGAAGGTTCTCCCTGAATCACTGTTGAATTAATCCTTTATGATACACCTACGCTAGTGATGGTGACTATGTGAGCGTGCATTCATTCAACAATACAGAGTGAGTGCATGGCAGACATCTCTGGGGGTGTCTGCTCATTTCAAACCAAGCCTCCATTATTCTGGGAACCACAGCTGGGCTTCCAGAGAGCTCTCATCCTCCCGAAAGCATATGCAAGCTTCTGTGTGCTGGTGCCTTTTTCTGAACACGGAATCCCTACCTTGTGTCAGATTTCCCAGGGTCCATGATTCCGAAATCCTTTAGAATCCCTGCACTCTACCATGAAGCCTTGGAGCAAGCCTAACAAGGCTGTCAACTGCACAAAAGAATACTCACCAAACAAAGATGAAGGACAAACTTAGAAATATTAGGTTGAACCATACAAATACCAAGAGTTTAATAGTTCTAAAAAAACCACTGGAACTGAAAAAGAACATTACTGGAAAAACTGGTAAAATTCAAATGTCTAGAGTTTGGTTAATAGTAATGTTAACAAGGCTGGCTTCTTAGGTTTGACAAAGAAACATCACCACAGAATATACTATAGTGATATTAGATGTTAACAACAGGGAGACCATCTAATCTTTGCAACTTTTCTGTAACTCTAAAATATTCCAAAATAAAAATATATTAAAACAAACAAATTAACAAAAAAATTGGGTTTTATTCATTCCATGCCTAGAACTATCTCCTAAGGCAAACATGAAAAACAAAACTACAGAGAAAATAACTGCACATAGGGACCATTATAATTTTAGTACTTATATAATCATAAATATCAGAGTGAAAAAGACAGGAATATTTAATAAGTGAGGGGACAGCAGCTCAGTGGCAGCCTAAACCTCTGATCTTATGCCAATCATGAAAACTATGGGGCGGCAAGGAACAGAAAACACAGGAATGAGAATGCCTTAGCTGGCTGCAAATAACAGAAATTCTAATTCGACTGGCTTTAAAGGACAAGATGATGCTGTTATCACGTTTCGCGTAAGAAAAAGTACTGAAGGCAGACAGCTACCAAAGCTTAATTCATCCATCCACCCACCTCATCAAAGACAGACTTTCCACTCCACCACCCTCAGCTTTTCAGCCAGCTCCCTCCTAGTTTTGCGGGCATCAGTGTGGCTGCCCACCTCCAGGTTTCCATGGAGACAGAGCATCAATTAGCAGAAGTTCCTTCCATGTAGGTCTATGGGGACAAGGAGCCCTCTCCCCAACCATGCCTGTCTCATACCTCCCCTCACAGCTCATTGACCAGGTCTGAGTCATGTGCTCCTGCCTCAGCCAACTGCAGGCCCAGATGCTGTATGATTGGCTTAGAGCCATCTCAGGCACTATTGATATTAGGGGCTGGATCATTCATTGCTGTGGTGGGGTCGATCCTGTGCATTGTAGGATATTCAGCACCATCCTTGACCTCTACCCACTGGATGCCAGCAGAACCTACGCCCAGGTGTAACAATCAAAAAATCTCTCCAAATGTTTCCGAATGCCCTGGGTGTAGGGAGAAGGAAAAGGGAATCCTCCTCAGTTGAGACCCACTGGCTTAGGGCAATCAGGACATCACCAGGAAGTACAGACAAGGTCATAACCCCAGAGCTGAGAGAAGGTGCGGCCACCCCAATAATATGGGTGCTCTGACAGCTTACAAGGAGGGACTGCTCTTGAGAACATCAGAATAGTGTACATGAGGAAAAGTCAGTGAAATACAGCAATACAAAATGATCATTAAAAATCAATAAAACCTGTCTCTACATGCATAATTTCATTCAGCAAACATTTATTGAGGGCCTACTATATGCTAAGTACTATACAGACAAAACACAATAAAATCTAAATGAGATTATTTAAATTTACTTTTAAACTATAAATAACTAGATCTCTGCTTGGTTCCTTCATTCTCAATCTCTTTTTTCACTTTTTATTTTGGAATAATTACAGATTCATAGGAAGTTGCAAAGAAATATACAGGGAGGTCCCTGTGAAATGTCCGGAATAGGCAAATCTATAGGGATGAAAAGCAGATTAGCGGTTGCCAGGGGCTGGGGGTATGGGGGCTGACTGCTAATGAACACGGCGTTTCTTTATGGAGTATTCAGAACTACATAGGGGTGACGGTTGCACAATCTGGTGAATACAACAAAACCCACTAAATTGTATACTTTTATTTATTTTTATTTTTTATTTTTTTGAGATGGAGTTTCACTCTGTCGCCCCGGCTGGAGAGCAGTGGTGCCATCTCAGCTCACTGCAGCCTCCACCTCCCAGGTTCAAGTGATTCTCCTGCCTCAACCTTCCGAGTAGCTGGGGTTACAGGTGCCCACCACTACGCCCAGCTAACTTTTCTTATTTTTTTTAGTAGGGACAGGGTTTCACCATGTTGGCCAGGCTGGTTGCAAACTCCTGACCTCAAGTGATCTGCCCACCTCGGCCTCCCAAAGTGCTAGGATTATAGGCATGAGCCACCGTGCCCAAGGTAAATTTTATAGTATGAGGATTATATCTCAATTTTTTTTAAATGGAAATAATTTTCAGGGTAAATCCAGTTGACCCCATACTCCAAGGCCTCCCCCATGCTGGGGACAGGCACCTGTCCACAGGACAGAGCTCTAAGTGGCAGAAAGAACACGTCTCCTGCAGTGACTATGTGGTCTCCTGGCCGAGCTCCAAGCCGCCTGGAAACGCCACACCCAAGCTGGTAGATGCCCTCTTTCCTGGAGCACAGAGCCTCGTGCAGAGGAGCTACTTGGGGCACCTCCGCCTGCCTCAAAGATCCACCCACTGCCACTGTGGGGCTGGTGACCCCAGGCTTGGTGCAGCCATCTCCCCCGTTCATTCTCAACATCAACATCCCTCCCTCCTCCCCATGCTCTCAGTCCCTTCAGTTTTAAAGAAATGAAAAGAGAACCCTCCAGATGAAAAATGCTGGAGATCCCACAGCTCCATAAGCGGCCTTTCAAGATGTCCTTGCTCTGTATTTGTAGAACTTCTGAGCAAAGGCAGAAGCACTCCACTCCTCTCACCCCTCCCTCCTCTGAACCGAAGGGAGAACCAAATAGCTCGGGGCACTGAATGGCTCGGAGCATCTTAGGCAGCCTGATCTCTCCCTCCACACACAAACACGCACACACATACACACACACACATTCAAAAGGCCAGGCCAGCTCTCTGGGTTGCTGCAGAACACAAGTGTGAACAGATGCATCTTCTTCTGTTTCACTGCATATATGTATACTCTTGACAGTCAGTAAATACCTATCAATTGAGAGTATTCTAAGAATTGAAGAATACAGTCATAGTAATATATGTTCCCAGTTTCATACACTGGTTCAGGGTTTTTCACATAAATATGTTTGAGATTTGCTCGTGGAAACACAGAAATCAGGTCTCTGTTGCATAGTATCTCAGGAACTGACAACAGGCTTGAAACAAATTCAGCTGCTAAAGATGAAGCATTGTAACCAGGTGGATGGAGGTAGCTCAGCAGTTCTCAGCCAAGGGATATTGCCCGCCCCAGGGGCCATTTGGCAATGTCTGGAGACGTTTTCGAGACATCTGAGGGTGGTTAGTTTGCTACTAATATCTACATATAGTGGTAACAGACCAGGGACGCTGCTAAACATCATATGCTACATATGACAGCCCTAACAACAAGGAATAACCCCACTGCCAGGGTTACTTTAGACCAGAGTTGAGAAACCCTGGTCTAAAGTAACACGTTCAGGATTGCTTGAGCCCAGGAGTTGGAGGCTGTAGTGAGCTATAATCATGCCACTGCACTGCACAGCCTGGGCAACGGAGCAAGACCGTCTCCAAAAATAAAATAAAACAAAAATAACACTTTCTTGGTTTGGACACCTTTTAGGACACTGCCCATCAGCAATACAGTAACTTGAACAGCTTAACATGTTTCTCTATGTAACGGAGTTACTGAACACACAAAACCACCACCACCAACAAAAGCTTCTGAGTGGGGTTAATAGAAGGATTTTCGGTTGGCCCCAGTGAGTCCCGGCTCCTCCTTAGGTGCCAGTAAGATTCCTCTGCTGCCCTCCTGATTTCACCTGCCTTCATTCAAGCATTAGCTAAGTCCTCTACACCACGTTTCCTTCACAATGTCTCTGACACAATCCCTGCCTTTTCTAGCCCGAGTACCCCTGATCGCTCTAGCTCAGGCCTGTGACCACTTGAGAAAACCTCCACTAGTTTCCAACTGGCCTCTTCTCTCAGAAAGCCTACCTCTCCCCACCCCCAGATTTGGCTAGCTCACGAAATATGTTTTTGGTACAGCACATCTGATGTGAGTCCCAATGTGAGTGACTCTCCATGCTTGTACAAGAAACGAGGACCCTCTGGGGGTACTGTGAGAAGCCAGGGAGAGAAAAAAGATGTAAAATGCTTCGCACAGTACTTGCCTAAGCATGTAATAAATGTCAGCTGCTGCTGTGTTTGTTCTACAGACACCAAGCTGACCAGATGCTTCCATTCTCACTAAGATAACAATGCATGTGGGGGTGTTAGTTTCCTACTGATGCTGTAACAAACTGCCACAAACCCACCCATGCTGTAACAAATTGCCACAAACCGATGCTGTAACAAATTGCCACAAATCGAGTGGCTTAAAACAACACAAATTTATTATCTTACAGTTCTGGAGGTCAGAAGTCCAAAATCAGTTTCTCTTGGCAAAAATCAAGGTGTCAGCAGGTCTGCGTTCCATCTGCAGGCTCTAGGGAACAGTCCATTTCCTTGTCTTTTCCAGCTTCTAGAGACCGCCTGCATTCCTTGGCTCATGGCCACTTGACTCCAACCTCTGCTTCCGTTGTTACATCTCCATCTCTGACTCTGACCTCACCCTCCTCCCTCCCTCTAGTAAGGATGCCTATGATGACATCGGGCCCACCCACATAATCCAGGATCATCTCCCTATCTCAAGATCCTTAATCACATCTGCAAAGTCTCTTTTGCCATGGAAGGTTACTTATTAACAGGCTTCAGGGACTACAACGTGGACATCTTTGAGGGGCCACTATACCACAGGAAGGATTAAATATCAAACAATAATGAATGCAAGATCAAAATAACGAATGAGTACAGCAAGGTGCAAGGGGCACGCACAGTTACCTAGCCACAGTTACCTAGCCAAAGGACAGTCAAGAGCAGGCAGGGGACCTGGCTCAACTCCGAAGTCGAACAGATGCTGACCTCACTGGCTATAGGAAGTGAGGCTACTAAGTCAATCTCCCCTGACGTCAGTTTTATCACATGATCGCCTACACCTCATGCAGCCATCATGGGCTTTCGATGAAAACATTTATGCAATTCAACCTGAAAAAGCTGATAAAGGAAAAAAGAAAGAAAACATCCATGCAAAAGCCTAGTGCATTCCACATGTGTCTGTCACAATCACAGAGCCAAGGGAGAAACCTGCAGGCAGGAACAGCATGGTGAGGCCTCGTGGAAAAGGACACGAGCACAAGGTAAGCCCCACGGCAGCCTGTCTGGTGTTGCTAAACACTGGAGTCCCAAACCCTGGAAGAGTGCCTTAGACTCAGAAATTGTGCAACAAACAGTTGTTGAATGAATGAATAAATGAATGAATGAATGAACAGAGGCAGGATGCTTAAAAATTGTGTGGATTGGGCAGCTGGGTGGCATTCTGGAAAGAGCACCCAAATGGGGCTCAGAAGACCCAGCTCAAGTCCCTTGCCCTTCTAGCAGCCGGCAGAACATACCCATTGGCTGTGGCTGTCGCTGTCAAGTAGAAAAAAGAATTTGAACAAGATGATCCTAGCTCTTCCAGCCCCAAAGCTGTGGGACTCTGAGCTACATGCTCTGGCCTGAGTCTTACCTCCCTTACATGACAGCTCTGGGTCAGCCGAGTTGACTCATTCCCTCATTTATTCCGAACACACCCAGCACTTCCTCAAGGCCAGCACTTTTCTCCTGTTCCCCTTATCTTGCCCAGATCTTGCTTTTTTCTCAAAAAAAGAAAGAAAAATCCCACACCAAAAAACCAAAAACCAAACTACAAAGTTAACTTATCATTTCTATGGCTGGTAGTTTCCCTGCATGAGTCTTGTGTGGTTTACATTAGTGGCACACTAATATATTAACTGAATATATTAACTCAGAGTACCTTGACCACTTTATGAAAAGGTATTTACTGGCTGGACGCGGTGGCTCACGCCTGTAATCCTAGCACTTTGGGAGGCTGAGGCGGGCGGATCACCTGAGGTCAGGAGTTCAAAACCAGCCTGGCCAACATGGCAAAACCCTGTTTCCATTAAAAATACAAAAACTAGCCAGGTGTAGTGGTACACGCCTGTAATCCCAGCTACTTGGAAGGCTGAGGCAGGAGAATTGCCTGAACCCGAGAGGGGGAGGTTGCAGTAAGCCGAGATCGCACCACTGTACTCCAGCCTGGGCAAGAGTGAGACTCCATCTTAAAAAAAAAAGAAAAAGAAAAGGTATTTACCATTGGGCAAAAAATATGGGAAGAACACTTGTGCCTCTTTTTTAAAGATTCACTGTCTTTGACAGTTGTGTTTACGTGTGCGTCTTGCAGGGTTGTGTGGTATTATCCTATAGATGGACTGAGTGGATCATCCTATAGATGATCTTGCTTTTCTACTGCTGGAAAAGCACGAGAACCCCTCACCCAGAAGGATGGACAAGGAAAAAGACAACCCCAGGCTCAAGTGAGCCCACCTTTTCTCTGAAGTGATCATTATCCGAGAAATTGCATCAATCCTGGGATGCCTTGCAACCATTGTTATCTTCATTTTATGTGTCTGTGTGCCACCTCCCAGACCAGCTTGGTTTCCACATACTGTCCCTGCACACAGAAGGCCAAGACTCTCCACAAATATTTCTTCACTTTATTAGATTTAAACAGGGATAACTGAACTCAGTAGAATTTAACTTTGCTTTTATTCCATCAGATTTGTTTTACTGAATTTATGAGAAAGACACCATTAGCAAAAGGATCTGAAATGGAAGTCAAGAAGCCTACTGTAGGCTCACCAGATGACCATGAACATGTTGCTGACCCATGGGCTCCCGAAGTAGAACCTAACTAGAGATGGTGATACGTGTTATTTCCACTTCCCAAATCAGAGTGAAAGGAAGGAGAAGGAAACTTGATTTCCAAACATCCAGGAGCTATTTTTTGGAAATGAATTACTTTTCCTTTCACTTTTCTTTAAAAAATAAATAAATAAATAAATAAATAAATAAATGGAAGGAAAGGAAAAGACCAAAAAATGTGAGACCAAAAAATGAGGGTTGATGATCTAAATGGAAGCAAGAGACGCTTCTTCCAGGGACTGACCCCTTACAGTCTTAAAAACAAGATGCTCCCCCATGTTCATACAAACACTATCTATAACCTTAAAAAAAGAAAAAGGGAGAAATCACTACCTGTTTCTCAGAAAGCTCAACCAGTACAGTTTATGTAGTCCAAAAATAGACTCTGTGGGATAAATATAGTAAACCTCCTATTAGTTAATACTAAATAACTAAATAAAGGTTCTAAGAAGGTAGCAATGATGTTATTTGGCTGTTAAATGGGGATCCAACCTAGCAAATTCCAGAGCTATGGATTGTTTTCCTCTTAAAGCAAAAGCATCTTCAGAAGACTTTTAAGATACCACAGAATTCCTCCATGAAGCACAGGTCAAATCCCATCTGGTGAACAAATGGGTCCCCAAAAGCTTATGCCATGACATGATCTTGCTCTTCCGCCATCAGCATGATTATTCATACTTTGATCTCAAATATGATATCGTCCACCATACTTAAGCTGCCCAGAGCTGGCATTTCCAGTACCGTACAACTCCACCTGAGCTACAGGAAATGGAACATGAGGTTTCAAACACTCAGTCCATCCATAGGATAATACCCAAATAACCCTGCAAGACACACACGTAAACACAACTGTCAAAAACAGTGAATCTTTACAAAAGGGGCAAAAATGTTCTTCCCATATTTTCTGCCCAATGGTAAATACCTTTTCATAAGGTGGTCAAGGTATTCTGAGTTAATATATTCAGTTAATATCCACTAATATAAACCACACAAGACTCATATAAGGAAACTACCAGCCATAGAAATAAGTTAACTTTGTAGGTTTTTTTTGTTTTTTTGGTGTGAGGTTTCGTTTTGTTTTTTGAGACAAGGTCTCACTCTGTCACCCAGGCTGGAGTGCAGTGGCACAACCACGGCTCACTGCAGCCTGGATCTCCCCAGCTCAAGCAATCCTCCCATTTCAGCCTCCTGAGTAGCTGGGACTATAGGCGCACACTACCCCGCCCACGTAATTATTTTATTTGTTTGTAGAGACAGAGTCTCCCTATGTCGCCCAGGTTCGTCTCAAACTCCTGGACTCGAGCAATCTTGCCACCTGGGCCTCCCAAAGTGCTGGGATTACAGGCATGAACCACCACGCCTGGCCTAACTTTGTAGTTTTTAACCAAGTTTTTGGGTATGATTCCCAGTAAACTATGAAAATTATATGTACAGTATCAATCTATAGAAATAGTGAATTTAAACTGAAGGTGGGTTTTTTCGTTTGTTTTTTGAGACAAGAGTCTCACTCTGTCACCCAGGCTGAAGTACAGTGGCGCGATCTTGGCTCACTGCAACCTCCACCTCCAGGGTTCAAGTGATTCTGCTGCCTCAGCCTCCCAAGTAGCTAAGACTACAGGCGCACACCACTACATCCGGCTAATTTTTGTGTTTTTAGTAGAAACAGGGTTTCACCATGTTGGCCAGGCTGGTCTTGAATTGACCTCAAGTGATCCACCCACCTCGGCCTCCCAAAGTGCTGGGATTACAGGCATGAGCAACCACGCTCAGCCAACCGAAGGTAGGCTTATAATCAAACTAAAAAATTGTTTTTAAAATATTGAGATTGGGTATACATCTGTAGCCACATCCGTAAAGACGTCTCCTTATATCTTCTTTGTTGTAACTTTAAAAAGCAGAGTTACAATAATTTCACCAACATGCTCTGAGCTGGCACTATCAAATGTTAGACACAACACTGAATGGAATTACTATAAAACTCGATAAGAGATTTTGTTTACAACCCTTGGACAGTATTTTATGCTATACAGTTTTTACTAAAGTTTATATGAAATTATGTTTAAAATCAACAACAATTTTCACTAAACCTACTACATTCATTTATTCCACCACAATTTCATTTTCTTAAAGAGGAAAAAAAAAGCTATTATTTATTTGCCTTTCTCCTGTCAGGTCTCTATGTGGAAGCTGTTTGGTGAAAGTCCTTGTCTTTCTTGAATACCATTTTCCTGTGTGTGACTCAAACGCAACTCAAAAAGGATTTTAACTGTCAGATGCACATGGAGAAAACACTGCCCTCTGACATGCAGTTCTTCCCATATAATAAAAGTTAATTACAACTTTAAAGGATAACCCGCCACCTATAAAACTCAGCCAGGTTCTGTTTTGAAAGAGGAAGAAGAATGACTATTACAGCCTTCAGCCGACTCCACTTAAATGTTTGTGGCTTGCTGAACATTCCATACATATTTCGGGCAAGGTATTATGGGAGCTGAAGTTCAAGCTGTCCCCTGCTGAATTTTCACTCACTATAAAAACAACGTCTCATAAAAGTACACACATGTTTTTACTTTACAAAAAAAAGGTAAAATATCCACTTTTGTTCACTCAATTGACACTTTTAGCATTAGAACGGAGACTTTTTAAAAACCTTTAAGTGATTGTCTGAAAAGTAACAAATCAATTTCTGGAAAAAAGGAATATAGGAAATGTGTCTGAAATACATGGAAAACAAGATTCTCCAAGCTGATTTCTGTATGGTCCATTCACGTTTGTCACAGGTTACACCATTAAAAAGAAAATCCTCACATTGATATCTTTCAGCATGAATCTCCACTCCAATATAACCACAACTGTTTTATATTACCCTTGGAAAGTGAGCCTTAGCCTTTTCTAAGCAAAACACTATTTTAATTGGTTCATTTTCCAGTTGTTTGGGTTTTTAACATACATATGGTATAAAAGGGCACTGCGTTCCAAGCAGTTCTACCAATTCCAGAACCATCCAAGGGTTGATCAAACAGCTGGGGCTCTAGCCTTTGGTTAAAATTATAACATGATCTCACCTGATTTTCAAAATAACTAGGCATCTTTTTAACCCATAAAATTGTACTAGGATTGATATAGGTTTCTGAGCCCAGAGGTTTGCAATGTTCAGCGAGAATGTTAGGGAACCACGATCTTTTTGTTTTGCTTTCTTTTGTTTTCCCCTGCTTGAACTCAGAGAAATCTTCAAACAATGCAGCAGCTTCTCTCCTCAAAAGTTTATTTTCAGACGCCAGTGCCATGCAGGCCGCCTTCCCTGCGCAGGTAGGAAGGAAGCAGGCACAATGTCACCACACTGGGCCTTTGCAAGTCTTCAAATCACTGGGAAGCCTGTGGTGTTTCCTTTTTGGCACTCAGGCCCTGGAAGGAGAGTTGCTCTAGAGAGGACAAGACATCAGATAACCTGTGGAAACACCTGATGTCCACAGAAATCCCAATTCCACACAAAATACATCTCTGTAAAAGCAGTTGAACAATCGAAACCCGTAGACAATAGAGCAAAAAGTTAAGGAAAAGCTTCATTACATGAAATTAAATGAAATCTGGTAGTGCTTTTACAAGAATCAGTTTTTACTTGATTGGGTTTTTATACGTGAATAAGACAGCTTTGTACCCCATGCATATCTTTCACAAAAAGGAAACTTAAAATACAATTCTTGTTTTTCGTTTATTCCAAAAGCATATGGGACTAATCATATTGCATTCTGGCTGCAGTACAGAAGGCTATTTCAAACAGAGTTTTAACTCACGAGTTTTAAGGCGCTAAAGAGCAACTAGAGTTTGGGAACAGACTTCTCCAACTCCAAAAGGGTTGGGAATCCCTCAAGGGCCCGTCTGGCATCAGGTTTTGGATGGAAACCAGCCTGAACCCGCCAGACAGGGAACCCGCACCCCAAAGCTGGGGCGCACGTTTGTGATCCAAGGTGACAGCTCAGCTCATCTCGCCACCGCGGGGCTGGGGACACCTGCAGAACCAGGGCCACGGCAGTGGGCCACAGACGCCCGGGACCGGGATGGGCGAGGCTGCCGCAGAGAAAGGAAAAGAGGGCCATCTGTCAGCCCCAGGAGAGGAAATTCCAGGAGCCCAGTTCCCAGGCGCCGGACAGCGGGTGACGTGAGGGAACCGAATGAGAGGGTCCGCCCAGCGGCGGGGGACCTGTAGGCGGCCGGCCTCGGGGCTCAGAGGGCTCGAGGCCTGGAGAAGGGGCACCTCCATTCTTGGTTAGAGCCCTGGGAGTCGGGGTATTGGGAGGGTGGATCCTCTCCCGGACCCCCGGAACCAAAGATCTTCACCCAGCCCCGAGGGCCTCCTGGTGTCTCCGATCCTCTCCCTTGGGCCCAAGGGATGGGGGCGCCTCGATCGTAGCCTGGACCGGAGCACTCCAGGGAGTCCCCTGGTTCCGGGGATGGAGGCGCTCCGAGCTCTGCCCGGGCCAGGGGGCTCTCGGCGGCCTCGCGCTGGGCGGGGCGTGTCCCCAGCGCATCCGCGGTGGCGCCGGCCGGCGGCCCGGGTCGTAGCGCCCGCGCCGGGTCTGGCGCCCCCAGCCGGCCCGCTTACCGGTCGCGGGGGTCGATCCACGACGTCTGGCGCGTGTTGTGGTCAATGTAAAAGACGCGGCCGTCGTAGTCTCGCGCCTCCTCCCAGCCGGCGGGCAGCGGCAGCTCGGCGCTCTCCCGGGCCCGCGGCGGCGGCGCAGAGGGAGCGGGGGGCGTGGGGACCGCGGCGGGGGGCGCCGGCGGCGGCGGTTCCCGCTGGGGCTGCGCAGACGGCGGCGGCTCCCGCGGGGCCTCGCGCGGCTGTCCCCGCCGTCGCCGCCGGCCGCCGCTCAGCCAAGGCATGACGGCGCGGGCCCCGCCGCCGCCCGGCCGCCCCGCGCGCGCCGCCTCCTCCGCCAGCACTAAGGCCCGGCGCCCGGGGCGCGGGGGCGGCCGCGGGGAGCCGCCCGCCGCTCCTGGCGCATCCTCCGCCCGGCGCCCGTGCACCGGCGTCCGCCCGCCCGCCCTAGCAAGCCGCTGCCCGCGCCGCCCACTCCGTTCAGCTAGCCCGGGTGGCCGCCGCGCGCGAAGTCACAGCCCGGGAGCCGCCGCCGCCGCTGCCGCCGCTGCCGGCCGCCCCTCCGTTCCCGCTGCGCGCCCGGCCATCTTCGTTCCTCGGCGCGGCCCGGGCGAGCAGGGGCGGGGCGTTCGCAGGCCCCGCCTCCGGCCGTCCCGCCCCGTTCTCACCCAGGCCCGGCGGCTCCACCCAGGCCCGGCGGCTCCTCCCGAATCTCCCACGGAGGCTCCCGCTCCTCCCGCCGCCTGTGCTTCTCCACCCACTCCCGCTGCTCCGCCTCCCCCGGCCCCGCGTCCTCCGCGCCTCTCCGTCGCCGGCTGCTCCGCCCCCAGTCTCCCTCGGGGTCCTCCTCGGCTCTCCGCTCCTCGACCCCACCCCCACCCCTCCGTTTGCTCCTCCCCCTCCGCCGTCCTCCCTCTCCGCGCGCTCCTCCCTCTCTCCCTCCCGCTCCACCACCTTCCTCCGGCCTCGGGAAACCGCATGGAGGCCAGGATGGGCGCCGCCGCGTCAGTCCGCCCCCGGGCCCCCGCGTAGAGGAAGGCGGGAGGGGAGGACGACGCCCTACCCGGACTGCGGGCGCGGCCTGCCTGGGGTGACTCCTCGGGCGCAAACAATTCCCGAGAGAGCGGGCAGTGCCCTCACTTCACCCGCTCCCGGGCTCTGGCTGTCTGGAGAGACCCTCTGCGCACTTGGCGGGAGGCTGCGCCCTCGGTCTCCCACACAACCCGTCTGGTCCCGCGAAGGTGGAAAAGCCCCTGAAGGCGGGGCCGAGGGAGCTGAGGAGCTGGGGGAGCCCGCGGCCGGTCCTCTCGGGCGGCGCAGGGAGGACGCCTCTGGAAGCGGGCAGCTGGGCAGGTGGCCACTTCGCGTCCCCGCCAGGACAGCCCTAGAAGGGCTAACCTGGGTCCCCACACTAGGCGGGAGTTCCTTGACCTTCCCTGAGCTCTTCATCCGGTTTGTGGGGTCTGATCGTTTGAGCCGAGACCCAAGTAGACCGGTGCTGGGGAGGAAGCCGGGTCAACTCCTAAAACTTTCAGCCTAGACAGGAACTTTTGTTTCACTGGCTCCCAGCTGGGGAAGCTAAAGCTCCAGAGTTGGGGCTGTGTCTCGCTCTAAATCCCCCACCTACTTCGTGCCCCAGACCAACAGCCGCAACACGTTATGCCAGAAAATGCAGGACAGTATCAGGGAGATTTTTAAACAGTTACAGTGATACAAAAATATCTGGTAAAGCCTGATTGAAATCCAGATACACAGGGGAAGAGACTGGAGGAAAATGTCCCGAGATGCTCACAAGAGTTTGCATTCCTTTGGCGGGATTTTAAAAAATGATTTGCCTTCCAATTTTTTGTAAAATGGTAATATTACTTTTATAAGGGGAAAGGTTGTTTTAAAAAAGAAGAATGGGCTGGGCGCGGTGGCTCACGCTTGTAATCCTAGCACTTTGGGAGGCCCAGCCTGTAATCCCAGCTACTCGGGAGGCTGAGGCAGGAGAATTGCTTGAACCCGGGAGGTTGCAGTGAGCCGAGGTCGCGCCACTGCACTCCAGCCTGGACAACAGAGTGAGACTCCATCTCAAAAAAAAAAAAAAAAAAAAAAATTGGAAGAATGTGGGGCCTGGCTCGGTGGCTCACACCTTTAATCCCAACACTTTGGGAGGCTGAGGTGGGAGGATCACTTGAGCCAGGGAGGTCAAGGCTGCAGTGAGCCGTGTTTGCACGATTGCACTCCAGGCTGGGCGACGGAACAGAGACCCTGTCTCGAAAAAAAAAAAAAAAAGAAGAAGAATGTGAAGATGTGAAGGTATAGCGACGTCCAAAAAGCTATCCAAGGAAGGTCTTTCCTCTCCCTCCTCCCACTACAACACAGAAACTTTCTTGCTCCCCAAGTATCTATCTACCCCTACCTGAATGTTCTATGTCAGAAATTCCACCGCATGAGTCCTTTTAAACATGTGTGATTATTACATGTCCAAGGGAAAGAGTGGGAGGGTCAAAAAAGCACATATTTTGTGATGTCTCTTGTGCCAGGGAATGCCCCAAGTGCTGAGTGTCCCTGCTCTGACATCTTCCCTTCTGATTGGCATGATTTATCGCCAGTGGGGCTGCCACTGCCTTCTTACCTTACCACCCAACATGGCCGTTCTGAAGCTGCATTTCCACCCTCCCTGTCACCTGGTCCTTTTAGAATCTCACAAATCTGGACACAAATCTATCACTCGAAAGTACTTTGAATGGGGCTGGGGCATATTGGAGTGAAACCGGCTTCTGCAGAGAGAGGGTGGAAAGAGGAGAACACATACACCACACATCAAAGGACTCAGAAGGAAAGGCAAGATGAAAAAAGCATCAGGTAGAGCAAGGGGTGGGGAAAACTGCATCCAATTAGGAGCTCAAAGAGGCCAGCGCCCAGGAGTCTTCACTGAAGGTGAAAGATTTCTACCCGTTCAGGCGGGCAGCAAATAGTGGACCTCCCACGCGCAGACACTGTGCTGGGTGTAGGCATGCTGCAGAGAAGAGGATAGTCTGTGCTTCAGCCTGCACTCCCTTGGGGACTAAACATAGAAATAGGCCCTTGTAATACAATTGTGACTTGTCCACAAATGAAGCCAGGGTGCCAGCCTCAATTTAGGGACTCGTGGGAGGCTTTGTGAGACCAAAGGGAAGGTGGCTCAGATGAGGAAACTGAGGCTCAGATGTTCAGATTCCCAAGTTCTGAGCTCTTGCCCCTTGGCACATGGAGCTGCTGTCATGAAATTGTTTACTTGTATAGCAGATGCTGGGGCGGGCTCCCTTCTTTTGGAGTATTGTGAAGATGACCCTTCACTAACAGAGATGTCTGAGAGATTACACCCAGCCCCAGGAGCTGACCGTCCAGTTTGCTTGCCTTGGTGAGACAAACTCGAATGCCCTTGACACCCCAGAGCTCCCCATGGGATCAGGCTGAGGCTGGACTTCTCTGGAAATCATAGCTTAGCCAGCTCCTCCCCTGCCCGGTCCCGCCTCCCTTACTCGTGTAAGCATGCCTCCAATCAGCCGCTCACTCGAGGACCCCCATCTCAGGCACCCTTTCTAGAGAGCCTGACCTAAGATAGGCTCCTGCACACTTGCTGTCATCTAAGCACTTAGCAAATACGAGCTCATTTAATCACCATAACATCTAGAGGCATTCCTACTGTCATTTGCACATTAATAGAGGTGAAAGAAGTGCGACACAGCATGCCAAAGAAGAGAGATTGGAGACCCTCACTGAGAAAACTTCATCCACATGCCCACCCACTGCCTCTGGACACTCTCTGCCTGAGAGAACAGAAGTGGGGCTATCGCATTTGTCTTCCTAAAAGGAGCTGAACCAGAGAGGAAGAAGCCAGCACTTGGGGTGACCAAGACCTCTTTATTACACCATTAGTCCTTTTCCACTTGTGTGCAATGTTAGCCCCAGGCGTCTGCTGATCGTCCCTAAAGACTTGTGAATGGAGATGGAAAGGAAGAGAAATTGGTAGGGGTGTGAAGGGACTCTTGACTTCCCAGCTTTGCCATAAATTGGGATCTCTCTCTCTCTCTCTCTCTCTCTCTCTCTCTCTCTCTCTCTGTGTGTGTGTGTGTGTGTGTGTGTGCGCGTGTGTGTGTGTGTGAATTGTTAGGGAGAATAAGGCCTGTCTTTCTTACAGTCAAGTGGGGCTTTCCATATCGGACTAAAAACCACACGCACACACAAAACACTGCAGGGTGAAGGAGTCTTGAGTCCTAACTGAATGCACAATTCTACATTCTTTATTTCCTCCGCATCAAAACCACAGCCGGGCCAACAGCAAAAGCACGAACATTGTGTAGTGCTCCATCCTCCCACCAAGACTTCACATGGAAAAGCAGCTCAGGAAAAATCCACTTAGTCTCTGGGGAAAAGAGATGCAAATGCTTTTGTTCTCCTCCCAGACCCTCTGGGAAATCCCCTTTCTGAAGCCGCTACAATGCACTGATCTCTAACTTGCAGAATACTTTCCTTAAAATGATGGTTAAGGAGTAACTCCAACAAGGACAGAGTCTGAAGATTTTTACTATCAGATTCTGCCTTCTCTCCCCAGCCCTCGCCTAAAGGATAAGCTTTATTTGTAAAAAGGAAAGTGCAAAATTGGATCTATACACATTCAGTACTTGATAAGCGTCTAGAAAAGGAAAATCTGTGAAGGCTACAATCATCAAGTGTAAAATGAGAAAAATAAATACCGCCAGAGAAGTCTTGCCTACCTTGTATAAACAATCAAGTGTTCTAGGAAGCGACACATTGGGTAATTCTACACATTGTGCTAAGAGGAAAACGGAAATGGGCCGGATTAGGTCTGAAGAAGAAATGGTTCATTGTTTGGCATTCTTTAAATGCTGGAATAATTACTCAATTATGGGTGTTTCTCATATATTTAAATAATGCAAATCCACAAGCACTGGAGGAGATTAGAAGATGTTGTTCTTGTTCATTCCTGTCTTGCTGGTTTAGGGGCATCAAAGGAAGGGTAAATTGCAAAGATCCCTAAGGGGACCTCTCCCCAGGCTCAGGAGTTGGAATGGGGATAGGGTGAGGTTATTTCTTGGTGTTTTATTTCATGGCTTTATGTAAAGACATAAACTTTACACACTTATTTGACTTGTATTCAAAAAAGTCACTGTTTAGATTTCGTGTGTGGACGGGGGGCACCTTTCTCAACTGGGACTTCCTTGATTTGTGTAGATGTGTCCATTTTGAAAATTCAGGTTTTTCTCATGTCCTAATCTTCCACTCCAAAGACAGGCAGGGTATTCCCAAAGCATCCACTGTGTGGATAAACCTGCCAGCATTTGGTTCATTTTAGCGCTTAATTCCCGTGTCTGGGTGCGCATCACAAAACAACATCATCCTTGGAATCAGTGAATGGCTGTCATGCTTTAGGCACATTGCATTTGTGCCTGGGTGATTAAAATTCAGATTTTTTAAAAATGTAGACCAATTTCTCTCCCAAACTTAGAAAACTCAGAGCCACTCACTTCCTTCGTCTCCAGGTCTCCTCTTCCAGCCTTACACTTTTACTTATTTTCCTCCCCTTCCCATGGGTTCTGTTCAACAAAATGTGAAGGGGCCAATTCAAAATGTATTCCAAGCACACCATAATTTTAGGAAGAGGCAGCAGCCGTGAGCCAGCACACTACAAGATGCTTCCTCCTGGCTGGCTTCTCTCTTGTTTAGGACTAGGGCTCTGGTCCCCTGTGTATTTGGAAAAACAGATCCTTAAAACTGCAGACCTCTGCTTTATGAGCTAGGCAGAGCAGCTCAGAAGTCTCAGGCTTGCAGAGACAAGAAGGAAAATTTACCTCACTCAGAAATGAGCAATCTTTGTTTTTCATTTGGTGACACTAGCATTAAAATTAGCCTCTCTTGTAACATGAATGGAACCGTTTCTGGACACAGGTAACCAAGATGATTGTTATATAATCAGTGACTCAACTAGGCGGCGGGGGGGGTGATGGTGTCCCCCAGGGGACATTTGGCAATGCCTGGAGACATGTTTGCTTGGCACAACTGGGAGAGTGGTGCTCCTGGCATCTAGTGGGTAAGGCCAGAGATGCTGGCACACATCCTGCAGTGCCCACAACAGCCCAGCACCAGAGAATGATCTGCCCCAAATGACACCAGTGCTGAGGTCAAAAAAACCCTATGAGATATATATAATTTATTTTTATTATTTTTTTGAGACAGGGCCTCACTCTGTTATCCAGGCTGGAGTGCAGTGCTGCGATCACGGCTCTCTGCAGCCTCCAACTCCCAGGCTCAAGTGATTCTCCCACCTCAGTCTCCTGAGGAGCTGGGACTACAGGCATGCACCACCACACCTGGTTTATATATATATTTGTAGAAAAGGAGTCTGACTATGTTGCCCAGGCTTGTCTCAAACTCCTGGGCTCAAATGTGTAATTTATGAGAACATTTATACTGCCCAAGCTTTATAGTGGGAAAACAAGGCTCAGAGAATGTAAGTAACTAGCCCGGTATGACCTGGCCAGTGCTAAAATGCATCAGCCCTAAGACTAAAGCCCAGCTATCCCATCTGACCTCCTGTATTCATCAGGGCTGTACAGAAAAATAGCTCCTATATATATCCAATCTCTCTCTCTCGCTCTCTCTCTCTCACACACACACACACACACAGAGAGAGAGAGAGAGAGAGAGACAGAGAGAGATATTTATCATAAAGAATTGGCTCATGGAATTACAGAGGCTGACAAATCCCAGGATCTGCAGTTGGCAAGCTGGAGAGCTGATGATGGCACAGTTCCAGTCCAAGTCTGACAACCTGAAAACCAGGAGAGCTGATGGTGTCAGTTCCAGTCTGAAAGTGAGCAGGCTTGAGATCCAAGAGGAGCCAGTGTTTCAGTTTGAGTCCAGAGGCAGGAAAAGCCCAACATTCCAGCTCAAGCAGTCACACAGCAGGAGCACCCTCCTGCCCAGCCTTTGTGGTCCAGCCAGGCCTTCAACTGATTGGGCAAGGCTCACTGACACTGAGAAGGCAATCTGCCTCCCTCAGTCTACAATTCAAATGTGGATGTCATCCAGAAACACCCTTACACACACACAACCAGAGTAATGTTTGACCAAATATCTGGGCACCCCGTGGCCCAGTGGCCCAGTCAAGTTGACACATGAAATTAACCATCATACCTCCTGACTTTATAACTAGTTGTTCTTTGTTTCTATGACTCTTTCTTTCTTTCTCTCTCTTTTTTTTTTCAGACAGTGTCTCACTTTGTCACCTAGGCTGGAGTGCAGTGACGCAAACATGGCTCACTGCAGCCTCAATCTCCCGGGCTCAAGCAATCCTCCCCGCTCAGCTTCCTGAGTAGCTGAGACCACAGGCACAAGCCACCATGCTCAGCTAATATTTTAACTTTTTGTAGAAATGGGGTCTCACTATGTTGCCCAGGTTGGTCTCAAACTCCTGGACTCAAGAGATCTGCCCACCTTGGCCTCCCAATGTGCTGGGATTCCAGGCGTGAGCCACTGCACCTGGCCTGTTTCTAGGACTCTTTCTGCTCACAGTGTGGCTCGTGGACCAGCAGCGGCAGCATCACAGGGGAACTCATTGAAATGCCCACCCCAGGGCTGTTAGTTTAAGAAGCATCATATTACACCCCGTGGAAGAGGATGGTGTGGGGGTGTAGGCTTCTGATTACTTTACAATATCGATTCGCAGAGCCATCTGAGTAGTATTTGTCTTACTTCACCTCATAATCAAGAGGGGTTTATTTATCATTTAAGAGGTGCCAAGCCCTATGGCAATCCCTGAGCAAAGTGTAATCACAAGCCACTTTCACACTTGTTCTGCATGATAAGCACATTGAAGAGCCTGGATCTGTTTGTGACTCAGCTTTAGGTGTGCACAGTAATGTACGGTTCAACTTCCCTGGCCCAGAAGTAGAAATGGACAAGAAGCCAGCTGCAGGCCAACCACACTGTAACAGAGCTTGATTTTTGCCTTAGCTTCCTATGCGTCTCCCCTGCCTGATGTCCCAACCCAGGGTCAGCTACATAGTTTGTGCTCTACATTTTGCAGTGCAAAATGAAAATGCAGGACCCCTTGTTCCAAAAAAAAAATCTCAAGAATTTCCAGATGGTAACAGTGGACCACTACAATCAGCACGGGCCCTTTGGAGCACAGTACCCTGTACAATTGCACAGGCAGCAGCCTTTGAAGCCGGCTCTGTCCATACCTTTCACTTCTAGTCAGGTGACCTTTGAATATTCCAAAAAAACAACAATTTTCAGTGACAGCAGAGGAGATTGTTTTGGGGAAAGGGACTCTGTCCCTGCAAATCAAACTACTTGCTGCCCAAGCCTTCTATGCCAGCCCAGTTACTTCCCCGAGGTCAGCATGACCCCGTTGGCAGGAAGAATCTCCACTGCTCTTGACTCTCTTGGGTCCCTGGTGCTGGGGGTTGAATTGTGCTCCCCCACCCAAAAAAAGGATACGCTGAGGGCCTAGCCCTGGGTACATGTGGATGTGGCTTTACTTGGAAATGGGGTATTTGTAGATGCGGTTACTTAAGATGAGGTCATACTGGAGTAGGGTGGGCTTTTAATCTAATATGACTGGTGTCATATCATAAGGGAGGGCAGAAGGAACGCAGACATCAGGGTCATGTAAAACTGGAGGCAGAGATTGGAGTAATGAGGCCACAAGCCAACGAATGCCAAGAATTTCTGGCAAGCACCAGAAGCTGGGAGAGAGGCATGGAATAGATTCTACCCTGGAGCCTTCAGAGAGAGAGTGGCCCTGCCTCACACCTTCATTCCAGACTTCTGGCCTCCAGAACTGTGAGAGAATCAATTTGTGTAGGTTTAAGCCATCAGTTTGTGGTCCTTTGTTACAGTGGCGCTAGGAAACTAACAGGCCTGGAAACTTGCCCCCAGGCTCCTGCTGCTGCTTCAGTAGGGAACACAGTCTATAGGACTCTGTTCACAGGGTCCCAATCAGCGCTGGGAAATCACAGGAAACAGAAGCCTGCCATGAAAGCCCCCAGAGATCCCACCAAACCCAGGAGCCCCAGGCATGACGTGCTGGACCTCTCAAGTACGTGCCATAAACTGTAGCAGCCGATATCCAGTGTAGACCAGAGGCAAACCAGAAATGCTCACACTGGCCATGAGTTGCTCAAAGTTCAGATTTACCTTGGATCCCTGGCTATCCAACTTGCAGATGAGCAAAGTGGCTCTTTATAGAAGCATTCCAGATAATCCTAAAGGAGTGATGAAATTAGAGTTAGAATGAACAAATAGAACTTACAAGGATTGACTAGATCTCAGCTTTGAGCATCACTGGCTGCTAACATCACAAAAAAGAAAGATGGCCAGACCCACTCTATGGTACTTTATTATAGACAGAACAGACTAAGACACCAGGATTTCTCACAGTAGCACATCATGTCTCTCTTTTTTTTTTTTGACAGAGTTTTTGCTCTGTTACCCGGGCTGGAATGCAATGGCGCAATCGCGGCTCACTGCAAACTCCGCCTCCTGGGTTCAAGCGATTCTCCCACCTCAGCCTCCCAAGTAGCTGGGATTACAGGCACCCGCCACCACGCCCGGCTAATTTTTGTAGTTTTAGTAGAGACGGGGTTTCACCATATTGGCCAGGCTGGTCTCAAACTCCTGACCTCAGGTGATCCGCCCGCCTTGGCCTCCCAAAGTGCTGGAATTACAGGCATGAGCCAATAACCCCTACTGAATTTGTATTTGTGCTTACTTGTTAATATCTCTTCTCCCCTACTCGACTAGAACAGTGGTTCTCAACAAGGTGATTTTGCCCCCCAGAGACATTTGGCAATGTCTGAGACATTTTTGATTGTCAAGACTATGGAGAGAGAAGAGGCGGTGCTGCTGGCATCTAGTGGGTAGAGGACACTGATTGTAGGCTGCTAAACCTCATTCAAGGCACTGGACAACAAAGACTTACAGCCTAAAATGTCAGTAGCACCAAGGCTGAGAAATCCTGGGCAAGAAGCAACAGGAGGAAAAGAGCCATGTTTCATTCTCCACTGTCTATCTGCAAAGAGCAGGTAATCAAGATATATTTCTTAAATGAATAAAGGATTATCTTGTTAATCACTAACATCACACCTTCTTGTCAATAAATGACCTCAAAATCAGTGACCACGGCTCAGACAAAGCCATTTTCTGAGGTATCCAAAATTGAATATTATTTGGAGTATTCATAAAAAGATATCTTCCTGCTGTCATCACAAAAAGAGAGACACCAGACATGATGTGCCTTTAGGGAAGAAAACACCACCACCTACGAGAAAATCCTGCCCCAAAACCCAAATCTGATTAAAGCCTCTAGAAAGATTCCACAGATTCCAAAGGCCTTCATTAGCAAATAGAAAGGACATTTATCTATCTATCTTAGGATTCCTGTAAGCACAAAGGTCTTTAGAGCTGGAGGGAAAAATACACATCTTAAGAACCAGATAAATACAAAATCTCAAGTGATCTATGCTGTCAGCCTACAAATGTCCAGGTGTATGTAGAAGAATCAGTAATGTGTGTGACTTAAAACTAAGGGTTAGGAGCCTCAAGAGCACCTCCCATAAATTATGGCATCAGGGACATAGCAATTATGAGTAGGGTTCAAGTACCCCATTAGGGTAATTGACAAGAATTTAGTCAGGGTCCAGCCCAAATCTTGGGTGTGTATACCGGCTCAGTCACTAGGATGGTAACGGTCAGCTGTAAGAGGGTGACTCTTTCAGCTCCAGGAGGATTTAGGGAAAGTACAGAAACTCTTAAGAGAATCAAAACTATAGGATTCATATTCGGAATGCAGAAAGAATCTGTGCATATTTGATGTTCCATGTATTCATAAAGTTTAAAAGAATTTCTAAGCTTTGGAAATCACTGTAAAATGTATGATTGAGTAATCTTGTGATCTTAGTTGAAAACTATTTTTTTTCTTGTCACTGACTTGAGGCTCATGAAAACTAAATTATATACAGTGTTGGAACATTTTAAGAGAACTTAAGTTTCACCATGTCAATTTAATTCATTAAATTTAAAAGAGTTATTTGTAAACTTGGGAATGTATTTGTTTATTGAGACAACCGAAGTAATTAAGAAGGGAATTGAGTGTAGTCTGTTACAAGTTTTAAATATATTTTAAAAAGCATGAAGGTGTTTAAATTTGTAAATAGGGTCAAGTATTTTCCAAAGGCCTCTTAAAAGTGGTTGCTATTATTTGCTAGACTTAAAATAGAATTTAAAAAGAAAAGAGAATAATAAGATTTCTAGACTGAACTTAGAAGGTTAAGAGAAAACTAGGCATTAGAACTCGTAACTCAAATAAATTCACTGTGAAATTTGTAAACCTGAATAAATCCCTTTTTGTGCACACACAACACTCTTGAAGGCTATGATCAACAGTTCCAAAAGGTCATACAATGTCCAAATGAATGTGCTCATGTAAAAAAATTACAAACTTATCTTTGCAATCCTATGTCAATAATACCATATTGTTTACCAGGTAAATTCCACCCTAACTCGGAAAGCTTGCTCACCTCTCCAGAGTCTGCGTGAAGCTGATAAGATCTGATATGATGCAAGTTGCCTTCCTGCTAAGGGGCTTGTGTTTTCGTTTTTGCACAATCTGAATCTAACTTTCTGCCCTTGTTTTACATTCTCTCCCATTTATAGATTTGTGTGTGTGTGTCTGTGTATTTGTGTGTGATTTGGTTGTCATCTCAATAAGCTATTTCATCACTAACCAACTGATTTATGCTCCTTATAAAGGATCAGCTTAACTCTGTCACTTTAGCTAGGAAGTGTTGATGGAAGGTCCTAATAATGCTGTTTGCAGCCATATGTGCTTTGGAAGTTACCAAGCTCTGACTGGCTGAATTCCACTGTGGTCTGATTGTGGCCAACAGCAAAATGAGTCAACCATTCTCTGTGGTCCACAGAGCAGCACCATCAGCATCCTCATTAAAAATGGGGATTCTTGGCCGGGCTCAGTGGCTCATGTCTGTAATCCCAGCACTTTGGGAAGCCGAGGCAGGCGGGTCACGAGGTCAAGAGATCGAGACCATCCTGGCCAACATGGTGAAACCCTGTCTCTACTAAAAATACAAAAATTAGCTGGGCATGGTGGCATGCACCTGTAGTCCCAGCTACTTGGGAGGCTGAGGCAGGAGAATCGCTTGAACCTGGGATGCAGAGGTTGCAGCGAGCCAAGACCGCGTCACTGCACTCCAGCCTGGTGGCAAAGCAAGACTCAGTCTCAAAAAAAAAAAAAATGCAGGGGTTATTCTCAGGCCACACCCTGGACCTACAGAATCAGAATCTGCTCTTTAACAAGCTCCTCCGAATCAGAACCTGCTCTTTAACAAGCTCCTCAGGTGATTCCCATGCACACTAAGTTGAAGAAGCATTGATGAAGAAGGGGAGAAATGGGTGGGGCTAATAAAAAGAAGCATCAATCTAGACAAAAGTTCGGGTAACAGTAATCACTGTTTCAGTGATGTGTTGCTTGAGTTTTATGCTCAACAGAGTGCATAGTAGCATTTATTTGTTTTATTTTTATTTTATTCTATTTTTGAGATGGGGTCTGTCGCCTAGGCTGGAGTGCAGTGGCACAAACATGGCTTACTGCAGCCTCAACCTCCTGGGATGAAGCTGTCATCCCACCTCAGCCTCCCATGTAGCTGGGATCACAGGCATGTGCCATCACGCCTGGCTAATTTTTTATAGAGACAGGATCTCACTTTGTCATCCAAGCTGGTTTTGAACTCCTAGGCTCAAGCAGTCCTCCCACTTCGGCCTCCCACAGTTTTTGGATTACAGGTGGAAGCCACTACACTCAGCCTTATTTTATGAGTGTGTGTGTGTGTGTATGTGTGTGTGTGTGTGTGTTTGATACGGAGTCTCGCTCTGTCGCCCAGGCTGAAGTGCAGTGGCGTGATCTCGGCTCACTACAACCTCCACCTCCCGGGTTCAAGCAATTCTCTGCCTCAGCCTCCCAAGTAGCTGGGATTACAGGCGCCCGCCACCACACCTGGTTAATTTTTTGGATTTTTTAGTAGAGACGGGGTTTCACATCTTGGCAACGCTGGTCTTGAACTCCTGACTTCATGACCCACCTACCTCAGCCTCCCAAAGTGCTGGGATTATAGTCATGAGCCACCATGCCCGCCTGCCCACCTGCCTGCCTGCCTTCCTTCCTCCCTCCCTCTCTCTTTTCTTTTCGCCTTTGTTTGTTTTCTTTTGTTTTGAGGTGGAGTCTCACTCTGTCACCCAGGCTGGAGTGCAGTGGCGCAATCTCGGCTCACTGCAAGCTCCACCTCCCAGGTTCACACCATTCTCCTACCTCAGCCTCCGGAGTAGCTGGGACTACAGGCGCCCGCCACCACGCCCGGCTATTTTTTTTTTTTTTTTTTTTTTGTATTTTTTAGTAGAGACGGGGTTTCATCGTGTTAGCCAGAATGGTCTTGATCTCCTGACCTCGTGATCTGCCCGCCTCGGCCTCCCAAAGTGCTGGGATTACAGGCGTGAGCCACCACGTCCCACCTCTCTCTGCCTTTTTTGAGACAGCATCTCACTATGTTGCCCAGGCTGGCCGTAAACTCCTGGACTCAAGTGATTCTCCCACCTCAGCCTCCCGAGTAGCTGGGACTACAGGCGCATGCCACTGTGCCCAACCCTTGATTTTTTCTAACTAGTTATAAACATAAAAATATTGTTTTCACACTATGCTTTTTTTCACAGTATTTTTTAAATCTAACTAAACGGTGATTTTTTTTAAAGGTTCCAAATGTTGGCAAGGGCACCGGAAAGCAGGAATTCCAGGGAATGTGAAGCGGTGCATTTTTGGGGGCTGGCAATGGGGCCTCACATATATATCAAACACCTTACAAATGTTCATACTCTTTGACCATTCCTAGGCATTTGTCCAAGGAAAATAACCAGAGATGTGCATAAACATTAATGGGCAAGGATATTCATCATAGCATTATTTATAGTATTGAAAAATTGGAAACAGACTCCAACTTGCAGTTCTGGCAACTGGGCAGATTGGGTAATACATCCCCTACCCTCCATATTTCTCCAAACACATAGGCATGCTGTATAAAATAGAATACCAATATCAAATATGCAGACAAGCTAGGAAGAAAAATCCCTTTCCTCGGTCAGAAGGGGGTTGTATCCCTACTTAGACACTCACCGTTAAAGGCTGAGGTTTTCATTCCAGCACGAAAGTAAAAGACATGATGTTGACCCCATAAGACAGGAAGCTAGGTGGAACTGAGACTCCTGCATAAAGCTGGGACATGGACTGACCACCTCCTTCATGAAAGGGAGGGGTAGGCAAACTTCTCATCCTCCCAGGGTAGTAGCAAGGAAGCTTTTTTTTTGAGATGGAGTCTTGCTGTGTCACCCAGGCTGGAGTGCAGTGGTGCCATCTTGGCTCACTGCAACCTCCGCCTCCCCAGTTCAAGCGATTCTCCTGCCTCAGCCTCCCGAGTATCTGGGATTACAGGCACCCGTCACCACGCCCGGCTAATTTTTGTATTTTTAGTAGAAACGGGGTTTCACCACATTGGCCAGGCTGGTCTGGAACTCCTGACCTCTGGTGATCCGCCTTCCTCAGCCTCCCAAGGTGCTGGGATTACAGGTGTGAGCCACCGTGCCCAGCCAAGGAAGCTTGTTTCTTGTAGATACTCCAAGGGAGGGAATGGAAAACAATCTTAGAAGAAAACAGAATCTCAAGTCCATGCACGGAGTTGTGGAGTGTGAATGCACACCATCCTTGTGGCATGGAAATTCCAGACGAGAAATTAGTGGGAAAGCAGGCCCCAGTCCAGTCCCTGGAGTATCTGGCAGAAACAAACATAATCTACTTGAGAATTAGTAGCCTGAGATATTAAGATAATAAAACTTAAATACTAAAACTTGGCTGTAGTAACCAGTTATTTTAAATTCTTTTGGAGTTGATGAGACATGAATTCTCAGAGTAGATAAACAAAAACAAATCCACACCTGTACATGTCATATTAAAACTTCAAAACACAAAATAGAAAAATTTAACAAGAGGGAAAAAAATCACCTACGAAGGAAAATGAAGTCATTTGATAATAAGAATCACACCAGTAACAAAAGAAGCAGGAATGCAACGAATAATATCTTCCACCAGCTGAAAGAAAACACCTGATAATTTAAAACTCTATAACCAGATAAACTAATGTTTAAGAACTTAAGAAACAGGCCGGGTGCAGTGGCTCAAGTCAAGTGTAATCCCAGGACTTTGGGAGGCTGAGGCAGGCAGATCACTTGAGGTCAGGAGTTCAAGACTAGCCAGGACAACATGGCAAAACCCCATCTCTACTAAAAATACAAAAATTAGCCGGGCGTGGTGACAGGCATCTGTAATCCCAGCTACTTAGGAGGCTGAGGCAGGAGAATCACTTGAACCCGGGAGGTTGAGGTTGCAGTGAGCCAAGATCGCACCACTGTACTCCAGCCTGGGTGACAGAGCAAGACTCTGTCTCAAAGAAAAAAGAACTTAATAAATAGGCAAAATCTATATTTAAAAACAACAACAACAACTTAAGGCACTACTAGAAGACTGAAAGGAAGTCTTGACCAGAGGGAAGAGCTTGAATAGGAAATCACCAAATTAATCTACTAATTTTATAAAATCCCAAATAGTATAACAATATATTTTTATCAATAGATAAGGTATCTTAAAAATGGAAAACACAGTGAAAGAGTCAGAAAACATTGCAAAAAAGAAGACTAAGTGGAAAAGGCAGGACTTGGTCTGTTTGATACTGAAAGACTGTAAAGCTGGCATAATTGAAAAAGCGCATTACTGAAGCATCAGTAAACAGATAGGCTAATGAAGAAGTGGACTGAAATGAGTACACAGCATAAGAAATTAGCACATGATAAAGTGGGGGTGCGAATGTGTGGGGAAAATGGCACGATTCAATCAATAACATTGACCTGGCTGGGTGTGGTGGCTCACGCCTGTAATCCCAGCACTTTGGGAGGCCAAGGTGGGCAGATCATGAGGTCAAGAGATCGAGACCATCCTGGCCAACATGGTGAAACCCCGTCTCTACTAAAAATACAAAAATTAGTGGGCATGGTGGCAGGCGCCTGTAATCCCAGCTACTTGGGAGGCTGAGGCAGGACGGTTGCTTGAACCCGGGAGGCAGAGGTTACAGTGAGCCGAGATCGCGCCACTGCACTCCAGCCTGGGCGACAAAGCCAGACTCTGTCTCAAAAAAAAACAACAACAACAAAAAAAAAACAAAAACCATTGAGCAACTCTGCTGCAGCCACCTGGAGAAAATCTGTGCTGAATTCTCTGGCAGGGACTCGTATCCATTGTCACTGGAATCCATTCTCCCCTCCTTGCGGGACACGTGGATACATTTAGTGGCCCCATTTGTGGTTGGGGGTGGCTATAATGTTAAAGTTGTCCATGGAGTGTGGGCAGAAGTAAGAGGTGTGGATTCTGGCCCAGGACTTAAGACATCCTAGAGGTGTGTGTCCTCCATGCTCTCTTTCCTCTTGCCACTTGCTGCTACCCACAGATGGAGGCAGCCCACCATCAAGCTAGAGACAAGGACAACATCCTAGGGGGTGGACCGGAAACAAGAGGAAACCCGAATCCCCAAATGACTCTTTGGAACCAAGTCACCTAGTGATCTCGAGTGTCTACCTCGGTCACTTGGTGAGATTTGTAGTTTAAGTCACTGAATTATTATTATTATTGTTATTTTTTGAGATGGAGTCTCACTCTGTCACCCAGGCTGGAGTGCAGTGGTGTGATCTCGGCTGACTGCCAACTTCCACCTCCCAGGTTCAAGCGATTCTCCTGCCTCAGCCTCCCGAGTAGCTGGGATTACAGGCATGTGCCACCATGCCCAGCTAATTTTTGTATTTTTAGTAGGGAGAGGGTTTCACCATGTTGGCCAGGCTGGCCTCGAATCCCTGACCTCAGGTGATCCACCTGCCTCAGCCTCCCGAAGTGCCAGGATTACAGGTGTGAGCCACCACACCCGGCCAAGTCACTGAGTTTTATGAATCTCCTTTCTAAAACAGGCTAGCTTTCACTCTATCTCATACAGATCCCAAACTCACGTCTCAACTAAATAAACTCTAGATGGATCAAAATCTAAATGCAAGCAAACAAACAAAGTAAGTATGGGAGATTTTGTGGTTTTTTTGTTTCCTTTTGTTTTGTTTTATTCGAGACAGGGTCTTGCTCTGTTGCATAGGCTGGAGTACAGTAGTGTGATCATGGTTCACTGCAGCCTCAATCTCCCAGTCTAGACCAATCCTCCTGCATCAGCCTCCATAGTAGCTGGGACTACAGATGTGCGCCACCATGCCCAGCTAATTTTCTTATTTTTTGTACAGACGGAGTGTTGCTATGTTGCCCAGGCTGGTCTCAAACTCCTGGGCTCAAGCCGTCTTCCCACCTCAGCCTCCCAAAGTGCTGGGATTGCGGGCGTGAGCCACTATGCCCAGTTATGTGGGGAAATTACTATACAATTTTTAAATTAGAAACAAATTTTATGTTTATATTTTAGTTGTACAACTTGATGATTTGATATATGTGTACATTGTGAAATAATTCCCACAATAAAGCTAATTAAATATCCACCCCGTACCATAGTTACGTTTTTTTCTTCGTGGTGAGAACACTTAGGATCTACCCTGTTAGCAAATTTCAAGTACACAGTGCAGTATTGTCACCTATAGTCACTGTGCAATACATGACATCTCTGGAATGTATTCATCTGGTGAAACTGAAAGTTTGCACCCCTTGACGCACATCTCTCCATTTCGCCCTCCCCCAGTCCCTGGAAACCCCCGTTCTCTTTGGCATCATGGAAACGCTGGCCTCATAACATAGCCCAGAGCTGGCTGCCTGCCTCCACTGCAGTGTGGCTCCTGTTAGCACAGTTCACTTCCCCTTCTGCGCATTCCTATGAAGTCAGACACTGCGAAAGGGCTGAGATTGTCCCCTCCTGCCAGGGAACGAGGTAGCCTGTGCTGGTTCCATGCACACATCTGACCAAAGATCGCAGGGCTCGGTTCAGAGACACAGACTGTGTGTTCTTCACAGCAGAAAGCAGTAGCTCTGCAAGTTCCTGGGTTGGTCCCCACCATCCCGATTCCCACGGGCCACTTAGAGGGCCAGGTGTTCGCCTGCAGCTGTGCAGGTTGCACCGCAGGAGCGGAGCCCTGAATTGGGAGCTGGAGCTTTCCTCGGGGTGACTTCATGATCGGCCGTCCTCCCCTCCATAGACATGACCTGGAATGTCACTCGCTGCCCAGGGGCTGAGGGAAAAGCTCTCTCGGGCTGTAACGCTGGAAGGTAAGCCCTTATCTCCTGAGAGGGGACACAGAAGGCTTTAGGATGTGGGAATGCCTCTGCAGAGGGAGACGATCTCTATCTTTACTAGATGCTATCTGTAGCTCCCAAGGCTGGTGGCTCTCCAGTCAGCACTGACCAGAGCTTCTCAGGGCCCTTTGCTCCCAGCAACCAGACTCCGTGGGAATGCTGAGACATCTAGGGAGAATGGTCACCCAACACTTTTGTTTGCCATTTCAGGCCTAGGGTGCTGAGATGTCGCCCACTGTTGCCAGCCATTCGTACTGAAATAGCCCTCGTTGGTTGCCCCCAACCTGCTCCTGCTTTTAGAAATATAGTCGTCCATCTCTCTGTAGCCACAGGGTGGTGGGGGATGGGTTCCTGGATGCCCCACAGATCCCCAAATCCAAGGATGCTCAAGTCCATGATATGAAATGGTGTAATATTTGCGTATAAGCTAGGCACATCCCCTGTACATTTTAAATCATCTCTAGACTATGTATACTATTTAATACAATGTAGATGCTACGTAAATAGTTGTTGCACTGTATCGTTTGGGGAACAATGACAAGAAAAGGTCCGTGTATGTTCAGTACAGATGCAACCGTCTGAGGTCTAACTACATAGTACACATCAGCCACAATGGAACATTGTGGACCGCAGGAGGGTGAGGCAGGAGGCAGGAGGATTGCTTGAGGCCAGGAGTTCAAGACCAGCTTGGGCAACATGGTGAGATCTCATCAACAGCACCACCACCACCGCCACCACGACAACAACGACAAACCAATGAAACATTTTTTGAAACTTTTGTTTGAATTTTTTCAATCCCTGGTTGATTGAATCTGGGGATATGGAATCGGTGGATAGGGAGGGCCCCACACAGCCCCTTTATTAAACTCACCTTAAATTACTCAGTTTGTACGTGCCACATGTTTGCTGTAGAGATCCTCTCTGGATTAAGAATATATTTTTTAAAACTACAAATCAATGGGAAAAAAGACAAACCTAACGGGATGAGAAGCAAAGGCTCTGGGTAGGAAATTCACAAAGACAAAACCTCGCTAGCCAATAAGCATAAAAAGATGCTTGACCTCAGAGAGGTCAAAGCCGAGTCTCATACCCCACAGTAGTGGCGAGAATGTGAGGAAATGGGATCTCATTCGCTACTGGCTGAACTGAAATCCGAGGCATTATGGAATGCGATTTGGCAGTATCCTGGAAACTGCAGAGGCTCAGCCATTCCTCCGCTAGGAGTGACAAACGCCGCAGGTCTCCATTCAATCCTGCTCTCCGCGCGCCCCCTGGTGGCACTAGTCCGCACTTGCCCCATCCCAAGCGCATTGATTCCCAATGATTGGCAACAACCAAGTGTTTGTCAATAGGAGAATGTGTTAGTAAAGTATATTATATTTATAAATTATATAGTAGAACAGCAAAAATTAGCTAGGTCTAAGTCAACATAGGTAAATCTCTAAATCATAATGTTAAGTGAATAAAGGATATGCTCTTGTGAGTATGTGTGAAACTTTAAAACTCAGAACAACACTGTATTGTTTACGAAACATTCTTTTGTAGTTAAAGTCTGTGATCAGGGATAGGGAGGATAAACACAACCTTCAGATTAGAGGTTACATGTGGGATGGAAGGACAGGAATCAATTGGATAGAGGAACCATTCAACTCTACCTGTAAACTATTATTTCTTAAAAATGTCTGAAGCAAAGATGGCAACAAATTAACACATACTAAAATTGAATAGTGATTCATTGGGTGGCTGTCATATTCTCATATATATATATATATAGAGAGAGAGAGAGAGAGAGATGGAGTCTCGCTCTGTCGCTAGGCTGGAGTGCAATGGCACGATCTCGGCTCACTGCAACCTCCAACTCCCTGGTTCAAGCAATTGTCCTGCCTCAGCCTCCTTAGTAGCTGGGATTACAGGAATGTGCCACCACACCCAGCTAATTTTTTTTTTTTTTTTTTTTTTTTTTGTTAGTAGAGACAGGGTTTCACCATGTTGGCCAGGATGGGCTCAATCTCCTGACCTTGTGATCCACCCACCTCGGCCTCCCAAAGTGCTGGGATTACAGGCGTGAGCCACCACACCCAGCAAACAACACTTTTTTAAAAAAAATGTGTCCCCCTCCATACAATTGGTTTTTAATTTTTTTTTTATTTTTGTGGGTATATAGGCACCTAGCCTCTTCTCTGTATATTTTGTATATGGGAAATCTTTTATAATTTAAGGACAGTTAAAACAGCCTAAATGACTAATTTAAATCAGTACAACAAGTCACAGTGCATCCACAGGATGGAATACAGTGCACCCTTTAGAAATCACCATATCAAAGAATTTAGGGATACTGGGAAAACACTCAAGATACATTCAATGTGAAAGGATAGATTAGAAGACAATTGTTAAGTGAAATAAGCCAGGTACAGAAAGACAGACTTCGAATGTTTTCACTTATCTGTGGGAGATAAAAATCAAAACAATTGAACTCACGGTCATAGAGAGTAGAAGGATGGTTACCAGAGCCTGGCAAGGGTAGTGGGTGGGGAGTGGGATGGTTAACGGGTACAAAACTATAATTATTAATAGAATGAATAAGATCCAGTATTCGATAGCACAACAGGGTGACTACAGTCAACAATAATGTATTGTAGGTTAAAAATAACTAAAAGAGGCTGGGCGTGGTGGCTCACGCCTATAATCCCAGCACTTTGGGAGGCCGAGGAGGGTGGATCATGAGGTCAGGAGTTTGAGACCAGCCTGGCCAATATGGTGAAACCCCATCTCTACTAAAAATATAAAAATTAGCTGGGCGTGGTGGTGTGTGCCTGTAGTCCCAGCTGCTCGGGAGACTGAGGCAGGAGAATCGCTTGAACTGGGGAGGTGGAGCTTGCAGTGAGCCGAGATCTGTCCGCCACTGCACTCCAGCCTGGGTGACAGAGCGAGACTCTGTCTCAAAAAACAAAAACAAAAACAAACAAACAAAAAAACACAAAAGGAATATAATTAGATTGCTTGTAACATAAAGAAATGATAAATGCTTGAGGGGATGGATTCCCCCTTTACCACAACGTGATTATCATGCATTGCATGCCTGTATCAAAATATCTCCTGTACCCCATAAATATATACACCTACTATATACCCACAAAAATAAAAAATATTTAAAAACTAATTGTATGGAGGGGGACACATTTTTTAAAAAACAGTGTTGTTGGCCAGGCGTGGTGGCTCGTGCCTGTAATCCCAGCACTTTGGGAGGCAGAGGCAGGCGGATCACGAGGTCAGGAGACCGAGACCATCCTGGCTAACACGGTGAAACCCTGTCTCTACTAAAAAAATACAAAAAAATTAGCCGGGCGTGTTGCCGGGCGCCTGTAGTCCCAGCTACTCGGGAGGCTGAGGCAGGACAATGGGGTGAACCCAGGAGGCGGAGCTTGCAGTGAGCCGAGATCGTGCCACTGCCCTCCAGCCTGGGCGACAGAGTGAGACTCTGCCTCAAAAAGAAAAAAAAAAAAGTGTTGTTTTCTCTTTCCCTACATAAAGATAAACATAAAGATAAATAGACAAATGTCAGATCCTTAACCTTGGCTATACCTGAGTAGTGCCACGACAGGTGACTTTTTTTTCTCCTATTCTGTATACCAATTTTACAATAAATCTATAGTCATTCTTTCCAAAAAAAACCAATATAATGAATAACGCTTGTGCAAGTAACATGTCAAAATAAACAACTGAGCAATTAACAGCAGTAGTGTTCAATTTCAGGTCAAATACTGTACTCTGAAACTATTTGATGGGTTTATGCTGCCACCTGGCGGAAAGAATGCTTTATGACTGCAGCGTAATTTACAAAATCCAAATGTGTTATTTGTAATTTTTATTATTAAAAATTAATACATGCGCAGTATAGAACTTTCAGAGAATCCATAAAAGTACAAAGAACGTGAAGAAGCAGGGCGAGCTGAGGTGGGTGCAGAGAATCAGATTCCCCAGGGCACAGTGAAGCTGGTAGCCTGCGCCCAAGAGGACGTCCGCGTGATGCTCTCTGCTGTGTGAGCCCGGGAGGTGGCGGACACAAGCACCCCTGTCCCGGCAGGAAACCCTCCGGGCTCAACACAGAAGGAACCTTGAGCCCTGAATCAACTCTGCGGGCCCAGAACCGCCAGCTGCAGCCAGTCGGTCCGGTGGTGCCTGGTTGTCCCGGGGGCTGGTTTTGTGCGGAAAAGAGGCGATGGGTGGCTGGTGCAGGCTGATGGTAGTGAGCAGCCTGTTCTCCCGGCTACCGCTGAGGCGGCAGCAGGGCTCAGCCAGGACAGCCTGGCTCCCCGGCCTCCCCGGACTGCCTCGACCGTGTCTCGGGCCCAGCTCTGCTGGAGGACACAGCACTGGACTCCGCCAGGGCCGCCCACTCCCAGCCCCTGGGCCTAGGGGCTGCCTACAAGTGGTAACTTCATTTCCTCCACTTCCATTCATCCCTGTGAAATAAATGAATAAATAAATAAAGTTCGTGGGTACATAGTAGGTGTATATAGTAGGAAAGTACAGAAGTTTGAAACTAGCAGAGGCTAGTTCATGAAGTTTAAGGAAAGAAGCCGTCTCCATAACATAAAAGTGCTGACGGAGAGATGGCAGCAAGTTCTCCAGAAGACCTAGCTGAAATCACAGATGGAAGCCGGGCTGGGTATCCCTTGGCATTCACGCCCCGGGGCTCTGTGTCCTGTGAGAGGGGATCTGGCTCGCGGGGTCTATGGCAAGACCATCTTCCCCAGAACGTGCAGAAGCAGGCCGAGCTGAAGGGGAGTGCAGAGAATCGGATTCCCCAGGGCACAGTGAAGCTGGTACCCCGCACCCATGAGGACGTCCCTACCATAGATTTCCAGGCTGCACCAAAGCTCGCTCAGCGCCCACTGCCCCTGGGCCGCCACCCCCGCCTCCGGGAGGAAGGGCCCCAGGCCGGTAGTTCTGCAGCCGCGGGTGCAGTCAGAGCCGCTCTGCTCTCACAGCGCTGCGGTGCCGCGGTGCCGCGGGGCCCTGCCCCAGCTGCCGCCTTCCGCGGGCTCAGCTGTCTCCACGAAAACCCACGACTGTTCCGAGTGGCATCTAGAACAGTGAGTCCTTTCCGTTGGATTGGCCCAGATGCATCAGAGGAATCGCTCTCTATGGCGGCTATAGCTTTATGAAATGGACTTCTTCAACAATAAGACTTAAAAGGTGAGACGATCCATGGGGCCATGGGCTGCAGAATGCACGTTGTGCTCGCAGGCCTGAAAACAATGTGAATCTCCCTGGAGCTCTCCCTCAGAGCTCTTGGGTGACCAGGTGCATTGTCAATGGGTAGTAGTATTTGAAAAGGAATCTTTTCTGAGCAGTACTTCTCAACAGCGGGCTTAAAACACTGGGTAAACCAGTAAACCATGCTCTAGACAGACGTGCTGTCATCCGGGCTTTGTTCCATTTCTAGAGCACAGGCAGAGTAGATTAAGCATCATTCTTAAGGGCCTTAGGATTTTTGGAACGGCAAATGACTGTTGGCTTCAATTTAAAGTCACCAGCTGCATTAGCCCCTGACGAGAGGCAGCCTGTCCTCTGAAGCTGTGAAGCCTCTCCAGGTATGAAAGTCCTAGCAGCATCTTCTTCCAATATAAGCCCATTCGTCTACATTGAAAATGTGTTGTTGAGTGTGGCCACCTTCATCCGTGGTCTCAGCTAGGTCTTCTGGAGCACTTGCTGCTGCACCCTGCACTTTTATGTTATGGAGACGCCTTCTTTCCTTAAGCTTCATGAACTAGCCTCTGCTAGCTTCAAACTTCTTCAGTAGTTTCCTACTATATACACCTACTACGTACTCGCAATCATTGTTTATTTATTATTTACTTATTTATTTTTTGAGACAGAGTCTTGCTCTGTCACCCAGGCCAGAGTGCAATGGCACAATCTCGGCTCACTGCAACCTCTGCCTCCCGGGTTCAAGTGATTCTCCTGCCTCAGCCTCCCGAGTAGCTGGGATTACAGGTGCCTGCCACCATGCCTGCCTAATTTTTGTATTTTTAGCAGAGACGGGGTTTCACCATGTTGGCCAGGCTGGTCTCGAACTTCTGACCTAAGGTGATCTGTCCACCTCGGCCTCCCAAAGTGTTGGGATTACAGGCATGAGCCCCCGTGCCCGGCCACAAACATTTTTTTTTTTTAATTTTAAAAAGCAAACAATTGTATGGGGGTGGCACAATTTGCTTTAAAAACATGTCATTTCCTGTTTCCAGCACACATCTGTGAACATGAAGATAAATTTCAGAGTGTTAATCTTGGCTATACCTGAGTAGTGCCACAACAGGTGATTTAGAGTTTTATCCTATTCTGTATACTAACTTTGCAATAAATATACAGTAATTCTTCCATAAAAATTAACAATATAATGAATAATTTGCTTGTGCAAGTAACATGTCAAAATAAACAACTGAGCAATGAACAGCAATACTGTTCCATTTCAGGCCAAATACTGTACTCTGAAGGGCTTATGCTGCCACCTTGCAGAAGAATGCTTTATGAATGTAGAGTAATTTATAAAATCCAGATGTGTTCATTATTTATAACTTTTATTAAAAATTAATAATGCTCAATATAGAACAAAGAATCCATAAAAGTACAAAGAAAGGAAAAATTACCCATAATTTCACTTTACCATTGACTCAAGATTCTGAGTTCCTAGGTAGGAGAGATACACAAATCAGGGTATAATAGTTCTCTCAGTATAAAGTCAGCTTTTCTGCTATTTAGGTGCTAATCTTGGACATGATTCTTATACTTGATTCTTGCTTTGTTTACCTAAAATCAAGTTTCTTCATTTATACAAATAACTAGTAGTTTGACCCTTTGACCCTGTTCAGATATTGAGATATCTTGGTTGCTTTAATTTCTTTTTTTTTTTCTTTGAGACGGAGTTTTGCTCTTGTTGCCCAGGCTAGAGTGCAATGGCTCCATCTCAGGCTCACCGCAACCTCCACCTCCTGGGTTCAAGCGATTCTTCCGCCTCAGCCTCCCAAGTAGCTGGGATTACAGGCACCCACCACCACATCCGGCTAATTTTGTAATTTTAGTAGAAATGGGGTTTCTCCATGTTGGTCAGGCTGGTCTTGAACTCCCGGCCTCAGGTGATCCACTTGCCTCGGCCTCCCAAAGTGCTGGAATTACAGGCGAGAGCCACCATGCCCGGCCAGTTCTTTTCTTTTCTTACTATTAAAAATAAATGTTGCCATGAACATCACACACACACACACACACACACACAGACATACTTTGGATATATTGCAGGTTCAGTTCCAGACCACCAAAATAATGTAAATATCTCTATAACCTGAGTCGCATAAATTTTTTGGTTTTCCAATGCATATAAACCTTGTTTACTCTATATTGTAGTCTATTAAGTGTGCAATAGTATTATGCCTAAAAAAAATGTAGTACCCTAAATTAAAATTACTATATTGCAGTCCAGGCGAGGTGGCTCATGCCTGTGATCCCGCCACTTTGGGAGGCCTAGGCGGGAGGATTGCTTGAGCTCAGGAATTCAAGACCAGCCTGGACAACATGGCAATACCCCATCTCTACTAAAAATACAAAAATTAGTCAGGCGTGGTGGTGCACACCTGTAGTCCCAACTATTCTGGAGGCTGAGGTGGGAGGATCGCTTGAGCCCGGGTGGTTGAGGCTTCGGTGAGCTGTGATAGTGCCACTGCACTCCAGGAGTCTGGGCGAGAGTGAGACCTAGTCTCAAAAAACAAAAAATACTTTATTGCTAAAAAATGCTAAGGATCATGTGAGCCTTTAGTGAGTTGTAATCATTTTGCTAGTGGAGGGTCTTGCCTTTATGTTGCTGGCTGCTGACTGATCAGGGTGGTGATTGCTGAAGGCTGGGTTGGCTATGGCAATTTCTTAAAATAACATAGCAAGGAAGTTTGCTGCATCAATTGACTCTACCTTTCACAAAAGATTTCTCTGTAGCATGTGATGCTTTTTGATAGCATTTTACCCACATTAGAACTTCTTTCAAAAGTGGCGTCAATCTTTTCAAACCCTGTTACTGGTTTATCAACTAGGTTGACATAATATTCTAATCCTTTGTGCAAGTAACATGTCAAAATAAACAGCTAGTCAATTAACAGCAGTAATGTTCAATGTCAGACCAAATACTGTGCTCTGAGACGATTTTTGCTATTTTGACATGCTTATGCTGTCACCTGGTGGAGAAATGGAAGAATCCCACTAATTTATCAACTAAGTTTACGGAATATTCTAATCTTTTGTTGTCATTTCAATAATGTTCACAACATCTTCACCAGGAGGAGATTGTGTCTTAAGAAACTACTTTCTTTGCTCATCCATAAGAAGCAACTCCTGATCCAGGGACGATGGCTCACACCTGTAATTCCAACACTTTGAGAGGCCAAGGCAGGAAGGTCTCTTAAGCAGGAGTTCGAGACCAGCATGGACAACAAAGTGAGACCCCCCCCCCTCCATCTCTACAGAAAAAATAAACAATTAGCCGGGCATGGTGGCACATGACTGTAGTCTCAGCTACTCGGGAGGCTGAGGCTGTAGTGAGCCGAGATCACACCACTGCACTCCAGCCTGGGTGACAGAGTGAGACCCTGTTTAAAAAAATTAAAATAAAAGTAGTACTTGGATATTGTTTTTAAAAAGAAAGAAAAAGCTCAATCAATGCACGGAGTATGAAAAAGTAAATAAAAATCATATATAATTTCATCATAGTTAACATTTTAGCCCATTTCCACCCCATCTTTATCCAGCTCATATTTTTCAAGCTGGAATCATCTTTTATATGCATTTTGGTTTTTGTTGTTCTTTGCTCTGTATTTTTCCCATTTTATTATGAACTTTTTTTTTCTTTTTTTTTTTTTTTTTTTTGAGACACGGTCTTACTTTTTCACTCAGGCTGGAGTGAAGTGGCGTGATCATAGCTCCTTGCAGCCGTTAACTCCGGGGCTCAATAGACCCTCCTCCCTCAGCTTCTTGAGTATTTGGGACCACAGGCATGCAACACCACATCCAACTAATTTTTGTAAAAATTTTTAGTAGAAACAAGGTCTCCTTATGTTGCCCAGGCTGGTCTTGAACTCCTGGGCTCAATCGATCCTCCTGCCTCGGCCTCCCAAAGTGTTGGGATTACAGGCGTGAGCCACTTCGTCCGGCCAAAAACTTTCCCATATTAAACAAGGTTGAAAAAATTTTAGTGAACAACTCAAACACCACCTAGAGTCTCTCATTAACACTCTACTGTATTTTCCTTTTTCTTTTTATTCATTTTTCTGCTCTGATGAAGAGGCAGATTACTATAGTCTTTTTCATGTATCTATTCATTTGTTCATCCCTCTATCCATCCATCAATCCATCTTATTCTTTGATACATTTCATAGTAAATTGCAGACATCAGTACACATCCCCCTGAGTTTTCAGCAAGTATGCCTCTAACTAGAGATTAATATGTGTTTACACTGGTTTTCTTTGGATATAAACTTTACACTTAATAAACTGTAACAATTTTAATACATGCAGGTTTTGCTCATTTTTTTCATTTGCCGATTTTCATAAACATTTTGCTTAGCATCACATTAAGCCAACAAATTAATCTCAGAAGGCGGAACAACTTTGCAAAATTTAATCTCCCCATCTGGGACTGGGGACATGTCTCCATGGCTTCTTTTGGCTGTTACTAAGGTTGAGCAGTTTGCAACATACAGGGTCTTGCACATTTCATATTAAGCTTATTGCTAGATATTTGGGAGTTTTTTGCTTTTTTTGGTGAAAGTACTCTGTTTCAATTCTAATTTCAAACTGGCTCATTGTGTAGGAACATGAAAAGATTGTTGATGTTTGTGTATTTAGTATCCAGCTATATAATTGAACTTTCTGTTGTAGTGTAATAACTTTTCTTGGACTTTTTTTAGGTATAGGATCAACTTAGCTGAACAAAGATTCACACACCCTTCTAGGATAATTATACCTCTTTTCTCTGTCTCCTGACTTACATCACCCTGGCTAGAACTTCCAGAACAATCTAGCTGGGCGTGGTGGTGTACGCCTGTAATCCCAGCTACTCAGGAGGCTGAGGCAGGAGAATTGCTTGAACCCGGGAGGCAGAGGCTGCAGTAAGCCAAGATCACGCCATTGCATTCTAGCCTGGGCAACAGACTGAGACTCCGTCTCAAAAAAAAAAAAAAAAAGGAACTTCCAGAGCAATCTTATGTAACCATGGTAATGACAAGTTTTCAAGTCTGGTTCCCTATTTTCAGGGAATTCTTCTAATGTAGTGATTCACAAGTGTGGGAAGACCAGGGTCAGTGGAGGGGGTGCTTTGCTGGGGGAGGGTGGATTTGAACAAGGCCCCACAGGCGATCCTGAAATGGCCCACATCACTCCAAGGTTAAAAAAAACTGTACTAATCCTTCGTCGTTAAAGATACATTTAAGTGTTCGTTTAAGATAGACAGCATTGAATGAAGTGTCTTTTGTTTTTTTAGTTTACAAAGGGTGCTTATCAGAAATTAATGTGGAACTCTCTCGCTCTTTCTCTCTTTATATATATATATACCGATTTTACTGAGGTATAATCCATATACTGTACAATTCGCCTATGTAAAGCACACAATTCAATGGTTTTTAGTACATTCACAGGGTTGTGCAACCATTGCCACCATCAATTTCAGAACATTTTTGTCCCTCCTAAAAGGACCCCTGTGCCCATTAGCAGTCACTCCCCATTCCCCTCTTCCCAGCCCCTGCCCACCATTCATCTACTTTGTGTTTCTGTGAATTTCTCTACTCTGGACATTTCATATAAATGGAATTATACAATTTGTGGCCTTCTGTGTCTGACTTTTTTCACTCGACATCGTGTTTTCAAAGTAGTGGTAGGAAAACAAAAGCTGTTTCCCGCTATCAAGTTCAGCTGTTTCAATGATCCTATGACGAAGATTGTGCCACAACGAATAGCCTTGTGGATGTGACAGTTACCATCCACGGGCCCACTGTGTCCTAGTGGAACTCCATTCAGAGCCCGCGTTTGATGACCTTACAGGATTTCTTCTGGACCTTTTAGTGCGGACTCTATCACTACACGGTCCGTCGCATCTGGCTTACTCACAGCTACCCAAACCCCACCTTGGCTGTAGTAGCCAGGAAGTTGAAGGCCTGAAGTGCATTTACCAGCCAAGGTTTCAGCATCTCGTCACACACGGCCTCAGTAGCTTACGAACAACATGAGAGGCCTCCGTGAGCGTGGGAAGTTGCCCAATGGAGAAGTGCAGGTGTCCCGTCCGGTCATCGCATTTGCTTGTCCTCTGTTTCCCAGTAACCCCCACATCCTGGCACTGCTGCCCCTCCATCTCTCCTCCTCTCTCCCCACGCCTCTGCCATGCCCCTGATTTGGGCCATCACCACCTCTTCTTGGAATTGCTGTCTCACCTGTCACCAGCCTCTGCCTCCAGCTTGGCAAGGCTGCTTGACAACAATGACTGCCAAGGCCTCCGGTGCCTGATCCAATCTTCCCCACCTCTTGAGGCCAGATTCCTTCCAGGATAATGGGGGCAGAAAGAGAACTGTGAGCTCCTGTCTGTGGGGATCTCACTCATGCACAGGTTGAGAGCCAGAGTGGCATTCATGAGCAGAAACTTTTTTTCCTGGTGTAGGTCTGTGAACAATCCCTCAGGGCACCTTCATCAACCTGTCATCGTCACCAGAATCCATAGTTGACATTAGGGTTCATCCTTGGTGTTGTACATTCTATGGATTTGGACAAATGTACAATGATATGTGTCCATCATTATGGTAGCATACAGATAGTTTCACCGCCCTAAAAATCCTCTGCAACCCCCCTCTTCATCTTTCCTTCCCTAGCCCCTGGCAACCACTGATTGTTTTACTGTCTCCATAGTTTTGCCGCTTCCAGAGGGTCATACAGGTGAAATCTTACCGTCCATAGCCTTTCAGATTGGCTTCTTTCACTGGGAAATATGCATTTAAGGTTTCTCCGTGTCTTGTCATGGCTTGATAGCTCATTTCTTTTTGTGCTGAAAAATATCCAATTGTCTTAATGTATCACATTGTTTATCCACTCATCTGCCAAAGGACATCTTTGTTACTTCCAAGTTTTGGCAATTATGAGTAAAGCTGCTATAATCGTCTGTGTGCAGGTTTTTCTGTGGACATGAATTTTCAGCTCATTTGGATAAAAACCAAGGAACACAATTGTGGGATCATAAGAGTCTGTCTCTTCTAATTCAAAATGATCCCAATCTCTGGTTTTGATGGAAGGTGTGGGTAATTAATTAGATGTTTTCTGTGAAGGTAGGTTTAGGAATGATGGAACCAGATACAGATACCAAACCCTGGAAGAGACAATCCTAAAGAGAATTGAAAATAATTAAAAGTGAAGAAATACTCCTTTTAAAAACTTGATCAGGCCAGGCGCAGTGGCTCATGCCTATAATCCCAGCACTTTGGGAGGTCGAGGCAGGCAGATCACCTGAGGTCAGAAGTTCAAGACCAGCCTGGCCAACATGGCTGAACCCAATCTCTATTAAAAATACAAAAAATAGCTGGGTGTGGCGGTGTGTGCCTGTAATCCAAGCTATTCGGGAGGCTGAGGCAGGGAGAGTTGCCTGAACCCGGGAGGCAGAGATTGCAGTGAGCCGAGATCTCACCACTGCAATCCAGCCTGGGCGACAGAGCGAGACTCTGTCTCAAAGAAAAAAAGAAAAGGAAAAAAAACAAAACAAAACCGTGATAGATGACTCTAATGTTTAATAACTCTGTATCCCAAACTGTTTACCTTTTGGAAATAAAATTGCTAAAATGCATGCCTTTTATAACCAGCAAGAATTCTCCCAAGCCTGCATACCTGTCTCAATCTGCTGGTTCTCCCACCTGGCCCTGTATTGGCAGCAGGTTTTCTACTGGGCCTATTTTGATGGTAGGTATTCATCTGCGTTAGTTAAGGGTGAACAATAGCAGCCCAGTTACCAAGTAACTTGATTTAATAAGCAGCTGCATTCTGGTTGGTTGACAAAGGACTGAACTAATGGTTGCAGACCGGCTGGCACGAACTGCAGCGAATCCGTCAAGATGTCAATCTAACGAGCCAGTCCTGTTGTGACCGAGAGACAGTTTCCCCAGAATAACTTGGGCCTGGAGAGCAGGATGAAAAGCAGGGCGATCTGGCTGATTCAAAATGCGGGGCTCTCGGCCTCTGTGGCTGGCTGCGTCTGTTCCCTGGTGACTGTGTGCATGCCTCAGTGGCCGACTTTCTCCTCGGGTTTACTCGAGAGTGAGAAGTACATGCTGGGCCTTTGGGAAGCATGTGTGACTCGAGACACAGGTGCCAGTGTGTGCCAGCCCAAAGAAGCTGGCTGCCAAACTCCAGGTGGCTCGTGTCCTCACGTGCGTGGCCGGAGCTGTGGGTTCTCTCGGGCTTGTGGTGGTCATCCTGGGACTGATGTGGCTGAGACGCTGGGGCCGAGGAGGAAGTTCTTGGGAGAGAAGTGTCAACATTGCCGGGGGAGCTCTGGTTTTTCTGGCCGGACTCACTACTTGAGTGTCCGTGTCCTACATTGCCCGTGTTACCATGTGGAGGTTCTAAAGCTCTGAGACAAGCCCGGGGTGGATATGGCAATGCCATGTCCAGCGGCTGGATGGGTGGATTTCTCCTTTCCACTGGAGGCCTTCTTTTGATCACCGCACAGCTTTATGCCAACACACTGGCTGCAAAACCAACGCCTTTTCCTTCAAACCTGGACTTTTCAAGAAAAGTGACTTTTGGTAAAGTAGAATTTGTTTAAAAATGGACCAATCAGAAAGGCAACAGTGAAAGTGGAGAAACCATCTCATTTTGGTTTTCTGCTGAGAAATGATGGAAGCTTGGTTTGCTAGGTGAAGTGGATGGGTCCAAGCTACCTGACGGAGAGAAAACCAACAGTATTTGCTAATAGATTTGATGATGGGGGGAGGGTACAGGAAAGTATATCAGATCTGTGGAACCATCTGTTTCTGAAACTACTACTTGGACAGCCTGATTTATTTTTTAAGCTAGTTTGAGTTGGTTTTCTCTAACTTTCCATTTAAATTTCGTTAAACGATACAAAATGACAGCTAGATTGGAGAAATAAATTCTAGTGTTCTATACCAACTATAAGATGACTAGAGTTAAAAATAATAAATAGTTTTGAATAGCCGAATTCAAGAGACTGAGGCAGGAGGATTACATGTGCCCAGGAATTTGAGGCTGCTATGAATTGTGATTGCGCCACAGCACTCAGCCTGGGCAACAGTGAGACCCTGTCTCTAAAATAAATAAATAAATAAAATAATTAAAAAATAAAATTAAAATTAGAAATATATAGCTAAAAGGAGGATATTGAATGTTTTCAACACAAAGAAATGATAAATGTTTGAAATTATGGATACACTACTTACCCTGAGCTGATTGCTGTACATTCTATGTATTGACATATCACTATGCACCCCAAGAATATGTACAATTATTATTTGTCAATTAAAAAATAAAATAGAAATAAAAATGGACCACTAACCTCAAGCTTTTTTTTTTTTTGAGATGGGGTCTCGCTCTGTCGCCCAGGCTGGAGTGCAGTGGTGCAATCTTGGCTCACTGCAAGCTCTGCCTCCTGGGTTCTTGCCATTCTCCTGCCTCAGCCTCCTGAGTAGCTGGGACTACAGGTGCCTGCCACCATGCCCAGCTTATTTTTTGTATTTCTAGTAGAGACGGGGTTTCACCATGTTAGCCAGGATGGTCTTGATCTCCTGACCTCGTGATCTGCCCACCTTGGCCTCCCAAAGTGCTGGGATTACAGGTGTGAGCCACCGTGCCCGGCCACCTTAAGCTTTTTTAAGAGTGTTTCCAGCCAGGTGCAGTGGCTCATGCCTGTAATCCCAGCACTTTGGGAGGCTGAGGCAGGAGAATCACTTTAGCCCAGCAGTTCAGGACCAGCCTGGGCAACAAAGGGAAACCCTGTCTCTACAAAAAACCAAAAAATCAGCCAGCTGTGGTGGTGTACGCTGTAGCCCGAGCTACTCCAGAGGCTGAGGTGGAGGATGCTTGGGCCCTCGAGGTAGAGGTTGCAGTGAGCTATTACTGTGCCACTGCACTCCAGCTTGGGCAACAAAGCGAGACCTTTTATTGCAGGAATTAAGGGACAGTAGAGACCAATGGGTGGGACAGGAGGATTTATTAGGTGCGCACCGGCCCAGCAGATTAACATCCAAAGGCTGAGCCCCGAACAAAGACAGGGCTTCACTTTTATACATGCATCCAGAAGGGGGTTGGCCAGTTTGATAGCACAAAACCTGTAGGGCAGGCAAGCAAGCTTACAGAAGCAGAACAAAGGCAGTTTGTTAAGCAGTGACAGGCCTTGCAACTTAAAACATATCTTGTGACCTTGCCATGCTACACAGAAGGGAAAAACAGGAACTTACAAAACTTGCAAAAATAATTATGAGAACAGAACAAGGAACAAAAAACTTGTTTTTCTTTTTATATCTTCTGCTTCATTGTCTCTTAAAAAAGAAAACAAGATCTGATATACTTTCCTCTACCCTCTCCCGTCATCAAATCTATTAGCAAGTACTGTTGGTTTGCTCTCCCTGTTTCCAATGGAGAATGTTTCCAATGCAGAATGGAGACAAGCAATTGTTTTGCTTGTCTTCCAGAAATTGAGTTTCTTTCTCTCCTCTCCCCTTTCTTTGTTTTTCCTGCCACAGATTGGCCTAATTGTAATCTGTTGTTGCTTGCTATTAAGTATCAATTAAAAAGTTTCTTTGAGGCCAGGTGCCACAAGGCCTGTAATGCCAGCACTTTGAGAGGCCGAGGCTTAAGCTCAGGAGTTTGAGACCAGCCTAAGCAACAATATAAAAAATTAGCCAGATGTTGTGGTGTGCACCTGTGGTCCCAGCTCCTCTGGAGGCTGAGGTGGGAGGACTGCTTGAGCCCAGGGGGCAGAGGTTGCAGTGAACCAGGATTGCACCACTGCACTCCAGCCTGAGTGACAGACACTGTCTCAGGAAAAAAAAAAAAAAGTTTCCTTGAAGGAGTGAATTTATGCTCAATTTTCCCACTTGAAAATCAAATATCACACCCTATGAGAAGTCCGTTTGTCCTGTGCCTGAAAATGTTGACATGCTGTCATTAATGTGGGAGGTAAAGAGGTGATATTGAAAACAACCAGTGCTGTCAGAACACTAAGACATGGGAAGGAGCAAGAATATAATGCCTTCTTTGTAGCAGTCTTGAAATAAAGTATTTACAGCAAAGTAATCACTGATGAGTTAATTTTTAAATTACTAATAATTCATCCAGGTGTTCAAAATGAGTGAGCTTTAGGTAGAAGGAGGAAGACTCTAGTTAGGAATGTTTCCCAGCAGCTGGTCCCTGCACCAAGAGTGTCAGCATTCACCGGAGACTTGCCAGAAATGCAAATTCCCAACCCAGACTTACTGAAAAGTCCAGCTATATTTAGTTGGTGATATAGTTTGAATATTTGTTCCTGCCCAAATCTCCTATTGAAATGTAATCCCCAATATTGGAGGTGGGGTCTGGTGGGAGGAGTTCGGATCATGGGGACAGATCCCTTATGAATGGCTTGGGCCGTCCCCTTGGTGATGAGGGAGCTGTCGCTCTGAGTTCACATGTGATCCTGTGGTTTAAAAGTGTGTGCACCGCTCCCCTCCCCCCCGCCGCCCCCCAGCCACACTCTTTTTCTCTCTTGCTCCTGCTTTCACCATGTGAGCTGCCTGCTCCTCCTTCACCTTCCGCTATGAATAAAACCTCCCTGAGGCCTCCCCGGAAGCCAAGCAAATGCCGACACCATTTTTCCTGTACAGCCTGCAGAACCATGAGCCAATTAAACCTCTTTTCTTTATAAACTACCCAGTCTCAGGTATTTTCTTTGTAGCAATGCTAGAACAGCCTAATGCATATAGCTTCGGATCTGAGGGTGATGTTCATACCAATTCCCGCCAAGGGTATGAAGGGTCACGGTTCTCAAGGAAGAGCAAGGGCTGCTGCTCTGAAATGGGAAATGAGTTCCAGTATGGGGAGACTCTGAGTGGCAGCTCTATGCATTGCCAGTAAGGTCTGGAATCAGCCCTGCAGCCATGGAGGGCCATTTCACGGCCTTCATCTTGCCTCCCTACAGCAGTGACTGAGCTTCTTGCCTGGCTTCTTCCCTGGGGCTCCTTTTCTGGCCCAGTTGCAGGCCTGGTTTGTGGGGTAAAGAGAGTGACCCCACAGAACTATGCTGGCTCAACAGAAGCCAACCTTTGTGACCTCAGCCACACCTCCCAGTCCTTGTTCTACCGGGGCTGGGCCTTCATGTTTCTTCCCAGTGGGGCAGCCACTCACATCCCAGAATGCCTTGCAGCTCTTTCTACCTACAATGCCAATCAAGCTAAGTAGCAGGTAAACTAAGGAAAAGTAGAAATCTAATTAGCTAGATTGTCCTTAGAAAATTCATGTTGGAGGCTGGGTGCAGTGGCTCATGCCTGTATTCCCAGAAGTTTTGGAGGGCTTATCTCAGGGAGCACTTCTGTGTCAGAGCAGAGAGCACCTGCACACATGGTATATTTCTTTTCTTTTTTCTTTTCTTTCTTTTTTTTTTTTTTTTTTTGGTCGCCTAGGCTGGAGTGCAGTGGCATGATCTCGGCTCACTGCAGCCTCCGCCTCCCGGGTTCAAGTGATTCTCCTGCCTTAGCCTCCCCAGTAGCTGAGATTACAGGTGCACACCACCATGACCAGCTAATTTTTCATATTTTTAGCAGAGACGGGGTTTCGCCACGTTGCCCAGGCTGGTCTTGAACTCCTGAGCTCAGGCAATCCACCTGTCTCAGTCTCCAAAAGTGCTAGGATTACAGGCGTGAGCCACCGGTGCCCAGCCTGATTGAGGCCCTTTAAACACCTGTGGGCAAACAAGAGCTGTGGGCAATCAAGATGCACAGTAGATGGTGTGTGTCTCTTACATGTTATGCCACAGATCTTGGTGGCATCTCTCATGTGACAGACGTTAATGTTTGGTGAAGGAATTCATCAGCGAGTGAATGAGCTAAAGTTACCTGTCCCCTGAGTTGGTCTTAAGTATGATTTTGGATTGTAATCAACTAAGGGCCTTAGAAGTTACTCTGGGAGCTAGTTAAACCACCCTTCAAGTTTGGGAGAAAAAGGCATTCCACAGTTCATGAAAGTCATACTTGCTGAGTGGGACCCCGGGAGCAGTTACCTAAATTTGTATAAACAAGACCTATGCTCCTAATACAAGTTACAAAACAAAACTATTTGTTCTATTAGTACAATAAAAGAAGAAATATTCAATGCTTCCCTGACAACTATAAATGCTGAATGGAAAAAGTATCATTCTGCATGGGTTGAAAGTCTAAGAATGAATTAGATTTAACATACCCCCCAGCAATCCTACTCTAAGATACCTAACCAAGAGAAATGGAAACTTGCATTCGTGCATAAACCTAAATGCAAATGTACATAGTAGCTTTATTCATAATTGCACCATACTGGAAACAACCCAATGCAAATAAAACTGCTCTAAACATTCCTCAAAATGCAAAACTGAACTTGAACAAAGGAAAAGATATACTATGTACCATGTACCAGATGTACCATGCTCTCCAATAAGGAGACTCAATATTATAAATGAGTAAATTATCCCTAAGTTAACATATAAACTTGACATGATCCTAATAAAAACATTAAGAGATTTTCCCCCCAGACTGGAGCAAGACAAGTTGATTACAAAATTTATATGGAAAAATAAGCAGAAATAATTAAGAAAGTCCTAGGGGTGGAGCAGGAACAAGATACCAAATAACATACATGTTATTTTAAAATAAGTCTCTGTGATAGCTAATTGTAGGTGTCAACTCGACTGCACTGAAGAATACATAGAGAGTTGGTAAAGCATTATTTCTGAGTGTCTTCGAAGATGTTTCCAGAGAGACTGGCGTGTGAGTCAGCAGACCGGGTAGGAAAGATCTATGTGGGCAGGTACCATCCAATCAGCTGAGGCCCCAAATAGAACAAAAAAGACAGAAGAAAAACAAATTGTTTCTGTGTCTGTCTGTCTCTGTCTCTCTCCTTCTGTCTCTCCTGTGTGGGACACCCTTCTTCCCCTGCCCTTAAACATCAGAACTGCAGGTTTTCTGGCCTTTGAACTCCGAGATTTACATCAGCACCCCACCCCACTTATATCAGCCTTTGGTCTTGGACTGAGAGTTACAGCTTAACCTAGTTCTGAAGCTTCTGATCTTGGGCAGTCACGCTACTGACATCCCAAGGTCTCCAGCTTGCAGACGGCCTGTATAAAAGCATGTGAGCCAATTCCCCTAATAAATCTCTTCCCACATATCTGTTGGTATGTATATCTTTTATTGGCTCTGTCTCTCTGGAGAACCCTAATACAGTCTCTAAAACTTAAAACACTGTCCTATGGGCACATGAATATACAAAGAGCGCTAAAGGAGTCAAACAGAATGTCCAGAAATTAGCCCAATATCTATGGAAATTTAGTGTATGAAGAAGATAGCATCTCAGTGGCTCACATCTGTAATCCTAGCGCTTTGGGAGGCCAAGGTGGGTGGATCACCTGAGGGTAGGAGTTTGAGGCCAGCCTGGCCAACAAGGCAAAACCCTATCTCTACCAAAAACACAAAAATTAGCCAGGCATGGTGGCGTACACCTGTAGTCCCAGGTACTTGGGAGGCTGAGGCAGGAGAATCACTTGAACCCGGGAGAGAGAGGTTGCAGTGAGCCGAGACTGCGCCACTGCACTCCAGCCTGGGTGACAGAGTGGGACTGTCTCAAAAAAAAAAAAAAAAAGATTTATCCTGTATGTCAAGATAAATTCCAAATGAATACAGTAAAAACAAAACCATTCAAGTAATGGGGGAAAAATAATGAAGAAATACCTTTATCACATGAGAGTGGAAAAAATAGTCACCCCTCAGTATCCGTAGGGGATTTGTTCCAGGACCTCCCCTGGATACCAAAGTCTGCAGATATCAAATCCCTGATGTAAAATGGTGTAATATTTACATATAACTTATGCACATCCTCCTGTATAGATGAAACCATCTCTAGATTACTTATAATACCTAATATAATGTAAATGCTATGTAAATAGCTGTTACAATGTATTTTTCAGGAAATAATGACAAGAAAAATAAGTCTATACATGTTCAGTACAGATGCAATTATTTTTCAATTTTTGTTTTTTGGAGACAGAGTTTCACTCTGTTACCCAGGCTAGAGTACAGTGGCGTGATCTCAGTTCACTACAACCTCTGCCTCCCAGGTTCAAGAGATTCTCCTGCCTCATTCTCCTGAGCAGCTGGGATTATAGGTGTGTGCCACCACGCCCAGCCAATTTTTGTATTTTTAGTAGAGATGAGGTTTCACCATGTTGGCCAGGCCGGTCTCGCATTGCTGGCCTCAAGTGACCTGCCCGCCTTGGCCTTCCAAAGTGCTGGGATTACAGGCATGAACCACCACATCCATCCTCAAATATTTTTGATCCGTGGTTGGTTGCATGCATGGATAGGGAACCCACAGATATGGAGGGCCAACTGAACACTTAAACTATGACTCAAATACCAGAAGCAATAAAATAAAGATTGGTAAATTTTACAGTAGGTAACCTTTACCCGCCCCCCCACCCCCGCTTAAATTTGCATAACAAAAGATCCATAAACAAAGTGCAAAACAAAAGATAAATTAAGAAAAGTATTTGTAACTGAGAGCACAAAGGGCTCTATAATATATTAAGAGCTCTTAAAAATCAAGCATACCAACAACTCAATAGAGGAATGGGCTAGAAACGTGAGTAGGTATTGTAGCAGGCAGCTTGTGACATGGCCCTCAGAGGTCCTCACCTTCCTCACATTCACACCTTTCATTCCTTCTCATCGAGTGCAAGCTGGTTTAGCCACTCACTTCTAATGAATAGAAAGCAGCAAGAATGATGGGAGATGACTTCTGTGGTTAGGTTACAAAATGACTGTGGGCCGGGTGTAGTGGCTCATGCCTGTAATCCCAGCACATTGGGAAGCTGAGGCAGGATTGCTTGAGCCCAGGAGCTCAAGACCAGTATGGACAACAAAGTGAGACCCTGTCTCCACAAAAAAAAAATTTTTTTAAATTAGCTGGGCATGGTTCTATGGGCCTGTAGTCTCAGCTCTTTGGGAGGCTGAGCTGGGAGGATTGCTTGAGCCCTGGGAGATTGAGGCTGCAGTGACCCATGACACAGTGAGACCCTGTCCCTTCCTTCTTGTTAGTACTCTCCTCCTTGCCAGCACTCTCTCTGGCCATCTCACTTACTGCTCTGGTGAAGCCAGCTGCCACACTGGGAGAAGTTCTATGGAGATCCCTGTATGGCAAGAAACAAGAATCTGTTCAATAGCTTGTGAGGAACTAAGTGAATAAATCCTGCCAGCAACAATGTGTGCAAGCAATGGAGTAGATTCTTCCCCTCTGAGCCTTCAGATGAGACCACAGAGCAGCTTGGCATTTTGACTGCAGCTATGTGAGACAATGTGAAGCAGAAGCAGAAGCTGTGCCTAAACTCCTGATCCATAGAAGCTGTGAGATAATAATTGGGTGTTGCTTTAAGCCATTAAGTGCTAGGTTAATTTGTTACACAGCAATAGATAACTGACAGAGAACATTAAAAAAAAAAAAAAAAGACCTAAAACATTTCAAAAAATGTTCAGCCTCACTAATAAAGGAAATACATGGCTGAGTGTGGTGCCTCACACCTGTAATCCCAGCACTCTAGGAGGCTGAGGCAAAAGGACTGCTTGAGCCCAGGAGTTTGAGACCAGCCTGGGTAACAGTGAGACCTCATCTCTAAAAAACAAAACAACTCCCCCCCTCCCACCCCGCCCAGAAATACACATTAAAAATGATGCTGAGATACCATTTCTCACCTATTATGTTGAAAAAATTCAAAAGTTTTGCAATATATTCTTTTGACAAGGCTATGAGGAAGCCGACATTCTCATAGATTGCTCATAGGAGTGCAAAATGGGTCACTTTTACAGTGAAAAAATTTGCAATACGTTTTTAAAATTACAGATTTGCTTACCCTTTAATCCAGTAGCCCTAGGAATCTGTCCCAAAGATACACCAGCAAAATGCAAAAAGATGTATGCACAAAGTTATATACACAGACACACACGCATGCACATACATAACTGGTTGAACAAACTAGGGTACATCCACACAATGGAATACTATGCAGCCATAAAAACAATGAGAAAATCTCTACACATTGATATAGAGCAATCTCCAGGAATTTATTGTCAGGTGAAAAAGCAAGGTGTCAAAAAATATATATATTATGATAGTATTTTGTAAGAAATGGAATAAATATAAACACACACCTTTCTATCTGCAAAAAAAAAAAAAAAAGAAAAAGAAAAAACCCAAAAAACTGGAAAATGAACCAGAAATGTAAAAGTTACCTATGGTAGGAGAGAATATAATAGACACAGAAACATAAGTTTATTCAGATTTTTCTGAGTAAATATGCTTATATTTTTGACTTTGAAAATTATGTAAATATTCCACATATTCAAAATGGAAACTATGTCAAAAAGACAAAGTTAATCCCATGGAAAATTATGTCAAAAAGACAAAAGTAATGATATCAAAAATAGAAAACAAACCAAAATGAATAAATTTAACTATTTATCAAATTAGTGACATAACCATAAAAAGAAAATCATTACAGGCCAGGCATGGTGGCTCACGCCTGTAATCTCAGCACTTTAGGAAGCCAAGGCTGGTGGATCTCTTGAGGCCAAGACTTGAGACCAGCCTGGTCAACATGGCGAAACCTTGTCTCTACTAAAAATACAAAAATTAGCCAGGCATGGTGGCATACGCCTGTAGTCCCTGCTACTCGGGAGGCTGGGGCATGAGAATTGCTTGAACCTGAGAGGCAGTGGTTGCATGGTTGCAGTGAGCCGAGATCACGCCACTGCATGCCAGCTTGGCGACAGAGTGAGACTCTGTCTCAAAAAAAAAAAAAAAAAAGTTATATATCCTGGTTCTGTTCATTACAAAGACCTAAATGTAATGACAACTGAGTGAATAAGCACCACTAGTGCCCAAATTGTGGTTTCTAAATCCCCATCTTCATCTGCAGGGCTCACTAAAGGAACTGCATAGCTGATTCAAGGTCTTGTGCCTGACATATACAAGATACACCTGGAAATCTTGTGGAGGGGTGAAAAAGAAAGCCTCAAAGGCTAATGGGGACTGCTAAAGGGCATGGGCTTCCTTTTTGGGGTGAAAATGTTCTGCAATTAGACAGTAGTGATGGTTGTACAACTCCGTGAATACATTAAAAAGTACTGAATTAGACACATTAAAGGGTGAATTTTACAGTCTGTGAATTATATTTCAAGAAAATGTTATTAAAATATTATTTAAATATTTCAATAACAAGACAAAAAAGTGTAATGGGAACTACATCACTGCCACCATGCAGATTATGCGAGTGACATTCATGAAACTGCTACATGATCTTAATGCGTGTAGAGTTTGCTGTGCTCCTGGGATAGGGTTTCTGCAGTAAAATCCTTCCCTTTTAAGATATTAACATACTTTTTAGTCATGTTTCTTGAAAGAATGGAAAATGACTTCAGTATCAATTCAATTTTATTAAATTTCCTATTTTTTCTTAAACCTTAAATGTAGAAACCAATACTCAAAGCTGTTTAATAAAACGGGTTTCAGCATAATATATCTGTGCTCATTAATATTCTAGGAAGGTTTTTAACTGGTAAAGTTAATTTGTTTAAAAAATAAGCTGAAGATTGGGAGGCTGAGGCAGGAGAATGGCATGAACCTGGGAGGCAGAGCTTGCAGTGAGCCGAGATCGCGCCACTGTGCTCTAGCCTGGGCGACAGGGCGAAACTCTGTCTCAAATAAAAGAAAAATAAGCTGAAGATTATGAGATGAGGGAATTTCTAGACTGTACATGAAAAAAATAATTTTGGGGGCTGGGTGTGGTGGCTTACACCTGTAATCCCAGCACTTTGGGAGGTTGAGGCAGGTGGATCACCTGAGGTCAGGAGTTCGAGATCAGCCTAACCAATATGGTGAAACCCTGTCTCTACTAAAAATACATAAATTAGCCGTGCGTGGTGGTGCGCACCTGTAATCCCAGCTACTCAGGAGGCTGAGACAGGAGAATTGCTTAAATCCGGGAGGCGGAGGTTGCAGTGAGCCGAGATCGCGCCACTGCACTCCAGCCTGGGTGACAGAGGGAGACTCCATCTCAAAAAAGAAAAAAAGGAAAAAAGAAAAAATAATTTTTGGAAATTGTCACTTATTTTGAAAATGAAATCCAAGATTAGGTTCCAAGAGAGTTTTGAGAACCTGTGCATAATTTGTGTGTATGGACATTTTTCTGGGAGAATTTCTGCGAGGTTACAAACCACTGGTATAAAAGGTAATTAGATGTAGAGTAAATAAGTAAATAAATATGCTTTAATTTCAATATCTCTCTCTTTATCACTTGATGAATGTAGTAAATAGTATTGTTGATATGTCCTTCTCTTTACCATTTTGTTCTTTAGGAAAATTATTTTGTAGAGTGAATTTTATTGATAAAGTGAAGAGTTGCTTGAGGTAAATAGTAATGTTAGGATTGTCCTGAATAAAGAGGCTTTTTTAATCTTAAAAAAAAAAAAAACCTATGGGGACATGTCAAAGGACACACATGTCACCATGGCTCTACTGCCAAAGATGGGACAATTTGATCATAAAAAGGAAGGATGAATGCAATTGAGTGAAACATATGGAACATACAAAAACCCACAGGTTACTGTTACAAACATTTATGAGATAACTAGGGAAATGTGAACACTGACTGAGTATTTGAATATATTAATAAGTGACTGGCCAGGCATGGTGGCTCATGCCTGTAATCCTAGCACTTTGGGAGGCCGAAGTGGGCAGATTGCTCGAGCCCAAAACTTCGAGACCAGCCTGTGCAATATAGTGAGACACCCATCTCAATTTGTTTACATATATTTTTTCATTTAAAAAATAAAAACAAATTATAAAAGAAGTTAACTTTTTGGTGTGATTGTGGCAATGTGGTTATGTTAAAAAGAATAAGAGGACTGGGCACGGTGGCTCATGCCTGTAATCCCAGCACTTTGGGAGGCCGGTCAGGAGATTGTGACCATCCTGGCTAATACGGTGAAACCCCGTCTCTACTAAAAATACAAAAAATTAGCTGGGCGTGGTGGCACGCACCTGTAATCCCAGTCACTCGGGAGACTGAGGCAGGAGAATCACTTGAACTCGAGAGGTGGAGGTTGCAGTGAGCAGAGATCACGCCACTGCACTCCAGCCTGGCAACAGAGTGAGACCCCAAAAAAAAAAAGAGTAAGAGGTCTGTGTCTTTGAGAGATACATAGATACATATAGAAGTATTTGTGGATACAATAACATATTGCCAGGGATTTATTTAAAATCATCCGTGCTGGAGACAGCACAGGGAGTAAGGGTAGGGCTGAAACACGGCTGGTCGGATATTGATAATGATTGAGGCTGAGGCCATAGCCTCTCTACTTTGTAATGCACTTGAAAATTTCCAAAATAAAAACACAGAAACAATTTCATGAGTTCAGGCTGAGGCAGGCAGATAGCTTGAGCTCAGGAGTTCGAGACCAGCCTGGGCAACATGGTGAAATGCCATCTCTACAAAATACAAAATCTAGCTTGGCATGGTGGCGTGCACCTGTAGTCCCAGCTACTCTCCAGGTTGAGGTTGGAGGATCACTTGAGCTTGGGAGGTGGAGGCTGCGGTGAGCTGAGATCGTGCCACTGCTCTCCAGCTGGGCGACATTGAGGCCCTGTCTCAAAAAAAGAAAAAACAGAAATAGTAAAAACAACCAATACACTAGTCAACCCTAATTCTCCTTTTACACTCTAGAAATCAACAATTGGAGCAAAGAACGAAGCATTTACTCTCCCTTTTTTTGTGTGTGCACTGAATTTTAGAGTAACCAAATAGCTATAGTTGATGAGGGAAAACTTGTTATTTTTTTTTTAGAGATGGGGTCTCGCCCAGGCTGGTCTCCAACTCTTGGGCTCAAGAGAGTCTCCCACCTCAGCCTCCCAAGTAGCTGGGACCATAGACCCTCACACAAAAGCATCCCAGCTGATATATCTGGCTAGAATGTTCACATTAGAAAGTCACCACTTGCAGCTTTGGGAGGTCGAGACAGGAGGATTGCTTGAGGACAGGAGTGGGAGACCAGCCTGGGCAACATAGTGAGATCCCATCTCTACAAAAACTTATTAGAAATTAGCTGGGCATGGTGGCACACACCTGTCGTCCCAGCTACTCGGAAGGCTAAGGCGGGAGGGTTGCTTGAGCTCAAGAGTGTGAGGTTACAGTGACCCATGATCCTACCACTGCACTCTAACCTGGGCGACAGAGATTCCTGTAGGAAGAAGGGAAGGAGGGAAGTAGGGAGGGAGAGAAGGAGGAGAGGAGGGAGGGAGGGAAGGAGAAAAGGAGGGAAGGAGGGAGGACGAGAAGGAGGGAAGAGGGGAGGGAAAGAAGAGAAGGACGGAAGGAGGGAGGGAGAGAAGGAGGGAAGAAGGGAGAGACGGAGAGAGGGAAGGAGGGAAAGAGAAACAGAAGGAAAGAATTAGGGAAGGAGGGAAGAAGAGAAGGAAGGAAGAAGGGAGAAAGAGAAGGAGGAAAAAGGGAGGGAGAGGAGGGGAGGGAAGGAGGTATGGAATGAAGGAGGAACAGAGGGAGAGGGGGAGAGAGGAAGAGAAAAAGAGAAGGAGGGAAGGAGGGAGGGAGAGAATGAAAAGAGGAAAGGAGGAAAGGAGGGAAGGAAGGAAGGGAGAGAGGGAAGAAGGGGAGGAAGGGAACGAGGGAGAGAGAGAGGGGGAGGGATGGAAGAAAGGAAAGGTCACCACTCACAATCCTCAGTGCAGTAATTTATTCAAACAAGGACCATCAATAGATGAAACCATTAGGGTTGGGTGGAAGTTTTATGAAGCAACTTACAAAAGGGATCAGGCATTCCCTTCATGGATCCACTGATCAATCTTAGCATCACTGAAAGGGATAATGACCATGTACCCCCGGCATAATGCAGTCAGCAGGAAGTACGTGGTACCACCTATGAAATACTCTTCCTCTGAGAACTGACCAGGACTCTAATCAAGCCTCTAGAGGTAACGAGTTAAATTAACCCACTTTCTTCAGCAAATCAAAATCATTTATTAAAAAGGCACATGAGGTCAGGCACGGTGGTTCTCACATGTAATCTCAGTGCTTGGGAGGCTGAGGCAAGAGGATTGCTTGAGCCCAGGAGTTCAAGGCCTGCCTGGGCAACATGGCAAGACCTCATCTTTACAAAAACACAAAAAATTAGGTGGGCATGGTGGTGCACGCTTGTAGTCCCATCTACTTTGGAGGTTGAGGTGGGAGGCTCACCAGAGCCTGGAGGTCAAGGCTGCACCAATCCTTGATCATGCCACTGCACTCCAAGCTGGGTGACAGAGCGAGACCCTGCCTCAGGGAAAAAAAAAAAAAAGGCAGAGGGGTTGCTCTGTGTGTGTGTGTGTGTGTGTGTGTGTGTGTGTGTGTGTGTGCGTGCGCGCGTGTGCGTGCATGCACTGGGGGAGTGTTTTAGATGAACACTTCAGAGGCAGAGTGAGCACTTTGTGTGGAACAAATAAAACTACAGAATTATTTTTAAGGCATCTAAACATTCTGACTATTTCATAACGAGGAATAACTGCTCAGTTTTTTACATATATGGTTATGTGAGAAGTGTCCACTTTTTAAGAGTATATGGGGATGAAGGGACATGGTGTCTGGGACATGGTGTCTGGGGTTTGCTTTAAAATACTTAGGAAAAAGAGGCCGGGCGCAGTGGCTCACACCTGTAATCTCAGCACTTTGGGAGGCCGAGGCAGGCGGATCACTTGAGGCCAGGAGTTTGAGACCAGCCTGGCCAACATGGTGAAACCCCAATATTTGTAAAAATACAAAAATTAGCCAGGCATGGTGGCAGGTGCCTGTAATCCCAGCTGTTCGGGAGGCTGAGGCAGGAGAATCGCTTGAACCTGGGAGGCAGAGGTTGCAGTGAGCTGAGATCACGCCACCGCACTCAAGTCCAGGTGACAGAGCAAGACTCTGTCTCAAAAACAAAAAAAAACAAAAAAAGAAACAAAAAAACTTAGGAAAAAGAAACATAGATTAGAAAGGTAAAAGAATGGAAAGAGAAAGCGGAAGTGCCCTAATCTCAGTAACTGTGGAATCTGGCAATGGGTGTGTGGAGATTCCTTATGCTATCCTCTCTACTTTTGCACATTTTAGAAAACTTTATATGGTAGGGAGATGTTATTACCATGACATAGAAAATAAGGTCCATTCTTGGTTTTTTGTTTATTGGAGTTTCTTTAAAGAGACAAGGTCTTGCTACATGGCCCAGGCTGGAGTGCAGTGAGGCCATCATGTCTCACTGGAGCTTCCAACTCCTGGGCTCAAGTGATCCTCCCACTTCAGCCTCCCAAGTAACTAGAATCACAGCCATGCACCCCTACACCCAGCTATTTTTTTTTTTCTTGTAGAGACCAGGTCTTGCTATGCTGCCCAGGCTGGTCTTGAACTCCTGGCCTCAAGTGATCCTCCCACTTCGGCCTCCCAAAGTGCTGGGATTACAGGCGTAAGTCACCATGCCTGGCCTATGATTGTTTGTAGCAAAAGTTTAAGAGGGAAATGTGAGAAGTTAATGTACTCAGAAACTCTTATTTCCCTACTCTTAGTTTACAGGGTTGATTATTTGCTTTAGCCAACGATAATTAAAATTCAGATGCAATAAGACCAACCGGCAGGTGGGAAGACTTTTAAATAAAAGTTCTCAATTCAGCCAACAAATCAGTGAGCCACATTCAGATACACAAGATAACAGAAGGAGGCAGTTGGCCACCTTCTGTCCCAAACTACCCATTACACCACTGCACTCCAGCCTGGGTGACAGAGGGAGATTTCCTCTCAGAAAAAAAAAAAAAGAATTGCTATGTGATCCAGCAATTCCATTTCTGGGTATATACTCAAAAAGATATGACAGCAGGGACTCAAAGACATATTTCTACACCCATGTTCACAGCAACATTATTCACAGTAACCAAAGGTGGAAGCAACCCAAGTGCCCACCCACAGACAATGGAAGCCAAATGTGGTCTATACCGACACCAGAAATATGATTTCTATCCACAGTCTCAAAAAGGAAGTTCTGACACAGGCTACCACACAAACGAACCTCGAAGACATTACACTGAGTGAAAGAAGCCAGTCACAAAAGGACAAATACTGTCTGGCTCCCCATACAGGAGGTACCTGTAATGGAGAATCAAATTCATAGACAGAAAGTAGGTGGTGGTTGCCAGGGGCTGGCGGGAACTAAAGGGGAGTTCATGTTTCACAGGGACAGAGTTTCATTTGGGGAAGATAAAAAGTTCTGGAGGTGGACAGTGGTGACAGTTACCCAACAATTACATGTACTTACTGCCATTGAACTGTACACTTAAATGGCTAAAATGGTCAATTTTATGTTACACATACTTTACCACAATAAAAAAATAAATACACAATAAAGAAGGAATGAACCTCCGCTACCCAGTGACGTGGTCTTCGTGTGAACCGGTGGCTTGAGGGGAGGGCAGTCAGCTCACCTGGCCAGCGGGGCCGACATGGACACAGCTCCTCTCGGACGTCCTGCCTAGTTCTTCAGCACCGGCTTCTTGGTCCAGGCAGCTGGGAGTTCTCATCAACACGGTAGCCATGGTTTCCAGTTCTGAGGCCCTCCCTCAATATTCTGTTCTGTTCCCACATTCCACCAGTCACCCTGCTCATCCAGGTGTCAGTCCTAGGTCCTGAGGTCACTGCAGCCACCACCCTTTAGTTGCTTCATTTGCTTCATCATGTAGCCTCTTTTGCTCTGTCAGCCTTTGGAGGGTAGGTATGTTTGCTAATACACCTGCAGGGTCCACTCCAACACCTGTGTGGGCTCCTAATTTCTCTCTTCCCACCAGCCCTAGAACTGGTGTCTAACTCATATCACCTGCAGGTAATGCTTTTTTATTTTTTAAGACAGAGTTTCACTCTTGTCACCCAGCATGGAGTGCAATGGCGTGATCTCAGCTCACCGCAACCTCCGGCTCCTGGGTCCAAGCGATTCTCCTGCCTCAGCCTCTTGAGTAGCTGGAATTACAGGCACCTGCCACCACGCCCAGCTAATTTTTTTGTATTTTTAGTAGAGACGGGGTTTCACTATGTTGGCCAGGCTGGTCTCGAACTCCTGACCTCGTGATCCACCCACCTCGGCCTCCCAAAATGCTGGAATTACAGGCGTGAGCCACTGTGCCTGGCCGACATTTTTTTTTAAGCAGTGGTAATATATAAGTACAGGTGTTAGCAGAAGTGGCACCCACCTGGATGAGATTGAGTTGTGAAGGCTACTGACAACCCATGTATTATGAAAGACACCATTAATTTTAATTTTATTTTTTTGAGACAAGGTCTCACTCTCCCCCAGGCTGGAGTACAGTGGCAAAACTACAACTCACTGCAGCCTCAGTCAACCTCCTGGGCTCAACAGATCCTCCCTCCTCAGCCTCTCAAGTAGCTGGGACCACAGGCACGCACTACCATGCCTGGTTAATTTTTGTATTTTTTGTAGAGATGGAGTCTCGCTTTGTTGTCCAAGCTGGTCTTCAACTCCTGGACTCGGGCAATCTGCCTGTCTCACACTCCCAAAATGTTGGGATTACAGGTGTGAGCCACCACGCCAGCTGGGAAAGACACTGTTAGTTCATGGGAAATGACCTTTTTCTAGCTAAGTCTTGAATTACAGGCTTGTTGGAACAGTTTAGGTAGGTAAGACAAGTGGAAGATGTGGAGTGATTCCTGGTGTGTGAAACTGACCTGCTAAGACTGGGGACAGCTTCAAATGGAACCTGTGTGAGAAATGAGGCTGCCAAAAGGCAAACGATGCCGGCTACCCAGTATGTAGGACTAAACGTTACACAGAAGTCAAAATCCCACTGGACTCCTTTGCTTACAGGGTTTCCATAAGAAGGAATTTATTCTGAGCAAATGAGCAGAGATGTGTGCAAAGATCTAAGTGCAAAGCACACCCAATGAACTCTGTAACTGAGGTTACAACTGGGACAAAAAGGCAAAATCCTAAAACCACACTTAGAGAACTGTTCAGTAAACCATTTTATATCCTTATAATGGGATATCACACCAAAATTCAATACTATGTTGAAGAATAATTAAGGAAAACGATCCCAATACTGCTAAGTAAAAAGCAGATTTCAAAAATATTATTATATAATCCTGTTTCTTTAAAAAAAGCAAAAGGAAAAAGGCGACAGGGAGGGAGGAAAAGAATGGAGGGAGGGAGGAAGGGAAAGAGGGAGAGAAAGATGGAGGGAAGGAGAGAGTTAAGGGAGGAATGGGGGAAGAAAGGAAGGAAGGAAGGAAGGTGGGAAGGAGGGAGGGCGGGAAGGAAGGAAGGGGGTACGTAGCTATGTTGCCTTCCATGGCAAAACCGGCTTTGCGGCTGTGATGGAATTGAGGATCCTGCTGTGGGGAGATGATCCCGGCTTATCCAGGTGGGCTAGCGCCATCACAAGGGTTCTTGTGTGAGGGAGGCAAGAGGGTCGGGGAGGGAAATGAGATGATAGAAGGAGAGTCAGGGAGACACTGGAAGACGCTAGACTGCTGGCTTTGCGGATGGAGGAAGGGGCCGTGAGACAAGGAATGGGGCGGTCTCCAGAAACTAGACAGGCAAGAAACCAATTCTCCCTGGAGCTTCCAGAAAGGAACACAGCCCTGCTCACACCTTGACTTTAGCTTGGCGTGACAGATTACAGACTTCTGACCTTCACAACTGTAATGCGTAAATGTGGCATTTAAAACCACTAAGTTTGTGGTAATTTGTTACAGCAGCACCAATAGGACACTAACACACTGCCTATGTCTGGCTGGAGAATTCTATTTTTTTTTTTTTTTTTGAGACAGAGTTTTGCTCTTGTTGCCCAGGCTGGAGTGCAGTGGTGCAATCTCGGCTCACTGCAACCTCCACCTCCCAGGTTCAAGCGAGTCTCCTGCCTCAGCCTCCCGAGTAGCTGGGATTACAGGCGCCCGCCTCCACGTCCAGCTAATTTTTTGTATGTTTAGTAGAGACGGGGTTTCACCATGTTGGCCAGGCTGGTCTCGGACTCCTGACTGGCTGGGGAATTCTATGTGATCTCTTTTGTTCTTCAGTGTCCTACAATGCGACAAGTTTATGTGCTTTTCTGCACTATTGGTTATCTTTTAAAAAAAAAAAAAAAGCAATGCACACATGCATTTAACTGCACCCTCTCCTCAAAGCCCACTAAAATGACAGAAACAGCTTAAAAGAGGCATTAACCCTCAGAGAACACAGCAGATGATTTACCAAAAAGATCCTGGTAGCAGGAAAGGTGATAGACAAATGCCAACTGGCTGGGTAGACCAGAAGGCTGAGATTCAGACCTGCCGGGAGCAAGACTCTTTGTGGCACCAGGTGCCTCTGCAGGGAGGGGGGTGTCGGTGGGGGAAGTACAGGGGGATTGTCAGTAGGAATAGTGCCTGAGAATCTATATCCGATGCCCCCAATTACCCCCTTCACTGCCGCCCCCCATAATCACTAGACCACCAGTCCCCTCCTGTGGCAGAAGGCAGGAAGGCCAATCTGAACTTGGAGGGAGGTAGCTGTACAGTCTTGCTCCCACCGGGCTCCCAGTGTTTGATGAACCCCAAGTGTTGTCATATAACAGATTTGCATGTGGAGAGCAGAAATAGCCACTTCCTCCTCCTTTTTTTTTTTTTTTTTTTCAGTATTTGGAGAATTTATTTTTCTTTTTTGAGACAGGGTCTACTCTGTCACCCAGGTTGGAGTGTAGTAGTGTGATCATGGCTCATTGCAGCCTCCAATTCCTGGGCTCAAGTGATCCTCCTGCCTCAGTCTCCTTAGTAGCTGGGAACACTGGCACATTTCACTACACCCAGTTAATTTTTTTTTTGTAGAGACGGGGTCTCCCTATGTCTTCCAGGCTGGTCTTGAACTCCTGGGCTGAAGCGATCCTGTCACCTCGGCCTCCCAAAGTGCTGGGATTCCAGGCGTGTGCCCCCGCGCCCAGGCAGGTCTGCTATTTTAATATTTGTTTTATTTCTTCTGGTTGTTGTTGTTGTGGCTTCCCTTCTGCTGCCCTCTTTTGGGCTATCTGAGCAAGGTCAAAAGTTATCTATTGAGTTGTCTGAATTTCTTTGTACAGTTTTTAAGTGGTTGTTCTAGGGATGACAATACACAGGCATTTCATAGCCTATTTTGAAAAAACTATTTATTTATTTATTTATGACAGGGTGTGGTTCTGCTGCTCAGGCTGGAGTGCAGTGGCACAATCTCAGCTCACTGCAATCTCTGCCTCCTGTGCTCAAGTGATCCTCCCACCTCAGCCTCCCCAGTAGCTGGTACTACAGGTGCAGGTCACCATGCCTGGCTGATTTTTTTGTATTTTTAGTAGAGATGGGGTTTCGCCATGCTGCCAGGATGGTCTCGAACTCTTGGGCTCAAGCGATCCTCCTGCCTCAGCCCATAGCCTATTCAGAATTAATATTTCATTTCTTCCAAAGGAATGTAGCAACCTTACCACTAGGTGTGTCCTTTTCCTTGCAACCTTTAGGTTATAGCTGTCATATACATTAAGATCTACATCTCTCCCTTCTAATTCATAAATACCATTTTGGTTTCTTTTTCAATCAAACTTAGAAAAACATTGAAGAAGCCAGGTGCGGTGGCTCACGCCTGTAATCCCAGCACTTTGGGAGGCCGAGGTGGGCGGATCACCTGAGGTCAGGAGTTCGAGACCAGCCTGACCAACATGGTGAAGCCCCATCTGTACTAAAAATACAAAATTATCTGGGCCTGGTGACGCATGCTTGTAATCCCAGCTACTCGGGAGGCTGAGGCAGGAGAATCGCTTGAACCTGGGAGGCGGAGATTGGAGTGAGCCGAGATCGTGCCATTGCACTCTAGCCTGGGCAACAAGAAACTCCTTCTTAAAAAAAAAAAAAATTGAAGAAACATGCTTTTCTTATATATGCTAAAAGATTGACAACTGTTATGGACTGAATGTTTGCCCCCCTTATCCCCTAACTAGATGTTGAAATCCTAACCCCTGTGTGCTGGTATTAGGAGGTGGGATCTTTGGGAGGTAATCAGGTCATGGGGGCAGAACTCCCCATGAATGGGATTAGCGCCCTTATAAGAGGCCTGAGAGCTACTTTGCTCTCTTTCCACCATGTGAGGATACAACCAGGCCAGCAACCCGGTTCTCACCAGAACCTGACCACAGTGGCACCCTGATCTTGGATTTCCAGCCTCCAGAACTGTGAGAAATTAATTTCTGTGTTGCTTATGATTCACTCAGTCTATGGTACTTTGTTATAGAAGCCTGAACAGATTAAGACAACATGTAATATTTGCTAATAGTTTAAGTCCTTTGAATCAATTTGAGAAGAAAGGCTCATGCCAGTAATAGTTTAAAAAGTACTCTAATTCCAAATATTGGTTTTATAGGCGATAGCTTGGTTTAAGACTGAAAATTCTGCACAAGCAGAATAATGTAAACAAAATGTTCACGCTCAGGGTTTTTCGCATTTGAACCTCTCCCCGCATGCTGTATTCTTTTTTTTTCTTCTTCCTTTGATTAGAATGGGCCACAAAAAATAAATAAATAGGGCCGGGCGCGGTGACTCACACCTGTAATCCCAGCACTTTGAGAGGCCGAGGTGGGCGGATCACAAGGTCAGGAGATCGAGACCATCCTGGCTAACATGGTGAAACCCCGTTTCTACTAAAAATACAAAAATTAGCTGGGCGTGGTGGCACGTGCCTGTAGTCCCAGTTACTCAGGAGGCTGAGGCAGCAGAATCACTTGAACCTGGGAGGTGGAGGTCACAGTGAGCCAAGATCGGGCCATTGCACTCCAGTCTGGGTGACAGAGCAAGGCTCCACCTCAAAAATAATAATAATAATAATAACAATAATGATTAAATTAAAAAAAATAAATAACAAACAAAAAAAGGGTCACACATCTCCCCGGTTTTGTTCATGGGCCAGTATTTATATATGATTGGATATGAACAAGGACGTCAGTCTTCTGGTAGAACGTTTAGCTGTTTAAGTGTATCCAGTTGAGTAATCAAGTGTCACTGGTATAAAAATAAATTCCTCTCTGAAGAAAAAGTTTAAAGTTTAGAACTCAGGAAATGCCATAGAAAACAAAGAATTTTTAGAAACATTTTTTCCTACATATTCTTGAGCTCTTTTTAAATGCCTACATAATGAGCTGTAATAGAGCAAAAGTGTCTAAAAATCCCTTCACAGGACGTGTTTGCTCTAAATCAATTCGCCATTGAGATAGAGCAGCTGGATGTACTTGTGTCAAGTCAGTGGAGAAACACTCCAGGCTTACGATGGAGTCTCCACCACCAGGCTGGGGATCTCGATGTGCACATCTTAAGCTCTGGATCCTTTCGACACCCAGTTCTCATTTGCTTAACTTTCCTTTTCAAAAGCAAAATTAATATGTAGGCTGGGCAGGGTGGCTCACACCTGTAATCCCAGTACTTTGGGATGGTCGTTTGAACCCAGGAGTTCGAAACCAGTCTGGACAACATAATGAAACTCCATCTCTACAAAAAAATAGAAAAATTAGCCAGGTGAGGGGCACACGCCTGTAGTCACAGCTACTTGGGAGGCAGAGACGGGAGGATTGCCTGAACCCGGAGAGATCGAGACTGCAGTGAGCTGTGACTGTGCCACTGCACTCCCGCCTGGGCAACACAGTGAGGTCCTGTCTCAAAAAAAAAAAAAAAAATACACATACACACACACACACACGCACAGATATGTAGGTGAAATCCTACGAAAAGAGATAACACAGGGAGAAGGCAAAATTATCATGTAGGTAAAAAACTCTTGAACGGGGCAGTTTTGTGGTTTGTAATATCCATCTTTGCTTCCCTAAATATAGAGCAATTTCTGCAAGGCTGGTCTCACTAAAAGAGCTTTATAAAATTGATGGTATGAGGTTTAGTGACAGTAGGGCACGTTACAACTTATAAAATGCTTTTCACACATCTTTGACTGAAATGGATCACAAAAATAGCATAGCAAGACGCCAAGGGAACTCATCCATCCAGGAGGCCACAGATCTTTAGGGAGAGCTGGGTTTCAGCTCACCACATCAAGGATGCTGCTGCCCTTGGGGGCTTCTTCTGAGCCAGATGAGGCTCCTGGCATTCCAGTCACCTTTGCTGTCTCAGCACTCCCTTTCCTGCCTTCAAAGCAAAGATCCAACACTCAAAGAGCACAGGGGTTTGAGGATACCCTCAACAAACATTTGATGAAAAAACAAATGTGTGCAGAGGCACCTGGGTATACGCTCTACACACAGAAAGATGATATCCAGATATGTCAAAGCAACTCAGCAAAGCAAGCAGCGATTATATTAACTTCAAACCCTGACATGAAACTTGGATGACACCACACGTCAAACAGTGTTTTAAGGGGCAAGAGTATGTACAGGGATTTGTAAAAAGCTTCCTGTTTGCCTGATGCACATGTATAAAAAATAAATGTTTTAACATCCCTTTGAAGTCCTTCATGCACACTGTATGATATGGTTTGGATTTGTGTCCCCACCCAAATCTCATGTTGAATTGTTATCTCCAGTGTTGGAAGAGGGGCCTGCTGGGAGGTGATTGGATCATGGGGGTGGATTTCTCCCTTGCTGTTCTCATAATAGTGAATTCTCATGAGATATGGGTGTTTAAAAGTGTGTAGCACCTACCCCTTCTCTTTTCTTCCTCCTTCTCTGGCCATGTAAGAGATGCCTGCTTCCCCTTTGCCTTCTGCCATGATTGTAAGTTTCCCGAGGCCTCCCTAGCCATGCTTCCTGTACAGCCAGAGGAACTGTGAGCCAATTAGACCTCTATTCTTTATAAATTACCCAGTCTCTGGTAGTTCTTTATAGGAATGTGAGAATGAATACAGAATTATATCAATACCCCAGGAATGGGTTATTGATATAAAGATACCTGAAAATGTGGAAGCAGCTTTGGAACTGAGTAACAGGCAGAGGTTGGAACAGTTTGGAGGGCTTAGAAGACAGGAAAATTAGGGAAAGGTTGGAACTTCCTAGAGACTTGTTAAATTGTTGTGAGCAAAATGCCAATAGTGATACAGACTATGAAGTCCAGGCTGAGGCTGTCTCAGATGGAGATGAAGAACTTATTGGGAACTGAAGCAAAAGTCACTTTTGTTATGTGCTAGCAAAGAAGTTGGAGGCATTATGCTCCTGCCCTAGAGATCTGTGGAACATTGAACTTGAGAGAAATGATTTAGGATATCTGGCAGAATAAATTTCTAAGCAGCAAAGTGTTCAAGATGTAACCTGGCTGCTTCTAACAGCATATGGTCATATGCGTGGGCAAAGAAATGATCTGAAACTGGAACTTATATTTAAAAGGGAAGCAGAGCATAAAAGTTTAGAAGATTTGCATCCTGACCATGTGGTAAAAAAGAAAAACTAATTTTCTGGGGAGAATTCAAGCTGGCTGCAGAAATTTGCATAAGAGGAGCTGAACGTTAATAGCCATGACAATGGGGAAAATCCATCCAAGGCATTTCAGAGACCTTCATGGCAGCCCCTCCCATTATTGGCCCAGATGCCTAGGAGGGAAAAATGGTTTTGTGGGCCAGGCCCAGGGCTCCTGGTGCCCTACATATTCTCAGGACACTGCTCCCTGTGTCCCAGCTGCTCTAGCTCCAGCGTTGGCTAAAAGGGCCCCAGATATGTCTCAGGCTGCTGCTCCAGAGGGTGGCAGCCATAAGCCTTGACAGCTTCCATGTGGTGTTAAGACTGCAAGTGTGCAGTGGGCAAGAGTTGAGGCTTGGGAGCTGATGCCTAGATTTCAGGGGATGTATGGAAAGGCCTGGAAGTCCAGGCAGAAGTCTGCTGCAGGGGCAGAGCCCTCATGGAGAACCTCTGCTAGGGTAGTGCAGAGGGAAAATGTAGGGGTAGAGCCCCCCGACAGAGTCCCCAATGGGGCACTGCCTAGTGGAGCTGTGAAGAAGGCCACTGTCCTCCAGACCCCAGAATGGTAGATCCACCAGCAGCTTGCACCATGCACCTAGAAATGCCACAGGCACTCAACGCCAGCCCTTGAGAGCAGCCATGGGAGTTGAGCCCTGCAGAGCCACAGGGGCAGAGCTACCCAAGGCCTTGGGAACCCACCTCTTACATCACTATGGCATGGATGTGAGACATGGAGTCAAAGGAGATTATTTTGGAGCTTTAAGATTTAATGACTGCCCTGTTGGGTTTCGGACTTGCATGGGGCCTGTAGCCCCTTTGTTTTGGCAGATTTCTTCATTTTGGATTGGGATTATTTATCCAATACCTGTACCCCCACTGAATGTTGGAGGTAACTTGTTTTTTATTTTACAGGCTCATTGGTGGAAAGGACTTGCCTTCTCTCAGATGAGACTCTGGACTGTGGACTTTAGAATTAATGCTGGAATGAGTTAACACTGGGGAACTCTTGAGAAGGGACGATTGTACTTTGCATTGTGAGAATGACATGATTTGGCAGGGGCCGGGGGCAGAATGATATGCTTTGGATTTGTGTCACTGCCCAATTCTCATGTTGAATTGTATCCCCCAATGTTGGAGGAGGGGCCTGGTGGGAGGTGGCTCAATCATGGGAATGGATTTCCCTCTTGCTGTTGTCATGATAGTTCTCATGAGATCTGGTTGTTTAAAAGTGTGTAGCACCTCCCCCTTCTCTCTCTCCCTCCTGCTCCAACCTAGTGAGACGTGACTCCTTCTTCACCTTCTGCTATAACTCTAAGTTTCCTGAGGCCATGCTTCCTGTACAGCCTGTGGAACTGTGAGCCAATTAAACCTCTTTTCTTTATGGATTACCCAGTCTCAGGTAGTTTTTTATAGCAATGCAAGAACAAACAAATACACCATATTATAATTTTCTGGTAAACAGAGAAAGAATATTAATAACTATATTTGTATGAATACATCAACAAGAGAATAAGTGAACTATATGCCCAGGAAATGGCTTTTGCATCTTTTCTGTGAACACCTAAGAGCAGACAGAGCATCTGGAAGGCTCTTAGGAAGGCTATGTTGGGTGAGATGCCTATTTTCTCCCAGTATTTGATTAAGAACATTTTCAAATGGCAAAGTTGAAAGGATTTTACAGTAAACACCTGTATACTCACCACCGACTTTCTGCCATTAGTGTTTTACTGTGCCTATCACATATCAATACATCTATTCATCTCTCCCCACCCATTCACCCATCTTATTTTTTATGCATTTCAAAGCAAATTGCAGACATCAGTATATTCCTCCCTAAGCACATCAGCCCGCATAGCATGAGGTGCAGTTCAATATTTATTTTTTCCTTTTCTCATAAAATGCACAAATCTTAAGTACGTGATGGCTGGATTTTGACAAAAGCCAACACCTGTGTAACCCATGCCCCTATCCATTTGCAGAACATGAACTTCACCCCAAGTACCCTGTGCACACCCCCACCTCTGGAGACAACTATGACTTTGATATTTTCTACCACAGACAATTTGGCCAATTCTAGAACTTCACATAAACGAAGTCTTGCAGCAGGCACTCTTCTTACCTCAGCCGTCTCCCACTTGGCACAGTGTTTCTTAGATGCATTCTTATATTTTGTGTTTCAGTAATTCATGCCTTCGTATTTCTGAGCAGTATTCTATTGTACGTAGTAGACTATCATTATTTATTCTCCTACTGATGAACATCGGAGCTGTTTCCACTTTTTGACTGTTAGAAAACATTAGAACGAATCACAGAACCTGGTCTACTTCACAGCCCAAAGTTTAACAAGAGGTTAAACATATAAATTAAGATATGACCATCATAAGGCCAGGCGCGGTGGTTCACACCTGTAATCCCAGCACTTTGGGAGGTCAAGGTGGGTAGACCACTTGAGGTCAGGAGTTCAAGACCAGCCTGGCCAACATGGTGAACCCCCATCTCTACTAAAAATACAAAAATTAGCTGAGCATAGTGGTGGGCACCTGTAATCCCAGCTACTTGGGAGACTGAGGCACAAGAATCGTTTGAACTAGGGAGGTGAAGGTTGCAGTGAGCTGAGATCATGCCACTGCACTCCAGCCCAGGCGACAGAGCGAGACTCCATCTCCAAAAAAAAAAAAAAAAAAAAAAAAAAAAAAATCTGACAATCATAGACAGAAAGGGAGTTTAAACAAATACAAGAAAACACATATAAACCCAACCCTGGGCTGAGTGCAGTGACTTATACCTGTAATCCCAGCACTTTGGGAGGCCAAGACAGGAGCATGGCTTGAGGCCAGGGCTTTGAGGCCAGCCTGGGGAACATAGCAAGATGCTGCCTCTGCAAAAATAAAAAATTAGCCAGGTGTGGTAGAGAGTGTGCCTATAGTCCCAGCTACTTGGGAGGCTGAGGTGGGAGGATCACTTGAGCCCTGGAGTTGGAGGCTGCAGTGAGTCATGATCGCACCACAGCACTCCAGCCTGGGCGACAGACAGAGAAAGACTGCATCTCTTTTTCCAAGGGTCTTCCCATAACCCTGACTGCCTAACCTTCAGGTCTCACAAATCTGCTCCCTAGCAGAAACATTTCTAATCCTACCAATTAAAAGAAATCAACCATTATTTATCTCTCGGGTGGTTCCGGTGGGCGGATCTATTCTGACTGCAGGGACAGTGTTTCCTCCAGGTGCACAACAGGATAAGAGCCGTATTCACAGCTTATGCAGCTGTGCTGTGAACCAAGCACGGCATCTAAGCACACGAACATTTATCAACTCACTTCACCTCACAGCAGCCCATCTCCAATTACAAGAGAGGAAGCTGGGGCTCACAGAGGCTGGGTTACTTGCTATGGCCACACAACTAGGAAGTGACAGAGGTGGCTTTGCTCCAGGCAACTTGACTCCGTGGTCCCAGCCACTTTGGTGCCACTCCATATCAGCAGACACTAGGAGGCGGGCGAGACGGAGCCCATGGACAGCCCCAATTCTTCATCCCTCCCTGAGTCCACACTCTGCCATGTGAATTTATGGTTCGTCCACTAAAAAGGTGGAGCCTGTTCCACACCCTTTGATGCCGGGGTTGGCCAGGAGATGTGCTTTGCCAGAAGAAGGTTAGCAGGTATGACAGGACAAAGCCAGGAGAAGCCCCTTTGTGACAGGGTGTGTTGTCTTGTGCTCCTGCCATGAACACATCCAGCCACATGGCTGGTCCCACGAGGAAGAGGAGAGGCACACAGCACAGAGCCCAGCCCAAATTAGCTCATCTACAAATTCATGAGCTAAGTCAATACTTTGTTGCACAGATTATTGCTGACATTTTACAGTTTGTTACACAGCATTACTGGGGCACCAGCTAACTGATGCGACCTGGTCCCTGTTTCCTTACTACAAACCGACTAGTGTAAATAAATTACACACATATAATCAATCCCACGGTTTACTCAGATGGCTTAAGAATCTGACATATGGTGAGGATATGCTTTTTTTACAAAAGCTGTAAGGTAGGTAAATCAAAGACATGCTCCATTCACTTGAAGAGACACTATTTATTTTGTTACAGTCAAGCAGGATGATCTGTTGATAGGTGAGTGGAAAGTGTCGAGCATGAAATCTACACACATGTGCTGTGGTGGACCAAAGGATACAAGCCACAGGCCACCCCCCATAGGCAGAGCCCTCCACAGCCACGCTACAAGAGGGCGAAGGAGCAGCTGCCACCCAAGAACACCAGGGCCAACCATTAGCACCAGATTGCTTTTCTATGAATAATACAACTAGATACAGAGTTACGGATGTTGACTCACTAGAATCTTTGGGTCCCCACTAACCAGACGTTTCAGAGGCAAACAGGGGAACTGACAGGACAGCTGGCTCTATGTGCTTTGCTACAAGGACACTCGAGCACTATGTATTGCTGTGTAGAAGAGAAAGTCCTAAAAAGACATCAAAAGGCTGAGTACAGACACACAAACTGATTATTCACATTTTACACACATATCATCAAAATGACCACAATACTGTATTTGAGGGCAAAGAATAACAGGTAAAAGCTCTGTCAAACAAAATACTCTGAAATTCCTTGGGTCGTCTCCCTGAGGGAGAAAGATGGGGGTAAGTGCACAGCCAGCTTCACCTTTTCAGACTGACCAGCATTCACAGCAAGTGACTACCAGCTGGAGAGGAGGAGGAAGCTTCGCTGGCAGAACAGGGATTTTTCAAGTTAGCAAGAGCTTAATTTAACAGGAATATACACTTTCGGAAAGACATTTATCCTTTTGACATTGGTAGGCTGCCAAAAAGGCGGTTTATTGCCTGCATCATTGAGCTTGCCAGTTTGGACTTGGCTCTATAGAGAATGCATTACAGTCAACACGGCCCCTCTGGCTCAGGAAGTGTGGATTCTAGTCTTTTAAGACATCTGTGTGTGTGCGTCTGTGCACGCGCACGCGTCTGCTTTGGTAAGGCTGTGGTCACTGCTGCTGACAAAATGAAATCTCCATTCCACTGGAAAACTTCTTTTATGGGAATAAGGGGAAGTCAGGATTAAAATGATCCGTTGATCCAACAAATGCCCTAATACGACCTAAACACGAAGTCACCCAAGGGATTCACTCACCATTAACATGCATTTAATAAAACATTTTTTGAAGAAATACACTGAATCTACAATTATTAGATAAAAATAAGTAAGTTATAAATTATAACCAAGCCATCGGCGGCTGAACGTCTTTTCGTGTGCTTGTTTGCCACGCGTGTATGCTCTTTGGTGAAGTGTCTATTCAAGTCTTTTGCCTGCTTTTCACTTGGGCTGTTTGTTTTCTTACTATCCAGTTTGAGAGTTCTTTGTACATCCTGGACACAAACCTTTTGTCAGATACACAATTTGCAAATATTTTCTCCCAGTCTGTGACTTGTCAATTGGGAACTGACAGCATGACAGTGTTTTCTTTTAACAAACCAGGCTCTCTTTAGAATCCTGCCATTTCAATCAAGGAAATGGGCATAGAATCTTTAAACTTCACGGCAGAAAAAGATCAAGCTCAGGAGCTGTGTAGTCCACGGGAACCTCTGAAGAGGAAGGGGTCTTCCCGTACATGGAATGTGGCCCTCATGCCATGCTGAACGATTTAAGGAGGAAATAATGGAAAAGTAGCCAATTATCGTGGACAATCATATGCATACAAAATACATGGGGGGAAAGTAACTGAAAAAATATTCTGTTGGTCTTGAGAAACAGCTAACAAGCACATTACTACTGGACACGCTCTTAACCAAAAAATTTTACATTGCAGAACAACTGTGATGTTAGGTGAGAAGGAATAAAGCTATTTGCCTGCTTGGTGCGTGACTGTGTTTTTTAAAGCATGCACGTTATTTCTTTAAGTGGCAATTTAATCTGAGAATGAGTGAACCCAACCACACAGGTTGTTCCTTTTCACAGTTGGTTTTTAACCATTAGGAAACTATTCACCTTTCCAAAAAGTTAATAAATTATCATCATCACGATGATGATTTCTGCTGGGTCAGAGAACATCATTAGATAACAGAGAGAAATGCTCACACTGTTGAACGAGCAGGGACAAAACCTGGCAGCCCATGCCTGGATGAATCACAAGAGAAGATGAGCACCAGGGTCCCCCTCTCATGCACGTCATGACGCGCTGGCTGCTGTCCAAGCAGTTGGCTCAGCATCTGAAGACGGGAGGAACAACGGGTTTCCCACTGACAGTGACCACTCGGCATGCACCACAGGCCCAGCCCACAGCCCATGCAGTGGAAACTCACATCCAGCAGAGCCTGGTGTCAGGTGTAGTTATGTGTAAAGGAAAATGGCTCTCAGCAATCAAAAGGGAAACTAAAAAAATTAAATAAATCATCCCACACAAACACAAAAGTTATTGCTTTTCTAACAGCCTCTTTGCTATGGGAGAAGTCTCTCTCCAGGGCATGAATACAGGTGGGGTCTTCGCGAGTATCCTTGGGAACGGAGCTGGAGCTCGGAGGCCCCGTGCCCCTCCTCCACCAGGGACTGGTCTCTTATTTGCCCCTTTCGGGCTGAAGGCTGTCGAATAAGCACTTCAGCTGCTCTTCACCAAGGTGGATTTTATCTTCCAGCTCCCGCTGCTCGATGATGAGGGCCGACTTCATCTTCACGAAATGCTCATAGTCCGCGAGGCTCTCCTCGCTCAGATAGTTGGCCAAAATGTCAAAGACGATGCGCTCACGGCGGTCCAGGTTCTCCTTGAGCTCCTTGGCGTCCTCGTGCTGCTGGATCAGGACTCTCTGCTTCTCAAGCAGTGATTGCTGTTGACAGACAAACAAGCCTGTTGAGGACCAGGTTGAAAGCCGGGGCACTGGCCAACCCTTGAAGACACTGGCAACTTGTGGGCTGGTCCCACAACTTATCGATGGAAACCCTGATGCCACCAGAGATCCGATGGGGTCCACACAGACAAACCCAGGGCCCAGGGCCTGGGGGCATGTGTCTCATGGCTGCAGTGGGCCAGCCTGAGGCCCCCAGAAGCCGCCCACAGGCCTCTCTGGGTTTCCTCTTGCTGTCTGAGCCTGACTCTCTCCCACCTGCCTTGAATGGTGAGCAGAAGAGTCACCAAGGGACTCAACAACGACAGAATTCTGAGATGCTGCAAAGGGCAAAGGACTGCGGGGCCCTCTTGGCGTCAAGGTCCGCTCCATGGGAACACCGTGGGACAGCTGGCCACATGGGAGGACTCGAGAGGAATTCAGGGCAGGCTTGCTAAACGCTCCTGGCAGAAGGAGGAGAAGCCCTCGAGCCTGCAGAGCATGTCTGCACACAAGGAAGCCTGAGGGTGGAGGAGACGCAGTGCTATGCACGGGTGTCAGCCAGCAGCCCCCTCGGGCACGACGCCACCCTGACCTAGCTAGTTCCACGACACAGTTACTAAGCACTCAGCTGAGTGCAGAAGGGCACCGTCTCCAAGCCCAGCGCCAGGACAGCGTTCTGCGTGGCCCAAATCACCCTCACCTGGAGAAAGGGGAGGGGTGCTGCTTCTGCTCCCCTTCTGAGAGAGGTTAAGATGTTTTATTCATGATACAGATGAACATTCTGAAGGCCTGTTCTGTGCGAACAAAACTAGCTGTTTTACTGATATTTGGCCTACGAGGTAAAAGCCAACAAGGCAGCTATTATTTCTCTTGGTTCATATGTGAAAGGACGAAAAGACAGACCCACTGAGAAACGCCTTGAGAAAGTTAGGTGCACTGTCTGGTTCCTTCTAGACTGATATATGCCCTCTTGTTAAATCACAGCTACAACAACCACAAGAAAATAGCTATCATTGAGTACTTACGATCGTCAGCAGGCAGGCATGTCTGTTACGGACTTATACATGGTAAAAGAAAAGTAAAAAACAACAACAACATGATTTTTCTAAGAAGAGACAATTATCAGTAAGAGTCAATAGGAATATCTGAAAAGATGTCAAAAAGAGGTAACAGTTCTTTGAGAAGATCCCGCAGCCCTGCAGTCCAATGACGGTTCAACTCCCTGCATCTGATAAGCATCTTTTCCCCTCAATTAAAAGGAAGGAGGCCAGGCACAGTTGCTGACACCTGTAATCCCAGCACTTTGGGAGGCTGAGGTAGGCGGATCACTTGAGCTCAGGAGTTCCAGACCAGCCTGGCCAACATGGTGAAATCCTGTCTCTACCAAAAATATATAAAAATTAGCTGGGCATGGTGGCATGCACCTGTGAGCTCAGCTACCCGGGAAGCTGAGGTGGGAGAATCTCTTGAACCTCGGGAAGCAGAGGCTGCAGTGAGCCGAGATCGCACCACTGCACTCTGGCCTGGGCAACAGAATGAGACCCTGTCTCAAACAAACAAACAACTAAAGAAATATAAAAGGAAGGAGAGGGTATAGAGCGTGCACTGTCTCGACAAGGTCTGCAGGAAGAGGTGGACAGGCCATGTGGAAGCTATGCTAGGCTCCAAGGAGCTGACTTTCATGACACTTGAAAAACAGCCTTCCCACGAGACCACCCCCCATTTCCAAGTCAGACGCATCTGCATTTACCCGATCACCGGGAGAAGCGCTGTCATCCAAATTATTGAGGGCATTCTCCACCCGGGCCAGGCGGCCTGACAGTGACAGCAGGAGGTTCACCACTTTGTCCAGGTCTCCAATGAACATCCGGAACTTGTCAAACTCGCTGGGCTTGCAGACGCCTTTCACGATGGCCTCCACCTCGGCCCCCAGCACGGTGTTGGCCTGCACGTCCTCCAGCAGGCTCTCGCGGGCTTCCCGGAGCACCTGCAGCTTGCGGCTGATGCTCTCGATGAGCTCCTGCTGTTGGGCATGGGATGGCAAGGGAACACAGAGACACTGGTTAGGCCAGCCCCCACCCCGGCCACACTGCTCACTGCCACCTTGGCGCACCTACGTGAAAGGTGCAGCCGATCTGCGTGAAAGCTCACTTTTGCATCATCAAATAATAGGGGATTTATACAACTAAGGGAAAGAAGAATGACTCCTAATGACACTATTGGCATTTAAAAATAAAATAAACCTGTTCTCATTCTGTTCATGCCCTGTTAGAGAACATCGGAGTTGTGGCCCCGATGCTCGTCATGGTAGATGCAATTTCAACCCATATCTTTGGAAGGAGTCACAGACCTATGTATTCTGTCCTTTGGAATTTTCTAATTTGAAGATTCACATAGAGAGAAAGTAGTGAGTCTTATGTCCAGCACCGAATTCCGTGATTAGTAAGTGTCCTGTACATATAATTACTGTCACTAGCAATTATTTTTATTTATTTAATTTTTATTTTTGAGACACAGTCTTGCTTTGTCGCCCAGGCTGGAATGCAATGGCCTCCCGGGTTCAAGTGACTCTTGTGCCTCAGCCTCTTGAGTAGCTGGGATTACAGGCGTGCGCCATCACGCTTGGCTAATTTTTGTATTTTTAGTAGAGATGGGGTTTCACCATGTTGGCCAAGCTGGTCTTGAACTCCTGACCTCAGGTGATCCACCCACCTTGGCCTCCCAAAGTGCTCGGATTACAGGTGTGAGCCACCGGGCCTGGCCTAGCAATTAAAATTTTAATTGCTAAAGATAAAAAAAAAAAAAAAGAAAAAGAAAAAGAAAAAAAATTTTAATTGCTAACACTAGCATATAAAAATTAAGACCAATAAAGGGATATGAATGAACTTAACAGTCTTTTACTATAACCTACTGATTTCAACTTGACCAAAATGCAAACAGATGACTGTTTTAAAAATTGTAGTAAAATATATGTAACATAAAGCTTGCCATCTTGACCACTTCTCAGAGCATAGTTCTGTGGTGTGTGGTACATTCACGCTGCGATGCACCTGTCACCACCATCCATCTCTAGAACTCTTTCATCTTCCCCAACTGAAACTGCGTAACTATTAGACACTAACGCTCTATGCCCTTTCCCACCAGCCTTCTAAATGATGACATTGTTTTACTTGTTTAGAGAAGCGGTCTTGCTATGTTGCCCAAGCTGCAGTGCAGTGGCTACTCACAGACATGATCATAGTGCAGTACAGCCTCGAACTCCTGGCTTCAAGTGGTCCTGCCCTGATTCCATAATCTATGGGTAAAATGACCAGCCGGATGAGTATTAGGCAGGAAAAGTCAACCCCACAGCAGGAGAAACACGTGCCAGATACGAGGCAGCCTATTTCCTGACTGCATGAGGTCTTTCCCTCGCATGGATGCATTTATTTTATTTTTATTTTATTTTTTGAGACAGGGTCTCACTCTGTTGCCCAGGCTGGAGTGCAGTGGCATGATCACCACTCACTGCAGCAGTGACCTCCTGGGCTCAACCAATCCTCCCACCTCAGCCTCCCAAGCAGCTAGGACCACAGGCATGCACCACCACATCCAGATAATTTTTTTATTTTTGTAGAGACGGGGTCTCTCCATGTTGCCCAGGCTGGTCTTAAACTTTTACCTGCCCAAAGCAAGATCTAATCTTCCCCAACCTTTCCATAAAGAAATCCTCCGCCGCCTTGAATGACTGCAGGTCTTAAGATCCCCATATTCCTGAAGGGTCCTGCAGCACACCTAGGGGGAAGGAACGCTACACAGAGAGGCCAACAAGAATCTCAACAGGCAGACCTTGTGGCTTTCTCCTCAGTCTGTTAGGACTGGATTGTAGTCTTTTTGTCCAATCACATTTCTACACAGATTTCTATCAGGCCTATCCAATGAAGGCTCCATAAAAGGCCCAAGAAGACGGGGCTGGGGCCTTCCTGACGGGTGAAGACAAGAAGGTTCCTGGAGGGCGGAGCACCCAGGGAGGGTGGAGCACCCAGGGAGGGCACGGAAGCTCTTCCGCACCCCTTTCCCCACGCCTTGCCCTACACATCTCTTCATCTGTATCTTTTGTAACATTCTTTATCATAGATATAAATGTTTCCCTGAGTTCTGTGAGCCACTCTAGCAAAGTAATGGAAACTAAAGAGGGGGTCATGGAAACCCCAACTTGAAGGTGGTTGGTCAGAAGTCCCTGAGACTCAGACTTGCGACTGGTGTGTGTGGGGGGTGCAGTCTTGGGGACTGAGCCCTCAACCTGTGGGATGAGACGCTACCTCCAATTTGACAGTGTCACATCTGAACTGAATCAGAGGCCACCCAGCTGGTGTCTGCTGCAGAAGTGACTGCTTGCTGGCTGTGTGGGAAACCCCCCTCACACATGTGGTCACCGAAGTCTTCTGTGTTGGTTGCTGTGGCGTGAGAGCAGAGGAAAAGTGGTTTGTGCCTTTTCCTACTCACTACCTATCTGGAGAGACTGTTTAAGTTGAGAATCTCACAGCTGAGAATGTGGCCAAATTTTAGATTTTCATCACTTGAGGGAAAAGCACAAAACAGGAAACAGGCATGAAGAACTTCCCAAATTCCTGATGCCAATGCTAGCCTGAAGGAAGACTGCAAGCAATGCAGGTAACTGTGGATAAGGAAGGATGCCCGCCAGGGCTGCTCAGGAATTTTTTTTTTTTTTTTTTTTTTGAGACGGAGTCTCGCTCTGTCGCCCAGGCTGGAGTGCAGCAGCGCGATCTCGGCTCACTGCAAGCTCCGCCTCCCGGGTTCACGCCATTCTCCTGCCTCAGCTGCCCGAGTAGCTGGGACTACAGGCGCCCGCCACCACGCCCGGCTAATTTTTTGTATTTTTAATAGAGACGGGGTTTCACCATGTTAGCCAGGATGGCCTCGATCTCCTGACCTTGTGATCCGCCCACCTCAGCCTCCGAAAGTGCTGGGATTACAAGCGTGAGCCACCGCACCCGGCCGCTCAGGAATTTTTCAGTGCCATTATTCTTCAGCAATTACAGAAATGTAGATTTTATACTGGTGCATGAACATGTGCCCTCAAAACCTACCTCAGCTGAGCTAATTTGAAACTGGGCTCTCTGGAAGGAGTCCAGATTTCTTTATTGGTTCTTTTACATGTCATATGCAAATTTTTATTGAAACCATTTCCCCTTTGTTAAAGGGCCACTGTATAAAGAGCAGCCGTTGGCTTTCAAAGATTTCTGAGACAAGACCTGGCCTGGAACAGCGCACAGATCAGTGGCTGTCCACACCACCCAGGGTGCTGAAGGGCTCACCACTGTGGTCCATACTGTATCTGCTATTTCTTGCAGCGCGTGGCTTTCCGGGAGGCTTAGGTAAGAGCCTGTAACAGTAGAGACCAGGTGCACAGCCACTCTCATCCCTCCACTAAGAATGAGCCCTGGGCCATTCATTCCCTTCCTCCAACTTTTGTTCCCTTCTATAGGGGAAACAAGGTCTATTCTGTGTGGGCCCTGCACTCACCTCCTGGTTCCGGGGAAAAGCCATAATTCTCAAAGATTCTAAACTTAAACCAATCAGCTATCTGGTTCAACTCAACATGGTGCCCTCTTTTCTGGGCAGAGTTCTTCTGAGCTGCTCCAAGTATAAAACCATATCTTGTCGTCTCTGCGTGATGCTTCTCTACCAGCCACCAGAGTCCCCTGCTGCATCCCTGCCTGGGGCTTCCACTCTCTCAACTCTGTCCTTAGTCTTCTCCTAAAACAGAGGGTTCCCTGATTTGGCTCTCAGCTCTATGACCACCTAGCAATGCTGCGAATGGGACAACTGTGGTCCCCCTGGGAATGCTGGACGCCTACGGAATTAGGGTCTCATATGTTCCCCTGAAGCAGCTACAGAGCAGGTGGCCTGCTAAGTCCCCATCTGCGCTATGCTCACTTCCTCCCTGAACACGCCTTCGCCTGTGCACGCGTTGCAGGAATGTGCGACATCATAAGCGTGTGGCTGCGGGAAAGCAGGGAGAAAATGTAATGCAGCAGTGACCGCTTTGTCAAATCAAGCAGGAAAACAGGACCGCTGAGTCATCAGCACCATAGAGAGCTGGGATGTATAGCATGTGCTTCTGGTGCAGGTGCCCAGCTCACGCTTGCTGAACTGAAGTGAGGCCAACTTCCAGCCCACAGTGACTCACTCAGTTCCGGAGCCACACTTCTGGTGAGGCGGCTTCCCAGCATCTCCAGCCTCCCAAAGCAGGTGGACAGAGTGCCCCACAGATGAGGGCGGCAGAATCAAGGCATGCCGCTTCTGAAATTCATTATATCATGAAAAACAAAGGCATGCGAGCAAAGAATGCAGTTCTCTAAACCTAGGGTGTGGCCCAAATTCAAATGGTCCAGATGGTATGATTTTCCTGGTTCTGTGTGGAAAAACTGAATGTTTTGGATTCTTTATCATTTTTTAAAGGAGGAATGTGCAACCAGAATGAAGCGAATGGTACCGTGTGCCAGAAGGAGGGCCCGTAAAAGCCCCAAGACCTAAACCCTTAATTTTCATTTCCCTTTTTAATACCTTGAACCAAAAAGTTACCACCTTCTAGCCCGGAAGCGGTGGCTCACGCCTGTAATCCCAGCACTTTGGGAGGCTGAGGTGAGTGGATCACTTGAGGTTCGAGACTGGCCTGGCCAACATGGTGAAACCCCCATCTCTATTAAAAATACAAAAATTAGCAAGGCTTGGTGGCAGGTACCTGTAATCCCAGCTACTCGAGGGGCTGAGGTAGGAGAATTGCTTGAACCCGGGAGGCAGAGGTTGCAGTGAGCTGAGAGTGTGCCACTGCACTCCAGCCTGGGTGACAGAGGGAGACTCTATCTCAAAAAAAAGTTACCACTTTCTAATTTGAAAATAATTTTCCTTTATCTGAGGCAGGGGGATCGCTTGAGGCCAGGAGGTCAAGGCTGCGGTGGGCCATGATTGTACCATTGCACTCCAGCCTGCATGACAGAGCAAGACCCTGTCTCAAAAATAAATAAATAAGATAAAATGAAAGAGAATGGTGACCAAACTAATTTGACATTGGATCCTATTGAAACAGCAAAGAGACGTTTGTGGAATGGCTCAAGATTAGAACATAGAACTAACAACAGAGGGCTTCACTAATATCACCTCAAACTCCACTGTCCTGAGTGAAAGCTGAACACAAACGCCCTGGGACACGTGGTACTGGGTCTGCACTGGGGCAGGATGGTGTGATCTGGATGCCTGCCCCTGCCTGGACACGCGCACGCTGTCATTTGGAATGGACTCTCCTACCTTCTTCACCGACAGGTCGTGGTCCAAGTCGCTTCCCGAATCCTCTTCGTGCTCCTGCTGCTCCTGCAGGTCCTTCATCTTGATCAGCAGCTCTGCCTTGGGGGCCGACGTGCTGTAGTAGGTAGAATTGGTGGCCAGGGACACGGCCGCAGGCACACTGGGCTCCTCTTTCCTGGGTAAAGGTGTGGGAACTTCAATGAGCTGGGACTTTGCACGCAAACAGCCCCTCTGCCCCAACCCCTGGGTTATGACAAATCAACACTGGTGCTCACGAAAGGATACCAGCCAGGGAGATGAGACAGCCAAAGGTGGAAAAATAAGTAGGTAACAAGGTTAAAACTAAAAACAATCAACCCTGTCAAATGGATACTCGTAAGTGTATGAAACGTAGTTTTTAAAAAAGGCAAAAACTCAAATAAGCAGGAATATCTAAGAATCTCTGCTACAGAGGTGAGAGCACAGATGATCTCTACCAGGAGCCTGGGTTGATCAGGACAAGGACATGTGTGACGCTGTCTACAAACACCAACCCTTCTCCCTTCCTCCCAGCAGCCCTGTTGGTGCCCTCCTGCCTGGGTCCACTTGGTCCAGCTGCTCCTCCTTGGCTGTGTGTCATACCCACTCCACCTTCCTACCCATGAACGATGCTGTGCTGGCAGAACCTATGTCAGCAGCAGGGAAGATGCCACCATGCACGCCTTCGTGGTCAAGTGGCTGAAGGAGATACGCTGAAAGTGCTACTTACAAAACCAATTAAAATACATTTGTTCAGGCAGGTGTAAACTGTCGTAATATTTTTTCATTTCTATTTCAAGAGATGGGGTCTTGCTCTTGTCACCCACACTGGAGTGTAGTGGCACCATCATAGCTCACTGCAGCCTCCAACTCCTGGGCTCAAGTGATCCTCCCACCTCAGCCTCTCGAGTAGCTGGGACTACAGGTGTCTACCACCACGCCCGGCTAATTTTTTGTACTTTCTGTAGAGACCGGGTTTTGCCATGTTGCCCAGGCTGGTATTGAATTCATGGGCTTAAATGATCTGCCTACCTCGGTCTCCCAAAGTGCTGGGATTACAGGTGTGCACCACTGCGCCTGGCCAAATTACAATAATTTTTTAAAATGCAGATGTAAAAACATTTCAAATAAAGTTTTAAAAAACCATTTCATAAAGAAACACATATATATTCAATCTAAGCCTTCATTCTCATGTTGGCACTAGGGACACGTGGGGGCTGGATGACTCTCTGTGGTGGGGACCCTCCTGTGCACTGTAGATGTTGAGCAGTGTTCCTGGGCTCCACCCACCACATGCTCGGAGCACCCCTCCCCACGGTGACATTGCCAACTGTCCCCCAGGGTAGACAACGGCCCCCACTGAGAATAGCTGTCTTACGAGAAAGGAGACCTGTGGGCATCATCAGAAATCCTACTGGCCTCAGGCCAAGGCAGCTTGGTGGTCTGCAGTGTGTATTTTCATGTCAGGCCCAAAGCCGTTAACCCTCCATTTCTCTTCCAGGAGGCTCACAAAAAAGCCAAAAAGTGCTAAGCATCGAGGAGCCCTTATGAAAATCTGTCTTCCCCAAAAGCACGCATGAAAACAGAGAGGCATGCTCCCTTTCCCTTTACAAGCCTAAGAGATGCCAGGCAGAGTCACGCCCAAGCTGGGAGGCCACGTCTACTCACCTCTCCTCTGTGCTTCTAGGAGAGGGGATTTTGGGGAGCAGCTTCCTCCGTTGCTGGGCTTCTTCCAGGAGGTGCTCGTCTTTGGGGAAGATGCCTTCCATCAAGTCCATAGTGGTTTTGATCTTCACACTGGGATCCAGGATGTCGGCCAGGGACTTATCCTTCCCCACGATCTCCCTGGCCAGCTCCTCCGACTTCAGGTCTTCCACAGTCTTCTCTTTGGCCTTCATGTAGCTGAGCCCTGGAGGGGAGGCGCAGCGGTCTTTCTCGGGGGGCACCTGGGTGTCCAGGGGCTGGGGCTCAGCCGGCTGGGCCCTATGTGGGGCCTCGGGCTCAGCACCCTGCCGCGTGTACAGGCAGAAGCGGGAATAGAACTGCTCTGACGTGCTCAGCGTCTTGATCTGGTCTTTCTCCAGCCCATGGGGCAGGGCGGGTGGCTCGGTGGGGCACGCCAGGCTCTGGCGGCTCTCCTTCTCTGGCTGGCTCTCCGAGTGCACGATCTTGATGGGCACCATCTTCACCGTGGTGTTGTTGTCCATCACCCGCTCGATTCTGGAAGATGAACAGTCTGCTGAAATTGCAAAGCATGCTCCAGCCACAGACCCTGATTGACGCGTCCCCTGCCCTCCCCTCTGGATGGGAACCTGACTCAAAGGCGCTAGCCAGCCACCCAACTCGAAGGAACCTCCATGATCCCACATCCTGGATGAGGCAGAAGCCTCAAGAAGCTCCCTCTGACTCCTACCTCCGCCTTCCAACCCCAGCATCCTTTCTACGCTCAAACTGCCAATGCCACCCCTGAGGCATCCCGACGTGTCCTCCAGGGGTTTGTGGGGGGCTGTGAGGACTATTTAATACCATTTGTCATTCTGCCAATGATAATGCAAACTTTAACAAGCCCTGTTCGGTTAAACATTCTTTTGTAGGGGAAGCCTGCAGTGGATGGGCATTTTCCAGGATTCCCATCCATCCTTAGGTTGGTGCAGGCCCGCGGGTTCCTGCGTAGTTCTCAGGGCCTGGGGAGAGCTCCTCTCCGGAGTGGCTGTGCTAGGAGTCAGGCCAAAGCCCCCCACCACCCCACTTGGGAGAAGCTCCTGTGCCATGTGCAGGGCAGCCCACCCCACACTGTCCTCACCGTCCTTGTACCCCCCCCGCCCGCTGTGCTTCAAGCTAGCGTGGCACAGATTTGCACACCAGTGAGATATGATCTCGCAGTAAGCAGCGAGTCATCGGTTCTGTATTACTTCCAAAGGGCACAGTTTTGCTTTTTTAAAAAAAAGTTTCAGCCAGGTGTGGTGGGTCATGCCTGTAATCCCAGCACTTTGGAAGGCCGAGGCGGGTGGATCACTTGTGGTCAGGAGTTCGAGACCCGCCCGGCTAACGTGGGGAAACCATGTCTCTACTAAAAATACAAAAATTAGCCAGGTGTGGTGGTGTGCACCTGTAATCCCACCTACTCGGGAGGCTGAAGCACGAGAATCGCTTGAACCTGGGAAGCAGAAGTTGCAGTGAGCTGAGATCATACCACTGCACTCTAGCCTGGGCAACAGAGCAAGACTCCATCTCAAAAAAAAAAAAAAAAAAAAAAAAAGTTTCTGGATGAAAGGGACTAGAGAGGCACCTAAAGCATCCCTGGGAGACTGGGGGAGAGAGAACAGGAGGAACAGGCCCAGCAATGCCACAGTCCCTTGTCTGGGGCAGCCCTGCACCTGCTGCTCTCAGCGGCACCGTGCTAGACCACGCTGACCAGGGCCATCTCAGCCAAGAGCTTTTCAGAGCACTGGAGAAGCAGCCCCATATGCTGGTGGTTAGGAGGGAAGCAAAAAGAAACAGGCCAAACTCCACAACCCCAAATTAGGATGTGTTTCTAATGAAGTCAACCCAAAACTGCCCCATGACGTTACACAAGTGAATCCAATTTTCCACAGCACGAGGGCAGCCACGATGCTCTAAATTTAATGCTGTTTTTCCCTCTTTCACTGGTGACTGGGAATGCAGGAGGGCTCTTTCCCTATCAAGGGAGTGGTGCTCAGGCTGAGATGAACTAACTGTGTATTTTCCTCCCTCTCTCCAGTAGGGTCCATTAACATCTGATGTGTTTTATCTAGGGACTCACAGACACTTCATAACTGCTTCCTCATGAAGAAAATTTACAAAGTCTAACTGTGGAAAATACCATTTAGATAGGTCAGACTTATGAAGGAAAACCCTGGCTAGGCACAGTGGCTCACACCTGGAATCTCAGCACTGTGGGAGGCTAAGGTGGGAGGACTGTTTGAGCCCAGGAGTTTGAGACCAGCCTAGGTAACATAGTGAGACCTCCCCACCTCTCTATTAAAAACATAATAATAATAATAATAATAATAATAATAATAATAATAATAATAAAAGAAGGAGGAAAACCCGGCCACCTTATCCAAGCACCAGCAAACGCAGAACCCTCTGCACTCCCTTCACCCCCGCCCCCGGGAGAAGCTCTGCTTGCCTATTACTGACTTTCACATCAGCCTGTATTGGTATCCTCCCCCTTTTGTGCAGAAATTTGATGTGCACAACAGAAAAAAATTAAACAACATAAACAAATCTCCCTTCACAGTTTTTAAAATATTGGGAAAGAGGCTGGGCCCAGTGGCTTGCCCCTGTAATCCCAGCACTTTGGGAGGCTGAAGCAGGCAGATCACCTGAGGTCAGGAGTTTGAGACCAGCCTGGCCAACATGGTGAAACCCCGTCTCTACTAAAAATACAAAAATTAGCCTGGCGTGGTGGCAGGTGCCTGTAATCCCAGCTACTCAGGAGGCTGAGGCAGCAGAATCACTTGAACCCAAGAGTCAAGATCGCACCACTGCACTCCAGCCTGGGCGACAGGGAATAATAATGATAATAATATAAAATACAGTACCGGGAAAGAAAAAAACCAAATCTCGTATCTCCCACGGGTTCACATACACTTTCCAACAAAGCATCTATTCCTGATCATTTTTTAACAGAAACGGTCTCTCTTCTTAAAAACGGTCTTGACTTCCACATGAGAACAGTTTCACGAGCCTTGACTTCAAAATAAGGACAGAACACAGTGCATCGGACCTTCCAGCGACCAGCCCTCATCAACTCACAAATTTCTCCTATTAATGAGCCATGCAGTCTATGAGATCTTATTATAGCAGCCTGAAAGGAGTAAGACACTTTCCTTTCAGAACCTTACAATGTTACCAATTGAAAGGATATCTGAATGATCTTTAGATACATTTTAAATGATGCAAAGCCCAGTTTTGGCCCACAGAGAAAACTGTGGTTACAATGCCTCAGCTGGGGATACAGGATCAGTATCAGTCATGTCCTTTCTCTGCTGAGTTATTTAGAAGCTAAGAAAAAAAATTACTTGAGACTCTAGAGCAGTGAGGTCCCACAGAATTTTCTGCGATGATGGGAATACCTGTTATCTGTCCTGTCCAGGACGGCAGCCACCCGCCACACCTGGTGTGACTGAGGACCTGCATTCATCGACTTGGTTTTCTTTGCCCCACATTTACACAGCACAGGTGACGGTGGGTCCTGTGCTGGGCGTGCGGCTCTACAGCAGGGTTCCCAGCCTAAGAGCAGCTGGCATCTGCAGTCGGACAATGCTCTGTGGGGGCTGCCCATGCACTGCAGACCCTGAGTGGCCTCCCTGGGCTCCACCACTAGATGCAGAGAACACCCTCCACTCCCATCCCACTTAGGACAACAAAAACTGTCTCCAGACATTGCCCAATGTCCCCTGGGGGCCAAAATCACCCTCCACCTCCTAGGCTGAGAGCCACTGCTCCAGAGAATGAGACAGAAATTCTCCCCTTCTTCCATTTCTCAGTCCTTCAAGGCACTCAAGGAGGTGGTATTTGTGTGTGAAGAAAGCTAAACAGCCGGTGCTCTTTTTTGCACAGGGTCTCACTCTGTCACCCAGGCTGGAGTGCAGTGGTGCCATCCTGGCTTACTGCAGCCTTGACCTCCAGGCTCAGGTGATCCTCCCACTTCAGCCTCCTCTCTGGGAAGCTGGGACTATAGGCATGCACCACCACACCTGGCTAATTTTTTGTAGTTTTAGTAGAGACAAGGTTTTGCCATGCTGCCTGGGCTAGCCTTGAACTCCTTCAGCTCAAGCGATCCACCTGCCTTGACCTCTCGACGTGATGGGATTACAGGTGTGAGCCACCATGCTGGGCTTAGTGCTCTTGAAAGGTCAAGTCCCTGCCTGACATTCATCAACATCTCAATGGATGCAATAATTCCATGCCTGAAATCCTGATGATGGCACCGTGAAATGTGAATGAGTATTCTTCTGCTTTAACAAAAGTTATATACCAGCTTAGCTTTCTAACATTAAAAAAAATCTGGAAAAAAAGGAGTAAGAAAATACTGGACACCACGAAAAATACCAATTTCACCAAAAGGTCGCATGCTTAGGTTAAACTCAATTCCAATCACAAATATTGACTGCATTAAAACAACAACAACAAAAAACAGACCTCTACCCTGCAGATGCCTGTGGGTAATGCAAATATAAATGCATCTGGCTTGGAGGAATGGGAAGATGTATCGCCTATTCACATCTACCCCTGTTCCCTGCAGGAAACAGCAGCCCCCCAATGAGATAAAAATCCAACCACAACTGAAGCTTCACTTTCTGTCCACACAGTTATTCCCCAGTACTGACTCTAAGTCCAATGCCTTGAGCTAAAGCAAGGTGCCCAGGTGACTCCCCAGAAAGACCCACTGAGAACCCGCGTCCCACATTAGGAGCCTCATGAGGAGGGAACACCATCGCAGGACAGTACCTGGTTGAATCCTCATCCTGGATGAGCAGGGGAGGTTTGTCCGTCAGCTTCTGGGGGGCAAACTGGGGCGAGGGGGAGCGCGAGGTCTCCATGGTGGCCGTCTGCAGGCGCAGGTGCTGCTGCTTGGGAGGGAGCAGTGCTTCTGGCAGAGGACATGATGCGCCCCCGCTCACATGCTGGCTTCCACGCTCACGGACAGTGGTCTTCGGGGTGTCCTGGGGCTGGGCACTGCTGAACACAGAGGGGCTGTGGGAGAGGGACAGGCGGGCCACACACGCATCCAGGGACGCAGGGGATGGCGTTGGGAAGGGCCTGCCAAGGACGGCCAGCGGGGCGTCAGCAGGTACGCCGTCTGTGGCCCGGTATCTCCCGGGCTCGCGCTTGGGTGGCGGTGGCCTCTGTGGGGCTGGCCTCTTGGAGAGCAGGGCTGACCTCACTGGCCACAAGTCTTGTCCTTGAGCATGCAGGGGTGAGCCAGGGCTCTGGGCTCGGGGTCCCAAGTCTGCTGGGGTGCTCTCCTCCGAGTATCTATAATCTCGAGGTAGGGTTCCCGCTCGGCCCCGGCCCTCCTGGGGCAGCTCTGGGGCTCCCCGGGAGTGAGATAGTTCAGAGAATGCGGGTGGGTTCGGTGCGTTCTGACTCGGTGGGTGCTGCTGTGATCCTGGGCTGCCTTCCCGACACTGGGCATCTGCTTGTCTAGAGGAAGAACAAGTACAAATTAATCAACAATTCCAATAATGCCTTCCCACCACAAGGGACTGGACCTGGATCTTCACAATCCCCTTAAGCCACTTTCAGGAGTTAAATCCATATGCACTTTCCCACACCTGTCGCCACCGCAACTCCTCATGCAAGGTGGGGAGTTGTGACACACCTCGGACAACATGAGGCTGTCGATTGGCATGTCCCACAAGGGAACATGAAGCATTCAAGACACAGGCACACACATCGCACACAGACACACATACACACACAAATTGCATTTGTTTTTGCAGGAATAAATGAACAAAAATTTTAGAAACAACATTAACGTTTGTGGAAATGCTCACATATGGCTAGATTCAGAAATATTTACTTCAAGTCACAGTATTTTTATGTGGCTTACGGGAAATTGCCATAAACAAAGGGGTAAACCTTTCTAAGGTGAGCTGCAAATCAATTCTTTAATAAAACCTTGAAAATCAGTATCGTATTATGAAAATTAAGACCAACAAAGGCTCTAAAAAGAGCTGGGGTCTCGCTCTGTCACCCAGGCTGGAGTACAGTGGTGCGATCATAGCATGCTCCAGCCTCGAACTCCTGGACTCAAGCAATCCTACCACGTCAGCTTCCCAAGTAGTTGAGACTATAGGTGCCCACCACCATGCTTGGCTAACTTTTAAAATTTTTGTAGAGATAGGGTCTCACTGTGCTGCCCAGGCTGGTCTCAAACTCCTGGGTTCAAGTGATCCTCTTGCCTGTCTCCCGAGTAGCTAGAACTACAGGCATGCGCCACCACGCCCAGCTAATTTTTGTATTTTTAGTAGGGATGGGGTTTCGCCATGTTGGCCAGGCTGGTCTTGAACTCCTGTCCTCAAGCGATCCACCTGCCTCAGCCTCCCAAAGTGTTGGGAGGTCTGGTCCCAAAGTGTTGGGAGGGCAGGTCTGCTCTCAGCTTAGAGGAGGCTGAAGACACAGCACAGGCTTAGAAAACAAGCTGTAACCAAATAGCTGCACCTCAGCTTCAGACGACAGCAACCCCACTCAAAGAAGTCGGATTTCTCTTGTGCACCAGGCAGACACTAACAGAAACTCCTAGCTTGAAGTGTTATCAAAGTAACTTGAACGGCTGGGCACAGTGGCTCACATCTGTAATCCCAGCACTTTGGGAGGTCGAGGCGGGTGGATCACTTGAGGTCAGGAGTTCGAGACCAGCCTGGCCAACATGGTGAAGCCCCATCTCTACTAAAAATACAAAAATTAGCCGGGCATGGTGGCGTGTACCTGTAATCCCAGCTACTCGGAAGGCTGAGGCACGAGAATTGCTTGAACCTGGGAGGTGGAGGTTGCAGTGAGCTGAGATCATACCACCGCACTCCAGCCTGGGTGACAAAGCAAGACTCCGTCTCAAACAAAAAACAAAACAAAACAAAACAAAACTTGAACACAGCTATGCATGGGTTAGAGAACAATACATCTGTCTGGTTATAAAACACAGAATGACATTAAAATACTGCCAAACTGATTTGCATTCTGAGAAGTGCTCTCACAGGTCAGATGTCTCCCCCACACTGCATTTCAATATTCAATGGTTCAGTATTCGATATTCCATTTCATTTCGATATTTCTTTCTTTCTTTCTTTCTTTTTTTTTTTTTTTTTGAGACAGGGTCTTACTCTGTTGTCCAGGCTGGAGTGCACAATCTGGGCTCACTGCAGCCTCCACTTCCTTGGCAGGTGATCCTCCCACCTCAACCTCCCTAGCAGCTGGGACCACAGGTGTGCACCACCACACCCAGCTAATTTTTGTATTTTTGTAGAGATAGGGTTCCACCATGTTGCCCAGGCTGGTCTCAAACTCCTGGACTCAAGGGAACCACCTGCCTTGGCCTCCCAAGTGCTGGGATTACAGGTGTGAGTCACTGCGCCCAGCCTCAATATTTCAGCGTTCAATAATTCATTTCATGCCAAAGAGTTGAGGTACACTTGAACTTTTCTTTCCCTTTTAAAACTCCTGAAATCTATCACCCATAGACCCACTTGAAAGCACCTGGTACCTGTTATTTAAAAGCGCCAGGTATTAGTTCGTTTTCATGCTGCTGATAAAGACATACCTGAAACTGGGAACAAAGTGAGGTTTAATTGGACTCAGAGTTCCACATGGCTGGGGAGTCCTCAGAATCATGGCGGGAGGTGAAAGGCACTTCTTACGTGGCAGTGGCAAGAGAAAACGGAGGAAGCAAAAGCGGAAACCCCTGATAAACCCATCAGGTCTTGTGAGACTTATTTGCTGTCACGAGAATAGCAGGGGACAGACCAGCCCCCATGATTCAATTACTTCCCCCTGGGTCCCTCCCACAACACGTGGGAATTCTCAGAAATACAATTCAAGTTGAGATTTGGGTGGGGACACAGCCAAACCATATCACATCACCACATCATAGAAACAGATAATGAAATGAACTATAATTTATTGCTAAAATCCAAGTGCCTTTGGTCACCCACTGATTAAAAAGGAACTCTATTTGCAAAGTGCCTTCTGCAGAAGTGCTCCGAGAGCCACCCATAAACGAAAGAGAACTCACCTGCAGGGAGCAAAGGCCCTGTGAGAAGTGAACAATGACATGGAGCAAGAGACCCACTGAGAAACTGGATGGCAGGCTGGCTCCTGGCTTCTCTCCTAATCAGAAGGTGCCCACAGGCTCCTTTCCATCTTCCTAGAGGGCCAAACTACAGGAGCTGGGTGCTCTGTTCTCAGGGGAGTGGCGTGTGCTGTGCATTGTCACTTCCCACGCCAGAAGTGCAGCACGGAGCGCTCCATCCCAACACTGCACTTCATTCAGACCTGCAGCAGCACAGCAATGTCTGGACCAAGTTTGCCACCCACCCCCACACCTTGCAAAGTCAAACTATAAAATCACTAATTGGTTTTTATTGTTGCAGTTGATAAGAATCTGGGCAATCAGGGTCAACAACACAAACGAAGAAAAGGACCAAAAATGGGGATTGGGGACTTGCTGGGGTCATATTCCAACTTTTGTTTCTAACTGGTTCCAAGAGGCAGCTCTGTAAGTTGTGTGTGTGATTGGTCTATGTTGTGCTTGTGCACAGATGCATGTCTATGTGTTATATGCATGTGTATATGTTGTATGCATCTGGTGTGTATGTGTACAGATCTATGTGTAGATGTTGTGTCTATGTTGTGTGTGTGTAGATGTATGTCGTATGTGTATAAATGTCTGTCTGTCTGTACATACACTGTGTGTGTGCCTGGGCTGTGTATGTGTGTAGATGTGTATCTCTGTGTAGATGTAAGTTGTATGTGTATGTCTGGTTGTTTGCATGTGTAGATGTATGAGTCTGGGTTGTGTCTGAATGTACACGTGTCTGTGTGTAGATGTATGCTGTATGTGTACGCCTGGGTTGTGTATGTGTGTAGATGCATGTCTCTGTGTCCATGTATGTTGTATGTGTGTGCCTGTGTTGTGCGTTGTATGCGTGTGTGGGTATGTGTGCCTGTGCTGTGTCTGTGTGGAGATGTATGTTGTGAGTGTGTGCCCGGGTCGTATATATTGTATGCATGTGTAGGTACGTGTATCTCTGTTGTGTCTGTGTGTAGACATGTGTCTCTGTATATATGTATGTATTTCTCTTTGCCACACTTCTAAGGATAAAATAAATGGTGACAGAAAGATCCACAGATAGAGCAAGCAAGGCACTAAGATGACTTAAGGACTTTGTGTCTTCGCACAAGCTCCAGGAATCAACTGCAGCAGGAAGTTCAGCCACACAAAGGAACATTTCAAAGGCAGCTGCACTCTAGGATCCAATTGATATTCAGCCTTGGTTGGTGTTCATTCTCATGCAAAACATGCTAATGCCACGTTCCCAAGGAGACAGCTGCTTGCACAGTTCCCAGAGGGGAGAGGGCCAGCAGGCTCCAAGCAGCAGAGGCTTCAGAGATCTGCGACATGGAGCACACGGCCCTGCCATTCTCCCTGGGCTGGCTGCCACTGAAGGAGATGGAGCATGAGGCTCTAAAACAGCACCTCAAAGCCAAACAGAACTTATATGAAGGAGACAAACCTGCAGGAAGGGCCACCATCAGTGTACTCAGTCACCCAACATGCTATGACAGGACCGAAACCACTGTTAGGAAAAAAACAAACACTCTAGAGATCCTGCTGGCATTACTCTATTTTTGCTTCCACGATGAGACAGCCAGCCCCATGTCTGAATGCAAGGTCTCCTTGCACTGCTCCTGCCTCCACACAGCCCTCAGCACGGCCGGTTCCTTCTCACACAGCCCTCAGCTCTCCCAGTCCTGCCCTGACATCACCCCACCTCCAGGTCACGCCCCAGCAAGGGGACTCTCTCAAATCATCCCATTGCTCACCTGCCTCCACGCTCCTCCCTGGGCTGAAAGCACCTCTACAGAGGGCAGGGATCTGGGCTATTTCCTTCAGGGCCTTGCAAGCAAATATTTATTACATGCATCACGTTATGCCCTCACTTGAATACAATGTAAATGCACTTGTTGCTTTCAATCACTTTCACTTTTTTGTGCGGAATTTTAAAAGGGGAGAAGCTGCATTTTTTTCAAGACACCATGGTTAAATTCTCTGTGAAAGGACCTTGTGTATGAATGTTCCCAACACAACTAAACAGTTTTGAACTGCTCTGTAATCAATAATCCACCACTGTTTTCTGAATAGGGTTAACAATTATCTTTAGCAAGGAGGATGGGAAAATTTCCGAATCTTGCAGATGACTTAAGGAACGCATACCACAGGGTCCTCCTCACCTATTTTTTTTTTTTTTTTTTTGAGACAGAGATAGGGTCTTGCTGTTTTGCCCAGGCTGGAGTGCAGTGGCGTGATCACGGGTCACTGTAACCTTGACCTCCCAGGCTCAAGTGACCCTCCTGCCTTAGTTTCCTGAGTAGCTGGGACCACAGGTGTATGCCACTATGGCCTGGCTAGTTTTTAAATTATTTTGTAGAGATGGGGTTCACCATGTTGCCCACGCTGGCCTCAAACTCCTGGGCTCAAGTGATCCTTTTGCCTTGGCCTCCCAAAGTGCTGGGAGTATAGGCATGAGTCACTGCCACAGGCATCGTAACTACTTTTGGTGTCAATGATGGGATAGGGATGCATTCTGATTTGCAGACACACAACACAGGTGCTGCTGAAATGCTGCCCGCGATGAACTCCAGTGTCTGAGTGCTTTCTAAAGTACAGGTTAAACATCTCTCTTCCGAAATGCTTGGGACCAGAAGTGTTTTGGATTTCAGACGTTTTTGGATTTTGGAATATTTACACATACACAATGAGACATCTCGGGGGTGGGACTCAAGTCTAAACCTGAAATTCATTTTGCTTCATATACACTTTATATATATATATAGCCTGACGGTAATTTTATACAATATGCTTAATAATTTTGGGCATGAAACAAAGTTTGTTTCCACCGAACCATCATAAAACAAAAGTGTCAGTCTCTCTGCCACCCATGTGCACAATCTGTGGTTGTCTGGCATCTCCGTCATTCCGGACTCTGAATTTATATGCTGCCAACAAGCAATAATTTTCCTATACTGATATATAAGCACTCAACAGTGAAAAGCACGATATACCATCAATACAGTGAGAGAGGAATGTGTCCAGGGTAAGTAAGCAGCATGGCAATGCACCAGAACACCCACCTCAGCTGTGAGGCGCCGGCAACAGCAAACAGCAGCAGCTCGCCCAGTCTCTACCTGCATTCTCACTGCGACACATCCCACGAGATCAGCTGTGGAATTTTTCATTTGTGGTATCGTGTTGGTGCTCAAAAAGTTTTGAACTTTGGAGCATTTAAGATTTCAGACCTTCTGATTAGGGATGCTTGAGCTGTGCTAGCTGCCTGTGACTTGAGGTTTCCCCAGGCAGACACATCCAATCGGGACCCATTCACATGCCAGCTATGTGACGTCAGGCAGGCAACTACACCCCAGAAAGCTGCCTCTCCTGTACAAGCTGATCACAGGCCACATCGCATAGGATGGCAGTGAGTTAGCACAAGATAAAGGCCCTGGTGTGGGAGATGGAGTTGCGTGGGCTTCCTATGAGCCAGGCACCTGCTGAGCACCTAAGACCAAAGGGTCAGTCTGTGATGGGGCAGACCTGGACACAGGCCTCCGTGACACCAGCACCATACAACCTTCTTCCCAAAGCATAACACCATGCAACACACCCAGCCAATGAGATGGGAAGGGCACCCCTGCAGCCGACCAAGCCAGCCGGTGAGGGGTATAAAAGGTGCCAAGAGAGCTCTGGGCAATGGCACTGCCTCATTTTTACAATGAAGAGACAGAGTGAACACACTTCCCGTGGATAATGACACTGAGGTGTTTCCTCCTTTCATTTACATATTCTGCTAACTTATGCTATATACAAACGTATTATACACAAGCATACCGTCAAAAATAGCAATGGATAGGGCCAGTATCTGTGGTGGCCCAAGAGTCCTCCTTGAAAATGTATGCTACAAAGCCAGGGTCTGGGACCGGAGCTGTGTGCACAAAGCACAATTATCTCATGGGACAACTGGGGTAGGGCCTAGCATTGCTGCTTCCAAACAGAGCCAGGTTTCCATGAGTATGGAACGTGGAACGCTCAGTAACTCAAACATCAACTCAAGCTCAACGTTGACAGTTTGAGGTTATCATCTAGAAAGCACTCCTCCATTGGTTGTGGGCATAAATAGAAGGGATTCTGTAAAGCATAGAATTTTTATCAGGAATCACAGGTAGCTCGTCTGCCCTTCAGCCTGGTGAGGTGTATCAGACGCTGCCAGGCAGGTGTTCGCACGCTGAAGAACCACGGCGCCACCAGGCCTCAGAATGCGGGTCAGGCAGCTAAGAGCCGGCACACTCATGCCATTCTGAGCACAAGTCTCCCGAACGAGTCCCTGGTGTCTCCACTGTCCTTCCCAGGCCCTGGGCAGCTCTTACAGACACACACCCTTGGGGAGGCACAGGTGGAAAGCTCTTTTGCCAACACAGCACTCCATAAAGGCCAGATGAGGTGGAAAAAGGAGACAGTGGGGAAGGCGATGGAGCCCAACAGAGGCAAGAAACCAACCAAGCGACCAACCAATCAATGCTGAAATGTATTAGAAACATTTTAAACAGTGTGAACACCTGGGAACAATGGCACCAAACACTCTCTCCTTAGACATACCAATTTACCAGGCTGAGCACAGTGGCTCACACCTATAATCCCAGTGCTTTGGGAGGCTGAGGTGGGAGGAATTCAAGACCATTCTGAACAACATAGCAAGACCCAGTCTCTACAAAAAATAAAAATTAAAAAAAAAATTAAAAATTAGCCAGGTATGGTGATGCATGCCTGCAGTCCCAACTACTCAGGAGGCTGAGGTGAGAGAATTGCTTGACCCTGGGAGTTCAAGGTTGCAGTGAGCCATGATCACACCACTGCACTCCAGCCTGGGTGACAGAGGGAGACTCTGTCTCTAAAAACAAATGAAAAAAGCCTGGGTGTGGTGCCTCCTGCCTGTAATCCCAACACTTAGGGAGGCCAAGGCAGGAGGACTGCCTGAGGCAAGGAGTTTGAGACCAGCCTGGGCAACATAGCAAGACCCTGTCTCTACAAAAAATTGAAAAACCAGCCAGGCATGGTGGTGTGCACCTTTAGTCCCAGCTACTCAGGAGGCTGAAGCAGGAGGATTGCTTGAGCCCAGGAGTTGGAGGCTGCAGTGAGCTATGATCATGCCACTACACTCTAGCCTGGGTAACAGAGTGAGACTGTCTCTGAAAACCAAAAAAGAAATATTGATTTACCATAGGACTTTCCAGACTGTGAGGATCAGCAGGCTAGAGGCTGTTTGGTTGTCCTTTGCATGCCCAGCTTTCAGTCATAAAAACAACATTTGCCCAATGAACAGATAGACCAGCTAGTGACGACAAAGGACACAAATGTTCTCACAGGCTCTGCTGCAACTTTTGTGTCCTGTTGGAACCACCTTCAGGGAGGACAACAGCCCTGAACCATCTTTAAGTCAGTCATTTCTCTACTGCCGTGTCTCTGCTGAAGCTGCTCCCTGTATGCCAGGATTCTAGTGTCATGTGGGGAAAGCAATTACTCTAGAAAGTCAGATGAATTTAGTGTTTCTTTAGTGTCTTCACAGATGGATAAAAAGGTCTGCTGCTTCCTTTGGGTTTTATTTGTGCTTGCAGGGACTTGGATGGCAAAGAGTAATGAAGTTGAATTAGAGAGGCTGATAAATCACTTGTGGTTAAGCAGGGGAGGAGACAGAGAAGATTAAAAGAGAAATCCAAAGCACAGATGATCCAAATCATAGTTACAAGCACTGATTTCTCGAGGGGTTAACGCCCAATAACAGAACCTGCCTAGATTTGGAGATGATGATGTGAGATGGCCCCTCAAGTATTGGACCCTGAGTATGTCTTCAGCACAAACATTTTGAGGATCTGTTCCAGGCTTCTATTGTCTCTGTGCCTGGAGAGCCTCATTCTTGGTTCCAGAGCGTGAGCCCTGGGAGCTGGGCTCTCCTGCCTTGATGAGGGCCAGGCCTGGGCAGAGGTGGGAAATAGCCAGGGCTGGCATGCCTGCAAGCCTGTGTTTCAGGGAAAGCCCTCCAGGCAATGTGGATGTTGCGCCAGCCCTGGGAATCTCTGCTTTACAGGAATTCTCCCCTCCGGAACTCCCAACCTCCCACTTTCCTACCCACTTCCTTTAGATATTCAAAGCTATTCCTGAAGTTTTCATCGCTGCCTTGGCATACCCCTCTCAAATGAAATTACTCTCATCTGTGAAAATGGTAAGATTGAGTGCACCTCCCCCCCACCCCCCGCCCTCTTCCAGGCCTGGAGGGACTGATCCACATTCCTCCAGCCAGAAAGGCTTCTTGAACCCTGGGCCAGTTCGTCTCTGCTAACTGTAACAACTTCAAAAGGCAGCTTGTGGAGGTCCACTCTGGTTCACATGTGGACTACTGCTCACAGTAGCAACTAAAAAGAGGCCAGAAAAGTTATAAAATCATAGGTTTTACAAATTCATCAGACTCCCCACACACATGTAAAAAGTCTTCCCATCCCCTCTCCCTTAGTGTTCTCTTCACAGTGCTTTCAAAATGAGCAATTACAGACATGTGGGTTTTAAAAATTAATATTTGTCTTACCTTCTGGACCAGGAGTTTGCAAACTAGAAACCAAGGGCCAACTCTCCACTGCCTCCTGGTTTTGTTAATGAAGTGTTATTGGAACACACACACGTCCCTCATCAAAAGCTGAGGACAGCTACATGAACTCAATTCCAGAAAGTCTCAAGCCCTTCACAGGAGAGAAAAGACCATGGCCTCTGAGTCCTAGTGAAACTGTGTGAGGAAGGAGACTCACACACCTGCCCTGCGACCCAGCCAGTCCACCGCTCCCAGAGAAACAACTCTCTCACCCAAGAGAAACAACACAAGCCCTCGTTCATGTTGGCCAAACACTGCCCACCTACTGGTGAGTGGATCAACCAGTGGTGCTGTATTCACAGAAGGGAACACTAGCCAGTAATTTAGAAAAACTACCGAGACATAGCAATGAGAATGGGTCCCAGGGGCACGACCCTGAATGGTCAACCGCCAAAGAACGCACAAGTAGGGTCCAATTTACATGAAGCTCAAGAAGAGGCAACACTCACTAGGGTCACACATCAGGGAGGGATGGTTGTGGGGCAGGGTTTCACTGGAAAGAGTATAAAGGAGCTTTCTGGAACTTACTCTTTTGATTATGAGGTGTATAAAGTTATCAAAACCAGCCAGGCACAGTGGCTCATGCCTGGAGTCCCAGCAACTTGGGATGCCTAGGCAGGAGGGTCACTTGAGGCCAGGAGTTTGAGACCAGCCTGGGCAACATAGCAAGATCTGGTACCGAAAGAAAAGTTTTAAAAAAAATTATCCAAGTATGGTGGCATGCACCTGTAGTCCCAGCTACTCGGAAGGCTGAGGCAGGAAGATCACTTGAATCCAGGAATTCAACGATGCACTAAGCCATGATGATGTCACTGCATGCCAGCCTGGGTGACAGACAGAGACCTCATTTCTAAAAAACAAACAAACAAAGAAGTCCCAACAATTCCTTTGAAACTCCTTCCTTCAAACAAGTGGAGCTTGTTAGAAGTAGGCCGGACCCTGACTCCTTTTGAACAAGCAAAATATGGCAGAACTCACGTGTTCACTACAACATGAACTATTGTGAATAGTTCACTTGTGTGAACTACTTATATTGTGAATGCCAAGGCATGGAAGCCACCTAAGCAGACATTGACAGATGAGTGAATAAAGAAAATGTGATGCGTGCATATAGAGGAATAGAAAAGACTTAAAAAGGAGGGAAATCTTGCCATTTGTGACAACATGGATGAGCCTACAGGACATTATGCTAAGTGAGACAAGCCAGGCACAGAAAGACAAGTGCTACATGGTCCCACTTACGTGAAGAATTTTAAACTTTCAAATAGAATGAATGGTGGTTGTTAGGGGATGGGGGAAGGGGAAACAGGGAGGTATTGGTGAGAGGGCACAAAGTTTCAATTACACAAGATGAATCAGTCCCAGAGACCTACTGCACAGCACAGCGTCTGTAGTTAATAATTCTGTATTGTACATTTACAAATTTGCTAAGAGGGTAGATCTTATCAATGACAAAAAAAAAAAAGAGGGTTCACAGGGTGGAAGAAAACTTTTGGAGGTGATGGATCCATTTAAGGCACTGATTGTGGTGATGATTTCACAGGCATATAGATACTTATCTCCAAATTCATCAAGTTGTATACATTAAATATGTACAGCCTTTTATATGTCAATCATACCTCAATAAATTGGTTTAAAAATGTATGGCAGAAATGCCGACGTGTGACTTCTGAGACCAGATCACACAGGCATTGCAACTGCCTCCTTCCTCTCTCCTGAGGATAACTCACAGGGGGGAAGCCAACCACCATGTTGCGAGGACACTCAAGCAGCCCTATACGGAGATCCATGTGGGGAGGAACTGAGGCCTCCAACAGACATATGGGTGCCCTCTTGGAAGCAGATCCTCTAGCTCCAAGCAAGCCTTTGGAAGACGGCTGTCCTGGCCCACGTGTTGACTGCAATCTCAGGAGATGCTGAGCCACAATAACCCAGCTAATCTCCTCCCTAACCCTCAGAAAGTATAGGAGATGATAAACGTTTAGTGGTGTTCAAGCCACCAAATTGGTGGATGATTTGTTATGCAGCAAGGTAACTAACGCAATTATTCTACTCTTTATGCTATAATGATCAAGTGATCTGTGGCTGGCTTTTTGTTTTCAAAGTATACACAGGGAATTTTGAGGAGGAAGCAGACCAGAAATAAAACTCAGAAACACATCAGGTTATCGGCTTCTAAAAATCTGATATGGGCACAATCAGTACCCTAACTGGATTTCATGCCAAGTTTCCCAACAATTGCTTATAGCATATTAGCTGACTTTTTTTTTTATTACTATATTTCTTTAGGTTAAAAGAGAAAAAAAAATCATATCTGAATCTCTGTGATAAATACTATCTTACTGTGGCAGACATTTTCATTTACCTCAATAATAGTTTTAAAAGCATCTGGGTTGTGTAATATTTATTAGGTATGATCTATTATTGACAAAAGCTTAAAGCTACTAAGGTCTGGGCACAGGTAACAAGCAATGTATGAATTTGAGTTTACCTTACACCTTGGTCCCTACACCTACATGCTCTTCTGAGCCACAAATGTGTGTGTGAATTTCTAGACATCTAGGATGGATCTAGGAGGTGTTCATATTACCAAACACTTTCACCTGTATTCTTTTCACCTCCACAACTCTATCGGGGTATCAGTCACAGACCATAAAACTCAGTGACTTGAGAGGTACTGTCTGATGAGTTGTAGTGAGCTGAGATGTCTGTCTGATGAGTTGTGGTGAGTTGAGATATACTGTCTGAGGAGCTGTAGTGATTTGAGATGTCTGTCTGATGAGTTGTAGTGAGTTGAGATGTCTGATGAGTTGTAGTGATTTGAGATGTCTGTCTGATGAACCGTAGTGAGTTGAGATGTCTGATGCGTTGTAGTGAGTTGAGATGTCTGTCTGTCTGAGTTATAGTGAGTTGAGATGTCTGATGAGTTGTAGTGAGTTGAGATGTCTGTCTGTCTGAGTTATAGTGAGTTGAGATGTCTGATGAGTTGTAGTGAGTTGTCTGTCTGAGTTATAGTGAGTTGAGATGTCTGTCTGATGAGCTGTAGTGATTTGAGATGTCTGTCTGATGAGTTGTACTGAGTTGAGTTGTACTCTGTGATGAGCTGTAGTGATTTGAGATGTCTGTCTGATGAGTTGTAGTGAGTTAAGATGTACTGTCTGATGAGCTGTAGTGAGCTGAGATGTACTCTCTGATGAGCTGCAGTGAGCTGAGATGCCCTGCCCTACCTATGCATGCCTGGTGGTTCCCAAATCTGTTTTGATTCGCACTCTTTGGAACCCTCCCCAGGGAAGCCATTCCTGTTCTGAAGATCCAGTGAAATGCGGGGCCGGGTGCGGCGGTTCACGCCTGTAATCCCAGCAGTTTGGGAGGCTGAGGGGGGCAGATCACGAGGTCAGGAGAGCAAGACCATCCTGCCCAACATGGTGAAACCCTGTCTCTACTAAAAATAGAAAAATTAGCTGGGCGTGGTGGTGGGCGCCTGTAGTCCCAGCTACTCAGGAGGCTAAGGCAGGAGAATCACTTGAACCCGGGAGGCAGAGATTGCAGTGAGCTGATATCATGCCACTGCACTCCAGACTAGCAACAGAGCAAGACTCCATCTCAAAAAAAAAAAAGCAACCTCCTCCATGAAACATTTCCTGGACCCACTGACACAGATATGCCTTTCTTCTCTGAACGTGCACAGTACTGAATCTCTACCTGTTGATTCCTAGACTGCACTTCACCATTCTGTGGTATTTTCATTTAGTATCTCTCCTCCTAGCTGAAACGACTGTGCTCACTCCTGCCTCATCTACCTCTGTATTCCAGGTCCAACACAATGCCTGGCACAAAGCAGGTTGCAGCAAAAGCTCACTGAGTCAACAGGAAAGAAGGAACAAAGAAACAAAGGAAGGGAGGAGGGAAGGGAGGAGGGAAGAGAGAAGAAAGGAGCAGAAAGCAAAGCAGGCAGCCTGATGTGCTCGGGCCTTCTGAATCCCATGCTCCTCAGCCATTCACATTTATGTTGCGGTCTAAACGCCTGTGCCCTGCCTCCCAAATCCGTAAGTTGAAATCCTAACCCCAATGGGATAGGATTAAGAGGTGGAGCCTTTGGAAGGTGATGCAGTCAGGAGGGTGAAGCCCTCATGAATGGATGAGTACCCTCATAAGAAGCACTCAAGGATAGCACTGTGGCTCAAGCGTCTAATCCCAGCACTTCGGGAGGCCAAGGTGGGAGGACTGCTTGAGGCCCGGAGTTTGAGACCCTCCTGGCCAACATAATGAGACTCCATCTCTACAAAAACAAACAAAATTAGCCAGGCATGGTGGTACATGCCTAAAGTCCCAGCTACTCAGGAGGCTGAGGTGGGAAGATTGCTTGGGCCTAGGAGTTTGGGAGTTTGAGGCTGCAGTGAGCTGTGATTGCACCACTGCACTCCAGCCTGGAGTGACAGAACCAGACCCTGTCTCAAAAAAAGAAAAGATATGCGAGAGAGCTTGCTTCCTCTCTCTGCTCTCCCTCATGTGAGGACACAGGTAGAAAGTGCCATCTGTGAACCAGGAGTCCACAGGACAGCACCTTGACGTTGGACTACCAGCCTCCAGAAGAACTGTGAGCAATAAAAGTCTGTTGTTTAAGCCTCCTAGTCTATGGTAATTTGTTTTAGCAGTGTAAACTGGCTAGGACAATTTCTGTATTATCTTCACTATTAATAGAGGACAAACTCCTTCAGGGAAGGTTCTGTCTGTGCCTGATTCAACTTTGCATGCAGCACAGCACCCGACCTCCGGAATGCTAATTGTTAACCAGGGAGATAACACACTGATGTCACCTGAAGACCTGTCCACAGAGACTGCAGTTCTTCTGATCCTAGCAGTGATTAAAACATAGGGGCAAACAGACAAACAAAACCCTTAGACTTCCAGTGTGCTGGAGCTGAAGGGCCTAGGAGAGGATTCCATACTAAGTGAGAGGTGGACAGCCCCAGCTCCACTCAACAGCCATGTCCCAACTCTCCTCTTCCACTGTAATGTCACATTTCCACAATTACTACAGAAACAGATTCTGTTAGGCTCACTTGCCCAGTAAGAACAATATGAGGTCACTAAGTTTTTCCATAAAACAGTGACTGTAATAACAATATTGGCCGGGTGTGGTGGCTCACGCCTGTAATCCCAGCACTTTGGGAGGCCAAGGTGGGTGGATCACAAGGTCAGGAGTTCGAGACCAGCCTGGCCAATATGGTGAAACCCTGTCTCTACTAAAAATACAAAAAAATATTAGCTGGGCGTGGTGGTGCATGCCTGTAATCCCAGCTACTCGGGAGGCTGAGGCAGGAGAACTGGTTGAACCCAGGAGGCGGAGGTTGCAGTGAGCTGAGATTGCGCCACTGCACTCCAGCCTGGGTGACAGAGCGAGACTCCATCTCAAAAAACAACAACAACAATAACAACAAAGAACCACAATATTAACTGGTGACTGAGAAGCTCTTTGGTGTTCAGAACGTGTTTCTACGTATGTTTATGTGGTCCCTACTTACTTTGATCTATGTATACCCTAAATGATGAAATGTTTAGAAGTGTCTCACGCAGGAAAACAAACACACAACTTGAGTATCAAAATGAACATAAAAACATCACAGTGAGAGCAAATGTAAACAAAAAGCAGAAAGACACAAGCAGGGGCAAGCACCCTTATGCAAAGAGCAGACCGGACCCTACAATGTACAGAGGTTCTACGGCTGTGCTTCCAATAGGACCACGAGTTTCCTGTCAACCAGAGCAAAAGATGGGAACTACAATGAGTTAGGGTTGTCGGAAAGCTGGGCACTTCTTAATTTTTCCACAGAGACAATTTTCCTACCAGCCTTCCGAGATGGATGTCTACACCTCCTAGGGAATTCATGCTGACAGAGCTCCTGGTGGTTACACCTTCCGCGGCACACATGGTAACAAGAGACCAGTAATGGCAATGCACAACTACCAGAAGCCAGTAGCCACCAAAAGGCAGAACTGGCCACACAGAGGCTCCAGGTGCAAGGGCGACAACACTAAAATTCAACACACTTGTATGTCAAAAAAAGTCAAACTCTAACTACCCACTAACATCTGGAAGGCACACAGCACACGGCAGGGATGTTATCTGCAACCTAAATGACAATCAATAATCAAGAAAGGGCTCATCTTCAGTAGGAAAATGAACACGCGCTGAAGAGTAATGTACAAAAGAAAAAACACAAATGGCTAGTCAGTGCACCAAAAAAGTCTGACTTTGCCAGTCCCTGAAGAAATGCAAATTAAAAATGAAGTAACTTTTTTGCCTATCAAACCACAGAATTTAAAAAATGTCTAATATTGACAAAGTTTTGGGAGAAGTAGGACTGTCCTGGGCGATCGGTGCCTAGAGTGTAAATAGTAAGCATACACTTTTTAGAGGGCAACGTGGTGATATTTTCTAATGCCTGCCTAGCAACTCCATGCCTAGAATTTTATCCGAAGGAAATCAACATGGAAGAGCACAAGTATTTCACTACAGATATCTGCTGCAGTATTATTTACAACTGTCAAAAACCAACAGCAGCCCTAAATGTCCACAGTATGGCTACAGGGTTGTTAGATTTTAGAATGTCATGCACCATACACATACAAGTTACAGAAAAAGGCAGCTTACATACAGTACGTGTAATATAATTGCATGTGTAAAAACATATTTGCAAGGACTTCAAAGCAGATACACTTCCATGTTCCACAGTGGAGACTCTGGGTGATAGGATTTGAGGGTGATTTGTAATATCTTCACTCTGCTTCCCAGAACTTCTATATATTCTTAATAAAAAGATTTTAATTAGCAAAGTTGATTTTTAAAATAGGAAATGTTAATAAAAACTGTATATCACAGCCTAGAAAGCTGTAATCCCAGATTAGTATAAAACCCCATTCTCAAAAACATATGTGAAGCTTACAAAATCAGGAGTAATTTTGAATTTTGGGTGGCCCTGTGGTAAGATATATTAAAAACTAGTTAGAATAGCATATCAGCTTCATAAATTAAGAGAAAATCTCAATCTTCCTTCTATCACAATTGCATGTGACCCCAAATTGTGGAAACCTTCCATCTCAGATCATTGCCTGCCTATCATCTAACTCAGCTGAACCAGAATCAGAAATGGATTGTTTATTCAATAGACTTCAGATATTTGTTGTACATGACATTAACTTTATATGCATAATTACTATAGAAAAATGTGTGTAGTACACATATGTGTATGGGTATGTATATATGTGTATACACACACACGTGTATAAATGTTGAAAATTTTCCTAGAATTTCTAGCTTTTCCACCCTTAATGGCCTCCAAGTACATTTAAGGGTCCACCAGTTAGATTTTTTTAACAGAATAATTTTATAACAAATTTCATGCAAGTTATACCCAAGAGCACCTTGGCAGTGAGTGGCTTTATGAGGCATTACCACAAGAAGACCGAAGCAGGCTTAGCTGTCAAGGGCATTCCCATCAACAAAGCCCTGTTGGCAGAAAATTGAGTTTGCTGACAGAGCTGATTTTATTTGTAAATGGATATCGAAGCTATTACACCTGTGCGTGTGTCTCATATATATTCATATGCTTTTGTTCCAGGAAATAACGACGGCAAATGAGCAAAACAGCGCAGCCACAAATCACCCCACAGAGCTGGAAATATGACTGAAGGGAAATTTGAGTCCCTGGCTTCTCTCCCTAAGAACCAAAAATGACTACAGCTGGAAGGGACCTGGGAAATAATTTAAACTTCAAGATCAAGGTAATGGTAAAAATAAAAAATAAATAATTTTTAAATAAGAAATAATTTAATCTGTCCTTCTTGTTTTATGGATGAAGAAATGGAGGGTCAGAATGCTTAGGTGGCTTCGCAAGCCACACCAACGCAGGCTGAGGAGCACACATGCTGTCTCCGCCTGATTAACGGGTTTCTGTACTTCACTCCCAGAAGTCCAAACTGAAATTCCTTCTCACTGCACTGGCAGCAAACTGGATAAGGGATGTGAAAGTTACTAAGAGAATAACTAGGAATTCTTGGGCCAGTTCTACATTCAGCCTTACCTGGAGGACCTCGACCCATTAGTCCGCAGGAGCCCACCAGACTGAAAATCAGCCATGCTGCCCCACGAGGGCTCTTCACTAACTGGTTGTGAGAATCTAGTCACCCCACCCCCAGTTTGCTTTATTATAAAATCAAGATGGCACCCGCATAGTAGAACCCAAGGTATACATGTGAAGAGGCACTGTGAACTTTCAGGAATTTTAAATAAGGTGTCTGCAAATATGTTTTAAAGGTAAATAAGTAAATAACTCTAGGACCTCTTCAGACATCCAGGGATGTCTACAAGCCTTCCAGAAATGACCCGACTGTCTTACTTGCTCTAGGAAAAGCCAGCTGGAAATCAGTGCCCGAGGACAGGGGAAAGATGGGTGGATACAAGACATCAGCTTCTTCCCACTGCTCCCCTATCCTGGTCTTCTTAAAAATTTAATGCATATGAGAGGTAAAAAATTAAAGGTAGTGTAAAGTAAATGTATTCCAAAGGCCACATAAAATATTCCCTTCCTTCCTCAACCTCCAAAATCCAAAGGCGGACTCTGGAAGAGCAGCCAGCCCATGAAAAACAAGCAGCAGTCAGCATACGCTCACCAGGGTCATTTGTCCCTCTGGCTGGGCAATAGAGCCTTCTGCAGCCTATAAGCTTGACACCAACATGTACGGTTATTCCTAGCACTCTGTAAAAAACCACTTTTGTGTGTGTTGTTCATGCCTCTGTAGATGAGAATTCCCCTGCAATTTTTTCCTTAAGAGGTATGGTGTTGGTTTGGGTTGGTGGTGGTCGGGGCAGGAGGGGCGGGGGGGGCGGTGGGCGCGGGTGGAGGCGGAGAAACAGAAAGGGACAAAGTATAAAATGTTTTTGCTACTATGTGTGACAAAAGAAAGAAATGTGCCTCTACCACCCATGCAATGCTTTTCTGCAATAAAATAATAAGAAATACTTGTAGAGTATGACCTCAAAGGTTCTATTTTGTAATGAAAAGAAATATGCCAACCATTCATCAACTTGGTACCAAATCTTCAGTTTTTTTATACGATACATTAAAATATTATTTTCCATTCATCTTATAAATCTTAAGACCATCTACGAGGCAGTAGGCTGTTTACTTGTAAGTGCTACCAGGTAGAGTTCCAAAAACCTTTCTTCAAACTCCTTTGCCTTTTTACCTTTCAACTAGCACAACCGCTAAAAACATGCATTTCAAAATGACACCTACTCTTGTGAGTCAGTAAATGCAGACCAAAGAGAGAGCCTGTGTGTGCAAACATATTTATGCATCAATTTCCCTGTGAAAATGCCATCGACCCTCTGCACACACAAAAGCCTCCTTTAGTAAAGCGAAGGCATTCCAACCATTTAGAAATATAGCCAAAACTAATCATCTCTTTCTTTTATCACAACATAAAAGGGGGGAAAAAGCACATGTATAGTAAAACCCTTAAACTGTCACAATCACACCAAAGAGCAAAATAAAAGAACTGGAAAATGCTAAGAACCATGGTGATTCCATTTTCTCTATTTAAATCATCTCACTGCAATTAGCAGGCTATGTGCAAATGCACTCAGGGAACATTTCTCATGACTAAACATGCACACCTGATTTCGCCGCTTTCTTTTCATTAGGATGTGGCTGACTCACCATTTTTTTCTCAATGTCCGCATTCAATGCCTGAGTAGTGGGAATGCCTGTTTCTTACTGCTACTGAAAAACAAAAGGGAAACGAGGCAGGCAGGTCTTTATGCAATGCTGGCGTCCTCCAGCCAGCTCCTTCGGGGAACCCATCTGCAGAACTCACACGGAGCAAGGGTCCCACATACCAAGGGCTGCAGTCCCATCAGGGCAGATGATGGCTCTACGGCTTCCAGCCTAGAACACGGTGTTAAGAGCACCGCTTTCCAGTTCCAATGTGCTTTCAGCTAACTGTGAATCCCAAAGCTGCAAAAATTGCATGCATCCACAAGCACACATGCAGCACCGGCGAGCATGCCCCTGCACATACGTGCACGCCTGCAGAGCTCGAGCCGGAATCTGCACCCTGATTTGCATTATTTCTCATCTTCAGGCAGAAGAATAAACAATGAGAACACATTCGCCGACCTCACCAGACCTTACCCACAGCATTGTGAGCTGACAAGCAACCTGCCCTTCAAGATAGCAGAACAAAAGAGCCACTGGGAACTACAAACCCCTAACAAACGGCGCAGGCGTCCTGAAACCGGTCCCATCTGGGATGAAGTGCCCCGAGAGCAAACGCAGGGGTCCCTTACCCGGCTCTGCTTACCGTGCTGGATGGGAGCTCGCCCAGCTGTGAAGGCAGCGATGTGCTTCAGGGACCTACAGCCCGCCTCTGCTGCAGCTCTCCTCCTGCCTACTGAATGGAGTCCTAAAGCCAAGCTCACAACAGCTGGCCTGTCTGTGCCTGCTGTCTTGTTGATGGGCAAGCTCACGCAGGCTCCGTCAACCTTCACCTCCACGGCTCAAGGCTCCGCTTGCATGTCCCATCACTTCATCAGCAACTCCTTGCCTCAGTGGGGAACATTCCCAACACTTCAGTGCTTAAACCCCAAAAGTCTTGTAATTTAAAACCCCAAAAGGCTTGGGGGGCAGTCTTCGTGTGTGTGTGTGTGTGTGTGTGTGTGTGCAGTCTTCGTGTGTGTGTGTGTGTGTGTGTGTGTGTGTGTCTGTGTCTGTGTCTGTGTCTGGAGAAAGGATCTTGCTCTGTCTCCCAGGCTAGAGTGCAGTGGTATGATCATGGCTCACTGTAGCCTCCAACTCCTGGGCTCAAGTGATCTTCCTGCCTCAGCCTCCCAAAGTGCTGGGATTATAGGTGTGAGCCACTGTGTCCAGCACTTCTTATATTTTAATGGGGAAATACAGAAAGCCTACTGCACTGATGTTACAGCTTTCTCTATTTAGTGATGCTAGATAATCCTATAACATATGTGACACACAGTTCAACTCCACAACCATAAGGAGGCAAAAGAAAACATTCAACAGCCTATTCTATGTCCATATATTCTTGGCTTGATTACACACTCATTAGGAATGTAACCCATCAAGCAACTAACAAGCGTTTCCAGAAGGTTGAGTGTGTGCAAGGCACTCAGGGAAGAAGACAAAGGCAGGCTGGACCTGACTTTCCCAATTAATCATTTCACAATGATCTGTATTTAAAGTCCCTGCGCCCCACCTCCCTCCTAACGCAGCCCCAGACCTCAGCACCACAGCCTCTCCAGGAAGCAGCGTCGCCAGCCGCTGCACCTCACAGCCCTATCCCACCCTCCCACATCCTGGGCTTAGCCACCAGGACGGAGTTTCTCTTTGCAACCTGTTCCTGTCACCCTCTTCTACATTCATAGCAATTACTTCCAACTCTTGCTCATTTCTCCCAACTCTTGCTCATTTCTCCAAATAACATACGCTGCTTTGCAGCCTATACTGTATCACTGCTATTTTAGATTTTTTTCCCCCATATCGACACTTGACCTTAGGCACTGTGCTGATTCATTAATGTTATATCCCTTAAGCATGTAAATAAGTCTGCGAGCAACGTTGCTCTGCACATCCCCATGATCCAGGGCCGTGAGGTCAGCAAGCTTGGGGGACCTGACACACTTACACTGAGAAGCAGAATGAGGATTCCAGCCTGTGTCTTCAACTCCAAAGCCCGTGTTCTTTCCAGTACTTTTCATCTTCACCTATTACTTTACCAAGTACATGTTACTGTCTCTAAGAGAGGGTGCCATTCACCCTGGGCCATCACCTTTTCTCAAATGCTCAACACATACTGCCAGGCCACACACGAAACAGCAATCAGCTGATGGCTGATTAAATATTTTATTATAGGGCTGGGTGTGGTGGCTCACGCCTATGACCCCAGCACTTTTTGGGAGGCCGAGGCGGGAGGATTGCTTGAGCCCAGGAGTTGGAGACCAGCCTGGGCAACATGGCAAGACATGGTCTCTACATAAAAATTTGTAAAAAATGAATATTTCATTATACTTTTTTTTTTTTTGAGATGGAGTCTCACTCTGTCACCCAGGCAAAAGCGCAGTGGCACCATCTCAGCTCACTGCAACCTCCGCCTCCCAGGTTCAAGCAATTCACCTGCCTCAGCCTCCCGAGTAGCTGAGATTACAGGTGCACGCCACCATGCCCAGCTAACTTTCGTATTTTTATTAGAGACGGGGTTTCACCATGTTGGTCAGGCTGGTCTCGAACTCCTGACCTCAAGTGATACGCCCGCCTCAGCCTCCCAAAGTGCTGGGATTACAGGCGTGAGCCACTGCACCTGGCCAGGGTCTTGCTATGTTGCACAGGCTGGTCTCAAACTCCTGGCTTCAAGCAATCCTCCTGCCTCAACCTCCCAAAGTGTTTGGATTACAAGCATGACCCATTGCGCCTGGCCAGCATCTCATTTTAGAATGGGTTTAGATTTACTAAAAAATTGCAACAGCTGGGTGAGAGCTCCCATATGCCCTTTATTAACATCTGACTTACTATGGGGTGCGTTTGTCATAGTTAATGAATCAATATTGGTACATTAATATTAACTAAAGGTCACACTTTATTCAAATTTTCTGTTTACTCAATGTTCTCCTTCTGTCTTTGAACCTCATCCAGGTACTGCATCATACTCAGGCCTGCTTCTTCAGACTCCTCTTGCTGTGAGGGTGCTATAGCTTTAGACTGAACACTTGTGCCCCCCCACCCCCAAATTCCTATGTTGAAACCTAACCCCCAGGTAATGGGGTGTTAGGAGGTGGGGCCTCTGGGAGGTGATGAGGTCATAAGGATGGAGCTCTTGCGAATGGGATTAGTGCCCTTATAAAAGGGACCCCTGAGAGCTCCCTCTCCCCTTCCATCATGTGAGGACGCAGCAGAGAGACAGCCATTTGTGAGCCAGAAAGCACCTTCACCAGACACCGAATCTGCCAGTGCCTCGATCTTAGACTTCCCAGCCTCCAGAACTGGGACAAATACATTTCTGCTGTTTATAAATCATATAATCTTAGGTATTTTATTATAGCAGCCTGAATAGGCTATGATAGTTTCTCAGGCTTTCCTTGTTTTTGATGACCTTAATAGTTTTGAAGAGGTCTGTTCTGGCATTTTGCAGCATGTCTCTCAATTGGGAACTGTCTGATGTGTTTTTATGACTAGCCTGGGACTTCTGGGAAAGACCATGGAAGTGAAGTGTCACTGTTATCCTATGATATCAAGGGGCATGCTGTCAACGTGACTTACCTGTCAACGTTGACCCTGATCACCTGGTGAAGTTGGTGTACACCAGTTTCTCCACTGTGATGTTCTTCTCCTCGGTCCCCCTTGCCACACTATACTCTTTGGAGGGAACTTACTGTTGGCAGCCCACACTGAGCGTGGGGAGCTATGCTCCACCTCCTTAAGGGCACAGTAGCTACATAAAGTATTTGCAATTTTCTGCACAGCAGATTTCTCTATTCTTCATTTGTTAATTTATTCAACCATCCTGCATATCAGTCTGGGCTGTGGATTCATTTTATATATTGGATTATAATCCACTACTACTTAATTTTGCGCTTAACTTGTTCTGCCTTTGGTCACTGTTGGCTCCTGTGTCCCTATGACATACCCACACTGTTGTCACTGCTGGGTTTACTTATGGGTGTGTTTGAGCACTTATTTTCTGGCACTATAAGATACTCCAGGCTCATCTTGTACAGTCCCTGCCCCAACCCTAGACTCAGTCATTCCTCTGAGGAGCCCTGGTTCCTTTTATTGGAGAAAAGCCTTAGAAAACAAGATCTGCATGCTGGCTGTGCTCTAGGAATCCTGTTTTTAAATTTTTGTTATTTATTTATTTATTTGTTTTTGAGAGAGGGTCTCACTGTCACCCAGGCTGAAGTGCAATGGCACCATTATAGCTCACTGCAGCCTTGACCTCCTCCCAAATAACTGGGCCTCCCAAATAACTGGGACCCAGCCTCCCAAATAACTGGGACTACAGGTGCACCACCATGCCCAGCTAAGTTTCTTTTGTAGAGATGGGGTCTCACTATGTTGCCCAGGCTGGTATTGAACTCGTGGGCTCAAGCAATCCTCTCAGCCTCCCAAAGTGCTGGGATTATAGGCATAAGCCCCTGTGCCTGGCCTAGGAATCCATTCTTAAAGGAGACTCTCCAACAATTCCTTTTAAACAGAAAGCACATTTATAATATTAAAGTTTATAATGTGGCTTTCCAGATACCCATGTTTCTTAGGGCAAGGCATAATTATCAGGGCTTATAAGATGCTCAAATCTTTTTGTACATTGTATAGTATAATACTATTAAGACTTTAAAATCACAATCATTGTAACAAAATGCATACAAATCTGCTTTTAATTGACACAAAACATTTGTGCCCTTGAAAAAGTCCACACATAAAAAAAAGAACAGAATGAAATCACCACCCTAGTACCCTTATGTCCTGAAAGAACTTCCTCCTCACCTCTTAGTCCTGGTGAAACCTTGAACTTTTCTGAGTCACTTTCCATGAATTGAGGGGCATGCCCAGCCCATGTGGTCCAAGGACAACCTTCCCTAACCCAGGCTATCACTAACAAGTCAGAAAAGCTGGTGTTACAGCATCCTGCATGCTCCTGCGTTCTTGGGCTGTGAACAAGCCACAGCCCCCTCTACTTGGACAAAGCAAACTTCCCCAAGTTAACCACACTAGGGATGGGGAGATGGATATCATGTTGCAAGATAATCATGAACTATTACAAAGAAGCCTCTTTGAAAACATCCAGACAGACTGCCACTGGGTTCCATGCTCCCTGTGCTGGAAGCACACTCATATAAGACCATCCCTTACATCCCTCCACAAAGCCCAACATGGTTGGCAAGCAAACCTTTGTGTAAAGGACCAGATGGCAGATATTTTCAGCTCTAGGAGCCATCTGATCTGTTGCAATGACTCAACTCTCTGCCATTATAGAGAGGAAGCAGCCACAGGCCGCCTGTGAGCAAATGGATGTGGCTGCATGCCAATAAAACTTTATTTAAAAAAACAGACAGGGGGCCAGAGTTGGCCTGTGGACCATAGTTTGCTAACCCCTGACTAAAGCAATGATTACACAATCCTTTCCTCTGTTGAGTCATCAATATCTGCTTCCCTAGAACTCGAAACCAGTGAGTCTAGGGGTGCTTTATCATATTCTTCCAAGTAGAGAAGAAAGTTGCTCTGCTCCCCCAGGAACTTGTTTCCAAGTGACCCTGACCTGGACCCCTCAACCCTTCACCATCTGACACCACCCGATTTGGGTGAGCTACTTGAAAGTGTCTCACAAACCATGAGACCCAAACTCTGCAGACGATTCCGGAAGTGATCTGTGGAAGGATGGGACGCAGGTGTGTGGGATTTGCTTAGGAGAAGGGGAGCTGGGAGGGAGCTCTGGTGCATACAGTGGGCAAACACAGAGTGGAAAGCGGCACGGCAGTGTGGAGACTTTCTATTCAGAGACACAGCCTGTGTTACACCGACTCCAGTTCTGCTCAGGGAGCCACAGGTAAAACTACCTGTGCCTGGTAAACAGGAGGCAGGGCTGACTCACAGAAACAAACAAATGACTTTAAGGAAGGGACCAGGCGAGTTCTGCAGAGGACATCCACACACCCGACTCAGAGGTTTCCTTGTCTTGCTTCCTGCTTTAGGGCAGGGCAGGAAGGAATGTGGAGAAGCGAAAGGCCCCTGTGGCTGCTGGGTCCGGTGGGACAGTAGGGATGCCGCCCGCCTGCCGCCCGCCCCAACACCAGGTGGACCAGCAAGGGCTGGAATCTAGCCAGAGTCCTCTTAGCAGGCCTGCAGGGAGGGCAACCTGGTCACCGTGTGGCTGCTTTTGCGCTATCACGGCAGAGCTGAGTGGTCGCAGCAGGGACACTATGTTCCTCTGAGCCAAAAATATTTATCATCTCATCTTTCGCAAACTTTGTCAATCTCTGAACTACAGCCACTTAATGCACAGACCCATTTTATTTATTTATTTATTTTAATTATTTTTTTGAGACAGTTTCAGTCTTGTTGCCCAGGCTGGAGTGCAATGGCACGATCTCGGCTCACTGCAACCTCTGCCTCCCAGGTTCAAGCGATTCTCCTGCCTCAGCCTCCTGAGTAGCTGGGATTACAGGTGACTGCCACCACACCTGGCTAATATTTTAGTAGAGACAGGGTTTCACCATGTTGGCCAGGCTGGTCTCAAACTCCTGACCTCAGGTGATCCACCCGCCTTGGCCTCCCAGAGTGCTGGGATTACAGGCGTGAGCCACCACGCCTGGCCTGACAGACCCATTTTAAATTAAAAGAAGACAGACCCATTTTAAATTAAAAAAAGAAAACTTAAACAAAGTTTTCTTATGGATTCCCAGTGTTGAGATTTTTTTTAAAGACTGAGATAAAATATATCATAAAATTTGCCCTTTGAAACAGCACAGTTCAGTAGTTTTTAGTACAGTCACAGCAGTCACCATCACCACTACCAGATTCTAGAGGATTTTCATTACTCCAGAAAGAAACCCCATGCCCATAAACAGTCTCTCCCTCACTTCTCCCCCCTTAACCCCTGGCAGCCACTAATCTACTTTCTATCTATGGATGTGCCTATTCTGGACATTTTATATAAATGGCATCATACAATATGTGGTTTTAATTTTTTTTATTAGACTGTTAAATGTCTATATATAAAATCTGTTTCCTTATTTTAATGGTTCTTAGGCTATAAAACACAAAACAAATTTGCAAGTTATATGCAAGCAAAACTGTAAAGCTGATGTCAGGTCTATATGACAGGTGATGTGGCTTTGCTGAGCATGAACCATGATGCTCGCGGCCCAGGGCACTGCAGTGCCGCTGCTTCTTGGCCCAGCTATCAAAGTTTCCTGGGTGCCACAGGACTCATCTCAGCCATCACTTTTGTTTCGACTAACAGGGCACAGAGCTCTGCTGGCACGGTACCCTGATGTTCTTCCTGTCCCTCATCCATGGGGAGCACATCATTTACAGGGGAGTCCTGAACTTACTCTTTACTTCCACCAAGGGAAATTGTGTCAGCACAGTGGTCAATGAGACTCCCACACACACATACACAGCCATGGTCTTGCACACCATCCACAACACATGATTTAGATTCTAAGAGCTAGTATGGAAACGAACACACAAAAATTTAAACTGGCAAAGAGGACAGACATGTTCCCAAGGATGTGCTCCAAGTGCCACATGTGAGAAAGCCCAAAGCAGAAATACATCACTGGCTCCCGCGCCGTCACCGCCCACGCGTCAGTCCTCCCTCGCCCTCCGGCCTTCTGGATTCTCCTGGCGGTGGAGGCGGTGGTGAGTTGTGTGGTATGAAGGGGCCTGAAGTGGGTTGCTCAGCTGGCCCGGTGGGATGCAGACCTGACATGTGCTGCTAGCTCTGGCGGCCTCCTCTAGGAATTCTTTGGGTTTGTGCAGATTTAAAAGACACAAAACTTGTGGGAATACTTGAATGCATTTTCTATTTATATTGAGAAGGAGGTGACTCAGAACGATTTCCTTTTTTATTTCAAATGTGTGGGCCTTCAGAAAACAGATGAGCTAAATCGATTTCTGAGACTAACTGCAAGGACCTAACAGCCACATAAGACACTGAATCTATGGGACTCTTAAGTCAAACTTTAAAAATGAACACATTGGCTGGGTGTGGTGTGGTGGCTCACCCTTGTAATCCCAGCACTCTGAGAGGCCGAGGCAAGAGGATCACTTGAGGCCAGGAGTTTGAGGCCAGCCTGAGCAACATGGCAAGGCCTTGTCTACAAAAACTTTTTTTGTTTTTTTTAATTAGCTAGGTGTGCTGGCTCATGCCTGTGATCCCAGCTACTCGGGAGGATCGCTTGAGCTTGGAGGTTGAGGCTGCAGTGAGCCATGATTGTGCCACTGCACTCTAGCCTGGGTGACAGAGCAAGACCCTTTCAATGAATCAATCGGTTATCAATCTGTACAGACTTCTGGGTGGGTGTCTGTGTCACCTCAGCCCAATCTGGGTGGGGGACTGGACTAGGACACAGCCAAGAGGAATGGAGGCTGGAAGAAGCTAAAGGGGAGAATGGACATCTATGTTTCCAGGTAGCTCTCTGGAGAAAGGTGAAAGCCCCAAAGGATCCCGTAACATGCGAACGCAGCCAAGGTCAGCCCAGAGGCTGAGAGCTTTGAAGAACGCAGCCAGCTGACAAGAAAGGAGGCCAGAGGACAGGCAGAGTGGAGGGGGGCTGCCACGTCAGCACGCGCTACGGGAGTCTCTCCCCCAAGAGAGGCCGCTGGGGGCTCCAGGGATGGGGCTGCTGGGAAACAAAGGGGCAGCTTTCCACAGGGCTGGATTCTTCTGGAAAGGCAAGTCTCAGGCCACAGCCTAGGAGTCACATGAGGGATCAAGGATCCTGTGCAAGTACAGCTATGTATGTTGGCACCCAACCACAGGGCAGCAACTGTTGTATTTTTTGTAGAGATGGAGTATTGCTAGGTTGCCCCAGCTGGTCTCGAACTCCTGGACTCAAGTGATCCTCCTGCCTCAGCCTCCCAAAGTGCTGGGATTAGAGACACGTGCCACTGTGCCCTGCTCAATGACACAAATTCTGTTTGTAGAAGACTGCTTACCTGCTCCATCTAGAACTGAGATGCCTGAGTTAAATTTTCCTCTGCATTTCCCTCTGGCTTCCCTCAGCTCTGGCATGTTGGGGCGTTGGTCACTTTCACCCTCCTTTTGCACGCTTCTCCCTCCATACGAGGGCTTTGTGGATCTGCCTCCCTGCTCTCGTTTCTCCTCCTTAGCCGAAATCCTGTAACCATAAACTATCACCTGAAAGCTATTCCTTCTAAATAATGTAGAATCACGCGACCAAACCAAAAAGTAAACAAACGGGTGGCCGCCTGTCTCGGTTCTGGGTTTCTTAAGTCCCCATGGGTATAAATGTAAGGGGAAATTGTAGTTGCAAAGTAAGGCATAAAAACAAGGCCAGGTGTGGTGGCTCACACCTGTAATCTCAGCACTTTGGGAGGCTGAGATGGGTGGATCACTTGAGCCCAGGAGTTCAAGACCAGCTTGGACAACATGGTGAGACCTCATCTTTACAAAAAAAATACAAACATTAGTTGGCATGGTGGTGTGCACCTGTAGTCCCAGCTACTCCAGAGGCTGAGGTGGGAGGATCACTTGAGCCCAGGAGGTGGAGGCTGCAGTGAGCAGAGGTCGCACTACTGCACTCCAGCCTGGGTGACGGGGCAAGACCCTGTCTCAAAAAACATCAAAAAAAGACATAAAGACAAGCCTGCTAGACCCATGCCGCAGTCTCTCTCCTACAGCTACCGTTTATCCCTTCTGGGGTGAGGGTGTTACATCCGCAAGTACTCCCTGCACAAGAACCTTTCTGTTCAGCATGCAGTACTACACCGTACAAAGCTATGCAGAATGCTGGGCTCTGCCCCGACAAAATTCCAAGATCAAGTTTCACCTTTTTATCCTGACCGGATCCAGCACAGTCTTCATAATTACCTAGCACAGCAGCTCAGAATGGAAAGCTTCAATTGCCCTGAGCTAATTGAAGGCCAGGGAAAGCAAACGTCTGCCCTAAAGTGACAAATGAGGGGGAGAGCTTGGATGATAAATCTCTGTTACTTATTCTGAAATCTACATGAAGGAGCTTGTTTTGTAAATGAAAAATTGGTCTTCACATGAACCTGTGTACACCAAGTCACCTCTCAGGGAAAACATCCAGGAAGATGACCCTCAGGTTCATTTAGCTTGTTTATAAATATTATATGAAAGCAAATTTTTCCCTAAAGAGATCTATTTCGTATGCATTCAATTTTGCGGCTGGTATTGGGATTTAGGATATACTCTCATTCTTTGCCTCCCCTCCCATCTGTCCCAACAAAATACAAGCCTGAGGTCAGTGCCAGCTCATCAGTGCTTGGCAGTGGCTCCTGCAGGCGGGGGCGGAAGTGGCTGCAAGAAGGCAGAGAAGGAAGACACTGCCAGCACCCACAGCTCCAGGGGGCCGCCCCCAGATCTCATTTCAGTGCCAGTCTCTGGAGCCACCCAGAACACAGTCCTCACCCAAGGCCTCTCGAAATTGAAGAGCAACGAACAAATATGGTACCTCTAAACTTTCCTACAAGGTCTAAAATCTCATACCAAAAACAAATCTGTGCTACCAAATTTATTTTGAGATGTTTATGTCTTCTTGATTCCAAATGCCATGCTAGTGCAGAAGGATAAATAAAGGCCATTTCACTTACTAGTGTGTAAACTAAAATTCTAAATAAAATTTTAGGACACAGAATGTACCAGTATGGAAAGATTATTGACCACAATCAAGAAAGACTAACTCAAGGAAGGTCAGCCTGGTATTTATCCATTCAGCCACCAGTCCATCTGCTTATACATCCACCTGCCCATCTTTCTATCTATCTTCCATTCACTCATCCATCCCCTTCCCATGCCTCCATCCATCCATGCACCCATGTATCCAGCCATCCACTTGCCCTCCCATCTATCCACCCACTCACCCTCCCTTTCATCCATCCATCCACTTATCCATCCATCCATCCATCCTCCCACCCACCCACCCACTTACTTTTCCATTCGTCCATCCAACCACTTACCCTCCCATCCATCCATCCATACACCTCTGCATCCATCCACATACCCATCTATCCATCTATCCACTTACTCTTCCATTCATCCATCTATCCATCCATGCATCCCTACATCTCATCCATGTATCCATCCATGCATCCATCCATCCATCTATCCACTTACCCTTCCATCCATCCAACTATTCATACACCCACCCTCTCCACCCTCCAACTATCTACCTGAGGACTGATCCATCCATCTGTCTACTCATCCACCCATCTGTCCATCCACCAGTGCCTCCATCCATCCAACCATTTATTGAGCACGTAATCTGTGCAGGAATTATGTCAGGTACGGGTACTGAGAAGTGAAAAAGTAAAATCCTGTCTTCCAGGAGCCAACAGTCCAGCCCAGCAGACAGCAAGGAATAGTGAAGGTGTACAAATACATCCGTGATGTGAGTTTAAGAGTCACTGTCCCCCTGCCAAACCATCCCAGTCTGAAGAGGTTAGCACATTCATGGGGCAGTGGATGTCCACTTTCAAGGTAAACTCTTAAAGATGGATTGACTGAACCAGAAGTGTGCACGGCTGTCAGCCTTCAGTTGCATGGTGCCAAGGAACCCTCCAGACAGGTTTCTCAAAAAGCCCTCCAGTCAGGTTTTGCCAAATGCCCCTCTTCTGTGCCACCCACAGGGTGACAGCTCCCTCTCTTCCCTTCATCTTAAAGGCTTTCACATCTGTCATGAACGTAAAGCCTGATCAGCTCAAGGGTAGGATGACACTTCCTGAGAGAGCTGACAGCAGGTAGAAGTGGTTACTATAAAGGTAGAATGGAGAAGCAGGGACATTTCTCCCAGTATTAGGGACTGAACTGTGCCCCATGAAATCAATGTGCTGAAGCCGTAACTCTTAGTATCTCAGAATGTGACTGTATTGGAAGACAGGGCCTTAGAAGAAGTAATTAAGGCAAAATTAGGTAATTAGGGCCATTGGGGAGGGCTCTGATCCAATAGGACTGGGGTCCTTATAAGAAGAAATGATACAAATATGCGCAGAGGAACGACCTTGTGAGGACACAGGGAGAAGACGGCATCTACAAGCCTAGGAGAGAGGCCCCAGGAGGAACCAGCCCTGCTCACACCTTGCTCTGGAACTTCCAGCCTCTAGGACTGTGGGAGAATCCACTTCTGTTGTTCGAGCCCCCCAGTCTTGGGGAGTTTGTTATGGCCACACTAGGAAACAGACCCAGCATTCAAGGGGCCCCAAGTCAGCAGGAGAGAGCATTTCCCCAAAGCAGGCTCCAGCTGGCTATGATGCCTGAGCTTGTGGGTCTGAGGCAAAGCCTCTGATGGCAGTGGGGGTGAGGGGCAGTGGGCTGTTCAGGACAGAAGAGCTGGAGGGAAGCAAACGTGCTGGGTCTGCTCCCTCAGGTTCAGTTCTATTTTAGCTCAAACACCACCTGTTTCTCCCATAACCCAGCCAGAAGTCACTTTGCTCTCTCTCCTCTGAGCTTCTGAAGCATCATGTAACTTAAAAAAAAGTATCATCACTTCAATCTGCCCTACTTGTCTTTCTATTAACACAGGATCTTGAACTTCACAAAAAATGTTATCTCTATTTGGTTCACATGAGCAACAACAACAAAAAATAATTCCGATCTCAACATTCTTTTGTTATCCAAACAGAATACAACAATACATACTTTTTGTTATGCATCGATTATCAGAGCAGCACTTCATATGATTTACACAGACATGTTTACGTTATTTTAAACTTATGCAAAACACTGGGTATCTTCAAACCTTTGTATTCTAGATTTTCTTTTTGGTGGGCAAAGAACAATCCCTTGCCTGAACTTTGACTTCTATTATTCTCCATTGAAATTTTTCAAGTGCATTCTTTCTTGCTGGTCCTTCAGAAATTAAAGAGTCTCTGAAAAAAGTTGAAAACAACTTTTCAACCTACATATTCTCGAATTTCATCGCGCCTCACCACTCAAAAAAAAAACCGCACCCAACAATTCTGAAAATTGCTGGGTTGGTAGCTCAAAAGCAGAGAGTTTCTGGAACTAATTTCTTTGGAGTGGTTATGCAGTCTGCTGGGAGACATGGCCTTGATGAATGAATGAAGCAGGGGGCCCCGCTTCCTCTCGACCCTTTCAGTATTGACAGTGCCATTCACTCACTCACACACAGCCTGCACGTGACAGCTGTTCAGGGCGACCCCCTCCATGCACTGCAGAGCTATACACTCTCACCAGCACGGGTGCCCTCTGCACAGATGATACACTCGTGGCATCAGGCAGAGCAAGGCCCGCATGTGCAGAGCCCATCGAGCACTGCCCACGATGCACCGCACGGCCGGTCTCAACGGCCTGGGAGCTGGCTTGGAAAACAGACTGCAGCTGGTGCTCGGCACGTGACCTACTTGGAATCCACAGTCATAAAGCTCTAATTGTGCTTCTCAGACACAGCTAAATTCTGTAGGTGGATTATTCGTCGGCCTTTCTGACCCACACATTCTTGGTTTCAGCCTCAGAGTCTGTTAAGTAACTGCAGAGACTTCCTACACAAGCACACACACAATATCAATCCTGTCGTTGCAGAGTCACATAAATATTTGATCCCCTTGTAGAAGGCTAACAGCTCTGTTTAAGGCCAAATGAAATAAAACCCCATTACATGAGGCTCTTGAAAGCAAACTTTTAAATTGGTAATTTCTGCAACAGAACCTTGAGTTTTGAGGTCAGTGTTTAATGCGAATGTCACGGCAATCACACAACATTCTCAAGGCGACAGAAAAATCCACACCCGGGGACCCTGTCGTGCATTTACTCCCATCCCTCCATCCGCCTTTTTAAAACAAGATTGCACCACATCTTCTGCAGAGACGCACACTCTCCTCCTGCCCTCCTCGTGTGATGAAGGGGAAGATTATACTTTTTTTTTTTTTTTTTTGAGACAGGGTCTCACTCTGTTGCCCAGGCTGGAGTGCAGTGGTGCGATCCCCATTCACTGCAACGTCCACTTCCCAGGTTCAAGCGAGTAGCTCAGCCTCCAGCGTAGCTGGGACTACAGGCATCTGCCACCACACCTGGCTAATTTTTTTTTTTTTCTATTTTTAGTAGAGATGGGATCTCACCATGTTGCCCAGGCGGGTCTTGAACTCCCGGGCTCAAGCGATTCACCTGCCTCAGCCTCCCAAAGTGCTGGGAATACAGGTGTGAACCACCACGCCCAGCCCAGATTATACTATGTATTTAATCTAACCCTGCCCTTGCCTCAACTAAGCAGCTATGGCGCACATTCTGAAATTACAGCACAAAACGCTCTAATCTCCTGCTGCTGCCATGGTTCCTGCAGATGCTTGCAGCCTCTCTTTGGGAGTTGACTAACTCGATTTCTATTTTAAAGCTCAAAATTAACTCATTAACTAGGCCCAATTTAGGAAGGCCTGCCCTGTTCCTTTCTTACTAACAATTCTTAGAGGCAACTCTGATTTCCAGGCCGCGGCTAGGCACACAGCTGTGTGCTAGATAGCTAAAGCTGCCCTTCCATAAGGCGCTCTGTGCAAAGCGTGCAGCTCCACTATGTTAAACTGGACTTCTCATTATGTCTCCATAAGCAGTCTCACCGTGCGGAAAACACAGTAGCCATTTTAAGAACCAAAAAATGTCACCGCCGTGTAAGAAGGCCTCCCCGCCCTGGGATGTGTTTCCGGGCAGGGCTGCAGGGTGCACAGGCTCTGCCCAGACCTCCAGTACATCAGGGATGCTAGAAATCACGCCGGATTTCAGCCGCTCTGGGTTTGGCAAAAGCCAGACGTCTAGCCATGTTAACCAAGCACCCGCCCACCGTACAGAAGCCCACCCTCAGACGCCTCTTCAGTAACTCTGAATCCAAATTTCACCCACCTCAGCGTGGACTGTCCCTCCTCGGCCCGGACTGCGGAGGGAAGCTCTTCTCTGGGCTCGCCGGGGTCCCCTGCCTGCCTTCGCAGTTCGACAGAAGCTTCCTGCAAAGGGCAACATAATGAGACACCAAGTCCTCAAGCTGCCTTCCTCAGGACATCTGTGATTATGAAAGCCCTCATTTGTGGGTTTGCCTTGCCAGGGCAGTTCTACAAAGCATTTCATTGAGACGACTGAACTAAGACCCCGCGTCCACTTCTGTTCTGGGCAGGAAACAACTCCTACGTGAAGCCTGTAAAACCGTGTGGCACAATTGGCCAAAAAAAATAAAATACAGCTGGTCACAAATTACAGCGGTGAAGCCTCAAGCTCTAGTACTCGTCAGAGCCTGGGATTCTTTGCTCCTGACAGAGCAAGCATGGAATTCTCAGAGGTCATGCCGAATAGCCACAAGCCAGGGTATCCAACAGTGGAAATAAACACTCACAGCATCTGTGTGGATTTTCAGGGCTGGGACACCACAGAGCAAACCAGCAGCCTTCTTTCCATGCACATATTAGGTATCTTGTATTAAATTACTAGTGGTTCTTTTTTTTTTTTTTTTTTTTTTTTTTTGAGACAGGGTCTTGCTCTTTTGCCCAGGCTGGAGTATAGTGGTGAGAACACAGTTCACCGCAACCTGAACCTCCTTGGGCACCGCCACACCTGTCTAAGTTTTTTTTTTCTTTTTTTGTAGAGATAAGGTCTTGCTTTGTTGCCCAGACTGGTCTGGAACTCCTGGCCTCAAGTGATCATCCTTCCTCGCTCTTCCAAAGTGCTAGAACTGCAAATGCACCACCGCACCCACCCTGGATTCTTTTAAAAAGAAACTGCATCTATCATTGCGGAACTTTTTTTTTCTTTGAGATGTGCAAGTGCAGATGTAATAGGGAGAAAAAGCTTTCAAAGGGGGTAGGTGCAAGAGAGAAAGGGACTGTTAACTTTGAAGCAGGGCTAAGAAATATGCAGTTTTCTACAAAGCTGGACATCAACTCTCACCATCAAAACTCTCACCTTAATAAAGTGCAATCACTTAATGTGTTTTAAATACATTTTGTCCCAGAACAATCCTTGAAAATACTTGCAAAAAACAGAATACTAAAAAAACCCAAATACTATAAATATTAAATGTCATCCATCAGTGTTTGAAAGGTGGCTACTGTATGTCATTTTAAGCTTTTACATAAACCACACATTTCCATGTCAGAGGCGTTAGTTATCATTTTCCACAGTTTCTCCCTCCAAGTTCTTTGCTGAGTATGAAGGTAGGAGCAAGCTACTTAAAGGGAAACTCAGTTAAAGCCAGAGATTATGGCAACGAGAACGGGAATGAGAAATATGGGTTTTCGGGAATATGGCAGTTTAAATTGCCTTGAAGGTGTCAACTTTGTCCCCAAATACCTCTAACACAGAGGACACTAGGAGATCTGGAAAAGGTAAATGCTCGCACAGCTGGAGCTGAGTAGCCCTGGCGCCAGCCAGTGCATTCTGGGTGTGTCCTGTCCTTGGGTTAAGATGATGGTCAAGGGGGCTGTGGCTCCATGCTTACCTGCTTGTAGTGGTCTGTGGATGGTGAAGACCGGGACCTCCCATGAACGTGCTGCGGCCTCTCGTGTGGGTCCAGGCTCACATCCAGGATGTCATCCGCTGAGTGGCAGCGCCCGGAGCTCCTGGCCTCCAGAGGCTTCCTCTGTTCCTTCCAGGAGGCCTGATACTCTGCAAAGGTGCCAAGCCTCCGCGGCGGGTCTGAAGTCCCTGCCTTCTCCGCTGCGCTGTGAGCGTTGAGGCTGTCCCCAAGGGAGGTGGTGCGCGACCAGGGCTCCGTGCCCTCACATGTGCGGCCCACTGTCCACGGCCTCTCTGGCTTGTCTCTCGGGATTCCGTGAAGAGCTTGCTTCTGGGCAGGCCTCTGGGAAACAGGTTTGCTCGTTTCCTCAAAAAACTTCCACCTGTCAGCAAACGTGCCCACAGTATCCTCAGATGTCCTGGGGTGCTGGTGAGGACTGCAGCCCCTCGTGAGGCCTACCTCGTTCATCTTCTCAGGTTCCGAGTAGGACTTCAGTTTCTGCTCAGCTGTGAACCGTCTCCGGCCTCCAATGCGGGGGGGGTGGGGGCCGCCACCTGTAGATGAGGGTGGCTGGGCCAGGCCTGCCTCCCAGAAGTGGGGGACAGCATCTGGATCCCCCATCCGGTGTTCCAGTGACTCTGGGTATAGGTGTGCTGGGTTGGGGTCCAAGTCGCGGCGCTTGAAGGACGTGGCCCTCAGGACCCGGGCTTGGGCCTCTTTCAGGTGGTCTTGATAGGTGCCAGCAAGGGGTCCTTCCTGGGCGCCACCTCCCAACCCGGCCCTCCAGCGGCTGGTGGCATCCTCCGCCTCGCCTGCTGCAGTCAGAGCCACTGTGCTCCGGCTCTTCTGCAGCTTGGCTCTATGCATCTGGATCTCATTCCGCAGGGTGGTGGCAAAGCGGTCGCTTCTCCGGGTGGGCTTGCCCACGTGGGCGTCGAACGGTGGCGGTCTGGTGGCGCTGTCCTCTGGACTGCTCTCAGGCCGGCGCTTCCCCTCCTGGGTCAGGGAGTGCAACAGGGGCGTCTCCTGCGGGCAGATCCTGCTGCTCTCCCCATCTGCCCACGTGATGCTGGCTGCCAGCCTCTGGCTGGCTTTTTCTGCACGGCTGGCCCTGGGAGGCTCCTGGGCTCCCGCGGAGCAGCCCTCGGCCCCTGCGTCCAGCGGGTAACACTGTCCTGTCTCGCAGGCATCTGGAGGACCCTCAGGCTGAGGTAGGTGATGGCGTGGGCTCTGGCCCACCGTGGGTGGGGGAAGACTCTCGAGGGCTCCAGGGGCCGTGTCAGAAGGCCAGCATCCCACCCAGAACTGTGCCGCTTGCGGGCCTCCCTGCACACAGGGCCGGGGGCCCTGCCAGCCGCTCCCCAGCTTCTGGTCACAGCTGCTGAGCCCCCTCACCTGAGGAGGGCTGTCGTTCTGGAAGCTGGCAGCCCCTGGCTCCTGCCCAAGGCTGTCAGCACAGAGGGGGCTGTGGTCGCTGTACAGGGGAGGGTGGCGGCCGCTATGAGGAGACTGAGGGAAGCGCACATCTGAGCTGGACAGAGAGGCCTGCAGCCTACTGGAAGCTCCATCCTTGGAGGGCGGCCAGCTACTGTCTGCACGGGCCTCCCGCGGGCAGCCCGGGCCTCCCGATCCCTTCCCGAGGCTCCCCGGGTGTGCTGACCTCCAAGGCCGATCGGCGAGCTCTGGTCTCCAGTCACTACGAGGCTGAACCTGGGCCAGGGCCGTAAAGTGCTGTGCTGCAGCCGCCTCTGAGAACACAGGGCCCTGGGCCTTCTCATGGCTCTTGGTGGCAGCAAAGCTGTCACTGCGGAGAGGGGGAGGGGGAGGAGGTGGGGATGATGGTGCTTTCTTCTTATCGGGAACATACCAGACTGGCCCAAAATTGGACCTCCCAGGGGCAGCCAGCTTGGGCTCGGCATTGTACTCTGGCCTGGGGCCTTTGCCGCTGTCACTGGGGACCCTGGGTGGGAAACACCTGAGCTTCTCCTCCGAGCCCTGAGGGTCGCCTGCGGCCTGGGCCTGCCGGCCACCCTGCCTGGGAGCCTCCCAGAGGCCCACAGTGTAGAGGATGTTCTCTGCGGAGGACGTGTCGGCTTTGGACAAGGTGTGGTCAGGAGTGCTAGAGCTGGTGGAGAAGGAGCCGTAGGCCGAGTCACGCTTGCTGTGGCTGCCCAGGTGGTCGATGCTGCTGTTGGACTTGGCCACTGAGAGGCGACCGGAGGGGTGGTCCAGGCTGTCAACGCTCCCCAGGGAGCTGAAGTGATCTAAGGTGCGCTGTAAGTTCGTCTGCTCCCAGGAACTGGACAGGTCGTGGGAGGAAGAACTGCAAGAATGAGAAGAAGGACAAGGCATGGTGTGCTTAGCAACAGCAATGGCAAAGGGCAAGGTGGTGGACGCAGCTGGCCCTCCGTGGAAATACCAAAACGCCAAACAGTAACTTCCCAGGGTGAAGTTGCTGAGGCTGAGGTTGCAGCTCAGCACATCTGGATTTTAGTAGAGACACGGAGAAACTGGGCACAGGCTGAAAAGACTTTGTCCTCCCTGTTACATGCCTTTTTACCAAACAGATGCCTTGCAACCCTAGCGCACATTCTCAGCCTGATGCCCGGATCGTTGGCAGGCAACGTCTGCATTTACACGTCTATGGTCAATCAACAGTTAAGCACAGGGGTGGCCACACCATAACTCAGGTTGTTGTTGTTGATTTTGGGGTGTTTTTTTTTTGGTTTTTTTTTTTTGAGACAGTCTCACTCTGTCACCTAGGGCTGGAGTGCAGAGGCGTGATCTCAGCTCACTGCAACCTTTGCCTCCTGGGTTCAAGCGATTCTCCTGCCTCAGCCTCCCGAGTAGCTGGGATTATAGGTGCTTGCCACTGTGCCCGGCTAATTTTTTTGTATTTTTAGTAGAGACGGGGTTTCACCATGTTGGCCAGGCTGGTCTCGAATTCCTGACCTCAAGTGATCTGCCCGCCTCGGCCTCCCAAAGTGCTGGGATTACAGATATGAGCCACCGCACCCAGCCCAAATGGTTTTTGTATGTTTTATGGTGGGAGAAGAAATCAGAGGCATACTATTTCTCCTATTTCCCCTGTGAAAATGATATGAAATTCAAATTTCAGTTCATATGTGAAGCTTTACTGGAACCCAACTGTGCCCATGTGTCTGCATATTGTCTGTGGCTGCTCTCGTGCTATAATGGCAGAGCTGAGTAACTGCAACAGAGATGTGTGGCCTGCAAAGCCAAAAACATTTACTAGCTAGCCTGTTACAGACCAGATTTGGTGGCTCACACCTGAAATCCCAGTGCTTTGAGAGGCTAAGGCAGGAGGATCACTTGAGGCTGGAGGATCACTTGAGGCCAGGAGTTTGAGACCAGCCTTACTTAGCAACATAGTGAGACCCCCATCTCTATAAAAACTTTTTAAAAAATTAGCTGGATGTGGTGGTGCATGCCTGTAGTCCCAGCTACTTGGGAGGCTGAGGTGGGAAAATGGCTTGAGCCTGGGTTGTTGAGGCTGCAGTGAGCTGTGACTGCGCCACTGCACTCCAGCCTGGGCAAAGGAGTAAAACCCTGTTTCAAAGATAATAATAATAATAATAATATCACACACTGCCGTGTTCAGCTTTCAGCTAACTGGTTACACCCTACAGAGTTATTGACACTCACACCAAAAAACACAGGCTCCTAAACAGGATGGCGTCTAAGAGGATGAAATTAACGGTGAGTTGAGACATTGATTCCTCTGTAAGGTAATAACTGTGTGTGACTGAGAGCTCTCAATGGTGAAACTATTTATCCAGGATGTTAAGTGCTTTCTTTAAAGCTCAACAAAGCTGAGATGTTCACCCTTCAACAGGAAGAAGCTGTGGCTCCACTAGGTTGGGGGAGAGTGAGGATGAGAGAACCGTGTGACCAGGACAGAACACTGGAGAACAACTGGCTGTCATCTATGGGAGGGAGAGGACTGTTTGGGTTTCCCATCATCTTCTATAAGAACAGACCACGTATCCTCAAACCCGGGGCATGCTCCTGACTACCCACCAGTATTCTGGAAGGGATTTTTCTGCAAGATCCCAAGTCCAAGCAGATCTAGAGAACTCTGAGCACTGTTTCCACACAGATGTGGGCAGGGTGCATGTTTCTTTCATCAAGAGACTGCCAAATGGGCTTAATGGAGATCTCATCACCTTAAGTCACTTCAGGAATAAAATAAAAGGCCCACTGTTCACTTAAGTGTTACTACTCAGTTGAGAATCTGTGTGGTTTTTTTTTCCCCAAAAAAATACACTGGGCTCTAAATACCATCATCTTTTCTCACTTTAGGGGTAATGTTATATTTCAGTTGTCTTTCCTTCGTGTCATATAAATCTTTACCATGCAATTTTATGGACCAGTATTTTTTTTTTTCTTTCTTTCTTTTTTTTTTTTTTTTTTTTAAGAGACGAGGTCTTGCTCTGTTGCCCAGACTGCCGTGCGGTAGTGCAATCATAGCTCACTGCAGCCTCGAACTCCTGGGCTTCAGTGATCCTACTGCCTCAGTCTCCTGAGTAGCTGGAACTACAGGTGTGCACACAATGCCCAGCTAATTTTCTTTTATTTTTAATAGAGATGGGGTCTTGCTGTGTTGTCCCGGGTGGTCTTGAACTCAAGCAATCTTCCCACCTTAGCTTCCCAAAGTGTTGGGATTACGGACGTGAACCATTGTGCCCAGCCAAGACCAGTATTTATTAACAGCCAAAAACTGAGTGGTTACATTAGCTCCAAACACAGACACATACCTGCACGCACACACACACACACACACACACCAAACATGCTCACTGATACACACTCACATACACATATACATGTGCACACACATGCACACATACAGGCACATACGAACACAGACACATGAACACTCATACACATACAAGGACACACACACACACAAACGTGTAGAAATACACATGCACACTCACACCCCCCCACACACACTGACACCCGTAAACACACACAGATACACACACACACTCACACAAGCAGGAAGACATCCACACACGCCCACCAAAACCAGACTATCTGCTGTTACTGCCATCCTCTTAGCAGGAGACTAGTGAGGATACTGCCACTAACTCCAAGAGGGTTGAGAAGAGGCTACCAAAGCTTGAAGAACCTCTTGGGAGCTTTTACAAGATACACCTGCCGCCCCATATATATCTCCTGCCTTCCAGTCCGTGTGTAAAAACCCTGGAAAGGAGAGGGGTGCCGTGGATGCCACCCCACCGGCTCAGAACCCTACTGCCTGGCATCCCACCTGGCCAATCCCAAAGAAGCTTGGCTGAAACCCAAGTCCCATGCGCCCCTTCTTGCTCATGCCTTGTCTTGCCATTTCATTTTGTGTCACACGCTTGCTGGTTCAGTCAAAAATTCAGAGCACTCCAACTGTGATTATGTGTCAGTGGCCCAGTCTCATCAGAAACATCAAAATCATTCTGCAGTCAGGAGTGCGCTCCCTGCAGAAGGCTGAACAAACCCGACATCCTGGACGGGAATGGGTGCCTACCTCGCGTGGTGTCGGCCGGACCAAGAAGGACAGCCGCTGGTGGAGGTGAACGGGGAGGCCACTAGCTCAGGGTGGCTGTCAGAGAACTTGGTGGCATGCCAGGAGTGAGGTCTCCAGCCCAGCTCGCTCCTCCTAGAAAAGAACACAGGGGAGGCGGGGGGTCAGGGACTGCACACAGCGCTCACCCTCGTGCCAAACAGTGCAGGGGGCTCGGGGACCGCATACAGGGCACACGCTCGTGCCAAACAGTGCAGGGGGCTTGAGGACCGCACACAGCGCACGTGCGCTTGTGCCAAACAGTGCAGGGGGCTTGGGACCGCACATAGCACGTGTGCGCTTGTGCCAAACGAACAGTGCAGGGGACTTGGAGACCACCCACAGCACGTGCACTCTCGTGCCAAACAGTGCAGGGGGCTCAAGGACCGCACGCAGCGCACGCGTGCTCGTGCCAAACAGTGCAGGGGGCTCGAGGACCGCAAGCAGCGCGTGCGCACTCGAGCCAAACAGTGCAGGGGGTTTAGGGAATGCGCACAGAGCGCACGCTTGTGCCCAACAGTACAGAGACTGACACTGGTCACAGCAACTCAGGCAGGCGCACGGCACCATGTTCAGGGGTTGCCCGCTGAATCCAAACCCACACCTTCTTTTTAGATTTTTGTTCACCACCCATTTGCCCTAATGCAGAGTGGGAATCACAGGCTCTAGATGTGCAGCAGCCCTTCTCTTTATTTTTATTTTATTTTTGAGACAGAGTCTCACTTTGTCGCCCAGGCTGGAGTGCAATGGCATGATCTTGGCTCGCTGCAACCTGGGCCTCCCAGGTTCAAGCGATTCTCCTGCCTTAGCCTCCCAAGTAGCTGGGATTACAGGCGCTCACCACCACGCCCAGCTAATTTCTGTATTTTTAGCAGAGACCAGGTTTTACCATGTTGGCCAGGCTGGTCTTGAACTCCTGACCTCAAGTGATCCACTCACCTTGGCCTCCCAAAGTACTGGGATTACAGGTGTGAGCCACCACACCCGGCCAGCCCTTATCTCTAAAATGTGTTCCTCCATAAATATGGACAACTGTTAACTTGTCAATTTAAAATCTTACAAATGCAAAAATAAATAACATTTATTCTAAATAAATAAGTAAGCAAATTTTGCCCTCTCCCTGCCCCAATATGAACACAAACAGAATCTCCTATCTTTTGCTGGAGAAAAGGTATATGGGTCCCCCAGGCGGCTGAGTCACACAGAGTTCAGACAGCTTATCTGTGTCTATTTACCTAGGTAACAAAGTAAAGACAGCCACCTTCTGTTTAACTAAGACTAGTAGCCACATCTTCCCCTGAGCCTCTTAGTCAACCAAAGATCACCCCAGGGAGTCATGACAACCCACACCAAAAGGCTAGAGTCCCTTCAGCCAGGGCTCCTGAACATGGAGGAGCTTTCCTGGGCTCCCCCGCCACAGTCCCCACCATCCCATATGTGGCTTCTTAGTGTCTTGGCCACATCTGCCCAGATGTGATGAGGTGTGTCTGGTTAGAAATCCCGATGGATGTCGGTAATGCAACAGGGCCTCCAGGGGAACACTGCCGGGCGTGAGATCCTCCTCCCGAGCTCACTTCTCCAGCCTCATGGTAGGAAGCCAGCTTTACGTTTCTCTAATTTGGGACAGAACTGACAGCTGATAACCCAATCAAGAATGGAGAATGAGCTCAAGTGGGCCTCTTTACATACTTTGTGGAGATCAGATGTTTTTCCCAGCAGGCAAAAACATTAAAGAATATTATGCAATAAAGAACATTTTACAAAATAAAACTGAAAAGCATTTATAACACAAACCTTTCGATGACTCAGATCATTTTAACGAGGAAAAGTATACGGGTGGCAAAATGTGTAACATGCTGATTTTATGATAGTTTCCCAGGAACCAAAGAGAAAGTATAAAAGACAAATTCAGCACCCCATGGAAGGAAAGCAACTGTAAAACCCAGACTGTACCTCATGGAATTTCTCAAAATCCTTGTAAGGAAGGTTCTGGCCATGTGAATTTCATTTTCAGCTGGCTTTCTCTGTGCTATGACATCCACAACTTCTTTCATCTTCCTTTATAGTTAATTAATGAAGAAAATAAACTAGACTGACTGAAACTGGAGGAAAGGGGAGAAAAAGAGAAGGCTAGGAAAAGAAAATGTCTGACACTCAAGACGACGCTAGTTCAACCCTGCTATGGGAATAACTGGGCTACTAGCTGGTTTAGAGGGTCAGCAGTTCTCCACGGGTACAATAAAAGTTCCCCCAGATAAACTACCATTAGCAAGCACATATAAGAATATTAGCAACAGATTTTGTTCTCACAAAGTATGCATGCAAATGGCCGGGTGCTGTGACTCACACCTGTAATCCCAGCACTTTGAGAGACTGCCGTGGGAGGATTGCTTTCGGCTAGGAGTTTGAGATCAGCCTGGGTAGCATAGCAAGACCCCATCTCTGCACAAAATTTAAAAATCAGCCGGGCGTGGTGGCGCGCATCTGTGGTTGCAGCTACTAGGGAGAATGAGGCGGGAGGATGATTTGAGCCCAGGAGGTTGAGGCTGCAGTGAGCCGTGTTTGCGCTACTGCACTCCAGCCTGGGGGACGGAGCAAGACCCTGTCTTTTAAAAAATATATATGTGTGATAGATTATGAGGAATCCAGTGACCATGCCATGCCATGGCATGAGGAAGCCCAAGTGAGCCACGCGGATAAGGCCGTATGGAAAGCGACACCAGGCAGCCCCAGCTGTCGCCCAACCTCTGGCCCCACGCACCAGACACAGGAGAGAAGGAAGTCATTTGCACGTATGGCCCCTGCAGAGGCAATGTGGAAAAAGACTTAGGAACCCAGCCGGCAGCCAGAACCAAGGCCCAAAGCTTCTGGGCATCTGCTGCTGCTCAAGCCAGCCCCGCGGAAGGCGCCTGTCATGGGGGAAGGGAGAGAGTGAGTCACAGCTGTGCCCTGCCTCTATTCCTAGCTTTGGCCCTGGACAGATGCACATCAATCCCGGGTGTAGCCACTGACGAGGCAAGAGGGAGGAGGGAAGTCACTTATCCTTATTCATAAGTGGTTAATTTATTCAAAGTGACAAAATCCAAAGTTCAGTTCCTTGGTCATTCTGGCCACATTGCGAGTGCTCAATGGCCACATGTGGGTAGTGGCTACTGCATGGGCAGCACAGATATGGAACATCTGCAGCCCTGCAGCTGGAGCACTGCCTTAGAGATGTAGTAACCCCATCTCATCTGCATGGCAGGAATGCTGCTACCCCCCTGCGACTGTCTGCTGCCCGCAACCCTAGCACAGTGACTGTTTACACCACCTCCCTCCCCAACCCTTCCATAATGTGCAGATAACTACCTTTTGGAGATTTTCTAGAGCATATTTTTAAATCTTGAAATAGCCAGCCCTAACACATAGCATGCTTCTGAGTACCTCCGTATAGGCCAATTGCTTTGTGCTCAATTTTACAACTAGAAATTCTGTTTGACACCACTAATTTTGGGGCAACTTTTCATGTGGCAAAGATGATCAAAATGGAGAGTAATCATCTTAAATCTGCTTTTAAAAATATAGTAATTTTTATTTTTTATTTTTTGTAGAGATGAGGTCTTGCTATGTTGCCCAGGCTGGTCTCAAACTCCTGGCCTCAAGCAACTCTCCTCCTCGGCCTCCGAAAGCACTGAGATTACAGGCATGCACCACCATGCTCAGCCTTAAATCTGCTTCTGAAAATATCCAGGAAGTCTCCTCCTCACCATGTACACAAAGCTTCAGTTTGCAGAACTGTTTCAAAGAAAATGAATCATCCCCATGCACCGATTCCTTAAATCCAAGTATGAAGAGAAATTAGCCCTTTAGCTTGGTCAGTTACATCGGGGAGACAGCAGCTTGGTGGTAACATTAACCTAAACCAGCAGTTAGCCAAAAAACCCAAAATACATCTCAACCTTCCACTGGCCTCAGGCTAAAATAAGAATTAATTCAGCGTTGCAAATGAATAAGGTAGTGACCACAGAAGCCTTCTAGCAGCTGAGAGGGCTAAACAATCCCGTTCCTGGACCAAAATGTCATTCTGTTGAAATCTGAATATTATGTTTTAAAACAAAACTGTAACAATAATATCATTTCAGATTTACTTTTACCTTAGAAGTTTATTCTATAATGATGATATTCAGCTTATATCTAATACAGACTTTAACAGCTGGCCATTTAGTCAAAACGTATACTGTTCCATGGGTGGAAGAATGGACAAACAAAATGTGGTCTATCCATACAATGGAATATTACTTGTCAATAAAAAGGAAATTTTGACATATGCTACAACATGGAAGAACCTTGGGGACGGTATGCTACGTGACATTAGACAGTTACAAAAGGACAAATACTGTATGATTCAACTTATATGAGGTACCTGATTCGTCAAAATCATGAATGCAGAAAGTAGAATGGTGGTTGCCAGGGGGTGGGGGAGGGGAGACTGAGAAGTTGCTGTTTAATGCATATGGAGCCTCTGTTTTGCAAGATGAAACAAGTTTCTGGAGATTGGTTGTATGATGTGAACACACTTAATGCTACTGAACATTACAATGGTTAGGATGGTAAATCGTATGTGTATTTTACCATAATTATCAACAACAACAAAAACCCAAAGTGTATATTGTGCATCTCCCATAGCTACGGGACATCCCTGTGGATGTGTCCATCGGCGAGGGCAAAAAGATACAGGGTTGAGGTCAAAATGCAGGCCAGGGAAAGAGGAAGATAGGAGAGTCCAAACAGGGGCGTCACAGCCAGAGAGGCTGATGGCATGGAAGAGGGCTTCCCATGGACGGGAATGCATGTGCAGAAGGCAGCTTGGGTGGGAGTTGTCGGAGGCAGGCAGGGAACCTACCTGGAAGTGAGACTTCCATGCCTTCATAAAATGCATCTTACCTGGTTTATTCCTGCACAAGCCACACACTCTTTCAAAACTGTCTGAAGAGAATGAGCAATGCTGTATGAGGCAATGAAAAAATGAAAACAAACCCAGAAGCTCCTTTTTAAAAAGATAATATACAGATATATGTGTTCTTACGTATGACACAGTCAGCAGTTCTTATATGAATTGTGGCTTTTTTTTTTTTTTGACAGGCTCTCCCTCTACCACCCAGGCTGCAGTACAGTGACGCAATCATGGCTCACTGCAGCCTCGACCTCCTGGGCTCAAGTGATCCTTCCGCCTCAGCCTCTTGAGTAGCTGGGACCACAGACACACACCACCACGCCCAGCTAACTTTTTGTATAATGAGAGATGGGGTATCGTTATATTGCCCAGGCTGGTCTCACACTCCTGGGCTCAAGAAATCTGCCTGCCTCAGCCTTTCAAAGTGCTGGGATTACAGGCGTGAGCCCCTATACCTGGCCTAGGGATAATTTTTTAAATAAGCAAATGAAGACACACAGTGAAAAGAGTTACACTCTTTCTGCTTTAACTGAAGATATCTTGGTTACTGTGGACAGTGAAAATTTACTAAAATATATATGCTTTTTTTTTTCCAAGTCTTCTGAATTTCCTGGTGCATAACGAATGTATTTGGGGATCAAGCCGGGGTCAGAGTGGTTTCTGTTTGTTGGCACCTCTGAAACGGCTGGATTGGTGTTGATAAGGAGATGGTGGGGAGGACCTTCAGCCCCTACATGCTGGTCGCTCAATCACAGACCCGTGGAGTTGGGGACAGAGTGCTCTGGCGCCACCTAGAGCCCGCCTATACTCCTGGTCCCTCTGGCTGAGTTTCAAGGGCTCCCAGAAGGACTTGAGTAGACTGAAGGCTGTGGTGTTTCCTCCTGCACAAGCCATGCACTCTTTAAATGCTTTAAACCACCTTGTCCCTAGAACCATGGGTCTCATGTGCAGGACAGACATGTTTCTGTGTATTCCCTTTCATCCCGCAGACTTGACGAGTGCCTTTCTTTCCCCAGTCTGCCTGGTTTTGTGATCATTCTCCCAAGCCATTATCATTTAAAAATTTTATTTGTTTAATTCAAAAATTTTTTAAAGAGATGAGGTCTCATCATGTCACCCAGGCTGGTCTTGAACTCCTGGGCTCAAGCAATCCTCCCACTTCGGCCTCCCAAAGTGCTGGGATTACAGGCATGAGCCACCACACCCAGCCCAGGCCATTATCATTCTTCCAAGACATAATGTTTAGTCAATGCATACTATTCCTTTCATATAACAAAACACCATGGTACTGACAATACCGAGTTTTCTGGTACTCCAGATGGAACTATTCATTCTAATGGTGGGTTCCCCTGAAGTCCCTTCCCACAGATTGTATACCAAACTTCATTGAAACTTACTTCAATTTTTTAGAGTAATTTTATATGCTAGGTAGTGTTTTGGGTTTCTTTTCTTTTTTTTTTTTTAAAGGACAGGGTTTGGATCACAAATATAAAAAAATGCTAGGATGTCCTTGAACATTAAGAACAACAGCTGTATGTTTGAGCCCAGGAGTTCAAGGCTGCAGTGAGCTATTACTGCAGCACTGTTCTTCTGCCTGGGTGACAGAGCAAGACTCCATCTCTAAAAAAAAGAAAGAACAGATTAGATATTGCATATCCTGTTTTATTTTTAAAAGGAATTATTACAAGAACTGCTTCAATGAAATCTTTATTATTCACAAAGAGCAGAATTCCTTCCCTTCTCTCAAACTAAAAAAAAAAAAAAAAAAGAAAAGAAAAGAAAAGAAAAAAAAAATCACGAGTATTGGGTTATTTTCCTAACCTTTTAGAAGAAAGCAAAGAAGCACCACCTCCCAAGACAAATAGTTTGTGTTTCGTGCCCCCAGCTAACTAAGTGCACAGTAAGAGCACTGGCTGGAGGCCAAGGCAGGGTCTGGGAGGAGAGGCGCCTTGGCCTGCTGGGAGCCTACGGTCTGAAACACAGGCCCACCTGGTCCCCCTGCCTGGAAACTGCGATGGGGGGCGGGAGGTGGTGGTGGTATTACATACGTGGGGGCTTTTGGCCTACACTGGGAGCTGAGGAACGTTTCGTGGGAAAACAGATAAATAAAGGTTTCTAAGGGCTTCTTGGAGATAAGGAAGGGCAGGGTTTGAAAGAAGAGTCTGCAGTTGGAAAGGCCTTGCAGATACCAGGCCAGGATGGGAAGCCCTGGAAACAGTCTGGGAGCCTCAGGGACTGTGACAAGCTTCCTGATGTCAGACCCCGGGGTCTGGAGAGAGGGGAATTTACCCGGCAATTGCTCACACTCTTTTAATCCTTTAAACAAAAACCACCTCTCTGCAAACATCAAATGAACCCCAGCTCTGACTCTGCTTCCTTCCTTTTCCTGCCACTCCTCCGGAAGGCTTCTTCCTCTCCCAGTCTGCCTGCACTTCCTGCCAGATCAGTCTCCCTGCATGCAACACAGCCCTGGCCAGGTCTTGCCCTCACTCTAGAACCATCAGCTGCTCCCAGTTTCCACAAAAGGAAGTCTATGCTCCTAGGTTCTCTGTGGTCTAGTCCAGGGGTTCTCAGAGCATGTTCCCTGGGCCGGCAGCATCTGTAGCATCTAGGGTCTTGGCAGATAAAGCAAATTCTCATTTCCCCAAGACCAAGGGAGTCTGGGCTGCAGTGGGCCAGGAGCGCCTGCACCATCTGAGCAGCTCTGTGTGAGCCGCTGGGTGCTGGCCCCATCCTATATTTCCACCTCCCTCTCCCAAGCCTCCCCCTCTACTGTTCTCACTAGAACTTCCAGCTATGGCTTCCAGCTTTGGAGCACCTAGTATGGCTGGCAGACGTTTATATCTGCCTCTCAAAACTGGCTCAGCTACAAAGGATGGCTCCGCTGGCCTGTCCTCAGCAAAGACTTTCCTGGATCGACTTCCACCCTTCCTTCCTCTCTGAGTCCGCACTTGTGAGAGCTCTTCAGCCCACTCAGCTGCAAGCTCCTGGAAGGCGGGACCTAAAGGAATGATTTTAACCACGTGGTGGGAGTGCTTCTCACATACATCACACAAATGTATACAAGTACGCCAGAGCACTCTAGAAATGGTTAACTCTGCATGTATTTTCTATAAGAAAAGTCGTCCCCTAAAGGCACTATGGGAAGATTTATATGCAGTGTCTTTTCCCGGGCAGTGGCGCGGGCAATGCCTGCGTGAATGGTGACATCATGTCTGATAAAGTCTATGGTCCTAGGAGATAAGAGGCAAGTAGTTCCTGCTTTTAAACATGAAGAGAACTGAGGCAAGATAAAAAATTCCCAAATTACCTAAGTAGCTGAAACTGAGACATCAGAGCCTCATTGTAAGCAAATGCCAGGGCCCAGCAGCAGCATTCACGTGGGGTGAGAGCCCCAGAGTTGCTCTCCACCTGGCCAGCCTGCCTGCCTCACCCCTAGCAAGAGCGTGCCCCGCCTCTGGCCTCCACCTCTGGTGTTCAACCTGGGTCCTATGGCAGAAAAGACTGCGGAGGAATGCCACAGAAGCCACAGGCAGAACCGAGCGGCACAGAACAGAGGAGTGGAGCAGACCCAAATGACTTGTTTTTCCCATTAACCTTTGTAATGTTCATTTCTATAAACCCACTACTGTTGGAAAGAAAAGGAAAAAAAAAAAGACGATTGCTGTCCCAGTATCCAAACCACTTGTGTTCAACCATATATATGCCCCAAGTGTCAAATCATCATTTCATTCAGCTTGATGTTTTAAAAAGGGCACCCACACAATTTCCTGGCTATGTTTCAACAGAATGAATTTGTTGGCAAAGGAACTCAGCACATTCAAGTGTGCCGTCATTAATATGACTCATTTTATATAGCCCTAAGGATGAACACCACGGATATAAGAAAAAAGACACAAAAAGTTTAACTTGTTGAGTCAACATATCAGTATACACATGGCAAAAGCCATACCAAAAAAAAAAAAAAAAAGCAACAAGAGACTGCAGACTGCTGTTCTCTAAATGCTATGCTATGTATAAAGCGTTCTAGCCATGTAAATAGATGCAAAGGGAAAGGAAAGAGATTTCAAGAAACAATCTCCCCTAGCTCTTTGTGGAATTCTGCCCACTAGATCTCAGCAAACAATATCCCCACCTAGCCCTTTCTGATGTTCTGCTCATTACATAAAGCCCATAATAATTTACTGTATTTTTACTCAATTTGTCCTCAAATTCCCTTCCCAGAGCCCATGGTTACTCAAGGTACTAGAAGAGTTAAGAAGATATTCTTCACAGAAAAACAAAAACCAAGGTATAGAGAAGAGATACGAGGTTTAGGGAAAGTAACCAATAAAAGAGACTTTAGAGTCATGGTGCAGCAAAGAAACATTGAGCCCGGACTATGAAACGAGATCAAACTCAGTGGCAAAATCGGGGAGGCAGGAGGAGGAAGGTCCACGAATTCCTCTGAATGCAGTTACAGGCACTACCACCACAGGTGAACTGAATGTGGCAGTAGTGAAATGCTATTACAACTAAATAACATTTCTCCAAAGGAAGCTTGTGCTTTTATTCCAAACTTTTTACAGATCCTATACACATTCAGAGAACTATTAAATACCACTGCACATGTGGTCAGTATGGTAAGCCAGACGTCCACTCACATGGGATCAACATATGACGAGTGGCTGATAAACATCTTCCCTTATTTGATCACCTATCATCTCACCGAGAGGGTGGCAGGCATCCTTTTCTTTGCAAGGGCATTGAGCCAGAGAACTTCCCTCTGTGTCTTCACATTTAATAAACCGCCATGTCACAGTTGGCAAATCAAAGTAGTGAAATCACTGAAGAAAGATCTGATTCCTTCCTCTTTTTTGTCATTTACTACAGCTGCAGACCAATGACCTTGCTTTCCCTATTATTAAAGGCAAGCACACCCACAACCAGCAGAGTAAACGGTACAACTACCCTCCGTGGTGCGGAGAACTGTTGCTACCTGCCCTGTCCATGACGCTGGCTACCTTACCAAAACATGGTCTGGACGCCGGAACTACTCGAGTTATTTAATCAGCCCATTTCACATCCCCATTAATGCTGTCATGACTACCGTTCAGCAAATGCTTCTGAGCACTCTCCTTAAACATGCCACTCCATTCCATCCAAAAGGCCTTTGGACTCTAACTGCCACAAACAGGCTTTCTTTAGCAATAAAACCAAGTTATCAGGCAACTATTCTAAATGGTTTTTATGAGGATTTGGTTCTAAAAGTACCTTGAGATAGCCAAGACGTAGGAACGCATCTTGCAGTTGGGGACAGGAGGGGTGTGAGTGTGTGTGGGTGGGAGGGAGACATGGGATGAAGTTGTTTTCATTATGGAGCATTTTCTTTGTGTGAATAAATTAGCAAGTGACATTAAAACAAACAAACAACAACAAAAAAACAGGCTTTTGTTACAGATAAGGTATGCCCCTCACTTTGTAGAAAGGGCCAAAGCTGTGTCGGGTACTTCATTTCTTCCCCCAGACTCTCCCACCTTGGAACCAATGGGTGTTAGTGGTAACCGGGCTTGAGGTGACAGTTCTAAGAAGAGGTGACATTTACTCCACCTTTATGACCTGCCGGGCAGCCATCGCTCATGGCTCTGCCAATATCACCTCTCCCTGCCCCTTGGCAACACACTGAAAGCACGTTTGTCTCCATCTGGACAAAGCGGCCAGTGCAAGGCAGAGCATGCCACAGCATGCCAGTGCCACCACAGCCAAGGATGGGATGGACAGAGAGGGGACCCGCTCAGTGTGCTCCATGTGGGACGGACAGAGCCTCTGGGGACGTCTCAACCTGCAAAGGCCTCATCTACCTGTCCTTTAGGGGTGACTGCAAGGGCGAGTGGCACACTGGACAGAAGCCACATGTGGGCCTCCTGCCCTGCCAAGCCCACTAAGAGGTCAGCACGTGATCCCAGGGGCCCTTGGTGTCTGCTGGGCTGCCGCCTCTCGCAGGACACTACCTCCCAGATGACAGACACCAAGACCTGTCCCCAGATCCCTGCGCCCTCAAGTCTCAAGAGAGGACATTCCCAGGGTCTGCTCTCAAAATCTCACCAGAACACTCTTCTTTCCAAGCCAATAGCAAACTGGGAATTCAACCAGTGTAGATCAACCTTGTCTCCTAAAGCTCAGGGCTTTCAATTTGGTGGATCTCATTAGAGCTGCTCCGTTTAAAAAATAAAAGTCTACGTCATTTGCGGAACCCATAAAAAAATAAAAGTCATTTAAACTTCATCGTTAATGCTAATGCTAACTTCTCAATTCCTCGAACCTCAAAATAAACTTAACCTGCACCGTGTGGATCCCACTGCATAGCACATACAGGTCCTCCAGAGACCCCAAATCAACATAAAAATAAGCTAAACATTCTCTGTAAGTCTTACTATATTAGAAACCATCATTATTTGCAAACATTGATTCATCTGATTAAATTACCTAAACCACACACTAAGGCAAAACCCCAATAGAAGTAACTTTCCCCAAAATAAAACAATTCTGATCTATGTGGTTTTCTTTTTTCTCCTGATTTTACTTAATAAAAACAATAAGCTGGCCGGGTGCAGTGGCTCACGCCTGTAATCCCAGCACTTTGGCAGGTCAAATGAGGCAAATCTCTTGAGGCCAGGAGTTCAAGACCAGCCTGGCCAACATGGCGAAACCCCATCCCTACTAAAAATACAAAAATTAGCCAGGTGTGGTGGCACACGCCTGTAGTCCCAGCTACTGGGGAGGCTGAGGCACGAGAATCACTTGAACCCGGGAGGCAAAGGTTGCAGTAAGCCAAGATCTTGCCACTACACTCCAGCAACAGAAGGAGACTCCGTCTCAAAAAAATAGAAAAAATAAAATTAAATAAAAAATAAAAACAATAAGCTGGGCATGGTGGCATGCACCTGTAGTCCCAGCTACTCAGTAGGCTGAGGCAAGGGGATTACTTGAGCCCAGGAGTTTGAGGCTGCAGTGAGCTATGATTGTGCCTGTCAGTAGCCACCGCACTCCAACCTGGGCAACAGAGCAAGATTTCATCCTTCCTTCCTCCCATCCTCCCTCCCTCCCTCTCTCCCTTCTTTCCTTCACTCATAATAAAATAAATAAATGAAATAAAAACAATAATGGAAAATAGCCCAAACCAGTCAGGGTCTCCTTTGTTTTAACAAGAAAATAAGCACAGTAGCAAACAGCCATTAGCCCCCAAATGCTCACAGAATAGAAATACCCACTCCTGAATCACAGACAAAGACATCAGACAGCCTCGAAGGCATGGGTTTCACCTGACGTCCTCCAGTGTCCCCACTAAGGAGCATGCCCTCCATCTGACCACGCACCATTTCTGCCTCAGGAGTAGTTCTGGAGGGGGTGGGGTGCTGGGGGAGTGGGGTGGGGGTGTAAACCTGCTGACGTCTTAGGCGGCCCCTTACTGCTGCCACCGTTGCGAGTAGCAGCTCCCGGAACATCTGTGCTAATCAACCTTGGGGCTGCAGGACCACCTGCTCCAGGACAGCTCCAAGGAGCCAGCAGTAGAGGGGGGCACAGCACAATGTGGGCTTGGAGCAGCAGTCAGGGCACCTTAGCAATGCCCAAGAGGGGACGCATGTTGTAAGAAACTAGCTCCTAGCAAACATGAGTGCTGTCCCTCGACATGCAGCCTCTTCTATTCAAATGCAGGACCACACCACATGGTCTCGCAAACCCTTGAAGCCTGATGCAGAAAACCCTTCCCTCTGCTGCTAAGCTGCTCCTGAATGCAAGCTTAGTGGATGTAATTAGATTCACAAGAGGATTTAGGGCTGCCAGCAAAGAGGCAGGAAGTGACATGAATCAACCCTATCCACGATTTGGCCCCCACAAAATGACTCGCAACACATGACCGGTTCAAGAGAAACTGCCCAGAGTGGGGTCCATGACAAGGTGGCAGGCGGATTTGCTGTAAACAAAACTAATATTATAATGCATGTTTGGGGAAAAAGCCAAAAGGGTAATTGCAAAGCTTTAGAAAATAATTTATGATGTGATATTTAAAAGAAATTTTCCCTAGGGTGTTTGAAATTACAGGTGCTTTTTAGAAGCTGAACTTAACAGCCATTTGCCTCTGAAGGGAGAAAAATGGATGACTCTGTCCCCAGAGCTGTTAATGCAGATTTCAGAGAGAAGACAGCAATAGGCAACAGCCATGGTCCCTAGCACCGAGTGGATAGGATGAGCCCAGCTAAGCTAGGAGCTGCCGTCCCCTTCTCGGTCCTTCCCCACCCTCCCAACCCTGCTCCCTCTCCTCCGGAGCAGCTTGAGGGCATCAGGCAGACCTCTCTTTTGCACTAACCCAACTGGGCTAAGTTAATGAGGAAAATGCCAAAGGGTCACCCAGTTTCTGGCCTTAACCTTCCCAAGAACTTGTGCTTAAGGCCAGCAAGTGGTAGATCCGCTGCTAACGCCCAGCGAAATAGCCTGTGGCTCTGTGTGAAGATTCCAGAGCCCAGATCCATTCAAGACCTGCCCAGGACTCTCCAGGGGTGGGCCTGGGCACCTAGGAAAACAGTGCAGTGGAAAAAAACTGGACACACACATACACATAATAAAAGGCTACATGTCTGCCCTGAACTTTCCTTCAAGGAGCACTCCCCTGCCAAGTAGAGACAGAACAACAAACCGCCTGGGAAGAAAGAGAAAAGCAAAACTGCCAGCCTCAGCCTCTCCTCCTGACCTAACCGACAGATCTGACTCCTGGGCAGCACCCCTCCCCTGACATCTCGGGCCGTGGATGCCACCTGGACCTCACAAGGAAGAACATACATGCACTTGGTAGGGCTGATTGTTACAAGTTCTTTGTCTCCAGCTCCCCCTGCCCTGGGCGAGAGGAAGCGCTGGCCCTCATTTGTCTGCAGAGATAGTGATCCGCCTGTCTACTCCCGCATCACTTTCCCAGCACCAGCTTCTCAACGACCACAAGGTCCGCGTTGCCCATGCCTGCGAAACAAGATGCCACCGCTTTGTGAAAGTGGCCCATCGCAATCCTATCCTGGGTGCCTGGTCCCCTGGTCCCCACACACACAAAGATAAAATGAGCCTACAAAATAAGACGTGTAGCAGCTGTCACTACAGGGAGGGGAGTTTATCCGTGAACCACTATTCAAATCATGTTTAAAAAACCATGGAGAGGCCAGGTGCGACGGCTCACGCCTGTAATTCCAGCACTTTGGGAAGATCGCTTGAGCCCAAGAGTTCGAGGCTGCAGTGAGCTATGATTGCACCACTGCACTCCAGCCTAGGCAAAAGAGCAGGAACCTGTCTCTAACAAACAAAAAACTACAGATTCCTGTGCTTTACACTGAGATGTATGTACCTCTTTCCCTCATCACATTTTTGCAGATGGGGGCAGACAATTGCAACATGTCAAACAAGGCTTGGGCAAGCTAGTTTACCATTTGATCATGCTTTTTAAGCGGAGCAATATAGAATATGAATATGTTGGTGTCTCAATCTATGAACTATCTGCAGAGTTCTTTTCATGAACTAGCCACTTGTAAGGGTACACGCTCCATCCTGGAGCTCTACATAAAATGCTAGAAAATGCTACCTAATCCATACAGACAGAAGGCAGATTAGTGGTTGCCTAGGAATGGAGAAAGAGGAGGGCGGGGAGATTTAAATAGAGATTTAAATTTAGATAGAGAAGAATACGTGTTCTGGCTTTAAGAAGAACAATTTTGAAAGCACCCATTGGTGCTTTTGTAGTAAGGAAAACCACATAAAGGTAGTTGGAGTATTAGAAGTTCTATGCACATTTGGTCACAGAAGTCTTCTGTGTTGAGTGTTGTGTGAGAGCAGAGGAAAAACAGCTTGTGGGTTTTTTCCTAACACAGTTATTGGAAGTGTGTTGGGAAATAAAAATTTGTAAATAAACTCCGCTGCTTTATATCTCGTTACACATATTACTTAAATAAAATTCTATTTAAACCACATTATCATTTTGTCCACATCTCTCATTTAAAGGAAAGTGGGTCTGCAGAACACAAAATGGGGATTCTACACAGTGGCTCCTGGAGATCCTTCAGGGCAAAAGTTTAATCCCTAGTCCCAAGAGTCTTTTAAGTACCTACTCAGTGAAACCAGCCAGCAGATGCCCTGAGGCTTCGCTCTCTCCTCCCACCAACCAGTTCTCCTGTGGCATGGCTTTCCTTTGAACAGATTTTAGACTGTCTATCTTTATCACTAAATATGTACTTCTAGCTCAAAAAAAGAATCACATCTACCTTGCTTCTAAACATATGGAATGATACCTGACTTCACTCTCGTAACTACAGAAATGCAAATGTAAATATAAAACCATATTTCACCTGTCACATTCACAGAGAATACAAACAAACAAACTACAAATATCCTATGCTAGAGATGATGTGAAAGGGTCTGAGAAACTCAGAAATGTCTCTGAACATTCACAACGCACACACCTTCTGACTCAAGAACTCCCATGCTAGGAATTTCTATGCATATCTACGCCCTGGTGATACAAAGTTGGCCAGCTATGCTGACTAAGCTGGTGTCTCCATCAAAGAAAAGACAGACAGTAAGACCACAAGCACAGCCCAGTGTTTTTGGGGTCTCTGGGAGCCCAGAACGAGACAGTACAGGAGACAGAAGAAAAGGGAGTTGCAGTCAGCCTTGGCAGCGGGATGATGACCCCCCAGAGCCAATTTATAACTCCTCGTCTTACCTCTGCAGAACAAGCTTCCCTCACCACCACCAGCATTCCACTAAGTTAAGTGAATCGTGTAAGAACAAACGTGCTGCTATAGGAGGGTTAAGACCGTGATCACAGAGGAACCATAACACAGTGTCATGGTGCGTCTCGTGCCCCACCCTCCCCAATGGCTCAGAAACCACCATTCTGAGATTTTACTTTCTGATCTACAAAGAGTTGTTAAAAGGGTGCTCAGGAATAGCATGTACCACTTACAATTAACTTTGCTAAATTCATGAGGCAAAAAATGTTTTTCCTTCCTCCCTTTTTTTTTTTTTTTTTTTTGAGACAGGGTCTTGCTGTCACCCAGCCTGGAATACAGTGGCACAATCACGGCTCATTGTAGCCTCGACCTCCCAGGTTCAAAGAATCCTCCTATATCAACCTCTCGAGTGACTGGGACCACAGGTGTGCATGATCATGCCCAGCTAATTAAAAAAAAAATTTTTTTTTGCGAGAGATGGTGTCTCACTATGTTGCCCAGGCTGGTCTCAATTGAACTCCTGGGCTCAAGTGATCTTCCTGCCTTGGCCTCCCAAAGTGCTGGGATTACAGGTGTGAGCCACCACGTCTGGCCCTTCCTCATTTCTGAACCTTGTCTTTGGATACTGTTTTGGCACGTTCACCCACCCCCACTTCAAAAAAGCCTTTAGGAATTTGTTTTGGCTGGTCTGAGTGCAGCGGTGTTTACAAATAATTAGTCACAACCAGTTAAAGATTTCTTTGTTCCTCTCCACGCACACTACTTCACTTGACCAGACTTGAAAAACAATTTTTTTTTTCAAAACAAGGAAGATATCTTCATGTCTGTACTAAAAATGGAAATAAACGTGGGTCAATTAATTAAAATTTACAGCCAACCTTCAAAGAACATGCTAATTTTGTCAAAAGGGATGTGTAAGCACTTTCCGTTAATAAGCCAACTATAAAACCAAGGTGGAGAGTTATTTCTCTTTGAAAGCAACACATCACCAATACTCTTGTGGTACCCGGGAGTATTGCTTTAGTTCCTATATATAAAAGCATCATGTCCCCAGTTCACTTTCTAACCTCTTAAAACCATCCAAGCTCCAACTGACATGTAATGTACAGGAATAGACAGACAGCTCCCTCCAGACCCTCCAGACCTCAGCACAGTGCTCTAAACTCTTGGTGGCTGGCATCTTCGTGACAGTCACTCTCTTTCTAGCATGAAAACAGAAAGCGCAGTGGCCTGCCACCTTGTGTACAAGACAGGCAACAACATGTCACCTCACTGGGAGCATAAGCACAGTTTTCTGCCTGCCAAGAAAATAATCTACATATTGCCAAAGGAAAGACACGAGTATTCAAATCCACTTAATACATTAAAATTTATAAAAATCAGTCGTAATAAAATTAGGAACCATTCAGACTCTTGATGCCGGGCCCATGCTTGGCCGAGACATATAACACTAAGTGCACGTCCCAATCCAGATCTCTGCAGTGATGTGGGCAGGACAACTGGCTTCCCACTTTGATGTTCCACTCACTCCTGGGTGTCATTGTAAATGTGGGAGGAAGCTCAGATCTTACCTTTTGACGACCAGCTTCAGGGTTTTATGGGACCCCTTCACCAGGCAAATCGCTTCCTGTCTAAACCCTGAGAGACCAATGTCATTGATGCCGATGATCTCATCTCCAGCCAGTAACTTGTCGACTGCCGCGGCTTTACTGCCCTCTTCAATCTGTAAAAGAGAAGCATGTTCCATGAGCCTTCCACGAGCCCCAATTCCTGAGGCAGAGCAGGTCCTCCGAACGCAGCAGACATACCTCACACTTGGCGGGAATGGGGCCCCGGGGGCTGACCTTATTACCACTCAGGGGATCAGGGATGCACTATACCTCTCACCCTGGCCTGCCTTCTCTGGACACGACTCCTGTTTATCCAGGGAATGGGAAAGCTCGGGAACACACACAATGGAAAACAGGGGACCTGAAGATACTGATTCATTTTCTAGATTTCCTTTAACCAGACAATAATTTTGGACCATTTTAAATTATTTATTAATTATTTCTCATACATTAATCGTGGAACTAGACTGTTTTTGTAACAGCTTTATAGAAATATAATTCAAATACCATCTATTCACTCAAATAAAGCATGGCTTTTAGTATTTTCAGAGTTGTACAACCATCACCACCCATCAATATTAGGGCATTTCCCCTAACCCCGAAAGAAACCTTGTGCTCATTACTACTCAGTCTCCAATTCCTCCAGCCTCTGGCAACCACAAGTGTACTTTCTGTGTCCATGAATTTGCCTGTCCTAGACAGTTCACATAAATGGAGTCATACAATATGTGGCCTCTTGGGTCTGGCTTCTCTCACTTAGCACGATGCCTTCTAAGTTCATCTACGTTGTAGCATGTAGCAGTACTTCATTTCTTTTTATGGTTGAGTAACATTCACTTGTATGGACAGACTGCATTGTATCTACTCATCAGCGTCTACTTTTGGCTATTACAAAGTGGAATTGCTGGGCCCTATGATAACTACATTTAACAACCTGAGGAGCTTCCAGGCTGTTTTCCACAGCAGCTGTACCATTTTACATTCCCACCATCAGTGTATGAAGGTTCCAATCTCTCCATATCCTTGCTAACACGTATCTGTTTTTTGTCATAGCCCTAATCCGATTATTATACCATGCTGTGTATGTTAAGATATTCACTACTCAGTGCTAAACACAGTATCCTCCCAATGTGTATTGGCTGACTCTCTAAAAGCTTGAATGCCATCCATTCTATAGCTTTTTTTCCCTTTTTTCTTTTTTTTGAGACAGAGTCTCGCTCTGTCACTCAGGCTGCCGTGCAGTGGTGCGATCTCGGCTTACTGCAACCTCTGCCTCCCGGTTCAAGCAATTCTCCTGCCTCAGCCTCCTGAGTAGCTGGGATTACAGGCGCACGCTACCACGTCCGGCTAATTTTTGTATTTTTAGTAGAGACAGGGTTTCACCCCATTGGCCAGGCTGGTCTTGAACTCCTCTGACCTCGTGATCCAACCGCCTCGGCCTCCCAGAGTGCTGGGATTAGAGGCATGAGCCCCCGTGCCCGGCCTACATTCTGTAACTTTTGTTAACCTAGATTTTCCTATACGGTAAAGTGGAACTCAACAGCAATTCATTCCAGTTAATCTGTCCGTTTTCTGGCACACTGTGGCCAGTGAGCCAATCCAGCCAGCTTTCTTTCCCCCTCCCACCCCCCAAAGTTTTACTGTAATACAGTCACACCCATTGGTTTACATATTGCTACAGGGCAGAATTGAGTCGCTTGGCCCACAAAGCCAAAAATATTTACTACTGGGCTTGTTCCAAAAATGGTTTGCCAACTCTGTTTTACACCAAAAAGCTTTATAAACTGCTAGGAAAACCAGTAAGAAGAAATCACTGGTTACAAGCACATCAGCATACAGCCTTTGAATTCACTGCTAGCCAGCTGCATGTCATGGCTAACCCAAGAATAACTTCCAAGAGTGAGCCTGAAGCTAATGGCGTCCATTCTTCTGGCAGTTGAAAAGCTAAGTGTTTTGGATTCAAGCTTACTTCTTGGGGTGGGGGGTCAGGAGAAGCTAGGTGCTAAGTAACTCACAATGCCTCAATTCTGAAGCTGCATATTTTCCTGAAATCTCCACCTAGATCTGAGGACAACTGAACTCTTGTGAATAAAGCAATTATTCACTGCTAGTCAATACCATAAACAAAATTTAAAAACCACTCCTAACAAAAATATGCAGCAATTTTTTCAGTCACCAACTGGTTTCAAAAGTTCTAGACGATTTTATCCTGATGTCTTTACAGATTGTAAATAAGCTTCCACCCACCAAGGTTGCACACACAGCCAAGGGGTAGCAAAAGGCAGGCCATACCTGGGGGAGACTGGGTTTCGACATGCCCCAAGAGGGAGACCAAGGGGCCGGCCAGGAGGCTGGGGATCTGGAGCAACCCTCCCCCCAGGTTTCTGCACAGAGGAAAGGCTCCTTCCAGGCTGTGCCTCAGGAGGATGGATCAGAGATGAAGGTCGCTATCTGTTTCTGAGGTCACTGCTAAGTGCTGTGGCTGGAATGACCACTGCACATCTGTATTTCGATGCTAGAAAGCCTAAGTGTTGATGTGGCTGACTTTGCTTATTTCTATTCCCCCCGAACCAAATAAGAGTGTCCAGGCAGGGTGGGAAAGACAGGAAAAATGAGGTGTGTATAAGAAGGCAAGTTACAGACAACTGGGGGTCCAGGGATTCCAAGGAAGATCTTGACATCCTGGAGCTGGTCTTTTGTTTTGGAGACTTCGGGTCTTTAGTGGCTTTTCTTGCCTGTCAGGAATTCCACCTTGTTGAAAGACCGCAGAAGTTTTTTTCTATCCACGTGTTATCCATGGCTGCCAACTCCAGACCCTAAGACTTCTGGTCTCTTTTTCCTCGTTTCCTTGTATTCACAATGGATAACATAGCTTACCTGCCATGCAGATGCTATTAATTATAGTCACGAATATACAAAACAAGTCAAATATCAAAAACTCAACTCAAAGTTTTAGACATAACAAATCAGTTCCTCATAATTTTTAGCTGAAACTGTCTATAACTGACCTCAGAATAAAGAATAATTTCTTTCTTCCAAGAGAGATACCCTCATGACAATGTAAACATCCAATTTACTACAAAGAGGTGAAAAGATTGGCCTCTTTAAGTACATTCTGATAGTAGATGTTTCTCCTCTAAACTGTACTTCATGTTACAATTTTGGAAAATTTGCTCCAGAGTAAAGCAGCAAAAGAAAACAATTAATATATATTTATAGACGTATCTAATTTAAGAGACTTCACCATTAATCTCTATGAATATAGATGATTTTTCCCAATTTTAATTCCACTGCCAAAGGAAACATGGTGTAAAACTCAGAATTTAATTTATACCTTTAATGAGTCCGAAGAAAAGCATAGACAATTACTAAGGGGAAGAATCCAACATTTTATGTAGTAAAGTAAAACATAAAAATATTGACTAAAATAACAGAATTATGAGAATAATAATACCAGTCACATGCTAATGAAGTATCTGCTTAGAAAACTAATTGAGCCTGTATTTTGAGGTGTCCAAAAATGCACTGTGTTTTTGGAGACAGGGTCGCATTCTGTCATCCAAGCTGGAGTGTAATGGCATGATCACGGCTCACTACAGCCTGAACCTCCCGGTCTCAAGCAATTCTCCCATCTCAGTCTCCCGAATAGCTGGTACTACAGGCATGCACCACCACACCCAGCTAATTTTTATTTTATTTTTTTTTTGTAGAGATGGGGGGGTTCTCCCTATGTTGCTCAAGCTGGTCTCGAACTCCTGAGCTCAAGCCATCCACTTGCCTTGGCCTCGCAAAGTGCTGGGGTTACAAACATGAGCAAAATTGCACATTTACAAAGTATAATTCTATCATCACAAATTTCTAAGGACATCGATACACCTACTACATACTCACAAAAATTAAAACAAAAAACCTTGATACTTTGTTCATAAATTTGTTTGCATTAAAAAACAAGAACAATAAAAAATAAATTTCAAAGGACGGAGCCTTATTTTGTTTTTGCCTTTAAACAATTATGAGTTCTAGGTGAAAACAACCCAAACGTCAATCAACAGGTGAATGGATAAATAAAATATGGCATATACATACACATATAATGGGAATATTATTCAGCCTTAAAAAAGGAGAGAAATTCTGACACAGGCAACAACATGGATGAACCTTGAGGACATTATGCTAAGTGAAATAAACCAGTCAAAAATGGAGAAACACTATATGATTGAATTGAGGTACCTGAGTCATCAAAAGGATAGACAGAGAAAGTGGAATGGTGATTACCAGGGGCTGGGGAGAGGAGGGAATGGCAAGTTAGTGTTTAATAGGCAGAGGTTCAGTTTGGGAAGATGACAAGTTCTGAAAATGGATAGTGGTGATGGTTGGACAACAATGTAAATGTACTTAACACATCACTGAACAGTACACTTGAAAATTATTAAGAAGATAAATTTCATATTATGTATATTTTACCACAATAAAAAGTTATGCATTCCTCAACATCTAAAAACAAGGGGCTGGGTGCGGTGGCTCATGCCTGTAATCCCAGCACTTTGGGAGGCCAAGGCAGGCGGATTACCTGAGGTCAGGAGTTCAAGACCATCCTGGCCAACATGGTGAAACCCGGTCTCTACTAAAAATACAAACAAAAACTAGCAGGGCATGGTGGCGCATGCCTGTAATCCCAGCTACTCGGGAAGCTGAGGCATGAGAATTGCTTGCTCCTGAGAGGTGGAGGTTACAGTGAGCCGATATCATGCCACTGCACTCCAGCCTGGGTGACAAAGTGAGACTCTGTCTTGAAAAATTAAAATTAAAAAAATTAAAATAAAATCAAGGAAACTATTTTGACCCAGTATAAGAGTGATCTATGGTGAACTTTAAAATTGTGTCTAGGGCTGAGAGCAGTGGCTCATGCCTGGAATCCCACCACTTTGGGAGGCCAAGGTGGAAGAACTGCTTGAGTCCAGGAGTTCGAGACTAGCCTGGGTAATATAACAAAAGAAATCCTGTCTCTACAAAAAAAAAAAAAAAAAAAAAATTTAAAAAATTAGCCAGATATGGTGGCACCCAGCTACCCAGGAGGCACCCAGGTACTTGGGAAGCTAAGGCAGCAGGATCACTTAAGCCCAGAAGGTTGAGGCTGCAGTGAGCCGTTATCATGCCACCCCACTCTAGCCTGGGTGACAGAGCGAGACCCTGTCTCAAAAAAATAAAAATAAAAGGCCGGGCACGGTGGCTCATGCTTGTAATCCTAGCACTTTGGGAGGCCGAGGTGGGTGGATCATGAGGTCAGGAGTTCGAGACCAACCTGACCAAGATGGTGAAACCCCATCTCTACTAAAAATACAAAAATTGGCCGGGCTTGGTGGCATGCTCCCGTAATCCCAGCTACTCAGGAGACTGAGTCAAGAGAGTCGCTTGAACCCGGAAGGCGGAGGTTGCAGTGGGCTGAGATCGCGCCACTGCACTCCAGCCTGGGCGACAGCGTGAGACTTCATCTAAAAAAATAAATAAATAAATAAAATAAAAATAAAAATAAATGAAGTTGTGTCTTTCTCTCCACAATGACATGTTTGAATTTAAGTATCACAGGAAAATCTTTAGGCAAAACCATAAAGACTAATGGCTTACAGGGTCTTGGGACAGCTTTTGAAGCAGCACTTCTTCAGGGTGACACAGTTGTGTGTGTGACTCAGTGGTGACCGGGTGGGGTTTTTGGTGGGAATGTGTCTCATTCCCACAAGCACATGTGTAAGCAAGTCCTGAAAGGCTCTCAGAAAGGGCTGTCAGTTGCTCTGACTTCACTGCAAAGGACAACATGATGCTGTTTCTTCTCATCTGCAAAGATTCCTAAAGCTTCCCCTCTAGATACGAAGGCCGCATTCCACAACATCCATCAGCCTTCCCCCACCACACTCCACCTACATTTCCCAGCAAAAACGTGTTTTGGTTTGGGAGATAAAAGTCTTCATTTTTTCCCCTGGCTTCCTCGTCCAGATAAAGTACCTCTACATGTTTATGGTGCTATGGGGAAAAGTAGTCAGAAAAGCAGCAGCAGCTTTGAAAACCTCCATTCTATTCTCTTTGCCCCATTGAACTTCTCAAGTTCAGTAGAATTAATTAGGCTTAATTAAGGACTGGGCCTGTGGCATCCCTAAGGGGCCGCATGCGTGATAGCATCACAATGATGCTCATTTTATCACAGTCCCACGTCTACAAGGTAAGGAAGCACTTGGCACTCCACCGATTAGTGACAGCCACCTAATGTCTGTGGAGTGCCAGAGCCACAAATGAGGCAGTTCTGTCCTGTAGTACTTAGGAAAAATCTTTGCTCTCACTTGCTCTAACCTCAAAAAGTCCCTCTACAAAAAGCTAGGAAGTCAATCACCCCCGACCCACGACGATGCCGGCCCAGGTGCCATGCTATGGGCACTCAAAGACCCAAAGTACCGAGTCCACACACCCGGGCAAATACTGTTGTTTTAGTTATTAACTGATATTCTGTATGGAAACTCACTCTTATGGCCCCGATTAGAGTTCAACGTCTCCTAACGTGCAGAATGCCTCATTGTTCTCATGGAAATGTTTTCTCTAGGAACAGCAGGAAAAAAACAGTTAATCAAAGTCTTTTATGGAACAAAGTTGTTGATACTTCATTGAAGAGACAATCCAAATGAAGTCCCATGAGGGCGACGGCATCCTGAGTGCAGCGGGGGAGCAGGCTCACGCTGAAAAGAATGGGGTCCCTGCAGTGGCAGCATGAGGGGGATGTGACCCTCTGTCTCGGGTGGAGATAAGAAGGCCTCCAAATAGAAACGGCAACTAGAAAAGGCTGGGAAGGCCTTCCGCAGAGGCTTCCCCGTGAAGAAGGGCGTGGAGGCAGGAGGCCTGAGGCATGAGTGTGTGTGCAGGGGAGTGTCTGAAGATAGGGCAGATGTGGGGGAAGACGAGGACCCCGCCCTGGAATGGGAATCTGGACACTGTCCTGCAGGCAGTGGGGGCCCAGCGAAGGCAGCCATGGCAGTGGAGGAGTGAACTCATCACTACAGCAGCTGCTTCTGGAAGACTCGTCTTATAGTCACACACAAATGAATTTATTTGGCAATAAGAATAAAACGACAAGGACAACGACCCTGATGGGCACTACCCCTACATCTCTGCAGAACTCCTGGGGAAAGAGGCAGAGAAAAATCACGGGAGTAACGCACCAACTCCAGAGGCTGGGAAGGAAGATCTGGCCACGTCACCTGCTGCAGGGTTTTCAGCTTGAGGGATTTGGAAAATCACAGTGACCAGAAATCAAAATGAGAGGAGAAAAAGCAGCTTTTTTTTTTTTTTTAAGTCCAATATCATATTTCAAGGGCTATGAGTCACACCTGCAATTGATTAATTCTGACCACCTCAACAATGCTTCGCTTTCCAGAGATAAAATATCTGCATGATGAGGACAAGCACTGAAATCACCTCTCAGTCTGCTTAATTTATTGAGCTCGGCGTCTTCAGAAAGGAAACCTGACTCATCCAGGAAAGAGACACGCTGGGAAATAAATGAGAACACCTTGTCCACACTGAAGGTTCTCTGTGAGACAGACTTGTGCTCCGATAACAGGGAAGCCCCTAGAAGATGGAAATCCCCACCCAAATGTGTTGAGACTTAAAAAAAAAAAAAAAGAAAAATTCCTGGCCCCTGCTGCGGTCCCAGAGGCCAGGGCAGGGAAGGGAGTTGCGGCGCATCCAGACTCATAAGGCTTTTGGGCAGCAGGCACCAGGCACCGCCAAGATGCCCAAGGGGAAGGTCAGGTCAGCCCCAGGGGTGGCCAAGGCAGAGCCCAGAGGTCCGCCAGGCTGTCGGCTCAACCTGCTTCTGCAGAAGTGGAAATGAAGCCCAAAAAGGCAGCAGGAGGCCAGGCGCGGTGGCTCACACCTGTAATCCCAGCACTTTGGGAGGCCGAGGTGGGCGAATCATGAGGTCAGGAGGTCGACACCATCCTGGCTAACACAATGAAACCCTGTCTCTACTAAAAAAAAATACAAAAAATTAGCCGGGCGTGGTGGCGGGCACCTGTAGTCCCAGCAACTCGGGAGGCTGAGACAGGAGAATGGCGTGAACCCAGGAGGCAGAGCTTGCAGTGAGCAGACATCGAGCCACTGCACTTCAGCCTGGGCAACAGAGCGAGACTCCAACTCAAAAAAAAAAAAAAAAGAAAAGAAAAGAAAAAAAGGCAGCAGGAAAGGATAAATCCTTAGGGGAAAAAAGCACAAAAGAGAAAAGGGGGAGCAAAGAGCAAATGGGCTGATGTGGCTCAGCAGGAACCTGCAGATTGACCTGCAGGAAGCGGAGTCTAAATGCCAAGTAGAGTCCAGGCTCCCAGGAAGCAGGAGGGAAAGAAACCTGATTACTATCATACACTGCTCAGTGGCCCCTGTCTCCCTTCCTATATATGCCAGGGGAATACTTTCAGCAACTGTTTTGTAAATGCAAGTTTTTTAGTAGTTCTGTAAACATTTTTAAGGAGAGAATCCCACCTAATTCCATGTTTTAAGCATAAATGCTTTTTTTACAAGAGGTGAAATCATTTGCTAGTTGTTTTTTGGTATATATTTTATGAGAGGCTTTGACTATCTTGGGTGCCAGGCTGGGTGGACAGTTTTCATATCCTACAACACAAAGCATACTGACTGGCAATTTGCAGTCATGGTCAGGCATTTAATATGTCTTGAGCAGCTTAAATTACTTATAGGTTTGTTTTTTGTTTTTGAGACTGGGTCTCGCTCTGTGGCACAGGCTGGAGTGCAGTGGTGCAATCACAGCTCACTGCAGCCTTGAAATCCCAGGCTCAAGCGATCCTCCTGCCTCAGCCTCCCAAGAAGGTGGGACTACAGGCACGTGTCACCACACCTGGCTAATTCTTTATTTATTTATTTTTATTTTTTGTAGAGACGACGTCTCAGCATGTTGCTCAGGCTGGTCTCAATCTCCAGGCCTCAAGCAACCCTACTACCTTGACCTCCTGCTTTGGTCTCCCAGAGTGTTGGTATTATAGGTGTGAGCCCATGGGTTGTTTTTTAGTAGAACTGTTTCAGAAGGAAAAGGACTCCTCGATCCTGGCTCTCCCTATCAGAGAGGCATGCACCCTGAAAGTCTTCTGGTCATGGCAGTCGGTTTTCCTAATCGCTCTGTTAATGTGCTACGAAAGGCTGAAAACTTGAAAACTTGAGTATGCAGTGTTGCTGATAACGGTGAGTGACTGTGACTTCTGATGTGACAGCTCGTCAACATCTGAAGGTACCGGCGCTTGGGGAAGGAAATGTGGCCCATCCAGCAAGGCAGCAAGTTGTGAAATATCCTGAGAACATGCATCTACACTGAAGTTTCGCCCGGAGACAGACTCGTGCTCCTAAAGATGGAAATCACCACCCAAAGGTGCTGAGACTTCAAAAAATCCTAATTCCTGGCCTTTTAAGGAAAATTTGCCTCCAAGTTTTCAGCTAGAAAGTCGCTGGAGTACCTGGAAAAGAATCCAATGACACAGCTCTTTAGATTTTCTGTAAGGACATTAACAACGGGATACAAATTGAAACAGCTCTGTATTGATCTTCCAAAGTATCAATAAAATCTCTATTAGGAAATAAAAAATTCCTTTCCTCATAGTTGACAAAATTAGTAAGAAAGCAAGAAAAATGATAATACAATACGAAAAAGCTCCTCAGGAGGCTGAGGCGGGATCACCTGAGCCTAGGAGTTAGAGGCTGCAGTGTGCTATGCTCACACTTGTGAAGAGCTACTGCACTCCTGTCTGGGTAACATAGTGAGACACCCATCTCTTAAGAAATATATACCCCCCCCCAAAAAAAAAATAATAAATAACACTAACAAAATGAACCAAAACCCTCCTCGTGTGTTTTGGAACTAGATGCTCAAGGAGGTATTTAGTCCACAAAGGTCTAGCCCTTGTTTCATCTCTCCCTAAAATGAGGGCTGCACCGCATGAGGCCCCATGGCAAGGAGAGGTGCGATGATGAGGCATGAGGAGAGGATGAGGACGAGGACGTGGCTGCACCAGGTGACAAAGCCATGCTAACGGACACACAGGCCAAGGGAGTGTCATGACAGAAAGCCTACTGCTGGGTGATCGGCTGTGGCTCCCAAAAATGTGGAGGGAGATGAGGTGAAGATCTGGAGGTGGTGGAGACTGAGTTGGCAGACAGCATTTCTACAGAGCAACGGAAGACAAGGTGACTGTCCCAGGAGTGACTGGGAGAAACGGGCAGGTGTGGAATGTGCCCCGGGCAGATGAGAGCTGCAGCGTCAGAATGCAGGCCAACTGGATGGGACCGGAAGAAGAGTGTGCGTTCTGTGGCAAGGGGTGACGGTCTTCTTGGAGGGAGGGTAGCATAGAGCCCAAAGGTGTGTGCCTCCTCTCCACATGTGGCAAAGGTCCCGGGGCCTCAGGACTTGGCCAAATCCTGACCATCATGTCAGCCCTGAATTTCACAGAGCACAGGCCGAGATCCACCTAAGAGATGGTTAATGGAGAGCAACGTTCAGGGAGGATTTCTGGAACACCATCGTGTGTCAGAGGAATTTACAGTGCAGCTCTGAAGACAACCTGTTGCAACATTGCCAGTTAGCAATGCATTGCCTCTGCATCCCAAATGCACCTTCACTGCCCACATGGTGATCCTGGAGCAGGACCCTGTGGGTGTTTCTCCAGTGCTGGCACCTGGTGAGCACCGTAAGCAGAGGGCGGTGCAGGCACGCGGGCGGTAGAAAGGGCTTGCCTTCATCATTCCAGTGTGCTTTCCTCCCTGCCTGCTCCAGTGGGACCTGGCAGTCATGTGGCACACACAGTGGCACTAAGCTCCAAGGGCGGCTTCCTAGCAAGGTCTACTGGTGCTCTGGCGGGCAGCTTCTCAGCGACTTTTAGAGACAATTCCTCGGTGGCTTTCCACCGAGTCCCACAGACACCCCCAGCCAGCTTCCTAGTGAGCTTCACTGGCATGCCAGGGGTGGCTCCCTACTCTCCAGCCAGTGGTGGCCCTCAGCGACTTTCTCCACTACCTAAGTGAACCATCCTCCATCGAGATTCGAATCTCAGCTTTGGAGGGGGTGGGGAGAATAGTTCCAAATTTATTCCTTCCTCAGGTACTCTGTGCCCCAGCCCTGGAGGGAGTGACAGCTCCCTCTATCTGCTATTCTCATATTCTTTAGAGTTCTCCTTACCTGTAGTAGCTACTAGTTAATAATTCGTCGGTAATAAACTGCCACAAGTTAATAGTTCTTTACATTAGGGGTGAGCAAACTTTTTCACAAAGAGCCGTAATGTAAATATTTTGAGCTTTGCATGTACACGATCTCTGCGCAACTGTTCAATCTTGCTTCTGTAAATAGAAAAGCCGTAAGCACGGGGGCATGGTGGGATTTGGTCAGTCCACCAAATCCCGCTTCCTATGAAGCACTCCTGTTCCAACTACTGTGTGGCTTCTGTCTCCTAACTAGATCCTGGCTGATACAAATCCCATGAGGCAAGTGCAGTGACAGACATGCACAGGATCCCCTGGTGGCAGACAGGAGGGAATAATCACATCAGAGGGTGGGGGCACGGAGCATTTCAAAAGATGAGGAATGATCTGGTACTGAAGACCTGCCTCTGCCACTTAAGTACACAATTTGGAGAAATGCTTCCTACTCTTGGTTTTATCACCCCAAAAATGGTGGTAAGAGCTGCTTGTCTTACATCCTAGGATGACCAGGAGGATAACAGTGAAACAATTATGAAAATATGTTGCAAACTCTAAAGTATGCTACAAGCACAGTTACAACTTATTCTGCTGTTGTTATAATTTGTTCTTGTCCAAACTGCCAGTGGAACCTAGGCTATGCTGCTCCACTCTCAGAGACAGTGACAAAGTATCCATTTTCATCATAACATAAGGAAATCAGAGCTTAAGTGGTAAAGGGAAACCTCTTCACTTACAATACTTAGAGCTATTTAGGTAGAGTAGTTTCTAAGCCCTTTTATATAACATTGTCTGAAATAACCCAAAAGCTTAATTGTCCTAGATATTCTCATTGTTTACTTTAAACCTCACTTAAAATTTCCTTTTCCCGGTGTTTAGCTACTAAAGCATTATGGAGAACCTCATAAACACAGAAAGTTGCAGTTTATAAATGGGCTGTTTTACAAAAGTTTTAGCCTAAGTAGATTATGTGGAAACCAGGCCACATTTCCCCCCAGAAAAGTCATGATTTAAATGATAGCTAAACTCTCAGGCTAAGATACAAATACCTCTGTAAAATGTGTCACGGTTTAAATACTGTGTATTTATAATCAAGCAAGGAATAATGAAGGAACCACACACATTTCCCCAGCTGGCCCTCTGGATGCAGGGAATATGCCACAGGTCAGGTTTCTAACTTCAAGTATAGTACCAGCCATCTTGGCTAAAATGGGAACTGTGTTTTCCACAATCTCCGTTCCTATACGGTTCTTTGTTAGACTGGATCAAAAGAGGAAGCTGCCAAAGGTTTGAAAGTAGAGGTGACACTGCAGCCAATATACCATAAGGCCACATCACAGTCACATGGAGCAAGGAACAGCTGCAGAGATGTCTGGCAGGCTCCAGCCTGACTTCATACTCCACTGCTTCACACCCCCTTCTTCTTCCCAACTGAGGGTCCTGTGACTGCCCCCCCCCACAACAGTGGCCTCAGCCCACTGCTTGGCTCAGACCCGGGAGGACCAGCGTTCCCTGGGGATCCCAGATTACATCCCCTCCCCAAGCTGGATGGATGGGTTCTCAGCGGCACTGGGGGTGTGACTCCAACTGTACAGGACCTTCCAACTCTCCCTGCGAACCTCTGCCCACAATCACGTAAGTTCTGATTCCTTTAATAAACTCTTTGCCCCACGACACTCACAGCACCTCTGCTCCCTGATGGAACACTGACAGAAGGAGGGGTCTGTGTGCGTATGCTTAGCTGACCAGAGCCTGCCTGTGTAGCCAGGGAGATGGAGGAGAGAGTAGATGGTGCCACCCACACACTCCAGAATGGCTGCAAGGAGCAAGATGCCCCAAGGACAAGTCCATCTGCAATGCTTTTTAATTTTAAACTGTGATTTAAAAAAACACATTATATAGGCCGGGCATGGTGGCTCACATCTGTAATCCCAGTGCTTTGGGAGGCCAATGGAGGAGGATCACTTGAGACTAGGAGTTTTGAGACCAGCCTGGGCAACATAACGAAACCAAGTTTCTATGATTTTGTTTTTAAAGTTAGTCAGGCACAGTGGCACATGCCTGTAATCTCAGCTACCTGGGAGGCTGAGGCAGGAGGACCACTTGAGCCCAGGAGTTCAAGGCTACCATGAGTTATAATCGTACAACTGCACTCCAGCCTGGGGGACAGAGAGAGACCCTATCTCTAACAACAACGGCATCAACAAAAACATAATACAAAATGTATTCTCTTAACCATTTTAATTGCATGGAGTTCAGTAGCATTAACTACAATCGCACTGTTGTGTAACAGATCTCTAGAACTTGCAAAACCACAACAGTACCCAATGAACAATCCCCCATTGCCTCTGGCAACCTGCATTTTATTCCTGCCTCTGTGAATTTGACTATTCCAGATATGTCACATAGGTAGAACCACACAGTATCTGCCCTTGTAGGACTGGCTTATTTCAGCTAACATCATGGACTCAAGGTTCATCCATGTGGTAACAGGTAACAGGATTTCCTTCCATTTTGAGGCTGAGCAATATTCCACTGTATGTACACTCTCCATTCTCTTTATCCACTCGTCTGTCAATGGCCATTTGTGCTGCTTCCTACACCTTCAACTCCTGAATACGGGGTGAATACCAAAATTGATATGACTGGCCAGACACGGTGGCTCATGCCTGTAATCCCAGCACTTTGGGAGGCCAAGGCGGGTAGATCACTTGAGGTCAGGAGTTCAAGACCAGCTTGGGCAACATGGTGAAACGCCATCTCTACTAAAAATACAAAAATTAGCCAGGCACGGTGGCACATGCCTATAATCCCAGTTACTCAGGAGGCTAAGGCAAGAGAATCACTTGAACCCAGGAGGTGGAGGTTGCAGTGAGCCAAAATCACGCCACTGCACTGTAGCCTGGGTGACAGAGTGAGACCCTGTCTCAAAAAAAAAAATTGACATGACTCGGAAAACAGACCGAGTGACTCAGTGATGTGCACGTATGTTAACCAAAAGACCCACAGAAGAATGTGCATGCCAGGACCATCTGTAAGAGCTACAAATGGGCTATTTTACCCAAATGTCCAATAGATAAAACATGGATAAACAATAGGACACTCCAAACCACGCTCCTCCACCTCAGCACTATTGACATTTGGGGCCGGATCATTCTTTGCCGTGAGGGCTGCCCTGGGTATTGCAGGGGACTCAGCAGCATCCCTGGCCTCTACCCACAAGAAGCCAGTGGCACCCTCCTGCCCCAAGTTGTGACCAATTCAAATGTTTCCAGATGTTACCACATGTCTCCTGGAGGACAAAATCGCCCCCAGGGGAGAACCACCAATATTCCAGAGAAAGGATAACGTATTAGAAATGGTCACTCATGGCTCATGTGGAACAGTAAAACAAAACCAAGGCACCTCTAAAGTCACGCTTTAACCTCCTGCCCTGTAAAACCCATTTACCACAGCAGGAAACAGGCAGCCGTCTTCCTCACGCAAATCATCTTCTCTCTCGCCTCTAGCAGCAACGCAAAAGAGCAGTTTGATCAGTTATGGGGAGGAAGGGAGGCACTGCATTTAATCAAGTCCTACTCACCACCATGTAAAACAAGCCTTGCTGTTCTGGACACCATCCCCGCCCTGCCCAAACATCACACACCCGCAACAACAGGCCCTTTGTCCTTCCTCCCTAGATAAAGTGGTCTTTCTTGCCTGCAGAGCTTTGTTTACTGGGTCCCCTCTGGAAACACCATGCACCCCCATCACTGCTGTGCACACACTCTGCCCAGCTCACCCACATTCAGCCCTCAGGACGCCATCTTGAACCCCACCGTCTCCACCGAGGGACTCTGTACATCTCCCAGCCTCCCTGGTGTCTGGGGCACATGGCCACTATCTGCTCCTAACCCTGCTGACAGTTACCAGCTTATGCTTCTCATCCCACAACAAGACTAGCATCTCACTGAAGACAAAACCCAAATGATATCTGTTTCTTCCCTTCCTATACAAAAGCTGGTCACAATGCAATAGGCAACGTTTCTGGAGAGGACGAACAGAGAGAAAAAGAATCATCGAACATAAGCGACGTTCTGTCCAAAGCCCTGCTTTCATCTTAGCACTATGAAAGGGAAAAACAAAACCTGTACCATATTCCTGGTCTTTTTTTTTTTTTTTTTTGAGACGGAGTCTCGCTGTGTCGTTCAGGCTGGAGTACAGTGGTGCAATCTCAGCTCACTGCAACCTCCATCTCCCAGGTTCAAGCAATTCTCCCTGCCTCAGCCTCCCGAGTAGCTGAGATTACAGGTGCTTGCCACCACGCCCAGCTAATCTTTGTATTTTCAGTAGAGACAAGGTTTCACCATGTTGGCCAGGCTGGTCTTGAACTCCTGACCTCAGGTGATCCACCTACCTCAGCCTGCCAAAATGCTGGGATTATAGGCATGAGCCACCACGCCCGGCCTCAAGTCCATCTTAGAAGTATCAAGAATTGTCTGGTCAAAGCATCCCCAGCAGGCTTCCAGCCAAAACAGACGGCAGACCTGCCCAGATCGTCACCCATTCTCACTGAGCTTTTTTATCTGTTTTTGAGACAGAGTTTTGCTCTTGTCGCCCAGGCTGGAGTGCAGTGGTACAGTCTCGGCTCACTGCAACCTCCGCCTCCTGGGTTCAAGCGATTTTTCTGCCTCAGCCTCCCAAGTAGCTGGGATTACAGGTGACCACCACCACACCTGACTAACTGTTTTTGTATTTTTAGTAGAGACAGGGTTTCACCATGTTGGCCAAGCTGGTCTTGAACTCTTGACCTCAGATGATCCACCCGCCTTGGCCTCCCAAAGTGCTGGGGTTACAGGCGTGAGCCACCATGCGTGGCCTCACTGAGCTTTTGAAAGCAAGTCATCACATCACTGAAGCACCCGCTTAAACAGAGATAACTGGAATTACTTAATTTTCCATTTTCAAAGTGAAAAGGCAATCTGAAAGAACTGATAGGCAGTCAAGAAACAGGAAAAGGAACTGCTGGCCATTAGAACAAAGTGTCCCCGCTTCTCAGAACGCACAGCTGTTTAGTTTAATGGACATTCCCATCCTACTGCTATTTCAAAGGGACGGGGCTTGTTCAGCGAGATAATCTAATGCTGCCACCGTGCAACGTCAGGGAGGCCTAGGGGGCACTGAGCCGAGGCTGCTGCACCTTTCTCTAGAGTGAACTCAAAGGGCCCCTCAAGCCTTTGACTTTTTATTGGGTAACATATGGATGATCTCACCCGTCACAAGGGCTATCTTTCTTTTTTGAACAACTCTTTTCAGGGATGCCTTTGTCATAGCCTAGGTAGCAGAGCCTAAGAAGGCAACATGGGGAAAACATGAAGCCCTGGAGTGCACACGCCAGCGCTCGCAGAGACTGGGAGGGGCCGCTGCAAGTGGAGGGGCTGCATGTATAGAACGCACACCCTCAGGATGGGGTCTACAGCCTCGAGCACTGGGCATCATGGCGAAGGGGCAGGGTCCTCCCTTCTGAAGGAGCAGCCACTACCCAGTGTCGGGCATGGGGAAATGAACATCCAGGATGCACGAATTATGCAATGTGTTTAATGCAGCTGAAAATCTGGAATTTCGGGGGCGGGGTGGGTAATCTCCCTGTGTCTGCAAATGTTCACAATCTTTTTGCTTTTAAAACTAAGTGAAAGCAGGCTGGACACAGTGACTCACGCCTATAATCCCAGCACTTTGGGAGGCCAAGGCAGGAGGATCACTTGAGGCCATGAGTTCAAGACCAGCCTGGGCAACATGGTGAGGCCCTATCTCTACAAAAAAATTTTAAACATTAGCAGGGTGTGGTGGTGTGCGCCTGTAGTCCCAGCTACTCTGGAGGCTGAGGCAGGGGGATCACTTAAGACCAGGAGTTTGAGGATGTAGTGAGCCTGACTGCACCACTGCACTCCAGCCAGGGCGACAGAGCAAGATTCCATGTCTCTGGAAAAAAAAAAAATTCTTAATTAAAAAATAAAACTAGGTGAGACCATCCCCACTCCCCCCAGAATCATGTCCAAGGGTCAAAACGTGGAACCACCAAATGGCATGCTCTGGTGCGGGTAACTCACACTCCACTCTGTATAAACATCAATTCCTTCCGCATTATTTTTGTGTTAGAATCCACGGTGTCATGCAGGATCCCTATACACCAAGGTGGTGTTCTCAACGTTCCCTCACTGTTTCTCTTCATCCTAGACTTCATTAGCATGTCACCTTCGTGTCCTCTTTCTGCATCTTCAAATTTGACTTCTCTATCAGGGCTTCATTCAAGTCCCACGTTCTCCAGGAAGACTGCACCTTTTGGAACTGACGTCCTCCTCTCTCCCCCATTACTAATATCAGAGGATCCCTGGCAGCCATCAGCCCTGCCCTCCTTAATATCTGAATCCACCATGGAGACTGGAGCAGCCTCGTGCCCCCTTGCAGCGCAGGGTGGCATGTGCGGTCCCAGCGGATGGGGGAAAGGCAGAAGTCAGCTGCAGGCTTGAGGAGAGCCTTTGTCTCTGCAATCAAAGGGGCAGAAATGTCTGGTACCGCCCTTTCCCTTTTCTTCTGGTCTTAAACAAAGACAGGATGCGTGGGGATGCAGCAGCTACCATGCAACTGGGAGAGAAAGGCCTGAAGAGTCACGGAGGCCAGGAACAGCACAGCCACTTGCCCGGAAGCAGGGGTGCCCGGCGCTGCATCCCAGGGGCAAACGCTCCAGTCCAGGATCCCCAGTGAGGCAGTTAGAAAAATGGAACAACTCTTCCCAGAAAACACTGACATTTCTCAAGACTCATCATTATATAAGTCCAAATGATTTTTCCTTTAATGTTTATAACTCAAAAACCAACACCCAACAGAATAGTCCTAAATAGCAAAACTTTGTTCACTTGTGTAATTAAAATATAAAATGATTGAGGGGTATAATCTATTAATGCGTCTGAGGAACAAGGAAAGAAAAATGATAATGTCTGGCTGTTTTTATGTTTTTCTTTAAGACACAAACTGCATCTGCCTGAAAAATGGGGCTACACGGAGGTAGTTTTTTTATTATGCTAAACACATTCCTCATCTCATCAGTGGTATTATTTCTCCATGCTGAACTCTTGTTAGAATCAAACCAAAACAGCCAAACTATTCTCTAATTTGTAAGCCTCCTCTGAAAGTACTTAAGATTTATGCCACTTTAATCAAGACACCACTGAACAAAACCCAGAAGCCCTTTGTTGACTTTTTCCAGCAGACAACTCTCAAAGGCAAAGCATTTATTTCTCCCAAGTTCATTCAGTTTTGCTTTAAAAAAAAAAAAAAAAAAAAAAAAGGAAACATTCTTAAGTCTTTAAAAAATGACTCCCATTCAAAGTAATTAATTCTTCTGAGACAGCAGCACTCAGCCTCAGCTAAAGCTGAGTAACTTAGGAAGCTTTTTAGTGCGCTTTGGCGGGTATGCAACCTTCTGCCAGGATGGTGGAATCTGCCCACCTCTGCTTTTCCAAGTTAAAACCCGAATTAGTCATCCATCTGCCACAACACTGAGTTAAGCGTGTGCCTAGTTCGTGGTGGGCAAGAGTTTGCAGAGCAAGGCGACAAGGCGGCTGACACACCCGATGGTCGTGCAAGTCAAGGATGGGTTCACCACTTCTTCCTGGGGCAGAGCAGTTCCCACTTTCCTTGGCAAAGTCTCAGCTTCAAAGCTGTTTCTGAAACCGTAGCAGCCTTGTTTCACTCCACATCCTGTACTGTATTCAGTCCTTTTAGGGACAAAATCTGATGCAATATCTATCTATCTATCTATCTATCTATCTATCTATCTATCTGGATTAATATGGGAATATTTGGGATTTTTATCGAGTTCAAAAATTGGGGCATCAGCTATTTTCCATGACAGATAAAAAAAACTTCTGCCCCCAAATTCTAAAAACAAAATAAGCGTAGGTAACAGTGACAGATTCTGAACAGAGCTAAAATGCCTAACACAATGGGCAAAGGTCCTTTTCACCACATTTTGACATCGAGGGTGCCAAGATATGATAGGATGCCTTTTTTTTTTTTTTTTTTTTACTATAAGTTCTGGGATACATGTGCAGAACGTGCAGGCTTGTTACATAGGTATACATGTGCCATGGTGCTTTGCTGCACCCATCAAACCGTCACCTACATTAGGTATTTCTCCTAATGTTATCCCTCTACCCCCAACTCCCCGACAGGCCCTGGTGTGTGATGTTTCCCTCCCTGTGTCCAGGAGTTGAACAATGAGGATGCCTTTTTTTTTTTTTAAAGAGTGGACCACTTACACATATGTAATTTTTAAAGTAACAAAGTTTAAAACAGCCACAATTAAAAAGGAAATAAATTTTAATTTTTTTGTTCTCCTTTAAAAAGATGTCCTGAACATCTGCTGCAGACTCACCCGTGGCATTCTTTGACGTGATTTTGACATGAGACATGCTAAGATTACATACGCCATTTACTCCAAATAAAATCACCGAGGAGGAGTCTGCAATAAGGCCCAGCTCCCGTGTTTGTTTCTCCTGACCTTATGAATTTAATATAACTCTCCACAGTACAATTCCAATTTAAATATGGCCATCCTGTGTTGCTCACACCACTACAGCAGAAGCTCTCAACTCCCTGCCCCCCAAGCTGTGATTCCCACTCTTAAAAACAATCGTGGGATGAGAGGTCAGGCAAGTATTTCTTTCTCAATTTTACAGAAAAGCAAACTCAGGACCACGAAGAGTAATGAGTTGCTGTGACAGTCACTCTGTGTATGTGACTTTCACAAGAATAGCAGGGCTGGAATCAGTGGGCACCAAAGCTTTAAAACAGGAGAAAATGCAAAATAAAGGGATGGCAACTATGACCCCCCATCAAGGTGCCTTCAGCAGGTCAATCTCAGCTGGGCTCCACTCCCTCAACTGTGTGACAAGAGGCTGGAACCAGATGTGGGCTGCAGTCTCCTCCCACTATCCAACCCAGAGAGCCATCCAGACACCCCTTCCTCCTCTTTATAGACAAGGCACCCAAAATGGGAACACGAAGCAATGGCCCAAGAGCCAAAGCCTCTCCTAAACTGGCAATCACAGGTTTGAGTGGCATTTCTTCTTTTTATGATGTAACTGCTCACATCCGACATTTATCTGATAAAGCAATTTTTGGCAGAATCTCTAACTTAAATCTAATTATTCCTATTCAAAATGCAATTTAGTTTATAACAGTATGCTTTACAATAGAGTTCTCAGGAAGCCACTGGGGTTAAAAAGTGAAACTGTCCTTTGTGATTTGCAGCATAATACCCACATCCCTACGTGTACCTGGTCTGAAGTGTCAACAACGTACCTGATTTAACCCTAAAAGCACAAACCAGACTAATGAGCCTTGGCTTTCTCCATAAGGCATGGAATGTGGTATCTATTTTCTAAGACTGTCTCTTCTATTCCTTCATCTGGGTGGGGTCACAAGTATGATTTGCTGTGTGAAAATTCATCAATGTCTATGCTACAATGTGAGCACTTTTCTGTACATAGATTCTCTCTCAAAACATTTTATTACCCTTTGTTATGGGGCTGAATTATGTCTGCCATAAAGATATGTTGAAGCCTCACCTCCGGAACCTGTACGTGTGGCCTTATTTGGAAACAGGATCATTGGAGGTGTAACTGGTGATGACGATGTCATCCTGAATTAGGGAGGGCCCTAATCCAATGACGGTGTCCACAAAAGATGAGGGAAATTTGGACACAGATAAACAGGGGAGAACTATGTGGAGATGGAGGCAGAGATTGGCATGATGCATCTGCAAGTCAGGGAATGCCTGGAGTCACAGAAGCAGGAACAGCAAGGAAATCTTCCCCCAGAGCCTTCAGAAAGAGGCTCTGCAGACACCCTGATTGCAGACTTCTGGCCTCCAGGCCTCTTTACTATAAGACAACACATTCCTGTTGCTTTAAGCTTTGTGCTAGGTACTTTGTTATGACAGCCCTATGAAACTGATGTAGCCTCCATTTGCTATAAGAAATGGGCTACTAAGTGAGCACAAAGAACTGCTGGTGTGGCCACTGAATGCTCCAGAAGGAGATCAGGGTGCCCCAAGCCTCAGTCCTCCACAGCTGGGGGCTCATTGGCTGCTCACACACACCTCTCCCAGAGTCCTGGCAGGTGGATCTGGGGTACCCGACCCCTCCACGGGATGCTTCTGGATCCTGTCCCCAGCAGAAAACACTGGGGCTCGCTTAGGAGCTGGTGGTGCTGGGTCTGTCAGCACCCAAGAAATACATCTATATAAAAACAGGCTTTCCTATTAAAGAGGAAACCATCCACAATCCCACTGAGAAGCACACTCTCAAGGCTGTAAAGATGCCAGCTTTTCTAGATTGGTTCCACTGCATACCAGAGAATGCAGAGTGAGGCACATAGTAGGTCTACATCCATCCATTGTTAACAACTTGAGTGGGCTGGGCACCACTGGCTAAAGAAAGAGGGTATGTTTCCAGCTCTCCCCAGAGATAGAAACACATATTAGAAGCAAACCAATGACCCTTTCTGGGCCTCAGTTTCCTTATCCATAAAATGATCAGTTCAATCCTAAAGATCTTTTCTAGCTTTACAATTCTGCCATGGCAAATTACAATCATCATTTTTATTGCAGGTCAAATTCGACAGTCTTTAAAATTGCAATTCACACAAGTTTTTGCACTAATAAGGTGTGCTGTGTATCCCGGGGGAAAGTGGGCGACGTGAGGGAACCTCTTGGGATGGAAATGTCTTGCGTCTTGATGGTCTCTATGTCAATATCACACTTGTAAAATCCCAGCACTTTGGGAGGCCAAGGCAGAAGGACCACTGGAGACCAGGCATAACAGAAAGAGAAAGCCTTTGGTAGACCCAGCTCAGGGCAGACCTTCAAGGTGATGGCAATAAGAACTAAGCTTCAGATGCCATGAAAAGCCAGCAAGGAGCTAGACTAATCCCAGCTGGAAAACGCCTGCAGGTGGTCTCGGAATCAGAGGGTACTATCTTTGGTCCCCACTCCCCTGCCAAGGCAGAAAGTGAAGGATCCTTCCTAAAAGCAAAGCATGGGGAAAAAATCTAGTTAATTAAATGTTTCAATTAATCAAAGCATTAGCCGAATACGTTGCCCGGAGGTAGCCTGGAGTTTTTTCTGATTACCACATCTACCTTTTCATGAGCACTAACCTCCTCCAAAGTATGTGATTTGCTCAGCAGCTAGCAGTCATGCCTTACATTCCAATACATCTTGATCCACTTCACGAGAGACTGCTTTTAACCAGCGTGCCCTCTCTACTGGACCATAACTCTTTAAAGGAACAGAACAAGGGAGTGACAGGCCTCTCTCCAAATACACTGAACTTCTGTTAATTCAAAACTAGAAGTTGAAGGGATACATCAGACTTCAGTCACCTGGGGAAGATCCTTGGCTCTCAGTTAAATTCCAGTTTAAACGGTCAACAATTGATTAACGGAGTTTTACTATATAATAAAGTTTCGAACTTGATATCTTTATAGCAAGAGAGGAGTTAAAAGGGGCAATGTGAGGGAACCTCTTGGGATGGAAATGTCTTGTGTCTTGATGGTCTCTATGTCAATATCACACCTGTAAATCCCAGCACTTTGGGAGGCCAAGGCAGAAGGACCACTGGAGACCAAGAATTTGAGACCAGCCTGGGCAACGCAGCAACACCCCATCTCTACAAAAAAAAAAAAAAAAATACAAAAATTTGTCAGGTGTGGTGGCACACACCTGTGGTCCCAGCTACACAGGAGGCTGAGGTGGGAGGACTGCTTGGGCCCAGGAGGCTGAGGTTGAGGCTGCAGCCAGCCGTGATCATGCCACTGCACTCCAGCCTAGATGACAGAATGAGACTCTATCCAAAAAAATAAAAAAAGCAATATCCTGGTTAAAACATTGTTACCATCACATTACAAAAAAGGTATTGTTGCCACGTGGGGAACCTGGGTACAGGACCCATGGCATCTCTCTGTATTGCCACCTGAAGCTATAATGATCTCAAAATAAAAAAAGAGGCCAGGCATGGTGGCTCACACCTATAATCCCAATACTTAGAGAAGCCAAGGCAGGAGGATTGCTTGATGCCATGAGTTCAAGACCAGCCTGGGCCACATAGCAAGACCCGATCTCTACAAAAATTAAAAGCGTTAGCCAGGCTTGGTGGAGTGTGCCTGCAGTCCCAGCTACACAGAAGGCTGAGGTAGGAGGACCACTTGTGCCCAGGACGTGGAGGCTGCAGTGAGCTGTGTTTCTGCCACTGCACTCCAGTCTGGGTGACAGAGTGAGACTCTGTCTCTAAAAAAAGAGAGAGGAAGAGAGGAGATTGACAAAGAGGGGATCATAAGGCCACCCTGGTCTACCAGGGGCTGGAAACAAAGGGATCTGGCTGACTTCTGGAAGGCTGTGGTGAGAGGCAGGGGCCCTCCCGTTAAGACTTATCAATACCAGGGTACAAGTTTTTCTGTTTTCTTTTTTCTTTTTTTTTTTTTTTTGACACAGAGTCTTATCCGCTAGCCCAGGCTGGAGTGCAGTGGCACGATCTCGGCTCACTGACCTCCTGGGCTCAAGTGATCCCCCCACCTCAGCCTCCTGAGTAGCTGGGACTAAAGCTGTGTGCCACCGCACCTGGCTAATTTTTGTATTTTTTGTAGAGACGAGATCTCACTATGTTGCCCAGGGTGGTCGCGAACTCCCTGAGCTCAAGAGATCCACTCGCCTTGGCCTCCCAAAGTGCTGGGATTACAGGTGTGTACCACCACGCCTGGCTTAGGTCATTTTCATAAGGACATGGGGTGCCACAGAGAAGGGGCATATGAGCCAGGAAGCCAAACAACAATGCTGGCCCGCTGTACAACTGTGAGGAGAGGGCGAACTCTCATGGAGCAACCAGGGAGCAGGCCACTAACTCACTTCATAACCTGAAGCAACTTTTTGGAAAGATTAGAGAAGTGACTATACCAAAGCTGCAGTGATGTGGCCTGTCAACCAACCAACCAATTAATCAATAAAAGAAAATGACAGAAAACCAATCAATAAGAGAAAATGACAGCTTGTAGCAGAAAGGCAGGCAAGTAAGAAGGTCAGCAAGTGGGTACCTCCGCTGGCTGGGCTTCGGTCTACACAATGAGCAGCGTCCCTGGGTGCTGCAGACGGGAATGATCCCACAGAGCTGCCACGCAGCCCAGCCTGGCCCCAAGATGCCCAGCAGGTATGAGAGGGACAATACACACCCAAGGTTCAGGGTGCTCACCTCAAGAGTGTCAGTCTCCGCTCAGGTGCAGCAGTGTTCTCTCCTTCAGCTCTCCCCAGTGTGACAGCAGGAAACCACTGTCCCCAATCCTCCTCACCAAAACAGTATCTGAGAGGTACCTGCTCTGCTTCAACCTGTTTTTAAAAACTGTACAGCAACAGGCACTCTCTTAAATACAATCTAATGTATCCATTCCTTGCTAAATTGCATGCAACTATTTTGATGCCTTTTAAACTCAAGAAAGAGTATCCTATCTTGTCTGCTGGTGTTATCTTCACTGTACCTACAAGCTAGGGAAGAGATTGGCAAAGTTCTCCGAAATTACCTGGAGCTAACGTGATGAGGAAACTTCTTCCCACGACTGCTTCCTTCTACCCCAGAGCGAGATATCTGGACAGGGCGTGTGTGGTGGTGGGGGTGCTCAGCCCTACGTTGATGGCAAAAGGTTCTTGATCCAGGAGCAAATAGACACGCTCTAAGGCGATGTGTAAAGCTGCCTGCCATCACCCCAGAGGGATGGACCCCAGGAGCACTCAGCAGAGAGGAAACTTTGGTTACTGCTCAAACTCCTAGCCACGCTCGCCCAGCTTAGCAAGTGCCACAAGGCCACCAGCACCCCCACAGGGAAGCTGCAGCACTGGTCCCACATGGGCAGCCTCTGAAATCAATCCCATGGAAACATTTGTTTCAGGGCGAACCGTGGGGAGGACTCTGGGGAAGGAGGGCAGAACGTGCTGCAGAGGGAGGAGAGATCAACAGGAGGTGAAGCAGAGGTGGGAGTACACAGAAGCTCCCACATGGACTGCTCCTGCCAGCCGGCGCCTGCTGTCTCTCCTCCCAGCCTCTGTGCTCAAGCACAGAGATCCACGCTCCCATCTTCCTGGGTCCTTGGGTGCATCCAGGAGGGCTTGCAGCACTCCTGCACCATCTGCCAAAGGAGGCCGCCCTGGGATGCTCCAGACTATAGATTCCCAGATAGGCCACACCAAGGGAAGCAGGAGAGATGCTGCCCAGCGCTCCCATGCTCGGTTTCTGACACAGTGCCTTCCAGGAGACTCACAGGTGAGTCCAGCTGTACTGTTAACTCCTGGAGGATGCAAACAGTCGCTCTGGGGTGGGAATGTTTACCTGAGTGGACGGTTGTTTGCTCTGGCCCTTTAGGTGAACAAAGTGGATGAATGGAAGGGAATCCAGGCATCCCAGGAGTTAATAACACAATGTTCTTTATGGAGCGCTGTACTCACGCAGGGCACCAGCTGGTTCTCAGCATACGTTACTATTCAGAGGTTCCCCTAACCCTGGCAGATACACCTGAATGTCCCCATCTTGTCGATAAACTGATTCAGGAAGCTAAAAAATTGGCCAAAGGACAGACACTTTATTCATCCCAGAGATATGAGGTAACGTGCTTAGGGCTGCATGGCTCATTACTGGCAGAGCATAAATCAGCACATGATAAAGTCTCCTCCTAGCTCTCCTCCTCACATCCCTGGAGAAAGAGAGTTTTATCTCTAGACATGTAGCACTTAAATACTTAGATACTTAGAACATGCTTTTCAATACATACCTGACTTGACTTCAGCAACATATCAATAGCCACAAGGGATACACAAATTCAGGCTCCTCGATGGCCTCGGTATAGAGTGGGGAATCTGTAAATGTAGATCTGCAAATCTATGCAACATGTTTCGCCTATTAATCCACACAACATTCACCCTCAGACATGGGGGGTGTTGACCTGCTGAGAATATAAGCTTTTCAGGTTGTTGGTAAACAGGCCCTGGAGTGCCATATCCATAATCTATTTCTCCATCTTCCCCTTCCCTGGGCATAGCAAGTGAGCAGCCACAGATGCAAAGGATGAAAGCAAAGAGAAACAATCAAAAAATGATAACTTTGTTACAACACGAGTAAATCAAAGGGAAAAAAATCACGAGAAAAGGACTGGCCAACACTGTAAGTGTACAAGAGACTAGGGAATGTTGTGTAGAGCTGTTTCCACATGTAACTTAGCACAAGCATTTAGGCATTACCAGAATGCAGACTCCAAAAGTGCTAGTAAGGATAACAGCAATACATAAAATAAGTCCTAGGTATCATTCATATCTTAGGACTGGCTGAGGCTTACACTAGGACTTCTTAGGACAGGACAGTTTATGCAACTGGCTGTTTTGCAAGCTATTCTCCCAATAAAAGTGTCTCCCTCATTCATTATTCCTCCAACCCCCTTTTCCCTTTGATTAGAGTTCAACTTATCCAGACATCCCCCTAACACTATGTCTCTTACATTCGTCGGAGCTGATACTCTGGAGAGTATGTTGACATTTTCCAGCCATATTTGGATTCACACAGCTATTGTGACAACCACTAGAAGTCCTACCTTCCTTTGGTGTGCACTGTATTCCAACCCAGCACAGTTAGTCATTGCAAAAGACTGTTTATGACACAGCATTCTCATCCGTCAGGCACGACCTGGTGCCGGAAAGCCCCTAAAGTGAATGCCCCACCAACACTGTAGCAGTCACCCCTCTTATAATAAAAACAAAACCCCCACCAATAAAAGGCCAATAGAGTTTGTGGTACAACAATTTTGAGGTTTACTTCCTCTTCACTGGGGTTGAACATTACGAGACTGGTTTGCCGGCCTCATTCTAGAAAGAGTTTTGTCGGGTTTCACGGATAGTGAGCTAACACCAAGACAAGCACGGAATAATAACAATGGCTAAAGGCTTTTGGAAACCAAAATGAGAAAACCAACAGATCGAAGATGATATTCTGGTGGCTGAATTGTCCTTTCAAAAGGTGGGCTGTCTTAGAGCCCAGATTTCACCTATGAGACTCGTCTCAAACCTTCATAGCCATCAGAGCTGGTGGCAGCAGCCAGCATGCATCCCCGTGCTCCATGAAACAGCTGCAAAGGGACTGTGGGAAAACAAGGAATTCTCTGGAAGGCAGATGCCAACCACAGATCAGCCAAGCATGGGCTCAGAGGCAGCACAGATGCCAAATCCATGTTCAAAATGGCTCATCTCTGGGGAAAGATGAAAGAGACTATAGGAAGGTCTTAACCTTCCTTAGCCACTAAGAATTCTTTAGAAAAACACACAGACTGGAGGCAGTGGCTCATGCCTGAGGTCAGGAGTTCGAGAGCAGCCTGGGCAACATATCAAGACCCCGTGTCTACAAAAGATAAAAGAATTGGCCGGGTGTGGTGGCTCACGCCTGTAATCCCGGCAGTTTGGGAGGCTGAGGCAGGTGGATCACGAGGTCAGGAGATCGAGACCATCCTGGCTAACACGGTGAAACGCCGTCTCTATTAAAAATACAAAAAAATTTTCTGGGTGTGGTGGCACGTGCCTGTAGTCCCAGCTACTCAGGAGGCTGAGGCAGCAGAATCACTTGAACCCGGGAGGCAGAGGTTGCAGTGAGCTGAGATCGCACCACTGCACTCCAGCCTGGGTGACAGAGCGAGACTCCGTCTCAAAAATAATAATAATAATAAATAAAAGAATTAGCTGTGCATGGTGGCATGCACCTGTGGTCCCAGCTACTTGGGAGGCTGAGGCAGGAGGATGGCTTGAGCCCAGGAGTTTGAGGCTACAGTGAGCCCTGACGGCACCACTGTACTCCAGCCTGGACAACAGAGTGAGATCCTGTCTCAAAAACAAAAACCAAAACCAAACAAACTGAGGTTCACAGCAATAAAAATGAATAAACTACGACTGCCACCAGAAACAATATGAATGAATCTCACAAAAGTAATGTTGACTGAAAAAGCTAGACACAAAAGAGTCCATAGCAGATGATGCTATTTATATAAAGGCCAAATAGAGGCTAACCTCATCTATAGTGTGGACATTCAAGACAGCCCTATATTTGGGGGGTTGGGGGAGGCTCAAGGGCACCCCTGGGGAGCTAGAACATTCCTAAAACATAAATAGGAATGTTCCATCTCTTGATCTGGGTAGCAAGTTACATAGCTGTGTTCATTCCACAAAATGTAGAGGAAAGGGTTGCGACACTGCAGCTGCCAGGAATTATGTTTCTCAACTCATGAAGAGGGACTATCTGCAGCAGACGGGGTGAGACCAGAGAGGAGCAGAGACAGACAGAAAGGAGGGTGACGGGAGCCAGTGTGGGCTGGTGTGCGCAGAGGTGAGGGCCAGGTCCTGGCTCTGAGTCCTTTGTCTGTGGAACTACCACCCCCCTCATCCTGCCCAAGCAGGTACAATAAAAGCCTTTATTTGTTTTCCAGAAAAAAACAAAAAGGCGGGTGGGGGTGGGTGACAAGGTGGGATGGGGGATGCTTGGAATGACTCCCCTGCCATTTCAAAAGTGAGCTGTTCCAGCAGGAAGCAGGGGGAGAAGTTATGGAGAACTGTGACCCCGGCTAACTGCTCAGGCTGGCTTCTTGTTCAGGTTTACTGCGTGGCTCTAAATCTCTTGAAAACATTCTTTAGCAACACAGCGCTTAGTAAGCTGCCGTCCAACAGAGTAAGTGCCCCATAAACATGGGCCAAATGAGCCAGACTCCCTAACAAAGCAAAACAAAAACAAGAAAAAAGTCCTGGCAGTATACACTTCTGCAATAAAGTTAAGGGTCGGCCAACTACAGCCTTTGGGCCAAACCTGGCCTGCCACCTGCTTGGTGAATAAAGGTTTAGTGGAACACAACCACAACCTTCATGTATACACCGGCTGTGGCTGCTTCCTGCTACTGCAACAACCCTGAGGAGTCCCACAGAGAACAAGTGGCCTAAACAGAAAACATTTACTGGCTCCTAACAGAAGACACTTGCCAATTCCCACGCTAGAGAAATACTTTAAATTGCAAATCCAACATCAGGAGATTGGAGGTGATGGTAGACAACTGAGCAAGAGTGGGAGTTGAGCGGAACGCAGGAGCACACCAATTCGCCAAGAACTTTCAAACACTATTTTGAAATCTACAATCTTTTAAATTAATTAATTTATTTATTTATTTATTTTGAGATGGAGTTTCGCTCTTGTTGCCCAGGCTGGAGTGCAATGGCACGATCTCAGCTCGCTGCAACCTCTGCCTCCCGGGTTCAAGCCATTCTCCTTCCTCAGCCTCCCGAATAGCTGGGATTACAGGTACCCGCCACCACACCCATCTAATTTTTTTGTATTTTTAGTAGAGACAGGGTTTCACCATGTTGGCCAGGCTGGTCTCGAACTCCTGACCTCAGGTGATCTGCCCACCTTGGCCTCCCAAAGTGCTGGGATTACAGGCATGAGCCACTGCACCCGGCCTTAATTTTTTTATTTTTTTGAGACAGGGTCTTGCTCTGTGGGCCAGGCTGGAGTACAGTGGTGTGATCATGGCTCACTGCAGCCCCGACCTCCCAAGCTCTCAAGTGATCCTCCTGCCTCAGCCTCCCAAGTAGGGGATCACAGATGCACACCACCACGCCCAGCTAATTTTTAAATTTCTTAGAGAGATGCCGTCTCACTATGTTGCCTGGGCTGGTCTTGAATTCCAGGGCTCAAGAGATCCTCCAGCTTTGGCATCTCAATGTGTTGGGATTACAGGCATAAGCCACCATGCCCAGCCTAAAATATTTATTTTTAGGGTGCACAACAGCACAGAATAACATAAATAACATGTCCACAGGACATACTTAGCAGACCCTCCTGTCTGGGACAATTACCTCTACAAATTTGCTATAACTTAGCAGCTCTGATCACTAATATTTCAGTAACCAAGTTTCTCTGCCAAAACACTTTCAGAAGAAAAATAATTTTTTTCCCTGAAGAAATTTCATCATCAAAGGAAATTTTCCAAAGCATAGGAATTGTGGAAAAATCTTCATTAATTCCTACAGTTAAGAAAAGTTAGAAAATCAAAACTGAAAAACAAAACATATCGTGTGTAATGAGAATGGTCTGTGGTCTTCTGTGCAAAAAACCATAACCTCATTCTACCATGAGAAAATCATCAAATGAATCCCAAGAGGGGTACAGTCTACAAAATTCCTGACCAGTACTCCTCAGAAAGGTCAGAGTCATCAATAACAAGGAAGGTCTGAAAAACTGTCATGGTCAAGAAGAACCTAAGGTGACAGGAAGACTAAATGTCATGTGGGCCGGGTGCAGTGGCTCACGCCTGTAATCCCAGCACTTTGGGAGGCTGAGGCAGGTGGATCACTTGAGGTCAGGAGTTCGAGACCAGCCTGGCCAACATGGTGAAACCCCAACTCCACTAAAAACACGAAACAATTAGCCGGGCATAGTGGTACAGGCCTGTAATCCCAGCTACTCAGGAGGCTGAGGCTGGAGGATCCCTAGAACCCGGGAGGCAGAGGCCACAGTGAGCTGCGATCACACCACTGCACTCCAGCCTGGGAAACAGAGAGAGGCATTGTCTCAGTTTAAACAACAACAAAAAAAAAGTCATGTGGTTAATCCCAGGACAGAAAAGGACATTAATGGGAAACTGGGAAACTAAGTAAATAGGAACAAATTTGGGCTTTAGTTAACAATAAATAATGTAGCAATATTGGTTCATTGCTTAGACAAATATACCATGGTGATGAGAGATGTTAACAACAGGGGATGGCAGGGATATATGGTAATTGGAAGAAAAAAAAATAGGGGGAAGCCCAGTGTAGGGGAGGTGAGAGTTCTCCTTACTATCTCTGCATTTCTCTGTAGAACTAAAACTCCTCTAAAAACGGTATTTAAAAAACAACTTTGTACTGTGTGCATAGGACAAACACAAACATCTTGGTTGGCCCCAAGAGCGACCAGTACTCTCCCCTGAGCTGGTGTTTTTAACGAGGTGGCCCTGCTACGCAGGAGCCACCCAGCCTTTCTAAGGAGTCAGACCTGGTCCGAAAAGGGCCCCTGGGAAGCTGCAGACAGCTCTGGGGTCAAATTCCAGCTCTCTCCCTCCCTGCCCTCCTTCTTTCCCTAAGACAGACCCCACCCAACCCCAAGCAAGAGGGGAGGGAAGGAGGAGGGAGGGGCAGACAGCCAGGGACAGACAGACACAGGCAGATCCAGGACTCCTGCCCTCCCGCCTCGCCCCAAGCCAGGACAGCTAGGTTGGCTTTCTTGTGGAATTCAAACGACCAGACAACCCAGCCTGCAAGCTACCGGCTCCCCACAGCAGCCTTTCTTGTGGTAGGAGAGGAAGAGGGGGAATTCCTTTGAAAACACTAAACCACAGACGTTTGTGCCATCAAAGAAGGTGCTGGCTTCAGACTCAAGGACAGAAAGGAGGGAGGCACCTGCGGAGCCCACCATGCTTATGATTTACCAGGACAAGTCAGCTGCTGTGTGCCCTACCATGGTGGGTTTCCTCCCAAGGACACCAGGGCAGGTGGAGACCTGCAGTGGTGAAAAGGAAACAACAGGAGGATGTCTCAGAGCGATGTCTCAGAATCCCACGTGGATCTTCAGGGATTTAAGTGAAATGAATCTGGCCAGACACAGTGGCTCACACCTGTAATATCAACACCTTGGGATTATCTATTTTTTTAATAAAATTTTAAAAGTTTTCTAAATGCAGCAATCATGAAGTAAAACAACAGGTTAAGAGGAAAATGATGCAAACTCTCTAAATTTATGTTGCCTTAACGAGTATTAAAAGAAATGAATCTCAGGAAGTTATAAATGAAAAATTTACAACCTAGAATCTTAATTAGGTTACCAAATGACTATAGCATGCAGACACTATACAACACAGCATCACTACACATCATTAGGATGTTTTTATTTTATTTTATTTTAGAAACAAAGTCTCACTCTGTCACCCAGGCTGGAGTGTGGTAGCACCATCATAGTTCACTACAGCCTGGAACTCCCAGGCTCAAGTGATCCTCCCACCTCAGCCTCCCAGTAGCTGGGACTACAGGCATATACTACCACACCCAGCTAATTATTTTTTTGTTTGCTTCTTTTTAAATTTTTTTGTAGAGACAGTTTCCCTATGTTGCCCAGGCTGGTCTTGAACTCCTGGGTTCAAGCAATCCTCCCACCTCGGCCTCCCAAAGTGCTGGGATTCCAGGCATGAGCCATCACACCTAGCCTCGTTAGAATGTTTGAACATCAGATGTGATTCTGTGGCCCACGGCATTAAGCATTGTGTGCTCATTTTTACACATAACTCATTCCGAATTGGTCTGCTAAGGAATGCCCTGCAATGAGGGAAGGCCTCCAACTATAACTGCCTGTCTATGCTGTGGGGTCTAACCTGCAGGCCTCATCAGCCTGGATAATGTGAGTTCGCATTTTGCGTCTGGCATGCACCAAAAACAAAAGCTACTGTGATTCTACCACCTCTTCCAGTGTCTCCCCTCCTGTCTCCTCCTTCCCTTCCTAGGAGTGTTAGGCCCAAGTCAGAAACTGCAGTTTTCATTATTTATTATATAAGCCAAAGAGAGAAGGCAAATGAAACGATTCAAAAGCATGTACAAGAACTCATCTTCTACAATATTTTATGCATTATAAAAATCCTCACATACATATTATTTTACCATATTTACTGCCATGGAAGATATGAAGGATTTTAAAAATAGAAAAAAAAAAACGGCCAGGCGCAGTGGCTCATGCCTATAATCCCAGCACTTTGGGAGGCCGAGGCAGAAGGATCACCTGAGGTCAGGAGTTTGAGACTAGCCTGGCCAAAACAGTGAAACCCCATCCCTACCAAACATATAAAAACTAACCGGGCGTGGTGGCAGATGCCTGTAATCCCAGTTACTTGGGAGGCTGAGGCAGGAGAATTGCTTGAACCCAGGACGCGGAGGCTGCAGTGAGCCAAGATCGCGCCATTGCACTCCCAGCCTGTGTGATGACAGCAAGACTCCCTCTCAAAAAACAAAAACAACAACAACAACAAAAACCTTTCAGTCTTCAAGTAACCGTAATGGGAAAAGTTTTCCAAAGCAAGTTATGTGCAACATTTATCTGCTTTCTTAAAAATAAATATTCACTACAGAAGAACCAAGAGTTCTATATTATATAAAAGTATAAAGAAGTGAGGGGGGAGCTCACCCATATTCCACAACCAAAAGACAAACATTTAACATCTTGGTGTACTCTCAATTCTTCTTCCCTTTGTGTGCTGCAGCTGCAATTCTACATTAGATTAGAAGCATCCACCGTACTATAAACAGCCCGCCTCATAAACAGCAGCTTTAATTGCTAAAGAATATTTTATAGTCTGAATGATTTCATAGAATTCTGAGTGTTTTCATTTAGCATCTGTGAAAATAGCAGGCCAGGCAAGGTAGCTCATGCCTGGAATCCCAGCACTTTCGGAGGCTGAGGCAGGTGGATTGCTTGATTCCAAGAATTCAAGATCAGCCTGGGCAACATGGTGAAACTCCGTCTTGACAACAAAATACAAAAAATTAGCCAGTGTGGTGGCGCACACCTGTAGTCCCAGCTACTTGGGGAGCTGAGGTGGGAGAATTGCTTGATTCCAGGAGATGAGCCATGATCATGCCACTGCACTCCAGCCTAGTGACATAGACCCTGTCTCCAAAAAGAAAAAGAAAATAGCAACAGATTTTAACTCCAAGGTTAAAATTTTTGTTTTCTAACATATTCCCAAGAATTGAAAATGGGAACCAACTGCATGTGAGTTGAATTTAGAGTATTTCCTGTGTAACAGGACTTCCTCTAATATATATGCAGACATTCTCTTAATTTTTAAAACATACTAAAATATCAAGAGGGCCTAGAAATGGTACCCTGAAAGGAAGTGTCCAGTCTTGCGTCCTCTTTCCAAATCAACAGCACAGCCCTTCATCACCTGAAAACTTTTCCCATCCATGATAAAGTGATGGTCTCCGATGACCTCAAATAGAGTAAGAAACAAGTCTTACCCAAACTCGGAAAGCAGAGTCAAGGTTGAAGTTAGAGCTCGATGGCACCGGAAACAGACATCTGCACAGGCTTGAGTGCCCTTCTCTCCATCAGTGTCAAGAGATATCTTTCACAGGACACTCTCTTTGTTCTCCCTGTGGGCTCTCCTTGTAACGGTTTTCTAAAACCTAGCCTCTAATATTAACACAAAATGCCACCAGCATGTAACTTGCAACCCAACACTGCACTAATACTCCGCAATGTAAAGCAATGAGCTCTTGATCCATCTGACAACATGGGCACATCTCAGAATGGTTATTCCAAGAGATAGGAGCCAGGTGGAAGGGAGCACCTGCTGCAGGACTCCATCTATATACAAGTCCAGAAAATGTACAGTGACCTAAAGGGACAGAAAGCAGCTCTGTGCTTGGGCTGGGGACACAGGCAGGAGGGAGAAGATGGCAAGGGGGCGCATGCGTGATGTTTTGGGTGTGTGGTTTGCTCATCATCTGCCCCACAGTGATAGTTTCATGGAGGCGGGAGCTCCCTGACCTTAGGACTTGTCAGATGAGCAAATGTAGCTTCCTTTCTGGTCAGATTCCAGACCCAGGGAGATGTGGGTGACAAGAAAAGATGACCAATGGCTCAGACATAATGCACCCAAACCACAGAGGGTGATGGTAAAAAAAACACGTCTCTGCCCTGCCGCCTCGTTGCTATGGAAACCCAACAATACCCACTTGGGTTTGCCCACATAATGCATACAAAACAGCTGTTGGGGTCAAGCACACCAATTCGGAAGTGACAGAAACAATACTCCTGCATTGTGTGACCTGATATTGCTCAGTGATATGTATCTCAACACCCAGTGCCACCTGGTGAAATTTCAGTCAAGAAAATGACACAGTTCTTTTCATACCCCCAGCTCTCTTGCTTGGTTTCTGATTTCCTTCCATGTGCTACAGGGAAGGAAAGCGTCCAATTTTAGACCCTTTCTATCACCCCCAAAAGATCCTTTGTATTCCTTAAGCCATTCCCACCACAGCCCCAGGCAACCATGAATCTTCTTTCCGTCTCTGGATTTGCCTCTTTTGGACAATCCCTGTACGTGGAATCCAGCAGTATCTGGCATAAAAGCTGCATCCCAGTGGATGGTTTCTCTCACACAGAAGTTAAACCTCTGAAAGTGGCCCAGAGAATGTGTCAGCCCTTGGTGGCGCTCCCATGCCAATGTTTCCTAGCCAGATTCAGGCACGAAGGGGCACTGTCTTCAACTTCTTTTATTTAAGGCTTTTTGTTTCTTGCTTGCTTGCTTAACTCGGGTGTCCGGATGAAGCCATCCTGAACTTGCTGTAAAAGTTTTGAGAAGAAACCACATACTATGATGAGTTCATCACTACTGAGATACTTTCCTGTAGATTACCATAACCACTCCTTCCTTAGTAGTCAAGGCTTGATCTACTATATGGTAGGGATTGTGAATTCCCAGGCTCCCTGCAAGTCCCACACGCAGGCATTTCTTAAGCAGTTTTCAGCTGCCGTGGGTGTTGGCAACAACCCAATCCCAGCCAGCTCGTGACCTTAAAACTCCTGATTTAGGGCCGGGTGCGGTGGCTCATGCCTGTAATCCCAGCACTTTGGGAGGCCGAAGCGGGCAGATCATGAGGTCAGGAGATCGAGACCATCCTGGCTAACATGGTGAAACCTCGCCTCTACTAAAAATACAAAAAATTAGCTGGGCGTGGTGGCAGGCACCTGTAGTCCCAGCAACTCGGGAGGCTGAGGCAGGAGAATGGCGTGAACCCGGGAGGCGGAGCTTGCAGTGAGCCGAGATTGTGCCACTGTACTCCAGCCTGGGTGACAGAGCAAGACTCCGTCTCAAAAAACAAAAAAAACAAAAACAAACAAAAACAAACAAACAAAAAAAACTCTTGATTTAAGTCTTCAGCTTACTCAGTGCTCTTGCTTCCCAAGGAAGTGTCCAGGACCACCCAATTCCAGCTGTTTTGCTGACTAATGGTTACCCCGATGCCCCAGTGGCCTGATCCATACATGGGGGCAGGTGCTACCACCATCTGAGGCTGCAGTGCCCTAGAGAAGGCACCCCGCCTGGCCCAAGAAGGATGTGAGGAACCTGCCACACATTATATTGGCCAGGCACACAGACACTGAGCCAGCAAGGACAGGAGAGTGAAGGAGACCCACCCAGCCACAAGGAGCTGGGCACAGAGGTACCAGGCGACATCCCCAATAAAGCAGATCGAGCACACGACCAGGCCCAACACAGTCTGGCCACCTGGCGCTGTCTCCACTTGGCCAAAGAAAAAGCCAAGCAAGACAAGGAACGGTCTCAGAGCACAGCCCAGTGCCCACTCTCCTGTGAGACTCCCCGTCACCAAAACAGGGCTGGTCCCCTATGTTCCTTCCGCATGCCGCCCTGTAGGGAGGGCAGGATGGGACATGTGCACACCACACGTTTCATCCTCAGAAGAACCACATGGAGAACATGCTTCCAGAAGCCTCTATCCCTTGAACTGTCAGTTGAAGGAAGCTGGAGATTTTTGCCCACACGACAATAATTGACAGTGACTTCCTGAGGTCAGAGAGAGGCAACATGAAACACGTTTTTAAAATATTTGGCTTATTAGATTTTTTGAACAATCCTATGCTAACAATCCCTGCTCACAAGTGACAGTTGATGTTCTAAGGACTTATGCGACCAGCCTCCCCACAAACCACAGAGCTGGTCACTCCCAGAGCCGGGACCCCCTCCCGTGTGCCCACAAAAATGGGAACCACTCTTGTCAGGGTGGCATGGGAAAGCAATGAGACCGTGCATCAGCTGACACACTGGTCAGCACCATGCGGTCGATCTGCACCAAGGACCAGCACTTGGCACTGGAAGGGAATGGAGTACCGATACCACCTGTAATGTGGATCAATCCCGAAAATATGATGCGGAGTCAAAAAGCCAGTCACAGAACACCACATACTGCAGGATTCCACGTACAGGGAGTGTCCAAATGAGGCAAATCCAGAGACAGAAAGGAGATTCATGGTTGCCTGGGGCTGTGGTGGGAACCAGAAGGGATGGCTTAAAGGAATAAAAAGGATCTTTTGGGGGTGATGGAAAGGATCTAAAATTGAATCATGATGAAGGATGCACACCTTTGAACTCACTATAAATCACTGAATTGTATACTTAAAATGGGTAATTGTATAGTGTAGAAATTGGCCGGCAACAGTGGCTCACGCCTGTAATCCCAGCACTTTGGGAGGTTGAGATGGGAGGATTGCTTCAGACCAGGAGTTCAAGACCGGTGTGGTCAATATAGTGAGACCCTGTCTCTTAATAAAAAAAAAAAAAAGAAAGAAAATCACATATCTCGATAAAGCTGCAAAAGAAAAACAGTGGGAGGGAAAGGGAGAGAGAGAAGGGAGAAGGAGGGGGTAGAGAGGGAGAAAAGAGAGACAGAGAGAAGCTGGGGCTGAGGCTGAAGGACAGCTAGAGAGGGAGAGAAGCAAGGGCACACAGACATTGCAAAGATGCTAAACCAGGCCCAGAAATGTTCTTAGAAACCTCCAGTTCCTATCTGTTGAGCGCTGTCTATGTGTCCAGCAATCTCTGAGGCCCTGCAGACTCCAGACACAATGCTGCCAGGGGTTCCCCTCTTTTTAGAGAGAAAACTGAGGCTGAGCATGGTCCACTTTTACCCAAGGGCAGCTGTCCACTAAAAAGAGGAGCTGGGAGAGGGGACATGGGCCTTTCCACTCCCCACTGCACCGTGCAAAGCCAGCTGCCTTGGGCCTGGGCCTGGGCCAAGGCTGGTCTGGTGCCCGGGTCTCCTACCCCTCCCCTCCCTGCTCTCCAGGTGTGCAGATGCCTTCAGGTGGGCTGTATGTGGCTCAGGAAAGGTGCTCAGGGGTGCGAAGAAGCTTCCAGGCTCAGCTGCTCAGCAGGGTTCTTTACTTGACAGTGAGAGGTTCTAGAACAACTCCAGCTCCAACCAACTTTCTTCAGGGAACCTCTGTGTTCAGCCTCCAAACAAAAACAACAGAAAACTGAGCTGGGCGTGGTGGCATACAACTACTCCAGTGATGAGAGGATTACTTGAGCCCAGGAGTTGGAGGCCGCAGTGACCTATGATGGTTCCACTGGACTCCATCCAGCCTGGGCAACAGAGCGAGAGCCTGACTCAAAACAACCAAAAAAAAAAAAAAAAAAAAAAACATGAAGAGAGCCAGTGAGGTCGGGCAAAAGCAGTTCTGGGCTACTGCACCCAGTAACCCCCTAGGGCAGGGCAGGTGCTCTCCCAAAGCCTTAAAAGTTTGGTTTTCTAAAATCAGAATCCTCCTGGCCCACGCTGGTGCTGAAAACACAACCCTTCTTTGGGGTATACAATGGTGTATGCTAATGCTGCTTTTCTTCTTCACTTTACTTTTTGTAGCCAGGCCCTGTAAGATGGCACAAGAATTAACGTTTTCCTAAACGCTAGTGCGGCCGCATGGTTTCTACCCATTGCCCTGCATTCTAATGTGCTTCCAAGGGGATGACGCTGCTGCTGCTCTTGCTTCCTTCCTTAGAACAGCAAGGCTCGAAACATTAAAACTGCTGGACAGGGAGGAGGGAAGAGAGGGAGATGGAGCCCCAGGAATTATTTGCCCCATACATATCTGTCCGTGCATATATTCAACTGGCCCTTTCTTCCTGTGGACTTCTGGTCCTCCAGGCAACTGCAAAGCACAGGTTCTGTGCCCTGCAGGTCCAGTTTCCTGACTCCCAGTTTGAAATGATATGAGGTCACTCTATTTGCAGTCAACACTGTCAGTGTGTTTTTTCCCATCAGTGAGTTGTTTTCAAGGTGAACACAATAAAACCTACTTTACATAAAGAAAAAAATTCTCTGTAAGATTCTGGACATCAGAATCAATGAGGATGAACAGGGACTCCCCTGACTGGCACCTTGGGTAGGACACGACAGCACCACCTCCTGATGGAGCGCCACCTGTTTCTGCACAGTGGCAGATGCTGGGTGAAGTTTTAGAACAAAGCCAGCGCAAAGCTAAACCATGGGCTCTGCACCAGTAATCAGATCCTGCAGGCACGGGCAGTGCACCTTGCAAACACCCCTCTCTACCTGGCTCAGCTCCCTGACAAGGAAAACCCAAGTGGGGGAATCTCTTGAACCTGGGAGATCAAGGTAAAAGGTGAACCGTGATTGTGCCACAGCCTGGGCAACAGTGAGATGCTCTTTTTATTTCTTTTTTTTAAAATTATTATTATTTTTTACTTTTTGTGAGATGTTGTCTCAAAGAAAATAAATAAATAAATAAATAAGGTGGAGAAAGAGGACTGGGGAGGAATGGCCAAGAGCACTGATGAGCAACACCAATTTACTTCGCAATGAGCCCATGGCTTCCCCTTGACCTCTTCCAGGTGACGTTCCATGAGCTGCCTTGGCAACACCTGAGCAAAGCAGTGAGCGCCGAGCTCTGCTCCCTGTTTTGGAGGGAGCTCTGCCTCCCTGTCTTGCCGGCTCGGTTCTGCAGGCACCTATACGGCATTTCCCATGCGCACAACATTCTGGAGGACATGCAACACCACACGGAGTGTCTGAGCCTCTCTTTTCTTCCAGCAGATTCCTCCCTCTGGAGGACACCACCTCCTCCTGACAGGCTTCCCCAGCACCCTCCTGGGGCGTGGGACTCAACCCATGCTGGGGGCCACGGTCCTGGGATAGGGTGACAAGTCCAGCGCTGCAGCTCTCGGCTCAGCACCACCACCACACTGAGATGGACCCCCGTTTGCTGTGGGGGGCATCGTGCGCACTGGCAGATGTTGAGCAGCATCCCTGCTCTCCACCCACAAAGGCCAGTAGCATCCCCCCATCTTAAGACAACCAAAAATACCTCTGGACATTGCCAAATGTCTGGGGAGCAAAGTCACTCTCAATTGTGAACCACTAGTGTAGATGGGAACCTCGGCGAGGCTTGTCAGGGAGGAACATATCCTTCCTTTGAGGCTGCAGGTCTGTAGAACACAAGCCCAGGGACACGTGTGGCCACTGTGGGAAATGTGCTGGAGAACTAGGCCAGCAGGAAGGAGGCTGTCTGATCTCAGTGGGGTGGGACAGGGAGACACAGTGGGTCCTCCAGCATGCCTGAAGCCCCTCGAGACTTTCTAGCTGGGGAGTTAATGCAGTCCCTCTCCCACGGAAGCTAATGGTCTAGGCTGTATTTCTGTCACTTGCAACCAAAGTAGTTCTGGCTGTCTGGAGTTGTCTGGAATTCTGTTATCATGTGTGCACGTGCATGCGTGCACACACACACACACACACACACACACACAGAGTCTACTTGTGTGTCTCTTCATTGTCAGTGGAGTCCTTCAGTGTTCAATGTGCTAGTAACTAAGTGCTTAGTTATGAGGTCCCTAATTAGGAGGTCCAATGCAGGGGTACGGTAGCTGAAAATGTGTACAGTGATTCATAATATAGTTTTAAACAAAAGTAACCTGCAGAGCAAACATCTCCCAGTATTTTGATTCATTTTCTTCATGATTACCTAGGAGAAGAGAATTTCCAGCACTTTGGGAAAATGTGGAAGTCTGCCTTGGAGAGGAGAGACTGCAGGTCACTACACTAACACAAGAGCCAGAGAGAAAACTGGAAAGAAGTGTATTCATTTCAACATGGGGCGGTCAGAGGTAATAAAACGCCCGCTCCACAACTGGCAGATTCCCGTTACGGAATGAGGACCAATGTGCTCCCACACACAGTGAAGGGGCTCAGGGATGCTTGCTCTGAGGCTGCAGTTTTGTTCCGTGTGTCATTTCCTAGTCAACAGAGTCTCAGGGCCACCTGCAGTTTTCCTTCTCCACAAGGACGGGAGAAGACATTTGTTAAGTAGAAGTAAAGCACTTTCCATTGTGCCGGCAACTCCTCCTCCCATCTCATCTCCCCTCTGTGACTGCCCGGTCACAGGAAAACCTTTGCATGTGGCCACTTCCTGCTTCAAAAACCAACACAAATAAGTCCTCCCCCTTCCTCTGACCCATTACAAAGTAGATTTCTACTACTTCCTATACACAAAACAAGAAATATCAAATATCTGAGGTTTTGACCCTGGCCAGAGGAACACCTGGTAGACCAGCAAGCCAGGGGCCATCAAAGAAGCCGGCTCAGAGTGAGGTGTGCCCGCCCCCCACCCTTACCCCTGCAATCTGCACGCACGTTAGTGTTCAACAAGCAAGCCCCAGGACACGCTGACCTGCAAGTGAGCTCAGTGGTCAGCTGGGGAGCTCAGCCGGTTCATATGCAGGCTCCTGCTGGTTCGTCTAGTGTGCTGGGGCACTCCCAGCTCTAGCTGTGCCCGCTCCCTATCCCATGTGCCTACTGGGTAAACAGTTTCCTAACTACTAAGCCTGCATATGCCACATGGTCACATGCATTCTACTTCGAGGGAGCCAGCACACGATTCCAAAAGACTCGGCCAAGAGATGGCCACGGGACAGCATCCCTCAGGATTGAAGATTTCCTTTCCACTCCCCACCAACCTAGTCATGCTCCCTGACAAACACAAAGTGCAAGACCAGCAAGGAGGGGTGTGCTGCAGAGGGAGGGGCTCGGCGGGGCTAGAGAGACACAGGCGTTGGGTGTTACCTCCCATACCAGAACCAAGTCCTGAGGATGGATCCCTGGCCAAGCCCCACTGTGCGGGCCTAAGGAGCTCCCTGCCTCTGGACAGGCACCCCTGGCTCCTCCAGGTCTTGTCAAGGTCATCCTGCCTCTTCAAGGACCAGACTCTCTTAAACACCTGAAGCAAACTTCAGCGCAAAGAGACACACGAAAGAAGAAGGTGCGAAGACCTTAACTAAGGTTCCCTAGGGGTCCCAGCTCTAAGGCCAAGGGAAGGATGACACATTAGGGAGAATCTGACAGTGGATAGCAGTGGCTCCTAACTGGCGTGTGCTACAGACTGAATGTGTGTGTCCCCCCACCCACAAAATCCACATGTTGAAATCCTGATCCTCATGGTGATGGTGTTAGGAGGTGGGGCCTTTGGGAGGTGATTACGTCATGAGGGTGGAGCCTCATGAATGGGATTAGTGCCCTTATTAAAGGGACCCCAGAGAGCTCTGTTGCCCCTTCCACCATGCATGGATACAGCAAGAAGGCACTGTGTGAACCAGGAAGCCCTCACCAGACACTGAATCTGCCACGCCTCTATCTTGGATTTCCAGCCTCCAGAACTGTGAGCAAAAAATGTCTGTTGTTTTTGTTTGTTTGTTTGTTTTTGAGATGGAGTTTTGCTCTCGTTGCCCAGGCTGGAGTGCAATGGCGTGATCTCAGGTCACCATAACCTCCGCCTCCCAGGTTCAAGGGATTCTCCTGCCTCAGCCTCCCAAGTAGCTGGGATTACAGGCATGCACCACCACGCCCGGCTGATTTTGTATTTTTAGTAGAGACAGGGTTTCTCCATGTTGGTCAGGCTGGTCTTGAGCTCCTGACCTCAGGTGATCCGCCCACCTCAGCCTCCCCAAGTGCTGGGATTACAGACGTGAGCCACCGTCAACTGGTCTATGGTCTTTTGTTATAGAAACCTGAACAGACTAAGACACAGTGACTGTGGTCCCCATCCCCTAGACACTTGGCAATGTCTAGAAACAGTTTTGGTTGTCCTCATCTGGAGACAGATGCCAAGATGTTGCTAAATATCCTACAATCCACAGAAAAGCCCCCATAGCAAAGAATCATCAAGCCCCAAACGTCGATAGTGCCATGCTGACAAACCACATCTACGGCACTAACCAGCTATTTCGGTTTCCCCTCTGAAACAGTCTTTTCTGACAAAAGTCAGTGTTTTCCTCAGTTTCCCTCCCCACTCTCCTGTGTGTAGTTCCATGGGTTCAACCTTAAGCCTTCCTCTAACGCACAACAGAATCTGACTTCTCTTGCCTTCTGCCTAAACTCAGAACTCACAGATGCCTCTGGTGAAACCCATGCATTCAACACATGGTGTTAACGTCTGGCCTTTGCCAACAGGCTGGATAGTTATCTAAGAAACTAGGGGTTGTAATCCCAGCACTTTGGGAGGCCGAGACGGGCAGATCACCTGAGGTCCAGGAGTTCATGACCAGCCTGACCAACACGGAGAAACCCTGTCTCTACTAAAAATACAAAAATATTAGCCGGGCACGGTGGCACATGCCTGTAATCCCAGCTACTCGGGAGGCTGAGGCAGGAGAATCACTTGAACCCAAGAGGTGGAGGTTGTGGTGGGCCAAGATCGCGCCATTGCGCTCCAGCCTGGGCAACTAGAGTGAAACTCTGTCTCAAAAAAAAAAAAGAAACCAGGGGTTCACTTGAGACCCTGTAACAGCCAAACTGATCAATTTTCTTAGCCACAAGCTGCTTTCTTCCAGGTTAATCTTTGGGTGAAGGAAAAGAATTATCAAGCTCTATGTCGGAAATTCATCAGGTTGCCACTTCCAATTCAGCTGACCCCACCTTCCAGACAGATGGCTGTGGCGGATCAGCGACTCTAGGCAGCAAGAAAATTCAGGCCATCATCCAGGCGCCAGCACTCCCCCTGCTCCGTGTACATGGCAAAAAGAGATTCAAGCAGTTAAACTCATAGAACCAGGAAGTGGAATGGAGGCTACCAGGGGCAGAGGGGTGCAGGGAATAGCAACAATACATATTTCTGCCAGGTGCGGTGGCTCATGCCTGTAATCCCAGCACACACACAAAAAGAAAGAAACATATTTCTCATAGCCTGGAGCTGGGAAGTCCAAGATCAAGATGGCAACATAATTAGGTTCTGGTGAGGGGTCTCTTCCTGGACTGCAGAAGGCCACCTTCTTACTGTGTGTGAGAGAGAGAGACTTGCAGAGCCCAAGACATGCCACTGTGAATCTGAAATAATCTAATGTATTTTCTGAAACCATTAGCTAATGATTCTTAAAAAATAAAAATAAAAATAAAAATAAAAAAAAACTGGGCCAAAATGCTCTCCTAAAAGCATCAACTGAACCTGAAACCTGAATAATATTGTATTAGATCTGAGCCCTTGGTTTTCTCATCCTGAAAGCATGCATGATAAATAATCTTTGTACCTACCCCAACTAGACTGTCGTAATGAGCATGTTCAGATCACTCTGCCGCAACCGGCAGGTGTGTGTTCTGTTTTCAATCTGAATCATACTTTCTTCTGGCTTAGAAATACCTTCGCTTGTGAGTCACCTTCAGACAACCGCAATTTCTCAACTTCCAGATTCACCATCCTTGTTTTCATATATTTAAAAAAAATGCCTTGTACTAGGACTGGCTCCCAGTCTCTTGGCCCTAGAATCTCAATGTGTCCCTGCCACCCTAAGGGCTGAAAAGGAATCGGAGTGTGTACAGATCAACAGCGGCCCCCATCATGATTGGGCATCACTGGAACTCCACCTCCAAAGGATGGCTCTGGTCCTTGTCACCACAAACCTCTGGGGTCGGCTCTTAGCCAACAAAGCAATGACACCTACTGCAAGGGCACTGGAAAAGCGGGGTCTCTGACTAGTGCTGCTGGTAACAGCTAGCATGTGTAGACGGGCGACGGCTACTCAGCCCCAGGGGCCAGGCGTGGTGGCTCATGCCTGTGATCTCAGCACTTCGTGAGGCTGAGGTGGGTGCATCACCTGAGGTCAGGAGTTTGAGACTAGCCTGGCTAACATGGTGAAACCCCGCCTCCACGAAAAATACAAAAGTTATCCAGGGGTGGTGGCGCATGCCTGTAGTCCCAGCTACTCAGGAGGCTGAGGCAGGAGAATCACTTGAACCTGGGAGGTGAAGGTTGCAGTGAGCCAAGATTGTGCCACCATACTCCAGCCTGGGCAACAGAGAGCGAATCTGTTTAAAAAACAAAAACAAAAACAAAAAACAACCCCAGGAAGCATTACCTTCCCAACTTTAGATATGTGAAAATTGTGCTCAAAGGTTTTAAATCCAAAGTCAATCAACACAAAGGATTAGCGTCTGGTTTACTAACTCAAGACAGTGCTATGGTCCTTACGCTACACCCTGCTGAGGTGTCATTTGCCTGTTCAAAATAGAAATAACCATTGCTTTGCCATTTGTAAAATTGTATGTGTGGACGAAGAGACAGATAGACAGATATAGATAAAGATAGACAGGTAAGCTGGGCACAGTGGCTCACACCTGTGATCCCAGCACTTTGGGAGGCAAGGCTGGAGGATCACTTGAGCCCAGGAATTCAAGACCAGCCTGGGCAACATAGCGAGACCCCGTCTCTACAAAAAAAAATAACATTAACTGGGAATGGTAGCATGCACCTATAGTCCCAGCTACCCGGGAGGCTCAGGTGGGAGAGTTGGAGGTTGCAGTAAGTTAACATCATGCCACTGCTCTCCAGCCTGGGTAAGGCTTACTCTGACAGAGCAATACTCTGTCACTAAAGCAACAATAATAATAAGAAGAAGAACAACAATTTCTTCCGTGGAACACATATGAGGAATGGATAAGAGAAAGTCTATCAGGCTGAGGTTCCCAAGCACCAGCCTATGATCAGAAGCCTCCAGAAGGCCCTTGATATGGTTTGGTTCTGTGTCCCCACCCAGATCTCATCTTGAATCGTAATTCTCATAATCCCCATGTGTCAAGGGAGGGACCCGGTAGAAGGTGATTGGATAACGGGGGCGTTCCCCCCCGCATGCGGTTCTTGTGATAGTGAGTTCTCACAAGATCTGATGGTTTTATAAGGCAGTTTTCCCTGCTCTTGCCTGCTCTCTCTCGACTGTCGCCACGTAAGATGTGCGTATTCCCTTTCCACCATGATCGTAAGTTTCCTGAGGCCTTCCCACCCATGCAAAACTGTGAGTCAACTAAGCCTCTTTATAAATTACCCAGTCTTAGGTAATTCTTTATAGCAGTGTGAAACCCTGCCCTTAAAGGGCAGGACTGGGGCAGGGCCTGAGCCTCTGCATTTTGGACAAGCTCCCAGAGGAAGCTGATGCTGCTGATGGGAGGAGCACTCTTAGAGAAGCCCTGCTGGAAAGCATTTAGCCTGGCATCTGCTAGGTCCTTCGCTAGTACCCCATACAATGCAGCTCAACCACCACGACCCGGAAGGACCCGATTCTCTCAGCAGAGGAAGGCCTCCTCCCTCCTCCTTGCTCCACCTCCCCACACAGCAGCACCACTTACTTTCCCAGAACTGCTTGGGTCTATTGGTCTCCCTGCTCCCCAGGGCAGGAGAGTGCATTCCATACTCCCTGGAGCTCCTTCTGCTTGAAAATCCCTCGGCCCCAGCCTCAGCACAGACTACACCTTTTCCCTTCCTGTGACACCTTGGCCACCAGAGCCTGACCAAAGGTTGACGTGCTCCCTTGCCTCAAACCAAAGAGAACCAATGTGGCCCCCTCCAGCTCGGAAAACACACCCATTCATTAAACTCAGGCAGGCCCCTGGCTGGGGGGACTCAATGTTCACCATGAGCTTTGCAGAGAATGCTTGGTGCCTGCATGTTAACCTGCCAACAAGAGTCAAGGCGAGCTGGGTGTGGTGGCTCATGCCTGTAATCCCAGCACTCTGGGAGGCTGAGATGGGAAGATCAATTGAACCTGGGTGGTTGAGGCTGCAGTGAGCCCAGATCACGTCACTGCACTCCAGCCTGGGTGACACAATAAGAACCTGTCTCAAAAAAAAAAAAAAAAAAAAGAAAAAGAAAAAGAAAAAGAAAAATGTCAAGGCTAACATGTAAGACCATAACCCTCCATCCGGGCTACACTGGACTCTCCTGGTGTGCTTTAGAATCACCAATACCTGCCCCTGCCCTCAGTCTCCTGACTGACTGGCCTGGGATGCAGCCTGGCCATCAATAGTGCTTCGCAGCTCCCCCAGGTGATCTGAATGCACAGCCAAGGTTTCACCACTGCACTGGAAGAATGGAGACATCCCCCTTCTTTTATTTAACTGAACACACAGTAACATTTCCAAGGGTCTGTTTTCACCCTGGCCTTAAAAGCTGACCAGAGGCCCAAAGACTCAACATTCTCTACCACTGTCCACCTTTCAAAAGCGTTTGAGCCTTGGTGCATTTTTCCAAATCTTGTTCATTCTTTGAAAGATGAGAATGTACATAGTAATCTTTTCTTTTCTTATTGTTTTTCTTTTTCTTTTTCTTTTTTATGGAGACAGGGTATCTCTCTGTCGCCCTGGACGGAGTGCAGAGGCACAATCACAGCTCACTGCAGCCTTGACTTCCCCGGGTTCAAGTGATCCTCCCACCTCAGCTTCCCAAGTACCTAGGACTACAGGCGTGCACCACCACACCCAGCTACATCTTCTGTATTTTTTGTAAAGATGGGGTCTTGCCATATTGCCCAGGCTGCTCTTGAACCCCTGAGCTCAAGCGATCCTCTCGCCTCAGCCTCCCAAAGCACTAGGATTACAGGAGTGAGCCACCACATCCAGCCTCTTTTGTTATTGTTTTTAAATGATGGATAAGAGCTGAAGATAAAGTTATTCTTAGAAATAGAGATTTTAAAAAAAGGGAAAATGATACCTGTCCAAAAAAAAAAAAGTTATTTAGAATACAATTTAGATGTTCCAATAAACTTCTAATATTCCGAAGTCTCCCACCTGTGTCATCCGAGCCCAGCAGTGAGGCGTGGAGGCCAGGTCATGCATGAAGAGCACAACCTCGGATGACCACAGATCCGCTTGCAAATTCCAGTGTGCAAAAACAAGGCAAGGGGAAGAAAGTGACAAAGGTCATGATGGCATAACACATTCACTGAGAACCAGAACTGGACAGGGCGGTGAGACATTAGCCCCCGAAGAACCTGGCCCACCTCAGGTAAGCCATGGAGTTGCTACCGTGAGAGGCACACGCACCCACCCTGGGTAGGGGCTATCACATTTGCAGGAGGCGGAGGCCCAGGCAGGCTTGCTCCCAACTGTGGCCACAGGTGGAGTCACCCAGAGGGCTTCAGACACACACAGAGGTTCCGTTGGAACACACACGGTTGTGTGTCGTGTTGGGTGCCCAGAAGCACAGCAGGCTACAGATCCACTGGCTTGCATTCCAATCAATACCCAGGACTCCCCTCTAGCTTTGCACCCTCATTCTTCCCAGGGAGCTCCAGAAACTGGCTAAGAAAGGGTCATACAGCCTCAAACAGGCAACTCAAATGTGCAGCCAGGGTCCACAAGGCTGTGGGAGGGAAGCAGCTACTATCTTCCTCACTGAAACACAAACACACACCCACGTATGGAATCATAAATGCAGCTCAAGCACTCAGCGTCCAATTAACAACTCAATGCCAGGGAATGCCCATTTCCCAAGGGCCGTGCAGACTGTCCTTGACACTCAAGTTCCTGGAGAATGAGCTACAGACAAGATTGCATCTTTATCAGTGTGGATGTAAACATGCGAAGAGGAGGGGAAGTTACAATGTCATTTTCTCTAAAATGCCAGTTCATTAATTTTGTCAGCCCCAACTGAATTTATAGAACAGAATACCAAAACAGACTCCCACCATGTTGTGAGAACCCAAAGTCTTACAAGTTAAAATGTCATGCTGTCGTGGGATTATTGGTTCAAATATTGCTTTCTTGAAGCAAGGACTAAGCAACATAGTAAACAGGGCCTCTACTAGGGAGACAGTCCTGGGGCAATAACCCCAGTGCAGGAAGCTGGCTGGAAACACATTCTTCGTGATCCCTTTCATTTTTGTCCAAGAACAGTCTATTATTTTTCCTTTAATATTGAGCTGCAAAGAGAATTTTTTTAACCACTTAAGCTATTCCAAGCACATATTATTCCATAACCTTTGTATTTTGATATTTAGGGAGATTTTTCCAAAGCTTCCAATGTAAGAAGAATGACCTTTCATCCAGGAGAAATATTTCCTGGCTTATTCCACTACATCTGAAAACAAGATAAGTAGAAGAGAAACTGCTTTGCTCTTTCTTGAATGCAAACCCAGCACCCCTGCCACTCCCTCCACAATCCTGAGACCATCTTGAGATGGGGGTCCCAGGGAGCAGGCCGCCCAAGTGTCCCGCAGGAGATGGCTGGGAACATTCCTCTCTCCCTACCCTTGCCAGGTACTCAACCGTAAGTGAACGTCCTGATGGTGAAAACAACCGTGTGAAACTGCCCAGCCCAGCTAAGACCCTGCACAGTTCAAAAGGGCACAACGGTTGTGTGCCGGTTGTGTGTCGTGTCAGGCTCCCAGAAGCACAGCGGGCTACAGATCCACTGGCTTGCATTCCAATACCCAGAACGCCCCTCCAGCTTTCCACCCTCATTCTTCCCAGGGAGCTCCGGAAACCAGCTAAGAAAGGTTTAAGCAATTGCTTTGGTCCAAATGACGTATTTCTTTGTGGGGAGGGGAGGAAGAGAGGGGCAAAATCTATGGAATGGAAGATTTCTAGGTTTATGCATTCCAGCTTACATATTCTCTTCTCTTACTAGAAATCCATGATCTTTTATTGTATTTTATTCTATTTATTTATTTTTGAGACGAGTTTCAGCTCCTGTCTCCCAGGCTGGAGTACAATGGTGCGATCTCGGCTCACTGCAACCTCCGCCTCCCAGGTTCAAGAGTTTCTCCTGCCTCAGCCTCCTGAGTAGCTGGGATTATAGGCATTTGCCACCACGCCCAGCTTTTTTTTTTTTTTTTTTTTTTGTATTTTTAGTAGAGGCGAGGTTTCTCCATGTTGGCCAGGCTGGTCTCGAACTCCTGACCTCAGGTGATCCACCCGCCCTGGCCTCCCAAAGTGCTGGGATTACAGGCATGAGCCATAGCACCCGGCCGACCTTAATTTTTAAGCTGTTGTTTAAACTAAAAAGATTTGGGGGAAAACCTGGAATGTAAACAAGCCTCATTCACTTAATACCCACATGTTATTTCTTGGGCCGCTGCAGTAGCTCAGGCCTATAATCCCAGCACTTTGGAAGGCCAAGGCAGGAGGATACTTTGAGCCCAGGAGACCAGCCTGGGAAACATAGCAAAATCTCGTCTCTACAGAAAATTTTAAAATTAGCCGGGCGTGGTAGTACATGCCTATAGTCCCAGCTTCTCAGCAGGCTGAGGTGGGAGGATCGCTTGAGCCTGGGAGGTGGAGGTTGCAGTGAGCTGTGATTGCACCACTGCATTCCAGCCTGGGCAAACGAGCAAGACCCTGTCTCAAAAAAAAAAAAAGAAAAGAAAAGAAAAAAAAATGTTGTTTCTCCATGTAAATCTGGAGCATAATTCCATGATTATTACCAAAAACAAAACAAAGCAAAAAGCAAAAATGACTTTGTATAGATCCTGCCTCTTCCTGGGAGAAGTAACTACTACCTGATTCTGTTTTCCTAGCACACTGTACAATTTTACATGCAGTGAAGACATAACTACAAAAATAAGATCTATTTATGGTGACCATTCAAATAAAATCTTATGTTTAAGAATAACATGAAATTGGCAGAGACAAGATCACTTGAGGCCAGGAGTTCCACACCAGCCTGGGCAACATAGCAAGACCTTGTCTCTACTAAAAATCGAAAAATTAGCCAGGCATGGTGACACAAGCCTTTAGTCCCAGCTACTTGGGAGGCTGAGGCAGGAGGATAGCTTAAGCCTGGGAGTTTAAGGCTTCAGTGACCAATGATCATGCCACTGTATTCCAGTTTGAGCAAGAGTAAGACCCTGTCTCTAAAAATATGAAGAAGAAGAAAAGAAGAAGAAGAAGAAGGAGAAAGAGGAGGAGGAGGAAGAGGAGGAGGAGGAGAAGAAGAATTCTTATTCTCAAAATTGAGTTTTTCCAACAAATTGCTTCATTTCCTGCACAAGCAGTTAGGAAAGGGCATTGAAGACCCCCGCTGCCAGTGTTTGCTGGGAGTCCTCAGAGAAGGGACAGAGCCCCCAGGGAGGCCCACTCCTGCCCGGAGGCACTGAGCACTCCTCCTCCTCCTCCTGGCACTAAGCAAGCATGTTGAAGCAGCCTAGCCACACCTGGGCAGAGAGGAACTGGTCTGCACCAGATTTGGCCATTCCCTCCACAGAGCTTTCTGGAGCTGCCACCTGCCTGGCACTGAGCACAGATCCAAGAGCCAGGACTCCCAGGACTGATCCCTGCTCAGCCCTCGCCTCCCCCAGGCAGATGGGATGGAGGGAGAGAGAGGCAAGCAGTCATGCACAGATGCACACGTGCGTTCAGGCACCAGGATCCTCCATCCCTGCACCAGATGCACATACTGTGCCGTGGCGGTACCACTCGTATCCCTTAACTTTTCTCTATCACTGCTGGTAGCACAAGGTTTCCTCATTCCTCCCTGTAACTCCTGTACCCATTTGCCCTTCTACGACAAGTGGTCTTTGCCACCATACCCTGCTTAAAACTCTTCCATGGCTCCCACTGCCCTGGAGCAAGGCCCTGGCTGCTGCCCACCTCCCCCACTGCAGCCTCCTCCCCCCTTCCCCTAACCTGCAGGCTGCCACCAGCTCCCCAGCCCAGGGGGCCTTCCAGCTACATGCCCTGGAGGAACACCATGTGAGTTTCTCCCTCAATCGGGGATCACCCACTCAGGGGTGAGGCTCCTTAAACAACACACTCTTTCCCAGGCCTGTCTGCTCCTGGGTCAGATCCAGCACCAAAAATCACAGCTTAGTGATGATCCCTGTGACACAAATTCAGGGCCACTGAAGAACTGCCCCAGGATGGGCTCTAACAGGGGCCTTCAGGGTCAGCCTCCTCTCAGTGAGGTCTCTACAATTCAAGAATAAGGCTGAACACACACCTCGACCCATTTCCTTTTTTTAAATAACTGCTTTGAGTATAACTCATATACAATAAAATTTACCTCTTTAAAGTATAGAATCAAGGGGTTTTTAGTATATTCACAGAGTTGTGCAACCACCACTCTCTAAGTCCAGAACATTTTCATCATCCCAACAGAAACCCCATAACCGCTGGCAGACCCTCCCCTCTGCACTCCGCCCCTGGTAACCACCATTCTGCTGCCTTTGCATATTCAAGCATTCGAAGTATTTGCATATTCAAGATATTTGATACCAATGGATCATACAGTATACTTCTCAACCCGTTTTCACTTCAAATACTAAATAAAAGTTAGTAAATGTGGTGGGGTGCAATACTTATTACAACCAACAGGCTTTAAAATTTCAGAAATTCCTGGGTTTCAAAACACGCATTACATGTAGGAGAAAACAAATAAATCCACCTTCCCAGACCAGGTACCAGGGGCAGAGTTCACAATAAGCTAACAAAAAGCCACACCCGCTCCCATTTTCCACATTTACCCCCTCCTTCTTGCAAAGTACCCCAAGCAAGCTCAGGCTGTAGTTTGAAAAACTTCCCTGACACCTCCCCCACGTCCTCTACTGGTTCAGAGAAGTGCTGCTTTAGAAACTGGTTCTGATTTCAGTGTGTATAAAACCATCTGAGCCAGTTGTTAAAATTCAGGTCCCTGGGTCCCAGCAACTGTGATTCCGAGGTTTTGCACATGCTAATTAGAATGCAAATGGAAGACAGGCCACATCTCTGTAGAGCAGTTGTACAGAGAACTGCTCTGCTGTGTGGAGCCAGCATCAGCATCACCCAGATGATTCCTAACTTCTGGTTTGGGGTTCAGTAGGTCTAGAGTGGGGTCCAAGAATTTTCATCCCTACCAAGTTCCCAGGGGATACTGATGCTGCTGGTCTGGGAACCACACTTTGAAAACCACTGTTTACCAAGGGCAGCAAGCCCCAGCCAGGATGCCAATTACTGCCCAATGCCTGCTTTTGTAAATAAAGATTTATTGGCACACAATCCTTTCATTTACGTACTGTCTACAGCAGCGTTCATGCTATACAGCACAGAGGAGTAATTTGGCCCACAGAGCCAAAAATATTTACTCTCTGGCCCTTTACAGAAGTCTGCTGGCCTCTAGTTTGCAGAGGATCATCTGAACATTAGATATATCCTGACCATGTCTATTGCCAAATTGAGACTTCTGGTACTTCATACAGATTTCAGAGAATGGAGGACGTGGAATTTTATTAAAACCTAAGGATTTTTTCAAAAGAAAAAGGAAGGCCAGATACAGTGGCACACACCAGTAATCCTAGCAATTTGGGAGACCAAGGCAGGAGGATCACTTGATCCCAGGAGTTTGAGACCAGCCTGGGCAACATGGTGAGAACTCATCTCTAAAAAAAAACTTTTTAATTAGCAGGGCACGGTGGTGCACCTGTAGTCCCAACTACTTGGGAGGGCTGAGGTGGGAGGATTGCTTAAGCCCGGGAATTCAAGACTGCAGTGAGCTATGATTGTACCACTGCACTCCAGCCTGGGTGACAGAGCAAGACTCTGTCTATTTAAAAAAGGGTGGGGGAGGAATGCAGGCTGCTTCTAGAAGCTGGAAGCTGGGTGTGGCTGGAGCAAAGAGGGTGGGAAAGGATGGAGGGAGGGCCACAAGTTGAAGACCCAGTTACAGAAGCCTCTGTGGGCCATAGGATGGTGCCAGCTTCAGTCGATGTATGATGAGACTCTACTGGACAACTCTTTATATTTTCAAAAAAAAAAAAAAAATACTGCAATAAAATAAATCTTGAAGCTTGAAAAACATAATCTGAAAAAAAAAAATTTAAAGGTGGAGGGAGCCAGGCGCGGTGGCTCACGCCTGTAATCCCAACACTTTGGGAGGCCTAGGCAGGCAGATCACTTGAGGTCAGGAGTACAAGACCAGCCTGGACAACATAGTGAAACCCCGTCTCTACTAAAAATAAAAAAAAAAAAAAGAAATTAGCTGGGTGTACTGGCAGGTGCCTGTAGCCCCAGCTACTTGGGAGGCTGAGGCAGGAGAATCGCTTGAACCCAGGAGGCAGAAGTTACAGTGAGCTGAGATCGCGCCACTGCACTCCAGCCTGGGCAACAGAGCGAGACTCCCTCTCAAAAAAAAAAAAAAGATAAACTGGCAGGGTGGACTCGACGTGATGCCTGCTAGGAGCAAGGTGACAGGGAAGCATGAAGGACAGTGCTTTTCAAGCCTGGGAGAGCAGCGAGGCCTTCACCAGAAGAGCTGTTGCGCAGCCATTAGTACCTGTATTGGGGAAACATAGCATACAAGCAAGATGCTTACAGCCTCGGTGGCGAAAATGTTTTCACGTCAGAGACTGAGAACCTTTGCAGTTGTTTACATCATCCCTTCTTCTCCAGACAGAAGATATTAAAAAGCTGCAATCAAGGATCTCTTCATCTTACTGAGAAAGCCACTAATAAGCAAAAATGTCTGTCAACGTCAACCCCAGCGTGTCAGACCAGTTCTATTACAAGATGCCCTGTCTGATTGCCAAGGTTGAGGGCAAAGGAAATGGAATCAAGACAGTTATAGTCAACATGATTGATACTGCAAAGGCGCTTAATTGGCCTCCAAGGTATCCCATCAAATATTTTGGTGGGATACATTGTTACATTGTGAATGGATCTCAGGAGGCCAATAAGCTGCAAGACATGTTGGATGGATTCATTAAAAAATTTGTTCTCTGTCCTGAATGTGAGAATCCTGAAACAGATATGCATGTCAAGCCAAAGTAGCAAACAATAGGTAATTCTTATAAAGCCTGTGGCTATCGAGGCATGCTTGACACACATCATAAACTCTGCACATTCATTCTCAAAAACCCACCTCAGAATAGTGACAGTGGTACAGGAAAGAAAGAAAAAGAAAAGAAAAATATAAAGGGCAAAGACAAGGAAAATGGCTCCATATCCAGCAGTGAGACATCACCACCAAAGAAATTAGCCCTCCTCCACATACAATGGAAGAAGAGGAGGATGACTGGGGGGAAGATACAACTGAGGAAGCTCAAAGGTGCAGCACGGATGAAATCAGTGATCATGCAAAAGTTCTGATACTCCATGATGATTTGGAAAAAACAGTTGAGGAGCGGGCCAACATCCTGTTTGATTTTGTGAAGAAAAAGAAAGAAGAGGGTATCATTGATTTATGTGACAAAGAAATTGTTACTGAAGCAGGACTGGATGTAAAAGCCATGGGCCCTCTTGTTCTGAATGACGTTCTTTTTAAAGAGGAGATTAGAGAACACATAAGAAATACAGGCACCACTTCTTATGATTTTGTCACAACAACAAAAAAGCTCAATGGTACCTTCTTCATGGCTTTACGTGTGGGGTAGCAATGCACCAAGCTCAGCTTATCTCTAAGATTCCAAATATCTTGAAGCAGATGTATGATGTAGATTTTTTAGAAGAAGAGGTCGTCATCAGCTGGTCGGAAAAAAGCCTTTAAGAAACATGTCTCAAAAGAAGTTGCCAAACAGATTCGTGTCAAAGCAGAACCATTTATAAAATGAAGGAGGCAGAGGAAGAATCTTCTGGTGGTGAAGAAGATGAAGATGAGAACATTGAGGTGGTGTATTAGAAGACTGCCAGTGTACCTAAAGTTGAAACTGTAAAGTCCAACAACAAGGATGATGACATTGATATTGATGCCATTTAATGGGATGGATACAACCTAGCTTAACAGTGTAATGCTGCAAATTCTTCTCCATTATCAGCCAGAAGCACAACATGTACGCGCAAAAGCTAAAATGGCTTAACATCAAGCTACACTATACACTAAAAATCTACTACTGTGAGTGGTCTGTAATTAAGCCCAATGAGACATCCAGGGAGTCCATAAACACATCAGTGAGCAGATGTAGTTTGCTTATTTATAGCATGTTTCTTTTTGAAAAACTGGTGGTGGACACATTTGGATCACATTTATACAGTTATAAAAATAAAGATTTGATTTTGGCCATTCTTCAGATATTTGGCTCTGAATGACTTAAGCTGAAGTATCTGGCTCCATTTTCAAATGTTACATCATCGTTTCACCTGATGAGCATTCTTGGAGCCTGCTAGATATCGTTAGGTGCTGAGGCTGTAAAGAGGTCTTCAACAGGATGTAAGGCAAACTTATTTGTAATTACCTTATTCAGCCCATTAAGAAATAGTACTACTTAAGTTTTATCTCTAGTCCCTCCAATTGGCATCTGGTAATGTACACTGCGAGGTAGACTGATAACCAAATGACAGTGCAACATCCTACTGAGAAGTAAATATGACCTGAGTGTCCTAGAAATAATTTAGCAGCAGGTTTTGAAACTTGGAGAGTTGTTTTCTCATTTCATGTATACTTGCCCTAAATTGTAGTCTTTGAAGTCGTGTGCACTGCACGTTGGGTGAGCCGGGGCAGTTATTACATTAACAGCCATTTTGTGTGTATGTAGTAGTTGCTTCATACTGAGAGAACTTGCTTTGGGGTGCAATTAAAAAATAAACTGATTTTATTTGGGGGAAACAGGGAAGGGTGCACTTACTAGCAAACCTAAGCATTAATTTTCAGCTTTTGCCCTTATGATTTAAATTATAATTCCAAAATGTTTAGACATACTGAAAAAAAAAAAAAAGTTAGAGGGAGGTTGGGTGTGGTGGCTCACACCTATAATCTCAGCACTTTGGGAGGCCAAGGTGGGTGGATCACTTGAGGTCAGGGGTTTGAGACCACCCTGGCCAACATGGTGAAATCCTGTCTCTACAAAAAATACAGAAATTAGTTGGGCATGGGTGACGGGTGCCTGTAGTCCCACCTACTCAGGAGGCTGAGGCGGGAGGATCACTTGAGCCCAGGAATTGAAGGCTGCAGCGAGGCAAGGTCACACCACTGCACTCCAGCTTGGGCAACAGAGCAGGACAACGTCTCTTAAAAAAAAGAAAAAGAAAAATATTCAACAGAAAACCTTACAAACTCTACAATGCTATGATGAAGATACTGCCAATGTCCCCTAAATCTGGAAAATTTAAGTTTATTGAGGGATCCCCTATAGCAGGGGTTTCTGAAATATAACCAGAAATGATGAAGAGGTGAAGGTTTTGATTTTGGTCTGAAGCTGTGTTGTTGCTGGGAAGTGAAGGAGTGGGAAATGACAAGAGAGCAGCTCATGTCTAAGGGGGGACACCGTCCCGAGCGCTATCACCCTTGGGCTACAGGGACCCCGCTCACTGTCTGAACCCCAGAATCAACCCCATGTCCACTTCGCAGGGAGGGTGAAAGACTCCCATGCTCCTGCTCAGAAAGCAGCAGCAGCAGCAGCAGCAGGGGATGAGGCTGAGCTAACCACGAACTGCCACCACAAGGACCACCAGGATGCCGGTGACCAGGCATGTCTTCCTGAAGGCTCTGCAGACATGCTGACCACCTCTGCTGGAGCCCTGCCGGGGCCCACACCCACCGGGGTCAGGACAAAAATCCTATGACCTTTGAAAATTGTGAGTTTTAATTTTGCTTCAACAGCTGTGAAGCCAAAATGACCAATCCTATTCTTTTGATTCATCAGAGGTGTGCCACCCCTGTGCTCAGGAAATCACAAGCGCTATGCCTGGGGCGGTAAGGTTAAAAAGCTCGAAACACAAGGAAAATACTCAGGAGAATTGAAAACTTGTCCACACAGCAGCATTATTTACAAGAATCACAAAGGAGAACCACCCACATGTCCATCAAAGGATATGAACAAAACGCAGTCCATTCCCAGAGCACAACAGCATTCAGACATGAAAAGGAATGACCGATACACACTACAACATGGATGAATCTCCAAACATTACACTGAGATAAACCGGACACAAATGACCACATGTTGTATGATCCCACTGACATGAAATGTCCAGAATAGGCAAATCCATACATAGTAACTGTGATGGTTAATACTGTCAACTTGACTGGATCGAAGGATACAAACTACTGATCCTGGGTGTGTTTGTGAGGGTGTTGCCAAAAGAGATTACATTTGAGTCAGTGGGCTGGGGAAGGCAGATCTGCCCTTAATCTGGTGGGCACAATCTAATCAGCTGCCAGCAAATATTAAGCAGACAGAAAGACGTGAAAAGGAGAGACAGGTCTAGCCTCCCAGCCTACATCTTTCTCCCGTGCTGGATGCTTCTGCCCTCGAACATCAGACTCCAAGTTCTTCAGTTTTGGGACTCAGACTGGCTCTCCTTGCTTCTCAGCTTGCAGATGGCCTACTGTGGGACCTTGTGATCACGGGAGTTAATACTTAACAAACTCCCCTTTATAGATACAGATATAGATATAAATACAGATATAGATATAGATATAAATATAGATATAGATATAGATATAGATATAGGATAGATATAGGATATATATATATACAGAATGGATCTCTACATATATGATATATACATATGAGATATATACATGAGATATTATATATATATATATATATACACACACACACACACACACATATAATATGTATATCTATCCTATTAGTTCTGTCACTCTAGAGAACCCTAATACAGATTTTGGTACAAAGAGTGGTTCTAGAAGAACAGAATACTAAGGATGAAGTTCTTTTGTCGGTTTTGGGGTTTCTGGAGTTGCCTGCTTAATATGATTAGACTCCAAAATGCTAAGGACTCTACTTCTCATAGTATGGAGAACACTGATAGTCCTTGGCATAAACCATTTAGAGAGTTATGCAAAATAAATGCATTTGACACTCCTGATTCACTGCTCATGAGAGGCAAGGAGTTTAGTGGCTCTATACATAATAGCTTTGACCATATGTGGAGAACCAAGGAATATAATGAAGTTGGTTGGTTGCTCCTAAGTTCAGTTGGCAAAGTGACAAAAGAAAATAATCAACTCAGGGATTCTGTCTCTCAGCTTCAGAAGCAGATACCGAGCCTCAAATCTGCTAAGATTGCCCTGAGTGAGTCTTATCTCCGTAGAGAAAGGGCAGAAATTGTGGAAAAACAGACACAAGCTCTTATCATGCGAGGGGCTGACCTGCAATGAAAGATGCATGCACAGCCTCGCCAGGTATCTACTGTTAAAGTGAGGGCATTGATTGGAAAAGAATGGGACCCTGCAACTTGGAATGGGGATGGTGAGGGAGGACCCTGATGAAGCTGGGGACACTGAGTTTGTAAACTCTGATGAACCTTTTTTGCCAGAAGGAAGAGCTTCCCCATCCCCTGTGATGGCAACATCCGTTCCCTGACCCGTGCTGCCATCAGCCTTTCCACCTTTGTCTGAGGAGATAAACCCTGTGCTGCCTGAGGCAACAGTGATGGCCTCCCCTGAGGCAACTGCCAGGCAAAATATGTTGATTCTTCTCAGGAGCCACCCCCAACACCCCTGTTTGCTTCTAGACCTATCACTAAAGTCCCAGCAGGCCCCTAGAGGTGAGGTTGAGAATGTGACCCATGAGGAGGTGCGCTACACTCGAAAAGAACCATTTGAGTTCTCTAATTGATAGAAACAGAAATCTTGGAGAAAAGGCATGGGAACGGATATTAAGGGTATGGGATAATGGTGGAAAGCACATAGAGTTGGATCAGGCTGAATTTATTGATTTGGGCCCACTAAGTAGGGACTCTGCTTTTAATGTTGCAGCTGGGGAGTTAAAAAAAGGTTCTAATAGTTTATTTGCTTGGTTAGCTGAAATATGGATTAAAAGATGGCCCACTGGGAATGAGCTGGAAATGCCTGATCTCCCTTGTTTTAATGTAGAGGAAGGGATCCAAAGGCTTAGGGAGATTGGGATGGTGGAGTGGATTAGTCACTTTAGACCTACTCATCCCAGCTGGGAGGGTCCAGAAGACATACCCCTGACCAATGCCTTGCAAAATAGATTCGTGAGGGCAGCACCTGCATCTTTGAAGAGCCCTGTAATTGTTCTTCCCTGTATGTCGGATCTAATGGTGGGAACTGCAGTCACGCAACTACAAAATTTAAATATGATGGGAATAATTGATCCCGATGTGGCAGGAGCCAAGTGATGACACTCAACCATCAAAGGCAAGGTGTGTGTAGCTACCATAATGGACACCAGTGGCAAAGCGGCAGTCAGAATAGTCTGACTCGTGTAGAGCTCTAGCACTGGCTAATTAATCATGGTGTTCCTAGAAGTGAAATTGATAGGAAGCCTATTGCCTTCCTATCGAATTTACATAAGCAGAAAACTTCTGGGTCGAATGGACGAAAGACTAATTTGAATTATAAAAGCAGAGAATCACAGGCCCTCAATCAATTTCCAGACTTGAGCCAGTTTACAGACCCAGAATCCTTTGAATGAAGAGGAGGCCAGGTCCCCTTGAGGAAGGACCCCACTACATTACGAACAATTTATGTGGTGAATCTTTCTCCCATTCTTCCCCAGTGAGACCTCTGGACTTTAAACAGGGTAACTGTGCATTGGGGAAAGGGAAATGATCAGACATTTTGGGGACTACTGGACACTGGCTCTGAGGTGACGTTGATTCCAAGGGAGCCAAAACGTCACTGTGGTCCTGCAGTTGAAGTCGGGGCTTATGGAGGTATGGTAATTAATGGAGTTTTAGCTCAGGTCCGACTTACAGTGGGTCCCCAGACTCATCCTGTGGTCATTTCCCCAGTGCCAGAATGCATAATTGGCATAGACATACTTAGCAGCTGGCAGAACCCCCACACTGGCTCCCTGACTGGTAGGGTGAGGGCTACTGTGGTGGGAAAGGCCCAATGGAAGCCATTAGAGCTGCCTCTACCTAGAAAAATAGTAAATCAAAAACAATGTCACATCCCCGGAAGGATTGCAGAGATTAGTGCCACCATCAAGGATTTGAAAGACGCAGGGGTGGTGATTCCCACCACATCCCCATTCAACTCTCCCATCTGGCCTGTGCAGAAGACAGATGGATCTTGGAGAATGACACTGGATTATCATAAGCTTAACCAAGTGGTGACTCCAATTGCAGCTGCTGTACCAGATGTGGTTTCACTGCTTGAGCAAACTAACACATCTCCTGGTACCTGGTATGCAGCCATTGACTTGGCAAATGCCTTTTTCTCCATTCCTGTCTACAAGGCCCACCAGAAGCAATTTGTCTTCAGCAGCAATATACCTTTACTGTCCTACCTCAGGGGTATATCACCTCTCCAGCTTTGTGTCATAATCTTGCTCGGAGAGACCTTGATTGCTTTTTGCTTCCCTAAGACATCACACTGGTCCACTGCATTGATGATATTATACTGATTGGATCCAGTGAACAAGAAATAGCAAACACACTGGACTTATTGGTGAGACATTTGCGTGCCAGAGGATGGGAAATAAATCTGACTAAAATTCAGGGACCTTCTACCTCAGTAAAATTTCTAGGGGTCCAGTGGTATGGGGCCTGTCGAGATATTCCAAGGTGAAGAATAAGTTGCTGCATTTGGCCCCTCATACAAGCAAGAAAGAGGCACAACGCCTAGTGGGCCTATTTGGATTTTGGAGGCAACGCATTCCTCATTTGGGTGTGTTACTCCAACCCATTTATCGAGTGACCCGAAAGGCTGCCAGTTTTGAATGGGGTTCAGAACAGGAGAAGGCTCTGCAACAGGTCCAGGCTGCTGTGCAAGCTGCTCTGCCACTTGGGCCATACGATCCAATGGTGCCTGAGGTGAGAGTGGCAGATAGGGATGCTGTTTGGAGCCTTTGGCAGGCCCCCATAGGTGAATCAGAGTGGAGGCCTCTAGGATTTTGGAGCAAGGCCCTGCCATCTTCTGCAGATAACTACTCTCCTTTTGAGAGACAGCTCTTGGCCTGTTACTGGGCTTTGGTGGAAACTGAACCTTTACCGATGGGTCATCAAGTCACCATACAGCCTGAACTGCCTTTCATGAACTGGGTGCTTTCTGACCCACTTAGCCATAAAGTGGGTCGTGCACAGCAGCATTCCATCATCAAATGGAAGTGGCATATACAAGATCGGGCTCAAGCAGGTCCTAAAGGCACAAGTGAGTTACATGAGGAAGTGGCTCAAATGCCCATGGTCCCCACTCCTGCCACCCTGCCTTCTCTCCCCCAGCCTGCACCGATGGCCTCATGGGGAGTTCCCTATGATCGGTTGACAGAGGAAGAGAAGACTAGGGTCTGGTTCACTGACGGTTCTGCATGATATGCAGACATCACCCCAAAATAGAGTGGCACCACTACAGCCCCTTTCTACGACACCCCTGAAGGACAGCGGTGAAGGGAAATCTTTCCAGTGGCCAGAACTTGGAGCAGTGCACCTGGTTGTGCACTTTTCATGGACAGAGAAATGGCCAGATGTGTGATTATATACTGATTCATGGGCTGAATTCATGGGAAGAAGCATGATTGGAAAATTGGTGACAAAGAAATTCGGGGATGAGGTACGTGGATGGACCTCTCTGAGTGCTCAAAAACTGTGAAGATATTTGTATCCCATGTGAGTGCTCACCAACAGGTGACCTCAGTAGAGTAGGATTTTAATAATCAACTGGATAGGATGACCCTTTCTGTGGACACCGCTCAGCCTCTTTTCCCAGCCACCCGTCATCGCCCAATGGGCCCATGAACAAAGTGGCCATGGTGGCAGGGATGGAGGTTATGCATGGACTCAGCAACATGGACTTCCACTCTCCAAGGCTGAACTGGCCACGGCCACTGCTGGGTACCCAATTTGCCAGCAGCAGAGACCAATACTGAGCCCTTGATATGGCACCATTCCTCGGGGTGATCAGCCAGCTACCTGGTGGCAGGTTGATTATACTGGACCTCTTCCATCACGGCAAGGGCAGAGGTTTGTCCTCACTGGAACAGACACTTACTCCAGATACGGGTTTGCCTATCCTGCACGCGATGCTTCTGCCAAGACTACCATCCGTGGACTCACGGAATGCCTTATCCACCATCATGGTATTCCACACAGCATTGCCTCTGACTAAGGCACTCATTTTATAGCTAAAGAAGTGTGGTAGTGGGTTCATGCTCATGGAATTCACTGGTCTTACCATGTTCCCCTTCATCCTGAAGCAGCTGGATTAATAGAACGGTGGAATGGCCTTTTGAAGTCACAATTATAACGCCAACTAGGTGACAATACTTAGCAGGGCTGGAGCAAAGTTCCTCAGAAGGCCATGTATGCTCTGAATCAGCGTCCAATATATGGTACTGTTTCTCCCATAGCCAGGATTCACGGGTCCAGAAATCAAGGGGTGGAAGAAGAAGCGGCATAACTCACCATCACCCCTAGTGATCCACTAGCAAAATTTTTGCTTCCTGTTCCTGCAACATTACGTTTTGCTGGCCTAGGGGGTCTTAGTTCTAGAGGGAGGAACGCTGCCACCAGGAGACACAACAATGATTCCATTAAACTGGAAGTTAAGATTGCCACCTGGGTGCTTTGGGCTCCTCCTACCTTTAAGTCAACAGGCTAAGAAGGGAGTTACAGTGTTGGCTGGGGTGACTGACCCAGACTATCAAGATAAAATCAGTCTACTACTCCACAATGGAACTAGGGAAGAGTATGCATGGAATACAGGAGACCCATTAGGGCATCTCTTAGTATTACCATGCCCTGTGATTAAGGTCAAGGGGACACTACAACAGCCCAATCCAGGCCGGACTACAAATGACCCAGACCCTTCAGGAATGAAGGTTTGGGTCACTCCACCAGGCAAAAAAAACACAACCAGCTAAGGTGCTTGCTGAAGGCAAAGGGAATACAGAATGGGTAGTAGAAGAGGGTAGTCATCAGTACCAGCTACGACCTTGTGACCAGCTGCAGACATGGGGACTGCAATTGTCATGAGTATTTCCTCCTCCTTTTGCTAAAACCATGTTTGTGCATGTATACACTTGTACTAGTACTAGGAAAATATCTTTATTTTCTTTTATTTTCCCTTATCACGTGACATAAGATTTACTGACTTCAGGCTGGGCGCAGTGGCTCATGCCTGTAATCCCAGCACTTTGGGAGGCCAAGGCAGGTGGATCACTTGAGGTCAGGAGTTTGAGACCAGCCTGGAAAACATGGTGAAACCCCGTCTCTACTAAAAATACAAAAAAAAAAAAAAAAAATTGGCCGGCATCATGGCGCATGCCTGTAGTCCCAGCTACTCGGGAGGCTGAGGCAGGAGAATCGCTTGAACCCAGGAGGCAGAGGTTGCAGTGAGCTGAGATCGTGCCACTGCACTCCAGCCTGGGCAACAGAGCGAGACTCTGTCTCAAAAAAAGATTTATTGACTTCATATCAGCATTTAAGTATTATCAGCTTTATGTAATAGTATTTGGGTTGGGGACTGGTGCATTTCTGGTTATACAAAGGATAGTTGTATGTTAGGCATAATTATGACCTTACTATTGTCTTTACTTGAAGATTATGTATGATCTCACATTGGCAAGGGGTGGACTTGTGATGGTTAATACTGAGTGTCAACTTGATTGGATCGAAGAATACAAAGTATTGATCCTGGGTTTGTCTGTGAGGGTGTTGCCAAAAGAGATTAACATGTGAGTCAGTGGGCTGGGGAAGGCAGATCTGCCCTTAATCTGGTGGGCACAATCTAATCTAAAGCAGACAAAAAGGCGTGAAAAGGAGAGACTGGTCTAGCCTCCCAGCCTATATCTTTCTCCTGTGCTGGATGTTTTCTGGCCTCAAACATTAGACTCCAAGTTCTTCAGTTTTGGGACTCGGACTGGTGTCCTTGCTCCTCAGCTTGCAGACGGCCTATTGTGGGACCTTGTGATCATGTGAGTTAATACTTAATAAACTCCTCTTCATATATATTTCCTATTAGTTCTGTCTCTCTAGAGAACCCTGACTAATAAGAGAAAGCAGATCAGTGTGGGGGTGGGATTTGGGGGAAGGGAGGGAATGGGGAGGGAGTACCAATGGATATAGGGATTCTTTTTTGGGGTGATAAAAATGTTCTGGAATTAAAGTGACGATTGCACAAGTCAGTGAATACACAGAAAAAATACCACTAAACTGTACCCTTTAACATGGTGAATTTTGTGACATGTGAATTACATCCATTCATTTTTATTATTATTTTTTTGAGACGAAGTTCACTCTTGTCCCCCAGGCTGGAGTGCAATGGTGCGAACTCGGCTCACTGCAACCTCCGCTTCCCAGGTTCAAGCGATTCTCTTGCCTCAGCCTCCCGAGTAGCTGTGATTATAGGCGCCTGCCACCACACCCGGCTAATTTTTGTATTTTTAGTAGAGACGGGGTTTCACTATGTTGGCCAGGCTGGTCTCGAACGCCTGACCTCAGGTGATCCGCCCGCCTTGGCCTCCCAAAGTGCTGGGATTACAGGCGTGAACCACCGCGCCCAGCCATTATATCCACTTATTTTAAAAAAATTTTTTGAGACAGGGTCTCACTCTGTCACCTAGGCTGGAGTACAGTGGCATAATGATAGCTCACTGCAGCCTCCAACTCTCTGGCTCAAGCAAAATCCTCCAGCCTCAGGCTCCCAAGTAGGTGGGACTATAGGTGTGCACCACCACGCCTGGCTAATTTTTTTTTTTTTTTTTTTGTAGAGACAGGGTCTCACTATATTGCCCAGTCTGGTCTCGAACTCCTGGGCTCCAGTGATCCTCCCAAAGCACTGGGATTACAGGTGTGAGCCACAGCGCACAGTCTCCATTTTTAATAATTAAAAAACTCAAGAAAAGAGAAGTGCAGGCAGGCTTCCTCCAGCCTCCCCTACCACCCCCAAGTAAAGGAACTCCCAGGCTGCACAGCACACCTTTAATCTGAGAGGGTGAAGTACTACCGTATTTACTGGATGAAACCCTCAAACACCGGAGATCGGAATGCTCCAAGCGGGGCAAAGTCTGGAAGGAAACCAGGCTGTGAAGACTGAATCCACAGACCAGTTCTCCCTGCAGTGCCAGGCCTGGGCTTGTCCGGGCCAACAGCTAAGGGCTGCATGTGCTCAGGTGTGCCTGGCACCCAGGACGGTCACGAGTCAGGTTCTCTTCCTCTTTTCCTGCTGAACCACGCCCCTCTCTGACCTCCCCTTGACATTGAACCTTAAAAAGAGACCAGAAGCAGTCAAGTTAGCAGCAGGAACCTGGCAGCCCAGCGGGGCGGGAAAGGACACTCAGAAGGGCTGCTCTCAGGGAGGATCAGAGAAGGGCTCCCTTTAGACAGTGAGAAATGCCTTTTCACAGAAAAGCATCACCTTGCTACAAGCAATGTGGAAGACAGGAAAGAAAGGCAAATTGCTTTAATCTCAGGAGTCTAATTTCTCTGCTTTACTTTTTTGTTGGGGCATGGACAGCTTTTTTACGGCCTAGACCAGCAGGCAGCATGCAGTCCTGAACTCGGGTTTTATTTCCGTGGCACAGCACAGGCTATGTGACACGCCTGTTGCTATGAGGCCTCTAGAAGCCTGATTTTGTGATGTCTTTACAATACGACAAGGCCTTGATCCTTAGAAACACCTGAAGCCTGTTCCTGTCTCCCAGGGCTGCCGGCCTCCCGACAGGTCCCCTCAGCCCAGGCTCATGGAAACAGCCCCCTGTGCAACCTGCTTGCTCCTGGGGACACTACGACATTTGCCCCCAAACTTGCACGCCTGAAACAAAGCAGCAGAATGACCCCAGCTCTGATACCAGGCTTGATGCTTGAATGCAGGAAGGATGAGCGCCCTTTCACAGGCTGGCTTTCCTGCACCTACCAAACATCTACTGAGCATCTGTTATGCGCTAGGCATGGCGACGGGGCTGGCTGTGACTGTGCTCGGGGATCATCCAGGCTCAGACATACTCGAGGCAGGGACCTTCATGAGGCTCCTGAATCCAGACAGAATGGGTAGGAACCTAACCCCTTCACTTGCCAGCTGCGACCCAGGGCCCGGCAGGCCTTCCCTAGACCCCATCTCCATAAAAAAGGATTAAAGTTGGGCCAGGCATGGTGGCTCACGCCTGTAATCCCAGCACTTTGGGAGGCCAATGCAGGAGGATACCTTGAGCCCAGGAGTTGGAGAATAGCCTGGCTAACATGGTGAAAGCCCAGCTCGACTAAAAATACAAAAATTAGCCAGGTGTGGTGGCGCAGGCTTGTAATCCCAGCTACTTGGAAGGCTGAAGCATGAGAATTGCTTGAACCCGGGAGGTGGAGGTTGCAGTGAGCCGGGATAGTGCCACTGCACTCCAGCCTGGGCGACAGAGTGAGACTCTGTCTCAAAAAAAAAAGGATTAAAGTTGTATGTGATGACTGTGCTGGTACAAGAATATATATATACACACACACATACACACTTAATCTAGATCATTAATGTGTTTCAATTAATCTATTCAACTTGACGTATTTGATTATTTTATATATATTAATATTATATAGTGAATCATTAAATATTGGAACAATTTATCTCAAAACATTTTTGGGGACCTAAAAGTTCATTTTCTTCTTGTGAAAACTAGAACATCTTCATGGGCCCCAGCGATGTGCCTGCTGTGCGAGTGAAAAGACTGGCCCTGCCATAACCACGGGCAGGTTTCTCAACCTCTCTAACCCTAACGCTCCTCACTAACTGTCTTAGTTCAAGATGCTGTAACAAAACACCACAGGCTGGGAGGCTCATAAACAGCAGAAATGTATTGCTCATAGCTCTGGAGGCTGGGAGCCCAAGGTCAAGACATGGCGGATTCAGTGTCTGCTGCGGACCTACTTCCTGGTTTGCAGGAGGCGCCTTCTCACTGTGTCCTCACAGGATAGAAGGGAGGAAGAACTACCTGAGTCTCTTCTATAAGCGCACTGATCCTATTCCTAATCACCTCCCAAAGACCCCACCTCTTGTTTTTTGTTTTTTTTTGATGCAATGGCGCGATCTCAGCTCACTGCAACCTCCGCCTCCCAGGTTCAAGAGATTCCACTCCAACTCGTGAGAACCACAATAGATACTCTCCTTAAGTCCCAACTCAAGTCTTCTCCCATTAATTGGTTTCCTTTCAGCAGCAGCAGGAAAACCAGCCCATCTTGGCCTCCATCCCTGACTTCCCTCCGCTATACAAGGCCCAACTCCAGTCTCAGCCCTACATTCTGCCTCAGCCTCCCGAGCAGCTGGGATTACAGGTGCTTGCCACCATGCCTGGCTAATTTTTGAATCTTTAGTAGAGACAGGGTTTCACCATGTTGGCCAGGCTGGTCTTAAACTCCAGACCTCAAGTTATCTGCCCACCTCAACCCCACAAAGTGGGATTAGAGGTGTGAGCCACCACACCCGGCCCCCACCTCCTAATACCATCACCTTGTGGGTTAGGATTTCAACACTGGAATTTGGGGGGGACAGAAACATTCAGTTCATGACACCAATAACAACTGTATAAACCTACCCCACAGAACCACTGTGAAGTTCACATAAAGTTGACCAGTGCCTGGAGCACAGTGGAGATTTGGCAGATGCTACTTGCATTCTTTTATTTTTTTTTTATTTTTTGAGAGAGTCTCACTCTGTCGCCCAGGCTGGAGCGCAGTGGTGCAATCTCGGCTCACTGCAACCTCCGTCTACCAGGTTCAAGCAATTCTTCTACTTCAGCCTCCCGAGTGGGATTACAGGCACACACCACCACTCCTGGCTAACTTTTGTATTTTTTTTTTTAGTAGACATGAGGGTCTCACCATGTTGGCCAAGCTTGTCTCGAACTCCTGACCTCAAATGATCCACCCACCTCAGCCTCCCAAAGTGCTGGAATTACAGACATGAGCCACTGTGCCTGGCCGCTATGTGGATTCTGACTGCACCACTCCAGTGCCATGTGACTTGCTGATACGGGATAACAGCAGTTCCCAGAGTCCAGGAACTCACGGCATAATGCACAGCTGCTGGCATACAGTAGGGGTTCCACAGAGCCCAGGAGTCATTCCTACAATGTTCCACCCTCCAGGGCTCCAGACTGGGCAGTGCTGGTGAGGGTAAAAAGGAAACCCTGGTTCCTCCCAATTTTCAGAGGTCTGGGGACAGCCACCCAGGTCAGTGTGCAGGAGATGGCTGTATCCACCAGCTCACCACAGCCAGTCTCAGGATGCCGCTCCTCTGACCTTCTGAAGCAGAGACTCTTCCTTGCAGTGGGTCAGATGGCACGTTTGCAGAGGGCCACAAACAACAAACTGGTAAGGTCCCACTGATCTCAGGTCTGCAGGTTTCCTACTAGGCTGTTTCAGGCTATGGGTTTCTTGGTTGCAAGCAACGGAAACGAATTCCTATATCTAAGCGAAAGGGTGATTTACTAAGATGCTACCAGGAATGTAAGGATTGTTGGAAGTCTTAGGTAAAGGGTCAGAAATTAGCCAGAGACAAGGAGCCTGGGGAGGCTGGTCTTGTAGACCGTTGCATCCAAGCTGCTGTCTCTGGGCCCCAGCCCATCAGCCACAGCAGGCCACAGAGCTGACTGCACCCAGCCCTTGCCCTGCTTGAGACTCAGAGTCCTGGGAAGGAGTGTTAAGTCACACACCACCTCCTGCTGCACCATGAGCACATGCTCCTTCAGCCTCCACCTCTCCAAAGACCTCGTCCACTGGGGAGTTGTCAAAGGAAGACGGGGAGCTACCAGAAAGAGACATCAGACACCACAGAATTTAACGTGCCATCCTCCCAACCCGGGCACGATCTAGTTAACCCAGTGGGCCTTCCTCAACCCACCCAGTCCATCTTCTCAAGGCCAGACACTGTGAGTGACCATAGGTTAGGACCGTTAAAATGTCTGTGGATGTTTAAACGGCTAGATTTGTTATCGAGATTGGTTGGTGGTCCTTATATCCACCACACGCACATAAAACAACACCTGTCGAGAACCCGTGCTGCCCAACAGTGCTGGCAGATTCTCACCAGCACTACTTTTCCCTTGTATGCCCATGGAGTATACTGCATGCATAGGAGAAAAGCCTAAAATCCTGACTTCTGTGTCCGGAGGTGGTCTGTGATGGCAGCCCCTCCTAAGAGTTGGCTGTGTGCAATGTAACAACTGATGGCTATGCTCATTTTGTAAAAACCAGGCCCAAGTTCATCAGTACCTCATCAAAACCACCTTCCCAGGAAGACAGGAGAGGCTCCTGAATCTGGTAGTGGGTGGCAGTCAGTTCTGCTTTCTTCCTGAAAGCACGGAGCACCGTCAGGTGGGAAAAGCGCCGGGCACCCTTCTCTGGAGTCCTGGGTGCAGGCACCAAAGAGACAGCATGGAGGCCTGCCTCTCCACCCAGCCTCTGGCACCTGAGCCAGTCCTATCCCCACAGAACCAAGGGTTACCGCAAAGCAAGGCTGCTGTGTGCATTTCTGTTTTAGAAAAAAAAATCTAAAATCTTTTGAGCCTATAAATTTTTTAAAAATTATTTTTAAGAAGTCTTTGTATGGCTTATGTGGCTTACACAGTAAGATAGGCTTGAGTGTCTTGTTTAGCAAGGAGGTAAAGAGGGAGAAACAGCTGGGATGCTACCAGGGGTGGTGGCTCCCAACTGTAATCCCAGCACTTTGGGAGGCCGAGGCAGGAGGGCCGCTTGAGCTCAGGAGTTCAAGACCAACCTGGGCAACACAGTAAGACCCCATCCCCACAAAAAAAAAAAAAAAAAAAAAAACTAAAAAAAAACCAAGTCAGAAGTTGAGGTGGTGTGTGCCTGTGGTCCCAGCTACTCAGGGGGCTAAGGCGGGAGGATTGCTTGAGCCCAGGAGGTCAAGGCTGCAGGGAACTGTGATCACGCCACTGCACTCCAGCCTGGGTGACACAGCAAGATGCTGTTTCCTTAAAAAAAAAAAAAAAAAAAAAAAGAAAGAAAAAAAGAAATCTGCAACTGTGATGTCACCCAGATGGAGACTTCAGATCCTGACTCCATGTACGACCTGCATGACCCAGGCAGATCACTCTCAGCCCAAGTTACCTTGTCTTAGACGGTCCTTATAAAAACGAAGGGGACAAAGGACCTAATGGTGCTCAGAACAGTGTAACAATGTGCAGTCGTTCGTCCCATCTCAAGGCTACGTGTAAGCTGTGTTTAAAGGACTTTAATATTTGAGGACCTATTACATGTCAGGCAATATGCCTGCGATACCAGCAATGAAACAGAGCCAGTCCCCACTCTCAGGGACCTCCCGGGTCAAGTAGGCTTGAGGATGCTGCAAGACCAATGATTACAGAGGGCCACCGAGGGCATTCCACATGACCGGGGATGGACAGTTCGGGCCACTTCGCCTGGGTGATGTAATCTGAGCAAAGCCTTCCACAAAACTGTGAATGTCTCAGAACCTCTGCAAAGCCTCAAATAACAGAGGATGCTGGGAGACCAGCAAATCATTCTCTAAAGCAGCACTCAGCAAACTTTTTACCATGTGACTGAATCACGTTGTTAAAATATGGGTCCTGATTCAGCAGGTATGGGGCAGGGGCTGAGATTCTGCAGTTCTAACAGGCTCCCAGGTGATGCGGATGTGCTGACCTAAAAACCACACTTTGCCTAACAAGAGTCTGAAGCAAGCTGGGCATGGTGAGGCACGACTGTAGTGCCAAACACATCAGAAGGCTGAGGTGGGAAGATCACTTGAGCCCAGGAGCTCAAGTCCAGCCTGGGCAACATAGCTTAAGACCCCATCTCTCTTAGAAAAAAAAAAAAGGTTAAGCGGAGCTGTCCAACAGAAATAAGAGCACCACACATCTACCTTCAAATTGGTTAGGAGCTACATTTCAAAGAGTAAAACGGAATATGTCAAATTAATTTTATTTTTATTTTTAATTTTTATTTTTTGAGACAGGGTCTTTCTTACTCTGTCACCCAGGCTGGTGTGTAGTGGCACAATCACAGCTCACCGCAGCCTCAACCTCCTGGGCTCAGGTGATCCTCCCACTTCAGCCTCTCAAGCAGCTTGGACTACAGGTGCCAGTCACCATGCCTGGCTAATTTCTTGTATTTTTTTTTGTAGAGACGGGGTTTCACCATGTTGCCCAGCCTGGTCTCGAATTCCTGGGCTCAAGCGATTGGCCCACCTTGACCTCCCAAGTGCTAGGATTACATGCACAAGCCATCATGCCTGGCCAGGTTAATTTTAATAATATATTTGAGTTACTTAACCCAATGTAGTCAAAATATTATAATTCCAACATAATAAAGAAATTATTATTAAAATATTTTACATCTTTTGTGTTTCAGACTAAGTCTAAAATCCAGTGTAAATTTTAATTTACAGTGTATCTCAATTTGAACCAGCTACATTTCAACTGTTCAACAGTCACATATGACAAATGGCCACCATATTAGACAATGCAGGACTGAAGGATCAAGGTGGGTAACAGCAGAAGATGAGGCCAGGGAAAAGGCAGATGCTAAAGCATGAAGAACTTTTCATACTCAGCTAAAGTGTTGGATACAGTTTGGTTGTGTCCCCACCCAAATCTCATCTTCAATTATAGCTCCCAAAATTCCCATATGTTATGGGAGGGACCTGATGGGAGATAATTGAATCATGGGGGCAGTTTCCCCCATACTGTTCTCATGGTAATGAGTAAGTCTCATGAGATCTGATGGTTTTATAAGGAGTTTTCCTTTTCACATAGCTCTCATTCTCTCTTGCCTGCCGCCATTAAGACATCCTTCTGCTCTTCCTTGTTCTTCTGCCATGATCGTGACGCCTCCCCAGCCACGTGGAACTGTGAGTCCATTAAACCTCTTTCCTTTATAAATTACCCAGTCTCGGGTATGTCTGGCAGCGTGAGAACAGACTAATACAGTGTTACATGAAGAGTTACTGGCAAATGAAGGTGGAAAATAGGCAGGAGATAAAACATAAAAAGCCTTCTAAGGTGGGAGGGTTGCTTAAGGCCAGAGTTCAAGGCCAGCCTGGGCAACACAGTGAGACTCTGTATCTACAAAAAATAAAAATAATTACCTGAGCATGGTGCCACATGCCTGTAGTCTCAGCTATTTGGGAGGCTGAGGCAAGGGTTGGGGGCAGAATCACTTGTGCTCAGGAGCTTGAGGTTACATGATTTATCATTACACCACTGCATACCACCCACTCCAGTGGGTGACAGAGATGAGAACCCCATCTCTATAAAATAAAAATAAAGTGGCCAGACATGGTGGCTCACGCCTGTAATCTCAGCACTTTGGGAGGCTGAGGCGGGTGGATCACTTGAGGTCCAGAGTTCAAGACCAGCCTGGCCAACATGGTGAAACCCCATCTCTACTAAAAATACAAAAATTTGCCAGGCATGGTGGCAGGTGCCTGTAATCCCAGCTACTTGGGAGGCTGAGGCAAGAGAATCACTTGAACCTGGGAAGCGGAGGTTGCAGTGAGCCAAGATCACGCCACTGCACCCCAGCCTGGGTGACAGAGCATGACTCCATCTCAAATAATAATAATAATAATACATAAAATAAATAAGCCTTCTATGCCTAGCTAAGGTGTCCCATGAGAAATTACTGAGGCTTTTCCAGCAAGAGCATGAGAAGTAGACCACTGTTTTGGCACACCCACTACTGGAGGTCTCAAGAGTCTGCCATGTGAAGAGGTGAGCAGCAGTATGCATGTTACAGACTACTGTGATTGCCCAGGCAGTCACTGGAGCAAACCACTGGAGGCAGTAATGCTGGGCATGAGAAGAAAGCAATGCACACCCCATATTTAGGCTCCAAAGGACTGGTGATCAACTGGCTGTGAGAGGTTAAGGGGAGGAAGGCATCAGGGATGACTTCTAGATTTGGGGATAAACTGATGATCAAGATTAGAAATCCAGAATTAGAGAAGGTAAAGGAAGATGAATGATTCCCATTTGGATCGTGCTGAGTTTAAAGGGCCTCAGCAACACACAAGGGCCATCCTAGAGTTCAGACGAAAAGTTGATTTGGTAAAATGGTCATTGAAAATAAAAAAAAGAAGAGAAGTTGAGGCTGCACATATAGATATGAGCGTTGTCTATAGGCACGTTATTTCAAGGAAGCACATGAGACCACCTAGATGAGAGAGAGAGGACAGACAAAAGGACCTTCAAGAAATCCAACCTTCTAGTAGATGGCAAAGGAAAAGAACCAGTGGAAGCCACTGTAAAAATAGAAGGAAGGGGAAATAAAGGGTTTTCATATGAATTGAACATTTTTTTCAGTGAAGCAATTACAACATGGGTAATTTAAAAATTAAAAATTCTTAATTAATGGGTAATTTAAGAATTAAAAATTAAACTCTCAGGCCAGGTGTGGTGGCTCACACCTGTAATCCCAGCACTTTGGGAGGCTGAGGCAGGCAGATCACCTGAAGTCAGGAGTTCGAGACCAGCCTGGCCAACATGGCGAAACCCCATCTCCACTAAAAATACAAAAATTAGCCGGGCGCGGTGGCGCACCTGTAATCTCAGCTACTCAGGAGGTTAAGACACGAAAATTGCTTGAACCGGGGAGGCAAAGGTTGCAGTGGGCGAAGATCATGCCACAGCACTCCAGCCTGAGTGACAGAGCCAGACTCCATCTCAAAAAAAAAAAAAAAAATAGAATTAAACTCTCGGTAAAAGCAAAGCAAGTTCCTGCCTCAGGGTACAAGGAGGTGCATCCTCAGGAACCAGCCGAGAATGTGAACTTTACCTTTGTGTTGAGATTTCACAACCATGCATAGTGGTACAAGTTTTAATTACCTGTCCCCAAAACACCAGCCACTAAAAATAAGGAGGGGGAGTGGAAATGGCTCTGTCCCAAACCCTAATGGCATCAGCGTATGAGAGCTCTGTCATTAAATCAACACAAAATAAATATGATTGAAGCAGCAGCAGGCCTGTCTTTTCAAGTCCAGATGTTTTCTTTCCAAACTTTAATTCAAGATTCAGGGGATCTAAACATAATGAAAATGTTAAGAAAAGCTGCACATACAAAAAAGTATAGTTGTTTGAAAGACTGACATATTTGACCAATATAAAGTACACTGCGTTTTCCAGAAATTAGGGTTTTTAAAAATATGCCTGTCTAGAAAAACCTAAATTATAAAACTCAATATATTCCACAACAAAACATACCATTTCTTAAAACGTCAAGTGGCATACATAAAATTAAACTCCTTTCATCTGATTCCAAAGATTGTTGACAATGTAATTCTTAAGGGTTTTCAAGCAATTAAAAATTAGATCTACGAGGTTCAAAGCAAAGAATTCCACAGAGATGGGGAAAAATCAATACAGCTGTACTTTCAGAAATAAGATTATTACATGTTTTGGGCTATGGATCAATCTTTTCCTTTATTTTCAATTTTTTTCATTTTAATTGTGCAACAAGAAAAAAAGACACTGTACAAAGCATTATATAATTAGCAGAGATAAATATCACTATGTTTACAAATTTGCAAACAGATGCACAATTAACACCAATAGATGTGGAATTTCGTCAGCTTCAGAATCTGCAAGCCATAGGTAAAGAATCTCTTTCACCTCTTTTGCAAGTCCAGGGAGGGCTTTCAGCTGGACTTGGGCCCCTGCTCTCCCTACCACCTTCCTCCACAGGCTGTCCTAACTCCTCTTTGTAGGTGGCCAGTACCTGAACAGACAAGGTCTTTCCTCAGCACTCCCACTCCGCCAGCTCCACCTTCCTCCCGAGGCCAGTTTTACTTGGCTTTCATCTGGCTTTCAACTTTATCTCTCCTTTCTTTGCTGGTCTAATTCATGTGTCTGGGTGCTATTACCAGGGGGAAAAAAGTCTGCCATACAGGACTATAATTAATTAATCTGATGAAGGCAGTTCTGTTAATGATGACAATGTGTAGCCCTCCCAGGCAATATTTGCATTTTAACCAAGGCAGTTAAAGAAAGGACACCACCACCAGGAGGAAGGTCCAATCCCTGAAATCATCCTAACAGCAGCTGGCCACCCACCCCACCCCCTGTGCCCCCGGCCAGCCCCACCTAGGACTAATTATCTAGACTGGGCATTCTCCCGGCCTCCTGCCCTAATGCTCCAGGGCTCCCAGGAAATCATCCCCGGGGAGGAGAAGGAAGAGCAAGTGGGGCGGTGGGTGGGGAATAAATTACCAGCTGAGAGAAAAGGGTAAGGAGGTGGAAAGAAGCCAATGTGCATGGAGGTCTCATTTTATATAATAAGTGTGCAGGGAATAGGCTTCATGCTAATTGGACACCCACAGTGATGCTTTCCTCACTCCTTCCAGCATGGGTGTAAAAGAAGCACCGTATATTCCGCCTCTTAAAGCTGGGTATATTTGCTAAAAGGAAACCTTCTGATTTCTCCCAGCATTTCATTTGTGAGAATAGTCTGTTACAGCAAGTAATCCAAAAAACATATAATGAATGGCCCAAACACAGCAGAGGCTTACTTCTTGCTCACCATGGATGGTGACCATAGCATGTGCAGCCACCTCTGCAGTCATTCAGGGATCCAAGCTGATGAACTCTGCCCTGCGGCCATCTTCATTCCAGGCAGCCAGAAGGGGAAAAGTAAAATGGCAGGCATGGCTGCAGCTGCACTCCCCAGGGTAGAAGTGTCACGTGGCTACAGCTAACTGCTAGGGAGGCTGGGAAATGCGGCCCAACAGCGTCAGAGAGGAGGAGGCAACAAGGACTCGGGCAGGCAGCATTTCTGCCACACTTGTGGGTCCCACTCTAAACCCTAACAGATTTTCTACTCCAAAGATTGAAAGAGTGAAGAAATAGAGTGTTGTCACAGGGATACTGAATCTTCATCTTTCCCACTATTGCCACTTCCCAAAACTACTTTTTTAAAACGCTACTCTGGCCCAGGAACAGTGGCTCACATCAATAATCTCAACACTTTGGGTAGCCATGGTGGGTAGATCACTTGACCCCAAGAGTTCGAGACCACCCTGGGCAATATGGCAAAACCCTACCTCTACAGAAAATACAAAAAATTAGCCAGGTGAGGTGGCATGTGCCTGTAGTCCTAATACCTGGGGGGGCTGAGGTGGGAAGACTGCTTGAGCCCAGATGGCTGAGGTTGCAGTGAACCGTGATCACACCACCGCACTCCAGCCTGAATGACAGAACGAGACCCCATATCAAAACAAACAAAAAAACAAATAAAAACCCTACTCTGAATACCACATTGATCTGAAAGAGCTACTCCCTTTATTAATATTATAAAAATAAGAAACACTATTATTCTAGAAAAAAATAAATTTTTTGGTAGAGGAGAGGAAAGAATCACTTCTGGTGGGCTACAAATAACATAGGAGATGTACTGATGCTGGGCATTAGATGTATCTTTTATTTTATTTTTATTTTTTATTTATTTTTTGTTTTTGAGACAGAGTCTCACTCTGTCGCCCAGACTGGAGTGCAGTGGTGTGATCTTGGCTCACTGCACCCTCAACCTCCTTGGCTCAAAGCGATCCTCCCACCTCAGCCTCCCAAGTAGCTGGGACTTGGAGGTACACACCACCTTGCCTGGCTAATTTTTGTATTTGTTGTAGAGATGAGGTCTCATTTTGTTGCCCATGCTTGTCTTGACTTCCTGGGCTCAAGCAATCCTCCCACCTCGGCCTCCCAAAGTTCCAAATTCTTAATGAATCAGGATTGAGTAGGGAAAGTGAGGAAGAGAAGTGAGGCGGAATTTGAATTTACTAGAGATAGCTTTATGTGTTGCCTCATTTAATCCCCATGATACCACAATAAAATAGGAATGATTCTACTTGGACAGACAGAGGATTACCTAGAAACAGTTAGGAACTGAGAGCAAGATCCAGCTCTGGATGCAAGCAAGCAAGCACTGCCTCCTCTGCCTAGTGGTAACCTTCCCTCCAAATTGGAACCACTACAGCCAGAGTTGGGGGGCAGAGATGACCACTCTCGCCCAGCTGAGCAAAGCAGAGATCCCCTCAACTGGCAGACTTCCCATTACTTTTCAACCTGCACTACACCAGAAGTTTATTAAATAGAAAAAAAGTATCTGACAAAAACATGGTCGCCTCCCTGCCTTAGAGGAATACCCAGGGAAACAGCTTCACCTGATCACTCACCCCCATGCACAGAGTGTCCAAACGGCATTTTGGGGAACCCAACCTTCAATACCAGCAGACGGCCAAGGAGCACTAGACATTTGAAGACAACCTCTAACAGGGAAGAAAGCAGCCAAAACAAACAACAAAAGCAGAGCTCAGAAACAATCTATGCAAAAAGAGGCCATTTTTAGAGACCAGTTTAATACTGCCACAGATATGGAAGAATCATGAAACAAGATCAGTATGGTATGAAAAAGGAACATTTGAGAAACAAATTTTAAAAGTTTAGAATCTGGGGAAAAAATGAGGACATACATTTAAAACTTAATGGAAAGATTAGAAGATGATGTTGAACAAAATCTTCCAGGAAGAACAAAAATACAAAGAAATGCAAAATAAGAGAGCTGGGCATAGTGGTACACACCTGTAAACCCAACTACTTGGGAGGCTGAGGTGGGAGGATCAGTTAAGCACAGGAGGTCAAGGCTGTAGTGTTGCTATAACCGTGCCTGTGAATAGCCACTGCACTCCAGCCAGAGCAACACAGCAAGACCCTGTCTCTTCAAAAAAAAAAAAAAAAAAAAAAAAAAAAAAACAAAGAAAAAAGAAAAAGAAAAAGAAGAGGGAAAAAGTAGACCTAGTACAAAAGATCAAGAAACAAAAACGTCTGATCTCCCTCCAGCAGTACTGCACAACAGCAGAGTGGACACCACCTTCAGAGTGCTGTGGGAGAACTGTCTCCATTCAGGACTACGCCCAAACAATTTACTGTCAAGATAAAAATCATGCTGTTTTCAGACAGAGAAGATCTCAAAAGATGACCCCCAGTGTGTCTGAATATATTAAGAGATATTTCATCACTGGGGAGGGTTTGAGGGATGAATCAAGGATAAGTGCACTGAAAATTAAGCAAAGAAAACTATCCTGAACCCTACTGACTGCAGAAACTTGTGTTGTGGGTACACTGGCCGGGGCCAAAGTCACGGGCAGTAAAAGAATTTACTGAGACAGTAGTCAGTTAAAGAAAAACTAGTTTATGGCTGGGCGTGGTGGCTCATGTCTGTAATCCCCAGCACTTTGGGAGGCCGAGGCGGGCGGATCACCCAAGGTCGGGAGTTCGAGACCAGCCTGACCAACATGGAGAAACCCCATCTCTACTAAAAATACAAAATTAACCGGGCGTAGTGGCGGGCGCCTGTAATCCCAGCTACTCAGGAGGCTGAGGCAGGAGAATCACTTGAACCTGGGAGGCGGAGGTTGCAGTGAGCCGAGATCTCACCATTGCACTCCAGCCTGGGCAACAAGAGCGAAACTACATCTCAGAAAAAAGAAAAGAAGAGAAGAGAAGAGAAGACTAGTTTATTAGAGAAAAAGTACGTTGCAAGGGAGCAACGGGGAAGACAGCAGAGAAGGGGTTGTCTGCAAAGAGGCAGGGGCTGGAGGGAAGTTTTATAGGATCATGCTGGAGAAGCTACATGCAAATAGAGTTGTTTGTGGTTAGCAGTTTCTCAGAACAATTGTTCTCTCCCACCGTGGGGTCCCTTCTTCATTGATGCTAACTTATCAGGACTCCACAGTATGTACCCCCAGACTCAGCAGTGATAGCAATAGCAACCAAAATAAACACTGAATATTGTTAACCCCATGCTCCTCAGAGCGGGGAAGAGGCCAGCCTTAGTTGCTCACGCCTGTAATCTCAACATTTTGGGAGGCCAAGGTGGGAAGATCACTTGAGGCCATGAGTTCAGGATCAACCCAAGCAACATGGTGAAACCCCATCTCTACAAAAAATACAAAAATTAGCTGGGCTTAGTGGCATGCACCTGTAGTCACAGCTACTCAGGAGGCTGAGGGGGGGAGGATCACTTGAGCCCAGGAGGTGGAGGCTGCAGAGAGCTGTGATCATGACACTGCACTCCAGCTTGAGCAAGAGAGCAAGACCCTGTCTCAAAATAAACAAGAAAGGAAGAGGCTAGGTATGCTGCTCAACATCCTACAATTCACAGGATGGCCCCACAGCAAAAAATTATGATGTCATTACATTAGGGGTATGAAGGGCCAAGAATTGTGCCTGAGTAGTTGGGGGAGGGTAGGTGAGCATTGGAAAAGAGTGGAAATAAGGACCAGGCGCAGTGGCTCATGCCTGTAATCTCAGCACTTTGGGAGGCTGAGGCGGACAGATCACTTGAGGCCAAGAGTTTGAGACCAGCCTGGCCATCATGGCGAAACCCCATCTCTACTAAAAATATAAAAATTAGCTGGGCATGGTGGCTCGAGCCTGTAATCCCAGCTACTCGGGAGGCTGAGGTGGGAGGATCGCTTGAACCCCAGAGGTGGAGGTTGCAGTAAGCCGAGATCATGCCATTGCACTCTGGCCTGAGCGGCAGGATGAGACTTTCAAAAAAAAAAGAGCGGAAAAAAGGCTACATCCTAATATCCTACATTGGGAAGAACAAGCTAATAAACAAAAGTTGCAGCAATATACAATATAAGCCATCATTTAGGGATATGGACGGAAATACCAAAAGAAATCAGCTAAGACGTTTTGATAGTTGTCTCCAGGGAGGGGGAAATGATCAGTAGTCAGGCCAAATGACCAGTAGCATATAAGCACCCTTGAAGAACTACTTGATAATTCATACTGTGCAAGAGCCACTTTGATAAAATAAAACCTCATAAAAGATACACTGACACTCCTAGCCTGTCGCGGTGGCTCATATAATCCCAGCACTTTGGGAGGCCAAGGCGGGCGGTTCACTTGAGGTCAGGAGTTAGAGACCAGCCTGGCTACCATGATGAAACCCTGTCTCTACTAAAAATACAAAAATTAGCCGGGCGTGGTGGTGTGCGCCTGTAACCCCAGGCTGAGGTGGGAGGATTGCTTGAACCCCAGAGGCGGAGGTTGCAGTGAGCCAAGATCATGCCACTGCACTCCAGTGTGGGAGACAGAGCAAGAATCCGTCTCAAAAAAAAAAAAAAAAAAATACGCTATCATGCTTGCCCCTTCCCTTCTACGATTAAGGAAGTGTTACCTTTCAAGGACAGAGAGTCTACCCTGCCTGGGTTCTTGTTGACCTTGACAATTTGCCTTTGATCTGAAAGTCACCTTTTGCCAAAAGAAAGATAATCTCAGCCCTTCCTAGCCAAGCCAAAATGCGGTTTTTCTTCCCTTTCCATCCAAGAGAAGCAGCCCTCATTGCCTGCAACTTAATACGCTGGGGATTTAAAAAAACAAAACAAACAAACAAACAAAAAAAACAGCCCAGGGGCTCCTTATGTGGGGAAAAAAAGTTACCTTTGCTTTGCAATTCAGAACATCCTAGTTCTGAGGTTCAACCAAATGAGGTTTGTCCAATTTTTTCTTTTTAATGATACAGTATTATCCTTCTAAGACATGTTCCCCCAAAGAGAAGCTGGAACACTCACATCCATAATGGGAACAGGCTGGCTCTACTACAGGACAGCCCAAATACTGCATCCCACAAGGTAAAGGACAACAATTCCTCCAGAATACACCCTCCCTGTATCAGATACTGGTGATTTTCTTTTCTTTTTTCTTTCTATTCTATTCTATTCTATTCTATTGGAGATGGAGTTTTGCTCCTGTTGCCCAGGGCAATGGCAAGATCTCGGCTCACCACAACCTCTGCCTCCCGGGTTCAAGTGATTATCCTGCCTCAGCCTCCAGAGTAGCTGGAATTACAGGCATGCACCACCACACCCGGCTAATTTTTTGTATTTTTAGTAGAGACAGGGTTTCTCCATGTTGGTCAGGCTGGTCCTGAACTCCCAACCTCAGGTGATTCGCCCGCCTCGGCCTCCCAAAGTGCTGGGATTACAGGCGTGAGCCACCGTGCCCGGCACTGGTGATATTTTTTAAAAGGCCTAAAAAAGCAACAGGCAACCCAGAACTCTTTCAAAATCCTTCATGTGGGTTAAAGTTTTCGGCTTGCATGTGTAGGAAGAGGGCTTGCAGAAACCTGCAGAATTTATCCTTCAAGAATTGCCCCACTCCTGACTACAGTGCTTGAAAGTAAAAGAAGACCTGAATAAAAAGTCCATTCAGCTTTTACATTCTAACATTATCGTGTAGAATGTTCCCACTGCACCCGGTGTGCAAGAAGAAAAGTTCCACAGAGCCCCAGCTTTTCTCTGCTGCCCCTAAGAACTTGGCCACAAATCCAGGTTTATTTGCATGCTGATACAAAACAACTCTGGCAAGGGGACAGACAACTCCAAAATGCTTTCCAAAGGGAAAAACCAGCCCTTCCCAAGTGGCAAGCCAGTTTTTTTGACCATGAATTACAAAGGTAGATTAAGAAACCCCCAGGTCATTAGGATAAGGGGAAAACTGCTACTTGTTCTGAGCCTTTCATTATCATACTATTCTACCTTTAGCTCTTGGGCAAACTAGTTTTCTTTTTTTTTTTTTTTTTTCAAAAGATCAATGTTATGACATGTTAAGAAATACTCATAACTGAGCCACGAAGACCGAACGCATCCTGGTACAGAAGTGAGATGCATAGCTTATGTTTACAGCTTCTCATAATCGCAGAAGGCTCTGGATTCATAGGCGTGAGTCAAGCTGAGTTAATGTCTAAGAGAGGAAGAATCCTCCCAGAGCTGACCCTCAAAGCCTCCAGCTCCCAGACCCTGGAATAGGACTTGAGGCTCACTGCCTGACTCCACACTCTCACCCAAAACATCGCTGGAGAACAAGGATGAGAATTCAGCAGCGTCACATTAATTCACAGGCTGGGAAAAGGTAATAAAGATAGATTTGAAAGCCAGTTGGCAAGGTGGGCCTACCAACTGAAAGGGTCTTTCAGCACAGGAAAGAAAGCTCACCTCTTGGTTTTTAACCTTACTATTAATTCTTAAATACAAATGGATCTTTATAATGACACTTATCCTAATAGCTGAAGAAAACACGGTAGCTGGCATCAAAAAGTGAGTAAAGCTTTACAACTCAGACCTCACTCAGAGATGGCAGAGGCAGGGGAGATCCAAGCCCTCACCCACTGGTTCTCAGACACCTGGAGAAGCAGCAGCACTCCCTCGTGCAGATGTTGACCGCACACTGCGTCTGGGCACAAAAATCTACCAGCAGCCACAAAGTTGAGAGTCACCCGCTCCCGACCCACTGCTGAATTCATCAGGTCCCTCTTTTTCAAAACCTTTACTGATATTTCACAAAGAGCTTGGTTGGCTCTTGGGAGCCAATATAAAGGCATATGAGACAAGAACTGATCCCGACCAGGGTGGTCACTCTGATCTCCCCGGTCCTCGGGTCACGAGGCGACTTGGCATGGCCCATAAAGTGGAGCCCCCTTTCCAAACCAATAAGTAAGGTACATCAGAGGCGCGGGGCCTCCACTCCTGCCCATCACCAACCACTAGTCTCAGCCCTGTGCCCTCTGCAATCAAGGACTCAGCTAACACTTTACATAAGACACTCGCCACCTGGCTGCACACCCCCCAAAATATGCCCTGATTCCGTCTTTGGCATTCACACTGGAAAGGACATTTCAAACCTCTGTCTCCAATCCAGAGAAATGTTCTCAGAGTCTGAAGCCCTGGGGTGGGTGAGGCAGGTGGGGGGACCTCCAAGCGTCCCAGACCACAGCAGTCTTGTCGCACACAACAGCTCTGGTGCCCAATGGCAACCCGAAAATCAATGGGTTCCCAAAGGAGCTGCCCTTGGGGCTAGGCCAGGCCCAAGTTACTGTCTTCTTTGGAGCTTCGGGCTAAGGCTTCTGGCATTCTTTTTGGGGGAGGGAGCAGACTCTAAGAAATAGTGAACAGGAGAGGCTGGGGCTTCATTCCTTCCCTCCCTTAACAAACATTCCTGAGGCCACAGGGGGCTGCTGACACCCAGCTGGTGTATTTAACGCTTCCTAATGAATCCCCCAAACAGCTTTGTGGAATTCAAGCCACTCTAGTGACATTTTAGAAATCAGTCCCCTCCCCTCCCCCCAGTGGAAGACTTCCACTGGTTGAATGCATGGGAACAGAAACATGCAAAAAACCCACCAGGATCACATATATCCACCATCTCTACTTCCGTTACGTAGATTCCTACAGCACGGACGTTATTCCTGCCCCCTGTCTAACAGCAGCATGGAAATATGGGTTTGAGTGCATTTTTTTCACCAACTGTAGCAAAATTTCAAGGCAGAAATCAGCAGAAACGTACTGAAGAGTGATGAATGCTGTCACCATCTGTCAGCGGAGGTTCTGCTGGGCTTCATGCATGCACCCCAAATTCCAAGAATGCCACTCCTCTGAAGTTAGTATCCCTTTAGCTTCAAACTAGACCCAGAGAATAGTCAGTCCTGATTCTGAACAGCCACTGTGGATGCCCATAAAACACAGCGCTTGGGAGTTCCTGCTTCAATTTCCTTTCTCCAGCTACAAAAATGCAGATGAAGCAAGTATTTGTTTGAGTTTGACTATGTAAATAAAGCCTATTCTCAGGGCCAACGCGTGGGAGGAAAACAGCCCTCCATGCAAACACTGGCAATGCCAGGGGCCTCTAAACACACCACCCTAAAGGCCAGTATCTTCAAAAATAAACACGAGTTTTAAGAGCAAGAATCCTTTAAGAGCAAAGGTGATATATAGTTAATCTAACAAAAGAGATTCAAAACCAGGCTAATTTTGCCCCCAGAGGACATTTGGCAATGTCTGGAGACATTTTTGTCGTCACACCTGGAGAGAGGTGACGGTAGCATCAAGCAGGTAGAGGCTGGGGAGGCTGCTGAGCATCCTCCAAAGCACAGGGCAGCCCCACAGCAAAGACAGATTCAGCTCACAAAGTCCCCAATGCCAAGGCTGGCAAACCCTCACCTAATCGATGTGACGAAGGTATTCAATATGGCATTGCAGGAGATCCCAGACCCAAGCAGATGGCACTGACTGGAGGGGAGCAGCACGCTTGAACACTGGGGCCAGAGTCTGATTCTTAGGGCCTTTCCCAGGACTCAACAGTTTGTGACCTCAGGATACACCATTTGCCCTGCCTGGGCCACAGCTGTTTCATCTATAAAATGGGCTGATAAAATTCCATCTGAAGACCAGGACCGAACCAGCCTTGTTCTTGACACCCCTCCCAGTTCTACTACACGCACTCCCATGAGGCTTTCAAATGATACCCTCATTATCATAAAGAGAAGGTGCCCTCTTACCTTAACGCAAGCTATCCCCAAATCAGAGTCTGCTAAATAGCAAGTGAGTTGTACAGTGTTCCAGGGCTCTAATATGTAACTATTTAATTACAAGTGGAAAAAAAAAAACTATTAGAAAAGCTATTTTTTAATGAGCCCCAGTTACTTTTCAGTAGCTTTTGGGAGAGGAAGATTCAAAGCTTGGATTAATCCACATTCTGAGCCAAGCGCAGTGGCTCATGCCTGTAATGCCAGGACTTTGGGAGGCAGAGGAGTTCGAGACCAGCCTGGGCAAAATGGTGAAACTCCCCGTTTCTACAAAAAATTTTAAAAAATTAACCAGGCATGGTGGCGCACCATCTGTGGTCCCAGCTACTCAGGAGGCAGACAGAACAAGACCCTGTCTCAAAAAAAAAAAAAAAAAAAAAAAAAAAAAAAAAAAAAAAAAGAAAAGAAAAAGAAGAAAGAAAGAAAAGAAAAGGAAAAAAAGAAGAGTGTTCTGGCTGGACAGAGTATACACACTTTATGACTGTCCACTGTGTTTCCAAAGAAGCCAATGTGATAAAAGATTACACATTGGTCAAATTTATAACAATGGCAACCTCTTTCCTGAGTTCAACAAAAATTTAGTGCAAAGCTAAACAAGGCTTCTCCAAATCCCTCCACAAAGTTTTGTAATCATAAAAGCGACAGAAAATATAGAATGGAAGACGCTGGTGTCTCATTTGCTATTTGAACAACCAAACCATCCCAATTCCCAAACTGATTACCAGTGGAGCGGGTTAGGAATCGCTTAATTTCTTCCTGCTGTGGAGAGGCAGGAAAGCCGAGAAAACCAGTAAATTATCTTCAAACGCTTCTAGTCGCCAAGAATCTTTATATTTTAAAAGGAACTTCGTCCACACGAAAGGTCCGACTCAACCCTTCCCAGAGAAAATGACCACTACACACTTTTAACTAGAACACAGGGTGACTGGACTGTTGTTTATGTGTTTGCTTTTACAAGTTCATACAGGTTCAACTGGTAAGTTTCCAGATGGATTTTGTTTTGAGACAATAAAATTCAATGTTCTAAAGCAAACCACACACACACACAACATTCCTGATGAGATACAGCTGGAATTTCTTTCTTATTATTAGAACTCGGGTCCTGCTCTTAAGAAGCAGGCTTTCAGGTTTCTCTAAGTTTGCGCAGGTATCCAGTGCGCAGTGGATCTGGGACTGGAAGCCTAAAGTCAGTAAACATTGATAGGCTGAAGGGAATCGAGAAGTTGCGCTGGCGACAGCTGCTACTCTGGGTTTCGTAGTGATCACAGGCACGGGTCCAAGGGGTGCCGAACCAGGGACCCCAGAGAGGCAAACATAGGTGGGGACGGCTCGGAGACACGTTCCTCCCCTGGCCTCCAGGCAGCCCCGCAGGTGCAGGCCGCCGCTGGCGGGCCCGGGAGTGCCAGAGGACCCGGCCAGGCCCCTGCCCGGAGGAGGGAGGGGGAGGGGAAAGGGACTCTGGGCAGGAGCCATTTAAACTCTGCGAGGCGCGGGGAACCGCCACGATCACACGCCCACGCCGGTCCCGGCGCCCGGTCCCGGCGCCCAGGCCCGGCAGGTGACTCCAGCAGACGCGCGCGCCAGACCCGGGGGCGCGAGCCTACCGCCCCTCCCGCGCCCGTACCCCGACGCGTCCCGCAGCGCGGCCAGCTCCGGGCTGTCACCTCCCGCGCCCCGCGGCCGCCTTACCTTGGTGATGACCAGCGGCTCGCCGTGCTCGCGGCCGCCCTTCAGGGTGAAGCCCCACGGGGCGCCGCCGGTCAGCTGCACCTCCACCAGGCGCCCGCCGTCGGCCGCCCGCGTCTCGGCCTCGGCCAGGCGCTCGGGCCGCGCGCGGGGCTCGGCGCCCTCCATGGCGCGACCGCTCAGCGTCCCTGGCCCGCGCCCATGCCCTCCGGGCAGTCCCGACCGTGGGATCGCGAGGGAGACTCCGAGCGCCGCAGAACTTGCGCCGTAACTTGGAAAGAAAGTGCCGGCCCGGCGGCGGAGGGAGCCCGGAGGGCTGGCGGGAGGGGGCGGGGCCGGGGCCGGCGGGGAGGGGGCGGGAGGGGGCGGGAGGGGGCGGGGCCGATGGGGGGCGGGGCGGGCGCGCTCGAGAGCTCGTACCGCGGGGCCGGGCCCGGGGAGCGCGTCCAGAGGTCCAGCCCACGGCCCAAAGGGTGAGGGGCGGGGTCAGGTGTGTGCTCAGGGGCCCACGCGGCCGCTCGTACCGGGGAGAGCTGGGGAGGGGCGCGCCCCGGTTCTCTCGCCCGGAGGAGGGGAGCGGGCCGGGAGGGGCGCTCAGGCGCGCGCGCCGTTCGGCGAGGTCGGGGTCGGGGTCGAGGAGCGCGCGCCCCGGGGCCGGCGCAGCCAGCGCGGGCGGGGACGGGGGCGGAGGCCCCGGCGCCAGGTCGGGCCTTTCCTCCCGCGCCAGAGCTCTGCAGTGCTTCGAAGCTTTGGGCGCCCCCGCCCGCCGGTTGGAGGCCAGGACCGGGCAGGTGAGGCGGCGGGCGCGGGGTGGCGTGGCGGGAGTCCCCGGCCTCCTCCGTCTCGGGGCGCGCGGCCTGCCGGCGCCCACACTTTGTTCTTGCGCACCGCGGATTGCCGCGCAGGTGAGAGCGGAATCGCCGCGGGAGGCCCTGGTGCCCGCGCTGTGGCCGCTGTCCCGGGGCAGAGGGACCGCCCGTCCCGCGCGGCCCTGGGCGCACTCACACTCTGGACTTGGAGAGCCGGGAAGGGCGCCCCCCAGCAGCCTGGGCCGGGCGCGGGTCCGGCCTCTGGAGGGGCTTGGAAGGCGGGCGCAGAAGGACCGTGCCCCGTTTCCGCGAGGGCCTTCCCACCCTCCCGCAGCGCCAGCCCGCCGCTCCTCCCACAGCCACCGCGCAGAAAGCCGTTCCGTCTAGACGCTGTCCCCACTCGCCTAGGATTGGACCACAAGGTCTTCAAGTTTCCCAGGTTTACATCCCCGAAAAGGGGAGGTGGAGGTCTGGGATTGGTGAAAGTTTGCGGACAACATGTGTGCCACCTCTTCCTGCTCGGTTTCAGTTTCCATGAAACTCTGGTCTAAAGTACCTGCATGGATAGGTATTTACATGCTTTGCAAAAAAGCTGTTTTTGTTGCTGTTTGTATACGTAGCTGAACGCTGGTGAACACCTCTTTTCTCTAAGCAGCTCCATCCAGGCCCTTTTCAGAGGTGACGATGCTGGAGTACGCATCCAGGACAGCCGGGAGAGCACTGGGCAAAGAGTCAAGGGTCCTCGGGTGTGGGTTCTGCCACTGTCAAGCTGGGACAAGAAATCTCAGCTCTGGTGTCTTTCTTCAGAGGTCAAGTGAGAGGGGTGCATTCTGTGGGGGTGTCTCATGCAACCGATTGAATTCGGAGTCGCAACTCCACTGGGCACCCGTCATGGCGCTGGGCACCTGTCATGCTGCTGGGCATGTGGTGACTGCCCCATAATTAACTTCCAACTACAGTCTCTGAATGCCTTTAGTTAGATGAATGAGGCGATTTTTTCTTTTTCAAAGATTAAACGAAGGCTTAAGGAATGTGCTTCTCAGAATCGAGTTGAGTATCTTGACTGTGGTGATGGTCACAGGAGCTGCCAAGTTGATTAAGTTAAATTGCACAGAACTAAATGCATGTGAAACGGGAAATCTGAAAAGACTTGGATTGTATCCATGTCCATATTCCAGGTTGTAACATTGTGCTGTAGTTTTGTAAGGTGTTGCCATTGGAACAGGCAGGTGAAGAGTGAAGGGTGCACAGGACTTCCCTGTATTATTCCTTACTGAGAGGTGAAGCCCGTTGGGTGGGGACTCAGAGAACTTTTCTGTCTTACAAGAGGATTGTAAAATGCACCAATCAGCGCTCTGTGGCTAGCTAGAGGTTTGCAAAATGGACCAATTAGCACTCTGTAAATGGACCAATCAGTGGGATGTGGGTGGGGACAAATAAGGGAATAAAAGCTGGCCACCCCAGCCAGCAGTGGCAACCCGCTCCGGTCCCTTTCCGTGCTGTGGAAGCTTTGTTCTTTCGCTCTTCACAATAAATCTTGCTGCTGCTGCTCACTCTTTGAGTCTGTGCCACCTTTAAGAGCTGTAACACTCACAGCAAAGGTCTGCAGCTTCATTCTTGAAGTCAGCAAGACCAAGAACCCACCGGAAGGAACCAACTCTGGACACATTACAACTACATGTAAATCCAGTTATCTCACAAAGTTTAAGAAATGGATGGATATGATAAACCAAAAGATAAAGAGCCGTATAAATATACCCAGTGTGCTTATTAGAGTTTGCAGACATGTCCTTCTCCCAAAACAGCCCACTCCCTACCTCCCCACCCCAAGCTGGTATAGACTTCAGTCTAAGCTCTTACCTGGGGCTAAAATTCAGACCACTGGACTCACTATAAAGCAGAGACAGTGATTTCATTGTCTCCATAAATCCAGCATTATTCTATACAGCCCTAAAGTCATCTTTAACATTTTATGTTCACCGTATATAATCATTGTCAGATTACCCATCTGCCACTTGAAAGGTTTATACTTTTTGTTTAAAAGGACTCCCTTGTTCTTAAACTTAGCTAGAAATTTACATCCATCCTTACTAAACAGTGTTTAGCTGAGGTGTTTAGTTTTTTTAATCTTCACATTAAGCATCCATCTCAGGATGGTTGGAATATTTATAAGGCTGCTGTCTATAATGATGTTATGCTGTAAGGGACTGAACCAAGATTTGTGTGGCCTGCTATGAGACAGGTGCCTGCTCAGTCATAAATCCTTTTGTGATATTCTTGGGGTTACTATGGTCTAGGTGCGATGACAGCACTTCTATATTGTATTTGTTTTGTCATCACAAGACACTGTCAACCGTCTTGTGAAAATATATCTCGTGGCTGAAAGGCATTACCCCAGTTGATCAGTCTTGCACCCCCATTGGGAGAGTTTAGTATGACATTGAACCAGTGTATGGACTCCTAGTAGATGGCTTTCTTTTCTGAGAACTCACAACTCAGGTGGAATTTTCAGAGGCAGAATCCATTTGTCCACGTTAGTCTTTTGTCCTTTTGGAAAGCTGAGGGGCATGTTTGTTCTGTGTAATTTCTCACTGTGGTTGTTCATTGCTCAGAGAATAGGGTGAGCATATACTCTCCTCTGGACCTGCAAGGAGTGTGACCCTATGAGCGCCTGCCCCAGGGATTCAGTAGCCTTAGGTGTTTGTTTCACTTTTTCTTTTTCTTTTCTTTTTTTTTTTTTTTTTTGGAGACAGAGTCTCACTATGTTACCCAGGCTGGAGTGCAGTGGCACGATTATTGCTCACTGAAGCTTGACTGCACCAGGCTTAGGTGATCCTCCCACCTCAGCCTCCTAAGTAGCTGGGACTATAGGCATATGCCACTACGCCTGCCTAATTTTTTATTTTTTGTAGAAACAGGATCTCACTAAGTTGTCCAGGCTGGTCTCAAACTCCTGGGCTCAAGTGATCCATCCACCTCAGCCTCCCAAAGTGCTGGGATTACAGGCATGAGCCACTGTACCCGGCCACTTTTTCTTTCTCTTTTTTTCTTTTTTTTTTGGAGACGGAGTTTTGCTCTTGTCGCCCAGGCTGAAGTGCAATGGTGAGATCTTGGCTCACTGCAATCTCTGCCTCCCAGGTTCAAGTGATTCTCCTGCCTCAGCCTCCCAAGTAGCTGGGATTACAGGCATGCGCCACCTTGTCCGGCTAATTTTTGTATTTTTAGTAGAGATGGGATTTCACCATGTTGGTCAGGCTGGTCTCAAACTCTTGACTTCAGGTGATCCACCCGCCTCGGCCTCCCAAAGTGCTGGGATCAGGCATGAGCCACTGCACCCGGTCCCCGGCCACTTTTGCTAATCTGAGGTTTATTTCCTATGAGAGAGAAGAGATAGATGAAACTGAGGATGGTTCTGCTTTCACTTTGTCAACAGTGAATGAATTAATTAATGTAAGGCAAATTAACCAACTTTCAGAGACTTCATTAATAGCTAATCTTCTTTATGAAATATAGCTCATTATTTTAGCTTTTTGTTGTAAAAAGAAAAGAGATTTATACTCATTATAAAATGTGGTAGAAGATGGAGTTCCAAAATTTTACTTTCACATTTCAAATAGTGGCTCCGTAGGGTCAAGCCTTCCAGAAAACCTTTTAATGTGGCATTTTAAAAATGGCAATATTAGCCATTTCCTACTAAACCCACTGTATTCCTATTAATTCAGACTGGCACAGGATCAGTCAAGATCAGAGAGCACAAGAGTGATGCAGTTGAAGGAAATCTATGGGAAGAGTACACTGACTTATACTGGTAACCCCAGCACTTTGGGAGGCCTAGGTGGGAGGATCGCTTGAGCCCAGGAGCTCGACCAGCCTGGCCAACACAGCAGACCCTTGTCTCCACTAAAATTCAAAAAAATTAGCTGGGCGTGGAAGCATGTGCCTGTGATCCCAGCTACTTGGGGCACTGAAGCGGAAGGATTGCTGCAGGGACTGAAGATCATGTCACTGCATTCCAGCCTGGGTGAGACATTATCTCCCCCCACCCCAAAAAAAGGAAAACTATGACACGGAACATTTACCCTTTGTCACCAAGGTTTGCCATCTTCTTGATTTCTATGAGCTATTATTATAAACATTGGGACAACCAGGTGCGGTGGCTCACCCCTGTAACCCCAGCACTTTGGGAGGCCCGGGTGGGAGGATTGCTTGAGCCCAGGAGTTCAGGACCAGCCTGGCAACATAAGGAGACCCCTTCTCTAAAGAAAAGTTTTTAAATTAGTCCGACATGGTGGTGTATGCCTGTAGTACCAGCTACTCAGGAAGCTGAGGTGGGAGGTTCGCTTGAGCCTGGGAGGCGGAGGCTGCAGTGAATCGGGATTACGCCACTGTACTTCATCCTGGGCAACAGAGCAAGACCCTGTCACAAAGAAACATAAAATAAATTGCTTTAGAAACCATTGACTATGTTTTGCTTTGTTTTGTTTTGTTTTGTATTTTGGAGACAGGGTCTCACTTTGTTGCCCATGCTGGAGTGCAGTGGTGTAATCACAGCTCACTGCAGCCTCAACTGCCTGGACTCAAGCGATTCCCCCACCTCAGCCTCTTGAATAGCTGAGACCACTGACCTGTACCACCACGCCCAACTAATTTTTTTTTTTTTTGAGATGGAGTCTCGCTCTGTCGCCCAAGCTGGAGTGCAGTGGCATGATCTGGGCTCACTGCAAGCTCCGCCTCCGAGGTTCACACCATTCTCCTGCCTCAGCCTCCCAAGTAGCTGGGACTACAGGTGCCCGCCACCACGCCCGGCAAATTTTTTGTATTTTTAGTAGAGACGGGGTTTCACCATGTTAGCCAGGATGGTCTCGATCTCTTGATCTCGTGATCCGCCTGCCTCGGCCTCCCAAAGTGCTGGGATTACAGGCGTGAGCCACTGCGCCTGGCCCAATTTTTTTATTATTTGTAGAGATGAGGTCTTGCTATGTTGCCCAGGCTGGTCTTGAACTCCTGGCCTCAAGTGATCCTCCTGCTTCGGCCTCCCCAAGTGCTGGGATTCCAGGCATGAGCCATTGCACCTAGCCTATTTTTTGTATTTTAATAAAATTGCCAATAAGCATACATTTCTTGAGCACTTTTTACTTGCCCAGTACTTGTTGGGGGGGGGGGGGAATGTAATGGTGTAGGAAATATGAAACATTATCTATAGCAGTGAGGAAAAAGAAATGAAATCTCATGAAAAATCAGTACAATTAAGTGCTAAACCACTTTTAACTATAAAAGTTTTAACAGGAGAGAAATTAGAATGTTAAAAATGATAATAAAGCCATAAGGGCCGGGTGTGGTGGCCTGCATCTGTAATCTCAGCACTTTGGGAGGCTAAAGTGGGAGGATCGCTGGAGCCCCAGAGCTCAAGGCTGCAGTGAGTCAAGATTGCACCACTGCACTCCAGCCTGGGCGACAGAGGGAGACCCTGTCTCCAAAGTAAATAAATAAATAAAGCCATAAGTAAAATATTTTAATTTTCATCTTTCATTGTGGAAATTTCAAATGGACACAAAAGGAGAACTCTTGTTTCATCCTTCGCCCACTTTTTATCCTGAAATATTTCAAAGCTCATCCAAGCCTTAAAGACAAAGCTGCATCCTGGTGGCTGAGAGAAAGTGGGTGTGAGGGTTCCTCTGGTGGTGCCCCCACCCCCCAACGCAGGCTGCAGGCTGATAGGAAGCTCCTTCATGGAAAGCTGATCTGCTTAAAGACAGGAAGGCAGAAATCTCTTAGTGAGTCCAGTTCTTACACAACTTCTCAGGAGAATAATGTCAAAATCAGTTTGAAAAAGGCTGTCTCCATGCACAAAGCGACCCTCCAATAGTGCCTTCTCTTGGTGACCACAGAGCTCATTCTTTCAACAAGTCTGCCGTCACCCAGCACGACCCATTCCCACATGGAGCTGAGTGTCCTGGAGGGGGCTTGGAGAGGGTGGAGGGACTCAGCTACCATTGGTAGGTAACAAAGACCACGGTGTGACCTCAGCATGGTGGCTGAGTGCAAGGAGAACAAGATCTCCAGTGGAGGAACCAAGAAGCCGCAGAACTGTGAGGCTCATCGATAGGAACATTGTAACTGTCATGATTTATCACTGGAGAATGGTGGGAAAGGGTGACAGTAGGCCAGGCGTGGTGGCTCATGCCTCTAATCCCAGCACTTTGGGAGGCTGAGGCGGGTGGATCACCTGAGATCAGGAGTTCGAGACTAGCCTGGCCAACATGGTGAAACCCCGTCTCTACTAAAAATACAAAAATTAGTTTGGTGTCGTGGCGGGCGCCTGTAATCCCAGCTACTCTGGAGGCTGAGGCAGGAGAATCGCTGGAACCCGGGAGGCGGAGGCTGCAGTGAGCCGAGATCGCACCACTGCACGCCAGCCTGGGCGACAGAGGGAGACTCCATCTCAAAAATAAAAATAAAATAAAATAAAAAGGGTGATAGCCAGGGAATGAAGGGGAGCGACTCTGGAGTCAGCAAATGACTTCACCTGCACAGAGAACAGGGTGGTATGAGCCCAGGACACCAGCAGCCTCAAGGCAGGGGATTTAAGTGGGGAGAAAGCAGGTAGAAAAAGGTGAGTGGGGCCAGGAAGCCGCCTTCACCACCCCCTGCCTGAGCGGATTGGTCAGGAGGGGTGTGGGGAGGAAAGCAGCCCGTGCTCCGTGGCTGGAGGAGGCACAGTGCCAGGGAGGGCCAGGTGTCCCTCCGTGCCTCCTCCAGAAGGGGCCGCTGAGAGAGGAGGCTGAGGATGGGAATTCCTGGTGATTGCGGGTTTCCAGTGGAGGCGGGGAGCACCTGGAGGCTTGGCTAGCATGAGCAGAAAACAAGGGTGTGATAAAGGGCAGATGCTCCCAGGAAGACAGTGGACAGTGGAGGCTGGGGGCGTGGGCTTCGAGGGCTCAAAGACCTCGAAATTAAGTGCGGGGTGGCGGGGGGATGTTGTGGGGGGGTGTGTTAAAACTAACTCCTGGGTTTCTGGGCTAAGTAACTGAGTTGAGAGACAGATAAATGGAAGATTGGAAGTGGAAGAAGTGGAAGAGCCAAGGAGGGGAGGCAATGATTTCTGCTTCAGCAGGTGGAGTTTGACATGCCTTTGGGATACTACATGAGTTTCCTACGGCTGTGTGTACAAATTACCATTATGGCTTAGAAGAAGAGAAATTTCTCTTTTTTCTTTTTCTTTCTTTTTGTTTTTGTTTTTGTTGTTGTTGTTGTTGTTGAGACAGGGTCTCACTCTGTTGCCCAGTCAGGAAAGTGGCACAATCACAGCTCACTGCAGCCTCAGTCTCCCAGGCTCAAGGTGGATGCATTTAAGGTCAGATATCAGCTGAGGAAAGGGCCACACTACCTTAATCTGGAGTTACCCAGTGCCAATGTACACCTATCTCTCTCTGTCTTTTTTCTGCTTCCTGCCACCTCATCCCACCCTTCTGGCCATGCAGTTAGGAGGACCCCAACTGAGCATGAGCGAGGGGATCAACAAATGGAAGGTGCTTGGTGTCAGCACTGCAGCTCTGTCAGAAAGACGTGGGAGCGAGTGTTCTTGGCCATAGCTGTGGCTTAGCCTGCTGGGCAGCCATGGTGTGAGTTGCGTCTCTCAGGGAGAGGACACGAGTGGCCAGAATGGGCATCCCAGTGCTAACCAATGTAAGACCTCAGGAATATTTGGGGCCTTGTTGGTTCTTCCATCCCTCCCTATCTATCTATGGCTCACATACTCTCTGCTTAATATATGCATCCAACATTTCTCGTAAGCTGCTTGCTTCATTACATACTGTCTCCTGTTTTTCCTTTTTTTTTTTTTTTTTTTTTTTTTGAGACAGAGTCTCGCTCTGTTGCCCAGGCTAGAGTGCAGTGGCACGATCTCAGCTCACTGCAAGCTCCACCTCCCGGGTTCATGCCATTCTCCTGCCTCAGCCTCCTGAGTAGCTGGGACTACAGGTGCCCACCACCATGCCCAGCTAATTTTTTTGTATTTTTAGTAGAGACGGGGTTTCACCGTGTTAGCCAGGATGGTCTCGATCTTGTGACCTCATGATCCTCCCGCCTCTGCCTCCCAAAGTGCTGGGATTACAGGCGTGAGCCACCACGCCCAGCCCCCGCCCTTTTTTTTTTTTTTAAAGAGATGGAGTCTCACTATGTTACTCAGACTGGAATGGATTACAAAAAGGCCATGTACATAATTTTAGGTGGTACACATCCCAGATGCTTCAGGTACAATGATGAGGCAGAGATGATGATAATTAATTTGAAATGACTTCTTTCTTTTTTTTGAGACAGGGTTTCTAAAAGGAATAGACATGGCATTGTGTCAATAAAACTTTATTTAGAGAAACAGATGGACATAATTTACCAATCCCTGCTCTGTTGTAGAAAACTAAGTAAAACAAAATAACAATAAAATACGATACGTATGGGATTTTGAAATGTGTCACATTCTCTCCCTGAGAGATTCAGTTCACACCATGGCTGCCCAGCAGGCTAACAGCAGGATTACACTGTGTCGCCCAGGCTGGAGTGCAGTGGTGCAATCATAGCTCACTGTAGGCTCAATCTCCCAGGCTGAAGCCATCTTACCACCTCACTCTCCTGAGTAGCTGGGATTACAGGTGTGTGCCACCACGCCTGGCTGAGTTTCTTTTATTTTGTAAAGCAGAATCAAATACTCTTAAAAATCCAGCAAATACACATTTCAAAAGCCCATGCATATTTCTTATTTTATTGTTGTTATGTTTTACTTAGTTTGCTACAATACAGTGGTGGTTGGTAAATTATGTCCATCTGTTCCTCCAAATAAAGTTTTATTGACACAACGCCATGCCCATTCCTTTACCTCCTGTCTGTGGACACTTCATGGCTCTTATGGCAGAGTTGGGTAATTGCAACAAAGACCAGGTGGCCTGCAAAGTTTGAAGGATTTACCATCTGGCTCATTTTTTAAAGTTTTCTGACTCCTGTAATAAAGAAATGTCCAGTCTGGGCAACATGGTGAAACCCCATCTCTACAAAAAATAGAAAAAAATTAGCCGGGCATGGTGGTGTACATGTAGTCCCAGCCACTGGGGAGGCTGAAGTGGGAGGATCGCTTGAGCCTGAGAGTTGGAGGCTGCAGTGAGCCATAACTACTCCACTGCACTCCAGCCTGGGTGATAGAGTGAGACCCTGTCTCAAAAATAAAATAAAATTAAGTAATGTCACAAGTTTCGGCCAGGCACAGTAACTCACGCCTGTAATCCCAGCATTTTGGTAGGCCAAGGCAGGAGGATCACTCGAGGCCAGGAGTTCAAGACCAGCCTTGGCAACATGGCCAGTCCCCATCTCTACCAAAAAAAAAAAAAAAAAAAAAAAAAAGCTAGGCATGGTGTCATGTGCCTGTAGTTGCAGCTACTGGGGAGGCTGGGGCAGGAGGATGCCTTGAACCCAGGAGCTGCAGTGAGCTGTGATGGTGCCACTGCACTCCCGCCTGGGCAACAGAGCGAGACTCTGTCTCTGAAAAGAAGAAATGTCACAAATTTAAGAACCTCAGGTTATACACTTGTTACGTTTACTCTAGGTCACTAGATGTTCAAACCAAGACAAAGCAATCACCCCGAGGACTTAGGGGTAAAGGGCCACTGCACTTAAACCATCAGGCTCCTCTCTGAGGAGTAACTGACCACACTGTGTATGTTAGTGCCTTTGCATGCTCCTGATCCTGACGTGCGTTCTAGTGAGCATCACAGACAATGTCTCCGCAGGGCGCAGTGCAGTGTTGAGGGAAGCCATGCTGTCTGCCTGCAGGTTAGCTTTAACCACAGCCATGTCCCTGAGGTTAATGTGGGTTTCCTATTCTCTACTCAAGACCACTTGAGTGCCTGGGAAGCAGTCATTGCAAAATTAGCCAAAGTCTATGGTTAAGGAGGAATTGAGTCCTTTTTGTTAGTTAGATACATGAGATTTCACAGTCTTGTGTGAAGGCGGACTCCAAGGCAGATAGCCATCCCAGAGTCATCTCATTTTAATGTGTTAGTATAATGTGCTAAATATGTAATGTGTGTATAGGCATTTCTGTCCTCATCACCCCAGCCCACCCTGCCACACACACACACACACACACACTTCCTTGAAACCACAGTTGCACTTAGCATCAAATTCGCCCACCTGTAACTGCCTCAGGCTTCTGAAAAGTGGACTTCAAGAAAAGTGCAGCTTCAAGAGGGTGGGGTGAGAAGATGCATTTTCTTGTCTGACTAGTTTGCAGACACTCTTGGTGACTGCAAGGGGCATCCCCAGTCCCCCTCTTGTGGCAGTACTCATGGCATCATCTGCCTGGGTTTGATTCTCAACTCCACCAGATGTGTGACCTTAGACGAGTTCCTTCCCCTCTTCTGGTGCCTCATGCATTAAGAAGGGATAAAACAGAGGAGCCACAGGGGTGGAGGTGAGAGTTACGAAAGACTATGTGTATCTGATGTTCCCGGCCCGTGGAAGGCAATCATATAATATCACTTTCCTCTTCTCAGTACACAACCCACCTCTCTTCCCATGCTGAGACCACCTGGCTCACAGAATCATTATCTGCCTGTTGCACAGCTGAAGTTCTACCCTTAGGCACCGTTTCTCCATTCATGAATTTCTCATGTTTTCCAGAGGATGGACACAGTCCAAGACTCTCATGTTTCATTCAGCCAGGTCAATACCGAACAACCACCACAGATCAGGCTGTGTGGGCTCTAAGTCTGTGTTCAAAACCCATTCCTTTCACGCCTATTATCCCAGCACTTTGGGAGGCCAAAGTGGGAGGATTGCTTGAGGCCAGGAGTTCCAGACTAGCCTGGGCAACATAGTAAGACCCGGTCTTTACATTTTTTTAAAGTTAGCTGGGCATGGTGGCACATGCCTGTCGTCTCTGCTACTTAGGAGGCTAAGGTGGGAGGATCGCTTGAGCCCGGGAGGTCAAGGCTGCAGTGAGCCCTGATCACACCACTGCACTCCAGCTTGGGCAACAGAGCGAGACCTTGTCTCAAAAAAACAAAAACACAAAACAAACAATTTAAAAAAAAATCCTTATGTGGAATATTTGCAGAGCTGCCAGATTCCCCCCGGGAGGAGAAAAAGGGGTTCAATTCCAAACACTAAGCCACTGCAACAAGTTTTACTTTCTCAAAGTTTTGTAATCAACCCTAAGCATTTTTGGCCATTCCACAAGGTCAAACCAAGCACATTTAATTCTGGATGGAGAGGGCAGCAGACGCTACCTAGAGTCACCCCAGGATAGAGTCCTCCTTCCATCCATTAAAGATTTCCTTCACTCTCAGCTGCCGGTCCTTGCCCCTCTTTGTAGGAAGACGTGCTCAGGTGGCAGGAACTCAGGGAGCCTGAAGGGCCAGCCAACCCTGGGAGTTGAAGTGCCCACCCCCAGGGGCAGCCTGGACTGGCTGACTGGCAGAAGTGGGACAGGAACACTGCAGCCCCCTTGCCCCACCAGGTGGCCCTGAGAGCAGCTGTGGTGGACTCTGTCTTGCTGACTGTGAGGAACCAGCCGGCCTTGTTGTGCGCTGCCCTGTGGGGAGGCCCATGTGACAAGGAACTACACGGCCTTGGAGACAGCCCACAAGGAACTGAATCCTGCCAGGAAACACAGAAGCTGGCGTCCTAATGGGATTTCTGTCCTTTGACTTTAGTAGGAGATAGGATATTCAAGAACATCTGTACATTCGGGACATCATTTCAAATTGGAATGGATTTACTGACTTTTTTTTTCTTTAAGAGATGAGGATGGGAGGTGTGGGAAGGGGTCTCGCCATGTTGCCCAGGCTGGTCTGGAACTCCCGGCCTCAAGTGATCATCCCACCTCAGCCTCCCAAGTCACTAAGATTAGAGGTGTGAACCATTGCACCTGGCTGGGTTTGCTAACTTTTGATTGAACAAATCATTTTCATCATTCATGATCTTAAAAGCACAAATAAAACTTTTTTTCTAAGTTCAATTTGGCTGTCAATGAAGTGTGTGTAATTTTTCTAAAATTCTTTATTATTATTATGAGACTGGGTCTCACTCTGTCGCCCCAGGCTGGAGTTAAGTGGTGCGACCTCGGCTCACTGCAGCTTCAACTTCCCTGGCTAGAGCGATCCTCCCACCTTAGCCTCCCAAGTAGTTGGGACCACAGGCGTGCACCACCATGCTTTTGTATTTTTGGTAGAGACAGGGTTTTGCCATGTTGCCCAGGCTGGTCTTGAACTCTGGAGCTCAAGTGACCCACCCGCCTCGGCCTCCCAAAGTGCTGAGATTATAGGTGTGAACCACCGTTCCGGGGCAATTTTTCTAAAATTCAATGAAGAGTCAATTTTGTTTGTAGATCTGACAAAAAGTGTGTGTGTGTGTGTGTGTGTGTGTGTGTGTGTGTGTGTGTGTGTGTACTTTCAAAGCCACTCCAAAGACAGCAGATTTATGTAAAAGTGTTGGCTTTTAATGGGCCTCGAGCGTTTGTCAACTGAACTCAAGTACGTAGCTAAACATCAGGTCTCAAAATCATTACATTCCTTTTTTGGATGTTGGAAATTTTCATTAAAAACTTTTTCTCCTTTTGAGCTGAAAAGTCCAAATGTCACCAAATAGGATAAGGTGAACTGAACTGAAACTCTGACATTCTTATAAAAAAATGTAGACAAATGTCTTTAGGCAGGCAAATGTGAGCACGATTCTCACCATGAAGGAGTGTATGCCTTCTTGCACATCAGAAAAAGCATGAGATATGAATTTACATGTAAAACACCATACTTGATGTTAATTTAAATAAACATTGAACTATCTTTAATAGTCTGTACTCGTCCATTTATTTGTGGCTCTGTTGTGGTAGTCATTAAACATTTAAAATAATAGCATCAACCACTCATACCACAATCAGCTTTTCATATCTGTCTTGTTTCCTTTTCTTTCTACTTGCTGTGTATTCCATCACAAATGCCAGTTTCAACTCTGAGCTATATGAAAATTGTTACTTTTGGCATATTTACTCCATCAGACTGTTATCAATATCATTTTTTTTTTTTTGAGACAGGATCTTGCTCTGTTACCCAGGCTGGAGTGCAGTGACACTATCACGGCTCACTGCAGCCTCAACCCTCAAAGCTCAAGCAATCCTCCCGCCTCAGCCCCCAACAGCAGCTGGGACCACAGGTGCATGCCACCACACCTGGCTAATTTTTTTGAATTTTAGTAGAGTTGAGGTCTCACTATATGTTGTCCAAGGCTGGTCTTGGACTCCTGAGCTCAAGCGATCCTCCCACCTCAGCCTCCCAAAGGCATAAGCCACTGTGCCCAGGTCAATTGTTCTTTTTGAAATAGACGTGTTCAGGTCAATTGTTCTTTTTGAAATAGACGTGTTCTGCCAAATTTAATTGTGAATTGAAAATTGAATCACTGTGAAGCAAACCCTGTTTTACCTTCCATTTTCACCTTGTTCTCACAGTTAACAACTGACTAGTTGATTTAACGGAGAAAGCATTTAAAATGGAGTGTGATGAGTTAGGAGGTTAGCCATGGATAGGTCCATGGGAGGGCAATGTGCTACTCACTTGGGCAAGAGCTTCTCCTGGGAGTTTATCACAATACTGGCTTCCTATTTTAACAGACTAGGATGGAAATGCTCCTTTAAGTTTCAATAGGGGAAAATTGTCAGGACATTCTGTTTTTCAACACAAATCGCGTATTTGCGTCTCTCAGTCCTTATCTGTTGTCTTCCTCTTCCCTTTACTCTCTTTTCCTCCCTGCATCCTGACTTCTGTCCCAGGTTAGTCCCAAACGCGTCAGAATCCAAGAGGAAGGACGTTGCTCACCATTCTCCGACTAATGATTCCCTCCTTGACTCATCCACTGTATTGAGAATGCTCCAGCCGGGCGCAGTGGCTCATGCCTGTAATCCCAGCACTTTGGGAGGCCAAGGTGGGTGGATCACCTGAGATCAGGAGTTCAAGACCAGCCTGGCTAACATGGTGAAACCCCATCTCTACTAAAAATACCAAAGTTAGCCGGGGGTGGTGGCACGCATCTGTAATCCCAGCTACTCAGGAGCTGAGGTAGGAGAAATCGCTGGAACCCGGGAGGCGGAGGTTGCAGTGAGCCAAGATCACACCACACTGTTACCACAGCCTGGGCAACAGAGCAAGACTCCGTCAAAAAAAACAAACAAACAAAAAAGAGAGAGAGAGAGAGAATGCTCCATGGCTTAGTTGGATGCTAATCAATTTTACTGCATCTATTTTGAACCAAGTCCTCCACAAATTCAAATATGGCCTGGGAGTTTTCTTTGCTTTTCAGGATAAGATACAAGCTCTAGGGTCTTGGCACTCAAAGTAGGAGCCATAGGCCAGCAGCAGCCATGTCTCCTTGGAGACTGTAAGAAATGCAGAGTCTTGGGCCCCACCCCCAGAAACCCTGAATCAGAATCTGCCTTTCCGCAAGATCTGCACGCGAATGCACAGTAAAGTTGAACTAGTACCATTCTCAGGCCTGATGCCACTTCACATGTCTCCCAATTTTAAAAAATGTACAATTTGGGCTGGGTGAGGTGACTCAGGCCTGTAATCTCAGCACTCTGGGAGGCCAAGGTGAAAGGATGGCTTGAGACCAGGAATTCGAGACCAGCCTGGGCAACATAGCAAGACCTCATTTCTACAACATTTTTTAAAAAATCAGCCAGACATGATGGTGTATGCCTGTGGTCCCAGCTACTCAGGAGGCTGAGGCGGGAGGACTGCACCACCATGCCCGGCTAGTTTTTGTATTTTCAGTAGAGAAGGGGTTTCTTCATGTTGGCCAAGCTGGTCTTGAACTCCTGACCTCAGGCAATCTGCCCACCTCGGCCTCCCAAAGTGCTGGGATCACAGGCATGAGCCACCGCACCTGGCCTGTGTTCCTCATTAAGGTCTGGTGACACTACCTTATTTATTGGACACAGAATCTATACCATTGCTCAATCAACTTGCATATGTTACTCATAAACTCCTGTTGACTTGCACTTAAATGAAAGGCAAAGATGCTGTTGGTCATCTGGTGGACCCAAAGGAGGGCTGTGGCTGGAGCAGCTGAAATCCTTTCTCAGGAAAAGCAGCTATCTGAGCACAGAGTTTAAGGTACATTGTGTGCCTATAAGGACTCTAGGAGTGAGCACAAAAGCAGGGTGAGGCAAGGAAGGAAGAAAGCAAATTAAGAGCTGTGCCATTTATGAACTGGCCACAAGATTCCCAAGAAACCCAGCTGGTTACACAGGAACATATGAAACCACTCCTCAGAAACCTCCCTAGGAAGGAAGGGTGAGCAATACATCTGCCAGTGACTTCCTGCTTCCTCTCTCTCATTGGAATAAGTTTGTCTGCTCCACTAAGTGTTAATCCTCCTCCATTTCTGGGTTCTTGCCCAGCCTTTCGAGCAGCTGCTAGATAAGCCAGAGGCTCAGGTGGTAGACTCACAGGAACTGCAGCCTATGGCCCTTTGCCTGTTTTGTAAATAAAGTTTTATTGGCACACAGCTATACCCATGGACTTATGTATTGTCTGGTCTTTTTCTTTCTCTCTCTCTCTCTCACTCTTCTCTCTCTCTCTCTCTCTCTCTGTCTTTCTTTCTCCTGTTCTTGCTCTGTCGCCCAGGCTGGAGTGTAGTGAACTCCTGACCTCAGGTGATCTGCCCGCCTCGGCCTCCCAAAGTGCTAGGATTACAGGTGTGAGCCACCGCGCCTGGCTTTTTTTTTTTTTTTTTTTTTTTTGGCGGGGGGAGGTGGGGGACAGGGTCTCCCTATGTTGCCCCAGGCTGGTCTTGAACTCCTGGGCTCAAACAATGCTCCCACCTTGGCCTCCCAAAGTACTGGGATTACAGACATAAGCCACTGCACCTGGCCATGTATTGTCTATATCAATTTAAGTATCAGTAAAACCCACTTGGAAGGCTCATTCTGAATATTAAATGAGACAATGAATGTAATATTCAAAGCATAGTGCCTGCCTACACTCCATAAATTATTATTTAAATCTTATTTATTAGGCTGGGCACAGTGACTCACGCCTGCAATCCCCGCACTTTGGGAGGCTGAGGCGGGCGGATCACGTGAGGTCAGGAGTTCGAGACCAGCCTGGACAACTTGGCGAAACGCCGTCTGTACTCTAAATACAAAAAATAGCCAGGTGTGGTGGCACGTGCCTGTAATCCCAGCTACTTGGGAGCCTGAGGCAGGAGAATCGCTTGAACCCGGGAGGCAGAGGTTGCAGTGAGCTGAGATCGCACCACTGCACTCCAGCCTGGACGATACAGTGAGACTCCATCTCAATAAATAAATAAACAAATAAAACTTATTTATTATTTAAATTCAAATTATTGTGAATGGCAGTCTCCTTACTTAGGCTGTTTCTGCCATCCATCTGCCCCTAGCCACCTCCTCTACTGGATTCTAAGGGATATCTGAGTCTCACCATAAACCCCATTCTTTTGGTTGAGACATCTCGATGTCAGGGGACTCACCATGAAAAATAAACTGCCTGGGAGAGAAACCCAGGAACCGTCTTCCAGCAGTTGATCAAGTGCATCTGATCAAGTGGGAATGGTGGGTAAATGGTGGACTGTGGGATGAGAGAAAGCCAAGATGATGGAGCATTTCCAGGGAACAGATGCCCCAGGCAGCCCAAACTGTGAAAATGGAGAGCGAATTCAGGTGCTAAACTGGGAAGAAGGGAAAAACGGAGGAAGGGTTCATGCAAAAACAGATATACCTTCATGTACTCAAAGACCGATTGTTTCTGGGAGATCGTAGATCTCCCATATCTACGAAACTTCCAGATGTTTCTGCCTCCCAAGTGTGTGCCTGTGTATTTGCTTCACTTTTCTCAGATTTGTAGCTGTACTGTTTCATGAAAAGTTTTGTCAGGCCAGGCATGGTGGCTCATGCCTGTAATCCCAGCACTTTGAGAGGCCAAAGTGGGTGGATCACTTGAGGCCAGGAGTTCAAGACCAGCCTGGCCAACATGATGAAACCCATCTCTACTAAAAAGACAAAAAATTAGCTGAGTGTGATGGCATGTGCCTGTGGTCCCAGCTACTCAGGAGGCTGAGGCATGAGAATCACTTGAACCCAGGAAGCAGAGGTTGCAGTGAGCTGAGATCACGCCACTGCACTCCAGCCTGGGCAATGGAGCAAGACTCTGTCTCAAAGAAAAAACAAAAAAAAAGTTTGTCATCTCAGTTCACCCAAGCTGGAGTGCGGTGGTGCGATCACAGCTCACTGCAACCTCAAACTCCTGGGCTCAAGTGATCCTCCCACCTCATCCTCCCCAGTAGCTGCAACTACAGGTGCGCAGCAGCACGCTCTGCTAATTTGAGATGTGTCGTCTTCCTCTAGGGACAGCAGGACTGGCCTTCCCTTGGGACCCCACAGAAGGCAGGCGGGAGGCTCCGCTGCCAGACAGGAAGCAGAGCCTTATTTAACAACAATGAGCTGCAAACTCCAACACTTCAAAAGATGCTGTTCCTAGAGGAAGACAGTAGAGATGGGATCTCACTATGTTGCCCAGGATGGTCTCAAACTCCTGGGCTCAAGTAATCCTCCTGCCTCAGCCTCCTTAAGTGCTGAGATTACAGGTGTGAGCCACTGGGCCCAGCCTCTCATACCAATTTCTAGTTCCCTCTCACTTTGATGACAGAGTTTTAAATTTAGTCTTACACCCATGCTTCTGCACCTTTACTCTGAGGCTCATCTTTACCATTGTCATCTGTGCCATGGGCCTAGGAATCTGCATTCATATCCATTTTCTCACTGATGAGATTCTGACTACTGACCTTGAGTAGTGGGCACCAGAGTCAGCCAGAGCCCCCTGGAGAGTGCTCCCAGGTTATCATGTAGGAAGCAGAGAGGTGGAGTGTCTTTTCTGGGGCATGAAACAGAGATTCAAATGCAGGGACCCCTTTGCCTGGCCCACTGGCCCTCAGCCTTCAGGCAAATGTACAGACAGTCTTCATTTTTATCTTTTAAAGCACTTTCCATTACACTAACCTCCAGAAGCAACTCTGCTTACCAAGGCAGAAGGAAGGAGAGCCACTGTCCAAATTAGATATTAGAATTCAAACTTTTAAACATTAATGCTTGGGGAGTAGTTCTGTGGTGCTTCCGACTGTTTTTACAATGGAGTGTGTAATCCAGCAGAGCTGTTAAGCTTTCTGAAGATGTCAGTCTGTTCTGACTTCTAGGAAGGCAGCTGTGGAGTGAACAGGCTGCGTTTATAGACGTGCCAGATCTGGACTCTTTTGAAGTGGTGGAGTTTGCAGCTCATTGTTGTTAAATAAGGCTCCGCTTCCTGTCTGGCAGCGGAGCCTCCCGCCTGCCTTCTGTGGGGTCCCAAGGGAAGGCCAGTCCTGCTGTCCCTAGAGGAAGACGACACAGATCATGCGTTCCTTAAAACTGCAAAGCTGGTGGGGAGGACAAGTGAGGACAGTCCATGAACACAATGGGGACACCTGCACTTTGGTTGCTTGAAAAAAACCCAGAGAGGGGCCCATTTTACCAGCAGAGAGGAGGAAGGGTGTCTCTTGGGTGGTCACAAAGAGCCAATGAGGTTTGTTGAAGATGATAAATATGATGGAGCTGGATTTTTTTGTTCTTTTCTTTCTTTTTTTAAAATAAAGGCCATAATCTAGAAGGAGCGCTTCTATTTTCAACCTTGAAGAACTTAAAAAAAAATCTTAGTATGCTTATTGTAATCATTAACACTGATATTATTTGGAAACTTACATATGTAGAATAAAGCAAGATTTTCAATGTATGAGAAAACATATAGAAAAATTAACGCAGTTAAGAAAAATCCAAATAAATAGAACTGAAAGTTAAGGTGCAAAATGTGTCTGTGTGTACTTATGCTGAGTACTTTTCCCTTTTTTTTTTAATGTTTTTAAATTTTAAATTTAATTGTGTGTGTGTGTGTGTGTGTGTGAGATAGGGTCTCACTCCATTGCTCAGGCTGGAGTGCAGTGGTGTAATCTCTGCTCACTGCAACCTCCACTTCCCGGGCTCAAGTGATCCTCCCACTTCAGCCTCCCCAGAAGCTAGGGCTACAAGCACGCCCCACCACGTCCAGCTAATTTTTGTTTTGTTTCGTTTTTTGAGACAAGGTCTGGCTCTATCGCTCTGGCTGGAGTGCAGTGGCACTATCTTGGCTCATTGCAACCTCCACCTCCTGGGCGCAAGCGATCCTCCCACCTCAGCCTGCCGAGTAGCTTGGATCACAGGCCTGGGCCACCACACCGGGCTAATGTTTGTATTTTTAGTAGAGGCGGGGTTTCGCCATGTTGCCCATGCTGGTCTCCAACTCTTGAGCTCAAGCGATCTGCCCGCCTCGGCCTCCCAAAGTGCTGGGATTACAGGTGTGAGCTACTGCTCTTTAACATTGATCTGTTTCATTCATTAATTGTAAACGAAAATCCTGCCTCTGTGGGGTTATTTCCATGAATGAGAGAGGCCATAAAAAAAAAAAGCACTAATTGGACAACCATCTCTACTTAGGAAAAAAGCAGTTATAGGGATCAGTCACAGTTTATGAACATGTTCTGGTGCCTTAAAGGCATCAAAATCAGGATGTCAGAGTCCCAAATAGAAAAGATCTAGCCCACGAGGCCTGTTTCTCTAGAAGACCAGTAAAGATGGCAGCTTTGGCGCTCTAGGTGGCAGAGAAACCACCAGGAAGGCTTGGTGAACGGGGAGAAAGGTAACCTTCCCAACCTTTCGGCTTCTCCTTCCACTTCCCTCCTCCTCCTCCCTCTTCCTCTCCTCTCAGCCCTCTCTCTCTCTGTCCTCCTCCTCCACCCGCCCAAACATCCCCTCGTGAGGCCTCGTGGCGTTAGCCCAGTGCGCTCGGCCCCCACCGAGCCTGGCTCTACTGCAGGCGCTGGGGGTTGGGGTGGGGGAGAGGCCCAGGGCACATGATGCCGCCCCCAGCCCGCCCAGCACATGACCCAGGCAGGCCGGCGGGGTCCTGGCACACCCGAGCCGCGTCCGTGAGCACAGCCCATGGCCTCCCCGCGCCTAGGGACCTTCTGCTGCCCCACGCGGGACGCAGCCACGCAGCTTGTGCTGAGCTTCCAGCCGCGGGCCTTCCACGCGCTCTGCCTGGGGAGCGGCGGGCTCCGCTTGGCGCTGGGCCTTCTGCAGCTGCTGCCCGGCCGCCGGCCCGCGGGCCCCGGATCCCCCGCGACGTCCCCGCCGGCCTCGGTCCGCATCCTGCGCGCTGCCGCTGCCTGCGACCTTCTCGGCTGCCTGGGTAAGGGCGCGCGCGCGGCCCGCGGGTTGGAATCTGATCAGTGCCTGGGTGAGGGCGCCTGGCCCGCAGGTTGAGACCCTACTGGTGCCCGGATAAGGGCGCACGGCCTGTGGATTTGGACCTGTTCCGTGATGGAGTGAGGACGAGAGGCCCGCGGGTTGGAACTTGCCCGGTGCAGGGCTGAGGGCGCGTAGCCGGCTGGTTGGGACCTGCTCGGTCCCTGGCTGACGGCTTGAGGCCCGCGAGTTGGGACCTGATCGGTGTCCGGGTGAGGGCGCACGGCCCGCGGGTTGAGACCTGCTCAGTGCCGCGGTGAGGGCGTGAGGCCCTGGGTTTGGGACCTGCTCAATCTCTGGGTGAGAGTGCGTGGCCCGCAGGTTGAGACCGGATCGATGCCCAGGTGAGGGCGCATGGCCCGCAGGTTGGAACTTGATCCACTCGGGTTGGAACTTGATCGGTGCCCGGGTGATGGCGCACGGCTAGCGGGTTGGGCCGGGCGTCTGAACACTTGAACCACAGAGAAAAGAGAAAGCAGAGGCTGTTCCCTAGGGACCGGATGGGACGACTAGGTAATTTTTTTTTTTTTTTTTTTTTTTTTTTTGAGACGGAGTCTTGCTCTGTCGCCCAGACTGAAGTGCAGTGGCGCAGTCTCGGCTCACTGCAACCTCCGCCTCCCGGGTTCAAGGGATTCTCCTGCCTCAGCCTCCCGAGTAGCTGGGGGAGGCGCGCGCCACCGTGCCCGACTAATTTTTGTATTTTTAGTAGAGACGGAGTTTCACCATGTTGGCCAGGCTGCTCTCGAACTCCTGACCTCAGGTAATCCGCCCGCCTTGGCTTCCCAAAGTGCTGGGATTACAGGTGTAAGCCCTCGCGCCCGGCCGACTAGGTAGTTTTGCAAACAGATGGTCGGTAAAATTCCCATCCAAGGGACGTTGGGTTTTAAAAAATCCGTTTATTGTGTTTGTTAGAGGGAAACTTCGGATGGCGCAGTTAAGGAAAACCCAGACCAGAAAAATATTTCCTCGGTTTTGCCCAACTGCACCAGGGAGAGACTAACAACTAACTTCTCTCTCTCTCTCTCTCTGTCTCGGTGTGTGTGCGCGCGTGTGTAAATTCTTTTCTATTGTGCACTATATATTCTCTCGAGTATTTTGTAAGCTGAAATCCCTTCCCTATTCAGGCTTTTTGGGTATGGTTTTTACACCACAGGTGTGCAAACTGCAGCCCTCAGACCAAATCCTGCCCGTTTTCTAGGGCCCGCGAGCTAAGAGTGGTTTTACATCCTACTTTTTTAAAAATTAATGATTTTTTTTTTTTTTGAGACAGGGTCTCACCCTCTTGCCCAGGCTGAGTGCAGTGTCGCAATCACAGCTCACTGCAGCCTCGACCTCCTGGGTTCAAGTGATCCTCCCACCTCAGCTACCCGAGTAGCTGGGACTACAGCCACATGCCACCATGCTAGGGTAAATATATGTGGGGTCTCACTATGTTGCCCAGGCTGGTCTCCTACTCCTGGGCTTAATTAAAAGATCACCACCCTTGGCATCGTAAAGTGTTAGGATTGCAGGCGTGAGCCACCTCACCCAGCCCTAAAATGTTTTTAAAAATCAAAATTAAAAAATATTTCCTGGCATGTGACTATTACTGAAATTTAAATGTTAACATCTACAAATAAAGTTTGATGGGAACGCAGCTATGTTGTTCATGTGCATTTGTGAATTATCCATGGCTGCCTTTACCCTACAAGGGCAGGGTGAATATTGGACTGAGAAAGTATGGCTCCCAAAGCCAAAAATATTAAGAATGAGTTTGCCAACATCTGCTTTAAACTATTATGTGACACTTTATACAGACCTCTAAGCTAGATTTGGCCATTCTGTTTAGCTTTTTGGAACATTTCCACCATACATAAATGCAGTCTATAATAGAAACACTTACACTGAATCCCTGTATGTGGGATTCGTGGGGTACGGGTACCCGGCTCATCTGCTCCCCTCTTCACCCTCCTCACTGGATTAATGTGAAGCAAATCTCAGGCTCCATCATCCTGCCCATTCAGATCTCAGAGAGAGCTCTAAAACATAATAATTCTAAACATTTGCAACCCCAATATCATTATCACTTTATTTTTATTTCAGACAGGGTCTCACTCTGTTGCCCAGGTTGGAGTGTGCTGGCATGATCATAGCTCACTGCAGCCTCGAACTTCTAGGTTCAAGGGATCCTCCTACCTCAGCCTCCTGAGTAGCTGGAACTACAGGCATGCATCACCACACTGGCTAATTTTTGCATTATTTTTTCAGAGCTGGAGTCTCACCATCTTGCCCAGGCTGGTCAAACTTCTAGGCTCAAGCGATTGTCCTACTTCGGCCTCCTAAAGGTGCGGTGGCTCACGACTGTAATCCTAACTACTCAGGAGGCTGTGGTGGACGGATTACTTGAACCCAGGAGTTCAAGACTAGCCTGGGCAACGTAACAAGACCCAGGCTCTACCCGCCCCCCCAGAAAAAAAAAAAAAAAAAAAAAGGCCCGTCCCGTCATGTTGGCATGCACATGTGGTCCCAGCTACTCAGCAGGCTGAGGCAGGAGGACCATTTGAGCCCAGGAATTCCAGGCTGCAGTGAGCCACGATCCAGCCTGGGTGACAGAGCCAAGACCCTGTCTCTAAAAAAGTAAGGTGTACCCAAACATCTTTTGAGGGTTAGTGAATAATACTTGCATATCCTTTAGCCTTTAGAAGGGAAGTGGATGAGGTTGTGAGCAAATAAGCAGAAGTCAGGAAAAGGCTGGGTGGTCGGGACCCCGTACTGAAAAATAAGAAATTTGAATGCCCATGGGATAGGGCTTTTATTAAGCTCAAAGGAATGATAAATGCTGAAAATTCTAAGGCACTGTACAGAAGAAAGGCATTGTTTTTGTTGGCAGTGGCTTGATAATGAGAAGATGTCTTGAGCTTTTTAGTGTTCACAGTTGTCGTTTAGTAGCGTATTACATAGTGTGTGTTTAGTGGTATATTACATGGTATGTGTTTAGTAGTATATTATGTAGTATTTGTTTAGTGGTGTATCACATGGTGTGTGTTGCATATTATATGGTGTGATTTTAGTAGTGTATTGCATAGTGTGTGTTTAGTGGTGTATGGCATGTTTACCAGTAAGCACTACTACATAGTATGTAGCTTAGTGTTGTTTACAGTTCTCCCCTTTATATTACCTAGCATACTTTTTTTTTTTTTTTTCTCAGATGGAGTTTCACTCTGTCGCCCAGGCTGGAGTGCAGTGGTAAAATCTTGGCTCACTGCAACCTCCACCTCCCAGGTTCAAGCGATTCTTGTGCCTCAGCCTCCTGAGCAGCTGGGATTATAGGCGCCCACCACCATGCCCGGCTAATTTTTGTATTTTTAGTAGAGACGTGGTTTCACCATGTTGGCCAGACTGGTCTCAAACTCCTGACCTCAGGTGATCCACCCACCTTAGCCTCCCAAAGTGCTGGGATTACAGGCGTGAGCCACCATGCCAGGCTCTTTTTTTCTTTTCTTTTTTTTTTTGACACAGGGTCTCACTCTGTCGCCCAGGCTGGAGTACAGTGGTGCGATCTCGACTCACTGCAACCTCTGCCTTCCGGGCTCAAGCGATTCTCCCACCTCAACCTCCTGAGTAGCTGGGACCACAGGCGTGTGCCACCACCTCCAGCTAATTATTGTATTTTTGTAGAGATGGGGTTTCGCCAGGCTGGTGTCATCTTCTGGGCTCAAGTGATCCGCCGGCCTTGGCCTCCCAAAGTGCTGGGATTACAGGCGTGAGCACCGCGCCCAGACCCTAGTGTACTTTTAAACAACGGATATTGCATTACCTAACAAAGAATCATAATATGTACCATGAGTGTGCATACTGTTTTGAGGATATTAGACATTTGGGTCTAATAGCAAGAGAAACTCACAAAGAATAAATGTTAAAGGCAAATTATTGGGAATTAATTTATGAAAGTTTTAAATGTTGTGTTTAAAAAAAGAATGAAGGAACTATATATTCGAACTTCTAAAATTGTGCTTTTTGAAAAATTCTTATGTGAGGAATAACTAATATGGCCACTGAAAATGCAGCCGAGAAATACAGATTGCTAGTCACATATCGCAAGTAAACAAACAGACAAACAAAATAGGGATGAGCCTGTGGCCAACTATGGTTTACGTTAAAGTGCCTGCGTTTGTTTTCTACCATAAGAGTTATTTTCTGAGTTTCAGGCCAGGCGTGGTGGCTCATGCCTGTAATCCCACTTTGGGAGACCAAGGCGGACAGATCACTTGAGGTCAGGAGTTTGAGACCAGCCTGGCCAACATGGTGAAACCCCGTCTCTACTAAAAATACAAAAATTAGCTGGGCGTGGTTGTGGGTGCCTGTAATCCCAGCCACTCGGGAGGCTGAGGCAGGAGAATTACTTAAACCCGGGAGGCGGAATTTGCAGTGAGCGGGGTTTTTACCACTGTACTCCAGCCTGGGTGACAGAGCCAGACTCCATCTCAAAAAAAAAAGATAAATAAAAAATAAAAAAATTAAAAAAAGTTATTTTATGAGTTTCAATCTTCTTTTTCTCTCTCTGGACACACAAATATGTATGTTTTTTTCTTCCTTTCTTCCTTTTCCCTCCTTGTCTTTTTCCCTCCCTCTCTCCCTCCTTCCTTCTTCCTTCCTCTCTTCCTATCTCTATCTATTATTTATCTATCATTTTTCCAAAGCAAGAAGTCAGCTTTAGATTTGATTAGGGTCAGATACAAAGTATTATCCAATTCTCTCTTAGGTGTCGTGATCCGGTCCGCCGTGTGGTTAGGATTCCCAAATTTTGTTGACAGCGTCTCGGATATGAACCACACGGAAATTTGGCCTGCTGCTTTCTGCGTGGGGAGTGCGGTGAGTCCACTCCCCTCTGCATGCCCTTTCCTCCCTACTTATGCTCCTCAAATTGCAGCAGCAGCAAACCCTGGGAGTCTGTTAGAAATGCAGGTTCTCACGTCCTGCCCCATCCTGCTGATCAGGAACCCAGCCCTCTCTGTGTTTTAACAAAACCCTCCAGGGGATGCTGCCCAGACACTCACGTGTTGTTTCTCCCTCTTCTTCACAAATGCATCCTCTGCTTACATGGGGCCACAAGCAAAACTAGCTGGCACAGAAAAAGTTATCAATCTATTGGATGCATTTTGTTTAAATATATACTTAAATATATTAAATAAAACATACAAGCTGGGCACGGCAGCCCACACCTGTAATCCCAGCACTTTGGGAGGCCGAGGCAGGTGGATCACTTGAGGCCAGGAGTTCCAGACCATCCTGGCCAACAGGGTGAAACCCCGTCTCTACTAAAAATACAAAAATTAGCTCGGCGTGGTGGTGTGTGCCCATGGTCCTAGCTACTCAGGTGGCTAAGGCAGGAGAATTGCTTGAACCCAGGAGGCGGAGGTTGCAGTGAGCCAAGATCGCGCCACTGCACTCCAGCCTGGGTGACAGAGTGAAACTCCGTCTTCAAAGAAAAAAAATAAAACCACATAATTATATATAAACAAATTATTAAGTAAATAGATATCATATATACACAGACACACATACACATGTATGTTATGCTCCATCTGTCACAGTGGTGCTCAGGTGAGTGATTTGAAGCACATTCCCTGATGCTGTGTTGATTGCCCTGTGCTGGAGCAGAATTGCCAGTTTCCTCGCTTCCCTGTCCTCAGTGGCTTCCTAACTGCATCTATGGAGCCTCTGTCTCAGCCCGCAGTGGCGAGACATCTTGACCTTGTGTTGTTTCTAACACTGGAGTCCCCTTCCTCCATCTTCTCTTTGGAAGGACTACCTGAGTCCCTCCTCCCTGTATTCACCCTTCCTCAGAACAAGAGCTTCTATCTAGTTCAAAGCCCCCTTGAGCCTGCACCTCAGTTTAAATGACATATCTTGGAACTTCATCCTCCCTGCATACAAGTGGAGCAGAAGGCATAGTTCCTTAGTCAAATCCAAATGCCTACACCTATCCCGGGCCACACCCTCCTTGGTCCCAGGAACTGTGCCCACTTGTGTCCCGAGAGCTGTCACGTGCGGCTTCCCGACATCAGAGGAAGCTGGTGTCCGCCCTGCCGTCTCAAGGATGGGCTGGGCTTCTTGTACCTGTTTCCAGACATTTTGATGCAGGCTCTTCCCGATTGCAGATGTGGATCCAGCTGTTGTACAGTGCCTGCTTCTGGTGGCTGTTTTGCTATGCAGTGGATGCTTATCTGGTGATCCGGAGATCGGCAGGACTGAGGTATTCACCGAGGAAATGGGATTTCTGCCCTAGTTCTATTTTAGAGGGAAGATAAGAGATGGCACTGAGCGTTTAAAAGTATTTTGCAGTGTTGCAGACACCGTCATTCAGAATCTGTCAGCTGGCCCCTCCGCCTAGAAACATCCACGGCAGCTCATTTTTATAAGAGGCCAAAGGCACATTTAAAATATTAGCCAGGCACAGTGGCTTGTGCCTGTAATCCAACTACTTGGGAGGTAGGAGGATTACATGAGGCCAGGAGTTTGAGACCAGCCTGTGAAACTTAGTGAGAGTCCATCTCCAAAATAATAAAACAAAATCTTGAGGATTTTAAAAACCTTGAAAGCAAGTAATTCAATAAATGAAATATTTGGAACTGGACAAATGCTAAAACAGAATGGGCATGTATATAAACAATTTTATTGTTTATTTTTTACTTTTTAGAGACAGGGTCTCGCTTTGACACCCAGGCTGGAGTGCAGTGGTGAGAGTATGGTTCACTGCAGCCTCAACCTCCCAGGCTCAAGCGATTCTTCCACCTCAGCCTCCTCAGTCTGTAGCTGGGACTACAGACATGTGCCACCAAACCTGGCTAATTTTATTATTTTTGTACAGATGGGGTCTTGCTATGCAGCCCAGGCTGGTCTCAAACTCCTGGCTTCAAGTGATCCTCCTGCCTCGGCCTCCCAAAGTGCTGGGATTACAGGCATAAGCCACTGCATAAACAATTTTTTATTATATTTAAAGGTTCAAAGGATGTATATATTGACACTTCATGCTAAATCTGGAACCTGAGAATGCCAGGGCTGGAAGTGGCTGCTTGGCAGGGAGTTACTCAGTGGTTAGTAGCTGGGGCACTGGTGTGTTTGAACTGATGCCCAGTCACTCATGAGCTGTGTAACTGTTGGCGAGTTGTTTAACTTCTCTGGACTTCTGTTTTCTCAGCTGTGAAATGGTACCCACCACACAAGGTCACTGCGAAGAGTAAATGTGATAACCCGTGTATATGGTTAAGAACAGTCCTGAAACGTTGCCGGCTCTTGATACCTATCAGCTGTTACAGTAGGTGGGATGCGCATGTGTTGAGGAAACATCCACATAGAAAGCTGAACTGACACAGAGAAGCTGGATGTGGCATGGCAGGGCTCCAAATCCAGGAAGCATTTGCCCCCACCAAGTTCATGGTCCACTTGATTCAGGTCCCCTTTGGAGGGAGCCCTTCCTTGCCTGTTTTTTTGTTCTGGTTTTTGTTTAAATACAGCTTTGTAGGCCAGGCACAGTGGCTCACACCTGTAATCCCAGAACTTTGGGAGGCTGAAGCAGGAGGATTGCTTGAGCCCAGGAGTTTTGAGACCAGCCTGGGTAATACAGTGAGACCCCATCTCTACAAAAAATTTAAAAAAAGATAGCCAGGCATGGTGGGGTGCAACGGTGGTCCCAGCTACTCAGGAGGCTGAGGTGGGAGGATGTCTTCAGCCCAGGAGGTCAAAGCACAGTGAGCCATGATCGTGTCACTGTACTCCAGCCTGGGCGACAGAGTGAGACCCTATCTCAAAAAACAATACAAACAAACAAAAAAACCCAGCTTTATAAAGGTCACCTGTTTAAAGCCTAAAATCCAGTGGTTTTTTGTGTATTCACAGAATTGCATAACCATCACCATTATCGATTTTATACCATTTTGATCATCCCCTCTACATCTCTGTGGTGGTTATTAGTCACTCCTCACTGCCCCCTCCCCACAGCCCCCAGCAACCACTTATCTACTTTCCGTCTCTGTGGAGCTGCATGTTCTGGACATTTCATAGCAATGGAATCATACAGTATGTGACCTTTCGTGTTTGGGTTTTTAACTCAGTGTAACATCTTCACGGTTTATCCGTGTTGTCACATGTCTGTGCTTCATTCCTGTTATGGTCTGAATGTTTCTGTCCCTCCAAAAATTCCTGTATTGAAATTCTAACCCCTAAGGTGACGGTATTAGGAGGCGGGGCCTTTGGGAGGTTATTAGGTCATAAGTGGGATCAGTGCCCTTGTAAAAGGGGCCCCAGAGAGCTCCCTCACCCCTTCTACCATGTGGGGACACAGCAAGAAGGTGCTATCTATGAACCAGAAGCGGGGCCTCACCAGACATCACATCTGCTATACCTTGATCTTGGACTCCCAGCCTCCAGAGCTGTGAGCAATAATTGTTTATAAGCCACCTAGTGTGTGATATTTTGTTATAGCAGCCTAAATGGACTAAAACAATCCCTTTTCATTGCTAATATTCCAGGGTAAGGCTATACTACATTTTGTTTATCCATTTATCAGTTGATGGACATTTTGTGTGCTTCCATTGTTTCGACTACTTCCATTGTTTGGCTACTAGGAATAATGCTGCAACTGACATTTGTATGCAAGTGTTTGTGTGGACATATGTTTTCATCACATATTCCTGAGTATATATCTAGGTGTGTAATTGCTGAGCCATGTGGTAACTCTAGGTATAACCTTGTAAGAAACTGTTAAACTGCTTTCAAAAGCAGGTGCACCATTTTACATTCTAGCAGTAATGTGAGGGTTGCAGTTTATCCACATCCTTGTCAATACTTGTTATTATCTGTTTTAATTTTAGCCATCCTAACATGTGTGAATTGGTAACTCCTCACGGTTTTGATTTCACTGATGAGTAATGATGCTAAGCATCTTTTCATGTGCTGATTGGTCATGTATATGTCTTCTTAGAGAAATGTCTATTCACCTCTTTTGCCCATTATTTCATTGGGCTATTTGGTTTTTTATTGAGTTGTAGGAGTTCTTTATATATTCTAGATACAAGTAGCATATTACATATGTGATTCACAAATAGTTTCTCCCACTGTGTGGTTTGTCTTTACACCTACTTGATGATATCTTTCAAAGCACAAAAGTTTTTCATTCTGATGAAGTCCAATTTTTCTATTTTTTTCTTTGATTTCTTATTCTTTTGTTGTCATATCTAAGAAATCATTGCCTAACCCAAGGTCACAAAGATTTAGACCTATGTTTTCTTATGGTTTGAATGCTTAAATTTAGGTCCACTTAGAATTTTTGTGCACAGGTGACTAATGGGTCCATCTTCATTATTTTGCATGTGGATATCCAGTTGTCCCAGCACCACTTATTGAATAAATTTACTTTTAAAGCCAAATCAGTAAATAAAGATCATATGTAGGCTATAGAATATATTGGGTAATCCCAGTAGATCCCTGCTCTAAAATCATTGACATTCCTTATGTAGATCACATCATCAACTTTGGTCTCTCTGGCCTGAAGTTTAGTGCTTACTTCATTTTTATGCTTGTTCCTTCCATCTTTTTACCTTAGCTCCCAAACTCTTACACATCTGAACCAAACTGAGATATGCCTGGTTGTGAAAATTCTCCAGGGAAGATAGTCAAGGTCAGAGCCAGCCAATTAGGTGTATCAGTGAAGATTCATTTTGGCTACATAAAATATATATAATAATAATGACTTAAACAAGGTAGAGATTTCTCTTTCATGCTAAAGATGTCCAGAGGTAGGCAGTCCAGGACGCTTGTGATAGACATCAGGGACCCAGGTTCCTTTGATTTTCTGCGTCACTATCCTATTGTGTGACTTCCATCCTCAAAGTGTCATGGCCCAATATAGCTGCTGATTCTCCAGTCATCACACCTACATTCTGGGCATCAGGAAGCTGGAAGAGAGCAATGCAATGCAATAGAGGCTTGTGTTCCCCTGAGCCAGATTTAGGTAGTGTCTTGGTAGTTTCATACAATGCCAGTTACGTATTGTTGGTCAGAAGTTAGATTTTTTTTTTTTTTTTTTTTTTTTTTTTTAGATGGAGTTTCACTCTTAGTTTCTTTTTTCTTTTCTTTTTTTTTGAGATGGAGTTTCACTCTTAGGGTGAAAAAGATAGAGTTTCGCTCTTTTTGCCCAGGCCGGAGTGCAATGGCACAATCTTGGCTCACTACAACCTGCACCGCCTGGGTTCAAGCAATTCTCCTGCCTCAGCTTCCCAAGTAGCTGGGATTACAGGTGCCTGCCACCATGACCAGCTAATTTTTGTATTTTTAGTAGAGATGGGGTTTCACCATGTTGGTCAGGCTGGTCTCGAACTCCTGACCTCAGGTGATCCACCCACCTCAGCATCCCAAAGTGTTGGGATTACAGGCTTGAGCCACTACGCCTGGCCAGAACTTAGTTTCATGCCACACTTAGCTGCTAAAGGAGGTAGGAAATAGACTCTGTGAGCCGAGCATGCAGCTGCCCTCATGACATCCAGGTTATGTTACTGAGGGAAAAAAGGAAATATGGCTTTGAGTAGGTAATTAGCAGTGTGATAAAGACATGGCCCTGCAGCTCTAGTGATTGGCATGTCTCTGAGCATCCCTCAGTCAGTGTTGGAGAGGTTGGAGGTCTGACACAACTGTAGGTCTTATAGATGCCAGTTATGGGTAGAAGAAGTGTCTCAGAGTGCTGGAAGGAAGCTGGGAGAAGAGTAATGCCCCCTGCTGCCATAGGAGGATATATTACTTCACCTCCAACCACGGTGGGGATATGGGGGAAAAGGGATGGGGTCCCACGGGACAGTCTGAGAACTGTCTGGATCCAGAGGACAGACAGGGCCCTGAGAAGCTGGGACAGGCAATCATGAAGCCCTCCTTACCCCAAGGATAGTGTTTGGGAGTTCATTTGGAGCTCAGTGATCAGAAGGCAGGATGTTGGGACCAAGGGTCTTCAGCCCGTGGGGGGCGCAGGCTTCTCCTGATCTGCTGTGGATTGGGGTTCAGACTTCTGCCCCGGTATGGGTTTCAGAGGCCCAGCCTGAAGTCAGGGTCTGGAATGCAGAGATTCTGCACTCTCAAACACCCAGCCCTTTGCAGAAAGCCTCTCTGTTAGTTATCTGAGTCTCATACAAAGTTTCTGGTTCCTAGCCCACATTGCTAAGACATACCCCCAACCCTCACCTGCTCCCAGCCCAGCCAGGCTAGGGAAGGGCCACGCCAGGAACCAGTCACAGTGTGGGAGGCAAAACATGCTGGAAGTGTTTCTTTTCCTCCTGAAGCTCTTTGGACTTGTTTCTTTCCTCTTGTCTCATTGTAGAAGGGTGTCCTTTCTCACTCAGATCCCTTCGTCCACACAGCTGATCTTCCAAGTCAAAGTCCCGATGGGGTGGGGGTTGTGATATTTGCCAGGCATCTGGTAGAGGTTTGAGTGACAGCCACGCATCCCATGGAGCCCCAGCCCCCTACCCCACCTCGTCCCATCAGACAGGAGAGGCAAACCCAAGACTGGACGGCACCAGTCAGCTCTGCAGAGCTTCCATCTTCAGTCTTCCTGCGGCATCTGGAAGGCTGCGGCCTCAACTCCTGGGGGAAACGGGGTGGGGTGTATGGAAGTACAAAGATGAAAGCTAGATACTGTGCAAGAATGCCAGCTGTGCAGGGAACGGGGAGGCGAAAGGCAAGTCCCCCGCTCTCCTCTCGGGAAGCATGTAGTAGCTGCTGGTTTTGCAGAGACAGCCTTCCCAGGTGGGACTGAGCATTCAGACTTGGCTATTAGGTGTGGAGGTGACTCTGGGAGGGCTTGGGGATAGGAGCTCCTTGCTTATCAGGTGAGCCAGGTATTCCGGAGGCATAAGGCCTCTCTCGCTGGGGAGCTATGAGGGCCCACACAGCTGAGAAGGAGCCCCACGTTCATGTCCTTCTGTTGGGAAACCTCAGGTTCAGGTTTGCTGCAGATCCACCTGGATTCACTTCCATGCCAGAGGATCAGGTAGGAAAAAGCAAACCAGAGAAGCCCAAGCACAGCTCCTCCTCCCTTTCTGACATCTCCATAAAAAACTTTGCAGTCACAGCCATTGGCTGATTTCTTCTCTAAGCTATCCCCTCATCTTTTATAACTGGGTTTTTTTTGTGTTTTTTTTTCAGATTCTGTTTTTTTCAATTCTTTTTATTTTTATTTATTTTTTTGAGACGGAGTCTTGCTCTGTCGCCCAGGCTGGAGTGCAGTGGCGTGATCTCGGCTCACTGCAACCTCCACCTCCCAGGTTCGAGGAATTCTCCTGCCTCAGTCTCCTGAGTAGCTGGGACTATAGGCACCTGCCACCACACCCAGCTAGTTTTTGTATTTTTAGTAGAGATGGGGTTTCACCATGTTGGCCAGGCTGGTCCTGATCCACCCGCCTTGGCCTTCCAAAGTGCTGGGATTACAGGCATGAGCCACTGCGCCCGGCCTTTTTCAAGTTTTATCTTATTGCAAATTTTTTTTGAACAGATGAAAAGAGCCCTCCAGTAGATTATCAGACTTACACTTAAACCGACACAGTCCTGTGGCCCACAGAGGCTTCTGTGACCCAGTCCCCAACACATGGCCTTCCTTCCCTCTGTCCTCTCTTACCCTCTCCACTCCAGCCACGCCCAGCTCCCGGCTTCTAGAAGGAGCCTGTATTCCTTTTTTTTTTTTTCCTTTCTTTCTTATTTTTAATAGCTGCGTCTCACTCTGTCATCTAGGCTGGAGGGCAGTGGCATGATCACAGCTCACTGCAGCCTTCAACTCCTGGGCTCAAGCAATCCTCCCGCCCCAGCCTCCTGAGTAGCTGGGGCTACAGGTGTGCACCTCCAGGCCAGGCTGCAGCTCACGTTCTTTGACTTGTGGCCTTTTCCTCCATCTTCAAAGCCAGCAATGGTGGGTTACGTCCTTCTCAAATTCCCTCCTCTCTGGTTCTCTGCAGCTGATAGTCTCTGCTTTCCTGGATTCTGGCAGTTACATTGGCCCAACCCAGATAACCCAGGATGACTTCCTTATCTCAAACATCCTTAACTTCATCACACCTGCAAAGTCTCTTTTGCCATATAACGGAACATATTCACAGGTTCCAGAAATTAGGACAGGGACATCTTTAGGAAAATGTATTTGGGCTATCACAAGTGTTTATCCACTTTAACTTATAAACATAGTCTCTGCCAGGCATGTTGGCTCATGCCTGTAATCCTAGCACTTTGGGAGGCTGAGATGGGAGGATTGCTTGAGCCCAGGAGTTTGAGACAAGCCTGGGCAACATAGCGAGACTCCATCTCTACTGAAAATAAAAATAAAAAAGTTAGCTGGGTGTGGTGGTGAGTGCTTGTAGTCCTAGCTACTTGGGAGGCTGAGGCAGGCTTGAGCTCCGGAGTTTGAAGTTACTGTGAGCTATCATTGTGCCATTGCATGCCCGTATGGGGACAGAGGGAAACCCCATCTCTTAAAACAACAACCACCACAAACATAGTCTCATCTTTTAGATTAATCACAGCTACGAGCCTGACTTCATGTAAAATCTTCTCCATCCAGCTATGGCCTCTGGGGCTGGCCCCCAGCAGGGGCACAGGCTGGAACATTACACTGATTCTTCTATGTCATCCTCTCAAGATGGTCACTCCCAGGCAGGCAGGGATTCTGTTTCCTGTGCCTAGAACAGGCATGATCTTTGCTCAATAAACATTCAGCCAATGTACACTGAGTGAGACATACTGCGCTGATACAACTCTGATTCTTTTAGTTGAGACGTAACTTAAATACTGTAATATTCGCCCTTTAAAGGTGTGCAGTTCAGTGGCTTTTAGTGCCATCTGCAAGGTTATACATCAGTTAGCCCCACTACTACTAGTTCCAGAACATGTCTGCCATCTCAAAAAGAAACCCTGTACCCATTAGCAGCCACCCCCCATGTCTGCAGAATCACACAATATGTGCACCCTTTGTGTCTGGCTTTTCACTCAGCATTGTTTCTGAGGTTCACCCATGGAGTAGCATGCATCAGTACTTCATTCAACTCGATGTTACCTTTGCACGTGCTGACAGCCATCTCGTAGGTTAAGGGTGTGGGAAGTGTTTCCTATCACTGGTCCCTCTTCTGTAGAGAATGTGCACCAGAAGGGAAATCCCAGAGTAACAGCGCTGATGGTCCAGTACATGTCTCCACCTCCCTGAGCACAGGATGCTGGTAAATCCCACTGCTGGGGCCGCCTGATTGTCCTCAAAGTGAAGACAGCTGGGCACCCAGGGCAGGCCCAGCCTTGTGGGAAAGCGGAGGCGGGCGGGGACGGCCAGCCAGCGTAAGTAGCAGAAAGCAGCCAGGCCTGACGTCCACCTGGCCCTTAGCGTAGTGGCACAGAAAGGCCGCAGAGGGTTTCCGTGTTCACTCATCTGAGAGGAGCAACTCACGGCTCTGAGAAGTGGGTCTGGCCGAGGTGATGCAGCTAGTTAATGTGCCAGGTGTTTGCATTCGGTTCAAACCTGTTGAGCCTCAGAGCATCTTCCTGGGATGAGGCTGTAAGAGGAGTAAGTGGTGAGGCTGGGAGGAGCACCTGGCGAGTGCTGTGCCCGTGAGGTGCAGTCTTAGTCCGTCCAGGCTGCTATAACAAACATCACAGACTGGCAGCAGCTTAGAAGCAGCAGAAATGTATGGCTGGGCGCAGCGGCTCACACCTGCAATCCCAGTACTTTGGGAGGCCAAGGCAGGTGAATCACTTGAGGTCAGGAGTTTAAGACCGGCCTGGCCAACATGGTGAAACACTGTCTCTACTAAAAATACAAAAATTAGCCGGGTTGGTGGTGGGTGCCTGTAATCCCAACTACTCGGGAGGCTGAGGCAGGAGAATTGCTTGAACCCGGGAGGCGGAGGTTGCAGTGAGCCAAGATTGCACCACTGCACTCCAGCCTGGGTGACAGAGCAAGACTCCAACTTGGAAAAAAAAAAAAAAAATACCATCTGACCCAGCAACTCCACTCCCATGTATACACCCCAAAGAACTGAAAACAGGAACCCAGCCAGGTGCAGTGGCTCATGCCTGTAATCCCAGCACTTTCGGAGGCCAAGGTGGCAGGATCGCTTGAGGCCAGGAGTTTGAGACTAGCCTGGGCAACATAGTAAGGCCCATCTCTACAAAAAAAAATTCAAAAATTAGCTGGGCATGGTGGTGCATGCCTGTGGTCCCAGCAACTTGGGAGGCTGAGGTGGGAGGATTGCTTACGCCTAGGAATTGGAGGCTGCAGTGAACTATGATTGCACCACTGGACTCCAGCCTGGGCCACAGAGTGAGACTCTATCTCAAAACAAAACAGGAACTCAAACAAATACTGGTACATAACACATGTTCATAGCAGCACTACTCACAGTAGACAAACAGTGGAAACAACCTAAATGTCCATTGATGGGTGAATCTTGGCCCATGTATACAATGGAATGGTATTCAGTCAGAAAAAGGGAAGAAAGGGCCGCCGTTATGGCTCACGCCTGTAATCCCAGCACTTTGGGAGGCCGAGGCAGGGGATCACTTGAGCTGAGGAGTTCAAGAGCAGCCTGGCAACATGGCATAACCTCATCTCCACAAAAAATACAAAGAAATAGCTGGGCACGATGGCGTGTGCCTGTGGTCCCAGCTACTCAGGAGGCTGAGGTGGGAGGATTGCTTGAGCTCAGGAGACAGTTGCAGTGAGCCGAGATTGCACCACCGCACTCCAGTCTGAATGACAGAGCAAGACCCTGACCCCCAACCCCTACAAAAAGAGGAAAGAAAGGGGCACAGTGGTTCATGCCTATAATCCCAGCAATTTGGGAGGCCAAGGTGGGAGGACTGCTTGAGATCAGGAGTTCAAGACCAGCTTGGACAACATAGCGAGATACTGCCTCAACAGAATATTAAAAGAAACAAGGGAATGAAGAAAGTGATCCATGCTACAACGTCAGTGAACCTGGAAAGCATTATGCTGAGTGAAGGAAGCCAGGTGTAGAGGGCCACATAGCATATATTTCCATTTACATGAAATATCCAGAACATGCAAATCCACAGAGACAGAAACTAGATTAGTGGTTGCTAGCGGCTGGGGGATGGGCAAAGGGGAGTGACCATTTATATTAGTCTGTCCTCACACTGCTATGAAGAACTGCCTGAGACTGAGTAATTTATAAAGGAAAGAGGTTTAATTGACTCACAGTTCAGCGTGGCTGGGGAGGTCTCAGGAAACTTACAATCGTGGCAGAAGGCCAAGGGGAAGGAAGACACCTTCTTCACAAGGCAGCCGAGCGATTGTGGGGGTGGTGGTGGGGGAGGGAAATCCCCTTACAAAACCATCAGATCTCGTGAGAACTCACTCACTATCACGAGAACAGCATGAGGGAAACCGCCCCCATGATTCAATTACCTCCACCTGGTCATTTCCATCCTCCAACCACCTAACCAATTGATTTCCATCCAACAATGATTAGTGCAACTTGTTCTATCCCTTGGGATTTTGGAGATTACAATTCAAGATGAGATTCAGGTGGGGACACAAAGCCTAACCATATCACCAATTAATGGATATGGGGTCTCCTTTTGGAATGATGAAAACATTTTGGAAGGAGACAGTGGTGATGGCTGCAGAGCATTGTGAATGTACTAAATGCCACTTTATTATTCACTTTAAAATAGTTAATTTTATGTGATGTGAATTTCACCTCAATGGAAAACAACCAACCTCAGCAGCACGAGGAAACTCTTTGCCGAAGGGCTTTCCTCTGTGTACATTTTCCTGACCTTTCCAGAGCGCAGGAGCTGGCCTGGCAGTTCCAGGCAGGCCTCTGTGCCCCACTGAGCTGTGGCTGCTGTTGTGCTTGTCCCCTAGCACCATCCTGCTGTATCACATCATGGCATGGGGCCTGGCCACCCTGCTCTGTGTGGAGGGAGCCGCCATGCTCTACTACCCTTCTGTATCCAGGTAAGTTGGGACTCCAGCGCACCAGGCAGCCCCATCCTTGTCTCATCACGTGTTGTCTTGCAGGGAATACATGAGCCCCGACCCACAGAGTGGGCGCCTTGGAGGTTAGGCCGTTGTCTCAGGGCCACATGAGGCCATGCTCACGGCCCAGCCCCAGAGGGCTGACTACAAAAGCTTGGAGAATGACCCTGGAGTCATTCTCCCTGGCTCTGCCTTTCTCGTTTGTGTGCATAGGTGCCCGTGCACACAAGCATGTACGCAAAGCTTTCCGCATATTCCCCTCCACGTAAGGTGTATTCCCAGCCCCTGTATTGGTACAGTTTTCTCATGCCCACTTTTGAGTATTTGGTCTTCAAGCTTCCTCTGGATGAGCAGGTGAGCTTAACATTCTAGGAATGAGTGTAGGATAATGTGGAAGAGGCCATAAGGATCCCTGGGCAGAGCTTATTCTCTAGCTTTGCTTCCTACGCTTTCTCACTTCTCTTCCATCCTCCACACAGAGGGAGATGTGGCCGCTGGAACTGTCTCAGGCATTTCCTCAAGTTTACATTCCTGTCCATGCAACTCTCAGTTGCAAAGCCAAGGTCTTTCCAAGGATATATACTCTAACTTCCAATGGAAAACTGGAAAACAGAAGTGGACAGTGTCTTTGTCTGTGATTTTTATACCAGGGATCAACACAGTGTAGCCCTCAGGACAAATCTGGCCTATTTCCGTTTTTGTAAATAAAGTTTTATTGGAATATAGTCACACTCATTTCTTTATGTACTGTCTGACTGCTTTTGCATGACAACATCAGAGTTTAGTTGCCTCAGAGACCACAGTGTGGCCCATGAAGCTGAAAATATTTACTATCTGTTCCTTTACAGAAAAAAAATCTACAGAAAAAAATTGGTGTAGATAATTTATCTCCCTCTTTTCTCGCTTCTTGCAGCTACTCAGTGAGGATGTCTCCAAATTGGTGTTGCCTTGTCAACCATGAATACAAGCAGGGAGCTCTGTGTAGATCCATCCGTACAGTCTGCTTTTCTGGGGAACTTTAAAAGGACAGATGCAGTGTCAGCAGCTGTTATAACAAAATGCACTTAGTTGGAAAGGGAGTTTCTGTGGCTCTCCCTCGCCTGTGGGACCCCGGAGACTCCTGGCAAAGTTGCATCTGAGCCTGAGGGTGCCATTGCTGCAGGGCGCACAGGGAGCCTTGAGGTGCTCCCAGGATCTTTAGGAGCTGTTCCTTTTAAGCATCTTATCCTTAATCATCTCTTCATTTTCACAATGCCTGACCCAGGGCACTTGGGTCATGCTCACAGTCTCACTCTCTTATTTGTCATTTCCTTTCTGTCTTTGCATCGGAGTCACTTCTCTTTCTCCTTTCAAGCCTTTCCAGATTGAATTTTAGCCTCTACAGCTAAAGATAAAACCGCCTGTTAAAAGAAAGTGGCAGCGTTGAGAGGTGGTATAGTAATTCTTCCTATGGCAAGAGGAGATGGGTATTGCATTTTTCCCACCTGATTTTTTTTTTTTTTTTTTTTTTACATTTTCTGCCACTTTCCCCTCTGGTTTGACAACTCTGTCAATATTAAGGGTGTTTAATTTATTTTTTGTCATTCCCCCTTCCGTGGCCATGAGGCTGTTTGGTTAGCCCCTTTTCCGCCTCCCTCTTTGGTTGAGCTGAAGCAGACCTCCCTCCCCTTTGCCTTCAGTTTCCTCTTCCTCTGTGCCATTTTGCTTCTCTCCTACATTAAGCATTTCGCAGCTGAGAGTTGTTACCCTGGTAACACATGTTTGTGAGGCCCTCCAGCATTCTGTGGTGACCAGTGACTCCTATGACCCCTCAGTAGAAATCTTTGTCCTTTTCTCTGACAAGAACCTCTGAAACTATTGTTCTCCATAACCATGAGAACACATTTCCTCTGAAATATGCAGCTGGCATATTTTGAGTTGTTCAAGCCCAGGGACTGGATTTTATTCGTGTTATTGCCCAAAACCATGTAGTAAGTACTCAAAACCTCACTATTTAATGGAGTGCCTTTGTCTCTACTTGAATTGCATTTTTTCCTTGAGACCCAGTGCAGGGAATCCCCCATCCCAGGGTGTTTTTCTTTCTGATCTTTTCCCAGCAGGAACCTTTAAAAGCTTCCTCCAGTGGAATGCCTTAGGGGTCCTCCCATTTCTGAGACAGAAATATGGTTGATCTCCCTTACTCTCCCGCAATTTATGGCTTGTTCCAGACATGAGAAATGACTCACATTTCCTTTGGGCAGTCAGAAGCAGATTTATGCATTTCCCTTTTTGTTCTCGTCCTCTTATCTTGACTTCCAGATAAGTAATGTCTTTTAGCCAAAGCTTTGCTTTTGAGAAGAATGACTTTGGTTTTCCTCTCTCAGGTGTGAGCAGGGCCTGGACCACACCATCCCCCACTATGTCACCATGTACCTGCCCCTGCTGCTGGTTCTCGTGGCGAACCCCATCCTGTTCCAGAAGACAGTGACTGCAGGTAAATACTAGGGAAGCTCTCTGGGTACACGGCCACTGGGAGCGGCCCCATGCCTCGGGCTCAGACAGTGACACACGTTGTCCTGGAATTCTCCAGGACAGTTGACCTCATTTGTCATCCTCCAGAGACATCAGCAGAACACAGCTGCAGAAAGTAAGCAGGTTCAATAAATGAAAATGTGCAGGCCTCTGCCCGCACAAGTTCTGCGCCATCGTTTGTTAGCTCAGTGCCAGGACTAGTTGACTTTTCACTTCTGTACTGGGCTTCTCCTGGGTCGGCTGCAGGAGTGCCCTTGGACGACTGTGGAGGTGTGAGAGGAACAGAAGGAGAAGAGAAGGGAGGGAGAAGGGACTGAGTCTGTACTGAGGCGGCTCCAGCCCCATAAGGCACTTGGCTGATGTTTTTTCTCAGATGGGCAGGAAACAGGAAGCGGAGCACAGGAAATGAGTCAAGGTCAATGGTTAGAAAAGGATAAGAGGAATGAAGTCGTTGACAACATGTCTGGGAAAGACTTCTAGGCTGGGGCTGAAGACCTGCAGTCCAGCCCCTACTTTCCCCTCAAGGAAGTGTGTCCTGGAGTGAGCCTCCCTCCTCAGGCTGCCAGAGATCTCTCAAGGGGAGAATGGGAATAAGGAAATTTGCCTTAACTGAGAGGTCCTTTGAAGATCACCTGATTGTTGAACTTTTTAAAAACATCGTTGAGAGTACTCTATCATTGGTAATAGGAAATTATTGTGATTCTTCAGACCATTCTCTTCATATCTACACTTTTTGTTTTTTTTTTTATTGAGACGGAGTCTCGCTCTGTCACCCCAGGCTGGAGTGCAGTGGCGTGATCTCAGCTCACTGCAACCTCTGCTGCCCATGTTCAAGTGATTCTCGTGCCTCAGCCTCCTGAGTAGCTGGGACTACAGGCAAGCGCCACCATGCCCGGCTAATTTTTTTTTGTATTTTTAGTAGAGACGGGGTTTCGCCATGTTGGCCAGGCTGGTCTTAAACTCCTGACCTCAGGTGATCCACCCACCTTGGCCTCCCAAAGTGCCAGGATTACAGGCGTGAACCACCGAGCCCAGCGCATATCTACATTTAAATATAGTGTGTTAAATACAGCATTTTAAAACAAAATCTCATCAAAAATAGTGATTTGAGCTGATGGAAAAGACTTATAGAAAAAAGACTGAAAAGAAATACACTAAGATGTTAACAGTGGTTATCTCTGGGTGGAAGGACCATGGGTCATTCATACTTGTCTAAACTTTTAAATATTTTCTAACTTGTCTATAAGAAGAAACTAAATTTTTTTCAATATTTTAACAAGTGTGCACTATTTTTATTTTTTTGAGATGGAGTTTCGCTCTTTTGCCCAGGCTGGAGTGAATTGACGTGATCTCGGCTCACTGAAACCTCCGCCTCCCAGGTTCAAGCGATTCTCCTGCCTCAGCCTCCCGAGTAGCTGGGATTATAGGCACCTGCCACCACACCCAGCTAATTTTTGCATTTTTAGTAGAGATGGGGTTTCACCATGTTGGCCAGGCTGGCCTCCAACTCCTGACCTCAGGTGATCCACCTGCCTCAGCCTCCCAAAATGCTAGGATTACAGTTGTGAGCCACTGCACCTCTATTTTTATAACAGAGAAAATGAGCTTTTAAAAATATAGTTTCTGAACTAGGAACATTCAAATAAAATTGGGAATTTATTTATTTATTTATTTTGAGACGGAGTCTTGCTCTGTCACCGAGGCTGGAGTGCAGTGATCTTGCCTCACTGCAATCTCTGCCTCCTGAGTCCAAGGGATTCTCGTGCACCAGCCTCCCGGATAGCTGGGATTACAGACATGCACCACCATGCCCAGATAATTTTTGTAGTTTTAGTAAAGACAGAGTTTCACCATGTTGGCCAGGCTGCTCTCGAACTCCTGACCTCAAATGATCCACCCACCTTGGCCTCCCAAGTGCTGAGATTACAGGTGTGAGCCACTGCACCCAGCCAAAATTGGGAGTTAACATAGTCATGTACCTGTGTTAATTTCATAGTTGTGAAGAACATCCCCATGGTTGCATAAGATGCTTACATTGAGGGGAATCTGGGTAAAAGGTAGGGGTATACGGGGACTCTCTGTGCTATCTTTGCAACTTTTACGTAAATCTAAAATTATTTCAAGGCAGAAGTTTAAAAATGTGTATATTCCTTAGGGTCTATGAGGACTGCAACCTGGAAGTTGTGAGGAATGAATGTCAGTGACTTCCTTTGCTTCCTGCCCCTCTGGCCTTGCTTGTGGGCTCACACCTGCTTCCATTGCCTTCTTTGTCACTTCGTAAACATGAATAATGAACAGCATACACAGTTCCTTCTGTTCTTCACAGTGGCCTCTTTACTTAAAGGAAGACAAGGCATTTACACGGAGAACGAGAGAAGGATGGGAGCCGTGATCAAGATCCGATTTTTCAAGATCATGCTGGTTTTAATTATTTGGTAACCTTTCTTCTATATATGTGTATTTTTATTGCCAGTGGGAAGGGCTATGGAAACAACTTGCCATGTTGCATGTGTGACCAGAAGTTCCAAAGGGAAGAGCCTTTGGGAAGGAAATCTTTGAGACTGTGCTAGGTGCCCTTTGAGGAAAGGCACAGAGGACAGGGGAACAAGTCCAAAATTCATGAATTTCTGGAAAAACATTCAAATCTACTCAAATTATATATAAAGCCCTTAGAAAACAAACACCCAAGTTTAGTTTTGAAATGTCCCAACCATGTGCATTGCTGGGGTGAACCAAAACAAAGGGGTTGTGTATGCTTTTTTTTGTTTGTTTGTTTTTGAGACAGGGTCTTTCTCTGTCACCCAGGCTGGAGTGTAGTGGCTCAATCACAGCTCACTGCAACCTCGATCTTTAGGGCTCAAGTGATCTTCTCACCTCGGCCTCCCAAGTAGTCTCACTCTGTCACCCAGGCTGGAGTGCAATGGCACAATCTCAGCTCGCTGCAACCTCCGCCTCTCAGGTTCAAGTGATTCTTCTGCCTCAGCCTCCCGAGTAGCTGGGATTAAAGGTGTGTGCCACCACACCCAGCTCATTTTTGTATTTTTAGTAGAGTTGAGGTTTCACCATGTTGGCCAGGCTGGTCTCAGACTCCTGACCTCAAGTGATCCCCCGCCTCGGCCTCCCAAAGTACTGGGATTACAGGCGTGAGCCACCACACTCAGCTGGTCATGCTTTATAAACTCACCCATTTGCCTCACTCCTGACACCAGAATTCCTGTGTCTGACAGAGGGGCAAGGGCACGTCTTTGGTCAAGAAGGTTGGAGAATGGCCTGAGCAGTTTGTCTCTCCTCATTTTTCCCCACCACTGGTATCCTGTCCAAACCTTTCAGGTGGATACTTTGAAAACAGACCTGTAACCAATGCAAAAAATAAAACTGGAATCAGAACATGCTGCACTGTGGTGAATCAGTACCTTGCAGGCAGGGCAAGTACTTGTGATGTTAAAAGTTCACCTGCGCTGGTCGAGGTAGCTCACACTTTGGTAGTTGGAGGCAGGAGTATTCCTTGAGGTCAGGAGTTCAAAACCATCCTGGGCAATACAACAACAATTAGCCAGGAATGGTGGCACATGCCTATAGTCCCAGCTACTCGGGAGGCTGAGGCAGGAGGATCACTTAAGCCTAGGAGTTCGAGGCTACAGTGAGCTATGATCATGCCACTGCTCTCCAGCCTGTGTGACAGAGCAAGACCTTGTCTCTAAAAAATAATGGTAATAATAATTCACCTGATATGAGCTTTGTTTGGACACCTTTCTTCGAGATATGTAAATCATCTCCTACTAAAAATACACTCAGTTCAACATTTCATATTTCACTGAGCCACCTAAAATAACATTGAAAAATGCTATTATAAAATGTCAAGAAAAAATTGTTTTGATCTCCATGAAAACTACGTTGCTCTTCAAACAAAAAATGAATTCTGGGTTATTTGATATAGTGCTAGAACCTTACACCCTGATGTGGTGTTGAGTGTTACCATTGGAAGGATTTGCTGATCTGTGCTTTAGACTGAGAAAACGAATTATATTTTTTAAATTAAATTCTTACTGTGCTGGTTCCTCTTAGTTTCATTTCTTTTCTTTTTCTTTTTGAGACAGGGTCTCACTTTGTCCCCCAGGCTGGAGTACAGTGGCACATTCATAGCTCACTGCAGGCTCGATTTCCTGGGCTCAAGCAATCCTCCCACCCCAGCCTCCCAATTAGCTGGGACTACAGGTGCTCACCACCACAGCTGGTTAATTTTTTTTATTTCTTATTTTTAGTAGAGACAAGTTTCACTGTGTTGCCCAGGCTGGTCTCAGACTCCTGGGCTCAAGCAATCCTCCTGCCTCAGCCTCCCAAAGTGCTGGGATTACAGGAGGGAGCCATTGCACCTGGCCCTCTTAGTTTCTTACTGCAGAAGTGGCCATGTCTGTACCGAGAGTTGGTACTTTTAGGTCTTGGTAGAAATTCTTCTCTGACTCTCCAGCATTTAAAAATGAGTTGCATTGCATGTTCTCTTTACCTGCTGCCATTTTCTTTCTAACAGTTGGTTGTCAAATATCATCAATGAAAGCCTTTTATTCTATCTTGAGATGCAAACAGATATCAATGGAGGTTCTTTGAAACCTGTCAGAACTGCAGCCAAGACCACATGGTTTATTATGGTAGGTCAATCTGCATTTTATTTTAATTAGTTAATTATTTAATTAATTAATTAGTTTTAGAGACAAGGTCTCACTCTGTCACCCAGGCTGGAAAGCAGTGGCATGATCATAGCTCACTGCAGCCTCAAACTCCTGGGCTCAAGCAATCCTCTGTCTTAGCCTCCTGAGTAACTGGGACTACAGGTGTATGCCACCACCCTGGGCAATGTAGGGAGACCCCATCTCTTTTTTAAATTATCTATATTTAACATTTTCTGTTTGAAAAAAAATCAGAAGAAAAAGAAGCAGTCAGAAGTACAATATATTATATTTAAATACAGGATGAGTGAAATAGGCTCCTGGCCTTAGTGTGCTAGCTGGCTGTTTCGTTTGTTGTTGGGATCCTTATTAAATGCTTCAACTCGGGTCAAACAGTTTGGTGCAGTGTATCAAAGCTCCTGGCAGTCTTACAATATCAGAGCATGGATCTTGAAGGGATGTTTCAGACCATGAAAAAGTCACACAGATGAAGATATTCCTGGTAGCATTATCCTTCATAATTGTACAGCATCATAGGAAACCCAGATTTCCAAAAAGAAAGAAATGGTTAAGTAAATTATGGTCTTTCATCTTGATGGACTATTGCTCAGATGTTAAAAATGATGATTATGAAATCTCTGGAATTAACTGGGAAATCAAATATATACAATTATACCAATTACAACTACAGAAAAACATGTTTATCTTTTTTCAACGGAGAAACAATGAAAAAACAAATGAAACAGGAAAAAAATACATGTATTGGATGGACATACATGAAGAGAACGATGGGGTAGAAGCCCCATGGGCAGGTTGCCCCAGTGCTGCCATTCTCTCACCTTTATAAGAAGAAATGCACACATGTTGTTGGCAGGGAGGTACATATTGTACTATACAGAATCCATATTTCTATTGCTTTTGAAATGGGGAAAGTCTCATTCACAAAGACTTTCAAATGGAACCAGCACCAGTCCTTCCATCCCTGCACGTGGTTTGGAGCTTGGCTGGGTTCCTCTGGTGAACTTCATGTGTCCTTAGCACACACGAGTGGAGGGATGTTTCCCAGCCTCCGTGTGAGCCTCAGGAACCTTCATTACATCAAGTGCTCCCTTGGCAGCACAGGGTGGCAAACTGGGGAGAACAGAGGCCCCCAGGCTGCAGGAGGAGCTGGCTGTTCAGTCCCTGTGCCACAGCGCTCCCTCTCCCCTTCTCCCACTGCTGCCCTCTTCTCCTCCCCCACCCTCCCCTCCCACTTTCTCCTTCTTCTGTCTTCCCTTCTCTCTCTCGTCCTCTGTCCCCTCTCTTCCCTTCTCTACTCCAGCTCCTCCCCGCCCCGTCCTCTCCCCACCCCCCTCTACTTTCAGGCACCCTTGAAGGTACAGCACCTACTGTGGCCAATCTTCATCTTGCCCCAAACCAACCCACCAACCAGTCAACCAGCCACCAGCCAACCCATGGGCACTTCCAAGCGAGCCCAGCCCTGGGGGCATCCTGAGGGGAGTGTGTCACTCTGTGACAGCCTAGGGCTCTGACTCCTGCTGCGCTGCACTGACTGCCATGTGTCTTTCTGTCCTCTCTCCAGGGAATCCTGAACCCAGCCCAGGGATTTCTCTTGTCTTTGGCCTTCTACGGCTGGACAGGATGCAGCCTGGGTTTTCAGTCTCCCAGGAAGGAGATCCAGTGGGAATCACTGACTACCTCGGCTGCTGAGGGGGCTCACCCATCCCCACCGGACTCCCAGGTGCCCCATGAAAACCCTGCTTCCAGGAAGGTGTCTCAAGTGGGTGGGCAGACTTCTGACGAAGCCCTGAGCATGCTGTCTGAAGGTAATGCCCTGGCTGCCACAGCAGGTAGACTTCGGGGTCCCAGGGCTCCCCTTGGAAAGCCTTAGAGGATTCTTTGTCCCAGGGGCTGTCCTGTGCATGGTGGGGTGTTTAGCAGCACCCCTCATGTGGACTCACTGGCTGCAAGTTGTACCCCCCCCAATTGTGACAACCAAAACTCTTTCAGACACTGACAAATGTCTCCTGGGGGGCCACAGTGGCCCCCAGTTCACAACCAGTGTCTCAGAATAATTAGGCTTGGATCTAAAAATGTGATTTTTTTTTCCAGATGTTGTCTGAGCTAAATGCACACAAACACAAAACCAAAAACACCACACAATCCCGTGATGGGGTGTACCAAAATAATGTTGAAATTTGGAGTAAGAAAAATAATATGCAGAAAGATGTTTGGAAATGGCTGAAGGAGTTCCGTTTTTCTTTTCCATTCCTACTATTCAAATACGTTGAAGGGAGGCCAAGGCAGGTGGATCACTTGAGGTCAGGAGTTAGAGACAAGCTTGACCAACATGGTGAAACTCCATCTCTACTAAAAATACAAAAATAGCTGGGTGTGGTGGCTCATGCCTGTAATCCCAGCAGGTTTGGGAGGCCAAGGTGAGTGGATCACCTGAGGTCAGGAATTCGAGACCAGCCTGACCAACATGGTGAAACCCCGTCTCTACTAAAAATACAAAATTAGCCGGCATGGTGGCACACACCTGTAATCACAGCTACTTGGGAGGCTGAGGCAGGAGAATCACTTGAACCTGGGAGGAGGAGGTTGCAGTGAGCTGAGATTGCGCCATTGCACTCCAGCTGGGGCAACCAGAGTGAAACCCCGTCTAAAAAACAAAACGAAAACAAACAAATGCATTGAAGGAAGTTTCACTTTCAGGTGACAAGCTTGGTTTACTTTGAAGACCAAAAAATATGGTGATGAACTGATGAATTGATTCCATGATACAGTACTGTCTGGTTGAAATTGGGAGCCATAAAGAGAAAGAGATAGTTCTGGCTGAAGCTAAAAGACACAGAGAGAAGATTTATTTACAGACTCTCCGTCTGGTACAAATAGTTCACGAAGCATGAGGGACCCACCAGCTGGAACTGCTGTTAGTCTGTAGAGTTACTGATACCATCTAGGGAATGAAGCAAAAAATGTTATCTTGAATTATTTGGCTTTGCATTCCCATGCTGGTGTTTTAAAGTGGCTGAGCAGATATTTGACAGTCAAATAAAACACTAGAAATAACAGTAAAAGTCCCCTGCACCCCACCCCAATCACCACCACCAAACAAAATCCGTCAGCATTTCCTTACTTCCACTCCCTCCGGCAAGCTGTTGCATAGATCTGCTGCTCAAAGGTTGGATGTTTTCACATAGAGGTTTTAGAAAAAGCAAATATAGATCCAATAGAAAAATAAGCAGGGCAGCCATCCCTGGAGGCTGCTCTCTGTGAGGGCTCCCTGTTTTTGTTTTTTGAGACAGGGTCTCCCTCTGTCATCCAGGCTAGAGTGTAGCGGAAGGAACACGTCTCACTGCAGCCTCCACCTCCTGGGCTCAAGCAATCCTCCCACCTGAGCCTCCTGAGTAGCTGGGACTACAGGTGCATACCACCATGCCTAGTTTATTTTATTTTTTAGTTTTTGGAGACATGAGGTCCCATTATGTTGCCCAGGCTAGTCTCAAGTGGTCCTCCTGCATCAGCCTCCCAAAGTGCTGGGATAATAGGCTTGAGCCACTGCACCTGGCCCCTTGGCTTTTTAAAAAATTTGAGATATAATTAACATACCATAAAGTTCACCCCTTTAAATGGCACATTTCAGTGGTTGTGCACACGTCACCACTATCTAAGTCAGAACATGTTCATCATTGCAGAAAGAAACCCTGTGCCCCCAGGGAGTCATTTCCCTTCTCTTCTCCCCAGCCCCTGGCAACCATGAATCTCCTTTCCGTGTCTACGGCTTTGCTGTTCCAGACCTTACCTAGAAAGGGCATTGTGTAATATTTGTCCTGTTGTGTCTGATTTCTTTTACTTCGGATAGTGTTTTCTAGATTCGCCCATGTTGTAGCAGGTGTCAGAACTTCATTCTTTTTATGGATTGATAATATTTCGTTGTATGGATACACCTATTCTTTGTTTTATTTATTTATTTTTGAGACAGGGTCTCACTCTGTTGTCCAGGCTGAAGTGCAGTGAAATGAACATGGCTCACTGCAGCCTTGATCTCCTGGGCTCAAGCAATCTTTCCACCTCAGCCTCCTGGGTAGCTAGGACAACAAGCAGGTGCCAACACACCCTGCTGATTTTCTTTGGTTTTTTGTGTGTGTTTTTAAAATTTATTTTGTAGAGCTGGGGTCTCCCTATGTTGCCCAGGTTGGTCTTAAACTCCTGTAAATGATCCTCCCAACTTGGCCTCCCAAAGTGCTAGGATTATAGGCCTGAGCCACTGCACCTGGCCCACTCTTATTCTGTTAATAACTACTTATGACTGCCCACAACTCTACCAGGCTGCGTACTAGGAGCTGAGTGGGGTGGAGATACTGGAGATGTGTAAACCTGGCCCTCAAGGATCTCACAGTCTATTGGAGAAAATGAAAATATTTTAAAAAATCATTCTATTCTAACGATAGAACAATCAATGGAAATACCAATTGGAGAAAACACTGGAGGAAAAGGAAAGAACAAAAGGAAAGCCTTTTGAGAAAAACGAGAAATACAATCAGTATTTTTTTTATTGTGGGAAGAATTCCTGTAAAAATGGCAGCTGCCTATTTAGAACTCCAAGTGACATATTATTAGGTAACATCTGTCAGGGTTTTTGAGGATAGAGCTTGAAGCATAGAGTGAGTTTTCAAAATTAACAACAAACATCTGCAAAAGTATAAAGTGGCCTGGCCTGGTAGTATGAACCTGTATCCCCAGCTACTCTGGAGGCTGAGGAAGGAGGATCGTTTGAGGCCAGGAGTTGGAGTCCAGACTGGGCAACATAGTGAGACCCCATCTCGTTAAAAAAAAGTATAAAGTGGTGGTGCTACTGAGGTGGTGGTTAGGGTCATAAGTTTACATCTAGTCACCCTTTGAATATCTTAAAATTGCCCATAACATGCAGTCATCACCGTTTTGTATGGTAACCCTATGCAGGAATTTGCATACATTAATCTAAAAAGAATTAAAAAGGCTTTTATTCAGAAATTAATTTGCTGCCTAGGACACCTCACATATTTTAATATTTCCACATCTGACTTTGGGCTCTCATCACCATTGTATTTTTTGGGGACAATTTTAGGATCCCTTGTAAATCTTTCCTGGTCGGTATGTCTCTGGGGCCACTTGCCTGTCACCCCAGAATGTGCTTCCCTTCTGTCAGTGGCGGGGGAAACGCAGGTGTCATTCAGATTTTCCTACCAGAGCTTTACCAGCTTGCAGGCAGCAGGATCCCTGGGACTATGTAAATCCTCACCTACTCTCCCTGCCATACCTCCCCAGCCCCTCACTAAGTAGAGGTGAATTTGGGTAAGTTAAGTGTGCATCGGATACTACTTCTGTGCATAAAGTCAAGGAAAACCCCTTACCAGGGCCGCTTTCCTATTGGCGGCACCTGATCACAACTATGGCAGATACAGAAAAAACTTAGCCATGGGCTTCTCCCTATGTAGACCGTGGATATAAAGCTCAACTTGTTCATCATACCCTTCAGACCCTACTGCTTCGGGTTTCACTACAAGACCAATAGGCTGGCCTGGAGCTTTATTAAGTATCTGATATGGTGTCTGGAATTTACTAGGTACTTCACACAAGTTAACTGAATTTTGTCTTAAGCAAATATTCAACACCATTTTAGCCGGGATGGGTGAGTGTTCCTGAGAAGTATAATTTGTGAAACTCACAAGTAAGTAAGGACAATACTATTTTTTTTTTTTTTTTAAACCTGTGAAGGGTTAAAGGAACACAGGCAATGCAGGACTAAGTTGCTTTTGGAACACTGGTGAGAGTTCCTGGAGAAGGTGATGTGCGGGCTGGGTCTTAGATGATAGAACAGCATAGGCAAAGAGGAGACAGAAAATCCAGATGAGGAAGACGCGGTGTTGAGTTAGCATAGGAAGTCTGCGTCTTGTTTGGGGACGGCTGTGGCTCAGCGTGGTACGGAGGCGTTGGGGGAAGCTGGAGAAGTGGTGAAGGGTTTATAAAGATTCTGCTAAGGCGTTTGGGCTTTATCCGGTGGCCAGTGAAAGGCCAGTTAAGGTTTTTAAGTGGAGAGACACTGCAATTTGCTTGTAGGACCAGCCCAGTGCATGGGCGTGGGAGAAAACACGTAATGCATCGCGTTTTGTGATTGTGGCAGCAGTTTCCATAGAGGGGATCTGTGTCTCCGCTTAGGGAGGCGGAGAGCCGCTGGATGGAGCTCGGTTCCACGCCCCATCACCGTTGTGCCTCCTTGCTGAACACTCTCTGCTCATCAAGTCGAGGTGTTTGGATCTGGGAGAATCCTGAATAGAGTCGTTATTAGGGGAGGATTGTGCACCTGAACCGCTTTTGACTCCCTAGATGTGCAGGCACCCAACTCCCGGGCCTGCGCTGGCTCTCAGGGGACCCAGCCCCTTGGTACCTCCCGGTTTCCCTCCAGGGAGTGAGCCGGGGGGCAAGGCCTGGCAGGAGGGGTGGCGCCTGGGTGGAGCTTATAGAGCCTGGCTGGGGCTGTGTTTTGGGGTAGGGCCTGGTGAGAGGGAAGGGGCAGAGTCTGGCAGGAGGGATGTGGCTACTAAGAGCAGGGCATTTCTGGTGGGAGCAGGAGTATAGATCTTTCCTGGAAGACGAGTGTGCTAGTACACAAACTTGCAAGATTTAAGGATCATCCCAGGGAGAAGCCCAGGCCGGTGAGGCTGAGGCTTAGGGCTTGTTGGGAGTGGAGGGGTCGTGGTTAGGATAGAACACAGGTGCTGTGTTCCCACACAGGTGGGGTGAGGCCCATTCAGAGCCCAGGAACATGGCCAGAAAGGAGCGTAGCTGTCTCTCCCACAATGCCTTTTATCTCCCCCAATTCCATATGACACCCACCCCGCCATTCTTGGTTTGACCGTCGATCCTCCCTACTCTCCACAATTCTGTTTCTCCCATAATTCTCTGTCTCTCCCACAATTCTGTGTATCTCCCACAATACCCTGTATTTTCCCCGATTCTGTATTTCTCTAAGAGTTCCATGGCTCTCCCATAATTTGGCATTCTTCCCCACAGTCCCCTGTCTCTCCCACAATTCTTTTTTCTCTCATAATTCCCTATTTCTCTCACAATAACATTCTCCTAACAATTGTTTTCTCCCACAATTCTCCATTCTATTTTTTCTTGAAAATCTGTTTTCTTCTATAATCTATTTTCTTCTTTTTTTTTTTTTGAGACAGAGTTTCGCTCTTGTTGCCCAGACTGGAGTGCAATGGCGCGATCTAAGCTCACCACAACCTCTGCCTCCTGGGTTCAAATGATTCTCCTGACTCAGCCTCCTGAGTAGCTGGGATTACAGGCACCCACCACCATGCCCAGCTAATTTTTGTATTTTTAGTAGAGACGGGGTTTCACCATGTTCGCCAGGCTGGTCTGGAACTCCTGACTTTGTGATCTGCCCGCCTCGGCCTCCCAAAGTGTTGGGATTACAGGCGTGAGCCACCGCGTCAGGCGTCTTCTATAATCTATTTTCTACCACAATCTGTCTCTCCTACAGTTCTCCATTCTCCACTCTAATTTGTTCTCTCCCACAGGTCTCCATTCTCTACCACAATTCCCTGCCTGTCCCTCAATTCCTCCTCTTTCCCATAATTCTCCATTCTTCCCAATAATCCTGTTTTTTCCACAGTTCTCTTTCTCACAATACCTTGAGTCCCCCACAATCCCAATCTTTCCCACGATTCCTTGTTTCTCCCACAATCCCTTTTTACAATTTTTCATAATGCCGTGAATCTTCCATAATACCTGCAATCTCCCACAAGCCTTGTCTTTCCCACAATTCTGTTTCTCACACAGTACCTTGAGTCTCCCACAATCCCCATCTTTCCCACAATTACTATTTTCTCCCACAATTACTATTTTCTCCCACAATACGGCTTCACAATTTTCTATAATGCCTTGCATTTCCCATAATACCTTGCATCTCCCACAATTCCTTTTGTCTCCCACAATCCTTGTCTTTCTCCAGCAATTTCTTGTTTCTCCCACAATCCCCATCTTTCCCACCATTCCTTTTTTCTCCCACGATAAAGCTTCAGAATTTTCCATAATGCCTTGTGTCTCCCATAATATCTTGAGTCTCCCATAATTCCTTTTGTCTCCCACAATCCTCGTCTTTCTCCAGGAATTTTCTGTTTCTCCCACTGTACCATATTTCTCTAACAATTTCTTCTTTCCCACACATCTCAGAATTTGCCATTCTTTTTTTTTTTTTTTTTTGAAATGGAGTTTCATTCACTCTGACGCCCAGGCTGAGTGCAGTGGCACGATCTCGGCTCACTGCAACCTCCACCTCTCGGGCTCAAGTGATTCTTGTGCCTCAGCCTCCAGAGTAGCTGGGACTACAGGTGCACACCACCATGCCTGGCTAATTTTTGTATTTTTAGTAGAGATGGGGTTTCACCATGTTGGCCAGGCTAGTTTCAAACTCCTGACCTCAAGTGATCTGCCCGCTTCGGCTTCCCAAAGTGCTGGGATTATAGGTGTGAGTCACCGTGCCCAGCCAATTCTCCATTCTTCTATTTCAGAAATCTTTCTTTTATAATTGTATTCTCTCTATACCATATTCTCTCTGCCCTGTAATTCCATTTCTCCTACAACTAATTCTGCACCATAATTCCTTTTCTCCCAAGATTCAATATTCTCTCCCGCCATTTCCTGCTTTTCCCACAATTGCAGCTCTTTCCCACAATTCTCTATTCCCACCCACAGTCCTGTATGTTTCCTACAGGTCTGTCTTTCCCACAATGCCTTGTTTTCCCATACTTCTTTGTTTCTCCCACAACTCTGTTCTCCACAATTCCTGTCCTTCACACAATTCCCTGCTCTCCCAGAATTCCTTATTTCTCCCACAATTTTGGTCATTCCTACAATCCTCTGTTTCCTCCCATAATTCCCTGTTCATCTCACAATCTCTGTCTTTCTCATGGTTCTCTGGTCTCTCCCACAGTTCCCTGTTTCTCTCATAAGTCCCCATTTATCCAATAATCTTTGTCTTTGCCACAAATTCTCTATTTCTCCTACAATTTTTTATTCTTATCTTTCACACATCTCTTTTTCTATAATTCTACTCTCTATTGTCTCACATGCAGTTATTTTATAATTTTTCATTTTCCGCCATAATTTCTCTCCCCAAATTCAACATTCTCCTCCACAATTCCTGACCTTTCTCACAATTTCATCACTTTCCCATAACTCTCTAGTCTTTCCCATTAATCCTTTGTGCCTGGCACAGTTCTCTTTTCCACAATATCTTGCCTTCCACAATTCCTTTCCCCCCCACAATTCCTTATATTGCCCACAATTCCCTATTCTCTCCCACAATTCTCTGTTCTCTGCTCTCTCTCACAAATCTCTGTTCTCTCCTACAATTCCATTTTCTCCCATGATTTTTTTATTCCTCACACTTCCCTGGCTCTCCCCAAATTCCCTTTCTGTCCCACAGTGCCTCATTCTCACTAAAATTCTTATTTTTTTCTACATTTTTCTGTTCTCTCCCACAATACCCTGTCTTTCCCATAATCCTTTTTCTCTTGTAAGTCCCAGTTTTCCACCATTTTTTCCCCATGAGTCTGTCCTTTCCCATAATTCTTGGCTCTCCCTCCAAATTCTGTTCCCTTCTACACTTTTCCATTATCTTCCATATTTCTCCATCATTCTTGTACATCTCCACTGTTTCTCTTCTAAGATTCTCCTTCCTTTTTTTTTTTTTTTTTTTTTGAGACAGAGTCTTACTCTGTTGCCCAGGCTGGAGTGCAGTAGCATGATTTCAGCTCACTGCAATCTCTGCCTCTTGGGTTCAAGCGATTCTCCTGCCTCAGGCTCCCTAAGTTCCAGCTATGTTTTTCGTATTTTTCGTAGAGATGTGGTTTCACCATTTTGGCTAGGCTAGTCTTGAATTCCTGACCTCAAGCTTTTTTATTTTTTAAATTCCATATCCCAACAGGCCTCTGTTTTAGTAGGTTATTAAAATCCAGCTTTTGGAATATAAATAAATATTCTCTCAGAGCACTTCTTTCAAGACAGCAAACACCCAAAGCCCCAGCCCTTCCCCTTCCCGTGCCTGTTACCCTCTCATAGTTTCCATGGAGCCCTGTTGATTCATTCAAATACTGACAGCAACAAGTGAGTGGCAGAGAGTGGGGTGCTTTGGACCAGTTGGGGCTTGTTTCCACAAGTAGGCTGTAGAGATAAATGTGGGCATATGGAGGAAGGTAGGGAAGGCAGGAGTACCTGTGAGGGACAGACCCTTTTGTGGAACAGGAGGAGTCATGCTTCAAACAAGAGCCTTTGGGACACTCAGTGGCTGCCTTTCAAGGCTGCTTCTTTTCACTGCCTCTGAAAAGCCATCATGTTAGCCTGGACTTCTCTTCCCCTCCATAATTTGCAAAATTTCTAGTAAGCTGTTAGACCAGCCACCTCCCAATGGCAAGGCCCCTTACCTAGCACCATGCATACACAGAATTTTTTCAGCAGCCTATTCTCCAAGTAGCACCCTGAGACACTGCCCAAGAATTGTACATTATTCCACTCCTCTGCAAAACCCACCCAGCTCAGGTGAAGTCTCAGCTTGGGCTCTTGGAGATCAGCTTTCCCCTCAGTGGTCTGCTGTTACCTTCCCCTCTCCCTAAAAGTAACACGTGGTGTCTTCATCAACTGTAGTTGCTACGAGGGTGTGGAAGAGAAAATACCCTAGGGCCTTGGACTTTCTTGAGCTGGCCAGATCAAATTTAACACCTTGAAGTGGAGTTGGGCCACGTGTCATGTTTTCTGTGGTTCATGCTCAGTGCCCGCTGGTTGGGGTTTCAGTTCTAGGACTTCAAAGATTTCAGGGGATCTGAGAAAGGCAGTTGAGGGCACAAGGGACATCCAATATACAGTCATGCAACACTTAAGCATGAGGATACATTCTGAGAAATGCATGTTAGGCAATTTCATTGCTGTGTGAACACCATAGAGTTCACTTAAACAAACCTAGAGGGTATACCCAACTACACACCTGGGCTAGATGGTACAGCCTCCTGCTCCTAAGCTACAAACCTGTAAAGCATGTTACTGCACTGAATACTGTAGGCAATTGTAGCACAGTAATACTTGTATATATAAACATGGCTAAATATAGAAAAGGCACAGTAAAAATGCAGTATTATAATCTTATAGGACCACTGTCATATATGTGGAATGTTGTTGACCAAAAGGTTATTATGTGGTGCATGGCTGTATGTCCAAATCTCAGATCTGCATGGGGCCAAGAGAATCCAAACAACCTGCCTGGACTTGCAAGGCTCATTAAAGAGGGCCATGAGGAAAGGGGTTGGCCCTTGGGTACCATGAGGTCACTGGGATGTGCATTTCCTGCAGGGATGTTAGATCTTCACAGATTTTGCAACAATTGGGAATTAGTCAACATCTTCCAACAGCCTGGTTGAATTATCTTCTCAGAGACTTGCTCAGCCAGCACGTTCCCTGCTCACAGAGACCTTTAAGACCAGCAGAGAAAACCCTTGGAAATTCAAGGCTGCTGGAAAGCACTCATTGAGCTGAGCACAGGCAGGCTGAACTGGGGCAGCTCCCTCCCAGCAGAATTTACTTCAAGAAAGTTGTCATGCATAAATATTCTCTTCCGTGGAGCCCTAGGGAGAGGATGAAAGCACTAGAAATTCTTCAAAGCCACAGGACCCAGAACATGTCCCAGAGTGTGAGGTCACGGGGGAGTGTCCTCAGTCTAGACCTTGATCACAAGCCACCATGTGACACCCCAGCCCAGAGTCTATTTGAAAAGAACCACAGAAATCACAAATGAGTTCCCATGAATCCAGATGTCCTCATAAACAGTGTGTGACCCTGTTAGAATCAAGTCTTTCTGAAGTGCCACCAGCCCCCTTCCAGCAAGAATGTTGCTCCGGAACTGGAAGGCTCCTTTAGAAGTTTTCCCAGCTGGTGTCTGGGCTCCAGAAAAAGCAGATTCACCACACTAACAAAACCACCCTCTCCACCATCCTTGTCGGCTACCCAGACTCTCCTCAGGATCTGGCTGGGCGATCTACGGCCAGATCCATCCTCCCCACATCCTTGAATCCCTTTACCTGCCCTTCAAGCAGCTCATCACACTTGATCTGAGTTACTCAGACCAAGATTATCCAGGACTCATCTTAATCCAAACCTGGGAGGAAGATCTGAGTGTCGTGTCCTCCCACAGCCCATAGTGCTTGTGTGTGTGTGGGCAGGTGCATGTGTATATGTTGGGGGGACACCACAATATTGCACTTGCCTTTTTTTTGAGGTAGAATCTCACTCTGTTGCCCAGGCTGGAGTGCAGTGGCATGATCATGGCTCACTGCAGCTTCAAACTCCTGGGCTTAAGAGATCCTTCCACCTCAGCCTCCCAAGTAGCTGGAACCACAGGCACACGCAATCATGCCTTTTTTTTTTTTTCTTTTAAGAGATAGGGTCTATGTTGCCCAGGCTGGTCTCACACTCAATTGAGCCTCCTGACTCGGCCTCCCAAAGTGCTAGGGTTACAGATGGAGCCATCGTGCCCAGCCCACACTTGCCTTCTTGGTAATATTGTCATCTCTTGCTGTAGCTCAGGCTTCCCTAATCCTTTCCAAGCACATCTCTCCTGATGTCACAATTTCTCACTTCCTCTTTTCTATATAACTCTTAATTTTTTTTTTGTTCCTTAACATGTCCTCTCAAACTCTACATGTATCTCTTTTAAAATTGTGCTTGTTCCTGCCCTTTTCTTTATACTCATGTCTTAATGAGTGCTCCAAGGTACTAGTGCTGCATCCCGTTGCTGTCAAGGCACCTACGTGACTGTACTGACCCATTCCCCATGTTTATTGGGCACCCTCTACATGCCAGGTGTTGTCTGGGGCATTAGGTACGCTATGGTGACCAAGACACATTCTCTGTCCACTGAGACTCTCCACTCTAGTGGCAGAGACAGAAAAAAAACACAAATAATGACATCATATTCCAGCCAGGTAGTGGGACGTGCCATGAAGAAAAATCAGGGAGGAGGTAGGAGCATGGTTTTAGAGAGGGTGTCCTGAGAGTCTTCCTGAGCATGACGTAATATTAGAATTGAGACCTTAATGAAGTGTAGGAGCCATGAGAAAATCAGAAGAGCTTTACAGGCAGAAAAAGAGAGGCACCGATGCCCTGTGGCAGGACCAAGCCTGGAGTGAGAGGGAGAGAGGCAGTGTGCTTAAGGGTGTGAGGGAGCTGAGAGGAACACAGAGTAAGCTGCAATTGTCAGCAAGGCCCATGGGTGGAGGGCTTTGGAGGCTTTTTGGAGTGGTCACTTGCCCCATCTGTTGTTAGGAGGGCCACCCTCCGTTGTGTCTTCCACCTGTGTATTCCCCATGTAAAAGCCCATAACCTGTGTTGCAGCTGGAGCAAGTACTCTAGGATATTTGGGGATTGGAAGAATAATTCTGACATTGGTTCCAAAGGGTCTCACAGATTCTGAAGGAAGATGTGTTGCTGGAATTGATGCAGGATTTTATTCTCGGTCACTTTGCAAGCTGGGGACCTCTGGCTGGTGATCCCCCGCCCAGGCCTCGCTTGGCCATGCTACCTGTTGCAGGAGATGGCCTGCCCACCCGGCTTGCATGGGCCAAGTCTGGCTTGCACACCAGTTCTCAAATTCTTGTCCCATGCCCAAGAAGAATGAGGCTGCACTGACTATAGAAGAGTGAGCAAGGCAGGGAGTTTTGAGTGATGAAACTGCTTTCAACAGAGAGGGGATGCAGGGGTGGTCCCCCTACCAGAAGGTGGGAAAGTTTCCCTAATAGGGCTGAGTCCAGGGCTTTTATGGGCTCAGAATCGGGGAGAAGCAGGCCTTAGGTATTATTGGAAAAGGCAATATTCGATTGGTTACAAGGCATTATTCAGAAAGAATCAATTGAGAAAGGGCAGGAACAGAAGTTCTCCCTTTGGGTTGTGGGTTTCATCCGTTACCAGCAGTCCAGTCTTTCAGCCTTCAGGCTATTTTTGGCTTGAAGGTGGGGTTGAAACCCCAAACCAGGGACCCGCCCCTATCTGTCTAGGCATTTGGCTGCCTCCTGTCACTATCAGAATGATGACTGACATCCAGGATTACTCTTTCGATGGGAGTGATGTTAACTTTCATACTGCTGATTGCTGCCTACGTTTTTCTCCCTCTTTGTATTGTGTCTGCTTTTTGTAAATCGTGTCACATTCTGGAAGGAGGACAGGAGAAAGGGGAAAATTGATTAATAAAGAAAGAAAACAGGACCAAAGGAAATAAAGACATCAAAAGAAAGCCAGGTAGAATTAGCCCCACATAGTTAAAATAGATTAGTAGTTTGGCTTTGGGCTTTCTAAATGGGGAGTAAAGAGAAAAATGTGACCAGTTACAAGATTCTTCACGATTTAAAAGAAAACATTGCGCATGGAAGCAAACTGCCCTGAAATCCAGGCCTGAGAAAAATGTCTCCAGCGATTTCTCATGAAGGGAATGCTGAGCATATTTGGACAAATATATTCTGGTATTTACAAAAATATCATTCATCACTTTATCATCTTATCTAGGGTCACAATCAGAAAAAATGAGCCCAATTTTACAGAGTTACCAGGCATTTACTAGTGTGTATTTAGTTGGGCATTGAGAGATGAGTTTTCCATGAGTAGAGTTAGATGCTGACAGGGAGAAGCTACTTGCTAAAACCATATGGCATCGTCCATGAAAAGACAATTGGGAGGTGGTGTAGTTTTACAGAGCGGTGGTCTCCCTCCCTTTGGGCACTTCCTAGAATTGAGTGTAGGTAGCCAGGCAACCATAGGGTCCCTGTTGTGTCAGTTACCATCCTCAGTAGAAGCTGCACCAGTGGTCACAAGAGTATGCTCTGCTCCTGTATCAGACAGCACGTGTCCTGGGGCTCTGAAATCTTCCTAAACCAACAGTTGTGTCACCTGCAGCATCTGTGCTGCAGTCACCTATCAATCAACTGGCCTAGATGATTCTGTAGCGCTCGTTTCATCCATTGTAATGATTTAATAAAATGTAGATGGAAAGTTGATGTAGATTTCCACCCCTCCCACCTTTTTTTTTTTTTTTTTTTTGCAGATGAGATGAATGCTAGGACTTTGACCAAAGTCGGTCCATGAAAAACTCCATGCACTGAATACTGAGCATTTTCTGAAGCTGATGACAAACCTGCTAGAACACAGACACAGTCAGTCTTTTGTCTTTTCCTCTCCAGGTTCTGATGCCAGCACAATTGAAATTCACACTGCAAGTGAATCCTGCAACAAAAATGAGGGTGACCCTGCTCTCCCAACCCATGGAGACCTATGAAGGGGATGTGCTGGGGGTCCAGACCCCATATTCCTCAGACTCTACAATTCTTGTTCTTTAGGACTGTGTTCTCACCTTCCCATCACTGCACTGCCAAAGTGTAGCAGCCCCCAAACCTTGCTCTCATCACCAGTTAGAGCTTCTTCCCAAAGAGCCTTTAGGATAGGAGAAATGATTCATGCACATGCGTATGGGAATGGAAGAGCCCCCTCCAGACCACTCTACAGCTTCTCTAGCCTTAGTTGCTACTAGGAAGTAAGTTTTTTGAGGCTGGCTGTAAAGTAAGTGTAAGGTCCACGTCCTTGGGAAAGTAGTTAAATAAAATAGTTATGATTGAGCTCTCAGCCTGACTTGGATTCTGTCTTAACAAACACTTCTAGCAAAAGAAAATATATGTACAGTTATGCATTGCTTAATGATGGGGATGAGTTCTGAGAAACATATTGTTAGGTGGTATCAATGTTGTGTGAATACCATAGAGCATAGTTACACAAACCTAGATGGTACAGGCTACAGCACACTTATGCTATACGGTACAGCCTATGGCTCCTATGCTACAAACCTGAACATCATGTGACTATACCAAATACTGTAGACAACTGTAACACAGTGGTATTTTTGTATCTAAACATACCTAAACATAGAAAAGGTGCAGTAAAGATGTGATTTCTAGAGGAAATGCTCTTGACTAAGCTTATTGTTGATGCCAAAGAGCAGCAAGGTAGAGATGCAGCAGGATGAATAGGGAACCAGGGCCCTGTGGAGCAGCAGCACAGCCTGGCCTCCTAACACATACTAGGGGGCAGAGAAGACAGCATGACTTTGCTCACGAATTTAGCTTCATGCTGTGTTGAGTAATGACATAGTCCAAGGAATACTTGGAATCTGACTAATGCCCATAGTTCCATCAGTTAAGATATATGAGGGAACTTCAAAAAGTTCATTGAAAAATGAAAAGATAAAAAACAGAAACGCTATTTCTCAACATAGGCTCCATCAAGATCAAGATACTTTGTAAGTGATGACACCAGCCATGTAGTCCATCACTAAAGAACCGAGGGTCCTGGGAATTTAACCATTCAGTGCAGTCTTTTTTACACTATTAACTGAAGAAAAATGGGTGCCCTTTAAGGATTAGGAAAGAAAAATAAGTCAGAAGGAGGCAAATCAGGACCGTAAGGTGGATGTCTAATGATTTCCCACCGAAACTCTTGCAGAATTGCCCTTGTTTCATGAGAGCAATGAGCGGAAGCACTGCTGTGGTGGACTCCCTGGCAAAGCTTTCCAGGACATTTTTCTGCTAAAGCTTTGGCTAATTTTCTCAAAACATTCTCATAATAAGATGTTACTGTTCTTTGGCCCTCCAGAAAGTCAACAAGCAAAATGCCTTGAGCATCCTGAAAAACTGTTGCTCTGACCTCTGGTCTTGGCCAGTCTGCTTTGCTTTGACTGGACTACTTTTGCCTCCTGGTAGTCATTGCTTTGACTGTGCTTTGTCTTCAGGACGGTAATGGGAAATCCATGCTTCATCTCCTGTTACAATTCTTCAAAGAAATGCTTCAGGATCTTGATCCCATTTGGTTAAAATTTCCATCAAAAGCTCAGCTCTTGTCTGCAGCTGACCTGGGTGCAATAGTTTTGGCACCCAGAGTGCAAAGTTTGCTCAATGTTAATGTTTCAGTCAGAATTGTGTACGCTTAACCAGTTGAGATGTCTGTGGTGTTGGCTATTGTCTGTACTGTTAATTGCTGGTCCTCTTCAATTAGGGCATGAACAAGATAAATTTTTTCATCACAACTTGAGGTGGATGGTTTGCCATGGTGGGCTTCATCTTCAACATCATCTCATCCATTCTTAAAATGAGTTATCCACCATTTGTAAACTGATTTCTTTAGGGCACTGTGCCCATAAACTATTCATCAAGCATCAATGATTTCACCATTTGTCCACTCAAACTTCACCATAAATTTGATGCTTGTTCTTGTTTCAATTTTAACAATTTATGTTGCTCTGATAGAGGCTCTTTTCAGGCTGATATCTTATCGTTCTTAGTGCCTCAAACTAGATCCTGTTAAGAGAGGTTATAACAAATTAGTATGAGTTTATTTTGATGCAAAACATTTTTGAAATCCATGTATAGTTTTTCCATAATATGTATGTCCACGAACTTTTTGAAGCTTTTTTTTTTTCCTCCCCAAAATGTTGCAGCATGCAGGGGGATTACAATCCACCAGCACGTATATAGACAAGCAAGACACACTATCTTCTCAGGACACTGCAGACAGCTCTGCCATGTGACACCTCCCCTCATATCAAGATTAGGACTCCTTTTCTTCTACAAGAGTCCAGCAAGCTTCTGCATTTGCACGTCTGAAGTCACAAGGCTGCAGATGAATTGTGAACACACCATGAGGTAGTGTCTGCCCAGGGCTGTCCCAGCTCTTTGGATAACCATTGCTTCACCTTCCCAGAGTGAGCCTGGGCTAGGCCACACTGACGTTGATCAAAGGTATCAAGATGTGAAGTTTTAGATTTTCTAGGGGAATCTGCATCCTTCATCTCAGTAGTGCCATTCTGTCTGCCCTCTCCCTCAGGATCAGAAGCCCTTTCCTCTGTTTGAGGATCCCCTCTTACCTGATGAGGCAGTCCAACCACCCCATTCAAAAACCAAAGAGGCCAGCTGCTGGCTTTTCCAGCCTCTCTTGCAGCTAGAGCAAGGCACGTGACCTGGCAGAGCCAATCAGGCATGTCTTACATGTTAGAAGCTTGTGCCTCAGGGAATGGACTGCAGAGAAACACTTCTGAAGCCTTGGCAGCAGGCAGGCCCACTTTGGCAGGTAGCATTGGGTGTGCCTCCAGGGCCAGTCCAGCATCCAGTATCCAGGTGTGGGCAGCACCCAGTTCCATCTCTGTCATCTTCATGAGCCTAGTCCCGCAGCCTGCTCTTGGCGGTTCCTGTCTGTTTGGCCTCTGAGCCCAGTTCTCCAGTTTCTTAAAGCTGCCCAATATCTGGCTCATTCATTCCTTTGGGCTTACATTAGCTAAAGTCAGGTTCTGAAGCTTTCAAACAAGAACCCTGAGATCTGAGTATCCAGCCAAGATAAGGACTCCCAGATGGGGCACCAAGCATCACCAGCTGATACTCATGCATATGTCTTTAACCTGGTGAGCTGAGCTGAGTGAGAGGGTGAGGCACTGGGCCAGGCCTAGGTACTGGGAACAGAAACATTATCATCAGGATGTGTATTAAGGCAACCTAGGGAATGAGGAGACAACTGAGCAAACAAATGATGAACTGAGATGATGGCCAGCCTTGGTTCTGAGTGACTTCCCTGTAAGGCTGGTTACTGCAGGGGATGTGCTTATTCTGTTACCGTTTAAAGATGGCAGGTGCTCAAGTCTCTTGGGGTGCTACAGGAATGATCCAGTGGAGAGAAAGTGATGATGATGATGGAAGGAAAGTTCTTGAAGAAGTGAGAAGGGACTGGGATCTACAGCCAGGAGTTTGAGTTGGCCTGTGACAAGGAGGCAACAACAGAGGTGTAGCTGGGAGCAGTTTGGGTGGAAAGGGAAGACTGTTTCCATCAGATAGCTTTCACTTGATTTTAATTTACTGGCCAGTTTATCAATCCCACCATCAATTTTTTTAAGAGACAGAGTCAGTGGGGCACGGTGGCTCACACCTTTAATCTTAGTACTTTGAGAGGCTGAGGTGGGTGGATCACTTGAGGCCAGGAGTTCAAGACCAGCCTGGCCAACATGGCAAAAAACCATCTCTACTAAACATACAAAAATTAGCTGGGCATGGTGGCGCACACCTATATCCCAGCTACTTGGGAGGCTGAGACACGAGAATTGCTTGAGCCTGGGAGGCAGAGGCTACAGTGAACCAGGATAGCACCACTGCAGTCTGCCCTCGGTGACAGAGAAAGACCCTATCTCAAAAAAAAAAAAAAAAAAAAAAAAAAAAGAGGGAGACAGACAGGGTCTTGCTGTGTCACCCAGGCTGGAGTGCCGTGGCACCATCATGGTTCGTTGCAGCCTCCATTTTCTGGGCTCAAGCGATCTTCAGCCTCCCAAGTAGCTGAGACCACAGGCACTTGCCACCATGCCCAGCTAATTTTTATGTAGAGATGGGGGTCTCACCATGTTGCTCAGGGTAAAAAAACTTTTTAGTAGCCTACTAATTTCCCCCATTTCACAGTAAGATATCATCGTGTAGGTGTGTTGTTACGGAAGAACGCATACACCCAGCTGTTTGTTTCCCGCAGTATCTCAAGACAAGTACCTTTTGCATGAGGATAACTCTGTTCCTAACCAAAGCCTCCATTCTCCAGAGCATTTGCTTCACATTCTAGCTGAAGGTTGGTCCTACAGATAACATCCTCCCTCCCCGAACCCACTGTTCCTTCTCTATTCTCCAGATTGAACTTCTTACCTTACTTACCATGCTGTGAATGAGACACTTCAGAGACAAAGGACCCAGACTGGACAAAAACTGGCTCAGTCATCTTTTTTAAGGGCATAAATCTGTTCTCCATCCCCTCCTACCCTTTTCCTGTACTTCACAAGGGACTTTCAGGATTCCGCCAGACAGCCATCATCAACAGTCAGCTTCCAGAGAGAACTCGTGCAGAGAGCTTTCTGTGAACATGAAGAATGTTCTCTGATATCCTTTTGAAACAGCACCAAGATGGGGCAATTAAAAAAAAAAAGCGAGATCTCTGTTTAGTGAGTTGAAACTTAGATTCCTAAAATAAAGGAGGAGCTTCAATGGACAGGGGGAAGCCTTTTGAGACGCACTGTGGGGAAGGGTTCCATCCATCTGAAAATTTAAGTTATATAAATTCTGGCAATCATGGTCCCAATCAAGTTTCCTCTATAACACAAAGAAACCCACTTAGAGCTAGTCATACGTCAACGGCATTCTTAGGGGAGCCACCAAAGCCTCCCGCCACGCATGCATTTATCCTGGGAACTGCCACATACTTTGTGGTCTGCCCACTGTTTCCATGCGGTTCTTCCCGAGCTGTCCCAGAGTTCTGCAGTACCCCTCAGGGTGCCCCAAATCCACCACCTGGCAACACACTTGCTCCACTTGGCAGGGGCTAAAGAGAAAAATGAAAATGAGCAGGTGAACCCCAGAAAACACCGGGAGATAGGTTTTTCTCTAAAGGTGACAACTGCTCACATAATATTCAGTCTTCAGTTGCCAATTCAAGACCTGAATTTGGGATTTGGTCCCTGCAAAAGTCTGGATCATCAGTGAAGGTCACAGGCACACTTGGATCTTTCCCAGGCAATCACCACAGAAGCCTCTATGCCCCTCGCCATCTGTTTTGTCCTAGTGCAGAACAAGCAGGATTAGAGGGAAATGACACTGTGACTTTGTCTGGGACTCATCTGCAAAGTGAAACCTCAGACTAAGAGTAAGGCCATCTCTTCCCCTCTCGGAATCTACAGCCTCCTTCATAGAATGCGGATAGCAATATCCATTCACTAATTACATTATTTAACAGCCACCTATTAATTAAAGCAGCATAAATGAAGACATGCACAAAGCAAATGTCAATAAATGTTTGCCACATGTTGGTTTGCACCATGCAGACGTCCATGTCCAAAGTCACCCTATCCTGTTAGGTTCTGCAAATTACTCAGGGGTAATTCGGGAACTCAAACTCCCAGTCAACCAATCCGCTGATGAGAGAACATTCATTTGCTTTGTCTTTTTCCAACAGCCAGCCTGAAATAAAAGAATGAAAAGGAAACACACTAAAAAGCATGATCCCTGGACAGAACCACCTTTCAGAACAGCAGGCGGCTGCTGTGACTGCCACGTCACTGCGTTCTGCCCCCAGCTCCCTATCTCACACAGCAATCCTAAACGGAGGCACTCAAGGTACTTCCTTCTGGAGAAAATACAGAGCTCTGTCTTCAGTCACTCAGTCAACGTGGGCCCAAGAGTTCCAGAGCGAGAGGAAGAAAGCACACCCACCAAGTTCTCTAATATCAAAATAGAGCAATTTATTCAAGACACTGAATATGATCTGTTGATTCTCTCTTGAAACAAATGAGCTACAACACACAAGGTGATTTTTTTTTTTCTTCAAAGAGCGTGAGGGTGAGTACAGGTGGCGGGGGGAATGAAACGGCGGTCAATGTCATCTGAACAGAATCGGAAAAATGCCAATAGAGAACACGTCTGGCTGTACGTCTGACACAGACAATAAAAACTGCACAAGCCAGAATGCAAAACTTCAGTGAGTGGCGGAAGGAACATTTCTGCATTTGACAAGAAACATAAGCTTTTTTTTTTTTTTTTTTTTTAAATGGCGGAACAAAAGGTTAAAAAAGAGAAAAGCAACAAGAACAAAGCAGACCCTTACATTTGACAAAGTGCACTTCACTTGGCTCCATGATCTATTTCTTAGAAAGACTAAACAAAAGTCAAGTCCTATGGTGTTGCGAGGGGTCAGAGGGTTTCACCCTGTAACGTCCGGCCTTTTTGGTCCCCCTTGGGGCAGTATCCCTTTCCCAGGTGTGTGCGGGACCTGACTCTTGGTCACTGTGAACCCGACCAAACACTCTAGGAAGGTCTGTCATGCTATGTCTGCTTTCAAGGTCACGTTTGGTCACTAAGACTTAGGCATTCCTCACCATGTTTTAAGAGCTGTAAACAACGTTGAACAATAACATTCCACAGGCCATTTCTTGATCACAGGGATGACTCTACCAACATTCCAGCAGCAGAGAGGGTGAATAGTGGTGTGCAAATGCTGGAGGCTCCGAAAACAGCTGTCCATGGTGTCGTCCTGCTGAGAACGGGGATGGATATGAAGGGTGCTAGCTGCATCTTGCGCTTGGTTTTGCTTGCGGCTGCAGGCTGGGGAAGCCAGGGATGGAGCCTGGGGTCCGAGGCCTCCCAGCCCAGGTTTCTACCTAACAATTCCGACATGGTTCACATTCATCAAGACTAAAGCCATCCCTCGGGAGAGACCCTGGCTACCGACATTCATGTGAAGATTGTCTAGTGAATTGCTTGTGACACACCCCACCATCGCCATCCCACAGTTGTTACTGGTTTGTCAAGCACAAGCCATGTCCTAACGACAGGCTGGCCTTTGACAGCAGATGTTCTGCAGAGATGAGTGCATTTTTATTTGGGTGGGGTAGAGATGGTGTCTTTTGGACCCCAACACACTGTACTCTAAACTTAACGGGGTCCTTCGGATGGGAAATCATCACCTCATCCGGGGACACTGGCTATCTTCAAAGATGGGTGCGGCGAGTCCACATCACTGTGACCTTCCTCGCTAAGTGTTTCGGAAACAGAGCCCGAATAAAATACTCATCTCGAACCAGAGCACTTTTTGGTCTTCTGGGACATGAATAATTCACATACCCAAGTGGAGGCCAATCAATGATCTGAGAATGATCAATGCACCCTGGCTTCTGCAGGTGGTCCTGGCACATTCCAAGTTCCATAGGAAGCCCTGACCCTTCCCTGACGGCTGGGTTTTGGCTCCGCAGATGAATGCCACCTTCACAATAACACCGTCTCGCTGCTGGCACACCAGATTGCACCCTACCCACTGCTGGTGACACAGCAGCCCCCACGGGCCGGGCCAACTTCCTCAGCCCTTCTGCCCACAGGAAAACCAACAGGAGAAGAAGCCCTTGTCCTTTGGCCTTTTCCCCCTTGCTAATGAAAAAAATAAGTCAGTGTCGGGTTATGACAGCAAGCAGATGAAGGTCACCAGATTCACTGAAATGAAGCTCTTCTAGGAACACAAAGCCTTGTTTAATTTTTTAAAAACAGCAAAAAGATTATTTAAAAAAGATCTTTCTCCTAGTCTTCTGTGAGAGAAAGAAATTATAAAGATGGCAGAAATTATTAGCGACATTCTACCTCTATAATTCACGCTCAGGACTGAAAATCTTCCTTCTGCATTCATTTCTGTCAGCGTTAGACTAAGTGACATGCGGGAGCCTCTATGTCAGCTCTGCAAGGACTCGCCAAGCCTGCTCTTGGAGAAATGACCATCGGTCGTTATATAGCTGTGGGAAAGACATAGCCAACACGCCTAATCCAGCCGAGCTGTCGGTTTCGACGGCTTCCGCAGTACCTTATCGTTCTGCCAATGCTCCCTCGAGGCCAGAGGGCGCGCGGCTCTTCGCTGCTTTCCTGCTGGCTGCCAAGGTGCGTACACACCAAAAGATGCGAGGTTCTTCTTCCAGCCGGCATGGCTGGGACCTCCCTCACTGGCTGCAGAGCAATCTCGCTGCTGACCCCTAAGACTGACCCTTGTCCAGCCAGAGTTTCCCTGACCACCTTTCCTGAGGCTGAGGGGAAAGCCAGGGGCTCCCTCAGGCCCTGCCTGCGGCTTCTTCGGTTCTTTTTAAAACATGAATCACACAAAGCTCTCTATGTCTGATGGCCATTTTAAGATTTTAAAATTGTTTTAACATAAAAATATTATTTTTTTCCAAAAATACTCCAGGCTCTTTCTCTTATAAGTCATTTTTTTTCTCCTGTAAAAAGCCCCCCTGCCCTGCCTTCTTACATAAAGCACTTACTACGCGCCAAAGTGCCCTTGAGACCTAAGATCTGAAGCAACTATGAGAAAGGTACAGAGGGAGGGGGGGAGGGAGGGAGGGGGGGAGGGGGGGAGGGAGGGAGGGAGGGGGAGGGAGGGAGGGGGGAGGGGGAGGGAGGGAGGGAGGGAGGGGGGGAGAGAGAGAGAGAGAGAGAGAGAGACAGAGAGAGAGAGAACGCCAGTGAGAAAGCGAGCGCGAGCGCAAGGGGAGGAGAGGGTGGGAGAGGGCGGAAGGGGAAAGCTGTCGGTGGGAGATTGTGTCTTCATGTCCACGGGGCTGCATCTCTTGAGGGTGCACTGAAAAAGCAGAGCTCACCAGACAGAGTGGAAAGGCAGGGGGAGGGGCAGGGAGCAACAGAGGGAAGAGACAACAAGCCCAAGACAGCTTCCATCTCAGACAGAAGGCCCCCAGAAGACAGAATTCCAGCCGATAGAAAAACCACCCAATGAACAAAGAAGATTCTAGAAAATAGAAAGTGTTGGGATTACAAAGTTGCGCATTTCATCGGTACAAACTGGTCTTTGAACATCCTTTGTGAGAGCAACTGTAGTGTCCAAATTGTTAGGGAAAACAAACAAAAAATCCCAAGGAGGAGGGTTTTTTTCCCCATCCCTGTTTGGTTTATCACAGCATTTTGCTTTTTTTTTGGCACAGCTTTTTACATTTCTTTCCATTCAGCCATCACAGAGCCTGTTCCGGGTGGAAACCAATCCACACGCCTCGAGCTAGTGACTTCCTCCTTCCCAGGCTGAATGTCCTCAGTGGAAACCATTCTATCCCCGTTTGATGTGATTTGCTTCTGTTTTTGCTTGCCTTTTAAAAACTTCTTGATGAAGATTACGAAAACATATAGACTCCTGCGGCCAGAGACGAGTTGGTTTCAGAGTACACTCTAACGCAAGTCAAGTTCCTACAGTTTTGGAGAATAGAGCTGCAACCCTACACATTCACGGCTGGTCATTAGAATTCTTTTCTTTTTTCGATAATATTTTGTGGTTACTTCCGCAGATCCAAAACACACACCTGGAAGGAAAGATAAAGCACCTGTCATCTTGAGAGACAACACAAAGCTGCCTTTAGAGTGAGAAGTCGGCAAGCTGCGGCCCCCACGCCCAATCTAGCCCTCCACCGATGTTTGTCAGTAAAGTTTATTGGAACATCGTCATGAAGGGTCAGAGAAGCTCCCATAACAGACTGGCATCTGGACATCGGACCGAGCAAACTGAAGCAAACAGCACAGAGCAGAAACGCCAGGTTAAGGGTAATGATAGGAATTAACAGAGTGGCAGAGGTCCCAGAAGGGACACCTGCAATTGTGGGGCAGATGACAATACGAGCCCAAGTACATGGCCTCTGACAACATTTGGGGACTACACTGACACTTGGCCGGTCAGCCAGAATGCCGCTTGCCCCAGAGGTCAAGGCAACCTCAAGTCCAGGGCAAAATAAGAAATCCAGATGCCCCATGGGAAGAAAAGAGGGCCCAGGAGACCTGCAGGATGGCCACCAAAGGCCCGGGCTTCTCAGCCGCAGCACGGGTGACAACTGTGGCCACCCTGTGCACAGTAGGAGGTTTAGCAGCATCCCTAAGCTCCACCCACGAGATGCCAGTGGCATCCCCATCTAAGCACAGTCACGTGCCACATAATGACGTTTCCAGCAACAACGCACCGCACAGACCACAGTGGTCCTGTAAGATTATAACCGTATTTCTGCTGAACCTTTTCTGTGTTTAGATAGATCCGGATGCACAAATGCTTACCATTGTGTTCTAGTTGCCTACAGTAATCAGTATGGTCACCCGCTGTCCAGGTTTGTAGCCTGGGAGCAATACGCTGTACCACACAGCCTAGGTGTGGGACAGGTATTATCATCTAGGTTTGTGTCAGTCACTCTATGATGTTCAGACAAAGATAAAAGTGCCTAATGACACATTTCCCAAAACGTTCCCGTCATTAAGCGACACATGACTGTAGTGACAACCTAAAATGGCTCCAGATATTGTCTAATGTCCTCAGAGGTGCAGAATCACCCTGGCTGAGAACCACCAATTTGACTGAGAAAATGTTGACTAGAAGGACACTCTGGAAGGGACAAGGAGAAGGCCATTCCCAGATGTGGTACCAACTCAGATGGGATCCAGCCCAGAAGCTTCCTTTGGCACTGGGCTAGGCCCTTCAGGACACGAATGCTGCACATGCCCTGGAAGCTCACTTAGGCATCAGCTGCCCCCAACACCCCACTCCCCAGCAAACCAGAGGTGTTGCTTACAGAGCCGTCGGACGCGCTGGCGCCCACTTTGTCTCCTCGGGCGTTCCAGCACACCTCGAAGATGCCGCCAGTGCCTCGGTAGCTGTGGACGAGGTTTCCACTCTGCAAAGCAAAGCAGCTGTCACTTACAACACAAGGGGTGCCTGCAACAGATGCAGGTGTGGAATGTGCACTCCTCCTGCCCTGACGTTTCGTCACGAACATTTTCAAGCATGGTGAAATTTAAGGGTTTTCAGTAAGGACTCTGGGGGCCATGGAGATGTGTCTCTAGGACTTCCCACCAAGAGGAGTGAACCTGATTACTTATGCCTGCGGAATCTGCCACCACATTTGTGTGGATTCTGAGGCTGCACACAGCTGAGGACTGATGGAGGCGGGAGACCATGGCAGTCATCTGCTGAGATTCAGACTCATCTGGTGGGTAAGTGGCTCATGGACTCTCCATCAGCACGGCCAAAACTTTCTACAGACCTGTAAGGGCCATCCCTGACTCTTCCTACCCTTCCCGTCTCCTTCCCAGGGTCAGACTGGCCTTATGATCTGAATTCTCCCTTCCCCCTACCTTCCTCCCTGTTTCCATCACAGTTCTTTCCCCCAATAAATCTCTCGCCCACCTAATCCTGTTTTGGCATCTGTTTTTTGGAGGACCTGAATGAATACAACATAATGAATACACCCACCCCAGTAGCAATGAAATTGACTGTAATTCATGATTAAATGTAATAATATTCCATGACGTTAAAATGTACGTATTTTTGGACATTTGAAAGAAGAAATGCATAATATACATGTAATGGAAAACACCACAGACCATTGGTTTCTGGTTTAAAACAGCATTAACTTGACAAATCTAAGAGGTAGGGGAAGTAGAGGCCTTTGAAAGAGTTGAATAAGGCCAGGCGAGGTGGCTCACCCTGTAATCCCAGCACTTTGGGAGGCCGAGGCGGGAGGATTGATTGAGCCCAAGAGTTCGGGACTAGCCTGGGCAACACAGTGAGACTCTGTCTCTACAAAAATTAATTTTAAAAAATAAAAAAGAGAGAAAGAGTCGAATAAGCCTTCACTCATGATTCACTATGGTGACAGGCAGGAGAAATCTGAAGACCGAGACCAGGAAGGCTGTCCCAAATCCTCTGCTCAATTGGGCTCCTTAAAGGGTGGTGTTCCATGAACTGAGAAAGGTGTGTGTTGGCAGTATTACAGATAAGTATTTTTATACTTGGAGAAAGATTAAAGTGGGCTTTAAGATTTCTCTTAAGAAAATTCCTAAGGATTTCTTGGCCGGGCACGGTGGCTCACGCCTGTAATCCCAGCACTTTGGGAGGCCGAGGTGGGTGGATCACCTGGGGTCAGGAGCTCAACACCAGCCTGGCCAACATGGTGAGACCCCATTTGTACTAAAAATACAAAAGTTAGCCGGGTGTGATGGTGGGCGCCTAGTAATCCCAGCTACTCGGGAGGCTGAGGCAGGAGAATCGCTCAAACCCGGGAGGCAGAGGTTGCAGTGAGCCGAGATGGCACCACTGTACTCCAGCCTGGGTGACAAGAGTGAAACTCCGATCCAAAAAAAAAAAAAAAGAAAAGTTCTAAGGATTTCTTTGATTTATAAAAAAGGGTTGAAACAATTCAGTGAGTTCTTGACAACAGGCTGTACCTAACTGATCATGTCATTGTTTTGATAATTGATGTGTTGTTTTTACAAATCCACCCATTACTATTTCTAGCGAGGATTTCATGAACAGAAACTCTTGCACACTAATGCTGAGATGTGTGTTTCCCGGAGGGCTATCTAGGGCTGTGGGGCTGGGCTTGGCGTCGGGTTGGCTCTACGTAAGGGGTCCACCATTTCCTTTCCTTCCCTGAGAGGATGTGGTTCACATGAGGTCCCTGGGAAGCCTGTGATCTCAGTGGACCCGTTGCCAGTGAACAGGGCTCATCACCCATGAGTCCACGGGGGGAATGAACTTGAGGGTATAAATCCACCTGAATGTCAACGGAGCCAAAAGGAAGCAAGAAGGCAGTGCAGATGAAAGGGGGTGGGGGAAGGCTGTGTGATTCCTCCCTCCTAAGGCAAAAGGGACCCCTTCATTATTTTCAACAGCTCCTAGCATATCATCACCTCTCTCTTCCCTTAGAATAGAATCACGTGCTGATGGCCCTATACAATCCTTTAATGCTATGCAGTGCTACTTCCCATCCATTTCTACACTTTGTAGCTGGAATTCTTCTATCCTCAGGTATGGCCCAAGATACCCACAGCAGCCACCTTTATTTAAAATCCTATGTCCTTTCAATCCCTGCTAAAAGGACAACCCAATATTGACATACCTTATGTCCTCAAACAGAGCCTACTTTGATTTGAAAAATCGAGGCTAGGCGCAGTGGCTGACACCTGTAATGCCAGCACTTTGGGAGGCCAAGGTGGGCGGATCACCTGAGGTCAGGAGTTCAAGACCATCCTGGCCAACGTGTGAAACCCTGTCTCTACTAAAAATACAAAAATAAGCTGGGCATGATGGCGGGTGCCTGTAATTCCAGCTATTCAGGAGGCTGAGGCAGGAGAATTGCTTGAATCTGGGAGGCAGAGGTTGCAGTGAGCCACGATCGCGCCACTGCACTCCAGCCTGGGTGACAGAGTGAGACTCCGTCTCAAAAACAAAAACAAAAACAAAACAACAACAACAAAACAAAACAGAAAAGAAAAATTGAAGTGGCATGACAACAGCAAAAGCACATTCTGTCCCACTCCCTGGTCTGCTCCGTCGGGGAGCTGCAGGAGCTGGTGTGGCCTTGACCCTGTTAGCTGGTCCCCCACTCCCGCCCTCTAACCTCACTATCTAGAGAGCAGCATTTCCGTGATAACTGCTAAGAAGAGGAAGAGGCAGGTGGAAGGTTTCGTGCCATGGACTCAGAAAAGTGAACAGAAGACAGTGGCTCCTTCAAGGAAGAACGTGTGCCAAGGTGAGGGTTTGGAATCAAATGGCCAAGAGCCATGATTACGGCAGACATGACGCCCTTCCCCAGGGAGGGGAGCTGCCGGAGGTGGCTGGCAGGGGAAGAGCTGACAGCCCACGTGGGGTGCACGTGGACAGCATCCACTGGGTCTGCCCGGGGAGCCTGGGTTTGCTCAACTCCCTCCGGGGCACTGCTCTGAGCCAAGGGCACTGGAGTCGTGGCTATTCGGGCATCCCTTACTAAAAGGATTCGGCGTAGGGGTCAGAAGCTTACCTGAGTATTCCAGATATGGACGCACTTGTCGAAGGATCCGCTGGCCAAGTACTTCCCATCAGGGCTGAAAGCTACGCTGTAGACAGGCTCCTGATGCTTCGTGAGCGTGTGGGTGCAGACGCCTCGCTCTATGTCCCACAGTCGCACCGTAGAATCAAACGAAGCACTAGCAAGGTGGGAGAGAAAGCAAAATCATGTACACACGGTGGTTTCAAACAGTTCTCCATAACGTGTATCAGATCTCCAGGAGGTGTTTTTCCCAACTTTTATGTTTCAAACGATAATCAACTAAAAAGCTTTTTGTCTTCTAAAACGTAACTACTTACAAGTATTAAAAACAAAGCCATAGTCATTAAACAGAAAAAAAGCTTTAATGGTCTTATTAGGGAAACAATTTGATACCTACATTTGTTTCTACACCTTTTTTTTTTTTTTTGAGATGAGGTCTTACTGTGTTGCCCAGGCTGGAGTGCAGTGGCGTGATCATGACTCACTGCAGCCTCGAACTCCTGGGCTCAAGCGATCCTCCCGCCTCAGCATCAGCAGAGAAGCTGCAACCATAGGTCCACGCCCGGCTAATTTTTATTTTTTTATTTTTTGTAGAGACGGGGTTTCACTATGTTGCCCAGGCTGGTCTTGAACCTCTGGGCTCAAGAGATCCTGCTGCCTCACCCTACCAAACTGTTGGGATTCCAGGTGTAAGCCACTGCGCCAAGCCCTGTTTCTAAGTTTTCTATAGACGTAAATGGTAAATATTTTTGTAGAATATCTACTAAGTTTCCTAAAATGCCCCTACAATTTAAAACATGACATCTATTATTACCAACTCAATTAATACAGATAGCAAATGAAGCGAATAAACATTGAAAAAACTTTCTAGGCCAGGTACAGTAGATCGTGCCTGTAATCCTAGTGCTTTGGGAGGCCAAGGTGGGAGGGTCACTTGAAGCCAGGAGTTCAAGACCAGCCTGGGTAACATAGGGAGGCCCTGTCTCTAAAAAGAAAATTTTAATCAAACAAGAATTAAAATACAATCACATCCGCATAGGTAATCACATTATTGAAAGCTGCAAATTTTAGTTATTTTCAAATTTAAAACAGTAATATCTATCACAAAGCTATTGTCTGGCTTTCTTTCTTTCAACAGTGACCCACTAGGTACTGGGATGCCCCTTTTATACTTGCTGACTAAAAGGATAATTTGTGCTCCTAATAGTACCACGTGACGCAAAAGCACCTTCTGAGTCATCACAAAACGATTCGAGTGTATAGTACTATATCACAGTAATTTGAGTGGATTTTACGACAATTACTTGAAATATAAGAATCACGGTCTATGTGTTCTTTGTTTTTTTGGTTCCATCTCTCAGTGGATGCAGGAATTCCATCCTGTCCTCTCTAAGAGATGACCTTAATTCGAGCACCGTCAACCGGAGTTGGTGCTGCCTGGCTTGCTGTCCCTCAACTGTGGCTCTGCAGTCATGTTGGGTGGTTTTTTTCTTCTTCTTTTTTTTTTCTGAGACATGGTCTTGCTCTGTCACCCAGGCTGGAGTGCAGTGGTGTGATCACCGCGCACTGCAGCCTCAATCTCCTGGGCTCAAGCCATCCTCCTGCCTCAGCCTCCTGAGTAGCTGGGACTACAGGCACACGCCACCACACCTGGCTAAGTTTTTGTAGAGATGGGGTTTCACCATGTTGCCCAGGCTGATCTTGAACTCTTGGGCTCAAGCCATCGTCCTGCCTTGGCCTCCCAGAGTGCTGAGATTATAGGCGTAAGCCACTGCCTGACTTAAAACCATCCCTACCTCAAAGGCAGGTGTTACTCGATAACTGTCCTGGCCCCTTCAAAGTGAGCTACCACTTTGCTTCCTCTGAAGGGCTTCAACACACGTGCATGGACGCGCTTTAGCAAAATTTCCCGGTGTCTCTGTGTAACACAGAGCTGTGCCGGCTGTGTTGCCTGCCCTTACCTTGCCAACATGATGTTGGAGTTTGGGTTGCTGGTGGCGGGCCCAGTGGGGCTCCACTTGATGGTGTAGATCTCTTTATTGTGAGCCTGAAGATCATGGATGCACACCTCCTGTTTCATGCTCCAGATCTACAGAACACACCAGCCGCAATATGAGCAAAAGCCGTTCCTGCATCCAGGAACGATGTGGAATCATTCCTCCCGGGGGCGCACATGGGGCCCACGGCAGGGTGGAGGGTGCACAGTGGTGAGAAAGGCTGCAGGGAGGCTGCGATTCTCAGTGGGACCATGACTGAGAAATCGTAGTTCAGAGGGTGGTCAGTAATAAATAATCCTCATGTAAGAGTGACCGTGAGACTGGCGTCAAGTGCCCGGAGTTGTCTGGGATTAAATAGCCCACCCCTTGCCATGCTGACTCTACCTTCAATGTCATGTCATCCGAGCAGGACGCCAGCAACATTCCAGAAGGATCCCATTTGATGGCGTTGACCTCGTTCTGAAAGAGAGCAGAAGAGTCTGAAAACGACATCAGGGCCTGTGAGTAGATGAGGTCGCCTTCCAGCAGGGGGCAGCAGCGCGCCACCGTCGCTGCAGAAGGTCTTCGGCTTCAGCCTGACATCAAAGGGCACAGCCCAACCAGTCATCTAGTTTCCTCTTTTTCTCACTTTGCCTCTTTCATTTATACAAAACCACAGCCCTATACCACACATCACCAGCCACTCTCATCCATACTTCATCAAGAAAAAAACCTTCCCTGCTAGGAAGGAAGGTAAGTGAAGAAATCACATACCATAAAACGCAGCAAATAAAACCAGTAAAACCAGTTACTTCTTTAATTGGCTTTGAAAATCACTTTCCTATGCACTTTTCTTTTTCAGACAGGGTCTCACTCTTGTCTCCCGGGCTGGAGTGCAGTGGCAGGATCACAGGTCCTTGCAGCATGAACCTCTTGAACTCAAGCAATCCTCTTGCCTCAGCCTCCCAAGTAGCTGGGACTACAGGCAGGCACCACCATGCCTTTTTTTTTTTTTTTTTTTTTTTGGATTTTTGCCCAAGCTGGTCTTGATCTCTTGGGCTCAAGCGATCCTCCCACCTCGACCTCCCAAAGTGCTGGGATTACAGGCATGAGCCACCATGCCAGGCCTCTTATGCACTTTTAATGCAACAGTTCCTCCCGTGTCCGCACCCATTAGAAGGTATTTCTCTCCTGCGGGTGAGTGGAGGTGGAGGGAGGGGTAAACATGAGAAGTGAACCCTCACCTACTATGGAGTTCAAGCGGGGTAAGGGCTGATCCAGGTGGAAGATGGGCGACCCAAATGCACACACAGGCAGGCACACATGTGCAACGCAAGTGAGAGGCAAATGCTGAGTGGCACAAACACACACGGCACAGGCAAAATCCTGGCTGGGGGCTCGTGATTGGCACAGCCAGGTAGCGAAAAGCACAGGCTCAGGACACCTGGGGACCACGAGGCTAAACCCCGGAGGATAAAGGTGAATGAATGTACCCAGGGGCCAAGGGAGACGGGGACACTGCCGGGACAGGCATGTATAAAAGAACCACCTGCGGCAAAGGCTCAGCTGGGGAACAGCCTACCCAGGAGAAATGAGGGGACATGGCGTACCAGCTTGGGGCTCCCTCAGGGGTGACTATTGGGCCCCCCATATGTCCAGTCCAGTCCCACCATGTGACACCTGCTGTCCCGGCCTAACAATTAACTAATTTCACACTCATAATGAATTTTCTAAACTTCATACTCCTAAGGGCTCCGGTTTGGATTAATTGTATGGTCAGGTTGCTTTCTAAGAACATGGAGTTTTGAAGGGTGTGAACTGGACAGTGACGAGGCCACATCTGTGTTCCATGAGGCACAGGTGGCCCAGGAAAGGGAGAAGCAAGAAGTCTGGGGGCCCAGGAGCAGACTGCTGCGAGAGCCCAGGAGGGTGGAGGGGGCCGACTGGAGAGGGGCTGAGGGGTGTGAGTGCGCACACGCATAGGTGTCTGAGTGTGAATGTGTATGCAAGGCCAGCAAGGGTGGCTCTGACTGCAGCTGTTCAGAGGAAAACTCATGGGCCCAGGAATGTAGAGCTGGTCACCATGGGCTGTCCCTAGCCAAGCCCATGCAAAGGAACAAATAACTTCCTGGGAGCGGATCCCTAGCTCTGCAACGCAAGCCCCGGTTCCTGGGCCGCCTCCAGAGCCAGCTCATGGGTCTCCACTCAACCCCACTGAGCTGGAGCTTTGTTCAGGGCCATCGGCCACATTAAGACCCACTTAAAGGGCCAAGGCCTGTGCTGGTGGCAAGGTCCCGGGCAGGACACCTGGGAACCGCAGATAGTGTGTACAGCTCTATTAAAAACTTGTGGGTTAGAGGAGAATTCAGTTTAGACCGGGAAAAGAGAGTCAGTTTGGAGCCAAACAGATGTTAACAGGACGATAGCTACCTGTGCTCTAAAAGTGCCTTCCTTTGGGACAGGGACCCCTGGGCCGGGGGGTGGGGAGAGGCGGGCATTAGGGGAATAAGGACACGGGAATTTACATCAGTTAAGTTAGTGGCGCGACGGCAAATCTCCAGGGACTGTGACCATCCTCTGCTGCTTTAATAAGGGACCCCCCCCCCACTGCCCCACCGCGGAGATATTCTGGGTGCTGGTGAGAGAAAGGCAAGATGCCATGGTCCCAGCATTGATGCACTCTGCATTTTCTGGGAGAGGCAGACACGCAGGCCAGCAGCTACTGCCAGGGCTGTGGCGTTCATGTGGGCAGTAGGAGCTCAGGGGGTGCCGTGAATCCTCCCCACGGCGTGCAGAGGATACGTGAACGGGCCTGGAGACTGGGAGGATTCTGTTTTGGACCCAGAGCTGCTGTGAGGGTCTAAGGCAGGGAGCATTCAGGCAGGGCTCAGCGCGGGGCAAGGTGCTTGGCTGCACGTGTTTTTAGGAGGACAGAGGCACAGGGAGTTTTTGCACACTAGCCCAGGAGGTTGAGGCTAGTAAATGGGTTTACCAGCAGACGGGAAACTGCAGAAGGTTAGAGACCATAGACATTGGCTAATCTGAGGGAGATTTGGTGAGACCGGGAAGCGCCTCAGAGGCCACACTAAGGAATTTGCTAAGTCAGCTGTTGTTCACATTGTTGTTCCCTGCTGTATAATGGATTTGTCAGCCTCTGCTTGCCTTTAGGATTTTCTCTGTCATTGATTCTGGCGTTTGATGACCATGTGCCTAGGTGAATATGGTCTATTCTGTTTGTGTGGTTCTGTTTATATTTGTTCTGCTTGAAATTTGCTGAGCTTCTTGGATTAAATGTTGATGTTTTCCACCAAATTTAGGAAAACTTGGCCGTTACTGCCTCAAATGATTTTTCTGTTCCATTCTTTCTTCTCTCCCCATCACGCATATAGGTTTAGGGTCCCTGATATTGTTCTATAAGCCATTAAGCCTTTACGCATTTTTTCGATCTTTTATCTGTTCTTCAAATTGGCCAATTTCTATGCCCTCTAACCTTACTTCCGCAATCTCCCATCTGCTGGTAAATCCACTGATGTGGTTTAGGATCGGTGTCCCCACCCAACTTCAGGTGGAATTGTCATCCCCGATGCAGAGGTGGGGCCTGGCGGGAGGTGTGTCTGGATCATGGGGGCAGATCCCTCGTGGCTTGCTGTCTTCGTGAGTTTTTGTCCTTTAAAAGTATGTGACACCCCCCCCACTCCTCCCACCTGTTGCCCCTGCTCTGGCCATGTGAGATGCCTGCTCCTGCTTCACCTCCTGCCATGGCTGGAAGCTTCCTGAAGCCTCCCCAGAAGCAGATGCTGCCATGCTTCCTGTAGAGCCTGAGGAACTGTGAGCCAGTGAAACCTCCTGTCTTATCAATTACCCAGTCTCAGGTATTTCTTTAGAGCAATGAGAGAATTGAGAACTGCCTAATACACCCACCTATTAAGACTTTCATTTCAGACATTATATTTCTCAGTTCTCAACTTCTTTTTTTTTTTTTTTTAAAGAGACAGGGTCTTGCTCTGTTGCCTAGGCTGGAGTGCAGTGGTGCTATTGTAACTCACTGCAGCCTTCAACTCCTGGGATGTGACTACAGGTGTGCATCACCATACACAGCTACTTTTTAAAATTTTTGGTAGAGACAGAGTCTTGCTATGTTGCCCAGGCTGGCCTCAAACTCCTGGCCTCAAGCAATCCTCTGGCCTCAGACTCCCAAAGTGCTGGGATTATAGGCATAAGCCACCACACTTAGTCTCCATTTGTTTTTTAATGACATTTTTTTTTCTATTCACTGCAGATGTGCCCCGTCTATTCATTTATTATGAGCATCGTTTCCTTGATGTCCTCTACATGTTTCTCATAGCTACCTTAAAGGCTTTGTTGCCAAATCCACCATCTAGGTCATTTCTGAGTGAACTGTTCTCACTGCCAACCCCAATCTGAGTCAATCCAACCACCATGGTTACCATGGGGTAACCATGACAGCTCAAATAGCCAAGGGGCGCATTAGAGCTGGTCTGCTGCTGCAGTATCTTTTAATTCTAGGCACACAAGAATCGGCTCCCACATCACATTCTCACGAACTCGAGACCAGTGACAAGAGCTCTCACTTACTGTGTGTCCCTGGAAGGTTTTGACTGGGCGGTCACAGCCGAGCCTGCACACATGGATACACATGTCTGTGCTACAGGAGGCAAAGGTCGTGTTGTTCTGCCAGTCCACATCAAGGGCGGGGGCTGCATTAGGGAGGGAGGACATCTGGAGTTATTCACTGTGTGCACAGCTCCATGGATTTACAACAATGAACAGCACAGTCAAGAAGCCTCTTTAGTTTACTTATTTATTTATTCTAGAGACAGGGCCTGCTCTGTCACCCGGGCTGGAGTGCAGTGGTGCGATCATGGCTCAATGCAGCCTAGAATTCCTGGGCTCAAGGGATCCACCCACCTCAGCCTCCCGAATAGCGCACGCCATCACGCCTGGCTAATTTAATTTTTTTTTTTTTTTTTTTTTTGTAGAGACGAGTTCTTGCTATATTGCCCAGGATGGCCTTGAACTCCTGACTTCAAACTATCTACCCGCCTCGGCCTCCCAAAGTGTTAGGGTTATAGGTGTGAGCCATTGCACCCAGCCAAGAAGCCCCATTTAGTAACATGATAAAAACGTCTCAAGCGTAAACACAGTCTCTTTCTAAGACCTTAAAGACCCTCTCCTGCCACGCTGGCAGGGATGACAAGATGTCCTGGGAGAGAGGCTCCGTGACACTTCTTGCACCCCACGGCCTGCAGAATCTCCCGCTCCCATGGCAGTTAAGAAGGGCAGGTGAGAGGGCCGCCCTGCCTGCTCTGTACCTTGCTGCTTCCAGCAGCATCTCTGCAGTGAGCTCATTTGATTTGATTTTGGACAGAAAGAAGAAAAAAGGAGAGGAAAGATTTCATGTCCTATGTTCAAGACACCTCAATATGAAAAAAACTCTCCCGTAACACATTAAGACATCCCCTTGACTAGGGGATAATTAGAGTCAATAAAAACCCCTTTGGGATGAAATGGGACGCACACTTCAGGGCCTGTGACCAACACCCTCTCTGACTTTGGGCCTTTCTCAGGTCCAGGTGGTTCAGGATCACAAAGACAGAACAACGGGGAGCTGACCTCCCCTTGTAGTTTAGTTACAGCTATGGGTCTCATTCTCTACCTTCTGATTTATTTTCTAGGATGGCAGCTGGGAATCCAACAACTTCCCAATGTACCAAAATGGCCAGGGTACTGGTTAAAAGCCAGGCCCTGGTTCTGTCCTCAGAGCGTCTGACTCCACAGGCCAGACCATGCCCTGAGAGGCACTGGAAGCACAGGTGACAGCAAAGGCGCTGAAGTCCTAGCAAATGGACCTCATTCCTCGTTCTGCCTCTTTACTGACGTACGGCTGCAGGCTGACAGCTTCCTGGAGTCTCAGCTACAGATGTGGATGTTGCAAGTAGCCCCAGACAAGGGGGAGTGAGCCGAGGCATCTCAGGGGATCAGCAGTGCCCGGGACAGGCAGTGCGCTGGAGATGTGGAAGTCCCCACGGTGGGGGCCACCGTGCACTCTCATCCTCTTCTGTTTCTGGGGAAGCGTGGCTTCAACTGCTCACTCCTGTCCTCTAGCAGAGAGTGGGTCTGCGGCTGGGAGTGAGCATCTGTTCCACCTCCTCTCAGGCGTCCACGGACTGCAGGGGTCACCCGCCTTCCTAGGGACCAGCAATGGTGCTGCGCTCAGGTCTCCGGTCTCTTTCCACTGCGGGGGCCACACCAGCAGATCATGTTCCCTGGGCTTCTTCCCACCTCATGCCAGAGAACTGATGAGCAGCAGCAAAGGCCATGCGATGCCGAGACAGAAGGGCACAGGGGAAGAGGCAGCTTCTCTGGGGATCTCTTCCCTTCCCCTGAAGGTCCTGAGCGACCCCACCCTCTTATTAAGGATCATCATGAGGCTTCTTGTGTGGAGAGGACCTCCACAATCAGCCCTGTGTCCAGAACCCCAACTATCAAAGGGAATGACTTAGGGATGTGAAAAGCACTGTGCTCCAATTACATGTGAAATGAAGGGAAGGGCCCTCCCTTCCCAGGTTCATGCTAATTTAAGGGGGTAATGTCTTATGGGGCAAGAAGCTTGGGGCTTCGAGAGCTAGTCGTCCGATTCTGACCACCTCTCGTAACCCTGCGCTTCCCATGCAAGCCCACGGAAGTTACTTTTAGCTACTGAGTGGGCTCCATGATGCCCCCAGGAGAGGAGGCAGCAGGGTTAGGGCAACTCTACAAGTGTGCCCAGCCAAGAACTCTCATTGGTTTTCCTAGATACTATGGTCCATTCTGTTATTTGCCAAGTTATGTTCTCCAAGGTAGCTGTAAACACTGAATTAGCCAATAATGAAGCATTGCTTCTAGGGGAAAGAGAGGGTTAGCTTCTGCCAGACTCTGGCCACCATCTCCTTACCAATCGACCAATATAGAAACTTATCTCATGTGAGTATTTTTATTTTTTTTTCTTGGAGATGAAGTCTTGCCGTTGCCTGGGCTAGAGTGCAGTGGCACAATCATAGCTTGCTGCAGCCTCGAACTTCTGGGCTCAAGCAATCCTCCTGCCTCAGTCTCTCGAGTAGCTGGGACTATACATGTGTGCCACCACGCCCAGTTATTTTTTTTTGAGACAGGATCTCACTCTGTCACCCAAGCTGGGGTGCAGTGGCACAATCTTGGCTCACTGTACCCTCCATCTCCTGGGCTCAGGTGATTCTCCCACCTCAGCCTCCCTAGTAGCTGGGACGACAGGTGCACGCCACCAAGCCCGGCTCATTTTTTCAAAGATGTTTTTGGCAGAGATGGGGTTTTGGTGTGTTGCCCTGCCTGGTCTCAAACTCCTGGGCTCAAGTGATTCTCCCACCTTGGCCTCCCAAAGTGCTGGGATTACAGGCATGAGCCAATGCACCCAGCCACGTGTGCTTCTTAAAGGCAATCAGCACTGGAAGAATCCAGCTTTCTCTGAATACTAACCATCAATTGCCCCTACTCTTCCTTGGTCTTCAAATAAGAGGTGCAAGCCTCCATGTGTTTATCCTCCTTAAGCACAGGGACCCCATTCGCTTCCCCATCCAGCTCCCCCCGCAGGCGGAAGGTGTGGGTGGGAGGACGCGGGTGTCAGCAATGGTCTTTTCCACATCTGAGATCATCTCTTCTGTTCCATCCCCAGCAGCGTGTTTCATGACAGCCCCATGGTTCTTGACGCATTTTCTTGGTTCTCGTTTACAACATCGCCTGAGCTAAACAGCAAACGTCTGGTCCAGCCTCTGCATTTGGGCATGTGATTAATATACCTGGAAATGTGACAATCTGGCGAACGGTCCAAGAGATGGCGACCAGCATCTGATGACTCCTCCATCTAAAGCAAGCTGGTTCAACCCGCGGTCCAGGATGGCTTTGAATGTGGCCCAACACAAATCTGTAAACTCTCTTAAAACATTAAGAGTTGTTTTCTTTTTTTTTTTTTAGTGTTAGTGTATTTTATGTGTGGCCCAAGACAATTCTTCTTTCAATGTGGCCCAGGGAAACCAAAAGATTGGACATTCCTGGTCTAAAAAGAGACTCCCCGTGCTCAGGTGGTTAGCCCCACTCTGAGTCGGCTCCTGCAGCCACGATGCTTGGAACCACGTGGGTGAATGGCCAGTAACAGGGCTGAGCTACGCTGGGGGCCTCTGCGCCCTCCCTCCCATACATAGGCCAGTTTGCTTCAATAGCCCTCATTCTGCTGGGCCCAGCCAGACATCCCTTTTGAAATACTAAGAGATTTACAGGAAGCTGCAAAGGTAACAGAGAGGTCCTGTGTCTCTTTCACCCAGGTTCTCCTGAGGGTTACACTTTGCGTAGCTGTAGCATTGTATCAACGCTGGCAAGTTGACACTGGTGCAATGTGCCTGTAGGATGCTGTCATTTTATCTTATGGGTAGATGTGTATTGCTGCAATTGAGACCGAGAAGTGTTCTGTCGCCACTAAGATCTCCCTCAGCTACTGTATCGGCACACAACCTCCTCACATGCTTCCTCAACTCCCACACTGCTGACGGGTCCCAGGTTTCTATCATTTTAGCATCATGAGAACGTTACATAAATGAAAGCACAGAGCATGCAACCTTTTGAGACTGGCTTTTGTCACTCAGCAAAATGCCCTTGAGATCTCTCCTGGCTGTCGTGCATCAATAGCTCATTCCTTTCTGCGGCCGAGTTTCACTCCACCACGAGGCTCTGAGCTAAGGCTTCCTGCCGACGGTGACCAAGGGTGCCCCCATGAGGTGTTACTGGGGAAAAGCTAGGGGGGCAAGGCAATGTCTCCTATCGCCCCACTAAACACCAAACCTGCCACGGCCACAGAAACGCGTTCCTCACAGCTCTTCCCAGCTGCGTTTCACCTGGAAGAGCAAGCTTCTTTCTCTTCATTTTGAACGTTCTCTAACACACTGACTGACACCAAAAAGAGAGCAAGTAACGCTTAGATACGTCTGACCTGCCGACGGGAACTGGGTCTACATCATGGCCAGCCAGATTACAGGTGAGAAGCTCACGTAATTCAGAACAATGCGGTTTGTGGTCTTCTTGGGTCAGCTGGGTAGAAAACCCTTCCATAGGGCCTGGGGACACTTTGGGAAAGATTATTTTCTGCTGAAATACTTTACAGATGAATTCTTAAGATACAAGTGTTAGAGGAACCTTATTGATGTTTACCTCGGGCATATTTTTCTCTGAAAAACAGAAGCCAGAGCTTTCTGCATTAGACATCCCTGCCTCACCCCCCGGGGTCTGCGTGTCTGGTATTCTAGGGCTGTGAACCTGTCATAGCATCCTTCCTGCCTACAAAGGTAGGTTTTGGCACTTAAGCCAAACGTGATGGAACTCCATTACGAAGGGTATTCTCACTAGCCACCTGCTTTGATTTGCAGTCTAGAGCACAGAGTAGCAAGTGTCTGGCATGGAGATGACACACAGATCACAGGCTGTAGGTGGAGTTGCCAGGGAAAGATGGAATGGGTACGGGGTTTCCCTTTGGGGTAAAGAACACTTTCTGGAGGACCGAGTACACGTGCTACCTGCATTGGGAGCCTTTTGTCTCTAATATGCTCAGCACCTTCATCAACAGTGTTCAATTAAAGCAACAGCAGTAACAAATTTCACTGGCAACCCTGAGAGGTGTGTTTGGTGTGGGTCCCAAGCTGTGCAGGAGTGGCTCTCCCTCTCCAGGGCAGCAGAGCAGAAACAGCGTCCTGAGTCTCCCTCACTCTCTGAGCTGCCTGTATGAGGAGTCCCTGCTGAAGTACTGCATGGAATATAACAGACGTGGGTGCCTATGCATCTGACACAATTGCGCCTCGACAGGACCTTCGGTTCACGGTCTTGTTTCCTGCAGGGCCCATGTCCCCTGCCTGGAGACCTCCCCAGGTGCCGATGGCTGTTCTGTCTTGGATGGTCGTTGGGGTTAGCCCTCCCATTCAGAACATCATTTAAGCACCCCAAGCTGCATGACAAGAAAGACACGCAGATCTCCTCCTGGACAAAGCCCCAGGGACAGCTGATAGAATAGTTAACTTTCGTCCCACATATTTAGGGATTCCTACAAGACGGATCAGACATTTGCCCTTACGGGAAGTGGCACCTACCCACTTCTGTCCACTCTAAGCCAGTCTAAAGACTTCCAATAGTCTATTAGCTCTGCAGGTGGCCATCTGTCTTTGTTTTAAAAGGCCACGACTAACATCAGGACTGAGTTACACAGAGGAGGGAGCTGGAAAAGAAAATGAAGAATCATTTTGGAAGACTGAGGTGGGCAGATCACTTGAGGTCAGGAGTTTGAGACCAGCCTGGCCAACATGGCGAAACCCCGTCTCTACTAAAAATACAAAAATTAGCTGGGCGTGGTGGTACATGCCTGTAATCCCAGCTACTCGGGAGGCTGAGGCGGGAGAATTGCTTGAGCATGGGAGGCAGAGGCTGCAATGAGCTGAGATCGCAGCACTGCACTCCAACCTGGGTGACAGAGTAAAACTCTGTCTCCAAACAAACAAACAAACAAACAAAACAAAACAACCCACGAAGAATCAGGTGGGAATCTGGAAAATCGGAATCTCTACAGACTCCAGAGCCCTGGGCTACCGCATGTGGCCTGGCCTGGCTCCAGTGCACAAAGGGATGTAGTTGGGTCCAGAGCAGCGGCCACACATCTGTGTAGGAAGGTGCTAACACCACAGGCCCGAGGCTGATCTCCCTACAGAGGCTTGCTTGCAAGGCCGGCCCTTGGCTAGCGACTGAGAATTTAGATTTCTGGAGAGTTCCCACCCTTCCCTAACAGACGCAAGCGGCTCACTCTGCTAACACTTGTTTGTGCAAACAGTGTGTTTATGCTGTGCCCCTGCTTTCCTTCTGGGGGTCTGCAGTTTTGGCTTGTACTAGGCACTGGCTGCTTACACGGCCAACCCCCAGTAAAAACTCTGGGCACTGAGACTCTATGGAGCTTCCCTGGTATAAAACACTTCACAGGCATAGTTACGACTTATTCCTGGAATTCAGCATGGCCTGTGAGAGTCCACTGGGAGAGAAGCCTTCGAAGCTCTGGATTTGGCCGTGTGCACCGTTTCCCTTTGCTAATGTTACACTAAATTCTTGTGCTGTTAGAAATCTTAGCTGTGAGTATATTGAGTCCTGGGGGTCCTCGCAGCAAACCACCAGTCCTGGGAGTGGTTTCAGGGAGCCCCCAAAACAGCATCCCTTTAGAACAGCAAGAGAAAGGAGCCTGCACTGCTTCTGTGGCTGGCTCACTGCTGTGTTTCAGAGCTCTGAGCAGGTGGGTGCCGAGGTCATCTCTATCTTGCAAACCTTAAGAGCAATCAATGCTTGCCACAAAATGGGTCTCCTTCTGACCAGTGAGGCCCCCTGGGCTCCATACTCTGTGCATTCAGTTACTTTAAGGGGGTATTTCAGGATCTCATTCTGTCACCTAGGCTAGAATACAGTGGTGCAATCACAGCTCACTGCAACCTTCGTTTCCTGGCTCAAGCCATCCTCCTGCCTCAGCCTCCTGGGTAGCTAAGACTAGAGGTGTGTGCCACAGCACCCGACTAATGTTTTATATTTTTTGTAGAAACGGGGTCTTGCTTTGTCGTCCAGGCTGGTCTAGAACCCCTGGGCTCAAGTGACCCTCCTGTCTCAGCCTTCCAAAGTGCTGGAATTACAGGCATCAGCCACAGTGCCCAGCCTAATTTTGAATTATTATTATTATTAGTTTTTGAGACAGGGTCTGGCTCTGCCGCCCAGGATGGAGTGCAGTGGCGTAATCTTGGCTCACCGCAAACTCCATCTCCTGGGCTCAAGCCATCCTCCTACCTCAACCTCCCGAGTGGCTGGCACTACAGGTGTGGACCACCATGCCTGGCTAATTATTGTATTTTTTGTAGTGATGGGTTTCGCCATGTTGCCCAGGCTGGTCCTGAACTCCTGAGCTCATGCAATCCACCTGCTTCGGCTTCCCAAAGTGCTGGGATTACAGGCATAAGCCACTGGGCTCGACCTGAATTATTATTTTTGAATTACAAAAAAACAAACAACAACAACAACAAAAAACTCACCCGAATGAAAAGGAAACTGCTGTTTGGCTTCTCCTGTGTGGGCATCCCAAATTATTGTCGTCTGTGTTCCGCAAACAAAGGAAAAAGTTAGTAACTATTCTCGCAAAGTTTTCTCTGGAAACATTTATCATACAAGCAAAGACAGTGAGCCCTTCTCCTTATAAACCGGCACTGTCCAATAGAGATAGAGAGTGAGCCTTATGGGCTGGTTTCAGTTTTCTGGGATCCACATTAAAAAGAAAGAAACTGGTAAAATTCATTAGCAATCTATTATATTTAACTCCAATATGCCCCCAAATATTACCATTTCAACATGTAATCAGTATCAAAACCTTACTGGGATATTTGCCTTCTTTTTCTCCCATACGACATCATTAAAGTACAGCATGTTTTAAACTTAGCAATCCGGATGGCCACATTTGATGAACCTATCAGCCACATATGCTGGCATCTCCCTTAACTCATTTACGCCTGAGGTTGCAATTTTTTGAATTTTTGCAATCAGACCTTGGCGATGACCCTGAGCAGTAGGATATAAATAACTCCCACATGCTCAGCATTCCGATAATGGAACCTAGGCATAAATGGGTTTAAGGACAGAGCATCCCTAACCAATACTTGCAAGAACTACCAAAATTGGTAGGAATTCTTCCTCATCCCCAAATGCAGAAAACTGTTGAAAAACCTGGAACAAAGCATCTCCAGAGATCTTTGTGGCATTTGTTCCAAGTGAAGGGCTGCAGAGACGAGCATTTCTGAAAATGCCTCTGCCCATCCCCTCCATGAACTGGGGACACTAGACATGGCAGAGCCATTGGCCTGCACTGGGGCCAGGCACCAATGTATTGGTCTAACAGTAAGTAGAAAGGTTGAGTTCTCCCTTGGAAAGCAAAGGAAATCATGAATTTTTATGAATTTACTGATGCTAGGAAGATACTTAAGAGAACCAGCTCAATGAATAGCATTGGAGTTACGTCTTCATCAACTGGAATTTTCAACTTAATTGGAAACTTTACACCTCTCTGTTACTGACGCTCAGTCAAGATGTCAAGATTTTGCTTTAAGAAGAAAGAGTTCTATTTTGTGTTGACTGTAGACATTTTCAGAGGAAAGCAAGCAGTGAGTGTCTTTGAAACTTGGTACTCCTGGGTTTGGGGTCAGTTCTAGACCAATTCACATTTCTTTGTTGGGGTATAACTCTTCTTAATTTAGCCATGCAAAAACAAATCTAACACTGCAGAGAATATATAAACTCTTTCACAGTTCTGATACCATTTCACATATTACATCAGCGACTGGTCTCTTAGTTGATGTTTATGTTAAATGTACATTGGACAAAAGAAAACAGTTACGCAAACATTTGAAGAACGTGACATATATTTTAGTTACTCTGTGTTGGTCAACACCAGCACCCCCTAAGTTACATTTTCTCCCTGAGTGTTATGTACAAGGACGTTATTTTCACTCCTGCTGTGGTTGACTAAGTAATGATGGTGGATCGTACCCAGCCCAAGAGACTAACATAATTCCACATACACATTTTCACTGATCACACAGTCCATCACCTGGTGGTGTTCAGACTGATAATCAGTGAGAAAAACAATCACGAATGTTAACAGTCTCCAGGTAGGAAGGAGGCCAGGAAACAGCTATTTAGAATTCTACGGAAGTTAAAGGGCAGTAGTTACTGGTGACCAGGGCCTGAGTTCCCATCCCTCTGCACTCTGCACCAGCTGTGTGTCCCTAGGCAAATTAAGAACCCTCTCCAGGCCTCCAGTTCGTCCTCTATAGAATGGCAGTGATCATACTTGTGCCTGCCTCCTATCTTGGCAGTACCGGATGGGTTAATGCATGCAGTAGTGAAGTGCTTGATAAAGAAAAGTGCTGTCATTTTCATGGTTATTTTAATAACTCAAGCAGCAATTACTGAGAGCCTACTGAATGCACAGCAAAGTGCTGCATATGCATGTTACTTGAATTAGAACATCTTGGCAAAAATCTGATAGTAGCTACATGAGAACGTTTATGTGTCAACCACAGCAACTCAGCTTTTAAAATATCATAAACCAGGCTACTAAGTCTGAAAGGCTTCTTGGCTTAAAAGAGAGAGAGAGCGACTATGAATGGATGATTTGCTGACCTAGTTGTACCCTAGTGCAAGAGTCCGCGAACTTTTTCTGTGAAGGGTCAGGTAGTAGCATTTCAGGCTTTGAGGGCCATCTGGTCTCTCTTGCAATTGCTCGTCTCTGCCATTGTAGCATGAAAGCAACCATGGAGAAGTCTCAACAAAGGGGTGTGGTTGTGTCCCAATACAACTTTATTTAAATTTAAAAAACAGGTGAGGAGCCAGACTTGGCCTGTGTGGGCCACAGTTTGCCAAATGCAATTATTTCATTTAGCAATTTCTCCCAAAGTGGGATGATGTTCAGAGGTCAAGTCTATCATTTTATTTATTTATTATTTATTTATTTATTTATTTATTTATTTATTTATTTATTTACTTGAGATGAAGTTTTGCTCTTCTTGCCCAGGCTGCAGTGCAATGGCGCAATCTTGGCTCACCGCAACCTCTACCTCCTGGGTTCAAATGATTCCCCTGCCTCAGCCTCCTGAGTAGCTGGGATTACAGGCATGCGCCACCACGCCTGGCTAATTTTGTATTTTTAGTAGAGACGGGGCTTCTCCATGTTGGTCAGGCTGGTCTCGAACTCCCGACCTCAGGCGATCCGCCTGCCATGGCCTCCCAAAGTGCTGGGATTACAGGCATGAGCCACCATGCCCGGCCAACTCTATCATTTTATAATAACTTTCAGAACTAGAAAGAATAGAAAGCTCTGACTCAGTAAGGTTTTCTTTTGTATTGTTTTGTTTTGAGACAGAGTCTCACTCTTCTTCCAGATCTAGGCTGGAGTGCAGAGGCGCAATCTTGGCTAACTGCAACCTCCTCTGCTTCCCTGGTTCAAGAGTTTCTCGCGCCTCAGTCTCTAAGTAGCTGGGATTACAGGCACCCAACACCATGCCTGGCTAAGTTTTGCATTTTTAGTAGAGACTGGGTTTCACCATGTTGGCCAGGCTGGTCTCGAACTTCAAGACCTAGTAAGTTTTCAAGTTATCCTGAAATCATCACAAAATGCAAAGCTTTGTGGAGGCCCGAGCATCCTCCAGTATTCAGGCATGGTTTCCAGTTGTTGTAGAAACACAAATTCATGTGAAAACACGTCTTTTTTTTTTTTTTTTTTCTTTTTTCCCAATTCTAGATAATGCTTCTTTTCCAAAGCCATGACTTAGAATTCCTGCTGAGGCTCGGGAACGCACAACTGTTCCATGAAGGCTGTCTGGGGTCATGACTCCAGCCAGCCTTGTCGCTGGACAAGCGAGGAAAGTGAAATGCAGAGAGGCCGAGGTTGCTGGCTGGATCAGACTCGGGCCCGGGATGGAGTCTGCGTCCCCTTACTCGGCCCTTGGGTTGCCACTCCATTGACGGCTTTTAGATGCACCTGGACTTAACGCCACCGTGTCTCCCTGCAGCCCTGCCCAGGTGCAGAGCAAGTCAATTCTAACCTGGCTCCGTGGGCCATCGGGAGAGCGTGCCCTTGTAGCCAGGCTGCCTGACTCCTGCTCGGAGAAATCTGCAGTCTGCGGTGGGAAGCAGCAGTTTATCAAACGAGGAAAGCCGAAGCCTGAAGAACACACACAGCCTGTGCCACTTGCCCCTCAGTGGGTGAAAGTTCAGGCAGGGCACGCCCCATACCACGTGGCTCCTTCCAGCAGCAACTGACAAATGCAATGTGGAGATTTTCCTCTCTCTACCATTGAACCATGTACCTCAAATAAAGGAAGCTTTGCACAAGGGTCTGCAGAACAGCAGAATGTATTAAGAGATGATGTGTTACAAATGAACAGAAAGATCAAAACCACAAAAACAAAGCCTAAACAAATCATTTTCATTTCTTAAGGGGAAGCACAAAGCCTACGAGTTCCAAGAAACCACGATGTTATTCTGAGATTAAAAATATATAACCATCTATAGATCAAAGGGATGTATTTTCAGCTAATACTCACTTTGTCTACACCAGCACTCAAAATGTAATTCCCCTTTCGGTTCCATTTCAAGGCAAAGATGGGGCCTTTATGTTGGCCTAAGGTGCTGGCCAGGTTACCTGTTAGTAAAAACAAACATGTTGACTTCAATGTCATGGTCTGTTCACTCAAGGGTTAAGTTCGGCAGCTCCTCTTACCCGACCTCAGCACGAGGGACACAGAACTCACCATCTTCCGTCCATATTCTTGCAAAACCGTCATATGAACCTGTAGCCAAGAGTGTTCCATTGGTCTGAGGGCCAGAAAGAGACAAAAACCCACAAAAACAACTTAGGAGCGGCAGCACCGAAGCAGCTCGGAGAGCCTCTCCCAGGATCCCGGTACACTGGAACCATTTGCCACTGTTTGTTCTTTAATGACAGAATTGAAAATACCATGCTGAAAGTTATCGTAAGACCTTGCAGAAAATACAAAGCAGTCAAACTGTGTGCATCCCATGTGTCAATGCACAGAACACCTGGTGCTGAAATCCCAAGGTGGAGAGTCACCTTTCCTGGGCTGCACGTCGTATCTCTCCAGGAGAACTACCTTGGGGCTCCCAGCCTACCTTCCCACCATGAGGCCACAGGCTCATTTTGCTAAGGCATGCGCACATGCAAAGATACGGCTACTGAATACACAGCTCGCTGCCTGCCTAATGCAGCCTTGTTAATAGCTCTCAGAAGCCAAGACTGGCCGGGGGCAGTGGCTCACACCTGTAATCCCAGCACTTTGGGAGGCTGAGGCAGGAGGATCACATTGGGTCAGGAGTGCGAGAGCAGCCTGGTCGACATGGTGAAACCCCATCTCTACTAAAAATACAAAAATTAGCCAGGTGTGGTGGCACGAGCCTGTAATCCCAGCTATTCAGGAAGCTGAGGAAAGAGAATCGCTTGAACCCAGGAGGCAGAAGTTGCAGTGAGCTGAGATCACACCACTGCATTCCAGCCTAGGCAACAGAGCAAGACTCCGTCTCAAAAAAAAAAAAAAGAAGCCAAGAACACCTCTCTGGCAGCCCATCAGAGTGGGGGCTGAGCACACGGGACCACCTGCCTCCTATGTCTGCATGGGTTCCATCGCTGCAGCCCCCGCCTGGTGGCTGGCCGATTTTACCAATTTCAAAGTGCCCAGGGGATGGAAGATGCTTACATTCCAGTCCAGTGAGGTGACATCTTTGTTACTCGGGACGTCATGGCCCCCTTCTCGTATACAGTGCCTCAACACGAGCTGGGTGGAGCCCCCGTTGCTATTCTCATTTAGGTTCCATATCCTTGCAGTTGAGTCTCCGGATCTGCAGAATAAAAACACAGGAGCCTCTGGTGTTTGGTTCAAATGGGGTAAGAAGCTCTCCACAGCTTGCTCTCTGGCCAGAGGGCATCTTCAGCACGTGCTCTTCTGTCTTTTTCATCCCTCTGGATCCCTGTTTCCCTCTTTGCCATCTTTGCATTTGGTAATTTAAATGCCGTTGTGTTCCTCACTACTGCATGCAGAAAACGACTTGGAACTACGGCTTCTCCACAATATGAGACACGTAGAGAAGTGGCTCATAGAGCCACCCATTCCTCGGTTTGCCCACACACTGGGGTAAGAAGGGGAGTGTGTGTTCCTTAAGGCAGAACTCTAGAGAAGAGTGAGCAGCTCACATCTCCCATCTCCCCAACTCTGGAGCGCCCCCATCCTGACATCCTTACCCAGAGGCTAGCAAATCACTGACAGGATTCCAGGCACAAATGAACACCTCGGACTCATGGCCCCGAAGGACTGTGGCTTTGCTGGATGGAATCTCAACCTCTCCATCTATTTCCATTGGCTTCGCGTGATTATCTGTCACAAGAAACACAAAGAGACAAGTGGCTTACCAATACAAGAGAAACACAGTTAAAGGGCGCTTTTGTTTCCAGAAACATTTTTTTTATGTACTAAGTAATACTACCTCTGATGATTCTTTTTTTTTTTCTTTTTGAGACGGAATCTTGCTCTGTCGCCCAGGCTGGAGTGCAGTGGCACGATCTTGACTCACTGCAACCTCCACCTCCCAGGTTTAAGCAATTCTCATGCCTCAGCGTCTCAAAGCAGCTGGGATTACAGGCATGTGCCACCACACCAGGCTAAGTTTTGTATTTTTAGTAGAGGCGGAGTTTCACCATGTTGCCAGGGTTGGTCTCAAACTCCTGGCCTCAAGTGATCCACCTGTCCCAGCCTCCCAAAATGCTGGAATTACAGGCGTCAGCCACCACGCCTGGCCTACCTCTGATGACTGTAACAAAATCGTGGCTTTAGTGCAATTTAGTAAATATTTTAGGTTTCTTTATATTTTGACAGTCTCTAAATTTCATTGAGGAATAAAAACAGTTTGCTAAGTGCAGTGGCTCACACCTAAAATCCCAGTGCCTCAGGAGGCTGAGGAGGGAGGACTGCTTCAGACTAGGAGTTCAACAGCAGCCTGGGCAACATAGCAAGACCCCATCTCTATAAAAACAAAAACAACAAGAAATTAGCCAGGCATGGTGGTGCACACCTGTAGTCCCAGCTACTCAGGAGGCCGAGGTGGGAGGATCACTTGAGCCCAAGAGGTTGAGGCTGTAGTGAGCTATGATTGTGCCACTGCACCCCAGCCTGGGTGACAGTTATTCTTTATAACTGGGGCCAGCTAACTACAGCCCATGATCCAAACCTAGTCCCTGGCTGCTTCTGCATAAATAAAGTGTGACTGGCACACAGCCACTCCCTATGTTTTCAAATTGTCTATGGCTACTGTTATGGGCTAAACTATGTCTCTCTAAAATTCATATCTTGAAGCCCCAATTTCCAGGGGCCTCAGAATGTGGCTATATTTGGAGATGGGGCTTTTGAAAAGGTGAGCAGGGTAAAAGGAGGTCACACGGGTGGGCCCTAACCCAATGGGACTGGTGTCCTTATGAGAAGAGGAGATCAGGACACTGACACAACCAGAGGAACGAGCACGTGAAGACATGGAGAGAAGACAGTCTCTACAAGCCAAGGAGAGAGGCCTCGCAAAGGAACCAGCCCTGCCCACACCTCGATCTTGGTCCTCCAGCCTCCAGAACTGTGAGAGCTAATTCTTAAACAGCCTGGTGTGTGGCCTTTTGTTACGGCAGCCTGAGCTGACTCTCACAGCTGTTTTTGCACTCTGACAGACTTCAGCAGCTGTGACAGAGACTGCATGACCCTCAAAGCCTGGGACATTTACTGTCTGTCCCTGTAAAGAAAGTTTACTGGCCCCTGGTTTATGCTCCTGAGAAAGCAGCAATATAGCCTGATCATCAAACAATTAGCCATGGTTAACAGTTTCCCAATACGGTGAGGAACTGAGCATGCTTTGTCATGTCTTTCGTAAAGGTGCTCTGATGGAAAACCCGGGAAACAGAAGCAATGTGATCTTAGGTTACGTGTCACTGAGTAGGAGTGCTGTTTATGTAAAAAAATAAGAAAACGCCTGGTGGTCCTGCTTGGCTCGAGAAGCCTGATACAAAAGATTCAAACAACAATGGGACTCTTCAATGTTGGTGTTTCTTCCATGCTCTGAAAGTGTCATCTGGCTGGAAGAGAGGAAAAACATCTTTCTGCATGTGGCAGACCCACTGTCCCTGGCGATGGCAAGAGGGAAACTGGCATCTTAGCCAGCCACGCAGTGGCAGGGGGCCTGGTAACTCCAGGCAGGCGTGACAGCCAGCATTTTCATTCTTATCAAAATGCGGCCTTCCAATGCTCCTGTCTCCATAGATTGGGCTGTGGGTCAGGCACAAGATGCAGGGTTTGAGAAGGGGGTTGGGGTGGCTGTTCCAGAATTTCAACCAGGGTGAACTGGCAACATGCACAGAGGAGGAGGGCCAGACTCTTCTTTTCCTGCCCCACAATTGTGGACCTTATCAATAGAAGGCTGGTGAGAGGTCTTTTCCTTTTACCTGAGGCAGGTGGCCTTTCTGTCACCCTATTGCAATAGAAACGTTATTAACAATCTGTGAACCTTCCATTAAATGCTGGATCTGCTTCTCCAAGAAGTTTTTAGCTGGTGCCTGTGGATGGTAACTTGTCACAGGGCTTGGCTCGGGCTGCAGCCTCATCAGAGGCAGCCGGCTGGCTCTCTACACACCAGGAAGTTGTGGAGCCAAGACGTACCAGGTAAGACAGCAACGTCATAGTCAGCTCGATCTTCAACGACTGCTGGGCTGCATGGCTGCTCTGAGGGCAACAACTTTCAAATAAGGAAGAACACACATACATACACTACACCATGCACAGGTGTGTGTGCGTGCACACACATGCACGCACACACACACATGCACATACACTACACCATGCACAGGTGTGCGTGCACGCGCGCACACACACAAACACGTGCACACACGCACATGCGCACACACGCACGCACACGCACACATACACGCACACATGCACATGCATGCATACACGTGCACACAGACACAGGCACATACACATGCAGACATGCAGATATACACATGTACAACATACATACGCACACATGCATACCTGCACATGCGAGTGCACGCGCACACACGGTGCACCATGCACGGCGTATATGCTCGCTCTGAACTTGCACCCTGAAGTGGCGTCCCTACAGGTGTATAGAGCAGTATGTCTAAGTGGAGCAGGTTCTCTGCATAGAATTTTGGGCTCTCTGTCTGACTGGCCACATACTCACAGGCAATCACCTAACAGGGACTGATGTCCTGGGGTTTTCCAAAAACCAAATAAGCCTATGCCGAGTGTCTGGGGCCCAGTGCCCTTGGCAGGAACTGCAAGCTCAATAATTATACCATAATTTGGCCAAAACCCCTCAACATGGAAGGCTGGAGGCTGAGACTAAAGGTGTGCATGAATGAAACACTTTTGTTTATCACGGGCAATAATCACGTGTTACATCAGAGTTCTCAGATTAGCAGCGCAGCACGATTTCCTAAAGTTGAAGATGAGGGTAAAGAAGGTCAGGTCCAAGGGTTGTGATGGACAAAATGGAACGGGAAGTTCTTCCGGCCAGATCGTAAGCAAACACTAGAGAGCAGCTTCTAAGACATTTATAGCAGGCAGGTTTTTAAGAAGGCATTTGGATTTGCCCAAGAAGAAAACAGTGAACCCAGAGAGGCCCACCGAACTCCCAGAGCCCCTGCACTCACTGACTGAATGTGCTCTGTTCTCTTCCCCATTCACCGTGGCCTCTCTGTTCTTCGATGGATTTTGCTGGGAAACGCCGGCTGAGGTCGTGGTGGCTGCTGTCGATGCTGCCGTGGCCGCAGCTGCTGCCGCCGCCGCACTGGCTTGCTGCTGAGCGAGCTTCTCTCGGAATGCCTGCTGCCGCGTCTGCACCACGTCGGGCATCACGGCGTCTATCAGTGACAGGGACTCTATGGGGCGGCCGTCGAACACTGTGCCATCCTGGGGGAAGCAAGCCAAGGTACAGCTGTCAGCTCACGTGGGTGAGGGCTCTGGGAATGGCCTCTGCTCTCTGGGCAGGAGAAGCACAGGGAAGTGGGGCGTAAACAGCTGGCTCCCAGCAACCGGGGGGCCACAGGGGAAGCGGCATGGACCCGGAGTCTGGGGTGAAGGGATCCCATGGTGGGCAAGGGGTAGGGAAGGGGACACGACAAACTGTTGGCAAGAACTAAGTGTGATGGTTGTTCTGAGTGTCAAACCCAATTGGGGCATTGAGGACAAAAAGGCCATTTATTCTTGACAGAAAGTGCTATCCCTGATGGCACGCTTCTCAACGTGGCGGGGGAGGGGGGGTGACTGTGACTCCTTGGGGGGCATTAGGCAACGTCTGGAGACTTTTTTGGCTGTTACAACTAAGGGAGGAGAGGTGCTCCTGGCATCTGGTGGGTGGAGCCAGGGATGCTGCTCAACATCCAACAGTGCCCAGGATGGCCCCACCACAGAGGAACATGCAGCCCCAAATACTGAGTGCTGCGGTGGAGAAGGCCTGCCCACGTGCTATCGCGACTGTGCAAAATCTCTGCAAATGACCATCCATTATACGGGAGGGTAACGCTTCAGAAGCAGAGCCCAAATGAGATGCACACAGCATTTAGGCCTGGATTCTGGGTCCATCTTTCCATGGGATTTAATAAAATAGGCACTTGCTGCTACTTGAAATGACTCCTTGGGTTCAGGCTTAGACTAACTATAGCCATGACACAATTGACATCATTTTGTTTTGGTTCATGTTTTTTTGACCATTCTTTGATTCTCTGATTTCCGTTTACCATGAAAAACTTTCCACACACGTTTAAAAATACAGAAGGAGGTTCTTTCCTTGTGAAGCACGCCAAATATTCGAATCAGGTGAACCTCAATAAGCCTTGGGGTTGTATCTGGATGTGCAAACACATGTTTATATGCTCTGAACCTGAATTACTTCAGAAATGAGGAAGAACTGAAAGGCTCAGGTTTCAGCTGAAGAACAACTAAATGAAACATCACTCCAGATGATTTCTGATTACAAGACAATATTCAAAATAAAGAAAACAATACAACCTATGTAAACAACTAGCTGCATCACCTCCTCAGGCACTCCTGGCCCTTGATTCTGGCCATGGAGTGGACAATGGTGACCGATGGGTCAAGACGCTCCCACACCCCCTTCCTCCTTCATATGTCCACACCCAAATGAACAAGCCCATGACAAAATGCGGTAACTGTCCAAGGTAGTAACAACATGTCCTCATTTAAACTCCGCAGGCACATTGTCTCTCTCTTTTTTTCCTTAGAGACAGGGTCTCGCTCTGTCATCCAGGCTGGAGTGCAGGGGCACAGTCATGGCTCACTGCAGCCTCAAACTCCTGGACCAAACTGATCTTCCTGCCTTAGCCTCCGAGGAGCTGGGATTACAAGCATGTGCCACTGCACCTGGCTAATTTTTTTTATTTTATGTAGAGATAGGGTCTCATTATATTGGCCAGGCTGGTCTAGAACTTCTGGCCTCAGGCAACCCTCCTGCCTTGGCTTCCCAAAGTGCTGGGATTACAGATGTGTGCTACTGCCCCTGGCGTCTCACTTTTTAATGACTAGAAACCATTGTGACAAATGGGACAGTCTTTCATTAGCCCCTAGAGTGCTGGAATCTGGAGTGTCGCGGGAAGGCAACTATGAAGGCTTCTCAACAGATGAGAGGTAGAAGGCAATGAGCAGAGAAAAACAGAGTCACAGGCGCCTTGAGATCTGAGGGCTGGCTGGACCTTGGGGACATGTCCTCTTAGATACACACGTGTGTGTTTTACAGTAAGGAAACTATTAGGCAGGGCCAGAAGGAGTCAGCAGAAGGTCCCGGGTACACAGTGTGAAGGGGTTTGCCAGGGAAAAAGGAGCACAAGAGAGGAAGAAACACCGCAGTTTCGAAAGCCACAGCTTTGTGAAAAATGGCAGGCAGAAGTGCAAGAAAGAAAACAGGGACTGGGTACAGCGGCTCACGCCTCTACTCCCAGCACTTTGGGAGGCCAAGGTGGGAGGATCGCTTGAGCCCAGGAGTTCAAGACCAGCAAGACCTCATCTCTACAAAAAATAAAAAAATTATCTGGACGTGGTGGTGTGTACCTATAAGTTCCAGCTGCTCAGGAGGCTGAGGCAGGAGGATCTTTTGAGCCAGGAGGTTGAGGCTGCAGTGAGCTATGACTGTACCATTGTACTTCCACCTGGGTGACAGAGAGAGACCCTGTCTCAAAAAAAAAAAAAAAAAAAAAAAGAAAAGAAAAAAGGATATATTACTTTGTGATTTTCTAAAAGAGTTTTTTAAAAGGTAAAGAGAAAGCAGTGTAACATGCTGTGAAGGAGAAAGGTTTGTAAGGGCGAGACCAGTTCCCAGAAAGATGGGACAGAGGGAATCCTGGAAGAATGTGACTGCCAGGTGGGATGGATGACGGTACAGTATGGAAAAGTTCAGTAGAATCACGCGCCTGGGTCAGAGGAGGAGAAACAGGGCCAGAGGGAGGAAGCTGCAGGGGACTGAGAAATCAGTAACAGGGACTGTCTGTGGTTGGTCCCAGTGCTTTGGGAGTCTGAGGCAGGAGGATCACTTGAGCCCAGGAGGTGGAGGCTGCAGTAAGCCATGATTGTGCCACTGCACCCTAGCCTGGGCAACAGTGTGAGACTCAGTCTCTAAAAATAAAATAGGGACTCAGGTGAAGGTGGCAAGAAAGGGTGTGGATCCCATTATTCCCCAGAAGTCAAGGAGATCTTCTTTACTGCAGAATCATGAGACCAGAATAGGAGGAGACAAGAGAGGGTGAGGTGTGTGGTTTAAAACCAAAATTGGTATAAAATTGGCACAACTGCTCACTGTGGACCAATGTAAAAGGTGGGAGGGGTTCCAAGCCAAGTGCGCAGTTTTAATGTGCATTTATTTTTCCATCCTCCTAACCCATCTGCTCTACAACGAGCCCAGTAATGAAAGCATCCCTTGAGATCCTCCTTAACACAAGAGCCATCACCTCTCTGCCCTGACGCAGCCTCTGGTGATGCCCTCTGTCGGATTCTGCTGAAATACAGATTCCACCTGACCATGTGTGGGGCCCCTCTCTAACCAACCTGCTCCAGAAATCAAGAAGAGACAGCAAGTCTGCATAAGTGCAAGGCAAACGTCCACCCCGAAGCCCAGAGCGGCTGAAGATCTGCCGCATCTTTTTCAGATGTGGCGGTGTAGGTGTAAGTGTTTACATCAGCTAACAGCCAGTGATTCTACATTTAAGTCAAAAACAGACCCATGTGGGAGGGGCACTGGAAGCTTGCTGCTGTGTATCCACACAACTGGTATTAACACAAAGTGGAAAAAAACCCAACTTACTTTCTTCTTCTTCCTTTTTTTTTTTTTTAATTTTAGAGATGGAGTCTCACTGCGTTGCCCAGGCTGGAGTGTACTGGTGCAATTATAGCTTACTGCAGCCTCAACCTCTCAGGCTTAAGTGATCTGATCCTGTCACCTCAGCCTCCCGAGAGCTGGGGCTACAGGTGCGTACCACCACACTGGGCTAATTAAAAAATTGTTTTTTGTAGAAATGCTGTTACACCATGTTGTCCAGGCTGGTCTCAAACTCCTGGGGTCAAGTAGACTTCCTGCCGCGGCCTCCCAAAGTCCTGGGATTACAGGCATGAGCCACTGCACCCTGCCGCGGAATTAATCCCAAATGCCTGAGGGAAATGCATGTTAGCTTCCAATGTGTTCCAAGCTCTTGCAGCTTCCCAGGGCTCTGCTGTTTGGGGGCCGGGCCCAGCAGCTACGTACCTCGTTGATACTGATCTCGGCCTCTACATACTGCAGGCCCTTCTGGAGAATGGAGATGAGGGCGGCCGGTGGCACTAGCGTCCCATTGATGTTGGACTGGCTGATGTGGCTCTCAATCCCAAATGTGAAAGCCGAGTGGGAAAAACCTGTGGCAAGAGGGGAAAGCCGAGGTTGAGTGAGACCCGAATTGAAGGAGGGAGGTGCAGCCACTGAGATCTGAAGGTGGCCCGCAGACTTCAAACACACTTAATTTGCAGGGACAGACACGGCTGTAGAATGCCCAGGGATGCTTCTGATTTGGGTTCAGTAAGGTGGGAAAGGGCAGGAAGAGAGGGAGGGACTTCAGACCCAGGAAGACCAGGGCTGGTATGTGATGAAACAAGGGACTTTAATGGTAGAACCGTTTCAGTGTTATTAAGAACAAAGCAGAACAGACAATAGTTTGCCCTGCAAGCCCCGGTTGGACATTTCTGTTACTCAAATTTGGCTCCAGGCTCCCCCCCAAACTCCGTGGTTCGTAAGACTGTGCAGAAGCTCAGGCTGAGGCCTCTCTGTGTCACCCCCTGAAAGCACACAGGGCACCTTTCTTCAGCCCAAGATGAGGGAACAGCAAACGCTGACCCTGAGTGCTCCTGGCACGCGGGGCAAGTGTATCACAACTCAACAACTGAAGACGGAGAAGAGGCCGTTCTGGACTGACTGGTGTGGCACTGAGTCATTTTCTCAAAACACTGGGAATTTTCTCTTTGCTAATTGATGCTGGCTCTTTTCCTCTCCTCCCCCAGTGCATCTCTTTCACTGCCGCTCTAGGAAGCTGCTGATCAATGATGCTTGGCAATTTAAAGGTGTTTTCAGATCAGCTTTGGATGAAGGCTCTTGAATGAAGCTGTCGGGGAGGGGGTTAGGACCGAATACACAGAAAGCCATGCCTTGCTCTTGTGGATGGCGCCTGCCTCAAGGAAAGAAGGCAATGGTGCAGGGCATCTATGTGGAGGTCTGGGGGTGATGAGGAAGCTGCGACAGCCCTTCATCAAGGAGAGAGACGGAGGTGGCATCCCACCGCCAGCAAGCCTAGGCTGCTGCAGGGAGTTTCCTAAAACTGGCAACCCCGCCTGGCAGGGGTGGGTCACTTTGCTTGGTGCAGAGGCGGCCTGGGGGTGCACAGGAGCTTGAAATCCTTGGGAGGTGGAGGTCATGGGGGGATCTCGTGTGAGGAACATGACCCCCAGTGCTCGGCTCCCTGGCAACAGGTGGGGTGGACACCAAGGCATTCCCATGGTGTGGCTTTCAACTCTCACACTGTTTACATCTTCCATGCATGAGGCAAATGAGCAGGAAGCAGGGAGTTCGGAAAGCAGCCACTCTACCTCCCTGGTTAGGCCACTCTGCAGGCTGAGAATCTGCTTATCCCAGGAGGCAGGACTGTCAGCCTTGCTGGACAGGTGATCCTCTTCCGCCGTCTTTCATTCAGCCAATGGGGGACAGTGGCAGCCGGCTTCCCTCTGCTTCCATATCAGTGCCCTTCTGCCTCGCCTTATCCAAATGCAAACTGACCTTGCAATAAACGAAACGCTCACCAGATGGGAATGTTCCTCCAGGAGATGAGCTCTGCGCTGTGCTCTCCTTGCTGCTTTCTGACACTTCACTTTTCTCTGTCTACTCTCCCTCCTCCTCAATCCACCCTCTGTTCTGTCCCCACCACCAGGTTGTAAAGAACATATCAAATGTGTAGTTGAGATTTATCTAACAGAGTAATAGGGTAGCTGCTATTAATTTTACAATCAATTGCACAGAGGCTTGCATATTTCTTTACTAAACTATAACTGCCTACATTAGGTTGCAAAGGAGCCCTTTCCAGGTTCCCCTATCCTCAAGGGTTCCTCCGCCCCTGTGTTTTTGGAGGATATAAGTCAAGGCTGTTTACAACAACCTTACCTTTTCCTTCTAACTTGTTTTCTCTCTCCCTAGCCACCTTCCTTTTCCCCTACCCACTCCTACCAAAATAAAGCAACCCACCCTTGGGTTCACCAACGACTCTATTCTCCGCCATGCTATACAGAGTTTTACCTGCAAGCTTTTATCATTGAGGTCTTTGGAAAAGCGTGGAAGAGAAAACCCCCAGTCAATGGATAAAGCGGGACCTCACTGCATTCTTGGCTTGACGATCCACTACATGGAATCTTCCTTATCTACTCTGGGCCACAGTGATTCCTCTCTCACAGACAGCATGACTCTCGCGGCTGATGGGGGCCACTCACGTGGCTCCTACTAAATGGCTTCAAGCCTCTCAGCATCATTCTGTCACTGCCTCTTTCCCCTGGATGAATCAGTCTCTGAGATCTTTTGAGGGTAACTGACAGCCTCCTGTTGCTCAGTTTGTAGGGGTGGGGCTGAGATCGAAGTCTGGGCAGCCAGAAACCACTCTTAGCTACCACGAAACAGTATCTAGAAACATCTACTGAATGCACCAGAATGCAGCATTATGTGCTGATGACGGCACCTGAGAAGCAAACCTCATGGCTGATGGAGCAACTGTGGAAGGAAAGTCTCATGCTCCTGGGACATTTCATTCATCCACTCTGACTCATTCATTCCCGCAAGCAGCACTGGGCCCCAGAACTGGTACCTGCAGTCACATGCTCTGTGAAACAGAGCCGATTCTGACCACATTACCATCTTCAACCAAACCTGGGCACTCTGTCCACTACCTCAGTCTTTGTAGCAGCTGTATGGAATTGGTACTGTTTTTGTTTCACACAGAAGGACAAACATTGGAGACATCAGGTAACCCGCCCAAGGACCATGTGATATGACGCTGAACTGAACTGTGAACTGTAGACTATGTGACTCCGAGATTCCGCTTTTTACTTTACACTCCAAGACCCACCCACAAGCACAGGAACCAAAATTCTTGAATTCCCTGCATGGACACGGACTCCATTTCCACCTGGCCGCTCAGCTAGACCACTGGCAGCTCTGAACAGCAGCCAGCGTGGGTGCAGCTCAGGCAACTCACAAAGAACGGTGTGCAAAGCTCAGTCTAACCCACGGCGGGAGTGTGCCCTTGATTTCTCTCTCATCTGGGTTTTTAATGTTGAGTACATGTTTTGGCTGCATAACTTTATCTCTCTACATGATTATGCTCTCCAACATAGATTTCATTTCTAGATCATGTGGACAACAGTATCCACATTCAATTAAGTCTTCTTGGAACAAAGAGATGAACCAGTAAAGATGGACGAAGGGTGTGGCGTCTGAGACTTCTGCAAAGAGCTGAAAGTCGTCTGCCAAAAGGAATATCCTGTGCAGATGCACAATGACAAATGCGCAGGATAAAGTCCTACAGGGGTAACTTGAAGGTCTTTCATCAGCTTGGGTCCTCTTTTGGAGAGGGTAGGTTGTCATGACTGGAAATTAGGCACCTTCATAAAGACCTGGAAGATGTGCATTCCATGCCATGGTTAACAGAAGTCCTCCTATTTGCTGAAATTTTCACTAGCTGCATTTCTCTGAATGGATCTCTACATGGCCTCTAGAGCAATGGTTTTTCAGACCACTTGCTTGCAAGACTTTCTTACTGATTTCTGGCCATGCGGTCTCATGAAGGCAAGCAGGAGGGCTGGATGGAGAAAATGTCAGCAGCAGGCAGGATGGCTGGGTTCTGTCCTCGTTCTGCCACTGGGTGCCTGGCCCATGTCGCTTCATTTGGCTGGGCCTGCATTTCCTCCTCTGTGGTATAGGGATAAAAAGTACCTTGAGGTGCTGATGAGACACGTAGACGGGACAGCAGCCAGACCCCCGACACATTTGATGGGGAGAAGACCACAGCTGAGTGGAAAGGTTGCTGTCCCAGCTTTCCTTGCGGGAACAATAAGGATGTCAGATGAAATGGCCACTAGGATATTTGCTGGTTCTGATATTCATTCTGGGACAGGAAGATGCCTGCTATGTTCTGAATGTTTGTGTCCCCCCCAGATTTGTATGTGGGAGACAAATCCCCAAAGTGACGGTATTAAGAGGTGTGGCCTTCAGGAAGCAATTAAATCATGAGGGCTCCACTCTCGTGAATGGGATCAGTGTCCCTATAAAAGAGGCTCAAGCAAGCTCCCCTGCCCCTTCCACCATGTGAAGACACAGAAGGAGCCATCCATGTGAAACAGGACCTCACCAGACACCAAATCTGCTGGCGTCTTGATCTGGGACTTCCCAGCCTCCAGAACTGTGAGCAATACACTTTGGTTGTATATAAATTACTCAGTCTAAGGTACTGGTTACAGCCCATACAAACTAAGACAATGCCCAAGGACTATGTAATAAAGGCTGCTTGACCACTTCCTCTTAGGCCACAGTTGCTGGAACCAGGTGCCAGGGTGCTGCGGAAGGTAATGCCTGCCTCCACACCTGCCAGCATCTCACCCCTCCCACTTGGACTCCAGGGCTAATGGGCGCATTCATTTGCAGTCTGCCAGAGTGGTGAGAATTCGGTGCCTTGTGCCTCCTCAGCTTTCCTGCATCTCTGAACACATCTCTGCTGCCCAACAAGACATCCGTAGGAACAAACACCAGAATGTCGATGACAAACGAAGCATCAAGGACTGCCCCTGCGGCAGGTGCAGAAGTAGTTAAAGGGCAGGAGAACAAAGAGCTTGGTGGTACCTCGATGAAAGATCGTGTGAGGGTGATGGGTTAGTGTCCTTGGTGTCACCAGTAGGCCAGCCTAGAGACATTCCTGAAGACACTAGGCTTGCCACCTACTTAGGAGGCGTATCCCTGATGAATCTCTTCACAGCAGGGTTTCTCAACCACAGCATGGCTGACTTTTAGGCTGGCTCATTCCTTGCTGTGGGGGACACAGTCCCATGCATTGTACGATGTTGAGCAGCACCCCCGGCCTCTACCCACTAGATGCCAGTAGCACACTCCCATCGTAACAACCAAAAATGTTTCCAATATTGTCCCATCAACCCCACCATGCTTGGGGAATTGACACCCTGAAAGGCCACTACCCCCAGCTCTACCCTCCTTACATTTCTGCTTGGTTCTTGGTTGTTGCTATTGAAAAGCAGGCCACCCTCTGCATGCAATTGGTCATAGACCTTAGATAACACACAGTAACAGAGCATAATCAGATGAGGTAAAATTATTCCCAGGGAGAAAAAAAAGAGTATAATCATGATAAACTGAAAGGCTTACACAAAGGACGACATTTTATAAAGGATGGTAGGATCTTCCACGTAAAGTCCTGTCCATTTGGAATAAAACGTGTAATAGTCTCACAAGAGAGGAAACAGTCTGTATAAGAATTTGTCTCATCTAACTAGGCAACATAAACATTTAAAACAAACCAAGTACATGTATTGCGTTTCTTGCAATTATGACACTGCTAAACCACACCCCTCACAAATGACTTCACAAACCATTGAGTTATACAGTGAACTACTACGCCCAGCTAATGTTGGCCTGACTCATCAGCAAAATCTGCTAAGTTATCAATCACTGGCCTTTCGAAATACTGCTTCCTTAGCAGAGAAAAGTAGAATTTAATACTCAGGCAGCTGTGGGGTTGCTTTTGCATCTTCAGCTAAAACAAACACCAAAGGTATCAATTTGTAACATTAAAACTGGAATTTTTTAAAGTATTTAACAGACTTACATACTTGTAATACTGACAGCTATCCAAAGCTGATGGGCACCATCTGCTATCTGTGCACTGTCTAGATCATGGGCTTGCAAACTGAGGCCCACAGACCAAGTCTGGCTCACTGCCAGTGTGTGTAAATAAAGTTTTATTGAGATACAACCACATCCATGAGTTGATGTGTTGTCTATGGCTATTTTCACACTACAATGGGAGAGCTGAGTAGGTGCAACAGAGACCATATGGCTCATAAAGCTGAGGATATTTACTATCTGCTCCTCTACAGGAAAAGTATGCTGACCTGATTTTATATACAGTTGACTCTCCATATCCAATAGTTCTGCGTCCACCAATTCAACCAACCACAGACCAAAAATATCCAGAAAAAAACAACAAAGAACAGTATGATGATAATAATACAAATAAAAAACCAATGCAATACAACAAACACACTTTACTTCAGCCTGGGGGACAAAGTGATACACCAGTCTTGCGAGCAAAGGAAAGAAACAGAAGAGAAGAAAGAAGGAAGGATCATATCGGATGCAATGACTAAGAATTTGGTACCATTTCTTAGGCTTATGGAGAGAACACATTTAACCAGGTGCTCCGAGGCCTGGATCTGCCCTTAACAGTTTCCCCAGCTTCCTTTTCTGACCAATGGACAGGTGGAATTCAATGATCTACAAGGTCCCTTTCAATTCTAAATTCCTATGTAGAGAAAATAAATTACCTTACGGTGCCAACAAAACCTGAAGGGTTTTAATTTATGGAGGTGACTGAGTGACAACACAAAGAGGCTAATGCCATTGAAAGAATTTATTACTCAGTTCCCAAGGAAGGGAGTATGCTGGGGCGTGCCACACCATGCCACACAGGGCAACAAGAAACCTTATCACACACAGGGACCGGGAAGCTGAGAAAGAGGGAGGGAGGAACTAGGAGTGCACCTTTATGACTACAGTAGTCGGGGAGTAAAGGGGTGGGGATATCCCTTATTGGATAGGAAGTGAAAATACATGTTAGAGTTTGTGGCTGGGAGTTTTATAATATGATTTTGGCATGCCTGCAAAAGCCACCTTATGAGAGGTAAACAACTTTGGTTGTTGGTCTAGCTCTATGATCAATGGATACCAAACAGCCACTGGTTAACACACTTGTCCAATCTAGTAGGCTAAAGAGAAGGGGTTTTACAATACAGTCATTATGAAACCAAAACGTACATGTAGCACTTCCTTTTGTTTCTGCAAATGCTGACATTTTTCCAACCTCCCTATTCATAGCAGAGTCAGCACAGCTTCTCCTCAGTCAATATTTCCTGGGTCATAAAGGTTTCTCCAGCAGGACTGCAGCTGCCTGGAAAGCTGCCCACTTTCCTCTCAGTGCTGGGACAAGGTGGCGGAGGTGGGGAGGGTGTGATACAAATAAACATGGAAGAGAGGCCAAGGACGAGGAAGTGGGAGCCGGGATGAAAGATCAAATGGTGAAGAAAACACAGACACACACACACACACTCTCATGGAGTTAGGAACAGTAAACAGAAAAGGCGAGGGAATTAGAAATCCTATCTTCATCTGTGGGGCGAATTCACTACCGGTTCCCTTCACTTCAACAGTGACGGATTAGTCTCACCAGAGGATTACATTTTCTGCCCAAGAAGCAGTTCTTATCATATGTAAACTCCAATTATATCCATGGTAAAAAGCAAAAAAAAAAAAAAAAAAAAAAAAAATGCTGGGGAGAATTCTTTTTGCCTTTGCAGTCTATATCACTGAACACGTTCATATCAGCTTTCCATTTTAATGTGTTTATATGAAAAAAATCCTCAAGGCCCAGTCCTCAACTCCCATCCTAACCTCCAACAACATTTTGCTACAGAAGACAGAGTGCAGTGAGAACATTTTTATGTGCTGCAGACCTGTTTGAGATGACCCACCATAACATGGAATTTAGTGTAAAATGAAGCTGCCTCGGATGGCGTCCAAAAGAAATACCAGAAGGATCTCGTTAAAATAGGGTTTTGCCATAACATCTGGCCTGGACCCCAAGGGTGGTGGCTGAATACAGCTCAGGCCACTGACAAGCGCAGACCAGGCACCCTTGCCAAGACTATTTTCATATCCTCTAGATGTGGGAAGCATCCAGGAGGGAAAAGCATTACTCAGGCCATAAACTCATGTGGCTACTTCCTCCCAGGGCAATGGTGGGCTAGGACAACGAGACAACCTTGGAGGGGCCTCGGCTGGGGTAGGGGGTGCTGCTTCCTGGAAATGCTCACAGAGAATTGTAGTGGAGGTGATGCCAGGAGAAGCCTCAGCTCCTGCTGCAAGTCAGCTACTAAGAAGAGCTAGGTTCAGAGACTCTCATGTCCTCCAGCCCTACAGTGTGGTCTCCAGCAGCTTGGAACACTCATGAATTCTGGATTCAATATTTGGAAATTGGAAGACAGCATGAATGCTAAACCAGAGATTTACGATGGATAGCACCACTGCAAATCACACTCAAACAAAAGTCAAGATATGACTTTGGGAATATAAGAGAAAGCAATTTGGAAGATGGAGAAATTAACTCACATTGTTAAACAATCAACACAACTCCTGTTCTCACATAGGGGGAGTTCTTCCAGTCCCTTTTCTCTATGTATCTTAATTACTTTCTTCTTTTTTTTTTTTTTTGAGACAGAGTTTCACTCTCGTCACCCAGGCTGGAGTGCAATGGCATGATCTTGGCTCACTGCAACCTCCGCCTCGCAGGTTCAAGTGATTCTCCTGCCTCAGCCTCTCGAATAGCTGGGATTACAGGCGCATGCCACCACGCCCAGGTAATTTTTGTATTTTTAGTAGAAATGGGATTTCATTTCATGTTAGCCAGGCTGGTCTCGAACTCCTGACCTCAGGTGATCCACCTGCCTCGGCCTCCCGAAGTGCTGGGATTACTTGCTGGGTGTGAGCCACCGCGCCCGGCCTGTGCATCTGAATTTCTATGTATAATCATCATGGCCACAGAGTATTGTACCCGCGTTCTCTTTTACCTAACACACTATAAGCATTGCCCCTGGTTGCTGGTTGCTTTTGACAGCCACCTCTGTGGTTACTAATTTTTCACCAAGCAGGCAGGTCATCCTTTACTCACACTACGTCCAGTTTTATCTTTCAACAATGAATCAATGGCTTCTAACTGGACAGGTTCCCGTGTCTCAGCTGGTGTTAATGTGCCACTAACCCTACTTGCCAGCATCTTTTCCTCCTTCCTGCCATCATGTGTCCTAGGTCCGCATCACCAAGATGGCGCATTCTCCTCAAAAATGCTGGGTTTTGCTCTTTATTTTTCTTGAAGTGCTCTTCTTACTTTGCCTAAAAACTTCTGGTTCAAATCCAGCTCAGACAGCACTCTATGCCCTTTCTCAAGCTGCTGGAGAAAAGGTGACAACTGCCGCATTCCTGGACATCAAGTACTCTCTGGTGGCCTCCACATTTCCGATGGTACTCAAAATAATTTTAAGTAGCGTGAGGGCAAATGTTTGAAATTTAATAGCTATTTGAATGTACGTTATGCGAACAATAGAACTAAATGAAACTAGTATACTAATAGGTATTGGTATATCTAATAAAAAGCAACTGTTTGAATTTAAGAAAAATATTAAGAAAATACTCCAGGTATATGCAAATATGGTGAAAATTCAGATAACGAGCAAAGAACTAAGATTGGCACTGGGTGTGGTGGCTTATGCCTGTAATCCCAGCACTTTGCAAGGTCGAGGTGGAAGGATCATTTGAAGCCAGGCATTCAACACCAGACTGGGCAACAAAATGAGACCGTATCTTTACAAAAAATAAAAATAATTAGTTGAGTGTGGTGGCCCGTGCCTGCACTCACAGCTACTGGGGGGCGGGGCTGAGGCAGGAGGATCATTTGTGCCCAGGAGGCTGAGGCTACGGTGAGCCATGATTGTGCCACTGCACTCCAGCCTGGGCAACACAGAGAGACTCTGTCTTTAAAAAACAATAAATAGGTCAGGTGCAGTGACTCACACTTGTAATCCCAGCACTTTTTTGGAGGCGAAGGTGGGTGAATCGCTTGAGCCCAGGAGTTCGAGACTAGTCTGGGCAACATGGTGAAACACTGCCTCTATAAAAACTACGAAAAATTAGCTGGGTGTGGTAGCACATTCCTGTGGTCCCAGCTACTTGGGGAGACTGAGGTGGGAGGACTGCTTGAGCCCAGGAGGCTGAGGCTGCAGTGAGCCAAGATCATGCCACTGCATTCCAGCCTGGGCAACGCAGTGAGACCCTGTCTCACGCACGAAATATATATGGGGCGGGGGGAGGAGGGCAGGCAGCCCCTTCTCTGCTGTGCTGCTCACTGCAACCTTAATTCATATTTTCATACTTCCTCTAATAAAACTGCCATTTTTTAAAATTAAAAATATATGTATTATCTTAATTGTTGTATTGTTATTTTTGTTTTTTCCAATGTATTATTTTTCCAATTTATTATTATTATTCTTATTTTTGAGAAAGAATTTCGCTCGTTGCCCAGGCTGGAGTGCAATGGCACGATCTCAGCTCACTGCAACCTCTGCCTCCCGGGTTCAAGTGATTCTCCTGCCTCAGCCTCCCAAGTAACTGGGATTACAGGCATGCGCCACTATGCCCAGCTAATTTTGTAGTTTTAGTAGAGATGAGGTTTCACTACGTTGGACAGGTTGGTCTCAAACTCCTGACCTCAGGTGATCCACCCACCTCGACCTCCCAAAGTGCTGGGATTACTACAGGCGTGAGCCACCGCGCCTAGCCCCCAATTTATTTTTGATTCACAGTTGGTTGAATTTGTGGATGGGGAACCTGTGGATATGGAGGGCCGACTGTATTTGAAAGCATCACGTAGTACATGATAGCTATATATACATATGTATCTAATACGTAGATATAGATACATATATGTAATTTTTATTACATTATTTTCAATGAATGTTGAATAAATGAAAAAATGAGAAAGATTCCAAAGCCAGATGGATGATGTTCTGAATCCCAGCTGCATGACCTCCTTGAAGTGACTTGGGTAGGCCAGGACCTTCTCAGTACCTTCTCAGTACCTTGGGTTTCTCATCTGTAAATGAGGATGGAGCTGTTTTCTACTTCCTAGGGATTGGTAGGAATAAACAGTTTCATCTGTCAATATTTAGAATCATGCCTGGCACACAGCAAGTGCTTGATACATGTGAGATATTGTTACTACAACAAAACAGTGATGGGGGGATAGAGGTAACACTGACAAGGGTAGGATATCTGGGTGCCAGGTGGTGGGGAGGGAACTGAAGACAAGGACGCAGTAGGAAAGATAACATGGAAAAAAATGTTTGAACACAATCCTGATGTTTTTCTACTAAATAGTGCTAATTCTGAATGCTTCTCTCTGCCCTTCTAAATTCATATATTGAAATCTAACCCCCAAGGGGATGGCATTAGGAGGTGGGGCCTTTGGGAGGTGATGAGGGTGGAGCCCGCATGGATGGGATGAGTGTCCTTATACAAGAGACCCCAGAGAGCTCCCTTGCCTCTTCCACCATGTGCGGACACAGTGAGAAGGCGCCGTCTATGAACCAGGAAGCGGGTCCCCACCAGACACTGAATCTCCCACACCTTGATGTTGGACTCCCAGCCTGCAGAAATGTGAGAAAAAAATCTCTGTTGTTTATGGTATTTTGTCATAGCAGCTCGAATGGACTAAGGCAAAGAGTGACATAATCACAGGGTAGAGGAAGCTTATCTTTGGAGTGGACAGACCATGGTAGGGAAATGGTGATGGTACCAAGGGTGGGATTACATTAAAGAGTGCTCGTTAAGCGTCATTCAAAATATCAGTATGGATGGCAATGGAGAAGTCGGGGATACACACCGTGACTTGGAGGGGAGGAGTCACTGGCGAGATTGGGAGTGGACACTCAGACTTGGGGGATCAGCAGAGAGATTGGGGATGGGACTCAGACTTCAGGAGGAAGGGAGTGGCATATTACTACAGGCACAGATGTGGGAGGGTAAAAAGAACATCATCTTGAGGACAGTAGTAGTTGAGAAGTGAACGGAGAAGGAGGCACCAGCAAAGGGATGTACAGAGACTTCAGGGAAGACAGACAGTGTTGTGTCTCACAGTCCAGACAACTCGCTTGCTGTTCGGTCTGGAAAGCAAGAAAGGGAATGGAATCTGGCATAAAATGTATCAATGCTGGACACTTTTAAGGTCACATTAGAATTTCAGAGCAGGCAAGTCTTGAACGTAACGGTGAATAAACTCGGAAGACAGGCACCTTGGTGAGTGGCTATTTCATCTTATCCAAAACAGGAAATGTGGACTCTCTTAGACATTTTCACATCGTCACCAATTTTTAAAGTAGGAAGTGAAATTTAAGGCTTATGTGCATCTTCAACAGAATCTAACCATTTTTGTGGGTGTCAATACCAATGGAGAATTTTTGACTACACTGAACAAGATGTATACTTAAACAACTGTCATTTATAAATACTCAACTGATTTTCATTCTAATTGCTTTTTCTCCCTGTAACAAATTAATGAGTATAAGAATGGAAAGTCTTAATTTAGAACAATAAACTTAGAAAAGATGGTACAACTGAAATTGCACTGGAACCAGGAGAGTGGAATGGTTATGAACATCTGGAATGTAAGAACTTCTGGATTCCTGCATTTTGCTACTGTAAATGGTTATAATCACACCAAGAGAACAGTTTAGCAAAACAGTCTTTTCAAACAGTTTGTTTGCAACTAGCACGGTTATGAGAGGGTTGGTAATTGAACAATTAGCCCCTTCATAACCTCCCATGTGAGCAGAGGCTCTGCAAACCTACACCACTGTATTTAGCAAAGGGAGAATGGACATACTTGGTGGAGGAGGATCAATTGTTCATGCCACACAGCTGGCCAGGGTGATGTGCTATTCTTTTCTATATGAAAGGCCTGGGTATCACGTTCTCCAGCTACTTACCCACTCCTACACATTCTTAGAAATTAGTTTTTATCATTGACATCTAACATATGCATAAATGCACAAACGACAGATACAGAACCTCACCCAGATTTCCATGTGGCATGGGCCTGAAGTGGTGTGGATAGTCTTGTAGTCTCCTATTTTCCTTCTGAACCCCTCGGCATGGGCCGCATGCCCACAGGAATGGCCCCCAAATAAAAACCCTGAGCGCCAAGGTTCAAGTGAGCTTCCCCGGCTGGCCACTCTCCCGCACATGGCCAATCATATATTCTTCTGGGAGAATTAACAGCCTCTCTGTAACTCCACTGGGGGTTACACAACCTGCAAGGTTGTGCCTAGTTTCACCTGGACTTCGTGCCTTGTGCCTTTTCCCCTTGCTGATTTTCATCTGTATTATTTCACGGTAATAAACCGTAAGTGTGGCAGGTACTGAGTCCTGTGAGCCCTTCCAGCAAACCACTGGGCCTGAGGGTGGTCTTGGGGGTCCCAACACACCAGCAAAATGTGCTGCTCTCACTTAATGAGATCACATCAAAGCATGAGACATTACTGTTTTGCAGAGTTTCAGGGTACTTTCATCCTCTACTAATGTGGACATTTTATTCAGGTCTTCTTTATTTTATTATTTGATGAAACTAATGTTTTCCTTTATTATTCCTCAAGCAAAGACTGCCAACACCTCAAAGAAATGCTGGCCTTCACTGTTTCATAAAGATTCTTTTTTTAAACATGGATACACATTAGCAATGTAAAAGAGCCGCTGCAGTCAAAAAATATTTTTAGAGACTCAGCTGAACAATAAGCCCTGAACTTTTGTTTAAATTAAGATAGCTGAACCATTAAAATGATTTCCTGAATCCATGGAAACGTGTCTTGCATAAGAAGGCATTCCACGGCCCTAGGAAACACAGTGGAGTCTACAGAGTAATTTGTCAGCTGCTAGGATTACAGTGGGCAAAGCCACTTAATCATTTTTGTAGATGCAATTATTCACAAATATTAAGAGTAATGTAACCACCCAATGGATTCCCTTTGCCTGCTGCCTAGACAGAGCTGATTTATCAAGACAGGGGAATTGTAATAAAGAGTTTAATTCATGCAGAGCCAGCTGTACGGGAGACTGGAGTTTTATTAGCACTCAAATCAGTCTCTCCGAAGGCTTAGAGATTAGGGTTTTTAAAGATAGTTTGGTGAGCAGGGGGGTAGGGTAGGGAGCATCCTGACTGGTTGGGTTGGAGATGAAATCATAGGGAATTGTAGCTGGCCTCTTATGCTGAGTCATTCCTCAGTGGGGGGGCCACAGGACCGGTTGTTCGCAGGTCCAAGTGGGGCAATCTGGTTGTCAGAAATGCAAACGCCTGAAAAGACATCTCAAAGGCCAATCTTAGGTTCTACAACAGTGATGTTATCTTCAAGAGTAATTGGGGAAGATGCAAATCTTGACTGCCGGCATAATGGCAAATTATTACGGCGTGATGGCATAATGGTAAATTATTTAGAATTCAAGCCCCTCTCATCCTAATTTGGTGGCCTTTCATTAGTTTTACAACAACATTTAGTTTTGGGGAAGGACTATTATCATTGAAACTATAAACTAAATTTTTCCCCCAGGTTAGCTTGGCCAGGAATGAGCAAAGACAGTCAACCTGTGAGCTAGAAGCAAGACAGTCAGCCACGTCAGTTTTCTCTCACTGTCAACATGTTCTCAGTTAGTTATAATTTTTGCAAAGGTGGTTTCAATCCCTCCCTTTGGGTTTTATAACACCTTACTCTTAAGGTGTGGGCTATGAAGATGGAAAAAGAAGAGACGACTGCTCTAACTTCTTCCCGCTGACAGTGGGCATAGCGGGTGTAGCTGCAGACCCCAAGGTAAAAGGAGTGGAACCCCTCTGCAGCTGTCTGCATGTACTCACATGTGCCTGGTTGGGGTTTCAAGGCTTGCATGACGAAGGCATTAGTATGGTCATCTGTAGTTTTGGCACAGCATTTAAGTGAACAGTGAACTATAAGGTCCTAGGATAAAGAGTAGAAGTCCTAGCTTCCGAAGCCTTTGTAGACTTGACCTTAAGCTCTGAGGGACCCAGGTGAACATCTCTGAGAACCAATCAGACATGGGGCGGCTAGCAGAGAGATTTGAGCCAGTGGTTGTTAGACAGACAGATTGGGATGGACAGGAAAGAACACATTTTACATATATCATCCCATATTCTTTTTAGGTCAGTTTCCTAGTCCTGAGACTAGATGTTTAATTAAACAGCTGTTTCCCATATCAGGAGGTGGCAATGCAGGTGGGTTAGGCCTCTTTCGTTATAGATGAGGCAGGCAGTGAAAATCTGAAACGTTTTTGTTGCCTATATTACGAGGAATAAGCTTCAGCTTGCGGGGCCTCAGGAACAAGGTAGTAGCACTTTATTGAGTCCAAGTTAGAAAAGTGGAAGAAAAATTTGAAAGCATTCGTTTGGGGACTTGTAGCCCACAAAGAATTCAGGGTTAACAGAAAACACTGAAAACTCAAGAAATTTATACTTTTTTGAAACATAATTTTTCTCTCTCTAGTCCCCATTTTGACTAAAGACAAATCATAGTAAGACAAATTTACTTGCAAAATAAGTCTTAGTCTTATTATGCTTGGACTGATTATTTGTATAAAGTGCAGCAAGAAGAATTATTTGCCATAATAGGCTCTTTCCTCCACCCAAGGTCTCAAGATAACGTGGGGCTCTCTAGGCCTGCCAGAAAACGACATTCTTTACTTACCACAGGTCAGGAACCCTGTACAGAAACCGCACAAGGTATGAGGCGTTTTCCTGAGGGGCTTTTGTTGGCTCTGTAAGTCAACTTTGATTCCTTAAAGCAGTCTGTTTATATTTGAATGCATGCCATTCCAGTCAAAGCCTTGGTAAAATAACCAGTGTTTCTAATTCTGTTCTGTTACAAAAGAGAACAGATTCTTACTGCACTTCTGCAAATAACTACACTGCCATAAGTTGAGAATACTCAAATAGTTTCTATAAATTCTGCAGAAATCAGGTAGAGAAAAAGCAACATGCTCCAAATTTTGCTCACAGTAAATTTTGCACAAGTTTATCTTATTCAATTGCTAAAAGTGGTAAATAGCTCAAAAGAAAACATTCTCTTGATTCTGAATAACAAAGGGATTAGCAATGTTTAACACATCAGCTCTCCACGGGAGTCCCAAAAGTTTGTTTTTTTGTTTTTTTTTTCCTATTCCAATGGCACAATTTCTAAACTTACCAGAGACCCGCATTCAAGAGTACCTGTCAGAGTCCTATAGCTGAATATAACAACTGCCTTCTGAAAAGGAGCAACACAAGACAATAATTGTCTATGGTTGACAGAAGCCTCAGGACAGCCATAAAGATGCAATCAACAAGGAATTCTTGGTCATCTCTGTGACACACAACAATTTAACATAACAATTATAATTATTAATGATAACATATACTGAAACACCAGAATTATAGGAATCTTACACAGATTTGTAACACATACTAATAACATATTTATATGAATATAACCCAAAGAAAGTTAAACACCATTTTATATTTGACAATGCTTCCTGCATGGTTTTAATATATCAAATAAGCCAAATATATCTCTTTTGGACTTTAGGTGTCCTAATTTTTTTTTAAAACATAACCTAGAATTTGATCTTGGCAAGTTTGTCAAATATCAAAGATTTAAAACATTAGATATTACAAAATAGAATCCCAGGTCACCATACCTAAGTCATTCATTTAGCCAAAATGATAACTCAAAAATTTTACGAAGGAAAAAATCTTTACTTTGACAGGAGCCTCAGCTTTCGAAACAACAGGACCCAATGAAGACGGCATGAAGCCAACTGAATCTCTCTTTCCTTTCCCCTCTTCCTTTTCCCTGCCATTTACTCAAAGGGGCAAACAAAAACCTTTTGTATCCCTTAATATTACATGAAAATCTTGTTTAAAAGAAAAAGCAAAATTTCATCTTTGCATTTGTGTACTATTAATGTTAAACCCAATTCTTAACAAAACCTTATAAACAAATCTATATAATCTTAATTCATTTGACCATCAGGTAAAATTTTCAAAAACCTTTTAAAACCCTTTATAATTTTCTGTTAAACAGCTGATTAATTTCCTAAGAAAACCATTATTCAGACACATGGGCCCAGATTTGAGCCCTGCATCAGTGTGCTTTTATTTTAATGTTTAATTTACCAAAAACTGAAATAATCTCCTTCAAATCTTAGCCAACTTCCTCATACACACAGAACTTCCTTTACAAGATCAATCCTTCACAAACCCTTTATAGCTTGTTTTTTTGGGGGGGTGGCGTGGAGGACGGAGTCTCGCTCTGTCACCCAGGCTGGAGTGCAGTGGCCGATCTCAGCTCACTGCAAGCTCCTCCTCCCGGGTTCACGCCATTCTCCTGCCTCAGCCTCCTGAGTAGCTGGAACTACAGGCGCCCGCCACCATGCCCAGCTAATTTTTGTATTTTTAGTAGAGGCGAGGTTTCACCATGTTAAGCCAGGATGGTCTCCATCTCCTGACCCTGTGATCCTCCCGCTTGTTTAAACTTGCAGTTTTGTCTTATCGCTCTTTTAGGTTAAGATGATCCTTAAAACCCCCTGAACTAGACAACATTACCTTCCCTTTAACAAAAACCGTATTTCCATACCTTCTTATAACATTTTACCAAAAATACATTCTACTTTCCTTGTATACCTTATAGGTAAAATTGTTTCTCCAGTACATTACAATGTTAATTCTCAGTAGCTTTAATTTGCGGTGTAATATCTGATAGGTAAGCTTAATTTTAACCATGTATCAGATTATAGAGCCCAGGACAAAGACAGAGCTGCAGACAATGTCTGACTCTTCCCAGCCTAGCTAGGGCACCTGGCTAATTCCACGTGTCCCCAGGCCTTATCTAGAATCCAATGGCTGTAAAACAGATAAGTCAAACAATTATTAAAAATCACAGCAGTAGTTTATGAGCTTAAAGCATCTAGCAAACAGTATCTGACCTGCCTAATTTAGACCAAATGTTTAAATGTTGAAGACATTTTACTTTACCAATAATATTTTAAATTGCCTTTACTTTTCAAAGATGAGTCACGTGACCTAAATGCATTAACATTTCTATTTTTCTGACAATTTTTTTTAGCACTTTTTTTCTTTAAAAGTCAACTAATAGGAACATTAACATGTTTTATATAAACATCACACACACAACACATATAAATACACAGACAGAAGGGGATCCGGTAGTTGTAAAATTTTTTATCTGCCAATTTTTAAGTTTCCTAATTGGATTACTGGCTTCAGGGTGGAGCCCTTATAGGAACAGAGCCAAGAAAGCATGTAGTTTTCAGGGCCTAATAAGCAGGCATAGCTGGAAGGCAAAAACAGATCCCCCAAATGAAGGGTCCCATTTTTATACGACATCTTGGATCCTCAAAAAGAGGGGAATGCAATGGGAGAAGAGAGTGCAATGCTTTTACCCTGCATTCCACTGCAAGGCAATCCAAAGCCAATCAGCCCATCCCCCAAGGGAGTCTCATCTCTCAGTGTGGGGTAGAAATATTTCCATACCTTCTAGGTGGCTGACAGCATGCTTCTCTAATCCAAAAGTGCAAAGAGCTGAGTATCCTTCCATAACTGCCATTAGCCATCCTTTAAAGTATTATTTCCTACCTAGTTATTACACACACAGGCTAAAAGCTCTTCTTCCTGCAAAGTAATTTCTGATACCTCCCAAAGTCAAAATACATCAGGTAACACGGAACAGAGCCTTAGATTTTGAGAGGGATCTAGCCTCCTTCAATTCCTGGGGTTCCATGAAGAAAACGCAGGTTTTTCTCAAAACAGGGTATGTGGCACCTCCTGTGTTTTTCCCAAGGAGTCCCGGGCTGTCAGAAATTACTTTAGGTCCTCTCATGTGGGCATCAAGAGTGGCAAGAAAACAGACTGGGGAAATAATTCAGCTGACTAAGAAGAAAAACAAAGAAAAATTTTTCTTAAACAAACAAGATCCAAGAAGCGAAAAAGCACCAAGGCCTTTTACATATATATATATAGAGAGAGAGCGCGCTTGGATATCAGTTTTTAATTAAGTTGATTTTAACCAGGAATGAGGAAAGACAGCCAGCCTGTGAAGCTAGAGACAAGATGGAGTCAGCCATGTCAGATTTCTCTCATTGTCATAATTTCTTCCGTTACAATATTTGCAAAGGCAGTTTCAGTAACACCCTTTTCCTGGTTAACTAACTTCCTCACCAGGAGCCAAGCCAAAAAAGAAAAATCAAATGGAAAGTCTGCTACTCTCAATTATTTTATTATCTGCCAGAGAATGCTTTTGGCAGACTTTCTCCTTCCTCAAGGGAAAAAATACCTGCAAAATTTTAATAATAACAAGGAATGCGTTTTGCTTGCTGTGAACGTCTATTTGAGTTCTGCAGGTAAGGGAATCAAAATGAAGCCCAAGGAGAACATAAGATGAAGGGCAAAGAAATCAGAATGCCATTAAAACTCTACTTCCCAAGAAAAACCAGTTGGAAGGAAAAAAAAAATCCTACAACTAAAGGATATGAATCAGTGCTTCTTAACTGACGTTGATTTTACCCACCAGGGGACATTTGACAAATATCTGCGCACTCTCTCTCCATTGTAATAGACAGTGGGCAAATGTTAGGGATGCTGCTGAACATCCTATAGTATTCGGGACAGTCCCCCCAAGATGAAGAGCGATCCAGCCCCCATTGTCAATGGTGCCAAGGCCGAGAAACCCTGATCTCAATGAAGGGGCTGAAAATGTGGGGTTAATGCATTATATGTGGTGGCCATTCACAACATCTTCAGAAGTTAAGACCCTCAAATCTGCCCACTTCTCTCAGGCTGAACACATAAATCTAACAGAATCCTCCACACTGCAGGTTCTAAGTGGATACTGTAAAAGCATTCTAAGACTCACTGGTAAATGAGCAGGGAAGAAGCCATGCACCGACTTTTTCCCCCAGTAAAAATGCTGCCCACCCAGAGACGACAGTCCCCAGTCTGCAAACATTCAAGCAATGTCCGTATGAGAACTGCTGCTTGCTTCCAGCTGATTCTTCTGTTTCCAATGGCCCCACAGTGTCTGTGTGGCCATCCATTTCTCAGTTAATAGGGCTGCCACTCGAATCCATTACACAAGAGAATACCCCCACCCAGCCCTAGGCCTGCAATACGGCTAACGACCTGCGAAATATAATAAAAATGTCTTGGCTGCCTTTGCATTATGGACCACCGTCTATCACACACACAAAGCTTTGCAGACAATAGAAACATTGAATTACATTTTTGGTATAGTCTTTTTTACAATTAAATAATTCTGCAATTAGTATGGACTCAGGGGAAACTGCAAAACTAGTGAAGTGCTGTGCACCTTTCATCCTGTCTCCTCCCATCTTGGCATCTTACATTACTGTCGAAGAGGATCAACACCACTAAGTAGGAGGCAGGACGGAAATGCTCACTGGAACACAAACTATCGTCATCCTTTCTGCACTGCATTCACTGGTTGTGTACGTATAATCTACGCAGTTTGATCCTACGTGTACATCTGTGGAACTGTGTCTCTGGTCAAGGTACCAAACTCTTCATTCAACACAAAAGCACTCTCCTATAACCATCCTTTGTATGCACGTGCTCCCATCCCTACTCCACATCTGTAGCAGCCACTGATCTGGTGTCCACCTGTATATTTTCAGCACTTTAAGCAGGTCCTACAAAGGGAATCATATAGTCTGTAAACTTCTTCCTTTTTTTTTTTTTTTTTTTTTTTTGAGACAGAATCTCACTCTGTCGCCCAGGCTGGAGTGCAGTTGTGCAATTTCGGCTCACGGCAACCTCCACCTCCTGGGTTCCAGCGTTTCTCCTGCCTCAGCCTCCAGAGTAGCTGGGACTACTGGCATGTGCCACCACGCCCGGCTAATTTTTTTGTATTTTTAGTAGAGATGGGGTTTCACCATATTGGCCAGGCTGGTCTCAAACTCCTGATCTCAAGTGATCTGCCCACCTAGGCCTCCTAAAGTGCAGGGATTACAGGCATGAGCCACCGCACCTGGCCCAGTCTGCCATCTTCTGATGTGGCCTGTTCTACTCGGCACATTTCTCTGGGGGTTCCTCCAACTTGCTGTGCCTACCCACAACTCCTTCCTTTTCACAGCTGAGCAGTGCTCCACGGCACAGGCATGCCACAGCTTGCTTCAACTACGCCCACTGATGGACACTGGCCATATGTCCAGAATATTGCTATATTATAAATAAGTCACTATTTTCTGTTTAATTTTTTAAATAACCAGATTTTGTCAGACACCAATGTAGCTTACAAATGATACTAGCTGTGCCAGGAATTTGCCCCAAACACTGATATAGGACTATGAAAAAGCCCTTATCATGTAATATTAATAATAGTAATATTACTGTGAATACAGGTGGTTCTCTCTTCCCTTTGAGACTAATTTTCTAAACTCTGAAAAACAATCTACACATGGAACTTCTCACCTGTAATACCATGACCTCACCCTAAAATCGTGGTAAAATACATATAACATAAAATATATCATGCTAACCATTTTTAAAAAAATTTTTAAGAGACAGGGTCTCACTCTTTTGTCCAGGCTGGCATGCAATGGTGTGATCATAACTCACTGCAGCCTTCACCTCCCAGGCTCAAGTGATCCCCCCACCTCAGCCTTCTGAGTAGCTGGGACTGCAGGTGTGAGCCCATGCCTGGCTAATTTTTGAAAAATTTTTTTGTTGTTGAGACAGGGTCTTGCTATGTTGTCCAAGCTTGTCTTGAACTCCTGGCCTCCAGTGATCCTCCCACCTTGGCCTCCATCTTAACCATTTTTTAGTGCACAGTTCAGTGGCATTAGCTGCATTCACCCTACTGTGCAACCATCACCATCAACCATCCCCAGAACTCTATTCATTTTGCAAAATGGAAACTGTACCCATTAAACAGCAACTCCACGTCCCCTGCTTCTCCCCGTCCCCCAGCAACCACCCTTCCACTGCCTGTCTTTTTGGATTAGACTCCTCAAGGTATCCCTTCTAAGTGGAATCCTACAGTATTTGCCTTTTGTGACTGGCTAATTTCACTTGGCATAATGTCTTCGAGTGTCATCCGTGTTGGAGCCTGTGTCAGAATTTCCTTCCTTTTCAAAGCTGAGTCATGATATGCCACTGTATGGATGGACACGTTCTGTTGATGGAATTTCCTCTGTCAATGGACTTCTGGGTTGCTTCTGCTGAGGTTTTCTAAAGGACACTGTACTGCTCCCCTAAAGTGTGAGGTCAGTCTTGGAAGGAGGGGGCATGTCTTTCTGTTCAGCTCTCTCAAGCCACCGTCCTCACAACGGCAGCTCACAGATGCAACAGGAGGAGATCAGCCCAGCACACAGCCTGGCCTCCACTCCGGCAGAAACTCGAGGATGATGAATCCCACTTGACTGACAGCACCCTGCTCGGCGGCCTAGGATATGAAGGGCATTGGAACACAGGGAAGCCTCAGGGAAGTGCTTCTTTCACGGACAGACTGAGGCTCCCAGGACCCCTCTTGAGTCCAGACTGGTTGGCTTTGAACAGTGTTCTCTTCTACAGGGCATGAGCTACAACCCATCCCTCAGCATCAGGCCCCCACAAGACACCTGGTGCTTTTTGAGAGGGGACCACTTCACCCTCAGTCTCATGTTTCTGTAGAAAGTGTTGAAGAACAGGGAACCTTCCTCTCCGCTCCACCTCACTCTAACCAAGACCCACGCCAGCTTACCCGCTGTGAACTTGCTGGGTCATCTGCCAGGTACTCTTTCTGGACAGTATAACCTCGCCGTGTGTTGGGCGCTCAGCACAGCCTTTTATCTCTGTGCTTGTGTTTGTTGTGGAAAGAGGAGGCCGCTGAGTTCTCACTCACTCTTCCGTGCACTCCTCTTAGGCTAACTCACCTGAATGGCATCGCCACCAGAGAGAAGCACTGCAGGTGAAGTGTGTCACCCAGCAAGACTCTTTTTTTTTCAGACAGGGTCTCACTCTGTCACCCAGTCCAGAGTGCAATAGCACAATTATGGTTCACCACAGCCTTGACCTCCCAGGCTTAGGCAATCCTCCTGCCTCAGTCTCCTGAGTAGTTGGGACTGCAGGCATGAACCACCACACCCGGCTAATTTTTGTATTTATTGCCCAGGTTGGTCTTGAACTCCTGGGCTCAAAGCAATCCACCCACCTCAACCTCCCGAAGTGCTGGGATTATAGGCGTGGGCCTCCACACTGGGTAGAAATCTTTCTTATTAATTATTTTCTTGGCATGGAAGCTTCATGAAATGAATGACAAATGTCACTAAGTTATATTCACAACCCTGAAAGTCTGGGCATGTGGATGTACTACTTCACTATTATCTTACTCTGTTCGGGCTGTTCTACCAAAATACATAGAGTAGGTGGCTTATAAACAACATGTGTGTCTCACAGTTCTGGACGTTGGGAGTCCACGATCAACACGTGGCAGATTGGGTGTCTGGTGAGAACCCGCTTCCCGGTTCATAGACGGCGCCTTCTCACTGTGTTCCCACATGGTAGAAGGGGCAAAGGAGCTCTCCTCATGACTTCATCACCTCCTAAAGGCCCCACCCCCAAATACCATCCCCTTGGGGGTTAGGATTTCAACATAGGAATTTGGGGGAACAGAAACACTGGGACCATAGCAACTATCCTCCTTATGAGCAAGGATGACATATAACACAGAGCCATATATACATTATGTAAACAAAAGGAGCATGCCTACTTCTACCCAGCTAGTCGTGTGTGCGGAAATGGGCTCTTTAGGAAAACAAGAGTGCCCAGAGTGTAGATGCTCACTTTTGATAACTAGTGATACTCTCACTCTGAATAACCCATGTTTGGTGACGTTAATGGAGGCAAGAAAAATGTATAATAGATTGGCCTCTCAGCTACGAATCAGGGCAAATCAGAACATAAGTTCCACTGAATAAGGAGATTTCAACCATCCTCTAGGGTCTTTAAATCTTTACAGCTAAGCCAGAAGTTCCTCACTCTGGGAATGCAGCGTGTGTGAGAAGTGAATTTTTACCATTTATTACGGTGACAAGCTCCTTTTAGTGGCCACAGTGTTTAAAATTACTGCCGTCATGGACACAGACCTTGCTAACATCCCTGTGCCGGACACAACGTTAGTGAAATTCCATTTCTACTTGTGTTTCTTTTTCTTCAGTACTGTCACCACCACCATCATCACATGGTTTTTATTAACTTGTCTGCCTGTTCCTGGTGGTGTGTAGGCGTCAGTCACAAAGCTCCAGGTAGGGAAATACTTCGCTGGGTTTTCGATGACTTTGATACCATCAGTATGTGGGCAAATGCACAGAGAGCTTCCGTGGCCGCCACAGGGCCCAGCCTGCGGAATCCTGCTATCTGGAAGCCTGGCCTTTGCCTTGCCCAGATGCCTGGGCTTATCCACCGGAGGGCTGACGAGGCTGTACAGAGTTTTCTATTTTTAAGCAGAAGGTTAGACCAACGGCACTGCTTAAGGAGGGGAAGGTATGCAAACAAGCACGCTCTGTCATTCAGCCGACCTGGGCTACATTCATGTCTGCCCATGGAAACTGTGACCCTGACAGGTTCATGAAATTAGTCCAGAAGGCTAGCTGCAAATCCTCAAAGGAAGAATTACACTTCATGAGCGTCCTGCAGATATATACGCCAGGGCTAACGTCCCTTTACATACTTTCCAATATGCCTTGTGCGACAGGCAGAGGAGCTCTGTGACTCAACTCATCTCTATAAAACCAGTCATGTTTACGATGTGTCCTGCCTCTGCCTTAGATGGAAAAGAATGCACTGGTTTCTGATAAAGTGAAACCTACACTTATCACACGACCCAGCAACCCCACTCCAAGATATTTACCCAAGAGAAATGAAAACCTACGTTCACACAAATGACCTGTATGAAAATCTTTTTTGTAACTTTATGTTGGAATCACCAAAACCTGGAAAGAACGCAAATGTCCCTCCATAAGAGGATGCATAAACAGATCGCAGAAACAGCATTCAAAATGGAACACCACTTAGCTATTCAAGAATGAATGGCTGGTGCACACAACAGCACGCATGAATCTCAAATGCATGAGGTTGAGTGAAAGACGTCACACTTTCAGGACTACACAATATGTGATGCCATCTCTATGCCATTCCTGCAAGGGCAAAACTCTAGGGACAGAGCAGTGGTGGTTGCCGGGGCAGGGTGGGGGTGGAAGAGGAGCCGACTACAAAGGGACACGAGGCAATTTTGAGGGTGACAGAACTGTTCTGTGTGTTGATCATGCTCAAGCCAGCTCCGCACATTCCTTCCTTCTTTCCTCTTCAGACAGTATCTTCTACTTCTTTAAAAAATATTTTTGGCCAGGTGATGCAGTGGCTCATGCCCGTAATCCTAGCACCTTACGAGGCCAGGGTGGGGGGATCTCTTGAACCCAGGAGTTTGAGAGCAGATTGGGCAACATAGTGAGACCCTGTTTCTACAAATAAAAAAAAAAAAACAGAAAATAAGAAATTAGCTGGGCATAATTTCTTGTGGCACAAGCCTATAGTCCCAGCTACTCGGGCAGCTGAGGTGGGAGGATCAATTGAGCTTGGGAGGGAGAGGCTGCAGTGAGCCGTGATCGTGCCACTGCACTCCAGCCTGGGCAACAGAGTGACACCCTCAGCGTGAGTGAGTCTCAAAAAACAAAATTTTTCACAGTACCTCCCTTTCCCCCGAATCTATCACCCGATTATCTTGCAGGCAGCTCTTTCTCAGTTAAATTCAGTTTGAATCTGTGGTTCTGTCCCCCTGTATTCCTCATACCGTTTTGCAAGTTCCTGTGAATTATTTAATTTATGCCAAAAATGTGGGTCTGGGAGAACATGTTTTCTTTATAGTTTGGATTTTGGGATGAAGTCCCAGAGGAAATAATATGTTTACAGGGACTCACTTGCCAAATTTTCTCTCTTTCCATACAAAGTGGAAAATGGACTTCCACTTCCCTTGCTGTATTCAGAAATATGCGGGGGCAAACAACTCACGATTCCCCCAGCATTTGGGGGAGCTGCTCACTACAGCAGGTGCAGGCTGTGCACATTTATAGGGGCTCACTCCCTTGCTTCTCTCCTCCTGGGATGGTAACATGAGTTCATGGGAAAGGCACATGGCCACCATGTGATTCTTAAAAACTGCCCAGATGGCACAAGTGACCAGGCAATGGATCCCGTAAGACAGAAGCCAATGGACTCACACATTGTATTAGTCCATTTTCATGCTGCTAATACAGACATACCTGAGACTGGGTAATTTACAAAGGAAAGAGGTTTAATGGACTCACAGTTCCACATGGCTGGGGAGGCCTCACAATCATGGCAGAAGGTGAAGGAGGCGCAAAGTCACATCTTACATGGCTGCAGGAAAGAGGTGTGCAAGGCAACTCCCCTTCATTCAACCATCAGGTCTCGTGAGACCTATTCACTTATCACGAGAACAGCACGGGAAAACCTGCTCCCATGATTCATTTACTTCCCACTGGGTCCCTCCCCATGACATGTGGGAATTACGGGAGCTACAATTCAAGATGAGATATGGCCAAACCATATCATCCGTCAAAGCCAGACTGCTGAACTCATGCAAAAACCAACAAATCCATTTTGGCACTAGAGCTTGGTAATGCAAAAGTTCCCTACTACTTAACATTCTTGCTTTAACCAGTTTCCTCTTTCAGACTGCCATGAGTCTGCTGCTATGAGATATCGCCTGTGGGTAACATCTATTGAGTGCTTCTGATGGGCAAAGCCCTCGCTTTGGACAAGTAACAAGGGCAACAATGAAAATCCACTAATCCACACAGGTAGGGAAATATATGTGGTTTGCTAAAAGCCAGATGACCTGACTTCTGCCTGTTGTGGGCAGAGGAACAAAACACATCTGTTTTTGAGGTTCTTTCCCGAGTTTGAAGAGATGTGTCTTGGATCCTTCTTCAACACCCTGCTTCCCTGCTGTCTAAGGCCATCAGTGCTCCACTGAAGAGTCCTCCTTGCAGCTTAATACATCCTAACTGACACCATGGATACTGGCAGAGGGGAGGAAGAGAGACACTGGTGAAGGAGATGAACGGATGGACAGGAGCGGCACCTGGTCTGCTGGGTCCAGGGCAGAGAAGCAGGGCTCAGGCCACATGCTTGGTGACTCTGGAAAACTTGTCCATCACTGTACCTGGAAGGTGGGGTTGAGTGTTCTAGCAGACCTTCCAGGGAAGCAGCTGTCCTGCTGCACTGCAGGGAAACACCTACCCCCTGCCTCACTGCCCACCCCCCACTCGCTTCCTGCCACACACAGGTAAGGAGGGATGACCGGGGAAGGAGGAATGCCAGTTGCAGGAAGATCACTGGATCTGGAAACCCAGAATTTACTGACAACTTCTAGTGGAGAAAGCCAGAGTGGAGGGAGCTGAGGAACGAATCATCTTCTGAGATGCAGAACCTGTTTTTAATGAGTTTGGTGGGGTGCAGGAATAAGAGTACAGGTGCTTGAGGAGGAAGCATGATCAGGGAAATGTTTTCCTTTTTATTTAAGGTAGAAGGGAGACAGCGATAGGCTGACAAGGTGTGCTTTCTTGATGGGGGCTCAATGACTATTGACCTAACCAAAACTTTAGGACTTGAGACAAACATAGAAAATAACCCCAGAATGAACATTTTAACATTAAGTATTTCTTTGCTCCCTTCTTCCTTTGAATACAACCTTGCAGGGTGCTCTAAAAAGTTCCACAATACACACAGTGAGCTGAAGAAAGTGCAACAGTCTCTCTCTTCAATATCAACTCTGCCTAAGAAGTGTTATTATACTTCAGTGACACTGATGAATCAGGAATGGAGCTCACAGATGTTACACAAAGTTGACATTTGCCAAGGTCTATGCATTGTTGTGCTCCAACTCTCCCTCTCAGCTGCCTGGTTACAGAAGCTTCATAAACAAACACTGAATAAGGAAGCCGACCTTTCTGGGGAGGGATGGGGGTTTCTGTGTTTATTTCAAGAAGCCAGCAAAGCTCATGCTCCGTGGCCCTGGGGACCAGCCAGCAGCAAGGCTCTGTCTCCAGGTTACGGAGCACGTGGTCCTTCACACCCGACAGTTCCAGCCTGGGACTTGTTTACACAAGAGCTGTGAGTCTCTTTGGCCTTCATCGTGTCCTTGTGCAGAGGTGTTGCTAAATGGAAAGAATCTCAAATTCCATGCCACAAGTCGACAGGGAAGCAGGGTTTGGTACATGGATTTCCATTTGCAGGCACCTCTGGAAAGCTCTGGGCTCTGAGGCAGGAGACCACCTGTGCTCCTCTAAGAGCCGAGGTTGAGGTATTAGCAGAGCAGTTATCATTTCCCTGACTTCCAGAGTGCGGCAGTACATATTTTGTTTTGTATACCAATTTCTTATACTATGTTCTGGCAACAGCCAATCACAGGCATCTAATATATATGCAGAAAGAATGTGTACTTTCCATGAATAACACTAGCTGGGAGCGCAAGGGACAGAGACCCAGGCTTGGATGGGAAAGGCACGCACTTACAATGTGCTACGTGCCTGACGTATTTGAGCACATTTGCCTGGGCAAGGAAACCCAGGCTCAAATGAACAGGCCTCACTCAGACTTGTTCGAGGATCAGAGCTCGAGCCATTCTGTGTGGCTCCAATGCCTACATCCTACCCTACCAGGCCAGCTGTGAGAGAACCCATGCCTAGAGGATCGTAGACTGGTTTTCCCTCAAATCGAATACACGCATCTCTGGGAGGAGGGGGCCTAGGAACTGGGGTTTCCTTTTCAAATAATCAAGTTCCAGAATATATACAATCTGATATCAAGGGCACGAAGCTTAAAACCCAACTTAAAATCCCAAACCCACTGTTATGAGTTGAAGTGTGCCCCCTCCTCCACAAATTCACAGGTTGCAGTGTTCACCAACAGCACACCTCAGAATGTGACACTATTTAGAAACAGGGTCACTGCAGATGTAATTATTGCTGTATTCAAAAACAACAGCTAAAATGAGGTTGTCTTGGAGGAGGGTAAATTCCGAATCCAATCTGTCTTTACCACGAGGAAATGTGGACAAATCTGAACACAGAGATGAGGGTGATGTGCCTACAAGCCAAGGAGTTCAAAGACTGCAGCAAGAGGCCCCAGGAGCCAGGCAGGGGCACAGGAGAGACTTCCCCTCAGAAGGAACCGACCCGCCTACACCTTCATCTTGGACTTCTGTCCTCAGGAACTAGGAGACAACATACTTCTTTTTAAGCCACCCCAGTTTGCGGTACGTCATTATAGCAGCCCTAGGAAACGAATCCCCCTGCACTGTTATGTTGCTTAGGAAAACGGTTGTGTGTAGTAAACACGCGGAGATAACAAACAGCAAGTCCACCAGGGTCATTATCATCGAGGAAGGCGGGGACGCAAACATGGGCAGGGTTTCCAATGCACCTGAGAGGTTTGTTTCTTAAGCTGAACGAGTAGGTGGGTATCAGGACGTTTTTCACCAATGCCATTTTGCAGGTCTTAAATTACGTATCTTCTAAGTTTTAAAATCTAAATAGGTTTTCACTCAGCTCAAAGTCTGTCTTGTCAACAACGAACACATGTGATTGGCTGTTTACTTACTAACCATAAAGTAATGTCTCAGTGGTAATCAAAAATGTTGGAAGACGCTACGACGATTCCTAAGTTTTAGAAAATTGCCTAGCAGCCCATTTAGGGGGCGGGGAGTAGGGGAGGCTGGGGAGCTGAATAAATCTCTGGAGCAAAATCGAAGAGGTTCAAACACACACACCAGCTCATGCATGCCCTCGCCGAGGTGGAGGCCAAGAGCCCCGCACTGCTTCCGTCCTTTCCACATTCACCACAACCGCTCTTGATTCCCTCCTGATTCATCTGCACAGAAGTGTCAAGGGAAGAAAGAACACATTCCCTCTTTCCACCCGGGGTTGGCACAGCTCCAGAACCTTCTCTTCTCCCCATCAGCACTAAGAACCTTCTTAGCTCTTCTTCTTCTCCTACAGCCTGGTTTTGAATTAAGCGTTGATCCTTCTGCTTGTAAGATGCTGAAGATGAATTTCCTACTGACAGAAAACCAAGCCTCTTACCTGACTCCTGGAGATACCGATACACCAGAAAGTTCACCTCGTCACTGGTTATGCTCATCTTAGCCTCACCTCGCGGCGATGAGGTGTTGATGAAGTGGGAACCACCCTCTGTTCAAAAAGAGAAGAGAGTTTTGAAACACTGCTTGTATTTTTCTCTTTTTTTTTGAGATGATTAAAGAAAATAATATCCATGCTATTATACACATGAAGGTAATTAATATCTGATTGTTATATTTTATAATTATGTGATTACATAAAAATTCCATAATTATAGATAGAAAAATATGCCCAGGTGAAATGTTTTCCAAAAAAACAAGAGTTGGCCTATTTCCTAAGGCCAGGGAAGAACTGAGCAAAAACCACATGAACGAAGCCAGAAGCAGGGGCAACAGAGCACGACAACAAACAACTGACTATGCGTTCAATAAAGCTCTGTGCATGCAGGGATCCGCAGCGCGCCCCATAAGCGGCAGGAATGGAATCCCAAAGTGCACTCAGGCAGACGTGGCTGGATTCAACACTGAGCACTTTTTTGGACACACGGAGAGGTGACCGAGTACACCCGCGGCCATGTCAACACCCCCAAAGAGTGACCACACGGTCCTGGCCACATGAGGAACCGCAGTACCTCTCCCTCGCAAACGTTGAAAGTGGTGCAAGACTGACTGCATGGCCCCTCTTCCTGCAGGGCGGTGGCAGCACGATGAAGAGGCGCCAGCGAGCTCGGTCATGCTACATGTCACCTCGATGTTTCTGCAAGGAGGCCAGGGCTCCTGGTGGAAAACCAGAACACAGAAGGCAGGGAGCACCTCTGTCATTTGTGTTTCACCACAGAATCCGCTGCATCCGTCTGGCTAAGACTTCTGGTGCCCAGAAGGCAGGCAGAAATCTGGGGAGGGAGGATGGGCAGTAAAACGTTCAGGGGCTTCTGTGTGAGACAGCCAAGACAGAGTCTGGTTTTCTTAGACACCACCCGGTTAGACACAAGAGCAAACCAGCCCAAAGGGAACAAGCAAGGAAAGAACTCTGTTGTCCATGAACAAACCAGAATTCATACATCAGTAAGAGCTGCTCACTCCGAACAGCTGGGCAGCCCCAGAAAGGCCGCAACTAACGTCAATGATGTCACCAACACTAAACATCTTTTTTCTTTTGAGACGGAGTCTCCCTCTGTTGCCAGGCTGGAGTGCAGTGGTGCGATCTCAGCTCACTGCATCCTCCGCCTCCTGGGTTCAAGGGATTCTCCTGCCTCAGCCTCCCGAGTAGCTGGGACGACAGGCGCCCGCCACCACGCCCGGCTAATTTTTGTATTTTTTGTAGAGACGGGGTTTCACCATGTTGGCCAGGATGGTCTCGATCTCCTGACCTCGTGACCCACCCACCTCGGCTTCCCAAAGTGCTGGGATTACGGGCGTAAGCCACCACACCTGGCCTCTTTTTTTCTTTTTTTTTTTTTTTGAGACAGAGTCTTGCAGTGTTGCCCAGGCTGGAGAGCAGTGGCATGATCTGGGCTTACTGCAACCTCCACCTCCTGGGCTCAAGCAATCCTCTCACCTCAGCCTCCCGAGTAGCTGTGACCAAAGGTGGGCATCAGCACGCCCAGCTAATTTTTTGGTTCTTTTTGTAGAGTCAAGGTTTTGCTGTCACCCAGGCTGGTGTTCAGCTTCTGAACTCAAGCGATCCACCTGCCTCAGACTTCCAAAGTGATGGGATTACAGGCGTGAGCTGCCGCACCCGGCCAGCACTAAACAGCCAGCACTAAACATCTTTAGGCTGTTTGGGAACTGTCTTCAGTGTCTATAGCACACATTTTCAAGTATCTTTACAGGCAGCAAAACTTTCATTGTTGAATGAGGATTAAGTTTTTGTTTGTTTAGGGGGAGAAAAGTACAAAGTATATGTTCAAGTTGGAAGATATTTTACATTTAATAGGAGGATTCAAAGTAATGGTTACTGCCAGGGACATACCTTACCCCCACAAAGTCCTGCCCTGGTATACTCCCGACCCTTGAGTATGGGCAAGATCTGTCACTTGCTTCCAGAATGTCTCAAGGAGATGGGGCACCACTCCCTAGGTTAGGTTACATTATATGGCAAGGTTGACCACATTTCTCTCCTGTGATTATTAACACCACATTGCATGATCTGTCCAGGCAATGGCAGGCAGCCTGCAGGGAGCTGAGGGTCTCAGTCCTGCAGCCACAGGAACTGAATTCTACCAACAACCTGTGCTTGGAAGAAAACCCCTGAGTTTAAAGGAGAGCGCAGCCTGGCTGACACCCGGACCAAGCCTTGTGGGACGCTGAGCACTGGCCCCAGCTGTGCTGTGCCTGGACCCGTGACCCGCAGCCGCGGTGAGAGAATAAATGTGTGTTGTTTCAAGCTGCTAAACGTGTGGTCGTCTCTTATCCAGCAAGAGATAATGAACGCAGCTGCCCTGGCATCATTCCACCTCTCACTGTGCACTCTTAAAAGACTTTATTTTATAGTTGCCAGAACACTGCCATTCAAAAATTCTTATCTTCTTTGCTTAATTTGGTGACATTTCTGTACTTTTGCACATACTGCAATGAAAACTTGACAGTCAAAATACAAGTCTGTCCTAGGATTTGTGCTTGAACTCTGGAGAGGTCTCTCAAAAGACAGCATGCAGAAGAAAATTATTAGAGACAAAATAAGCTATGAAATCATAGCATGACCTAATGAAAAATTAAATATTATTTAAGGAGACAAAATAAAACAACAAAAATCTATCTAAAGAATGTCGCAGCACTGGGCAGGCTTTTGGTGATGCTGAGTGCTGCAGTGACTATGGGCAACACAGTGCCAATAGCAAATGTATAGAGTTTCGGTTTCTCTCTACATCTTGCACAGCTGGAAATCTCTGGTTTTCTATCATTAACTTCTGGTGACTGAACAATGGAAGGCTGGTTGCTACGAAGGGTTACTAGGAGGAGCAAAAAAAATGGACTGAAAAAATGGCTTGGGCCAGGCACAGTGGCACACACCTATCATCCCAGCAATTTGGGAGGCCGAGGCAGGCGGATGGCTTGAGCCCAGGAGTTTGAGATCTGCCTGGGCAACACGGCAAAACTCTGTCTCTACAAAAACAAAACAAAACAAACAAACAAAAAAACGAAAAAACTAGCTGAGTGCGGTGGTGCACGCCTGTAGTCCCAGCTACTCAGGAGACTGAGGTGGGAGAATCATCTGAGCCTGGGAAGTCGAGGCTGCAGTGAGCCGCGATCACTCCACTGCACTCCAGCCTGGGCGACGGAAGTGAGACCCTTTCTCAAAAAAAAAAAAAAAAAATGCTGGCAGCTACAAATCCCAATATAAATGTATCACAAAATTATTACCAAAATTCTCTAGGCTATACATACATTTGTGAAAGACGGTAGATAAGGAATTTTGAAATTAATTTTGAAGAATCTATTATAAAAATAAAGGAAATAATTATAAAGAAGTTTGGCTAAAAGAGAAAATCACTGATCTGGAGCATGAGCTGAAGTTGAGCAATTACATTTTCACAATTGCAGCTTTTTATTTTATTTTTTTCTGTGAGCCAGTGAGTGTTTGAAAAATTGAAGTTTTACAATGTAAGACCTCTTAAAAAGGTAGGAAGAGCAGAGCGCTATAGCTTCAGCCTCACTTAGTCCCGAGGATTTCTGGACAGGCTTAGGAACAGGGCAACAGGGCTAGCGGGACTGGCATGAATCTGGAGTCCCGTGGAAAGGAAGAGAATTACAAAGGACGAGTCAGCCTGGGAGGCAGGGCATGGTGCCACCTCCCAGTGAGGGCAGCTGGAAAGGACCAATCTTGGAGAGCATCTCATCTCATCGCTGCATGTTACAGGTGAGGAAACTGAGGCACAGACAGGAAACTATGTCTGGCAGGACCTGGCAAACACCCCAGCTTCCCAGCTGCCCTTCTTGTTTGCCATGCCTAGCTCCTTTCCTCTTTTACTCTGGGGGAAGAAAGAAAAAAAAAAAAAAATAGCGAGCCTGTTCCAGGCACAGCACGATGTTCTGCAGCATCCTTGGACTCCCCCAACCTCCTTGCAGTGGTGACAACCAAAAATGCCTGCACATGTTGCCAAATGTCCCACATTGCAAAACTGCAGCTGGCCGAGAACCATTGCTCTTTAGAGGAAAAAAAAGCATTTTGTGTTTGAAATGAACTCCATTTATAAAGTAAGGCAACTGGTGCAGGCTCAGACGCCGCTTGGTGACCTGACCACTGAAAATGTACCAGCTGGGCGCAATGGCTCATGCCTGTAATCCCAGCACTCTAAGAGGCTGAGATGGGAGGACCGCTTGAGCTTAGGAGTTAGAGGCCAGCCTTGGCAACATAGGGAGATGCCGTCTCTACAAAAAAATTTAAAAAATTAGCCAAGTATGGTAGCACATGCCTGTGGTCTTAGCTACTCAGGAGGCTAAGGCAAGAGGTTTGCTTGAGCCCAGGAGGCTGAGGCTGCAGTGAGCCATGATTATGCCACTGCACTCCAGTGAGTGGAGTGAGATCTTGGGTGACAGAGCGAGATCTTGCCTCAAAATAAGAGCAGATACCCTGATTCGTGGAGATGAAACACCTGTATACACAGCCTGGTTAATATTCCCCACCCCAGGAGCATCTGTGATAAATACAGGTGTCTGTGCATGTGTTTGTATAGAACTATGGAGAATGAGAATATAAGATCCTGAGGAGATGGGGATTACGGGCCGTTTTTAATTATCCATTCCTCTAATTTGCATTATGCATCTTTCTTTCTTCCAACTAGAAAAACTTCTGCTTCAGCTCTGGCTTTCTGCTTTCTGATCACAGATTCATTGTATTTAAATGTATAAGTTAGGGTCCAAGGATTGGAATGCTTTCCCGAATACACTGTTAACTTTCTAAAGGGTTTTTGATTTCTAAGCAGAAGAGAAAACAGAACAAAAACTATCCATGGCCTGCAATCGAGCCGGGATGTAATATAAGACTGACTGCTCCATCTCAAGTACATATTTTAATTTTTTAAGACTGATTTAATATTTGGATCAAACTTTTCTCCCCCAACAAACACTTCGCTAGCTTTTAAATGATTATTTTTCTTTTAAAACCTAATTCCAAAAATTGTAGAATCTACATATATATTCTTAGATTATTAGATACAAGCATGAGAATATTCTCTGAATGGACTCCTAACCCTAACAGCTGTATTTAATGCCCTTCAGCTCTGTGGGCTTCATCACACCAAAATCAAGAGAAACCATCCATCAGCTGGGTGTCCCGGTGTTTAGCTGCGCTTATCTCTAAGCGGCTCACTTGAAGGTGGTGGTTGTTTTCACGGATCTTCTTCAGTTTTTTGACTCAAGTGAGTCACCTGGCCAGTATTCCTCTGCAAGAGCCACTGTTCCAGACAAACCTCACCACACACAAGGCTGGGAATAAAAATGCCTCCTCCTCCTCTTTTTTCTAAGACCAGAACTAAATTTCACAGGAAGCTGGTAAATTATGGATCCCCCACCCAGGGCTTTGCTGTTTAATTTCCCACAAATAAATGTGCTGCTATTATAGTGGTATTCGTAGTGTAGCAGAACTCTCAAGCAGAGACAAGGCCACTGCAAACCTCATTTCTGGCTTGAGTGATGGCACACTGGTGTGCCGTTCCTGTCTGGGCGACATTTCCTAAGGCCAGTCCACAAGCACCTTCCTTCACGGAAGAGGAGGGGGATGTTTTGGAAGAAAGACAAGTTAAATTCTTGACTGATGGAGACAAGACCCACGATTTTGGAAGAAGCCAGAGAAAGAGGAGAGAAGCACAGGAGCTCTGTGTGTACCTGTGGGGAGGACCTGTTCTATGAAAATGATTTTTGACTTTTAATGATGTGTCACATGCACCCCTCAGCCCAGGGGGTGAGGACTGCCCTCTGCACCAAGGTTCAAAGCAAAGCGCCATCGACAGCTATGTATTCTGTGGGAAGAAGTCCGCCTTTGTCTTCTGTGCCAAGAACTATTTTTGCAGACAAATAACATGGAGTTTGGAATGTTCATGCTTTATTACAATTACTACTTTTTATTGCAACTATTACTTCTTATGACAGTTATGACTTTATTACAATAAAGTTAGGGTAAATCAGGGTGAGAGTCCCCATCCGTATAGGCTTATTGGCTAGAGATAAGGTAGCTCACGTCCTGAGAGCCACAGAGAACAGGTAAAGATGTGGGACTCAGGGAGCCTTTGGCCAAGCGCCAGAGACCCTGACTTCTAGGGGCAGCTGCACCACTATCTAGCCCTGGGATTGGAGGGTCAGTTATATGGCTGTTTCCGTATCTCTAAACTGAATACAAAATAGCCCCTATGTAAAGGGGAGAGTGTGAGGAGTCAATGCTTTTATGCAGAGCCCGATGCACAGAAAATATCCAGTATGTGGGAGCTGGTATTTTAGCTCCTCCAGCAATTCCCAAAGAGAGACCTGAAGGGTCAGCAGGAGAGGATCAGGGAAACACACACCTGCCTTGCCCATGGCCACTCAGGGCTCGACTCCTCGTCCTGGCTCATCAGCAACATCAAGCAGGCAAGGTGAAGGTGGCACACATAAAGCCCAACCAAAAAGAACTACCACCAGAGGCCTGTGTTTGGGCATTCTTTTCTAGTATGTACAGCTGGAGACACAAGCCGCATTCTAACACCTAACCAGTTTCCCGAACAGCATCCGCTTCCAGCCTTCGAGTTCTGAGAACTCCTGTGGATGTTTTCCAATTTCTCCAGTTCTAAAATAAAGGAGATATTGGCAGCACTCAGAGCTCCTCCTTGGCCCCAAACAGGACAGGGATGAGAGGGGAGTCTTAATTAGAGCAACTGTGTTTATTTTCTTGCCTGACCCAGCTTTGATTAAAGACACCTTCAATTAGGTTGATTTGAGGTGTTTGGAGTTGTGATTGCACAAAAACGAAATAACCACCTTCCACTTTGGGTTAAAGCCACAACATTCTCTCACTGTGCTGCTTGAAGAAGGCAAAGAAGAACAAATGAGCATGGGCTGATGGCATTTCTGAAGTTTCTCTGCTAAAGATAAGTAATTCAATATAAGTGATAATTTGGGGTTTAGAGCCGTCAAGAAGCTGAAGGGGAGATTATTTATAGTATTTTTTTTTTAAGCCTTGGTTTCAAGGTGGCCAAAGGTCCTATTAATTCGCAGTTCCCTTCACAAAACAGTTCAGCATTCAGTCCCAGGAGAAACGGCTGTTTAAGAGTTTCATTTCATTGAGTACGTAGTTAGAGCACTCAATATGCCATCATTCTCTGGGAGAACACTGGCCCCAAACAACAAAATCTTAATTGCTGTTTCAATTATCTTAAAAAGTAGAATCACATGGGGCCTGCTGGCGAGCTGGTGCTGGTAGTTAAGGACAGAACGGGCAAGTTCGTTTCTTGCCAAGAGGCCAACCGTGTTCTGAAACAGCGAAGGAAGCACGAGCTGATGAAGGGGCTGTGTATTGTAGGAAGGGCAACGCACGGAGCTCCTCTGACATCACTGGAGGGGAAGCTTTATCTTTCAGCCATTTGCCCTGTTATGTAAACATCTTAAAGATCTTCTAAAGCAGCCCTTGGTTTCTGAAGGGACCTGAGAAAGTGAGTGTCATTAGTTAGGCTGCTATTAGTTAGGCTGTTGGCGTCTGTGCTGGAAGAATCCATTGCTTGGAGGGATGGTCTGGACAAGGCTCAGGTCTTTGGGGCTTGTCTCCATGCAGACTGGACTGAGCCAGGGTCACTGGAAGATCTGCTTGAACTGACCTCAGCCTCTAAAGGGCACCTCTTTCTCCAAGTTGCTTCATGGAAACGAGCAAACTCTGCCCATTTGGAGGCAGCGGCTCTTTTCTCTGCTCAGATGTAAACTGAGTTTATTTTCATTTCAGTAACCAGCTTAAGACAGAATTTTAAATGTATGTATAAAGTTTACATATAAATCCCAATACACCTTTTCTAACATCTGCCTGGGGAGCAGCTTATTTGGGGGCTGACACAGGCTTGTTTTACCACTTTGCACGTCTTTTCATAATATGTAATTGTAAAGAAGCCAAATGTGTGGTTCGTGAAACAATCTCATTGTCCAGTGACAGCACGATGAAATACATTGCAGTGAACACATACGGGAACTAGCAGGCCGCCATGAAGATGATTTTAGAAACCAATACACGGCATGGATTGTATGCTAGCTATCAGGTGTGAGTGCTATGTGCACGATGCGATCGATCTCCCCAGTCATAACTCCAAGAGATAAATATGACCATTACTCTTATTATCATTTTATAGGTTTAACAAATAAAGGCTTAGGGAAGATAACCAACTTAAATCCCAGCGAAGCTAGGATTTAAAGTTACGTTGCTTGACATTAAACGCTGTGCTCTTCCAGTGCAAGTTAAAAATTTCAAAGCTAGGTTAATGGAAAGATATTTATGATATGTCCCAAACTGGGTGGCAGGGGACGACAACAAAACAGAAAAGAGGGCCAAAAAGGTTACAGTTTGACCCAAATCTGTAGGAAAACACATACAGAGGAAAAGTTTGGGGAGAAATGCATAAAAATATTTTATGTTGCTTTCTTTCTTTCATACACTTCTCTCCATTTACCCACAATCAGATATATAATACTTTCAGTAAGAAACTATTCCCCGCAAAGAAAAATTTCCCATTAGTTTTACGGTTATATTTATTTACTTGGAGTCAATGGTCTGAAATGGTAAATATAATCAAAGAATTATTTCTTCGTTACTAGAGCTCCAGTGCCAAGCAGTGACACCTCCATTTAAATATGGAATAAACTAGTGGCGTAAGATGCAGCCAGGAAAACAGCATTTCAGGCAGGGGCAACGTCCGTGACAGGGGGCTGTGTGGGAAAAGCACGGCTCCCAACTGCATGTGTATCTTTCTACACGTGTAGTTTCTACTCTGAACATGGACTATTCATATTTATTAAAATGTAAAGAAAACCTAGCAATGTCGGCTGGGCGTGGTGGCTCACTTGAGTCCAGGAGTTTGAGACCAGCCTGGGCAACACAGTGAAACCCCATCTCTACAAAAAATACAAAAATTAGCTAGGTGTGGAGGCATGCCCCTGTATTCCCAGCTATTTGGGAGTCTGAGGCACGACAATCCCTTGAACCTGGGAGGCGGAGGCTGCAGTGAGCCGAGATCGCGCCACTATACTCCAGCCTGGGTAACAGAGCAAGACCTTGTCTCAAAACAAACAAAAACAACCTGGCAATGTCTTCAGAGATAATCAGTATGAAAACAACTATATAGGAAATGAGGCTACAGGGTTGGGAGGGCAGAGCAGAGGAGAGGTTTTGTGTTAGAAAAGGAACGCCGCTTTTCACAGAATAAAATCATCCCTGGCGGGACACGGTGGCTCACGCCTGTAATCCCAGCACTCTGGGAGGCTGAGGCGGGCAGATTACTTGAGGCCAGGAGTTTGAGACCAGACTGGCCAACATAGCGAAACCCCATGTGTACTAAAAATACAAAAAAATTAACTGGGCGTTGTGGCGCACGCCTGTAATCCCAGCTACTCAGGAGGCTGAAGCAGGAGAATCACTTGAACCTGGGAAACAGAGGTTGCAGTGACCCAAGATTGTGCCACTGCACTGCAGCCAGGACGACAGAGCGAGACTCCATCTAAAAAAAAAAGAAAGAAAAGAAAAAAATCCCCATGATGAGGCATTCAGAAAAGGTCCTTTCTGTGCCCCGCCACCCTTCTGGGTTAATTAGTGGCTGGCTGGGGCTTTCATCCAAAGCCTACATGCACGTCAACGGCAGATGCTATGGTGACAGGAAGGAAGCCCTCTTGAAAATGCTCCACCTAGCAAGAGCAAGCCACTACCAGGGAAATCCACATCATATGAGCTGGACAATGCATGTAAGGAAAAGAGCACCGCCTCCCTTTCATCTCCTCCTCCTCTGGCCACAGTTCAACACAGATGCACGTGCCCAAGATTTCAGAGCAGACTGCCTTGGAAGGCACTGACGCTACTGCTTCCAAGGAGCAGGAGCTCATCCTGTTTTCCTGATGACCGTGGTCTTTAACCTAGTACTTCTGATATCCAGGTCCATTATGACCTATTTTCCAGCCAGAAATTAATTTCTGGATTTTAATTATCTTTAAGATAGATTGAACACAGTTTCTACACAATGTGCGCCGGGCCTTCAAACAAATTTCAGGAATACACGCACTCTGGTCATGACATCTCTAAGACACTGATTTTTCACTGACATATGAAGAATTTAATTTGACCACGATGAGTCTCTTTCTGGCAGTAGATGGAGTCAGCAGTGGGTTCACCTACACATATGATGTGGCCTGTGAAGTTGTGAAAAATAAACTCTGAAGCTTACTCTATAGATAGAAAGGCAGGCGGTGCCCCATCCCCCAATGTAGCCTGGATCTCATATAAATCTTAGTGTTATATCAGCATTTTGTTTTGTTTTAGTGACAGGGTCTCACTGTGTTGCCCAGGCTGGAGTGCAGTGGTGCAATCATAGCTCGCTGAAGGCTCAACCTCCCAGGCTCAAGCGATTCTCCTGCCTCAACCTCTTGAGCAGTTGGGACTACAGGTATATGTTACCACCTCTGGCTAATTATTATTTTTTTCCTTTTCTGGTAAAGATGGGGGTGTTACTATGTTGCCCAGGATGGTCTCAAACTTCTGGCCTCAAGTGATCCTCCTGCTTTGGCCTCCTAAAGCACAGGGAGTACAAAGTGTGAGCCACCATGCCTGGCCTGTATCAATTTTTGAGGCTTATATTTAAATGAATGACAAAGATGTTTTTAAAAAAGGAAAAAACTAAAAGCATCATGAACCCAAATATTAGATGAGAGTCCAACCATCCTCATATTTATGTCAGCAAACACAGGCACTAAATTTTGTAATTTAATGCCCCATAGCCTATAATTCCACAGCCATATGACTGACAACAAGTACAAAATAAAGGGCTGACAGAAGCAGTGGTGAGCAGGACTCCTCAATCTCCTCAAGTTTGACATTTAGGGGTTGGGGAGGATGTCCTGTGAACTGCAGGACATTTGACAGCATCCCGGGCCTCTACCCACTAGATGCCAGTAGCACCCACTCCCTCACTGGTGACAACCAGAAATGTCTCCACACATTCCCAGGTATCTTGGGGGTGGAGACTCCCCCAGGGTGAGAACCCAAGTTAGGGTAGTTACACAGGCCCAGAGCTACTCCCTCTTATGTGGCAGAAAGGCCCTCAAATTCCTTATGTAAAAGTCCTGACCCCCAAATATCTGCAGTGCCTTCGCTACGTCATCACAATTTAGATTCTGTTTCCATCATATCACGGCCCTTGGGTGGGCCTCTCGGAGCCTCACCTCCAGGTGGCCTCCAACTCAAAAGGCCACAATCAGAAAAGGTGGAAAGAGAACAGTTGTGTTCCTCTAGGTTAGGGTCAGCAAACTGCAACCCAGTATCAGTGTCTATAAATAGGGTTTTCTTGGCACTCAGCCATGTTCATTCATTTCCGTAGGGCCTACACTGCTTTCACACTGCAATGGCAGAATACAGCAGCTGCAGCACAGGCCGCCTGGCCCGCAAAGCCCAAGCCCCTAACTATCGGACCCATCACAGAACATGCTTGCTGAGCCTGCTCTCAGTCCTTCCTGCTCTACCACAGATTTTCCCACCTCTACATCCCAGAACGACTGCCTAGTCCCTTCTCGGCTTGGAATCTTCCTGCCTGAGAACTTCAACAGTGAACGCCCCTGAATGTGAACATTCCTCATAACCATACCAACCCCTTTAAGACTGAGAGACAAAAAACACTAACACCAGGGTCTGTGATGGATGCCTTTGAAAGGAGGACATGTGTTGAAACCACACACACCTCAAGGAAACTGTTAGAAGCCCTCACTTTCTGAGATGCAGCACGCAACATAGGCAGAAAGAGTATGTTATGTAGGTTATTCCCAACCTTACTAATGAACTACAGCAACAGAGTACCATTTTTGAGGATAATGCCAAATGACTATCTGCATGTATAAACCACACAAGTTATCAAAGGCTACAAAAACACTCACTCATGTATAAACCCAAACACAGATACCTCACGCAGAGGAGAAATTCAATGTGTGCTGGATTCAATGAAATAGAGGCTTATGTTTCCAAAGTACTGAAATAATACCCACTCAAAACATTGATGAGAGAAAGATCCCCTCCCAGCTTCCCTCTGACATTTAAAATATGGTTCAATGGCATTTCGAAAAATATTGACTGGTGTAACAGCCACTTTGGAAAAATTCAGTTCCTCAAAATGTTCAACAGAGGTACCATATGACCCACTGCTAAGTAAATGCCACAGAGAAATGAAACATGTCCACACAAAAAAACTTGAATATGTGTGTTCATGACATCATTGTTAATAACAACCAAAAGGGAAATACAACCCCAATTTCCATCAACTGATGCATGAATCAAGTATGTTCTACCCATGGTCTAGCCACACAATGGAATATTCTGACATAAAAAGAAATGACACATGCCACAATGCACATGAACCTTGAAAACATTATACTGAATGAAAAAGCCAGTCAGAAAATTCAAATTCACTAATACATTACAAATTTTGTTTTTATAAACAGACTACACCTTTCATTAAAATACTTATACATGTTTAACTTGTTAACACAATCTACATATGAGTATGTCTGGCTTTAAACAAAAGTACCTCAAACAATAAGCTGCTTATTTTAATTAAATTTAAGTCTATCATTTTAGTTCTAGTTGGTTCTCTTAAAATAGTAAATCAAAAAGCTTCCTCAAAATTCTATCTTTACACTTTAAAACTGCCCAAGTTCTATAGGTTTGTTTTTTTTTTTTTAACTAAAAAGGCATTAGAGAAAGAAACAGAAAATTAAATAACAATTAAGTAAAATGAAACTAAAATCACACATACCAAAAGGTAATAAGATAACTTTTACAGAACTTTTGGGGCATGCGTCTCAGTTTTAGTTTGGGCTACGGGCTTCTCAACTCTTGACACCTGTGCACATACAATTGTTTGGTGTGCTAGTCAGGAAACTTTAGCATCTCACCAGATTTACACATAGTAATCTCCATGATTTTCTAATAAGTTTCAAAGTTAACTAGCAAATCAATTTGGAGACAAGACACAAATCATACTAAGAAACTGATAAAGCATAGAATTAAGATATAGGAGCCAAATAAAATCTATACTCATGCACCCAATTATAATTAACTTGTCTGCATAATTGTAATTCATAATGTTGACAAGAGAGGTTGATTTTAGAAGGTGTCATCCTCACCTGGTAAGACCCAGAAAAATTTGTTATAGCTCCTTCAGGATCCAAAATTCTCAGAAGGCAGGCCAGATGCAGTGGCTCACACTTGTAATCCCAGCACTTTGGGAAGCCGAGGTGGGCGGATCACTTGAGCTCAGTTCGAGACCAGCCTGGACAACATGGTGAAACCCTGTCTCTACTAAAACTATTTTAAAAATTAGCCGGGTGTGGTGGCAGGCGCCTGTAATCCCAGCTACTTGAGAGGCTGAGGCAGGAGAATCGCTTGAACCCGGGAGGCGGAGGTTGCAGTGAGCCGAGATCGCACCACTGCACTCCAGCCTGGGTGACAGAGCAAAGACTCTGTCTCAAAACAAACAAAAACAAAACAAAACAAAAACACAACCCAAAATTCTCAGAAGTCAGTAAAAAGGCAAATTTCTCATTCGGAATTGACTATGCAGCTCCCAATGATTTAATGATTGTCTGTCTACTACCTTCAACCTTCAGTAAGGAGAAAGACCGGGCACTTCCCCTGAAAACATCGTTTAAAACAGAAGGGGTTCCATTTTGGGAAAATGCAGTTCTGCTCCTCAAACGGATTTCAGGTACAAGGGCAAGGATCCAATGGCATGCTGGGCTGCTTACCTTATGGTGACTTCATGTATGGACCTGTGGACCAGCAGGCTTCCCAGCATCCGGTCATAAAAATGGGAAGCCGTCTGCAGGGACCAGCCTAGGGAGAAAGGGAAAGGTTTGAAACAAAAGACTTAAAAATCATTGGGGTGTGTTTACCTCTCAACCATCCCGTTCCTTTAGGTTTTTTTCTTCTTCCTAATTAAAACTTAACACATTTTATTGGTTCTTAATTTCTGTCTTAGTCCATAGCACAGATTGTAAGGTTTTGTTTGCAAAGTGAAAAAGAGGAGAAATTAAAAGTGGCCGGTCAGGCATTATACATGTAGAAGTTCTGAAATAAAAGAGTCTCAAAATAGATAAAATTAATGTTAGCTCAGCTATTGCTACTGCTATTATTTAAAGATAATTTAAAGATTTAAATTAATTTTAAATTACATTAAATTTAAAGATAAATTAAGGTTCCCTTGAAATATCCTTGTTTTTGGAACAGGGCCTTATTCAGCTGATACATGAACCTGTGCACACCCTCGGGAGAAGACAACACGCTTTAGCTAAACATTCCCCATCGCTTGGGCTAGCTTTCCAATAACTCTGCCAGGCACATTTGTGTGCATATATGCATTCTCATGTACTGTGCTCATAAAAACACACAAACAGGTCAGAATCCTTTCTCCTCCGGCTCCCCTAAAATCAAGAAAACCAAAGGCACCCACTAACGTCTCAACTTTTCATTTCTCTTCAGACATTTCTGTTTCACAAGGGTTCCATTTGCACTGATTTATGAGGAAGCCAGGTTTATGGCTCATAAAATGATAATCCTTTATATCAAAAATTGTTTTTATTTCTCAGTCACTATAAATACGAATCAGTAAACCATTTACCTAATGATATTTACCTTATAAAATTTCTTTGGTTGTGAATGATTCCTGCCTCCTAGAGAGTATAAATTATCGTCTATCATCTACAAATTCAAGAACTAAGGAAATTAAATGTCCACCATTTTCTCTAAATTCTTATTTAATAGTCTTAAGTGATAATAAAAAGGTACCAGGTTTAATATAATTGAAGTCCACAAGTGAAGCTATGAGTGAAGGTGTTTCTTATTAGGGAGTTTATATAGAAACTCAAGTGTTTTAAGGAAATTCAAGTAAATTATTCCCACTGAGTCATGTTTATAGTTATGTTGTTTAAAGGAAGGAGATTAAAAAAAATCTACAAGCAGGTTCACAGGCCCCTAAATTGCATTACGGTACATTGAAAACAAAAACCATAAGGATATTCAAGATGAAAGTAATAACCAGGGCAATTTGTAAAAAATCTACCACTGAAGTAAAATAATGAGAGTGAAACTAAATTCATCTGTAACTCTGAATAGAAATGAAAGGGCACCAGGGAAGCAGGCACAAAGGAATCTTGATTTTGCTTATAAAATATACTTTTAACTATGAAAAAAATCTGCAGTGGAGATGAAACAGGACAATACTCCTTATAGTGAGCTGGAGAGACCAAATTACTGTTTTCAGGATTGGGTTATAAATTACCAGGGGAAAAAATAGCCTTATGATGAAATTGCTAAATACCATAAAGTATCAAAATATGAGCAGATGTCACCACAATAAGTTCCAAATTGCTTGTAAATTAAAACATTAAAACCCACAATAATTCAATAAGTAATTAATATACAAACAGCTCTTATTACAAGCTGTTCAGAAGAAAGCTTGCAATCAAATTCCTATTCTTTGGTCCAAAACAGATGGTAACCCACAAATGAGAGTCTTGAAATTTGAGATTATCTCTTATATATGTTGTTAAATTCAATAAGTATAATTAACTTATCATCTGTGTGTGATCAAACACAAAAATAGGAATTATGACTTTGGTTAATAACATTCTTCTGGTTATGAAACATGTCAAAAATAATTAGTTTATTGCTAGAAACAATACATTTAAATGAGAAATCAGACCTTCCAACACCTGGTCATTACTGATTTCCCCATTATTAGTACACAAATAGAACCACAATAAACAGCCCTGGCAAGAAAGTTTACATATTGCCAAATATTTGTGTGAAATACAAACGATTTTAACAAATGCCATATGCTCTTTATTTTTACAACTAAATAAATGCTGATATGTGACAAATATAAAAGGGATTCTAATTTTCTGGTAGTCCTCTGCTCTTGGTGTGGTGTGCCATGCATGTATAGTGACAGTCCCTCCACATTGAACATGGAGAGGTTTTGAAGGGGCTCTCTAAGCTGACACAACACAGCATGTACCTGCTTCTCCAAAGAAAGTAGGTTAGAACAGAGCTTGCAGTGCTATGTACATTTCTTCAAAACACTGAATTCAAACACTGTAATCAAATAAAATACAAGATAACTTAGAAACTGCAAATCCATCAGCCTGCTCCTCCCCCAAAATTTCTCTTTTTCTTTTAGTCACACAAGCACACCTCATTAAGAGACCCCAGGTGTTCCACTACTGAGTTCTTGCCAATGGTAGGGGAGAGGAGCTGGGAAAAGATGTGCACAACTTGTGGTCATGGGGGTTGCTTGAGAGCCTGTCTGACCCTTAGGAAGGCAGGATAGTAACACAAAAGGAACCTGGATCCGCCGATGCTCTTGGGGATTTGACACCTACCCTTCTGGGACTACCGCCTGCCTTTGTCTCAAATTGCTGTATTTTGATATTTAGCCTATTCCCTAAGTAGAATACAGAATCCCTGGGCGATGATCTCAATTTTCCTCATGGTATCCGGTGTTTCCTTCAGTCACATCATCCATAACACAAATTATACCTTTTCTACCCGAACAGGAGGAAGAGTCCTTTCTTTTTCAAGTTCATTTCTACAGTCCAGGCTTGACACATAACACATACTTGATAAAAGTTAGCTTAATGAATGAAGGATGTACCATATATAATCAATTAAAACATTACAGTTGCTGATCACACACGTTAATATAGATTTCGGAAGTCCTCTACACATTCATTTCTTCATGATGTCTGCCTTAATTCTCTTGTGAAAAATCAGAAGAAAATGTAGCCTTTTCACATGGATATTGGAATTCAGAAAGATTCCTGTGGAGTTATTTTTACTGGCATCTTTGAGGATGTTCTTGGGGGAAGCACGAAAATTTCAAGAGATAGTTTTAAAGAAAAGGACACAGAATGGTCTGGTATTGTTTTCCGATGTTTTAGAATTCTAGATCTCCAAGTGCAAGCACCAGTTATCACTCCATTGTGTCTGTATTTATGAGTAGGCAGTCTTTGTATATTTCCTTGAACTGGTGCCTCACCGACACTGTCATTTCACTGTTCGTTGTGTCTGGAAATAGATCTAGGCATATGTGAGCCAGCCACAAACAGCTCATTTTCCACCTTTTAATTCTTCACACAACTATTGTTTCATAGAGCTGAAGAGTTACAAAGGTCCAGCCAAATGTTGTCCAAACTCAATAGCACCCTCAGCTAAATTTCATCCTATATGCAGATCAGCTGGTTTGTTCCCATTCAACTATAAATCCTGTACATCACTTTTCAATCGTGCTTTGTGAATTCCTCTGCATATTTGTAAAACCACTGTAAGGGATTTTTAAATTGAATACAAGAAATAATAATCTAAAGCACTGAGAGACTCTTCTTTTTAATACTATGTTTTCAAATTCAGAAAGGGGCATTCCTCGAAAGCAGTCATTTTGAGAAATTATATTCTTTTCCTATCAGGAAAGAATTAGCAACTTTAAAGACTCCTCTTTTGACACAGCCTTCAGAACCCATTCACCTAAGAAAAACCAGAACAGCACACCTCAGGCCCAACATAGACATTCCCCTGGACCATACATGGTTGTTGCTGTTTTTTTTTTTTTTTTTTTTGCTTTGTTTTCAGTTGGAATAAAAGTAGCAACATAAAAAATTTTTAAAAAATTCTTATTTTTTTTTAAAATATAGAGATGGGGGTCTTGATATGTTGCCCAGGCTGGTCTTGAACTCCTGGCTTCAAGTGATGCTCCTGCCTCAGCCTCCCAAAGTGCTGGGATTTCAGGTGTGAGCCACTGAGCCTGGCCAAATTAAAGCGTACAATTTAGTGGTACGTTCAGATGTTATGCAACCACCACCTATGTCAAGTTCCAAACCATTTTCAATCACCTGGAAAGCAGTTCTGGTGCCCACTAAGCAGTCACTCCTATTCCCTCCTCCCCCAGGCCTGGTGACCACAGAACGCTTTCTGGCTCTATGAATTTCCCTATTTGGGGCACTAAATGAGATCATACAATATGGGACCTCTTGCATCTGGCTTCTTTCACTGAGCATGTTTTCCCAGAGCATCCATGTTGTAGCACGTTCCAGGGCTTCACTCCTTTTATGGCTGAATACTATGCTACTGCGTGGCTGGACCACATTGTGTTTTTCCAGGCAGCAGCTGACGGGCACCTGGCTTGGGTCAACCATGCTGCTATGAACATTCATGTCCTTGGGGCAATGGCTAGCAGTGGAATTGCCTGGCATCGTTCTGCCTTTATCCTTCTTTACCTGAGTCTCCTCCTCCCCAGGAATGAAAGGTGCACAGGATGGGCGGAGGGAGGCCAAGCTGGAGAGAGCCAGGACCTGGGGAAAGGAGCAGAAGGCCTAGGGCCAGCAGGCAGGGTGGCCAACAAAGGGGATGGATGCACAAGGAGGAGCCAGGAGCCTGCCCATGGAAGAGCCATAGCCAACAACAACCACATGCCAGAGCCCTGCTTGGCAAGCACTGTCTGTCTGACAAGCTCATGCTGTGTGCAGGGCTGCACATGCTCCCTACCTGGCTGCCACTGCAGACTGAGCATTCCTCTACACAGATCAAATCCCTACCAAGCATTTGCCCGATGACAACAAAGGATGCACCATTTTCCGCTTGAAGCAAACTTTTTTTTTCCCACTCAGAAGCATATGTATTACACATTTAATCCCAAATAAAAGCATGGGATTGGCATCACGTTTCTGTATTTTAATACGGTGTTCTGGAGCAGGGGTGACAGTGCCTGCTGCCGCCCCCTCCCCACACCCCCCGCCATCTCCCAGGGGATATTAAGCAATGTCTGGAGATATTTTGGGGTGTCCCAACTGGAAGTGGAGGTGCTACTGGCATCTCTTGGTAAAACAGAATCAAATTTGTATGATAAAATTCCTTCGGGTGCTCATGGCGAGGCCAGCATGGTACAACACTGAGGCCCCCTGCCTACAGCCATACCAACTCAGCAGCCGCAGGAAGGAGGCGCCGGGACACGGCCCCTCCAGCCCCCATCCTGCCTTTAGGTGGGCGGACATCTTGCCTGCAGCCTCGAAAGACCCCACGCTGGTATCACTCAGCTAACTGAGGCCAACACTCCCAGCTTTCAGAATCTAACACTTTGTCACAGGCAGGTCGGAAACATACCTGGGCAAGGGGCCTTCTCAGCCAGCACCTCATCAAATGGGGGGTAATCATTTGCAGAGTTGTCGCCAGGAAAAATGAGAACCAAGTGAACTTGGAAGCCAATCGACTGGAGTTTTAGAGTAAGTAGGGGAGCGTTTGCCAAGGCATGCTCTTCAGAGTGCCGTTTCTCAGGCTGTTTAGTAGATGTTTAGTATGTGTCATCTGAAAAACAGCTCCACACTTCAAAACAATTGGCAACATCGGGTTAAATAAAGTTATTAAAAATTAATAGGCTGGGTGCAGTGGCTCATGCCTGTAATTGCAGCACTTTGGGAGGCCGAGGTGGGAAGATCACTTGAGGCCAGGAGTTCAGGACCAGTCTGGGCAACATAGCAAGACCCCATCTCTGTTAAATAATAATAATAGCTAACATGTATATTGCACCTGTTACATGCCTGGCTCTGTTCTGAGAGCTTTGAGCTTGGATTAAATAATCTAATTAATAATTGTAAATATTTAATGTGCTTAGTACACTAAGTGCTTCTACAGCATACACTGTGTCCGACGGCAGTGGTGGTTTCCATGTGTACAGGAGCGTGTGAGGGAGCACTGTTACTATCCCGTTCTCACACAGAGGGAACGGACACACTGACATGCAGCTCCAGGTCTAGGTCCCAGGGCTGGGGAATGGTGGAGCTGGGGTGTGAATGCTTGCAGTCCGACTCCAGGGTTTGCACTTGTCACCATGAGGTTCTACCGCCTTTTAATTTGCTGCAGAGTTTGCTAAAAGCTTTGATCAGCTGTTGTGCGTCGTGAGTGCAAAGATGAAGAATTTAGGATTTACTGTGAATCCCACCTCCCACAACCTCACGGTGTATCTTCACTGCCATATCCCAAGGCCATACCAGCCAGTCGTGCATCTGTACAATAAATGTCCAGTCGGTCCTCATGATTTCCTCCCAGCTCTGGGCTGCACGTATCCTGGGCAGCACGTATCCTGTGAACCCCTCTATCCCGCCTTACTGCTAATGGACTTGTCCAGGTGTCTAAGTGCCCATGCAGATGAGGATACGCCATGCTCAAGGTGCTAGGGTTTGCCTGACTCTCCTCGGTTTCTCTATGAAAGACATCTCCACATGTTGAAATCCTAAAGATACTTTTCTGACTGACTCTGAATACCTCAGTCACTAAACATTCTAATAAGCTGAGATTTTACTGTTAGGAGACTATGTGTTCTCCAATGTGTATTTTTTTAAGACTCTGCAAGCTTGAAATCTAAAGGTGACAGTACTTGACTAAAATGAATGCAAGTGTGCCAAGATGGTAACAACTTATAAAAATACACGTTACTTTTAATATCGTAATAGTGTCAAGAAGCAGGGCAGTTCTGTGTGAGCCTCATCCACTGGGAATCAAAATTGGGCCAGCATCCTCATTTCTCTTTCTACTCACCAAACTATGAAAATGGGTATGGGGAGGTGGAAAGTCACAATGCATTCATTATTTCCTCATATCTTACCATCTCATCTTTTTTTCTTTTTAAATTCACTTTTGGAATAGTCTTGATCTAGGTGCATTATTTTTTACCACTGTAGTAAACCTCTGCCCTTCTTTTTTATATGTGCTCCTCAGAGGCAACTCCGAAGAGTCCCCTTCTTTTTAAAGTTATATTTATAACATAAAAAAAAGTTCTGTATTATTTTCTTAATAATCAATGACCAATTTTGCACACAAATTCCTTAGGCCTAACTTTAATGTTATTTAAAAATAAGCATATATGTTATAAGCAAACTAGAAGGCTATAAATTAAAACCAAAGAACATCTTAAAAGAGTTTTCTTTTAAAACCAAGTCTGCATGATTAAATGATAAAAATTGCTTGTCCCATGTCTACAGAAGAAAACTAGAGTTTGAATGTTTTTGAAATTAACATTTCAGTACTGCCATCTGTAAATGGTAATCCTGGGTATGCCATCAATTTCCCTTTAGTGTGTTCATGGATCATTACTGTACAAAATGAGAGAGATAGATTGTGGTAATAGCTTTTATAGCTGAAACAAGGAAAAAAGGTTACTACTGGAGCACTCCCATAAAGCTGGCGGTTACGCAGGCAATTGTTACTGACATCTTTTCCACAAGCTAATCGTGTTTGCATACCCTCTACACAATACCAGGCAAATGCCCAACTGCTTTCTCGTAACCCAACTCTAAAAGGTCCAAGGAGCCAATATGGAGTTATAAAAATATGTAAAAATAATAAACACTGGATTTCATCAGTGTTTCCCTAACTGGGTTTAGTGTTCATTAATAAAACACTAGTACTGAGATGATAAAATATGTTACTTAAAACACATTTTGGCTGGGCGCTGTGGCTCACGCCTGTAATCCTAGCACTTTGGGAGGCCGAGGTGGGTAGATTACTTGAGGCCAGGAGTCCGAGACCAGCCTGGCGAACATAGCAAAATCCCAGCTCTACTAAAAATACAAAAAAGTTAGCTGGGTGTTGTGGCATGCGCCTGCAGTCTCGGCTACTCAGGAGGCTGAGGCACGAGAATCGCTTGAACTCGGGAGGCGGAGGTTGCGGTAAGCTAAGATCGCGGCCACTGCACTCCAGCCTGGGTGACAGAGCCAGACTGTCTCAAAAAAACCACAAAAACCAAAAACACATTTTAAGGATTCCAAGATCAAATAAAGTTGTAAAACTCTCGGTTAAGGAAAGTAAAACAGATTCAAAAACCTAAACAAACTCCAAGCAGGATAAACAGCATAGAAAACCCCAACAAGACACCATCAATTTCTTGAAAATCAGTGACAAACTCTTAAAAGCAGCCAGAAAAAAAACCCAAAAGTTATATCCAGAGGAAAAATGATAGTAAAAACTGCAAACTCCTTGTCAAAAGCTATGCAAGGCAGAAGACAATGAAATCTTTAAAGAACTGAGAGGATGTATCAATGCAAAATTCTACACTCAGATGAAATATCTTTCAAAGAATGATGGCAAAATAAAGAGTTTACCAAACAAGCAAAAGCAGAGAGAATTCACTTCCTGTAGACCTGCATTACAAGACAGACTGAAGGGAGTCCATGAAGGGGAAGAAAAACTTCGGATGGAAAATGCGGATTCCCACAAAGAAATGATGAGTGGCAGAAATAGTAAATATAACATATAAATATAAACATATTTTCTTCTCTTTAAAAGAATTTTTTTCCATGTAATCGACTTCTTAGTACAAAATTAAAAACTATGTATTATGGTGTTTTAACATGTATAAAAGTAAAATGTACGGCAAATGTAGCACAAAGAACTAAGAATGGAAGGAGAATGAAAGCACATTGTTGTAAGGCTCTTATATGTGAAGTAAAATATCTTTCAAACATAGATTGTGATAAGGTTAAACATGAAAACTGTCAACACTAGAGCAACACCCTAAAAAATAAAGCAATGAGTTATTGCTAATAAGCTTACTGTAAAGTATAGTCACAAAAAAGCCCCAGTTTATGCAAAAGCACACAGGAACCGAGGAGAAAGGAAACACAGAGTAAGTGGTACAAAGAGAAAACAAAGAGCAAGTGGTAAATGGTATAACCACTCCAGCGAAAAGGCTGAGACGGGAACAGCAGACACTGTGGGCTACTGCCGGGTGAAGAATGCGAGGAAGGAGAGGAACAGAGACGATAACTATTGGGTACCAGGCTGAATACTGGGGTGACAAAATAATCTGTACAACCCCCCCATGACATGAGTTTACCTATGTAACAAACCTGCACATGTACCCCTGAACCTAAAAGTTCAAAAATAAAATAAAAATCAAAGCAAAATAAATAAGAGGCCGAGATTGTGAAACTGGATTTAAAAAGCCAGAGTCTTCTCTATGCTGTCTGTAACAAACCTACTACTTTGAATACATGTATATTCTGTTACTGAATATATGTATATATATTATCCATATATCTCATATATGTTATATATTGATTATATGTTGTTGATATATAGTCTCTGAAAATATGAACAGCCAGCCCTCTGTATCCACAAGTTCTGCATCTAAGGATTGAAAATATTTTTAAGGCCAGGTGTGGTGGCTCACGCCTCTAATCCCGGCACTTTGGGAGGCCAAGGCGAGAGGACTGATTGAGGCCAGGAGTTCGAGACCAGTCTGGGCAACATGGTGAAACCCAGTCTCTACAAAAAATACAAAAATTAGCTGGGCGTGGTAGCTCACGCCTGTAGTCCCAGCTACTTGGGAGGCTGAGGTGGGAGGATCACCTGAGCGCGGGAGGAAGGGGCTGCAGTGAGCTTAGCAAGACCCTGTGTCAAAAAAAGAAAGAAAAAATATTTTTTTAAAAAATAAAAACAATACAATAAAAACAATTTTAAAAACAATATAACAATTATTTACATAGTATTTACATTGTATTAGGTATTCCAAGTAATCTACGATTTAAAGTTTACAGGAAGATGTGCATAGTTTATATGCAAATAGGACACTATTTTATATCAGAGACTTGCGCCTCCCTGGATTTTGGTATATACAGGGGTGCTGGAACTAATATGCCACAGATACCGAGGGATGACTGTATTCTGTTCAGCTTACAGTTCTCCTCCTTCACAACTTCCTCCATTCCTCACCTCCTTAGGGAATCTGTGGAAGATATTTCGGAGGCAAAGAAAACATAAAAGAAGCAACGAAACATCGAGTGATTCCTGGACACTAAGTGTAGATGCCTTTGGTAGAGAATTCATAAGCGAACTTAACACGACACGATGATGCTGGTCTGTTGGAAGGAGACTGGAGACAGCCGGACATTAGGCCCCTCCAGGAGACAGAGCATCATCAAACTGAGGTTGCCATTCAGCTGTTCACTTAAAACACCTTTATGGGACTTACGAATATCCTGAACCCTGTATTAAATTATCCAGAAGATAACACCAGGAAGTCATGGGCCCTGCTCATGAGGACATGTTAGAGCCAAGGAAGTGCTTGGACGGGGGCAGTAGACATGCAGGAAAGAGCGGGACTGGCATTCCAGAAAGCTCCCCACTGAGCCCTGTCCTTCCCCCACTCCCATACAACCGGCGATCAGCGATCCCGAGGTATTCCACACTCACTTCCCAAGTAATCCTAGTATGGTCTGTTTCTAGAGAAACCCTCTTAAAACTCTGGCCCCAACAGCCTGTCTGGTCCAATATCCTACACGCAACTGCCAAGTTCTATCAAAGTTCTCCAGCACGAATGCTGCTACCATTTTTTTAAATCAAGGAAAACGATGGTGTTTTGCTTCTTTCATGAACAAGTACATGAGCCAGGCATTTTAATAAATACACTCTGGTACACGTTACATGCATCTGATATGCAGAGAAACACACGGATACTCACTAAAAGCACTGAATAAAGTTGAAATATTCACAGTGCTCTCTATCATAATTTGTCTTGTTTGGCTATGCTGTTTACTATCCTCCCCCTTTCTGAAACTGAGATTAACAGACGGGAGATATACCTAGATATGGCAACAGAAGGGGAGAAAGTTCCAGAACCATGGAGCAGTGGTAGGTACACATTTTCTCTAAAGGGCCAAATAGCAAGGATCTTGGACTTTGCAGCCATCGTAGTCACGTGTACCTGGAAGCCACTGGCAATCTGTAAACAAATGGGTGTGTTTATGCCAACAGATGTGTATGTGTTCCAATAAAACTACCTACAAAAGCAGGCTGCAAGCCAGTTGGCCTATGTGCAGTAGTTTGCTGAGCCCTACCTTAGAGCAATATCATATTAGATTGATTAAGCTGTGCACTCCTAACACATTACTAAAGTAGAATAGATAACCTACTAATACCACCAAGGTGACCCCAGACAACTAACATGCACAAGAAAAAGTGCCGTATTCCACAAGTAGAGCAGGTTTGTCTTGGTTACTTAGAATGGCCCCACTGACAGACCCACAGATGCCTGAGGGCAACCTCAGCACAGGTTTTGGTCCCTGGACGCTTTCACAGCTGCCACCAGGAGTCTTTGGGGCAGTCATGCAACATCACTTTCTGTTAAGCTGATGCTTTCAGAACACAAGCCCAAAATGCCTCATAAAAACATCCAAGTCTGCCAGGCGCAGTGCCTCACGCCTGTAATCCCAGCACTTTGGGAGGCCAAGGTGGGAGGCTCACCTGAGGTCAGGAGTTTGAGACCAGCCTGGCCAACACGGAGAAACCCCGTCTCTACTAAAAAATACAAAAATTAGCTGGGCGTGGTGGCACACACCTGTAATCCCAGCTACTTGGGAGGCTGAGGCAGGACAATTGTTTGAATCCAAGAGGCAGAGGTTGCTAGTGAGCCGAGATCACGCCATTGCACTCCAGCCTGGGCAACAGAGCAAGACTCCGTCTCAAAAAACAGAAAGAAAAAGAAAAAGAAAAAAAAAGTCCAACTCTTCTGAGTCTTCAATATGTGAAGCTGGACAGACTAGCCTTGTCAGTTTGGAAATGACATCTTTTTTTTTAAGTTGCTATTAAAATTATAGAAGTGATGCATGTTTATTGGGGAAATTTTAAGTGGTTCTCAAGCAGGCGTGATTTTGCCCCCCAGGGGACATTGGACAATGTCTGGAGATACTTATGGTGGTCACCATACGGAGAGGCTGCTGCTGGCATCCAGCGGGGGACGCCTAGGGATGCTGCTGAACCTCCTACAGGGCAAGGGAAGGACCTCCCACAGATAGTTCTCCAGCCCTACATGTCAACAGTGCCACAGTTAGGAAACCCTAATGTAAAAGGAAAACATTAAAAATATTCTCTTTCCAAGTCCTCTCAGTCTTAATGCACAGGCAGCCTCTGCTCTAAGCTTCTTCCGCAAGTTCAATAGAAGTGTATTCTTAATTTTAACACAAACATAGCATCTTTTAATTGAGTCATGAGAACCACATATCAACAGTTTTCATTCCTAACATTCTTGAACAGCAAGGCTGGTTATGCATCTTCTAAATACACTAACTCCTCACTTTCCCATTCAGAAAGAAAGAGTCTATTTAATATTATGTCCATTATATAACTGAACCATCACATCAGCCCTGTTTATTCTCATTTTGTAGATAAAGAGGCTGCTTTCTGAAGAGTGTAAGTGAACAATCTAGGCTGGCTTCACAGCTAACAAGGGGTAGGATTTGAACCCCAAGTCCTGGCTTCATGTTGGGTGCTCTCATTGTTTTAGATGAAAGCAATTCACAATTTACACTAATTTATATTGAAGGGAGTAGTAACTTACTTCTGCACAATGAGAATAAACAGGAATTGGGCAACTGAAACACAATTATTGGGGAAGTCTTACAAACAATTTCCAATGCACAATGTATCCATCACAAATCATTCTAACCCCTTCATCTTGTTACTCTTTAACACTTTTAGTTGGTGTGAAATTTATGCAGTCACTTGGGCTGTACCTACAAACAAGTGCCTTCAATTAATTTTTGGATTTTCTATGATACTTTTTTCCTGACTCCGATAAGTCTTGGCTATAGTTAGTCCACAGAGTCTACAATATTGTAGCTGGAACAAAAATGAGTTATCACAGGGTTTTGCTTTTCACTCACATGTACATCTCTCTCATTATGTAAAATTCAGATTCATAGATGCTTAGATCAACACTTAATATATTATTTATAGATGAGGAGACCAAGCTCCATGAAGACCAAGTGGTCGGTCATTCCTCTCACCAAGAAAGCAACAGAGTGCATGTTTAGATGAGTGAATGAATTTCACTTTTGATCTGTGGAATTCAGTTAACTTTTGGAGAATGAAACCTGTGCAATTCCCAGATACCCTAATTACTGTTAAAATCCGTACATTATTGGTGGCTCCTGCCTTCAATATGTAAATGCTTCCCTAGTTGCATTACAGCTACTGGAAACTTGCAAAACAACTAGCAACAATATTCCTAATATAAATGACTACAGAATCCTAGTTAAATATATACAATGCTTTTTAAAAGTATGGAACCTTACATCAGGCCTAATTTTGTGTGACTATCTACAGCTGCGGAATAGGAATATTTTTCAATTCATAAAATAAACGTTGCCACCCTTGTAAGAATTCTGATTCCTCAGTGCCCTTTCTTGCTATGCGACACTGATAACTAAGACTCAAGGTCTGGGTAACATTTGATCCCCTAAAAACCAGGGCCCAGAAAGACATGCAGTTTGGCTCTCTCTGACACGATGGCTAAGTAGTGAGGTTTTCTTCTATCTGGCATTTATGTGCCTGAATAGCAATGCTGCTGCTTTATGCTCATGGGCCGTGGCCACAGAAAGGCAGTTTAGAGCATGAAATCATCGGGAAAGCAAACACTTCAGGGATTTCACTTGAAGCAAGACCAAGAAATCTATTGTTTCATTAAAAACCACTTCTACCATGATGAAGCACTTGGACACAAACCCTGTGAGGCGGGCAGGTATTACTGACCTCTGTAAACTAACGGCACAGGCCGTGGAAGGACAGTACGCTACATGGAGTGTCAGCCAGTGCGGGGCCTAGCCTTACCTTTGTCAAAAAGTCTTCTGTGTCTACTATCAGAAAGGATGACTGAATCTTGAAACAGAAAAAGAGAGCTCACCATTTAAAAAATTTCCAACAGTCAAATATCTTTGCTGACTGGTGATCAGAATTTCCAAACCACTAGGGGACTCTGATGGTCCCCTTTGACTTTAGTGTCCGGGCATGGGACGCTGAGGTCACAAAAAACATATGGAATCTCATCTTACCAGATCAGGAATATGTATGTCCAAGGATACTGTGGTACAGAGACACACATGCAACACGTGTCATGCTTCGTGTTACATGAGTTTAGTCTTCCCTAACACCCTGCCCCTCACTGCATCACCGTCCCCTGACATCTCAAAGACGAGGAGACCTTTTACTACATTGCCAGGGAGACTGAAATCCAGGAATGATCCCAGGTGGTCTGACCCTAAGTCCCGTCAGCTTCCCGTTACACCACATGACCTATCTTAAAATAAAAAATAAAAACAACCAAAAAAAGGTAACTGCCCAGGCTGGAGTGCAGTGGCATGATCTCAGCTCACTGCAACCTCTGCCCCCCGAGTTCAAGCGATTCTCCTGCCTCAGCCTCCCGAGTAGCTGGGATTACAGGCGCCTGCCACCGTGCCCAGCTAATTTTTTGTATTTTTAGTAGAGACGGGGTTTCACCATCTTGGCCAGGCTGGTCTTGAACTCCTGACCTCGTGATCCACCTGCCTCAGTCTTCCAAAGTGCTGGGATTATAGGCGTGAGCCACCGCACTCGGCCTAGTTTGCATTTTCTTTTATCTTACCTATATCTTGTTTGCATATCCCAACCACACTGTACTCATACCCAGTGTAAGCCATCTTTCTCTCCTCCAGATTCCAGTATGGCCTTGTTTTCCAGAAATTGCACTCTAACAACACAAGCTAGCAAACTCTGAGAAGCAGCACAATCCTGGAGTGAGGCTGTTCTTGGCTAAATCCCAGAATTTCGTGCTGAGGGCTGCGTGTCCCCCAGTCAATAACTTAACCTCTCTGTGCCACTAAGTGAGCACAATGCTTTATAGTTACACTGTTTGAATTCACATATTCAAATATAGGTAAAGCCATATATACAGGCTTGTAAAAAACAATATAACCACACAGTGGGAATAGCTACACTCACTGGTCATTGGAATGCTGTTGTGCTCCTTTTGTTCTATTAATATTCTCAGACCTTAAAAGCAAACATAAAAGATGAAACTTTTGTGTATTTTTACCGCAATTAAACACACAAAAATTTAAAACCCAAGATGAACCTGCAGACGTTTTCACCAGTCCCTCCCAAAAGGATAAATTTGAGCCATTTCTTTAAAAGGAACTTAAAATAGTCATACAAGTAGAAGTATCAAGTGAGTGAAGCTGTAGTTTCAAATGGAACATTATCTGTGGCTTTCTTAAATGGAAACATATTACTTGGTTCTCCAACTGAATTTTTTAAATGAGCAAGTGTGTTTGAGAAAGGAAAAATGAAAAAGGTCAGATGAGAAAAAAATTCAGACTAGATTGAGCTCTAGCAGATGTTAAAATTCTTAAATTCTTTTCGTAAAGAGAACATTAAAATACTTTAGCAGCTTCCATATCTAAGTAGCATTGTTTTTGCCACATTTAGTTATACGCATACCTTATTTAACAACCTCTTCATGTCACATTTCCCAAATCCCGCCTTTCTCTTTTCTACTCTTCCCACTTTACTAGTCTAATAGAAAACAGGCTGATTCTTCATGCAGATATCACTTCAAACACAATTTCAAAAGAGAAAACACGATGCCCCATTTCCTACAAAACCCAAATACAAGAAAAATAGAATTTAAGTCTGCTTCCTGGTTTATACATAGCCTGATTTGTATTGAGCCTGTTCAAATTTATCTCAGGTCCTAAGATCACCCTCATGAATAAAATAAAATAACATAAAATAACATAACATAACATAACATAAAATAACATAAAATAAAATAAAATAAAATAATAGGTTAAATGTAAATTATATAGGTACCTACAGTAGAGTTGGGTGTGTATATTAAGAAGTTCTGAGGCTGACATTCCTGACAACAAATTAAACACTATGAACCAAGTGTTGCCCTTAAATGATATGTTGAAGATGTCCTTTAAGTGAAAGAAGCTAACGGAGGAAACGGATGCTATGTGAATTTCACTTTTAACAAGTCACACTCAGCCCTCACTGCAGAGAAGAGCTCTTTGCAAAAACAACAACAACAACTTGAAAACACTGCAGTTATGACATTTACATGACTTTACAGAAATATCACAGATTAAAAATAGAAGACTGCCTCTTAGTTGGCTATAAACTTCGTTCCAAAAAAGTGTATGATAAAAAGAACAATTTTGAGAAGTCTTCCTCAGTTTGGTTCCTCCACTATACAGAGATTTATCTCCTAGTCAATGGGAATAGATAGTTCCTTAAAAGGCATGATAGGAAGCCACACTTTGGAATTATAAACAGGAAAGAAATGTACCTGAAATAAGCAAGATGCAAATGGGTTGGAGTTTTTACACTCTGCATCTCCTACTGAAGGAAATGCCCCCTGCAGGCTTAAGCAACTGGGATTGGTGCTTACATGCAAAAAAGTGACAAATAATGTGTAGGATGGTGTGATTAATTAGGTAGACAGCTTGATGCACCTACTCAGACCCTTGGAAAAGCCCACGGAGTTGGGAAGAGCAGTCAACAGATGTAAGTAAGCTTTGTCGGACTCCTTATTATTTTAACCAGGTTTGCAAATGTGTTTTGTTTGTTTGTTTGAGACAGGGTCTCACTCTATTGCCTAGGCTGGAGTGCAGTGGTGCAATCACGGCTCACTGCAGCCTCCATCTCCCAAGCTCAAGTGATCCTGCCACCTCAGCCTCCCAAGTAGCTGGGACTACAAGCATGCACCACACTGTGCCCCGCTAATTTTTGTACTTTTTGTAGAGACAGGGTTTCGCCATGTTGCCTAGGCTGGTCTTGAACTCCTGGGCTCAAACGATCCTCCCACTTCACCCTCCCAAAGTGCTGGGATTACAGGCATGAGCCGCCATGCCAGGCCTGCAAATTTGTTCTCAAAGGGCCATAGCAAATCTCACTCCATGGGCCGTACAGAGTCTGTTCCATAGACAACAGACAATGGGTATAACCGTGTTCCAATGAAACTTCAACTATGTAAAGTGAAATCTGAATTTCATTGAATTTTCATCGATAATGACATATTATCCTTCAATTTTTTTAGCCATCTAAAAATATTAAAAATATCCTTAGCATGTTGCCTGTACAAAATTAGCAAGGACCAAATTTGGCTTGCGGGATATAGTGGGTTAACCTTTGAATCAAATCATAGGCATCACGGTCGGACCCTACCTTTATCACATCTCACAAAAACTTAAACCTTCAGAAAAACAGTACGGCAGGCCCTCAAAAGAGTAAACAGAATTACCATGTGATCCAGCAAATCCACTTCTAGGTATATGCAAAGGAACTGGAAGCAGAGACTCAAACAGACACTTGTTCCTCAATGTTCACAGCAGCATTATTCACAATAGCCAAAAGCTATTTTGGAATAGCAACCCAAATGTCTATGAATGGATGAGTGGATAAACAACATGCTGTTTATACGAACAATGACATATTTGGCCTTTAAATGGAATGAAATTCTGTCCAGGCACAGTGGCACACGCCTGTAATCCCAGCACTTTGGGAGGCCAAGGTGCGCAGATCACTTGAGACCAGGAGTTCAAGACCAGCCTGGCCAACATGGCAAAACCCCATCTCTACTAAAAATACAAAAAACAAACAAAGAAACAAACAAACAAACAAAAAACACGAAAAATTAGCCGGGTGTGGTGGCGCGCACCTGTAATCCCTGCTACTCGGGAGGCTGAGGCAGGAGAATTGCTTGCACCTGAGAGGTGGAGGTTGCACTGAGCTGAAATTGTACCACTGCACTCCAGCCTGGGCGACAGAGTGAGACTTGGTTTCAAAAACAAAAAAAGAATGAAATTCTGACACAGGTGTGTGAACCTTGAAGACGCTACACTAAGTGAAATATGCCCGATACGAAAGGACAATCAATGTATGATTCCACTATATGAAGTCACCAGAGTAGTCAAAACAAGAGCTAGAAAGTAGGATGGTAGTTTTCGGGGGGCGTGGAGACAGGGGATGGAGAATCAGTGCAGGAAGATGAAAAAGTTCTGGAGGTAGATGGTGACTGTACTTAATGCCACTGAACTGTATGCTTAAAACGGTAAATGTAATGTTATGTGCATTTTACCACAAACAAAATTGCAATGAAAATTGAAACTTAAAAGCACATATGTCTTCCAAAGACCCCTCTGTTGGTTAAAGAAAAAAAAATTAGAAATATCAAAATGGTTATGAGAGTGAAAATGAGCATCGACCAGTTTGTTTTCAAACTAGCAAGTCAAGAATATATTAAGCCAGATTCAAACTCTCAACTAAAATTAAAAATGTACACGACTTTTTTCTTTTCAGATTCAAAAATGTCATTCTGATATACTTCCCAGTAGAGTTGTGGCCTTTCCTAGAAACAGTCTCAGAATTTTGATAGTTTCTGGAACATCTGAATGTTCGTCAAACTTAGAAATTCTCAGGCCAGCTTCCATCCCTGGAGAACCGAGCTACGTGGCAGCAGAAGGGCGCACTTCGGTTCATTAAATTTGTATTAATTTGTGTCGTTGGGAAATGGGCTGGGTGTTCTTGTTAAATCAAGGTTAATCACAAAATTCATTCAAAAAATTAACAAATGATGCTGTTATACGATGTTCAGGACTGTGCTTGTGGTTGTTAGCAAAAACTTCACAAGTCTAAGAAAAACAACAGATATTCAGGTCTAATTTAACTGAGTGCATCATTTCTCTCTACCTCAGATGAAAACTGCAGAGTCAGAAAAAAAGGAGAGGAGGATAGAATTTAAGCAAAATTCCTAGTCTAGGCCATCTCCCTTATTTTAAAAAGGTGGGAAGTCAGTGAGAATAAGACAGTGATATTAGTGTATATTCTCTGCAGAAGTCTCCAGATGGCTGGTTCCCTATATTCTTATCTCCTAAGAGGTTCCAAGTCCCTGTGAAAATGCAAGGAGGTATTAAATGATTTTGGAAATGCTTTGGGCACCCTGAGTTTCTGAAAGGCATCTTCCTGACCTCTGAGTGCCCCTCGCTGACTACACCGCCATCTGTCTCTCCGGTGAACGAATCTAGTCTCCAGGTCTACATCCCAGATGTCTCCAGCCCCCACTCTCCATAGCTCCTCACTTATCCCTGCATGGACTGCATGACTCGGCCACTTGAAGGTCCAAGCAGCATCTCAAACGCAACACGCCCACAGCGGAGACCTCCACCCACCCAACCATGGCATCTTGTCTCTCTTCTAGCCTGTAGTCTCCATAAGTCACACCTCCCTCCCACTCCGTGCTCACATGCCACACCTTCACTCCCCCGGCCAGGACACATGCACGTCCGCTGACATTCTGCGCTGAAGAGTGTCCTGAATCTGTCCTCTCCCCTTCTTGGCTCCACTGAGCTATGCTAGTGGAAGGTGACGTTATCTCCCTGCCTGGGACCCAGCTGGAGTCATCACAGTCCGTCCCTCGGCCAGCAGCCAGCCACTGGTTAGTGCGGTAGGAAGCTGCTGGGGGGTTTCAGGTCCACACTCATCCTCTTAGTATTATGGCCGGCAAAGCACTGTAGGGTTTGTTCACCATGCACACCTCTGCTCTGTTGGTCACTCGCTCCACCATGCTGGCCTGGCCTGTGTTTTCCCTCAGTCTCCTGGGTGCCTGGCCTTCGCACGTGCTGGCCTCTCCACCTGAAACTCTCTTCTCCTGGCTCTTCCGGCTGCATCTTACACACTTTGGTTCATCCATCTCTTCCTCACAGAAGCCTTCTTACCTCTAATGTGCAATCCCCTCCAACCCACGTCACCTTGTTCGTCTCTGTCACAGGATGTGTTACTGTCATCAAATTATTTTGTTTCTTTGTTCTTCTGTTTGCTACAGGTCTCCCAAATAACAGGCAAGCTCCATCAGGGCAGGGGCCTCTGCAGCCACAGCACTTAGCTTGGAGGGTGCCTGACTCAGGAAAGAAACTTAAAAAACAGCTTGGTAAGTATGAGTTCCCGGAAAAATATACAAACTTAAGAAAGTTCAGAAGTCAAGAGCCTGTAGTGGACAGCACAACCCCATGGAACACTGCATTTTCCTTCGTGAGGACTCACAGCATCTCTAGGTCTTGCAGGGCTTTTACAATGAGCGTGAACACCAACCGCAAAGTGGACGGAGAAGGAGAAGCCACGTGGTACCACATCCCTCCCAACTTACATGGGTAGAGCAGATGGGCTTGCTGTGGGAGCCATTGTCCCATTTTGCCTACATTGAAGAGATTAATAGCACCATAATGTAGAGCTTACAACTGAGTCAGTCTGACACACAGGCAATTACTAGACTTCACACATTACTGGGAGGTCTAACAATAAAAAGATAAATGGCAACTAGTTCTTGTAAAGGCGTCTGCCTGTTTCCCGCCAGACACTGATTTACGTGTGCACAGCAGCAGGGAGCAAACCTGAGGCAGCTCAGGTGGGTGACGTGGCACTGGAGAAGAAACTGAAGGACAGACACCCAAGCATGAGGATGTAAGCTCGCAGCTGGAAGGTAGCACTCCGGGCCGCACCTCCACCTGTCCCCATCGCTGCCTACACCATCTCCCAAAGCGGATCCAAGTCTGCTCCCAGCCCCATTTCAGTCAGTGTCCTCACTATTGTAACTACAAACTTTAAATATTACACAGACGGATGAAGTACGAGTACACACAGGGTCACAGCCTTTTTTCAAAATGAAAATAACATTGAATGTATGAGAGACAGGGTAAGTGTGAATCAGTTTTTACTTGAGGATAGGTGTGGGCAGCAAGACCGGGAAGGTAGAGAGGAGAGGTATAAATCTAGAGAGGTATACAGTGAGATGTCTGTGCAGCTTTGCTTAAGTTAACTGGAAATTAGAAGCCAGGAGGGATGCACCCCGAGTGTGGACAGTGCCGGGATCACTGGGGCATTCCAGGCTGTGGGCCATCCTCAGAGCAGAGGCCTGGGCTGGCCCACAAAGTATTGGCAGATGACGGCCTATTCACATGCTTTCGCTTAAAACAAACAAACACAAAGACAGACATGTATGTATCAGTTTTTATGATTCCCAGTCCACCAATGTTCAGGCCAGACTTGGGCGGGGCGGGGCGGGGGGGGGGGTGTCTCACTGTCCTTTCATAGAAAACTCAAGTTACATTTGTATGATGCGTATCTGTTTAGAATGTGCATAAATCCATAAGTCACATGGGCTTACATCATGAGTTTCTAAACAGTTAACAGTGATCACTCATATTCTAGAGTCTTGAGAAAGCCCAAGGTTAAATGTCTATCACTTTAAAATGTCAAATGAACACAAGAAAATCACTACCACACACCAAACACCCCCACTGCTTTGAAGACCCTTCATGAAATTTAGGCATCTAAACTGAACCTACAACGTGCCTTAATTAAGAGTATTTTCACTACAACCAGCGTCTCAATATTACCAAGGAATACGAAGTGGAACTCTGGAAATAATACTCCATTACACTGACTAGATTAACTAGCTAATAAAAATTCATTTATGCACATAGTTTTTTTCTTAGATACAGACAAAGTGAGATAGATCTATGAAGTGATAAATTTTTCAATAGCATACAAAATACTCAGAAAAATTCTATTTTATTTATTATTATTTTTTGAGACAGAGTCTCACTCTGTCATCCAGGCTGGAGTGCAGTGGCACGATCTTGGCTCACTGCAACCTCCGCCTCCCAGGTTCAAGCAATTCTTCTGCCTCAGCCTCCCAAGTAACTGGGATTACAGGGGTGTGCCACCATGCCCGGCTAATTTTTTTTGCATGTTTAGTAGAGATGGGGTTTTGCCATGTTGGCCAGGCTGGTCTTGAACTCCTGACCTCATGTGATCTGCCTGCCTCGGCCTCCCAAAGTGCTGGGATTACAGGCGTGAGCCACCGCACCCGGCCAGAAAATATTTTAAAAGCCCACCTAATACTGATCCTTTCATCTAGTTCCTCACCTACCTCTACCTTCAAGGATCAGTTTAAAACTTATCTCCTCCAGGCTGTGAAGTCAAGCCTTCTTGATTCCAGGAGGCAGGGCCTGATCATTTTCTCCTTGGGCTCCAGGGTATCATGCATGCAATGCTCTGAAAGAACCTACTTCAATGTGCTCTAGTGGTGTCTTTACATGTCAGACGCCACCACCCAGTGCAAGACTAAGATCCTTATATTTGCATGCATTTACCTATTTATTCCAGAGGTTCTCAACAGGCAATGATACTGCATGCTCCCCCTATGGCATCCTGGGACATCTGGCAATATCTGGAGACATTTTCAGTTGCCACAACTGGGGGAGGCGGTGCTACTGGTATCTCCTGGGTCCTGGGATGCTGCTAAACCTCCCACAGTGCACAAGACAGCCCCACCACAAGCATCTTCCAACTCCAGCTGACCACAGTGCAGAGGCTGAGCAGCCCATTCTACCCACCTTATTGCCAGGAGAATGTGTCTGTTCCCTCAAACTCAGTTTTCACCTTCTACACAAGTTTAATCTTTCTGGCTCCTCTCTTATCCAAAAGACACCTTCGTGATACTGGCAGGAACTCAGCGTTGCTTATACTTTCCGGCACTCCAAGGCTCTTATGGGCATCACTGAAGGAAGTGTGACCCCACAGGCCAGCAGTCTAATGCATTCATGTTTCTGTTTTCTGAAGCTACTGTGTCGTCCCCTCCATAAATAACCCTCATGTCCCCACTCTCTGGGTCTCCCCAGATCAATTCTCATTGAGTACAAATATACTCTCCTAAATTGTACTAGAATAAAACACTGTAGCTATGCCATTTGGTTATATTAATTAACAGGTGCAGTAACATTGCTATCAATATGCAGTAATTACTACACAAATGTGTATATATGACAGCACCTTCTTCATCACAACAAAAAGCATGGGTACGGGTGGTCTGAGTCAGAGATCTCAGCGAACCTGACTTTCTACTCTCAAGAGAGCATTTTCCACGTGGGCCTGCCCTGTCCTGCTCCCTGAGCGCTTCCAGAGAATGCTCTGTGGAAGGACGGTGGGCAAGGGGAGCAAATGAAGACCAAAATGATCAGAGACGCACAATGGGCTCAGGACTCATAAGGCATCTCTTTGAAATGCCGTGGCCCAACCATTAACACTATCTCATAATGCCCACCACATCAACAACCAGCCTATTCAGCCAGAAACGAATGGGTTACATTAAAAACATGGTGCCTTGGAGCTGTTCACACTATCTCACCATTCCCACTGGATTTCCAAGGCTCCAACTGGTGAACATGGTGTCATATGGATGTAGCCCACATGGAAGGACTTGTTGTATATGATTCTGGGCCCCGGTGCACATCACGGGTAAAAAAGTTCACCATAAGTATAAGGAAATAATTCATCACAAAGCAGAACTTCCAAGGGCTGGGTCTGTCTGCATTTATCTCTTCTTAATTTCTATGGGGTAGAAACCTCCATTTAACAGTATCATCTTCACCAAATGGAAATTCACCTCACAGGACAACAGGAGCATTCAGAACCCATATACTGGGGAAACATAATTGTAATGATTTACAACGCTCCCTGGAAAGCAACATACTGTAAAAGGCTTAGTAATAATAAAGTTGTCCCATTTGCGTAAGTTTTAACAGCACCATCGCTGTAGGAAAACATAGTGCAAATTTTCCTTATTGGGTCAGAACATGTTATTAAAAGAAAATCGGGGACTTCTTATTAATCAGCTCAATTCTCTAAACCACTATTCACTCCATTCAACCTGCGTGAGTATAAGCTTCTCAGTAGTTTTAAGTGAGTTCATGCCTAGGGAAAAGCATTATGTTTTCTAATTTCTACACAAACTCCAAAAGGAATCAATTTCTCTGTACTGTCTTTTAATTGGCAAAGGTACACTAAAGAGTGTTTTTTTTTCTTTAGAAAAAAAATTGTTTTTTCAACCAAGTACTTTATATAAAGGGAAATGTGGCTTTACATATTTCTCTAAAACAAACAAGAATTTAAATAAACCCTAGTTTTCTAATTACATGCTCAAAAGTACAAACATGTTTCAAATATAATAACATTTAAAAATATTCAATAGTTTAGCACTTTTACTGTATTCTTTTCTGGTGGCTGGGGGGTACACACAATTGTTCTTTGGCAAATACACCAATCTGAAACTTACAGGACACAATCTAATGCAAATATCAAAGTGATTTAATATGTTCTCATTCTTGGCATCATAATACCCAAAGTGTCATCCATGGGGTACATTTTTATCCACTAGCATGTAAGATTTGTGTCTGGTCTGTTCATGGCTGTCTTCCCTGTGTTTCACATAGTAAATGTTCAATAAATACTTGCTGGTTCATTCAACGTGTTATTGAAACATGACGTGAATGCAAATGACTGAGGATCCTAAGTGTTCACCAAGAGCCTAATATGTGCAAATGTTCTGCAAGGTGCTACGCAGTGAAGAAGGATTCACAGAGCTGGAAGACAAAGGCCTTCCCTGTGCAAAAAGCTCCCAAGATAAACAACATGCACTCCTGTAAAAAGATACCTGCCAAGACCATGTGAGATCATCTCTGGCCAAGGATGGGAAAGGGAGTGAAAATGCTCACAGTGAAAATCTTCACTACTCCCTGTAATCATTAAAACACAGTTCATAGTCCCATCTGTGGAAAAAGAAAGAGGACTCTGGTTACATGGCTAAAACTCAGCATCAGTAATGAGCAAGAGACAGGATATACTCAGAGCTGGGCATGAAAGGTAGGACAGAGGCGTCCTTTGTAGCAGCTATCAGTACACCATCTATGGCTCTGTTGTCCACAGCCTACAATTCTGTATCAAGTGTGTGATTGTCTTAGTAATGCCAGCTTTTCACCAGAATGAGGATGGGGACTAGGGTGGAATCTCTTTGTCTATTGTTATCCCTTCTTCCCCTTTATCTTTTAAGAACGAAATACTGCATTTTACATGGGTACTCAGACACAAGGCAAGACAATGCTGAGGTTCCCCCATCATGAGGCAGCAGTTTAGGGAACAAGATGCCCCTCATCCTCACTTTGAAAGCTACAGAAAGTTATATTCTAGGCCATCAGCTACCTGTTGATTTATCTAACTCAACTTCCAACCTATCTTCTAAAAAGGTTAAAAGGTGCTAACCGATGTCATATAACACAGGAGAAAAGGGGTAAAGCATTCCATCTATAGCTGCACCCAGGTAATCTCAGAGTGCTTGTACCCTAGCAATCCCAGAGTCCAGGTGACTGAGGATCACCATTATAGCTGCGAATGACTTCCTGATCAGAAACCCAGGTATTCCCAGAATGCTTATACCCTAGCAATCCCAGGTGAATGAGAATCATCACTTGCAGTACCATTTTGTAAATTTACTTTTCTGGATGTGGAACCAAATGTTAAGTTTCTGGAGCCCTGGGGTGTTTTCACCACATAAACAAAGCTTGAAGTAAGCCCCTTCATCAAAAGAGGTTTCTGCTTTTTGGCCAGTGTCAAAGGAGACAGCCCTGGGCTTAATTCCAGGCGCTGACTCTTACTAGTTTCTATAGTCATGGTGCAATTACTTCATCTGTTTGAGACCTTTTACCTTAAGTGTACAATGGGAATAATCATTTTTATCTCATGGGGATGCTGCCAGGATGAGAAAAACAGTATAGACTGAGGACCTCGCTCCCTTCCAAGCCAGATGAGCCTTGACTTCTTTTGGCCAATTCATTTTTTGTTTTGTTTTTTTGAGACAAGGTCTTGCTCTGTCTCCCAAGCTAGAGTGCAGTGGCATGATCCTGGCTCGTTGCAGCCTCAGATTCCTGGGCTCAATGATCCTCCAACCCAAGCATCATGAGTAGCCAGGACTACAGGTGTGCATCAACACATCTGGCTAATTAAATTTTTTTTTGTAGAGATGGGGTCTTGCTGTGCTACCCAGGCTGGTCTCAAATGCCTGGCCTCAAGCAATCCTCCTGCCTCAGCCTCCCAAAGTGCTGAGATTACAGATGTGAGCCACCACACTCAGCCTCTTGATATACCCAAAGTGGGAGCTTGGAAAGAGTTAAGATGAGGTCATCACATTTGAAGACGGTTCAACATTAAGCCTTACAAATCATCAGACTGACTCACTTGAGTGTTTGGAATGTCTGGTCTTGGGTTTAGGTTGGAATTTTATCATTAACTGTGAGCCTGTAATTTCAAACTCTCCTTCCTTTGTTACATGACAACTGTGGTCTAGATCTGCACAACCCAACAGAAATCTAAGGCAAGCCTTACGTACAATTTTAAATTAGTTTTCTTTTTCTTTTCTTTTTTTTTTTTTGAGATGGAGTCTCACTCTGTCGCCCAGGGCTGGAGTGCAGTGGCGCGATCTCAGCTCACTGCAACCTCCACCTCCCGGGTTCAAGCTATTCTCCTGCCTCAGCCTCCCAAGTAGCTGGGACTACAAGCATGCCCCACCATGCCCGGCTAATTTTTATATTTTTAGTAGAGACACGGTTTCACCACGTTGGCCAGGCTGGTCTTGAACTCCTGACCTCAGGTGATCCGCTTGCCAAGGCCTGCCAAAGTGCTGGGATTACAGGTGTGAGCCACCGTACCCAGCCTTAAATTAATTTTCATGATATATTTTAATTTACTCAGTGTATCCAAAATAGTATCATTTCAACTTGTATTCTATTTAAAAAATTACTGAGATCTTTTACATTCCTTTTCCTACTAAATTTCCCAAATCGTCACAGTGTATGTATTTTACACTTGTACTATATCTCAATTCACAAGTTAAATTTTCATTGGAAATACATGACTGGTATTATAGGTAATAAAATAGACCCTGGAAAATATAGATGTACATACCCACATGGTTCCCAACATTCCAGTAGCCAAGGAAGTGTTGATTTTTAAATTTAAATTAATTAAAAGGAAATGAAATGGTAAGGTCTGTTCCTCAGTGATAGGAGCCACACCATTGGTGGGACAGGGAGAGTGCTGGGCAGCTTGGCCACCAAGGAGAGGCTGCAGCAGCTGAAATTCTCCTATTGGAGTCTGCAGGGTGGGGGGGTAACAGGGACTTTCTAGGCCACACGATTCCTCTTTAAGCAGTCCACATACACATTTTCAAGTTATTGATCCATAGCATTTTTTTCTGGACTACTTCCAAACAGATTAATAACCACAAACTATCCTAGTTTAAAACTCCTAGAAACAGTTTAACTTTCAGCTTAAAAATTATTTTTCACATTATGACTTGATTTTCTTTTTTTTTTTTATTGGTAATAATTTGCACATTTATTTTTTTAAGGAGAGTTAATCTTTGAAAATGTAACAAAGTAGTTCTAAGATCACAGAGTTGATAATACAAGAGTTTTGTTTTTTTTTTAAACTGTTATATACCAGATATTTTACTTATTTTTTGAAAAATACAATTATCTACAATGCTCTTTAATTCAGTTTTTAAAGTTTTTTGTATATTTTTAAAATTTCTGAGGTTACATAGTAAGTGTATATATTTATGGAGTACATGAGATGTTTTGATACAGGCATGCAATGTGAAATAAGTGGATCATAGGGAATAGGGTATCCATCTCCCATGACTTGATTTTCATAATTTCAGACAGACATTGGAGCTTGGGATCTCAGACATCACTGACCAAAGAACACACTGGATTTTGCAGACTTTGTACAAAAAAGAAAGAACATAAAATATCTTGCGGATAATTTTTAAAATAGGAATCGCTTGTAGAAGTGATGCTATTTTGGATATGTTGGGTTAAATAAAATATATTATGGCATTATTATGTACTAAAATAGGTATTACAATATTAATTTAATACACAGTAAAAATGATGTTGTAATATACATTTTACCTGCTTCTTTGTACTCTTTTCCTGTGGCTGCTAGAAAAGTCTAAATTCCATGTATGGCTCTCAATCTGTTGCTACTGGATAGAGCAAATCTAGCTGGCTTCCACAGTGCCCGCAGGCTCTACAATTTGTGGACTGTAGCTGGCAAGATGAAGAGGCATATGGAGGCTTCCAGTTTTTTAGGCCACATGATTCTTCCTGTAATTGTATCTGCCGACAAATTTTTAATTATATGCCCATAACATCTTTTCTTCCCCCCCGCAACCAGTGTGAAACAGATTAAAAATCACAAGTTGTTCTCACTGAAGACCAGCCTTCTCTAGGAAACAAAAAGCGATTTTCTGTGTTTGAAGTTATTCTTAACAGTGAATTACTGTAGATTCTGTGAGACACCTGACCAAGGTCCAGGCGAATGTTTGTGGGCTTCAGAATGCCCAGGTGATCGAAAGGCGGCTTGTGTCACTAGCCAACGCTCTGCCTTACAATTTGGTGCCCTCTGTATCTCTCCATTTTGGGGCCGCTGACCTGACAGGCTGCACGGAGGGTTACAAACTCACAGGGCTCCCCACAGAGCATCCGGGCAAGGATCCTGCGTGGCTGAGGTTCTCTCACATATAAAATGGGGATGGCCGTGCCAACACCTGTGCCACCCTCCCTAACAGACTGCCCAAAAGACACAGGCAATGGTGCCACTGATGGGCTTTGTGGGCAACAGCACAGCACCACTCAAATCCCAGAGTGCTGCTAATTAAGACCAGGTGACCCCAAACAAAATGCCTGAGCCAGGATTAGTCTTAGTCACTGCTGTGATTATTGTTATACTAAATCCCCTTTTAGACATGACTTCCTGACCCTTACATTTTCAGCTGTCACTTTAAGATTTAATTAAGTCCTGCCCCTTACAAGCACTGGGGAATCAGCACTGGGGAATCCACGCCTACAGATGCTTGGGCAAACAGCACTGGGTGACTGCATGCATCTAATCAATGATGGCAAATCGAACACTCGACTGCCCTTGTTTTAGCAAGTGGAATATCATGGCCATGTTAAGTTCTGTTTGGAACTAATTAAGAACCACCCATAAGAAAGGTGGGCATTAAGGAGAAACCATTATTTTATAGGATGCAAATGATGCTGAATGAAGACAGAGTGTTTTGCTTGTATGTTTATTTTGGTGGGAGAATATCCTTTCTGTTTGTCCACAGCTTAAACTGGCAGTGTGTGGGCACACACATGCCTGGTGACACTGAGCTCAGACTGAAAGTCATCCACCTGGAGCCACCTTCTGAAAGAAACTTGGCAGCATGAACAGCTGCTTCTCCATTCACAGTTTCCATACACACTGCATACTGTAGCATGAAGAGGACTCCTGTCTGTAGGAGCAAAGTATTGAGAGAAAATGGAACCTTGAGCCCTGAAAGGAACCCAGTGTTAGAGAAATATGGCCATTTCTCCGAGGATTTGCTCAGTCTATTGAATTTGGCAGGAAATGATTCATTCAAGGCTTGGCTCAACTCCTACCTAGTCAATACACTTTTGAGGAAAAATATACAAACATCATTAAGAAGCTAAATCTGTTGTGCTGTAAAACGACAGATGCTCCAACCCAAAATTATCATAGCATTTGTTTTTAGCAATCTATCAATAATTTCTGAATCTTTTCCCTCTCATTTGTTTTCATTTCAAAGTTTGAGAAGCTTTCTTTAAAGGGGAAAAAAAACAGAAATCATGCTTAAAACGAAGACTACAAAAGAAAGAATTGGAGTTGACATTAGGTAAGCTTTCTACCTGGGATGCCCTAAAGCAGTCAAAGGAGATGCAGAAGCAGCAAAAGAATGGGAATTTGAAAAAGGACTTCACAGAAATATAGAAAACGATCCTCTCCTCATCCTGTGTGTATCATAAGACAGCTCAGTGCTTCAAAGACAGCACACAGCTTGCCACATAATAGATACTCAATTAATTCATGTGAAAAATACAACAGATGTCACACACAGACACACATTCACATATATCCTTGGGAAACACTGAACGTTGGCTAATGACAAGTAGAAACAAATTAGTAAGCTTGCCAATGTATAATAACATTAAAAAATAATCCGTTATTGGTTAACATAAGAATCTGTGCTTTTCCTACAACTGTCATTCTATAAAAAGTCTTTTGATCAGCACACCAGGAAACAGGAGAGGAGCAGCCTCCGCATGCTCTTGTAACACCCCAACACGTCAGCAGTCCCAACTGCGGTACACAACCAGGGCCCTTCAGGAGAGAGTGGTACAGTCAACAACATAAGTGCCCTGGTAGGCCCCATCTCGGAAAATCAATCTGCTAGCTGCTTCTTGCTTTCTGGACTTAGCTCTTGTTTCATATGCAGCTCTAACATGAAGATGCACAGTTTGGCTCGGGTCAGGAGGCTAATGGACCAGCAAACATCAGAAATGGCCCCTTCAGCTGAAACTCCAACACTGCAATCCTTAAAATAACTGGGATTCAAGAGAAACTCAGAAAGTGCAATATTGGAAAGAACCTGAGATAACACCTTTCAAAGCAGCTTAGGTCTAATACATGGAAAAAGAAACGCAAATAGCTGACAAATGTGATCAAATATTCCACCTCATTAGGAATTAAAGATATGCAAGGGGAAAAATAAAGATGTCACGCATTCCTGGCTCAGCTGACCATGTTCACATGAAGTGTTGGAGAGGCCTGTGCCCCAGCCCCTCCACCTACCCCCGTCCCTCCTCACTGCCACACAACCCGCACAACCTCTCAGGAAAGCAATATGGTAATCAGTTTCAAGAGCCCTCCAGTTCTATTTCCAGCAATCTATCCTAAAGGAAAATGGAAGCAATCGAAATCTCCAGCAACACATGTGATATAAATGATGGAACATGTACTTGATGAAAGAGATGCATACCAACATTTTCAATCGATGTTGCTGGATGATCAAATGCTTCCTGGGGAAGGTGAAGTGGAAGGGGCATACTACAAAGCTCAGAGTACAGCAGGACGGACACACACGGACGGACGCACACACACACACACACACACCTGGAAGAAAACACACCAAAATGCTGGGGCAAAACTTCTAGGGGTGGGTTTATAGATGCTTTTCTTTTCATGCTTACTTTTATTTTTAAAAACTGCGTACAGCATATTAATTTTTATAATTGGAAAAGAATTATGAAAACCCTGGCAAGCAAAGAATAATTACTAACACTTCCTCCGGTGGGTATTCATCAGATTACACGATAGCTGTTTACCTACTGACTTCTCTTCTAAGAACGTTTAAGACGGTTTTCCTTATGCAGTGTGATGTGTTGAGGAAGTTCTTTTCTCCCCTAGGTATATACTGACCAATCCCCGCCCAGTCACCTTTTTGTATTTTTACGACGCTGAAGTTTAGAAACACAACATTAAATATTTATGGCTGATATTTGCTGCTTCTAAAAATATTCAGAGGAGAAACTCTCTTCCCAAGGCCTCCACTTAACCTGGCTGAACTGACCAAGGCGGGCAGCTGCCCCCTGAGCTTCCCCTGGGATCTCCCACCTCAGCTGCCTACCTGGGTCTGAAACACCCAAACTGCTGACTGCTTCAAACTCGCTTATGTCAGTTGGCCTTGTTATTGCATTTATGAAAAGTAATTGAATATTATATAAAATGGTGAACTAGGAGTACCCACAAATTATTTTTTCGACAAAAACCACTTTGACTGCTTTTTTAGAGACTTAAACCAAGACAGATTGCCTCAAGGGATTTGGGAAAAGAAAATAAAATCCTAGATAGATTCTATACCGAGATGGTTTCATAAATCTCTTTCAATTCCCACTCCACTTCAAAGAGACAAACATTGCAGAGGCTGCACCATCGGGAATGGGGGAAGCTGACTCCAAACTAGGAATAAAGGATCCCTGTCCCAAGAAAAATCCTATTCCCTCTATCAAGAGATGGGTGAATAGATCTGCACTGATATATTTTAACATAAAACCGAAATAAACAACCTCCAGGAAGAGATGCTTAACATCCCTCCTCCACCCGAGTGGGGATTTTGAAAGAATACTGCATGGAAAGGGAAAAACATTAACTGCAACCCAACACCCATGACCTAAACCAAATGGTCAAGGTGAACAGCAACAGTGGTGAATCAGGTTGACAGTACCTACCCTTGATATGATGTGGTGAGAAGGGCGCTTCACCTCTGGGGTCTTGTTCCTCAAAACGTACCACCCCAGTCTAATCATGTGAAAAACATTGAACAAGCCCAAATTGAAAAACATTCTCGGCCAGGCACATGGCTCATGCCTGTAATCCTAGCACTTTGGGAGCCCAAGGCGGGAGGATCAGTTAGTTTGGAGAACAGCTTGGGAAACACAGTGACACCCTGTCGCTACAAAAATTGGAAAAAAAAAAAAAAAAAAAATCCAGGCATGGTGATATGTGCCTGTGGGAGGCTGAGGTGGGAGGACTGCTTAAGCCCAGGAGGTTGAGGCTGTAGTGAGCTATGATCACACCACTGCACTCCAGCCTGGGTGACAGAGTGAAGACTTCATCTCAAATAAATAAATAAATAAATAAATAAATAAATAAATAAATAAATAAATAAATTTAAAAAAATAAAAGGAACAAAGAAAAAGAAAGAAAAAAGAAAAGCCATCCTCTTTCATATTCTACTTCTATTTTCAGCTATTTTCTCCCTTGGGAAATTTTGGTTGCCCATCTCAGCTGGACTTAGAGAACAGGGAAGGTGAGAACTCTCCAGGGAAGAATTAAAGCAAGAAGTGGGAGTGCCATCCAAGCCTCAGGTCTCAGGGCCAGGGCCACAAGCTGTGAAGACAGAAACACACTGGTACCACGAAGCCTCATGCCAAAGCAACTGGCAAGGGTGAGAGCGGCAACTCCAATGCTAGAACTCAGCCATGTACCTGGAGGCTTTGGACCCCGGGGGCCCCAGTGGGCTCTGCCTTGTTTCCAGGCAATGCAAGTGCCGGGGTGAGGCAGTGCCAGCACCAGCACTGCCTCATCCCACTGGACTTCTGCCTTGTCTAGAAAATGTAAGGGCTACAAGCGAATCTCAAAGATTCTCTCCCAATTCTAAAATCTTAGGAACCTGCGAAATGTCCAATAAGTCAGGCCGAGTGTCCAGAACTGGCACTCATGAGGCTCATTTGTTCAAACCTCACGGGTCTCAAATCCCTGTTGAGAAAATCGTTTGCCCTTAGGATTGTGCTCTGTCTTTACGGCCCTGACTTCAGGGCCCAGGGCCTGGCACACACAGGTATTCAATAAACATCTGCCCAATGAACAAGTGGACAGACAATCTTAGTGCCGTGAGAGCCAAGAGCAACAAAGGGGCTGAAATCCTGAGTAAAAGGGAAAACTCTATAAACTTTGTGAACATTTGTTTGGAGAAAACATTCTCAATAATTCTTGAAGCTAACTTTGCACAGAAGACTGTAGTAGGTTATTTAATTGTTTTGTTCTTTTGAAAGGGAAAGGCCAACATTTCCTATATGTCTCGAGGCAGAAGGAGCACAGAGAGACAGCAGCAGTTCTGAAGTTAACTGGAAGATTAACACAAATTTATAGTGCAGGTGGGAGCTGAGGATGCTCGTCCATTAGGGGCTCAGGAACTGTTTGCATTTGATTGCAGGGAAAACTGTTTTTCTGTTCAAAAACGCAATTAAGAGCAAAAAAATTGGAATGTGATTCACTGTTTCTTTATTATTTATTTTTGGGACACAGTCTTGCTCTGTCACCTAGGCTGGAGTGCAGTGATGCCATCATGGCTCACTGCAGCCTCTACCTCCTGGGCTCAAGTGATCCTCCCACCTCAGCCTCCCGAGTTCCAGGAACTACAGCCATGCGCCACCACACCTGGCTAATTTTTTTATGTTTTTGTAGAGACAGAGTCTCACTATGTTGCCCAGGCTGCAGTAATACTATTTTCTAATGAGCTGACTGCTAAGCTGTTGAGTCTCCATTTGTGGGCTCTGATGGCTCCAAACATAGGCCATGAATGTGGCTAAATCAACAAGTAATTTTCCCAGCATTTTCTGATAGACGATTATGGACTCGAAAGGAGTTATTCTCTGACCAAGGTGCCCATTTATGGGTGTAAAAGACAAAGAGAGACATGACAGGCAGCTTCTCAGACGGTCCCCGTGAGCCCTGGCATTCACTCTCCAGTACCAGCCAGGGCTGGCACTGGACATTCACCAGGTTGATCTACAAGACCAAGAGAATTGTTGCACGTGGTGCATCACTTCTGCTGCAGCCACACCCTAAGGGAGCTTGGAATTGACCCTCCAGCCCCACACGAGGTCTCAAAGGCTGCAGCGCAGGCTGCAACCTCACGAGAGACCCTGAGCCAGAACCACCTGGTTATGCTGCACCTGGATTCATGATACTCAGAACCTATGTGAGATCATTAACGTTTGTAGTTTTCACCTGTTGAGTTTTGGGGTCATTTGTTACACAGCAATCAATAGATAACTGATACAAGGGCTGAAACTGGAGTGCATTGGTGGGAATGAGAGAAATGTGGCACAGAAACTAATCCAATACATCTGCTCCCCCTCCAAGCCAATAATTATTGTTTAATTTGACTTGTCTGCCTTCAAGCAAGCATGCAAACAAAAGCCCTAGCACACAGACTGGATCTGTCTTGCCACAACAAATTAGTCTGTTTTTAGTAAAATCTTAGTCTACTGGGTTAATAATTTACCTTCCAGATTCATGCAGCCATAGAAACCAGACTGATTTTCTTTTTTCTAAATCCCCAGAGAATAATTTGCTCCACTTACCTAAGCATTTCCATGTCTAAATGGTATACATGACATTTTTAATTAGACGAAAAGCCCCTGCTTAAAGTTCTTGATTTACTATGAGGTAAATCCTAAACTTGTCTGATTTATTTTAGCAAATTCTTGACATAAAGATGCAAGAAGCTGTTCTATCATATTGCATGAGCACCGAAGAATAGATTTACCTGATCGGAAGAGACCCTCTGTGGCTTTAAACTACTTGTATTATCTCATATAACAGAATTGACATTTTTTTCCTCCCAAGTGAAATTCCAGTTTGTGTGCTTAGCTTGTTTATGAGTGTGACATCATACCCAGAATAGGCGGAACTGACGGATGTTCACATGCTCATTATCTGGGACTCCAATTATAAAGCTGGATCTCATGTGTGGGCTCTAATGAGGATGTGAAATCGTATCCCCTATCTTCACAACTGCCACTGGAAGATGATCCTGCGTGGCCCTGTGTTATGTCACCTGGGTGTCATGACACCCAGGTTACCTCCTGTTTACCACGTGAAGCCGCCACCACCAGGAGAGGACATTCCAGGGTCAAGGCTTCCCCTAACACTCCGAGGCTTCCAAATACAGAACATTTCTGAGTGGACGTTTGCTTGGCTTAGCATTTCCCTGAAAAGAGCCACAGAGTCTTGAAAGATGTTTCACTTCGCACCCAAGCCTCTCCCAGAGGATCATTTCTTCCTGAGAAAATCTCACAAGACTCCACGGGAAAGGCCTTGGATTCCAAACACAGAAAATCCAAGGGTGAAATGTCTTCTCCTCCTGACCCTCTACGGCCAGAACAGGGTCGGGCTCAGAAGCCCCGCTGGTGGCTGTGACCTTGCAGAGTTAATGTTCAATGGTTGAATCAGAGAGGATTCCAGGGACACAGGCCAGCGGCGCTCGGCCAACATCCCAAGCGGAACAGCGGCCTCCTTCACAGCATTCCCCTGTCTTGTCACGTGGAGAAGCCCACGCGCACCCAGTGGCCAAGAGCAGGTTCTCAGACCCAAAGCCACCCTGCACCCCAAACTAGGACATCTGCACATCAGAGGCGTCTCCCTACACCTCTGAACCGGCAAACATGAGAAGTTACCTCTTGAGGGAGAGACAATTTATGACAACCCAGATCAAGTCCTGTTTCATTTACTCAAAAACTGCCCTTCTGTTAAGAGGACAGTTGGCAGTCCACTGGCAAAAAAAAAGGGGGGGGGGGAGTGAAATAAAAAGTCTACCCGGCTAATTCTGACTTCTGCATCTGGCTTTTGACCTTGCTGCTTAACAGGCTTCTGTTTATCAGGAGCCATGGTTCTACTGCCCTTTCACGCAACACTGCCCTTGGAGCACTGCCGCATTTACACATTAATTTTATTCAGCACAAAGAATTTCTTTGGCCACCCTGCCAAAGTGTCTAATGGCCAGTGGGCCTGGGTCATGTGTGGCCACGGAGCCACCCTGGAGTACACCAGGGGAATTGGGAGAAGGGTGGAGTGGGATGGGGTGGGGCATGACCACTGTTATGGGGTGATCTGAGTCCGCAAAAATCACATGCTAAAGTCCTAATGTGCAGCACCTCAGAACCTCATTTGGAAAAAGGGTCATTGCAGATACAGTTAGTTATAGTAAAATGAGGTCAAACCGCAGCAGGGTGGAGCCATAATCTAACATGACCGGTGTCCTTGCAAGAAGACAGAGACACCCAGGGAGGCCATGTAGTCACCGAGGCAGAAAGGAAACTGATGTGCCCACAAGCCAAGGACCGCCAGCAACACCAAAAGCAGCAAGGGGATGCAGGAAGCATCCTCCCCTGGAGGCCTCAGAGGTAGCTGGGCCCTGCGGACGCCTTGATTCTGCACTTCTGGCCTCCAGAACTGGGAGACCATACATGTTTTAAGCCAGCCAGTTGATGGCACGTTGCTACAGCAGCCCCAGGAAACAAACCACCACCAACATGGTATGCTTCAACCCTTCTCTTCCAAGGAAACTGCAGGTAGGAAACGGCCCCTGTACTGAGCTCTAGCCCTGGGTGTCAACCTCTGCAATCCCCTCCAGATGGTTACCAAGCTCTGCCCGGGTCCAGCGTGCCTCCACCGTGTCCCTCGGTGTTCTGTGAGAGTGTACAAGATCCAAAATCATGGACTTGATATTTTAGTGACAACCAACTCTTGTCCACAAATGTATACCTATAAATAAGTACATCTGTGTATGCAACTGTTAAATATACACACGGCCATACATGCATTTACAGATCTTTTAAAACAGTACAATCGTTATTGTGTGTGACATCACTAGCTAATTATTCTAAAAACAAAGGTGGTGGGTGGGTTTCAGATCAATAAAAGAGATCCCGGAACAACGGCTTAGCCTGGACCCAAACCACAGAATGGACGTGAAACCACTACTATAATGAGCTCTTTCTCCATTCCCAGTAATGAGTCCTCCTGAAGAATTAATTAAAAATTCTGCCATGGCTTCTCTTAAAGGAGAAGGATACACTTCTGGAAAGGATCAGGGAAGCTTGAATCCAAGAGCCAGCCATTCACCTGCTTTGATGCTCACCTTTCAGGATGTCTGAAAAGTAAACAAATCTTCCTTTACTCTGAGACTTCTCCAATGTATCATTCAATGATTTATGCACTAGGGCTTCTCGTTCACAACGACTGCTCCCAGGTGGATGAAGACAAGCATTTCAACATTTAATCAAGAACTCAGTTTGATTTTAGAAATTCTAGATTCTATTGCTATTATAAAATAAAAGATACTTAAAATCATTGAGACTTTCCTGACATTTCCAAAAGGGAGAAAACTCAGACTCATTATTTATTAAATAGCATATATCTCATAAGAGTTAAAATTCAATGAGTTTGTATATGGGCAAAAGATAGATAACTTTTAGTCAACTCTTCCCAATACTCATCATCCATTTAGTGTGAGAAAGTCACCTGTGCACTTTACCTAATTAAACAACTGCAATTTAAAAGTATATATTAACATTCAACTTCAAGCCACTCCAGGCAGATGAGCCCTGCAGTCAGGACCAGCCACTGTTGTTGATCTGATTTCCATGTTTCCTAATTTACAACCTCCCACGACAAAGCTTTCTGAGCCCCATACCTCAGAATCAAGAAGGGCTTCTAAGGGATACAAGGTGTGGCTGAAAATTACTCAGCATGGTCAAGAAACCCGAACACTGGTGGCAAGCTAAGCTGAAATGCAGATAGTACCTATCTCCGAAAAAAAAAAAAAAAAGAAAGAAAGAAAGAAAAGGAACTTGGAAGACACAGCCAGGATTTCTACTTAATGATCATTCATTTTACATTTTATAACCTTGATATCACCTAACTGAGGCTTAATGGTAACTTGAGCCATTCTAGAGAGTACTATATATGAGAGCTGTACATAGCATAGAGTATCGCTGTGCTTATAACCACTTCTCTCAAAAAGACAGCGTTTGCATGAAATAATAAGAAAAAGAAAAATGGAAACAAAATCATATTGTAATTATGCCTTTGACCTTTTGCGGACAGATAGTGTCAATATTTCTTTCTTTTTGTTTTTTCGAGACACAGTCTCGACCTGTTGCCCAGGCTGGAGTGCAGTGGCGCAGTCTCGGCTCACTGCAACCTCCGCCTCCCGGGTTCAAAGGATTCTTGTGCCTCAGCCTCCCAAGTAACTGGAATTACAGATGTGTGCCACCACGCCCAGCTAATTTTTTTGTATTTTTAGTAGATACAGGGTTTTGCCATGTTGGCCAGGCTGGTCTTGAACTCCTGGCCTCAAAGTGATTTGCCTCCCAAAGTGCTGGGACTACAGGGGTGCCCAGCCAAATAGTGTCAATATTTCTATCTAAAATGAACATACAGCTCCAGGCTACGCTGCAATTCTAAGGATCTCATTCAGCGGGATTCCTTCCTGCCTACCTGGGATCTGGCACCTCCTCACCTGAGTGGCCAGAGGAGTGGAAGGGAGGCCAGATCAATCTGAGTAAAACAGAAAGTGGGATCCCAGAAATATAAAATGGGGGGCGCCGATGAAAGACACCACTAGGCCTCATGTCCTGGAACTATAATCATCCCCAAGTCATGCTTCTGGACGAGTAAAGGGGTCTGCCTCAGTGACTGGCTTCCAGGAGCAGGTAAGCAAATACACATCCTGTCTCTACAGAAGCTGCTCAGAGCTGAACAGCTACCCCTGTATCTTTGCAATTTGTAGGACAAGAAAACCACCCATATGTACCTAGCCCAGGGAGTGTGTCCTTGCCACGAGATACCAACGCTCACCCCAAAACCCCTTCCTGAAGATCTCCACGGAAACCACATGGGGCCACTGGAATCCCTCCCTATATGACCCAGATGTCTACATTGGCCCAACTATGTGGACAGAGATGAGCTGGAAAAAGGGGACAGTGTTGGCCTGGGTACCACCTTCCAGGCCCTGAATGTTCCCCTGCACTTCTGCCCTGGTCTGTGCACTGATTTGTTCACTATGGAGACTCAGATCTCACCACTGTCCAATGGTAACACACTAAAACACTGATTTATTTCATCATCCTCTGTTCAACAAAAATTCCAGTGGTCCCCAGAGCACCTGTAATCAAGTCTGCATGCCCTGAACTGTTTGTTCTCTCTATTCTAAGAAGATCACCTCCGGATAAAATTCCATTTCTTAAAGGCTCAGCTGAAACGCCAGCACCATCCTTAAGCCTCTGTCATCCTCCGGAATGGAAGCAGACCCTTCTCGCTGCTCCCATGACACAGGGTTTGTACACTGACTAAATTGAGCATGCTGTGCAGACGGGTTTGGCTGTGTTCAGGCCTGTCCTACCCAATCAGACCATACAAAACTTTCATTTATTGTTACACCTAACATTATAATAACACCATATGAAAAAGCTTTCCCCGGGCCTCAGGAAAAGCAGGCAGGCTATGGTCCTCTCCAATTTTGTTTGTCAACAAGGATTTCCAGAACCAACTGGGGTCAAAATGGCCCATCTAAATTGAGAGGTGAATGCTTTTCTGTATTACAAAGGAACAACGTCATTCTCTCTGGTGCTTTTTCAAGCTGTAATGTCCTATTCTATGGTCCGGACATTTCTGTACCCCGCGCCCTCCCACCCCCAAATTCCTATGTTGAAACCTAACCTCCAATATGATGGTGTTGGGAGGTAAAGCCTCTGGGAGGTGATGCGGTCATGAGGGTGGGGCCTCATGAATGGGATTAGTGCTTTATCAAAGGGAACCCAGAGAGCTCTCTCACCCCTTCCACCATGTGAGAACACAGCAAAAAGATGCTGTCTGTGAGAAAGCAGCCCTCACCAGACACCAAAACTGCCAGTGCCTTGATCCCGGACTTCCCAGTCTCCAGAGCTATGAGCAATACATTTCTATTTTTTATAAGCCACTCAGTCTACCGTATTTTGTTACAGCAGCCCGATCAGACTAAGACATCTTGCCAGGTTTTCACTGTAGGCAGCTAAAAGCAAATGAAGTCCTAGTGAGTGAGTGAGTGTTACTGATCCAACTGAAAGAGATACAGCTGTGTCAAACATTGATTTCCCATCCTGGATTCAGGTTTAGTGTGTCTACTGACAGAAGAGAGTCACTGGCTGTCCTGCCCTCTCCTAGGCTTTGGGGTGGAGCACATTCTGATCAACAGTCCCAGGGAGGTTAGCATGGCTTCATTTCATAAAGACGCTCCCCAAAAAGAAGTTTCCTGGTATTCTAACATATAATGTATTTTATTTTCCAATCAGATTTTGCTTGCAATCACAAAGTCTTATCTATGGGCAAAGTTTGTGGCATATTCATGAATAATCTTTTTTTTTTTTTTTTTAGCTTTAGCTTTGGGGAAACCTATATGCAAAAGTCACTGAATCAATTGTGCTAGAAGTAGTAATATGGCCAGAGCCTTGTATAAGGAAATGGGCGAGAAAACTAGAGACTTTGAAAAGGACATTTCTAGAAGTAATCAATTGATCTCTCTACAAAACTCAAAGACTCTAGGTTGGCCACCTCTGCCAAGGGAGTCTATCTGCTTTTGTGTGTCTCTGTTTCTCTCTCCTTTTCCCTGCAATGACCCTGCCCTGCTGAGAGACCCTCCTCCACCAAGCCCACCCTGGCAACTTTTCCCAGCCTGGTGGCAATGAAAGCAGAACCTTTTAATTGATGGTGTTATGGATTCAAGACTGCCCCTCCCAAGGCGTATGCTGAAGCCCTAACACCTAGTACCTGGGAGTGACTCCTTATTGGGAAATAGGGTCTTTGCAGATGTAAACTCATTAGAAGAGAGCTCTAAGCCAATGTGACTGGAGTCCTTATAAAAAGCGGAAATTTGGCCAGCTGCAGTGGCTCACGCTTGTAATCCTAACACTTTGGGAGGCTGAGGTGGGCGGATCACCTGAGGTCAGGAGTTTGAGACCAGCCTGGTCAACATGGTGAAACCTCGTCTCTACTAAAAATACAAAAATTAGCCAGGTGTGGCGGCTCATGCTTGTAATCCCAGCAACTCGGGAGGCTGAGGCAGAAGAATCACTTGAACCCAGGAGGCGGGCGTTGCAGTGAGCCGAGATCGCGCCACTGCACTCCAGCCTGGGCGACAGAGGGAGACTCCGTCTCAAAAACAAAAAACAAAAAACAAAACAAAACAAAACAAAAAAAAGGTAGGGGGATGAAAATTTGGACACAGGGAAAAGGCCATGTGCAAATGAAGGCAGAGATCTGGGTGATGCAGCTACAAGCCAAGGGACGCCAAAGACTGCCAGCAGCCACCAGAAGCTGGAAAATGGGCACAGGACAGATCCTGCCTCAAGCCCTCAGGAGGAAGAGCCCTGCTGACATCTTGATTTTGGACTTCTGGCCTCCCGAACTGGGATACGATAAATGTCTATTGTTTTAGCCACTCCAGCAGCACTTTGTTATGGCATCCACAACAAACTTACGCACGTGGCTTTGCCTTCCTCTTTCTTCACTGACCAGAAACAGCGCGAGCTATTTATGGAATCCATCCAGATCTGGCCAGTCTTGGACATCATCCAGTGCCACCTGGGCAGTGAGAAGTGATGCCCGGGGTAGCGAGCAAACCCTGCATGGATCAGGCAGAAGTACGGGCTCTGGCATTTCAAAAAGAGATTCCTCAAGGTTTCAGAGGTCAGGCCTTTTCATTTCTGGGTAATGAGAAAACTAGCTGAAACACAATATTCTTTCTCTTTTCCATTTCTGTAAGTTGAGGAGTTGCCATGCTGGGTGCATTTCATGGACTGAAATAGTTGGGAAAGGCTAGTAACAGTAGATGAATTTCATAGGCCCAACATAACAAAGTGCCGCAAGCTGAGTGGCTTCACAGAAACGGACTCTCTCACGGTTCTGGAGTGCAGAATTCGGAGACATCAAGGCGTCAGTAGGGTTGGTTGCTTCTGAGGGCTGTGAGGGAGAATCTGTTCTGAGCCTGTCTCCTTGGCTAGAAGGTGGCTGTTCACATGGCCTTTTCCCTGTACGAGTGTGTCCAAATTTCCTCTTTTTCTAAGGATGCCAGTCACACTCGGTTAAGATCCCCCCTCCAAATAAGCTCACATTCTGAGATGCAAGGGGTTGGGACTTAAATACATCCCTTTCGCAGGGACACAATTCAGCTCATAACAGAGATATTGACTAACGCATGAAGCCCAATCCGTGGCCATCATTAACAACACTGGAGCCGGGACACTGACTAACGTCTGAAACCTGATCGGTGACACTCATTAACAACACTGGAGCTGGGGTTACAGGCTGACTGGTCATTCCTCTCTTGGGCTCACGTCAGTGGAACATCAGAGCCTGCACCAGCAGGAGCAAGGCCATGCCGATGGCTGTCTGGTAGCACCGTTCCTAAAGGACACGCATGGCTCAAGGACTGCCGGGTATAAATATTTCCCATAAATTCGGGGCATTTCATGCATTTCTTTCTTTTCAAAAGCACTCTGTCAGCGCCTGTAGCTTTTGGCATTTAGAATCCAGTCTGGCCAGTGGGCAGCTGGAAATGCGTGTGGGCCAAAGGACTGCAAGGAACTGGGCATTCACTGCTGTTCCCAATTAATGTCTCTGGGAGGAAAAATGCTCACAGCATTTGAGAAAGGAGATGAAAGGCAAAGACTTCTGCAGAGTCAAAAGGAACTTCAGTGGCAGAGGCGGTGTAGACTTGAGTCTTCTGAAACAGACCACTACACCCACTCTCTGAAATAAAGCAGTGAACAGCATGCTGGGTTTAAGGAGAGCAGCAGGTACTTCAACACTCTGCCCGTTCTCCGCATGGCTCAATCTTTTCTCAACATTTGATCTTTTCTCTACTTTTTTGTCCTTAGGTAGATGTGCCTAAAGCCCAAGTCTTTTGGACCCATTTTCTCCTCTCCTGTGGGTGTTGAACTTTATTTCTAACTTGCTTTCTCCTGAGTCTCCTATCCACTTAGGTCTCAGCTCTCTTCCTTTTACCATCAGGGGCTTTCATGACTTTTTTCTTAGGAATATTTGAGAACCAATGTCAAATATTCATGGCCTCAGCACAATTATTTGTAACTAGATACTCCGGGCATGGTGAGCATTATAGGAAAAAATGGGCCATGGGCTTCACGGTCCTCCAGCACAGTCCTAGCTCTTCTTCCTTTATGACTTTAAATCGGCATCTAAAATAATATTAAAGCAGCATGACCTAGAAAGGCTTCCCTGGGATCCTTACTCGTGGGTTCTCAGAGACCACCACAGAACCCAGGGCACCGTGTCAGGGGATGGCTTCTATCTGTGCCCCTACAAAAAGCCAAGGCAGCTCGCGGGAGTCACGTCCCTTCCCTGAGCTCAGAGGGAAGGAGATTAAATGGTTGATTTCAGAGTCTCAGTTTAGGGCAGTGGTTTTCAACTAGGGGTGATTATGCCCCCCAAGAGGCATTAGGCAGTGTCTGTAGACATGTTCGGATGTCACCAGTGGAAGAGGGATGGTGCTTCTACTGGGTGGATCATTCTTGGCTGTGGCGGGGCAGGGTGGGGCGGGGCAGGGCGGGCTATCAGTGACCGCTGCATTGTAGGATGTTGAGCGGCATCCCTGGTCTCCACCCACCAGATGCCAGTACTACCCCTCCCCCAAGGTGACACCAAAAATGTCTCTAGATATTGCCAAATGTCCCCTGGGGAAAGACTGCCTCTAGTTCAGACCCATACAAACTACCAGTCTAGGCAGATGGCCAATTTTGCTGACCCCTTGTTTTCTATGGATAGCTGGGATTTTGGAAGGCTGGCCTATGTAACAATTACAAACATTTATTTTGCCTTCTAGACTCAAGCAACTCGAGAAAAGTCCCATCTGAACCATCTTTCCTTCAACATTCTCATATATTTTAAAAAGACTTTACGTCTAATCTTAATTGATGAAGCCACACGTCTCTGCAATATTCTCCCACACTGGCTAATACAACAGTTTGGTCCCATAAGTAGGCTAAACCATCTCCCTGTGGTTTTATGTACAAAATAATTTATTTTGTTTAGCCCAGGTAAATGGTGTAATGTTATAGAGTCTATCTAAACAGGAAAAGTAAAAAACAACACACTTACAAAATTTCTGTGTATGTGATTTTTAGCTCTCCTTATGTTGAAGAGAATGCCTTTGCGGAAACAATTTAAACATGAAAACAAATTACCTAAGACTTCTGGAAGATATCTCCAACACTTACTGCATCATTTCATGGTATATTATTTTAAACATATCACAGAATGATGCTCCATCTTACTCCACCCATTCAGATGTGTAAGATACTGTTGCCAAAATCTCAGCTGCGCAAATCGGGCACTGTTTTAAATTCTTTTACTGGTGACAAACCAATTCGGGTGCTGGTCCACTTAAAAAGAAAAATACCTCCAATTTATCAGCCACACTGCTTTGCGTGGAAGGCTTTGAGTGCTTAGTCCACCCTAAGGATTCAAGCTATAATTAAGGTTTCCCTTTCATCTTCGTCTCCATTTTGCTAAAAGCCAGTGAGACACCGACAAGAAGGGCCCTGACCAGCCGCTCTCAGGAGGCACGCAAGCCGACTCAGGAGGGAATTATTTATTATGTGAACCCTCTCCATCGAATATCTGAAACAAGATTAACATCTGGGAAAAGACGTATTTACACTTCAAATACACAATAATGAGTTCCCTCTAAAGGCAGGGTCAGCCACCAGGCCGGCACCCAGTGGAATCCACATGGAGTGCACTGATGTAACCTGATTGATGGATGGCCAGGAAATCTCTGCTATTTGAGTCCCTGGCCCCTTTCCCAGCTCTATGTGGGCTTGGGCAAACCACATTTTTGCCAGTGTCTTCTCCCTCTGTTAGAGAGGGCTAAGAATCACCAAGTCCCTCGGGGGGCGGAGGGAAGGACCCCCTCACAGGTTCTGGGGACCCCTGTGCCAGCTGCAGGCCTGGGAGCCTGGGGAGGAGCCAGGGTGCACACCCCACTGCACAGTGGCGCTGGTTCTGCAGAGGAGACAGGAAGATGTCTCCTGTGCCTTCACTGTGACCTAACCTTGGAAACCCTGGTGCTTCCAGACTGGTAGTTGACCCAGCGGGGAAAATGAAACGTTAAGTTTTGAAACCTCCAAGATCGATACTTGAGAGGTTATGTGACCAAACAGATTAAATGCAAATAGGGGTATCTGGAGGAATGGGGATGAAGGATAAACCAAGAAAGACACGGGTATACACCGACAATTCAAGAGAGAAAAAGAAAATAAACCCATTCAAGTCAGGACTACCCACTGATTCTAAGGAGAGTTTTCTCTCCTCTTCTAAATCAGGATGAGGGGAAATGAAAACCATTTAAAATAACAATTCACTTATCAGCCCCCCGTCTTCCCTAAAATATGTGGCTCCAGAATTTTTTCTTTTAGAAGCTCTCATCTTATAGAATGCAATGCAATGATCCCTTGTGGCTAAAACCCATTTCTTGTGGATTCTCAAGAAGTTGGTTTCCAAAATGATTCTCACCTCATCTGGGCAAGAAAGACACCTATAGAGATGGCGAGGGGATAAGTTCCTAGAAATGATAGTTCTGTGAAGAATGAGTGTAAAACCAAGACGGGAGGGAGCAAAACGTCAACATGAAACATTTTCATGGAGAAAACTTCCCAAGACCAAGTACTATTCACACCAATCCTATCAAGTTACGGCTATTTATTCTCCTAGAAATTCCTGAGAACTAAAACATACTAACCTCCACCTAAAAATGTGTCTGCACACAAGTATTCCTTTTAAAATAAAGGTATCTAGAACTGGGAGAGTTACTACAATATCATGCACTGACATAAAAAACTGTTTGAGGTATACTCTTGGGAATTTCACACAAGTTAATCTTGACAAGGTGCCCTATTTTATAAACATAATTTTCATTTGCCCTGGCGCATTACAGCCACTCTATGTGTGATGCACAATAACAGCACCTTTTTTGAAAGCTATATCCTAAGAAATGCATTTCCTCCAATAACTGTCTGCCAGCAGCCTCCCTGCATCCTATTTTAAACCCATCTCCTATGCTGATCCCAGGCCAGTAACCCCAAGCAGGGCAGAGTTTCAGCTACATCGGGCATCACCAGTGCAGCGCAAGGGCTGATGGGAACCCCAGAACACAGCCAAGGTGGGGAGAACCCTCCACACAGTGCAGCCCTTCTCCCCCTTGCAGTGGAGGGGGTGACGAGCATCCCAAGGGCGGAGGGAGGTGGGCCCGACGAGGGAGAGGAGATCCAGGTAGGCTATGGGCATGGGAGAAAAGGGAGGGGAAGCTTGAGGGCAGGGCTTGGGAGGCGGCTGGGCATGGAAATGAAAGAGCAGAGAGAAATAAATGGGGAAGTGGGGTGGAAGGATGGGTGTGGGGTTGGAAAGGAAAGGTGAAAGGGCACTGGGTGGAGGAAAGGTGAGAGAAAAGGTGGGGAAAGGGTCTCCATCACTGGAGTACCCAGCCTCCTCATTCCCTCGGTCAAACAGTAGGGCATGCCTTTCCCAAGGTTCCCACCTGGCCCTAGACCTCACCCTATTGGCTTTCAGAGGTAGGTCAAGGTTGGCAGTGATTAGGGTAACAGGAAGCTCAGATCTGCTAAGTGAACTTCACCTGTTGGTGTTCTTCAATACAGAGGCTATTTCAATCAGGTGAACATTATTATTATTATTATTTTTTGAGATAGAGTCTTGCTCTTGTTGCACAGGCTGGAGCACAGTGGTGCGATATCAGCTCACTGCAACCTCTGCCTCCCGGGTTCAAGCGATTCTCCTGCCTCAGCCTCCTGAGTAGCTGGGATTACAGGCACCCACCATCACACCTGGCTAATTTTTGTGTTTTTAGTAGAGACGGAGTTTCAACACATTGGCCAGGCTGGTCTTGAACTCCTGACCTCAGGTGATCCGCCTGCCTCGGCCTCCCAAAGTGCTGGGATTACAGGCCTAAGCCACCGTGCCCGACCCCAGGTGAACATTATTACTCAACTCCCTTTCTCCATCCTTCCATCACACCCATTATTTTATAAGCGGAGTATACCTGAGACACAGCACCACATCCCCACAACCATCCCTTTAGAAGTCTGGAAACAAGCAATGTACAAGAAAACTCACAGAAGAAATATATTTCCCATGAAGCACATGGTACAGCATGTAAAACGGACAGACCCATGGGCATTGTGGCCTTTCTGTACCAATCTGGGCACTGTACTCACCGCTACTCTATGTGTGTGCGTATGAGTGACCCTACAATGGATTAGTATTCGGCCACAAAAACACAATGACATTTTGATATATGCTACAACATGGATGGACTTTGAAAACATTATGCTTAGGGAAATAAGCCAGACGCAGAAGGATAAATGTTATATGATTCCTCTTCCATGAGGTACCTAGAATAGGCAAATAAAGAGAAAAAAGAGAAGTCACCAGGGACTGAGTGTGGGGAGGGGAGTGTGGAAGGGCCAGTTATTGTATAATGAGCAGAGAGTTTTGGAGAAGGATAATGGAAAAATGTTTAGGTGTAAGAGGGTGATGGTTACACAACACTGTGAATGTTTTAATGCCACTGAATTGTACACTTACAAATGTATTATGTAATGTATATCTTAACACAATAAAAAAAATAGAATATGCAACTAGACATGAAAGTTTTAGTAACGTGGTCATCTCTTTGACCCACTATAGAAATAATGACCCAAGGGTTACGATTTTCTTAACTACCTACAACCAAGGTAGATAAAGAAGCCCCAAGACTAATAGGCCCAGCCCCACTACCAGGAGCTATGACATGACGCTGCTTCTTTAAAATGCCGTTTAGTGCACGCTTGGAAAAAAGGTCAACATCTCAGGCAGTAAACAGAGCGGACAAATGGAAATAAATGAAGGGAAGATGAGGATTCAGAGCAGTCGGCAATGATAAACGTCAAGAAGCCAAGAATTATTAAGTCAAGAGCAGAAATAGAAGACAGGAACACGAGTCAGCAATGGGGAAAAAAAATGACATCAACAGATACGAAAATGTAAAGATGTTTAAGGGAATGCCCAATTTAAAAACCCCTTTGTCATATGGAACATTGAGTTTTATATTCCAATTCAAAAGAGTTTAGATCACAGAAGTAAAATCAAAGCTGTTCTTCAGGTGACCAAACGGCTTTCATTAAAATCAGCAGGCTGATATCGAGCCCATGCTCCATGCCAGTCCTTATCCCCTGCCCCCCTGGGTACCTTTCTCTGCCCCTACTGCCCAGGGGAGTAATTCCTGCAGGTACCTATGAGTTCATGCTGTCCTCTTAGCCAAGGATGCCTTCCTCCTCTGGACTCCAGAAACCTCCTCTTTATCATGTGTGTGTCACTTGGCTCAGGTGTCACCTCTCTGAGCTCTGGAAGGCTGGTGCAGTCCTGCCTCCACCCAACCCCACCTCCCTCACACTCCGTAGAAGGAGTAGGCTTTGCTCTTCCTCCCTCTGGGCACTCCCGCAAGACGGCTGATGACCAGCTGATGCTCTGCACACACCTCCACCCCCTTACCTGTTATAACCTGCACAAAGCAAGCAGTAGTAAACCATCCTTGCATGAACAAATACACTCCAGAATAACAAGTATTTATTAAACAATAATTGAAATATATCAACAGTATTAAGTAAGCAAAAGAGACTGCATGAATCGGCTGGCCAAGGAAAAGCAGTCGATTGGGATCTACAGCAAGGCATCTGAGAGAAGAAAGGTCAACAGCAGGCTGTGCAAGTGAACGATCTCATCTGCTTTGTAAAATGCTGACAGAAGAGAACATCATCACAGACTGGCATCATGTCTGCAGAGGGGACAGGCACTGTGCTAAGTGCTTCACGTGGAGAATGATACTCCACCCTCCGGTGGAGGGTGAAAAACTAGTTTCTTTGACAGAGCATAAAATTGAGGCTTCTAACTTGGAAGTTTTGCTCAAGGTCACAGGGAGTAAGCAGGAGTTCCCACAAGCAGTCATGGCAGAGATGGCCTTGCCCAAGATCCAACCCTCACTCCTGCCTCCGGGATCTGTCCTGGGTCGTCCCTGGTAGATTACTCCTTTCCCCATACCCGTCTCCCCCGCTATCCCCCCCACACATACACACTGCATAACAATTTGGGCATAGCCCTCAAGTCTCTGAGAAAGGCACAGCCCCCTGAAGTGTCCACCCGCTGTTCTGTGGGACATGCCAACTCATACTCAATGGTTTCTTTCCCCTTCCTCCCCACCCCCACAATAAGACTGATGGCAAGTCTCAAGATCAAATGGAGTATGCCGCAGCAGTGATTTAAAACTGACAATCACAGTACCCCTGAACAGCACTGCTCATGAAAAATCAAAGCAATAAACAACCAAAAACAACAAACACCAAAACTTAAAAAAATTCAAACGCATTTAAAAGATACTGCATTTTGAATATATGTGTGGGCTTCCTTTCAAGGAGAGGAACACCACAAATTTCCTAAAAAACTTAAATATTCAAGATTCAAATGCAAAATGAATCCTGACTTCACGATATTTTGTTCAAATGAAATAAGGTCTCTGCTGATATTTTAGTACGAAGATTTGTTTTGATCCACATCCTTTACTTAGAATCCGAACTGAAAAAACTTATGGCGACGCCAACCAAAAAGTTAATCATATAAATGGCTCCTTTTCTCTGTCTTTTTGTTTTTTTACTTATTCGTGTTTTCATCTGAGTGACTTTTTTTTAAAAAAAAACTTTTAATCTTGAAATAATTTTTAGACTTACAATAAGCTGCAGAAATAGCACAGAGTTGCATATAACTGCCACCCAGCTTCCACTTATGTTGACATCTTACACAAACATAGCAATTAGCAAAATATAAAAAAGTTAAGACCTGGCACAGCACAAGTAAGTGAACTACAGACTTACCCAATTTCACCAGTTTCTCCTTCCGCCCTTTGTCTCTCCCAGGAGCCCACATTCCTATAGTCAGCACATCCCCTTTGACCTGTGATGGTTTCCCGTTCTTCCCTTGTCACTCCTAATGCTTCGGAGGAGCAGGAGAGGTGTTTTGCAGAATGCCTCTCAGTTTGGGTTTGTCTAATTTTTCTCGTGATTAGACTCTTATGCATTTTTGGCAGGAACGCCACAGGAGCGATGCTGAGTCCTTCTCAGATTATCACAGGGTGTTGATATGCCTTCATAGTGATGATGATGATGACCTTGACTGCCTAGGTGGTATCTGCTGGGTTTCTTCCCCACATGTCACTGCTTTTGTCCCTTCTGTAATTAACAAATGTCTTAGAGGAGACACTTTGTGCCTATGCTAGTAATAGGTAATGATTCTTAAATGTTATGGATATAAGAATGAACATACGTCTCTCAGTGTATAATTTAAACAGTTTGCTTTACGGGTATTCTTTTCAGAAGAAAAACTCCCAATTAGAAATCTTTAAAAATGGCCATTTTAAAAAAAGAATTCCTGAATTCAATAATGGATGAAAAGTTAAACAACAGCAAGCACAATGCTTAGTGTGTTCAGGGATTAGTGTGTGCACCGGCATCCAGGCAGATCACCAGCAAGACAGCCAACTCCGATCAGAAGGCTCAGTCCCTGAGGCAACTTGCCAGTACTCCAAAAGGTATCCTCCATCAAGACCGGGTTTTGTGTAATTTTTATCCCGACTATAAACAAGAGTTCCCTTGTACCATCTACAAGGGAACTGGAGCCTGGCGCCACCAAGAGCTGGAGGAGGCAGGAAGGATCCTCCCGTAGAGGCTCCAGATGCAAACAACCCTGCCCCCATCTTGACTTTGGACTTCTGGACTCCAGAACCGTGAGAGGATATACTTCTGGTGTTTTAAGCCAAGCCATTCAGTTTGCGGAAATTTGTTACAGAAGTTCTACAAAACTAATATAGTATAATGGTAATTTTACTGGACCCGAGTTTAATCACAACACCGCTGAAAAGCATAAATATGGCACCACTGGTATGGATAACCCATGGGTATTCTGTCCAGCCAAGTTAGCTCACTGAAATATACTTTCAAATTTTATTCCTCATGCCCTGGGGTATTCACAGCACAGTGTAAAATGTCAGGGCAGGGATTAGGATCATTTACCTCTGGTGCAAAATTGAAGGGGATGCCAGAAAATGCAACCATCAAAAGAAACAATAGTGTAATACATTATCTTTAAAAATCAAAATGAGGCCGGGCGCAGTGGCTCACGCCTGTAATCCCAACACTTTGGGAGGTCGAGGCAGGTGGATCACCTGAAGTCAGGAGTTTGCGACCAGCCTGGCCAACATGGTAAAACCCCGTCTCTACTAAAAATACAAAAATTAGCCGGGCGTGGTGGTGTGTGCCTGTAATCCCAGCTACTCAGGAGGCTGAGGCAGGAGAATGCTTGAACCTGGAAGGCGGTGGTTGCAGTGAGCCGAGATCGCATCACTGCACTCCAGCCTGGGCAACAGAGACTCTGTCTCAAAAAGAAAAAAAAAAAAAATCAAAATGAATGCAAAAAGTACATGACAAAATATCAAAATGTTAGCGAGAGAGACAGGATCAGTAATGTATGGAGCCATACTGGATCCTGAGGCAAAAGGTAACTTCAGAAATACTGATCCTGTGGTCTTTACTTAAAATTAATATTTTGTTTCTCATGGAATTTTTTGCACTCATTTTAATTTTTTAAATATCGCATTAAAATATTATTCAATTAGCCAAAAAATGAATGGAAACAACCCAAACATCTACTGACAGATGAACACATAGATCAAATGTGGTGCAGCCGCCCCCCAGCATCCGGTCCAGGACCCCTGCAGATACCAAAATCCGAGGATCCTCCAGTCCCTTAGATAAAAGGGAGTAGCATCTGCATATAACCGCTCATCCTCCCTTACACTTTAAATTACCTCTGGATTATGTATCATACCCAATACAATGTCAATGTCATGTAAATATTTGTTATGCTCTGTTTTTAAACTTGTATTTTTTATTGTTGCATTATTATTTTTCCCAAATACTTTCAATCCACGGTTGGTTGAATCCATAGAAGCAGAACTCGTGGATATGAACAGCCGGCTGTGTACATATACAATACATACAATACTGTGTAACAGAAAGGAATGTCTGGCACGTGCTACCACATGAATGAACCACGAACACATGCAGAGTGAAAGAAGTCAGACAAAAAAGGACACACACTGTATGACTCTGCTTGTATGAGGTTCCTAGAGTAGACAAACGCATTCATCTATAGAAAGCAGAATGCATGGTGGCAGGGGTGGGGGTGGGGGTGGGGTGGGAAGTGACTGCCACTGGGTGGATGTTTCTTCCCCAGGTGATGAAAATGTTCTAAACTGGGCTGTGGTGACGGGTGCACGCCTCTGTGACTATAGTAAAAACCTCTGAATTGTACACTGTAAATGCGTGAATTGTATGGCTGTGCACAGTATCTCAATAAAGCTATTAAAATACACATAGATAATTTATCTTGATGTCTGTGGTGTTTGTCACCCCCTCAAATTTTTCTCCCAAAGCAAGCACCTTGGTCTCTTCACTCTGGCCCTGGTAAACATGGCACATCTTCCTTATAGTTTATCAATGGAAACTGATGTCCTCATCATTATACAAAAACAAATACAAATGGGCAAATAATGTGAACTCGGCACACACTCATGTAAGGCGAAATGAAACTTTCAAGCCCTTCTTTACCTCTAATGAGTCACAGCAGGGGCCCCATCCCTACCTCCAAGGGATGCCGCCTCCCTCCCCACCACTGGGGGTGTTTTCATGGAAGTCCCTGGCCTCCTCTGCTCTCGCTGGACTGCAGGAAAAGCTCCAAGGGCAAGCCACGGACAGCCGACAGCTCTCACTCCCAGAACACAGACGGGTTTCTGCCCTTCCATCCGACCAGAAAGAGGGCAACCTGCTCAGGGATGAGGCCTCCAGCACTCGGTGCCTCCAGGGCTCCTTCGGTACCTTCCGGGGCTGCACGCGGGTGGCCCTCTAAGCTGCCCTGGCTCACTCCAAGGGCGGAAATAACCCTGCCAGGCTCCAGGCATCCTTCCCTCCAAAAATACCTACAATTATTATACTGACAAGGCAAATCTAATTTTAGCCAGCCAGGCTCTGCAGTCAGCAATCGTTCCTGCACACAAAAAAATAACGCTCCTCTCCATCTTTTTTTATTTATATATTTTTTTGAGATAGAATCTTGCTCTGTCACCCAGGCTGGAGTGCAACTGTGTGATCATAGCTCACTGCAGCCTTGACCTCCTGGGCTCAAGCCTCTCAAGCAGCTGGGACTAAAGGCATGCAGCACCATGCCTGGCTAATTTTTATTTTCTGTAAAAGACGGGGTCTCACTATGTTGCCCAGGCTGGTCTTGAATTCCTGGCCTCAAGCCATCCTCCCACCTGAGCCTCCCATAGCCCTAGAACTACAGGTGTGACCCAAAACATCCAGCCTCTTAACCATTTTTAAGTACACAGTTCAACAGTGTTAAATTCACAATGCTGTGCAACCAATCTCCAGAACTCTCTTTATCTTGCAAAACTCAAACTCTATGCCCATTCAACAATTCCCCATTTCACCTCCTCCAGCCCCTGGCAACTGCCATTCTACTTTCTGTCTCTACGAATTTGTGTACTTTAGATACCTCATGAAAGTGGGATTATACAGTATTTCTCTCCTGTGACTGGCTTATTTCACTTAACATAATATCCGCAAGTTTCATATAAAATTGTGGCATGTGACAGGATTTCCTTCCTTTTCAAGGCCGAATACTATTCCATTGTGTGGACAGGCCACATTTTGTTTATCCAGTCATCTGCTGAGGCACATGTGGGCTATTTCCACCTCTTGGTTATTATAAATAACACTGCTCTAAACCTGAGTGTGCAAGTGTCTCTTTGAGATTCTGATTTCAATTCTTTTGGATGTATACCCAAAAGTGGATTTGCTGGATCATCTGATAATTCTAGTTTTAAGAAACTGCTGAACTATAGTCTATAGTGTTTACCTGTTTATGATCCTTCCAATAGTGCATAAGAGTTCCAATTTTCCACATCCCTGCCAACACTTACTATTTTTTGGGTTGGTTTTTGATTTTTGTTTTTTTGATGGTACCCACCTTAATGTGTAGTTTACTCATTTTTAGGATGACGAAACTGAGGATTACAAAGGTTAAGTACTGCTACGGGTTCAACTGTGTTCCCCTAAAATTCACATGTTAAAGTCCTAGCGCCCAGTACCTCACAATGTGACCTTACTTGGAAATAAGGTCGCCGTACATGTAATTAGTGAAGATGATGTCATTAAGGTGGGGAATTTGGACACAGAACTACACATAGGCAGAAGGTCATGTGAACATGAAGACAGCCTTCTACAAGCCAAGAAGAGAGGCCCGGGACAGGTGCCAACCCCACAACACCACAGTTTCAGACCTGTGGCCTCTGGAGCTGCAGAGCATATGTTTCTATACTGTAAGCCACCAGTCTGTGGCACTCTGTTACAGGAGCCTAGGGAACGAACCCAGTCCCTTGCCCAGGGTCACAGTCATTAAGTGACCAGTCCAAAGGGCCACAAAACCATCCTCCTCCGACTGCACTTTACTGTCCCCAAATTACCCTCTCAAACTTTAAGGTGCTTCCGAGCTGCCTAGTCAGCCTATTAAAATGCAAATTCTCATTCAGCAGACCTAGAGATGGCCTGGGATCTGCATTTCTGACAAGCTGGGGGGGGGGGAGGGGGAGGGGGAGGGGGGGGTGGCATGGAGCTCTTCTAGAGCTGGAAGAACACAACTCTAGATCCATGTATTAAAAGTTGCATCCAGGCACGGATTCTGGCCTGGGAACTGTCTGTCTCTGGTGATGAATGAATGAGGTAAGAAGTGCTTAGAAAACTTAGGGCAAGTTGTGCTTGCGTTGGTGTCTGAGACATGATTGCTCTTCTAGTTATACATCTTAATTGCTTTTCACAAAGGCACCCACCTCAGACTGGAAATTTTTAAATGGTCCCTTTGACATGGATGCTTTGACAAGCTATTCCCTAGAGAGTCTTCTCTCCTTGCAGTTGGATTTTTTAAAAAATTGAAGTGACATTCACGACAAAATTAACCATTTTCAAGTGTACAATTTAGTGGCATTTGGGGGCATTCACAATGTTATACAATCGCCGCGACCTCCGTATCTAATTCCAAAACATTTTCCTCTCCTCCAAAGGAGATCTAATACCCACTAAACAGTCAGTTCCTGTCCCCTCCTCCCCCAAGCTTTTCTGAGTATTTTCCACAAATGGAACCCTATACAGTCTTTTGTGGCTGGTTTCTTTCAATGTAGCATATCCTCAATTCTCACAATGTAGCATATACGAATACTTCATTCCTTTTAATGGATGAATACTTTTACCAAGTATACACATTCTCACAGATTTTACAAAAATGGGTGTTTCCTATTGCTTCCAATAATCCCATTGTAAATGCGAAGCTTTCTCTTGGTTTTTGAGAAGCTGCTACTACCCCATCTCTAGAATCCACCTCTCCCCAACAGGAAGTCCGATTTTTGGTATTCCCTTCCAGACATACTCTACCTAGACCAGCCCATATAGCTCCTCCCACTTTGACACAGAACTTGTATTAAACTCTACTCACAATCAGGTATCTGTCTTGCTTTTTACGTGCAAGAACGTCATGTGGAGTTCATTCCATATACAGAATTATGCTTTTTTTTCCTATTGTTTGATAGATTCTATGCCTTTATTATAATCTAACAAGTTCACTGTGGGTGGTTGCTTTCATCCTTCTGCTTTTACAATGCCTTTGCTGAATATCATGTGAGTACTTCTTTGCATATATTTACACTATGTCCATGAGCTAAATCCCAAGAAGTGACAATTCTAGGTCAGATATCTTTTGTCAATCTGCTCCCCAAAAAGGCTGGACCTCTTGCAATGCCTGCCAGCAACAACACCCACTTTTATTTGAGCTCCTGCCAGCGGAACACAGTCACACCTCTGACCTCTGCTAATGGGAAAGGTGAAGTGGTACCTTACACTTTTCATCTGCATTCCCCACGTCATGAGGGAGATTGAGCTTCATTCCATACATTTTAGAGCTATTCATTATTTCCCTTTAAGAAAACTGTTCATGTCTTTTTTCATTTTTCTCATGGCCTGCTGCTGGTCATCCTCCGTAGTACTTTATAGGAGTTCTTCGTGTATCACAGGAATCATTCCTTTGCATTATGTGTTACTAGTATCTAGTATTATTTCTTGGTTTGACATTTACAACCAACTTTGAGCCTCCAGAAAAAAGGAGGCGAACTATAATTACTAAATGCTTAGCATTTATATACTGTGTTAATGCTGTATTCATTTTTATCTTCACAACAATCTAAGAGGTAATTCACGGCTACCTTCACTTTATAGATGATAACACTTGAGGTTCACATATAATTTTAATCTAAGACACTGGTTCCTATAAGCATTCTGCTTGGCCTAAAAAACTTGCATTTCTTTTTATATTTATCAATGACATTTTCCTTTATATGCCATTGACCTTCTTTCTCAATAAATCATTATAATCTTAAGAAAACCCCACAACACAAAGATAATCTGTATTCCTCTAACTCATACATTCCCATGAGCATGAAAGAAACAGGATTAAGTACACAACCTGATCCCTGGAATCTGTGAATATGACATTATACAGTAAAAGACTGAATGTGACCTCATTTGGAAAAAAGGGTCACTGCAGATGTGATTAAATTAAGAATCCTGAGATGAGGCATTCTGGGTTATTGCATGGGCTCTAAACACAGTGTCCTCCTAACAGACAGAGATTGGAGTTAGGCAGCCACAGCCCAAGGGGCACCTGCAGGCACCAGAACCTGGAGGACAGACACAGAAGGGGCTCTCCCTTGGAGCCTCCAAAAGGAAGCCACCTTGCTGCCGCCTGATCACCCTGCTGACCTTCTCAACAATGACACAATAAATCTCTGCTATTTTAAGCCACCTAGTCTGTGGTCTTTCCTTACGGCAAACAGGAAACAATTACAGAATAATAGTATCATAAAAAAATCCTTCTATATTAGGGATACAACTTGAAATGTTTATAGGTAAAATCACATGATGTCTGAGATCTGCTTTAAATTACTCTAAAGAGAAAACAGTGAGGGGACGATGAGACAAGCTCGTGACACGGTAACAGTGGCTGGAGATGAGTGAAGAGTACACAGGAATATACCAAGATATTCTGTATACTTCTGAATATGTTTGACAATTTCCATATTAACAAGCTAAGAGTATATCTCAGGAACTGGCAGGCAAGCATCTGAACTATATATGTGGCATCTGTCCCAATCTTCACACAATGCAATTCGCTTTAACATCTAATTTTATTCACTACCTTCTTGAAAACAGTAAGGAAAACATTGGAACCCCATTCATTAAAGCTGCCACTGCATAGTGGCTTATGCGAGCAACCATGCAATTGAGTTTCTTGAAATAAATCTTAATTCTTAATCTCATCTCTTGAAACAAATCTTAATTCTTAATCTCACCTCCCTATATACTTGATCAGACAAATTATATCTCAAGCTGAAATAACATACGTGCATTTGGATAAAAGTAAAAATAAGGGATTCTTTCTTATTAGATGTACTACACCAGGAGCACGTGAATAGAACTGTAAGTACTAGAATCAACATGTTTAAAATACTACTGTTTTCGATGGAATCAGATTCCCAAAGGGAAGCAAATTGCTTGCAAAGAAGTGTGCTGCTTATAAAGATCTAATTTATGTAACATGAGCTAAGTCCAAGGATATGACCGTAATATGGGAGATCACACTTCAAGCTACTGTGAAAACACTTTAAACGTTAACTTGCAGCTCTGAAGCAGTAATTAAGGGTGGGACTGTACTGGCTGGGGACCTTTGCAACACTGAAACTGTGTAACAGAAGCCATGCTCTGCTACTAAGCACAGTACTCTGCAAAATGGTTATCCTGCTTCTTGTAAAGACGTTGAAGGTTCTTGATACATTCATTTAGCAAAGGCAGGGCCTAATTGTCCTAATGCTTCCTCAGGGAACACTGTGTTCCAGCTTCACCTAAACTGCCCTGCAAAGAAATGGAATAAGAGGGGCAGCCTGAGTCAGCATTCTTCAGAGAAACCTCGGTGGAATCTAAAGGAAAACCGAAATAAGAAACAGGACTCAGTTGGGCTGGGCAGCAGGCCTCCAGCTCTCATTTGCTCTATGTACAGGAGGCTTCTGTGATCCGAGCCTCATGTCTCTAACGGCGTTTCAGAATTTGAATGCCTGCATATCCGTCCAGTACAGGATCTCGGCCCTTTCCAAGATGATGATCTTTTGGCAGATAAACCTTCTCGCAGCACTAAGCAAATGAAAGGTACCCTAGAATGGGTTTCTTATGTTGGCATTTGTGAGCACTCTTGGCTGTTGGGGCTGTACTGTGCATGGTGGGATGTTAGCAGCATCCCTGGGCTCCACCCAGTAGCCAACAGCATCCCCCACACACCTACTGAGACAACCCAAAATGTCTCCAGACATTGTCAATGTCCCCTGGCGGTTGCGGAGGGGTGCCCAATCCCCCCACTGGTGAGCATCAGAGCCCTAGAAAGCTCCTTGCTGGAGAGCCATGCCTGAACTGTGGGCTATTCTGCTACACAGGGGGCACAGTGTGAACTCTTCCCCCTACCATTCAAGCTGATGGACAACAAATGGTAAAACAAACCATCCACAAAGAGACCATGAGAAAAGTATGTATAGATATGGAAGCATGCAAGTTTAATGGAACTCAGATGGCCTTTCAGGAAGGTAAAATACAATTGTTTATGAACAGTGACAGCATCGGGCTGCACGTGAAAGGGTTCTGTGAGGTTCTCACTTAGCTATGTGCAATTTCTAGGGACACAGGATAGATGCTGCAACCATTTCTCTACAGCCCTTAGTTTTTTAATAACAATGACAATCATAATGTAAACCAACAATAACATTCGAAAGCCCCCCAACCACCTGAATGGACTTCCTCCTCTGGGCCAGGGCCAACTAAATTTATCCTGAAAGATGGACCAGGCCATGACTGCCGGGAAGTAGGGGTCAAGCATGCCTCATTAAGCTCCTCCAGCACGAACATCATCACAGACCTCAAGTCTGATAAGAAACATTTACAATCTGTTCCCTCTGAAGCCTGTTACCTGGAGGCTACATCTGCAGGATAAAACACTGGTCACCACAACCTCTTAAGGTAGCCCAGACATTCCTTTCTATTGGTAATGACTCTTTCAACCAATGGCCTATCAAAAAAATTTTAAATCTACCTATAACCTGAAAGCACCCCCCCTTCCCCCTGCACCCTTGCTTCAAGTTGTCCCACCTTCCTGGACTGAACCAATGTCTACCTTAAATGTGTCTGATCAATGTTTCAGGTCTCCCTAAAATGTGTATGTGAAACGAAAATAAATCTTGGGGCTCCCAAATCACTAAGTTAAAGGGAAAACCCAGCTGGGAACTGCTTAGGGCAAACCTGCCTCCCCTTCTATTCAACGACAGGCCTCTGCTCACTGATATAGACGCATATCTGATGGCCTCCTTTGGAGAGGCTAATCAGAAACTTGTAAGAATACAACTATTTGTCCCTTGTCTACCTATGACCTGGAAGCCCCCTCCCCACTTTGAGTTGTCCCGCCTTTCCAGACCAAACCAATGTTCATCCTACATATACTGATTGATGTTTCATGTCTCCCTAAAATGTATAAAACCAAGCTGTGCTTGGACAACCTTGGGCACTTCGTCAGGACCTCCTGAGGTTGTGTCACGGGTGCGCATCCTTAACTTTGGCAAAATAAACTTCCTAAATTGATTGAGACCCATCTCAGATTTTGGGGGTTCACATATAAAACCAAGCTGTGTTCTCCCTAAAATGTATAAAACCAAGTTGCGCCCCCACCACCTTGGGCACATGTTCTCAGGATTTCCTGAGGGCTGTGTCACAGGCCATGGCCACTCAGAGTTGGCTCAGAATAAATCTCTTCAAATATTTTACAGAGTTTGACTCTACGTTGACAGTAACAGCAACTCTAATAATGATAGTGGTTTAGGGATACCCATGATTTTAACTCGTCAAAGCCAGGAGCAGCATGGCTTATGAACCCACTGAAAGATTCCCTTAGTTGCCTCTTCCTTTGTTCCTTTCTTGGACATTCTATCACGGTGGTTGAAAGAACATTCAAAATCCAGCACAGGGGAGAAATGGCACTGCGCTCCATGCTAAAATGAAAAGGTAGTGTGTCAAGGGGGACACAAGTTGTAAAACAGCATTCACCCTCAAACCACCCAATAAGCAGTGCTGCTTCCCACAGGACCCGATGGAAACAAAGGATCTTCACTACAGTAGACACAAGGCACTTCTGACATTGACTCGGATGAACCTGCAGTTCCTAAACGCAGAGACTCTGTGGTGTAAAGGAAAATGACGACCACATCTTAGCAATTCACTTCCTGGTCACTTCCTCTCCCAGCCTGTCAAGAAGGAAACAGGGCATGCTTTTGAATCCTTTCTTGGCTCATGTAAGGGATCTGGAGAGCCAATGTAATTATTTTGGTTCCAATTTCCAACTCTATCAGTAAGGCACTGATACAAGAAATGGGAAGACAAGTCCCCCGAAGTGGTAAAAATTGAAATCATAGAAACCATGCACCTACTGTTGGGTGACCTAAAGATCCCGTCATACAAAAGTTAAGATCATCATTTGTGATGACACTTTTGAGAGGGTTTCCCAATGCACTGATGGTGAATACATCTGTTGGGTATTTCAGCTGTTACAGTCTCCTGCATCCCACTGTTGCGGAGCTAGACTCTTACAACAAGATGCCTCAACTCTGCTGAAAAGGAATTTGGCTGCCATCTCCCCCCCACCCAGCTTCTGTGGTTTTACTTTCCATCTTTGGCACACAGGGTACTTCACACATTCACAAATATTTAGGGGGAAAAAAAAACAATAAATTGCCTGGAACCATAAGCAACAGAGTGCCTACTAGGTCTCTGCTTCAAGAAATTTTACACTAAGATAGATCCAAAGGCCCCTGGGTCTCCAGGTTTGCCAAATAGCTTATTTTGGGTGTGTGAATAATTTCAATTTAACTCCTTGAATAACTGTCTTATTAAGATGCTGACACATCTGTCCTACCTCTGACTTTTACAAATAGGATAAAAATGATTTTCATTGAATAGAGGCATCATGGTTTCCTTTTATCATTGTTGTTATCATCATCAATATTATCTGTTTGGCAAGCTGTGCGGGCTTCCTTAGGATGATAAATGCTGCCGCAATTTGCAGTATCTTTAAAAGAAACAGCCAATTCAATTCCACGACGCCAGGAGCTGTCTCCCTGCCAAAGCCACCCCTGCATCTGCCACAGGCGACCCATTTGTACTGAGCACAGGGGGACGCTTGTCTTATTGCAGCGTCTGGTTCTACTTAGCGCTGTCGACAGAGCTCTATTGCTGTCCCGTCTCCTTGTGCTCCTTTCTGCAGGCTCCAGCTTGGCGCAGTTGGATTTCCAATTTCTACGCCCAAGTGTGGTGTGCATTACCAATTGCAACACTGACAGCACGTGCTTCTCAATACCAGTGCCATCTCTAACGGCAGCACTTTTTGTATGTGAGGGTTACTGTTAGCATTTTTAAGAATTTGGGAGGCTGAGGTGGGGGGACTGCTTGAGTCCAGGAGATGGAGGCTGCAGTCAGCTTTGATTGCGCCACTGCACTCCAGCGTGGGAGACGGAGTGAGGCCTTATCTCTAAGAAGCAAAAAAAAAGTTAAGAATTTCATCTCAGCACTTAACAAGACTGGTTTGCAAAGACCAACTTTCTAAACGCTTTCTAACAATCATGGGTTAAATAAGCAAGCGCAAAAGTGATGAGAACACTTCCGTGCAGCGTGGCCATCCCCACTCCCTTATCGATCTCCCACGAGTGGAACCCACAGCGATGCTGGTGGAAAGGGCACGCATGGTCTAGGGTCAGCTTTCCCTAAATTCAATTTCAGAGAAAACTGCAGAGGCAAAGAGGAGTTTTCTGTTTCTCTCCTTTAACAATAAAGCTATTAGACCAAAGCACGAAAGACTGCTTCTGTGTCACCGTCTTGACTCATGACAAACATCAACTTCATATTCTTACACTTAATACAAACTGGAATAGCAGAAGAGAAAAGAGAACACTGCCTGAGAAGCTCCATGGACTCAGACACTTGGCTAACTGTCCTGGCCTTGGCATTACCAGGCTGCTGCCTGCTCAAGCCTTATCTCTTCACTTAGAAAACTGGGTCTGCGCTGTCCACATCGTATCTTAGGACTGCTGGTCTTGGGAATCGAAAGCAGGGCTCCTCCATCGCGGCGCATATGGGGCTAGATGATTCCTTGTTATGAGGCCGTCCTGTGCACTGTGGGATGTTGAGCAGTGTCCCTGGCCTCTACTCACCAGATGCCAGAAGCACCCACTGTCACCACCAAAAATGTCTCCAGACATTGTGAGACGGCCCCTGGAGGGTGGGGAGGATACAAAGTCACCCGCTTTGAGAAGCACTATTCTAAAGGAATTCAGTACCAGCGGTTTTGAGCAGCCACCAAAATCAGGCCCAGGTGGGGCCGGCTCTTCCAGAAGCTCACTGTGCCTTCTACAAGCATCGTGAAACTCCCTGCAGTTATCCATCAAGCCAGACTGTTCATCTGTCTGCTCTGGCCACATCTTAAACACGTGAAAATTAAATAACACCCACAATTCAGTTTCTCAGTCACAATGGCCACATCTTTCAAGTGCCCAAGAGCCGAATGTGGGGCCATGTTCACAGGGCAGTCCTATTGGGGGTGCCGCTCTAGGTCACCCAAGACATTCCGTACATCACGCATGCTTCTCTGAGACATCAGGGAAAGACTAATTGATGGGCAGATTCAAATGAACACTGGGCACATTTCATGATTGAGGCCTGGGAAAATAAGGATACCTCTTTTTTGATTTTTGAGTTTCTTTGGGTTTGTTTTTGTTTGTTTGTTTTTTGAGGCCGAGTCTCGCTCTGTCATCCAGGATGGAGTGCAATGGTGCAATTACGGCTTACTGCAACCTTGAACTCCCAGGCTCAAGCAACCCTCCCACCTCAGCCTCCCAAGTAGCTAAGACTACAGGTGCACTCCACCACTCCCGGCTATTTTTAAAATTTTATGTAGAAATGGGGCCTCACCATGTTGCCCAGGCTGGTTTCAAACTCCTGGGCTCAAGTGATCCTCCCACCTTGGACTCCCAAAGTGCTGGGATTACAGGTGTGACCCACCACGTCCGACGTCTTTTTTTTTTTTTTTTAATGTAGTGCTTTTAAAAGATCTAAAGAGCTAGTTTTTCTACAAACTGACCACTCCATCCTGAATAAGCTTATAATTTTAAGAACTGTAATTTTTTTAAACAGGAAGTCAAGAAAGAAGGTGTTCACCCCAAGTTTACATGCAATTAATGAAAAAAAAAGTATGAACCTGGAAAATATAGAAGTTGGCTTTAAATTATGGGAAAGGACAGATGGTTAACATGAACTCCAATTATTCATCTAAGGAAGATATCTGGCCCCATCTCAATGATACGCGTTAGCTCATCACTCAGGTCAATCTCTCCCGATGGGTGTGGTCTGGGTTTGTGCTCCCAGAGTTACCCAGGTTCATCCATAAACCTGTTCCTAGACATTATGCTGCCTGCAATAGGCCTGGCATCTGCCCAAATGCGGAGACACACTGACGTGGCCTGATGCCTACACTGTGCAGCACGTACTCATGTGCACTTGTTCATCCCAACCCACTTCGCTAACAGTCAATCACCCTCTAACCCCAACCCATCAGCTCCTAAACATGACAGCACTCGGGCATGCTACACTTTGGGAAGGGGGGGGAATATCAAAACATACTTAAAAGCATAATTTACTCAAGATCTTTAAAAAATAGACACTTTCCTTTTAAAAACCTTCTTATAATACTTTGATAGCCAACTGTTCACTGGGCCATCTTAACAGATTAGTATTAATCTCACTGATATTAACATTTTTGAAAGATTCTCTCCCCTCCTCCGTTTAAAGGTAAAATATGTCCACACTGACAACAGACTTTTCTCAGATTGGTTAACAAAAAGGTCCCAAGCTCATAAAATTCATTTTCTAAAAGAATGATAGCTTACGAGTTTCTGCACAGCGTTATAATATTTATGTAAGTATAATTTACACTTCATCATTCCTCACCCAACTTAATATAGTACACAGATAATCTGTTTTTAACTCCACCAAACAACATTTCTCTGATGGAAGTTAGCCAATCGTGTAGTAAGTGGCTTTCAAAAAAAATGACTTTGCATACATCCACACAAAAACGTGTGCTTAAATGTTCACAGCAACACTATTCACAATCGCCAAACAGTGGAGGCAGCCCAAATGCCCGCCAACTGATGAACAAATAGTATAATCTGGCTATGAAAGGGAACGAATCACTGACACAGGGGACAACATGAGTGAACCCTGAAAACACAATGCTCAGTGAAATGAGGACACAAAAGTCCCTATGTTGTGAGATCTATTTACCTGAAATGTCAGAATAGGGAAATGCATAGAGGCAGAAAGTAAATTGCTGGTTGCACCGGTTGGGACAGGGAGGGAAGAATGGGAAGTGACTGCTGATGGGTGATATGGTTTGGCTCTGAATCCCCACCCAAATCTCATGTCGAACTATAATCCCCACATGTCAGAGGAGGGACCTGGTGGAGGTGACTGGGTCATGGGGGCGGGTTTCCCCCATGCTGTTCTTGTGATGGCGAGTGAGTTCTCACGAGATCTAATGGTTTAAAAGTATGGCGCTTCCCCTCTCACTCTCTCTCCTGCCTTGCTGTGGTAAGATGTGTCTTGCCTCCTCTTCGCCTTCTGCCATGACTGCAAGTTTCCTGAGGCCTCCCCAGCCATGCAGAACTGAGTCAATTCAACCTCTTTTCTTTATAAATTACCCAGTCTCAGGTAGTTCCTTATAGCAGCGTGAAAACAGACTAATACAGTGGGCATGGGGTACTGAACATGTTCTAAACTCAGATAGTGGTGATGATTGCACAACTCTGCGAATACACAAAAAAACACTCTCAGGGGGAGTCCGAAGGTATGTAAATTACATCTCAATAAAGCTGAAAAACTGCTTTGGCTAAAGTGGCTATCCCTCCATGGTGCTGAGTACACAGTGCAAATGCAGGGATGCTCAATGACTTCTTTACGACAGCTGGCACCATCAAGCACAGGCCAGTTCCACCCTGGGGAGGAGGAGAGGCAGGAGTGAGGGGAATAGTGTCTGAGTGCTTTCCCAGTATCCACAGAAGCTCGTTTCAGAAGGTCGGTGATTGGTAACATTTTCAAGGCTGTTTCTGCACATCCTACACAGAACAGAACACTTCCTTCTTGTTAGTGAATTTGGGGCATATGGGGGCATAAAAAGTCTCCCCAGCAAAGGTTCTGGAAGGCAAACAAACCAACACACAGACCTTCCTGTGGCCAGGCAACAAGCACATTCTTTTTTTTTTTTTTTCTCATTTGAGACAGGGTCTCACTCTGTCACCCAGGCTGAGGTGCAGTGGTATGATCATGGCTCACTTGCAGCCTCGACCTCTTAGGCTCAAGCAATCCTCCTGCCTCAGCCTCCTGAGTAGCTGGGACTACGGGCACACACTACCACACCAAGCCAGTTTGGTTTTGTTTTTGGTGTTGTTTTGGTGGAGACAGGATGTTTTGCCCAGGCTGGTCTCGGACTCCTGAGCTTGGACTCCTGAGCTCCTGCTAGGACTACAGATGTGAGCCACTGCACCCAGCCACAGCAAGCAAATTTTGTGGTGCTCTGACCTCCCAGGCTGAACTCACCAGAGGTCCAGGCACTTTCCAGCGGGTCCAAAGTGCATCACTTTAGCCTCCATTTTGAAAATCCCCCCAGAGCCACTCTACCCCACTACCTGCTGTAAGCGCTGCATCCTTTCCCATGAAGTAGTGATGCCGGCATTGAATATACTGGGCTGCATTTAATAAGATGCCCAGCAGGGTGGAGTGCTGTCTCCCCTGGCCTACCCTGTTCCCGCAGCTGACTGACCCAGGAGCTGGGGCTATCCTCCACCTCCAGAGATTAAACAACCACAAATGTGCTTTTGCCACTGGGACCCCTAAAGCATGCTTGGGACACAGCGTGCCCCGGCCCATGCCCAGCGTAGGCTGCTCAGACACATCCCACTGGACTCTCACCCGTGAGGAGGGGTCTCAGCACTGATGACTTCCTTAAAGGGAGCCCAGCTCCACTCTGCGGCCCCATAGCACTAGGACCAAACCAGAGGTGGCACAGGGCAAGAAATGCATCCCTGGCACGGTGAGGTATTGTGGGGCAAATGAGGTCACGCCAGCCCCTGCTAACCACCGTCCAGAATTTCTTTATTTACAGTTCAACAACTCGCCACAGCTGCAGAGTTCAGAGGTTTCAAGCACCATAAATCCATCTGTTCCCTGCTTATCTGAATTTCATACAAGATTAATATTTTACCTACATTTGCTGACAAAGACAAATAGCTACAGGGTGCAAAGTGACAATATCCCACGTAAATAAACACTATGAAAAGAACCCAAGTGAAAAGGTGGTATTTGCAGCCAAAAGTTGGTGTTTTAGAGAAAAATTTTTATAAACCAAACACTGTGGTCACATAGCAAAAAAATATTAAAGGTCAGTCCACCACTGTCAATTGTAGTGCTTCTAATAGGAAGGTTTTTAGCAAAAACATGAAAGCACCCAATAATGTAATTAATTTAAAAAGAAACTATAAGTTAAAATTTGAATCATACTTAAAGTTAATCAGCAGTGCAAAATAAAAATTAAATGCACCCTAGTGCATAAACCAGAAAATCCTCCTGCTGTGATGATTTGCTTTACAAATGAAGGTTTTTCTTTAGGTTAACAAAAGGAAAAGTGAAGATAATGCCTTATTTAATAAAGTAGCTGTGTGTTTTAAAGGACTTTAAAATGCCAACAGAATGCTTTGGGAGAATGTGTACTGCTACAGGTAATACAGATTTTGTAACTGGTTTTTCATTATTTCAAGGAGCTCACATCAAGCTCCACGCTTGCCTCCTACACAGTTTCCATCCCCAACCAAAAATCAAATCAAACTTTGTTATGGCAACCCTAGCAAATGAATATCCTGCTCTCTCCACAACACCTGCAATCGGAAGGACTTCGTTATCTGCTGAATAAATGAGTAGATCCATCAATATCAATTATGTTGTCCTACTTTGCAGCAAATGTCAGAAGTCCATTTTGACTATTCCATGTAAATAAAGTCATAAACTCATCTGAGTTGAAAGCTACCCTTGGTAAGTAAACAGCAGTTTCTTTGGAATTCGGTACTGTGATAACATGCTAGAACAAACTCACATCCAAAGATAGAGCAGTGATTTTGTAGATGATGTTTAAGTTACAGACACCACAATTTCAGAATCATCAAGAGTTTTCACATAAAAATAAAACTTCATCATGCTGATTGCGAAGTGTCCCCAAAGTTTATACACACGGATTGAAAGTTTATACTTCTGCAGGAAAGGAAGGTTGTAGAGGGTGGAAAAAGAAAAGCAAACTCAGGGACATGGTGAAGGCCAGCTACAGGGTTTTGGCAGGAAGCTCGGGAGAAGCTGGCAGAAGAGACCCCACTGCCAGAGATCACAAGGGGATGTGGGCTGGCACAGGGTACCATGTGGACTTCTGCTGCTGCTTTTAATACTTCTACTATTCTTTCCTTTAAAAACTGAAGGGAACAGAAAGAGGTCACCTCAGAAGAAAAGTAGTTCCTAAAGCAGCAGAGAAGTGATGGAAAGGGCACATGAGGAAATCTGTGGAGTTTTCCGCGGGGGTGTGACATGATTTCACCACGCACCACCTGGAATCACTGTCTGCATCTAAATAGTAGTCACAAGCCAGCCATCCTGGATTCAGCTTTAAAATAATTCCTTGTAAACAACCCAACTGTCCATCGATGCACGAATGGATAAACAAAATGTGGTCTATACACACAAGGGAATATTATTCAGCTTTAAAAAGGAAGGAAATTATGTCGCATGCTACAATACAGATGAATCTCGAGGACAGTCTACCAAGTGAAATAAGCCAGTTACAAAAGGGACAAATCCCGTAGGACTCCACTTACGGGAGGCATCCGGAGGCACCAAGTTCAGAGAGACAGAAAGTCGAACGGTGGGTGCCAGGTGGTTGGTGGGGAGAGAAGGAATGGAAAGCCCACGTTTAATGAGGACAGAGTTTCAGCTTGGAAAGCTGGGAAAGTTCTAGAGAAGGATGGTGATGATGGCTGCACAGTAACGTGAGTGTACTTAATGCCATTGAACTGTACAGTTAAACTGTGTAAGAGGTAAGTTTTATGTTATGTATATTTTATCACAATAAAAATAATTCTGTGTACACTTGACTTATGTAAAGGCCAAGATCTTTCAGGTAGTCTTTTCTTGGGGAATTCTTTTCACATTAGGGGCTCCCTTAAGAAATGACTAATTGTGCATATGGCTATGTTAAGGTGGGATATCCAGAGAATTCTGTAATAACTCAAAATAATTAGACTCAGAACTCACTATAAAAAAGCTCAAATTATGCAGATGATTTTCCTTTTTAACACCCTGTAAATGAAATGAAGTTAAACTAAATTGATGCCTATGATAGATGGTCATACTGTCAAAGTGTGCAAGCTCTCTGCTCGCCCCTCCACCTCACCCATACACAGAGGCTCCGAGGAAAGGCCGTGTGAGGACACAGCAAGAAGGCGGCCATCTGCAAGCCAGGAGGAGAGGCCTCCCCAGAAACTGAGTTTCCTGGCACCTTGATCTTGGACTTCCAGCCTCCAGAATTGTGAGAAAAGAAATTTCTATTGTTTAAGCCACACAGCCTGTGGTCTTTGGTTACAGCAGCCTGAGCAGACTAATATAATATCCTTATTGTTTTCCAAATTCATAATTATAATGGAGTATAAGAGTCACTCTGGGCCGGGCGCGGTGGCTCACACCTGTAATCCCAGCACTTTGGGAGGCCGAGGCGGGCAGATCACGAGGTCAGGAGATCGAGACCATCCTGGCTAACAAGGTGAAACCCCGTCTCTACTAAAAATACAAAAAATTAGCTGGGCGTGGTGGCAGGTGCCTGTAGTCCCAGCTACTTGGGAGGCTGAGGCAGGAGAATGGCGTGAACCCAGGAGGCGGAGCTTTCAGTGAGCCGAGATGGCGCCACTGCACTCCAGCCTGGGTGACAGAGCAAGACTCCATCTCAAAAAAAAAAAAAAAAAAAGAAAAGAAAGAAAGAAAGAAAGAAAAAAATTGGAAACCATCCTTGTTTATAAAGGAAACACTAAAAAACCCAACATTCTTTGATTTGGGATACGAGCCAGAGCCAGAGCGAGTGAAGCATGTCAGAAATGGAAGAATTCTTTCATTAGTTTCAGGGCCCTTTGAGGCCATTTTATAACCATAATCTAGAGCCAGTTTTAAGGGCTTAATCCTGCCCAAATATTCTAATGAATGTCCACATGATTCAAATTCCATCATAAAGAAATTCACTGGATTTTCAACCTGCTTGTTGAGACGAGGGTACGCGCTCCCTACGTCCCATTCCTGCCTCCTGGGCTTGAGAGCACGGAAAGTGGATAGCCAGCTTTTCTGGAGAAAGCAGGTTTCCAGATAATGCACAGAGACTTCGCAGCACTCCATGCATGTGTGTTGGCTACACACAAATGCTGTTTGAAAGAAAAGAACGTTGAATAAATGTGAACCACAGATTGGAAGGGAGGAAAATGGAGAGGAATTGTTTTATCAAACAGCACTTCATCAGGGACTTTTCATCAGCCAGAGACCACAAAACGCAATTGTTCTGTTGGCTTACACACGTGGAATTCACATCTTTAAATCAACGAGCTGTGGTTTGGAAGGCGCCTGTGAAGCTTCCCGGGTTTTAATAAGATAGATTAGCAGCACCTCCAGCCCCATCCCACCCCATGCCAGGACTGCGCCCCACGCCTGCCAAATAGCCTTCCTGGGGCACCACCTTTAGCAACTGACTATGAAAATCCTTCACGCCCAGGCTGGTCTTTACTCATCCAGCTGAAATCCACAAACCCTGCATTGTCTTTATGACAATTTCCAGTTCTAATTCATCCTAATGGGAAAGTCTTTAGGCTCCAGGGCACCACTTCTCTTGAGTTATGGCCCCGTTTCGTGACAACTACCTGGATTATGTATGTGCTTAGATTTAACAAATAAAAAGGAAGTGGCAGAACTGGCCACCCATTCCTGTTTTGTTTGGTCTTGTTTCTTGAGACAGGGTCTCACTCAGTCACCTAGGCTGGAGTGCAGTGGCGCGATCACAGCTCATGCAGCCTCCAACTCCTGGGCTCAAATGATCCTCAAGTGCTGGGACTACAGGCCTAAGTCATCGGGCCCGGCCCTGTCCCTGTTACTCAGATCTCAAAAAGGGCAGTGATCACAGTCAAATGTGAAAACAGAAGGCATAAGCTCAGGACATGTAACACACACACAGCACGGTACACAAATAGACACACACACAGTACACCAGACACACAGCACACCACACACGCAGACACACAGCACACCACACAGACACACATACACAGCACACTGCACAGATAGACACAACACACACAGCACACCACACACACACAACACATTGCACAGATACTGCACAGATAGACACACACACAGCACACCACACACATAGCACACTGCACAGACACCACACACATAGCACACCAAACACACACAGTACACTGCACAGATAGACACAACACACACAGCATACCACACACACAGCACACTGCAAATAGACACAACACACACAGCACGCCACACACACACAGTACACTGCAGAGACACACACACAGCACACCACACAGACACACACACAGCACAGATAGACACACACATACAGCACACCACACACACAGAGCACACTGCACAGACACACACACAGCACACCACACAGACGCGCACAGAGCACACTGCACAGATAGACACAACACACACAGTGCATCGTGCAGACAGACACAACACAAACAGCAAGGTGCACAGATAGACACAACAGACATAGCACACCACACAGCCACGCACAGCATACTGCACAGATAGACACAACATACAAAGAGCACACCAGACAGACATACACACAGCACACTGCAGATAGAGACAACACACACAGCACACCGCAGATAGACACACCACACACAGCACACCACACAGACACACACACAGCACACTGCACAGACACAACATACACAGACATACACATAGCACCCTGCACAGATAGACATACAGCACACCACACACACACACAGAGCACACTGCACAGATAGACACAACATACACAGAGCACACCACACAGACACACTGCATAGATAGACACAACACATACAGTACACCACGCAGATAGACACAACACACAAACCATGGTGCACAGATAGACATGGCATGCACAGCACGCCGCATATAGCCACACAGACACACAAAACACACACAGCCACACACAACATACACAGCACACCACAGATAGACACACACAACATACACAGCCCACCAGAGACATATACAACATACACAGCACGCCGCACAGCACGTGCACAGACACATACAACATACACAGCCCGCCAGAGACACACACAACACACACAGCACGGGCACAGACCCACACGACACACACAGTACACACAGACAGACACATGCAACACAACACACCACAAACACAGACACACATAATGCCACAGCATGTTGCACAGACAGACACACACAATACACAACATGCCGCAAAAAGAGGACAAGAGGATGCATGGCGTCTTTGGGGTTCTCAAGACTCCCAGGGGAAACCGTCCAACCACTTCCAGGCTGTTAACGGGGAGCAGGGAGTGGGACAAGAACCAGGAGGGAGAGAGAGAACTCGCACTCACTGGGCATCCGCAACAGCGCCCAGGCCAATCAGCGCAGTGTGCCACAGCACTAAGAGGGAGCACCGAACTGCCCCACTGCGCAGAGGAGGAGACAGAGGCTCAAAGGATTGAACTGACTGCCTGGAAGTCCCGGGGCTGGACTTCTCTGCCTTTCATCTCTGTGCATCCTTGTCCCAGTGGAGGAAACCTACAGGGGCTTCATGGAGGAGGTGGCACTTGAGTTGGCTGGAGAACTCAGGCGAGGAGGAAGAGAATGAGGCTGTAGTTTAAGTGGTGCCAAAGGCAATGGATGGGGGCAAGATGGGGCGCTGAGGTTTCTAAAAATGCGGGGTGATGCTCTCACAGTGCTCAGGAAAGAGGATGCGGCCTGGAAGGAGACACGGTGGTCAGAACAGTATGCCCCATCCATCCGAGGGAAGAAGGGGCCACCTGGGCAAGACAGCCCTGCAGACTGCAGATGGCACTCTCCCGGCGCAGCACCAAAATACCGGACAACCGGTTTGAGTGGGACACCAGCGTCCCCCAAGCTGGAGCAGACTTAACCCTCATCTGCTGAACCATGTGGGGTGAGAAGGTTGATCCCAGGGGAAGGAACAGGGCAGTCATGCAGGGACCCACAGAGAAGCAGCTCCACACCCTTCCACAACGGGCCAATTTCACTCTTCTGGCCACTTCTTCAAGAACAGCTGCAGTGGCGGAGCACGCTGGCTCCATGAGTGCCCTGGTAGCAAGAGCTGCAAGACAAGGAGGCCAAGGTCTTCCCTGTCAGACACGCCAATGCACCGGCCTACACTCCCCGCCCAGTTCTGGACCATCAGGAACTGAGGTACAGGAGCACCTCCTGGAAAGATCATGGAAACTACACTTCCTGCCTCTCTGTGCCATTTTCTCTAAGCTTACTAAGGGCACACACCCCTGGCAGAGGACGCTGAGAACTTCTAACAGTGCGAAAACCCTGACAAACTCCCATAACCCACCAGATGCCCTAGCCCTTCCCCAGCCCGTTCTATCATCCTCCTCCAGCATTACTGGGCACACACGTTGTATTTTAAAAGGAAAGAGGAAAACAGAAGAACAGAGTTCCAGGCCGCATTGCGCTCCCAATTAATTGTAAAAAACCCTCTCTGCACCAGAGTTGCCTCAGCTGTGAAATGAGAGTTTTAAACTATTTATGAGGTTTCATCCACACCAAAACACCTGGGATACCATTTTCCTGTTGACTTCCTGTGTCAATTCTAGGGAAAAACACTTGACAATAACTTAACTAAGAACTTGCAAAAGAATTGTGGAGGGAAGGAGAGAGACAGAGGATCTGTCCTGCAGCCAACTGAGCACTGGAATGCATCCAAAGGGTGCAATATTTTTGCCATAATGATTAACATTTCAACTCCAGAGAAATTCAAGTTGTACCATCATGAAAGCAACATGAAAAATCTAAAATATGTTTTCAGAAGCCACTAAGCATGACAGAGAAGCTGCAGTTTCCTCCTGATCCCTTTTCTGTTTTTAGTGAGCTCTGAATTAACCGGGCCAAGAGCCAGACGCTGACTAATACATGCACCGGCATGAGCATCGCGGGTGCCCCAGTGCCAGAGGATTCCAAACCGCTTCATTTGCTCCAGGGTTCAAGGTCTGTGTAAGGAAGCTGTTGTTTCCTGTATTACCAATATCAAACAGCAGGGTTATATATTGAGGTTTATTCAATGACATATTTAAAAATCCTTCAAAACCAGTGGTTCTCACAGGTAATTGTGACCCCCAGGAAACATTGGGCAATGTCTAGAGATATTTTTATTTGTCAGGACTCGGGGAGGAATGCCACTGGCATCCAGTGGGTGGAGGCCAGAGATGCTGCGGAACATCCCACAACACACAGAACAGGTCCTCTTAACAAAGAGAATTATTTGACACAAACGTCTATCAATGCCAAGGTTGTGAAACCCTGCTTTTAACTATGCCAAAATGTCTGTAATCATACAGATAGTATATCCTATACTTTCATTTTCCAAACCACTTTTCGTCTTTACAAAGCAATACATGTACAAAATTTTTTAAAAATTGCAGGTGAGGCAAAAGGCTCCTTTTATTAATTACACGCCTTTTAGCACCATCTATCCCCAATTCCACTTCCCAAAGCAACCACTTTCTTGGAGCTGTTTCTGTTATTGCTGCTGTTCCCTGCATAATGACTTCCAAGTTTGTTTTGTTGTTGTTGTTTTTGTTTTTTGTTTTGGGGACAGGGTCTCACTGTCACCCAGGCTGGAGTGCAGTGGCACCATCACGACTCACTGCATCCTTGACCTCCAGGGCTCAAGTGATCCTCCCGTCTCAGCCTCTCCAGTGGCTGGGACCACAGGAGCACACCACCACGCCTGGCTAATGTTTTAAATTTTTTTGTAGAGACAGGGTCACGCTATGCGGCCCAGGCTGGTCTCAAACACTGCCCAGGCTGGTCTCAAACACTGGGGCTCTAGTGATGTTCCCGCTTCGGTCTCCCAAAGTGTTGTAATTACAGGCATAAGCCACCATGCCTGGCCAGACTTCCATGTTTCTAAATAGTCTGTTTGTGATACTCTAATCAATACATCAAGTTTAGATATCACTTACTGATTTTCACACACATAGGTAAGGACTGTTGGTTTTTTACATTCCCACCACCAATCTTGTACTGACCCTTCCACGTTTTCAACAGCTCATATAACTTTTTTTCAGCTAAATCTATATTTCACATGTTACTTTCACAATGGAATGGGCACTGCTGACTGGGCAGTATAGAATCATTATGTTTTTTTTTTTTTGAGATGGAGTCTCGCTCTGTCGCCCAGGCTGGAATGCAGTGGCGCGATCTCGGCTCACTGCAAGCTCCGCCTCCCGGGTTCACGCCATTCTCCTGCCTCGGCCTCCCGAGTAGCTGGGACTACAGGCGCCCAACACCACGCCCGGCTGATTTTTTTTGTATTTCTAGTAGAGACGGGGTTTCACCGTGTTAGCCAGGATGGTCTCGATCTCCCGACCTCGTGATCCGCCCGCCTCGGCCTCCCAAAGCGCTGGGATTACAGGCGTGAGCCGCCGCGCCCGGCCTATGATTTTTTTTAGTATACTTTTTGTGTTCTCCTAGAATTATTATTTGCCCCTGTTTTCACTTCAGTTTTCTTTGTACTCTTTGATAATCCTTCCAACACTCTCCAACAATCTATTACATTTTTTACACGATCAAAACTCTTGGATAATTTGTCAGTTCCATGCCCTTCCTCCCCCAACACCCACCCACATCCCTCCCACCTTTGACCAATACACTAACACCAAACTTTCTCCTAAAATTTTTTTTTTTTTTTTTTTTTTTTGTTTTGAGACAGAGTCTTGCTCTGTCGCCAGGCTGGAGTGCAGTGGCGCGATCTCGGCTCACTGCAAGCTCTGCCTCCCGGGTTCAAGTGATTCTCCTGCCTCAGCCTCCCAAGTAGCTGGGACTACAGGCACGCACCACCACGCCCAGCTAATTTTTGCATTTTTAGTAGAGACGAGGTTTCACCATGTTGGCCAGGATGGTCTCAATCTCTTGACCTTGTGATCCGCCCACCTGGGCCCCCCAAAGTGCTGAGATTACAGGAGTGAGACACCGCACCTGGCTTCCTCCTAAAATTTCTTGTCTCCTGCTCTAGTCTGTACTACAAGAGCCACTGCCCTGAAAACACCTTTGTTTGAGAATTCCTTCTGCCTCTTTCTGTTTCCAAGATCCCAAACCTCCCCCTTTCTTGGTTTACTCCCTCACTTTGGTGGGATATATTCTCCACAAGTTTCCTAGAAGTGACATGTGAAAGTATTTTTAGTAGAGACGACGTTTCGCCGTGTTGGCCAGGCTGGTCTTGAACTCCTGACCTCAAGTGATCTGCCTGCCTTAGACTCCCAAAGTGCTGGGATTACAGGCGTGAGCCACCACCCCCAGCCCAAACATCTTTATTCTATCCTTAATTAATAATTAGTGGAGGAACACCTTCAAAATTCTGAGGGAAAATTATTTTCAAAGAAGTCTATGTTCAGTCTGTTTTCTAACTTCACGTGTTGCTGTTAAGAAATACAATGTCATTCTGATTCCAAGATCCTTCATGTGACTCTTTTTTAAATCCGGGAAAGTACATAGATACTTCCTTTATCCTAATGTTCTAATACGTCATGACAATGAACTTTGATGTAGTAAATTGTTTTGATGTGGTTAATTTTTCTGCATTGCTCTCTAGTCCCTTGGTACAAAATTTTTCTTCTTCAGATTTAAGTTTTCCCTTTCTTCCCTGGAATTCCCAATAGGGAAATATCTGAATAACCATTGTTCTTCTGTCCAATAAAACTTTCTGCACTATATCTTCCTTGTCTAATAAGGTATCCACTGGCCACATGTGGCTACTGAGCACTCAAAATGTGGCTAGTGTGAGAGACAACTGAATTTTACGTTTTACTTAACTTTAGTTAAGCTTAAATACTCACGTACAGCTGGTGGCTACCAGATTAGGACAGCATAAATCCAAAGACTATGCCAAAAATTTTTTAAAATACGAAAATCAGGGTCTTTAGCACCAACTCTCAGGTGATATTCAATTTGTTTTCAGAAGAAAAAATAGAGTATAATTTCCAAATCCCACCATTACTATTTTCATAATAAGGTTCCGTGATTTCATTCCTTATGGCGTCCTTCCTTCCTCACAGGAACTCAAGGGCCTTGTAGAATGGTTACCACACAAGTGGAAAGGTCCCTTTGTGCATAAACATGGATTTTATCGCTCCTGAAGTATCAACAGTACTCCTTCAAGTACTCCTCCTTTTTTCTCCTTAGGGGAGCTACTGAGGTTCCTCACGAAACAGTAACATGTATTATAAGAGAAGCAAGTATTAAAAAACACCTAAAATGAACAAGGCCACTGAAGGCAACCTCCTTATATGGCAAGCCAAGTACTCCACGTGTCTTTCCGCACGCTGTGGTAAGAAACGCTGCTTCTGTATACTGGATGCTCTGGGTAGGACAGAAGCCAGAACGGCAGCCAGGGCATTCTCCTTGCATGTTTCACTCATTCCATAAATACCACAGATACAACAAACTGTTGTCCAAGCATTCTAGTGCCAAGGACATAGACAGAAAGTAGAATAAAACCAAAGTGCAAAAGTTCTGTATACCCACTTCAAAGCACATGAGCCTCCTGTTCCATTCGAATGACTGGAAACCACTTTTCATTAGAGCTTAGTGCCTAGAATACAGTGGGCATGTAATAGGTGTGTACTTAAAACAAATACAGAGCAAGATCAAAACCCAAAGGCAATCACTGATTTTTTTTCCTACTTTGAAGAAAAACAGACATACTAATGTTGTATATATTGAGAAATAAATATTCAGGAAAAATCATTCACTTTTCTATGTAAAGATTCATGGAGAAACACATTTTCTTAGTCTACTCTTCAGGCAAGTCATTGAATATCCATTAGTTCCTATAAAATATGGAATCTTATTAAGCTTGTAGATTTCACAAGTTCAGGGTAAAAGTATGAGCCACTGAAATCAGGAGAAAAAGAGACATTAAAGTCACACAAACTTGATTTCCTCTTTAATGTCTTATGAGGCTTGATAAACAATATTTCATGCTTGTACAACTGGCAAAATCAGTACTTCTAAACAAAAAACAAGCCCACAGGAAATTTTAACAAGCTATCAGCTGCATAATATGCTTATAAGCACTTATTATTATTTAAATTACAGCAAAAGATTAAATTTTATTTAGTGGCATGAAACTAATCTTTAGTGAGAGAAAGAAAAAGAATCACATTTAAAGATGATACATTAAAGTATTAAGGTAATATGATCTTTCCAATTCAGCAAATTGTCAATTAACAGCAATTCAAATCTCTCCCCGTAGATACAGCTCTGAACTTTATGAAGATAATCCTCACGTAATACCAATCAGTTTTTTGTTCAGAGATGACATAGTGCATCTTGAGGTAGAAAAGAATCCTAATTAATCTCTTCCTCATGTCCCAAAGCACTGTCTCCACATTTTGCAATGAGGATGAAGCTTAATTTTAAATCTAATTGTCAAGCACTTTATTTATTCACTGTAGTTATGATAAAAGTTTCTGAACACCATATGGTCCTGGTACTCACGTTTCAGTTTCCATCATTTGCAAAACACATCTGACTCCCTCCTCACCTGGAAAGGTCAACAGTACTGTCTTCAATTTCATTTAACAAAACAGCCAGCAAATCCCTTCAGGAAAGCAATTAAATATGCTCAAACAAATTCAACTATTCACTTACATAAGTATCTGAAAACCTAGGTCACCAATGTCTATAGAGAGGGAAAAAAATAATCAGCTAATCCAAGAACTGGGTCCTAAAGCATACACATGCACAAACACATACGTGCACACATACATATGAACACGTATATTTCTATTCACAAACCAAACTTGCTTCAACCGCCACCTCCATATTCAGGCCATCGGGAAGAGCTGCTATCAGCAGCTTCACCTGTATGAATTTCACAAGGCTTCACTTTCACCCCAGAGAACATGTTTCTATACTCATCCTAGCAGAAGAAATCAGAACTTACAGAGAACCCAGATGTCGCTCTTCCGACCTCAGTGCTCCTGTCTCCATCACAGTAAAGTCCCCTGGCATTCTTCTCTACAGCCTGTTTGGGTGGTGGTGAACAGTTCCCCAATTCTCTCCTCCTGCATTACCCCACACCACCAAACAACCCCAACACTCATACAAATACTGGAGCTTCATTCTACTGAAAGATGCTGCGGAACTCCTATAAGGCAGAGACCCGAATTAGCCAACTTTCTGATTCTTACCCTTCTGGAAATGGGTGCCTTCATAATGACTTCTAAGCCCCAGCCTTTTCCAAAAATGGAAATTTTTAAAAGGTGGTGGTTGCGGGGGGGTCGGGGTGGGGTGCGGTTTGAGCGTCAAATGTCATGGTGATGGGTCATCGGGAATTCTGTTCTAGCCTACACAGACAGTCAGCCCTGGCTCCAAGCTTTTAGGCCTGTGTTCCCAACAGCGGGTGATTGTGCCTCCTCCAAGAGGCAGTTGGCAATGTCTGGGGATGCTTCAGGTTGTCACAACTTGGGGTGGGAGATGTTTCTAACATCCTACATCAGCCACCTCGGTAAGAATGACACAGTTTTCTGGGACTTGCGTATTTCACTTTGGGTGGTGGAAGGAGATGGGAGGACCTGATTGTGCAGGTGTCATCTGTCGACAACAGGAGGTGGGATGAACACAGAAAAGGGGTTTTCCATCCCTAAAAAGCCCCGGCAAATCAGCTTCATGAATAGCCCTGCAATCTGTCTACACCTGCTTCATGAACACTGCATGAACGCTGCGAAATCTGTCTGGACCTACTCCCCATCTTTGGTCCACGCTATTAGCAAGGTCTCCTAACTGGATTCCCATTCCCCAGCCTTGTACCCTGCGAGAAAACCCACGTAACCAACTCTTAACAACTGTCTGCTACAATGGCCCACGTCACCCTCTGTGACACCTTACCAGCTGTCCACGCAGAGGTAAGTCTTCCAGGCACGCACCTCTGATTCCAGAGTGAAAGTGAGAAGCAACGCAGGGAGCTTGGCCTCAGAGCCTTTTCTGGTTGTGACGCGAACAGATCCTGTCACTCTATCTGGGACGCAGCTGGCCTGGCAACAAACAGCACAGATGCCGGGCCAGAGGGACTGAGGGCGAATCACCATCCACCCCGTGCCAGCGGTAGTATCCTTGGGCCAGATGTCCTCAGTACCTCCTGTTCTCACCTGTACAGAGAGGATAACTGAACCCTCCCAACAAAGTTAACAGGTGGATGCTATCATTCACACATGGAAAGAGCACAGAATCCCCCTGGCATGCAAGGAACACTACATAAACATCGCCTAGAATTGCCTTTGTCGTGGAACTCCACAGGTGACAGAATTAGTTTGCAATCTTGTCAGTTACTAGGTGCATGGTCCCAGACAAGAACCCATGAGTCTCATAAAAATGGGGTGAAGGATATCTAGGTTATGCAGCTGATGGAACAGAGATACCATATGTAAAACACGCAGCCTAGCTCCCGGCTCATCAAAACTATAAACCGGAGGGCATTATTACCAGCTATGATTAACAGAAAAACCGGGGCTGCTGCACTGATGACAAAAAAGGCTGCAGATATTTCCTTCTTATAATTCGAGAAATAACTAACCATTCTTTCTGCAGTAATCCTCATTTCTTGGGACACACTTAAGAACTTTTACTTCAAATACTTCGTTTTCATTTCCTGCTTTCTAACAAATGTTATGAAGTATACTGAAGGCCATGAGGCCCAGTTTTCAATGGGGTTTAGAGGAAACTGTTCCCCAACAGTAATGGAGATAAGAAAAAGAATTTCCACTACATTCAATGTAACTTGAAGCCCAATAATTTTTTTTATTCCAGTAAAATTCAGTGATGCAGGAGCTCCATTAATCATTATGAATCTTTCTTTTTCTAAATTGATATTAAAGAACTTTATCTTAAAGCTCTACCTAGGGCCTAAGCACCAGCTGCTTTTGATAGAGTATTCATCATAATAAATTTAGAAATATACTTCGTCTTGATGTACTTCAACAGGAAGCAGCTAGATTAGAATAAGATGCCACTAACACACCAGAACTCAAAAGCTACTGCAAACCAACAACCTCCAAAAAGCCACAGCACCATCATCCACTGCAACACTTCTAACTCCCCGCCCAGGAAAAGAAGAGAAAAAACTAGGGGTGGCTTCCAAAAACACATACAAAATAGCAAAAATAAAGTAATTCACTGGGTAAACTGGGGCCAAGAGACGATCATGGTAGGACAAAGGAGATGAAGCTGAGATGGGAAGGCGGTACCCAAAGTTTGCAGTCGGATACAACCTGAAATCACTTGGAAGGGAATTGTCAATCCAATTCCAAGTTTCCTAGACCTCAAAGAAGAAACTATAGTTAGATGCTGGATTCACAGTATCTAAACAATAAAGAAGATACAAATATCAGAAACACAGCTCCTAGACTTCTGATACATGTGCAAAATTTCTCCCAGAAAGAGGAAATTGTGGACTACATACAACGCTATCCTCAGTAAACACACGACACAGTTCCTTGGGACACTTCTTAAAATAACCCTCATTATGAGATAACTGTACAACACCAAAGTCCAGCTATGTAAATCAAATTTATGAGTGCATAAACAATACAGAAGTGTACAGACCTCCTTGCAGCTTGGTTTACTCCAAGGACACATCTTAGAGCTCTCAGAGTCCCAGCTGGGCTGCTGGTCTCCTGGGGATTACAGTAACACCATTGTAATATATTGTAAACACATGGACATGCCAATAAATATACCACTTCCACAGTACTATTTTTAACAGGTGCCTAGTAACCCATCATACGGCCAGGTCCTGCCTTACAACCCAATCTGTAATCACTATGTTCACTTCTTTGTAACTGCAAGTGATGCCGCAACAAACAGCAAAAACCAATTTATATATATATATTTTTTTTTTCCTTCCTTTTTTTTTTTTTTTTTTTTGAGATGGAGTTTCGCTCTTGTCGCCCAGGCTGGAGTGCAACGGCAAGATCTCGGCTCACTGCAGCCTCCACCTCCCAGGTTCAAGCGATTCTCCTGCCTCACCTTCCCAAGGAGCTGGGATTACAGGCGTGCACCACTACGCCCGGCTAATTTTGTATTTTTAGTAGAGGCAGGGTTTCGCCATGTTGGCCAGGCTAGTCTCTAACTCCTGACCTTGGGTATCTGCCCTCCTCGGCCCCCCAAAGTGCTGGGATTACAGGTGTGAGCCACTGTGCCTGGCCAAAAACCAATTTTTAATTGTCAAAAAGTTTCACAGATCAACTACATAAAGAAAGCATGCTGCACTCTTATTATGTAATGTTTCAGGAAAAAATACCAAATGGCAAAAATACAGAATGACTGTAAATTGAGTGACACCTTTCAAATAATTTGTGTTTCTATTAATCACACTAGGGTCCATAGACATTTGCAAAATACTTGAGTCAACTGACTTCAGTTTATAAACAATGCCCGGTGTGTCTGTGGACAAATTTCCAGATTTCCGGAGAAATATTTACAAAACATCTAGCATTAAAATTGTTTCACAGATTTGATTGGGAATTCCAGGAAACATTTAATGAGCTAATGAGGACTATTGTTTCAGTCCAGCAATATATTCCGATTATTTATTAAGCGGGTTCTCCACGCCCATTAAACGCAGGCATTTCCCCAGCATTCTGCCCTTGTACGTCTCTTCCCTCTGGCATCACTCCCTTGTCATGTCACCGAATGTGGTGGCTTCTTTGCAGAAAATGCTGAAGCTCTATTTCACGTCCATATTTCCTCTGCCTGCTTCATATCTCCCTGTCCAGCATCCAAAGGTCACTATTTCAAAAGTAAATTTGCTCTCCCCAGCCTGATCTACCCTTTACCTCCTCAATCGCTACCCTTTACTCCGAAGTCCAGGACTTTCCAACTGTCATCCTGGACTCGTCTCCTCCCTCTCCCATCCCCCTCCTGGTATTCCATCAATCAGACCCCAGTCCTGTTGCCCCAGCCCCAAAGCAGCCCCATTGCATCTCTCCAAGCCCACTGCCACTGCCCTCCTTGGCACCCTAGCCTCTGGACGATAACACAGAACTCCCTCTGCCTGCCTGTTTCCCCTGCAAATCCACAAAACCTTGTGACTCTTCCTAAAGCAGAAGTCTGATCTCTTCTCATCATTCGAAAATATGTAATGGATTGTGTTGCTGTTTCAGAAAACATGTCCATGCTCCTCTTACTGCCTGACTGACCTCGTGTTTCTTACACAACCGGCAAAGTAGGGTCTTGGGGCTAATGCCGTTTCCAAGAATAAATCCTATAGGATACTTTGACCAGGCGCCATCGGTGGCAGCCAGAGTTAAGGTCCATCTCCGCCCAAGGTGTCCACATCCTGATTCCCAGAAACCATGAACAACTTAAGTTGCATGGCAGGGAGGAATGAAGGCTACAGGTGGAATTCAGGCTGCTAATCAGTTCATCTTTTAAAAAAGTAAATTATCTTGGATCATAAGAGTGGTTTTAACCGAAGTGGTTCATCAGAAGAGTGCTTTCAATGTGAAAGGGGAAATGCAATGTGAAAAAGACTCGAACAAGCAGTGCTGGCTTTAAAGACGGAGGAAGGGGCCATGAGCTAAGGAATGTGGGCAGCCTCTAGAAACTGAGAAAGCAAAAAACAAAAACAAAACAAAAAAAAAACCACACAAAACAAAAAACCAGACACTTAACCCTCGAGCCTTCAGAAAATACCACCACCCTGTAGATGCGTCGATTTTAGCAGAATAAGACCCATTTGGAACTTATGACCTCTAGAACTACTTTTTTTTTTTTTCCAGTTTCTTTTTATAGAGACAAGATTTTGCTCTGTCATCCAGGCTGGAGCACCCGCATGGCTCACTGCAGTCTTGACCTCCTGGATTCAAGTGATCCTCCCACCTCAGCCTCCAAGTAGCTGGGACTACAGGTGTGGACCACCATGCCTGGCTTTTTTTTTTAGAGAGAGACAGGGTCTCGCCATGTTGCCCAGGCTGGTCTCGAACTCCTGAGCTGAAGCAATTCTTGCACCTCAGCCTCCCGAAGTATTCAGATGACAGGCATGAGCTACCATACCCAGCCCAGAACTGTTAAGATAGTAAATGTGTGTAGTTTTAAGCATCTAGGTTTGTGGTAGTTTGTTACAGCAGCCACAGAAACTAATCCACCTTCTTCCCCACCACTGTGTTCTCATCATACTATATTCAGAACATCTGATGGCACTGAACACTTTGTACTTTTTTTTTTTTTTTTTTTTAAACACAGTCTCACTGGCACCTAGGCTGGAATACAGTGGCACAATCATAGCTCACTGCAGCCTCTAACTCCTGGGCTCAAATAATCCTTCCACCTCAGCCTCCCAAGTAGCTGGGACCGCAGGTGGGTGCCACCATGCCCAGCTAATTTTTGTATTTTTTTGTGGAGATGAGGTTTTGCCATGTTGCCCAGGCTGATCTCGAACTCCTGGGATCAAGCGATCCTCCCACCTCAGCCTCCCAAAGTGCTGGGATTCCAAGTGTAAGCTACTGCACCCAACCCATTCATTTCTTTATTCTCCCATCCACTCCAACCAATCTTTCTGAGAGGCTGGTTACACGGCACAGATATGAAAGAGGAGCCTGACTCCTTTCTCCCAGGTTTCCTAAAGCAGTTCATGGTAGTCCCTAATTTCATCTTCAACAAGGAACCCCCTAGGCATTATAAGAGAGATTCAGAAAGTTCTCTGAGAGAGAATAACAAGTGTTGGCGAGGATATAGAGAAACTGGAACCCTCATACATTTGGGTGGGAATGTGAAATGCTGCAGCCACTATAGAAAGCAGCCTGGCAGTTCCTCGAAAAGTTAAACACAGCATTGCCATATGACTCAGCAACTCCACTCCTAGAAATCTACTCCAGAGGAATAAAAGCATATGGGCATGTAAACACCTGTACACGAGGGCTCACAGCAGCTTTATTTATAACAGCAAAAAACATGGAAGCAACCAAATGTCCATCAACTGATGAATCAATCTAAAAATGTGGGATATTCATAACAATGGAATATTATCTAACAATAAAAAACAGGCCAGGTGTGGTGGTTTAAACTTGTAATCCCAAGGCTTTGGGAGGCTGAAACAGGAGGATCGCTTGAGCCCAGGAATTCAAGACCAGCCTAGGCAACATAACAAGACACTCTCTCTACAAAACTAAAAGCAAATTAGCCAGGCGTGGTGTTGTTTGCCTGTAGTCCCAGCTATTTGGGAGGCTGAGGTGGGAGGATTGATTGAGCCCAGAAGTTTGAGGCTGCACCGAGCTATGATCCTACCACTACATTCCAGCCTGGGCAACAGAGCAAGACCCTGTTTCTAAAAAACACAAAATAAAACAAAAAGTGAAGGATCAATCCATGCTATGACATGGATGAACCTTGAAAACTAAATGAACGAGGCCAGACATAAAAGACCACAGGTTATACGATTGGATTTATATCTAATGTCCAGAATATGCAAATCCAGAGACATAAAATAGATCAGTGGCCGCCAGGGGCTGGGGAGGACGTGACTGCTAATGGTTACAGGGACGCTTCCTGGAGTGATGACAATGTTCTAAAATTGTGCTGTGTCGATGTCTGTACAACTCTGTAAATTTACTAAAATTCACTGAACCTGTACATTTACAATAGGGGAATTTTACGGTATGTAAATTATATCTCAGTAAAGCTGTTTTTTAAAAAAGTGATCTGAGATCTTTGAAGGAAAGATGATTTATGTATGTGTGTATATATGATAAAGACAATATATATCACACTGTTACTGTACAATCAGAAAACTAGACTACTTCCAATTTTTAAAAGAACAAAAACTCTTCATTTGCTCTGGGATCTGCGAGGATTTTAAGTAAGTGTATTTTCTCTGATGTCAAAAGCATAATAGCATAATGTAAGTGAGTAAAAGGTATACAAATGGCTTTCTAATTCAAATTATACCCAAACAATAAATTGTATTGAATCAAGTCATATTTGTACATAACATGATTTTCAGCCAGTTTGTGATGAAAACTAAAATGCACAAAATGTGTCTTGTTACAATCACAACACAATCTGGAAGATAAAATATGCTAGAATATCTGCTTATTCAGAGTTAATAATTCTAATACCTGAAGCCCACTTTCCTAAGTGGATTTTAAATTCAATGTAAGTGGATTAAGAAATTCAATTTTCTGTTGTCACACAGGACAAAAAGCTTGGAAAGTGATGGCAAAATATATTTTTAAAAATTGAGACCGGGCACCGTAGCTCATGCCCCTAATCCCAGCACTTTCGGAGGCCAAGGCATCTGGATCACTTGAACCCAGGAATTTAAGACCAGTCTGGACAACATGGTGAAACTCCACCTCTACAAAAAATACAAAAATTAGCCAGATGTGGAGGTGCACACCTGTAGTCGTGGCTACTCAGGAGGCTGAGGTGGGAGGATCGCCTGAGCTTGGGGAGGTTGAGATGACAGTGACACCTAGTCTCAAAAACAAAAAACAACCTGCCCACTTGTACAGCTTCTTCCAGTGTTGGTACCAGCATCTTTAAGAAGAAGATGTATGTAACTCATCCTCTATAATTTTAGCTAATTTCTATGAATATATTCCTTTATTTTGGACTGAACCATTATTATAAAAACATAATTTTGTAGGTTTATTTTCCAGTGTTCTTCAAAAAACCACAGTCAACTTTGGTCATTTATGCTTAGCATAAATCACACTAGTAGAATCAGATCAATGAAAATAATAAACAGCTAACAAATTTCACCACGAGGCTGTCATTTCTCATTGCAAGAGGAAGGAGGAATCCATAGAAACAGTTAGCACAAGTCCCAGGCCCTGATCTTCTGCCAGTGATTAGCTGACCCTCCTTGCTCCAGCATATTAAACTTGACTCTACCATCTGGTGCTCACCCACTGTCTGTGTTTCCTGTTGCTGCTGTCACAAAGAATCTCCAGCTCGGCTACCATAAGCAACATAGACACGCTCTCTTAGGTTCTCGATGTGCAATGTCTAAAATGGGTCACAGGGCTGTGTCCTTTTTTAAAGGCTTCAGGGGAGAATTCGACTCCTTGCCTTGTCCAGCTTCTAGAGGCCGCCAGCATCCCTTGGCTCATGGGCCCACATCACTGGGGCCTCTGCGCGCATCCTCCTATCTCCTCTGGGATTGTGTTCCCCCGGCTTCCCTATTCCACTCAGAAGCACCTCTGTGATCGCTCTGGGCCCACCCAGACAACCTCCCCAACCTCATCTCGATATCCCTTTGTTTTTGTTTTTTTGAGACAGTGTCTTGCTCTGTTGCCCAGGCTGGAGTGCAGTGGTGCCAACATGGCTCAGTACAGCCTAAACCTCCTGGACTTCAGTAATCCTCCCACCTCAGCCTCCTGAGGAGCTGGGACTACAGGCACGTGCCACCATGCCCAGCTAATTTTTAAATTTTTTCTAGAGACAGGGTCTCTCTGTGTTGCCCAGGCTGGCCTTGAACTCCTGGGCTCAAATAACCCTTCCACCTCAGCCTCCTCAAGTGCTGGGATTACAGGCATGAACCCCTGCATCAGGCCTTGAGATCCTTAAACCACGTCCACAAAGTCCACTTTGCTATGTAGAATTATCTATTCACAGGTTCCAGGATTAGGATGGAGATACACCTTGAGGGCCATTATTCCATCTACCACAGCTACCAAGGACCATTTTGAGAAATGTGAAAATGATCTGGAGCCCAGGAAACAAGACACAAGCAGCAGGTGATAGCAGCAGAAACAGGAGTTGTAAAAGCCAGCATTCTTGCAACGACTTTGACCAGTAGTAGCACCCTTTCTTTACTTTCGGCAGATTCACACATTTCTGCCTTCTTTTAGGACTCTGTACTCACAAGGTCTATGGCCTCCTACTCATCTGTAGAAGACTGTGAGAGGACAGGCTTTAGACTCTGCCTTGGAAGTGTCGTGGTTTAGGTCGGAGTGATACAAAGAACCAAACGTCAGTGCAAGCCCAGCCAACTCCTCCTCAGGCAACCTTGACACACAAACATCGATGCAATTTATACTCTTATCATATTTCACGCTCACATGTACTGTTATCCCCAAGTCACAGATAAACAGACTGATGGTGGATGATCCCCCAAGACCACACAGGGTCAGAGCTGGGATCTGAGTTCCACACCACTGCCCTTTGACCGCACAAAACACCAGTATCTTCCTCAATGCCTACGCGGCCACCTCAATTCCCAAACACCCCAACCTCATCGTCCCCAAACACCCAAACTAGAAATGTTATCTTGAAGCCAAGAGAAACATAACCACGAGACTTATAGCCCCAAAGGGTGGCCCATCTGAGGACTCCCTCCTTCCAGTGCCACCTCACTGCACAGCGATGAACCTGGCCTCTCTTGGACCACTCGTTTAGGAAACCAAACTCCTCACTTCCTCCCTCCCCTAAGGGCTTTGCAGCCGGTCCTGCAGGCCCTTCTTCTCCCAGTCAGCTCAACACTGCCTGCACTAGCTCTGCCCCCTGCAGTGGGGGTCACCAGACTCGCAGCCTCCCTATCTGATCAGATTGGAGAAACTATGCTCGATGCTCTGGATGACTCTGGAGCCAGCAGAGTGGCCGGCATGCGTGTGCTTATGAGAGGTGTGCACCAGGACTCCATTCTCCTTCCTTAAACTTCATATCCGAAGCCCAACATGGAAAAACATTCCATATCTTCTCCACAAATACCTTGGAATACAAGTGTTTCCCCAAACACCCATGGGCCAACACAGTTCTTCCCCCCTCTTCATAGGGAGTATATATCAGCCTGAGAGCCTCCCTGCCTTTACCCATCACTGATTCCACACCAGGAAGCTGAGGGGGACCTCACAACATAAGCCATTTATATGTGTAAAAGGACACTGTGTTGAAATACGCTGCACTAAAAATTGGGACATCGTGAACTACATTTTGAAAATAGGAAACCTACTCTGCTTGGAACCTTGAGCAGAACAACAGAGGCCCCTTGGTCTTAACATCAGCGTCACCACCACCATGAAGAATGCATGGGAACGTGCTTGCCGCCTCACCTAGAACTGTACAAAGAACACTACCCCATGCGAGGCCTTGACCAGGCCGGCACCATTCCTCCACTCTACCCCAAAAGGGCCTCCTCATAACTGACCTCCCCCTCCCTCCCCATGCTGACAAGGTACTGCAGCAGCACAAAGGAAACTGATCCCCGGGGCACAGGCTGGACACCCATCGTATAACCAGATCCCAGGGGACAGGTGCACTGCATACTTCACGCATGCGCTGAGCAGAGTCATCTACGTGTGTATGTACACGTGTATATATGTATGTGTCTATACATCCATTTTGCATTAAAAACCCATAAAGTAAAGCTCCTACACATCCCCCGAGACAGTTCCTCCACCTCTGGCGCTATGAACATCTGGGGCTAAATCATTCTTGGTTGGGGGGGGCTGTCCTGCACACTGTAGGATGTTTGGCAGCATCCTGGGCCTCTATCCACTAGATGCCAGGAGCACCACCCATTTCCCCAAAACGTGACAACCAAAAATGTCTCCAGACACTGCCAAACGTCCCCCAAGGAACACAACTGCCCTGGTTGAGAACCACTGCTGTATTCTACCAAAAGTTCCCAAGTCTGAGAGCAGCCTGTGATTATTTAAAGCACACGCAGTCCTTGAAACCAGAACAATCTACTTTCCCAGATTATAATGAGTTACAATCAGAATTATCTTCTTTGGAAGGTCTTAAAAATGCAATAAAGGGTACCCCACATTTTTTTCCTACATTCCATAAAAATGACCAAAATGTACACTCTTACAAGAGAAGTCGTAGAAGTCATTTTTCCACACACAAAAAAGGTCAATATTCTACCGAGATGATTTTGAAGAGTCTAATAAAAATCAAAGTTGCTTTCTTTCGGGAGCTTTACACCAAAAGCCTGCAATCAAGGGAGGGAACTCCGGAGACAGCCCTGTATTGTATTAAGCCCCATTCCATCTTTTCCTTGGTTGACTGAGATTTTTGTAGGTTACATAAATATCATTTTTGAATGACTGCTTATTTTCATTCAGTTTGTGGACAAAGAATAAAATGGATTGCTGGAAACGGAGGCTACATTAAAGCTCTTATTTTATCCTTTTAACTATGACTGCAAGAAGGATTTCCCTGCCTTCGTCTGTCTGCCTCTTTCTCCCCACCCCCTACACCCCCAATTAAGGTAAAGCTGTGGTACAGAATCACAGAGGAATACTTCTGGGATCCCAGGCCCACACCTCCTTTTTAAAGCAGCCAAGATCAGAAATACAGGGACTCTGGAAATGAGAGCAGTGCTCCAGGCGGGCACCGAGTGACTGCTGTTGTGGTGCAACCCTCTGCGCATTGTGCCCTGCATTTCCAGAGCTGTCTGATCTGCCACCACCCTCCTGGGCTGAAGGCTGGGTGTCATGAAAGCATCCTTTACACTGCTGTCAGGAGCTGAGCAGAAGGCGCCAGTGACTCAGTACTCTTTTCCTCCAGAGATCCTAAATCAGTGAACTGCTCTGAGGTACTAAGTCCAGACTCTGAACCATTCGTGTCAGATCAGATCCTGACCCCCAGCCCTCCCATCCCCGAAGAAACAGCCATCAAGTGAAGGCATTGCAGAATTCTGCACAGTGAGAACAACTTTCTGTATAACGAAACTCCATTCCAAAAAGGGGCCTGCCCAGGAAGGAAGGGAGGGAACAAGCGCCCTTTCTTTTGAGCCATTAAACCTACGAATGTGAGTGGCTTTTACAACCGCGTGGGATGCACGGTCTTCTGCATCTTTTTGGAAGCTCTCATTCCACAGAGAGGGGGTCGGCAGACTCTTTCTGGAAAAGGCCAGACAGTAAATATTTTAGCTTCAGTGAGTAGAAAGGCAAAATCAAGTATATTATGTAGTGACATTTAATAAAAAGAGAAAATAAATTTCTCTGATACTTTGACAAAAATCAAAATGTATGACTGTTGAAACTTTCATTTTATATCATTTTCATGTGTCATGACAAAATCCTCTTTTAGTTTTTTCACCCTGGCCATTTAAAAATGTCAAAGCCATTCTTAGCTGGATGGCCTCACTCAGGCTGGAGGTGGAGTCTGCCCCACGGGCTGCAGTTTGCAGAACCTGCCGCTGAGGAGCACAGTGGATGTGGACCCCCACCTCCTGGCCACAGACCTAGCTGACCCAGCTCCAGGCCTGGGAAGACTGGCTGGGGTCCAGGGAGCAACAGGCAAAGACAACAGAGAAAGGAGGGGCAATCCAGACTTTGCCCTTTGTGAGATGAAAAGGGCTTCCTTAGTGCAATGCACTTTCTTTGGAAGCTGTTTGCACTGAGACTGAACTCAAGGGCCAGCTGCTGTCTTCAAGTAAGCATGAGAAAAAGCATCATATTGTTCACATGAATTGTAACGCTTACCACTCAAACTTTGCACTTTACTTCTTATTCCACATTTTGCATGATTATAAATCAAGAAAGACTGCACTGCAGGTTCCTGACAATTCCTGTGTTGCACACAACATAAATGTGAATATCAAGAAAGCACAAAAGGTCCCAGGTTTATCTCTTCCCACCACATCACTAGAGAAATCCTTCTAATTCCAAGAACACTAAACTCCTGCAAACCAAGCTTAATAAATCTTATTTGAGACTAAAACTGGATGCACCCATGTGTTGGGTATTGACATTAAGGAGACATGGGCATTTTGAGCAGATACCTGGTAAAGTACATTTTATTGGCAGTCGTCACGGTTTCGGATCAGTTCTCTCAATAAGGGACCTGCATGTACAAACGCTGTACATTTCAATTCCACACACTGTCTAACCACCACGATGAAAACTCCCGAGACGGTCTCAACTTTCACGCTTTGATAATAAGGTTTTGGTCACAAAAGTCTACTTAAAACGTGACATTTTTGCTGGTATACATGTAAGACTTAGCATTAGACCTTTAAATGGGGGGCTTAAAAGCACTAAGTAGATGCAAAAAGAAACACACAAAAAAGATAAGGCAAAAAGTAAGGGCAATGAACTGAAGAGGTGAGTGAAAATGGGGTGGTGGGATAAGGATGGGAGCTGAGAACTCTGAGCAAACCTATTAACAGAGTTTTGACTTTGGACCACGTAAATGTTTTTTCTATATTTGAAAAATACTTAACTCAAAGAGGATAAAATATGCATATCTTAAAATTCAATAAAGATGAATAATTTAACTTACATATCAAATTGGTACTATAAACATCGGAGAAAAATTAAGTAACTTTTGTATATTGTCTGTACACCCACAGTGAGATACGTCCTAAGGACAAGAGAATTTCAAGGAATCTTGAACTTTATTTCATTGTTTTGGTAGCAGTGGTGGTGGCAGCACCAATGTAAAAATTTCTGAAACCTTTTTTTTGTGTCTTATAGAAGAGAACGGATGTGTCAATATGTTGTTGCTGTAGGCAGCAGATTCTCACTACAGAAGCGTGATACTAGATGGCAAGAGGAAGGTGACGAAGCATCCTGTGGAGTTGGGCTTAAGAGGAAGGGGCAGTGTGAAAGCATACACAGAAACATCTATTTCCCTGGGTCTCTGCACCCAAGGAGCCCAGGAGCAATGATATCCCCATAGCAATGAGCACACTCAGTTCTCAGTTCCTGGTTTTTAAATATTAAATATCATTCTCCAAGGCTCTTTGGCCAAAGGCTGATTCAAGGTGAGGGGAAGGGAATTTCCACTGGGAACCTGAAACCTCTTCCAGTCCCAGAAAGAAAGGACACAGATATGAGGCTGGGCACAGTGGTTCATGCTCGTAATCCCAGCACTTTGGGAGGGCAAGGAGGGTAGATAACTTGAGGTCAAGAGTGTGAGACCAACCTGGCCAACATGGTGAAACCCTGTCTCTACCAAAAATACAAAAATTAGCTGGGCATGGTGGCACACATCTGTAGTCCCAGCTACTTGAGAGGCTGAGGCAGGAGAATGGCTTGAACCCAGGAGGTGGAGGTTGCAGCGAGTCGAGATCGTGCCATTGCACTCCAGCCTAGGTGACAGAGTGAGACCCTGTCTCAAAACAAAAACAACAACAAAAAAATGAAACGACATAGATTAAAGGGGCTTAGAGGAGCATAATAAAAGAACCCAGGCCCCATCCTTGAAGGGGGCATGACAGAAGAACACAGTGCCCATCCTGAAGGGGTTCCCATTAGGCAAATTTAGGGCAACGTTGTGTATCTAAAAAAATAATGTAATGACAACAACGTATGACACATTTTTAAAAATTAAGAATAAATGAGTCCATAGTGATTTTTAAAGGTCAAAACAAAGCTCTTCTTTAAGAATACCAACTAATAAATGAAAAATGAATAGAAGAATTAGAAATGCATCATTTTTTGACCAAAAATGTACTAGATCAGGATTCAGCTAAATAGAAAATATTTTTGGCTATCTGGTCTGTGTCCCAACTCAATTCTGCCGTAGTAGTGCAAAAGCAACCGCTAACAGATAACACATAACTGAACAGACTTGGTGGAGTTTTTTGGGTTTTTTGTTTTTTTTTTTCCTGAGACGGAGTCTTGCTCTGTCACCCAGGCTGGAGTGCAGTGGCGCAATCTCGGCTCACTGCAAGCTCCGCCTCCTGGGTTCAGGCTACTGTCCTGCCTTAGCCTCCCCAGTAGCTGGGACTACAGGCGCCTGCCACCACGCCCAGCTAATTTTTTGTACTTTTAGTAGAGATGGGTTTTCACCGTGTTAGCCAGGATGGTCTCGATCTCCTGACCTTGTGATCCGCCCGCCTCGGCCTCCCAAAGTGTTGGTATTACAGACGTGAGCCACCGCGGCAAGCCATAGTTTGCCAAAGCTGGACTAATTAATTTATGGTAATCAATGGATGCTAAAACCACCAAAGGAAAACCATCGTGAGGAACAGAATAATCACACCATCTCACTGTATCATAACACAGATTACTCATTGGTAACAGAGAGAAGGGAGCTTCAACAGGGAGCCATCTGGTGGATACACCATCACCAAGGATCGAGAAGGAGATTCTGAGTTCCTGAGGGGATGCAATGGGAAATATAATCATCAGCTGTGCAGCGTTCCTGCCAAAACTGTTCAACATCACTCTAATCACATCGGGAAACAGACAAATCCCCAAACTCCTACGTCACAGAAGAAGGTTGGGGGACTCCTCTAGAATACAGGAGACTAAAGAGACGTAAAATATAATACACTATCCATGAGTACAACTTGGATCAAACAACTGGAGAAATTTACATGTGACAGCATACTTAATAAAACCATCATATGTTTAATTATGAGGTGTGACAACCCCAAGAATGTAAGTACTATGGTTTCGTAGGAGAATGTCCTACACATCCATGGAGTGAAGGGAAGGAGAAGAGGAGAGTGAGGGGGGAAAGGGAGCAACCTTAGAGTAATGAGAGAAAACGTACATTTGGTAAAAATGTTTAATGATCCATGAATCTATTCTTTAAGCTTTTCTGAGGGTTGGAATTTTTTTTTTTCTTGAGATAGGGTTTCACTTTGTCACCCAGGATGGAGTGCAGTAGCGCAATTCAGGCTTACAAGCCTTGAACTCCTGGGCTCAAGCGATCCTCCCACCTCAGCCTCTCACATCAGTCCTACAGATGTGCACCACCACACCTGGCTAATCTTTCATTTTTTTATTTTTTGCAGAGATGGGATTTTGCTACTTGCCCAGGCTGGTCTCGAACTCCCGGCTTCAAATGATCCTTCTGCCTCAGCCCCGCAAAGTGCTGGGATTATAGGCATGAGCCACCACACCCAGCCAGGGTTTGAAATTTTTCAAACCATAAAAATGGGGGGACCAGCCTGGCCAACATGGCGAAACCCCATCTCTACTAAAAATACAAAAATTAGCAGGGCATGGTGGCGGGTACCTGTAATCCCAGCTACTCAGGAGGCTGAGGCAGGAGAATCACTTGAACCCGGGAGGCAGAGGTTGCAGTGAGCCGATATCATGCCACTGCACTGCAGCCCGGGCAAGAGAGTGAGACTCCATCTCAAAAAAAAAGTGGGGGGAAAATAACTACATAAACCTTGGATTTCACTAAGTTATTCCACTGCCTTACACCAGTCCCACTTTGCTACTATTTGCCTTCAACAAAATTCCCAATTAAGTCCGTTTCTGTACTGAAATAAATATTGAGGCCGGGTGCAGTGGCTCACGCCTGTAATCCCAGCACTTTGGGAGGTCAAGGCTGGTGGATCACCTGAGGTCAAGGGTTCAAGACCAGCCTGACCAACATGGAGAAACCCTGTCTCTACAAAAGATTACAAAAAAATTAGCCAGGCGTGGTGGTGCATGCCTATAATCCCAGCTACTCAGGAGGCAGAAGCAGGAGAATCGCTTGAACTCGGGAGGTGGAGGTTGCAGTGAGCAGAGATCGCACCATTGCACTTCAGCCTGGGCAACAAGAGTGAAACTCCATCTCAAAAAAATAAAAATAAAAATAAATAAACACTGAATAAAATATTAAAATAAGCAAAATAAATATTGAAATAAATGTTCACTGTCGTTTAAGGAAAAAAAAAACCCACTCACTTTGCATTTGTGCCACGCTGTCTAGTTAACAGCACTTTTGCATGTCTCTCTAGAGTCTCCCAGCCACGTACATGCTGGGCAGTGTGAGAATCCCTCACCTCTGCACACTCAGGCAGGCCTGGCATTCTCCAGGGGACCCCGCGTGCATCAAGCTGAAAACAGCCAGAATCTCCAGTGGAGCCCGCTTTCCAGACACTATGGGGCCCCAAGCTCTTCGACTAGGACACCTCACCAGAGCTTCACAGGCCCCATGGGATAGCAATGCCTGTATTTCTCCTGATCTTGACTTGAGCAAACACATAATAATTAGCAGGAGTTTGGAATACTTTTAAATAATTCATAACAGCATTTACAAACATTTCTTGGGATACTGGGTGGAAGTATCTGCTGGAGTAATTTGCCCCAACTCCTTGCAAAACTCCCCCTGCCAGACCCTACCAGGATCTAAGTGGGGGCAAGGGTGGGGACGGCAGGGAGATTCGTGATTGTTTTTTGTTTTCTTAAGAATAGCAGATTATCCCTTTAAAACATAATGAGTTTAAGCCTCAGTGACCTCTGCAGAGAATGTTCTGTGTTCGGCTACTGTCACTCAAGGGTGGTGGCCTGCTCCATATGTGGAGAGTAGCCCTTCACCCCTGTTTCTTGGCTGCGTTAAGGGGCAAGGGTACATCGCTGTCATTTTTGATACTGGAATTTTCGATTTGTGTCGAATTTTCTATTTCTATCACCTGTCCCGATACTGGGCACAAAGAAGACTTTAGAGAAGCTCAATTAAATAGGCAATTGAAAAACAACTGTCAACAGAGAGTCCCATACATGGTTTGGACAACATCCCTTATACCCGAAACAGGACAGCCATCAAGGGGCAGGAGCAGTCACCTGCACACCCCCAAGACGAAGGGCCACACTCTGACAGCTCTGCCTCCTGTTTCTCCTAGCCTCCCATGGGTGGGCTAGGATGCCCCACACAGTTTGTGAGTCAGCAAGAGGGAGGAGGGGGGAGGAGGGAGAAGGAGGGGTGGGGGAAGAAGCCAAGTCTCTTCAAATCAGGAAAATACCCATCTGATTTCAAAGTCACCCAGCCTTCCCGCTACTCTGAAAAGTGAGACACACGCAGAGCTTGGATATGGCCAACTCAGGCCGACCACCCCACAGAGATTCCTGGCCGGCTAACCTCCCGTTCCTTCCCCTAGACAACAGACTTACCCACAACACACTCACACGCACACCCAGAAGAGCCACAAAATCAAATCCAGGGAGGCACTGAGGGTGATCGGCAGGCACAGGCGGCCAGAATCCCAGCACACGGATTCACGTCCCGTGCCCCCACTTTCTATGCCTCCGCAGCCATGGGGAAGCCACCCTGTGCGTCTCAAGCTGTTCTGTCCTTGTTGGTCCAGAGGGATGGTAACGCCCACCCTGCCTCGCTCACAGGGATGAGTCCAGGGCAGGTGACATGAAGGTGTTTTGAAAACACACAGAGCACACACAAACATTCAGTATGGTGACACGTGGCAGGGGACAGGCCACGGGCTGGCACTCACTCCCCCTGCGAGGCCAATTCTTCCCTCTCTGCAGCACCCAGGGATCGAATGACTGAGCTGTCATGTGACAAGTGACAGCTTCTCCATACACTGCAGCGTCCGGGGAAAATCGCACTCATTGCAATTCGGGGCTCTTATGAACAACAAAAAATACACAGTCATGGAGAATACAGTCTGGTGCAGCGGATGCTTACATTTTAACCACCTCTTGCTAGCCCTACCTAACAGGGTCCCAGTTTCCCCCTGGGGAGTTTCCTCTCCCATTCTGCCTTACAAATAGCACTGAAAGGAGAGAAGTTACCATGCTGCGAAGGCAACGCTGCCCGCTCCTGCTCCAGCCTCTTCCAAAGTGCAAGGAGGGGCCAAGGCAGAGTGTTGACAAGCTCAGGTCATGATGAAAATTTCCAAAGACAAGACACACTACTCACAGTTACCTCCTTCAACTCTGATGCCCCCATTCTAAAAGAAAATGCTGGGGAAGTGGAGCTACCGAAATGCTGTGGTTACATCTAGCTATATGGTCCAGGAGTATCCAAGACAGCTGTGTTGCCGCCGGCTGTAATGGTGTCGGAATGGCTTCCAGGAGCAATTCATTTGGAAATAAATCATCCAGTGTCAGGACAGGGTGAGTGGGGCCAGACAAGCACAGCATGATAGGGGCGGCCTGAGGGCAGGAGAAGCACAGTTGGAAAGGATCAAAGCCAGAAGCCAGTCCGTGGAAAATTCTTCCGTAGAATTTTTATCACTTATCAAGTCATTTATCAATTTTTACCATCCATCAAATGCAATTACAGGCAAGTTTCCAAAATTTAACTAGGCAAAAGTTCATACTAGCAGTAACCACTTGTAAATCGCTACAACAATGGCAATGACAAAACTGGACCCTAAATTCTCTTGCTGCTTCCTCACCTGAAAATGCTACTGCAAAACCACTAGTGGAGGAACAGACAATCTATGAATATACAGATTTTTGTTAAAAAAAAAAAAAAAAAAGATATGGAGGTGGATCAGGCAATTAATTCACATTTTCCCAGACCATGAAGTTTGTGATGGCTGTCAACTTTAAGAAAATTAGTAAGTAGTGACTCCAGGCCCCTCAAATCCTAGTGAGGGTCATTCCTGGTGGGAATACTGCCAAGTGAGGGGTGACCAAAACGCTGCATGGCTTGTCCCCTGGTCCAACCTGGAGGTGGGCACATGGACCCCAACTCAACCAATTAGCTACTATGCCTACGCACACACACTCACTTTCACACATACTTTGAATCTTGAACTACCAACACTAGAACATAAATGTGTCTTAAGTATCTTCTGCGGCTGTGATGGTGTCCAGGCCAACAGTGGCAGTCGTTCCTGCCACAGCGAATGTTGCTGCGTTCTCTGTTTTTTGTTTCTCATCTCTGCAAAGCTTCCTTGGTTCCTGCTGCTTCTGCACGACAAGCCTCCTGGCCCTCCGTCAGTTCCCATGGGCTCCAACAACTCTAATAAACCCTGTGAGCTTCAGTTAGCCAGAACCAATTTCTGCAGTTTGTTGTCGGCTAAATCCAATCTAACCATCCAGTGTTTTCATGTGCAAGGCAGATACCTTTTTTTTTTTGTCACTGGAGAAACAGAGCTGAACTAGTCAACTCTAGCCCTGGTAGCATGAAGCCCGACATAACTGGCTTTCCCACATCATGTACCTAACATTTGATGAATAAGAAATTCATGAACAAAAGGATTGTACCATATGGCTTTATGATCATTTGTGTCTACAATATTAAATTAGTACAATTAATTATAGTTAAATTCTGCCAAGCCACATTTTTGTGTTTTTGTATGGTTTGGTTATGTTTTTATATTGTCTGATTTGCAGGCTCCTTCTTTTCCCTGGCGAGTGGTGAAATCTCTTTGTTTACTACTTAACGCCCCATAACAAAAAGTGAATTCTGACTTTTGTTTTCAATTGGAAAGGAGAGGTTGAGTTAGAAACTGGGGTAATATGAATGCGGCATCCTTCTCTGATTATTGACAGAAAAAGCATTTTACAATCTTTAAAAGACAATAAAAGAGGGATTTCACAAACAATATAGGATGCTGGACCAACTAACAGTAATATTTCCTGGGGCTTGTCACTAAATCGGAGATTTTTCCAAAGAACATCCAAAGCACTAGTGAATACATAAGCATCTTATTTAAAACTATAGGAAAATATAATACTGACCTAACCACTGAATTTAGACTTGTTTGTGATGAAAGACTTAGTCTTTTGTTAACTGTTAATATAAAACATTTTGCTCTTCCTAAGTCAGCACATATTTGAAGGAAAGACCAACAATTGCCTTTGGCATCACTTCCCTCGGTTGTCCCAGCTCCGCGCTAACAAGCACAGTTTTTAATTTAACTTCCCTTGTGAGATGGCTGACTTTTGAAAGAGAAAAACAGGCAAGAAGACTTCATCTCCAATGGAAGAGCCACTGCCAGAGGTGGGGCCTTTCTGGTTCACAATTTCTCTCTGGCTTGACTTCCCCCTCGCCAGCTGACTTGGTTGGCCTCTAACAAATTTCAACACAGTTGAGGGGCATCAGAACACTTGTCTGGCTCTGGCCACATCCTCTGCAATAACCAGGCTCCTGCATGCCTTGCTCCTGTGAGTCAGTTGCCACCTAGTGTATAACCTTTGTTAACTTGCACCCCATGCCTGCATCTTTGTCTTGGTAACCCAACTAGTACACTAGACCCTCTAGAAACCAAATCCTGGCTAGCGCATAAGTGTTCAGTGCTACCTCTGACAATGGGCTAGTGATGACAATGATGATGATTAGTTACTATTATCTCTGTCCCCAGTGTGGATAGGGCCCACGACTTCATTTTAAACTATTAACACTTCTTGTGCCAAATTCTTCCTGCATTACAACTACCACCCACTGTGTACACACAGGTTATTCTGCACCTGTTCTGGATATTCTGTTCTGCCTACAACTATGAATGTCTTTTAAGACCCATCTAGAGCCAAATAAGTCCTGTGGCACATTCCTGAGTCACTGGGTTAGTCTAGTTCCAAGTCTCAGCTGTACTGTCTAGTAGGGTATGCATTTGGTGGGGCATGCCCTGACCACGACTTGATAATGAAGGAGGTGGAGTGGGAAGATGTAATAACCCAGTCTTCACCTATTTGACTGAGCTATGTGCCAGGCTCTGTGCCAGGTGCAGGACTACAAAGACGAGGATGACGTGGGGCTGCCCATGACACAAAGAACAGTTTGGTGAGGAGACAGATATCTCAAAAGACTATCACAAAACAACCCAGAAGTGCTATAAAAAATATTCTCAGCATTTTACAGAACACTGATGAGTAGCCCAAAGCCATCTGGGTGGGAAACGGGGCTTCCTGAGGAAAGTGATATCTGAGCCACGTCAAAGAATAAGTAGAACTTAGCCATGAGGAGAAGAGGTGAGCAGGAATCATCACAGGATACCCCAAGTTTATAACAGAAACTAACCTTTACCAAGTGCCCCTGCACCAAGATTTTGCCTATGTAATCTCATTGACCTCACACAACCACCGTATAGAGTACATACGGTCAACTTCATTCTTCTGATTAGGAAAAGCAAGCAGGAAAAGGTTAACTTGACAAGGTGCCACAGCTATGCAAAATGGTGGTGACACAATGCACCCTAATCTGAGTAACTCTCAGACCAACACAATTTCTATTGTACCTACGACCTTCATGGAACTACGCTCTTGTGATAAAGGTCACAAGAAGCTCTTTGTGCATTTAATCAAGTATGCAATGTGCCTAGATGTTCCTTGTCATCCTCAAACACAATGTAACCTTTTCCTCATTTTGGCCACCAAAAGATTCACAAAGGGAACAGAAAACAAGATTGTCATCCCCTCCTCTCAGTATCTCCCATCAGAGTAACCCTAACTCACCGCTTCTCAACCGTCCTGTTATCTGAGCGCCACGTTCCCAGCAGCTTTTGCTGGCAAGGACAGCTAAGCCCTCCATCTGCTGCACTGCCCTGAGGCCTTATCTTGTGCTGAGAGGAGGGGCCCCAGCGGGCTTCTCCCCAGCAGGTGCACACGCACTCTGGCACCCTGGCACTTGGCCATGCAACCTTTCCCCAGGTGCCTTTCCCTACCAAAGGCGAAGCATGCAGACTTCAGGCTCATCAGAGAATGGAAACACCTTCTAGGGCTCTGGACACAAGGCACCCTCAAACAAACATCACCCAGGAAACTGATACAGAAAACAGAGCTGGAACCTCCCCCTCACCCTTTGGTACAAGAAAAGCATTGAGCAAGAGAGAGCAGTTTTACAAGCGAGGAAGTATGAGGCTAATCTGCTCACAAACAAAGCACCAAAGAGAAGATATCTGAAGGACGTACAGTCTAAAGTTTCAGCAGAGGATGGGAGACTGGGCACGTCCTAATATTTCAACAGATGTGTCTTAGTTTAAGGATAGCGCACATAAAAACTTTCCTTTTACCAAATTTATCTTTGGTAAACTAATTTCCCAGTCGGTGCCCTTGGAGAAATCTGTGTTAACTATTTGATAGTTCCCAATAAGAAAGGATACCTGGGCAAACATATGGTCCATGATATCCAAGGGAAATCTGAACTGCTTTTCTGCTATTGAGCAACATAAACCAGGCTGAAATTACTAAAATGGAGAGCAGCATGGTTACTACTAAGACCTGGGCTTTTGAAGATGGTGGAAAAAACCCAGACATTAAACCTAATCTCCAGTCCCATAATTGCTATTTTAACATTAATGGAACCTCCAGACATCAAGCACAGTGCAAACGTCCCAAGCAGTGAGCATTTCACAATGCTCACTGGAGTTGGCGTCCCCACCAGGCCCTCAACGCCGATGACCTGATCTCAGATGCACATTGGTGCAGTTGAGTCTGCTCACAGTCATAGAGCATCATGTTACTTCCAAAGCTTTCAACTCTGAAATTCTCATTTTGGGCCTCACTTCCCGCCACACCATTCCCCCTGCCTCGAGTGGCCTCACAACCCAGATCTGGCTCTCACCAAGGCCCCCAGCCCACAACTCACTGCAGGTCACCCCTGCCTTCCCACCCAAACTAGGTCCTCACGGCTATCAGGCCTAGGGTTGCCCTGTCTAATACAGCAGCCACTAGCCACACGTGACTATGTAAACTTAAATCAATTAGAAGTAAACATATGCCAATGCTCATAGCAGCATTATCCACAACAGCCAAAAGGTGAAAGCCGCCCATGTGTTCTCTGACAGATGAATGGATAAACAGCGTGTAGTCCATCCATACGCTGGAATATTATACAGCCTTAAAAAGGAAGGAAATTCTGACACATGCTATGACATGGATGAAACTTGAGGACGTTGTGCTAAGCCAGACACAAAAGGACAAATACCGTATGATCCCACATATAAAAGGTCCCTAGAGTGTCAAAATCATAGAGAAAGTAGAATGGTGGTTGCTGGGGCTGTGGGGAGGGAAGAATAGGGAGTTTGTGTTTAATGGGGCAGTTTTCTGTTTGGTATGATGAAAAAGTTCTGCAGATGGATCGTGGTGAGGATTGCACAATGTTATGAATATTTAATGCCGTTCAACAGTGTACTTAGAAATGGTTATGATGGTAAATTCTGTTATATGTATTTTACCACAATAAAAAAAATTGGGGGGGGGGGCGGTAGAGAGAGGAAACCTATCTGTAAGAGCACATTTTTCAATATGCCCAAACAAGAATATCAGGACCTTTTAATTGCTAATGCACGTAGATCACTCAAGACCACAGATGGCTCAAAGGTAAAAATCAAGATCCCTTTGGATCCCTCCCTGCCCGATGCATTGTGCTTTGCTCACAGTAAAAGCACTCAGTGATACTGGCTACATGGCAACAAGTACCAAATGATTACATGAGAGGTCTTTGGTAATTCTGAAAGGAAATTAGTGGATTGACCTTACAGTAATTGCTTCAAGACTTAAAAAGAAGGATTGGTAACTTAACGGCCTCGAAATCTTTCTTGGCGCATTCAAAACAAGAGAAAGCCTTTTGTAAACGCTTTGCACTTGTCTCACCACTGGAAGAGGGATTAAAGCCACTGCCTTGGTGCGAGAGGAGAAAATGTCTCCATGATAAAAGTCAAATTAGCAATATTTGACCTCCGGGTAATTTCACTCTGCAGCCCAGCTCCCCTTCTGCTGAGGTTAAAGGCACAACAGTGGCCAGGAGACAGGCCAATTTAAGAGTAACATGTGTCTAGTCTTATCAGAATTAGCTCTGTTTTGATTTTATAGCTAAGTCAATGAGGCACTTGGATTCTGTGGAAATTACCTCATAATTATTACCTGTGCAAGACAAATGTAACTTATTTAACTTTACAGGGCATTGCCAGTAAGACACGAATACTACAATGATAAAAGTGCTCAATTTTGGCCGGGCACAGTGGCTCACTCCTGTAATCCCAGCACTTTCGGAGGCCAAGGCAGGCAGATCACGAGGTCAAGAGATCGAGACCATGCTGGCCCACATGGTGAAATCTCATCTCTACTAAAAAATATAAAAATTAGCTGGGCGTGGTGGTGCACGCCTGTAGTCCCAGCTACTCGGGAGGCTGGGGCAGAAGAATCACTTTAACCCGGGAGGTGGAGGTTGCAGTGAGCCGAGATCACACCACTGCACTCCAGCCTGGTGACAGAGCAACACTCCATCTAAAAAAAAAAAAAAAAAATGCTCAATTCTGATGCTGGGGCAAACAAGAATTATCCAAGACACTTAAAATTGGATAGCTTTTTGTAATGGCCCAATAATAACGACTGTAATGCAGCAGCTTGTAAGGTACTTTAAAAAACAGAAAGGATATATACTGAGGTTATCACAGGACAGAAGACTGCCTATGCCTGCTCACTTCAAATGGCCAGAGTTCATTTGAAACACAGCACAACTGTGTGCTTCTAGTATTAAAATTCATGTGCCGCAGCCCACATTAGTGGATTCAGGCTGATCAATTTCAAACCATTCTGATGGCAAAGGGTGAATCATTCGAAAATGTCTTGGGAATATGATATAGAACCAAAAATGCTCATTCCCTACCTCTAGTTTCACCAATCCTCATACCAGCACTATCTATTGAAGGATCTGTTAAATGTCACTCTGATCCTCGTATACACGCTAATTCCATTTAAAAAACTCACTCTATACACTCTTTTCAGAGTAATCAAGTAGAGAGGTAGTCCTACATACTCAACTTTAAAGACTAGGATGTTTATACCCAGACAAGTAAAATATAAAGGGCACTGTCCTTTAACATTAATTTTGACAAGACATCAGAGCCAGATTTGATCATTTGGATATAATTAAAAGAGTGCAAGGTTATTTTCACAAAACCAGAAAGACTTCTCTGATAGAATTCATCATCGCATCTTTAGAAGTTTGTGCTGACTCTCACATAAGGGGGGCTGCGTGTTTACAAACACACCCGAAGACTTTCACGATCAGGTATGCAGGGAAGACCTCAGGCCAGTGTGCCCAGGAGGTAAAATTCAGACACATTTCCAGTTAAAACTCTGGAGGCAAAAACATTTATTCCTCTGCATACTCGCAAGCCTGGCTGCAAGCCACACACACTCTTCACCTCCATTTCCTTCCCTCTATAAACAGAACCACATCTGTGCACAATGATTTCGTTTCCTTACAGGGGACTGGAAGCTTCCTCCCCGTCTCTCAAATAATGACAAAAATAACATTACTCAGGCATGCACAGCAGGCAAAGCCTTCTTGACAATTAGGATTTCAGAGCTTCTTTTTAGGGGAAAAGGGAGTAAGAATTCAAGTGGGATGGCTTCTGGAAGCCTGGGTCTGCATAGATCCCAAGCTGTGAAAAGACAGAAGCCCATGTGTCTGGCCTCTTTAAAAAAAAAGAGTAATATAAAAAGAATAATAAAAGTACTTACTGTTGACCGGATGCTTACCAAGCTCTGTTCTAAGCACTTTAACATGAACCAGCTTTTAAAATAATTCCACTTACACAAGCTACCTCAAGTTGTGAAATTCAAAGAAGCAGGGAGTGGAATAGTGGTTGCCAGGAGCTGGAGGGAGGAGAAACAGGGAGGAGTTGTTCAGAGGGTACATTGTTTCCATCCCGCAAATGAAAAGAGTCCTGGAGACGCTGGACAACTGCAGCTGACAATGCCTACACTCAGAGAGGGGGGAAGAGGGGAGATCTCATGTGGGATTTTTTTTTAACCAGAATTTGTAAAATGCTCTAACAATATCCTATTAAGGGAGGTACCAATATCCATCCCCAGTAAACACTGGCAGCCAAGAATCAAACCAAGGGACTGACAGATACCCCCAATCCTGAGTCCACTTCAGTGAAAAACGAGAAAAGGAAAATACTCAACACTGTATTTTTTTTTTTTTAATTAGGGTATTAAGAACTGTTGAATTAGGCACTTAAATGAGTGTTTGGTATGTGAATCATATCTCTATAAACCTTTTTTAAAAAAAGTCCACAATAGCTAAGAATGGGTGCATCTTATTATATATAAGTCACACTGAAATACGATAAGCACGAAAACAAATGTATACAGAAAGCACATAAAGAACCCTATACGAATAATACGTGGCCACTAAATAACAACCGTATGTCAATGAGTAAAAAATCACCACTTAAATGATGGAAGAAATTCAGATGACAGGAGCCTCACAAACCCAGTTTTCTGAAGACATTATTTATACTCATTAGGATGCCTGCACAGATGTTGCTGTTGATATGAAACAGACATTGTAGTCACAGTGAAAGGGAGAAAAATGGCTGTCCACCATTTTTCACCTCCACATCTCTCTGGCTAGTCTTTAGTGGGATCAGACAGCAAAGCAGGAAAAGACAATTTGAACACCGACCCGACGTGCAGGCTCCCGGGCAACCCTTCTCCTTGCCTGCCTCCCTCCCTTGCTCTCGCATGGTTCTGGGTTCCTCCCTCGGAGCTCAGCATTGCCCAAGCACTGGGCACGGCAAGCCAGTGCTTCACTGTCACCGCCCCTACCAGCTCCTGAGCTCCTGGAGCAAGGCCTCTCCAGGGTGCAAGCATCCCTGGCTCTGCAGAGCCTTCATGGCACCTACGGGAGCCCAATTTCACCACAGCCCAAGGAAGTCCACCAGCTGCTTCCCCTTTCGAAGGAGCCCGGAGCAACACACCCAGCAGAGGTAGTGTCCTGGTCTCCATTTCTCGTAACTTGATCATGCTGGCCTGGTAAGCTAGCATCCCTGACCTCCACATTTTCAAAACACGGCACGAATACCCACCACCACTGTGCCTTTCTTTACTTGGGGTCTGCTGTCTGCGATAGGTCCCTCTTTGCCTCGGAAATTGTCCTGCCTTCACTTCTCCCCAAAGAAAAGGCTGGGAATGTCTCAGGAGCATTTGAAAACTGCATTTAAGTTTCTCTTTCATGGAGGGTTTTCACTCAGAAGGAAACCAAAACTTCCCCAAAGGTAAAATATTTTCCTAAGTTATCTCCCTAACATCAGAACACCTCTTTGAACTGCGGCATTATGTTTATGGAATTTTGTGTACCACAAGTAAGGACTAGAAGAAACATTTTGAAAAAGTGGGGAGGGGGAGGAAGGAAGAGAATGTATGATGAAATTGGAGAGTAGAGAAAAGCAGGCCGAAGGGTGAGGAAAGCAAGCATTCATGCACATCTTCAACAGACAGCTGTGCTAGGAGTTCGCGCTCATCTATGGGCTGAATTATGGGCTGTTCACACCTGATGCTGCTTTCAACTCCCTTCCTTTTACCTCTTACCCTCACAGTTTTTGTTTATAACAAATTTACTGAGATATAATTCACATACCATGAAATTCATTCTTTCAAAACGTACAATTCAGTGGTTTTTAATACATTCAGAGTCGTGCAACCGCTGTCTAATTCCAGAACACTTTCATCACTTCCAGAAGAAACCCTGTGCTGGCTAGCAGTCACCCCACACTGCCCGTCCCCAGCCCTGGCAAGCAGGAGCCCACTTTCTGCCTCTATGGATTTTCCTGTTCTGGACATTAGGCATGTTACATCCCTACTCCCAACTCATATGCTGAAGCCTTAAGCTCCAGGACCTCAGAATGTGACTGTTCATTTGGAGTCAGGGCCATTCAAGAGGTAACTAAGGTAAAATGAGGTCATTAGGATGGGCCCTAATCCAACAGGACTAGAGATGAGGGGACACAGACACACATAGAGGGATGACCTTGTTAGGACCCAGGGAGAAGACTGTATCTACAAGCCCAGGAGAGAGGCCTAGGGAGGAACCAACCCTGCCGACCCCTCCATCTGGGACTTACAACCTCCAGGACTGTGGGAGAATTACTGGCTGTTGTTAAAGCCGCCCGGCACGTGGTGCTGCGTTAGGGCAGCCCAGGAGACTAAGGCAAGCCCGCGGGCTCAGTGCCAGGCCTGTGGGAGGCGTGGGAATGCTGAGCAAAAGGATTCCCTCTCCAATTCCTGGAGAGAGAGCAGAAGGAGTGAGGCTCATGGGCTTGCCCCCTAACCGCTAAGTCCCAACCCTTTGTCCCTCATTAAAAGTGTTTAATGTGTTTGGATAGAATTCCTCTAGGGTAAAAATGCTTCACCCCCAATGTTAAGATATAGAATTGTAATTTTACCCTCCCTCACCCCTCCCTTACAAATCAGTTAACGCTCAGATGTCCAGGGTGGGGCAGAAATCTGTTAACTGACATAAAAGAAATGCAGCCTTCGCTTCCTGGGGCAGGGGCTCCCAGTGCAGGCTTGCACAGAGATCCACATGCAGACTGAATGTCCACTCAAAGCTCCAGAAGCATGTGCGCAGCTCAGGAGGCCACCGCACGAACCTTTCAGCATGGCCAGATCTACTTCTCCTCCCCTCCCACCCCACAGACAGCACTGATCTTAAAAGACTTGCTCTTGCGCCCCAGGGCGGTGGCTCACACCTGTAATCCCAGCACTTTGGGAGGCCAAAGAGGGTGTGGATCATTTAAGGTCAGGAGTTCGAGACCAGCCTGGCCAACGTGGTGAAACCCCGTCTCTACTAAAAATACAAAAATTAGCCGGGCGGTAGTGGTGCGCGCCCATAATCCCAGCTACTAGGGGGACTGAGGCAGGAGAATCACTTGAACCCAGGAGGTGGAGGTTGCGGTGAGCTGAGATAGCACCACTGTACTCCAGTCTGGGCGACAGAGTGAGACCATGTCTCAAAAAGAAAAAAGAAGAGCCTCTCATTATGTTGCCCAGGCTGGTCTTGAACTCCTGGACTCAAGGGTTCCTCCCGCCTCAGCCTCCCAAAGTGCTGGTATTACAGACATGAGCCACAGCGCCCAGCACAGATCTACTCTTCCTAAATAAGCGAAGATGCTTATTATTTGTGTCTTTTTGTTGTTGTTGTTGTTACTTTCTCTCAATTATTTTGAATGTACAAAATATTCGTGGTATTCAAGGATCAGGTAACAGCTTTACAAACCAGAAATGAGAGATTATTGACATTTAATCAACCAAGAAATATTTATGAAATATAAGGCAAAAATCCCCCACCACCAACACACACACACACACACACACACACACACACACACACACACACACACACACACACACACACACACACACACACACACACACACACACACACACACACACACACACACCCACCCTCCCTCCCTCCCTCCCTCCCTCCCTCCCTCCCTCCAGGTTCTTAGTTCAAAAAAGTACCTCAAAATAAGGAAAAATGTAAATTGTTCTGAAGCACGCAAAGTTCATCGTGTCATGAATGAAAGGAACTCTCCCTCTCCCCTCCCTCTCTCCCTCTCTCCCTCTACCTGACTCATTTACTGTGTGAGTTTCTTAAATTCGTTTGAGGGAATGCAGGGAATTTAAGCACTAAGCATACCCATCTCCCACTAACTCCACCCTCCCGCCCAGGCCTCCCCCTTTTTAACACTCCCCACCTCTGCACAAAAGGTCCCGATCCTTCTCTATTCAGTTGCATTCTCTTAATGCAATGCACCCGGCACAAGCACACATCCCGCTCAAGGGTTAGCTGCTGACGGAGGGGCGGGGCTTTACCAGCGGCAGATAAGATGCTTTGGCAGGGAGCCTCTTTGCAGCCTCACACGTGATGCTCGGTCCATTTTTTTAAAGGGGGAGGACTACGTTTCATTGAACACATCTAAAAATGTAATGGAGGGAGGGAGGAATTAAGGTCAATGGCTAAAACGTGCCATTTAAAAGTATATGTATTCTAGGGGAAAAAATCCAGAAACATTTTCTTTCCGTTATATTTTAAGATTTCTTGGGTTGACTTCAACACAGATAAATGAACATTTGTGATGAAAAGATAAGTATAGTTTCTTAAAATTGAGAAGTCAAGGGGATTTTCTCACCTTATTTTAAAAGAAACATGTAAATATTTTAGCGGAAGTAGAGAGGAAAAAGGAAACATGCAGGGCTTTTTTAAAAGAGCACCTTTTTTGTTACAGCTTTAAAGCCACAGATAATTTGAGAACATAAAAGTGTGTGATGTGGTCTGTTCATTAAAAAGTAAGTGCCAGTATAAATTGAATTTTAAACTATCATTTAGCCAGACAATAATTTCAAATTTAATAACTAAATTGATTTTAATTGCTTTTAAATGGTCCTGGCAATATCTGAGAAAGCTCTTCATTTCTGCCAATTCATTAGAAGCAGGCAAACTTGAATACAGAAGGAAAAAAATCAAATCATTATAATTAAACAAAATTTTCTGCATTCAGCATCCTCTCCAATGTCAAGCAGACCCAAAAGCTACTGACTCTAACAAAAGCAAAGGAGACAGATGGGAGAATGGACCCCCTCGTGACATTAAAATACCACCTGGCTTATAAATGCATGTTCGTTTTGGAAGACATCAACAATAATAGGGCTCTCCTGTTCGTTTTTTTAAATCTCCTTTTTAGGTCTTCTATAACTAGAGGAGCTCAGAAGTGCTTTCCCCACATTCATCAGGTATTCTATTGTGGGTTTTCTTTACTCCACGACTCAGCGTATTTCTAGATATTAACCCATTCCTCCATGCATCAGCCATGGAGGTTTCTCTCTCTCTTTCTCTCTATCTCTCTCTTTCTTTCTTTGAGACTGGGTCTTGCTCTGTGGTCCAGGCTGGAGTGCCATGGTGCAATCACAGCTCACTGCAGCCTCAACCTCCCGGGCTCCTGCCTCAGCCTCCTGAGTAGCTGGGACCACAGGTGTGCGCCACACCACACCTGGTCATTTTTTTTTTTTTTTTTTTTTTTTTTGTAGAGACAGGGTCTCCTTATGTTGCCCAGGCTGGTCTCCAACTCTTGGCCTCAAGCGATCTTTCCACCTTGGCATTCCACAGTGCTGGGGTTACAGGCGTGAGTCACTGCGCCCGACCATGCCATGGAGGTTTCCTTTAAGTTTTTAACCCTGAGCCTCATGACCCCCCATGTCTACATTATTTTTACTCCCAAACGACATCAGAAACAAGGCGCACAGCTGCTGAAGGCCGCTTGGGCCTGGAAACCAGTCTCTACCTGGCTGTGCCATGCCTGCCTTCCTGCACCCACATCTGGGGTCTGAATGCATTCCACACAATGTCTGCGACCCCTCCTTTAGCACGTCTGAAATTCAGCATTCCAGGCAACTGCGGAGATGAGGTCATCACCCCTCAGGACTGCCTTTAACTCCTGGATCCAAGAAAACTGTGGCAACCACAAAGACCAGAGATAACAGAGGACTGGCAAGAGAGTAAACATCTTAGACCCTGAGGGCCATGCCATCTCTGCTGCAACCCACCCAAGTCTGCCCTGGTGGCACACTAAAGCAGCCACAGAGGACAGAGAAAGCAATGGGCATGGCTATGTCCCAATAAAGCTGGATTTTCAAATATGGGCCGTGGTTCACACAGACCTAGAGCCTGATCAAAACATTACCATAGGCACTTCCTTTGTGATTTAATTTTAACAAGCCATATGCTAATTTTGAAATTGTTTTCCAAAAAACCCAAACAAAGCAGGAAAAAAAATCAGAAAACTTTTCCACTCCGTATTTTTCAGTGCTGGTTTCCAGAACAGCCAGCAACAGGTGGGATAGAATTTGGTGTCGAGGATACAGCAGTGTGTGGCCAAGATTCCCGTTCAGGGCTTCCCCCTATCTCCAATTGCCACCCTCACCCAAAGCCAGGCCCCAGTGAATGGGCAATGAGGACCTTTACAAAGGCCTGGGCCCCTTGACTTGAGTCAGGACAAGCCAAGACCCAGAGCACCCATGGGTTCAGCTAAAGACTCTGTGACCCCGCCCCAGCCCACTCCTCCCAATCCCCAAAGCAGCACCCCCCGCCCCCCGCCAAGCTCCTGCACTCCCCAGGCTCTGATCCTGAGCCTCTCTCCCAAGATCTCCCAGGAAACCCATGTGCAGCTGCGGGTCACCTGCCCAGGGGCCCAGAGTGGGAACTAGGCAAAGAGGCTGGGGATCCCTGGAAAGGCAGGCCCGGGTAACATACTGAACTGTCCCTCTTCATCTGACAGTCGTTTCTATTTCAGAGACACTTCCTTCCAAATGCCAATGCCTCACAGTCTCTATTCCTGTTCAGGGCCTCGGGAGAACTCCTCGTTCTTCAAATGGGAAGTGAAGTTACCTGTGTTCCTAAGACCCCCTGCATGTAGGACAATTCCTCGGAAATGAACTGAGCTGCAAATGTCCTGACACAGGCTACAACATGGGAGAACCTCAAGGACATTATGCTAAGTGAAAAAAGCCAGACACAAAAGGACAAACACAGCGTGATTCCACTGACATGAGGCACCTCAGACTAGTCAAATCCACAGACACAGAAAATAGAACGGTGGGTGCCAGGGGCTCCGGGGGAAGGGAGAATGGGGAGTTACTGTTTCATGGGGACCAGGTTTCAGGTTGGGATAATGAAAAAGTTCTGAGGCTGGGCACGGTGGCTCCCACCTGTAACCCCAACACTTTGGGAGGCAGGAGTGGGTGGAATGCTTGAGGCCAGGAGTTTGATGCCAGCCTGGGCAACCTAAGGAGACCACGTCTCTACAGAAAAGTTAAAAAATTAGCCTGGCGTGGTGATGCGCACCTGTGGTCCCAGCTACTCGGGAGGCTGACATGGGAGGGTCGTTAAGGCTGTAGGGAGCCGTGATGCACTCTGGCCTGAGCAACAGAGCAAGACCCTGCTCCACTCCCCCGCCAAGAAAAAGAAAAAGTTTGAGAGTTATGAATGGCGGTGATGGTGGCGGAACAGTGTGAATATGGGATCCCAGCACCTCAGTGCCCATAAATAAACACACTCAGTCACTCACATGTTGTCAATGGCTGCTTTTGCCATACAACACCCAGAGACTACAGGGTTTAAAAACCACAAAATATTTATTATCTGGCCATTGACAAGAAAAGGTTTGCTGACCTCTAACAAAAACAAACCAAAATATGGGGTGGTGCAAGACGGCAGAGAAGATAGAAAGTTCCACCGATCGACCCCCACCCCAAGGACACCAATTTAACAACTATATACATACACACAAATAAATAAACCAAAATATCCCAAACTTTTTTTTTAACGCACATTTGGGGTCAGTGCCTAAATACGGCCTAGAGAGATTATGGTGAATCACTTAAAAAAAAGGTCGTACTACAATAAATACAACAGAGATGAGACCCCTATAGTAATTTTCCTCAAAGGATCTGTAGGGCAAACGGGCATCTTGTCCTTCTCCCTCAAGAGTCCCTCTCCCACACTGGAAATAAACTCCTGTGGTGTGTAGAGACGGCTGGCTTCTCCTGAGGCGCTGCTGAGCTGCAGCTACAGTCACTCCTCACAGTGCGGCCCCTCTCGGGCCACCCTACACCAACGTGGGCAAGGGAAGCAAAGGGCTTTGGGGGTGGACAGGTCAGGCCCTCCTTTGTCCTGTGTGATCCACGGCGATCCTCCTTTCCCCTGTGCCATCTCCCTGCCCACGCCTGGCTCATCTCAAATCCCATGCAATCTCCAAGCCTCCGCTTCCCAATGGTTCTGTGTGGCGGGGCCTTTCTAAATGCACAGGGGAGGGCTGCTCCCCATCACGATTCCCATGACAGGGGACTGACTCCCCCTTTGGTGTGTCTGCGGCTGCTTTCCAGTATCTGCCTCCCCACAAGTCTATCAACCCCAGGAGGGCAGAAAGCAACTTTCCCCAACGCGACTACCTCCGAGTGTGCGCCTGCACAGGGGAGGCTGCCGACACATGCTTACAGAATATTCTACGAAATTCAAAAGTCAGTGGCCATAAATGGAGTTTTATTGGAATACAGCCACATTTGTTTGTTTATGCAATGTGCAGGGCTGCCTTCTCACAATGTGGCTGAGTTGCAGAGGTGAATAGTTGCCAAGACTGGCCCCAAAAGCCTAAAATCCATACTCTCTGGTCCCTTACAGATAAAGGGTACCCACTTTGCTGTAGAAGAAAGACCACAGGGCTTAGAACCGGAAAATTACATCTTGGCACAAGCTCTGCTTCCCAGGGACCCCGGGGCAAGTCGTTTCATCTCCACTTCCCCGAAAGGAAAAGACCACACCAGAGTCATCAACATCTCTCTCAACTTAACACTCCAGTTCACTCTCAGATCAGCTCAGAGGAAAACTTGAGAGCAGAATGCCAAAAACACAGGCTTCATCTACAAAAGATTATGCGCAATCTATTCTGCTCATTTAGGTGACAGGCAAATTTTATCTGCTTTTGAACTCATCTCCACCTCCGGCCCCAAAATAAGTAAGGAGGAATTCAGTAAAGCTCAGAGAGCCAGACTTCACTGAGTCAACCAGGTATTACAAAGAGGCTGTGTTTTTTTTTTCCCTCTCTCTTTTCTCTCTCTCTCTCCCCACCCCGCCCCGTCTCTCCTCTCTCACACACACACTCACACACATACACACATGCACAGACGTTCTCTCTCTCACACAGACCCCTTCATCTTGAACTATAGGTGCAGCTGCATGCATTAGTCTTATTTCTGACACAGGAAGAAACAGGACTAGAAACAAAAATGAGGCAGGAACATTCCCGGACACAAGAATAGCACTAGATGCTTCAGCACTCAAGACTTTCAGGCAAAAAGAGGAAAACCACATCGAAGTCATCTAACACTCCTAATAATAGCATTAGGGATTGTTTTTAACACAAAATCTCTTTGGGAAAAAATTATTTTCTCTGCAAAATAGAGGAAAGTGCCTGTCCAAAAATGTAATTTACATAAACATTTAAATGCTGGCCAAGTTGGTATTGTTTTATGTGTCACATATGCTTAAATACCAATGCACGTTTATATTACAGCTGAAGTGAGTTATTTCCTCCTGCTCATAATCAGTTCTTAAACAGTACAAAGTCAAAGGCAAAACAACACTCAGGAGACTATGCAATTTTTCCATTCAAATTTGGATAATTTCTTTTTAAAAAGCAAATCTCTATCATGTAAATCTCAACAAAAACGTCTCCTTATTAAGCAATTATAGACCATTTGGATACTCCAGGGAAGGTCTAATAACATCTTAATATGTGGCTCCCAGTGTTCCTGCGGTATTTGCTATTACAAGTTAGAGTTACGTGTTCACTTCTCTTATGGAGAAATTTGTCCAAATACCTAGGAAGGCAGGCTCAAAAAATAAAAATAAAAGCATACAGTCTATTGAGCTATTAGGTATACTACTTTAAATATTCAAAACAAGTAAAGTGTGACTCTGACCTCAAGTCTAATGGGAATTTGGAAGGAGAACAAAAACAGCTATCCTCTTAAGACTGCCTACAGGGGACCCATGGTGTTCCGGGTTTCCATGGAAGGTGTGTGGAAAGAGGAAATTTCTCACCACTGAGGGAAATCAAGAATCCCAATAAATCCCACTGTCTTGTCTGTAATTGACTCCCATCTCTCCAGCTCCTGGACCACACCCTGGTCCAAGGAACCATCATCCCTCTGGAATATTCTAATGGGCTCCAACAGCCAACCCACTTCCATTGCCAACTCCCTCCAAGGACAGGTGATCGCTGGAGCCCAGGAGTTCAAGACCAGCCTGAGCAACATACCAAGACTTCATCTCCACCAAAAATACAAAAATTAGCTGGGCATGGTGGCATGGGCCTGTAGTCCAAGCTACTTGATAGACTGAGGCAGGAGGATCGCTTGAGCCCAGGAGATCGAGGCTACACTGAGTCACGATCGTGCCACTGGACTCCAGCCTGGGGGACAGAGTGAAACCCCGTCTCAAAACCAAAGGAAAAAATAAAAAAGGTTTACAAAGCATACATCAAAGAACTGAAAGCAGGATCTGAAGGAAATATTTGTGCAGGCAAGTTTGTAGCAGCATTATTCACAACAGTCAAAAGGTGGAAGCAACCCAGGTATCCATCTATACAGTTACAGGAATAAAGTGACCTATCCATACAATGGAACAGCACTCAGCCTTAAAAAGGAAAGACATTCTGACACATGCTACCACGTGGACGACCCTGGAGGACAGTACGCTGAGTGAAATAAGCCAGTCACAAAAAGACACATAGTGTAGGATTCCACGTATCTGAGGTCCCAGAGCTGTGAAGCACACAGAAACAGAAAGTTGGGTGGCTGCTGGGGCTGGGAATGGGGAAATGAGTGGGTAGTTACGTATGGAGTTTCAGGACTACGAGACAAAAGGAGTTCTGGAGGTTGGCTGCGCAAGAGTGTGAACGTACTTGCTGTTACTGAACTGTACAGTTAAAAATGGTTAAAACAGGCCGGGCACACTGGCTCACGCCTGTCATCCCAGCACTTCGGGAGGCCAAGGCGGGTGGATGACCTGAGGTCAGGAGTTTGAGACCAGCCTGGCCAACAGGGTGAAAGCCTGTCTCTACTAAAAATACAAAAATTAGCTGGGTGTGGTGGTGTGTGCCTGTAATCCCAGCTACTCAGGAGGCTGAGGCAGGAGAATTGCTTGAACCTGGGAGGTGGAGGTTGCAGTGAGTCAAGATCGTGCCACTGCACTCCAGCCTGGGCAACAGAGTGAGACTCTGTCTTAAAAAAAAAAAAAAAAAAAAAAGGTTAAAATGACAAAATTTTATATTACATGTATTTTACCAATAAAAAGAAAAGAAAAAAGCACTATTCAACAAATCATGTTTTTGATATTTTGACAATTGCACTTTTAATCGCTTCCTTTATGATTCTACTTTTATTTTAGAATGTGATTCTGAGACCTCTGCAGCTTCACTCGATGACTACAGAGAGCCACGCACACACACAGAAAGGTTAAGGACACTGGTGTAAGGCAAGGGGGCCAGTAAAGGCACACGACCCTTTGAGTCTCAGGCACAAGGAGTTGGCGCTTATTTCCCCTCAAGGGTGGGGCTGGGGGCGCCTCGCTGAAGTCTCTGTCCCCACACTGTGCTGAACCACTGGAGTTTTGAGAGAGTCTTGGGCATCAAGATAAAGGAGGCACCAGAGTGGAGAAAGATAGGACCCTGCCAAGTGTGGGTGACATGGCCCAGTGTGGCCTGGGGTGGGTGACATGACCCAGTGTGAGTGGCGTGGCCTCATATGGTCCAGTGTGGGTGACCTGGCCCAGTGTGGGTGACATGGCCCAATGTGGCCTGGGGTGGGTGACTTGGCCCACTGTGGCCCAGTGTGGGTAATGCTGCCCAGGGAAAGGGGCACCCCCGGTCGCGGCACCAGTCGCTGTTGCTCAGAAGGCAGGGACAGAGGGGCTGGGCAGACTCTGGGGGTTCACAGTTCCGAGTTCCCGGGTGCCCTTGGAAGAGTGCTTCTTTCAAGTGGGGCAGAGGCCAGACGGCATGCGGTGATCAGGGTGAAAGGGTGACAGCTGAAAGGAGTGGAGTCTTTCTTTGAAGAATGACAATGAGGGAGAAAAGCTAAAGCAGGGCAATCAGCTACTGGACTTGGGGTTTGGGTTTTTTTTAAACATAATGCTTAGTTTGTGTTTTTAGTGCTAAAGAGAAGTGGAGAGTCTGTGTAGGGAATGAAGAATAGAAGACAGAGGTGAGAGAGATTTTCTTCCCATACAAAGCCTACAGTTTTTACTAAATCCCAAACCACAAGAACTCTTGCTAACCTCACAAAATTAAACCCATGTTGTCAACATGTTCAGAAAACCTTGCGCACAGATGGAAACTTTCAGATGGTCTTTTCCTTTCCCATGGGGAAATGTCAACAGAGTCGCTGGGGATAGAGAGCCTGATAAGAGCCTCCATTCAAAGGTGGGAGCCTGAGAAAGTGAGTTCAACCGAGGCAGGAGGGACAAGGCGTTCCTGCTGCAGAGAAGTGGGGGCAATGAACTCCACTTCAACTGCTTCTCCTTAGAGCCAGCTTTCCTTCACCAATTAACGAAGAACTCTCGAGCATCCAAGCAAGAAGAAAAATCACACAGTCCCAACCCTCCTGGCGTTTATATAGTCATAATGAGAAACACACAAGCCTGGAATCCAGCACACCAAGTTCTGGGGTGTGGGATACGTGAGCACGGGCCCTGTTCTCCGCCACTGCTCAGCCCTGGCCTTCAGGGAGCTCCTCCCACCTGCTACGGTCAGCCTTCCCCAAGCCATGGGGACTGCAGGTTTTGCTTCCAGAACCAGCCCACTGGGATCATCTGCAAGCCCTCATCTTTCCCTCTCACTCAAGGACCAGAGAGTCTCACGGGCTAATCTGCTCTGTCCAAGACATCTCCCCATATGGAGCTACTGAAATACATATTTAGGCTGGGCGCTGTGGCTCAACACCTGTAATCCTAGCACTTTGGGAGGCCGAGGTGGAAGCATTGTTTGAGACCAAGAGTTTGAGACCAGCCTGGGCAACATGGCGAGACCCCCATGTCTACAAAAGTTAAAAAATTAGCCGGGCAAGGTAGCTCATGCCTGTGGCCCCAGCTACTTGGGAGGCTGAAGTGGGAGGATCGCTTGAGCCCAAGAGGTCAAGGCTGCAGTGAGCCGTGATCGCGACCCTGCACTTCAGCCTGGGTGACAAAGCGAGACCCCATCTCAGGGGAAAAAAAAAAAAAAAAAGAAAAGAAGAAAGACAAAAATATATATTTAAAAGGAATAAAATTTAAAATTCAATTCCTCTGTTGCATGAGCCACATTTCAGGTGCTTCATAGCCAGATATGGCTACCAGACTATACAGAAAGTTCCACTGGGCATGTAGTCCTTTTTAGTCTGCTCTGACTTAACCAATTAAAGCTTTGGTTTTGGGGGGTTTTTGTTTGGTTGCTTGCTTGTTGTAGTTCAAACTATAACCGACCCTTGAACAACACGGATTTTTTTCAATAAATACAATTGGCCCTCCTTATGGGCAGGTTCTGCATTCACAACCAAATTCAGATGGAAAATACAGTATCTGGGGATGCAAAACCCACAGACACAGAGGGCTGACTTTTCCTATCAGCAGGTTTTGCGGAGAGGACTGCAGGATTTGAGTGCGCACTCATTTGGGTATCTGCAGGAGGTCCTGGAACCAATCCCCCAAGGATACCAAGCGATGACTGTAATGAGTTCAAATAAGCTCTTAAACAGAAGGCCTTGACTCAAGTACACTAAATGAGGCTACTCTGATTCTAGGCAGGGGTCGTGGGAGGAGGGAGGTCAGCCCTGGCCAGCAGCCTCCCCACCCCCAAGCACGCACTCTCTGCTCCCCAGTGTACAATCTGAAAGCCTGGGTCAGTTCCTGCATCCACTGGACCCACCACCTCTGGCTTTCCCTGCTCCCTTAAAACACCAAGACCTTCACATTAGTCATCTCTAGGCAAAACTTTTTAAGAGAAATCATCTTCCTTTCTGCTTCCAAAGGTTCCACGTTTATGACCTTCTCATCTGTTCTGCTCCTTTTCCAAGGCTAAACCCTCAAAATCTCCCTCCTGCAAAAAATACGCCCCCTCCCCCCATTCTTTATCTTATCTCTTTAACTTCTTTTTTTGTTCCCCGTAGAAACAGGGTCTCCCTCTGTCACCCAGGCTGGTGCGCAGTGGCACAACTGCAGCTCACTGCATCCTCCAACTCCTGGGGTCAAGTTATCCTCCCACCTCAGCCTCCCGAGTAGCTGGGATTACAGGTGCATGCTACTATGTCCAGCTAATTTTTGTATTTTTTGTAAAAACAGGGTCTCTCTATGCTGCTGCTACCCAGGCTGGTCTCCAACTCCTGGGCTCGAGCAATCCTCCTGACTTGGCCTCCCAAAGTGCTGGGATTACAGACATGAGCCACCATGCCTGGCCCTCTAGAGCCTGTTTAACTCAACCACAAGTCTCCCCTACTGTAAAAAAATCCTTCCCCTACACCAGCTTCCCTGTCAAATGCTGTTCTACATCTCCCCTTATCTGCAAGGAGGACCACTCCAAGGAGAGGTGTTCCCCCAATACCCCCATCTTTTTAGCCACTATCCCATTTATTCCATCTTCAGCCAGCCGCAGATGCACTGCCCCTACCCTGGAAGCCAACATGGATACTATGGCCCCTATGTGCCAAGGACACCTCTGCAGCCCTGATAAGTCTAGGTCTCCTCTTGCCTCTCATCAATCTCTGCTCACTCTTCAGGATCTCTTAGGGGCACACCCTTCCAAGGAACTCCTCCTCCTCCCATCTCCCAGGTCTCTAGCCCCAGGCCATCTCTTCAGCTCTCAGCCCCATTTCAAATTCCTATCTCCAGAGCTCCCTTTTTACACCTCTGCCTTGTGTCTTCCAACTAGACCACCGTCCCTCGGTGGGTGGCGGGGGGTGGTCAAAGATCTGTGCTACTTATTCTGGAAGAGGAGGTGCTTGGTAAATAGCCGCTAAATCCAGCACCAAAGTTCTGCAGTGTAAGTGGGATTGGCCTCCTTTGGGTTTTCCATGCACATATTCCAGTTTGTGGCTACATAAAAGGAAGGTGCGGGGAGAGGAATATTTAGAGCAGCAGGTAATAGAAACCAGGGGCAGATGAAATCGTTCAATGACGAAGGAAGATTACAGTAATCAGCCCCACCCACAACTCCGACTGCCAGAACACTCATTGAAGAACACCTTCTTGTAAGCTCTGCTCCTACCAAGAAATACTCCAGGCCAAGGAGATCCAAGGGCCACATGCCCATCTCCTCCAAGTTATTTTTAGATCTTGTCAGAGTAGGACAGGAGAAATGAGAGATTTCCCACTCCACAATTATTCTGGCAGCTTTTAAAGTAGGTTAGCATGAAAAATCATCTGGGCTGTCACTGCCGCTTTTGAATTCTAGCTAATTTTTATCCCCGTTCCTCCAACCCCCTCTCCTTGCCACTCCCCCAGCAGCAGAGGTACATGCCTGCAGCTGAATGCCTGGAGAAGTCAAGAAAGAAAATGCGCAAAGGCAAACCAAGGAGGCCGCTTCCCAAAGACACCGGAGCCACTGTAAAAAAGATCCTGCCTGCCTACTTCATGTCTCAAAAAGAAAACATGTTGAGAGAAGAAATTTTCAAATGACAGTGCTCTCTAAATTACAAATGGGATACAGCCCAAGTCTTCTTTTGTTACTTCCTCAGAAATGTTTTTCTCCTAGAAACTATGCTGTAAAGAATAGGGTCAAATTCCCAACTAGCCTAGAAAGGCTTTTTAAAGCCCACAATGTAACTGAAATGTACATTTGCCATGAAAAATATACAAGTAGGCCGGGCCCAGTGGCTTACACCTATAATCCAAGCGCTTTGGGACAATGCAGTGGGAGGATCGCTGAGCCCAGGAGTTCGAGGCTGCAGTGAGCTACGACTGCACCACTGTACTCCAGCCTAGGCACCACAGCAAGACTCTGTCTCTAAAAAAATTAAAATAAACTAAACAAATATATATGTGTATGTATATGAAGTATACCATACGGTGGCAACTGTACATTGTCGCATTCCATGTCTCAACCACAATGTTACTGAGGGGAATGTGTTCCATGTACCATGGACAAGACAGAAACCACACGGCATCTCCTTCACGTGTTATCTCCCTAGTCCAGACTCAAGGAGACACAACCATCTAAAATAGTGAACGCAAAGGCAGGAAATGTGTCAGCACACTTCATATGTATGTTAAGCTGGCATTGCACAGAAGGCACTAGAATGTAGCTAAGCACCAGGGGAGCAGAAGCCTGTCCATGTAAAATCCCAGCTCCACCACCTCCTACCCATGGGCCCTGCCTTACACGTCAGCATGGACAGTCTGCGTGTGTGGCCACCACTCTGGTTCTATGATAACGGGGTAAGGAGGGTCTTCAGGCTGAGTGGCTCTCCGAAGCTAACACCAATTCCCAAAAGATTGTCACCAACAACCCCAATTTCTGGGTGACTGAGGAGGATACAGAAAAAGGCCATGAACAAAGGTCATCTTTCAGATGACCCAGCCTCCTCTCTTCTCATGCCCTGCACAGAGGTGACCCACACCTCCCTCATTTCATGCAACAGCCCTTGGGCTCTGTCCTCTGGTCGCAGCTGTTATAGGACAAAGCCAGCAACAATCCCTTCCAATCCGGAGGTATAAATAACTGATAAGGTTTAATGTATTACCTCTCCCAGGACTATTGGCACTTTAACTGGGACAAGACTTCACATCAAGTAAGTGACTCTCGAATTGTGAAATACCAGGCTTCTGCAAGCAAGGCAAGACGAGAATAGGGTGGAAATGAAGAAGGGATCAGGAGAGGTGAAAATCCAAGTCACACCACCAAGGTGGTACGTGCCTTCAAGCACTCAGAACTACACGCTAGTTCTGCAGAGGACCAGAGAGCAAATATCTTAGGCTTCGCAAGACAGACAGTGTCTGTTGCCATGGTTGCAACACCCCTTGTAGTGAAAAAGCAACCATAGAAAATATGTCCATGAATGGGCATGGCGGAGCTCCAGTAAAACTTTATCTGAATGTCACATCATTTCCATTTATCAACAACGTACTGTTTTTTTTTCTCTTTTTTTTGAGACAGGATCTGGCTCTGTTGCCCAGGCTGGAGTGCGGTGGCATGAACATGGCATGAACATGGCTCACTGCAGCCTCGAACTCCTGGGCTCAAGCAATCCTCCCACATAGCTGGGGCTACAGGAGCACTGCCACCATGCCTGGCTTTTATTTTATTTTATTTATTTTTAGAAAGGTCTTGCTATGTTGCCTAGGCTGGTCTTGAACTCCTTGGGCTCAAGTAATCCTCCCACTTCAGCCTCCCAAAGTGTTGGGATTACAGGCATGAGCCGCCGCTCCCAGTCTCTTTACTCTTTAAACATGTAAAACTATCTTCAGCTCGTGGCTTCTACCCACAGAACCATCCACTCATGCACTCCCCAGGGCACTGTCCTGCAGAATCCTGACTGAGTGGTGCTATGAATTATCAAGGAAACCCTTCTGGCATTTGGAGAAGCACCAGGGTGCCCTGAAAAGCACACGGCTTTAAAATCACACTGGCCCACCTGCCACCATTCAGCTCGCAGATCTGCAGTTCAGAGTTTGGGGACCTGGCATTTGTCACTGCCTTGGCCTTAGTTTCCCAAGTTATAAAACGGAAAGAGTCTTTCTAGTGATGTGGATTTGCTATGCTGGCTTGAGTGCACCTAGGGCACTGCCCTGCAGAAGGCAGATTCCTGAAAAAGGTCCCTGCTATAATACTGATTCTTTCTGTCTTTATCTCCCCTTGGGGCTGGGTTACATTCCTGCCTGGGCCTCGGAGATCGGGGTTTGGTGTCTGTTTGGGGATCTGACCATGGCACTGAGAACACACAGGTGTATGGGAAGGAATCCACAGTTCAAAGAGCAGAGGGTCAAAGGCAGGGCAGGCTACTCGGATTTCCTCAAAGAACACATACAGATATTGGCCTTACCCTCTTGGCAGGTCCAGCTCTCAAACGTGCAAGAAACTCGTTCCTGCAGGCTCTTCCTCTCGCCTTTCCTGGCCTTGTCTCCGGCCCTATCTGACTATCTCTAGTCTGTCATTACCCACCCTGGGTGGTTCCTTCCTACCACGTTTCTTCTGCTCTCCCAGAGACTATAGTATTCAGTTTATTACGAAGATGTTTTACAATTCCTACTTTGTGCTGTAACAAAATAGCAAGACACATGTTTAGATAACATGTCTCAGGACCCAAAACTCTGATTTTTTTTTTAACTTAATGTGCAGTTTCAGTAATTCCTTTCTTATTTGAACTAAGCACCAGGTCAACTCTACAAAGCTCACAGCAAAACTGCTGAATATCAGGAAATATGAAATGACCTCCTCAATGTGGTAAGCTTTTTTTGAAAAACACTTTTAACCAGCAGTATGCTTTTCATTTTGCTACATCATGCTTTATGAAGGGGACAGTCGTTCCAATGACTTAAAACGATGGGCTTCCAATCATTTCCAAGCAAGAGTCATCGGAGGGCAACACAAAGACTGGTTACCCAATTGCACCAAGTGTGTTGTCAATTTCCCTTGCATTCTCCCTAAATGCTCCGAAAGGAAATCACCTATGTCAGTTTTCATCAGCGATGATAAAGAGGACTTGAGGTATCAAGTATTTCCCCACCCTGAACAGTGAGATGGATGCTTGAGGAGCTGATGCTTGGCCAGTGTGCCTGTGGCTCTCTCTTTATCTCTATCTGTGCTGGCCCTTGAGAAAGGCTGCATTTTCGCTTATCTTCCCTCTGGTATGTGTACTCCCCTCTTCTAAAGGGCTGGAGCACATTCAGCTCAGCCACTTATCTCTTGCTTTCTCTCTTTTGTTTTATTTTGGAGAAGGAAGCGGGCAAAGGCGGCGGGGGAGAGCAAAGAGAAAAATACAAAAGAGATGACACCACCCCACTTCCTCTGATATCAACCATGGTTTCACTGCTCGTCATGGACCCTTGGTTCCTAATTGTGGCAACACGGAGATAACAGGCAGGGACACACTTTCTGGAACCAGTGAATCTGAAACTGCTATCTCCACAATGACACTGACACTATGTCCGTGCACATGAACCGGCTGTGACCACACTAGATTACAGGAAGTATTTTGAGGACATGTACAAAAACAGTGGTCCTGAACCCTTTTTTGACAGGTTTATTGAGATATAAAACACATGCCATACAATGGACCCATTTCGAGTACAACTCAACAACTTTCAGTACCTGCAGAGTTGTGCAGCACCATCAGCACAATCAATTTCAAGAATTTCCATTAACCCTGTACCCTTCAGCAGTGACAACCTCTTACCCGCCTAAAGCCCCAGTCCTAGGCAACCACTCATCTACTTTCTGTCTCCACAGACAGATCAAACTCTTTTTCGTTTAGCCAAAAAGCCTCTATAAATGTTGGACAGGCTCCTTGGCATCGACGACACTCACAAATAAATTCTCAGTCTTATCATATCTCCCTTGTGCAAGGCAGTAAACGAGCCTGGCTTCGGTTTCTACAAGTCACGCAGGCTTCTGCAATTTCACTCCACGCCTCACTCACAAAAAGAGCTTCCCAATCCCCAGACCAAAGGAAATTGCGCTGAATTCTTGACCAGTGCATGTCCAGATTCCTGGACGGGGATGTTCGCTGATCTGGCTCTGCTACTGAGGTCAAGGGCTGCCACCTCCTCCTCCACACTCAGAGTTATAGAACTCTGGGGTGTTTGCCATTTCCAATCTCATCGCCTTCTCAGCAAGAGGTGGGAAAGAAAAATCATTCTGCCACATACTGTGCTGATGATGTTGGGTTCCTGTCTATTATGAGTTTACATTTTGATTCTCCTAGTAAGGCGACTAACTGGCAAACAGGCCAAGCAGATCAGAAGAAGGAATTCCAAAGGGAGGTATATATGGCATTAATTAATGGAAAACACAAGATGATCGTCACTTGAGGGAGAAAAGTTGTTTTATCAGTTTATAAAATAAGGACTATAGGAACTTAGTAAGTGGATCCAAGGCAAAGGATTTCAGGTTGCAGTAAGTTGGGTGTTATTTTTCCCCCCTCCATCAGTCTGCCTGGAGCTTAAAAGGGAAATGATTTGTCTCATTTCAGCATCAAAAACAAAAGGAGCACACCCCATACGCACATGAGCAATACACACATCACATTTTAACTCCTGATAACATCTGCCTTCCTGGGGGTTGTCACCAACGCTCCCACCTCGGCCTCCAAGAAAGTCAAGGAGCTCCTCGCCAGGTTGTTAGCCCTGGCTCGCTATGAGCTCTTCTGCTCAATCCTCCATCTCATTATAAACTCTTCTGCTCAATTTATGTTCTGCTGACATTTGGAAATATATTACTGACTCTCATCTTTAACAAGCAACTTACAAATGAGTATATGCAAAAAGGGTGAAATCCAAGTAAGGGCTCCAAGGCTAGATAACTGTGTTGCACCAACGTGGATTCCCTGGGTTTTCCTGCTCTATGATCCTGTGAGATGCCACTACCCTTGGGGAAAGCCAGTAAAGGACACAGTACTGGGATCTGACAGCACTATGTTTGCAACGCAGTGTGAATGTGTAATTAATCAAAAGAAATCATTTAAAACAAAAAGTAAAAGAAAATGTTAAAAATCTAACACAGTCTCTGTTACTGGGGAACCCTCCTGGGGCTTTGGAGAACAAAACATGGCAAACCCAAGGGACACACATGAACCCTAGAAAGGTCAATAAAAACTAAGTGCAACAAACACAGGCAATGAACCAGGAAATACCTCTCTGTAACCAGCAAGGAAATAAAGGTCTTCTATTGGATTAAGACTCAATCTCCTGCAAATTAAAAAAAAAAAAAGTCACAGTGTCATGTGGGGTTTTTTTGTTTTGGGTTTGAGGGGGTTTTGTTGTTGTTGTTGTTATTGCCAGGTAACTGGCCTCCGGTCTTCCTACACACAATAAGCAAGTGAACTACAGTGTACCCTAACTTTAACACTACTGACACTCTGGGGCCAGGTAACCCTGTTATGGGGGCTGCTCTGTGCACTGTAGGATGCTTAGCAGCATCTTTGGTGACACAGTTTGGATGTCTGCCCTTTCCAAATCTCACAGTGAAATGTAGTGGGGTAATCCTCACTGCTGGAGATGGGGCCTGGTGGGATGTGTTTGGTTCATGGAGGAACCATGGCTTGGTGCCCTCCCCCTGGTACTGAGTGAGTTCCCTCAGTTTATGCAAGAGCTGATTGTTTAAAAGAGCCTAGCCTTCCCTCTGTCTCTTGCTCCCTCTCTTGCCATGTGAGACACCTGCTCTCCCTTTGCCTTCTGCTATGAGCAAAAGCTCTGAGGCCTCCCAAGAAACCAAGCAGATGCCGGCACCATGCCTGTACAGCCTGTAGAACTACGTGCCAAATAAACCTCTAAATTACCCAGTCTCAGGTATTCCTTTACAGCAACAGAAAACTAATACACCTGGTTTCTATTCACTGGATGCCAGTAACACTCCCTCCCCAAGTTGTGACAACCCAAAATGTCTCCAGACTTTGTCAAATGTCCCCTAGGTGCAGATCACCCCCAGGTGAGAAACACTAGTCCAGGGAACAAACATCTATTGAATCCAACTGGCAAAAATAACAGGAGTCTAAAATTTACCGGGTACCTCCTACATGCCAGGCAGCCTTCCATGTGGATTCCAAGTGGACGAATTCAGTGAATCCTCCCAAGGATCTGATAAGCAGGTGCTCTTAGGATGTGCAAAGAGGTAACTAAGGCAGAAAGAGGTTAACTTGCCCCAGTCGGGAAGCAGATCCCTCCAAATCTTCTGCACCCCCCACTGGAGTGCACCATCAGGCCACCTCGTGAGGGGAATTTCTGCTTGACTATACTCGTCAGTAGAGTCTAAGTTCAACGAAAACTCAAGCAACAACCTGGGTTCGTTTAATATGACTTGCTACCTTGTCCAGTCTAACAAAACCCAAAGCATTGACTCCTTTTAACTTAAAAAATAAAAAAGCAGAGAGGTCATCATAGGAATTAATGAGGGATCTTCCTGCACGTGTAGCATGCTTTGTTTGTTTCCTCAACTGTGCCGAGACTCTGGGGACTTCCTCCAGGCACCTTCATTTGTATTCAAAATGCACAATCCCAAGGCTCGGTTCTCGGAATAAGCAGAGGAAAGGAGCCGCATAAGGTCCTGGAAACACATGAACAGGCACCCTGTGGTTGTAGGCTCAAGGGAAAAGCGAAGACCACGCTGGTTTTTCAAATAAAGGGGGCTAGGAAGCCGTCTAGTCGCTTGATCAGCAACTCCAACCTGATACGGAACTCAATCTTTCCCTGAAAGACTCACGGGAAAGGCACTAGGTGTCTGTGTTTCAAAAGACTTACACTGGCCGGATGCGGTGGCTCATGCCTGTAATCCCAGCACTTTGGGAGGCTGAGGCGGGAGGATCACCTGAGGTCAGGAGTTCAAGACCAGCCTGGCCAACATGGTGAAACCCCATCTCTACTAAAACCACAAAAAATTAGCCAGGCGTGGTGGCACACGCCTGTAGTCCCAGCTACTAGGGATGCTGAGGCAGGAGAAACACTTGAACCCAGGAGGCGGAGGTTGCAGTGGATCATGCCACTGCACTCCAGCCTGGGCGACAGAGACTCCATCTCCCAAAAAAAAAAAAAAAACTTACACAGAGAAAGCCTGAAAGCCCACAAGAGCAATTAGCAAAAGGAACCCTGACATAACAAATACAGTGATGTCCAAAGACATTAGCAACCAGGTAGCTAAGCTCAGGGGGTGCTACGTGTCATAAACTTGAAAGCTCCATTGGTCATGAGTAACACACATGTAGGTGCTACCACAGGCAGCTGGTGGGCATTTCAAACTTTCTCTTCATATCTATGATGAATTCATGGATACCCAAAACAGTGAGTTTCCATTTAGAAAAAGGAACCCCCTTGGCACACATCAACGATTTCACTGTCATCAAGATAAATGTTAAGGCCAGGCGTGGTGGCTCATGCCTGTAATCCAAGGTGGCTCATGTCTGTAATCCCAACACTTTGGGAGGCTGAGGCAGGAGGATCACTTGAGACCAGGAGTTAAAGACAAGCCTGGGCAAGAGAGACCCCATCTCTACAAAAAAATAAACAAAACTAGCTGGGAGCGGTGGCATGTGTCTGTAATCCCAACTACTTGGGAGGCTGAGGTGGGAGAATCACTTGAGCCCCAGAGGTTGAGGCTGCAGTGACCTGAGTTCGCGCCACCCCATGCCAACCCAGGCAACAGAGCAAGACCCTCTCAAAAAAGAAAAAAAAAACAGATAAATGTTAAGAAGTAGACAACCTGCCCTCATTTTCTTCCCAAATGTCTATTTCATCTCAAAAGCATCCATCGGTTTTGGCCTTTCAAATAGTCTTCACTATTAAACTTGGACCAAAACTTTAATTGCCAATGTCATTTCCAACGTATGATGTTGCAAACAATTTCACTACATAATTCACTGAGAATTGAGAAGTACCAACTGTAACTGTGAGCTGGAAAATGATTAAAATGTGTACAAAACGGACAGAAATAAAACGTATTTAAGCTATGTTTGGAAGACAAATGCCAACCCATCCTCCAGGGGTAGAATTTTTAAAATCTTCTATTTGGAATCATAGAATACTGGTGTCTTATCTTCACCCACAGCACATCCCACAGGGGTTCAGGTTGTCTTTCTGATAAACCCTAATTAACTTGCGTCTCAGGTGGTCACATGGCTTCCACTTCTTGTCATCAGGTGAGCTGATATTGCAGGCGCCACATCTGAGGAGAGAACATTTCAACCCACAAGCCAGGCAAGCCATTCCCTAAAACACATTCTGGATTAGAGAGGTTAAATCTCCTGCATGCCGGCGGGTCAAATGTGCAGAGGGGAAAAGAATGAAAGAGCGTGATTATCACCATCCTGAGCCCTCTTGGCTTTTACAGTTTCTCTGTTTTAACTCCCATGAGTACTGACTCAGCACTTCTCAGTTCCATGGAAGGACTTCATGGAAGGACTTCACTTACCAAATCCAATGCTTGGCCTTTTTTCTGTAAAGGGCCAGAGAGTAAATATTTTCTACTTTGTGGGCCACACAATCCCTGTACTTACAAGTACGTATTCAACTTGGCTGCTGTGGCAAGAAAGCAATGATGTTAGTCAGGGCTGTCCAAAGAAACAGTGCCAATACGGTTTGTTTATGTGTGCGTGCGTGGATGGATGGATGGATGGATGGACGGACAGATGGACAGATGGACAGATTCTAAGGAACTGGTTCACACAATTCTGGAGGCCGGCAAGCCCAACCTTTCCAGAGCAGGCCAGAGACCCAGGGAAGCGCAGACGTCACAGTCTCAAATCCAAAGGCAGGGTACTGGTAGAATTCCCTCCTCTTTGGCAGACCTCAGTCTTTTTCTAAGGCCTTCAACTGATTGGATGAGGTCCACCCACATTATGGAGGTCATCTGCCTTATTCAAAGTCTACTGATGTGTTTCTTTCATCTAAAAAATACCTTCACAACAACATTCCTGAGTACCTGACCAAATATTGGAATACCGTGGCCTAGCCAAGTTGACACATAAAGTTAACCATCACAGCAGCCAGAGACAACCCATGAATGAATGGGCGTGGTTGTGTGCCCAGTCTGGACACGGCCCCTTGGGCCACAGTCTGCTGGTGCCTGTTGTAATCCATCCTTCAGACAGATGCCAGTTTTGTCTTTCTAAAGCACCTGTTCAAAGGTTTTTAATGGTTTCCAGGACCTAAAGAAAAAGCCCCCCTCCTCCCCACCCAACTTCTTGGATTAGTCCAGTGTCCAAGGCGTTCCACACACACAAGCTCCGCACTAACTGCAATCCAAATCCCACTTACCCCAGGATACAATTTCTCCACTCCAGTCAAATCTGTCTACACTACGGTCCAGGATTTCTTACCTGTGGCACTGTAGACATTTAGGGCTGGATAATTTGTGGGGGGCTGTCCTGGGCAGTGTAGGATGCCCAGCAGCATCCCTGACCTCTACCCACCCAATGCCAGTAGCACCCCCACCCCGTCAGCTGTGACAACCAAACTCTAGATGTTGCCAAAAGTAAAACAAGAGATGTTAGGGTGTGGTGATTATACCGCAATTAAAGCTAGAGGGAACGCTGTCAGTTCCTGGGCCTTCATTTGCTGACACAGAAGTGAGGGTGTAGCTCTCTAGAAGCAACTCACAGTGTCCGTATCATTCATAACACAAGTTACAGCAAGGACGGCACTTTCCTGCCCTCCACACACACAGCCAACAGTACAGTCGACACAGACTCGCAGCATGCAGGGCCATCTCTGATAACTCAGAAAATGCACGCCATTAACAGTGACAGCAAAAAATCATCCACTAAAAGCAATTCTAGACCAGGCACAGTGGCTCATACCTGTAAACCCAGCACTTTGAAAGGCCGAGGTGGGCCGATCGCGTGAGCCCAAGAGTTCGACACCAGCCTGGGCAACATGGTAAAACCCCATCTCTACAAAAAATACAAAAATTAGCCAGGTGTGGTGGCGTGTGCCTGTAGTCCCAGCTACTCGGGAGGTTGAGGCAAGAGGATCACTTGAGCCCAGGAGATCAAGGCTCCAGTGAGCCATGATCACATAACTACACTCTAGCCTGGGTGACAGAGTGAGACCCTGACTCCAAAAAAAAAAAAAAAAAAGCGATTCTATACATAGAAAATGATGCTATCTGGGGTCTCATACTACCCATGTGTCTGACTTCATCCAAGCGTTCTTTCAGGCAATGTACTAGAAATCTTTTTTTTTTCTTTTTTTTTTTTTGAGACGGAGTCTCGCTTTGTCGCCTCAGCTCACTGCAACCTCCGCCTCCCGGGTTCATGCCATTCTCCTGCCTCAGCCTCCCAAGTAGCTGGGACTACAGGCACCCGCCACCACGCCCGGCTAATTTTTTGTATTTTTTCTTAGTAGAGACGGGGTTTCACCATGTTAGCCAGGATGGTTTCGATCTCCTGACCTCGTGATCCATCCGCCTTGGCCTCCCAAAGTGCTCGTGAGCCACTGCACCCGGCTTTTTTTTTTTTCTAAAAAAAAAAAAAACAAAAAACAAAAAAACAGGATACATGTGCAGAACGGGCAGGTTAATTATAAAGGTATATGTGTGTCATGGTGGTTTGCTACACCACCCTAATTAGTAGGGTGGTGCAGCACCCTACTACCTAATTAGTAGCACCATCCCTATTGACCCTCATAGTTCCCTCCCCTCATCCCCACTCCCCAACAGGCCCTGGTGTGTGTTGTTCCCCTCCCTGTGTCCATGTGTTCTCAATGTTCAACTCCCCCTTATGAGTGAGAACATGCGGTGTTTGCTTTTCTGTTTCTGTGCTAGTTTGCTGAGGATGACGGCTTCCAGCTTCATCCATGTCCCTGCAAAGGACATGATCTCATTCCTTTTTATGGCTACATAGTATTCCATGGTGCATATGTGCCACATTTTCTTTATCCAGTCTATCACTGATGGGCATTTGGGTTGGTTCCATGTCTTTGCTATTGTAAATAGTGCTGTAAGAAACATACACGTGCATGCATCTTTATAGCAGAATGATTTTTATATTCCTTTGGGTATATATCCAGAAATGGGATTACTGGGTCAAATGGTATTTCTGGTTCTGGATCCTTGAGCAATCGCCATACTGTCTTCCACAATGGTTGAACTAATTTACATTCCCACCAACAGTGTAAAAGCGTTCCTATTTCCCCACAGCCTTGCCAGCATCTATTGTTTCCTGACTTTTCAATAATCGCCATTCTGACTGGCATGAGATGGTATCTCATTGAGGTTTTGATTTGCATTTCTCTGATGATCAGTGATGTTGAGCTTTTTACCATGCTTGTTAGCTGTGTAAATGTCTTCTTTTGAGATGTGTCTGTTCATATCCTTTGCCCACTTTTTGATGGTTTTTTTTCTTGTAAATATGTTTAAGTTCCTTGCAAATTCTGGATATTAGGCCTTTGTCAGATGGGTAGATTGCAGAAGTTTTCTCCCACTCTGTAGGTTGCCTGTTCACTCTGATCATAGTCTCTTTTACTGTGCAGAAGCTCTTTAGTTGAATTAGATCCCATTTGTCAATTCTGGCTTTTGTTGCAATTGTTTTTGGTGTTTTAGTCATGAACTCTTAGCCCATGCCTATGTCATGAATGGTATTACTTAGGTTATCTTCTAGGGTTTTTATGGTTTTGGGTTTTACATTTAAGTCTTTAATCTATCTTGAGTTAATTTTTGTATAAGGTGTAAGGAAGGGGTCCAGTTTCAGTTTTCAGCATATGGCTAGCCAGTTTTCCCAGCACCATTTACTGAATAAGATCCTTTCCCCATTGCTTGTTTTTGGTGGATTTGTCAAAGATCAGATGGTTACAGATGTATGGTGTTATTTCTGAGGTCTCTGTTCTGGTCCACTGGTTTGTATGTCTGTTTTGGTACCCATACCATGCTGTTTTTGTTACTGTAACCTTGCAGTATAGTTTGAAGTCAGGTAGCATGATGCCTCCAGCTTTGTTCTTTTTGCTTAGGATTGTCTTAGCTGCACGGGATCTTCTTTGATTCCATATGAAATTTAAAATAGGTTTTTCTAATTCTGTGAAGAATGTCAACGGTAGTTTAATGGGAACAGCATTGAATCTATAAATTACTTTGGGCAATATGGCCCTTTTCATGATACTGATTCTTCCTATCCGTGAGCATGGAATGTTTTTCCATTTGTTTGTGTCCTCTCTTATTTCCTTGAGCAGTGATTTGTAGTTCTCCTTGAAGAGGTCCTTCACATCCCTTGTCACTTGTATTCCTAGGTATTTTATTCTCTTTGTGGCAATTGTCAATGGGAGTTCACTCATGATTTGTCTCTCTGCTTGCCTACTGTTGGTGTAAAGGAATGCTTGTGATTTTTGCACATTGATTTTGTATCCTGAGACATCACTGAAGTTGCTTGTCAGTTCAAGAAGTTTTTGGGCTGAGATGATAGGGTTTTCTAAATACAAAATCACGTTATCTGCAAACAGAGACAACTTGACTTCCTCTCTTCCTATTTGAATACCCCTTCTTTCTTTCTCTTGCCTGACTGCCCTGGCCAGAACTTCCAATACTATGTTGAATAGGAGTGGTGAGAGAGGGCATCCTTGTTTTGTACCAGTTTTCAAAGGGAATGCTTCCAGCTTTTGCCCATTCAGTATGATATTGGCTGTGTCTCTTCCAGGTTTTGGTATTGGGATGATGCTGGCTTCATAAAATGAGTTAGGGAGGAGTTCTTCCTTTTCAAATGTTTGGAATAGTTTCTAAAGGAGTGGTACCAGCTCCTCTGTATTTCTGGTAGAATTCAGCTGTGAATCCATTTGGTCCTGGGCTTTTTTTGGTTGCTAGGCTATTAATTACTGCCTCAATTTCAGAGCTTATTGGTCTATTCAGGGATTCAACTTCTTCCTGGTTTAGTCTTGGTAGGGTGTATGCGTGCAGGAATTTATTCATTTCTTCTAGATTTTCTAGTTTATTTGCATAGAGGTGTTTATAGTATTCTCTGATAGTAGTTTGTATTTCCGTAGGGTCAGTGGTAATATCCCCTTTATCGTTTCTTATTGTCTATTTGATTCTTCTCTCTCTTATTAGTCTAGCTAGCAGTCTATCTATTTTGTTAATTTTTTCAAAAAACCAGCTCCTGGATTCAATGATTTTTTGGAGGGTTTTTTTGTTTCTCTTATCTCCTTCGATTCTTCTCTGATCTTAGTTATTTCTTACCTTTCGCTAGCTTTTGGATTAGTTTGCTCTTGCCTCTCTAGCTCTTTTAATTGTGATGTTAGGGTGTTGATTTGAGATCTTTCTAGCTTTCTGATGTGGGCATTTAGTGCTATAAATTTCCCTATTAACACTGCTTTAGCTGTGTCCCAGAAATTCTGGTACATTATCTCTTTGTTCTCATTGGTTTCAAAGAACTACTAGATTTCTGCCTTAATGTCATTATTTACCCAGGAGTCATTCAGGAGCAGGTTGTTCAATTTCCACGAAATTATGTGGTTTTGATTGAGTTTCTTAATCCTGAGTTCTAATGTGATTGCACTGTGGTCTGAGAGACTGTCTGTCATGATTTCAGTTCTTTTGCATTTGCTGAGGAGTGTTTTACTTCCAATTGTGTGGTTGATTTTAGAATAAGTGCCATGTGGCACTGAGAAGAATGTATATTCTGTTGATTTGTGGTAGAGAGTTCTGTAGACTTCTACTAAGTCTACTTGATCCAGATCTGAGTTCGAGTCCTGAATATCCTTGTTAATTTTCTGTCTCACTGACCTAATACTGACAGTGGGGTGTTAAAGTCTCCCCCTATTATTGTGTGGGAGTCTAAGTCTCTAAGAACTTATTTTATGAATCTGGGTGCTCCTGTATTGGGTGCATATATATATATTTAAAATAGTTAGTTCTTCTTGTTGAATTGTTCCCTTTACCATTATGTAATGCCCTTCTTTGTCTGTTTTTATTTTTATTTTTGTTGGTTTAAAGTCTATTTTGTCAGAGACTAGGATTGCAACCCCTGCTTTTTTTTTTTTTTTTTTTTTTTTTGCTTTCCATTTGCTTGGTGAATTTTCCTCCATCCCTTTATTTTGAGCCTGTGTGTGTCTTTGCATGTAAGATGGGTCTCCTGAATACAGCACACCGATGAGTCTTGACTCCTTATCCAATTTGCTAGTCTGTATCTTTTAATTGGGGCATTTAGCCCATTTACATTTAAGGTTAATATCGTTATGTGTGAATTTGATCCTGTCATCATGATGCTATTTGGTTATTTTGTACATTAGTTGATGCAGTTTCTTTGTAGTGTCATTGGTCTTTATATTTTCATGTGTTTTTGCAGTGGCTAGTACCAGTTTTTCCTTACCATATTTAGTGCTTCTTTCAGGAGACACTGCAGGGCAGGCCTGGTGGTAATAAAATCCCTCAGCATTTGCTTGTCTGGAAAGGATTTTATAGGAAGCTTAGTTTGGCTGGATATAAAATTATGAGTTGAAAATTCTTTTCTTTAAGAATGTTGAATATTGGCCCCCAATCTCTTCTGGCTTGTAGAGTTTCTTCTTCTGTAGAGAAGTCCATTGTCAGTCTGATGGGCTTCCCTTTGTAGGTGACCTAGCCTTTCTCTTTGGCTGCCCTTAGTTTTATCCTTCTTTCGACCTTGGAGAATCTGATGATTATGTGTCTTGGGGTTGATCATCTCATAGGGTATCTTAATGGTGTTCCCAGCATTTCCTGAATTTGCAGGTTGGCCTGTCTTGGTAGTTTGGGGAAGTTCTCCTGGATAATATCCTGAAGTGTGTCTTCCAGCTTGTTTCTATTCTCCCCATCTCCTTCTGGTACTCCACTCAATCATAGGTTCGGTCTTTTTATGAGGTCCCATATTTCTGGTAGGCTTTGTTCATTCTTTTTTCTCTATTCTTGTCTGCATGTCTTATTTCAGCAAGGTGGTCTTCAAACTCTGATATCCTTTCTCCCGCTTGGTCGATTCAGCTGTTGATACTTGTTTATGCTTCATGATACTTGTGTGTGCTTCACAAAGTTCTCGTGCTGTGTTTTTCAGCTCCATCAGGTTGCTTATGTTCCTCTCTAAACTGGTTATTCTAGTTAGCAATTCCTCTAACCTTTTATCAAGGTTCTTAGCTTCTTTGAATTAGGTTAGAACATGCTCCTTTAGCTCATTGTAGTTTTTTATAACCCATCTTCTGAAGCCTACTTCTGTCAATTCATCCATCTGATCCTCCATCCAGTCCTGTGCCCTTGATGGAGAGACGTAATAATTTGGAGGAGAAGAGGTACTCTGGCCTTTTGGGTTTTCAGCATTTTTTCATTGATTCTTTCTCATCTTCGTGAGTTTGTCTAATTTCAGTCTTTGAGGCTGCTACCCTTGGATGAGATTTTTGTGGGGACCTTTTATTTGATTGTTGTTGTTGATGCTGTTGTTGTCACTTTCTGCTTGTTTTTCTTTGAGTAGTCCAGTCCCTCTTCTGTAGGGCTGCTGCAGTTTGCTGGTGGTTCACCTTCAGGCCTTACTCACATCTGATTCGCTCCCATGCCTGAAGATGTCATTCAAGGACGCTGGAGAGCAGCAAAGATGGGTGCCTACTCCTTCTTCTGGGACCTCTGACCTCAAGGGGCACCAACCTGATGCCAGTAGGATCGCTCCTGTATAGGGTATCTGACAAGCCCTGTTGAAGGCCCTCACCACCCAGTTGGATGGCACAGGGAGCAGGACCTGTTTAATGGAGCACTCTGTCCCTTGGTGGAGAGGGTGTGTTTTGCTTGGGGGAAACCCACCCGTCTGGGCTGTCCAGATTCCTTGGAACTACCAGGAGGAAAAGCTAAGTCTGCTGGTCAGCAGAGACTGTGGCCACCCCTCCCCTATGGGCTGAGGTCCAGGAGATCCGAATTCTGTCCCTTAGCCTCTGGCTGGAGTTATTGGAGATCCTGCAGGGAAGCCCCCCCCCACACCCCAACTAAGAAAGGATGGGTCGGGATTGGGCCTGAGGAGGAACTCTAGCCGCAGACTGCCACAGCCAGTGTGTTGGGCTGTGGGGACAAGTCTTGGGACCAAGCTGTCCAGCCTCCCTGGCTCTAGCAGGGGAAAAGCGTAGCCTGTAGCTATAGAAATGGGTGCCACCCTTCCCCCTGTCCACGGAGCTTAACATGTTAGGCAGTTGCCAGTGCCAGTGCTGGCTGCTACCCCTCCCTGCGGGAGTTCAAAGGGCTTAGACAGCAGGCAGCTGCAGCTGGTACTGGTCACCCCTCCCCGAGGAGTTTGGTAAGCTTAAGCAGATTCCAGCTGAGAGGCTGTAAGAATCTGTGTGTTACGGGGCTGGGACGCGAGGCCCCAGTGGCATGGGTTCACAAGTGGGATCTTCCAATCCGTGGGTTTCACAGTTCTGTGGAAAAGCAGTTTCCCCGGCTGGGTAGCGCGCTCACTCACCGCCTGCCTTATCTGGGGTGAGGGGGTTCCCCTTCCCCATGTGACTCTAAGGTGGGCCGCCACACCACACTGTTCTTCCTTCTCTCTGTGGGTCACGCCAGCCTTCTAGTCAATTTTGATGAGAGAACCCGGATACCTTGGTTGCTGATGAAGGATTCACACGCTTATTATGGTCTTTTCTGATGGGAGCCTCCGAACACCGTGGCTTCTAGTTGGCCATCTTGGCCCCGCCCTCCGTAAAATGTTTTTAAATTCACTGATTTGAGTTCTGGAGACTTGGAAGTCCAAGATCAATCAGCCTACATGGTGATGACCTTCGCGAGTTCTGCAGGCTGAGAAGTTCACAATTAAGGCACCAGCAGGATTGATTATTTGGTGAGGGATGTTCTCTGATTCCTTCCAACGTGGCACCTTGTCGCTGTAGCATCCAGAGGGCAGAGGGGAGGAACACTGTGTCTTCACATAGCAGCAAGTGGAAGGGCAAGAGACTAGAAATCTTAATTCTTTCAAAAAAGCTTTAGAAAGGTCTTGAACAGCAGAGATGAAAGAAATAAAAATGGTCCCTGCCCTCTAGGAACTTACTATGTGTTTACATCCACGAAGCAATTGGAGAGAGTAGTCTATTAGGGACATGGCTTTGGAGCAAGACAGAAATGAATGTGAACCCCAGTTCTGCTCCTTGCCAGCTGGTAAGTACCCCATGTTTCTGGAGGAGAGGTTCTACATGTATGGGAAGAAAGGCGAGAAGCTCAGCAGCCTGCACTCAAGACTAGCATCATAAGCAAAGCTGGGCGGGAGGAGCAGGAACACCAGCTGCCTGCACAGGCACTGAACAGAGAAGATGAGATTGACACATAATGGGTGGCCCCGTGATGGACAGCTTAAACTGGAGGAGGCATTTGACTGAGCAGCCAGTGAGGAAGCAGGGCTGGTCTTGAGCAAGACAAGTGTGTAAGTGTGAAGGAGATCCACCTGTCTATCAATTTTCTGGGTCCACAAAAAAATGTCAAAAGAAAACAGGTGAAGTTACATTTAATAATACATTCTATTTTACTCCACGTATCCAAGTGATCATTTCAACATGTAAACTGTATTACATTATCAATAAGATATCTTGCTTTCTTTTTGAACTAAGTCTTTGAAATCCAGTGTGTATTTTATACTTCTACAAGGCATTTCAATCTAGACTGGCCACATTTCAAAGCACTCCACAGCCACATGTGGCCCATGGCTACCATACTGGAAATTGCAAAGCTATAAGGCAACAAAATTATCCAAGGAACTCCCAGAGGAGGCTATAGGCTATGGGAGAAGGGGCGGAGGGCGGAGGGGAGGAAATCTCACAGGAAAGAATTTCCAACAAGGCAAGAAGAGGGAAGTAAAATTTGCTGTACCTTTCACGGTGGGCCTGGTGCTCTGCGAGGCATCTGATATGGTATGATTTTCTTCCACCCTCACGGAAATCTGGAAGAAACAGTAAAATAGCAGCAGTGTCACATACCTGAAAACAGCATAATAGTACGTCAATAATAAAGTCAGTATTATCCCATTTTGTTGTGCTAAAAACAAAGCATGATGAGGTTCACAAACCTGCAGGTGGCAAGACTCGGCCCAGGGCATTCCAAAGCTCAAAAGTCCCTTCCTTGTCACCAGGGGGACCCCAGAGTCCACCATTGCAGTAGCCTTTGGCATTAGCTCCCTGAACTGCAACAGTGGAGAAGGCAGCCCCCAGGGGTCCTCACAGGTCACCATGGTCCAAGGAGCAAGAGAAGCACAGCTTTGCCATCTCACTGAGGCCCAAACTCAATCATCAAGCTGAGTCCCTCACCACAGCCCAGTGCCACAAGGTGCTAAGCTCACCCATGTTCACAGTGACTCTTCTGACGATGGATGCCAACAATAGTATGTTTTGCACACTCACTCTGAGTGACATGGGAATAGAGAACTTTGCATGTATTGCCTGTCAAACTCCAAAGTCAATCAAGACAGATGTTACTATGCCCAACTTGCTCTCGGTCGCACCACTAGGATGGGTGGGGACTGAAACCCACGTCAGTCTGACTGCAAAGTCCTTGTACTTGACCCTTATGCTATGAGGTCTCCTCTCATGACCCCTTGAAACAGTCCTGTGTACTGTCCAGCTAAACTGTCCTACGTGGTGAGAAGAAAATGAAAGAGGATTGGGGCATCCAGGGCTTCCCACAGACTCGCAGAGCTTCTGGATGTTAGCCCTACTGACATTTGAGGCCAGGTGGTCTTGGTTGTTGTGAGGCCGCCCTGTGCACTGTGGGATGTTCAGCAGTATCCCTGCTCTCCATCCATTAGATGACAGTAGCACTCCTTAACCCAGTGTGACAACCAAAACTGTCTCCAGACATTGCCGAGTGTCCCCTGGGGAACAAAAATTACCTTTCTGGTTGAAAAGCAATGCACAGAAATCCCCCACCTTCCCTGGCAGATGTTAGGATGGGTTGTGCATGCTCTGGGCACAAGGCCCTGCCACACTCAAGTGTCTCAGCTCCCTCACAGCACTTGCAAGATTCTCAATTCCCACACCACCGCTACTGCAGGAGCCCCAGGAGGGGCACCCACCACAATTGGGTAGGTGCAGGTTCTGTTTGGAGAGTAGTTTTTTTTTGTTTGTTTGAGACGGAGTCTTGCTCTTGTTGCTCAGGCTGGAGTGTAGTGGCGTGATCTCGGCTCACTGCAACCTCCGCCTCCTGGGTTCGAGCCATTCTCCTGCCTCAGCCTCCCGAGTAGCTGGGATTACAGGCACCTGCCACCACACCCGGCTAATATTTTGTATTTTTAGTAGAGACGGGGTTTCATCATGTTGGCCAGGCTGGGCTCGAACTCCTGACCTCAGGTGATCTGCCCGCCTCGGCCTCCCAAAGTGCTGGAATTACAGGTGTGAGCCACCGCACCCGGATGCTTTTTTTTCCTTTCTTTTTTTTTTTTTTTTTTTTTTTTTGAGACAGGGTCTTCCTTTGCTGGCCAGGCTATAGTGCAGTGGTGCCATCATGGCTCACTGCAGCCTCCAACTCCTGAGCTCAAGTGATCCTCCTGCTTCAGCCTCCCATGTTGCTGGGACCACAGGCATACACCACCATGCCTGGCTAATTTTTTTAAGAGATGGGGTCTTGTTATGTTGCCCATGCTAATCTTGAACTCCTGGGCTCAAGCAATCCTCCCGTCTCAGCCTCCCAAAGCACTGGGATCACAGGTGTGAGCCACGGCACCCAGCCAAGAGCAGTTCTTTTTTTTTTTTTGGAGATAGGATTTTGCTCTTGTTGCCCAGGCTGGAGTGCAATGGCCCGATCTCAGCTCACTGCAACCTCCACCTCCCAGGTTCAAATGAGATTCTCCTGCCTCAGCTTCCCAAGTAGCTGGGGTTACAGGTGCCTGCCACCACGCCCGGCTAATTTTTGTATTTTTAGTAGAGACGGGGTTTCACCATGTTGGCCAAGCTGGTCTCGAACTCCTGACCTCAGGTGATCCACCTGCCTCGGCCTCCCTAAGTGCTGGGATTACAGGCATGAGCCACTGCACCTAGCCAGAGCAGCTCTTAAGAATTCTGACATCAAATGAAACAGCCTTGACTCAAGATGACCATGCGTTCTTTCTGGGGTCAACGTTTGTCCCTTTATGTGATGATCTTGGCCAGCTTGTGGCTGAAACAGGATGCGAACATTTTAATTGGATGGCCCCCTTGACCAGCAGTAATAGTTCTGTTCCTCTCTCGGCCTCACAAACATCAGCGTTTTTTATTCACTCTTTCCCCTTTCTCCTCCGACCTATCCCTATGTGGCTGCCCACTGGTACAATGACGAGTAACTTCCATTACCAGGGACAGCACTCTCTTTCATCTTTTCATTGTCTTTCCCCTCCCTGTAATGACTAGCGGGTGAGGTCCTCAGGTCGCATCAAGGGCGAGCGGGTCTCTAGCATGTATGTGACTCTGCAATGGACAGCGGTGGTGACAAACATCTCAATCTATGACCCTCTTTCAGGGGTTCTGGGAAGGACACTGATCACGTTGGCATAGTCTAGCCACAGACAATCAGGACACCCAACCATGAGAAAGGGCAGTGGGAACCAAGGAACACGTAAGAAGGCTCTATTGCACCATGTTAATGTCAGTGACCAGGGCTGTCCACCATTCAGCCACAGCCTGTCACCCATGAGCGCCTCCACAGGGGCTGCTCCTCAAAAAAGCCACTGCACTGCTCTCTGCATCAAGGGAGCCAAGGAGGCAGAGCCTGCTGGAGGGGAGACATTCCAGAACCCCTACCCAAGCCCAAGACCCCAAGCAAGGGGGGCGTCTCCCTGGGCAAAGCAGCCTGATAGATGTGGAACACAGCAAAGCCTCCTCTGTCTCATCATTAATGTCCCAACTGCCTTGGGCTCAGATCTCAGCACTGTGCAACTCAAAGGGGAAACCAAGCTCACGGACAGCACGCAAACCCTAACTGCAAATAGGGAAACTCCCTCCTCCTTGTCCCCAATGGGCACTAGAGTCGGGGGGCATGTGATTCCCCTACAGGCTTGCTCCAAGACAGTGAACTCAAGGAGCAGCCAGGCTCCTGCGGTCTCTGCAGACTTGTCAGATACTCGCGAAGAAGGCAAGAGCTGGATCAGCACCTGCTGTGGCTCTCAGTGCTCCTGAACAAACTGCTGGGAGCCCTGGCCCAGCTCAGCCCTCTAGGGCTCAGCCACAGAGCTGCCAGGCCTTTGCTCAGGGCTGCATGCTGCACATCCATCACTTCGTTTATCAAGGAGCTGTCAGGGAAAGCAGATTCCTCATTAATGTTCTCCAGGGCCTATAGGTTTCCAGCCTTATTCATTCAGGGCAAGCTCAAAGGCAGGCCTAAAAACCCTCTTTCCAGCTAGAATTCAATGCATGCTGCTCACGGTCACTCTGACTCACTTCGACAGCCATCTGAAAACAGAGGACGCTGTCCTCTTCCTTCTTTGACTTATAAAATGAGTAACGGAGCAGCTTAAATGAGGGCCTATCTTTGTTCTCATAACACACTGATTATGTCAATGACCTTTACTGATAAAACTATGTGTAGGTATCCACGTTATTGAAGCGACCCAGACAGAGAACAGAAATCAAATCATTATTTGAACAAAAGACAAAAAAAGAAAAATTAATTTGTATCAAATTTTAAAAGCGCGCTAGCTGGGAGGAAATAGCAGGAAAGGGAAAATAAGCCTGGCACAGTGGCTCATGCATGCTTGTAATCCCAGCACTTTGGGAGGCTGGAGCAGGAGGATCACTTGAGCCCAGGAGTTCCAGACCAGCCTGGGAAACTTAGCGAGACCCCATCTCAAAAGAAAGAGAAGAAAGAGAGGAGGAGGAAGGAGGGGAAGGAGGGAGGGAGGGAGAGAGAGAGAGGGGAGGAGAGGGAGGGAGACGGAGGGAGACAGAGAGAGAAAGAGAGAGAGAGAAAGAAAAAAGAAAGAAATGAGGGAGGGAGGGAGGAAAAAGAGAGAGAGGGAGGAAGGGAGGGAGGGAGGGAGGGAGGAAGGGAGGAACACGCTAATCTCGATCCCCTGGACTCAAGCAATCCTCCTGTCTCAGCCTCCCAATGGAAGCCTTCTAAATGGAAGCACACTGTTTTGGGTATCCATAGATATGAAGAGAAAGTTTGAAATGCCCACCAACTATCTGTGATTAGCACCTACATTTGTGTTACTCGTGGCCAATGTAGCTTTCAAGTTTATGACACGTAACATCCCCTGAGCTTAACTACCTGGTTGCTAATGACATCACCGTATTTGTTATGTCAGGGTTCCTTTTGCTAATTGCTCTTGTGGGCTTCAGGCTTTCTCTGTGTAAGTCTTTTTTTTTTAAGATGGAGTCTGGCTGTGTCCCCCAGGCTGGAGTGCAATGGCAGGATGTTGCCTGACTGCAACCTCCACCTCCTGGGTTCAAGTGATTCTCCTGCCTCAGCCTCCCTAGTAGCTGGGACTACAGGCACACAACACCACACCCAGCTAATTTTTGTATTTTTTGTAGAGACAAGGTTTCACCATGTTGCCCAGGCTGGTCTCGAGCCCCTGGGCTCAAGTTAACCCCCCGCCTCGGCTTTCCAAAGTGTTAGGATTACAGGCGTGATATCTTTAATGACAAGAACTGTGTGTGTTTGGTTTTAAGACCAAGTGGAGCCCTGATGGTTACATGTCCAACCAAAGGTTATTTAATATTCCCATCACTTCAGATGCTATAATCATAAGTGTGTCATCTGTCCTTGAAACATGTTTTCAACGACGGAATTTTTAAATACAGGACTTGAGTTTTCAGCACTCTCAAAATCAGAAGGAAAAGGAAAGAGTTGTCCAGAAAAAGCTCATTCTCATGGTGATGAGTTTAAACAACCTTAACTATAGACAGACAACCACCGTCCTCTCATAAACCCAACAATCCACTTCATCTCTTGGTTCCCTTTCCACCCTCATTTGGGGTAGGAACGTCTGATCCAATCAACCAGGTGAGAATCATCTCCATGATTCCTCATGCCGCTGACCGGCTTCCATTACGGGTCTAATCATCTTCTGGATGAGAGATAGTGGATTTCTCTCAGCAAGCAAAACACAGGCGTTCTCCTCATTTCAAACAGCATTACTGCACCTTTAAAAGATTCCACTGAATTGAACCCTAAGAGGCTGCCAGCATTTGACCAGTTTTAATTTAAAAGAGCCAGTGTCATTTGGTTCAATCTAATGTGGGTGCAAAATAATTGATATGTACAACTGAAGTCAAAAGTTTGGTTTACAACTGTGTCAGCCCTGGGGGAGAGGGCAAGACTCTCATATCCTTTCCAGAAAGACAAGAGTTGCAAATCCACGGTGCTCCTTTGGAGATGCCTCCCCACTCCCAGCCCCCTATAATCCCTGAGCAAGGCCCTCTGGCTGTAAGCAAGGGGCACTCTTTGCTCTAGGGTTCTCTGGCTTGTTGGCCAAAACCTTATCAGTTATGCATTGTGGTGTGGAGCTTTCCCTACTCAGTCGCCACCTCTCTTTCATCTCCTCAGGCCATGTCCCCAATTTAAACACTTGTACCCCGACTCCTCCTCACCGCACGCTTTCCAGAGGGCCAAACAGATACGCTGGCTTTCATGGTGACTTCTTCAAAATCTCTCCCAAAATATCAATGTGTATTGTGTATACACACTATCAACACTACACTATGTATACACATACAGCCAAGCCTTGTTATTTATGGATTCCGTGTCTGTGAATTTGCCTATTGGCTAACATTTATTTGTAGCTCCAAAATCAGTACCTGCAGCGCTTTCATAGTCATTCTCAAACATGCAGAGCGCGGCTGTGTCACCAAATGCACATGTTCCCAGCTGAGGGTGAACAAGGCTCTCACTCCGTAAATAAGTGTCCTTTTCGCAGTCTATTCACAGTGCCAGTTTTTTGAAATGTTGTAGTTTCTGGGTGACTTTGCTGCTTAAAATGGCCCCCAGATGCTGCAGTGCTGTCTCATGTCCTGAAGCACAAGGCTGGGATGCGTCTTATGGGGAAAATACGTGCGTTAGATGAGGTTCGGCCAGGCGTGAGTCACAGTGCTGTTGGCGTGAGTGCAATGTAAAGGAACCAACAGAAACACACAATAGAAACACATACAACAAAGTTATGCACTGATTGCTTGACAACAACATTGTGACCAGAGGTTCGCAGAAGCCTCACTGTGTATTTTCCCTGGGGTGATGCTTTCTATAAAGTCTCAGCGACTTTACAGAACATAGCTCCAGTGAATAATGGGAATCAAGTGTACACGTGTACAACATGAAGATGCAGCTATCCCAGTAATCTCTGTTGGACCTAAAAAAAAGAAACCGAAACCCATCTTGCTGCATTTTCACATTCCGTAGACATCCCTGAATGACCTGTCATTAACCCCTCTCCCTTATGCACCATTTCTCCTGCTCCTCTGCCCTCGACGGTTCCTGCCTCTTCTCTACTAAATCAGGGCTACATACTTGTAGGATAGCTGCGCTCCATCACAGAGAAGCCTCTCTGCCCATAGCCCTTTTATGCAGGTGAAATTTGATTAAAATGAACGTCAAGGGCAGCTGTGAACGGAAAAAGCCAGGGCCAAAGAGAAATTGCAGGCAATGAGGGACAGACATGAACCTTTCCCTCTGTAGACTGATAGCTCTTGAGCCCATCCCACACACGAGGGCCCAACAGCCCCCTTCAATTCCTATGACTCAGCATCTCTCAGGAGCAGCTCTGGTGTTTGTCTCCATGTTTTATGTGGGAAATGGATGGAAAAAATGTAGTATCCAGGGCGAGAAGCAAGCGTTGGTTATGAAACAGCATGTCAACTCCTCCTTCCTGTTTTACAACTCCTCTAAGACCTGATGTGGAAACGTTTCCAAGAAAGCAAATGAGCAAAAACAAAAACTCAAGACCGAAATTTCTCTTGTAATGTGAGTGATCCTAACAATGAACCAAATAGATTTTAACACGTCCACCTTCATGGAGAATTGTTCTAGCCCGAATTCTAAAAGGACCAAATGTATCAGGCAGGAAGGAATCCTTTAAAAAGAGATCAAAGCCTACTTAAGCAAATTCACAAAAGATGACCAATTTTCAATGAAGATCCTCAAGTTAAATATTTTTAAAATACTTTTTTTAAAAAACTTTTTTTTGAAGTTGAAGAAGACTATGAGTTGATTCTCCAAGGACTTTAAAGGAAAACACCTGTCACCATGTTTAAAGGCAACACCTGTCACCATGGTTCAAGCTTATATAGCTTCCAAAGAGAACTAAGATAATGAGATAAAGGTAATCGTATTCCTTACCTCCATTTAGACTAAGTGTCTGAACTTGATTTTCTCTGATAGGGTCTAAGTTGGCATTTAATTATGTCAGACGCACATGAGTAGATAACCAAGAAGTACCCTCAGACCCTATAAGACAACCCTAGAGTATGGAATATGCTGGAATGTTCTGGCAAATTCTCTTCTGGAATTTGGTTCCTCTCTTTCTTGGTTCCTGTTCAAGGCAGTTGAGTCACTGTAAGTTCAGTCAACATAATAATTATACAAATCCTCTGTGGTGCCAAGTGAAGATCCCAAAGACAACGCTGTAGCCACTGGACCGCACCACATGCAGCTCTCAGCACTGGCAGTGGCGGCATGATCCCCCACAGCTCCACCAATTCAGATCAAGGGCTGTGAACAGTCTCGAAGATGAATCACAGTGTGGTGCTAAAACAACCTCAGAGAACGTTTGTCTCAAGCTCTGAGATGACAGAAAAAAAGAGACAATTCCTGTATTTTCCTGGGACCAGTGTCACAGGGGTGGTTAGGGACAGCATCAGGACTAAACTCAACATTTCTGTTCCCATGAGAGGGTTCCTTCCAGGAAAAGAGCCAGTATATCAAACAACAACAAAAATTTACAATTATGCGGGTTGTTTTTTGGTTTTGTTTTTTTTTTTGGTTTTTTTTTTGAGACAAGGTCTCACTCCAGTTGCCCAGGCTGAAGTGCAGTGGCATGATTTCAGGATCTCAGCTCACTGCAGCCTCGACTTTCCAGGTTCAGGTGATCCTGCCACCCCAGCCTCCCAAGTAGCTGGGACCAGGCACATATCACCACACCTGGCTAATTTTCTGTATTTTTAATAGAGATGGAATGTCACCATCTTGCCCAGGCTGGTCTCCAACTCATGGGTCCAAGCAATCCGCCCACCTCAGCTTCCCAAAGTGCTTGGGTTATAGGCATGAGCCATCACGCCCAGCCTAAATGGGTGTCCTTTGATTTAATCCAGGCAATCATAGATGAGTCCTGGAACTCAAATTGGGCTTACATAACCCCAATTTCCAAACAAGTGAATCAACAAATCCCCAAAAGTCTCCATTTCATTTTATACATGCTGTACAAGTGGGCCGAGAGAACAGGTCCCCTGCAAGAAGTTAGACTTCCTGGAGGAGCCAGGCAGGAAAATCAGAATCCTCTCCCTCTTGATGAAATGAGACAATCTTCCAAGGGACTTAGAGATTGCTTATGTGATAATGCCAGTTCCTGTTCCCTAAGGCACAGCGTAGCAAGTGGGAAAACATCACCTCCATTGAGCATAAAGAGTTCCTAGAAAGCATTCTGGCAAGTAGAATTGAGACTCTGCCCTATGGCACTGATAAGAGGCAGGTGGAGGGAAATGACCAGCAGAATATCTCTCTATCACACTCCCAGTCACATAGTAATGCACTACATTCATCACTGGCTCAGAAACCCAGCCAATGCCAAAATCGCATTGCTTGTCCTCAAAAGCATGTCTTCTAGCACATTCCCAAATGGTTTCATCCTTCCATTCCTTCCTCCCCTACACCTACACACACACACACACACACACACACACACACACACACACAAACCCTCTAGCCCCAGTCTCAACAATATTCCACTCCCTGCATCTGATACCACGCACCTTGTATCACCGTGCCATCAATCAATCAACAAAACGTCTTGGTACAGAGGCATACAGAACAGAAAGGGAAGTTTGATTCCTTCTTATGTTGCCTCTAGCTCAAGGCCTCTGGCACAAGTCACAAACACCACAGACCTCCACAAAATGCTCACACCAGCTGAGGTAAGGGCTCCCTTTCCAAAAACGGACACTGGTTTTCTCACTACTAAAATTTGACTTTAAAGAGGCTGGCTCATTTTAATGTAAATATTCTTTAGACAAAACGTGATTAGAAATTACCAAGACTGGTAGCATAATGACATCTGAAACTGTTAGTCCTGCACTTGGAAAAGTGGCAGTTAAAAAAAGCACAACATGGCTTTCTCATTTTTTTAATGAAGCCAAGTCCTCCTTCTAATTTAGTTCATATACTTCTATTTTCATCTTCCCTTTTACTACGCGTGAATTTTTAGGTCATCTGCTTGTCAGACACACCAGCTTAGTGTCTTAACAGCCAAGGGGATGAGAGGTAAGTTAATAAATTAGTAAAAAGAGCAACTGAAGGATGGACTCTGTTCCTCTCCCTGCATCCCACAAACCACTAAGCGTCCTTCCCACATGGGGAGCCAAGAAGAACAGAAGCCTTGGTCTCACAACTACTCCATGTACACAAGGAGAACCACTTCAGCGAATCAATACTAACACCCCCTTAAAGAAGTATTTCATAACAAAGTTATTTCTATAACTTGCTAGTAGCCCCCAGAGGCAATACTTGGCTGATCTGAGCATAGCAAATTTCAGGTGACACAGCATCCTCCATAGAAATGCTTCTCGCATGCTGTGTACAATTCAGGTGGGGAATGGAGAAGCTTTAACTCCCTGAATTGTACTTCTGTTGTCCTATCAGCAAGCAATTCTTGATTTTTTTTTAAATATCTGAAACATTTCAATCACCAAAACAACTTGAGGGTAGGAGAAGAAAGGAGGCTGTCAGCTTGCCAATGACAAGGACCTTTTCTCCTAATTGCCACACAGAAACCGAACATCAATATGCCAACCATTCAGCCCCAAAAGCCTAGAAACAGGATTTATAGCAAGGTATAAAAGGCCGGTCCACAGATACTTGATAAATGAGTCTTTAACCACAGAGCGCAACTCACATTGCAATTGATACCATTAGCAACTGACTGATCATTATGGTATGCTGGGTACTGTGCAGAGTAGAAACAAAATACAAAGCATGATCACTGCTATTAAGAACTCACTGGCCACTAGCTGGGTGTGGTGGTATGCACCTGTAGTCTCAGCTACTCGGGTGGCTGAGGCGGGAGAATCACTTGAGCCTGGGACGTCGAGGCTGCAGTGAGCCGAGATCATGCCACTACACTCCAGCCTGGGTGACACAGTGAGACTCTGTCTCAAAGAAAAAAATATATATATATATAAATGTACTGCCAAGTGCAGTGATGCGGTGGTGCAGTAGCACACACCTGTAATCCCAGTACTTTGGAAGGCCTAGGCAGGAGGATTGCTTGAGCCCCAGAGTTCAAGACCAGCCTGTGCAACAACAGTGAGACCCCATCTCTACAAAAACAATTTAAAAACTAGCAGAGCATGGTGGCATGCACCTATAGTCCCAAGCTACTCAAGAGGCTGAGGCAGGAGGATTGCTTTAGCCCAGAAGTTCAAGGCTGCAATGAGCTATGATTGAGCCACTGCACTCCAGCCTGGGTGACAGAGTGAGATCCCCTCTCAAAAAAAAAAATTAAAAACAAATTTTTTAAGAATTTACAATCTTGCTGGTGAGCAGGAATAACAGGACAGAAGAAACAGCTGGCAAAAGGCCACTTAGGAAAAAAAATAAGCTCATAATAGAAATCTAATAAAACATAGATTTTTTTCCCATACCAAATAAACAGTCCATTTATTAAGCTACTAATAAACAGCAAGAGTAAATACTTAATACAACAAAGAATTAATACAATACGAGCAGAAGATATTTTTTAATTACAGAAGTAATAGATCTAACTAAGACCCTTGGGTTTGAATTCACCTCTCCACACAACTATCTGCGAGATATTAAACCTTCCTTCCTAGATGTGTCTGTGTCTACTTATATGGAAAGAATCACCAATTCCCCTTCCCAGTTGGAACAGTCTTGCAAGACATGGTTCTCAAACTATAAAGTGCATGAAAATCACCTGAAAATTGCCTGTTTGTGCAGGGTTTCTTGGCCTCAGCACAACTGACATTTGTTGGGCCAGATAATTCTTTGAGGGGGGCTGTCCTGTGCACATTACAGCGTTTAGTGGAACCCCTGGCGTCTGCCCACAAGATGCCAGGAGCAACCCCCACCCAGCTGTGAAAGGCAAAAATGTTTCCAGACATTGTCAAATGTTCCCCAAAGGGCACAATCCCCTCTCTTCAGGTGAGAACAGGGCTCTAAGATGGAATCAAGGAAGCTGCAGGTTTAACAAGCACCCTGGCTAGGTGCAGTGGCTCACACCTGTAATCCCTGCACTTTGGGAGGCAGAGGTGGGGGGATTGCTTGAGCCCACGAGTTCAAGACTAGTCTGGACAGCATGATGAGACTCTGTCTCTACAAAAAAAATGTTTAAAAAGTAGCTGAGTGTGGTGAGTGTGCACCTGTATTCCCAGCTACTTGGGAGGCTGGTGTGTACCTGTATTCCCAGCTACTTGGGAGGCTGGTGTGCACCTGTATTCCCAGCTACTTGGGAGGCTGAGGCGGGAGGAGACTTGAGCCCAGAAGGATGAAGCTCCAGTGAGCCATGATCTTACCACTGCACTCCAGTTTGGGTGACAGTGAGCTCCTGTCTCAAAAATAAAGTAATAATAAAAAGATAACAAGCACCCAGTGCTTCAAAAATCCACCTACAGAGCTGATTTTCTAGGGTATGACTGGATGCATCCACAGTCTCTTCCACAGGGATCATCTTCCCGTCCACCCACAAACATGGCAGAGGCACTGCAATGCTAACTCTTCCATCCTCCCATAATGGAAGTCTATGGCTGCTCCCTTTGCCATGGGACTTTTCAGGGCTTTCAGACTAGAACAGCCCTCCCCAACCCGTGGAGGCTGGACCTCACCATAGGACTTGTTTTGGTCAATGAGATGTTAAGGGTAGTGACAAACAGAGACTTTAAATGTGCCTGCATGATTTATCTTGGCTTCCTATACCTGATGGGAGAGGCACAAACAACATGTCCCAGCGTCCCCTGATGAGGAGACACATCATTTCAACCCTAAGCCTAGCCCAAAACCTGACCAGGCCTTCCTATTCCCATATAAGCCCAGCAGAGACACAGCTAACCATGACTAGTGAGCAAGAAAGAAATGATTTAAGCCTCTGAATTTGGGGACTGTTTGTTATGCAACATTAGCATGGCAGAAAGCCGACCAGTATACTCCCAAACTATTTTTGAGCCAAAATGCTGATTAACAAGCTAATTATTGTTGAGTCTTCTGTCCCTAACTCCACCAGTCTTCCTCCACCATTATGTGAAGCCACAAACCCAGGGGCTCTTGATTCAGGCCCCAGAAATCCACACACAGCATCTGCAAAGTCCTGGAAACCAGGCCCCACCTGCTACCTCTGCTTGCTTCATGGTGGTCTCATTCCTTATCCACAGCTGAAACAGACTCCGAGACTCCAAGTCCAGAAAAGTAGCTCTGGCAGAGTCCCTGATAAAGTCCCAAACCGAGAGTGGCAGGGCCCAGAGCAGGGGATTCTTGGGAAGGAAAGAGGACCTCAACACACAAGTGAATCTCTGAGCTGTTCAGCAATCTCGGGGCTCTCCAAAATGGAAAGCAAATCCTGGCTCATTCAGAGGGAATCAATACTGAGGGCAAGCATGGTGGCTCAAACCTGCAATCCCAGCACTTTGGGAGGCCAAGGAGGGAGGATCGCTTGAGACCAGGAGTTTGAGACCAGCCTGGGCAACAAAGTGAGACTGTCTTTATTAATCACTCAATCAACCAACCAATCAATCAAGACTCAGTGAGTGAGCAATACAAACCAAATGGCTCAACAGTACCAGATTTCTCAATTATTCGAGAGACAAAACACAAATGTTAAATAAGCCTATGAGTCTTGCAGGCTTCAGAGGAGCAAATTAAGAGACAGAAGCAAAGGAAGTAAGTCTGTCCTTGAAGACTGACAATGTAGTAGGCAGAATAATGGCCCCCAAAGATGCTCATGCCTGAATCTCTGGGACCTGAGAATATGTTTCCTTATACGGTAAAAGGGACTTTATAAATGTGATTAAATTAAGTCACTTGAGATGTGGGGGTTATTCTGGATCTTCCGGATGGGCCCAATGTAATCACAGGAGCCCGTAAAAGTGGACAGCCTTTCCCAGCTATGGTCTGAGAGAGATATATATGCCTATGGAAGGACAGTCAGAGAGGTGCTACGCTGCTCCTCTGCAGATGGAGGAAGGGGCCACAAGCTCAGGAATGCAGCCAGTCTCCAGGAGCTGGAAAAGGCAAGGAAGCCAATTCTCCCCTAGAGCTTCCAGGAAAGTTGTGGCTCTGCTAAACCTTGATTTTAGCACAGTGAGACCCATTTCAGACTTCTGGCCTTCAGAACCGTAAGATAATAGTTTTTGTTTAAGCCAGTAAATGTGCAGTCACTTGTCACAGCAGTGACAAGAAATGAATATGATCAATTATAACACCAACCAGTAAAGTACAATGACCTTCAGTCTTATCAGTAAGCTCTTCATTGCAGGTAGAGATGCCCCAGAAAATTATGTCCCATGAATGGTTTCAGAAAATCACCCTCCGTATTCTCCAACCCAACCCGGGAAAAGTAATTTTGGTCAAACACAGACAAAAGGTTTGATAAATTCAGAAAAGTAAACAACCTTATGATTCTGTTCCTGGATCAGTCAGGGTTGTGACTTTGGGGACGCCGTAGAAAACAGCCTAAGTCTTGCTGCTTGGAATCCCACGACCTCAGCTCTGGAAGGAACATCACACAACCCCTTTGGGAAATGCAAGCTTCCTAACTCTTATGCCAAGAAAGGACCTTCTGACTCCACCCAAAAGATGCAACACAAGAGAGACCTGCAGACCCAGCTCTAGCTGACGAAAATTGTTTTCTATGTTGACCTTTAGGTACAGGAAAGTAGGAGAAATTTGGAGGAACTACAGCAAATGCGAACAGAGAAAATTACAGTTCATGCTAGAATAAAAGCTGAACTATAAACAATTTTATGAACAATGTTCCATTTGTGAACGATTTTCCATTTTAAATGTAATTGGAGGGAGGAGCAGCCTGTGTCTCTGGCTGACTTATCTCAGAACATTGTTCCACCTTCCTTAATCACCTGGGGTTTTGACAGAACATTTACAAGAAACTAGAACACCAAACACTACAACATGGATGAAACTCAGAAATATGAAGTAAGAATCCGGGCGCAAAAGGTCACACATCACATGATTCTGTATCTATGAAATGTCCAGAATAGATAAATCCATAGAGGCAGAAACCAGATTCAGGGTTGCCAGGGGGCTGGGGAGAAGGGGAAGGGGCAGTATGTCTTAACAGGTACAGGGTCTCCTTTGGGAGTGATGAAAATGTTCAAAAATTAGACAGTGGTGATGGTTGTGCAACTTTGTAAAAATACTAGGAAATTCCTGAATTACACACTTTAGAGGAATGAGTTGCGTGTATGCTCAGTAAAGTTGTCATTAAAAAAGAGAAGAAGAAACTAGGATATTAGCCAATGATTACAAGTCACTGCAAATCCAAAATTGAACCATCCTAAGGAGATAAGCCTCCTTACAGAGCCTGGAATCCTCCAGGAATCTGTTTCACCACTTCTCCTGAGTGAAGAATCTGAAAGGAATGAACTGAGGTCAACAGCAAAGATAAGAAGCGGTGACCGGAGGTACCTGCAGAATGCGCTCAGGGACAAACTGGAAGAGCAGGGCTTTATTATCAAACTCAAGAAGATGCTTTTGCAACAAAGATTCCACAGTAATTTAAAGCTGCTGTCAATGAAAAAAGTCAAACTGTAAAACATTTGAAGAGATTTATTCTGAGCTGAATATGAGTGACCATGGCCCATGACATGGCCCTCAGGAGATCCTGAGAACATGTGCCCAACGCGGTTGGGGCATAGCTTGGTTTTATACATTTTAGGGAGACATGAGATATCAAAATACATTTAAGATATAGATTGGTTTGGTCCAGAAAGGTGGGAAGACTTGAGGCGGCCGGGGGGGAGGGGGGGGGTGTTCTGGGATAAAATTCTTCTGATTGGCAACTGGTTGAAAGAGTTATTATCGGCAAGGCCTGGTAGCTCATGCCTATAATCCCTGTACTCTGAGAGGCCAAGGCAGGCAGACTGCTTGAGTCCAGGAGCTCGAGACCAGCCTAGGCAACATGGCATAACACTGTCTTTACAAAAAATACAAAAATTACCCAGGTGTGGTGACACACACCTGTAGTCCTAGCTGCTAGAGGCGGAGGTGGGAGGATCGCTTGAGCCCAGGAGGTCAAGGCTACAGTGAGCTGTGATCATGCCATGACACTCCAACCTGGGCAACAGACCTTGTGTCAATAATAAAAAAAGCTATTATCAATAGAAAAAAATGTCCGGGTACCATAAGGGGTTGTAGAGACCTAGGTTTTATCACGCAGATGATGCCTCCAGGTAGCAGGCTTCAGAGAAAATAGATTGTAACTGTTTCTTATCAGACTTAAGGTCTGTGTTGATGTTAAATGCTGTCGGCTGTTCATGAATTCCAAAAGGGAGGAGGGCATAATGAAGCATGTTCAAACCCCCTTCCTGTCATGGCCTGAACCAGTTTTTCAGGTTAACTACGGAGCGCCCTGGCCTAGAGGAGGGAGTCCATTCAGATGGTTGACCAAAAGTATTACCTTTCCCCAAACTTAAAAAAATAAAATAAAATAAATAACAAATACATTGATCATACACATCATCTTGTAGCTTCCTAGCTGCTCCAAGGCTTGTTAGATCAGACACCCGAAAGGCAAATTGGCCCCCTTTCGTGAATTGATTTGAGACTGGTTGATTCTGGCAGGGCAGAGGGATGAAGAAAGGATGGATTTTGTTTGCCTGTGAAAGGCAAGCTTGATGACTAGCTATGCTTTGCCCAAAGGTTCCAGGGGGCATAGTAGCACCTCAGAGCTCTTGGCACCAGGCACAGCTACAAACTCATCTCATGTGGGCGGGTGCTGACAACACAGCCCAGCCATCCCATCAGAAGGCCATCCCAGCATCTGCAGCAGAGAGCACAATTAGGCCCAATGAGGGCAGACTCCCATTTGGGGGAGTGTCATGGTTTGTGTTTTGCTAACATCAGAACCTGCCTCATCTACTCTAAGTTATTCTTGGTATCTGCCCCTTGCTGTAAGGAAGCCATGCGCAGAAGCCCAAAGAAAAGACTGACACATTCGACTACACAAAAATGGGAGCTTGATGCTTCCAACCATAAGCAACATTACATGGCAAGGAATGGTCTAGAAGAGAAATACCTGGAACAATTAACAAACGATTAACTACCATAATTTACAAAGACTTCCTTTAAGGCAGCAGCCCTCGAAGTCTATGTGGTACTTGAACCACTGGCACCAGCATCAGCTAAGAGCCCATTAGAAAGGCAGAGTCTTAACCCAGCCCCTAATTCAATGAATCACAAACTCTGGGGATGGGGCCTGCCACTCTGTGTGTTGGTTTTTCTGGGGTTTTGGGGGGAGTATTTATGCAACAGGGTCTTGTGCTCTATCACCCAGGCTGGAGTGCAGTGGCACAATCACAGCTCACTGCAGCCTCAAACTCCTGGACTCAAGTGATTCTCCCACTGCAGCCTCTCGAGAAGCTGGGACTACAAGTGCACACAATACCTGGCTTTTTTTTTTTTTTTTTTTTTTTTTTTTTTTTAGTGCCAGGGTCTCTCTACATTGCCCAGGCTGGTCTCGAACTTCTCAGTTCAAGCTATCCTCCTGCCTCAGCCTTCCAAAGTGCTGGAATTCCAGGCATAAGCCACCGTGCCTGGATGCTCTCAGTGTTTTAACAAGCTCTGCAGGTGGTTCTGATGCATGATGAAGTTTGAGAACCACTGTACAGCCATGTAAACATTTACAGCAGCATTATTCATAATTGTCACAATAAAAAACAAACAACCCAAACATTCAACAACTGGTGAATGGATACACAAACCATAGTGCAACCATACAGGATGGAATCGTACCCAGCCATAGAGGAATGAGTTAGTGACATGTGCAACAACATGAAGCCCCAAAATCATGATGCTGAGGGAAAGACGCCAGGCAAAATAATGAGTACATACCATATGATTTCAGTAATATAAATTGCTAGAAAATGCAATAGTCACAGACTGCCCACCAATGGCTGCCTGGGAAAGAGGGATAGGGAGGGGGAGAGACATTACAAAAAAGCACAAGTAAACTTTGGAGAGTGATGGAAATATTCTTTATTTTGATTGTGGTGCTGGTTTCACAAATATGGGGGGGGGTGTGTGTGTGTGTGTGTGTATGAAAAAACGAGCCAGGCACGGTGGCTCACACCTGTAATCCTAGCACTTTGGAAGGCCAAGGCAGGAGGATCACTTGAGCCCAGGAGTTTGAGACCAGCCTGCGCAACATAGGGAGCCCTCATCTCTACAAAAAATAAAAAATTAACCGGGTGTGGTGGCATGCGCCTATAGTCTCAACTACTCAGGAGGCCAAGGCAGGAGGATTGCTTGAGCCCAGGAGATTGAGACCAGCCTGGGCAACATAGTGAGACCTTGTCTCTAAAAAAATGTATGTAAATAAACAAAGAAATAAAAAAGAAAAAACAGATTAAAACTGCACACTTCATACAAGTCTAGCTTACTGTACTTCAATATACCTCAGTAAAGATACAAAAATAAGGAAAGCAGATGGTGTGAAACAAATATAATAGGACTCCATTCGGATAAAGACCCAAGACTACATATTAGCATATGGACAGCTGAAAAGTGCTAGAAAACGTCTATAATGTTGTACTCTAGACTGAATCCTGGTGATTCTGCCAGAAGGGAAGGAAGGGAGAACTCCACAAATTCACATAGATTCAGTATCACCTGGGTGGGGGTGGGAGGGATGGACTTAGGGGCAGGCAAAAAGACTTCAAAGAGACCCGCATAGGAGTTTGTTCAGAGCACAGATCAGGGCTTGTCAGAGGGTAGAAAGCAGAGGCAGGCAGGCTTCAGGGGGGAGGGAGGAAAAAGACCAGCCAGGCGAGAAGACAGGAGGAGGGTCAGCTCTTGTTGGGGGGAGTTAGGTAAAGAAGGCAGGCAAATGTGGGCACTGGTTCTTCAGGGAACAGACACGGATGAACGTGACCACCAGATCAAAGCCAAGGGGCGCTCAGGGTTTCTCCATCTACACAGTCATTTCATTGTTCATTTGTAAATGAATACTTCTGAAGGGTTTGAAAGTCACTTTTTTCTTCTAAGCTGAGCTCCAAAGTCTTGTTGGTCTTTTTGCTTTAGAAAAAAATTCCTACTTCCATGGAATGTATGAAAACTAAAAGATGCCTGTATTGCTTTCAAAGCCCCATGGGATTTTTATTGCTTCAACTTCATTACGTCTTCATGGAGGATGTAAATACCTCATTTACAGCTACCACGAGGTGCAAAGCTTCTAAGTCAGGGTTTCTTAATTTCTGCAATGCTGACCTTTTAGGGCTGGATAACTCTCTTGAAAGAGGAGGGGACCTTCCTCTGCACTGCAGGAGGCCATCCCTGGACTCTACCCACCAGATGCCAAGAGCACACCTTCCTCATTTGTAACAACCAAAACTGTCCCCTGGGAGCAAAACTGTAACCGCCTGAGGGGTTCTTCCTGCCGGCTGCATAAAGACCATGGGCATTTTAGTAGAGGAAGAGTTTAACAGACACAAGGCCAGCCACACCACATGGGAGATGGAATAACTAAGGGAAATGCAATAATTAAGGGAAACGAATAATTAAGAGAAAGGCAAGATGGGGGGTGGGTTAGCTCAGATCTCTTCCACTGTCATCATTCTCTCACTGATATAACTTTTGCAAAGGTGGTTTCAATACCCCCTTTGGCTTTCATACACCTTATTCTTAAGGTGCTGGCTATAGAGACAGAAAAAGGGTGACCATCACTCTGGCTTCTTCCTGCTGACAGGGGGCATAGTTGCAGGGGTTGGTCCCAGGGGAATAGGAGTGAACTCACCACTTTGCAGCTACCTGCATGTACTCACGGGCGTATGACAAAGATGTTAATGTTCTTACTCACAATTCTAGTACAACACTTATGTCAACAGTAGACTACAGGTTGTTAGAGAGACTGGGATAAACAGGAAGGAGTGAATTTAAATATACTGTCCCGTATCTTTTTAGTCAGTGTCCAAGTCCTAAGACTACATCAGTTAAACAGCTGTTTCCCATATCAGGAGGTGGCACTGCAGATGGGCTAAGCTTCTGTAAGAGGCATTTCCACAGACACGGAAAAAAAACAAAGATTAACACTGGGCACAATTTATCCAGACATTAGACTCAAAACATCTTTAGTTACAGACGAGGAAGGTGGTGGCAATCTGCCATGTTTTTCTCTCGTAAGAAGCTTCAGCTTACAGGACCTCAGGAAAGAGGTAGCAGCAATTTTCTTGAGGCCAAGTTAGAAATGAAAGAAAAATTTGAAAGCATTAGTTTGGGGACTTGTAGTCCAGAAAGAATTCAGGATTCAGTCCAAATGACAGAAAATAATAAAAATTCAGAAATCGTGAACAAGACTAGATTCTAACAACAGGTGTTCTATAGTTTTTTTCTGAAACATAATTTCTCTCTCCAGTCCCTATTTTTACTAAAGACAAATCACACTAGGACTAATTTATGTGCAAAATAAGTTTTATTCTTACTATACCTGGCCCGAGTGTTTGCTTAAGGTCAGCAAGAACAATTATTTGCCATATAGGCTCCTTTTTAAAATTGGCTTTGCTGCAACTTTATTCCCTAAGAAATCTCACATTAGACTTCAAAGCATTTAGCCCAGCCACGGATTTATCTGTGCCTGCAAATACTTGTATTAATTGGGTGAATTCCTCACCTCAAGGGCTCAAGACAACCTGGGGCTCCTGGACCTGTCAGAAAGTGACATTCTTTACTTAGGAACCTGTCCAGGGACTGTGTAGACAAGGTATGAGGCCAGTTTACCCAAGGGGCTTTTATTGGCTCTGTAAGTCAACTTTGATTCCGTAAAGCAATCTGAAAGTATGCCATTCCAATCAAAGCTTTGGTAAAATAACCAGTGTTTCCAATTGTGTCCTGCTACAAAAGAAAACAGATTTGTATTTAACAAGCAACTATTAACATCATAAATTAAGTATACTTGCAAACAGTTTTCAAATTCTAGAGAAATCAGGTAGAGAGAGAAATGTGCTTCAGATTTTGTTCACAAGAGCATACTTTATCCAATTGTTAAAAGCTATAAATAGCTCAAAAGAAAAAAAAAGGTTTTCTGGACTCTGAAAAACAAAAGAATTAGCAATGTTTCAAACGAAAAGCCATAAAAAGATTATTTCAGTCTTCCATTACTTCAGTCCATGTAATTAACTCCTGTTCTGCTTGATATCCATGAACACATTAGCTCTTAATGGGAGCCTTGGAAGCTTTTTCCTCTATTTTAATGTCACAATCTCCGAAGTTATCAGAAAACTGTCACAGTCCTATAGCTGATTATAAAACCACCTTGAAAATAACCGAAGTAAAACAATTGTAGATGACAAAAGTTTCAGTACAGCCACAGTTAAGGTCTGATCATCTCTGTGGCATACAATAACTTAACATAACAATCATAATTATTACTGATAACATATACTAAGACATACCAGAATTACAGGAAATCTTATACAATTCTGAAACACATACTAACAACACATTCATACAAATACAGTCCAAAGAAAGCCAAACACTATTGCATACCTGACAATGCTTACTGTTATAGTTTTAATATATCAAATAAGCCAACTATGTCTCTTTTGGACTTTAGAGTATTTAATATCTGGAAGGTTAACTAGATTAAAATAAGGGCAGGGGGGGCTTAATTTAGATTTTGACTTTGGAAAGTTCTGTCAAATATCAAAGGTTTAAACCCTTGATACTACAAAATAAAATCCCAAGTCACTAGAAGTCATTTATTTAGCCATAATAACTCAAGAATTTTTAAAAGGCAAAAATCTTCACTCACTGATAGAGGGGAAACTCAACTTTCCAAACAGGACAAAATACAGTATGAGGCTCCTCTCTCCTCATTTTTCTGTCATTCATTCAAAAGTCAAACAAAAAATATTCAACCTACAGAAAAACTAAATAATCCCCTTCAAATCTTAGCCAACTTGCTCATACCCACAGAACTTCCTTTACAAGATTAACCCTTTACAAACCTTTTTCAACTTGTTTAAACTTTCAGTTTTGTCCCATTACTCTTTTAAGATGATCCTTAAAATCCTCCGAACCAGACAAAATTATATTCCCTTTTACAAAAACCATATTCCCATGCCTTCTTATAGCCTCCCACAAAACACATTCTAATTTCCCGCCAGGTGCAGTGGCTCACGCCTATAATCCCAGCACTTTGGGAGGCCAAGGCGGGTGGATCACCTGAGGTCAGGAGTTCGAGACCAGCCTGACCAACATGGAGAAACCCCGTCTCTACTAAAAATACAAAATTAGCTGGGGGTGGTGGCGCATGCCCGTAATCCCAGCTACGCGGGGGGAGGCTGAAGCAGGAGAATCGCTTGAACCCGGGAGGCGGAGGTTGCGGTGAGCCGAGATCCAGCCTGGGCAACAAGAGCAAAACCCCATCTCAAACACACACACACACACACACACACACACACACACACACACACACACACATTCTACTTTCCTTCTACGCCTTGCATGTAAAACTGTTTCTCCAGTAGTCTCAGTTATACGTGTTACAATCTTAACTTTCAGCAACTTTTATTTTTGGTGAAAAACCTGGTAAATAAGCAATTTTAACCATGTATAAAACTGCAGAACCCATGATTCTTCCCAGCCTAGCCAGGGGACCTGGCTAACTCCATGGGTCCCCAGACCTTACCTAGAATCTAATGGCTGTGAGACAGACAAGTCAAACAATTATTAAAAGTCACAGAAGCAGTTTATGACCTTAAAACATCCAGCAAAGAGTATCTGACCTGCCTAATTTAGACAAAGTGTGTGAACTTTGAAGACATTTTTATTTTACTTTACAAATAATCTTTAAACTGTCTTTATTTTTGAAAGATCAGAGTCATGTGATGTAAAAGCCATTAAAGTTTCCATTTTTCTGACAATGTTTAAGTGCTTATTTTTCTTTAAGCCAATTTTATTTTATTTTATTTTTGAGACAGAGTCTCACTCAGTTGCCCAGACTGGAGTGCAGTGGCATGATCTCAGCTCACTGCAACCTCCGCCTCCCAGGTTCAAGCGATTCTCTTGCCTCAGCCTCCTGAGTAGCTGGGATTACAGGCGCGTGCTACTACACCCGGCTAATTTTTGTATTTTTAGTAGAGATGGGGTTTCACCATGTTGGTCAGGCTGGTCTTGAACTCCTGACCTCGCCTTGGCCTCCCAAAGTGCTGGGATTATAGGCATGAGCCACTGCGCCTGGCCTACGCCAATTATTTAGAGCTGTTTTATATAAACACTACATAACAGAGAAGAATACACAGAAAGACAGGAATGAAGAATCAAGACAGAAGTCCATTGACAGAAGCGTTTAGAGGGAGAACAGGGGCTTTAAAACAGTATCTGTACACATATCAGCTTTAATTAAGTCGATTTCTAACTACAGAGCTCTCAAAAGAAAAATCATTTTAAAATCTCTTTTTACCGGATTTCAGCCAGGACATTTCTAGCTTTTGAACCTTTTACTAAAGGGAACTTCCTATGTGCAATCGATAAGCCTTAACTAAGGGGATGGATTAACCATGAACGCAGGAGGTATCTCCAAAGAGCTGGCAAGGAATTTTTAAAAGATCTACAATCTCCCCAAAGGTAGTTTGGAGAAAAGAAAATTTTAAAAACCTGAAAAGATATCTCAAAAGGCCAATCTTAGGTTCTACAACAGTGATGTTATCTGCAGGAGTAATTGGGAATCTGCGCATTTGACAATCTGGCAATGGTTCATGTCTTTGCCTTAGCAGGAATCAGGCTCCTCTCCCGCCCCATCCTGATGACCTCCCATTAGCGTTACAGTTTGGGGCAAGTTTTGAGTTTGGGACAAGGCCTATTATCATTTAAACCGTAGCCTAAAAGTCCTCCAAGGTTCACCTGGCCCAATAGCCCAGGAATATTAAGGGAAAGGCAAGATGGGGGATGGGTTAGCTTAACTTACTGTTATAATTTTCTCGTTGATAAAATTTTTGCAAAGGTGGTTTCAAAACTACCTTGGATTGAGGACCATAGAGCAGAGGTAGATCCTGGGAAAACATCCAGCTTCCCTCCAAGCCTGAGGTTCACAGGCAGGTGCTTTCAAGATGAAAGACAGGGGAAGCATAAGGGGGTGTGTGCCCTGGGGGCCTGTGCTCAGCTCTCCAGGGACTTAGGCCACCTTTCTACAGGTAGCTCTTTTCCCACCTCCTTAACTATTTCCCACTGTTAACACGCAAACAATGAGCTCCTCCTCTATGCCAGATTCCAGCTAATTACTTCCTACAGGGTTTCACATTTAGAGCCTGCAACAAGTCCATGGTTATCCTGATGTTACAGATGAGGAAACTGAGGCACAATGCCTGTTATAATACTATACTTGCCATCTTTCCCCTTTCCCCACCTTCCTCTCCTGGGGATGAAGGGGCGGAAGGCAAAGTCACTAAATCAGGTCTCACCATCCGGGAAGTTCGACCAAGCACAGAGATACTCATTCTTGGAAGCACAACTCTAAAATATCCACAAAAGGGGAATCTATAGAGACACGAAGGATATTCGTGGTGGCCCGTGGCTGGAGGTGGGAGCAGAAATGGGTGAGAAGCGAGTAGGAGCAATCTTATTGGGAATTGAAAATGTTCTAAAACTGCATCATGGTGATGTCTACACAACCCAGTCAATTTACCAAAAATCACTGAATGATACACCTCAAAGAGGTGACTTTTATGGCATGTCATTTATACCTCAATAACAATGTTTAAGAAAACTGACTTAATTTTAAGTCAGACTCAAGAGTTCTAAGTTCAATGACATATCTCTTAAAGCTGACATCTTGGCAAGCCAAGGGCAAACATTTATGGCAAAGCCAAATGGAACAAAGTAAGGGAGCTTCCAAAGGGGATGAGTGCCCAACCTGAATACACAATGTATCTAAGTCAACTCCAAGAGATACAGAAAGCCAAACACCAGCAACTGCCCAACCCAGTGGTGTGGACAGAAAGAATTTCCACTCCAATGAACATCTGGGCCACCAGAAACCCATACAGAAAAATATATTTGTTGTCCAAATATAGAACACTGAATGGAAAAGCAAACAAAACAGGAAATTAGAGAAGGTTGAACATTTACTCTTAGATAGCAAACTACGAATCCAGCCCAAACTTCTCTCACAGCAAACGCCATGCAGAAAAATGGGATTAATGATCCCTGGACTTGGTCCTCTGTTGTGCCAGACACATACTAGAAAGGAAAGAAAATTCAAAAAGGACAACTTACTCTGTGTTTTTATTATTTAAAGATGAACCGGGAAATAATTAAAACATACAATATCTTGTTTCAACTAACTTTTCTAAAAACATGTCCAGGATATTCGAAAAATTACAAAACATAACTAGAAACTAACTACTGGGTGGATATGAGCAGTACTGACTGAGATAAAAATGAAATGTTTCCATGAGCTAATCTTATTCTATATTTAGTTTGAGTACACTAATATAATTAACTAAGGTTATATAATTTTGCTAACTTCAAATTTTCAATTATAAAGCTTCACATACAATTATCTGAACTAAAATTGATTTGATTTTTATTTTTGTAGAAAGATGAAAATGGCTAATTTTAATAATCCTGTCTTCCTAATAAGAAGTTACTGCCTTCATTGATATAAATTATGTAGATGGTGCTTCAACAATGCTCTAAAGTTTGTTTTCATAATCTCTTTCAAGGTTAGTGTACTCACAGATTCCATGTCCCAGGGGCTTTTACCATTTGGCCTTCCCATTCCCCTACATACCTCTGTGCCTCAAACTCCCAGAAACTAAACCTAGACAGCTGCCCCTCGAAAGCACAGGAAGTGTGCACTTAAGAAATAAAGTCAATTCTGGTGCAGGCTTCAGAGGTCAGCCCACTTAGGGTCATTCTCTGAGATACACTTCTGAGATATTATATAGGGTGATTTGGATGGCAAATAAGCAAATGATTAATTAAGAGTGTCGTCACTCAACAACAAAGACAGGAGAGGATTCCAGTTCACAGCTGAAGCAATTCAGTGGTTTCTCACCGACCTGCTTCCAATATGAAGTCAAGACCAGTCAAAGGCTTAAAGCATCTGGCTAAAAGCAAAATACATTGTGCCATCTCTTTCCTCTTAAAGGGGTTGGGCTGTGGAGTCAGATAAGGTATATTCCCAAATATACTCTGCATCTGCTTTACAGTTCATTATAACTAAATTTCTTACTGGGGCCTAAATGCATTGGTCTCTGGAGAGGGGAGATAGGTGCATCAATCTAGATAGTAAAAAATTCTACTTCCTGTTTCTCCTTTCTTCACAGTTGAGCGCCTTCTGAGTATTACCATAAAGAGAAGCAACGGGTTTTTAAAAAAGTAGACATAAATATTTCAGCTTATCAAAGGACAAATGGAGGTCTACATAGATTCTGATGAGCATTAATCACGGTCGGCATTAGGCATCCTGTTGGTACACAGAAATCTACAAGTACTGCTCCTGGCAGGCTTTTTAATGCACTGCACAAGTGTATGAGCATCATTTCATATAACAAAGTTATGTTGCGAATTCAATATTCACAAAGAAGAAAACAGATGCAAATACCAAATATTACACACAAAAACTAAAGCTGACATATCAATTCTCTCAAGTTAAACAAACTAAAAACTGGTCTGGAAACCCAGAACTACTTGAGGTTGGCATTTCATCTCATGAAAACCAAACCTTCAGCCATTCTAAGCAAATGAGCTCAGCCAGAAGACCTTAAATTTAGAGATGATTCCTATTTCTCACCTCCACAGCCCACAATGTGGTCTGAGTTGTGACTATAATTTTTATGTTTATTCACTCTGTAACACCAGTAGTATAGCAGCAACTCAGGAAAAAAAAAAAAAAACCTAATGAGGCCAGGCGTGGTGGCTCACGCCTGTAATTCCAGCACTTTGGGAGGCCGAGGCAGACAGATCACTTGAGGTCCGGAGTTCGAAACCAGCCTGGCCAATATGGTGAAACCCCATCTCTACTAAAAATTAAAAACATTAGCAGGGCGTGGTGGTGGTGGGCACCTGTAATCCCAGCTACTCGGGATGCTGAGGCAGGAGAATTGCTTAAACTTGGGAGGCAGACGTTGCAGTGAGCTGAGCACTCCAGCCTGGGCGACAGAGCCAGACTCTATCTCAAAAAAAAAAAAAAAAAAAAAAAAAACAATGAGAAATGCAAAAACCAAAACACTTAATAACCATGATAGATGAAATATGTCTCAAAAACAAAAACAGCAGGGCACAGTGGCTCACGCCGGTAATCCCAGCACTTTGGGAGGCCAAGGTGGGCGGATCACCCGAGGTCAGGAGTTCGAGACCAGCCTGGCCAACATGGCAAAACCCCGTCTCTACTAAAAATACAAAAATTAGCCGGGTACAATGGCAGGCACCTGTAATCCCAGCAACTTGGGAGGCTGAGGCAGGAGAATCGCTTGAACCCAGGAGGCAGAGGTTGCAGTGAGCTGAGATCACGCCACTACACTGTAGCCTGGGTGACAGAGTGAGACTCTGCCTCAAAAAACAAACAAACAAACAAATAACCAGATTTAAAGATTAAAGCACCCTAGGACTTTTATCACAACTCAATTCCGGTACAATCTTACGTTGATGTCTTTGAAATTCTGAACCATTTCTGCAGCAAAACGCCTAATTCTCCAGAGCCCTGAGGGCATCCGTCAATGAAATCGGCTGATTTATAAACAGAATTCAGTGATTATGAAAACAATGCAGTCATAAAATGCTCAAAAAGCATAGCATTGTTCCAAGGTTTCCTTGTGCACCTGCAAACAGGTACTGTCATCTAGTTCCGAAACATCCGCATTTTTTCAGCTTTAAGAACATGCAAAATACAATAGATCCAGTATGTGCATGGTTCCCCGTTATTGCATATTCTTTCTTCCCTAAGTCAAATCACTAATATCTGTACCTCTGGAGCGATGTCCAATCCTTAAGCTGGTGGATCTCAAAGTTACTTAATGCACATACATGTGCGTGCAAACGCACACATACCTTAGTAGCTGAAGCCAGAGGAAAGGGGAGTACAACTGTGTCCTACATGCATGCAGGGACGTTAGTATCACCTCCTCTTCCAGCCTTTGGGGACCTACATCATAAATGTTTTTTTCATCATATATCCTTTTCAGCAAAAAAGTTTTCAGAAGGTGCTCCTAACTCATGTAATTTATTTATTAAATATATAAAATACTCAAGTAACATGCATTTCATGGACAAGAAATATATTTTTTACAAGTATTAGAGGTTTTCTTAATGGACATTTTCATAATTTCTTCCTGCATCCCGATAAATCTTGCTGTGCACCTGCCAGAGGGCATGAAACTCACTAAGACCCTTTTGGGAATTAAAATCTGAAACAAGTCATTTCTGTCCCCTGTCCTTCCCCCAAATTTAGAGACTACTGGCTTAAAGGAATTACACTCAGAGTCCCATAAAATTTAACAGAGCATCCCGTGACATGTAATATCAACAAGCATCTCTCCTTGTTCTCATCTGGTCTACAATAATTTCTGTCATGTACTGGACAGGGAAGATCATTCATTCTTATTTTCACTAACTTATGAGCTGAGTGCATCTCAAAGGTTAGGCTTTTTGAAGTATCCTAAGACAGATCCCTGGAAATGGCTGAAGTTGACATAGAACCACTGTGTCTTGAAAACGCAAGCTGAATCTGATATTTTCTTCATAATCAAACTGGGAATCAAACCAAACCCCATTCAAAGGTGGGGGACAAAACTGCCCCAAATGAGAACCATTAGTTGGCTGCAACATTCCAGAGCTCAACATTGAAAACACCGTTCCAATAAGAAAGCATCTTTTCTACCTTCATTTCTAAAGTTTCCCTTTCTCCTGAACCCACTGCCTATCATGCCCCATCTCAATCTCTCTGATCCCATCGTACAAGAACAAACCTAGACAAGAAAAGGAAACAGTACCCGACTTCCTCTGAACAGGTCCTCCAGACTCTCCTGCTACTGTCAGAAGTTGGCAATTGCTGTTTTCAAGTTTATAATTTTGAATTCTTGAGTTTTTATCAACATGGAGCTGGCATTACAGTTGTGTAGGAGTCAAATGCTTGATAAGATTCTGTTGAAAAAAGAACTGAAGACAAGGACACAAGTTTATTCTGTTCCCCAAATGAACCAAATGGCAGGGACGTCAATTTCCTATTCAGGGATATCAATTCTCTACGCTTTCGGGAAATACAATCTGAAACTGTGAAGCCACCTGGACTTTTATAGCAGCTGGGAATTACCTTTGCATATTGGCACTACCGATTTTTACATGGCAGACTTTGGCGACAGTTCTCCACTCAACTTCATTTCTCATCTTCACATAGATGACAAGGTAACAGTGACAACTAAAGGAGCACAAGCGTCCAGGCTGACACAGAATTATCCAATTACCCACAGTGCACCAGAAATTGAAATCACGACTCAGTCCTGCTGAATTTTCCTCCAGTTCTTAAAATGATTTTTTTTTTTTTTGAGACGGAGTCTTGCTCTGTCACCCAGGCTGGAGTGCAGTGGCGCAATCTCGGCTCACTGCAAGCTCCACCTCCACGGTTCACGCCATTCTCCTGCCTCAGCCTCCCAAGGAGCTGGGACTATAGGCGCCCACCACCATGCCTGGCTAATTTTTTGTATTTTTAGTAGAGACAGGGTTTCACCGTGTTAGCTAGAATGGTCTCGATCTCCTGACCTCGTGATCTGCCCCCCTCAGCCTCCCAAAGTGCTGGGGGACATGAGCCACCACACCCAGCCTCTTAAAATTATTTTATATGGTCTTGCCATATTAAAGTATATGTTGGCCAGGAACAGTAGCTCACAACTGTAATCGCAGCACTTTGGGAGGCCAATGCAGAAAGACTGCTTGAGTCCAGGTGCTTGAGACCAGCCTGAGCAACACAGCAAGACCCTATCTCTAGAAAAAAATTGAAAATTAAAAAAAAAAAAGAAAGAAAAAAAAAGCTGGACATGCTGACTTGTGCCTGTCGGCCCAGCTACTTGGGAGGCTGAGGCAGAAGGATCACTTGAGCCCAGAAAGCCAATGCTGCAGTGAGCTATGATCAGGGTAACAGAGCAAGACCTCATCTCTAAAAATAAATAAATAAAGTATTTGTTATTATTGATTTAAGGAATAAAATGGCACCATGTAAAATAAGCTTGTTTTTGTCCAAATTCCCATCTATCAGGAAATTCAGACAAGCAAAAATGCTCGCAGCACTGAACAACACTGCACGTTCATATGGACTCCAAAGCCTAACAACAGGCAGGTCCCTAATTGGAATGAGTCAAGCTTCCCTAAAGGGGACACATGCCCTTCTCTTCTTGCTCCGACATGATGGTGCTGGGGATGCGGTTTCAACAGACCCGAAGGAAGGTTTCAGCGTCTTGGAGAGCTGGCCGGGAAGGTTACCGGGCAGGACAGAACCTCACCTCCTCCCTACTCCCGTATTCTAGCCTGGGCAGGTGTTCCAGAAAGGAAAGAGCCCTGTGCAGGCTATCTGGGGTCATAATCGGTTCCAGGCTCAAGGGAAACAAGCAGAGAAAACTCTCATGTTTTCTTTAAAGCATTCCGGCTACATCCACCACGATAGGAAAAATGACAAGAATTCAAGGCAGACACCCAGGTCAAGAATAAACACTGTGAGTTTTGCCGTGAGCATTGTTTGTGCTTCTTTCACAGGGTCTCCTGGGGCTGGAGAACTGCCGCACTCCCAGGAATCACTCAGAGGCGCCCAGCAGCACAAAGCGCCTTCTGACTCGCTGTGGGTTTCTGAACTAAAATGCGCAACTAACTTATCAATGTTTACCAAAATATTGCTTATTTTAATCATGGGAAAACTCATACTCTAGGCACGGGACATAAACAACTGTCACTTTATCCCAATGTTTAGTTAACATAAAACCGTCATCCTTAACCAGTCTGAAAAAAACATGGCCTCCCAGACCTTGAAGCAGGGTCCATCTTCCAAACCAAATCTTCACACCTGGGAGGGAGGAAAAGGCTTGAGGCCACTCATCCAGCCCTTTAACTCTACACGGTAGGACATGCATGCACAGGTTGTGACTTGACACAACCAGGCAGACCACCTCAGGCAGGACAAAAGTCACCAAAATGCCAGGACAAGGATTATATCAGAAAACATGCCACGTCATGAGATCACAGAAAGCGACATATGGCCCAAAGTAAAATACAGGTTAGCAGCTCCATAGAAGCACAGATGTAGGAATTCATTTTTTTATTTCTACAACAAAGGCAAAAACAACTTGATATTTTTAGCCTATTTTATATTTACGTGATTAACCCATTGGGAAAACAGCAAAGGTTCTTAATGAACATGTATCCTGTTTTTAAACTAAAGCCATGACTATAACCTTCTGATACATTTCACATATGAAGTACCTTTTGGTAGAACTGTGCAATAAAAGTGAGGGTAACATCCTCTAAAAGGACATCAGAGGCCAGGCGTGGTTGCTCACACCTGTAATTCCAGTACTTTGGGAGGCCAAGGCGAGTGGATCATCTGAAGTCAGGAGTTCGAGACCAGCCTGACCAACATGGTGAAATGCCATCTCTACTAAAAATACAAAATTAGCCGGGCATGGTGGTGCATGCCTGTAATCCCAGCTACTCGTGAGGCTGATGCAGGAGAATTGCTTGATCCCGGAAGTGGAGGTTGCAGTGAGCAGAGATTATGCCACTGCACTCCAGCCTGGGAAACAAGAATGAAACTGTCTCAAAAAAACAAAAACAAAAACACGACATTAGAAAATGTCCCATCTGAAACAATGAGGCATCAAGAACTAACTGGCATAGAACAAAGAGGAAATAAATAGGCTGAGCGCGCTGGCTTATGCCTGCAATCCCAGCACTTTGGGAGGCTGAGCAGGTGGACCACCTGAGGTCAGGAGTTCGAGACCGGCTTGACCAACATGGTGAAACCCATCTCTACTAAAAATACAAAAAAATTAGCCAGGTGTGGTGGCACATGCCTCTAGCCCCAGCTTCTCCGGAGGCTAAGGACGAGAATCGCTTGAACTTGCGGGCCGAGATCGCGCCACTGCACTCCACCCTGGGCAACATAGTGAGACTCCGTCTCAAAATAAAAGAAAAGAAAAAAGAGCAAATAACTAAAAGAGTATAATTGGATTGTTTGTAACACAAAGAATAAGTGCGTGAGGGAATGGATACCCCCATTCTCCATGATGTGATCACACATTGCACGACTATATCAAAATATCTAATGCACCCCATAAATATATACACCTACGTATCCAGAAAAATTTAAAAAAAATTTTAAAAAGAAGCAAAGCTTTAGCAGCCTCAACAACACACCTGATTTTTTTCCACTGTGGTTTCTTACATTAAGGAGCAAAGCTGTTTTTTCCTTGCTTCTGATAACATCTACAGTGCAAAATGTGCTGTTCTAAGAAAAGCAGCTTGGCCAAAGCACACAAAGGCATGAAGTTCATGTGTCATCAGAGAGAGGAGGCAAAGGTGGTACTGGAAAAGCGGATGGATTCACCTAAGGCATTCCACCATGTGTTACATTCAGATGGGATCCCCAAGACTTCCAGAGCAGAGCAGATGGGCGGGTGCCCCAGATTCAGTCCTGGGGGGGTGACTGTGGAGGAACTGTGAGAGACAGAGCCATGAACATCTCTGGGCTGAGGAGATTGTTCTCTCTCCTGATTATGATAGTGGTCACACCAATCTACGCATGTGTCAAGACTCATAATGCACCCAAAGAAGACAAATTTACCATATGGTAATTTAAATTATAAAATTATATAGATATAGCCCTAAAATGTAAGAGGGAAAAGGAAAAAAAGAAAGCAAACTACTAGACACCATCGTGACTGATGGTGATACCTTTCCAGACCCAATTCCCAACTTCAGAAAACAGGAAACTATAAGCATGTTAGGCTAGCCGGGCGCGATGGCTCATGCCCATAAACCCAGCACTTTGGGAGGCCGAGGCGGGAGGATCACCTGAGGTCAGAAGTTCGAGCCCAGCCTGGCCAACGTGGTGAAACCCCACCTCTACTAAAAATACAAAAATCAGCCAGCTGTGGTAGGGCATGCCTGTAATCCCAGCTACTCAGGAGGCCGAGGCAGGAGAATCGCTTGAACCCGGGAGGCGGAGTGAGCCGAGATCGCACCACTGCACTCCAGCCTGGGCTGTGAGAGAGACTTCGTCTCAGAAACAAACAAACAAACAAAAAAGGCATGTTAGGCTCCAAGCATTATAATAATTCTATCTCCTTAGACTGAGTAAAGGGGCTCACACCTGTATCTCAACACTTGGGGAGGTCAAGTAGGAAGGATCACTGGAGCCCAGGAGTTTGAGAGCAACCTGGGCAACACAGTGAGAGCCTGTGTCTACTAAAAATAAAAATAAAAAAATTGCCAGGTATGGTAGTGCGCATCTGGTACTCCCAGCTACTTAGGAGGCTGAGGCAGGAGAATTGCTTAAGCCCAGAAGGTAGAGGCTGCAGTGAGCTATAATAATTGCACTGTCTCAAAATAAACAAATAAATAAAAACTAAATGAGAAATATAATAACTCTATCTCCTTTAATACAAGCAGCCTGGGAAATCTCTCTGTCCCTCTCCCCAACCCCTATATATATAATTACATATATATATATACACCCCTACCCACCTCCTCTCTCAATGAGAAAATTAATGTTAGAGAAGTTCACTGATTTGCCCAAAGCTCCAGTCAGTGCACAGCAAGCTAGCTGCAAACCAGGTTTCCCTCACAGCTGTCCCCAGCACCCAAGTTCAACAGGAGCCCAGATTCCCCATGACCAGGCAGGGCTTGGGGCACCTCTGGGGCTCACTTGGACGTGGGGGCCAAGGTCCCGCAGCAGGACCACACTCTGGGAGCCCTTTTCCTACTGACACCTGGAAGAGGGCCTCCACGAGGAAAACGCAGGTCCACGCCCAGCTGGCTCAACCTGTTTGCTAATTTAACAGTTGCAGGAAGCGAAATGTCTCCAGACATTGGCAAATGCCCCCTTCAAAGGTGGGGGACAAAACTGTCCCAAATGAGAACCATTAGTTGGCTGCAACATACCAGAGCTCAACGTTGAAAATACTGTTCCAATAAGCAAGCATCTTTTCTACCTTCATTTCTAAAGCTTCCCTTTCTCCTGAACCTGCCGCCTATCATGCCCCATCTCAAATCTCTCTGATCCCATCGGACAAGAACAAACCTAGACAAGAAAAGGAAGCAGCACCCGACTTCCTCTGAAAACTCAACATATTCTCTCTTCCATCTTAACTTTAAATTTCTTCCAATTCCATTTATAACGGTTTCCAATTCACTTCTGCAACCTTCAGGCATGCGGTGGATTCTCCGTAAATATTGGATGGCGATGGCTGTGTGGGAGGGGGCCAGCTTGGGAGGTGCAGCCATCTGAAGTCAGGCTCCCGCTGGCCAGGCAGGCAGCAGCCCGGCGGACTCCTTAACGGCTGTCTTTCTCCCCTGGAGATCTGAAACGCCTCTCCTCAGCCTAGGCTCTTTGCCCTTTAGAAACATGTAGACTTCTTCAGCCCCTTCCCACATCCAGCTTTTCTTTTGGTTCTGGTGGGTTTCATGTTTGCCAGTCTGGCCAGCATGGTCCATGTGGTCGAGCCCCACAGAAAGTGAGGGCGGGAGTGGAGTGGGCAAGACGGGGAAAAACTCGAGTCCAGTCTCCGGCTAACTAAAAATAGTTATGGGGGAAAAAAGTTTATCTTTCCAACTCAAAAAAAAAAAAAAAGTGTTTACAATATGCCTTTAGTGTTGCTTCCTGGGTGGAACTGATTTTTCAATGCATGTGGTAGTGAAAGATTAACAACTTCTCGGATGTAGCATATTAGGTTTTTTTATTTTTCCTAAGGAAGGAAAAAAGGCAAATCCAACGCATCAGGAAAGCAGTGCAAGGATGGTCCTGCCTCGCTGGGCAGAGAAGCTGTGCTGATCAGCTAAGCCAGGAGGCCCACAGGGCACTGCTGCGGGGCAGAGCACCGAAATCTGGACGCCCTGCAGAAAACTGGGAGGAGGCCGGACCCAGGTTCTAGCGGAGATGTGCTCCTATCCAGCAGGAGTAGATCGGAGAATCTGAACTCCTGACACTCGGGACCTGCTGGAGATGGCCTCCCTCCGCAGGGACCATTTTCCCGCCTCTGTTCGTCACCTTAAAAGGTGAAAAAAAATCTTCTAACTAAGATGATGTTGTACAGAACCAGTGGTACTGATATAATTGATGGGAAAACTCCAGAAATTGAAATTGTTCACTTCTAAGTATGTCTACAATAAAGTTATTATTTTTGCAAACTGTTTCCTCTTTAAAACCACTAGCAGAGAGAACTTCTCTGAGCCCAGTAAAGGGGCAAAATGCCTGAGAGTGGGGGAGCGAGGGTGGCAGCACTACACCACAAATCTCCATATTTGCCCTACAGGTGTGTGTTCTACTAAGGGCTGGAATCGCCTTAAGGGCCCGTGATCCAGTGGTGAACAACTTTTGTTGTTTGCATTAGTTACCCAGCTTGGTGGCTTTCCACAAAAATCTGCAGCACATTTGAGACATGACTACCCTTTAAAATAAACGCGTCATACTCAACGTTCTTCTGTATTTTATTTTTCTTAATTACATCTTTTCTAGGAAAGACTCGTAAACTTTTCATAAAATCGTCAAGTGCCACTTCCAACACCAAAGCCACTGCCTGGAACCTTAGTAGGGAGGTTGCCTTCCTTCCCCTTCGCCTTCCAGGTTAAACCACGGACTGGGCGATGTTTCAGGAGAGGAAAACATCCAGAAGGCAGGTCAAACCACACATGACAATGCAAAGCAGAAACAGTTGCAAATACAATAAAGGGTAGGTTTTTGTTTCTTTTTAGGTTTTGTTCCAGAACATCACTGACTCGAAAATAAACGTCAGTCCCTACCTTTGTGGAACGTCCAACGCAGCTGGCTGGAGGAACACGAGGCCTTGCACGGAGCGAGCCCCGGCCCCGGTCTGACCGAACACAGGCGACGCACGTGAAGTCCAGGCCCTATCCCAGCGCAGGCGGGCCTCCAGCGACCCACAGTTGTCACATATCCGGCCAGCGCCGACTCCCGAAGGCGCACTCCCCATACCCCACTCCGAGCACCGGTCCCACCGTTAGGGAAGGTCCCCCTGGATAGCAAGGCCGGGGCCCAGGATCTGCGAGACCCACCCCACCCGCCCCGCCAGAGCCCAGGAACAGCAACAGGTCTGCGCTCTCCCCGGGCGGCGCTCTGCAGACCCTCGACGGGCCAGGGATGCCCCCAGCCCAGCCGTGCGCTCGGGCCGGGGAGATGAGCGGAGGACTGGGGCTCCTGACTTCCTTGACAGTTTCTGCGCGTCAGAAACTGAACAGACACGGGGCCCGCGCCACCTCGCCCGCCGCTTGCCCCACTCCGCGAGGCTGCGCTTCCACCCGGGTCCGGGAGGGCCGGCCCGCGTCCCGGGGATGAATGGGGCTCCCCTCCCCAACAGCGGGGAAATCCCGCCACCGCCCTCCACCCCGGTCCCCCGAGCCCGCGGTGGCGCAGGTCTGCCCAGCAAGCCCCAGGATCGGCAGACAAAGGGGCACCGGAGGAAAAGCCCAGCGCTTCCCTAAACTTACCGGCCACTTCCCCCTCCCCAAAACAAAGGAGCCCCCCGCCGACCTCCGTCTCTCCCCGCAAGGCGCGCCGGCACTTTGGGGAGCGGCCACCTCGGGGTATTGTTCAGGCTCCTGGGAGCGCGCCGCACCCCAGTCCGAGCGCCGCGGGGACAGTTGGCGACCTGCGCCTACAGGAGTTCCAGGGGCGAGTGGAGCGTCCGGGCGCCCCGAGCCGCCGGCCGGACCCTGGAGGGTCAGCGCGGGACCCGCCTCCCCGCAGAAGTTTGCGGACCCCGCGCCTGGCCCGCCGAGCCCTGCGCACTCACCTCGTCGCGAGCAGCGCAACTTGTGGCGGCGCCGCGCGCCCGGCCGCGCTCCGAACCTCCCTCCGGCCGGCAGCCTCCGAGCCCCGGCCGTGCGGCGGCCGAAGAGGGCCCGGCGCCCCGGAGCAGCCGCGCGCCGCCCCCGGGCCGCCCCCGCCCCGCCGCCGCCGAGTCCCGGAGAGAGCGCGGGCGCTGGAAAGTTTCGGTGGCGAATGGCGGCCGGAGGGCGCTGCGGCGGCGGCGGGGCGGGGGCGCTGGCGGCTCCTCGCTCCCGAGCGCGGAGTGGGGGCGCTGAGGCGGGCGCGGCGGCGGCGGCGGCGGCGGCAGCAGCAGCGGGAGAGGGCGGGACAGCGGGAGGGACCGGCACGGGCAGTGACCTCCACGGGGAGCTGCCGCGAGCGCGCGGACCCCAGCCAGGAGGACCGCCAGGGGTCCGCCCCCGCCGCCGGCCCCTCCCTCACGGCCGTGGGAGGGGACCCGGCGTCCCACCCGGCCCCGCCCCTGCGCCCCGGGAGAGCCGCGTCCCGAACCAGCCCCTCCCCCACGAGGGTAGGGACTCCGGCCCTGCCCCTCCCCCGCGGCTCCTGGTGGGGACCCGCGTCCCAACCCAGCCCCTGCCCCACGGTCGGGGGACCAGCGTCCCTACCAAGCCCCCCCGCTCCCCCACGCCTAGGGTGGGTGAGGGGAACCCGGGCCTCTCCCTAGTTGCTCCGGTCCCGGTCCCTTCCCCGTGGCCTCCGTGGGACTGAGAGGACCCCAGGGCTACCCCCATCACATCCCAAACCCAGCCTTTCCACGACTGCCTCGAGGGGACGGGAACCTCGGCCACCCCCTCGGTTTCTAGGGGGCAGGGGAACCTCGGTCACTGCTAAAGTGTTACCCTCCCCCACCCCAAAAAGGAAGCCACCCGGGTGCCCCAACAGAACCCCCTGCCACCTGCCCGATGGTGAATCTCCCTCAAAATCGGCGTCTTAGAAGACACCCCAGTAGTCTTCACCCCAGCTCAAAAAGTGGGTGCTCCGGCGGAGCCTCGACCTTTGCAAAACACCTCCCAGGAAGAGCCAGAAATGCTTAGGGACAAACTCAGACACACAGGCATAGGCGCCAGGAGCTCGGGTGTGGGGGCTGAGGAGGTTGGGGGGACCTGGGCACTCGGGCCTCATCACTCCCACCCCAACCCCCAGGCTTCAGCCCTCTGGCCCTTGCAAAGTGCTTTATGTTGCAATGGCTTACACGGCCTGGCCCAGGTGCACCTAAGTCCCCAGCGCTCCTTCCTCCCCTCCACGTAGGCTACTCCTCACCACTCGCAGCCTTAATTCAGTTAAACAGATCTCCACTCCCCCTCCCCAGCACCTCTGGGGTCGGCCTCGTTGAATATTTTTCAAATATTGTTGCCCCTTACTTTACTATATAATGAGCTTCGTGCTAAGAGCCCGGTGCACTCAGCAATCTAAACTATAACCTCACTTGCTCTTCCTCGAACTCTAGACCATTTGTTGTTCTGGTTGTGGGGGGAGGGGGACCCAAGGTGAGGTTTTTGTTTTTTTGTTTTTGTTTTTTTGAGAAGGAGTCTCGCTCTGTCGCCCAAGCTGGAGTGCTGTGGCGCGCTGTCGGCTCACTGCAACCTCCACCACCCTGGTTCAAGCAATTCCCCTGCCTCAGCCTCCCGAGTAGCTGGGATTACAGGCGCACGCCACCACGCCCGGCTAAGTAGAGACGGGGTTTCACCATATTGGCCAGACTGGTCTGAACTCCTGACCTCAGAAAATCCGCCGGCCTCGGCCTCCCAAAGTGCTGGGATTACAGGCGTGAGCCACCGCGCCCGGCCGGAGGTGAGTTTTTGAGAGGCTGGTCCTCCACCAAAAAGGCGGACCTCAAAATTACCCTGCAAAATATTGCTGTAAAACGTCAATGATGCAAAACGACTGTTGCTACACCATCATTAGAGGACATCAATAAAAAAATACACACTTACACAGTCTCCATAATTGTGAATCAGCAGAATAGATTGTGTCTTATTATGTATCAGTTGCCATTCAAGGCCCCCCAGAAGGACTTGGTGGGGCCTTCCCTTGAGCCTGCCCTTCGTTGCTCCTGGGCTCCCTGGGCTTGTGCAGACTGATGCTGAGGTATTACATGCAATAGAAAAACGAAGGGTGCAATAGAAAACCCGAGCGAGCTCATGATGCAACCCTGCCCTGGCTACACGTGCTTCCCTTCCCCCACCGCCTGCTGGTGGGAGCGCTGCGTTTTTTCCGCCTGTAGGGTCACATTGTGGTTGATTGATTCTCCTTTCGCCTTGCTCAGTCATTCAGATTTGGAAAGTAAATAACAAGTTGACATCATTACAGCTCTGGGCTTTACGCGGACGCAGCCCTCGGCTACCGCACACTCTGGAGTAGCTGCGCAGCCAACCGGCCTCCTAGCTTGCCAGACCTGCTTGTGGTTAGCAGTTGGAAATTCCAAGCTAAACTTGGTTAAAAGGCCTCTTTGTGTGTTTTGATTACTTGGCAGATGCCAATCTTTTAAAGTATGGGAAAGTGGTGGAAATCCTCACTCTCAAACTGGAGCCCAGTGTGGCCAGGATTTACAGCTGAGCTCCTGTAATTGACAATGCAAAAGAGCTCAGAATTCATCTTGACTGTTTGATAATATCCCCATAATCCCACCAGCCTTATTACCCGTAAAGAGTCAATATCTTTTATCATAGACTCACAGGACCCCAAAGGACACTGTAAGACCTAAGACAGGAAGAGAGACTGCCTACATTTATCATGAAATCACCAAAATTCCTCTTTTTGAAATACTAGATGGGCTGTAGGTGGGTGACAATTAGACTGTGTTATTTAATCTGTTTCAACGATTTTTCAAATGTGCAGTCCTATAAGGTGGGAGAAAACAAGGAAATAAAGTAGAGCCGGAAGGAGCTAGTGTATTCTGAGAAAGCTAAAGGATAACAGGGCGAGGGGTCCACAGTGATTTACACAGAAACCCACTGCACTAGCCATGTACGTGTGTGCGCACGTGTGTGTTGCAAACACTTATTTTCAGTTATTGACTGGAGGGAGGGGAAAACAAGAATCTGCTTGCAACAAATACTACCAGCATTCCCCATAAACAGTACCCAAAATTTTAATTAAAAGGCAGTAGGAATTCACACAAATATACTTAACTAATCTTTCACAAAGGAGCAAAGGCAATTCATCCTTTTTAACAAGTGGTGCTGGAACAACTGGACACCCATATGCCAAAAAAAAAAACTAGGCTTTTTATCTTTCACAAAAATTAACTTAAAATAGAACATACCACCAAACGTAAAAGGCAAAACTATAAAAACTCTTAGAAGATAACATAGAAAATCTAGATGACCTTGGGTTTGGCAATGACTGTGTAGCTAGAACACCAAAAGCATGATGCATAAAAGAAAAAAAAATGGTAAGTTGGGCATCACTAAAATTTGAAAAGTCTACGAAAGACACTGTTAAGAGAATGAGAAGACAAGTCCCAGAATGGGAGAAAATATTTGCAAATTCCATATCTGATTAAGGATTGTATTTGAAATATGCAGGCCAGCAGAGTGGCTCACACCTGTAATGCTCTGCTTGACGCCAAGAGTTGGAGGCTGCTGTGAGCTGTGATCTCACCCTGCACTCCAGCCTGGGCGACAGAGAAGATCTTGTCTCTAATTTTTTTTAAGTGTGTGTGTGTGTGTGTGTGTGCGTGTACACATATATGTACATATGTGTATATGTATGTGTATATATATATATTTCTTAAAACTCCACGATGAGAAAATCAACAACTGAATCAAAGAGCAAATGATCAGAAAAAAACTCATCAAAGAGATATACAGATGGCAAATAAGCATATGAAAAGATGCTGAACATCATATATCATTAGGGAATTGCAAATTAAAGTAACAATGAGATACTACTACATACATTAGAATGGCTAAAATCCAGAAAACTGACAATCCCAGATGCTGACAGGATGCAGAACAACAGGAACTCTCATTTGTTGCTAATGGGAATGCACAATTGTACAGCTACTTCAGAAGACAGTTCGGCAATTTCCTACAAAGCCAAACAGAGTCTTACCATACAGTCAGCAGTTGTGCCCCTAGGTATTTGCCCAACTAAGTTGAAAACTTGCATGCTCCAAAAACCTGCACACAGAGGTTTATGGCACCTTTACTCATAATCACCAAACACTGGAAGCAACCAAAGTATCCTTCACTAGGCAAATGGATAAACAAACTGTGGCTCACCCGCATAATGGAATATTACTCAGCACTACAAAGAAATGGGCTATCAAGCCCCAAAAACACACAAAGGAACCTTAAATGCCTATTGCTAAGTGAAAGAAGCCAGTCTGAAAAGGCCATATACTGTATGATTCCAACCTTATGACATTCTGGAAAAGGCGAAACAGATAAGACAATAATAAGATCAGTGGTTGCCAGGGGTTCAAGGAGGAAGAAGGGATGAATGGGTGGAACACAGTGGATTTTTACAGTGGTGAAACTATTCTGTATAATACTATGATGGTGGATACACGTTATTATACATATAAGTGTGTGTGTATATATATATTTGTCAAAACTCACAAAATGTACAACACAAAGAGGAAACCCTCATGTAACTATGGACTTTAATTAATAATAATATATGAATATTGGCTCCTTAGTTGTTACAAATGTACCACACTAACTTAAGATGTTAATAACACTGGAAGCTGGGGAGAGAAACATGTAACTCTGCACTATCAGCTCAGTTGTTCTGCAAATCTAAAGCTCTTCTAAAAAATAGCCTATTATTTATTTTTTTAAAAAAAGAAACACAGGCCAAATGCTGTGGCTCACACCTGTAATCCTAGCATTTTGGAAGGCTGAGGCAGAAGAATCACTTGAGCCCAGGAGTTCAAGACCAGCTTGGACAACATAGTGAAATCCCATCTCTACAAAAAACAAAAATAAAAAAAATTAGCTGGGTATGGTGATCTGAGCCTGTAGTCCCAGCTACTTACTTGGGAGGCTGAGGCAGGAGGATCAGTTGAGCCCAGGAGTTCAAGGCTGCAGTGAGCTATAACCGTGCCACTGCACTCCAGCCTAGGTGACAGAGCAAGACTCTGTCTCTTACAAAAAAAAAAAAAAGAAAAGAAAAGAAAACAAAAGAAAAAGAAAAAAAGACAGGAGGAAGAGATATTAAACTTCTCAAGACTTACTGCCTGGTTTTCACTGACTCTAGTGTCTAATTTTCCCCAGGCCCATCTAATTTTTAAAGACTCTTGACACATGGGCCAATACTTGCTTCGATGACTGGCCTAGTCAGAAATCCCTGATCTTCCAAGGATTGACCCAAATTCCTGGGATCCACTTGCCTCACTGTTAAATTACAATCTTCATGCCTGCCCCTTTCCTACTCCATTTTTTTTTTTAGACGGAGTCTTGCTCTGTGGCCCAGGCTGGAGTGCAATGGCACAATCTCAGCTCACTGCAAACTCCACCTCCCGGTTCAAGCGATTCTCCTGCCTCAGCCTCCCGAGCAGCTGGGATTATAGGCGCCCACAACCATGCCCAGCTAATTTTTGCATTTTTAGTAGAGACGGGGTTTCACCATATGGCCAGGCTGGTCTCTAACTCTTGACCTCAGGTGGTCCACCCTTCTCGGCCTCCCAAAGTGTTAGGATTACAGGCATGAGCCACCACTCCTGGCCTTCTACCCCATTTTTTTAAACCAAAGTTTAGGTAGATCTTATCATCTGTTTAGAGAGAGAGAGGCCGAATAATATCCCTAACTTTTCATGTGATATGACTGTTACATGACTCAAAAGAAAGACCAGACAGTGCAAATAGGTCCCCAGGTACAAAGTCAAAGTAAAGTCCAAGTTTGCTTTAAATGACAATGGTGTTCACTAGCTGCTATACATAAAGAACCATTCATGATAAAGCAAATTATTCATATCTGTTTCCTGAACTGATTTAGTGTGGGAAGCTCATGGAAGTGCTGTTTGGCAACCTCCAGATATATGTGTAGGCTGCACAAAAGTCCGTTCTTGCTCTCCCAAGATATTGAAATTGAAGGCATGCTGGAAGTGATGATCTTTCCTTGATGTTTATAGATGTGACTTTTCTCTGAATAAGCACCCACCACGAGCTTCCCATATGAGATGAGGAAGGGGGGATGGACTTTTCAACTTCATTTACAAACCTCTGATCTTTCTTTGCTTTTGAATTTTGCTTCTAATTTTCCTTAGAGAGACTAGAACCAAAACTATGAAGGAAGCTACTTGTATAGGTGGCATTATGTGAGGTCCTACTTAGAGAAGTATACAAAGAGGAGTGAAGATAAAAAGGCCTATCACCTGTCATGGAGCTGAGATAAGGTGGATGAAAACCCCTTTTGTATCCCTTGACCTAGGTAGCCACCCAGTACTTCTTTTCATTTTTTGTTTTGTTTTGTTTGTTTTCCCTGATGTTATGGGCCAGGCTGAATAGTGTCCTCACAAAAATTTATATGTTGAAGTCCTGATCCCCAGTACCTTAGAATGTGACTGTATTTGGAGATAGGGCCTTTAAGAAGGTAATTAAGGTAAAATGAGGTTATTTGGGTAGGCTCTAATCCAATCTGACTAGAGTCCTTTTAAGAAAAGGAGATTAGGACACAGACTCGCACAGGGAGAAATCAGTCATCTATAAGCCAAGGATAGAGGCCTGAGAATAACCCAACCCTGCTAACACCTTGACCTTGGGCTTTATCCTCCAGGACTGTGAGAAAATAAATGGGTGGTGTTTAAGCAACCCACTCTATTGCAGCAGACTCAGCAAACTAATGCATGTGAGCTGTTGCTATTTTTCTTTTTTCATTTCAAATTTTGCATTTAGTTATCATTTGAATCCTGAAAATACTTTGCATTTGGCATGGAGGTGTTCATGTACATTATCATATTTGATTCTTCCAGGTCCTCCCTGAAGGCCCAATATTCAGAGGATAAAATTGAACTCAAAAGGTTAAAAAATTGAGAGAAGGGCGGAGCACGGTGGCTCACGGCTGTAATCCCAGCACTTCGGGAGGCCAAGGCAGGCGGATCGCTTGAGCCCAGGAGTTCCAGACCCGCCTGGGCAATGTGGCAAAACCCCGTCTCTGCAAAAATACAAAAAATAGCCGGATGTGGTGGCGCATGCCTGTAGTCCCAGCTACTCAGGAGGTTGAGGTGAAAGTATCACTTGAGCCTGGAAGGCGGAGGTTGCAGTGAGCTGAGATCATACCACTGCACTCCAGCCTGGATGACAGAGCGAGAGCCTGTCTCAAAATAAATAAATAAAATAAATAAATTGGAAGTAGAAAATTAAAAAAAAAAAAGAATTGAGGGAAAGAATCATAATATGTCTGTGCCTCAGACCTCCTTCAGCAATTTAGTGAATATTGTTTCTAAATGCGTAAAATAATGCATTGATACATGAAATAATGCATAAGATTACAAAGGAACCCAATTGTGTTAAAACATAGTCATCCAATATTTTTTTAAATTCTGATATAGTAATATATGTGCTGCTTTTTCAATACATTCAATTCAGACTGTAGAGGTGATTCTAATAAGTTCCATCATTTCAAAGTAGTCATGAGACCAAACAAAACAAAATCCGCTTCCACAGCAACCTGCTTGGAACACACATCCGATTTCTTTCTTTTCTTTTCTCTTCTTTTTTTTGAGACACGGTCTCACTCTGTCACCCAAACTGGAGTACAGTGGCACAATCACAGCTCACTGCAGACTCCAACCGCGAACCGGGCTCAAGCCATCCTCTTGCCTCAGTCTCCCGAGTAGCTGAGACTACAAGCATGCGCTACCATGCCCAGCTATTTATTTATTTATTTATTTATTCATTCATTTTTGAGATGGAGTCTCTCTCTGTCGCCCAGACTGGAGTGCAGTGGCGTGATCTTGACTCACTGCAACCTCCACCTCCTGGGTTCAAGTGATTCTCCTGCCTCAGCCTCCCAAGTAGCTGGGATTACAGCCACGTGCCACCACGCCTGGCTAATTTTTGTATTTTTAGTAGAGACAGGGTTTCACCCTGTTGCCCAGGCTGGTCTGGAACTCCTGACCCCAGGTGATCTGCCCGCCTCGGCCTCCCACAGTGCTGGGATTATAGGTGTGAGCCACTGCACCAGGCCTAATTTTTTATTTTTTATAGAGATGAGGTTGTCATCTCTAAATGCAGTCATCATGATAAATAATATTATAATGCCGTATTTTAAAACTCAAAAGTGATGCAAAAACTCCATTGTGAACAAAATACCAAAATGTTAGATAAAGCTCATTCTGTTTGGTGATGATGATGGATTCTAAAGAGCAGAAATGGTCAGTGCCTCGGGCCCAGCCCCCCATTTAGAAAAGGTAAAGGTCATTGGAAAGATTGGCCAAATCAAATGTACCCTAGGAGATGCAGAAGCCGGCCAGCAAAGGAAGAGCTGAGTGGGTAGGAAAAGTACTAGATCAAAGGGAGCAGCAGATTTTGTTTTCGATCTGGCAAAGCTTTTATAGTTTCGAAACATTTTCAAACATTCTGTCACTGATTGTCATAGTAACGTATGAAGTGGTTGGGGAAATATTGTCATGATCATATTCATTTTACAAGGGAGAAAAGTTGACTCTCAGAGAGGTTAGTGGCTGGGTTAGTTTCCTGTCACTGCTGTAACAAATTGCCACACACTTAGTGGTTTAAAACAGCACACATGTATTATCTGATGGTTCTGGAGGTCAAAAATCCCAAATGGGTGTCACTGGGGGTGATGGTTAATTCTACATGTCAAGTTGACTAGGCCTCAGGATGTCCATATAACTGATTAAACATTATTTCTGGATGTGTCTTTCAGGGTGTTTCCAGATGAGATTTAGCATTTGAATCGCTGAACTGGGTAAAGCAGATCACCCTCCTCAATGCCGGTGGGCACCCTCCAACCCACTGAGGGCCTGAACAGAACACAAAGGCAGAGGATGGCTGGATTTGCCCTCCCTTTGCCTGACTGTTGAGCTGAGACATTGATGTGCCCTCTATACTTCGGGTGCTCAGGCCTTCAGACCCAAATTGGAGTCTACACCATTGGCCCTCTAGCTCTCAGGCTTTTAAACTATACCACTAGCCTTGCAGCTTGCAGATAGCAGATCACAGGCTTCTCAGCCTCCATAATCTCATGAGCCAATACCTTAATAATAAATCTCTCTCTCTCTCTCTCTCTCTCTCTATATATATATATATGATATATATATATATATATATCATATTGGTTCTGTTTCTCTGGAGAGCCCTGACTAACACATTGCATAATATCAAGGTGTCAGCAAAACTGGGTTCCACGGCTGGACATGGTGGTTCACGCCTGCCATCCCAGCACTTTGGGAGGCTAAGGCAGGAAGGTCGCTTGAGCCCAGGAGCTTGAGACCACCCTGGTCAACATAAGAAGACCCCATCTTTAAAAAAATGAAAACAATTAGCCAGGCATGGTGGCATGTGCCTGTACTCCCAGGTACATGGGAGGCTGAGGTGGGAGGATTGCTAGAGTCCAGGAGATCGAGGGTGCAGTGAGCTGTGATCATGTCATTGCACTCTAGCATGGGGGACAGAATGAGACTCTATCTCAAAAAAAAAAAAAAAGAAGAAAGAGAAGGAGAAAGGAGGAGGAGGAGAGAAGAAAGAAAGAAAGAGAGAGGGAGGGAGGGAGAAGGAGGAGAAGGGGAAGAAGAACAAGAAGGAGAGGAGGAGGAGGAGGATGAAGGAGAAAGAGAAGGAGAGGAGGAGGAGGATGAAGGAGAAGGAGAAGGAGACGAAGGGGAAGAGGAAGAAATTCTTTCTGTGGCTCTAGGGGAAAATCTGTTTTCTGACTTGGCCCAGTGTCTAGAGACTGCCAGCATTCCTTGGCACGGGACCTCCTTCCTCCATCTTCAAGCCAGCAACAGAAGGTCAAGTCCCTCTTAAACAGCATTATTCTGGCCTCCTCTTCTTCTACAGTCCTCTATTTTTAAAGATCCTGTGTAACCCAGGATTTATAGCCTATATAATCCAGAATAACCTCTCCATTGTAAAGCTCTTCATGTTAGTCACATCTGTAGTCCCTTTTGCGATGGAAGGTGATGTCTTCACAGGTTCCCAGGGATCCCAGCACAGACGATTTCAGGGGACCACATTCTGCCTTCCACAGTGGCCTTGTAGAACATCTCCCACTAAAAGGGGGCAGAACACATACAAATCCAGCTCCTCTGATTGCAAACCCCACAGCCCACCTCACACCAACCTTGGTGTCTCTCAAGGGGTGAATACGTTCAGAGCCCACTCTTTCACCAACATGGAAAGCAAACCAAAAATCAAATAAATACAAAATGCTGCCTGTGTTTACTCAAAGAGCACATGACAGGCAAGAGTTGCAATTTCCCCCAAATAACACGTGGCCGTTATAGCTGCAAAATAAGAGAGATTATCCTTTTCAAGGGTTTCCTCCCTTTCCCCCCTTTCTTTTGGTAACCATATTTCCTTGAAAGAAGTTATGGGCCTGTAATCCCAGCACTTTGGCAGGCCGAGGCAGGCGGATCACTTGAGGTCAGGAGTTCGAGAACAGCCTGGCCAACATGGTGAAACCCTGTCTCTACTAAAAATACAAAAATTAGCCAGTGTGGTGGCGGACAGCTCTAATCCCAGCTACTCGGGAGGCTGAGACAGCAGAATCGCTTGAACCGGGGAGGCGGAGGTTGCAGTGAGTGCAGTGAGCAGAGATTGTGCCACTACACTCCAAACTGGGCGACAAAACGGACTCAGTCTCAAAAAAAAAAAAAAAGAAGTTATGTACTTCCCTCCCGCCCCACCATTTGTTTCCACTTCTGCATTTCTTTTTTTTTTTTTTTTTTTTTTTTGAGACGGAGTCTCACTCTGTCACCCAGGCTGGAATGTAGTGGCACAATCTCGGCTCACTGCACTCACTGCAACCTCCAACTCCCGGGTTCAAGCGATTTTCCCGTCTCAGCCTCCCGAGTCGCTGGGATTACGGGCGCACGCCACCACATCCAGCTAATTTTTGTATTTTTAGTAGAGATGAGGTTTCATCATGTTGGTCAGGCTGGTCTCGAACTCCTGACCTTGTGATCCCCCCACCTCGGCCTCCCAGTGTGCTGGGATTACAGGCAGGAGCTACCACGCCCAACCACACTTCTGCATTTCATGCTTAACTTTTAACACTGGCTGTAGAGAATAAGCATGGGAGACAGGAGGATTTTATAGACAGTTTCTTCACAAAAATTTATCTCCCACACAGTCAAGCTCCACACCACATTGACAAAGAAAATCCCCGAGGCAGGTGGATCACCTGAGGTCAGGAATTCAAGACCAGCCTGGCCAACATGGTGAAACCCTATCTCTACAAAAAATACAAAAATTAGCCGGGCATGGTGGCACATGCCTGTAGTCCCAGCTACTCGGGAGGCTGAGGCAGGAGAATCGCTTGAACCCAGGAGGCGGAGGTTGCAGTGAGCTGAGATTGCGCCACCACATTCCAGCCTGGGTGACAGAGCGAGACTCTATCTCAAAAAAAAAAGAAATTTCTTTAAGAAAAGCACAAGTGAAACTCAATGGAAGTGGAACGTGGCATTTTTCTCCAGTGCCTTTGTCACAAGGCCTCTTTGATGTTATTACTTTTACAAAATCAGCAGCCACTTGATAAGCTAGGACACACATCATGTGTAATATACCCTGACAGTCCCCTTCCTACATGTATACCCAAGAGAAGTGAAAGCTTAGCTTCCTGCAAAAACTTGTATGCAGAAACCTTTATTCATAGTTGCCAAAACCTGGAAACAATCCAGGTGTCCTTCAACTGGTGAAGGGATAAATAAACTGCAGTATATCCATACAAGGGGACATGGATATGGATATAGATATGGATATATCCCCTTGTTTGGATATACACTTTTCAGTGTTGACTCCATGAACACTGAAAAGGAGGAAGCTATTGATCTGTGCAACAGCATGGATGAATCTCAAATGTAAATGGCTGAGTGAAGGAATTCAGATTCAAAGGTGACGAGGGATAGAGACGGGGTCTTGCTATCTTGCCCAAGCTGATCTTGAACTCCTGGGATCAAGCAATCCTTCCACCTCGGCCTCCCAAAGTGCTGGGATTACAGATGTGAGCCACCACACTCAGCCATATTCCATGGTTTCATATGGCATTCTGGAACAGGCAAAACTACAGGGACAAAAAGATCCTCCATTGTTGGGATTGAGAGTAGGTTGGGGAAAGGGTTGACTACAAAGGATCATGGGGGGATATTTTTGAGGGAGTGAGCTGTTCTGTATCTTGATGATAGTGCTGGTTGCACAACTGTCAATGTTGGTCAAAACTCATAGAACTGTATAGTCATCTCTCAGTATTCACAGGGGATTGGTTGCAGAACTCTCTGCAGATATGAAAATCCATGGATGCTCATGTCCCTGATATAAAATGGCATAGTATTTGCATATAACCTATGCACATCTTCCTGTATAATTTATTTTTATTTTATTTAGTTAATTAATGTATTCTTTTTTTTTTTTTTGAGACAGAGTCTTGTTCTGTTGTCACCCAGGCTGGAGTGCAGTGGCGCGATCTCGGCTCACTGCAGCCTCTGCCTCCCGGGTTCCAGCGATTCTCCTTCCTCAGCCTCCTGGGTAGCTGGGATTACAGGTGCACGCCACCACACCCAGCTAAGTTTTGTATTTTTAGTAGAGATGGGGTTTCCCCATGTTGGCCAGGCTGGTCTTGAACTCCTGACCTCAGGTGATCTGCCCGCCTAGGCCTACCAAAGTGCTGGGATTACAGGCGTGAGCCACCATGCTCGGCCATATTACATATTATATTTATAGACAGGGTCTTGTTCCATTGCCCAGGCTGAAGTACAATGTTGCAATCATAGGTCACTGTAGCCTTGAACTCCTGGCTCAAGTCATCCTCCCACCTCAGCCTCCTGAGTAGCTAGGACTGCAGGTATGCCCCACCACACCCAAGCTAATTTTTGTATTTTCTGTAGAAATACGGTCTTGCTATGTTGCCTAGGCTGGTCTCAAACTCTTGGCCTCAAGTGATCCTCCTGCCTTGGCCTCCCCTAAAGTGCTGGGATGACAGCATGAGCCACCTCATTCAGCCTCCTGTATAATTTAGATCATCTCTAGATTAGTTATAATACCTAATACAGTGTAAGTGTTGTGCAAATAGTTGTTATAGTGTATTGTTCAGGGAATAATGATAAGAATAAAAGTCTGTACATTCTCAGTGCAGATGCAACCATCCATTTTTTTTTCAAATATTTTTGATTTGAAGTTGGCTGAATTCACGCATGTGGAAGCCATGGATACAGAGGGCCAACTGTACTCTAAAAGCATGAATTTTAGCAAATTTGAGAAAGGCACAGTAAAGCTACATGGAATTGGAGCCCAGCCTTTCCCCCAGTACCTGTGTAAGGAAGCCTTTACGGTTTGTTGTTATTTTCACTAGAGCACAACCATTTGGTAAGACCAGATACAGGTCTTGTAGAGATCTTGAAATGTCCCTGAGGGGAGGGAGGGAAGGGAAAGAACATTTTAGTGTACTTCTGAGATAATAGTGAGAATTGATCACATTTTTAGAGATAACTATTTATTTATTTGTTTATTTATTTATTTATTTGAGATGGAGTCTGCTCTGTCACCCAGGCTGGAGTACAGTGACGCAATCTCAGCTCACTGCAACCTCCACCTCCCAGGTTCAAGCAATTCTTGTGCCTCAGCTTCCCAAGTAGCTGGGATTACAGGCGTGCGCCACCATGCCTGGCTAATTTTTGTATTTTCAGTAGAGATGGAGTTTCACCGTGCTGGCCAGGTTGGTCTCGAACTCCTGACCTCAAGTGATCCACCCACCTCAGCCTCCCAATGTGCTGAGATGACAAGCATGGGCCACCATGCCCGGCCAGAGATAACTATTTAAAATAAAACTCCCTCCACTCACAAAAGGTTGCAGCAGCACACAGCTATCCAACTGCATGGTTGTTGGGCGAATTGACATCAGCAGGTAGAGACGTTTCAAGGAATGGTTTCAGCAATGGTCAGGGCACCAGGCAAGGAATGTTTCCTGGAATGGGAGAAAAATAAGTATGCTTCTGGCCAGGTGCGGTGCTCACGCCTGTAACCCCAGCACTTTGGGGGGCCAAGGTGAGCAGATCACTTGAGGTCGGGAGTTTGAGACCAGTCTGACCAACATGGAGAAACCCCGTCTCTACTAAAAATACAAAATTAGCCAGGCGTGGTGGTGCATGCCTGTAATCCCAGCTACTCGGGAGGCTGACGCAGGAGAGAGAATAACTTGAATCCGGGAGGCAGAGGTTGCGGTGAGCCGAGATCGTGCCATTGCACTCCAGCCTGGGCAACAAGAGCAAAACGCTGTCTCAAAAAAAAAAAAAAAAAAGAAGTATGCTTCTAAAAGAGTAGTTTTCCTTTGCACGGGTCCCTTCAGATGACTAAAATAAACTTTTTCAGTTGACTACATAATTTCAAAGTGGTTTGAATTTTTAATGTTAAAGTTCTTCCCAGAAGTTTAAAATGGAAAGGTTTCACGTATGAGCTAAGAATATGAAATGGTGGCTGCCTCTCTCCCGGTTTTCTGTATTTTTGTATAAAGGGGACAAAGATAGACATTACAATAACTGCATTAAATATGTGATTCTATTTTTAAGATAGATTAATGTTTGTTGAAACATTAGGTATGCAATGAAATGTTGTAAATAAAAACCTAAGAATGTCCAAACATCCATAACCCCAGTCCAATCATGAGAAGGCATCATACAAACCTAAACTGAAGGAGATTCCACAAAATACCCGATCAGCACTGCTCCAAACTATCAAGGGCATCAAAGACAAGGAAGCATGGTGAGCCAGTCACAGCCCAGAGGAGCCCAAGGTGATACGATGACAATGCAATGTACAATCCTGGATGGGGCCCTAGGACAGAAAAAGGACATACATGGAAAAACTGGGCATTGAGTTATTAGTTATGTACCAAGATCAGTTTCATAGTTGTAACAAAAGTACTATGGCGGCATAAGCCTTTAACAATGGAGAAACTGAATTATACACAGGAACTCTCAATCTTATCTTTCTGTAACTAAAACTATTCTAACATTTTACAAGTTTGCTTAAAAAATTAGAATGCTCCACTGCAGCTGATTTGAAAGATAATTATTTTGAAACATACAAAATTTCTATACGTACACACACGTACAATTGCATTTTTTTTTGAGAAAAGGTGTCACTATGCAAATTAAAAACCAACAAGTGGTAGAAGCTGGGTGTGGTGGCTCATGCCTATAATCCAAGCACTTTGGGAGGCTGAGGTGGGAGGATCTATTGAGTCCAGAAGTTCAAGACCATCCTGGGCAACATAGTGAGACTCCATCTCTACAAAAACAATTGTAAAATAATTATCAGGGTGTGGTGGTGCGCCTGTGGTTCCCAGCTACTTGGGAAGCTGAGGTGGGATCACTTGAGACCAGGAGGTCAAGGCTGCAGTGAGTCATGATCGCACCACTGCACTCCAGCTTGGTGACAGAGCAAGACTCTGTCTCATAAAAACAACAACAAAAAAACAGTGGTAGAAGACTCCATCTCCTCCCATTTTCCCTGCTCTTCTTAATTCCCTGCCCATCCACTCCTCAACATGCTTGTGCTGTTTCCTGAATGTCTGCAGCTTCTTGTCACCTGCACCTAGTGCTTCTTCTGTGAGGACGTCTCCTCCAGGAGGGACCCCAGGCTTCTCAGAGCATTTCGGTCTCTGCTCTGATGGGTGCCCTCTCCCTCCCTCTTCACCAGTCTTTCTTTCACGGGTTAACATGTTCGTGTTCATTTGCTCATTAATTTTTTGTTTTTGTTTCTTGAGACAGGGTCTGGCTCTGTCTCCTAGGCTGGAGTGCAGTGGTTTGACCATGGCTCACTGCAACCCTGCCCTCCCAGGCTCAAGCCATCTTCCCATCTCAGCCTCTTGAGTAGCTGGGTTTACAAACGAGCACCACCACGGCCAGCTAATTTTTGTATTTTTTTGTAAAGATGGGGTTTGCCATGTTGCTCAGGCTTGTTTCGAACTTCAGGCCTCAAGTGATCTTCCTGCCTCAGCCTCCCAAAGTGCTGGGATTACAGCCATGAGCCACTGCGCCTGGCTTGCTCATTAGTTTTAATTGTCTGTTCCCCCAACCAGAATATGAGCTCAGTGGATGTGAAGAGGGTTGAGATGGAGGGAAGGGAAGGGAAAGGAAGAGGAGGGGATGGAAGGGGAGGAGATGGAAGGGAAGGGGATGGAAGGGAAGGGGAAAGGAGGGAAAGGAAGGAAAAGGAGAAGAGAAGGGAATGGAGGGGTGATGGTCTTTTGATGTGTCCACTTGCCTAGGCCACAATCCTCAGTTATTCCATCAAATACCATTTTCATTCTCTAGGGCCGCTCGAACAGGGAACCACAAACTAGATGGCTTAAAACAACATAAGTTTATTTTGTCAGATTTCTGAAGGCCAGAAGTCTGAAGTCAAGATGTTGGCAGGGCCATGTGCCCACTGAAGGCTCTAGGGGAGGATCCTTCCCTGTCTCTTCCAGCTCCCGGTGACAGCTGGCAGTCCTTGGTGTTCCTTGCTTAGTAGCTGCATCACTCCAATCTCTGCCACCATCTTCACATGGCCTTCTCCCTCCGTGTGTGTGTGTGTGTGTGTGCGCGCGCGTGTGTGTGTGCGTGTGTGTGTGCGTGTGTGTGCGTGCGCGTGTGTGCGTGCGTGTGTGTGTGCGTGCGCGCGTGTGCGTGTGTGTGTGTGCGTGCGTGTGTGTGCGTGCGCGTGCGGGTGTGTGTGCGTGTGTGTGTGCGCGCGCGCGTGTGTGTGTGTCCAAATCTCCCTCTTCTTTCTCTTACAAAGACACAGGTTATCCAGTTAATGGATTTACTGCCTCCCTTAATTCAGTATAGCCTTGATTCTACTTGATCACATCAGCAAAGACCTTATTTCCGAATAAAGCCCCATTCACAGGTACCAGGGGTTGGAACTTGAATTTATCTTTTTAAGGATACACAATCCAACCCACTACAAACACTAATCTAGGTGTTGCTTCCAGGCTGTTTTGAGATGTAAATAAGGTCCATAATCAGTTGACTTTAAGCCTGGGGAGAGATTATCTTGGATAATCAGGTGAAAGGCCTCTATAGCAGGACTGAGGCTTCCCTAAGGAAGAAGAAATTCCTCCTGTGAACAGCCAGTGCCCAAGAGAGTTCCAGTCTGCCTTCTTAACTGTCTTCCCTACAAATTTCAGGCCTGCCTGCCCAGCCCCACCCAATGACATAAGCCAATTCCTTGCAATAAATCTAGCATGTATCTTCTACTGGTTCCAGTTCTCTGGTTGAATCCTGACTGGTCTATTAGGATTGGAGAACTGCCTTGGGTTTCTCAGATACACACAAGTGATACAATTGGTTCTAGCATGACTAAGGGCCATTTGTGTTCTGTGAAGACCATTTGTCAGCAAGGCACTGGAGTTCCTGTTCCAGGGCACCTAAGCAGGAGTTCTCGGCCCACAAAAGTGAATGTTGAATTTTACTGTGTAAGCTCCAAGGATTTAATTTTGAACTGAGTTTTCAGGAATTATTTTTCTACTTAAGCATACTCAGTAAAGCACTTATAGACTTGTAAGGGATCCAAGTTTAAATGTTTTACACTGGACTAGACCGTGAACGTTGGAATCCAGACACCTGGCTTTGCCACTTAGTAGCTGTGTGGCTGGAGCAAATTATGCAACTTCGTCCTTCTGAATTCCAAGATTTTCTGTTTGTAAATAAGGAAGGGATACTAATAATAATACTAATAATAGTACCTTCCCACTTTCGTGAGAAAATTGCATTAGATATTATATGTAAAACTAATTTAGCTAAAAAATATACAAGGTAAATTTACACAGATCCTCATTAAATTATGTATTTGTGAAAGAGACTGCACATAAGGAGAAGGTAAGTGTTTTTTTTCCTCCTTTGGGAGATCCGGAGATCCTTCTGCTACAACCTCAGAAATCATTCAGGTTTAAATACTTTCTATTTTTTTAACTGTAAGTTCACTTGGTGTAAGAAAAAAAAACTTTGCCAGAACCTATGGGCAAATTTCAGAAGCTATATAAATATGACAGAAATGTAGTTACAAGCATAAAGTTTTTTTAGACAGAATTTCGCTCTTGTTGCCCAGGCTAGAATGCAATGGCACAATCTCGGCTCACTGCAACCTCTGCCTCCTGGGTTTAAGTGATTCTTCTGCTTCAACCTCCTGAGTAGCTGGGATTACAGGTGCCGCCACAACGCCTGGCTAATTTTTGTATTTTTAGTAGAGAGGGGGTTTCCCCATGTTGTCCAGGCTGGTCTCGAACTCCTGACCTCAGGTGATCCACCCGCCTCGGCCTCCCAAAGTTCTGGGATTACAGGTATGAGCCACAGTGCCCGGCCCAAAGTTGTATATTTTATTTGCCATGTAAAATACTTTAGAGCGGAAATACCATTGGATATGTTAATCAAAAAGTAGGTAAAAATTTTTGTTAGGGTTCATTTATACTAAAGTCATTGAAAACAGAGACTTGTATAAAATGAATGATCCAACTCTTTTCAAATTGCATTGGTTATAATTTCTAATGGATCTGGAAGTTTTTAGGTACTACTTCATTTAATACAATTCTGACTTCCTAAGTAATGATTCAAAGCTATTCTTAAAATAGCAACTCAGTGGCTCCTCTAGCAAAAATAAACAAGCTGAAAACAAAAACCCTTTTAGTAATACAAATTTAATTCTGATCAAACAAACATTCACTGAGTACATTTTATGGATTTGTGGGGGAAAAAATTCAAAAAAAGACACAGCCTTATCTTCTAGAAACATATAATCTCTTAGGAGACAAGCTCTTTTTTAAAATTTTTTTATTCTTTTTTCGTTTTCCTTTTATTTTATGGTGCTCTACACATCCAGAGAAACTTCTCTAGTAACAAACTATAGAAATGATCCCTGAGTCTTAGGAAAAACTCTTAACTCTCATAAAAGTTCTGAGTGATAAATAGTAGAAATGAGTGTGTGTGTTTGGGGTGAAGGTTAATCGTGTCACAAGGACTTAGATATCTATTTTTCTAAGTTTGGACTTTGCCTAATGGGTGTTCTAAAAGTTTGCTATTCTGTATTCCTTTCTTTTTGAAATTGTCCTATTTATAATTTTATTCAATGAAATGCAGAAATATTAAAATGAAAGGAGAAAACCATCTAATTTTCAAAGGCACATCCAGTGTGACTTCATGATATTCCACCATAAATTACTGAGGTTAATTGAAGAAACTGTGTTCACCAACATGTTGAGGCCTGCAAATTCCACAATCTCCATTGCAGTGCAGGCCTGGAAAACTCAAAACAGCACACGCCTGTTACCTGGCAGGAACTCTTTCTATCGCTTCCTTTCCTTTCACCTGCTTTCATCTGCTGGCTGGCTTTCTGGGAGATTATGGTGGGGAATGTCTGACATGTGCTCACGGTCTACCAGCACTTACTCAGTCCCTGGCCTTCTCCAAGAACCAAAGCAGGTATGAGACCCTTTCTGGCCATTGTGTTGGAGAGAGTAGACAGGGAGGACCAAGGACACTAGTGCTCACATCTTTGTTCCTACTGCCACGGCCATTGAGGACGCCGAGAGGCTGTGGCCTTGCTGAGAAGCCATGCAGCTCTGCACACAGGATAGGTCACTAGAAGTAGGTCACCATTTCCACTGGTGAGAATGATTCGGCTGAAGCTAATGCATCATTTAGCCTGTTTAGAGAAACAGGCAGCATCTTAGGGTGTGTTTTTTTTTGCTTTTTCTTTTTTTGAGACAGAGTCTCGTTCTGTCGCCCAGGCTGGAGTGCATTGGCACGATCTAGGCTCACTGCAACCTCTGCCTCGCGGGTTCAAGTGATTCTCCTGCCTCAGCCTCCCGAGTAGCTGGGACTACAGGCACTTGCCACCACGTCCGGCTAACTTTTTGTATTTTTAGTAGAGACGGGGTTTCACCATGTTAGCCAGGATGTTGTCGATCTCCTGATCTCGTGATCTGCCCGCCTCGGCCTCCCAAAGTGCTGGGATTACAGGCGTGAGCCACCGCACCCGGCCTTTAGGGTGTGTTTTGAGGCACACACTTTAGTCCCTGGGAGCCCCAAAGAGCTAAGTGTTCCATAAACAAATGTGACAGGGGTCCCACGTCATGCCTAGTAGCAGGTTATGATTCTTCTGTGTGTCCTGTTGCTGTCTCCTTTTCCTCTGTGGAAGGAGTGCGACTCCACCCTAGGGGCTTGGGGCTGTATCTGTGGACTCCTAGTGATGATGTGGCCCAGATCTCACCCTTCACCCAACAAGGAAACTCTGTCCCCGTTACTGAATTTCCATCTTTTGTCAGATAGACAACCTTCTCCAAGTTACCCAAACCTTAGCCTTGAAACCTTCTGTAACTACTTCTCCTCCCCACCAACCCCAACAAGTCCCCACAAGCTTCCCATCCAGTTCCTCCTGCCTTTGCCACCCGTTATCACCTGCCCTTTCCTTCCAGCTCCACTGCCCCTGCTCAGGACCTCTTTCCCCATAACTGGATTATTCTGACAGTCTCTGAATCGCCTCTGCCTTTAGCCAGCTTTAACCGTGGTGTCTTTGTTCTCTCGGGTCGCTCCTGCAACTGTAACAATCTCCTGCTCCTCCCCACCTACTTCACTTCCCGCCTGCTTTTCCAGTGGCACTCAGCTATTCCTGTCTTTTCTGAATATCAGGGAGCGCCTGGGGCCTCTACCAACCATGGGGAACTTAGCACATCCTGCCTCGTATCCCAGCTGAGGCTTTCACTTTACACCTCCTTCTGCCTGGCTGAGTTGTAAGGTCCATGATGTCCCCGCATCATTTGTGATGCCCAAGGTATACCTGGGTGGGGAAAAATGTCCTTTCTTTAATTGGTTGAGTAGTTATTCCAAGAGTATGATACACTAAGTGAGGATACAAACGAGGGAGGAGCTCTGCTTCAGAGCTGGAGCCGAGGGTTTTGAAGAGTGGGGAGGGGCCGGGCTCCATGACTCGCCCTGCAATCCCAGCACTTTGGGAGGCCGAAGTGGGCAGATCACTTGAACCCAGGAGTTCCAGACCAGCCTGGCTGACATAGTGAAACCCTGTCTCTACCAAAACTACAAAAATTAGCCGGGCATGGTGGCATGCCCTGTCGTCCCAGCTACTAGGGAGGCTGAGGTGGGAGGATCGCTTGAACTCGGAGATTGAAACTGCAGTGAGCCACATTCTCCCCAATGCACTCTAGCCTGGGCGACAGAGCAAGACCCTGTCTTAAATAAATAAATAAATAAATAAATAAATGAAGGAAGAGTGGGGAGGGGCAAGGAAGAGAGATATGACGGGAAACTTCTTTGAGAAGGGGGCATGACTGGAAACTGTTTTATTTTTATTTTTTTTTATTTATTTACTTTTTGAGACGGAGTCTCGCTCTGTCGCCCAGGCTGGAATGCAGTGGCGCGATCTCGGCTCACTGCAAGCTCCGCCTCCCGGGTTCACGCCATTCTCCTGCCTCAGCCTCCCGAGAAGCTGGGATTACAAGCGTGCACCAACACGCCCAGCTGATTTTATTTATTTATTTATTTATTTTTTAGTAGAGACGGGGTTTCACCGTGTTAGCCAGGATGGTCTCCATCTCCTGACCTCGTGATCCGCCCCCCTCGGCCTCCCAAAGTGCTGGGATTACAGGCGTGAGCCACCGCGCCCGGCCGACTGGAAACTGTTTTGGGACGCGGCCATGGTGGGAAACTCCCTCCGGAGAGGGGCATAATGGAAAACTGCTTTGAGAGGGCGGCCATGACAGGACCTTGGGAGAGGGGCATGATGGGAAGCAAACTACGGAGAGACAGAATGCCCAGAGTTAGTCCCCCTCCCTCCGCCCCGCGCCGCGTGGGACCCGTTGAAGGAACCACCTGGGTTCCGTTAGGGCTGGCTGGGAAAAAAGATATGATGGAAAGACGCGGGGAGACGTCTCAGTGGTCTACTATGGTTGCTCCTGGGCTGGAGAAGATCAGGTAGAAGGCGGGGGTTGTGGGCGGGGGCTGAAGGAAAGTGGGATGTTATTTTCCCGTTTGCTTCCGTTTCAAGTGAACCAACGTTGACATCGCTGCATGCTCGTTTCCAAACAAATCTTTCTAAACAAAATGGTCTGTGTCTCGTTTTTTAAAAAGGCCACGTGTATTCTCGCGGCCAAGTCTTTGTTAAAATCTTCCCTTTGTCCATGAAGGCCATCACCCTGCCTCTCCAAGTCTCCCCTCCCGCCCCTTCCTCCAAGTCTCACTGCTTCGGTGAGGCCTCCGGGACCTTTCACAGCCCTGAGCCTTGGGGGCCACCCTCTGTACTGGAGGAAGCCATGTAGTCTGTGTCATCAGTTACCACTGCTGTCTGCATTTTGCGTTTCTACCCTGCAAGCTGGGCCTCTCCTGAGGGCCGACTCTTTATGACAGTCACAGTGCTATGCTTTCTGTTCATTGACATATCATGAGTTCAAACGACAATTCTAAAATGGCTTGTGTGGTCTTGGGGGAAACGGATCTTGTCTAAGAAGGGGAGAAGGGAGGGTGGAAAAGCCTATGAGTCACAGGGATTTGGCTACTCTGGGAACCAGCCACCTCTAGTAGTTTTATGTCAGAGACTGAGGCATGGGAGTGGGGTGCTGCAGGCAGGAGACTCATGCTTGTGTCCTACAGTTATTTCACAGAGAATGCCAACCTTTACATCATGCTATGTATAGTACAGTGCCTTGTACACAGGTGATCAATAAATAGTTGAACACAGGAAAGTGCCCTTAAATATTATTTTCATTTAAAAATAAATTTAATGAATTACTGACACATGCTACAATGTGGAAGAACCTCAAAAGCATTATGCCGAGTGAAAGAAGCCAGACACAAAAGATCACATATCACATGATTTCATTTATATGAAATGTCCAGAATAGGTAAATTCATAGAGACAGAAAGTAGATTAGTGGTTACCAGGGGCTGGAAGAAGGCGATGGGATGGGGAGTGACTATTGAATGGGTATGGGGCTTTTTGGGAGGCTGGTGAAAATGTTTTGGATCTAGACAGAAGTGAAAGTTGCACAAGTCTGTAAATGTGCTAAATGCCACTGAATTGAACACATTAAAGTGGCTAATTTAGTTATGTGAATTTCATCTCAACTAAAAAAAACACAGGAAAAACTTTCGTAAAACTTTTTTCAAAATAAAATTAATTTAGTACATGAAAAATAACCAGAAACCATTTCCCCACTGGACTGCAGAAGCACAAAAGACCCTTCTACTTGATGTTTGGCCAAGTTTTTATTTCAGAAGTAGCAAAAAGGAACACCTGAAATCAGAACCTACTGCAAATATACATATTAGTGTAGGTTCAGTCCCCTCACACATTTCCCGGCACTGGTTCCTCAGCCATCTATATTGAAACCAGGATGTTGATTGCTTGTGCTTCATTGGGCAAATAACTGTTTTCTTCCTTCATAGAGGCAGTAAATGATAACAGCTTAGCTTATAGAAAAAGGATAAGCAATACCAGATTTGGAACATATTGAAAGCTGTATCGATCTATGGATTCTACCTTCTACAGAAATTCTGGTCAGTGGCTGTTAGCTACAAGAACCTGTCAAGCCAAATCAAAGTGTAGAAATACAATTTGTATGTCTTTGTCCAACATTGAAGGGTGGAATTAGAACACATCAAGAGGGAAATATGAATAATGTAATATTAAACACTTAAGCACTACATTTTTGTGCTAAAAGCTGGTTGAAAAAGAATAAAGTAACGTGCAGCAAAAGTAACCCTTGGAGGGCAAAGGCGTGGTGGGGTCGGAAGAGAAGGAAGAGGGTAAAACAGAATATTCCAGCTCATGGGTCTCCTGAATGGTTCTTGTTGAGTTTTAATCACTCATTTTATATTCTGTTGCAGTGTCTACTGCACCAGCCTTGGGCTAGGTTGGATTTTTGTCTTTATTTTATTTATTTATTTATTTTTGAGACGGAGTCTTGCTCTGTCGCCCAAGCTGGAGTGCAGTGGCGCAGTCTCGGCTCACTGCAACCTCTGCCTCCTGGGTTCAAGTGATACTTCTGCCTCAGCCTCCCTAGTAGCTGAGACTACAGGCTTTTGGTTTCACGTGACTAGATTGTCTCTAGGATCAAATGTTTATCCTAAGTACAGCTCAAAGAATTACAAGTTTATTTTCTGTTAGAGTCTTGTAGAGTCATTTTGCTTTCTTCCAAACACATCTTTTTCATTAAAGCCTCTTGAAAATGTTTGCTTAGTGGTTGCAAAAGCAACCTGTAGCACAAAAAATATCAAGTAAAAATAGTGAACAGAATCTGTGGGTGTATTTTCCCTGTGCCGAATTCCCCTTTCTTCCCCCTCCCCCATTCCCTGCTTCAACAGCTCCAGATCAGTAGGAAAAAATCCAATTGCTATATGCCCTACAAAGGGTGGTTTCTCCTCCCTGTTGCCAACATGATTTAGTTATGTAAAAAACATCAACTCTGAAAAGCATAATGCATTCATTCCCACCAAAAATAGTGCATTTAGGTTTATTAATGTCTGGGAACTTCAAGTAATGGAAAAACTGAGCCACATAAAAAGAGATGCATGATAAGTTGCTCTGAATTTAGCTCCATTTTATGATTAAGAACCCAGCACAACCAGTTGACAAGTCAGCCAGGCCTGTTGACCTTGCTTAACTTCCTTCTGAAAGCTCAGATGAAAACAAAAAGTTCCCTAAGCAGATGAAAATAGCTGCAAAAATAAATACGATATCTTGCTACAGGTTAAATAGGCTCTAATGGGGCTTCAGAAGATATTAAATGTTTTAAATAGAAGAGTGGTTAAAAATAGAGAGCAAATGTAAATAATCCAGGATTTTTTTTTTCCTCCAAGTTATTTTGGGGCTGAAAATTGCAGGTGGAGGAAGATGAGTAAGTGATACTTAAAACCAATCTTTCCCTTGGTTATGTTTCATTACAGTCTTCATCTAAAGCTCTTGCAAAACAGTGACTGCTCCAGGTTGTTGGGGTGGATGGTCTAAACAGATAACTTTGGGGATTGGATGAGTGAATGTGGCCCAACCTCAGGCAAACTTGTGAAGGGGCAAAGTTTACCCTGTGCTGCTAGCTTTCTATTACTATTTTTTCTCTCATTTCTCCCACCCCTAAAGTGTGTGGAACAAACTTTGCTTTTGGCGGGGCGGGGGGAGGTGGGGGGGTCTTCATGATCCCTGTTCTTTTGTGGGATTCTGGCCTTCTGGCCTCTTAAGTGTGGGTAGGACCTATGTTTTGCTTCTTTTTTTTTTTTTTTTTTTTGACAGAGTCTCGCTCTGTCTCACCCAGGCTGGAGTGCAGTGGAGTGATCTCTGCTCACTGCAGCCTCTGCCTCCTGGGTTCAAGAGATTCTCCTGCCTCAGCCTCCCAAGTAGCTGGGACTAAAGGCGTGTGCCACCACGCTTGGCTAATTTTTTTGTATTTTTAGTAGAGACAGGGTTTCACCATGTTGGCCAGGCTGGTCTCGAACTCCTGACCTCAAGTGATCCACCCACCTTGGCCTCCCAAAGTGCTGAGATCACAGATGTGAGCCACCGTGCCCGGCCTGTTTTGCTTCTAACCAGGAGAATATGGCAGAGGAGATGGGATGCCACTCCAATGACGAGGTTCCCTGATGCACACTCTTGAAGAAGCAAGCAGCCATGGGGCAAGGAACCAAGGGCAGCCCCCCCAGGACCGCCCCCCAGCCAGCAGCCTGCAAGAAGCCAGTGCCCTGACTCATGAAACCATTTTTTTTTTTTTGGAGACAGAGTCTCACTCTGTTATCCAAGCAGGACTGCAGTGGTGCAGTCACAGCTTACTGCAGCCTCGGCCTCCAGGGCCCAAGTGATCCTCCCACCTTAGCCTCCTGAGTAGCTTGGATTACAGGTGTACATCATCATACCTGGCTAATTTTTCAAATTTTTAAATTTTTTCTAGGGATGGGGTCTCACTATGTTGCCCAGGCTGATTGCAAACTCATGGGCTCAAGGGATCCTCCTGCCTCGGCCTCCCAAAGTGTTGGGATTACAGGCATGAGTCACCACACCCAGCCTGAGGGATCTTGATGGTGGATTCTTTTCCATCCAAGCCTCTAGATGAGAATGCAGTTCTGCTGACACATTGACTACAGCCTTGTGAAACCCTGAGCAAAAGGCACAGTTAAGCTGAGCTCAAATTCCCAACCCATGGAGATTCTGAGATAACAAATGTGTGTTGTTTTAAGCCACTGCGTTTGTGGCAGTTTGTTACTCAGCAATGGGCAAGTGTTATGGACTGAATTATGCTCCCCCCACAAATGCATACGTTGAAGCCCTAAGCCCTGGTACTTCAGAATGTGAATGTATTTGGGAATAGGATCTCCAAAGAGGCAATTAAGATAGAATGAAATCACTAGGGTGGGCCCTAAACCAATATGACTAGAATTCTTATAAGAAGAGTAGATGAGGACACAGACGCACATAGAGGGACCACCATGTGAGGACACAAGGAGAAGACAGCATCTACAGGCCAAGGAGAGGTCCCAGTAGGAACCAGCCCTGCTCACATCTTGATCTTGGACTTCCGGCCTCCAGGACTGTTGGATAAGAAATCGTTGTTGTTTAAGCCACCCTGTCTATGCTACTTTGTCATAGCAGTCTAAACAGACTTAATACAGTAATTAATACACAAATGCTTGTGTTTTATTTCTACAGGACCTATTCTTACTATCCATCAACTGATTCCATCCATCGCTACCCATCTGCCACCCATCTGTAACCATCTTTCTTGCTCTGAAAATAATACGGTAAGGATTTATAGCTTTACTTCTCCATTTATTAGAGGCGTTCTGCAAATGGAAATGTTTTAAGGCCCCAAAGGAATCAGCCAGTCCCCAGCGGAGATCTCTGAGGAGGAGGAAGATGCAGTTCTTCCTCTTTCCCTCAACTTTCATGGTGCTCAGGCATTGGGTGACAATGTCTATCAGTGGGGACTAGGAGGCAGGAGGCGGAATGGCCCATGTATGTGTCAGGGTTTGCTTAGGGACCCCCAAACATGATCATGGTGCCACACCCAATGTCAGAGAGATGGTCAATGAGGCCTGAAATGCTGTGGAGGTTAGAGTGGAAGAGAAGGGTGGGCTTGGAAGGCTCTGGGGAGGGAGTTCAGGTGGGAGAGGGTGACACGAAGGCAGACAGAGAAAGCCAATTCCAGGACCAGCTGGATAGAGCAGGGAGCTTGGAGCAGAGTAGAAAGGCCCCGCAGCTTTCACAGGGTGCCAGATTGACACCGATAAGGAAGGCCTTGAAGTGCTTTTGGCATGGTCTGCTCTGTTCCTTAAAGAGGCGTGGGTCTTCCCCCAGAACAAAAGAGTACGCTTTGCAAATAAGCTTGCAGGACAAACACATTTTGTGGTTAAACAATTCAGCAAGAAGAACCCATTTGTTGCTCTTCCAAGCTTGACTGGTGGCACTTCGTGCTAGCTCCATCAAGCTGCTTTTTGTTGCAAAATACTTGGATGCCCTAAAAGATTGGTGCCTATTGTAAGACAGAGTCTAAGGTTCCAAGACTATTTAGTCTGGGGTCACAAACACCAACTTTGAAGCAAGACACTCCAGCCTGGGTGAGAGAGTAAGATCCTGTCTCAAACAAACAACCACCCCCAAAAATACAAAGGGAATGTGTCCTAACTGTTCTTTCATGCTAGCAATTTTTTGTTGGGGGGGCGGGGGGAATGCCACAACTTTATTGAAAAAAAAGTGCAATGAGATTTGTCAACAGCTTAAAAGAAAGAGGAAACTTAGATACCTCCCCTCAAGCACAGGACCAAAGGCAGACTGGACTCTTTCTGGATATTGCAGTCAGACAGGGTGTGTCCATCTTCCACCTCCTAGCAATTTTTAAAAGTTTGTAAAAATATATTAAAATGGTGACAGACTGAGGATGTTTTCCCTTGGTGGACTGGTGTGATGGTTAATGTTATTTATCCACTTGACTAGGTCACAGGGTGCTCAGACATTTGGTCAGACATTCTGGGTTTGTGTGAGGGTGATTTTGAGTTGCAAGTGCAGCATGACCTGCTATGGGAACATACACACGTCACTTAAACAGCTGTGTTCGGATTCTGCCTCTGAGAACTGGGGCTAGCATTACCTCTCTCACAGGGTGGATTTGAGGGCAAGGTAACTTCTGTATTCAATACTAGGCTTGGTATACAGTATTTGTTCAACACATTGAAGCTATGATGATTCACTGAAACATGGATCTCAATTAGTACAAATGTGAGCAGGCACAATATTACTTATATGACTTTGCAGAATTCAGTGCAAAATACGAAATAAAACAACTACCAAAAAATTGGGGGGAAGAGACCTGAGAATTATGAAGGGGCTGATTGACCCAAAATACAAACCATTAGGCTAGAGCAGTGACTCTCTGACTTGCACACACATCAGAACCTTCCGGAGGGGTTATGGAACCCAGGTTGCTGGGCCCCAGTCATTGAGCTTCTGATTCAGCAGGTGTGAGGGAGGCCCAAGTATCCGCTTTTTTTTTTTTTTTTTTTTGAGACGGAGTCTCGCTCTGTCGCCAGGCTGGAGTGCAGTGGCGTGATTCAGCTCACTGCAACCTCCGCCTCCCAGGTTCAAGCGATTCTCCTGCCTCAGCCTCCCGAGTAGCTGGGACGACAGGCACATGCCACCACACCCGGCTAATTTTTATATTTTTTTGTAGAGATGGGGTTTCACTATGTTGGCCAGGCTGGTCTGGAACTCCTGGGCTCAAGTGGTCTGCCTGCCTTGGCCTCCCAAAGTGCTGGGATTACAGGCATGAGCCACTGCGCCTGGCCATATCTGCATTTCTAACAAGTTCCCAGCAGATGTGAATGTTGGTCTGAAGAACACACTTGGGGAATGAATCGCTATGCAATGGAAAGTTGCTATTGGAATGCTTGTGTTTTTTTTTTTTTTTTTTTTTTTGTTTTTTGTTTTTTTTTTTTTTTAGACAGAGCCTCACTCTGTCGCCCAGAGCTGGACTGCCGTGGCGTGATCTCGGTTCACTGTAACCTCCACCTCCCGGGTTCAAGCGATTCTTGTGCCTCAGCCTTCCGAGTAGCTAATTTTTGTATTTTTAGTAGAGACAGAGTTTCACCATGTTGGTCAGGCTGGTCTTGAACTCCTGACCTCAAGTGATCTGCCTGCCTCGGCCTCCCAAAGTGCTGGGATTACAGGTGTGAGCCACCATGCCCAGCCTGGAATGCTATTAATAGTGCATGCACTTAACCAACATTGGAGGATTGCAAGTGCCCACTGCTAAGTGCTCAGGAAAACCCAGAACACTGAAGACATGATTCCTGCCCTGGAAGAGCATGAAGCCTATGGAAGGACATAAGCCCACCCTACATCAGACTATAATGAGTGCTGTAACAGGTGGGCAGAGGCGCCTGGGGGCTCTCAGAGCAGGAACCCTGCCCTTCCTTGGAATAAGGAGCTGCTGTGCTTCCCCGATCTCAGGGAGTGCAGGGGGCCCCAGAAGTCTGGGATTGGAATTCAGGTACCTGAAAACCTTGCAGTGAACTTCATAAACTCTTAAAATAGAACAGCCACTTCATTATGCTAGAAAGTAATATTAAAGGCCTTCCTCCAGGACACTGAGTTCTCTTTGGCCAATCCCCGCTTCATTGAAGTCACACAAATAACTACAAAGTGTCCGGATGTGGTAGCTCATGCCTATAATCCCAGCACTTTGTGGGGTGGAGGCAGGCAGATCGTTAGAGGCCAGGAGTATCTGGCCTTCAGTAACCTTCAACTGATTGGACGAGTCCTACTCACAGTAGAGAGGGCAATTTGCTTCACTCACTCTACAGTGCAAATGTGAATCTCATCCAAGATCACTCTCCAGGCTGGGCGCAGTGGCTCATGCCTATAATCCCAGCACTTTGGGAGGCTGAGATGGGAGGATCCCTTGAGACTAGGAGTTCAAGACAAGCCTGGGCAACATGGTCTACAAAAATTAGCCAGGAGTGGTGGTGCATCCCTGTGGTCCCAAGTGGTGGTGCATGCCTGTGGTTCCAGTTACTCAGGAGACTGAGATGGGAGAATCACTTGAGCCCAGGAGGTCGAGGCTGCAGTAAGCTGTGATCGCACCACTGCACTCCAGCCTGGGTGACAGAGTGAGATCCTGTCTCAAGAACAACCAAACCCCCCCCCAAAAAAACTACAAAGGGAATGTGGCCCAACTGTTCTTTTCATGCTAGCAATTTTTTTCGGGGTTGGGGGTATGCCACAACTTTTTTGAAAAAAAAGTGCAATGAGATTTGTCAACAGCTTAAAAGAAAGAGGAAACTTAGATACCTCCCCTCAAGCACAGGACCAAAGGCAGACTGGACTCTTTCTGGATGTAGTCAGTCAGTGGGCGTCCATCTTCCACATGCTAGCAAGTTTTAAAAGTTTGTAAAAGGCCGGGTGTGGTGGCTCATGCCTGTAATCCCAGCACTTTGGGAGGCCGAGGTGGGCGGATCACCTGAGGTCGGGAGTTCGAGACCAGCCTGACCAACATGGAGAAACCCTGTCTCTACTAAAAACACAAAATTAGCCGGATGTGGTGGTGCATGCCTGTAATCCCAGCTACTCGGGAGGCTGAGGCAGGAGAATCACTTGAACCCAGGAGGCAGAGGTTGCAGTGAGCCGAGATCGCACCATTGCACTCCAGCCTGGGCAACAAGAGTGAAACTCCATCTCAAAATAAATAAATAAATAAATAAAAGTTTGTAAAAATATATTAAAATGGTGACAGACTGAGGAAGTTTTCCTTGGTGGACTGGAGTGACAGTTAATGTTATTTGTCCATTTGACTGGGCCACAGGGTGCCCAGACATTTTGTCAGACATTCTGGGTGTGTGTGAGGGTGATTTTGGATGAGATCACATTTGCACTGTACACTGAGTGAAGCAGATTACCCTTCAGTACAGGTGGGCCTTGTCCAATCAGTTGAAGCCTTAAATAGAACACAAAGGCTGAGTAAGAGGGAGCTCCTGCTGCCTGACTGCTTGAGCTGACATCAGTCTTCCTGCCTTTGGAATTGAGCTGAAACATCAGCAGCCTGCTGACTTTCCAACTGGAACTTACGCCATTGGTTCTCCTAGTTCTCAGGACTTTGGACTCACCTGGAACTTATACTGTTGGCTCTCCTGGGTCTCCATCTTGCCAACTGCAGTTCTTAGGATTTCTCGGCCTCTATAATCATGTGAGCCAATTCCTTATAACAAATAATAAATCATATACATATGACTATGATATATAATATATATTATATATGAACTTAGAAGCTTCACACATTTACTATCTTATACTTTACCTTGGTCAGAATTCTGGGCACAGCACAACCAGATCCTCTGCTCAGGGTTCACCAGGATGAAATCAAGGTGTCAGTTGGGTCTGGATATCATCCCAGGCTTGGAGTTCTTTTTCCAGCTCACTGAATTTTGGCAGAATTCAGTTTTTTGTGGTTGTAGGGCTGTGGCCCCTCCTCTCCTAGAGGCTGTTCCTTCCCACAAGCAGTTCACACCGTGGCTGTTTGCTTCATCTCTGAAGCCAACAGAAAAGTCTCTGTGTTTTTTAAGGGCTCGCTTGATTAGGTCAGACTCACCCAGGATAATCTCCTGTTTGGTTGACTCAAAGGCAACCAATCAGTCCCCTAATGATGGGAATGGCATCTCATAATGTCACGGGTCCTGCCCACACTCAAGTGGAGGGGATTATATGGGGCATGTACACCGGGGGTGAGCACCTTTGGGCTGTAGTAGCATTCTGCCCACACACTTACTCTTTCCAGATCCCTCCCACCACATCGCTTTCACCTCCACATTGCCCCCTTTGCATTCCCTCCCCCAGCAGTGTTATCAAATCTAGACCACCTAGACTGGAAGAGGAGGGGCAGATGGGTTAATTATGCCGGCTCCTGAGCCCCTAATCAAAGTCTCAATGGATGGTGATTGGAATTCCCCTCAATGAGTTTTGGGGACTCCAAACTTTACAGCTCCTTTCTTGCTGGCCCCAACATCTGCCTGCCAGCGGGGTTCTACCAACTCTGCCTCTCCTTCTTCCTGATGCCTCGTCCCCTTCTTCTGCCCCTGTCCAATGACTGGATCCATGCTGGGTTCTCTGTGTCCTTGTCTTTCAGGGACAGGCTTGTCTCTGGCCTCCAGGGATGGGGACACAGCCCAAGGATGGATCTTCTTTCAGATGGGTGTCTCTGTTCCTGGCTACTTGCTTGGACTTCTGGCAAAAATGACCCACACCTCCCGTCTTCCCTTCCTCTTCCTCCGTCCCTTCCTTCCTTCCTGTCACTGAAACTGGAGGGCAGTGGTACAGTCATAACTCACTGCAGCCTCAAACTCCCGGGCTCGAGCAATCCTCTCTCCTCAGCCCCGCAAAGCACTGGGATTACAGACATGAGCTACCTCGCCCTACCAAGAACGGCTTCCAGTTGCTAGGGTATACACACTCCAGGGATGCCTACCCTCTAGTGCCATATTGAATTCTTCCCTGCTCCTGTCCTCCTTACCTCTAATCCTGCAAGTTTCCCAGAATTACCACCTTTTATCTACCTGTAGGCCCTGCCCCCTGACTCCTACAGCTGGGTCTTTCTCAAACATCTCCTGCCTCGCTTCTTTGAATGGTTCTCACACTGTGGTCCTGGGATCAGCAGCCCTAGCAGCACCTGAGAAACTGTTAGAACTGCACATGATGGAGCTCCACCTCAGTCCTCCTGAATCAGGAATTCTGGGAGTGGGTCCCCACCATTCATATTGTAACAAGCCCTCCAGGTGCTACTGATGCATGCTGAAGTTTGAGAACCATGGCTTTATTTATTTATTTATTTTTTTGAGACAGAGTCTCGCTCTGTTGTCCAGGCAGTGGCACCTCGACTCACCGCAACCTCACCTCCTGGGTAGCTGGGGCTACAGGGGTGTGCCACCGCACCAGGCTAATTTTTGTATATTTTGTAGAGACGGTGTATCGCCATGTTGGCCAGGCCAGTCTTGAACTCTTAGGCTCAGCCGATCTGTCCACCTCAGCCTCCCAAAGTGTTGGGATTACAGGCGTGAGCCACCGTGCCCGGCCGAGAACCACGGCTTTAGATCAGCCATTCTCAACGTTGGCTATACATTGAAAGTGCTTGAAGAGCTTTTAAAAATCCCAAAAGCCCAGCCGGATGCGGTGGCTCACGCCTGTAATCCCAGCACTTTGGGAGGCCGAGGTGGGCGGATCACCTGAGGTCAGGAGTTTGAGACCAGCCTGACCAACATGGTGAAACTCGTCTCTACTAAAAATACAAAATCAGCCGGGCGTGGTGGCTCATGCCTGTAATCCCAGCTACTCAGGAGGTTGAGGCAGGAGAATCGTTTGAACCCGGGAGGCAGAGGTTGCTAGTGAGCCGAGATCACGCCATTGCATTCCAGCCTGGGCAACAAGAGCAAAAAACTCCGTCAAAAAAAAAAAAAAAAAAAAATCCCAAAAGCCCGGGCCCCATCCCAGGACAATGAATCAAATTAATGTTGCTGGGGGTGGGACCCAGGCTGCACTTGTTTTTAAAGCTCAGAGCGTGTCATCAGGTTCTGCAGGATTCTCTGATTTTGAGGGCAGTGCCTACTTTCCCCCTCACTTCTTGGTGGGTGCAGTCCATGTGTGACATGACGAAATGGCCTCACAGGACGTTTCTCCTGAGTCCCTTTACCCTCTGAGGTTGGGAACCTTTCTCCATTTTCTCTCAGGAATTACATATACTTGTTTCCTCCTGCCTACAATGCTTTTCCCATGCCCTGTTTGCTTGTGTCAACCTGTTAAATCTCACCTTTGCTGTTGCTTCCCCTGGCTGGGCGTGGTGGCTCATGGCTGTAATTCCAGCAATTTGAGAGGCCCAGGCAGCAGGATCACTTGAGCCCAGGAGTTTGAGACCAGTCTGGGCAACATAGCAAGATCCTATCTCTAAAAAAAGAAAATTAGCCAGGTGTGGTGACATGCACCCGTAGTCCCAGCTACTCGGGAGGCCAAGGTGAGAGGATTGCTTGAACCTAGGAGTTCAAAGCTGCCGTGAGTTATGATTACACCACTTCACTGCAGCCTGGGCAATAGAACAAGACCACCTCTCTCTCTCTTTCTCTCTGTCTCTGTCTTTCTACTATCTATCTATCTATCTATCTATCTATCTATCTATCTATCTATCAATCATCTATCTACCTATGTGTATATTTCTTCTCCAGCAAAGCCTTCCCTTACTCTGTGTGTTAGTCTAGGTCCTCCTGTTTAAGACTCTGTATTTCTCCCATATAGGATCCTAATTTAAAATGTTAGAAAATCAAATTTCTCCGTTAGATTTTATCTCAAAGAAAAAACAAAAATGAGGTCAGACTGCCACCAAGACAAATGAGAAAATCCATTTTCTTGCCACTGTCCAGCATAAACTGTGCAGAGACTCCAACAAGGTGATGGGTAAATGACTTTGCCTGGAAAAGGCCCCCATCATCCTCCGTTCTCACCCGCCCCCCGTATTTCATGTATTTATTGCATCTCTTGGGGGAGGAGCCACTTGCACATAAATGCACAGCTGTAAGTATTTACTGGTGCATATTTATTAAAGTGTGCACTACCCATATCTGCAGAGTGCGAGGGTGGGTTCCTGACTTTAAGAAATTCACAGAAGGGTTGAGGACTGTCCTCAGGCTTGTAAGGACAGACCTCCTGGGGGCACCACTGTAACATGCAGGGCACCACTGTTCTGCCCGCCTCCTTGGGCACTACCCCAGCTATACTGCAAGCCCTCACAAGTCAAAGCTGAGGGTGGTCTTGTATGTGTGGCCTGCTAGAAGGGGACCATGTTGCCCTGGCTTGGCAATGTATCCCAGAATATTTCTGAGTCCTTCATGTGATCCCTTGTTATTTCTCCTTTTGTTATGGCACCAGAATATGGATCCAGTGAAAAACCTGGTTAGGAGACAAATTTGAGTGTCTCTCTGTTCAGAGCCCTCTCTTCACTCCTTTCCCCTCATTCAGCTTGTGGTGTTTGCCTCTTAGCCACACAGCTTGAAGTCTCTTGTCCTCAGCCCTTCATGGAAATGAATCTCCCTGCATTTCTCCCTCCATGCTCTCCTGGGTGACTCTTCTCAGTTTGCCCCCACATCCATTCTCGGCTCTTCTTTGCCCTGCTGTGTGTCACGGAGGCTGGTCCCTGCAGGCGGTACCATCCGGTTTGTCTGGTGTGCTTTTGCTCCTGCAGGAAACATTTAGTTCTTGTTCATAAGGCATGCAGGCTGTGCATCAGCTTTGCCTTTGCTGAGTTCTAACAGACTAGACTTGGCTCAGTTCCATGCACTCTTCCCATATCTGGAGCCAGATCCTATCTGGCACCTGCTCTTCTCAAGGCCAAAAGCAGACACTGAAGTGCACGCCAACCACACCAGTGCATTTCAAGTTCTGTTAGAAGTGGTGTTTGTCGGCCAGGCGCGGTGGCTCACACCTGTAATCCCAACACTTTGGGAGGCCGAGGCAGGCGGATCACGAGGTCAGGAGATCGAGACCATCCTGGCTAACACGATGAAACCCCATCTCTACTAAAAATACAAAAAATTAGCCGGGCGTGGTGGCGGGCGCCTGTAGTCCCAGCTACTCGGGAGGCTGAGGCAGGAGAATGGCATGAACCCGGGAGGCAGAGCTTGCAGTGAGCCGAGATCGCGCCACTACACTCCAGCCTGGGTGACAGAAAGAGACTCCGTCTCAAAAACAACAACAACAACAAAAACAACAAAAAACAAAGTGGTGTTTGTCACATCTGCTTGCATTCCATTGACCAAAGCAAGTCATATGGCTAAGCTCAAGGTCAAAGGGGCAAGGAAGTATATTCTGCTTACAGGAGCACATGACATTGGCTGGGAGGAATGGGTCAATTGAGAACAAACAGTACAGTCTTCCACACCTAGCTCCCTTCCCCTCCAGCTTCTAGTTGGGTCCCCTTAACTCTATCCACCTTTCTCTGTAAATAGCTTCTGCATTTAACTGTCTTTACTTAACCCTTCTGTGTATGCCATCTGCTTCCTGCAGGGACCCTACCTGATACACCAGGACTGAATTGGGATCTGCCTACTTCTTTGACTCTTAATTCAAAGGCTGTATTTACACAGCTAACAATTTATTATAGGTAGACCTCCACTTTACTCTGATGAAGTATATCTATAATGAACATGAGTACATACAGAAATAATTCTTTCACTGTGAAGAGCTCTTGTTTATACTGTAAGTGCACTTAGATTTTTAGTATGGTTGATAATCTTTGGTTTTAGTTATAACCTTTATGATAATTTTTAGTTCAGTTTGTGATATAATTTAATAACTTAGTTATTTTAATACCAAAGAAGAGAGAAAAATTACAGATGAATATTTATGTTATTAAGCTAGATCAATTTCTTGTAAGTAATCCAATGTCAAACATATTGAGCCGGCCTATAATATCCCTCAAGTACAAGTGACAGTAAAGCTTATAGACTTATGACAGATAGAGTGATATGTAATGCATACAGTTCATAATAAAGCCCATTGAATTGACATGGGTGATCTTCCTATGTATTTCTCTTTTTTTTATTTCTTTTTTATTTTTTTAGACGGAGTCTCGCTCTGTCGCCCAGGCTGGAGCGCAGTGGCGCTATCTCGGCTTACTGCAAGCTCCGCCTCCCGGGTTTACGCCATTCTCCTGCCTCAGTCTCCTGAGTAGCTGGGACTACAGGCGCCCGCCACCACTCCCGGCTAATTTTTTTTTTGTATTTTTAGTAGAGATGGGGTTTCACCATGTTAGCCAGGGTGGTCTCGATCTCCTGACCTCGTGATCCGCCCGCCTTGGCCTCCCAAAGTGTTGGGATTACAGGCGTGAGCCACCGCGCCCGGTCAATTTTCCTATGTATTTCTGCATGTGATGATTGAAAAAAGAAATCACAAAGAAGATCTGTTTTGCAAAAAGTGTTTTTTTAGTTTTTTTTTGAGACAAAGTTTCGCTCTTGTTGGCCAGGCTGGAGTGCAGTGGCGCAATCTCGGCTCACTGCAACTTCTGCCTCTCCGGTTCAAGTGATTCTCCTGCCTCGCCCTCCCAAGTAGCTGGGATTACAGGCGTCACCACCACGCCTGTCTAATTTTTTGTATTTTTAATAGAGACAGGGTTTCACCATGTTGGCTGGGCTGGTCTCGAATTCCTGACCTCAGGTGATCCACCTGCCTCGGCCTCCCAAAGTGCTGGGATTACAGGCCTGAGCCACCGCGCCTGGCCACAAAAAGTGTTTTTTAAACAGTTTTATTGAGACCAGGCGTGGTGGCTCACGCCTGTAATCCCAACACTTTGGGAGGCCGAGGCAGGCGGATCTCTTGAGGCCAGGAGTTTGAGACCAGCCTGGCCAACATGGTGAAACCCCGTCACTACTAAAAATACAAAAATTAGCTGGGAGTGGTTGCACATGACCGTAATCCCGGTTACTCAGGACGCTGAGGTTGCAACGAGCCAAACCTGGGAGGCAGAGGTGAGCTCAGTGAGCCGAGATCGTGCCACTGTATTTCAGCCTGGGTGACAAAATGAGACTCTGTCTCAAAAAAAAAAAAAAAAAAATTAAAAAAACAGCTTTAATGAGATATCCATTGACATGAAATAAAGTGTGCATATGGACAATTATAATTTGATGTTTTGTTATATGTATACATCTGTGAAACCATCGCCACATTAGAAATAATGAGTGGAGCAGTATGAGTTCCCTATGGCTGCTTTAACAAATTACCACAAACTTAGTGGCTTAAAACAACATAATTTTTTTTTTTTTTTAGACAGAGCCTTGCTCTGTCACTCACAGTGAAATCACTACAGCCTCAAATTCCTGGGCTCAGGTGTGCACCACCATGTTTGGTTGATTTTTTTATTTTTATTTTTATTTTTATTTATTTATTTAGACAGTCTCACTTTGTCGCCCAGGCTGGAGTGTAGTGGTGCAGTCTCGGCTCACTGCAACCTCCGCCTCCCAGGTTCAAATGATTCTCCTGCCTCAGCCTCCCAAGTAGCTGGGATTACAGGCGCCCACCACCACACCCTGCTAATTTTTTTTTTTAGTGGAGATGAGGTTTCACTATGTTGGCTAGGCTGGTCTCGAACTCCTGACCTCAAGTGATCCTCCCACCTCGGCCTCCCAAAGTGCTGGGATTACAGGGTGAGCCACCGTGCCGGCCTATTGTTTTTATTTTTTGAGAGATAGTCTTGATATGTTGTCCAGGTTGGTCTTAAACTCCTGGACTTAAGCAAGCCTCCCGAGTAGCTAGGATTACATGTGCGTCCCACCACACCCAGCTGAAACAACACAATTTTATCATCTTACAGTTCTGAAGGTCAGAAGTCTGCAAGGGGTCTTGGAGGGCCAAAATCAAGATATCAGCAGGGCTATACTCCTTTCTGGAGACTCTAGGAGATAATCTATTTCCTTGCCTTTTCCAGCTTCTAGAGGTTTCTTGTATTCCTTGGCTCATGGCCCCTTCCTCCATCTTCAAAGCCAGCAATGTTGCATCTCTCTGACCATTTGCTATGATTTGTACATAGTTTGTTTCAGCCCAAAACTTATGTTGTGAGTTGATTTTCAATGTGGCTATGTGGGAGGTGGGGGCTCGTGGGAGGTGTTTAGGTCATGCGGAAGATCCCTCATGAATAGATTAATGCTGTCCCTCAGGGGTGAGTGAGTTCTTGCTCTCACTGGAATGGATTAGTTCCTGAGAGAGCAGGTTGTTAAAAAGAGTCTGGCTTCCTCAGTTTCTCTCTTGCTTCCTTTCTCACAATGGGGTCTCTTTGCACACACTCACTCTCCTTCTGTTTTCCACCATGAGTGGAAGCAGACTGAGGCACTCACCAGATGCAGTTGCCCAATTTTGGAATTTCCAGCCACAGAATCATGAGCCAAATGAAACTCTTTTCTTTATAAATTACCTAGCCTCAGGTATTCTGTTACAGTAACTCAATATTGACCAAGACACCATTCTTCCGTAGTCATACTTCCTTCTGACTCTGAATGCTTTTGCCTCCCTCTTCCATTTTTAAGGACTTTTGTCATTACATTGTCCCAGCCAGATAATCTAAGATAATCTTAAAGTCAGCCGGCTAGCAACTTTAATTCCATCTACATCCTTAACTCCCCTTTGCCATGTAAAGTAACATATTCACAGGTTCTGGGGATTAGCACATGGAAGTCTTTGGGGAACCATGATTCTGTCCATTACTATTCTTATCACTTCTAAACATTTCCTCAAGCCCTTTGTAACCCCTCCCTCCAGCCCTTCCCCATTCTTCTATTCCCAAGTAACCACTGGTCTGCTTCCTGCCACATTATCTTGAGTTTATATGAATGGAGTTAGACAGTCTGTATTCTTTTTTGTCTGGATTTTTTCTAAGAGTGATAATTTTGAGATTCATTCATGCTGTTTCATGTATCAGTCATTGATTCCTTTTTATTGCTGAGTAGTATTCCATTGTATGTTGCATTATGGTTTGTTTCTCTATTCATCTATTGATGGACATTAGGATTGTTTATGGTTTTTACGGTTTCTAGCTATTACAAATAGAGCTGCTATGAGCATTTGCTTATCAGTTTTTGTATGGAACTATGCTATTTCTCTCGGATAAGTATCTATAACTGGAAAGGCTGGATCCTATTATAGATATATGTTTTAACTCTTTCAGAAACAAACTTTGTGAAGTGATAAAAAAAAACAACAAAATGGTTGTATCATTTTACATTTGTACTAACTGTGTATGAGATTTCCAGTTTCCCCACATCCTCACCAACACTTGGTGTGGTTGGTTTTTAACATTTCAACCACACAATATATCTTTTTAAAGATCAGGCTCTGATATTTACCCCCTGGGTGACTTTTGTTTGTTTAAGACAGGGTCTTGCTCTGTCCAGGCTAGAGAGCAGTGGCACAATCACAGCTCACTGCAGCCTCATCCTCCTGGGCTCAAGCGATCCTTTCACCTCAGCCTCCTGAGTAGCTTGGATTACAGGCCTGTGCCACCATACCTGACTAATTTTGTAGTTTTTGTAAAGATGGAGTTTTGCCATTTTGCCCAAGCTGGTCTTGAACTCCTGGACTCAAGCAATCCTCCCACCTCAGGCTCCCAGGTAGCTGGGACTACAGGCATGCATCATCATGCTTAGCTAATTTTTAAGTTGTTTTGTAGAGATGGGGTCTCCCTATGTTGCCTAGGCTTGTCTCTAACTCCTGAGCTCAAGCCATCTTCCCAGATCGGCCTCTCAAAGTGCTGGGAATATAGGCATGAGCCACTGTGTCTGGCCCAGTTATGTGTTTTTTATCATAGACACACAAATATAATGAAAAACACCCAAATCCCCTTGATTTTTTTTCTATTTATATGTCTTAAAGATATAAAAGTGTTTATCATTTAATTGTCTATTGTAGTAACGAAGGAAAAAGACCACTAGGTAAATATACTCAATGGTGACTACATGTGATACACAACATGCTATGCAGTATACTATACCTATTTTTTTTTTAAACTTGGATGTTTTTGGCTACAGGTCAAACAGGTTTGTAGGAACAGTATTCCTAATGAATTTACGGCCCCCTGTGTTGCTCAGAGACTAGGGCTCATCGGATAGTAATGTCAGTTAAGCAGAAAATAGCCTTTTTCCCTCTGAGTTATCTTGCTCTACTCAGATCATTGTAAGGTGAAAGAGATCCACATGTGCATTTCTTCCCGTTGGTGTATAGACCCTGATTGAGGGATATAGGCCAAGCCTCCATATTCTGGAAAGGCTAATGATAACAGAAACCCAGTGCACAGTTTATGATCCCTGTCCCATGTCATTTTCCTTCTCACCCCTCACTTCTCTACTCCTCCTTCCCAGAGGCTTCTTTTGCTTCCTAATCACCCAGTCCCCCTGTTCTCTGCAGCACCAAAATTAGATCTTCAGTGTGTTTTTCTATCAAGAGTGAGTGTTGCTCACTCCTACTAGGATGGCTAAAATTAAACAACCAACCAAACAACCAACAGAAAATAACAAGTGTTGGTGAGGATGTGGAGAAATTGGAACACTCGCACATGGCCAATTGCAATGTAACACAGTGCAGCAGCTGCTGAAAGAGCTGGGCAGTTCCTCAAGGAGTTAAACGTAGAATTACCAAGTGATCCAGCAATTTGTCTTTGTAGTATACACTGCAGGATTGAACGCAAGAACCCAAACACATACTTACACACCAGTGTTCATCGCAGGGTCATTTACCATAGCCAAAAGGTAGAAGCAGCCCAAGTGAATGGATAGACAAAAGGTGGTATATCCATACAATGGAATATTATTCAGCCTTAAAAAAGAATGAAGTTCTGAGTCATATTGCAACATGGATGAACTTTGAAAGTATTGGGTTAGATGAAATAAGCCAGATGCAAAAGGCCAGATAGTGTATGATTGCCCTTCTATGAAATATCTAGAATGGGCAGAATCAGAGACAGAAAATGCATTAGAGGTTACCAGAGGCTGCAGGAGGAAGGCATGAGGAGTTATTGCTTAGCAGGAACAGAGTTTCAGTTTGGGAAAAGGAGAAAGTTCTGGAGACAGATGGTGGTGATAATTGTACAACATCATAAATGTGATCAACATCATGAACTGAACATTTAGAAATGGCCAAAAGGGCAATTTTTATGTTATATATATTTTACCACAATAAAAAAATGCAGAAAAATAGAGAATGGCTGAGTGTGATGGCTCATACCTGTAATCCCAATACTTTGGGAGGCTGAAGCAGGAGGATTGCTTGAGCCCAGGAGTTCGAGACCAGCATGGGCAACATAGCAAGACCCCGCATCTACAAAATAAATAAATAAATAAATAAAAAAAAAATTAGCTGAGTGTGGTGGCACATGGCTGTAGTCTTAGCTATACAGGAGGCTGAGGTGGAGGATCTCTTGGTCCTGGGAGGTCGAGGCTACGGTGAGCTGTGATTGCACCACTGCACTCCAGCCTGGGTGACAGAGCAAGACCCTGTCTCAATAAATAAATAAATAAATAAATAAAATATTTAAAGAAAAATTGTAGTGTGTTTTTTTTTTCTTTTTTTTTTTGACAGGGTCTTGCTGTGTCACCCAGGCTAGGATGCAGTGGTGTGATCACAGCTCACTGCAGCCTTGAAGAGTCTCAAACTCCTGTCCTCAAGTGATCTGCCTACCTTAGCCTCCCAAAGTGCTGGGATTACAGGCATGAGCCACCTGGGCCGCCTGGCCCAATTTTTAAATTTTTTTGAAGAGATGGGGGTCTCGCTATGTTGCCCATGCTGTTCTCAAACTCCTGGACTCAGGCAATCCTCCCACCTCAGTCTCCTGAGTAGCTGGGACTACAGGTGCTGTACCATGCTCAGCTAATTTTTTTTAATTTTTAGTAGAGATGGGGTTTTGCTATGTTCCCCAGGCTGGTCTCCAACTTCTGGGCTTGAGCAATCCACCCTCCTCGGCCTCTCAGAGTGTTGGGATTACAGGTGTGAGCCACGTGCCTGGCCCAATTATACTTTTATTAAGCTGGGAACATATAATAATCTGGTTTCAGTTAATAAATCATGATCTTAAGGATATCTTTTGAGGGCTTGCTTTAATGAACAAATGAGAATAATTCCTAATTAGTATAGCACTTTTCGGGGGAAGCTTGGAGGAAAAAAAAACAACCCAGTAAAATGAGATAATAATTACTATGCTAGAATCCAAGAATATATCTGGAATATCCAAGGTCACATTTTCGGATGCATGCTAACAATATCAGCACCACAGTAAGGGAAAACACAATTTCTAGTTATGGAATATTTACTAATGCATGAAAAACAATTCATTAGCTTTGTTGAAGGAGAATTTGTGCCAATTAATTGATCAGAGCTATGTATATCTATCTATCTATCTATATATATATATACTTTTTTTTTTTTTTTTGAAATGGAGTCTCGCTTTGTCGCCCAGGCTGGAGTGCAGTGGCGTGATCTCAGCTCACTGTGAGCTCCGCCTCCCGGGTTCATGCCATTCTCCTGCCTCAGCCTCCCGAGTAACTGGGACTACAAGCACCCGCCACCACGCCCGGCTAATTTTTTGTATTTTTAATAGAGACGGTGTTTCACCGTGTTAGCCAGGATGGTCTCGATCTCCTGACCTCGTGATCTGCCCGCCTCGGCCTCCCAAAGTGCTGGGATTACAGGCATGAGCCACCGCGCCCGGCCTAATCAGAGCTATATTTTAATACACTTTTGAAAACACTTGTCCTGAATCAGCTAATTATTTGTAGATGGTTATTGAAACATTATACTAAAACTCAGAAGCCACATTCCTGTATTTATTTATTTCCTGCCAATTAGTTCAAAGGTGATTGCAGTGTCATTGCATGGGGACTCCCCTCACAGCTCATGTACAGATTGGCAATTACCAGTTCTTTTTCTCTGACTGGAATATGTATTCCTAGTGCTGGAGGCTTTGCCTCAAATGTCCCTGTTTCCAAGTTGGGAGTATGTATTTATCCTGTCTGTGCCATCTTTAGGAAATTCACAGCAAGGTTTTGCTCGTTGATTCAGAAAACCTTTTTCCTGTTTTAGCAGTCTCTTCACCTAGGGTTGGTTGTTACATAAAGGATCTAACATCGCGCAGCTTCTGAAATGCCAGACGCGTAGGGTTTTAAGAGATGAAAACAGAACATATTTACCCATTTTCGGATCGGTGTGGCCTGCAAGATGCTTTCTGGGACACAATAACAGGTCAAATGCAAATGTAACAACAAAGCAAAAAGCAAAAGGACGCTCAAGTTACCCAAGGATGAGGTAGCTGCACTGAGAGTCCTGAAAACCGAAGAGCAGATACTATGTACAAAAGAGCAAGTAGAAAACAGCACGAACTGTTTACATGTATGTAAACAATCACATGGTTCCATGACCTGCCATGTTTACGCCATTAAAATGATTAGCAAGCCTTTTCTTCGTGCAGCAAAGGTTCGATATTGCCAGCTTCTGTCAAAACCATCCCGTAATGCAAATTAGTGGAGTCCAAATTCCTTAGGTCTCGTTAATTATGAGCTTGCTGGCACCTAGCAAGAAACATGCACAGGTTTGAAATTCAAACCCTGAAAGCAGGAAAGTTGAATAAGGCAGGAAGGAAAAAATAAAATGTGTTCACAGTTGAAAAACAGGATGGACTAAAATGTAATGGCAACATAATTAAGTGGGAGTTTCACATTTGAAGGTGTTACTGGACAGAGGTTAGATATGTTCTCCTGCCTTTAGCTGACTTTCCCTGGGGGTCCTGGCGGGGTGGGGGTGAGTGAAGGGAACTAGACTCAGGGTGGTTACGGCAGGGGGCTGGGGGCCTGTCTCAGCACCAGGCTTTCATTTCTGGTCAGGATGGAAGCTGGCGGGAGCATTTAGAACTAAGAACTTGCTCTCAATCTCTGGTTTAAATCCACTCTGTGAAAGTCTGGATTTAAATCCACTCTGCAAAATTCAGTCCAACACCCACAGGCTTGCTTTATTTCAGGGTAAACTATTTCATAGCAAAACGCCCGAACATGTCTGACTCTGCCTCCAATTGTGCAGGCACCCCACAGAGACAGGAAGCTGCCACTCACGGTGAGAGCATGAAGTTTGGAACCGCCCCCAGGGACACAACCGGGTGACCCCCTGACCGTCCCTGGGCCTCAGTTTCCTCATGTGTAAAATAGGGACAGAAACAATGTCTTCTTCAGGGTTGTTACGGGGAGTCAATGAGGTCATTCTTGTAGAAGGGTGTGGAAGTGTCCAGCTGATGGCAGACGCTATTTGACAAATACATAGGGGGCATGCTCTTGGCTGTTGTTTTAAGATGACAAATACGAGGGAGGAATCTTTTGCCTCCTAAGCGGACATAAAGGGATTATATTCTCCTTAAGCCTCCTGGGAACCTGGAGGAGAGAGACGTTGGTGGGAGAAGGGGATGAAGGGAAGAAGGGGCATGAGGAGAGAGAGAGAGAGAGTCCTTGATGTCTTCAGCGACATGGGAAAGAGACAAGGTGTGCCCTGTATTCCTCTCTCCTCACCTTCTGTCTCTCCAATCCCTTTCCCTGCCTGAGCCCAGTTCTCCACGCCTGAGGCCCACTGAGGCAAGGTCTCGTCTCTGCTGGCTGTAAGCCAGTCTTCTTCTTCTTTATTTATTTTTGTAGAGACAGGGTCTCACTATATTGCCCACGCTGGTCTCATACTCTAAGGGCTCAAGCAGTCCTCCCACCTCGGCCTCCCAAAGTGCTGGGATTACAGGCATGTGCCACTGCGCCCGGCCCACCGGTTTTCTTTTTGCACGTTGCTCAATAAAGGCTGAAGCGTCGCCCCTTCCAGGAATTGTTGGTTCTTTAGCAGGAAATGTTGAAACCCTAAGAAATCCTGCAGGATTCCAAGAATCTCAGGCCATGCCCTGGGGACCTGAGAAATCCTCAGCAGTGACATGACCCGGTGTGACCGACACCTGCTGGGAAGTTTGGCGGGCTGCAGTCCTTAAGTCCCTCTTCTGCACTCGAGCACTTGAGCACCAGGACTCTTGTGGCTTTAGGTGTGACAAGGTGTGCAGGAACCCCAAATACCCATGGCGTTCAGAAGCCATGGCCTCACCAGGAGGACCTCTGGTCCCAGAGGGGGACTTGAGCAATGACGGCCTAGGAGGCATGATTCTGGAAAGATTCTGGAGGGACACAGCACAAGCACAAGCACAGAGATTAAATGCCAACGAGCACCACTGTGGGGACCCCAGAGCACCAGGGATGGACAGAAGGCTGTAGAACTACACAGTCATGCAGCGGCTGTCGGCTCCAGTGGCTGTGGAGCTCTGAGCACATGACAGGTCCACACTGAGATGTGCTGTGAGTATGAAATACACTCATGATAACAAAGGCATAGTAAAATGTCTCACCGAAAATTTTCATACTGATTGCAGCTTGAAATGATAGCATTTTTTGATATACTGGATTAAATAAAATACATTATTAAAACAAATTCCACTTCTTTCTTTTTACCATTTAAATTATGTCTATTAGAAAATTGAGGATGGGGCCGAGCGCAGTGGCTCACACCTGCAATCCCAGCACTTTGGGAGGCCGAGGCGGGCGGATCACGAGGTCAGGAGATTGAGACCATCCTGGCAAACATGGTGAAACACCGTCTCTACTAAAAAATACAAAAAATTAGCCGGGCGTGGTGGCAGGCGCCTGTAATCCCAGCTACTCAGGAGGCTGAGGCAGGAGAATGGCGTGAACCCGGGAGGCAGAGCTTGCAGTGAGCCGAGATCGTGCCACTGCACTCTAGCCTGGGCGACAAAGCGAGACTCAGTCTCAAAAAAAAAAAAAAAAAAAGGAAAGAAAAATTGAGGACGGGTGTGGTGGCTCACGTCTGTAATCCCAGCACTTTGGGAGGCTGATTGGAAATGATCACTTAAGCCCAGGAATTTCAGACCAGCCTGGGCAACAAAAAAAAAAACTATTTTTTAATTAGCTAGATGTGGTGGCATGCACCTGCAGTCCCCACTACCCAGGAGATGGAGGTAGGAGGATCACTTGAACCCAGGATGTGGAGGCTGCAGTGAGCCATGATCGCATCACTGCACTCCAGCCTGGGTGACAGAGTGAGATCCTGCTTCACACACACCCAAAGAAAAAATAAGTTGGGGAAACGTGGAAATGAAAGAAAAATTTTAAGTTAAAAAAAAAGAAAGAAAATTGCGATTGACTTTGGTCAGCACTAGGCTAAAAGTTTCTACAGAGGAAAACAGGCCACACCTGACAGTTCAAAGGCAGCAGGTTCCTTAGGGCTAATACTGCGGGGGAAGTGGAGCAATGGTAAATTTCTAAGGAGGGTGCAGTGCAGAGAGCACTCACTCAGGCAGAGTGACGAGGGCAAAGTTAACAGGTCGTTAAATGTGCAAGGACGAAAAATATATCTCTCCTGTGCATGTCTCTGCAGGAGCTACTAGAGAATATATTTCAGCAACAGAAAATAGTAAACCAGGAAGGAAGACAAGGAAAGCAGGAGACAAGGTCCCATGCTGGAAAGAGGTTGGGGTATTTTAGGACACTAGCCATGTGCTGGGTTTAAAGCTCAACTGGTATACTGCAGAGCAGGAGGACACATGGCTCTCAGTGGCAGTGTTGGGGTGGAGACATGGGCGAGTTAGGTTATTTAATGTGTGTGAGCATTTGGGGAAAGCATTTGGAAAAAAAATCAGAGAACATCTCTAGAAAACTAAGCAATTACATGAGACAGTTATTAATCCCAGAAAATACTCAGAGTTGTACAAGAAAGGAAATGCAGTCATAGTTTGCCACGTGGATCAACAGAGAGCATATTAAGCTATAATAATAGAAAGACTCTATTAGGGGCCAGGCGTGGTGGGTCATGCCTATAATCCTAGTGCTTTGGGAGGCCTAGGTGGGAGGATTGCTTGAGGCCAGGAGTTCAAGACCAGATTGGGCAACAAAGTGAGACCCCTTCTCTACAAAGTTTTAAAACTTAGCTGAGTGTGGTGGAGTGTGTCTTTAGTCCTAGCTACTTAGGAGGCTGAGGTGGGAGGATCACTTGAGCCCAGGAGGTTGAAGCTGCAGCGAGCCGTGATTGTGCCACTGTACTTCAGCCTGGGCAATGGAGTGAGACCCTGTCTTAAAAAAAAAAAAAAGACTATTAATTTTTTTTTTTTAACTCATAGTATCTAAATTGAGGGGATGGGTCAAGGCAAACTGGGGTAGTTAGGCCAGAAAAACCCTCCAGTATCTTAACAGAAGTTGATGAAAATGACTAAAATTAATAAATTGAGAAATAACAGTATACGCAAATTATTTAGAAATATAGAGGAAAATTCTAGAAGGAACAGAATGGAGTGGAAAGTTGTTGCTCCTGGGGTGGAGGATGGGGGTGAAGAAAGATGGAACAAGGATTGCTAGTACCTTTGATTCAATTATGTACATGCTTTAGTTGGATTTAATAATAATTATTTTTTAAAGCACATGGCAATTTCTCACCCCATGAGCTTCTTTGGTGACATTTCAATTCAATTCTGGTGACATTTCAATGGGTTAATGCGTTTTCTGTGAGTCACTTGCTACACTCAGTCCTGCCCTCTCTGCTGAGGGGCTGATGCCAGGTACCCACCCCTTACCACGGAGCCAGCAAGCTGTGCCTTTCCCTCGGGGACCCCATGCATGTCTCCTCCTTGCAGTCTTTCTCCTGTCATTCCACAGCTATTCAGGCCACCGTAGATTATTTTAGAGACAGTGGATAAGACGCTAATGAATACTTGGAGTAGCATTTGTTGAAAATGAAATGCTGGCATGCATATTTTAACAGGAATCAGTTTGGATCAGCAAATAAACACAGAGGTGGGGAAGACATGCAAGGGGACCTCTTCTCTCCTCTAGTGTTTCATCAACTCAAGGAAACTTGTTTTTCAAGGCAGCTATTTCTCTACCTAACTGCATCATTTTTCCCCAGCTACGTTTTCAGAGAAAGAGTTCCCCATCTTGTATTTCACAACTGACAGTATTTGCCAAGAATTCACTAGGAAAAAAACACAAAACATGTCTTTTCTGTATGGATGTGAGCACATGTAAAAAGCTGGGTTCTGACTGTGTGGTGGATTTTTAGAACCACCATTTTTAATGGCTAGAGTTAAAGTCTCCCATTTGTAGTTTCTCTCTCTCCCCCTCTTGTCCCCTCCTTCCCTCCTCCACCTTTTTTTTTTTTCTCTCTCTCTCTGTCTCCTTCATTTGCAAGCTCACATAACCTTGTACAATTGAATCCTTACCCTGGAGATTGTCATAGCAGAACCAATTGTGCCCTAGGGAATAAATGATAGGAGAATTGAAACACAGTGTCAACATATGGTAGAAGAATTGTCAATAATGTTTTGAAAAAGTGGGGAGATTGGAGGCTATTACCCTGGGAGGAGGAAGCAATTGTTTAATAAATGTAAAAGCCACAGAAATGCAACAACGTCTTGTTTGGCAAATATTTCATTTGTGGGAACCACTGACTGAAGTCATTTGAAAATGTAGCAGAAGCATCCCAAACAAGTTAGAGGATCAGAACTGGCCATGTCATTGCATCAAGGTAGCCACCTTCTACTGCAGAAGCATCTTTCTGAAAGAGGGTCTTTTTGTCATGCTCATTGTGGAATGCTTTTTTGTGTGTGCGTGTGTAAGAAATACTAGTTTTATTTAACCGGTTTTCACAGGTGAATATTTATTGTATAAAAACTTGACAGATTGTACGGTTTATGTATAGTTCAAACTAATGAACGAAAAGGTAGGTCCCACAGATGCAAAAACACTGTATGAATCAAGCTAAAGGCGGATTTACACACGGTACAGCTCTCCATGTGGCCAGGGTGGTGGTCAGTTCTAAGTATATACTTCAAAAATGTACAAAAATAAGGTTTTGATTTTATTTTGCTCATCATACATTCAACATGATTGCAAGCTCAGAAGCCTAACTGCAAATAGGGATCTGGAGTCTGGAGTCAGTACCCACTCCTGGAAGGAATGCACGTGTCTATCAACGCAGGGCACACTTGGACACCATACTGAATTCACCATATTATATAAACATAAAAGCACAGACCAAGAACATTCAATGATGAATATAAGGTAGTTCTTTTTTGTTTGGAAAGGAGATTTTGCATTTATAGTGTACCAAAATAATTTTAATTTATTAAATAAAATGTATTCTAAGTGAACCTAAAAATTACACTATGTAAACATAAAAATACTTTATTTTGGTGTAATACATCAATCATATCTGCAAAAAGAAAACCAAAACTGTATATAAAGTAGCCTTTCTCACCCAGCAACAAGAAGCACTCATGTAGTTATTTTTCAAAAGGGTCAAAAAAACTATTTAAAACCCGCTAAAGACTAACTTGTAACTTAGATATTCAAACTTAAGCTATTCGGTGCTTCACTAACACTGCAAAGCAAGCTTTCTTCTAGAGACATTGCTTTTCTTATATTAACTGGGTAAGAACTGGATGTATTTTAAAAAGAAGGGGAAACCAACTGATATCTCAGCATGAATCTTAAACATATGTCTGGTTTAGGAGTGTGCTCCTCAGTGAATATTTCATCAGAAGTATTTGTTGTAGAAGCTAAGTCTTACTTTTGATTTGGAATTTCCCAAATCTGAGGTATCGGTACCTACTTGGAGAAAAAGCCAATGCCTCAGATCACTCTGTATCTCTATGTAGGCCAGGGGAAATGAGGCGGGCTAATACCCCTTTAGATTCTCTGTTCTGGAAGGAAAACGTGAGGAAAACAAACATTATTCCAGATTTTTCTGTCACAAAAATCAACAAAACACACTTCTGGTTTTATACAGTACTAGCCAAAGACAAGAGAAATTAGAGCTTCTAAGAGCAATCCTGTGCTCATCATTACACTGTTACAGTTGTGTGTATATAAGTATAAAATACTGATGCTTAGACAGAGAAGCATTGTAGTATTTTATTTTATTTTACTTTATTTTATTTTATTTTAAAGCTACAGTACTTTCAAACTACTCGATAATACATAGCGTGGATTTTCCCAGTCCTGCTTCCACATGTGAGCTACCAGAGAGCTTGTCTCAGGCTGTGAGAATGGATGAGGACAACTGGAAGAAATGGTGTTCTTCTCAGCCGGAACCCGGTGTGGTCAGTGGGCAGCCTAACACTCGAAACTCATTCATCTTTCTGTGTAAGTCCTTTCATATGGAGTCCAACCCTTGGGCAGAGCCCCAGATTTTCTTCAGTACTTCACATGTTCTCTCGTTGGCCTGTTCCAGATCCCTCTTCATGTTGCAGTGCACCAAAGCTTTGGATTCGTCCAGCACTATTCGATTACATGAGACAAGCTTCTTAATCTGAGCCACCAGTTTCCTGAGTGAAGGTCCAGGACCCAAACACCTGGGAGACAAGGCCGTTGCCAAATGCCTCCTGTGTGATCAGATTCCGCCAACTGAACATCACCTCGCTTGCAGCTGGTCGTCCCGTTATATTTGGAAATGTAATGCTAGATCAGCTATCTGGAATCTGCCCAGAGGTAGCAGAGGGTGTTGGAAACCAAGTCTTTTCATTAGCCTAAACCATATCACAAAGTGGCAATACAGATGCTCCTAGTCGAACGGCTGGGCCATTGACTGCTTCAGTAATAGACAGATTAAGTTAAATGATAGCATTCACAAAGTTCCTTCCATCCAACTACGAAACAGGCTCCAACCTGGGCCCAATCTCGTCTACTCTGTACTTCAGAGACCAGACGAGATTGGGAGCTTTCACGGTGGTATGGCTGTAGATTATTCACAATGTTTCTGGTAGCTTCTGCCGTTTTAATGCTTGCTCTCTTTCTGTCCTCTCTCAAACGTCGTAAAACATAAATCAGGTCAAGTGCACAACCGAAGACCCTACCTAAGGCCCTGAGCAGTACAAGCTTGCAGTACTTTCTGGAGTCAGTACCCCCAAATAAATAGCCTGAACGTTCCCAGTCCTGCTTCCAAGCATAAGCTACCAGTCAGCTTGTTTCAGGCTGTGAGAATGGATAAGGACAAATGGAAGCAATGGTGTTCTTCTCAGCCGGAACCTGGTGTCGTCAGTGGGCAGCCTGACACTCGAAACTCATTCATCTTCCTGTCTAAGTCCTTTCACATGGAGTCCAACTCATGGGCAGAGCCCCAGATTTTCTTGACTACTTCACATGTTCTCTCGTTGGCCTGTTCCAGGTCCCTCTTCATGTTGCAGTGCACCAAGGCTTTGGATTCCTCCAGCACTATTCGATTATATGAGACAAGCTTCTTAATCTGAGCCACCAGTTTCCTGAGTGAAGGTCCAGGAACCAAACACCTGGGAGAGAAGGCCGTTGCCAAATGTCTCCTGTGTGATCAGTTTCAACCCACTGAGCATCGTCTCACTTGCAGCTGGTCGTCCCATTATTTTGGAAATGTAATGGTAGATCAGATATCTGGAATCGGCCCAGAGGTAGCAGAGGGTGTTGCAAACCAAGTCTTTTCATTAGCCTAAACCATATCACAAAGAGGCAATACGGATGCTCCTAGTCGAATGGCTGGGACATTCAGTGCTTCAACAATACGCAGCTTAAGCTGAATAATAGCATTCAGGAAGTTTCTCCCATCCAAGTACCGAACCGGCTCGTACCTGGGCCCAATGTCGTCTACTCTGTACTTCAGAGACCAAACGTGATTGGGAGCGTTCATGGTGGTATGGCTGTAGATTCCTCACGACATTTCTGGTGGCTTCTGCCGATGAGCTATCCGGAATCTGCCCAGAGGTAGCAGAGGGTGTTGGAAACCAAGTCTTTTCATTAGCCTAAACCATATCACAAAGAGGCAATACGGATGCTCCTAGTCGAATGGCTGGGCCATTGAGTGCTTCAACAATACGCAGCTTAAGCTGAATAATAGCATTCAGGAAGTTTCTCCCATCCAAGTACAGAACCGGCCCGTACCTGGGCCCAGTGTTGTCTGCTCTGTACTTCAGAGACCAAACGTGATTGGGAGCGTTCATGGTGGTATGGCTGTAGATTCTTCACAACGTTTCTGGTGGCTTCCGCCGATGAGCTATCCAGAATCTTCCCAGAGGTAGCAGAGGCTGTTGGAAACCAAGTCTTCTCATTAGCCTAAACCATATCACAAAGAGGCAATACGGATGCTCCTAGTCGAATGGCTGGGCCATTGAGTGCTTCAACAATACGCAGCTTAAGCTGAATAATAGCATTCAGGAAGTTTCTCCCATCCAAGTACCGAACCGGCCCGTACCTGGGCCCAATGTCGTCTACTCTGTACTTCAGAGACCAAACGTGATTGGGAGCGTTCATGGTGGTATGGCTGTAGATTCTTCACGACGTTTCTGGTGGCTTCTGCCGATGAGCTATCCGGAATCTGCCCAGAGGTAGCAGAGGGTGTTGGAAACCAAGTCTTTTCATTAGCCTAAACCATATCACAAAGAGGCAATACGGATGCTCCTAGTCGAATGGCTGGGCCATTGAGTGCTTCAACAATACGCAGCTTAAGCTGAATAATAGCATTCAGGAAGTTTCTCCCATCCAAGTACCGAACCGGCCCGTACCTGGGCCCAATGTCGTCTGCTCTGTACTTCAGAGACCAAACATGATTGGGAGCGTTCATGGTGGTATGGCTGTAGATTCTTCACAACGTTTCTGGTGGCTTCTGCCGATGAGCTATCCGGAATCTGCCCAGAGGTAGCAGAGGGTGTTGGAAACCAAGTCTTTTCATTAGCCTAAACCATATCACAAAGAGGCAATACGGATGCTCCTAGTCGAATGGCTGGGCCGTTGAGTGCTTCAACAATACGCAGCTTAAGCTGAATAATAGCATTCAGGAAGTTTCTCCCATCCAAGTACCAAACCGGCTCGTACCTGGGCCCAATGTCGTCTACTCTGTACTTCAGAGACCAAACGTGATTGGGAGCATTCATGGTGGTATGGCTGTAGATTCTTTACGACTTTTCTGGTAGCTTCCGCCGATCAGCTATCCGGAATCTGCCCAGAGGTAGCAGAGGGTGTTGGAAACCAAGTCTTTTCATTAGCCTAAACCATATCACAAAGAGGCAATACGGATGCTCCTAGTCGAATGGCTGGGCCATTGAGTGCTTCAACAATACGCAGCTTAAGCTGAATACTAGCATTCAGGAAGTTTCTCCCATCCAAGTACCGAACCGGCCCGTACCTGGGCCCAATGTCGTCTACTCTGTACTTCAGAGACCAAACGTGATTGGGAGCGTTCATGGTGGTATGGCTGTAGATTCTTCACGACGTTTCTGGTGGCTTCTGCCGATGAGCTATCCGGAAACTGCCTAGAGGTAGCAGAGGGTGTTGGAAACCAAGTCTTTTCATTAGCCTAAACCATATCACAAAGAGGCAATACGGATGCTCCTAGTCGAATGGCTGGGCCATTGAGTGCTTCAACAATACGCAGCTTAAGCTGAATAATAGCATTCAGGAAGTTTCTCCCATCCAAGTACCGAACCGGCCCGTACCTGGGCCCAATGTCGTCTGCTCTGTACTTCAGAGACCAAACATGATTGGGAGCGTTCATGGTGGTATGGCTGTAGATTCTTCACAACGTTTCTGGTGGCTTCTGCCGATGAGCTATCCGGAATCTGCCCAGAGGTAGCAGAGGGTGTTGGAAACCAAGTCTTTTCATTAGCCTAAACCATATCACAAAGAGGCAATACGGATGCTCCTAGTCGAATGGCTGGGCCGTTGAGTGCTTCAACAATACGCAGCTTAAGCTGAATAATAGCATTCAGGAAGTTTCTCCCATCCAAGTACCAAACCGGCTCGTACCTGGGCCCAATGTCGTCTACTCTGTACTTCAGAGACCAAACGTGATTGGGAGCATTCATGGTGGTATGGCTGTAGATTCTTTACGACTTTTCTGGTAGCTTCCGCCGATCAGCTATCCGGAATCTGCCCAGAGGTAGCAGAGGGTGTTGGAAACCAAGTCTTTTCATTAGCCTAAACCATATCACAAAGAGGCAATACGGATGCTCCTAGTCGAATGGCTGGGCCATTGAGTGCTTCAACACTACGCAGCTTAAGCTGAATAATAGCATTCAGGAAGTTTCTCCCATACAAGTACCAAACCGGCTCGTACCTGGGCCCAATGTCGTCTACTCTGTACTTCAGAGACCAAACGTGATTGGGAGCATTCATGGTGGTATGGCTGTAGATTCTTCACGACGTTTCTGGTAGCTTCCGCCGATCAGCTATCCAGAATCTGCTCAGAGGTAGCAGAGGCTGTTGGAAACCAAGTCTTTTCATTAGCCTAAACCATATCACAAAGAGGCAATACGGATGCTCCTAGTCGAATGGCTGGGCCATTGAGTGCTTCAACACGACGCAGCTTAAGCTGAATAATAGCATTCAGGAAGTTTCTCCCATCCAAGTACCGAACCGGCCCGTACCTGGGCCCAATGTCGTCTGCTCTGTACTTCAGAGACCAAACGTGATTGGGAGCATTCATGGTGGTATGGCTGTAGATTCTTCACGACGTTTCTGGTGGCTTCTGCCGATGAGCTATCCGGAATCTGCCCAGAGGTAGCAGAGGGTGTTGGAAACCAAGTCTTTTCATTAGCCTAAACCATATCACAAAGAGGCAATACGGATGCTCCTAGTCGAATGGCTGGGCCTTTGAGTGCTTCAACAATATGCAGCTTAAGCTGAATAATAGCATTCAGGAAGTTTCTCCCATCCAAGTACCCAACCGGCCCGTACCTGGGCCCAGTGTCCTCTACTCTGTACTTCAGAGACCAAACGTGATTGGGAGCGTTCATGGTGGTATGGCTGTAGATTCTTCACGACGTTTCTGGTGGCTTCCGCCCATGAGCTATCCGGAACCTGCCCAGAGGTAGCAGAGGGTGTTGGAAACCAAGTCTTTTCATTAGCCTAAACCATATCACAAAGAGGCAATACGGATGCTCCTAGTCGAATGGCTGGGCCATTGAGTGCTTCAACAATACGCAGCTTAAGCTGAATAATAGCATTCAGGAAGTTTCTCCCATCCAAGTACCGAACCGGCCCGTACCTGGGCCCAATGTCGTCTACTCTGTACTTCAGAGACCAAACGTGATTGGGAGCGTTCATGGTGGTATGGCTGTAGATTCTTCACGACGTTTCTGGTGGCTTCTGCCGATGAGCTATCCGGAATCTGCCCAGAGGTAGCAGACGGTGTTGGAAACCAAGTCTTTTCATTAGCCTAAACCATATCACAAAGAGGCAATACGGATGCTCCTAGTCGAATGGCTGGGCCATTGAGTGCTTCAACAATACACAGCTTAAGCTGAATAATAGCATTCAGGAAGTTTCTCCCATCCAAGTACTGAACCGGCCCCTACCTGGGCCCAGTGTCGTCTACTCTGTACTTCAGAGACCAAACGTGATTGGGAGCGTTCATGGTGGTATGGCTGTAGATTCTTCACGACGTTTCTGGTGGCTTCTGCCGATGAGCTATCCGGAATCTGCCCAGAAGTAGCAGAGGGTGTTGGAAACCAAGTCTTTTCATTAGCCTAAACCATATCACAAAGAGGCAATATGGATGCTCCTAGTCGAATGGCTGGGCCATTGAGTGCTTCAACAATACGCAGCTTAAGCTGAATAATAGCATTCAGGAAGTTTCTCCCATCCAAGTACCGAACCGGCCCGTACCTGGGCCCAATGTCGTCTACTCTGTACTTCAGAGACCAAACGTGATTGGGAGCTTTCGTGGTGGTATGGCTGTAGATTCTTCACGACGTTTCTGGTGGCTTCCGCCGATGAGCTATCCGGAATCTGCCCAGAGGTAGCAGAGGGTGTTGGAAACCAAGTCTTTTCATTAGCCTAAACCATATCACAAAGAGGCAATACGGATGCTCCTAGTCGAATTGCTGGGACATTGACTGCTTCAATAATAATCAGTTTAAGCAGAACGGTAGCCTTTACGAAGTTCCTCCTGTCCAGGTAGTGAACAGGCCCTACCTTGGGCCCAATCTCGTGTACTCTGTACTTCAGTGACCAGATGAGATTGGAGTGTTCACTGTGCTATGGTCGCAGATTACGTACGATATTTCTGGTAGCTTCTCTTCTGCCATTTTCATGCTTTCTCTTTTTCTGTCATATTCAGGGTCATATGGTCATAGATTATTCACGATGTTTCAGATAACTTCTTTCACTTCAGTAACAGGTTTTTTGAACTGAATAATAGTGTTCACAAAGTTCTTTTTGTCCAAGCACTATACAGGGCAGGTACTGCTTAGCTTCTGATATCTGAAGAAATCGAGCATGTTCCAGATGGTATGGCCATGGATTATTCACGAAGTTTCTGTTATCTTCTGCCTGTTTAACACTTTCTGTTTTTCTGTCACTTTTAGAGTGGGATGGCCATAGATTCTTCACGATGTTTCTGATAGCTTCTCCCATTTTAATGCTGTCTCTTTTTCTGTCATGTGCCAAATGCCGTATAAAATAAATAAAGTCAAGTCCACAAGAGAAGACACTGTTAAAGGCACTGAGCAGTACAAGCTTGCTGTAATCGGCAGTGGCTGTTCTCAGAGCTGGTAGACTTTCTTCATTACAAGTGTATTTACTGAGTTATTCCCTATTGATCTAGTGAATAAGATGTGGGTGAAGCCATCTTATGTCCTGACCACAATAACTCTGTATCCATAGGCACTTTCTGTTTGCCTCACACTGAAATGCAATTGTTTGTTAAAAGGCTGTTCTCTTCTATTGTCAATAAATTTCCTTTTGCTGACAGTTACTCCTGTAAGAGATGTCTGTATGTTGGTTGTCCCACTGGCTGTTAATGCATCCATGAATGTAGATGTAGCTTTCCTGTTAACGAGTAGACCTGTGGCCACGGCTGCACTCACGGGGCCATGCACCTGAGGCACTAGCAGGTGTTTCCAGGCTTGCTCCCCATCCTGGCCTGCTCAGCACCAGGGCCCAATAAAGCTTTGTCTGGCTTTTCCGCTGCCACTTTGGGCACTACCATTCCTCCTGACCCTGCTCTATGGGGTCCAGTTTTTTGGGGCTCTCACTCTGAAAGCCATCCACTGCATCCTGCTTAATGGGGCTCTTAGGCATGAGGATCTTGATACCTGACTTCACTAGGTCCATTTCATCTGGCTGCAGAGAGATGGCTGCCATTTCATCTGGCAGCAAACAGCTGGCTGTTTTTGGATTCGTGGTCTCTCCCAATCACTGGTGCCTTAGGAGAGGACTTAGAAAAGCTGCTGTTTGTGGATCTGGAGATTTGTTTCCTAGCATTGCTGGGAGAGGACCTGTTTGTTGTGGTCACTGTGCTCTCTTTCTGCCTTTCCGTGTGGTGTCTGTTGAAGTCGTGGATGTATTCCTGACAGCTCACGAGGCGCTACTCTGGTTCCCAAGTGTCGTCCTTGCTGTTTTAGCCTTTTCACTGAACCAAATACTCTGTCTTCCCTTTTTAATTTTTCCTTTTGTCAACAATCTTTTCAATGTAACCTGCCTCAGTTGGCGTAGACCAATGTAATTCAGTTCGCTCCTCCTCAAATTTTAACAGTTCATCATTGATAGCAAGTAGCACCCAAGATAAGACTCTTCAGATGAAGAATCACAGCCTTTTCCCATCTCAGGAGAACAATGACTAAAATTTTAAGTTTGCAGTCCTGTGCTTTTCCCAATTTAAATGCGTTTGCTAATAATCATATCACCTCTATCAAAAATCTTTCTGAATTTTATTCTTATGCATAATCCTTTAATTATTATTATTAATTAATATTTTTAGAGATAGGGTCTCACTATGTTGTCCAGGCTGGAGTGCAGTGGTTATTCACAGGTGCTCTCCCACTATTGATCAACACAGGAGTTTTGACCTGTTTCATTTCCATCCTGGGACAGTTCACCCCTCCTTAGGCAGACCTGGTGTTCCCCTGCTCCTGGCAGGTCACTATCTGTCTATCTGTCTATCTATCTATATTTTATTTATTTATTTTTTGAGTTGGAGTTTCGCTCTTGTCGCCCAGGCTGGAGTTCAGTGGCACCATCTCAGCTCACTGCAACCTCCACCTCCTGAGTTCAAGCGATTCTCTTGCCTCAGCCTCTCAAGTAGCTGCGATTACAGGCACCCGCCACCACGTCAGGCTGATTTTTCTATTTTTTGTAGAGATGGGATTTTGCCATGTTGACCTGGCTGGTCACGAACTGCTGACCTCAGGTGATCTACATGCCTTTGCCTCCCAAAGTGCTGGGATTACAGGCGTGAGCCACTGTGTCAGGCCAAAACCAGCATGTTGATGCCAAACTTAGTGCAGACACTTGATCGGCATAGTGTGCTACAGCCCAGAACCCCTGGGCTCAATTGCTTCTCTTACTTCAGCCTCCTGATAGCTGGGACTACAGGCGTGCTCCACCCTGCCCAGCAGCACTCTTTTATTTTTATTACATAACTGTTTTCTGTCTATTAGAATAAGTTTGGCGAGGGTTTGGTATCAGTGTATATAAGGCGGTTTCACTCTGTAGCTGCTGCATTGCCCTGCTCAGCTCACCCAGTTCCTTATTGGTGGACATTTCCTTTATTTCTTGCCTTTTGTTACTCAAACAATGGCATAATGAATGTCTCTACATATGTGTTATTTTGCACATAGGTATTACTGTAGGAGGATTTTCAAAGAAGGATAGTTGGATCAGAGGAGTATAAGCTTTAAACTGTTCTCAGATATTGCCAAATACGTTCCCGGGTTTGTATCATTGGCATTTACCTTCCCCTTGGGGATTTTTCACTGGATACTGTTGCCCCATCCACATGGCCTAAGAGACACTCTGGCCAACAATGGAAGTATGGACCTTTCGCTAATATCCCACAGCACACATAACATGGCTGAGATGGAGTGGCATTTGAAACCACATTTCATTAAAGGGAAACAGAGAGAAACTGTGCGCAACAAGAACATCTTGATTCTACTCCACGGCTCTCTCCCCATCTGCCCAGTCTTTGGCTTGCCTCCATGTGGTGGGCACTATCTTAATGTCTACCATCTGGGATCTATGCCTGTTATTGTTTTTATTTTATTTTACTGTTTTTAGAGACAGGGTCTCACTCTGTTGCCCAGGCTAGAGTGCAATGGGGTGAACATAGCTCACTGCAGCCTTGACCTGCCAGGCTCAAGCAATCCTCCTGCCTCAGCCTTCCCTGCAGCTGGGACTACAGGTGCACACTACCACACCTGGCTATTTTTAAATTTTTTATAGAGACAAGGTCTCACTAGGTTGCCCAGGCTGGTCTGGAACTCTTGGACTCAAGTGATCCTCCCACCTTGGCCTCCCAAAGCTCTGGGATTCCAGGTGTGAGCCATCATGACTGGCTTGTTACTATTATTATTATTATTATTGAGACGGAGTTTTGCTCTTGTCATCCAGGCTGGAGTGCAATGGCTCGATCTCTGCTCAATGCAACCTCTGCCTCCTGGGTTCAAGTGATTCTCCTGCCTCAGCTTCCCAAGTAGCTAGGATTACAGGTGTGCACCACCACACCCAGCTAATTTTTGTATTTTTAGTAGAGACGGGGTTTCGCCATGTTGGCCAGGCTGGTCTTGAACTCCTGAACTCAGGTGATCCTCCCACCTCGGCCCCCCAAAGTGCTGGGATTACAGGCATGAGCCATTGTGCACTGCTTGGCTTGTTATTTTTTTTTAAAGCACTGACTGACATTTACTCTGGGCCACGTACTGTGTCATTTTGTATCATTGCTCCATTTTTGTGAATGATTTTTGTATCACTTAGGATGCTTTTGAGTGTTAGTGACAGAACCTCAATCCATACTGGCTTCAACAATGATACTTTTCTATAACTAGAGCACTGTGCTGTGGTTTAGATACATATGGCAGCTCTACTCTTGGAAGCCTAGAGGAAGGTGGGTGTAGGCACCACCAATGGTGCCAATCAAGGGTCCAGACCCTTTCCATCTCTCCTATCTGCCTTTCTCTGTGGCTTGGCTCTGCTTTCTGGGCGGGCTCCCCGTATGGTGCCAGATTCCCAAAGCTGTTCTGGGTATTGCATCCAGACATTGTTAAGTCCCAAGACAGAAGAGGTACTATTTTTTTTTTTCCTGTTTTCTTCTTAATAGACAGGAGGCTTTTTTCAGAAGTCCCCCCCAGCCAACATCCCTTCCCAGCTTCACGGTCAGAACTGAGTCATAGGCTCATGTTTAAGTCAATCATAGGCAAAGGAAACGGGGCTGTTATGAGTGACTGGGACCACTCAAGGTTCACCTTTGAGCTGGGGGTTGGCTTGGCATCCTTTGACCCATGATGAGACGGAGTGGGCCCCTGAGTACAGTCAGGGTCCTGCTGGCCTGGGGGGCAGCGTTGAGTGGGGAGATGGGAGTTGGGGGCGGCAACAGGGTCTGCTCAGCTAGACATAATAGCAGCGAATTCCATCCTTGCAATAATCCCACAAGGACGGCGTGTTCATTTCCTGTGACTGCTGTTAACAGCCACAAACCAAAAACTTACTCTCTCACAATTCTGGAGGATAGAAGTCCAAAATCAAGGGCCACACTCTGTGCAGAACACTTCCTTGCCTCTTCCTATCTTCTGACGCTTCTGGGCATTCCTCGGCCTGTGACAGCATAGCTCAAATCTCTGTCTCCATCTTCACTCCCTGTGGTATGTCTGGCTCCTCTGTTTCTGTGTCCAAATTTCCTCCTTCTTATAAGGATACCAGCCATAGGATGAGGGCCCACTCTAATCCAGTACATCACCTGCATTTCATTCCATTGGCAAAGACCTTTGTTGGCAAATAAAGGTACATTCACAGGTACTGGGGGTTGGGACTTGGACATAACATATTTTTGGAAGGGATCCAATTTAACCCAGTACAGAAGGTCCTATTTATATCCCTGATTTGCTGTTAGGAAGTTATAGTGCAAGAGCCTAAGTAGCTAGTATGTGGTAGAGATGTCTTTGGACCCAGCTAGTTTTATCCCTCCGTTCTGTGCTCATAGCCATTTCGCCACACTGATAAGGTGAATGGCAGAGTGACAAAGATCTGTGAGATCGTTATATTTTTTGTTGTTGTCAAATGACTGCAGAATGCATTCCACAAATATTTATTGAACACCTACTATGTAACAGTGACTTTCTTTCTTTTTTTTTTTTTTTTTTTGAGGCGGAGTCATACTCTGTCGCCCAGGCTGGAGTGCAGTGGTGTGATCTCGGCTCACTGCAAGCTCCGCCTCCCGGGTTCACGCCATTCTCCTGCCTCAGCCTCCCGAGTAGCTGGGACTACAGGCACCCGCCACCACACCTGGCTAATTTTTTTGTATTTTTAGTAGAGACAGGGTTTCACCATGTTAGCCAGGGTGGTCTCTATCTCCTGACCTCGTGATCCACCTGCCTCGGCCTCCCAAAGTGCTAGGATTACAGGCGTGAACCACTGCACCCGGACCTACCTTCCTTCCTTCCTTTCTTTTTTAGACAGAGTATCGCTCTGTCATCCAGGCTGTAATGCAGTGGCGCGATCTCGGCTCACTGCAACCTTTGCCTCCTGGGTTCAAGCAATTCTCTGCCTCAGCTTCCTGAGTAGCTGGGATTACAGGCGCCCGCCACCATGCCCGGCTAACTTTTGTATTTTTAGTAGAGATGGGGTTTCACTATCTTGGCCAGGCCGGTCTTGAACTCCTGACCTCGTGATCCACCTGTCTCGGCCTCCCAAAGTGCTGGGATTGCAGGCGTGAACCGCCGTGCCCGGCCTTAACAGTGACTTTCTTGTACATGGGGCTACAGCATAATCAAAACAGAGTTCTTGTTCTCTGCATTTGAGAGAAAAAATGAAATCGTGCCTGTTGAGCACTGAAAACAGGGCCCTCGATATGTTTCTGCCCATTCGGGTGGGGAAATGGAGAATGTGGTGAGTGTTGTTTCTGCCGTGCCCTGTCCTGCTCCTCACCAGACTTCTCCCTGGGGAGATGCACACAGCAATTACACAGACCAGGATAATCTCCCTCCTGCCTCCAGGAGCATGGGACACAATATTTCTTGCTAGCAAGAAGCAAGTCATTAAAAGCACACTTTCGGCCAGGCGCAGTGGCTCACGCCTGTAATCCCAGCACTTTGGGAGGCTGAGGCGGGCGGATCATGAGGTCAGGAGATCGAGACCATCCTGGCTAACACGGTGAAACCCCGTCTGTACTAAAAATACAAAAATTAGCCAGGCGTGGTGGCAGGCGCTTGTAGTCCCAGCTACTTGGGAGGCTGAGGCAGGAGAATGGCATGAACCCGGGAGGCGGAGCTTGCAGTGAGCGGAGATCACACCACTGCACTCCAGCCTGGGCGACAGAGCGAGACTCCGTCTCAAAAAAAAAATAAAATAAAAGCACACTTTCTTACTCAGTTTTCCCACTGGAGTGTAAAAATTGTTGATAAATTTCTGCTGCAGGCAATGAAAACCAGCAATGAATGAAAACGTAGTGCAAAATTAACCTTGAGGGCATACGTGCGTTTTTTTTCCCTACTCATCATGAAGGAAGAGTTGATGTCAAAAGAACCCAAGCAAGGCTGGGTGCAGTGGCTCGCCTGTAATCCCAGCACTTTGGGAGGCCAGGGTGGGAGGATCACTTGAGCCCAGGAGTTTGAGACCAGCCTGGACAACATCGTGAGACCCCGTCCTTGCAAAAAATACATATAAAAAATTATGTGTGTGGCGTGCATTATCGGTGTGATGGTGCATACCTGTAGTCCTAGCTACTCGGAAGTCTGAGGCAGGGAGGATCCCTTGAGCCCAGGAGTTTGGAGGCTGCAGCGAGCTATGATCACACCACTGCACTCCAGCCTGGGCAACAGAAGGAGGGACCCTGTCTCTAAGAAAAACAGAAAGAAGAACAACCCAAACAGATGTGACTAAGGGTCATGAGAGAGAGGAGCTGGGAGGGAGGGAGCCATGCTCTTTGGCCAGTCTTAACAGATGCCACAGCCCAAGCCACAAGTCTCAGATCTGAGGCCAACATAAAGAGATTGGACAGGAAACACTGCTGTCTATACAAATGTTGATTCTCATTAGTGATTCTGAGTTCCAGCAGGCTCTGCAAAGAAATCCCATAAATAAAGGCATCCAGTCCCACCTTAACCACGCCTGCTTGGGAAATTCTTGCTCACCAGAGCTCTGCCAAATGAAAGCTCACATTGTTTTCTGGACTTCTTTGACTCTTGACAAATACCTCTTAGAAGTTCTCTCTCTCTCTCTCGCTCTTTCTCTCTCTTTTTCTTCCACCAGTCACCTATTATTTCTAATCCAGGATTTCTGTGTAGAATAAATGAATTATTTAATGTTCAATCACTTAAGCCAAGGTGTTCCAAGATTTTTGAGGCTACTGATAGATCTCATCAGAATCCCAAATAGTAGGTATGCAAATATAGTTTTCTTTGGAACTCAAATAGGGGGATAAAAATAAAACTGTTAAAAGTTAGTTGCATCTTCTCTGGAAACCTGGAAAACAGCACTGTGACCCAGAAGTCACACTTGGGCATTTATAGTAGAGAAATGAACACTTAGGTTAACATGAACTCCTGCCCATGAATGTCCGTAGCAGCCGAAGTTTTAATAGCCAAAAAAATGTTACCAGCCCTGATGTCCTTCCATGGGCAAATGGTGGTACATTTGCAGCATGAAAAAGAAAAATACTATTTATTTTTACACACAACTTGGATGAATCTCCAGGGAACTACACTGAGTATAAAAAGCCAGTCTCCTCAAAGGTCATATATTGTATGATTCCATTTATGTAACATCCTTGAAATAACAAAATTATAGAGATGGAGAACAGATAGTTGATTGCCTGGGGTTGGGAAAAGACAAGGAGGATGTGACCATAAGGGGTGACATGGGAGGCTTCCCTTGTGGTTTAAAAATTGTTCTGTGTCTTTTTTTTTTTTTTTTTTTTTTTTGAGACAGTCTTGCTCTGTTACCCAGGTTGGAGTGCAGTGGTGCGATCTCGGGTCACTGCAACCTCTGCCTCCTGGGTTCAAGTGATTCTCCTGCCTCAGTCTCCTGAGTGGCTGGGACTACAGGCGCGCACCACCACGCCCAGCTAGTTTTTTTATTTTTAGTAGAGACGGGGTTTCACCATGTTGGCCAGGCTGGTCTCAAACTCCTGACCTCAGGTGATCTGCCCACCTTAGCCTCCCAAAGTGCTGGGATTGGTTCTGTGTCTTGACAGTGGTGGGGGATTATATGAATCTATATCTGCAGTGTCATTTCATAAAATTGTACACAAAGACATACGCATATCATGAGTGTATGAAAAGATGTGAAATCCATATGATGTCTGTAGACTAATTGTATTAAGCCTTTGTTGATTTCCTGGGTTTGAAATGCCCTGTAGTTATGAGATACCACCATTGCAGGAAGTTGGGTGATGGGCACATTTTTGCAACTTCCTATGAGTCTATAATTATTTCAAAATGAAAAGTTTTTAAAAATTTGGTAGAAAAACATTGACTCCTAAGGAAATCATCAAAGAGATTCATTGAATAAGTTCATAGATGTGCTCTGCAAAAACTTTACCAGGGGCCGGGCGCAGTGGCTCAGGCCTGTAATCCCAGCACTTTTGGAGGCCAAGGCGGGCGGATCACCTGAGATCAGGAGTTCGAGACCACCCTGGTCAACATAGTGAAACCCTGTCTCTACTAAAAAATACAAAAAAATTAGCCACACGTGGTGGCGGGCACCTGTAATCCCAGCTACTTGGGGGGTTGAGGCAGGAGAATAGCTTGAACCCGGGAGGCAGAGGCTGCAGTGAGCCGAGGCCATGCCATTGCACTCCAGCCTGAGCGACAAGAGCAAGTCTCTGTCTAAAAAAAAAAAAAAGTTTACCAGGCAGTGGGTATCATTTTCTGCTCCTTCCAGCTTATCAGAAAAAGGTTCAGCAGGCCATATTAATATAAGCTAGTGCCTAATGTAGCTTTGTCTAAAAATTACATTTTCTGGCTGGGCATGGTGGCTTATGCCTGGAATCCCAGCACTCTGGGAGGCTGAGGCGGGAGGATTGCTTGAAGCCAGGAGCTGAAGACCAGCCTGGGCAACAAAGTAAGACACCTGTCTCTACAAAAAATGAAAAAATTAGCCAGGCATGGTGGTGCACACCTGTAGTCCCAACTACTCCGGAGGCTGAGGCAGGAAGATTGCTTGAGCCCAGAGGTTGAGGCTGCAGTGAGCCGTGTTCAAACCACTGCATTTCAGTCTGGGTGACAGGATGAGACCCTGTCCCAAAAAATAAATAAATAAAATAAAAATCGCATTTTCTCAAAGCCTCCATTATTACAGAGGCAAACCAAAAGCCAAACGTACAATGAAGACTTGATCACTCAGAGTCTTGGTCTGCAAACAGCAAGGGGCATTTACATTCACATAGTTGATGAATTTTCTATCTTTTCTATTCACCCCCCTTCTCTCTGGAAACACGCAGTGGTTGAGTGTGCCCCACTCTCCAGGCTCATTCCCAGGCCTGACCAGCATTAGGAAGCTCAGATATTTGCTTTATTGCATCTGAATTCCACGGCAATAGCTTGGCCTGCTTTCCCCTGTATGGCCAGAAATGCTTCTGGTGAACTCTCATTGAATAATTAATTTCTAGTTTTAAATAATTCACGAGTCCTGGCTGGTATAATTGCTGAGGACCAAAGAATTAATTTGTTGGATGGTTTTCCTTTCTTCTCCTTTGCCTGGAGGCAGGGCTGCACACTGTTGTCTGGAATGTAAGTGAGCAGCCTCTAACCAGGCTGTTTCCTCAGTGATATCTGATCACTTAATGGCAGGACAGTCGTGATCATAACGCTGCCGTGGAGCAAAGCAGGGATTGCGATCTTGGCCCCGACCCACAGCTACTTCCTCAGCAACCACTCAGTGCTCCGGGATAATGTTGGTAGTGAGGACCAAGCAGACCGTTGATGAATAAAATCCATCCGTGCACGGTGGCTCACGCCTGTAATCCCAACACTTTGGAAGGCCGAGGCGGGTGGATCACCTGAGCCCGGAAGTTCAAGACCAGCCTAGGCAACATAGTGAGACCTCAACTCTACAAAAGTTTTAAAATTAGCTGGGCATGGTGGCGCGTATCTGTAGTCCCAGCTACTCAGGAGGCTGAGGTGGAAAAATCTCTTGAGCCCAGGAGCTGAAGGCAGCAGTGAGCTATGATCATGCCACTGCACTCTAGCCTGGGTGACAGAGTGAGAACTTGTCTCTAAGAAAATAAAATAAAATTTTAAAAAATCAAAACACGATCCCAAACCCTTGGTTTAGAAGAGGTTGGCCAGCTACTGCCCATGGGTCAAATCCAGCTCACTGCCTATTTTTGTAAATAAAATGTTATTGGCACATACCCACACCCATTCTTGTAACAGATTGTCTGTGGTTGCTTTCGGCTACAATGACAAAATTGGGTAGTTGCAACAGAGACTGCATGGACAGCAAAGCCTAAAATGTTTATTCTCTGGTCCTTTACAGAACAGGTTTGCAGCTCCCTGACTTGGGACGTTATTAAGCTCTAAGGAGCCTCCAGGTTGAATGGGGCTTTTCTCTCAGCTCTTGTTTACCTTAAGGAGAGGAGTGAGGGAAGAGAAATAAATAAGCAAAAGATGATAATTCCTTACAAGGTTCTGGCCCTTTTTTAAAATTTTTATTAATTTTTTAAGAGACAGGGCCTCGCTATGTTGCCCAGGCTGGAGTGCACTGGTGTGATCATGGCTCACTGCAGCTTTGAACTCCTGGGCTCCGTGATCCTCCCACTTCAGCCTCCTGAGACTACAGGCACACCACCACTCCTGGCTTATTTATTGCTTTATTTGTATTTATTTATTCATTTATTTTGAGATGGAGTCTTGTTCTGTCGCCCAGGCTGGAGTGCAGTGGCACAATCTTGGCTCACTGCAACCTCTGCCTCCCGGGTTCAAGTGATTCTCCTGCCTCAGCCTCCCGAGTAGCTGGGACTACAGGCGCATGCCACCACGCCCAGCTAATTTTTGTATTTTTAGTAGAGACGAGGTTTTGCCATGTTGGCCAGGCTGGTCTGGAACTCCTGACCTCAGGTGATCCGCCTGCCTCAGCCTCCCAAAGTGTTGGGATTACAGGCATGAGCCACTGCACCCAGTCAAATTTTTTAATTTTTATTATTTGTAGAGACAAGGTCTCACTATGTTGTCCAGGTTGGTCTCCAACTCCTGGGCTCGAGTGATCCTTCCACCTCAGCCTCCGAAAGGGTTGGGATTACAGGCATGAGCCACCGCACCTGGTCAGCTCTGGGCCTCTGAAAATCTGAGATTAGGATCTGATCAAGCAGAAATCAGCTCCTGCAATTCAGGTGGGTCTAACCTGTCTTCTACCCAGCAGAACAAGGAGGTGATGAATATGAGCTTTGGAGTCAGAAGTAGGCTCAAACTCCCATCCTGGCTGTTATTCGCTGTGGGTGTATCTGAACCCCTTGGTTTCCTCAGCTTATCAAACCTAAGAATTCTCCCTTCTCCACTGGCTTATTAGCGTGTCCTGTGGGCTAACTGCTGTAAAGTGCTTACCGTGGGATCTGACACAGAGTGAATCAATCATGGGGCACTTTGGTTGATTTTATGATATGACCGTTTCCCACAAGATAAATTTTAAAGATATGGAAAAATTGTAACTTTCACTGAAAATGACAATCCCAAACATGTGTAGACCTGGAAAAGTTCAGTTTGTGTCAGCATGGGGTGAGGGTTGCCCAAAGGGTAGCCCAGCTTTTTGGACTGGTTGATACAAGTTTTTCCATATGGACTCAACCCCTGTCTCCATCAGCAGAAAGCCAGAGCGCTTGGGATACACAGTTAAGTACAAAGTGGAAATCTATACTGCCCAAGAGTAAGATGCACACTTGCTGGTTTAAAGAGGGAAAAGAGATGTGAAAAAAGCAAAATCATTTCTTTTTCTTTTTCTAGAGACAGGATCTCACTCTGTTGCCCAGGCTGGAGTTCAGTGGCGTTATCACGGCTCACTGCAGCCTTGACTTCCTGGGCTCAAGTGATCCTCCCACTTCAGCCTCCCAAGTAGCTGGGACTATAGGGACGCACCACCATACCCAGTAACTAAGCCCTGTCATAACTTCCAGATGTTACTTCCAACTGTGAACTTCCTCCCACCACTAACTGCTATTCTGCTATTGTTTTCCCCAGAATTAAATGGTCTTAACTGTGCTTTCTGACTCTAGTCTTATAGTCCCTAATTCCCTGTGATGTAAAAACACACATCTCATTTAAAAATTATGGTATAACATGCACAACAGAAAACTAATTGTCAGTGACATTTAGTACATTCCCAATGTTGTGCTAGTATCAATTGTCTATTTCCAGAATATTTTCATCACCTCCAAAGGGAACGCCGTCCCCATTAAGCAGTCACTGCCCGTTGCCCTCCATCCGCAGCCCTGGCAACCACGAATCCACTTTTCTGTCTCCATGGATTTGCTGACTCTGAATAGTTCACATAAATGGAGTTTTGCAATGTGTTTTCCAGTGTGGCTTCTTTTACTTAGCATAATATTTTTGAGGTTTATCCACATTGTAGCATATATCAGTACTTTATTCCTTTTATACCAGAATAATATTCCATTGTAATACCACATTGTGTTTATCTATTCACCTACTGATGGACATTTGGGTTGTTTCCCGTTTGGGGCTATTGTAGATAGCGCTGCTACAAACATTTGTGTATCCATATTTGTTTGAGTACTGGTGCTCAGTTCTTTTGGGTACATACCCAGGAGTGGAATTGCTGGGTCATATGATAATTCTATGTTTAACAAATCAAGGAACTGCCAAACTGTTTTCCAGAGCAGCTGCACCATTTTATGATGCCACTCACATTCTTTCGTAAATCCAAACAATGGCTTCCCATTGTCCTCTGGGTAATGTCCGGGTTTTTAACACGTCTGAGGAGATCTTCAAGATCAGCCCTGCCCACCACAGATATGGTACTCCTTGCTCCTGATATAATACAGCCATGCGTCACTTAATGATGAGGATATGTTCTGAGAAATGAGTCACTGGGCGATCTTATCATTGTGTGAACATCACAGAGTGGACTTAGACAAACCTAGTTGGTAAGGCCTACTGCACACCTAGGCTCTCTGGTCTAGCCTGTTGCTCCTAGGCTAGTAACCTGGACAGCCTGTGACTGTACTGAACACTGTAGGCCACTGCAACGCAATGGCGAGTATTTGTGAATCTAAATGTAGCTAAATATAGTAAAATATGCTATTATAGTCTTACGGGAACACTGGCCTATGTGACGGAGATGTTGTTATGCATTGTTACACCACACCCTCTCACTTGGCTTATATGCTGTGTTCTCCCTACGGAACACTATATTTTTTCACGTAAGCCACTCGCCCTCTCGGATTTTCTCTAGGAAGCCTCTTCTGACCCCTAACGTCCCACATAGGTCCCTCTTTGCACTGCCTTGATCATGGCCTCCACTGCACTGTCCTGGAATTCCTTATTATTTGTCCTGTTTCTCCCACTAAACTGTAACCTCTATGAAGGCAGGAACAGTATCTGTCTTGTTGGTCAGCATATTCCCAATTGACAGCACAAGGTAAGGGCTTAATAAGTATTTGAATGAACTAAATTACCAGGTGCAACCATCACACCATGACTAAAGCAAGACAGTAGAAGATGAAGAGGCTTAACACACATTTAATCCTGGATTAATGTACACTGACTAATCAGTGACCTACTTTCTGGTGTTTACTCCTCCTCCCTCTCCCCAGCATCCCCATTTTCGTCTATTTTTTATTTATACATGTCCCAGTGGTGCTTAGTCTTGTGCTGGAATACTTAGAAGCCATGTTGCACTGAGATAAGATGTACACGTTTGCCACATAACTATTTAAAAATGTGATGTGGTTAGATGCATACTTGTGTTAAGAACTAGATTCTCAGCTGGATGTGGTGGTTCGTGCCTGTAATCCCAGCACTTTGGGAGGCTGAGGTGGGAAGATAGCTTGAGGCCAGGAGTTCAAGACCAGCCTGACAATTATGATCCAAACAATTATTTATCCTGACAGTTATTTATCCAGAATCATTATTGTTTGGTGAAACGAGTGTTACTGAACCCTTATGCACAAGAAACACCTTTAAAAGGACTTTTTCAGACCATAGTGAAATACCACTACACATGCACGGCCTGGCTGATGTTATTGACTATGCCCAAGGAAGGCCAAGGGGTAGAACAACCAGAATTCACATACACTGTGGAAGGAATTTATAGAGGGCAACCACATTGGAAAACTGGAAGTATGTTAAAAAGTTTTACGTACATCAATCCTATGCCCCAAAATTTTACCCCTGGGTAATTACCTAAGAGAAATTAAAGTATATGGCTAGAACAGCCTGAGGAAAGCATGTTAATAGCAGTTTTATTCATAGTCACCAAAAGCTGGAAGCAGTCCAGGTAGTCTACCAATAGGAGAACGGTGACATCAGCCATAGAGTGGAATATCACTCAGCAATAAAAAGGAATAAGCTATCTACACATGCAATGACACACAAGGATAGATTTCCAAAGCTTCTTGCTGAGTGAAAGAAGCCAATCACAAAATAGTACACACAATTTGATTATATGAAATTCTGGGAAAAAAATGTTTAGTGACAGAAGGCAGATCAGTGGTTGCTTCTGGGTAGAGAGAGGATTGACCAAAAAAGGGTACAGGAGAACTGTGTGGGTGATGGAAATGTTCTGTTTTGGTGGAAGTGTGGGTTACGTGGGTGTACACATTGTCAAAACTGATCCAAGCGTCCATTTATTTATTTATTGTAGAGATAACATTTTACCATATTGCCCAGGCTGGTCTTGAACTCTCAGGTTCAAGCAATTCTCCTGCCTTTGCCTCCCAAAGTGCTAACATTACAGGCATGAGCCCGTGTGCCCAGCCTAAATGTCCATTTACACATATGCATTTTACCATAGGTAAACTAGACATCAATTTTTTAATTTGATTTTTTATTTTTTTATATTTGTTTTTTGAGACAGAGTCTCGCTCTGTCACCCAGGCTAGAGTGCAGTGGCACGATCTTAGCTCACTGCAACCTCCGCCTCCCGGGTTCAAGTGATTTTCCTGCCTCAGCCTCCGGAGTAGCTGGGACTACAGGCATGTGCCACCATGCCCGGCTAATGTTTGTATTTTTAGTAGAGACGGAGTTTTGCCATGTTGGCCAGGCTGGTCTCGAGCTCCTGACCACAGGTGACCACCCACCTCGACCTCCCAAAGTGCTGGGATTACAGGCGTGAGCCACTGCGCCCCGCCTAAACATCAATTTTTAAAATGCAAAAAAAAAAAAAATCCTTTGGGAGGCCAAGGTGGGCAGATTACTTGAGCTCATGAGTTTGAGACCAGCCTGGGCAACATGGCAAAACCCCATCTCTACAAAACATACAATAATTAGCTGGGCATGGTGGCATGCACCTGTAGTCCCAGGTACTTGAGAGGCTGAGGTGGGAGGATGGCTTGAGCCTGGGAGGTGGAAGTTGCAGTGAGCCGAGATGGTGCTACCGCACTCCAGCCTGAGCAATAGAGCCAAACCCTGTCCCCCCCACCCCCCCAAAAAAATGAAAATAAAAGCAATCAATCATGCCACTTCTAAATAAGAAAGTGATTTATGTAAATACCTGGTATCTTAAGGTTAGATCCATGTAACAATTTAACCCTTCAGGGTCTGTGACTACGTTTTAGATGGTGCTATTTGGTAGTATTCCTTTCTTTTTCTCTTCTATGATCATTTAATCTTTAAAAAATTGTTTTTAAGGATTTTTTTTTTTGAGACGGAGTCTTGTTCTGCCATCCGGGCTGGAGTTCAGTGGTGCAATCTTGGCTCACTGCAACCTCTGCCTCCTGGGTTCAAGTGATTCTCCTGCCTCAGCCTCCAGAGTAGCTGGGATTACAGGCATGTGTCACCATGCCCAGCTAAGTTTTGTATTTTTAGTAGAGATGGGGTTTTGCCATGTTGGCCAGGCTGGTCTCAAACACCTGACCTCAGGTGGTCCACCCACCTCAGCCTCCCAAGGTGCTGGGATTACAGGAGTGAGCCACCACGCCCAGCCGATTAAATTTTTTAAAATTACAAATGCTACTGGTTTTGAGTAGTTGAGAAATAATTTTCAGAGCACCATTCTTGAATACACAATAAAATTAAAAGTTTTAAAAGTATTTGCATCAGTCAGCTCTTGCTTTTTAAACAAATGATTCCAAAATTTTATGATGCAAAACAATCACCTTTATTTAGCTTGTAGTTCCGTGGGTCAGCAATTTGGGCTGGGCTCAGCCAGGTGGCTCTTCCGGCCTTGGCTAAGCTCAGTTCTGCATTAGCAGTTACTTTCTTCCTTGTGCTGACTGAGTTATAAACCATGCCATTAGCAGCAGCTATGGCACCCAATAAATGGTCAAGGTTCTGGATTATTTTTCATTTTCAAGAGGGATGCAGATTTCATTATAATCTCAAATAGGCATGACTAAAAGGCAGAAATCAAGACGTTAATTTTATTCTCCTCTCCAATGCCATAGTTTCTGTCTTAAAAAGGAATCTCTTTTCAACTTGGCTTCTTCTATAAAGTAGGATTGGAAAGTCTCCTCATAATAAAAGTTAGCTGCTTTGTCCTCCTTTGAATTTATGATTAACAGTAGAGAAAGCTTGATGCACTTCTGCAAATATGCAAAAAAAAAAAAAAATCCCTGTGGAAATTCATGCCAGGAGCTAACATTATTGCAGGAAGCATCTGATGATGCTGAAAACATCACCCTCAACTTCAGTAGAAAAATCTATATTTTTTAGTAGGAATATGGATTAGGGTTTGACAATTACTTAACAAAAGTGAATAGAAAGATTAAAATGGCTGAAATGAACCACCATTGCCTATTGTATATTTTAAGAAGTCATAACAAGAAATGGATATGCTTCCTTGTTAAAAATGAAAATTATCTGCCTGAGCACTCAGAAAAGCATAATGAGAAGCACATTTTTGAAGTACCTTTTAAAATCTAGCTGATTTTGTTTTTATCATTTATCTAATATATACAATAGTGACTTCCCCATCTGTTACAATAGACACAAATCATGTTTTTAAAAAAATCCACCCCAGACTATGAGAGATTGTAAAAGTCATTTCAACTCTGAATGTGTGCATTAAGTTTCAATGCTAACAGCTGATAATCCTGACATTCACATTTCATTTGCACTTATGTAAAGATATATTTTCTCTGCAGGGGGGCATGGTAATTTTTTTTCAGTGTCAAGGCAAATGATCTCAGTAAGATGGTTTTTCTAAAAATCATTTATTCTGTAAGAGGTGGAAAGTTGTCATGGACATGGCAGGGGAGTTGAAAATTCCCCCTACATAGAGGATAAAAATGCAGATTCAGGGAAAAGGGAAGCAGAAACACAGAGGGTTCTCTCCCTGCCCCCACTGAAGATCAATATTTAATCTTTTCTGCTTGAGAACTCTGATCCAGTTAGCTAGGTAATCGAGACTGTGCTATGCTGTCCTATGCCCGTTCCCTTCTCTTCTCTCAGTTTTTTTCCACAAAGATATTATTTTCAGAAGGGTCAGATAGTTGTTTTGTAGAGCAATTGATTTAGCTTTCACATGTTACATTTATGAACCAAATAGGAAAAAAATACACCTTAATTATATCTACTTTGGTGCCTCTATTTTACCATCTAGTGTTTCTCTGTGCTTGTCAAAGCTGCACCCTCTTTTTAGACCATAAGAGGAAAAAGTCTGTTACATTCTGCAGCAATGAGCAAAAATGCCCACACTCTGTCTTGCTGAATTATCATTATTTTAAAATATTAATCTATGCAAGTTTTCTTTATGCCTCAGCTGGGCTCTTAGTTTGATACTGTCTAGATTTAGGTTTTCCCAAAAGCAGACCAGAGACAGGATTTGAGTGCAAGTAGTATATGTGTGAGCTAATCCCAGGAGACACCCATAAGGGAGTTGGGAAGTGAGACAGGGAAGGGAATACAGCCAATGAAGAGGGATTCCCAAGCTTGTGGCCACTGCTGGCAACAGGAGCCCAATCTGCTGGGGACAATGTAGAACATGCCTCAGAGTCATCCTACCTGAGGGTCAAGGGAGCTGGGGTATTTATACCCCAACTGCCAAGGGTCATTTGTTGAGTGCTGTTTCTAGGAGCCCAACTTTTCAGCCTTTGTGGCTTGTCTTGCACACAGCTAGGTATGTTCCTTTGTGTGTCAAGGTTGGGGGTGACATAATACGGACAGGACTCAATAGCATCAGTTACTACACAGCACTACCAGACTGTTCTGCATAGAAGCCCTAAGAAATACTTCCTTGTGGTTCTTTCAGGACAAAGATGACCAATTGAAGAATAACACAGAGAGATAAAACTGGAGTGCCTTTCAATAATCGCAAATGAAAAAATGAGTATTTATTGGCAAGGCTGGCTGTGTAACTTGCAGAGTGCAGTTCAAAACACAAAAGAAAGGTTTCTTGTTCCAAAAGCAAGAAAAAGTGTGAGGTATCTGGATCAGGGTGGGGGAAAGGCTCACCCTTGCCACACCCCACCAAGTTGTCCATTGAGTGTACCCATGGCCTGTGCAACTGTAGTGGCCCACAGAGCTGGCCCTATTTATTGGATACATTATCAAGATTTGTGCTATGGCTTAGTGAGAGAGTCAGTCGAGTTGGAAGATGCTAACTGCGTTCAACCTGGGAATTGAGATACTCTGACTTGTGAATGTTTTGATGGTATAGGACAGGGGTCAGCAGACCTGTTCTGTCAAGCACCAGGTAGTAAATATGTTAGGTTTTGAGAAGCAGATGGCCTCTGTCCAGAGACAAGAACTAAATGAGCCAGCATGGTTGCATTCCCGTAGAACTGTATTTATAGATGCTGGAATTTGAATTTCAGAAAATGTTCCTGTGTCATGGAATAGTATTCTTCTTCTGATTTGTAACCCTTTAAAAAAAGGCCAGGTGCAGTGGCTCACACCTGGAATCCCAGCACTTTGGGAGGCCAAGGCAGGAAGATCTCTTGAGCCCAGGAGTTTGAGACCAGCCTGGGCAACATAGGGAGACCTCATCTCTACAAAAAAAAAAAAAAAAAAAAAAAAAAAAAAAAAATTAGCTGGGCGTGGTGGTTCATGCCTGTAGTTCCAGCTACTCAAGAGGCTGAGGCAGGAGGATTACTTGAACCCAGGAGGTCGAGTCTGCAGCGAGCCATGATCAGACCACTGTACTGCAGCCTGGGCAACAGAGTGAGACACTGCCTGAAAAAATAATAATAATTTAATTTAATTTAAAAATGTAAAAATAACTCATAGCTCATGAGCTGTACAAAAACAGACAGTGGGCTGGAGTTTGGGCCCCAGGCTGCAGTTTGCTGACCCCTGGAATCGGAGATTCACAGCATTTATGGATTTAGTGATTGAAGAATCAATAATCTGGGAGTGGCCCTGGGTTCCGAGCAGCTGAAGTGTTGTTTTTGCTGCAGTCGGTTATATTGTGGGTACAGTGGGACAGTGTGCTGCAGTGAGCCACTCAGCAGATGACTGAGACCAGCCATGTGTGGGTATCACTATTGCAACTTGACTTTGCGTTCCTTCTCTTGTCACAAATGCAGTTAAGTCTTGAGAAGTCATACTGTGTTGCATTGCAAGGGGAAAAACATTATGCTTTGGAGACATCTGTAAACCTGAAGACATCTGAAGGTTTGGGGCCCAATTCCTTTCAGAGGTCAAGGTTCTGCCACCGCAGTCAGGAAGACAACCCTGCTTCAGTCCCGTTCCACAGGCAGCCTCATCCTTTTTTCCTCACCTGCCCCGAGTGCCCTCTTCTCAGGTCAGGCAAGTGAACTTGGGTTCCCCTAAATACAGTGAAATTGATTCATTTCGGCTGCAAGATACAGAGGCCCCAGATTTGCATAAGCCAGGCAGAAGCTCATTTCTCTCTCAGGTTAAAGTTGGGGCGGAGGTTCAGAGCTGCTGCAGTGTTCTGGCAAGCAGCAGAGAGCCAGGCTCTTTCTTTTTCTTTTCCTTTCTTTTCTTTTTTTTTTTTTTTTCGAGACGGTGTCTCTCTCTGTTGCTCAGGCTGGAGTACAGTGGGGCGATCTCGGCTCACTGCAAGCTCCGCCTCCCGGGTTCACGCCATTCTCCTGCCTCAGCCTCCAGAGTAGCTGGGATTACAAGCGCCCGCCACCACGCCCGGCTAATTTTTTTGTATTTTTAGTAGAGACGGGGTTTCACCACGATAGCCAGGATGGTCTCCATCTCCTGACCTCGTGATCCACCCGCCTCGGCCTCCCAAAGTGCTGGGATTACAGGCGTGAGCCCACCGTGCCCAGCCGTGAGCCAGGCTCTTTCTACTCGGCGGCTCTTTCTTGGTTCGGCAGTGGCCAACTTGTGGTCTAAGACCGCTGTTCCGTGTCCAATCACAACGTTGTGATCTAGAGGAGAAAAGGAGAAAGGGGAGCTGTTACGGACTGCATGCTTGCGTCATGCCCAAATTCATATGTTGAAACTCTAACCTCCAATGGGATGGTGTCAGGAGATGAAGCCTTTGGAACGTGATGAGGTTATGAGGTTGTGGACCTCACGATGGGATTAGTGCCCTTATAAGAGGAGAAACCAGAGAGCTTCTGCTTCTCTCTCTCATCTCCACCAAGTAAGGAAACAATGAGGAGACAGCTGTCTATGAACCAAGAAGCCAGCCCTCCGCAGACACTGGACCTGCTGACACCTTGATTTTGGACCTCCCAGCCTCCAGAATAGGGAGAAATAAATGTCAGTTGTCTAAGCCCCGCAGTCCACGGTAGTTTGAGCAGCTGAACCGATGAAGACAGGAGGGCATGCTTCTTTCCTCTGAGTTGCACACATCGTTTCTATCCGTATCCCAGTGGTGAGAGCTTACTCATATAGATGCATGTAGCTGCTAATGAGGCTGGGAAATGTGATCTGGATTCTGGGTGGCCAGGGACTCAGCTAAAAATTGCAGGTTTTATTACTGCAGAGTGGGGTTTCTCCACCATAGCACTACAGACATTCTGGTTCGGTTACTTCTTTGCTGTGGGACACTATCTTGCACCTTCTTTGCAGGGTGGGTAGCCACATCCTTGACCTCCACCCACTAGATGCCAGGAGCATCACCCCACCCCCAGTTATGACAAGAAAAATGTCTTCAGACATTGCCTTATGTCCCCTGGGGGTAAAATCAAACCAAGTTGAGAACCACTGCTAAGGCAAGAGGGGAGGACGGATAGTCAGAGATACATCTTAGCACCATCCCTTGCCTGGAAAACACATTCTTTTTCTTGTGTCTACTAGGCAAACCCTACTCTCTTGTTCAAGGTCAAGCTGTGGTGTCATTTTCAGGTTTGGCCTCAGTCTGGTCTTTGCTGGAGCTGTTTTGTGATGTTGCCACATCATTCCTGACCTCGTTGCCTTTATGTCTGATGTATCCTCTTGGAGATTCTGTGAACTACTAATTATTCCTGAATAAATTCATTTTCTGTTTCGATTAGCTAGAGTTGAGTGCTATTGTTTACGACCAGGACACCAGACTAATACAATTGGCCTCATTAGGATTCATCCAGGATCCCCTTTGAAAACCTTGGTCTTTTGTTCCTAGGGTTAAGAAGCCAGGCAAATATTGTAGGAGTAACTCAACAAGGCAAATTCCCATGGTTGGAACCCACGGGAACATGCTAATTTCCACACGAGTTTATCGGTTTAAATTCTGTCTTGATTCTCTTTTTCTTTTTTCTCCTTGTAGGACTAGTGGGAAGGTTTGTAGAAATCAAAATTCCACCTGAATCTCTGTGCATTTATTTATGCTTTCCTAGCCTCTCACTTTCAAATAAAATCCGTGCGTAATTCCCTCCACATGTCTCTTCCTTTCCTTTCTGCCGTGGGGGTTCAGTTTTCCCCCTTGTCTCTCTGCCTCCTTTTTCTTTTGGCCTGACCTCGTCCCCACTTAATTTTATCTGCTTTTCCTCTTGCTGTATCTTTCTTTTCCATCCTTGCCACTGGCTTAAATTCCTTCAACCCTCAATTCTTTTTTTTTCTGGGTGGCAGGAGAGCGCTCTCTGAAGGATACACAGGAAGCTGCTTTATGAATTCTGCATTAAGCAGAAGAGCGGGAGGGCTGAAGAGGGAGGCAGGTTGGCCTGAGTAATGATTCGGTCCTGCCCAGGCATCTGGCTGCCTGGGGGAGGGGGCATTGGGCCCAGCACTGTGACAGGGGATTGGATTTAGACAGACTCCGGGACTGCTCCCTCGGGGTTAGGCAAGTAGCACGATGTAGGTGTGCAAGGGTGTAGATGTCTCCAGCTTCAGTAGCATCCAAGGTGTTTGAGCATCTCTGGGTGTTGGTGGCCCTGGACTTTGGTTGGGACCCATCCAGACTCAGGGAAACAATGCTGGAAGTTCTCATCAAGAGTGTCTGGGTGGGGCAACCCCCACGTCCAGAACTTGAGTACAAAATAGATAACCAAGTGGGAGCCTAGACATCGAACCTGGGCTATGAGAGGGAAGTGGGCCAAGATCACAGTGAGGCGGCCGCACCTGGGAGGCCAGAGCTTTCCAAGGATGCATGCACTCCCACTTAGCAAGACCCATCAAGAGCCATGGGTGAGTGGATTGAACACAGGCAGGCTGGGGCTTAGAGCAGAGGTAAGCAGAGCCTGTGATAACTGAATAGAGCCAGAGAACAGCCCCTCTAGCAGCCAATCAAAAACTTTTTTTTTTTTTTTTTTTTTTGAGACGGAGTCTTGCTCTGTCACCAGGCTAGAGTGCAGTGGCGAGATCTCCAGCTCACTGCAACCTCCGCCTCCTGGGTTCAAGCGAGCGATTCTCCTGCCTCAGCCTCCCGAGCAGCTAGGACTACAGGCGCACGCCACCACGCCCAGCTAATTTTGTATTTTTAGTAGAGACGGGGTTTCACCACATTGGCCAGGATGGTCTCGATCTCTTGACCTCATGACCCACCCGCCTCAGCCTCCCAAAGTGCTGGGATTACAGGCGTGAACCACTGCACCCGACTGCTAGTGAAAAACTTCAACATGCGCTACAATCACCTGAAAGCCTTTAGTGCTTCCCATTCAGTAGATCTGGGGTGGGGCCTAGGAATTTGCATTTCTTTTTTTTGTGCTTTTGAAAAATAAACTTTATTCCTATTTCGTATATCACTCTTGTTTTTATTTTATTTTATTTTATTATTATTATACTTTAAGTTTTAGGGTACATGTGCGCAATGTGCAGGTTACATATGTATACATGTGCCATGCTGGTGTGCTGCACCCAGTAACTCGTCATTTAGCATTAGGTATATCTCCTAATGCTATCCCTCCCCCCTCCCAGGAATTTGCATTTCTAACAAGTTTGTAGTGAGGCTGACTTGCTGGCTGGGAGCCACATTTGGAGAGCCCCTGGCCCACGCATTTCCTTAAACAGAGCTTCCCAGCACTGGTTGCCTGTGAGAATCAGCCAGGGAGATGGAAAAAACATTGATTTCTGCTTTGGGTTAGGGGCAGGCCGCTGCTTCTACAACTAGAACAAAATGGACAAATTAGACAAAGTCATGTTTTTATTTTTATTTATTTTTATTTTTTTTTTTGAGACAGAACTCACTCTGTAGCCCAGGCTAGAGTGCAGTAGTGCGATCTCGGCTCACTGTAACCTCCCACTCCCGGGTTCAAGGGATCTTCCTGCCTCAGCCTCCTGAGTAGCTGGGATTGCAGGCACCCACCGCCACACATGGCTAATTTTCTTTCTTTCTTTTTTTTTGTATTTTTACTAGAGATGGGATTTCATCATGTTGGCCAGGCTGGTCTTGAACTCCTGACGTCAGGTGATCTGCCCACCTAGGCCTCCCAAAGCGCTGGAATTACAGATGTGAGCCACTGTGCCTGGTCCCAAAGTAATGTTTTTAAAGGCATCAGAGAGATGTAGGGGCAAAGAGGACAAGTAGACCTGAAATCCTAGAGCAGGAGGAGCACTTCCAGCAGTGACTCAAAAACTGGCGCACAGATCTCATGCCCCACACAGGATTACTTGACCGTATATCTGGGATCTTCTGAAGTGAGGGGCTCTGATTATGCATAAATTGCTGTAGAGGAGGAGGAGGGAGCAGGCATTCCCCAGTGTGCAGTGCTGCCAGAGGAAGGTATGAAGGGAAGCATGTTAGGACGTCTGTGCCCACTCTGGCTGTGGTTCCTGACTCTTTTTGTCCCAAGCAGATTGAATCCTTGCCCGCCTCCCACTTGATTATGGGAGAGTAACCACGTGATATTACTATTCATTATTTACAGGTCTTTTCCCCTTAGTCATCCCTGTACTCTCAGATTCTAGCACAGGGCTTAGCAAATGATAGGTGCTTAGGAAGTGTTTGTTGACAGAATAGTTGTGATCTCAGTTCTGGCTCCATGCCTCTAGCTCAGCGGTTCTCAACTGGGGGGTATTTTGACCCTCGTCCCTCAGAGAATACTCGACAATATCTGTAGACATCACTGACTGTCACAGCTGTGGGGAGTAGGGGAGGTACTACTGGCATATAGAGGATGGAGTCAAGGATGCTGCTTAACATCCTACATGCACGGGACAGCCCTCACAGCAAATAGTAAGCTGGCCCCCAGTGTCTGCAGTGCCGGGGTGAGAAATCCTGTCCTGGCTGGTCTCCATGCAAGCCATACCTGAGGGGTCCCACCCCTGCTGCCTCCTCTGGTCACGAGGTTGGAGGCTCCTGTAGCTCAGGCTAGTGCAGCATCTTCCATTCCCTTGACCCCTTTATAAGAGTTTTCCTGCGGCTCCTCGGGTGAGGTTTGGGGTATCAGTTAGTGTTCTCAACAATGTCCACCTGCATGCGCAGGGAGTGATGGGGTTGGCCCTTAGCCCAGGTGGAGAGCTGGGCTGTGGGTGATTTGAATGAGCCCTGCATGCTGTGAAGGTCTGGGTTGCCTCAAAGCTCTACTGGGTTTTTCAGAGAAATTGTTCTCCCGTTCACAGAAGCCTTCCTCTGCTACCCAGCTTGTAACAACAGCCTGCCCATCCCCTCATCCCTTGTCTGAATTGTTCATCATGACTCATTCCCCAGGATGAGACAAAAGGAGCCTTTGACTCCAATAAATGTTTAAAACAAACAAAAATAACAAACCACTTGTTTCCAGGAAGGGCGGAGGCGGTAAGGTGGAGGTAGCATTTTCCCACTATTGTGCTAACATGGATGAATTAGATCAGCTACTTAACACCTGGAAAGGTGTGGAAAGGCATGAGAGGATGAAGCTGAGTACAGTGAAGGATAAGGAAGTCTGGAACATTGTGGAGTGCGTGGGCCAGGGAAAGCAGCCCTGCAGTGGAGGCTGGAGGGGCAACTGCATATTCTGAGAGGAAGTTCAAAGGCTCTGTGAACAAGCTCCAGCAGCAGACAGTGCTTTAAATGTGCTACATACATTATCTCACGCAATCCTCACAACCCTATGAAATAGGTTCTATCATTGATATCTATGTCAGTCAGCTAGCGCCTCAATAATGCCATATAACAAGCATCCCCAAACAATTTCTATGGCTGAAAACAGCAATCATTTAATCTCCCCAATGTGGCCACAGCTTGGCTGAGAGCCAGCAAGATTTAGTCTGAGCTTATCTGCACATAGCTCCAAGCTGCACACTGGATTCAGGTTTGCTCCACGCATCTCTCTTTCTCCTTAAACTAGCAGGCAAACTGCAGCTGTTTCTTTCCCATAGTCATGGGAGACGTTCAAGAGGGAAAGCAAAACTGCACAATTCGTTTCAAGCTTCCACTTGTGTCTCATCTTCTCATATTGGCCATAGTGAGGCACATTGCTGAGCCTCAAATAAAGAGATGGGGATGTACACTCTGCCCAGCATGAGTTCGAAGCAAGTTGTAGTGTCAAGCCAACACAGATGGAGTGGGTAAGTATACTTCTTCCACGAAGGTTGGGAGGAAGTGGTGTCAGGAATGAGTACTTGCCTAACAATGATCTAATCTACTACATTTTAAATATGTTGAAACTGGGGCACACAAAAAGATTGAGCAATTTGCTTTAGGCTGCAGAGTAAATGAGTGGCTTGGATGTGAACCCAAGTGATGTGGTTTGACAGCATATGTTACACAGTACTACGCTGTACTGTAGTATACTGTACTATACCTGCCATGCCATACCACTATGCCAAAAGACTCTTTGCTGTGTTTTGTTGCCTATGGTAGCAAGTGTTCAAGATAGTCTCCAATGATCCTCACCTCCTGTATTCACATCTGCTATGGACTAAAAGTTTGATTGCCCCTTACATTCATATGTTGAACCCCTAATCCATAATGTGATGGTATTTGAAGGTGAGGCTTTGGGAAATAATAAAGGATAGATGAGTTCATAAGGGTAGAGCCCTCTGACAGGATTAATGCTCTTATGAGAAGAAGAAGAGAGCAGCCCTCTCTCCTTTGTCTCTGTGTCATGTGAGAATTCTGTAAGAAGGTAGCCCTCTGCAAACCAGGAGGAGAGCCCTCACCAGGAAACGAACTGGCTGACATCTTGATCTTGGACTTCCCAGCCCCCAGCACTGTGAGCTATAAGCCATCCAGTTTTATGGTATTTTGTTATGGCAGCCTGAGCAGACTAAGACAACACTCTTGCATAGTCTCCTCCCATGTTGAATGTGGTTGACCTTTGTGATGAATAGAATATTAAGAACATGATGGTGGGTGACTTCTGAGGCCATCACAGGCATTTCAGGTTCCTTTTTGGTGTCTTGTATCACTCATCTGGGAGAACCAGCCAGCACGTTGTGAGGACGCCCAGGCAGTCCTACGGAGGGGCCCACAGGAACAGAGGCCTCCCTCCAACAGCCAATACCAGCTTACCAGCCCTGGATCCTCCAGCATGTCGTCTTCAGATGCTTCCAGTCCCCATTTAGTCTTCCAGTTGAAGTGCCAGATATCATTAATCAAGAATGTCATCCATTCTGTGCTCTGTCTGGATTCCTGACCCAAAGAAATGTGAGATGGAATACATGATTATGGTTGTTTCAAGCCACTTAATTTGGTAAATTCGGGCAAAAATTTCTTGACAAAGATGCCAAAAGCATTGCAACAAAAGTAAACATTGACAAATGGGATATAATTATAAGAGCTTCTGCACAGCGAAAGAAACTATCAACAGAATAAACAGCAACCTACAGAATGGGAGAAAATATTTGCAAACCGTGCATCTGACAAAGGTCTAATATCCAGCATCTATTAAGGAACTTAAACATATTTACAAGAGAAAAACAACCCCATTGAAAAGTGTGCAAAGGACAGACACTTTTCAAAAGAAGACATACATGTGACCAAAAAGCATATAAAAAAAAGTTCAGTATCACTGATCATTAGAGAAATGCAAATCGAAACCACAAGGAGATACCATCTCACACCAGTCAAAATGGCTATTACTACAAAGTCAAAAAATAACAGATGCTGGCGAGGTTGTGGAGAAAAGGGAACACTTATACACTGTTGATGGGAATGTAAATTAGTTCAACCATTGTGGAAAGCAGTATGGCGATTCCTCAAAGAGCTAAAAACAGAACTACCATTCCACCCAGCAATCCCATTACTGGGTATATACTCAGGAATATGAATCATTCTACCATAAGGACACATGCATGTGAATGTTCACTGCAGCATTATTCACAATAGCAAAGACGTGGAATCAATCTAAATGCCCATCAGTAACAGGTTGGATAAAGAAAATGTGGTACATGTACACCATGGAATACTATGCAGCCATAAAAAAAGAATGAGATCATGTCTTTTGCAGGAACATGGATGGAGCTGGAGGCCATTATCCTTAGCAGACTAATGCAGGAACATAAAACCAGATACTGCATGTTCTCACTTATAAGAGGGAGCTAAATGATGAGAACTCATGAGCACAAAGAAGGGAACAACAGACACTGGGGTCTACCTGAGGGTGGGGGGAGGGAGGAGGGAGAGGAGCAGAAAAAATAACTATTGGGTACTAGGCTTAGTACTTGGGTGATGAAATAATCTGTACAATAAACTCCCGTGACATGAGTTTACCTATATAACCAACCTGCACATGTACCCCTAAACCTAAAATAATAGTTAAAGAAAAGCCACTAAATTTCCAAATGATTTATCATGCAGCAACTAATAATGAATACACAGCCTTTCTTTAGTACTAGAGATGGCATGCAGTACTAAATAGTAGAGCTTGAGCTTGCACTGCAATGGGCTGCCCTCTAACCCAGTGGAGTCCTGTACTACACTGCTGCATGAGTGAGGATGAAGACTGAGGAGCTGGTAAGAGGAGTTGAACGAGGAGTGCTGGGTAGTCCGTGCATGGTAGATCTGAAATAGATAAGGAATATTGAAAGGTTATCTCCAGCTTAAGTTGCTGAAAGTTTCAAACCCAAGTTGAGTGATATAGTTTGGATGTGTGTCCCCGCCCAAATCTCACATTGGAATGTAATCCTCAATGTTGGAGGTGGGGCCTGCTGGGAGGTGATTGGATCATGGGGGCAGATTTCTCATGAATGGCTTAGCACCATCCCTCTTGGTACTGTCCTCGCAATAGGAGTGAGTTCTCGTGCGATCTGGTCATTTAAAAGTGTGTAGCACCTCCCCTATCTCTCTCTCTCTTGCTCCTGCTTCTGCCATGTGACGTGCCTGCTCCTCGTTTGCCTTCCACCATGACTGGAAGTTCCCTGAGGCCTCCCTAGAAGCAGATGCCACTATGTGTCTTCTACAGCTGTAGAACTGTGAAGCCAATGAAACATCTTTTCTTATAAATTACCCAGGCTCGGATATTTCTTTACAGCAATGTGCGAATGGACTAATACAGTTAGAGAATTGCGGCAACACTTTGAGGATGTCTCTGGTAGAAGACATCATGACTTCCTACTATAATACTTCCTTCTACAGATGGCCTCCCAGTATGTAGGGATAAATAGTTAAAGTCTGACATATACTTTTCCTCTCTGCAGAGCGTAATTCCCAGACTCAGAAATAGTTCTGATTCCATTTATTTATGTTGCCTCAAATAAGATTTTCAGGTTTCATCTTCCATTTGAATTTGACCTTTGCTTTACTGAGGTAGATCTGTCCCCTCACTAGCTCTTGGACACATTTGCAATTTCTACTTACCAGACGGTTCTTGCCATTACAATCATTAATAGACAATATAGAAACAAGAAGATACCACCTTCTCTGCCCCCACACCCGTATAACAAGAGAAAGATAAGAACAACCCATCAGCTTTTAAAATAATTTTTAACAGAGTAAACCAATACCTGCCCACAATGAATGTGGGAACCTCACAGTCTTCCCAAGGATTCTGGAAGCTGGGGAGGTGGACTATTCTATATGTATTATATAGAGACAAGGTCTCACTATGTTGCCTAGGCTGGTCTTGAACTCCTGGCCTCAAGCGATTCTCCCACCTCGGCCTCCCAAAGTGCTGGGATTATAGGTGTGAGCCACCAGGCTGGGCCTGCCTATTCTAAATATATCATCATTTTAAGAAGCATTCATCACTTGGATCACTCTCTCACCATTTACTTCTGTTTCCCAGTGATTGTTCTGATAAGCTGGGTCAGGCACAGCTCACTAGACATACAATAGATGCAGGATGAAAGTTCCCCTGGAAGTATCATTTGGATGCTGGAGTTGCTAAGTGGTCCAGGGACAGAGTGGAAGATGGCTTCCTTGATTCAATAAATCAGGTTGGGGAAAAATCAGTCTTGGCCACGCTATTGGTGAGACTTATCAGGGGCTTAATCATTTTTGGAAGAAATGGTTTAAACCAACAGATTCTCATGTCTGTGATTTTTCTTGCCCTCAAGACCCGGAGAGGGGAACAGGATTTCTCTGGAATATGCAATGTTCCTTCCGCACAATCAGCGAGGACATACGATCTCCATGTGTGTTCTTTTAACAGAAGAGGGGAAAAAAACCCACAGCACACGTGATGTACACACGCACTCCACACACATGGTTAGAATGTTTTCTCTTTTAGATACACATTGCCATGATAAATGTTTAATACGCTTAGATTTAATGTAAGACACTATGGAGGGTCCTAAATGAAATTCAGGAGTTTCCCAGGGGTTCACAGCTGAGAAAACCAACCTTAAAACATTCACACCTGAAATATTTGAAAAAAGCATATGTCTGTGTGGGTATCATTTAGTGTGTTATTTTAGCAGTCATTTGAATACTAAACATACACCCTTGTTATGTAATAAAATCATGAGTTTACACTTAGGGACACTTATCATGAACTAACAACTTCACGTTCATTGACTCACCTAATTCTCACAAATACCAGATAATATGGATATTACCAGATAATACAGATATTAGTGTATGTACTCACAGAAAGATCACAGAACTTGCCCATTGCAACATAACCAATAACAATCCCCAAGAACTGGCCGCGTGCCATGGCACACGCCTATAATCCCAGCACATTGAGAGGCTGAGGCAGGTTGATCACCGGAGCCCAGGAGTTTGAGACCAGCCTGGGCAACATGGAGAAACCCCGTCTCTATAAAAATTACCTAGGCATGGTGGCGCATGCCTGTAGTCCCAACTACTCAGGAGGCTGAGGTGGGAGGATGGCTTGAGCTCAAGAGGTGGAGGTTGCAGTGAGCCAAGATCGTGCCACTGTGCTCCAGCCTGGACAACAGACGCAGGCCTTGTCTCAAAATAATAATAATAACAACAAAAGAATTTACTGTTAAAATCTTTTAAAATCTCCAAGAACTGTCCCGTTCCAAAGCCCAAATTCTTCCATACAGCCGGATGCTGTCTCTTTCATAGGAGTATACTTGTGTATATTTGTATAATGCATTAAAATGCATTGCAATGGATGTGTTTGAACTTTTAATGCAATGAGTCATCTGAAAATTAGAGTTCCTGCTTTTTTTGGCAGTTTTATTTCCAATATATTTATTCTTCAAGGTCCATTTCAAGTATCACTGCCTGTGAGAAGCTTTCTCCAAACCCCAACCAGGACTCAGCCCCGCCTTGTTTATTCTGCACCTTATATTCCCCCTTCTTGTTGGGTTCCTTTGTATTTATTTGCTTGTGTGAACTCCTTTAGGGCAGGCCAACATCTCTTTACTTTTGTCTGCTAGAATCTTCCTTTAAAAAAATCCCAACTTAAGGAAGTATATAATTTATGTGCAATAAAATGCATAGCTCTTAGGTGTGCCCTTGGGTGGGTTTGGACAAAGGTACATATTACATATTTGTCTGCCCACCATCCCAGTCAAGATGTGAGACATTTCCATCACCTCTTCTGTCCCTTCGCAGTCAGCGCCCTTCAGGCAGCCACCAATCTGGACCCCAACAGCATGTGGTAAAAACATTTGGGACTCAATGCGTCTGATGGATTCTGCATCTGTCTTCCCTATTCTGGTTAATGCACTGGGCTCCTCCTGGCTGCTCAGGTTCTAAAGTACAAAGCCTTTTTTTTTTTTTTTTTTTTTTGTCATACCTCTCCCCTATCTTCAACACGTAATTCCTCATCCCGCAAACTTCTCCAGCACCTATGTTCAAAGCTGAGGCTCCACGCCAGGGATCGAGTCATTTTTCCAAAGCTTGTCAGTGCCCCCTCTCCAGAGCTCTCCATGCATACTCCTCGTTTCCTCCGCCTGCCGCCCCACTTCATCTTGGCATCTGTAGACTACTACTCCCCAGCCATAGGTCTGGTCTTCCACCTCCTCCTCTCCCCATAACCTCAACCCCAGGGTTCCCTGCTTCCATCATAGACCTCCCGTGCCTCCCTGCTTGATCCAGAACACAGCTCATGAAATAACGCCTCACCTCCTCAGCCTGCCTTCAGGAAATTTTCCAATCTGCCTTTTCCAACCTGTCTTCCCTTACTTGCTCCCATGAGACCTACACTCCAGCCACCCCAGCAACGTGCCTGTGTCAAAAGATGTTTTGTTTCCTTCTAACTGCATGTCTTTTCCAGACTGTGCCCTCTGCTTGGAGCGTCGTTCTTTTTTCTCTCCTTGGAAATCTCACCCAACCCTCAGGGCCTTTTCCGCAAGGTCTCCCGAGGCCTCTTTCCCCTGCCTTCTTATCTGTTTGTACACACATTACCCTTGCACCCGCGGGTTTGTATTCACAGGTACTGAACTTTGTTTCTTGTTTGCGTTCTGGCTACACAGTTAGCTCCACACCATGGAGACGTCCATGTTAGAGAAAAAGGAGAGAACATTCTCTCAGGACGAAGAGCAGAATTTGTTCTCAAGTGCTTACTCTGTTTTTTTTGTTTTTTTTTAATATTGTGGACATATAGGTGATCATGATTCCCCTTTTACATAGGCTGTTGGGAAGCTTGAGGCCAAGTATAGGGCCCTTCCCTAACAAGCAGATAGAGCCGATAGGATGAATTCTGGGTGCTGATGGTTTTGTCGTGTGTTTCCTCTCCTATTTTCTCAACTGTTTTTGTCTTCTGCATGGGGTTGACTACCATTTCAGATAATAGTAGGCACTCAGTGTATTTTATTTATTTATTTTTTTGAGACAGGTCTCACTCTGTCACCCAGGCTAGAGTGTGGTGGCTGGATCACTGTTTACTGCAGCCTCAAACTCCTGGGCTCAAGCAATCCTCCCACATCAGCCTCCTGAGTAGCTAGGACCACAGGCATGTGCCACCATGCCCAGCTAATTTTCCTTTTCTTTTCTTTCTTTCTTTCTTTTTTTTTGAGACAGAGTCTTGCTCTGTCTCCCAGGCTGGAGTGCAGTGGTGTGGTCTCAGCTCACTGCAACCTCTGCCTCTCAGGTTCAAGCGATTCTCATGCGGCAGCCTCCTGAGTAGCTGAGACTACAGGTGCCCACCACCACGCCCAGCTAATTTTTGTATTTTTAGTAAAGATGGGGTTTCACCATGTTGGCCAGGCTGGTCTTGAACTCCTGACCTCAGGTGATCCGCCTGCCTCGGCCTCCCAAAGCGTTGGGGTTACAGGTGTGAGCCACCACCTCCAGCCTAATTTTTGTATTTTTAATAGAGGTGGGTTTCACCATGTTGGCCAGGCTGGTCTTGAACTCCTGACGTCAGGTGATCTGCCCACCTCAGCCTCCCAAAGTGCTGGGATTACAGGTGTGAGCCACCATGCCTGGCCTAATTTTCTTATTTTATTTTTATTTTTGTAGAGATGGGGGCCTTACTGCGTTGCCCAGGCTCGTCTCAAACTCCTGGCTTCAGGTGGTCCTCCCACCGTGGCCTCCCAAAGCGCTGGGATTACAGGTGTGAGCCACCATGCCCAGCCTTATTTGCTTAATGAAAAACATTCATTGATTTCATTTAATGAATGAATTCAGCAGGGAGAAAAACAAATTTAAAACGTTCTTCCAGGGCAGTTGTTTGTTTGGTTCATCTTTATGCCTGACCCCAACTTCCATAACCCAGCACCAAGCTTGGCACAGCAGGAACACAGTAAATATTAAGTTTCATTGAATTTTATTAAAAAGAGGCTGGGTGCAGTGGCTCACACCGGTAATCCTAGCACTTTGGGAATCTCAGGTGGGTGGATCGCCTGAGCTCAGGAGTTCGAGACCAACTTAGGCAACATGGGGAAACCCTGTCTCCACTAAAATACAAAAAATTTGCCGGGCGTGGTGGCACGTGCCTGTAATCCCAGCTCCTCGGGAGGCTGAGGCATGGGAATTGCTTGAACCTGGGAGGCGGAGGTTGCAGTGAACTGAGATTGCACCACTATACTCCAGCCTGGGTGACAGAGAGAGACTCCGTCTTAAAATAAAAAATAAAATAAAAAATAGAAGGGCATATGAGAGCTCAAAATCATCTGTGAATGGTTGTAATACATTTTTGGAAATAAATTTGCTTCTATTGTAGGATTAGTATAAAATTATGGGTATTGAACAAACATTAAGAAAAAGAAGAGACTTATTTTGGCCTTTAAGAAGTGCTGTTGCATTCAGAGCATTAGTAAGCTATGCAAACGCCTGCCAAGAAAGGAACTGTGGCTACAAGCACTGGGGCATGCAAACGCGGAAGGAATGAGTGCCTTGGGAGCCTTCAGTTTCTGGGGATCTGTCGAAAGGTTGGTTGCTTCTGTCACAACAGAAGGAATAGACAAGATGAAATTAATGACTCTTTATCTGCCTCTTTATATGCTCATATCAGTCCTGTCATATAGAAATTTCAGATGTATGCACTCATAAAGAAAGCCAAGACCAGGGAAAGTGCAGAACAGTTCGATACTCGTAGAAGGAATTTCTTTTTTGTGCCATGAAGGTTGTTTTCTCTGATTATGGTAGTTGCTTTCATTTCCCGTTTCTCACCTGGAAAGAGACCCCGGCCATCCTCTCCCACTGAATCTCTCTGACTCCGTGTGGCTCTGCATCTCCTGCACCTCTCGGGGTGTCTCTGTGTGTGTCTTAGGAGCCCACATCCCCTCTTGAGACTCCACAGGACATGATTTCCTGGCTTAGGGATGGAGAGAACCCTCAGCTTTCCCTTGTTCTGAAACTCGCCCCTGCTGTGGGTGCTGAGACAGTGAGAGGCTCACCCATCGGCTCAAGAGCACCCCCGAAAATAAATCCCTCGGTTCCTCTCACCAGCATCTCAGGGGCTTTGAAGCCACTTAGGTAGACAGGTTTTGGCTGGAACCTCATTCATGGTGGGCCTATGCGTCCTCTGTCTTCTGGCAGCCCTTCTCCCTCATGTCCCCACTGATGACATCTCTCCTTCTTGTAGAACCTCCTAGAAGGAGAGCTCACTGCGTTCTCTTTGGTGCCCAATTCTGGGGCCTAAGCCCACACACCCCACCTCTCAGAGGGGCGTAGCCATCTGGGCCTCCTGCAAGCACAACCAGGCCAGTGAGATGTGCAGACCCCCGGGCAGAGTCATTGAGAGTCATCTCACCGCCTGGCAGCCTTACTAAGGCTTCCCAGACCAGCTGACAGCTTTCTGTTGCTGTACGGCTTCTTGTTGGACAGCTAAACAAGATAACTCTGTCATTATGTGGTTTTCATTTCCGTAATCTTTTCTACCCTGAGAAATAATTATTTTTGTTTCTTTTCCCAGAAAAAGCATCAAATGTACAAAACATAAGAACCCGCTCATGGGAGCTGATGCGTTTGGCTTCCCTCAGTTTCTTTCGGAGCCTTTAGTCTGCGGTCCTTGCCCACAGAGGGCGGCACACCAGGATTTCTCCACTGCAACACTATTGACATTTGGGGTTCCATCATTCTTTGCTATGGGGCTGTCCTGGGCATTGTGGGTTTAGCAGCGTACTAGGCGTCAAGTCACCAGATGCTGATAGCAACCCTCCTCCTCCAGGGATGACAGCTAAAAACATCTCCAGACATTGCTGAATGTTCCCTGGGGGCTATAATCACCCCCATTCACCATCACTGCTATGAAAGAAAGAGGCTGGAAGAACTGGGGCAAGTAGTCATTTCAGCCACAAAGCTTTACACGAAAGTGTGAACATACCTGCCTCTCTTAGAGTCCCCAGTTCTCCATTCTCCTTTATGCTCCCAGGGAAGGTGTGAGCCCCCATACAGCACTAGAAGCTAGAAGGAGTCGGGCATTTTTTATGTTGTCTTGTGTATATGGATCTTCAGGAAATTTTCCCAGATCTGAGTCCTCAAGGAGGGAGCAAGGAAGAACCAAGAAAAAAAGAGAAGGATCGGAAAACTGAACCAGTTTTCAGCTTCCCCCAGTGGAGTCTGGGAATGCTGGTCGGGCCTGTGTAAAGGTGCACCTTTTGTGACCACCGGCAGTGCCTTTTCCCTGTGAGATCACTTTAAAAGAAAACATCAGCCTGGCATCCAAAAAATAACTTAAGGTGACTTGAATCTGTACTGCACTGAGAATGCCCAAACTGGGGCTTCATTCATAGTTCACTGTGGTGGGACTTGTTAAAATCTCTTTCTTCCTTCTCTCTCTGTCTCTTTTTGGAGACAGGGTATTGCTCTGTCACCCAGGCTGGAGTGCAGCAGTGTGATCATAGCTCACTGCAGCCTCGACCTCCTGGGCTCAAGCGATCCTCTTGCCTCAGTCTCCTGAGTAGCTGGGACTACAAGTGCATGCCACCATCCCCGGCTAATGTTCTTAATTTTGTAGAGATAGTGTCTCTTTATGTGGCCTGAGCTGGTCTTGAACTCCTGGCCTCAAGTGATCCTCTTGCCCCGGCCTCCCAAATCTCTTTCTTATTATCACATACAAATGGTTAATGCCCCCAAAGTCTCTTCTTTCCCACCCCCTAGCCTCTCTCCAGTTTGCCCAGCACTGCACCCTGGTCTCCTTTCTCCACTCTGTCCTGGTCATTTCTATCTGCTCACTTTCTCCCTCTTTTTGGTCTTTGTCTTACATAAATCTCTCACTTTCCTGGTGGTGTTGCTCTTACCGTCATTAACATAACAAACATTTCTGGCTGATAGCTGAGGGATAAATGTTCCTTCTGCTTGGTGGGAGAGTGAGAAAATAATACCACACTAAGTGTGAGGCTGAATGCATTTCTAACGCACTTGGTTAGATGTGATCCAAAACCTTTTTCCATTAATATGAGAGTGAACTCTGTGGTCCACTTATTGAATTACTGTGTTGTTTTGAACTCTGTATTAGTTTTTCTATTGCCACATCACAAATTATCACAAACGCATTGGCTTAAAACAACACCCACGTATTAGCTCACAGTTCTACGGGCCAGAAGTCCAGGTACGGTGTGGCCAAGCTGTCTGCTCAGGGACTCACCAGGCTACAGTCAAGCTGTTGACCAGCGCTGTGGCGGCTGCCTGTGTTCTCATCTGGAGGTCGGGTTCTTTTCCAAGCTCAGGTGGCTGGGGTAGAATTCAGTTCCTTGCAGTTATAGGGCTGAAGGCCCTGTTTCCTGGCTGGCTGTCCGCTGGGGTTTTTCAGCTCCTAGAGGCCACAGGACTCCCTTCATCTTCAAAGCCAATGGCGGAGAATAGCCCTCTCATGCTTCCAATCTCGTTCCAGGAAAACTCTCTCCCCTTTCAAGGCTGTGGTGATTAGCTCAGACCCACTGAGGTCGATACCCTTTTCCTAAAGGCAGTTAATCTGAGACTTAATTACATCTGCAAAATCCCCTTCACTGGAGCCCCTCGATGAGTGTTTGATTGAATAACTTGGAGAAGGTGTTTGAAATCCAGGGATCAGGAATGTTGGGGACCATCTGAGAATTCTGCTGACCACAACCTTGAATATGAACTTGATGGCCTCCTTGTCACTGGAGAGCTATCCCTTTATCAAGAAATCCTTGACTGAGCCATTAGTTCAGTCTGCTTAAACCACCACTGAACTTGCAAAACATGCTTAATTAATATTGATTGATGTAATGTTTTTGAGAAGTAAATTATTTCATTCAATAAATATTTATTATCAATGATATTTCAGACACTCTTCTAGGTGCAGAAAACACAATTATTAACTGTCAGACAAGATCTCTGACTGAATGGGTCTTCTGTTCCAAGGGGTGATGCAATGAATAAGCACACAAGGATTTTTTTTTCTTTAGACACGTTCTTGCTCTGTTGCCTAGGCTGGAGGACAGTGGCATGGTCATGGCTCACTGCAGCCTTGACCTCCTGGGCTCAAGAGATTCTCCTACCTCAGCCTTCCAAGTAGCTGGACCGTAGGCATGTGCTACCACACTTGTCTATTTTTGTTTTTATTTTTTTGTAAAGATGGGGTCTTGCTATGCTGCCCAGGCTGGTCTTGAGCTCCTGGGCTCAAGTGATCCACCTGCCTCGGGCTTGAAAAGTGTTGGGATTACAAGATTGAGTCTGTAATCTCAGGTACCCAGCCACAGATTTTTTGAATGTATTCTGTAAGCAACTGATTATTTTGTAGGAAAATATTTTTTTCTTATGATTCTCAACAAAATGAATCATCTTGTGTTTGTAGGGGAATATCTGTCTACCTACCTACTTGTCTACCTGTCTATATCTACCACATTTACTTCTTGTGAAGCATTATACTAGCTTAGAATCTTTGACATGAGGTCTTTGAATACATGAGGACAAATACTATGCTTCGGAGTAAGACCTCCATACCCCGTGGATGAGTCTTGCCGGAGCTCTTGGCCCTAGAAAGATTTGCTGAAAATCATAGACATGAGGCAGATGGATTCATAGGAGAAAAGGCATACAAATGTATTTAATGTGTATACACGGTGCCTTCAGAATGATGGTCCAACTTTCCAGGGAACTCCAGAAGCTTATGCGCTATCCTGAGGTTATAGAAAGAATGGGGCTTGGGTTCTGCTAAAACCAGTTATGGGAGTGAGAGAAGAGGAATTCTATTGAGGGACAATACATGATTACTAGGGAACAGAAATTAACTTGTAAATAGTTCTCTTTAGAATGTAAGTGATCCTTGGAGACAGTCATCATCTGGAAAAAGAATCTGTTCAGGTGTAGTTATGTCTAGGTCTTCTTTCCTGTAATGGATAAGGAGGTAACAGGGAGGGGAACAAGAATAATTGTTCTCCTTGGTGGGTCAGTCTTATCCGTATGTAGATAGGGGAAAAGTCTCTTCCGGTGTTGATCTGTAAGGGTTTTTAATTCAAAATACTCATTGTACCAAGGAGTCATATTTTGGGGTGAAATATTTTGATTTCCTTCATAAGCAAATATGGCTGCAGGGAGAGGCTCATGAAGATGCTATGTTCCTCCCTGAAGCTGTTGGCATGGATGGTGAATAGCATCCTAGAGGACTCTGCTTATCACCATCCATTTCTCCAAACAAGGGGGTGGATGTAACAGAGTTGTGCCATCCTGGCCAAGTCTGTATGAACGCCCTAAAAGAAATTTGATGTGTGGTTGTACTTCCCTTCCTGTTTTTCAGGGAACTCTAGTTACTCAGATTTTGTCTTCAAAAGCCCTTGGACCAGTGGCTCCGGAATGACAGCATTCCCTTCAAGGGCATCTCTGCTCTGATCCGGAGCCGAGTTCAGGAAAAGAAAAGGAGGCCATGGATCCTTTTCAGACCTTTCCAGAGCTCCTGTTGGAGCTCTGAGGAATCAGCCAGCACACTGTATTGAGCAACCCTCAAAGGATCGCACCACTACTGACTGGGGATGCTTTACAAAACAGTGGTATGATGAGGCAGGAGATCTTTACACAGTTTCAAACGACCTCTGCAGGAAATTCATAATGGTATCAAAGGGAAATAGAGTAACTTTGCTGTGGAGAATCCTGGCAGGCTCCATGTGAAGCAAGGATCAAAGTGAACACTTTTCAGGCCTGGGGCAAATTGAATTGTGTGTCACCTAATAGGATGCGATGAGAAGAATAGAGCATCACTTCAGTGATGTCCTTGGGAAGATGCATAATGTGAATGTAATCACAAGGAAACATCAGACAAATGCCGGATGAGGGAAATGTCTGGCCTGTCTTCTTCAAAAGTATCAGGGTTGATACACCCATGTTCCTAAGAGCATTATTTACAATAGATGAAAGGTGAGCCAGCCCAAGTGCCTGTGGACAGATGGATGTATGAACCAAATGTAGTCCATCCATATAATGCAATATGATTCGACCTTAGAAAAGAAGGAAATTCTGACGCAGGCTGCAACATGGATGAACCTTGAAGATATTATGCTAAGTGAAAGAAACCAGTCACAAAAAAAAAACAAAAAACAAATGCTGTAAGGTTTCACTTCTAAGAGGTACCCAGAGAAGTCAAATCCATAGAGGCAGAAAGCGGGACGGTGATTGCCAGGGGCTGGGGGACAGGAGAATGAAGAGTTTCGTGGGTCCGAATTTTGAGTTTAGGAAGATAAAAATGTTCTGGAGGTAGATGGTGGTGATGGTTGCATGATAATATGAATGTACTTGATGTCGCTGAATGGTACACTTAAAAGTTTTAAAATGGTAAGTGTTATGGGATATATGCTGTACCACAGGTTTTTTTCTTTTCTTTTCTTTTTTTTCAGACACAAGATCTTTCTCTGTGGCCCAGGCTGCAGTGCAGCAATGCATCCTAGTCCACTGTAACCTTAATTTCTGAGCTCAAGTGATCCTCCTGTCTCAGCCTCCCAAGTAGCTGGGACTACAGGTGTATGCCACCATGCCCAGCTAATTATTTTTAATTTTTAATTTTGTAGAGATGGGGTCTTGTTATGTTGCCCAGGCTGGTCTTGAACTCCTGGCCTCAAGCAATCCTCCTGCCTTGGCCTCCTACAGTGCTGGGATTACAGGCGTGAGCCACCAAGCCTGGCCACAATTTATTTTTCTAAGTGCCAAGGTTAAGCAAGTCAGGGAAAGACTGAGGGAATGTTCAAGATGGGAAGATACTGAGAAGACATGATAACAGGCTGGGCATGGTGGCTCATGCCTGTAATCCCAGTACTTTGGGAGGCCGAGGTGGGCAGATCACCTGAGGTCAGGAGTTTGAGACCAGCCTGGCCAACACTGTGGAACCCCATCTCTACTAAAAATACAAAAATTAGCCGGGCATGGTGGTGGGCACCTGTAGTCCCAGGTGCTCGGGAGGCTGAGGCATAAGAATTGCTTGAACCTGGGAGGTGGAGGCTGCAGTGACTCGAGATCACACCACTGCACTCCAGCCTGGGTAAATAAGCAAACAAAAGACATAACAATGACAGTTTGTGGTGCTGCACTGGGCCCTGTAGCTGTAAATGATGCTCTAAGGACACTTGACGAACCTGGAATGGAACCTGAGGGTTAGGCGGTAGTCATCTTTCAGAGTGAAGGCCTCCCTTCTGGTGGTTGTAGTGAGGTTATGTAGGAGGATACCTTTATTTGCGGGAAATACACACTCAGGTATTTGCAGCTGACAGAGTCAGCAACTTCATCTCAAAAGGTTCAGAAATAAGTTATTTGTGCCGTACTAGCAACATTTCAGTGAGTTTGCAATTGTTCCACAATTCAAAAACTCATAATTGAAATGGAGTGGAATCATTCTTTGAAAAGAGTCATTAAGAACAGCGTCTTTTTTTTTTGAGATGGAGTCTCGCTCTGTCGCCCTGGCTGGAGTGCAGTGGCATGATCTCGGCTCACTGCAACCTCTGCCTCCCAGGTTCAAGCAATTCTCCTGCCTCAGTCTCCCAAGTAGCTGGGATTACAAGTGCACGCCAGCACGCCTGGCTAATTTTTTTATTTTTAGTAGAGACTGGGTTTCACCATGTTGACCAGGCTGGTCTCAAACTCCTGACCTCAAGTGATCCGCCCGCTTCGGCCTCCTAAAGCGCTGAGATTACAGTCGCGAGCCATTGCGCCCGGCTGAGAACAGTGTTTTTAATTTAAGGGATACCCAGGAGAAAGCAGTAGTAACAGGGTAGGTGCTTATCAAGGCGTACGACATCTGGGTGGCCCCTACTTGACATATTCACCTGACTCCAATGTCCTGAGCAACCTGGATGTGTGGGGGTTATTTCCATATTAATTTTGTAAGGTCAGAGCTTCTGGATGGAAAAGAGAGTCCACCCGGCCCCTGTACCCCAATTAGACAGTGGTTATCCTGGGCCCATTGATTACCCCGTCATACCACTGAAGGTCCCTGTTCACCATGAACCCACAGTCTAGGCAGGAGCCAGGACAGGAACACACAATAATGACCCCACTATGTGTCAGTGTACTGGGTTAAATGGAGGCCCCTCAAAAGATATGTTCACATCCAAATCCCTGGAACCTGCATTTTACTTTATTTGAAGGTAAAAGTCTTAGGCCCAGCTTGGTGGCTAACACTTGTAATCCCAGCACTTTGGGAGGCTGAGGCAGGAGGATTGCTTGAAGCCAGGAGGTCAAGACCAGCCTGGGCAATATACTGAGGCTCCATCTCTACAAAAAATTTAAAAATTAGCTGGGCATGGTGGCATGCACCTGTAGTCTCAGCTACTTGGAAAGCTGAGGCAGGAGGATCACTTGAGCCCAGGTGTTTGAGGCTGCAGTTAGCTATGATTGCGCCACTGCACTTCAACCTGGGTGACAGAGCGAGACCCTATCTCAAACAAACAAACAAAATTTATGACTTCTCAGTGCACTTAGCACAAACCCAACCCCCTCTCCAGGGCTGAGAAGTCCTCACACCATCTCGGCCCTTCCTAGCTCTTCAAATTCATGCTATGTTTTCTCTTTGTTCTCTAAATCTCAGCCACCCTGAGTTTCTTTGAGTTCTTCCCATGGCCCCAGCTCCTCCCTGCCTCAGGGCCTTTGCGTGTGATTTCCATCTCTTGAGCATGTCCTTCCCCTCTTGCTATGCTTGGCAGATTTCCTTTCATCCTTCACGTTCCAGCTTTAATATTCCTTGTTCGCAAACCACACAATGTGCATAGGCCGCCTTCCCGCCGTTCCTCTCTGTGCCTGGATCCCGTCCTGTTCCATCAGCGTGCACACTGCAGGATGCACTTGGCAAGTGGCCGCGTGACTTCTGTGGGCCTGTCCTCCCTCCAGGCCGCAAGCTGCAGGGCTTCCAGGAGCCCATCATTTTGGTTCAGGCTTATACTCCCTGTGCCAAGCTCGGGCCCTGGCAGAAAGCAGAAGCTCGGTAAGTGCTTGCTGAATAAATGATAGCGGGAAGAAGGCAGAAATCAGGCGTGTCTGGGGAATCCAGCTGGCAAGGAGGAGGGTGGATTGGTAACTGGAGGAGTTTTAATTTCTCTGACTGGCATCAGCCAACAGCCAGCTTGATACGAGATTAGAAGCCTCTTGAGCCAGGAATTTCACTGCTTTCATATTCTCTGAAACATCTGAGGACTTGTGTGCTGCTTATACTTCAAAGTCACTCTCAGGTCTCCTCTCTTCTCTGGAAACTTCTCTGACCACAGGTCCTCACTGGCCCTGCTTCTTTTTGTTTTTATTTTTTTTAATTCTTAATTCTTAATTTGTTTTAGAGACAGGGTCTCATTGTCACCCAGGCTGGAGTGCAGTGGCACCATCATAGCTCACTGCAGCCTCAACCTCCTGGGCTCAAGCAATTCTCCTGCCTCAACTTCCCAAGGAGCTAGGACTACAGGTACATGCCACCATGCACAGCTAATTTTTTTATTTTTAAATTTATTTAATGTTTTAAAGAAATGGGGTCTCGCTGTGTTGCCCAGGCTGGGGTTGACCTCCTGGCCTCAAGAGATCGTCCTGCCTCAGCCTCCCAAAGTGCTGGGATTATAGGCACAAGCCACCACACCCAGCCTCCTGCTTCTCTTTGAATAAATACTGTATTAGGCCATTGTTGCATTGCTATAAAGAAATACCTGAGACTGGGTAATTTATAAGAAAAGAGGTTTCATTGGCTCATGGTTCTGCAGGATGTACAGGAAGCACAGCGTCAACATCTGCTTCTAGGGAGGCCTCAGGGAACTTCCAATCATGGCAGAAGGTGAAGGGGGAGCAGGGGTCTCACAGGGCAGGAGCAGGAGCAACAGCAAGAGAAAGAGTCGGGGGAAGGGCCACACTTCACAACAACAAGATCTTGCCAGAACTATTGAAAGGACAGCACCAAGCCATGAGGGATCCTCAGCTATGATCCAAACACCTCCTACCAGGACCACCTCCAGCATTGGGGATTACATTTTAACATGAGATTTGGGCAGGGACAAATATCCAAACCATATCAAACACTTATTTGTTACTGGGTTCTGATGATAAGCATGAACACTTTATTGTCTATTTCTTTTTTGTTTTTATTATTATTATTTTTTGAGACAGAGTCTTGCTTTGTCACCCAGGTTGGAGTGCAGTGGCGTGATCTCGGCTCACTGCAAACTCTGCCTCCTGGGTTCAAGCGATTCTCCTGCCTCAGCCTCATGAGTAGTTGGGATTACAGGCGCCTGCCATCATGCCTGGCTAATTTTTGTATTTTTAGTAGAGATGGGGTTTCACCATATTGGCCAGATTGCTCTCGAACTCCTGACCTCAGGTGATCCGCCCACCTCAGCCTCCCAAAGTGCTGGGATTACAGGCGTGAGCCACCACGCCCAGCCTTTATTGTTTATTTCTTAGCTGAAATAAAGAGAGTTGCTCAAGGCAACTGATGACAGAATGAGAAGCAAAATTTGGTGGGTCCATTGGCCAACTTGCAGATTCCTTTGCTATGTCCTCCTTAGGATAAGGGAAGAAAGACTCCATGGTGGTCATTGAATTCTTTTGCCTTGATTGTGGGTGGAGAAGGGGCTTGTTGGCAAGGTTCTGAGTTCCTGGGCTATTTGCTGGAGAATTTCCTCCCTTTGGAAATTCACAGGAGAGGAACTAGAAGAAAACTGAGTGCGTGCTCCAACCAGTCTTGTGAGGAAGTCCAAACCCTGAGGATCAGAGTTAGAGGCAGGGATCCGAGAAACCTGGTAGTGGGGAATGGCAAATGGATGCGTGATTGTGTGGTGCAACCGTTATGGCTGGCTTTTTTGTTGTTGTTGTTGTTGAGACAATGTCTCGCTTTGTCACCCAGGCTGGAGTGCAGTGGTGCAATCACCATTCATTGCAGCCTCAACCTCCCGGACTCAAGCACTCAGCTTCCCACCAGCAGCTTGGACCACAGGTGTACACTGCCATGCTCAGCTATTTTTAAAAAAATTTTCTTGTAGAGACAGGGTCTCCCTATGTTGCCCAGGCTGGTCTCAAACTCCTGAGCTCAAGACTCCCAAAGTGAGTGATCCTCCCGTCTTGGCCTCCCAAAATGCTGGGATTACAGGCATGAGCCATCGCCTAGCCATGACTTGCTTTTCCTGGGCAGTTGGAGTGGGTCCCTGGGTAGGTTGGCTGAGTTTGAAGACGAGGTCTGGACAGGCATGGGCCACATCCCTATTTCTAAATCCAAGGGTTCTCCCTGAGGAGTGATGTTATTTCCACTGCCCCTCTGGGAACATTTGGCAATATCTGGAGATATTTTTGGTTGTCACTTGTGGGGGTGAAGGGTGAGGGTTCTCCTGGCATCTAGTGGGTCAGGGCCAGGGATGCTGCTAGACACCCTGCAATGCCCAAGACAGCCCCCAGCAATAAAGAATTATCTGGTGAGGCCAGGGGTTCAAGACCAGCCTAGCCAACATGGCGAAACTCCATCTCTACTATAAATACAAAAATTAGCCGGACGTGATGGTGCATGCCTGTAATCCCAGCTACTCGGGAGGCTAAGGCAGGAGAGTCGCTTGATCCTGGGAGGCAGAGGTTTTGGTGAGCTGAGATTGCGCCACTGCACTCCAGCCTGGGCAACAGAGACTTTGTCCCAAAACACACACACACACACACACACACACACACACACACAGAATTATCTGGAACCAAATGTCAATTGTGCTCTGTGAGCAGCTCTGCAATAAACAGATCCATGTGTTGGTGTCAATGGCCAAGTAAAGAGTCTATGGCTCAAAGGCCATTATATCTGTTAGGCATGTTGGCAACTGATGCCCATTCAGAGCCCCCAGACCAACTGGTTTCACACCCACAGACACAAACCGGATCCTAGTCTGCCAGGTCGAGGGTGGCCCATTCACAGGAAGGTGAACAGAAATTGCAGGAGACTGTTGCTTCCTGTTCATCAAATGATAATTCTTGTTAAATACAATTTGGAGTATTTTATTTATATTTGTTCTTACTTGTTTAGTTTTTAGTCAGATCCATCTTTCACATGACAAAGACACAGTTTTAGGTTTTAAAACACAGTTAAACCTTGGGGGGTGGATTGTGGAATTGAAGTTAATTTTCTGGCTTCCAAGTTTCATCAAAAGACTCTTAGATACTGCCTTGTCTTAGATACTGCCTTGTTGCAACACTCTAAAAAAAAAAGTCCAGTCCTCCTCCCTCCTGCATTGAGTTAGGTGTACTGGGCCTAATTGAATCTTCCTTGGACAGGGATCCTGCATTACCCTGGGACCAGCGTTCAGCTGGGCTAACAAGCCCTCTCCTGTACTTTAAGGGTGATTTCTATGTAATGGCCCCAAGATGCACTCTGGAAGTTGCATTTTTGATTAAGTCCCACCCATCTTCATCAACAGTGACTTCTTTCTTGGAATCAGACTTTGGAAAACAATTTTGATTGAGATGTGTTCCGGCTCATTGAGGCTATAGAGTGCAGGTTGAGTATCCCTAATCCAAAATGCTTCGGCCCACAAGTGTTTCAGATTTCAGATTTCTTTTTTGGACTTTGGAATATTTTCATGTACATATGAGATATCTTGGGGATGGGACCCAAGTCTCAACATGAAACTCATTTCTGTTTCATATACACCTTATACACAGACCTTGAAGGGAATTTTATACCATATGTATATTTTTTATATGGCATAAAAATATATAGATATATTTTTGAGACAGGGTCTCACTCTGTCTCCCACTCAGGAGTGCAGTGGTGCGATCATAGCTTACTGCAGCCTCAACCTCCTGGGCTGAAGTGATCCTCCTGCCTCAGCCTCCCAATTAGCTGAGACTATAGGCATGAGCCACCACACCCAGCTAATTTTTAAACAATTTTTTGTAGAAACAGGATCTCACTGTTGTTGCCCAGGCTGACCTTGCACTTGTGGGTTCAAGTGATCCTCCTGCCTAGGCCTCCCAAAGTGTTGGGATTACAGGAGTGAGCCACCACACCCAGCCTATATAATATTTTTAATAATTTTGTGCATAAAACAAAGTCTTAACCACATTTTAACTGTGACCCCTCCCACGAGGTTAGGAGTGAAACTTCCCACTTGTGGCATCGTGTTTGCACTCCAAAAGCTTTGGGTTTTGGAGCATCTCAGATTTTGGATTTTTGGGTTAGGGTTTCTCAACCTATATTTTACTTTATTTTATATTGTTAGAGACAGAGTCTCATTGTGTCAGCCAGGCTGGGGTGCAGTGGCACGATCATAGCTAATCACAGCCTTGAACTCCTGGGTTCAAGTGATCCTCCTGCCTCAGCTTCCCGAATCACTGGGATTACAGGTGTGCACCACCGTGCCTAGCTTCAACCTGTATTTGTAACTATTTTTTGAGTTTATGGTGAATGCTATCTTTTTTTAGTGAGACTATGAAAATCAAATACAGATCCCCAAATGGTGTGGTGGGAAGTTGGGTAGATTCACAAACTCCTTCAGCTCTAGAATAAGGGCGATAATGCACATAGAGCGCTTCCTCTGAATTTATTTGCCCTAATTAACCCTTCCTCCTGGCCTTGGTACCCTGGAGGTAGCTTAGAAACAATGTTCAGGCTTAGAGAGAAGCTCAGATGGTCCCACTTGGGTACGCAGGAGGCCTTCCCTCATGGAAGCTGTATGGGGAAAGCAGATAAGCACTGGGGTCTCCAGAGTAATTTTTCTGGTAGTGAAAACAAGAAGTGCTGCAGGTAATCAGTCTTTATTTTCTTCTTTTTCTGCCTTCATCCTTGGTCTGTTTGGCAGTTACCCAAATTACAAGACTTGACAGTCGTTTCTATTTAATAAGCTTGCTTTGAAACTCGAGAAGCACCCAGTGTGCAGCTCTGTCAACAGGGAATCATTAATGCTGAACAGACAAAATGTGCATGTTTAATTGTTTTCATTGAAATAAGCGCCCCATATACCCCCTGCTATTTAATGAGTACACACAGGTTAACTAAGACCAGGACACCAGACACAGTTGCCATCTCTGATCACTTGCTTAAGCATGTGAAAACAGAAAACAGGCTTGGTTTTGGATGACAAATAGGATTTCACTTTTTTTTTTTTTTTTTTTTTTGAGACAGGATCTTGCTCTGTCACCCAGGCTGGAGTACAGTGGCACAATCTCAGCTCACTGCAACTTCGACCTTCTGGGCTCAAGCAATCCTCCCACCTCAGCCTCCTGAGTAGCTGGGATCACAGGCATGCACCACCACACCCAGCTAATTTTTGTATTTTTAGAAGATATGGGGTTTCACCATGTTGCCCAGGCTGGTTTTGAACTCCTGGCCTCAAGTGATCTGCCTGCCTTGGCCTCCCAAAATGCTGGGATTACAGGCGTGAGCCACCGCTCCCGGCCAGAATTTGCTTTTTTACTTTCACCTTCCACTTCCACTTTAGCCTAATTCCCAAAGTGAAATAAGTCTGACTAATAGAGGAAGAATGAAGACATTTAAAAGCTTCTTTTTGGACATCTATTTCTCCCTTCCTGGACAGTTGGTGGTTACCAGTAAAAGCTAAGACACTGGCAAAACTTCTTGGCATTCCATTAGAATTTTAGTCAGGCTGCGGTACATCCCTGTTTCATAGGAAAAACTGGGAACCAGATTTATACAGGACACAGAAACCTGTATTTCTTCATATGTGAGAAGACGGGAATGTTGGCCCGACTATCATTGAATATCCTGAGTTTTACTACCTAATAAGGCCAGTTTTTCCTTCCTTCCTTCTTCCCTCCCTTCCTTTTCGTGCTTCACTTAAGAATCATGAGAATTATAACCCTACTTCCAGACTCTTGATTCTGAGATGGTGGCTTTGACATGGTACCTCTTCCCAGCATGGGGCCATCAGCTTTCCATCCAAACCGACTCAACTTGCTGCAACTGAACTCAGTGTCGTCCCCACCCAAGTCTGTCCCTCTTCCATCTTGTTTACTTAAATCGCTCCCTCGTCTAACTCATCATCCTGTCTGAAACCTTTCCATCACTTTTTAACAGATTCACCAAAGTCCATCTATCATACAGAAAAGCACACTATTGATGAGTCAGCAGCTCCCCAGATCTCATAAACTGAATGCTTCCCTGGAAGCGGCACCAGGTGAAGACGCGGAACACTGCCAGCGCCCTGCACGCCCTTCTGCCTCTTTTGAGTTGATGTCCTCCTTTCCCCTTTATCCTGGAGCCCTCACGCCTCCTGGGCCCTCTTCTCCTTTGTCCCTGAGTCCTGTCAGCGCTTCTCCCCATCTGTTCTCACTGTCAGCTTCATGCTAGAACACAACTCTATCATGTCTGTCTCTTGTTCAAAAACCTACTCTTGCTGTCCAGAACTATGGTGTAAAAAAAGCCCTCAGTTTCTTAACCTAGACTCCAAGGTCCGCTTGGACTTGACTTCATCCCGTATTTACAGCCGTATTTCCCACAATTTTTCCTCAAACTCCTTATGATTGAGCCAAATGGAAATATGCAGAGACCCGGTAATATGGATAATAATGACAACAGAAATAGCTGAATGGTTTTGAACGTTTAACAATGCACCAACCAGGCTCTTGGTTAAGATGTAATCTATTTTGTTACTTATAGCAACCTCATGAGATAGGTGATATTGTTAACCCCACTTCACCGGAAGCTGAGTGACTTCCTCAAGGTCACACATCCTGTGAGTCATAGAACTGCCATCAAGACTCAAAGGGTCTGAGCTTGGGGCAAGCTCTATGTACAAGTGCCAAGGTTTCCCACATCGGGATTGTGCTCATGTCATTCCACCGTTCAGGGTGTACATGACCAATATTTATCCATGTCTGGGCCACTCTGCAAGACGCAGCTCACACGTGTCCCCTCCAGTGGGCTCTCCCTGGTTCCCCCCATTGGACGTGGTCTCTGAACACCCAGAACATTTTCCTCATCCCTCTTCTGACACACTTCCTTTAATTCATTAAACAAATACCATCAATTCTCATTATTCAAAGTAGCGGTGTTCTCTACAGTCTCCATGCACGCCAAATTAGCAAATATTAAACTTCTGCTCCTAGGAGAAACACACAGGTCGGGGTCTTGGAGCCTCTTGTCAAACATTTTTGTCAACGGATCAATACGTAATCTTGTTTTGTGTGTGTTCTGCTGAAGACACCTCATTTAATATATGTTATTGATCCATTAAGGTTGAACTCACGGCCAACGGCACTGTAACTCATACGTGAATAATAGCTGTCGAATGTGTATTTTCTCTATAAGGCACATCACAGCCTACTTGTTTTAGGAACAGAAGACAAGACTTCAGCTCTACACTTGGGGACCATTTTAATAAGTGCAATCATCAGTTAGAAGTACAAACATGCAAAAAACATGGCACGAGGTAGGCTGTGAAAAAGACACTGGTTTACAGCAATGAGAGCTGAAACAGGAAGGCAAAGGGTCTCCTCGTTTGACCTCAGCCAGGAACATGCATGTTGAGCAACTTCAAAGACTTTGACCACTCTGTGCATATCCGAGGATGACTGTGAAGCTCACCTAGCCGTGGATCACCCCCTTACACAGCTGCTGCGCTTCGTGGCCCGGTCATGGCACTCCACACACATGACCTCCCATCCTTACCTGTCTTGCCTGGGCACAGATGGATGACTTCCTCAAGAACTGGAGAGCTCTGAGCACCCCTTAATGAGATGAGATTCCAGAGGATTCCCCTGAAGCCCTGACCAACCCCCGATGCAAAGGGATCTTGAGCCGCTGTGGTCTCACCTACGTAGATAACGATATTTGTAAACTTCTTCCTTTGCTTTGTGAATGCTCTGGCTGTTTGTAAATTCCTCTCACTGACTGCAGATCCTTTTACAAAGCCACCCACTCAATGGTAGGGTCCCTGTCTCTCTTCTCTCAGTGCTATCATAGAGCTTCACCACATAAGTGGTTATGCAATTAAATAAAACTTGAAAACCTACATGAGCAATACCACTAATTAGAAGGCGCTTACTTTATTCCAAAAAGAGTTATGCCAGACACATTCTGGTCTGCTTGCTAGAGTCTTCTTATTTCTTGAGCATACATCTTGTTGCTTTTGGAGGAGGATAAGATAAGAATACTGAGTGGCTTAGCTTGATTTCGTAGTCCCTTTGAGTGAACTAGATCCCTAGACCTGGGTTCATGGAGCCTGTGGAGCTGAGGCCAGAAAGAGAAGCAAAGTTCCTCAGAGCCCAAGAACTGTTGACCTTGGGTCCTGTACAAGAGTCAGCAGGGCTGGAAATGCAGGCAGAATATTAGCTAGTATTGCACAGACACTTCTAATTGTTTTTTGTTTGTTTGTTTTGAGAATGAGACTTGCTCTGTCGCCCAGGCTGGAGTGTAGTGGCGTGATCTCGGCTCACTACAACTTCTGCCTCCCGGGTGGAAGCTATTCTCCTGCCTTAGCCTCCGGAGGAGCTGGGATTACAGGCACCTGCCACCATGCCTGGCTAATTTTTGTATTTTTAGTAGAGACGGGATTTTGCCATGTTGGCCAGGCTGGTCTCGAACTCCTGACCTCAGGTGATCTGCCCGCCTAGGCCTCCCAAAGTGCTGGGATTATAGGCGTGAGCCGTTGTGCCTGGCCCGCACGCTTCTATTTGTATGGTTCTCAACATGCAGGTATGTGTTTTGTAACCAAGCGTAGCCCCCCGTTGGACATCGATGGGTTAGTTGGTGTGACTGGGTCCTTTCTTTTTTCTTTTCTTTTCTTTCTTTCTTTTTCTTTTTTCTTTTTATTTGTTTTGAGATAGAGTCTCACTCTGTCACCCAGGCTGGAGTGCAGTGGCGCCATCTTGGCTCACTGCAACCTCTGCCTCCTGGGGTCAAGCGATTCTCCTGCCTCAGCCTCCCGAGTAGCTGGGATTACAGGTGCGTGACACCACGCCCGGCTAATTTTTGTATTTTTTAGTAGAGACAGGGTTTCACCATGTTGGCCAGGCTGGTCTCAAACTCCTGACCTCAAGTGATCCGGCCGCCTCGGCCTCAAAGTGCTGGGATTACAGGTGTGAGCCACTGTGCCAGGCCATGACTGGGTCCTTTCATGCTGGTCTTTCCATTTCTTTGCAGTCCTGGAAGTAGGCTACTTTGGGCAGCTGTCCTTGGCTGCTGCTCCCCTGCACCTTAGGATTCTTATGAAAAGCGACTCTATGCAAAGAGACACGCAGCTAATGCGTGCTGTAGGGTGAGTGGAGAGCCTGGGGGCTGGGCTGCAAAAACCTATGCAACCCAAGCCCTATCTGCCTGACCTTGAATTGGTTTACTACATGTCTCTCTCTTACCAGGCAAATCTCCAAGGAGTCTTTCACTTTGGACAGTGCGTCCCCAAATCAAAGATTGATTCATAAAAAGAACTGATGAAATGTTGCCTTTTGCTCAGGCACCCTATCACGCATGTTTTTCCGGAGTCCCTTGCCATTTCTTCTTTGCTGACTTAGAGTAATGATGGAGAACAAAAAGCCAGGAGGATAGAAAAAAGGAAAGCTGCGCTACCCAGAGAGTCTGGGGAAAGAGCCAGGCTTTTCTTCCCAACCCGCATCTTTTTTGGTTGTTGTTTCAAAGAACTTACTTTGCCCCATTCAAGCTGCAGGGGAATCTCTTTTGCTAGAGGGTGCGATCAAAGCGGGTGGGGCATCTCCATGCAGTGTGTAGGTCACAAAATAGCTCTGAGGACACTGAAGTCCTGTGGGACGTTGCACAATGACATACTAGACCCGTTAGACGCGCAGTGGGTTTCGCTTCCTGTACATTTCTCCGAAAAACCTGCTGAGTCATCGACAGTTATCACCACCTTGCAGAATTTATGAAAGCTTCTAAGCAGTCATCTGTATAGTTTCTTTTGCTTCTAGGGCTCCTTGTGCTCTTGTAATTTAAAATTTGTTTAAATAATAAAACCAACACACAACCTGGGGCAAAATTAAAATTCCAGGGAAGGCAGGCGAGGTTTTGCTGGATGGGATCCTTCAAGAAATGTGCAGATAAAACAAGGACCAGCAGCTCTTTTTCCTGAGTCTCCTGGAGCGAACAAGTCATTGTTAGGTGCATGGCTTGATAAAGAGAAGTGACAAGAAGATGGTATTTTAGACACTGAGAAATGAAAGCAAGTGTGCATCGTGTCTAATGCAAATTACTGCTGACCCTAGAAAAGAGAGGTGTGTGACCACAATGAAAGGAATACGTTTAAAAAAATTTTCCAAGTTAGCAGATTTCTGTCTCAAGAATGTAACAAAAACCATTTTTTTATGTTGAGGATTTTTTAAAGTTAAAAACAAGTCATCTCCTAAGAAAAGATAGGAATGTGATTCCTGAGCTGAGGGTATTTGCATTTTGAATTTTTGTTCCTACCTGTCAAGTAGGAATTGTGCCAAGAAAGCATAAACACAGAGAAGGAAATGGGTGTTTGTATTTGTAATACCTGCCTCAGGAGAAGGGGAGAAGCCAAGAAGAAAGGGTGTGTGATTAACTCCTGAGCGCACTTGGAACCCAATGCGGCCGGAGACGTGAGTTGTGGGCCAGGAGGTGGATCCCTGTGGCCGCAAAATTTTGCTGTGCGACTGCTTGCATCAGTGGTGTTGTGGACACCTTTAGGCAAGGTGTGTCTGTGGCTTGCTGGTATTTCAGCCAAGGAATGTGTCAGCCACAACTAGAGAGGATGTGTAGTGTTTCTGGGAGGGGCTTGTGTTGTTCTCAATTTCCGGGTACAAGGCTGGGTGCAGTGACTCACGCCTGTAATCCCAACACTTTGGGAGGCCGAGGCGGGCGGATCACCTAGGTCAGGGGTTCGAGACCAGCCTGACCAACATGGAGAAACCCCATCTCTACTAAAAATACAAAATTAGCCAGGCGTGGTGGCGCATGCTTGTAATCCCAGCTCCTCGGGAGGCTGAGGCAGGAGAATCGCTTGAACGTGGGAGGTGGAGGTCGCGGTGAGCCGAGATCGCGCCACTGCACTCTAGCCTGGGCAACAAGAGCGAAACTCTGTCTCAAAAAAAAAAAAAAAAAAAAATTCTGGGGACAGAGTGATGTTAGACCAGACAGTGGGTCTCAAACTGTGGGTATGTTTCAGCCACCTGTGGTGCGTGTTACAAAGGCAGTCACCTAAGATCTCAGCCTGGAGCTGGGATCCATGGAGCTGGGCAGGTTGAGGTGGTTCCAAGTTCAGTACAGGTGGTTCAAGGTCCCTACTCTGAGAAACTGACATCAAATGAAAGAAGACAGGTTTAGCGTGACAGTCCTTTACCATCACACTTCATCATTGGCAAGCCACACTGCTTAGCCACATTCAAAGTCACTGGCAAGTGATTTTATTTTATTTTCAAGCGTGGGACAACTTAATTTTGTGAAATGTATATTTTTTGGTCATAGCATAAGCTACCACTCCTCAGTTCTTTTTGGCTGTTTTACAAACCAATCAAGAAATGTATGGCAAAAACAGCAAAAAGAAAGTCGATTTTAAAAATGTACGATGCATGTTTTCGTTGTATAGACATTAATAATGAAAACAAAAGGAAAATTTTGGCTCTCGAGAAAAATGGAAGTGCCTAAAACGTTAATTTTTTTTCTTTTTTTCCGAATACCCAGACGTCAAGGAGACTAAAATGTAAATTTTAACCTAAAAGTATGAATGTTTTGGGTAGCTGGTTATAGTATCATGCTTGTGATTTGGAAAACACTCTAATGTATCCTTTCGCTGATTATATAGAGATTAGCTAGTATTTTATGTGTAAGCAGGGCCAGCTTTGCTGCCTTGTGACAGTTCAGTCCCACGTGGACTGGTTTAATGTTCTGCAGCCTCCATATTGCAATGCCTCATCATGTTGTCTTTGAGTTTGTATTTTGAAAGCGACGGTCTGACGGGACAGTGGAGCATGAGCGCAGGGCTTGGAGGTGCCACCTCCCTGCCTCCCAGGCTGGACCCTCTGTGCTCCACTTCCCTGCCCCCATCCAATGATGCGGCTACTCTCTGCCTTCTGGCAGGCGCGGAGAGGTTCAGGTCAGCAGGCATGTGCCCCACCTGCCAAATCGTGGGTGGGACCCCGGGAGCCTGTGAGAGTCCACACTGGCTCTCTGAGTATCCCTATGCCCAAAGAGGTGCTGCATTAAAAGTAAAAAGCAAAAGCCAGGCACAGGAGTGTGTGCCTCTAGTTCCAGCTACTTGGGAGGCTGAAGCGGGAGGATTGCTTGAGCCCAGGATGTCAAGCCTGCAGTGACCTATGATTGTGTCATTGTATTCTAGCCTGGGCCACAAAGCAAGAACCTGTCTCTAATAATAATAAGAATAAGTGAAAAAACACCATGACAGGTCCAGAACGACTGGGGAGGGGGGAAGGAAAAATCTTTCTTTTCTGCTTTTGAACAAAGGACCCCAAATTTACATTTTGCACTGTGCCCCACAAATCATGCAGCTGGTCCCATGTGTAAGTCATATATGAACACATCGCTCCACTGCAGGATGATGGATGCAGGTCCAAGAAAGGGGAAAAGGATGACTCATTCCCCCACAAACAATTCACAGGGAAAGAATTCAGATGGCTAATTGCTCACCTAACATAGTTTATAATTCCTAACATAGTTCTGTAAATGTTGCAGATTAAATTTTAAAAATCCATGGATGCTCTGTTTCTTTTTAAAAATAGTTATGCATTATTTGTTTCCCCAGTGCAGCTCTGTGCAGGGACAAGCAGTTGGATGGAATCATGCGCAACAGCTCCCTGTAATGTAGAAGTGACATACTGTCCCCGACTGCCACGTCTTGTTCCTCATAGGCGGGCTACTCTCCTGGTGTTTGAAGGGACAACTTCAGCAAGGGGAGAGATCCCATGATTCTCCCAAAGACAGGAACGTGTAGTGAGAAGGCAGAATGGCACTCAGGAGGTGCCCCAGGGACTGGTCGGCAGCCAGCAGCGGGAACAAGGACTGGCCAGATCCCTGGTCTTTGCTAATTTCATTGAGCTCATTACCATGCTCTGCTGCGAATGGAATTGTGTCTTTTTTCCAGTTATTCTTAACAGTGGGTCTTCTTCTTCTTTTTTTTTAAATTTAGAAATGTTTTATTTCCTTGCAGAACTCAGTCTACCAATGGATCTTCTAAAGCAGTTATCCATGTAACCTCAGTGAATAGGCATGGTTCTTTCTCCCACCTCAATAAAACACAGCACACTTGGTATTACATAATTGGTTGGAAAATATTTTGAGTATATATATATATATATATATATATATTTTCATGTAGTTAAAAATCAGCAAAGCAGAAATACATTTCTGTATACTCTTAAGTCAGTGATCCTCAACTGGGGGCAATTTTGCTCCTCCCATCCCAGGGGACATTTGACAATGTCTGGAGACAATTTTGGTTGTCACAATGGGGGGCGCGCCTGGCATCCAGTGGTGGAGACCAGGGATGTTGCCAAACATCTTACGATACACAGAGCAGCCCCCTACAATAGAATTATCTAGTCCCAAATGCCAATGGTGCCGGGATTGACTTACATAAACGATTCTATTTTTAGAAGTGTTATTTAGTTCCATTCCCCAGCAATAATCTAGCATTATTTCTTCCCCAGGAGAAGCTTCCATGAACCAGAATTCAGAATATTAACTTATAGGAGAATGCCTCCCAAAAGGCGATTGTGGGTTTGTCTCTATCATAAAATACAGAGGAACGTGCAGTCTGAGAATGTTCATAATGGGAGCAAAGTGGAGACATGCAGCCCTGCCTTGGGAGTGTTGGAAGGAGTGTATCACGAAGCTCCAACCTTGCCAGTACAAAAAGGCAAAAAAATTGACAGGCAGCTTTCAAGAATTTGGATGTGCAGGCCACACCCCAGACCAATGAAACCCCAGTCTCTGTCAGTGGGACCTGGGTGGTGGGAGTGTTTGAAGCTCCCAGAGTGCCCCCAATGTGGGGCCAGACTGGAGCATCACAGGATACATGGTTTAGATGTGGGGTAAGCGGGGTTAGCTGTGCAGGAGGCAGTGACCAAGGGATAGGACCAATACCCCTCCACGTAAGCTAAGGCAACTGACGCCTGTGCAAATCCACTGCAAATCAGCCCTCATTTAAATAATAACTGTACAGTCAGAGACTGTGGCTGGGATCCAGCGTTGGCTGGGTTCTACATGGCACACATGGGATTAATAACATCAAGCATGGAGATATTGGTGAGAAGGGGGAAGGAGAGGCAGGAACAAGCTCTCTTTCATTCATTACTGAGAATTCTCCTTCCAACTTATTTTAGAGTTAACTACAAGATCTGTTTAGTCAATGAAGTGACTGGAGCGTTTTCTTTTCTTTTTTTTTTTGTTTATTTTTTGAGACAGGGTCTCACTCTGTCCCCCAGGCTGGAGTGCAATGGTGTGGTCTCAGCTCACTGCAACCTCTGCCTCCTGGGCTCAAGCGATCCTCCTGCCTCAGCCTCCCGAGTAGCTGGGACTACAGGCACCTGATACCATGCATGCCTGGCTAATTTTTTTTTTTTTTTTTGAGGCAGAGTCTCGCTCTATTGCCCAGGCTGAGTGCAGTGGCGCCATCTTGGCTCACTGCAACCTCTGCCTTCCATGTTCAAGAGATTCTCCTGCCTCAGCCCCCTGAGTAGCTGGGATTACAGGCGTCAGGTCCGCCATGACGCCTGGCTAGTTTTTGTATTTTTAGTAGAGATGGGGTTTCACTATGTTGGCCAGGCTGGTCTTGAACTCCTGACCTCAAGTAATCCGCCTGCTTTGGCCTCCCAAAGTGTTGGGATTACAGGCATGAGCCACCACGCTCGGCCACACCTAGCTAATTTTTGTATTTTTTGTAAAGATGGGGTCTCACTATGTTGCCCAGGCTGGTCTCGAACTCTTGAGCTCGAGCAATCTGCCTGCCTTGGCCTCCCGTAGTGCTGGGATTGTAGGGGTGAGCCACTGCACCAGGTCGAGACTAGAGCCTTTTCTGTAGTTGAGACCACAGTTTCTCTATGTCAGCACCGTGAACATTTGGGACTGGAGCATGCTCTGTGGTGGCGCCGTCCTGTGCACAGTAGGGGGTTGACCAGCATCCCTGGCCTCCACCCATGGGATGTCAAGAGCACCCCCCGCACCTGTTTGAGACAACTCAAAAAGTCTGCAGACATTGCCTAATATCCCTTCTGGGGTAAAATGCCTGCTGGCTGAGGGCCACTGGTCTAGACCGGTGCTTTTTAAATTGCTGAGGTGCGTATCTCAAAAATTAGTTGGTTGTGCATTCAATTTAGTGGGTAGTGACTAGCACTGAAAGCATTAAATGGAAGTGGATAGCCCAGAAAATTGTAGAATGAGCCCATGGCAAGGGGAAGGATAAGTTCATGAGCATCGTGTCACATTTTGGTCACATATATGTGTATGTGGGTCTTGTGTTTCTGTGTGAAATGTACTTCTTACTGTGGATGGGAGTTTCCTGGGGGAGAAGGAACCACCAAAGAGCTCACACTGGTCAGATGAGGTTAGTTCAAGGAAAGCCTCAGGAGGCAGGGCTTAACCTCCTACATCGCCAGGGACATAAATTGATGGATTGGTATTACTATTATTATTATTATTTTATTATTTTTATATATTATTTTTATATAATATATATAATATATATTTTATATAATATATAATATAATATTTATATAAAATATATAATATATAATATATATTTTATATAAAATATATAATATATAATATATATTTTATATATAATATATAATATATATTTAATATATAATATATAGTTTAGATATATAATATATAATATATATAGTTTAGATATATAATATATAATATATAATATATAATATGTAATATGTAATATATATTACATATTATATATGATATATAATATATATATCATATATAATATAATATTATATATCATATATAATATAATATATAATATAATATTATATTATATATGATATATAATATATAAAATATAAAATATATATTATATATAAATTATATATGATATATAATATATAATATATATTATATATAATATAATATATAATATATATAATATAATATATAATATAATATATAATATATATAATATAATATATAATATATATAGTTTAGATATATAATATATAATATATTATATATAGTTTAGATATATAATATATAATATATATAGTTTAGATATATAATATATAATATATAATATATAATATGTAATATGTAATATATATTACATATTATATATGATATATATATATATATCATATATAATATAATATTATATATGATATATAATATATATATCATATATAATATAATATTATATATCATATATAATATAATATATATCATATATAATATAATATATAATATAATATTATATTATATATGATATATAATATATAAAATATAAAATATATATTATATATAAATTATATATGATATATAATATATAATATATATTATATATAATATATAATATATAATATATATTATATATAATATAATATATAATATATATTATATATAATATATATTATATATAATATAATATATAATATATATTATATATAATATATATTATATATAATATAATATATAATATATATTATATATAATATATATTATATATAATATAATATATAATATATATTATATATAATATAATATATATAATATATATGTTATATATCATATATAATATATTATATAATATGTATTTTATATATTATATATAATATAATATATATTTTATATTATATATTATATATACTATATATAGTTTATATTATATATTATATATAATATATAGTTTATATTATATATTATATATTATATATAGTTTATATTATATAATATATAATATATAATATAGTTTATATAATATATAATATATAATATATAATATATTTTATATTATACATAATATATATCTTATATATAATATATTTTATATTATATATAATATATAATATATAAATAATATATTATATATAATATATAATATATAAATAATATATTATATATATATAATATATATTTATTATATATAATATATATAATATATATAATATATATATAATATATCATATTATCTGTCTTTAAAATAATGATAATAATAATAATATTATTATAAATATATAATTATTATATATTTATATAAAATAATTATATATTTATAATAATAATAATATTATTATTATTATCATTATTTTAAAGACAGAATCTTGCTGGGTCTCCCAGGCTGGAGTTCAGTGGTGCCATCTCGGCTCACTGCAATTTCCACCTCCCTGGTTCAGGTATTCTCCTGCCTCAGCCTCCCGAGTAGCTGGGATTACAGGCATGTGCCACCACGCCCAGCTAATTTTTGTATTTTTAGTAGGGACAGGGTTTTGCTATGTTAGCCAGGCTGGTCTCGAACTCCTGGCTTCAAGTGATCCGCCTGCCTCAGCCTCCTAAAGTGCTGGGATTATAGGTGTGAGCCACCGTGCCCAGCAATTTATGGATGATTTTGTATGGCATATGGGAAAGGCAGCGAAACACCATGGCAAAGATGATCTGGTGCAGAGTGTCTTGGGAACCAGCAGGAGGGCAGAAAAGGCTGGAAGGACTGAGATCAAGTGCATTCACAAAGCAACGAGGGCTTAGACCCAAGTAGGAAAGCAGAGAAGTGGTCTTGAAGAAAAAGCCAGGATTTGTCACAGATTTGCTCTAGCACATGCTAGCTTTAGAGTGGCCTATCCTGAAGGTATTTTGCCTTTAATAGGTCTATAATAGGGGCCTTTTTTCACTTGGAGACAGTGCCTGCAAAAATGATCTGTTACACTATAACTTTTTATTTTATTTTATTTTTTTTTAAGAGACAAGGGTCTTGCCATGTTGTCTGGGCTAGTCTCGAACTCCTGAGCTCAAGCGATCTACCTGCCTCGGCAGCCCAAAGTGCTAGGATTACAGGAGTAATCCACTGCGCCCGGCCAACACTATAACATTTTTAAACTTGAGAGTTAATCAGACTCAAAAAGAGGTTCTTGAGATACAATTTACATAGCGTAAAATTCACCCATTGTAACTGCATAATTCATTGTTTTGATTTTAGTAATTTACAGAGTTGTGCAATCCTGATGGTAATCTAATTTTAGAACATTTCCATCACCCCAAAAAGAAACCTGGTGCAGGCTGGGCTCAGTGGCTCATGCCTGTAATTCCAGCACTTTGGGAGGCTGAAGCGAGGGGATCGTTTGAGTCCAGGAGTTTGAGACCAGCCTGGGCAATGTGGAGAAACCCCATCTCTACAAAAACACAAATATTAGCCAGGTGTGGTGGTGTGCCCCTGTGGTCCCAACTATTAGCGAGGCTGAGGTAGGAGGATCAATTGAGCCTGTGAAGTTGAGGCTGCAGTGGGCTGTGATTGAGCCACTGCGCTCCAGCCTGGGCAACAGAGCAAGGACCCGTCTCAAAAAAGAAAAAAAAAAAAAAGAAAGAAAGAAACCTTGTGCCCACTGGCAGTCTCTCCCCATCCTCCTCCCCTCACCAGCAACAACCACTAATCTACTTTCTGTCTCTAGCCTGTTCTGGACATTTCTTATAAAATAAATCATACAATATGTAGCCTTTTGCGTCTTAGCATAGTGTTTTCAAGGTTCAACCACGTTTTAGCATTTCAGAACTTCATTTCTTTTTATGGCTGAATAATATCCATTGTATGGATAGAGCACATTTTGTATATCCATGTATCCATTGATGGGCATTTGGATTGTTTCCACTTTTTGGCTCTCATGGGTGATACTGCTGTGAGCTTTCATCTAGGAATCTGTGGATGTATGTTTTCATTTCTCTTGGGTAGACAGATATGGTTGATCACATTGTAACACTGATATTATTGATTAAATTATTGATTATTGATTAAAAGAACTGAAGGTCCACTATGCGAGCCAGCATTCTGAAGATACCAGAATGGCTCTGGAGTTAATTCTTTCTTACTAAAGAAATGGAAGTCAAGGGGTGATGATTTGTGGAAGGCAAGGCTGTGTATTGTTCTCAAATTTCTTCTTTTTATGTTCAGTATTCAATATTCTTCATCAAGTTGTGTGATGAACGCAGAAAGAGAGGTTCCTTCAAGCCAACCGCCAGCCACCTGGGGGACTCTTCATGAACTCAGGCCATGAGCTTTGAGGCCTGTGAACTTCATCATTAACACGTGACTGTTTTCTTTCACTGTGACGCCAAAAATCATGTCCCACATTGAGATTTGTGCCTTTCATCTTGGCCTGGCACGGTGGCTCACACCCTTAATCCCAGCCCTTTGGGAGCCCGAGGTCGGTGGATCATGAGACCATCCTGGCCTTCATAGTGAAACCCCGTCTCTACTAAAAATACAAAGATTAGCTCGGCGTGGTGGCGTGTGCCTGTAGTCCCAGCTACTCGGGAGACTGAGGCAGGAGAATCCCTTGAACCAGGGAGTTGGACGTTCAAGGGAGCAGTGAAATGAGATGGCGCCACTGCACTCCAGCCTGGTGACAGAGCGAGACTCCATCTCAAAGAAGAAAAAAAAAGTCACTCAGGGCCGGGTGTCCTGGTTCACGCCTGTAATTCTACGACTTTGGGAGGCCGAGGCGGGCGGATGACTTGAGGTCAGGAATTCAAGACCAGCCTGGCTAACATGGTGAAACACCATCTCTACTAAAAATACAAAAATTAGCCGGGCGTGGTGGTGGGCGCCTGTAATCTCAGCTACTCAGGAGGCTGAGGCAGTAGAATTGCCTGAACCCGGAAGGTGGAGGTTGCAGTGAGCTGAGATCGTGCCACTGCACTCCAGCCTGGGGAATAGAGTGAGTCTCCATCTCAAAAATAAGAAAAAATAAAATCCACTATCCTGCTAAAACGCACATATGTATATATATCAACATACAAAACACTTTAGTAGAGAATATAACAGAAGGGAACATTTCCGCTCCCCACCGCCAATATTTAGGCTTTGCAGGACATTCCCAGAACACGGCGGGCAGTGCTTTGGGAGAGAGGGCTCCTCCCGAGGCTCTGGGATATTAGGATATTGGCGATGCCCCCCAGACACCTGGAGCACCCCCTACTGTCCTGTTTTGCTCACCCTCTTTTCTTTTCTTTCTTTTTTTTTTTTTTTCTTGAGATAGGGTCTCGCTTTGTCACCCAGGAGGGAGCACGGTGGCACGATCATGGCTTACTGCAGCCTCAACCTCCCAGGCTCAAGCAATCCTCTCACCTCAGCTTCCCAAGTAGCTGTCACCCTCTTTTCTGACATAAGGTCTAACTAAGGTCAAGAATCAGCTTTAGGCTTGGAAACTTGGCCAATGTTTTCTGCCTTTAACTCTAGAAAGTTTCAAACAGGAATTCCAAACAACCCCAGTGCAGGCAATGGCAACAGACGGACCCATGGTGCAGAGGAAACTGTATTCATTTCTTGCACTGAAGCTAGTGAAGAAAAAGGTGACTTATGTGACTACACGATGGGGAATAACTTAGGATACCGTCCTTAAATGTTAAACAAGAGGAATACTGTGCAAGAGGGATATGGTTACTACATTCTGGCATATACAATTACACGCGGTGGAATTTAAGCCCTCATTTAAAGTATAATTTTGAAAAATATTTAGTGACCTAGAAAAATATTTATTTTTTAATACTAGGTAACCACATCGGAATGCTGAACTATTTATACAGAGTGAGCCCGATTTTATTATTTACCTCACCTCCACCCTCAACTCCCATTTTTGGATGGGAAAATTCTTCCACACAGAGGAAAACGACAGGCACGTTATGAATGCAAACGTCAACGTCGGTTTTCTCTGGGAATTTTTATTTTCTTGGACAGAAAAGTGGCTACACTTTGTTTTTTATTAGGAAGAGAAGACGCTTTAACATCTAAGTAGTGAAGCTACAGCGGAGTGAAGAAGCCCCTTCACCCATCAGATGGCTTAAGAACGTCATCCTGGCGTCTTCCAAAACTCTCGAATCCCCTCCTGCCGTGATGACACAGAATCAGAGGCTTCCAGGGGTACGCTTAGGGGGCGTCTGATGCGCAGGTGCACACGGCAGCTACTGAGCCCCAACTCTGGAGTGTTCTTACTCAGGGATTTAATTATAGGGCGGGGTCGTCAGGAGCAGGTCGCCCACTGCCCTGCAGGAACCCTTTTTGACCTTCAGTAGAGACGGAGCCCTAAAACTTTGGGCCTGATTTTCCCTTCCCCAAATCCTCCTCGTGCCCTTCCCAGGCACTTCCTCACCCCCAGAGACTCCCTTCTTTACCTCTGTCCCCAAGTTCCTCTCCCCCCGGGCCTTCTCAAGGGCTCCCCCGCAGCAGGACCCCTCTGCCGTCCCCTTTCCTGTTTCAGAGTGTCGCGGCGTTCTGGGAACCACAGCACCCCCCAACAGCCCTGAGATCCCCGGGGGAGGACCCGGTGAACCTGAGCCGTGTTTTGGGAGCACAGGGAGACACCCGCGCGCGGGCGGCGGGCGGCCGGCGGCGTGGGGGCGGGGCGCTGCGAGTGCGCAGCTCTTCTAAGGTCCTCGGTAATTCTTTCCCGGTCCATGTAGGGCGCTGGCACAGACCGGCCCCAAGTCTGATCCTGGGGGAGGGGAGAAGAGAGGGGAGGGGAAGGGAGGAGGCTGGAAGACTAAGAGGGAGGAGGGAGGCTGTGGCCTAAACTCCAATGCAGGGAGGGGAGGCTAGGAGGGGGAAGGGAGGGACAGAGAGGGGATGAAAAGCAGAGGAGGAGGGGGAAGGGGAGGCGGAGGAGAGAGGGGTGCAAAACGGAGGAGGAGGGGGGAGGAGGGAGGGGGTGAAAAGCAGAGAAGGATGGGGAGGGGAGAGGTGGAGGGGAGAAGGAGGGGGAGGGTAAAAAGCAGAGGGGGAGGGGAGGAAGAGGGAGGGGTGAAAGCAGAGGGGGAGGGAAGGAGGGAGGGGGTGAAAGCAGCGGGGGAGGGGGAGGGGAGGAGGGAAGGAGCAGGGGGAGGGTAAAAAGCAGAGGGGGAGGAGAGGAGGAGGGAGGGGGTGAAAAGCAGAGGGGCAGGGGGAGGGGAGGAGGAGGGAGGGGGATGGGAGGTGAGGGAGGGAGGACAAGGGGAAGTGAAAAAGGGAGGAGGGGGAGGGGAAGTGAAAGAGGGAGAAGGGGGAGGGGAAGTGAAAGAGGGAGAAGGGGGAGGGGAAGTGAAAGAGGGAGGAGGGGGAGGGGCGCCACCCAGCCTCTTTCCGGAGGAGACTCATTTAGATGCAATGGCCAATTTTTTTTTTAAACCAGACTGTATAAATTTACAGTTTCCTTTTCAGCTGAAGCAGACAATGTTAAAACACATTAGATTCTCTGTTTCGGAATGCAAATTAAACATAGGCAAGCTCTTGGAAGGCTTCATTGAGGGCTTAAGAAAATAGGAGATTGAAAACGTTGATGCTTGAGTAAGGCAAGAGATTTTAGCCTTGTAGCAATGTGGTGGTGTGTGTTTACTTAAAAAGAGAAAATTGCTTAATAATAAAACGGCCCTAGTCTTCCTTGAACATAACAGGAAGCAGTGCTTAAAAAAACATTTCTTTTTTTTTTTTTTTTTTTTTTACAGCCACCATTTATTTGTCGGTGCACAGGGAGGGGGTGCACAGGGAGGGGGTGCACAGGGAGGGGGTGCACAGGGAGGGGGTGCACAGGGAGGGTGTGCGGTTGAGGCAGGGTTGGGGTAGTCACACCAGGCACTCCCCAAAGCCTGCTCACCCGGCCCCTCCAACCCCAAGGAGTGGAATCTAGAAGCAGCCCCTAGGGGCTCTCCCCTCTAATCTAGAAATGACTTTCCTAAATAGCTATCACTATAAACTAGGTTCCTTTCTGTTCTCTGTCCCCTTTTCTCACCCCCAAAGCAAAAACAACAAAAACACAACCTAATAGAAAAGCCCCTCCCACCCCAACTAAAAACAAGCAGAACACTCGCTCCAAATTCTGCTTCTGCTGTTCCTGCCCCGTTATGGGAGCCTTGTGGGCTATTTTCTGCTCTTTTCTCCCCCTGGAGAGTTATTTAAGTCCTTTAAATGCCATTCTGTGCACACATAACTTAAAAATGGTCTGGCACGGGGGAAAAGTTGGCAAATGTCTAGTTCACAATCTGTTGCCGTTATGTGAAGCCAGATTCAGTAAAAACTATTGGCTTCCGGAGCCAGGTTACGCAACATCTTAGAAGGGTTTGGGGATGTGTCTGCAGGAGGGGGAAGGGGGACCTGAGAGGGGAAATACCGAGCTGGGTGTCACATGTAAGTTTGCTGTACTGGGGATGGCCGTGGACACAGTCGGGTGTAGGGAGCTGCACCATTTCAGTCTTAAGAGCAAGAAGCCCCCCTGCATTTTAACTGTGTGGGCTTTGAAAATGGGGGTGAGGGGACCAAAAGGCCTTCCCGGGCCTTGAGTTCCTGTAGGGTCTCCACACTGAGATGGCGAGTGGGGGATGGGCCCGTATGAGCCGGCTAGGGCTGCCATGCCAGAGCAGCAGACGGGGATTCCCTCACATCCTGGAGGCCACATGTTTGAAACCCAAGTGTCACAGGGCTGCTTTCTCCCGCAGCCCCTCTCGGTGGCTTGTAGACGGCCTGTGTCCTACCATGGTCGTCCCTGTGTGTGTGCCTGTGTCCTCATCGCCTCTTCTTGTAAGGACTCCAGTCCTACTGGACCAGGGCCCACCCTAATGACCTCATTTTAATTTAATTACCTCCTTAGAGATCCTGTTTCCAAATACGGTCACATTCCAAAAGGTAGTGGGGATTAGAGCTTCAGCCTTTGAATTTTAGGGATTATTCCCCATTATGGGATGGGGAGAACACTTAAGAGGCTTGATAAGGGAAGCAGAGAGGGTGGGGAAGGAGTTTGCACCCCTTGGGCACCCAGGCCTCGGGATGCCCCTGGCCCCTCAGCCCCTGGGTTTGCAGACTGGAGAGCAGGGCTGCTCCCGGGGAAGTGGGCGGGGTGGGGGCGGGGTAGCTGTTAACTGCTAGACTTGGGCCTGTCGCCCATATGACAGCTGCATTTTTAATTCTCTTTTGGAATATTCCTTCTGTATTGCAGTTTCACCGTAGCCTGAGAGCCAGCTGGATAAGCTGCTAGGAACACAGGATTCCCTAGTGATAGCGCAGGGCAGCAGTGGTGTCTCAGTGTCTTGCTCACATCTGTGTGCTTGGCAGCTGGGAGGGAGCCCCAGGTAATTCTGCAGACTAAAGGAGGGGAGGAGCAAGCTCACCCTGTGGGTTTTCAGGATGCTAATTTAATCTTCGTTGTTTGTGCTTGACAGAAACCACAAAGCTTGTTTATCCAAAGCAGTATCTTTTGTGGTGAAACGATTATCAGTAATTATTAAGAAACGGACGGAGTCTTCTCCTTGGCCACTGAAAAACTCAGAAATGTGGGGAGAAATATCAGAGTTGTGGATGATCTGATATGAATTTTCTTAGGAAGGAGATGACCAGAGGCGAAAGTGTATTGGAGCTTCCATCTCGGTGGCTTCTTTTAAGGTTTGGTTCCAAATGGTGGTGACTCCAGAGAGTTGATGATCTCAGAATGCTTTTGAATTTGCACAGCGAAGCCTTCAAGTCCTGCCTTGGCAGTTTCAACAGAAGCATAAAGGATTCAAGGAACCACAGACATGATGGTGGAGACATTTGTGGTGGTGATTTTCCTGGCAAAGCCCTGGGGAGCCGGCTGGCTTGGTCAGCTGTAGGCAGAGTTTGTCCTTTCCCTCTGGGGGAAACCCACTTTGTCCAGGACACTCCGGAGTCCTTCGGGCCATTCACGATCTTTCCCCCTTTATTCAAGCTCACCTTTCTCTCTCTTTTTTTTTTTTTTTTATTTGAGACGGAGTCTTGCTCTGTTGCCCAGGCTGGAGTGCAGTGGCGCGATCTCAGTTCACTGCAAGCTCCGCCTTCCGGGTTCACGCCATTCTCCTGCCTCAGCCTCCCGAGTAGCTGGGACTGCAGGCGCCCGCCACCACGCCCGGCTAATTTTTTGTATTTTTTTAGTAGAGACGGAGTTTCACCGTGTTAGCCAGGATGGTGCTCATCTCTGTTTAAGGAACAGCCGAGCGTCCCTGGAGGCGCCAAGTCTTCTCTTCTACGGAACTGCGCAAGCAGGAATCTCTATGAGGATTCCTAGGAATTCTGTACCTGAGTGAATGCAGACTTTTTGCACCAGCTTCCAGTAGGTGATTCACTAGAGGCCAGAGGCAGGGGAAATGGAATCATTCACTCATTCTTTCATGCCTTTTGTTTCCTGCTTCTAAACTCTTGCTTCTTTTGTGTGTATTTTATTTTGTTTGCCTTAGCTTCTTAAGTCAGGGAGGGTTAGAAGAGAAGGAAGGTGTTTGAAATATACGAGTGAGAAAGGAACGGAAATTGCTGCTTGGTCATAGCACCAAAGGAAGGTGAAAATATGTGTAGTGGACGTGGGTAGTTTTTGTCTGACTACGTGTTCGGCCTCTATCTTTCGGTTAAAACAACTCAAGTTTTCTCTGGGGAACACAGGCTGTTATTCTCAGTCCCTGAGATACAGAGCTCCTGCGCTTGGGGCCCAGGTCTGGCCAAAGGGCATCTCATATTTCTTGTCCACGGTGACTTCTTAACCCAAATCCTGACCCAGAGACAGCCAGATCTGGGCTTCTATTAGAATTCTTGACAAAGGTTTGTTTTTGTTTTTGTTTGTTTGTTTGTTCTTTTTGCTAGGGTTGCTAAACAGGTACCAGTAAACCCGGTGATGAAAAAAAACCCATCATTCTTATCACTCCTTGAGACCGAAAATGGTACTGAGGAATATGGAGCTAAGGGGTGACACCTCTCTGGATAGCATGGGAATACCTGGATCTAGCCAAGCCTGAAGGCCACACATGACATTTGCAGTTATGTGAACCAATGTGTTTTCTTTTCTTTTTTCTTTTCTCTTTTCTCTTCTCTTCTATTCTTTTTTCTTTCTTTCTTTTTCTTTCTTTCTTTCTCTTTCTTTCTTGTAGCCCCATTTGACTTTAGTTTCAAATGCTTATCACTGAAAAATGTTCTTGGCTTATTGAAATACTAACCTCTATTTTGTTGAGTATTAAAATTATAGGCCAGGCACGAAGGCTCGCACCTGTAATCCCAGCACTTTGGAAGGCCGAGGCGGGTGATCACCTGAGATCAGGAGTTCAAGACCAGCCTGACCAACATGGAGAAACCCCGTCTCTATTAAAAATACAAAATTAGCCGGGTGTGGTGGCACATGCCTGTAATCCCAGCTATGCAGGAGGCTGAGGCAGGAGAATGGCTTGAACCCGGGAAGGAGGTTGCGGTGAGCTGAGATCGCACCATTACATGCCAGCCTGGGCAACAAGAGTGAAACTCCGTCTCAAAAAAAAAAAAAATACATATTATATATAAAATTTGATGCTGTTGGAGCCACAGAGCATTTTCCTCCTTCCCTTTCATTTTTTATTGTGACTTATGACCTATAAGTGTTAAAGAGCATTCCAGAGACATATACATGTTATTGAACCAGTGATTTCCCAAGTGAAGAGGTAGAACATTGCCATTTGCTCAGGGGCCTCGTACGATTACCATTGCACTAGAAGTCTCTCACCATCGGAAGCTACCACTATTTGGGCTTTTGGGGAAATCATCTCTTTGCCTTTTTTTTTTTTTTTAATAATGTCCTCTATGTGCGCATCCTCAACAAGAAGTAATTTTGTATTAATGGAATCATACAGCATGTATCTTCTGGGGTCTTGCATCTGTCACCAACGTTGTATGTGCAATGTTCCTATCTGCTGTCACTGTAGCTCATTTATTCTCAATGCTATCATAGCATCCCACGTATGACAGTACGCAATGTATCCATTAGGGAGTACCTTGTGTACTGGATGTTTACTGTAGAGAATTTATTGAAGTCGATCAGTGCAACAGAGCTCATATTGGAAACAAACTGAAATGTGCATCACTCTGTGCAGAAGCCCAGTCTTGAATCAACCCAGCCATCTGCCTTCCTTGGTCCACATCGAAGCAGTTGATGGCTGCGAAGGAAAAATTGCACAACTGAGCAAATCTGTGTTACTACAGCATTGTGATCTTCAACCCCAGCTGGGCCCTCCTGAGAGCAAGCGATTCTATGCATCCCTCTTTAGCCCTGTCTTCCATCCTTTGTTAAATGATCAGTGCTTCCCCCAGCCCCTTCCCTGCACATTCTCAGCAGATGGCTTTGCCTCTTTAAGGAGGTCATTGGGCAGGAAGTTCTTTCATTTCTTAACTTAGCAGCAAGGAACCTTATCTACATCCATGCCGTTCATGCCTGCGGTTCCAGGGCCCAGTTGTCTTGTTTTTTCCAGGTCACCCGCACTTGTGCCCTGCACCCCTCTAGTACCTCCTATCCTTGTCTTTGTGCTCTCCCTTCCCCACGTGAGACAATCTGACGATGTCTGTGCATATCCTTTGCCTTAAACCTCATCTTCGTTGTCCTTGTGTGGAACCGGATGTTTTCAGTTCTCATCTGAATTATTGCTTTAGTTTTCCTGATTGGTCTCCCTTTAATGCTTGCCTCTTTTGGTTCAAGCTGTATTCCTCTACAGAAGCCACAGTAATGCTTCTGAAATACACATCTGACGATGTGAATCTGTGTTCATTTCCTGGGGCGGCTGTAGCAAATTACCATGAACTGGGGGTGGCTTACAACAGCAGAAATGCTTTCCTCACAGCTCTGGAGGCCACAGGCCTGAGATCAAGTTGTCGGCAGGGCTGGTCCCTTCTGGAAGCTTCTAGGGGAGACTCCATCCCATGCAGCTCATTTAGCTTCCAGGGGTGGGGGGAGCCAACAATCCTTGGCGCTCCTTGGTTTGCAGACTCACTGTCACTCCAGTCTCTGCCTCTGTCTTCACATGGTGCTTTTGTCCCTGTCTCTAATCTCCCTCTCCTTCCTCTTATAAGGACACCAGTCATTTGATTTGAGGACCACCCTAAATCCAGTGTGCTCACACCTCAAGATTCTTGTAATTAGACCTGCAGAAACCCTAATTCTAAATAAGGTCACATTCTGAGGTTCTGGGAGTTCAAACTTAGATGTATGTTTTGGTAGTTGCTATTCAGCTCACCGTATACCCTCTTGCTGAAAACCCTTCCGTGGTCTCCCGTTTCCCTGCAGGGTATAATCTAAACTCCTCAGCCAGGAATATAGGCCCTTCCTGAACTGACCTTCCGCAGCCGCAGCTGCATGGCCTCCTGGCCCCATGTGCCTGCCGTGTACGTCGTTCTTCCATGTGAACCGATCTTGCTCTCCTGGAGTCTCTCTGGCGTTTTGTTATTCAGTCCCAGTCCTGCAGTGTCCTCCTTGCCTCTGGACTCTCCCATCTTCCTCCAAGTCCATGAATGCCCTGTGTAGACCGTCAAGAGGCCACAAAACCAAGTCACAGAGCTGACAACCATCCCCAAAGTCAACCAGCACAGCAGATTGGAGAGTGGGATTATATTAGGAAGGCTTAATCTCAAAAAAAAAAAAAAAAAAAAGTCAAAATACACCTACTCATAAATTACCTGCAAGTAGACAAAAAAAAAAAAACAACTCATTAAAGAATGTGATTGCTTATGAAAATAGCCACCATTTCCCATTGCACAGAAATTGCTTATGATGGTCGGTAACGAAGGGGAAACATGAGCTGTGGTCATGGAATTTGGAAATGTAACTGGATATTGCGGAAATATTTAAACAGAATCCTGTTTGTCTGCACCTTATGGCTAAATAACTAGACCATGCTGTGAATAGATAGCTCTGCATTTTAACAGCGTATTTAAATTATGGCCGCGTTCCCAGACAGGACTGAATGGCCAGGATGACCAAACAGTGTGCTGCTTAGTGGGGAGATCAATTTCCAGAACTCCGGCTCATGGGGGAAAAGCAGACTTTGGCATCCGTTGGGTGCTGGGAACACAAGAATAAGACTTTCCATAAACCTGGTGTTGGGGGTGGCCTTTTATGGTTATTTGGTTTTATTTCACTTTTAGTTTATTTTTTATTGTGGTAAAATATACATAACACAAAGTTTGCTATTGTAACCATTTTTAAGTGCACAAATCAGTGGCATTAAGTGCATTCATCATGATTTTATTTCCTCTTATTAAGGAATTCTAGATTGGACATAGGACAAGATAACTTCAAGTGAGGTCAAAAATGCAGACTGTTGGCCTGACTCAGTGACTCACCCTTGTAATCCCAGCACTTTGGGAGGCCGAGGAAGGCGGATCCCTTGAGTCCAGGAGTTTGAGGCCAGCCTGGCTAACTTGGAGAAACCCCACCTCTACTAAACATAAAAAAATTAGCCAGGTGTGGTGGCGTGCACCTGTAATCCCAGCTACTTGGGAGGTTGAGGCAGCAGAATCACTTGAACCTGGGAGGCGGAGGCTGCAGTGAGCCGTGATCGTGCCACTACACTCCAGCCCGGGCAACAGAGCGAGACTCTGTCTCAAACGAAAAACCAAAAGATTTCTTTCTGTCATAGGTTTTAAAAAAATAGACTGCCAAGTGTCTGCTTTTTTGTTTTTTTCTTTTGAGACAGCATCTCACTCTTGCCCAGGCTGGCACGATCACGGCTCACTGCACCCTCAACCTCCTGGGCTCAAGTGATCCTCCCACTTTGGCCTCCCAAAGTGCTGAGATTACAGGCATGAGCCACTATGCCCAGCTGAAAAGAAATCTTTCTGCCCAATAAGAAATTTGAGAATTTGATGGGCTATGTTCTCCTGGTACAGGGAGAAGGAAACAACTCCTTTAGAAGCCTGCTGATACCATGCAGGCTGTTGTTTCTGCAGAGCATTTTATGCTTTCTATTTTGAAGTGAGCATTCTGGTTTGTAGGATAAACGTATCTCAAGACGAGGTGGGCAGGCTGTCAGCAAAATAAGAGGAAAAGATGGTACCACCACAAATGCAGAGCCCGTGAGAACTGAACGCATATCCCCAGAATTCTGGACACTTGACAAGCCCTCCCAATGCCTCACTTGTAGCTGAGACTATACGGTGAAATGATAAGGGAAACACTGAAAAGAAAACATTCTGGTTTGGGAGTGGAATTATTTTAGTCTTCTCCTGGGTTGTAATGTTCATTTGACCTCAGTAATGTGCACAGAGTTTTAAAAAAATTTGTTCCAACTGAAAGATAACCCTCATTCTGCATGGAAACGTCTTTTGAACAATCATTAACTAATGGATTGATGGTGAGAAATTTGACTCCGCATGGAAATTAACTTGAAAAAGCATGACATAAAGCTTCTCTGTTCTTTCTGTGAGAAGTTTTCTCCCAAATGGTTTTTCAAGATGAGTAAAAGTGCATAATTGTGGCTGTCACTAGATCTTCTCCTTCATTTTAGGGGTCTATTCTTACTTATTCGAATCATGTAGACAACTTTGATTATGCCACAATTGCCCACCGATTCACTCATCTGCAAAGAGTCCCCCAACCACAGACCCCAACTGCTCTCTTACCTGACAGTCCTCTGTTCCACACCATCCAATTTTTACCCTGTGCTTTCAACTCTGTTACAGTCGCCTTAGGAAGAAACCACATTTGGAAAGCTCTGTGTTGGAGAAATATTAAGCTATGTCACCGATTTCTCGGATATGGGAAACAGAACACACAAGCTCTGCTTTTTACAACTTGGATTTGTACGTGAGTTCTCAGACAGCTCTCACGTTCTAAAATTACTCTTCGGACATCTCATTGTCTATTCCCAAGCTCTTTATTTTGACTGATTCTAAAAGGGCTGGCCTATAGTCTCTCGAGGCAAAAAGGAGACATTGGTGATGATTATTTTTTTCCACAGCAATAAGAAAAATTATTTGTAGTCACTCTTTTTTTTAATTTTTATTTTTTGAGACAGAATCTCTGTTGTTTAGGCTGGAGTGCAGTAGTGTGATGATAGCTCACTGCAGCCTCCAACTCCCTGGCTCAAGCAATCCTCCAGCTTCAGCGTCCTGAGTAGCCGAGATTACAGGTGTGTGCCACCACACCGAGCTAACTTTTGTATTTTTAGTAGTAATGGGGTTTCATCATGTTGGCCAGGCTGCTTTTGAACTCCTGACCTCGGGTGATCCACACACCTTGGCCTACCAAAGTGCTGGGATTATTAAGTGTGAGTCACTGCACCTGGCCGTATAGTCAACTCTTATTGTAGACTCCTGATTCTGTCAGTCCTTTATTTTCTTTGTAAAGTGTTCCCAGGGTCTGGGTGAGACAAAACTTTTTTTTTTTTCCTTTAAGCAAACCTGCTTAAGAGGGAGATGGCTTCTGTGTTTCGACTAGCAGACTCATTTGTTGGTGATGGCATTAATGACCCATCTTCAGAGGGTACAGGCCGGGGCTTCTGCGTGACACCCAGCAGCCCTTGGGCTGGATGAATGTATCCTTAATGTATCCTTTTTTTTCTTTTCTTTCTTTCTTTCTTTCTTTTTTTTTTTTTTTAAGGCAGAGTGCTGGAGTGCAGTGGCGCGATCTCCGCTCACTGCAACCTCCACCTCCCGGGTTCAAGTGATTCTCCTGCCTCAGCCTCCCGAGTAGCTGGGATTACAGGTGTGCACCACCACGCCTGGCTAATTTTTGTATTTTTAGTAGAGACAGGGTTTTGCCATGTTGTCTAGGCTGGCCTCAAACTCCTGGACTCAAGTGATCTGCCCGCCTCACCCTCCCAAAGTGCTGGGATTACAGGTGTGAGCCAGTGCACCCAGCTGAATGTATTCTTAATTGATTTGCAAGGCCAGTGGGTGTGCTCCTGTGAGCAATTTTCAGAAAGAATTAAATGCCTGCACGAGCAAAGCAAAGACTTCTGGCGGCATCTTTGGCAGAGCTTACGGTAGGGAAGGCATCTCAGCAGGCTTGGCCTCTGCTTGCTACCCCTCACTTGAGTTTTTACTGATAAGCAGGAGGATTCAGGGACAGAGGCTTGGGAGCCAGATAAAATACAGGACACTGGGTTGTGTGTGAATCTCATTCAATGCAACGAATCATGTTTCAGTGTAAGTATGTCCCAAATATTACTTGGGATCTACTTAGATGAGCAGAAAGCCTACGTTCTCACCATCACTGTGTAATTGGACTTGTCCGAAGCTGCAGCCGTAAGTGGAAACTGCATTCTTTTTCGTCTTTTTCTCTTCTCACTTGGCATGCTCTTCAGATATGCAGGGACCAGTGTGGTGGCTGCTAGTCACCAGTGGCTAGGGAGCACTTGAACTGAGGCTAGTCTGAATCGAAATGTCATCCGATCAGTGTAAAACACACCAGACTTCCAAGCCTTTTTATGGAAAAAATAGAACATTTCTCATTAATAACTGAATGTGCCTTATGTGTTGAAATGATCCTATTTTGCATATATTGGGCTAACATGTATCATTAAAATTATCTTCCCCTGTTTTTTTTTACTGATTTAATATGGCTACTGAGAGCTTTAAAGTTACACATGCTACGTGCACTTCATTTCTGTTAGAGCCGGGATTAGTGGACTTTCTGTAAAGGGCCAGTAGCAAATCTCTTAGGTTTTGTGGCAGATAGGGTCACTGTCTTAACTATTTAACTCAGTTGTCTGCAGCCATAGACAATATATAAACACATAAGCATGGCTAAGTGCTAATTAGTCTTTATAAAGCCTTATTTGGCTTGCAGGTGGATTTGTTGACCCCTGCGTTAGAGATTCTGTAAATTTTTTTATGTGTAATTTTTAAATGGCATGTCTTTGTGTCTCTAAGCCTTATTGATTTGGACAGAGCGAGAAATAATTGTTAAATGGACAAGTTACCCTTTGCAAGATGGTTCAAGTACTACATAGAAAAGTGTTGGCAGAATCTCGAATTTTTTTTAAATAAGGGAGAAGAAAAAGCATGCATATGACTGCTAGTGTGTGGGTCCTTACTGTGTCAGAGCCTCCTGGATGGGGTGGATTGCCATCAATCGTGAGGAGGCAAAGAGAATCCAGGAGGTAACGTTTTGTCCTGAGTCCTATAGGGGTGGAGGGCACACTGAATACACAGTGCATTGAAAACACAGTGGCACCGTCTAACAGGTTTAAGAGATGAGGCCGGACGCAGGAGCTCGTGCCTGTCATCCCAGTGGTTTGGGAAGCTGAGATGGGAGGATCGCTTGAGCCCAGGAGTTTGAGGCTGCAGTGAGCTATGATTGTGCCACTGCACTCCAGCCTGGGCAACAGAGCGAGACCCTGTCTCGAATGAACAAACAAAAAAAGATGAAATTACAGCAATGGAGAGGCTTGGGTCTTGGGTAAAGGGAAAATAATTTTTACAAAGAACTGCTGTGCTAAATCCCTTTCCTTACCAAATTAAAATGTTTTATCTACTAGAGCATGGCATGATGTAACTTATCTTATTTCATTTTTTAACTAAAAAAAAATTGTACAGATGGGGCCTTACTGCGTTACCCAGGTTGGTCTCAAACTCCTGGTCTCAAACGATCCTCCCACCTCGGCCTTCCAAAGTGCTGAGATTATAGGCGTGAGCCACTGTGCCCAGCCCATGATATAATTTAGAATTGATTTTCATTGGATTGGAACATATCCTGAAATGTAACATTTATTTGGGATCGCATTTAAAAAAACATAAACGACAGGCGCGGACATATTTTTGGGAAGTGAGCTAGGGAATTGAGACACATCAGCCATGATTTGTACTGAAGTGAGGTGCTTATCTGTTTCTTTTACTGATGAGAGTGACTTAGAAGTCCTTTGGGAATAAGATGATCATAAATGAAAGTGAAATCCCAGGAAATTTCTAAATTAAAGTTTGATTTATAGCCCTTTTCATGCTCTTCTCTTCAGTGCTGAGAAAAGCTGGAGATAATTCATGTCCCTTCAGTTTTGCAGCCTATGAATCATGCCCAGTTGTCAATGTTGAAGTTGAGTTTCAGTTTTTATTGTTATCTTTCCTTTCAGTGTCAGTGTGTAAACTTAATTTCACTGCAACTGATGTAATTGCTTAAGTAGCTGGGAAGTCCTGTGGGATTAGATTAGGGCTGGTGTCGGGGTGCACCTTTCAAATGTAAAAGTTTACAACCTTGGAGGATTGCCATGAGGGGCTTTGCTCACATGAGTGCAGATTCAGGGACATCTCTTCCCCCGTCTCACTCTTCATTGAATTGTCACAAGTCTAGATACTCTACTGGAAGAAAAGTAAGCAAAATGTAGTGTATACTTACAGTGTGGTAGGCACTTAGTTCAGCACATTACATATATGATTTCATCCTGAAAATTACCCTTTGAATAGTGCTAAAATTCAAAATCCTTAGTAATGTGAAAAGCACAAAATCCTTAGTAATATGAACTAATCTATAAATACAAAGTTTCAATGGATTCAGTTTAATTCTCTAAACTATATAGCATTAAAATGTCTTTCCAAGTGAAAAAAATTGAGGCACAAATGATCAGTCTGATAGTGTCCAAATATTAGCCTAAGACTTTCTAAACTGTCTTTTCCCTTTTATAAATTGTTGCTGGAATCTTTTCTTTTCTTTTTTAAAATGGCGTCACTAGCAAAAGGATGCCAGGGTTCAATAGAGGAAACTGTGTTAAGCTCTTCCAGGGACTTCTGCATCAAAACCATGGTCAATGAGCATAGAGTGTGCAATGACAGACAATGGAAACTTGGAAGGTTGGGGAGTGGAAGAGGAGTGGACGATGAAACATTACTTAAGGGGTGCAGTGTACATTATTCGGGTGATGGCTACATTAAAAGCCGTGTAACAAAATTACAGTTGTACTCCATCAATATATACAAATAATAACATAAAATGAAATGATAGTTGTGAGGACCCTGGTGCTTGACGTCTTAGCCCGAGGATGTCTGGGCATGCTGCCTGTACCTGTCACCAGGGGCACAGCTGGTGTGCCCAGCGCCCCCTACCTGGCCTTAACCCGACAGCTTGGGTCTCAGCGTTGCCCAAATGCTGTCACCAAGGCAGGGGCTCACAAACCTGCACCATGCCCCTCCAACTTGAGCACTCTCTGGAGCAACAAGTGACTGCCACACCTATCTGGACACCTGTGTCCACTGGGTGGCTGCCAGGGCTTTCTGCGTCAGCACAAGATGTCCTTTCACAGCCTTAAAAACGTCTGAAATCCAGTTACGCGTCATGCACTGCATTTGGCTATGACTGTATTTAAAAGAAAAATCTAAAACAATATGCCTGCCTTTAGTTTTTATTGTATGGAAGTGACCTTTTTGGGAAAAGTCCGTCTCAGTTGTCTTTTAATTAATTAATGAATTAATTGAGTCAGGGTCTCTCTCTGTCACTTGGGCTGGAGTGTAGTGGTGCCATCTTGGCTCACTGCAACCGCAGCCTTCCAGGCTCAAGCGATCCTCCCACCTCACCCTCCCGAGTAGCTGGGACCACAGGTGCACACCACCATGCCTGCTAATTTTTGTATTTTTTGTGGAGACGGGGTTTCACCATGTTACCCAGGCTGGTCTCAAACTCCTGAGCTCAAGTGATCCTCTTGTCTCGGCCTCCCAAAGTGTTGGGATTATAGGTGTGAGCCACCATGCCCGAATGCCAGCTGTCTTTAACGTCCCATGATCCATATTTGTCGGATTGCTTCCTCGTGTTTTGATTTGGGTTGGACATCTTTGGCAAGAAGACTTGGTATGTCATTTTCATTGAGTTTCATAGGGGTCAGATGGTCGTCAAGTTGTTCTTGCATTGCTTTTGCTGAGTTGGATCTGTTGGGGAGTGTTGTGTCCACCGGATCTCGCCCTTGTGCAGATACCTTCTTTCCTGTGTAAGGAATAAGACAATTGGGCATGATATTTGAGACTGTGTTCTGTTCGTAATCCCTTCCTTATTGAGGTAGTCCATTGGTAGTTACAAATTGGTGCATTGCTAATGCTGTCATTTCTTCTAAAGTTCTTGGTTGAAGTCCTTCCATGAAGAAGAGCTTTATTTCCATACTCCCGGCTTTTGAGTATCACTCTTGATTCCTGGCTTCTTTTTTATTATATATGGCATAAGAATTACCATCGTTATTGTTTTATTACTTTTTTAATGCTGAAATTATCCCCACATTCACCCATGAGAGTCCCTGTGGCTATTTATCACTCTTAAAAGGCAGAGTTTCTTTTGAACCTTCTACACATGACATGGCAGAACACATACACACACACACACACACACACACACACACACATGGCTTTGATATTTTTGATATCACTCTGTTTTACCTAATCTCTTGCCTCAGCCAGAATGTACGCCATTTAATTTGCCAAAGATTAACATCTCAGGCAATGTTGGCATCGAACAGCATTGCTATGCTAGGTGACCTTGCCTGCCCCAGGCCAAAGGGAAATTGTATTTTCATAAAACATTGTGGTTTACCTCATTGAGTCAACAGTCAAGCATGGTGAAAATGTTATGACAGCAGAAATTCCCTGACAATCAACCAAGAAAGTTTTTACATCAGCATGCAAGATACAGCCCAAACTCTTAGTGATGTGGTTTGGGAAGACAGGCATTTTTTTTGGAAAAGCCCTGGTAATGTAGAAATTTCATTTTAAATGTGATACAAATACTTCATATGGTATTTCTTGTATGTGTGTGTTTGTGCATGCATGCATGTGCTGTGGTCCATTGCAGATGGTATGTGTGCCTCTGTGCGTGTGTCTGTTTCTCTGTATGTGTCCCTGCATGTCCCCATGTGTGTGTGGCTGCGCTTGTGCACATGCTCCATTTTGGATGGCACATTGGCCTCTGTGTGTGTGCTTTGATCCACCATGGATGGCATGTGTGCCTGTGTATAAGCACATGTGCATTGCCTCATGGAAGATGGCATGCGGGGGGTGTATGTGTGTGTGTGTATGTATATACATGGATTACTCCATTGTAGGTGGTGTTTGCGCCTGTGTATATGTGTGCATTGCTTTGTTATGAGGCAGTTGAACTTGTGAGAAGCTATTTGTTTAGTCCATTTGTGTTGCTGTAACAAAATACCATTAACTGGGTGGCTTATTAACAATGGGCATTTATTACTCACAGTTCTGGAGGCTGGAATCCAAGATCAAGGCACTGGTAGGGTTGATGTCTTGTAAGGGCTTCCTGACTTCTCGCTGTGTCTTCACATGGTGGAAGGGGTGAGGGAGCTCTCTGGGGTCCCTTTGATAAGGGCACTGATCCCATTCCTGAGGCTCTGCCCTCATGACCTCATCACCTCCCAAAGCCCCACCTCCTAATACTCTCACCTTGGGGGTTAGGAATTTTGGGGGGACACAAACATTTGGACCATGGGACTATTTGACTTCTGGATGATGATAATCTATTTTTAAAAAGTAATTTCACTCTTCCTTATATACCCTTCATAGGCAAGGTTGCTGGACGTAGTTGCCAGCAATTAATATTGAAATTTATATTGAAAAGGGTTCTTCCTTTACTGTGATGTGAAGGACGGTTTCTTTCTATTCGCACATCCCTCATGCAACACAAAGACATTCTCCCCCCTGATATGCACACTTCACAAGCTGAGCCTGAATTTAATGAAATGATTTAAATTAGCTTCCACAAGACAACAATCTTGGGTCTAAACTCATGCTTAGAATGGGAATAAAACAGATCTGGGAAGAATTACTAAGAGCTGCTTGTGTGGTTCTTGTTATAGCCTCTTCCCTTCCTGAGCCTGGGGGCTGAGGGAGTTGCGGGTTGGGTAATGCATTACAGAATGTGGGCTTGCGTGTGGCTTACTCCTATGGTGGCAGTGGAATTCAGTGCATCGTATGAGTTGTGCTGTGAATGTTAAAGCTTCTGATACAGCCAAGGTTTCCCCTCAGATTGCTTGTTAATCAGGCTCAAAAAGCACTAGAACCTTTTGCTAAGTTAGTAAAATATGAAGAATAATAATTATAGTGTGTAAAAATAGCAAGAAAAAAGAACATTAGGTCACATCGTTAAGATATGTTTTGCAATACAGTTCATGCAATCCTCCTTACCTTTCCAGAGATTCCCCAATGGTGTCTCTCCCTGGATTCCCTTGTGTTAGTGAGGATAGGCTTTGTTATGGTGCAGGAACAAATAAGCTCAATGTCTTACGACTATGTGTTGCTAAGTTGGCCGGGGGACTCTGCTTATTGTAGTCATGTAGGGACTGAGGCTGATGGAGATGGGGGAAAATGATAGCTACAGTGTGGATCGTGAAGTATCCCACTAAAATGTCTTGATTCTCATCTTCCATCGGGGAAAACAAGTCACGTGGCCGCAGCTGAGTTCAACCGTGCAGATGTTTAGTCCTTCTTCAGAGAAGGTCCTTGGATATTGGTGAGCATACTACCACTACCACACTCAAATCAGGACCTAATAAATTATCTTAAATACATGATGCAATCATGATTCTGGTGCTGCTATTAAATCCACAGCAGTAATAAATATGCTACAGTCAGGGTGTGCTGAGAAGCTGAAAAAAATATGCTCTCAACCATGAAGTCACCACTGAGGCTTCACTCATCTTCCCCCTATGAGTGATCAAATACTTGGAACTCTTTGAAAATATCTTAGTCTCTAGGTCCTACATGTTTCACACCTGCTGTATTATGAGTTTCTCAAACAAAAAAAAAAAAAAAAAAAAAAGAGGCCAAGCGTGGTGGCTCATGCCTGTAATCCCAGCACTTTGGGAGGCCAAGGCAGGTGGATCATTTGAGGTCAGGATTTCGAGACCAGCCTGAACAACGTGGTGAAACCCCGTCTCTACTAAAAATACAAAAATTAGTCGGGCGTGGTGGCGGGCACCTGTAACCCCAGCTACTCTGGAGGCTGAGGCACAAGAATCGCTTGAACCCAGGAGGCAGAGGTTGTAGTGAGCTGAAATCACGCCACTACACTCCGGCCTGGGTGACAGAGCGAGTCTCTGTCTCAAATAAAATAATAAAAATAAATAAAAATAAAGGGAAAAGGAAAATTGAAATTTTAAATATATAGAAGTCATGGATTCTCATTAGTAAGAGTTTAGAAAATACAGAAAAGTATAATTAAGAGAATTAAAAATGCTTATGGTACCACTGCTTTGAGGTAGAAAATTTTAGTTCAGAGGACACACACACAAACACACAGTAGAGATGCCACCGAAGTTTTTTGAAGTCCCATTTTAAAAAGAGAATGTGTTACCTAATGCTAAATGACGAGTTAATGGGTGCAGCACACCAGCATGGCACATGTATACATACGTAACTAACCTGCACGTTGTGCACATGTACCCTAAAACTTAAAGTGTAATAATAATAAAATGAAATAAAATAATAAAAAAAAAGAGAATGTGTATTCCTTTAATTACTAGGAAGGTTGAACATTTCCCTCCCTGGATATTTAGAGTCCTTCGTATTTATTCTCCTATGTTTTTCTGTTCTTTTCTGTGTAGGGCTATTTTAAGTGTAAGTGACAGAAACCTGCTTCTATGTTGCATTTGACAATATGCAAATGAATGAATGTGTCTGAGTTCTAATAAAACTTTATTTTTACAGAACCATGAATCAGTATGTAATTGCCCAATCCCTGATTAGACAATCACCAAATTTCCCATTCAGCCAGTTTACTTAGGCATAGCTGTGTCATTTACTTAGGGATAAGCAACAAACAGTGTAATTGCCATTGCAAAATCAAATGGGCCCCGATCAGTTACTGGCTAGCCATAAATAGATTTTGGCATACTTGGACTCAACAAATAATGTGGTTGTGTGTTATCATGTCTTCTCAGTATCTTCCCATCTTGAACATTCCCTCAGTCTTTCCCTGACTTGCTTAACCTTGGCACTTAGGAAAATAAATTGTGGCCAGGCATGGTGGCTCACACCTGTAATCCCAGCACTTTGGGAGGCCAAGGCAGGCAGATCACCTGAGGTCAGGAGTTCGAGACCATCCTAGCCAACATGGCGAAACCCTGTCTCTACTAAAAATACAAAAATTAGCCAGGCATGGTGGCGCACACCTGTAGTCCCAGCTACTCGGGAGGCTGAGGCAGGAGGATCGCTTGAACCCAGGAGTGGGAGGTTGCAGCGAGCCAAGATCACACCACTGCACTCCAGCCTGGGCGACAGAGTGAGACTACATCTCTTGGCTGGGCGTGGTGGCTCACGCCTGTAATCCCAGCACTTTGGGAGGCCGAGGCGGTTGGATCAGGAGGTCAGAAGATTGAGACCATCCTGGCTAACACGGTGAAACCCCGTCTCTACTAAAAATACAAAAAAAAAATTAACTGGGCATGGTGGTACACGCTTGTAATCCCAGCTACTCGGGAGGCTGAGGCAGGAGAATGGCATGAACCCGGGAGGCGGAGGTTGCAGTGAGCCGAGATCGCGCCGCTGCACTCCAGCCGGGGTGACAGAGTGAGACTCTGTCTCAAAAAAAAAAAAAAAAAAGGTGGTTGTGTGATTGCATATAAAGTCTGTTCCCTTCTAGGTATTTGGGTTTGAGATTCCTTCATTTGTGAAAAGACACATGGATGGCTGTAGTGAGAGGGACTTTAGAAATGCCTCATGCTGGGGGTATGGGATTCTATTTTGTACCAGGTGCAAAGAAAAAGAAATGCTGATGTAGTTCCTTTGCTGGCGAGGGAAAACCATTAACTTCAGATAAATAGAAATGGCTGTCACTTTAAGGAAATACAATCTTAGTGACAAAATTAATGGAAAAGCAGCCATAGCATTGATGAAATTTAACTTCATCTGGCATGTTGGTTACACATGCCGGTTACTGCCTCTGTAGCTCATGGTTCCCTCCTGGTGACACCAGGAGTGTGATACAGTTTGTGGAATGAGTGAGTTCCTGGGCCCATGCTAGTCTCCTGAACCAAGCTCTCTACGGGGTGGTACCCAGGAAACAAACAAACACCTTTGGTGATCATTCCAAGGTGTCTTTACAATTTCAAACCTCCTTATATGAGGTGGCACATTCCAAAATAAACTTACAGTGAGTGTAATCAATTGTCGGAGCCATTCTTGACTTATCCATTTTGTGTCCAGCGCAAAGAGTGTCGGGGATATTTATGTCTGATTCTAGGGAATGACTCAATGGAAAAAGTGACCTTCTGCTTTCAACCTAAGTTTAGCTTCATGGCTTGGTAGTCTCAACCGTATCACAATTTTGTCTTTAAAACTTTCTGTAGTTGCTAAGACCAGGATTATGACTAAAGTTAACTCTGATGATCTGGTTTAGCTTAACTTTATGTCTAATCCCTCTTAGTAATATTAACTTCAAGTTCCTTAGCAAAATCCAAAGAAACACACAAAAAGCAATCAGGCTAAAATAAACCTTCTGGGCCAGGGGCGGTGGCTAACGCCTGTAATCCCAGCACTTTGGGAGGCCTGGCAGGCGGATCATTTGAGGTGAGGAGTTGGAGATTAGCCTGGGCAACATGGCAAAACCTCGTCTCTACAAAAAAATAAAAAATTAGCTGGGCATGGTGGTGCATGCCTGTAGTGTCAACTACTTGGTGGGGCTGAGGCAGGAGGATCACTTGAGCCCGGGAAGTCGAGGCTGCAGTGAGCCATGTTAGTGCCATCCGGCGTGACAAAGTGAGACCCTGTCTCAAAACAAAACAAAACAACTAAAAAACCCCTTCTGCTTTATTAGCATTTTTTAAAGAAATAAAATTCTGCACCCCTACCCTTAGTAGCATAAGGTTTATGAGGGGGGAAATGAATGATATATCAGTTTTGTTCTTGCACAACTCTTCTTATATATGTTAGTGGTATCGATTCAAAGGGAAATATTACTGTCATGTTTAACATCATCTCTTATAAATTATTATTATTGTTATTATTTTTTTGAGACAGAGTCTCACTCGGTCGCCCAGGCTGGAGTTGCAGTGGCACGATCTTGGCTCACTGCAACCTCCGCCTGCCTGGTTCAAGCAATCTCCTGCCTCAGCCTCCAGAATAGCTGGGATTATAGGCACCACCACCACACCTGGCTAAGTTTTTGTATTTTTAGTGGAGATGGGGTTTCACCATGTTGGCCAGGCTGATCTTGAACTCCTGAGTTCAGGTGATCCACCTGCCTCGGCCTCCCAAAGTGTTGGGATTACAGGCATGAGCCACCGCGCCCTGCCTACCTCTTGTAAATTAAACTGGCTTACAGTTGCTAAAGTATTTAGAGATACTCTATTAGAACACAGATTTTCCTAAATATTTGTGTATGCATCTGTCTTCCCAACTGGACTCTCAGTTATTTAAGGGCAGATCATGTCTTCTTTGTCTTCCTGGAGCCATGCCTAACATGACTGTTGCTCCTTATTATACATGCTCTGAGGGCTTGATATTTGTGTGGAGGAAGGCACATCATGAAAAATTCCAGCTGATCGAGCTGCACATCAGCTACCTTTGATTTAAAAGTCTATTTCTTCTACTTAAAGATGAGGTGAACACCTTGATTCTTTATCTGTTCTTCAGCTTAAAAAATCCAGATGACAGAGGTTGATTGTGAATCTTGTATAAAACCTGCATTTCCGCACGCACAGTAACACCCCTTTATCACTTTGCGTACGTCAATTTGGATGCTTGAATGCTGCCTGATGAGCTCTGATTTTGAACTCTCCTGCTTTCCCTTCACCCTTCCCCGCCCCCCGCCTTTTCCTTCTTCTTCTTCTTCTTTTTCTTTTTTGTTTTTTTTGGAGACGGAGTCTTGCTCTGTCGCCCAGGCTGGAGTGCAGTGGCACGATCTCGGCTCACTGCAAGCTCCGCCTCCTGGGTTCAAGCGATTCTCCCGCCTCAGCCTCCTGAGTAGCGGGGATTACAGGCACCCGCCATCATGCTCGGCTAATTTTTGTATTTTTGTAGAGACGAGATTTCACCATGTTGGCCAGGTTGGTCTGGAACTCCTGACTTCAAGTGATCCACTCGCCTCGGCCTCCCAGAGTGCTGGGATTACAGGCATGAGCCACCGTGCCAGGCCCCACTTTCCTTCTTGAGAGTATTCACTTTCTGGGTCCCAAAAGTTTGACTTTGCATTCAATTTGGATGGACTCATAGCCTTGGAGCTGCGTTGTTCGTGCCGTTATTTGGAGTAAGGGAGGAAATGACTGGGTCTCCTTCATGATCTGTCCAATGAAGATTGCTATGCTGTAAAAGAGCGAACCATAAAGAACCAGAAGCACCAAATGATGACTCTTAAAGTCATCCCGCTAGAAAAAAACAATCAAACAAAATCCTAATGAAACTCAGTTTTGGAGTGGTGATGTGAACACAGCCTGCTGCAGATGCCTTTGTCAAGAACAGAGGTGGGTACTCGACTTCTTAGTGAGTTTACCAAGTGAGTCAATAAAATGTCTTCAAAAGCCAAGTTAAACATTCTTTGTTTAACTTTTGTAAATCTTCTGGCTCAGCCTTTGCACAGCGACTGTCAGGAAATCCCTCTCACAAACAAAACTTTAGTAGTGCCCCTTTATCTGCAGGGGGTACATTCTGAAACCCCACTGGATGCCTGAAACCGCTGATAGCACTGGACCAGATTGCTGTCAGTCAGAACACATCCTTCTTCTTATTTTTTAAATTAAAAACAATATGGGTCAGGGGCGGTGGCTCACGCCTGTAATCCCAGCACTTTGGGAGGCCAAGGTGGGCACATCATCTGAGGTCAGGAGTTCAAAACCAGCCTGGACAACATGGTGAAACCCTGTCTCTACTAAAAATACAAAAAATTAGCCAGGCGTGGTGGCAGGCACCTGCAATCCCATCTACTCAGGAGGCCGAGGCAGGAGAATTGCTTGAACTGGGAGGTGGAGGTTGCAGTCAGCCAAGATCGCACCACTACACTCCAGCCTGGGTGACAGAGTGAGACTCCATCTCAAAAAAAAAAATTTTTTTTAATATATATGTATTTCAGATGGGGGGGTCTCAGTATGTTACTCAGGCTGGTCTCGAAATCCTGGGCTTGGGCTATCCTCCTGCCTTGGCCTCCCAAAGTGCTGGGATTAAAGGCATGATCCACCACACCTGGCCTGTAACACATTTTTGTTCAGGTCTTCCACCCACAAATTTAATGCCTTTTGCATCTTAAGTAAGCACTTATCACACACTGTGGCCACAACCTTTGCCGTTTGAGATGTGACAGCAAAACTGGCATGAATTTCTTTTTCCTTCTTCACAATTTTACCAATGGAAAGTTTGCTCTTACTGTAGATCTTAGCAAGTCTGGCATAAGATTTATTTTTTCTTTTCTTATGAAGCCAAGAACTTTTACCGTTTCACTTAAAGGGGCACGTTATGGCTTCTCTTATGCTGTCCATAGCCAAATGGACAACATCACTCCTCTTGTGCTTTGGGGTCATTATTAGGTAAAATAAGAACCGTGACACTGAGACAGTTGGTCGGATCACCAACTAGACAAAGGGGAGATTCACATCCCAGGCAAGATGGAGCAGGGTAGTGAGAGATTTCATCACATTGCTCAGAATGACAGGCAATTTACAACTTAGGGATTGTTTATTTCTGGAACTTTACATGGAATATTTTTGGGCTGTGGTTAATTTCAGGTAACTGAAAACTCGGCAAAACAGCAGATAAGGGGGGAGCACTGTACCTCTGTTGTCTTTTTATTATTTATTTATGTATTTATTTTTTAGAGACACGGTCTTGCTCTGTTGCCCAGGCTGGAGTGCAATGGTGTGATCATGGATCACTGGATCCTGGAATTCCTGACCTCAAGTGATCTTCCTGCCTTAACCTCCCAAAGTTATGGGATTACAGGCGTGAACCACTGCACTCAGCCCCTCTGTTTTCTTGATGACATTTCACTTCAGGTTAAGTTGAAGGAATTACAGTTTTCTCCCCTACAGCATTTATTTTTCCTTTGTCTTCCTTTATTCTGTTTATTTATTGAGGTTTAATTAACTATAGTAAAATTCATATATTTTAAGTTCAGGGCTCCTCAGGCTGCATACAATTCAGGGGTCCCATTCAGCCTATTGACTTTTTTTTTAAAATAAATTTTCTGGTAATGTAGCCATTTCTATTCATTTACATATTGTGTATGGCTGCTTTCCTTGCTGCTGCAACTGCAAGCTGGAGTAATTGCAACAGTCTTGTCCCTCAATCTCGAAAATATTTATTATCTAGACCTTAACATAAAGTCTCTAGACTTTGCTGAAGTTCTATGAATTTTGACCAATTCAAACAGTCATGCAGTTACTACCACAATCAAGACATAAAAAATTTCCATTGTCCTTAAAAATTGAGGGAGCCACAATTTGAGATAAGAAATGATTTTAGAAAAGTAACATTTTGCTCAATGTTTAACACTGACTTTAGGTTTTTGACATTTGCAGTCATTACGTATACACGGCAGATTGTACGTTTGGCGTTCACATTTTCTGCAGAGGTTTCCCACTACTCTGCTCGACAGAACCCCAGTTCCCTGCTGGGGAATTCATTCTGTCCCATTTTTGTATCTGACATGTGAATTAGCTGGATCCCAGCCAAAGCCTCTTCCATTCCTGCTGGTCCCATTCATGCGTCCAGAGACCGACACCTGCCGCAAAGGCAAGGAGAAAGGAAGGCCTTATTTGTTCCTGGGTGCTGCCAGAAAAGACTCCTGTCTGTCGGACCAGAGGCAGAAAGCAGCCGGAATGGCTTGCATTCATCGGGGGCCTACGAGGGAGACCCCACCTGGAAGGAAAACTCAGGCTGACAGGGCAGAGCTGAGAACTGCAAAGAACCTGATCTTGGTCCTGATGATTTTCTGACCCCGGTTCAAGTCTTGCCTCTTTTTAGCCTTCCTGCTGGGCCTCTCTGTTACAGGGCCCAGTACATTACCTTGAGTGTAGAAGTTGGTTAGAGTACTGGTTTCTGTTATTTGCAACTAAATGAGCCCTAATGGCTACCCATTATATAACACTCAGGGAATTACAGAAACACCTTATCCAGTTATGCTGCAGTTGAGGATTTTATAGTATGACTCAGCCCTTTGCAAACGGAGCCTGCCTTGTCATTTCTAAGTCTATTAATCAATTCTCACTCATCTGTTCTTTCACTGAATACTCATTGGGTATCTGCAATGTGGCAGGAGACCCCATTGTGACCCAAACTCTGGGGAGGCGCACCTTCCTGTGGGTGTATAGCCAACAAAATCAGCAATCTGTACTAGTCAGGTCTTGCTGAACGAAGCCCCTTTCTGATTTGTCATGCATGCTTGAAACTTGGGGATCATCTGTGTCCCTCCATCCTCCCTGGAAGTCACCAATTCTGCCCTTCTCCCTCCTAGGGGAAGTATAAGAAAATAATACTGGAATGGAATAGAGTGCCAGGCAGGAGCCATAGTGACTCCAATGCCCAACATATTGACTCTGAGATATTTCTGGTTCGTTCAAAATCCAGAGCTTGGAGGAAGCCCCGGTTTAGAGCTGTAGCCTCGATGTCATCTGTGTAGGTTGAGGGGCCCAGGGAAAGTGAGGAATGGGTCACCAGAAGGGGAGCAGGGGAGCTCCTCGGGGAACACCAGCATCCCAGGCAGGAGAGAAGGACCCCAGGGGACCTAGAAGAAAGGGCCGGTGACAGAGGGGGAAGTCCAGGGCAGCGAGGCATCCTCGGAGAGCACCGAGAGAGACTACAGGTGCCCGCCACCATGCCTGGTTAATTTTTGTATTTTTTCTGTAGAGGTGAGGCTTTGCCATGTTGCCCAGGCTGTTCTCAAACTCCTGAGCTCAAGTGATCCACCCGCCTCGGCCTCCCAAAGTGCTGGGATTACAGGTGTGAGGCACCGCGCCTGGCCTGGTGGTCCATCTTTATCTGTGTGTGCATGTGGTGTATACTGCATGCATGCACACACACACTCACCTTTTTATTTTAATTCTGTCACCTGAAGAACAGCCTTAAGACAGGACTAGAACAATGAAATGCTCTGTTGGGTGCAATTTGGCTCAAAAGAGTGTGATAACAGCAGGCAGTGGTTATAATATTATAATAGGAAGCTCAGAGATGTGCGATAATTTAGCGTGTGCAGCTGGGCATTGGGTGACAAGCGGGGCATTTGGAATGTTCCTTGTGAAATCCTTGGGTGGGTGGGGCCAGCTTCTTTGGCACTGCTGGGCCCTCACTCTCCATGCGCCGAGGTCAAGCTTCTTTGTCTGTGCAGCTGTGTCTTGGGCTTTCCCATGCACGCCTCTGAGCTGTTCTCTGCCTGGTTCGTTTTGTATTTTCTGTTGTCTTCTGTCCCTCCTGCTACCTAGGGTGTGGCCTGCAGGCCCTTCCCAACGTTGCTGAGGGTCCAGGGCTGGGGCACAAACAGACCCCCACTTGCCTTGGGTGTACACCATGAGCTGTAAATCAAGCTAATCACCTGCTGAAGAGAATCTCTTCTATCCTGCTACCTTCCAGGCCATGCTTCAGACAGCCAGGGTTGGTTGCCGCTTCCTTGGCCTCCCTGGCAACGCACATACAAAGTGATGCGGAGCGCACAGCCCTGGCCCATGCCTGGGCTTTCTGCTACCCCCTCAGGCTCTGACCTGTGTGGTGGGAGGTCTTCACACCCTGGTACAGACCCTCCATCAGTGTACCCTAGGGGGCCCTTGCACTTGTCCCCATTTAGGGAAGAGGCGCTAGGGCCTACAGGCATGGCCTGGAAGCCAGAGGGCTTCAGGTAGGCGCATCCCCTGCACCCCCTTGGCCTCATGAGTCCTTTTCCCTGAGGCAGGACCGAGGGGGCTTCGGGGTAGTGAATGTCTGAGATTGAGTGAGTGACAGAGAGAAAGAGAAAGAGAGGAGAGAGAGAGAGAGAGAGAGAGAGAGAGAGGAGAGAGAGAGAGAGGAGAGAGAGAGAGGAGAGAGAGAGAGGTGGAGGGATCGAGGGAGAAAAAGGGAGGAAGTATCTGTGTTTTAAGTTTTTGTTTTTAGTTCACTCCTTAGAACTGGGGTGATAAATTTGACTATTATGAAAATTTCTTTAATCCAAGTGTATATTAGCCAAGCAATTATGTAGCTCCTACCAAGTGAAAAGTTTTGGGTCAGCCTAACACATGGCGCTCCAAACAGCTTTAGCCGGGCAGGCTGGTTCCAGGATTTCGTGGATTCTTTTACATTCATATGTGGCTTGTGTGGTTTCGTGGAAGTTTGAGAAGAGTCTTTTTAAGGAACACACTTGCGGATGTTCTGTTCTGCTTTCTCTCTGGGTGTTTATAAATATGTCAGATGACACTACATGCAATGACATTGAACTTCCCCCATTAAACTCTAGGGATGGGGAGATTGGCAGCCTGTGTATTCAGAGCGGAGGTGAAAGTTTTAAGGAGGGCCACAGCCTCCTGGCTTCTGTCATTTCTGCGGATTGGAGATTATTTCCCCGCCGCTTTCTGCAGGGCTGTTGAAACCAAGCAATATGTAAGAACATTTCAAGAAGCAGCCTTTTTGTGGGGAGCATTTGGCTAGCAGGAAAGGAGAAGTGAGGAATATGGTGTGAAAGAAAGAGTTGTCTACTGATGAATCTGAATTGGCCACGTTTGTCGAGGAAAATCCTCCCTATTATGTATGTGTGGGGGTCTCGGTGAGGGCTCCTATAAGTGACTACCATAATTTAGGACTAGTTGATGAATTCATATCTCTCTTGTCCTCCGTTCTCATAGTTTATGAGCAAAAGAATGGGCAGCCGGGCACGGTGGCTTACGCTTGTAATCCCAGCACTTTGGGAGGCTGAGGCGGGTGGATCACCTGAGGTCGGGAGTTCGAGACCAGCCTGACCAACATGGAGAAACCCCGTATCTACTAAAAATACAAAATTAGCCGGGCATGGTGGTGCGTACCTGTAATCCCAGCTACTTGGGAGGCTGAGGCAGGAGAATGGCTTGAAACCGGGAGGCGGAGGTTGCGGTGAGCCGAGATCGTGCCATTGCACTCCAGCCTGGGCAATAACAGCGAAACTCTGTTTCGAAAAAAAAAAAAAAAAAAAGAATGGGCCTACTAAGTAGTCACCTGTCATCTGGAAACCCACAAAAATGGGAATTACTACGAGTTTTCAAATTCTTGATCTAGTGCACTGTAAAAGTTTTCATCACATTTTTTCGAGTGCGGTGTCTTTTCTTCTTTTCTTAATCATTTCTGATGTTTTTGCCCTGTATAGTGACAGGACTGTAATGGAATGGGATCATTTCTCTTGCGTGGGATTGTGGGAGTTAGTTCCATCAAGTGAAGGTTACACCACAGATGCCACGTAGCAACAGCTGTGTGGATGGAAAATTCCAGAGTCTTTTTTGTTGCAATATTTTCCATTTTTTATATGTGCAGGGAACTGTGTGCTTAACTGAACTCAGCTGTTTGAAAATTCACAGAGACTGTGAGATAATACCTGTCTTTTGTCATTTAAGCAAGTTTTGGTAATAGAAAAGCTGTGGTTGGTTTAAAAGAGTTTATGAAGTATGTGTTTTGTGAGCAATAGTTGGTTCAACACCAAGAGAGGTTTAAAAATCACAGTGTTGGCCAGGCGCGGTGGCTCATGCCTGTAATCCCAGCACTTTGGGAGGCTGAGGCGGGCGGATCACGAGGTCAGGAGATTGAGACCATCCTGGCTAACAGGGTGAAACCCCGTCTCTACTAAAAATACAAAAAAAATTAGCCAGGCGTGGTGGTGGGCGTGCCTGTAGTTCCAGCTACTCGGGAGGCTGAGGCAGGAGAATGGTGTGAACCTGGGAGGCGGAGCTTGCAGTGAGCCGAGATCACACCACTGCACTCCAGCTTGGGCGACAGAGCGAGACTCCGTCTAAAAAAAAACAAAAAACAAAAAACGCAGTATTTGAATTCTGATAGATACACCTGTAATCCCAGCACTTTGGGAGTCCAAGGTGGGTGGATCACCTAAGGTGAGGAGTTCGAGACCAGCCTGGACATCATGGTGAAACCCCATCTCTACTTAAAAAACAACAACAACAACAAAAAAAACCCACAAAAATTAGCCGAGGGTGGTGGCTCATGCCTGAAGTCCCAGTTGCTTGGGAGGCTGAGGCATGAGAATCTTTTGAACCTGGGAAGTGGAGGTTGCAGTGAGCCGAGATCATGCCACTGCACTCCAGTCTGGGCAACAGAGTGAGACTCTGTCCTAAAAAGAAAAAAAAAAAAAAATCTGACAGATACAATAGAACAAATGTGCATGAAATAATTTATGTTTTTTTAATAGAGAGAAAATGAAAGATGGTTATAGGACAGTTTCATGGCTCAAGGAAGTGGTGAGTTTTCGGCTGTACTCTAAGGATGGATAGAGCATTCTTAAAAGAAAAACTACGAAGTAAAGTGTGTGTTTATTGTAAAGGTATGCATTCCTAACTTTTTTTTTTTTTTTTTTTTTTTTTTTTTTTTGAGACAGAGTCTTGCTCTGTCACCCAGGCTAGAGTGCAATGACGTGCTCATGGCTCACTGTAGTGTTGACCTCCTGGGCTCAAGCAATCCTTTCACCTCAGCTTTCCAAGTAGCTGGGACTACGGGTGTGCATCACCAGACCTGTCTAATTATTATTATTTTTTTTTCATTTTTTGTAAAGATGGGGTTTTACTGTGTTGCCCAGGCTGGTCTTGAACTCCTGGTCTCAAGCGATCCTCCCACTTCAACCTTCTAAAGTGCTGGGATTACAGGCGTGAGCCACTGGACCCTGCCCATTGCTAACTTTTGACAACAGAGCACACACACCTAACCAGCAGCCATATGAAGAAAATAACACTCCCAGCACCCTGGAACCTTCTGCCCCCATCCACTTCCCATCACCACCCACCACCTCTCTGAGCAGTGTGAATGCATGGTACCCATTTGTGTACTTTCTATACACCGAACCATGCTGTATTTAGCTGGTTTACCTCATCATCACACTTGTGGGATGTATCACTGTTACGTGGGGGTGCAGGTCATTTATTTCATTGCTCGTAGTATTTCCCTGTATACATATACCACATTAATCCATTCTATTGTTGGGATTTGGGATGTTTCGTTTTAGGACACTTTGAAGAGTCTGTTGCTATGGGTATGCAAATGTATGTCTTAGGGTGATCATATATGCAAATTTCTGTGGGGTGTATGCCCTGGAGTAGTAGACAGTCCCTAAGGAGTGGCAGCAGTTCACACTCCCACCAGCAGGGGGCGAGGTTCCAGTTGCCCCACGGAGAGCTTGATGGGCATAGAGTCAGGAAGCTACACAGAGAGCAGGAAAGAAAGTGCCAGCCTGGGTTTAGAGACCGAGTTCCCCCGAGCCCATGTCAGGGCCACCTTGGGGAGCCAAGAGAAATAAGGTGGCTGGGTCTCAGGAGGTGGGCAGGGCTGGGTGGGTGCTTCCTTGCAGCTTGTAGAGTTTGAACTCACCCCTAAGCAGTTTACAGCTTTATAATTTACTTGAATACTCCAAGGGCTTCGGAACCTATTTTCTTCCTTCCTTCCCTCCTTTCCCTCCTTTCCCTCCCTTCCCTCCTTCCCTCCTTCCCTCTTTCCTTCATTTCCTTCCGTCCCTCCCTCCCTCTCTTCCTCCCCTTCCCTTCCCTTCCTTTCCTTCCTTCCCTTCTTTTCCTTCCCTTCCTTCCTTCCCTCCTTCCCTTCCTTCCTTCTCTCCCTCCTTCCCTTCTTCCCTCCCATCCATCACCCAGGCTGGAGTGCGGTGGCATGATCATAGCTCACTGCAGCCTCGACCTCTTGAGCTCAAGTGATCCTGCTGCTTCAGCCTCCCAAAGTGTTGGGACCATAGGTACACTTCACTATGCTCAGCTCATTTTTTAATTTGTTTGTAGAGATGGGATCTTCCTATGTTGCTTAGGTGGTCTCAAACTCCTGGGCCCAAGCGATTCCCCTGCTTAAGCCTCCCAAAGAGTTGATATTACAGGTGTGAGCCACTGCACCCAGCCGTGGAATCTGATTTGTATTCTAAGCAGCCTCTGCTTCCCATTGCAGCCCCATTTCACCCCAAAGGTGCATGTTGGTTCCCCAATAATAGATCACACAGAACCTTCTTTCCTTGATGGGACTTGGGTTGAAGACCTTAGGTGTACTGTCTCCTCTCTTTCTTATCTCTCTTCTCAGATTAGGTGTTGATTTTAAGAAACTCCAGAAAATAGTAGACCCATAGGGTTCCCTCATTGTTTTGAAAAATAGCTTGAGATTTTGGAGTTTTTAGTACCTTTCTATCCATCTTTGGCAAAAGGTCGTAACTCCCAGCCTGTCTTCGATCTAAATTACTCCAACCGTTCTGAATGTGCCCAGAACTCTGTGGGAAATGGTTCAGTCCAATACAATATATCTTCTAGCCACATGCGGCTATTTAAATTTAATTGAACTAAAATCAATTTAGTAATTAATAATTGATTAATAATTAAATTACTAATAAGATTCAATTCTCAGTTAAGCTAGCCACATTTTAAGTGCTCAGTGACCACAAGTGGCTAGTGGCTACTTTGTTAGGCAGCAGAGAACATTTCCATCATCACAGAAATGTAGTGGGCAGCAGAGGATGAGATGGTGAAACGCCGAAGGAGGGTGGATTGTATGAAAAATGTACATGTGACGTGTCCTGTTTTAGTGGTTACTAGAAAAATGTTTGGTCCGTGATCAAAGCTGCATCACTGTAGTAACATTTCACGTTCCTTGGGATTCTTATTTCAGTCATGTCTGATAGGCACTTCTGCATTTTGTTTCTCTCACACATTATTTTTTTCCTGGCTGTGAAATAAAAATCTGGGTGTTTAGGCATTTCCCACCAAGTGAAAAGCCATCGCAACTTGGGACTGCATGTTGATTTACGGCTCATGTGAGCATAAGTAACTTGCCCAGAAAAATGCTGCCTTAACCCAGTGCTCACAACTCCTCTCTGCAGCTGGAGGTGGGCTGGGGTGAGATGAGGTCATCAGCAGGCCAGACCACTCCTGTCTGAGGGCCTGCTGCCCAAAATCTCCAGTGGGCCTAGAACAGGGAGCGGAAGAACACTTGGAGGATCGAACAAGGCATTTTAGGTTAGGAAATTATTCTTATTTTTGCATGCCCTGGGGATTTTTGCATGTTATTGAAAAAACAGTCATACTTCTTGCCCTTCAAAGTATTTTCTGAATAAAACAGACGTCTTCTGGGAAGCTCAGATCAATCAAAATCACAACTCCAAGATATTCCCTAGTTTCTTCTTAGATATAGAATTTATTCCCTTTTGTGTCAGCATAAAATGAGAACAAAGCCCTGTAGTAGACTAGTTGTGTCATATGTATTTTGGCCATCATTCATTCATTCATCCAAAAATATGCACCCAGTGCTTATTACTTACTGAGCAGTAAATTTGATCCTGGGGATGCTATGATGACCAAAACTGCTCTATCCCCTGTTCTCATGACCGTTATTATTCAGAAGGGGAGATTAGTGTTTCAAAAATGCAAGAAGTCCTATAATTAGGCACAGAATAAGGTGACATAATTGGCAAAAATTGAACTGACAGTTAGGGAAATGTAAGTTGAGATGGTCAAAATATTTTGATTTTACACAAGACGTCATGGAAAAGGTAGTGTTGTTAAACGAAAAAACACAGGCTTTTGGGTTGAGACCTTTGGATTTAATTCCTGGCATATTTATTACCTGTTGCTATGTGATAAGTCACTCCCTTGCAGTTTACAACAAATGTTTATTATCACATAGTTTCTAGGGGTAGGAATTTGGGAGCAGCTTACTTGGGTGGTTATGACCCAGGATCTCTCATGAGATCGCAGTTAAGACTTCAGCCCTGGCTGAAGTCAGCTAAAGCCTTAATTGGGGCTGGAGGATCTGCTTCCAAGATGGCTCACCCACATGGCTTTTGATAGGAGGCATCAGTTCTTCTTTGGCTTTTGATTGTCATTCTCATTTGCAGCACTCAATGGGCTGCTTGAGTGTCCTCACAACATGGCGGCTAGCTTCCGTCAGAGTGAGTGATCAAAAAGAGAGCCAGATGGAAGACACAGTGCCTTCTATGACTTAGTCTTGGAAGTTTCATACCTTTATTTCACCCTTATTCTATTTGTTGGAAGCAAGTCACTAAATACAGCCCACACTCAAAGAAGAACAATTGGGCTCCATGTTTTGAAAGGAGAAATATCAAAGATACTGGACATATTTAAAAACCATTTAAATATGGCTCATTTTCCTCTAGCTGTGGTATGATGAGCAAGTGTCTACATTCCCTGTGAGTTTTAGTTTTCTCATGTGACAAATAAGTTTAATAATACCATGGCTGGGCATGGTGGCTCACGCCTGTAATGCCAGCACTTTGGGAAGCTCAGGAGGGAGGATCCCTTGAGGCCGGGAGTTTGAGGCTGCAGTGAGCTATGATTGCATCACTGCACTCCAGCCTGGGTAACAGAGTGAGACCCTGTCTCTATAAAAAATTAAAAGTAAAAATAAATTTTATAAACAATGATACCCATGTCACAAAGCTGCTAAGAGAGGACTAAGTGAAATGCCGTAAGTGAAGAAAGATTTGTAAATTCTAAGGAGTTACATAGAGGTTAGTCATTTGGAAAAGCGTGGCCGGGTATGGTGGCTCATGCCTGTAATCCCAGCACTTTGGGAGGCTGAGGTGGATGGATCTTTTGAGCCTGGGAATTTGAGACCAGCATGGGCAACATGGCAAAACCCTGTCTGTACAAAAAAATACAGAAGTTATCTGGGCATGGTGGTGTGCATCTGTAGTCCTAGCTACTTGGGAGGCTGAGAGCCTGGAAGGTCAAGGCTGCCGTGGGCTGTATTGCACCACTGCACTCTTGCCTGGTTGACAGAGTGAGATACTGTCTCAAAAAAAAAAAAAAAAAAGGCAAGAAACATGGATCCCCACACTTATAAACTCCCTATTTATGCAGTGCAAGACATTTGTTAAGCATTGAAGAGTTTCCAGGGTGATTCAGGCCTGATGTTGTGGGCTGTTGAAGACTCTCCATCTTTTCATTTTCATTCTCTTCTTTTTTTTTTTTTTTTTTTGGTGGAGTCTCGCTCTGTTGCCCAGGCTGGAGTGCAGTGGCACAATCTCGGCTCACTGCAACCTCTGCCTCCCCCATTCAAGCGATTCTCCTACCTCGGCCTCCGGCGTAGCTGGGATTAGAGGCACACACCACAAGGTCCAGCTAATTTTTTTTTTTTTTAAGAGATGGGATTTCACCATGTTGGCCGGGATGGTCTTGAACTCCTGACCTCAAGTGAGCCATCTGCCCCAGCCTCCCAAAGTGCTGGGATTACAGGAGTGAGCCACTGCGCCCAGACTATTTTCATTCTCTTCTATTGGAACTTTAGGTTGATATGGATTGGAGTTCCTCAATATTTCTTTGATTAAACCAATTTGTAACTCTTTGTCTGTCTGTTTTGGGAAGATTTTTTGATTCAGCCTTCTAATCATGATTTCTTTTCTTGGCTGTGTTCAGCCAGCTTAAAGTAGATTCTGTCTATCATGTTTGAAATTTCAATGGCTCTTTTCATCCCCAAGATGTTTATTTTTTTCCATCCACATTTGTTTTGTACTTTTCGGCATTAATTTCAATTCATAGATGTTGCTGATCTCTACTCATTAGGGGCTTACCAATGAAAAGAGTTAAACCAACACAGATACACAGAAAAGAGATGAAAAAAAAAAAAAAACAGCTGGTGACAAATGAAGAAATGAAGGAATGTCTTGTGCTAATGAAGAGCAAATAATGTTTTAACACTACACATTAACACTATGCATATTCCACGTGTTAGTGATTGTGGTGAAGGCTATCTTGTAGCTTCATTTCTTCTAGTTTCTTCCTTTGTGTCTTTAACGCGAGTGCCAGTGATGAGTAGTGAGGCCCTGAATCCCAACCGGGATGAGTGTGCCAGTTGTTTCCTTTGGCATCCACTTTCTGTGTGTCTATGCTGGTCTAACTCTTTCAGTTTGTAAACTCCTGATGTGCAGAGATCAGCAGCTTCTGTGATGAAGGCATTCATGTGTGTTTCTCCTTTACTGTTAGCTTTTGGCTTTTATCTGCTGATATCCCTAACTCCACCATCGTGGCTCTATTTTAACACGAGTGTTTACTTGCCTCTTTTCAGGCAGTCGCAAGTCTCTCTGGCCATTGGCCATTTTTACCTTCCCTTTTCCCCACAATTAGCCTAATTTCCCCTCTTTCTTCCTAAAGATCAATATCAAAAAAGATGAGAAAAATGCCCAAGAAGCGACATACAATGGCAGCAGAAGCCCTCTAACGCAACTTGCTAGGCTCAGTCAAGCCATCTTTGGTGATCACGTACTCTGGTCTCCACAGTGGACTGCTTTGCCGCATGCTGTACATTCCAAGAAAATGGGGCATTGCTTTTACTTTTCCGAAACTCACTCTTAAGTGTTTCTGGAGTTAATGGACTGGCCCATGGCTGTCAGAATCATTTAGGCTGCTGCGGAGATGGCTACGGTGTTGGTGCTTTTGCCATAGACATCACCATTCAGTATCAATAGTGTCTCCTGGCCGGCTGCAGCGTGTCTCAGGCCTGTAATCCCAGCACTTTGGGAGGCCGAGGTGGGTGGATCACGAGGTCAGGAGACGGAGACCATCCTGGCTAACAGGGTGAAAACCCGTCTCTACTAAAAAATACAAAACATTAACCGGGTGTGGTGGCGGGTGCTTGTGGTCCCAGCTACTCAGGAGGCTGAGGCAGGAGAATGGCGTGAACCCAGGAGGCAGAGCTTGCAGTGAGCCGAGATCGCGCCACTGTACTCCAGCCTGGGCGACAGAGCGAGACTCCATTTCAAAAAAAAAAAAAAAAAACTGTCTTTATTGCTGGACTTTTCACTCCGACAATGGACATAGATGCCTTTGTGCTTTTTCTGTGCATCTTTGGCCAGAAATCAGGAGGTCTGGATCTAACATTAGCTTTGCACTGCCTGGCGGTGGCATGGGTTGTGCAGGCTCAACATCACCCTGGCTTGGCGTGGTTGCTGGTTTATGTCTTGTGTGCTGAATGAGGGAACGGAAACACAAATGAAATAAAGACAAGATCTGAGGTAATTCAGTCGGCTTGTCCAAGCTTTAGATTCACCATTTAAAAACAAGGTAATTGCAGTCATGCTCTTGAAAGATTCTTTCAGCTCTAACACTTTTTAATGATTCTAAATTAAATTATTCTTCATTGAACCGAATACCTCAAAGAAAAAAACACAAGTCAGTAATCTATCATAGTGCTATATTATAGTTAGATAGTATCCAGTGATGATTTCTTGGTATTTTTTCCAAGGAGAGTGCATAAACTCAAGAAGATATTTTAATTACTATTTCATCTTTATTATCATTGCTTTCCTAAGGTGCTTAACCTTGTTAAGCTGTTGCAGGGCTCACCTATTTTATGGTTAGCGGTATCAGTCTCACTCAGATACCATCATCACGTGGCATTTTGATAATTTGACAATTCCTCAGCCATCAACTGCCTTAACCCTTTACATTCATTCAGATTCTTTTCTCTGTAGGGCGAGTTTTTAGAAAACTTCCTGGTAGTGAATTACTGAGTCCCTGTTACAAAAGGAACCACACTTATTGTTTACCCTTTCATAACCTTGTGTGTGTGTGTGTGTGTGTGTGTGTGTCTGTGTGTCTGTGTTTCTAGCAAACAGCTTGCCATTAGCAAAGTCAAGTTGCTTTGCAATGTACCAATTGCTATGTTTTCCTTAATTGCATATTAGTTATCAATTTCCCTAGGTTAACTATGTTTTACAAGTATATTTTGATTTTGTATTGGCCACTGTTGTGTATCTCATCTTAAAACTGGCCAAGAACATGTACAGGCCCGGCGTGGTGGCTCATGCCTATAATCCTAGCACATTGGGAGGCTGAGGTGGGCGGATGGCTTGAGCTCAGGAGCTAGAGACAAGCCTGGGTAATATGGTGAAACCCCATCTCTACAAAAAATACAAAAATTAGCTGGGTGTGGTGCCATGTGCCTGTCCATTACATGCATACAGTCTCAGCTACTTGGAAGGCTGAGGTGGGAGATTCCTTGAGCTTGGGAGGTTGAGGCTGCAGTGAGCTGGAGCTTTACTCCAGCCTGGGCAACAGGGTGAGACCCTGTCTCAAAAAAAAAATAAAAAAAAAAATAAACACACATACAGCATACTACATAATGCTACAACATGGGACTAGAACAACAATTAAATCTTTCCTGATGCTGCTTGACTTGACACCAAACCACCAACCCTAGTCCTTGACTATAAACATTTCCTTAAAACGTACTCTATTTTTGGAATTTCTTGTGATAGTTGAATTAGAAGCACTTGGTTTTTCAATTATAGTCTTATAAGTCAGGAAAACCCCTTTCAGTGCATTGCTTTGTACATTGATAATACGAAGCAGCATCACCGGCATCTTTGAGAAGTTTCTGGAAGGTGTGAGGGACTTGTAGAAGGTATGCAACACCTGTACAGGGGACTCCCAGATTTCTTGGGAATTCCATTCTGTTCTGCACCATGGGATAGATGATAAAATAGCTTGTTTTAAAGCCACTAAGTACAGATGCCCTTGGAGGCTGACTTTATGAATTCAAATGACCAGGGGCATAGAATAATGGTTAAGGGTGTAGGCTTTGGGATCAGACTTCCCAGGTTCAAACTCTTATCCTGCCTCATACTAGCTGTATGAACTGGCTGAAATTTCCTGCTGTCTCTGAGCCTCAGTTTCCTTATTGTGAAAAGGAGGATAACAGTACTAATCCCAACACAGGATTACATGAGCAATCCTAGTTGGATAACTGAATGCTTAGAACCATTGTCTGGTCATAGGAAATGCTCAACAGAAAAATTTTTTTAAAGGTACACGAAAAAGCCACTTTGTGCCATGTTTCTTTTCCCTTGATGTAAATAATGAAAAATTAAATCCAGATACACGAGAAAGCAGGATAGTCACTTACTAAATTTTTTTCCTTATTTTTACAAGATGTTTCCTTGTGGGATTAGAGGGTAGACTTTTCAAAGAGGAGGTGGCACTGCGGTTGGAGAAACATCTGGCTGAAGGAGGCACAAATAGACATTTTATTTGGGTAATTACTCAGAATATAGAAGGCAGTTTTCTGTGCTTGAGAAACTCCCTGCTGTGGTGAGAGAGCCTTCTTAATTTTTGTTTTAAATTTTATTGTGCATGACAGGCTGGATTCTCTTTAGGGATCTTCTGGATATTGGGTTTGCTCATATAATTTCACATGAACTGAGTTATTCCACTTATCTGTGAGCAAATCTCATACATTTGATTTTATGAATATAATTTGGGATGTATTTGACTGAAAGAGACTGGCTAACACGGTAAGAATTTCATCTTGGTATAGGTGTAGCAAGATAGAAAACACATAGCAAATGCAGCAAGCCTGGTTTATAGGAATCTCATTGTATCAAGAGAAATTGTTTCTTAAAAACAAAGGGCTTTGGAGAAGTCGAGGCTGCAGTGAGCTGTGATTGCGCCACTGCACTCCAGTCTGGGCACAGAGTGAGACCCTGTCTCAAAAAAAAAAAAAAAAAAAAAATTAAATGAAGGGCTTGGCATATCCAATATAGTCTTGTTCACAATGTAGCATCTAAAACAGCTAATATTCAGTCCATTACATGCATACAGTAAAACAAATAAACAAAAAAAACCTTGAGGTTAATTTTATTTCAATGTATTTGATAGAATACTTAAAATTTTATCTCAATATTTTCCCCAAACTCTATTGTTTTCTTTCCTTTCCTTCCTTTTCTTTTTCTTTCTTTCTTTCTTTTTTCTTTTCTTTCTTTTTCTTTTCTTTCCTTTCCTTCTTTCTTTCTTTTTTCTTTCTTTCTTTCTTTCCTTTCTTTCTTTCTTTGACAGAGTCTCGCTCTTTCGCCCAGGCTGGAGTGCAGTGGCGCAATCTGAGCTAACTGCAACCCTCCACCTCCTGGGTTCACCAATTCTTCTGCCATAGCTTCCTGAGTAGCTGGGATTACAGGTGTGCACCACCATGCCCAGCTAATTTTTGTATTTTTAGTAGAGACAGGGTTTTGCCATGTTGGCCAGGCTGGTCTCGAACTCCTGGCCTCAAGTGATTCTCCTGCCTTGGCCTCCCAAAGAGCTGGGATTAAAGGCATGAGCCACTGTGCCTGGCCAAGCTTGCTTTTGTAAAAAAAAAACTAAATCATGTTCTATACCGTCTCAATTTGATTTCTACTTTTTGTCAATTAGATGATATATCACGTAATTTCATAACTCACATGGGTTGTGGACAGTCATATCTAGACAGTTATGGAAAAATTTGGAGAGGCATTCAGACTATCTCCACACCCTTTATCAGAATATAACTAGAAAAAGGAACGTTGTAGGAGAAGATACATTGGCTCTAAGATGAAAAATATAATTAATATGCAAAATATTCACAGTCAATATTTGGATCCTTTAAAGACCATGAATAAAAAATTATTTGATTTGATCCACTGAATAATCTGCTGGAAGGGCTGAGACCTTGGCGAAAGTTTGTTCATAGTAGAGTTGAGTTTTTTTCTGGGTGATCTGTGTTTGGTGTATACATGTATGTGTGCATTCCAGTTACAATGGCTGTGTAACAAATCATCCCAAAATATAGTGGCTTAAGAGAAAACAAAGGCAGTCATTTCTTATCTCTCAGGGATTGTGAGGGTCAAGTACTTGGAAGTGACTTAGTGGGGTGGTTCTGGTTCTGAGTGTCTCAGGAGGTTGCAGTCAGCCATCAGCCCAGGCTGTGTTCATCTGAAGGCTTGACTGGGACTGGAGGATCTGCTTCCAAGTGCCTCCACAGTGGCTCCCTCTGTGACTGGTGGGCTGTTCTATTTATGTGGACCTCTCCTCCTGCTGCTTGAGTGTCCTCACAACATGGCAGCCAGCATTTTCAGAGTGGGTGATCCAAAAGCCAAGGTGAAAGTGTTGATGCCTTTTAGGACTTAGCCTTGGAAATCAAACACTGTTGTTTCTACTGGATGTGTGAGACCAGTCCTGGTTGATGTGGGAGTGGACAACTCAAAGGCATGAATTCCAGTTGGTAAAGATCATTGAGGGCCACACTGGAGGCTGGCTACCCTCATGTGTAGGCGTCAGTCATATGCTGTTACCTACATTTGAGAACGTGCTTAGTAAATATACTGATTTCCCCACAATCTAGTGGGCAGGGCATACATAAGCATATGGCACAAAAGAATTAAGGTTTTAAAAAAGTGAGTTCAGAAACTACCCATTCAGGAATCATGAATGTGATCAGCTTTTGAACAAAAGAGTGGTTTTAAAGCCGTGTCCTTGTGTAATGGATAAAAGATTTAAAAGCTTTGTAGATGCAATCATACTTAAGCTTTGAATTACGCTCCTCTCCTTCGCTTGGCTACAAGTCATGTATACTCGAGCACCTAACAACTAACTATAATGGTAATTCAAGTAAACAGGTCACATTTACCTAAATGTATTGGATACAGAGTACATTTGTATGTGCTATGGTTTGATAGTGAACACATTCACATGTAAGAAAATCTGGGATATTCAGGATTAGCAAGCTAGTTAAAAAATTCTGGTGTGTCAGATTTTATAAAATCTCTCTACCCTTGGCAGCCTCTGAAGACGAGTGCAGATATTTGTAAATATGGCAGAGAAAACTCACCTGCCCACTTCAGAGCGTTAAGAGATGCACCTCATACATCCTTATGAGAATCAGCTTCAGAGTTCTGGGGGTGGCTCTACGACTGAAACATTGCCTGATGTCTCATTAAATACACTCTTGGAGCAAGAACTGTGTGTTCCTTGTATAGCAGAACATACGAACAGGCTGGAGAAGGAGACTATTAGAGAAACATGAATCTAGGGAAAGCAGTGTTTGGATTCAGCAACCCGTAGTCTCTGACTGGAGTTGTTCATAGTTGTTTCATCTAACGAAATTGCAACAACTGTGCTATCCCTTTGGCTGAAGAAAACCAAGTCCAAATACATCTTTGCAGGCCTTCTCTTTCTTTGTTTGTTTTGCATGGCTTTTCTTCTTTGCTGAAACTGGCTTTCCTGACCAGCCAGCTTTGAAACATTGAATGGTAGCTTTGCTTTCTACTTCTAAGGTTTTGTGAAAAACAACTTAAAAAAAAAAACAAACAAATAAACAAACCAGCCAACTTTAACCCCATTATAAGAAACTACAAAGAGATGGGGGCTGTGATAAAGTTGGGATCATTCTTTAAAAAATTTAATAATAATTTATCTTTCAGGTATCCAAAATATGATGTGCAAGTAATATACTATATTTTTTAAATTAGATTTTTTGGATGGATTCTTGCACAGGCTCCATTTGCCAGAGGCTTATTTTTGTCTGGGCTCTTTCTTTTTTGAAACTGTTGGAGAGAACGATTTTCTCAGGACATTTTCTTTCTCAGATTCTTGGCTCAAGTTGTAACTAGACAGGCTGCAACTTTTTTTTTTTTTTTTTTTTTTTTAGTATCTTTTTCATCTTGTTTCTCATCTTTTATTTCTCAAAATACATGTGCTTTTTATAGATATGGGAGCAATTTTCAGATCAGGCTCTGAAAATAGTTTGAATTAGAATATATTAGGGGAAAATCATAATTTACCCACAGAAGCACATTGTGTTTTATTTTATTAAAAGCAGTACTTGGAGGCTTCGGAGGCTGCAGACTGGAAAAAATGAGGGGGAAAATCTTCTCTCAGCTATTATTGAAGCCATAGTTTTTGTTTATAGGAATCATTTTTAATGTTAGACGGACACATTAATTAAAAATACATTTGACCGCAACTAGTTTCTATTTTGCTTTTCTTTGTTTATATTTCTCCTCGAACATCTTCCTGAGGGCTGAAGAAGTCCAGAGAGGCATATTTACAAGGATATCTTTTTTCCAACTGCGGAATTAACTCCCTAAGATCTCAAAGAAACTTGCTCCTGGGTCCTTTTCCCCTGTCCTCCCTCAGTGACCCCGTCTGAGTTCATGTACCTTGTCCTATCTTTGATTACCGTGGCCCAGACTCTTCCTGTCCAATTTAGTCTCCATATTGCATGGGATTCTTACTTTTAATGTGGGACTACTCTGATCACATCCCAGCTACCCAAAAGTTTGTGAACACTTTTCATGCTATTATTTGAAATCCAAACTCCTCCTGTAGCTTGGCATTGATGATTCTTCAAAATCCTGCCACCGTAAAACATGCAAATACCGTACCACCCAGCAATTGCCCCCTTGGGCATTTGTTGCAGAGAAATTAGGTTCACATAAATTTCATTAGTTCCTAAGACCTGCATCGAATATTCATAGCAGCTTTATTCATAATGGTCCTAAACTATAAACAGCTCCCAGTGTTCCTTGACAGATGGGTGGTAAAGAAACTGTGGTACGTCCGTGCTGTGGAGCACTAGTCAGCAATGAAAGGAACAAACCATTGATGCAGGCAGTAACTCAACAGATCTCCAGGGAGCTGTGCTGAGTGAGTGAAGCCAGTCAGTCATTAGCTGAGAACTGCTCCACGTTAGAATAATTCCCCCCCTCCGCCTCCCTTTACAGCTTGCTGCCCTCAAGAGTGGAGTGGAATCTGGTTACCACAGAAAGTCCCCAAGCCAAGAGTTGTCAGTGTCGGCAGGTGGAAGACAGGCTGACAGACATGCATGTACATGCCAGCTGGATCTGGGTCTGTACAGACAGGGCTCACTTCCTGAGATGAAGTTGGGGAGATCTCCTAGGAAATAGAACAAAAACACCAAGAAGCAATGGGTAACAAAAGAGAAAATTACAGGACCACTCCAGCAGGTCCAGTAGCTGAACATAGCAGTTCCAGGAAGAGAAAACGAAAAAGAAAACTGAAAAACAGAGGGAATAAAGACTAAATCATTTCAAAAGTGTCCGAGAATACAGTTTCTGGTCCTGATAGAAGCATGGTGGCAGCTTAATTCTGCATTGCCTTCTCCCAGGAACCATACAGAGCTCCAAGGAGAATGGCAACCTCCAAGCCACGTTGTCAGTGACTCTAGGAAACAGAGATCACTTGTAAACTCTACATTAAAAGCACAGCTACCAGGCTGGGCTCGGTGGCTCACGCCTGTAATCCCAGCACTTTGGGAGGCTGAGGCAAGTGGATCACTTGAAGCCAAGAGTTGAGACCAGCCTGGCCAACATGGCAAAACCCCTGTCTCTACTAAAACTACAAAAAAATTAGCTGGGTGCAGTAGTGGGTGCCTGTAATCCCAGCTACTCAGGAGTCCGAGGCATGAGAATCGCTTGAACCCAGGAGGCAGAGGTTGTAATGAGCTAAGATTGTACCACTGCACTCCAGCACTCCAGCCTGGGTAACAGAGCGAGACTCTGTCTAAAAAAAAAAAGCACAGCTACCAAAATCAGAATAAGGAGGACTCCAGGCATGGTGGCTCATGCCTGTAATCCCAGAACTTTGGGACTCTAAGGTGGGAGGACTCCTTGAGCCAGCAGTTTGAGAGCAGCCTGGGCAACATAGTGAGACCTCATCTCTACAAAAAAAAAAAAAAAAAAAAAAAAAAAAAAATTAACTGAGCATGGTGGCACATGCCTGTAGTCTCAGCTACTCCAGAGGCTGAGGCAAGAAGATTGCTTAAACCCTGGAGGTCGAGGTTGCAGTGAGCCATGATCGCACCACTGCACTCCAGCGTGGGCGACAGAGTGAGACTTTGTCTAAAAAAAAAAAAAAAGGAAAAAAAGATAGGTAGGAAGTTGCAGCAGCTTGATATAATAATAGTGAGAGGTGACACCGTGCTGGCAGTCCTCACAGCCTTCGCTCGCTCTTGGCGCCTCCTCTGCTTGGGCTTCCATTTTGGCGGCACTTGAGGAGGCCTTCAGCCCACCGCTGCACTGTGGGAGCCCCTTTCTGGGCTGGCCAAGGCCGGAGCCCACTCCCTCAGCTAACAGGGAGGTGTGGAGGGAGAGGCGCCAGCAGGAACTGGGGTTGTGTGCGATGCTTGCGGGCCAGCTGGAGTTCCGGGTGGGCGTGAGCTTGGCGGCCCCGCACTTGGAGCAGCTGGCCGGCCCTGCCGGCCCCGGGCAATGAGGGACTTAGCACCCGGGCCAGCGGCTGTGGAGGGTGTACTGGGTCCCCCAGCAGTGCCAGCCCACTGGCACTGCGCTCGATTTCTCGCCGGGCCTAGCTGCTTTCCCGCAGGGCAGGCCTCGGGACTGCAGCCTGCCATGCCTGAGCCTTCCCCCGCCTCCGTGGGTTCCTGTGCAGCCCGAGCCTCCCCGAGGAGCGCAGCCCCCTGCTCCATGGCGCCCAGTCCCATCGACCACCCAAGGGCTGAGGAGTGCCAGCACATGGCGCGGGACTGGCAGGCAGCTCCACCTGCAGCCCAGGTGCGGGATCCACTAGGTGAAGCCAGCTGGGCTCCTGAGTCTGGTGAGGACGTGGAGAGTCTTTATATCTAGCTCAGGGATTGTAAACACACCAATCAGCACCCTGTGTTTAGCTCAAGGTTTGTGAGTGCACCAATCGACACTCTGTATCTAGCTGCTCTGGTGGGGCCTTGGAGAACCTTTATGTCTAGCTCAGGGATTGTAAACACACCAATCGGCACTCTGTATTTAGCTCAAGGTCTGTGAGTGCACCAATTGACACTCTGTAGCTAGCTGCCCTGGTGGGGCCTTGGAGAACCTTTATGTCTAGCTCAGGGATTGTAAACACACCAGTCGGCACTCTGTATTTAGCTCAAGGTCTGTGAGTGCACCAATCGACACTCTGTATCTAGCTGCTCTGGTGGGGCCTTGGAGAACCTTTATGTCTAGCTCAGGGATTGTAAACACACCAATCGGCACTCTGTATCTAGCTCAAGGTTTGTAAACACACCAATCAGCACCCTGTGTTTAGCTCAAGGTTCGTGAGTGCACCAATCGATACACTGTATCTAGCTGCTCTGGTGGGGCCTTGGAGAACCCGTGTATCGAAACTCTGTATCTAGCTAATCTGATGGGGACATGGAGAACCTTTGTATCTAGCTCAAGGATTGTAAACGCACCAATCAGCACCCTGTCAAATCAGGCCACTCAGCTCTACCAATCTGCAGGATGTGGGTGGGGCCAGATAAGAGAATAAAAACAGGCTGCCCGAGCCAGCATTGGCAACCCGCTCGGGTCCCCTTCCACACTGTGGAAGCTTTGTTCTTTCACTCTTCGCAATAAATCTTGCTACTGCTCACTCTTTGGGTCCACGCTGCTTTTATGAGCTGTAACACTCACCACGAAGACCTGCAGCTTCACTCCTGAACCCAGCGAGACCACGAGCCCACCAGGAGGAATGAACAACTCCAGACGCGCTGCCTTAAGAGCTGTAACACTCACCGCAAAGGTCTGCAGCTTCACTCCTGAGCCAGCGAGACTACGAACCCGCCAGAAGGAAGAAACTCCGAACACATCCGAACATCAGAAGGAACAAACTCCAGACGCGCCACCTTAAGAGCTATAACACTCACTGCGAGGGTCCGCGGCTTCATTCTTGAAGTCAGTGAGACCAAGAACCCACCAATTCCGGACACAATAGTATGAACATAGTCTTATAATGGGAGTCATCTACACAGACGATATTTGAAGACATTGGAATAAGGACTTTATCAAAAAGAGGAGAAAGAGCTTAAATCAGTGGTGTTTACATGTGCTCATGGATCACTTGGGTATCTTGTTGCAGAGCAAATTCTGATCCTGAAGGTCCAGGGCCACCATGAGCTAGTATTCTGTAAAATATCTTTTTTTTTTTTTGAGACTGGGCCTTGCTCTGTTGCCCAGGCTGGAGTGGAGTGGCATGATCATAGCTCACTGCAACTCCACCTCCTGGGCTCAAGTGATCCTCCCACCTCAGCCTCCTGAGTAGCTAGGACCACGGGTGTGGGCCACCAGGCTGGGTAATTTTTTTAGATTTGTAGGATGAGGTCTCCCTGTGTTACCCAGGCTGGTCTTGAACTGCTGGGCTCAAGCTATTCTCCTACATTAGCCTCCCAAAGTGTTGGGATTACAGGCATGAGCCACTATGCCTGGCCTGTAAAATATCTTAATACATTATTTTAACTTGGTTCTGGGTAAATCCAAGACAGTGAGTCCTTGAGTGACATGGATTATGACAGTGAATACATTGCATATGGTTTAATAAAAGTTAAGGCATCAACATATGCAAAGTTTTAGGAAAAATATCCAATTATACATATTAGAGTGGCTTCTGAAGTGATTCGTTGGTTCCTAAACCTGCAAACTTGATCACTGGGCAAATTGCTGCCTATGGTATGAGAAACCCACTCTAAAGCTGAACTTCAGGAAATTGCCCCAAGCCCTGCCTCTGCCCTTCTGCTTTGGATCCTCAGCGTCTCCTCTAATTTGGCTTCTAGCATCACCAGGGGTATCTGTTGTCTTCTGTTCTACTTCATCTTCTTAGTCATTCTATACTTACCTATCTCTGATTTGTCACCTACTTATGTCACAAGAGATCAACTCACTGCAAAATTCTGAGTCAATTTGTGTGTAAAGTTCTAACTTTAATAGAGAGGCACTTTCTGTCACGTTTATAGAACCTTTTCCACCTGCATGTCTTTTGTGCTAGCTACTTTTGTTCCTAATTGCTCCTGCACAGGTCTTTGCAATGCTATAACTTCTGGAATCGCAGGAACATAATTACCATAAGTGGGAGAAGCCATGCCAGAATTTTTGTTTTCTTGCTGTATTCTGAGTACTTGGAAGAGTATCTGCTACGTATTTGTTGTCTTACTGAGATTCACTTCCCCTTGGGAACCCAAGTGCTAATTGCTGCAGTCTTCAGAAGGATGATTGAAAGTAACTCATAAGGCAGTTGTGGGAGGCATTTTTTGTGATTCTGCATTTTAGGCTTCAAGCTGCAAGCTCCTGGGAAGACGTTCCTCCATTATTCAAAAGACTTTTCCTACATATTGTTTTCTGTCTCTGTGAATAAACACCCTCTTTCAAGACAACCACATGTCTACTCAGAGCCAGCCTAACATTTGGGGAGGACTTTATTTAAAACATTTTAAATATGGGTTTCTCTCAGCAAAACTGATACTAAAGAATCAGTGACCTTTCCAAAGTCACTTACTTGGCCGTGGAGTGGCAGAAACAGGACTCACAGCAGACTTTCTGACTGTAAGCTCGATGTTCTCCCCAGGAAGATGTTAAAGGACTATTTTTCTTAGGAGACAAGGAAAGGAAAGAGGAAATGCACAGCTTTGACAATCCACAAGTCTAAAGCTGGGAAAAACATGTTCCAAGCACCACATTCTATAGATAGGGGAAACTGAGGCCCAAAGATTCTCCTAACAAGTCACAACATAATAATGAGAAAAAAGTGTCTAAGGCTGGACACGGTGGCCTCCCACTTTGGGAGGCTGAGGTAGGTGGATCGCTTAAGTCCAGGAGTTCGAGACCAGCCTGGGCAACATGGCAAAACCCCATCTCTACAAAAATTACAAAAATTGCAAAAATTAGTCGAGCATGATGGCACATGCCTGTAGTCTCAGCTACTCAGGAGGCTGAGATAAGAGGATCACTTGAACCTGGGAGGCGGAGATTGCAGTGAGCCGAGATTGTGCCACTGCACTCCAGCCTGGGTGATGGAGTGAGACCCTGCCTCAACAACAACAACAACAACAACAACAACAACAACAACAAAAGTGTCTAGAACTCACTGTCTAATAGAAATATAGTGCCAGTCACAGATCCAAGCCATATTTGTAATTCTAAATTTTCTAGCAGCCCCATTATGAAAAATAAGCAGATGAAATTAATTTTAATAATATATGTGGCCAACCTAATACATCAAAAATATTATGATTTCAACCTATAATTAATATATCAATTATTAATGGTGTGTCTATGTTCTTTTTTCATACGGGATCTTGGAAATCTTGTGTGTATTTTACACTTATGGTGCATCTCCATACAAACTAGCCACGTTTCTGGTGCGGAACAGCTAGCTGTGCTCGGTGACTGCCCTCTCAGAAGGCCCGGCTCCAGGACAGCCCTTCGGTCCTGACTCCAGTTCCCATCTCGGCAACTCCACACTGCCTTCCAGACCTGCATGTCGGAATGTGTAAAATAGGAACAAGAAAGAGCTGTTGCTTATTTTGAATTACTGTAGGTAAAAGAAGGCAGAGTAGCAAGCAGCTGTGGTATATATTTTGTTCATGGAAGATGGTTTAAATGATAACTCCCATCCAAGTAATGCAAATCAGTAATAAAAACTAGGTTATAAATTTTGCAGTAGAACATAATATTTAAAATGTTTGTGTTCTGGAGATAAAGGTGACTAATACACTTTTGACATAATGCTTCCAGGATTTCTGAGTTTTATTCTTTGAGTTATTTTCCACTATGGTAACATTTCATTAAAACTCACCCCGCCAACCCCCAAAGAGCAGCACATGGGCTATTAAAATGTCAAAGTAGAAGAACTCTCCCCTCCCTTTATTTAAATAAATATGGTCAGTTTTTCAAAAAATATGATCAGCAGAACTAGTTTTGTGAGATGTTGTTAATAGAGCCTACTAGGAAAAAGAGCTTATGTGTCCAAATAAGTCTGGGCAATACTGGGCTAATCATATCAATCATGCTAGGGTTAGGCTCATAGCCTTGACCAAGCAGGAATTACAGTTGACCCTTGAACAACTCAGGGGTTAGGGGTCTGGGCCCCTTACAACTGAAAATCCACGGATAACTTTTTACTCCCCCCAAACTTAACTACTAATAGTCTACTGTTGACCAGAAGCCTTACCAATAACAGAAACAGTCGATTAATGAGGACTGGGCATGGTGGCTCATGCCTGTAATCCCAGCACTTTTGGGAGGCCGAGGCGGGTGGATTACTTGAGCTCAGGAGTTTGAGACTAGCCTGGGCAACATGGTGAAACCCACATCTCTACAAACAATACAAAAATTCACCAGGCCTGGTGGTGGGTGCCTGTAGCCTCAGCTACTCAGGAGGCTGAGGTGGGAGGATCACTTGAGCCTGGGAGGCAGAGGTTGCAGTAAGCTGAGGTTGTGCCACTGCACTCCAGACTGGGCAACAGAGCCAGACCCTGTCTCAAAAACAAACAGACAGAAAAGTAAACTAATGAATGTTTTGTATGTTTTACAAATTATACACTGTATTCTTACAATACAGTAAACCAGAGAAAAGAAATTGTCATGAAGAAAATCCTAAGGAAGAGAAAATATACTTAGTATTCACGAAGTGGATGTGGATCATCCCGAAGGTCTTCACCCTCGTCATCTTCTTGTTGAGTAGGCTGAAGAGGAGGAGGAAGAGGAGGGGCTGGTCTTGTTGTCTCAGGGGTGACAGAGGCTGAAGAAAAATCACGTATAAGTGGACTAGTGCAATTCAGACCTGTGTTATTCAAGGGTCGCTGTAATTTCTTCTTTTCATCATGAAAATGATCCAGATAAACACAGTCCAGGCAGGGCTGGTGCTGTGACCCAATGTTCTCACCAGCATCCCACGCTCTGTCTCCTTCCCACTCTTGTCCTCAGCTTGTATCCTTAATCATCATGCTTAGTACTTCGTTTCAGCAAGCTTCCCCAAAGTGTGTGTTCTAAAGAAGAAAGGAGGTAGGAAGGAAGAAATGAAAGAAGGAAGGAAGGGAGGGAGGAGGGAAGGAAGGAAGGAAGGAAGAAAGGAAGGAAAGAAAGAGGAAAGAAGGGAAGCAAGAGGTCTCTATCAGGAAAGCAAATTCTTTCCCAGAAATGTCTGACAGACCTCTACTTATGTCTTATCAGCTCGAACTATATTGTATAGCTATCTGCAGCTTTGAGAGATTCTGGGAAGATCATATTTTAATAGAGGATTGTATAATGGGAAACAGAATTATCCTTCTCTTTGTAAGACCAGAAAAGAGCGTGGAATCTGGGGTGCTGAATATCCGCCACATGAAGTGAAAGGTTTCTTAGCAACATTTATTGAAGATTTTTCTTTGTGTCTAATAGGGGGACATGATGTCGTTTGTTCCATCAATTCCTCATTTTTCTTTTTTCTTTTCTTTTCTTTCTTTCTTTTTCTTTTTTCTTTTCTTTTTTTTTTTTTTTGAGACAGGATCTTGCTCTGTCATCCAGGCTGGAGTGCAGTGGGTGATCTCGGCTCACTGCAGCCTCCACCTCCTGGGCTCAGGTGATCCCCCCATCTCAGCTCCCTGAGTAGCCGGGACCACAGGCTCATGCCACCATGCCCAGCTAATTTTTTGTAGAGATGGGATTTCTCCATGTTGCCCAGGCTGGTCTTGAACTCCTGGGCTCAAACAATCCTCCCTGCTCAGACTCCCCTATAGCTGGGACTACAGGAGTGCACCACAACATCTGGCTAATTTTTATTTTTTAATGTTTTGTAGAGATGAGGTATCACTATGTTGCCCAGGGTGATCTTTCATTCCGGGTCTCAAGTGATCCTCCTACCTTGGCCTCCCGAAGCACTGGAATTGCAGGTGTGAGCCACTGTGCCTGGCCCTGTGAGAATTTAAAATAAGGTATAATACTATTTAAAAATCTAATTGATATAAACATGGAATTGACTTTAAAGCATTGAGAATCCCAGCTTTAGGGAAAATCAGGGAAGCAGACATTTCCTTGCTGAATTCATCTGAGACCCTGTGTGGGTGCAATATGCTGCTGTTTTTTGGGCAGCTGTGGAGGCTGCTGGAATTGAGTATCGAGACTCTTTCATCCTGTTGTGTATTAATACTTGTGAGGGTGAGATTTCTTTCTTTTATGCTTGTGAAGATATTAGATCGCTGCCCAGGAGCCATAATGGAGCTGCACATGGATTAGGTGAGAAATGGTGTGTTTTCATCTGCAGGCAGTGAAGGATCTGCAGGTGCGTCTGTGTGGATGAGGCGGGTGAGTGATGACGCATCCGGGTCTGGAGCCTGTGTCCAGCCCGGCGTAGGGGGGCCTGGGGCAGGTTACTTATCATCACGAAACTGTTTGCTCCTTTGTGAGGTGGGGGGTAGATAGTTCTTTCGGGGGTTCGGTGAGATAATTGACTGGTGCTTCCTCCTTTCCGTTCCCTTTTTGTCGTGATTATGATACACAGTTAAATGGCATTAGGCTTCAAGCATAAATGTGCTTATAAGGCACAGATCAAACAGCATACCTTGCACGGCAAATAGGGACTGTCCCTTCTGAGTCTGATGATATTCAAGTGATACTTGAGGAATCCAATTACAACAAGTAAACTGGTATATGAACTTGACATGAATAAAACAAAAATGGGTTAATACTCCAATATTACTCTGAATTTCTACCTTGGACAATTACCACAAAGTATTTCATTGTTGTATTTAACTGATTATGGTTATATATATGGTTATATAAGAAATTGTTTTGGGGGAAGACAGGGCTTAAGTGAAATACAATCTTTCCTGTCATCCCTGAAATGAAAAGGTATAGAAACGATTGGAAACTGCACATGCTGGTTTTTTTTTCTTTCTACTGATGGCAGTCTGGCAATTTAACTTGACCCGCTAAGGAACATCTCTCCTGTTCATCTTATCGGCTCTTGAAGATGTGGAACAAAAGCTGGCATTAAAATTGACTGGAAACTCTTCACAGAATCAGGACTTGATGGATATAACTACGTTGTTCAGTTGGATTAAAACCATATCTATTAACAAACAAAAAAACTTTCCATTTTCAACTTTTGACTCTGAAGTTTAGGTTTCATTTGCAAGTTGATTTTTTCTGATTACGTAAAATTGCCTGATAGAGATCCGGAGGAGAGACGCTTCGGAAGCCCCAGCTTAGCTCCGTCCGAAGGCGCCCTGCCTCGCGGCTAATCTCCCTCTGTTTGGATGCTGCAGATCCGGGCTGTGTTTTAATAGGGATGTTAGAAACATTCGCCAAGCACCCAGACAGCCCGGAGACCTCTGGTAGCTTTCTGGTGTCATTTCACTGAAAGCACAGTGGTGGTTTTTTGAATACATTTACATAAGAGTGAAGACTCAGAGGGAGAGGAGAAAGGCAATTTGTTGCGAGAATTTTCATCCTGAAAGCCTTTAATGAATTGTTGTTTGCTCCCCGCATCCAGCGACCAAAGTGCCGCTGGCTGGTCTGTGGGCGGGAATGCGGTGTATAGGGTGGGTTCTCCTCTCCCCTTCCCACTGCCGCCCACACCTGGCACCTGCCTACCTGCTAGGAAGACCTAGTTCCTAACTTGTAGAGCAGACAGGTGACTGAGGGAGAGAGGTCACTGTTTACTGTTCTCTGAGCTGGTCTCATTTTATCAGATTGATTTCTCATGTTCTGCTTTCTACATAGTTTTCTTGCCTTGGTTCAGGGAGAACAGGGCTGGTCCACTTTGCCAAGGAGTAAGCCCCGGAATACATTAGGTTTGGGTTGATGTGCTCAGTTATGATCTGCCTGTTAGCGGAAGATCAATACGAGAAAGGCGGTGGCCATTGCCTTTCTTTGACTTGGTCTCCTGTTATGGAAAGCTTCGTTGTGCTTGGTAGGAGTTGGAGGTGGCTAGGTCGGCCCCAGGGCAAGCCATCATTGTGATAAGAGAGAGAACCCATAGGGGTCCACCCAGAACCCCAAGGTTAACAGTTCCCGGGCTCTGAGAAGGAAGGGCCCGATGCAGCACACAGCAGAGACTGGAATACTGGAGGTGTGAGTTCAAAGCCTCGAGTCTTTAGAATGTTGTTGCCCCGGCCTACAATTTTAAACAATGAACCTCTTTGAGGAAAGGCCTTAAAATGTCCCTACTTTATTCAGTCTCTCAGTTGAAAAACAGAGCTCACTATATTAATATGTGTGGGTGGATATGCATGTGCATGTATGTATATGGGTATGTGTGTCTGTGTATGCATACGTGTATGCACACATACCCATATGCACACATAGGTGTGCACGTGTGTACAGACATGATACTGCCTACATATGCATGTGTGTATGCAATTGCATGCATGGCGTTTACATGTGTGTGTGCATTTGTGTGTTTCTGTGTACATACGCACATGAGTGTTTGCATGCACACATGCATGTGCGTGCGTGTGTACTGTGTGCATGTTTGTGTGCACATATAGGTATACACATCTGTTTGTGGGCCTCTGTCTGGGTATCGTGTATAACCCGTGACTTTGGTGGTGGTTTGTTTTCCCGCCCTGCAATCAGAAGTGATTTTGAGGCCCCAAATATGAGACTGCAGCTTCGCTGTATTAATGGGTCGGGAGGAGCGTACTGATTACGGAATAGAGACGTTATTTAAACATAACTCCTCAGCAATCTGGACCGGTGGTATGAAACTGGAGAGCCGCAGCCCTGCTGGGGGCCGGCGCCTCCCACTCTAGATGGTGGGGAGGGGGCGCCGGTTGCCTGGAGACAGACGAGTGTTAAGGGCTCAGGTAACAAAAGATGTTCCAGGGCTCCGTGAAGGGCAGCAGCTGCCCAGGTTGAGGCGGCTTCCGAGGCTTGTGTGTATTCATTTGGTACTCTGCTTTCAGTTAGCTGTTTACACTGCACGCGCAGCATCATAGTGGTGCATGGTGCAATTAAAACGCCACGACACCAAGCCACCACAGACGGTCTATACTCCACTAAACAAAGACACACCTGATGTTTTGAGAGATTTCTTTTCCCTTTGCTTCCTTTTCTTTTCATTTCCCTTTTCCTTTCAGGTTCTTCTCTCTCTCCTCTTTCCCTCCTGTCTCCCTTCTTTGAAAAAATTCTAGTGGTTATAAAATCAATTTTCTTCTTTGACAACCCTCACAATAATCAGATGAGAACTGGGCGCAGTATTTACCTTGATATATAACCATGCTTTTCCTATAGACATAATATTTCCTTCTTAAGTTTTCTTATATTTATTGCCATATTTCCCCCCGATTTTTTACTAAGTCGCCTTGTTTTTTTGGAGACAGGGTCTCACCTTGTCACAGTCTGGAGTGCAGTGGTGCCATCATGGCTCAACGCAGCCTTGACCTCCTGGGCTCAAGAGATCCTCCCATGTCAGTCTCCCAAGTAGCCAGGACCACAGCTGCATGCCATCACACCAGCTAATTTTTTAATTTTTTATTTGTAGAGAGGGGCCTCTCACTATCTTGCCCAGGTTGATCTCAAACTCCTGGCCTCAATCTATCCTCCCGCCTCAGCCTCCTAAAGTACTGGGATTACAAACGCGAGCCACCGTGATTGGCCCAAGTCATCTTCTTAAACATAACAGCACAACATACTCTTACTTCTGCTTAGTAGAAGCATCTAGGTCAAGGAAACGCTAAACCACTTAACACTTGTAGGGGCTGCACATGAATGCTATAAGGAATTACGACCCACTGGTGTTGATTTACCAGAGTCGGTTATATTATAGCTTTCATATCCGAGGCTGGTAAAAATAAGAATAAAAATCACTGCATTTCTGGGCTGTCTCACACACCGGGCAGTCTGACTGCTTTGCTCCACTTGCCCCAGTTCATTCTTTGCCCCCTTGTGACGTCCTTACTAAGACCCCAGGACATTCAGAGACTTCCTTCAGGCGACACACTTGCAGGAAGCTGTGATTCTAACCTGGGCAGTGTGGCTTCTCTCCAAATAGGAAATGTGTGCAATCAGACAGGTATTAAAGAAAACATGTCGCGACAAAACAGTGTGTGCCAATCAAGTGGCAGCTTCTGCGAATGAGCTTGCAATGAGTTTTTCACATCCTCCCCACAGCTTATTTAATTAAACTCCAGGTTAGCAGTTCTGGAAAAGTGGTGCTCTCCGTGGCCACATCTGCCTCACTGGGGAGCTTATTAGAAATGCACATTCTTGGGCCTGACCTAGACCTACTGAATCAGGAACTCGCGGGCGGGCGGCCCTTTCCAACGACACTTCCAGGCTGGGCATGGTGGCTTACGCCTGTAATTGCAGCACTTTGGGAGGCTGAAGCAGGTGGATCACTTGAACCCAGGGGTTTGAGACCAGACCAGGCAACGTAGTGAGACCCTGTCTCTACGGAAAATACAAAAATTAGCCGGGCTTGGTGGTGTGCTCCTGTAGTCCCAGCTACTCGGGAAGCTGAGGCGGGTGGATTGCTCAAGCCCAGGAGATTGAGGTTGCAGTGAGCCAAGACTGTGCCATCGCACTCCAGCCTGGTTGTCAGAGTGAGACCCTGTCTTAAAAAAAAAAAAAAAAAAAGAAAAAGAAAAAAGAAAAAAATACTTCCAAGGGATCCTGATATACTTGCTGCTAAAGTATAGGACCCATTGCTCCAAGGAAAACTCTACACCCTCTGCAGATTCTGGGGTCGTGTCCTTTTCTCTCACAAGATCCACTCAACCCAGGACCAAGGGAATTGAATGGGGCAGAAAATGCAAGTTAACTCCAAGGACTCATGGGAGAGCAGGGCACAGGCAAGAGAGTGTTCAGATTGCCTACCCGCTTTGGTAAAGACTTGCAGTTAGACTAGGATTATTCCTGATCAGAACCTTTCTTCTGAAAAAGTTGAAGCTTAGACAATTCTATAGGAAGGATGTGGATTTTAAAATTTTACGACAAACCCCAGACTTTTCCTGCATTTCAAGTGGTGTTTCACCTCCCCGGTACTGTGAGCTCCTTGCCCCTGGAGGCCCAAATAATGAGAATTGGATGTTAAAGCCCAAGGCCAGGAGACAGGGCTCCCGCGTTCCCTCTCTCCATGCAGGTTCTGCTCGCTGGCTTTCCTTCCAGAGTCAGGGAAGGGCCCCTGAGCATCAGCTTTGAAATGGCCCAAAGCAGCGAGGGGGATCATGGGGCTTCTCCTAATAGGCTCTCCCACAGTCTAGTGGATTTCATTATCAGAAAGTAATTTCATTTGTAAAGCATCTTGAAGATCAGGCTACAATGCGAGAACATTGTTTCAGTTGCCACTGTCTCCCAGCTGAGGCTTAAGAAAACAAAAGAAACAATTTCATATGATTACATTAGCAAATACATCTTCTATAATATAAGCTGAGTCTTCACGCCTTTTGAATTGCATTATCTCCTCTTACTTACTTGCAGAAAGAATTTTGCTGTACAAAGCAGGAGAAATTATTTCACACTTGCTTTGATCAGAAATGTGTTGAGGTGGTTAAACGTTCAGTGTATTCAAATGTGGTGAGCTTTGCTAAAAGAAGGGAAGGGCGATCAAATTGTTAGCATAAATCAGGAAGCCTGAGTGCTGTCTTGAATATTTTCAGATGGATTTAAAAGGGTAGTTTAAATTTAAGGTCAAGGAATCTGGGAATCTAAAGTGAGCCCATTGTTCACTATTTTAGTAATACTCTAACATCCCATCTCACGTGTGCGACATCTGACAGGTAGATTATACAGAGCCAAAATAAGGTCGCCATGGCTACCATCTGTGCCACTGATTTACTGTTATGAGTTGGATTAGGGTCTTGGCTCAATTATGAAATGTTTGGCTTTTGTTTTAGCTGAAGACAATTTGGTAGTTTGCATTGCTTCCAGTTTCTGCATTTGGACGCGAATAGTGCTCTGTCTTTTCTCCCATGAAAGGTAACCATTGTGTAATAGAATTCACAACTTTTCAAAATAGGAATTGGCTCATAACTTAGCTAAGGGTTATCCATTGCTTTATAATAAAAATATTTTTTTTGAAATACCTTGAAGCTTTGAGGATTTTGTTTAATGATTACATAACTAGTCGGCCATTAGTGTATGGCATGATGGAAACTTGTGGAGGTAAACAATTACTTGTTGGTAGTCCAAATGGAAGCTGTGTCTGGGAGGGCAAAAATGACCCAAAATTCAGGAAAAATGTGTGGCTTCCTCCAATAGTAGCCACTTACAAATGACAATAAAAGTTGCCAGAGGCATAATTATGTAACCGGTGTGATGTGGGAAGCTGAGTTGCCAATAAGCTCAGGAAGGTGTGTTGGCCTGAGCACAGCAAGGTGGGTGTGTAGAAGTGAGCCCAGGTAGTGTGGCCATCCTGGAGGGGTCTTTGGGAGGCTGTATTTCAAGGCAGGTTCACTGTGGGTTAAAACCAGTGGGAAATATATATTTATATAAAATAAATGACAAAACTCTACACAGGTATAAAAAGGTGTTAATGGCTATTATTAATTGCAGGATTGGTCTGTGTAATTCTGTTAGCTACAGAGGAGAGTAAAGGAGTCACATTGTTGAATTTCGGGATTGAAGTACTTGATGAAGTACTTGATGAAGACCGAAGAAGAAAGATTAAGTAGATATTTTGTTTCAGGCAGAGAAAAGGACCCATAGGTCAGAAAATGTCAGATGAAATCAGTGGATCTGTATAAGGACTGTGGGGATAGTAAATAGATTCATGGCATTTTATCCTGGGGTAGAGAAAGTGCTGGGAAAATGAGCTAATGGGATGGAATTATTTTGGGCTTTGAATTCAGACTTGAGTAAATCTTGGCTTTGACTTTGTTATGGCCGCCGTAGGGAACGGATGCAGGGTGAGTATAAACTAGTGAAATGATAAATCACCAGCGGAGGAAGTAGTTTTGAATCCCAACTGCTATAGCCGGGAGTGGCGGTGTTTATAAATGGGACATAGAAAATAGAGGGAAGCCTATTAAAGCCTATAGGGAAGCCCTTTAAAGAAATGGTGGGAAACCTTCCACATCATGTACAAACCTAAATATTTCTTCTTCTGCTTAAGACTTTTGAAGTTTAGCAAAATCTCCCTGGTTCAGACATCAAAAACAAAAGGGGCATCCCAGGTCAGTAGATGCTGTATTTATGGAGGTTTCCATGCTGTATGAATTGATGCAGTAGGAACAGCAAGAGCAAGGGAGGTCCAGGAGGAGTTGCTCACCTGTTGTTCGGTTTAAGCAGAGACAATGAAAAGCTTGGACGTCAAATAAACTGTACCCTGAGAAGTCCAAACAGTGGATTTGATCAGTTTTTAATAGCAGAAAGCAATCAGGCTTAGACCTGGGGTTGACAAACTCTTACTTTTTATTTCTTAAATTAAATTAAAAAAATTTTTTTTGAGTCAGGGTCTCACTCTGTCACCCAGGCTGGAGTGCAGTGGCATAAACACAGCTCACTGCAACCTTGAACTCCTAGGCTCAAGCAATCCTCCTGCCTCAGCCTGTGGAGTAGCTGGAACTACAGACGAACACTACCAAGCCTGGCTGATTTTTAAATTTTTTTGTAAAGACAGGTTCTTGCTATGTTGCCCAGGCTGGTCTTGAACTCTGGCCTCAAGAAATCCTTCCACCTTAGCCTTCCAAAGTGTTGGGATTACAGGTGTGAGCCACTGCACCCGGCCTTGTGCAATCATTTGAACATGCCAGAACCATTCTTGCCTTGCGGGCCATGCAAGAACAGCAGGTAGGTGGGATGTGACCTCAGGCTGTGGTTTGCCGTCCACTGGCTTGGAATTGTAGCAAAGCTAGGACAACCAGGACATGGAAAGACAATGTGGGTCGAATTGCCACCAAGACAGGGAAACTTGAACTAACGTTTGCTCTTATATGTTAGTTATTGATGGGTTTGATGGCCAACACTACAACTATAACATAATCTCTAATTCATTGCGTATCCTCTCTAGTGTGGATTTAGCCAGTTTTTTTTTTTAGGTGCATTCCCCCAACCTTATTATTATTGTCATTATCATGTTGTTGTTGTTCTTTATGATTTAAGTTTGGGTGAAGAGAGCAGTGGTAGTTCTAAAGACTTTCCTTGAATCGGGTAAACCATTTCTAAAAAGCTCTTTCCCCTATGACAGTTTTCTGCCTGATTTCCTTGTCTTTGTGGTCACTCCTTGGTGCCTTGTGACAGAAGCTGCCTCATTACCCAACACACTTGTGTCCTTCTCCTCTTGGGTTCACGGCTACACCACACTTCCCAGTTTCTCTGACACTTCTATGTAGCCATATGCCTAGGCTCTGTCCAGTGGGATGTGGCTGAATTGACCTATGCTGGCTGCAGGCCCAGCCCCAAACAGCCTCCTGAGCAATGCTCCATGCTGGCTCTTTCCCTCTTGGTATGCCTGGAAGGCGAATCCCAAGAATGTGGCAGGTCGAAAAGTCAGAAGCAGGAAAGGTGCCCAGGAGCAGGAACTTGCCCATCGGAATGTTATGTGAACAAGAAATATAGACGCTCCCTGACTTTCCATGTCGTCGCATCTTGATCAACCCATCATTAGTTGAAAATATCATTATGCCAAAAATGTGTAGCTGAGTGGGAGCTGTGGCTCATTGCTGCTGCCCAGCATTGAGAGAGAAGCATGATTTCTACCGAATATATATTGCTTTCACACCATAATGAAGTTGAACATTTGTAAGTCAAGCCATCGTAAGTCAGGACTGTCTGTAAGCACTCACTGTGCTGAACCACTGAGGCTGTTTGTTCCAGCAGTTATCCTGCCCTGGCAAATACAGGTTTGGCTTGTGAAAATAAGATATACTTAACAAAATGGTGCTGGGAAGGAGCTGACTCCCATTCCTCATGCTCACCCGTAGTGTGTCTGGCATCCCAAATCACTCACCTCCCTCAAGACCTCTGGCTGGTCCTTGCTGCTCACCCTCTAGAACTTCCTCCAGCCTGGCACCCCAGGGGGCCTGTGTCCCAGTGCTTATCTGCTAGTTGACCCTCTCTATCCTACACCTGCGTTCTGTCTTGCAGAGTCATTTACGGGGCTCAGATGAATTATTCATCCACTTTCCTCATATTGTTAAAAACTTTCGAGAGAGTGAGTAACAGCACAGGAAATAATACATTTAAAGGGCACAGAAGTGGGTGGTGGGGGCCTGGTTCCGTGAGCCGAAGGGAAAGCTGGGGGTGGGTGAGGAATGTGAGTCATTTCAAGAGCGAGGAGTGACTGGTGGTCACTGTGTCCCTTGGGGACAGCCCCACATTGTCTGTGGCATCTAGAGGACAGGTAGGCTGCCATGGGTGAGGCATTAATTTGGGAGTTATGTACATTTTATGGTTTGATTTTTAATGGCTATTGTATATGCTAGTAAAGACATATTCATTGTCATTATACATTAATATACATATTATATAATACACATTGTACAAGTGCAGAATATAATTTTATATAAAAATATAAATATTACATATTACACAAAATATATAATTATGTTTGATAATTATGTATTACGTATACTTACCTCCAATAATTATTTAATTGTGTATTATACAATATTGGATATAATGTAATTATATAATAAATAAAATCTGATTTTACAATTCTATAATTTTATAGTATACACACATATATAGACACACATATATGGTTCCTGGCATCTATTCTATCAAGGCAGAAGCTGACTTTTGTTGTTTTTTCCCCCAAGATGTAGTACTCTTGTTTTTCCAGATGCCAATTGATTTGCTTTCTGAAATAAAGAACTCAAGATTATGGGTAATCTTCTCAAGCGTCAAATTGGGTGACTGCAGAGAGCCTTCTCATTTGGTCTCTCTAGTCACCTGATACTCAGCGTGAAGCATCCTACAGTCTCCATAGAGAGTCTCCAAAAGCAGCCCCGAGGGCCTGGCTATGTCTGAATGCAGTTAGCACATTGCATTCTCCCACATGTGTGGGTGTGCACATGCATGCAGTAATGACTGAGAGCCATGTGTCCATAAATACAGAGCCCGTTGTGAGAAGGGGCAAGTATGGTCAGTTCCTTGAGTGGAAATTCTCACAAGGCAGTGCACACACCTAATTGCAACGCATGTGTATTTCTAGCATTTTTTTCTTTTTCTTTCTTTTTCTTTTATTTTGAGACAAGATCTCTGTTGCCCAAGCTGGAGTGCAGTATCGTGATCACAGCTCACTGCAGCCTGGACCTCCAAGGCTCATGTGATTCTCCCACTTCAACCTCCTGAGTAGCTGGGACTACAGGCGTGCACCACCATGCCCAACTAATAAAATACATATATATATATATATATTTTTTTTTTTTGTAGAGACAAGGTCTCGCTATGTTGCCCAGGCTGATCTTGAATTCCTGGTCTCAAGCAGTCCTCCTGCCTGGGCCTCCCAAAGCACCAGGATTATAGGTTTGAGCCACTGTGCCTGGCCTGTTTCTAGCATTTTTTTTAGCATGCTTTGAATTTCTCACCAAACTTGCCCTTCCTATTTCCTTTCTCATCTTAGGGATGGGAATCTCCCTCCTTCTTGTAGCTTGGGCCCATCTTGGAGTCCTTCTTGAGTCTGTTTTTCTCTCCAGCCCACTCCAATCTATGGGGATCGGCAATACCTCTGGTACACACATCTGAGCCACCATATCTTTCCTGTGCAGCCACCTGGAACCCTGCTTTTTTGCCTATCACCAGTCATTAGAGGTGATTCTTTGTGGGCGATAAAAGTTGGAAAGAGTCTGGGCATGGTGGCTCACGCCTATAATCCCAACATTTTGGGAGGCCAGGGCGGGTGGATCATCTGAGGTCAGGAGTTCAAGACCAGCCTGGTCAACATGGTGAAACCCCATCTCTACAAAAATACAAAGATTAGCCAGTCATCATGACGGGTGCCTATAATTCCAGCTACTTGAGAGGCTGAGGAGGGAGAATTGCTTGATCCCGAGAGGCAGAGGTTGCAGTGAGCCGAGATCTCGCCATTGTACTCCAGCCTGGGTGACAGGGCAAGACTTTGTCTCAAAAAAGAAATTAAAAAAAAACAATTGGAAAGAGATAAGGAGATTGGTAATGTCTGAGCATTGTGAAAAACAGATGTCCTGACATAGAACCAATTGCATTTTTTACCAGTTGAGGAAGGTTGGAGGAAGAGGAAGGACTTACTTTCCAGGACGAAGGCAAAGTCTTGACTGGTAAAAACTGAGTTAGAAGGTTCTGATGGGTTTCTAAGTAATGCAGCAGGGCTTGACAGTCTTGATCATTGTAGGTGTCTGGTGGGGCAGGTGTGGGGGGGAGGATAGAACAGTCTTAGGGGCCTTGGAGGGGAGGTGGGGAGCTTTGGGCAGCCATGTTTGTGGAACATGCATTTTAGAGACCCTGTAGAGGCATTTTGTTGAAGGCAAAATCATACAACTTCAGGGAGAGGGGCCGGTTGACTGTTTCTCTAGCTATAATGAGGATCCCCTGGGGACCTTGTCAAAACGCAGACTGTGATTCAGTAGTTCTAGGGTGGATGGAGACCCTCCATTTCTAAGAAGCTCTGGGGTGATGCCAAGGCTGGTGGTCCATGGACCATGCTTTAAGAAGCCTGGGGCTATACTGATGTCTCAATTTCTTTACCTGGAAAAATGTCAGATTCCTTGCATTAATCCACATATAATGGCCCAGCTATGTGTCTTAATCTCTGCTTGCTTTATTTGATTTTGGGTAGATAAACTGCAACTGTTTTTGCCTTTCAGTTGCCAGCTCCATAGGGTAGAGGGTTTTTTTTTGGTTTGTTTGTTTTTTAGAACCACTTATTCTCAGAATCCACTAAGAGGCATTTAAAAAAGTGTCATGAATGTAAGACTTTAGAGGTATCTTAAACGGATTCTTCCAAAAAAAAAAAAAAAAAAACCTCAACCCTTTGGAACAAAGACTTCACAGATTACTTAGCAAAATGTATTTCATACATTTTCAATCATGCATTTTAAAAAACAGAGGTGAATTTTACATAAAATAAAATTAACCATTTTCAAGTGAACAATGAAGTGGCACTTCGTATGTTCAGTGTTGTGAAACCACTGCCTCTGTCTAGTTCCTCAACAGTTTCATCATCCCCAAAGAAAACCCCGTGCCTGTTAAGCAGTTCCTCTCCATTCTCTCCTTCCCTCAATCCCTGGCAACCAGAAACCTGCTTTCTGCATCTGTGGATTTCGCTATTTTGAATATTTCATGTAAATGGAATCATATCATATTCATCCTTTTGTGACTGGCTTCTTTCACTTAACATATTACTTCCAGGCTCATCCATGTTGCAGCGTGTATCAGCACTGCATTCATTTTTATGGCTGAATAGTATCCCATTATAGGGATGAACCACAATTTGTGAATTCATTCATCCTCTGATGGACACTTGAGTTTCTTCCACCTTTTGGCTATTATGAATAATGCTGCTATGAACATTCATGTAAATTATGCATTTTTGTTTGTTTTGTTTAGGGAGTGATTCTGAAAGATACAAATTGATTTTGAAGTTAGTGATTTGAGAAGATTGCCACTCTCATATTTAAATTCAAAAATGAAAAAAATTACTTTCTAAAGCACACTTCAAGATATTCTAAATTGTTTCAAGTGAATGAATGGTCTCTTGTTACCTGCACTCTTCAACTGTTTACTCAGGAATCCTGGGGCTTCCTGACACAAAAGGGGCTGTGCGTACATCTGTGTGTAGTGTCACAAGAGATGAATTGCGACTTCTTCACAGAATTCTTTTTAGCATGCCCAAGACTTCAGAGACACTTGCTTCTGTGCCCCACAGTGGAGCTGTCTACTTGCCTGCTAAGGGCACAATTCGAAAACTCCTCTGTACCCTATTAAGCTGCTGCAACTCAGAATCACACGGAAGGTCCAGCATACTGAAATAGAATATAAATATACATCTATCACGCCTGGATGCAGAGGGGCTTCCATGCGTTTCCGGGAGTTAGGTAGAAAGGGAAACCTAGTATGTGTGTGTGCGTGCGTGTGTGTGCGCACACACACACACACACTCACACACACACTCATGCATATGTTGCCCTCATGTTGTCTTTCTGAACAGCAAGGCTTATGTGCTCTAAGATTTCATCAGAGCTTATATAGGCGGAAGTCTGAAAAGGTGACCACGCTGGTTGCCGATCACTCCAGACTGAGGGCTGTAATTAAGATTTACCCTTGTGCAGCTGCAGAATGTATGTTTCCATCTGCCCGAAAATTGGTCCCACATGGCCAGGCCTTTCGGGACTAGACTGGCAGAGGACTGAATGTTCCTCAGCTGTGGTTATGCTGGATAATGCTGGCGAGTGGATACCAAAATCCTGTCCAGGATGAGACGAGAGTGGCTCAAAATGGCTTGCCAAGCAAATGGTGCAGGAACTGACCTTGGGGAAATGCAATGTAGGTTCCAGTCAAGCCAGAGAGCCAGGGGACTTTAGCTTAAGCATACAGGGGCTGAGCTTGGACACTGAGCTCCCACACTGGAAGTTGGCGCGTATGCATTGCCTGTGCATTTTCCTAGGTTTCAGGCCCTTAGGATGGTGAGCCATCTGGGGCGCCGGAGATGCCAACTCTCCTCACAGCACAGAAGCCATAAGATGAGGCCTGTGCATCTGGAGTACAAGTCTCATCTGGATACTTGTGCATCCAGATGGAAGCTTCTGCATGTCTCTATTCTAGAGAAACGGGGAAGCCATTTGAAGTTAAATGCATTTGGGAGGAAGTATTCCTGACTTTACAACCTGAGTTTACCACACTTCTCTACTGGAAAGCATTCAAGTCAGGATTTACAGGTACAATTAAAAAAAAAAAAAATCAAGGGTAGTTGGAGTTCTTGTGATGCCAGCTAGGGTTTGTTTTGTGTATGGGAAGGAAGGGTACATAGCTGCCTCTTGTAATTCAAGGTTGTCTGCCTAAAGATAACCTATTCCTTGGTCAGACACGGTCCTTGCCCTTCAGAGGACATCTCCAGCTCTTGCACTCTGAGTGTTCATAGCTATCTTTTGCATTGCTTCACCTTGTCACACCACCAGACACCATTGGCTCCTTGATATAGTTGTGAAAGTGTCACTATTAGCATTTTTGTATTTGTTTGGTGGGTCAAACAAATATGTGGACATTTTTTCTAGAAGTCCATTTGTGAGCTGTAGTTTTGCTCCCCTAAGTTTATTGAAGTGAATTCCACCAAGCGCATTAATACTGAAGCCCAGATACCTTTAGAATAAGGGGTTTCAGAGGCTGGGATGGGGAGAAGCAAACACATGAGCCCTTCAGGGACTTACAGTTCTTAGCCATTCCCTGAAAATGCCAGAGAGAGGGTACCACCCTGGGCTGGGCAGGGGAACATGGAGACACGGAGGTCACATGCAGTCTGGGCCCACTGCCCACTGCACTTCCCCTGGCTGTCACTTTGAGGCCATGGGACACGGAGGGATGAAACCAACCAGAGGGTGGGATTGACCCCTTGCTGTCTGTAAGGGAGGGATGTGATCTAAGAGTGTGAGGGCAGAGATGGCTCCAAATATTAAAATTACCTGACACTTTGTAAAACTACAGGGGTGAGAGGTTCAACTGTAGAAAGCCCAACTGGAATTCCTCACAGGGCTCTATGTTCAGTATTTACAGCTGAAGGTGAGACGAGAGACCACTGCCCAAACTCAAGTAATTATACCCAAATGGTAAACTTGATCTGAAATGAACAAGCACATACACACGTGTGTGTAGATACACATGTATATATGCATATATCCATATCTATATGTATACATGTAATCTTCTTCGTATTTGAATCTAATAGACACTGTAACTAATTATCCATTATACTAGAGCAAAATGCTTGACACCCCCCTTTCCCATTCTTGTAAATAATTTACTGAAAATATTGTACTTATAGTTTTTCTTGACTACATTCCAAAAAAGTATTAATTCACTCGGCCTGGTTTATTTAGTAATAATTACATGTTGGAAATGAAAACAGGAGTTCAAAGTAAGTTTGTAATTGGAAAGCTTTTCTTTGCTTTAGTGGCAGATTTCAGACTGGACATTTAATAGTGTTTATCACAATGTTTTTTCTTTCCTGCTATCGACCTTGACTAGCTAGCTCTGCTGGACATGGAGAAATGGAGCTGCCTTCTCAGATGTTCAGTTTAATTTACTCAGCAGTTCTTGAAGCTTATAGGGGCGGAGAAGATGTTTCAACACTGTTGAAAGCTTTAGGTTTCTACTTTCAATTTCAGCTGAAGTTGGAGACATTTTAGATAAATGAAAGATGCAAAGACACATTATATAGTCCCTGTCTTCAAGGAATTCTTCATCAAGTTAAGCCATTTAAACAGAATTATAGGAAAAAGATAACTAAGAATTGCAGACAGTGAATTAGGGGAGTAGCCCTTAGGCACTTGAAAATAGTTTGGCCCAGGGAAGGGGATACTCCAGGCTGGATGGTTCAGGAAGAGAGCTGCAATTTGAGACATCTTGGCTTTTACCAAATAGGGAAGAATAGGTAAGACAGTGCAGGCAGAGAGAAACAGAAAAAGCTTGGGATCATTGCCTTCCTCATCCAGCATTTCAGAGGGGTGATATTTACAAATTCTGAAAACTGGCTAATTACTCTTGTGTATCAGAGGAATTGTAGATGAATTCTGCCATCTTTTCACATTCTTCCTCCAACTACTCTGGTTGTTGCTAAGTGAGCTTGTGTTTTCATGAGAGTATACAGTCCATAACACAGTTATCCTGAAAATGCAGTTTCGAGTCCATAGTCATTGTGAGCAGTGTGGTTTCTTCCCATCTGGATGTCAGGTGCCCACTTACTAATCTGCTGATTTGTTCTGCTGAATCCTCAAAGCACAGACCATGAACTAAGGAAAATAAATCCCAAACCTTTTCCTTGGAAAGCCTGGGATTTTCAGCGAGCTGGATAACTCTACTGGGCTCTGCCCAACAACCCCCATCTCTTGACTCATTCCGTCAGCCAGTAGCGCTTGCTTGAGGTCTTGCTATGTGCTGGGTTGTATGGGGTTATGGAGACATGGCAGGAGGGAGGCTACGATGTTGTGGTCAGGACGGCAGATGGTAGGAGGCTGACATAACATGGGCAGAGGAATTGAAATGCTTCCTTGGGGGAAAGGAAAGCAGAAAACAGAAAAAGGAGAGGAGAATCATAACCAGGTGGCTTAGAAAGTTCTCTGCAGAGGACAGAGCCTTGGAAGTTACTTTGAAGGATTTTATTTTTATTTTATTTATTTATTTATTTATTTATTTATTTATTTAGTTTGAAACAGAGTCTCACTCTGTCACCCAGGCTGGAGCGCAGTGGTGCAATCTCAGCTCACTGCAGCCTCTGCCTCCCAGGTTCAAGCAATTTTCCTGCCTCAGCCTCTTGAGTAGCTGGGACTACAGGTATGCACCACCACGCCCAGCTAATTTTTGTATTTTTAGTAGAGACAGGGTCTCACCATGTTGCCCAGGCTGGTCACGAACTCCTGACCTCAAGTGATCTGCCCACCTCGGCCTCCCAAAGTGCTGGGATTACAGGTGTGAGCCACTGGGCCTGGCGGGACTCTGAAGGATTTTAATAGGTAAAGAAAAAAAGTCAAAAATGTCAAGGCCAGGGAGCAGCTTGAACACAGGCTCAGGGCCGTGGAAAGGCAAGGCACATTTGAGGTAAAGCGATCAAAGAGCATAGTATGGCTGGAGGGGACGTGGGGTGGCAGGGCCCGGCAAGCGCCACCTGTAAGACAGCTGTGTGAGGCTGAGGCCAAATCCCAGTGGGGAGGCATGGAAAGCCTGGTAGTGTCTGATGTGATCTACTTTTGCAGATGTAAATTAGTTGAGAGCTTTTATAGACTGGCTCATTGGGGAGGAAAAAGCATTTTTTTTTTTTTCGAAGTGGATTTCTAAACGCTACAAGAAGGAGAGGCTGCCAGTGGAAAGATCCTGGGGTACTTTGCAAATGCATTCAATGGTGAATGATGATGTATGTGAATTTTGGTCATCATCAATGGATCTGTTCCTTGAGGAGAGTCATCCTTTGACTTCTTCCAACATGAACTTACTGCAGCTTAGAGCATAATCTATTTTTGAGTCTTAGAATACACAGAATAGAGGCATATAGTGATTATATGTGTGCAATTGCGTTACCCTGAAAAAGATAGGTTGAAATCCTAACCCCCAGGACCTTAGAATGTGACTTTATTTGGAAATAGTGTCTCTCCAGAGGTAATCAAGTTAAAATGAGGTCATTAGGGTGGGCTCTCATCCAATATGACAGATGTCCCTCTACAAAGGGGAAGTTTGGACACAGAGACAGACAGACACAGAGGGAAGATGAAGTGGACATACAGGGGGAAGATGTCTACAAGCCAAAGATAGCCTGAGGCTGCCAGAAGCAAGAAGAGAGGCCCGGGACAGATTCTCCCACCAACCCTAGCCAGGTGTGGTGGCACCAGCCCGGAGTCCCAGCTGCTCCCAAAGCTGAGGTGGGGAGATTGCTTGAGCCCAGGAGTTGGAGTCTGCAGTGAGCTATGATGGCACCACTGCACTCCAGCCTGGTTGGCAGAGTGAGACCCTGTCACAAACAAACAAACAAAACAAAAACAAACAAAAAAATGACAAACAAAAATCAATCCTATTGTATCATAAAAAGGACAAAAAGGAACCAATCCTGCTTGACACCTAGATTTCAGACTTTTGGCCTCCAGAATGGTGGGAGAATAACAATTCTGGCTTTTAAAGCCACCCAGTTTGTGATACTTTGTTACAGCAGCCCCAGAAAACGAATATAATGTCTAAGGGATTTGTGTACATATTTTAACAGGAATAATGTGATGACGTTGTTGGTAAGTTTCAAGAGTGTGATTCTTTTGTAAGATAATTCAGGATTCTTCTTGATTCGTAATGATTTTCAAGTCATTATCTATTTGTGTACAGCTCCACATTAGCTCTTGAATATAATGTTTCTACATGTTATTTTGTTTGAAATTTCTCGTGGAATTTTCTTATAGAATTAGTTTTTCTTTGCTTTAAAGTTTATAGCCAGGCAAGGAGAGGCAAAAGCAGGAGACATCTGGCAAAAATTGACCAGGCAGGAAGATTCCTTAATTCTACTATTTTTTTGCGGGGGGTGGGGGGGGGCGGGGGTCTTGCTCTGTCAGGCTGGAGTGCAGTGGTATGATCATAGCTCACTGTAGCCTTGCACTCCTGGGCTCAAGTGATCCTCCTGTCTCAGCCTCCTGAATAGCTGGGACTATAGACCTATAGACATGCCACCATGCATGGCTAGTTTTATTTTTGTAGAGACGGGGTGTCGCTATGTTGCCTAGGCTGGTCTTGAGCACCCAGGCTCAAGCGATCTTCCTACCTCATCCTCCCAAAGTGTTGGGGTTACAGGCGTGAGCCATTTTGCCAGGCCCTTAATTCTATTTTTTAAAAATTATATTCTTGGTATTCTTTAGGAATGCATCAAACTTTTCTAGATTTACAAATATATATATATATATAACGCCACCGTCATTAGCACAGCATCATGCTCTGTAGTGAAAGATCGAAAAATCTACATTTTTCTTCCCTAAATTGCAATGAGTTCATTTTAAGAAAAATCAGAATTGAAGAAGGCCACAATCCATTTGGGGTGTCCTTTTCCTTTTAAATACAATTCTAAAGTATACCAAGCTTTTGTCACTAATTATTTTTCTGAAAAAAAGAGAGCACTGTTAAATGAAAAGCAGAGGAAAAATAAAGGCAAACGAAGATGTTCTAAGGCACTAAAGTTTTTGTTGGCTTGTTTTTGCTGTTTATTTTTGTTGGTTGGTTATTTTGGGCCCCTTGGAATGGCAGGTTCTGCAGGTTGGAAAGGATCGTGTACGTTAGTTTTTTGCTCAAGGCGGGACTGTCTATAGTGTGCGGAGAGGCCATCCATTTTTACACTGCGGCTGCATGGCCAGCTTGCTGCTGGTCTTCAACTGCTTGAGTTCCTACTTGTGAAGATGGAACTCTGTGCATAGAGGTGGGACTACTGCCACCTCCTCCGCCACTCCACCTGTGCCTGGTGGTGGGAGATGCTTTGTCTATTCCGCCGGTAGCTGGCAGACAGAACTTTCTGCATGTGTCCTGCATGAATGCAAACAAGGCATCCATCTCTGCCTCGTTTTCTCAGTTACAGGTAGTGAGCCCTGTGCTTTCGGGTATGTGTTTGAAATTGCATCCTCTACATCTGCCTTATTATAAAACAGATCGCTGCCTCTAGACAAAACATCATCTGCATGAGATTTGCTCTCCAGTATCTGCTTTGTGGAAAGAGGCAGCAAATGAAGCGATGGATGTTTCAAATCTATCATGGAAAAAAAATACAGCACGGCTGAACCATGGTATCCAGCAAACTCATGTATTAAATGCATCTCGTTATGATAACCAGTGTTAAGGAGCAAGCATTTCTATTTTGAACTCTCATTTCAGAGGTGGGGTGAGCCATATAAATTTTCATAGCAGTGATTTGTTTATTTTATCATTTCCCTTGCTGACCCTTCTCTCTCTCCAGCTCTCTATGAGACAGGTGGTTTGGCTTATTACTGGCTTATTTGAACTGGGGCAATTTAAATATGATATTCTTTCCTTCCTTCCTTCCTTCCTTCCTTCCTTCCTTCCTTCCTTCCTTCCTTCCCTCCTTCCCTCCCTCCCTCCCTCCTTTCTTTCTTCTTCTTTCTTTCTTTCTTTCTTTTATTTCTTTCTTTTCTTTCTTTCTCTTTCTTTTCTTTCTCTTTCTTTCTTTCTTTCTTTCTTTCTTTCTTTCTTTCTTTCTTTCCTTTCTTTCTTTCTTTCTTTCTTTCTTTCTTTCTTTCTTTCTTTCTTTCTTTCTTTCTTTTCTTTCTTTCTTTCTTTCTTTCTTTCTTTCTCTCTCTTTCTTTCTCTCTCTCTCTCTTTTTGACGGAGCCTCACTCTGTTGCCCAGGCTGGAGTGCAGTGTCACGATCTTGGCTCACTGTGACCTCTGTGGGTTCAAGTGATTCTCCTGCCTCAGCATCCCAAGTAGCTGGGATTACAGGTGCCTGCCACCACGCTAATTTTTGTATTTTTAGTAGAGAAGGGGTTTCACCATCTTGGTCAGGCTGGTTTTGAACTCCTGACCTCGTAATCCACCCGCCTTGGCCTCCCAAAGTGCTGGGATTACAGGCATGAGCCGCCTCACCTGGCAAATACAGTATTTTTCAAAACACAATTTGTTGTAAATCCAGAGTTTCATTTGGCAAGCACCTTTGATATAGAAATTGTACTAAGATTCCAAACGCTGAAGTCTGGAAAGGAGGGTCTATCCATAGGCTGTAAAGATTTTATCTTCCATCTTTCCAGACTCTGAATCCAACTTTCTGTGAGGCTGATTATTACGTTGGCACCAATCTCTGATGCAGACATTGCCCTAGGCAAAGGTGGAGAGTAGGGGGTTCCTCTACACTTATGGGACACCCCCTCAAAGAAACTGTACTGATGCTTCAATTAGTACATCATGCATACACACTCCGAGTCCTGCCATCAAACTTCCCTTGTGGCAGCAACAGTTTCCCTTCAAATCTTTCCGCCTGCTGTCTCACTAGGGGTTTCTATTTAACTGTTTCACATAAGGGTTAAATTAGCAGAACTCTGTGTAAAAAGTGTGTCCTCCTCCTTCCTCTTCTTCTTCCTTTTTCCCCCTTCTTCCTCCTTCCTTCTTCCTCCTTTCTACTTCCTCCTTCCGTCTTCCTTTTTTCTTCTTCCTACTTCCTTCTTCCTTTTTCCTGATTCCTCCTGCATTCTTCCTACTTCCTCTTCCTCTATTCTCTTTCCTACTTCCCTCTCCCTCCTCTCTCCTTCCTCCTTTCTACTGCCTACTTCCTCCTTCCTTCTTCCTTTTTCCTCCTTACTTCCTTCTTCCTCCTCCCTCCTTCCTACTTCCTTCTTCCTTTTTCTTCCTTCCATCTTCCTTCTTCCTACTTCCTTCTTCCTCCTTCCTTCTCCCTCCTTCCTGCTTCCTTCTTCCTCCCTCCTCTTTTATTTTTCTTCATCCTCTTTCCTCCTTCCTTCTTCCTCCTTCTTCCTCTTTCCTCTGTTTCTTCTTCCTTTCTCTTCCTTCCTTTCTTCTTCCTCTTTCCTTCTTTCTACCTCCTTTTTCCTTCTTCCTACTTCCTTTTTCCTTCTTCCTTCTTCCTGCTTCCTTCTTCCTCCTTCCTGCCTTCTTCTTCCTCCTTCCTCCTTCCTGCTTCCTCCTTCCTCCCTTCTTCCTCCTTCTTCCTTTTCTTCATCCTTCCTCTTCCTCCCTGTAGAATAAAGGTTTAGATCAGTGTCAGTGAAGATTTTTGGTTAAGAACCAGATAATTCATAGTTTTATGTTTGTAGGCCACCCTTTCTCTGTTGAAACGTCTCAATTCTGCCATTACAGCAAAAGTAAGCATAGACAAATTAATGCCTCTGATTGTGTTTCAACAAATCTTTATTTACAAGAACAGGCATTGGCCAGATTTGGCCTGCAGGCTTGTAGCATGCTGTCCCCTGGCTTAATCAGTGCATCCCAATTACTTTGGGAACAGCATTTTATGACATTCTACATCAGGGGTTGGGGAAGGGGGATTCTGCTTTTCGAATAAGTGTCCAGCAAGTGCTGATGGTGCTTGTTCATAGACCATACTTTGAGTAGCAAGTGTTTAGATAGCATGTGCTTTTTATAAATAGGCTTGGCAATTGCACCGACAAGGGGAGAGTGGTTGATGATTCTGATGAGCTGCAAAATTTTACGGAATTCCAGAGAGAACCTGAAAAGTGGTATCCTCAGAAGAAGACCGTGTGAATGATGTTCTATTTAAAAATGTCTTCTAACCAAACCAAACATGGGAAGCTTGGATATTCTTGCAATGATTTCATTCTTTCTCCTCAGGTTTCCTGGAACCCATTTACTTTTGAAAACATTCAGGAAGAATGCAGGAAATTAAAAGGGAGCCTCATTTTCAGTGTGACCTTGGATCTATTGCTTCACCTTCCAACACCTGGGGCAATGCAAATGAGTATCAAATTGTGTCAAAACAGGGTCTTACTGGAAAACAGATGTTGTGTCAGAATTTTCCTGCATGTCGGGGAGCTGAATTTCCAAAGGTAGCTCAAAGTCAACCTATTAAGAATGCTGAATTTTCCAAATACCAGAGCTTGAATGCAAAGGACTAATTACTCTCAGATTTGCGGAAAAAAAAAAACAAAAAAAAACAACTCTTATGTACAGAATGAGAACAAGACTAAGAACAACCACAAAAACTCCAATGAATGTTATTAACTATCTTTAAAAGAATAAAACAAACTTTTCCTGAAGGCTTCCTTTAAATGTGTGAAATGATGATTACAGTGACGATGTTCGATGCTGCACACGTCATGGTATAACAGGGATCAGCTCCTTGGAATCATCGCCACCTCTCCCGCCTCCTCTTTCCCTCTCCCTCCGTCTCCGCCCAGTCATGGTAATTCTTTCCATACGGAAATGAGAAGTGGCCAGATTTGGGAGACTCCCTTCTTTGGCAGATTGTTGGAATCAACTCCATGTGTATAACTTATCTGGCAGATTGCTCAACATGTGGCGGAGGGGGTCTGGAATTATTTAAAGTTTCAGGTTTTAAAAATAGCAGGCAATTTTGACCCTCTTGGAGGATTTGCTACTACTGGACGTCCTCCTGGGATATTGAGGTAGGGATCAGGTTTCCCCGCCTGTCATTTCAGAATACCCTTCTAAGTTATGTTGGTAACTGTTTGCATAACAGATTTGTTTTGGTTGAAATTTCGTCTGCTGTGTTAATGGCATGTCATGAATTGGGCCTCTCTGTCAGGAGCTGCCCGGGTGAGAGCATTTTAGCAGTAGCTACATATAGGTGTGGGTCCTCTGGGAGGAAGCGTGGCCTTGGGGTTAGAGCCAGAAAGGATCTCGACATGTAGGCTCTTGGCCTCTGCTGTTTCTGATCTGCTAGACCTCCACATAGCCATTTTTACATTTTGTAAAACATATGTAAAGTGTTCTTCTTACAAGGGTATGTTGGAGATGGAAGCCTGATTATTTATTGCAGCCTGACAACAACAGAGATGCTTGACTTTGGATACTCCTTGAAGCTTGAGAGATTCCCTTCAACTTGTACTTCTGAGAACAGAAGGGGAGCCCAGGGAGACAGGCAGAATACTCTCCAAGGAGAGAGGAGGCCTCTGAGACCCTGGGAAGGACAGAGCTATTTTTCTCTAATTTTTCCAGGGAGTTTCTTTCAGACTGGAATGGAAGACACTGTCTTTTGGGTGCAAAGGCCCCTTGTGCTTTTTGCTTTGCCTAAGTATTTTGGCTGTGGACATTGGGCGGTGTCAGGCTAGGGAGCAGAAAACTAAATACTGCATGTTCTCACTTACAAGTGGGAGCTAAACATTGAGTACACATGGGCACAGAGAAGGGGACAATGGATACTAGGGCCTACATGAGGGTGGAGGGCAGGAGGAGGGTGAGGATTGAAAAACTGTCGACTGGGTACTATGCTGACTACCTGGATGATGAAATCATCTGGACAGCAAATCCCCATGACACACAATTTACCCGTGTAACATACCTGCACGTGTACCTCTGAACCTAAAAATCTGGAAAGAAAAAAAAGACATTATGGGTTAATATGTACCACTCAGGGGATTTCTCCTGCATAAGAGGAGAAATAATAGAATGAGGATGTTTGCTTCCTTTAATCTTTTGCTGGTTTTGGCAGTGGTGTTTCTTTTTCCTTTCCTTTCCCTTTCCTTCTTTCCTTCTTTCCTTTCCTTCCTTCCTTCCTTCCTTCCTTTCTTTTTCTTTCTTTCTTTTCTTTCTTTCTTTCTTTCTTTCTTTCTTTCTTTCTTTCTTTCTTTCTTTCTTTCTTTCTTTCTTTTTCTTTCTTTTCCTTCCTTCCTTCCTTCCTTTTCTTTTTTTTTTTTTTTTTTTGAGACAGAATCTCTCTCTGTCATGCAGGCTGGAGTGCAGTCACATGATCTCAGCTCACTGCAATCTCTGCCTCCCAGGCTCAAGTGATTCTCGTGCCTTAGCCTCCCGAGTAGCTGGGACTACAGGCGCGCATCACCATACCCAGCTAATTTTTGTATTTTTAGTAGAGATGGGGTTTCACCATGTTGGCCAGGCTGGTCTCCAACTCCTGACCTCAAGTGATCTGCTTGCCTCGGCCTCCCAAAGTGCTGGGATTACAGGCGTGAGCCACTGTGTCTGGCCAATTGTGTTTCTTAATTGGGTCTTTTCTGTAGTAGGCTCTCTGAGCAAGAATACCCTGGGTATGACTACTTGTAGTCATGGGTGAAAGTGGGAAATGCAGGAGTTGTTATTAAATGTCCTTGCATGTTTGCATATGAGTTTTGAGAGCTTCTGCAGAATCTGGGGAATGTGGGATGAGGCATTTTTGGAAGGTTTGGGTGAAGGACCCTGTTGCTGGGAGATCTTATGGGGAGCAAAGCCCTTGTGTGTGGCAGGTTCCTGTGGATGTGGCTCCTGCTGGTGCACAAGCTTCTGCTTGGACTTTTCCAGGGTGGCCCCAGAGGACAGGAAAGACCACTTTTGGTCAATTCTAAAATGCACATTTTTCAGCCTTTCATATTTTGAAAATCAGAATGCTTCTTTCAATCAGCCGCATCTCATAATTATTGGTATCTGTTTTTCCTTCTTAGCATTACTTAAATTACAGGTGTGTCTTACTGTCCATGCTCTTCTTATATTTGGCAAATTGTGGTAGATTTGGGCTCCTGAAGTTGAAATAAGAATGCAGTCAAACTAAGTACTCCCATCTTTTGGAGTTCAAGGGCCAGAGAGAGAAAAAGATGAAACATTTATGCTTTCCTTACCTATCATTTCTGTCCAAAGTAGAGGAGAAAGGGCAGGATTCTTTTATCTAGAGCTGTGGTTCTCAAAGTAAGGTCCCCAGATGAGCAACATCAGCATCACCTGGGACCCCATGAATCAGAAGCTGGGGGTTTTAAGCAGCCCCCCAGGTGATCCTGAGAACCACTTGATGCCAGTAGTTTCTGCCCAGTTCTTGATCACTGACTCCTAAATTTATATCTAAAGTCCAAGTCTCTGGAGCCTCCACCCCCATGTACTCATGATAGTTCACTTGCACCTCAAACTCTATGCACGTAACTGGAAGTCCTTGTCTTCCTCCTCAAACCAGTTTCTTCCTACGATTTCTCCCTCTGGTTGGTTCCACCATCTCACCTGCTGCTTAAGGTGGAAATGTGATGTCTCTGTTCCTCTCCGTCTCAGTGTCTCTCTGAGGCATTCCAGCCCCTCCATGCCCACCGCCCATGGCCGTGCCTGGGTTTAGCCTTTCCCTTCCTGGGATATTGCCAGGGTATCTTGTGTTTTCCATGCCTCAGGGCCTATCCTGTCCAGTCCCTCCATGCTGGTCAGGTCAGAGTGACATCTGTCACGTGCACACCTGATGATGAAATTCCTTTATCTAATCAGTCTTTAATGACTTGTCATTCTCTCAGCAGTGTTTCCCAACCCGGATCCCTTTCAGAACCCTGAACCCTGGACTTCCGAGATCATCACCTACATCTGAGAACTGCTGCTTATGATCTTTCCTTTTGGAAACTCACCACCACCTTTGACACTTTAAACTCCTTTAGGTTTGACCTAGCATTTCCCATGGTCTTGGTTGATCTTGCCTCTCCTGCATGGCAGCTGGCCCCAACTTGCTCTTTGGACTTCTTTTCTGTAACTTCCCTGATTATATTTTTGGTTGACGGTGATTTGGAAATTTAATTTCCTGAAAATGTCATGTTCCCTTCTGCCCTTGGACTTTCATCCATTGTTTTTACCTCTGAAGGAAATGCTCTTCATTCTCCTTGGCTCCTGGAAAATTCCCTCCTGTCATTCAGGTCTCAGTTTAACCACCGCCTTCTATAGGAAGCCCTCCCTGACTCTTCCAGAAAAGTTTGGGCACCACCTCCCACCGATGTCTTTGCACCTTGTCTACACTTTCATCATCCCTGTCTCCTCACAGACTAGAACCTTCTTGAATGCAGTGACACTGGTTTAGCACAGTGTCTGCATGGTGCAGGTGCTTAGTAAATTCTGGTGGATGCAAAGCCAGAGTGTGATAGAGTCATTGAGTCCTGGTAGTTTCTGGCCATAATGGTGTTATCCTATTATATTTATATGTAATAGTGCTTTTACAAATGCTCTAATATAATGACTCGTGTAATCCTTGTTACATCCCTGGGTAGGCACTAGCATTTTTTGAAAAATATTATTTTTATTTATTTGTTTATTCATTTATTTTTCTAGAGACGGGGTCTATGTTGCCCAGGCTGGTCTTGAACTCCTGGCCTCAAGTGATCCTCCCACTTCAGGCTTCCAAAGTGCTGGGATTGCAGACATGAGCTCCTGTGCCTGGCTGGCACTTAGCATTGTTATCTTCACAGTTCAGATGGGGTGAAGATGGAAGGATTTTTTGGGTGTGGCCCACCTGTCCCTTGCACGTGGAAGTGAGAAGGAGCCCTCATCTCTGGGAGGAATGTTGGCAAAGAAGGAACAGAGGGCTTTAGAAGGTGCTTTTTCTTTTTCCTTTTTTTTTTTTTCCTTTTTGAGACAGGGTCTCACTCTGTCACCCAGGCTGGGGTGCAGTGGCACGATCTCGACTCACTGCAACCTCCGCCTCGGAGGCGCTTCTTGAGAGAAGCAGAGCACATGCCTACAGGTCATTTTTCCCTTTCTTATGAGAAAGGAAGAATTTCTTGTCTTCTCTAGGAAAATGAATACTTCCCTTGCACTAAGAAATTTTTGTCCGCAAGGGGTTACTTGCAATTTGTTGGCAAATTCAATAGGGTAGTTATTCTCTGGTTATAGCAGCCCAAGTTGTTAGGACCTTGGTGCTTCTTGTAAGTAAAGCGGGTAACTTTATGGCATGGGACATTTAGCAACGTCTGGAGACATTTTTAGTTGTCACAAATGGGTAGAGGGTGCTCCTGGTATCTGGTAGGTAGAGGCTGGGGTGCTGCTCATCATCCTGCAGTGGAGAGGATGTATCCCTCCACAGAGAATCACCTTGCCCAAATGTCAATAGTGCTAAGTTGAGCAATCCTATTTTATCATCGTAGGCTTAGGCATACACCCAGCATCTTAAAAAGTAAACAGAAAATGTCAAGGTCTAAACACAGCAGTGGGAAACCGCAAATAGGCCTGACCTAGGAGGTGACTGTGGGTGGGTCCCTGAGGTTTGTTTTTTTTTTTTTTTTTTTCCCCCAGGCAAAGTCGTCTCACTCTGTTGCCCAAGTTGGAGTCCAGTGGTGCAATCACAGTTCACTGCAGCTTCAACCTCCTGGGCTCAAGTGATCCTTTCACCTCAGCCTCCAGAGTAGCTAGGACTACAGGAGAGTGCCACCATGCCCAGCTAAGTTTTTAGTTTTTTTGTAGAGAAGGAGTCTCCCTATGTTGCCCATGTTGGTCTCAAACTCCTGGGTGCAAGTGATCCTCCTTCCTTGGCCTCCCAAAGTTTTGAGATTACATGCATGAACCACAGGTCCCTGGATTTTAATGAGCAAGACACAATGAAGGACATGAAACTACAGGTAGGGGGACAACCTCCACACTCCATTTAGTTTTAGGAAAGGAAACTGCAGGACTGCCAGCCTTGAAAGGTAGGATGGAGGACATCAGTAACCTTGAAGAGATTTGCCTACTATTTGCACTTGCTTCCAGCAGTCCACAAAAAAACCTATACTGTAGTCTTTTTTTCTGAACATTATTCTTAAGGAAATGTCCTAGAAATGTTCTAGAAATGTCATTCTTGAAATGTCCTAAAATGACAATAGCAGGGAAAAAAAAAGATTGCTTTCAATAGATGGAAAGATAATTGGGAAAAGGGTAGTGACCAATGAATGTCAGATCTGATGGATCCAGTATGGTATGTAAGACTGGCCACAGGACTCAAGTCTGTGAAAGGTCTTATAACTGCATCAGGGAGAGGAGGCCAATAGGAGTAGAGGCCTCCATAGTGACTGAATCTAATTTGGGCAGTGTTGGTAGCAATTTGTTCCATGTGGGAAGAAAATATTAGAACATTTTTAAGAATAAAGAATTGAGGCCAGGCGTGTTGGCTCAGGTCTGAAATCCCAGCACTTTGGGAGGCCGAGGCGGATGGATCACTTGAGGTCAGGAGTTTGTGACCAGCCTGGCCAACAAGATGAAACCTCATCTCTACTAAAAATACTAAAAGTAGCTGGGTGTGGTGGCACATGCCTGTAATCCCAGCTACTCGAGAGGCTGAGGCAGGAGATTCGCTTGAACCCGGGGAGGTGGAGGTTGCAGTGAGCCGAGATCATGCCATTGCATTCCAGCCTGGGCGACAGAACAAGACTCCGTCTCAGAAAAACAACAACAACAACAACAACAAAGAATTGAGGCTGAGGCAGGAGTATTGCCTGAGGTCAGGAGTTCAAGACCAGCCTGGGCAACATAGTGAGACCCCATCTCTAAAATTAAAAAATTAGCCATGCATGGTGGGGTGTGCCTCCCAAATAGTCCCAGCTACTTGGGAGGCTCAGGTGGGAGGATTGCTTGAGCCCAGGAGGTGGGGGCTGCAGTGAACTGTGATTATGTTACTGTACTCCAGCCTGGGTGACAGAGTTAGACTGTCTCAAGAAAAAAAAAAAAAAAAAGAATAAATGTTAACAGTCTTTATCTTTGGCATTATTAATGTCTATACAGAGCAATACTGGTGCTCACACCCAGCCATGTGCCAAATGTCCCAAGTCAGAAATGAAATGAGAAGTAATCCAAGGGCAGAGTGGGGCACCCCACAGTATCCCACATATTGGCATGTATCGTGCCTTACCCAGGTATGGTCATGTGACTCTAGAGATGACATCGAGTTTATGTAAAACCTACCTTCACAGCATAGGTAAATACCTTAAAAAGACTTTTGAAGATGTGCAACCTGTTGAAGGCAAGGATAATACTCCAAGCACAAGTGACCACAAGAAAGTGGTCAATTTGTATTCCTGATGTGAGTTCCTTACTATATTGAGAGGTCCAAACATTGTCTTCATCAGGTCTGGCAAGAAGCTGACCAGAAAAAAAATCAAAATGATCAAGAGACTATTTGAAATGCAGTTTTATATCTAAGTTCATTAATGATAGCTATTTTCCTAGCCTCATATATGTGCTTTGAGATATTACTGATATTAGCCCTTGGAGGTAATTTGTAAATAGATAAATAGACACATTGCAAGAGCAAGCTCCAGCTTGACCATTCATAAGCCTTATAGCCTATGATGAGGTGCTTGTATTTCTTCTGATTGATTGATTGATTATTTTTTACACTAAGTTTTATTGATGCATAACTTATATCCAGTAAAATGCATCTGTTTGAGGGGTATAGTTTGGTGAGCTTTGACAAGCCAGTATAATCGTGCAATCACCATCACAATCATGATATGGAACAGTTCCGTCATCCCCCCACCTCCCCAAATTCTCTCATATTCTTTTGTAGTCTGTCCTTGCCCCCATCCTGGCCTCTGGTAACCACTGACTGATTTCTGTTCATAGTTTTACTTTTCCCAAAATCTCATATAAAACCAGTCAGACAGTATGAGGCCTTCATGTCTGGCTTCTTTCACTTAGGCACAGTGTCTTTGAGGTTTATCCATGTTGTCACATACGTCAGTAGGCCTTTCTCTCTCCTTTTGTTTTTAAAGAGACAGGGTCTTGCTCTGTTCTCCATGCTGGAGTGCAGTGGTGCGATCATAGCACACTGCAGCTTGACTTCCTAGGCTCAAGTGATCTTCCCACCTTAGCCTCCTGAATAGCTGAGACTACAGACATGTGCCACCATGCCTGGCTAATTTTTAATTGTTTTTGTAGAAACAAGGTCTTACTATGTTGCCCAGGCTGGTCTCAAACTCCTGGCCTCAAGCAGTCCTCCTGCCCTGGCCTCCCAAAGTGCTGGGATTATAGACTCGAGCCACTGTACCCTGCTAGCCTTTCCTTTTTATTGCTGGGTAGATTCCCTTGTATGGATGTACTTACTGTTGAATGTTTGTCCATTTCTCAGTGGAAGGGCACAGGGTTGTTTCCAGGTTTTGGTGATTACAAATAAAGTCACTGTACACATTTGCAATTTAGTCTTTATGTGGACATAAGTTCTCATTTCTCTTGTATAAATGCATCTCTAGGAGTGTGATTGCTGCATATAGCAAGTGTGTATTCACCTTTATGAAAAAACTGCTCAACTGTTTTGCGAAGTGGCGGTGCTATTTTACATTCCTACCAGCAATATATGGAAGTCTGGTTGCTCCACATCCTTGCCAGCACTTGTTACTGTTCTTTTCTTTTTTTCTTAATTTACCCATTTAATAGGCAGATAGTGGCATTTCACTGTGATTTTAATTTGCACTTCCCTAATGGCTAAAGATGCTGAACATCTTTTCCTGCATTTATTTGCCATCTTCATCTGTCCTTGAGTGAAGCACACTTATTACATTTTGAGCATCAGTTTCCTTCTATATGTACTCTGACAATCATGTGGACAGAGTTTTTTGGAGGATTACAATGAAATAATTCAGATGAAAGTTTTTTTTTTTTTTTTTTTTTTCAACCCGGTGCCTGGTACATAGCTGTTGCCATTTTTTATTTTCAATGAATGGCTTTTGGTCAAAGAGTGACCTTAGGGGTTATGACAAACTGAATGACATATTTGTGACTCTTTTTCACGAAGAAGGGGAAGAGCATGAGGAATAGTGACCCAAGGAAGGGAGGTAGGAAGGATTTGTCACCTGAAAACTCCGATATGGAGATGAATGGCTGGAGAATGTTCTGGAGAGCCATGCAAGTTTACCACCCTGAAAAACTGGTGTTTGTCTCGTGGGCAACTGGAGGTCATTAAGGGTGTGAAGACAAAAATGTCCTCATTAGATCTGAGTTTCAGAAGCCTGAGGGCAGTACACCATTATTTAATCTATTTCACTTGTATGTTGTTGGCAGTGCTCCCAATATGAGCCGTGTCCTATTAAGTCAAGAAGGTTAGTGTCTCGAAACCCAAAGAATGGGGAGAGGCTGAAACAGAGACTTCTCCAGAGGATCATGCCAGGCGAAGCCACCTCTGTGGAGTTGAGCAAAGGCTCCGCTTGACCCCAAACATCTTCTGCATGAACATAGACAAGACCTGGGAATCCTACATTCTGTCCTTGAGATCTGAATTGACTATTTTCACTTTGTCACTTATTGTCATATTGATAGAGGATAATAGATTATCTCACTGTCATTAGCAGGCCTTTTATTTCTCTTATTTCCTTTTTAAAATCTTAACAGTCAGAATTCCCTATAGATGCACAAATATATGTTGGTTATAAACAAAACTACTAAAAAGTCTGTACAGTAAAAATGGAAAGCCTTAAGCACACTCAGCATGTTGATCGAACACGTATTCATGGAGCACCTGTTGCCAGGAATTACCAGGCACTGCTTGAAGGCGTGGGATAGATAGATCATCAAATAATGCATACAGAGCTCCCCCAGGACCACGGGTCTGCATGCTAGCAAAGGGAGAGACAGTATGTGATAATAACAAATAAGTAAATTATACTATCTGCAAGAAGGCTGTGCTATGTGGAAAAGATCTTTAAAATGTACGGAAGACATTTCCATGCGGTTTGTATACAGCTATGATCTTTGTGTAACTTATGGCATACTATTCTGTGGCTGGAGCTAATTATATCGGAGCTGGGATTTGGTCCTTATGGGACGGGATGTAAAGCTGTGAGGTTTTGATGGAGAGAGAGGGCCTTGGGGAGTGAAGAACTCAAAGCTCTGGAGCCTGTTTGCACAGGGGGTGGGGAGTGGCTGGAACCGCCAGGAACAGCGACTATTGATGCTTTCCTGATCCCAGGATGACTTCCTACTGAACTTTTTGGAGGGTCAGGGTGTGGGGAAGATGAAACAGAACTTTCAAACACAAATGCTGGCTGTGATGGAAGTCTGATGGTTGTAGCAGTGGGCCCAGATCCATACTGTTTATAAGGAAAGAGGAGAAGGGAATGTCCTCTTATGAGGCTGAAACATGCATCCATCCTTTCGTTTGGTTTCCTTTTAAATTCCACTTGCAAATAAGAGTTTCTTGACACATTACATTTGAATCTTTTGAAACTTAATTTTCTTGTACAGAATATTATTCTGTTTTCCCTTTCTTTCTCTGCAATAAAGCATGCCTGGCTGTTCTCTCATGGATAGAACTGCCTCTGTCCTATTGCTACTTACTCTTTGAATATTATTGACAAAAGTGAGAGCTCATTTGTCAAAGCATACATTATGTTCTGGGTTGAAAAAAAATCCCTCTGCTCCAAAACATTAATTTCCACAATGTAAGACAGGCTGTGCTAGGTGATACAATTTTCATCTGACACATAAAACACATTAACAGAATATTTTTTTCCACAAGTAGAATAGAAACTTGTAATTCGACAAGCCATCAGACACTTCTCGCTTCCCAAGTTTGAAGTACAACTCTTTTTCCTCTTGAAGCTAATGATTTCATTACGATGAAGATTTTCTGCATAGAATAGGCTTCTCTGCTCCTTTACGGTTTTTGAGCAGTAGGTAATTGGGCCTTTAGTTAATTAGCTGCGGCTGATAGGATATGCGCTAGAAAGAATCAGGTGCAATTTTCCCTCCTTCTCATTTTATTGTGTGCATTTTGTTGGCGAGATAATTTTAGCCCAATTCATTGTTCAAGTCTACCAGGAGAAAAAAAAATAAATTATATTAGTTTCATGGTGTTTGGTCTAGAAGGTATAACATGTAATTTTCTACTTTAGGAGGCCGAGGCAGGTGGATCACCTGACATCAGGAGTTCAACACCAGCCTGGCCAACATGGCCAAACCCCATCTCTACTAAAAATATAAAAAATTAGCCTGGCATGGTGGTGGGCGCCTGTAATCCCAGCTACTCAGGAGGCTGAGGCAGGAGAATCACTTGAACCAGGGAGGCAGAGGTTGCAGTGAGCTGAGATCGTGCCATTGCACTCCAGCTGGGCAACAAGAGCAAAACTCTGTCTCAAAAAAAAAAAAAAAAAAAATTCTGAGGAAAGAAAGGCATGCATGAAGGCTCCATTTCTTTCCAAACATAATTTTCTTTCTTTATTCTTGGCTTTTGTTTGTTGTCATCTCTTAGGTCTTTGCTCAGCTTCTCTCAATTGTTCCAGAGTACACAGGGACCTCTCGTCTGCTAGTGAGTTCTCCAGCAACACAGGAAAACCCAGACCCGATATTGATGTATGTGGTAGCCTTGAATCGGAATCTGGCAGACTCCAAGTGCAGGGCGCGTAACTGATCAAGGGCCCCAGCTACTGTGCTCTGCAGTCCCTTGCAACGTTGGTGCAGGGGTGCAGAGGCCATGTTTCTCACTGACTAATCCCAGCCAGCAACCCAATATGACTGACATTGGCTTGACAACTCCCCTGGGGTTGCCTGGAACCTGTCTTAGTCTGTGTATCAGTCAAGAGCGTTCCAACCTTCCCTCCCTTTATCCTTCAAGTGGGGGCAGACTTGCATTGCCCTTTCTTTTACAGAGGTGTTCTCTCTGAAACCATCTTGATTTTCTTAATCCCACGTGGACATCTGCTTCTTGTTTGGCCAGGACTCACTGAATGTCCCTGCAATGTGTCCACTGACTCAGCTCCTTTCCCTCCATGCTGTGTGAAGACTTGCTATAAAGATGGGCTACTTTTGTAGTTGCCATCTTGGTGTTCACAGACTGGCAAGCAGACCAGACAGCAGCCTGCTTACTTGGGCCCCCATATGCAGCCTGATTCCTGCTGGCCTTCCTGAGGATCCTCTCGACACCCCATCTTGACATGTTCTCTTATTTTAGCTACACTGACAAAACACCCACTGGGTTTTGCTCCTGTCTCGCTCGTTAGTCCTGTATAGCCTCTCCACTGACTCATGTCTCTTTGTGCATGTTGGTCCTGCTGTGGTTTTCTCATTTTTCCAGGTGATCTCAGCCACATCCAAGGCTTCCCCTTGAACATGTATACTCAAATTCTATACCAAAGCCACCCTAGGGGACACTACCACCCACAGTAGGCACTTCCTGAAACTCAGTATTTCTGACACCCACTTCACCCTCCTTCATTCATAAAACACCTGGTGTAGCTAATGGCACCACCATCTTTGCATTCTCTCAAGGCAGAAAGCTATGAATTAGTCACATTAGAACTCTGTCCCACTAACTCTCCCCCACCCCATGGCCATTGATTCCTCGCTGATTTCCTCTGTAGCATTTTTGAATCTTACGGAAGAAGTGCAAAATGTATGCTCTGAAAACTATAAAACATTGTTGAAAGAGATTAAAGAAGATCTAAATAATTGGAAATGCATCCCATGCCTATGTTCATGGGTTGGAAGACTTAATAACATTAAGATGGCAGTACTTCCCAGATAGATCTATAGACACAGTGCAAGCTCTACCAGAATCCCAGCTGGCTTATTTGCAGAAGTAGACAAGCAGAACCTATCATTCATCTGGTAATATAACAAACCCAGAATAACCAAAACAATATTGAAAAGGAAGATCAAAATGGAGGAGTCACACTTCCTGATTTCTAAACCCGCTATAAAACTTACAGTCAAAACTTAATATAGTAATAAAGGCAATGTGGTAGTGGTAAAGGGTAAATGTGTAGATGAATTGAATAGAATTAAGAGTGTGGCAATAAACCCTCACATTTGTAGTCAATTAATTTTAAACAAGGGAGTCAATCAAATTAAGTTGGGTAGAGAATAGGCTTTTAAAAGAATAGTGCTGGGACAACTGGATACTCAACATGCAAAAGAGTGAAGTTGGATCCCTACTTCACACCGTATACAATAATTAACTCAAAATGAATCTAAGACCTAAATGTAAGTGCTAAAACTATAAAATTCTTGGAAGATATGAACAATGTCTTTGTTTAGAAATCTAGAGAAGAACTTTTAAAGCAGCTAAAGAAAGGTTGGGTGAGAGGTGGCTTTGTGGGCAGAGTAGTATCTGACCAACGAATGGCTAATTGGTCCAGGGAAGTTGCCACCTGCTTCTGGCACACCATGTTGGTGCCCCCTTCTCCATCTTTTTTGGGCAAGAAGATAGGGAGAAAAAAAATCTAGCAGGATGTTGCCTACTTAAAGGAGTGAGAAGCACTTGTTAGAATGTTCTGCCCACCGTGGAGGTGAAGATGAATGTTATCAGTTGAAAGAAGAATTGACATCACAGTAGCAATGAGCATGCTAAGCTCACAGACCTTGGTTTCTAAATCCCTTCTCTAATAGAAGGAACCAGGGCTCCTTGGAGACTGCTTATTCTGGGACTGAGGCAAGGGAAATCCAAGATGTTCCAGCAATATCATATGGTGCCTAAAATTAATGAAGTGTTTAGAAAATGTTAGGGACATGTTTTTCAGTTAAATATCAGGTGGATTTATATTTGCAGTCTAGTTTTTAAAAATGCTAGCTGATTTGAGTGGCTCTTGCATTTGATGAGTTTTTGTTGTGCATAGCCCTTGACTGGGGGCAAAAAAGGAATTTCTAGCTCTCTAACAGCATGAAGCAAAGAAGTTTGATGATTATTATCTTCATGGAAATATTTTATTATGTATGTGAACAAAGCTAATGGGCAATTAGTTTCCATGTCATGAAGACTTTGTATCTCAAAAGAATTTTGCAAGAGATTGTATCTAATTCATTATTATAACTTCAGTCAAGCAGCTTTCTTGAAAAATAGCACTCACCAGGAAGAAACCATTTATGGAATTAAATACAGACAACTTATTTTTAGAATGAACACCGTTCAGTTTCAATAGGAAGAACACCTTTCAGTTTCAATAGGAAAAAAACGACTATGTATTTGAGATGTGAGATAAAATTAACATGAGGAGAAGAGCAGCACAGACCATGTGGGTAGAAATTTGTTTTCCTTTTGGGTTCTAAGAGTCACTGCCATCAAACTAAAAATTGGCCTTTTCAAGAGGAAACAAGGTTTTGTGCCAGCTTTGTTTTATTATTATTATTCTTTATGCTATATTTTTGGCTTGCTGACAGCAGCCTTCTGCAACAAGGATTCATAAATGGTTCTTCATATTTGACGTAAATGTCAAGACTGTCAATTCCTGAGCCTGCAGATTTTGCAAAAATATCATTCACCAGCATCTTCATTCTAGTTTGGAACAGATTCAGAGAAATGTCCTTGGCTCCAAAAAAGCTTTAAATAAGGTTTGGACACTCTGGGAGGCTGGCTTGGCTCCACTATCATTGCCCTTTGCCACTTCCAGGTAAGGATGGAGATCTTCGGGCATCTGTGCCTTAAAAAGCCTGGGCCTATAAATAAGCATAGAAAGCTACGTTTTTCCATGCTATGTGGCCCTGACCCTTTTACACAAACATAGATGGATGGTCTGAAAGTAACACAAGAAAGCCAGATGTGAAAAGCAACAAAAACAGGGAGGAAAGAAAAAAAAAAGTCTGTCTCGCCCTGGAGAGTCTCGCTTAACTGAAGGCTTTTCTCTCTGCCAAGGTTTCCAGCTCTGAGTAACTCCTGTTTCCAGGCTGCCTTGGGTTTTAGGAACCTGTGGACTCCAGAGATAAAACAAGAGGCTGGTTTCCCATGGGTTTTTGCAAGTTCCTGTGTCATCCTAGCCAGGAATTGTATTGGAATCTTGCAATGATGGTGTGCATTTGTACATCCAGTGGTGATATACATGGGGTCTCATGGCCTACAAGATCCCAAATGATGTGGCTGCTGTCTCCCTTTCATGTGCTTCCCATTCCTTCTCTCCCTCTGAGCAAGCAGTCTGCCTTTCTCTCTGCTCCTCAGGCTGCCACAGTCAGTCCAGTCTCCAAGTCTCTGCACTTGCAGTTTCTTGACTTGTCACCGTTTTCCCCATGATAATCAAACAGGTCTTTATTCTTTCAAGAGACCTTTCTTGAGCTCACTCACTCCCGCGTGGCCCCTCTCTGAAATCCCTCTCCTCTTATCACACTTTCTTTTTCATTTTCTTTCTTTCTTTTTTTTTTTTTTTTTTTGAGACAGGGTCTCACTCTGTTGCCTGCAACCTCTGCCTCCCAGGTTAGCTGGGATTACAAGTGTGTGCCACCATGCCTGGTTACTTTTTGTATTTTTAATAGAGATGGGGTTTTGCCATGTTGGTCAGGCTGGTCTTGAACTCCTGGCCTCAGGTGATCTGCCTGCCTCGGCCTCCCAAAGTGCTGGGATTACAGGTGTGAACCACTGCGCCTGGTCTGTTTTTCTTTATGTCACCTGTCTGGACTTGCCATAATAGATTTCATTGTTTATATATCTGTCTTCTCCATTAGAAAGTATTCTTGATGGGAGTAGGGACTTTGTTTTCATCCTTGCTTTCAACTCAGCACCTAGAACCTGGTACATACTGAGTGTTTAAATAAATATATGTTATGTGTCATCCCAGCACTTTGGGAGGCTGAGGTGGGAGGATCACTTGAGGCCAGGAGTTAGAGACCAATATGGGCAACACAGCAAAACCCCATATCTACAAAAACTACAAAAAGTTAGCTGGGCGCAGTGGTGCATGCCTATATTCCCAGTTACTTGGGAGGCTGAGACAGGGAGATTGCTTGAGCCCAGGAATTCCAGGCTTCGGTGAGCTATGATCAGCACTGCACTCCAGCCTGGGTGACAGAGCAAGACCCTGTCTCAAAAGAAAAAAAAATTTATATTTATATATTATGCAGATAAACAAATGAATGCATAGATGTATTCCTGAGTACAGTAGTTTTGATTTTGGTGGCATGTCGTACTTATATTAGTGGGGTGTCACTCCACCGAAGAATTTTCTTTGACTCTTCCAATGATGGTATGCGTGTATACATCCGACAGTAATCCATCTCTATCTATCCATCCATCCATCTATCCATTTCATCTATCTATCCATCCATCCATCCATCCATCCATATCTGTTTATCCATCATCCATCTATGCATTTTATCTATCTATCTAAATTAGGTTTCAGATAGAAAACACAAACTTGGGCAGGGTGATTCTATAAATAGTATTAGAAAAGAGATTAAGATTGGGGTTGCTTCCTGAAGGAAATGGATTTGTTATCATCATGATCAATTACTGTGATTGATGTAATGAGGAAACAGTGATTAAGTAACATGGTGAATTCAAATTATACATTAGCAATTATTCCCTTAATTGTATGAGTGTGAAGATATGCTTTTTGAGAACCCTGGTTTAGAAAGGAATGAATAAAGGGATGTAGTCCTTACATTATTTTTTTTGTTTGAAGGCTTAATGTTGATGATACTGAAGATGACATTTATCACAGTAAGGAGGCAGTCTTTATTCTTTCACTCCTCCTTCCCTCTCTTGAGCCTCCCTCCCTTCTCCTTCCATCTTCTTTCTTCCTTTACTTTCCCACTCACTGTGTCCCTGGCTTCTTCCTTTGATTCTTCATAGGGTGAGGAAGTTCTTAGTAAAAAATAATTGAAACAGATGATTTCACTTGCATTATGACATTCCCTGATCTCTTATTCTAATAATAATAACATCATATACCCAATGGTGGCCACTTTGTGTTCACTGCCTCACCTTTCTCTTCTGTAAAATGAGGATTATGATAAATACTGCACAGATGGAGAATTAAATCAGGGATAGAGGATGTAAGCAATTACCTTGAAGTCACATGGTGTCAATTACCTTGAAGGCACAGGATTTGACTTTGAGAGGTGCCATTCAGATACACTACCTACCTCTCCAAAAACTGTTAAATATGTGCATAAAGCAAAAATATATTATTTTACTTCTCAGTTTGAAAGAATTTGAGACTTATAAAAATGTTGCCAAACATTTTAGTACAAAGTAATTACCTTTATATAGTACATATACCCTTCACCTAGCTTTCAAAAATGTTAGTATCTTATGTAGCTATTGTACAATGATCAAAACTAAGAAAGTAACATGAGTATAATACTATTAATTAGCCTGCAGATTTTCTTCAGGTTTTTGTTCAATTTTTGCACTAATGTCCTTTTTCTGGTCCAGGAGTGCATGCAAGACTTCACATTGCATTTAGGTGTTGTCTCCCTAACTCCTCCAATTTGAGCCTTTCTTTGTTCTTTATATTCTTGACATTTACAAAGAGTACTAGCAAATTTTTTAGTAGAATGCCCCTCAATTTGGGGTTTCCTGGTGTTTCCTCATTATTAAATTTAGGTTATATGTTTTTTTGCAAGAATGCCAAGGAATTGATATTGTGTCCTTCTCTGCATGTTATCGGGGGACACATGATGATGTCACTGTGTTTTATTACTGGTGATATTAACCTCGATCATTTGGCTAAGGCTGTGTCTGCTAGGATTCTCCATTGTAAAGTTACTATTTTTCCTTTGAAATATGAAAATATTGTGAGGAGATACTTTGACAGTATACAAATGTCCTGTTTTTTATCATATTTTTTTCACCAGCTAATGTTAACAGTCATTGATGGCTTCTTCAAGAACAGTTATTATTGTGACACATGCAGTTGGTGATATTCTATTTCTTTCATTTCTTTTACATTGAATAATGGGAGTTCTATGATAAGAAAGAGTTATACCTTCTCCTTTGATTTGGTAGTAATGAATTCATGGATAATCATTTTATTCTATGGGTTATAATTCATTAGTATTAGTATTTTTTGCTATTTCTGCTATTCCTCCAATTGTCCCCAGATTTGCCCATTGGGGGATCCTTTAACTGTCAATTCCTTTTGACATGGCCCTATCATTTTCTAAATACTTCCTTAATTTTAGGCACCATATGATATTGCTGGAACATTTTGTATTTCCCTTTCCTCAGTCTGGGAATAAGCAATTTCCAAGGAGCCCCCATTCCTTGTGTTGGAGAAGGGATTTAGAAAACAAGATCTGGGAGCTTGGCATGCTCATTGCTACTGTGGTGTCAATTCTTAACCTTCTCAAAGAACAGGGCTATTTCCCAGTATATCTATGAATATGCAGACATACACATATAACCATCTATACCTATATGTATATACCTTTGTATTTATATATTAAGGACCATGAGTTTATACTGTCACTGATTCCAGTCTAACATCACAGTGTTCATTCTAGCCTTCCCCTGTATTTGTAATTCTTCAACAGTAAAACATCTGTCCCTCGTTACCCTCAACATATTTATGAACTCACTCAGCCCTAACTTATATGTGTATGCATATTTATAGTCCCCAAATTGCTGACTCACATACCACTTGAAAAGAACATGTATTAACTAGAACACAGTATATGTGCACATTTCTTTTTGTCTTTTAAGCCTTCTAGTATGTAGTCAAAATATTGTTTTTCAAAGTTATTTAGATCAGTTCTTTTCTTCTTTTAGCATGTCTGTGTTATTCATTTGCAATAGAGTTGGGCTCATTTGTTACTCTTTAAATTCCATTTTGGGTCTCTGCCCTACTGCCACCACCACTGTCCTGGCTGATTTTAATTAGTTATTACTTTTTGAGTAAGGGAAGCATAACATAGTTCTAAAAGTCAACATCATACAAAACACATACACAGAGAGGTCCTGCTCTCCACCCCTCCATCTGTGATCCCCCACTCCCATTCTCTCATTCCTTTTTCATTCTCACCCACCCCCTCTAACTAACCAGTTGCATTCACTTCTGATTCATCTCTCCTGTTTATTTTGCACAAAAGAACAAATACATGACTATTTTCTTATATCTCCTTCATTCTTACATAAAGGCTAGCATATTATAAAGATATTAGTTTGCACTTTGTTTTTTTTCCCCACTGAACAATATGTCCTGGAAATTTCAGTTCATAAAGATCTTTTCCATTCTACACTTTTATTTTTTTCCCACTGAGGTGTAACTTTCATATAATAAAGCATACATATCTTTTTTTAATTAAAAAAATTTAAAGACTCTAAAAAAAAGCTGTGTCTCCCAGGCTGGAGTGCAGTGGTGCAATCACCATTCACTGCACCCTTGACCTTCTGGGCTCAAGCCATCCTCTCTCCTCAGCCCCCGTGAGTAGCTGGGACCACAGGTGCATGCCACCACGCCCAGCTAAATTTTTTTATGTAGAGACAATGTCTCACCATGTTGAGTAGGCTGGTCTTGAACTCCTTGGGGTCAAGCAATCCTCCTGCCTTAGCCCCACAAAGTGCCGAGATTACAGGCATGAGCCACCACGCTCAGCTGAGCACACACATCTTAACTATACAGCTTGATGATTTTTTTTGCATATACTTACATCTGTAAACACCATTCAGTGGATTACTAGAAACACTGCTGGTGTCCTGGAACATTCTCTCATGCTTTTTCTCAGTCACCATCCTCCCCTACAACCAGGGTAACTATTCTGATTTTTATCACCATGAATTAGCATTGTCTGTTTTTGAACCTCACATGATCAGACTCCTACAGTACATACTGTTCTTGCGGTTTTGTTTGTTCTACATTATGTCTTATCTATATTCATTTAACCTGGTACAGCCCCGGTGGGTAAATCTTGGATCTGAAAGCTTCATCTTCTTCTGTTATCTTAGAACAAGATTGATGTAGGAGGACAGCTTGCAGGTATTATAGCTTTCTGCACCTTGCTTTGCAGGAGATTATATCTTGTTAAAAATAGATATTTTATAAGGTTTTTAAAAAACTGACACTAACTCCAGTGGTCTCTGAGTGTTTGCATTAAAACCAACTGAGGAGACAATTCTGCCAGTTGGTTTGAAATAAATGGTTGTGCACTTGATCTCTATTTATATAAATAACTTTGAGTGGAATAAACATAATTCCACTAAAATATATGTCCCATGAGGCAGAGATGATGCTTCCTTTATTGACTACCATATAATGACCTAGTACATGGTTGGTGAATAATTCTAAAGTGAATAATTCTAAAACAATTGTTAAAGAATAAAAAACCGGACAGTTGCCATAATTTATTCATTAATTACAAATTCACTCAACACTATGATGATGATGATGTTATGCATTGGGAATTGGGCTGGATCTAGCTGGGAATGTGTGTGTCCAGCTCTCAAGGATGTTGCCTTATGCCAGTGAATTGGCCTGGTCCTCCTTCCCTTGAATTGATCAATTCTGAGTTCACCAAAGTTGTTGGTGAACTCAGGGGGCTGCAGAGTTCATGCTAAACGATGACTGAGGCTGAGAACACACAGGTAAAGGGTTCTTTATTTTTTCCCAATGGGCTGAAGCTGCCTTGTTCATTCTACTGCTCTCACTGGGTAGGGGGGCAAGGAGGAGAAGTGCTGTTGTTCCTCGAGGAGCAGAAAGAAGCGCTGGTAGATAGTTCTAGATTGGACTTTATCTGAGTAACACGCTAAGTGGCACCTTACAGTAGTGAACACACTGCCCTTTCTTTCTTGGTTCGGATCTCAGCATGATATGCAGCTTGACCCACAGGGAAAACATTCCTGCATTCTTAGCATGAGCTGTTTTTGCAAGATAAAAGATGACAGTATAGATGAGAAAGAGATATTTCCACTGGTACCTTGTCCAGGTCACCCTGCTAAACACTTACTTACCCATGCATACAGGATGAATGGCTCTTCGTAATCGTAGATGGTTTTATATTTGTGATTCTGCACCCCACTGAGCAGAAACAAGCTGAAGCCTAAAACTCTGCTTTCAATTTCAAACACCTCTCAATTCTAACTGGAATTACCTGCTGAAGGAAATTCCATAGCTCAGTGGTGATAATGTCCTACAGGCATTTTCAACTAATTAGAGGAGAAATGTCCTAATTTACAAGGGGAAAAGACAGTTGTCTTGAGAATAATTAATTTCTGCTATGAAAGATGCATATATTAGTATGGTTACCTTCAAGAATTAATTACCTCATTTTGGACTATTTGTCTTTTCTGGAATGCTGCTTACTTCAAAATGTAATTAAAATATTTAGCACATAACAAATTGAAAATCACTGCTCTGCTGTCCAAGCCAGCATGCTAGAAAGGAATTACTGGTTTGTAGAAACGCTGTAGAAAATTTCCATTTAAATTCTTTTGGTCAAGGATAGTGGTTATATCTTATCAGATAATAATATCTGTTGTTATGTTACGATTTCGAATGAGTTTCAGAATGAGCTGCCTTGTACTAATGCTGTGAATGGATAAAGAAATAATAACTGATTTTTTTCTCATGAGGCTCTTTTAATGTCATGATCTGTGGGTGCTAAGGGAACGTTGCGTGGTGGTTACATGGCTCCACAATTGTCACAAGCACTTGTGTCTTAGAAGATGCGATAGAATGTATCGTAGATCGTCACTCTGTGAGTTGCCAGAGTGGAGACGATGAATTACTGTAAGCTTTGTCGTCCCACATGTCTCTTCTAGCATCTTGCTATTTCTCATCAGAAGGCAGCGTCTATTTCCTATCTCCTTAAACTTGAGCGAGGCTTCATGACCATCCCAACAAGTAGAATGTGGCAAATGTGATGCTATGTGACTTCTAGGCTAGGTCATAAAATTCAAAATGGCTTCTACCTCTTCCCTGAACATTGGCTGTTGGGACACTACACAAAGAGCCCATGTATAAGTTGTTCAACCAACAGCCCTAGCAAAGATCTCAGCCAACAGCCAGCCAATATCAACATCTAGACATGTGAGTCTTCAGAGGATTCCAGCCTTGGCCTTCACATTCCCTCAGCTAAGAAGGAGAGGAACAGAAGCAACCTCTCTCTGACAAGCCCCGTCCAGGTTGCAGATTTGCGAACAAATTTGGGATAATTTGTTACGTACCCTAGTAATTGGAACACAAGACTGACATACTGAAAAGAATCCTTTTTGAGGAAAATTCATTTGTGGTGAGTTGTAGAGCAGGCTTTCAATTAATGTTTGTCAAAGAAAATGCTTTGTGAAATCAGGATCAGTTAGACAGTCCATAATTGAGTAATTAGGCTGGTCTTTTTACTTTACTTGAATGAGTTTGCACGGCTGCCAACACACACACACACACACGTATGCATACATATGAGTACACATACATCCTTCTATATGTCAACTTTACCATCTCTCTCCTGCTGTAATGCAGTGCTGTTTTGCCTTCTTATATTATTCATAGCTCTGCTCTAGACCAACTGGAGCATAGGGAAATCTTTATTTCGCTTTTATTTCTCACACATATTTTCCTTCAAAGTCCTAAAGAATATTCATAGTTTTCCCCCTTGCCTTGGTTCCAAGATCTGCCGATGCTAGTTTGCAGAGGCTGATGGGCCCGCTTGCCCTTCCTCTGGGGCATATAAAATGCTACCTCTGTGACTTGAGTTCTCATAAATCCAAATAATGAGGAGATGAGCCTCAAATGGAAATGTGTTGGCTGGGCGTGGTGGCTCACGCCTGTATTCCTAGCACTTTGGGAGGCCGAGGTGGGTGGATCAGTTGAGGTCAGGAGTTTGAGAGCATCCTGGCTGACATGGTGAAACCCCATCTCTACTAAAAATACAAACATTAGCCAGGCGTGGTGGCGGGTGCCTTGTAATCCTAGCTACTCAGGGGGCTGAGGCAGGAGAATTGCTCGAACCCAGAAGGTAGAGGTTGCAGTGAGCCGAGATTGTACCTCTGCACTCCAGCCTGGGTGACAGAGTGAGACTCCTTGCTCAGTGGTAGCTCCTTTCCCCTATAGCTGGAGATGGCATTGGAGCAACCTTGTGATTTCAAAAATAAAACACACATTAACCCTTTGCACCCTCACATTTTTAAAGAAAATCTGTAACACAAGGAAAGCAACAATTTTCCACTCACCTCCTTCACAGTTGTGTGGAGTGGAATAATGAGAGTGTGTGCTTGCGGAGTGCTTCTCAGCGACGTAGAGGGGCCAGGCTGCGTGGAATGTACCATCGCGACATCACATCATTTGGAAGCGCCACCAGAATTGACCACCAAAATTGCTGCATCCGCCTCAGCATCAATTCAGGAAAGTCTGTATGATGAAAAAGCACTCTTCTCTCCTCCAGTACTAAAAATTGTCTTTGGAATGGTGTTGAAGCAGTTGGCAGTGCAGGTTTTCTTCTCCATGGCTTCCATCGTTGGTGCTCGTGGAAACTCATAATGTGTTGTCAGTGGCTCTTCTCGCTGACAAGACGTATGTTACTCTGGGGATTGGCCTGTGGCTTTCAACAGGAAGTTTGCTCTGCCAGTTTTAATACAAACCCTTAAATTTCTTTGTCAAAGATCACCAAAGCATTTTCACAGCATTGAAGATGATTTGTTTTTCCCTAGTGTGGATTGCTTTTTGGAGATGATGACACTTTTTATTCCGCAAGTCCATGCTGATTGCCATGCCGATTGCAGGAACTCTAGAGATATCGACTGCAGGAATTCTACAGATACGGGGCTCTATAAGGCTACTTTTAGAAAAGGGAGCTGGAAACTTGACAGGGCAGGAAGAATCCATCCTGGCCATGAGGCAGATTTTTAGAAAGCAGAGACGTTTGGACATTTGTTAAGATTCTCCTGGATGGAGATTGGGGATGTCATGTTCCTTTTCAGTGCACTACCCAAGACCTTCCTGGGTGGGTGCCAAGAGAACATCAAGACAGAAAGCAAAAAATTCCATCGGTCTTTGGAACATTTGGAATAATCTAGTGAGATGACAGGCTGAGCTTTGCACATCTCAGAGGGGCCTTGACAGTGTGTGGCTGTGATTCAACCCATACACTGAAGTGCAGGCTGAGGAGAATGCGTGTAAACTTGGTTAGCAGAGTTTTTCTTATGTATGCAATTGCCTTTTTTTTTTTTTTTGCAGTTTCTGAGATCAGGTGACCAGCATGCTTTTGCAAGTTTTGAAAACTTGAATGTTTTCTGGAGTCAGGCAGTAATGTTGATGTTTCAGGAAGCTCTGGGTATAAAAAAAATTAAGAGTGTGGGGCCTATTGGGAACAGGTAAGCATAGGAACAAATGACATTCCCAAATTCTTGCATATTTTCAAAAACACTGCATGGTGAAACCAAGCAGGACCAGCTACATCACTTGCAGGTTCCAGAGCAAAATGAAAGGATGAAGCCCCCTTTTCAAAAATTAAGAATTTAAAGATGGCAACAGCAGAGCATTAAATTGAACGTGGAAAACTGTTTTTGGCATTTTCTAATATGTTACATAAGTGGAAGGATACATATGAGGGTTTCTTGTCTGGCTTCTTTCACTTAGCATCATGCATTTGAGTTGCATGATTCAGTCATTCTTTTCTTTCTATCCCTTGGGAGTATTCAGTTGGATGGATATTTGTTTGTTTCTCTATTTACCTATCGAATGGTGCTGGGTTGTTTCCAGTTTTTGGTGATTGTGAATAAAGCCATTGTAACATATACATTAAATAAGCATTTCCATTCAGATGCTGTTGTGGATATATGTTTTCACTTTCCTTAGGTAAATACCTAGGAGTGGAATTGTTGGGTCATATGGTTCATGTGTGTTTAACTTTATAAGAACAATTTTGCATTCCTACCAGCAATATATGTGAGTTTCACTTGCTCTGCATTTTCCTTTTTTTTTTTTTTTTTTTGTGAGACAGGGTCTCACTGTCTCCCAGCCTGGAGTGCAGTGGTGTGATCACAGCTCACTGCAACCTCCACCTCCTGGGCTCAAGTGATCCTCCCACCTCAGCCTCCTAATTAGCTGGAATTACAGGCGCAAGCCATCAATGCCTGGCTCATTTTTGTATTTTTTGTAGAGACAGGGTTTCGTCACGTTGCCCAGTCTGGTCTCGAACTCCTGAGCTCAAAGTGATCCTCCCCTCTCAGCCTCCCAAAATGCTGGGATTACAGGGGTGAGCCATCACGCCCAGCTTGCATTTTCATTAATACTTGTTATTGTCAGTCTTTTTAACTTTATGAATTCTATTAAATGTATAGGCATTTTCATCTGGATTTTCCTGATGACTAATGGTTTTGAGCATCTTTTTGTAAGTGTATTGACTATTTATATCTTTTCTTTTGAGGTGATTATTCTTATCTTTTGCTCATTTGAAAAGTTGAGATGCAACACTTGAGGCCAGGAGTTTGAGACCAGCCAGGGCAACACACCAAGACCCTATCTTAGTATGAAATAAAAAAAATTAGCTGGCTGTGGTGGTGTATGCTTATAGTCCTAGCTACTCGGGAGGCTGAAGCAGGAGAATAACTTGAACTTAGAAGTTCAAGGTTGCAGGGAGCTATGATTGTGCCACTGTGCTCCACTCTGTGTGACAGAGTGAGACCTGGTCTTTAAAAGAAAAAAAATTAAAAATTAAATTGGGTTGGTTTTCTTCTTATTATTGAGTGTGAAAGTTACCTATATTCTGGATACATGCCTTCTGTCAGATATGTTTTGCAAAATTTCCCCACACTGTGGATTTCCTCTTCATTTTTTCCTAACTGTATCTGTCAGACAGCAAAGGTTTTTAATCTTGATAATGTCTATTTTATCAATTTTTAAAAATAGTTGTGCCTTTTGTGTCCTGATATAGAAATCCTCACTTGATCTGATTTCCCACAGATTTTTCTCTTAGGTTCACCACTAGAAATTTAAGAGCTTTAGTTCTCTCATATATGATGCGCTTTGAGTCAACCTGGGGGTGTGATGTGTAACAAGGGTCAAGATTCATTGTTTTCCCCATACAAATATCCAAGTGTCCTGGCACCATCCATTTGCAAAGTTTGAATTTTATTTGGAAAAATCCAGAGTGAGTGCCGTGTTGATCTGACACCTCTGCCGTCATGCTCTGCTCTCTATACACTCCTTTTTGTTTATCTTTGATTCAAATCACTTGAGCCTAGAGTACAGTAGGGTTTGTCCCGCTGGAATTAGGGACCATAATTCAACAATGCCATGAGCAAAGGGGAGCTAAGCACTCTCTCAAAATTTTGTAAGAGGCCGGGCATGATGGCTCACACCTGTAGTCCCAGCACTTTGGGAGGCTGAGGCAGGCAGATCACTTGAGGTCAGGAGTTGGAGACCAGCCTGGCCAACATGATGAAACCCCGTCTCTGCTACAAATACAAAAATTAGTTGGGCATGATGATGCACACCTGTAGTCCCAGCTACTCGGGAGGCTGAGGCATGAGAATTGCTTGAACCTGGGAGGTGGAGGTTGCAGTGAGCTGAGACAGCGCCACTGTACTCCAGCCTGGGGGACAAAGTTAGATTCTGTCTTTAAAAAATTAAAAATTAAAATTACAAAATAAAATGTGGCATTAAAAAATCATATGGAATTATACCTTCAAATCTAGATTAAGTGGAAGTGATTCATGGTAGAAGGATTCATGTTTTTATTTTAAAAAATTTTTTTTAATTTATTTTTTTGAGGCAGAGTCTTGCTCTGTCACCTAGGCTGGAGTGCAGTGGCACAATCCCGGCTCACTCCTGCCTCAGCCTCCTGAGTAGCTGGGATTACAGGCGTGTACCACCATGCCTGGCTAATTTTTGTATTTTTAGTAGAGACGGGGTTTTGCCATGTTGGCCAGGTTGGTCTCGAACTCCTGGGCTCAAGTGATCCACCCACCTTGGCGACCCAAAGCGTTGGGGTTACAGGCATGAGCCACCACGCCCAGCCAGGATTCACGTTTATGACAGGAACAGTCCTTACTCCTGCATCTCCTTTCCTCTGTTGGCAAGAGGATGCTCTGGCAGACATTCTGTTCCCATCCAAGGAACATCCTTCATTCTTCAGCAAGTAATAAATCATTGGCAATGAACATAATCACTCTTTGGTGCTTTTTTTCCTTACACCAGTTCACATTTTTTTTTATTATTAGATTCTGTGTATCACTATAGAAATACAAAAATAAAATCTTCCAAATTTGGTCCTAACCCAAAACTGTGCAAATAAACACAAAGTCTTATGCCTGCGGCATCAACGGGTATTACCTAGCAGGTTTATTTCTAATAAGAGAAACACGAGTTCTGTGAAACTCACTTTTCCATTTCAGAGGAGGACGAAACCCCCTAGAGCTTCCTGCCTCTTGGTTTGTTGGTGATATGTGTACTTCAACTCTCATAGGAATTCAGTCCAGTTCTCTGGATTTGGGGCTACACTACCTCTCAGAGGAAGTCACATCCAAGTGCGTAGATGTCTGTACCATCCAGGATCATCCCTGAACATTTCCTGAGTCACTGCGGGGCTGCTACACACTGTCCTGCTGAGCTCACAATGTCATCTTAAGGGCAGACTATCCACTTGTCTCACGGTGGCGGAGAATGTCAAACTTCTGTGAGTGCCTCCTCGAGGCCACACAGACTTCTCCACCAGGCTCACGAGGCACAGTGCCCAGGACCCATGAAAATGTTTTAACTTACCTTTAAAAAAGCAGGAGAAAGAGAATGACATTACCCCAGCATGGATTATAGTCTGTTTTCTACAAAGGGTCATCAAAATAGATAAATTAATGTGTTGAAATTAATAGAAATACATATGTATTTAGAAATATTAAATATATTTAAAAAATGTATTTAGACATATTTCATACATAAACTTATATAGATAATTTACAGGGTGATATGTAAATTAATATAAATATTTGTGTATAAATTTACATATAATTTACTTATACGTAAACATAAATACATGATCTATATTGAAATTATATTATTATATAATATAGGTGGTATTTACATATGTATATCATATGATTTTATAATGATATAATAATATAATATATAGCTTTGTTATGTATATACAAGTAATTATATAAATCATTATATAGTTCTTTAATGTTATATTTTAATAATACAATGTTATATAATTAATGTTTTATAAAATTATTTAATATTACAAATAGTAATTAAAACAATGATTGCATAACTATAAACAAACATTACATATTTATAATAATTTATAAATTTGTATGTATAAAATCTTACATATCAATAAATATATATGTGCGCATATTTGTACGTGTTTGTGTAGTCACAACAAAGCTCCAAATCAGGTTCCCTCTGGGATGTGAGAGGGAGATGAGTCGCCTGGGGCCTGGGGAAGGCTTAGGTGTGAGTGGCAACTGCTGTCTGCTGGGCCGGGCTGATGCTTGTGCCAGCCAGGCCCCGGGCTGCTCATGGCATCTCCATGGATTCAGTGTGGTGGCCCCTGTGACCCTTAGTTCCCAGCTAGGGAAGGGGCCCAGGGCTGCCAGGCACACTAGGATTTCTTTGTTACAACTGAATTCAGAGGCAAATCCAGCTGGGGTGGGGGTGGAGGGGCTGGGTCAGCATCTTTCTAAGTTCTTCTTCTTCACTTGCTCATGCATGTGGAAAGTTCTGGAAGCTCTGCCTTTCCCCTTTGAGACAGGATTGTGTTCACGCTGGGTGTTGTCATAGGAGAGAGAGCACAGTTCATCAGAGAAGTTTGCCTTTTTTTAAAGCATGAAATTTTAATACATCTCTCTCTACAACTGAAAGAATAGTATACAAAAATTCAGAAGCAGAGACTATTTAAACATGTTTGGCATACTTTTCCTAATTGTTGTAATAAAACGCTAAAGCTTAGACTGCAAAATATACTATTATTTTTAAGTGCACATAGAAAATTGACCAAAATTAGCCATATACTGACTCATAAAGCAAGTTTTAACAAATCTTAAAAAACTAAAATTCCACAGAGTATATTCCTTGGCTGCAATGGAAGTAAGCTAGAAATCAGTGATAAAAAGATAACTAGAAAATTCCCATGTTTAGAAATTAAGCAGTATTCTTCTAAATAGTAGAAAAGTGAAAGAAAAAGTTACAATGGAAATTAGAAAATATTTGCAGCTGAATGGAAGTGAAATCATGGCATATCAAAATTTATAGGATTCAGTTAAAACCCTGAAGAGAAGAAAATATTTACTATTAAATACAGGCATGAGAAAAGATGAAATGCCAAAAGTCAAGAATCTCAACATGCGTCTCCAGAAGTTAGGGGAAAGAAGCATACTGATCTTAAATAAAGTAGAAGAAAATATTAAAGAACGGAAATTAATAAAGTGGAAAACAAATATAGAACAAGGAAAAATCAAGAAAACCAAAGTTCAAAACCAAACATTGCTCTTTGAAAGTACTAATAAAACTTATAATTCCTTGGAAGACTAATCATAAAAAAAAAGAAAAGAAAGAAAAGAAGGCACAAGATGTCAATATCAGGAATGAAAAAGGGGATATAACTACACATCTGCCAGGCATTAAAAAGAAAATAAGTGGAAGCTGTAAAACAAAAAACAAAAAACAAAACCTTTGACCAATATATTTAAATATTTAGACGAAAAGAGTGAATTTCTAATTAAACACAAAAAGAAATAGGCAATTTGAAATATTCTATGCATTTTCAAGGAATTAAATCCATAGTCAAAAACATTTCCTCAAAGAAAACTCCAGGCCCAGATAGCTACACTGGTAAGTTCTTCTAAACATTACAGGAAGAAAAAATGACAATCACACTGAAACTGGAGAAGTTTGCCTTTCATGTGTGGAATTACTTCAGAAACACATATATCTTTTCTGTAGTGTTTAAATAATGTTCCCCCAAAATTGATGTCCACCTGGAACCTTAGAATGTAACCTTATTTGGAAAGAGGGTCTTTGCAGATATAATTAGGATAAGGATGGAGATGCGATCATACCGGATGGGGGTGAGTTTACGTTATAAGAGACAAAAAGAGGAGGCCTGTGAAGATGGATGCAGAGATTGGAGATTCCCCAAGAGATTCTCTAAGCCAGGGAAGACCAAGGATTGCTGTCGACACCAGAAGCTGGAGAGAGGCATGGGATGGTTTCTTCCTCAGAGCCTCCGGGAGGAACCAAGCCTGCCAACACCTTGATTATAGACTTCTGCCTTCCTGAACCGTGAGATCAGAAATCTCTTGTTTTATGCCAATCAATTTGTGTGAATATGCTTAACTATGTGCCTGCTACTGTTCTAAGCCCTTTACAAATGTTAACTCACATAAGCCTCGTAGCCAGTCTGTGAAGTTGGCATTATTATTGTCTCTACTTATCAATGAGGAAACTGAGGCAGAGAGAGCTATGAGAATGCACAGATGGTCTACAGCAAGTGAAGCCTGCCTCAACTCCAGGCTACCTGAATCCTGAATCCAGCTGCTGTGCGGGTGCTGTGATTGTATGTGGGGTGCTTGGGTGCCATAGCAACCAGCTGTGAGCTGTCGTTAGCAGGATCAGATGTGAACGGTATGGTATGTTTGCTAGCATCAGTCTCTCGGATGTGAAACATGATGTTTCCACCTAGAGATAGTCAGTGAGGGAAGGGGACTTCTAGTTTTATTCTGCAAAATTTGAATTTGCTGCAATTTTCATTCATTTAGGGAAAGCTGGGCTGATGTGAGTCTGGGCATCTGTGAACATGGGCAGGGCTGAGCAGTCAGATGGAGTTGAGATTCCCGGAGGCCAGATGATCGTGACTCACTATAGCAGGTCCCTTCTGCTGGAAGGAAAATTTGTATACTCATGGGTCTACCTTTCCATCCAGTTTGAGCCGTCCTGGCCCCATGGTGGTAACTGTGACTAGAAGGAATGAGGAAGGGTGGGGTTATCTCACGGTATTCCTTTTCCAGTGTGGCATCGCAGGTCTAGCTTACACTTAGCAAATACCTAATAGTTGGTGTGGATAGGGAGCCTAACACCGTGTCTCCTCACCATAATCAGTGTGCCATGACCAAATCAACAATGGCCCCGAAAAGATTAGTAGGAAATACATGGAACAAATATGGACTGGTCCCACTTCTAATCACCGGTTTCCTGCTGCGTCCCACTCAGTTGCTGAAGTCACTGCCCCTTCACAGTCTGACAATTTGAACAGCATGAATAGAAGCTCCTGCTTTATTTTTCCATACAAGAATTATACACCAATCTTCCACAGAATGGCCCACAAAAGAAAGTAACCCTACCATTGGAAGCTTCCCCCCCGAAATGTGCTTTCCTAAAGTCATTCAAATGAGAAGCTTCTTTTTGGAAGAAAGCTATGAAGCCTTACGTTTTCAAGAAGCGGACTTTGGCGTCACTGCTCTCTGCCCACACAGATGCCAGAGGTGTGCTGGGATTCTTGGCTGCCCGTTCACGGGCCTGCGTAGTGGGGTTGCCAAAAGACAGTGCTCATAAATGCCCCACTGGTGTTCCTCTCACAAGAGACAGTCTGCTGTTGAGCAAACCAGCCTGCCAGGATGTACCTGTCACAAGCCCGAGAAGACTCGGAGCTTTCAGCAGAGGACTTTGCCTGGTAGGGCTTTGGTTAAGTGGCAGCAGGAAGAATTCTCCATTGTGTTCTCTGCACACGGCTGGATTGAGGCCTTTCTTCCCTTCTCCCTTTATGCCCCTCTCCCTCCCTTGCATCCTTTTCTTATGCAGTTGTCAGCAAGTCTAAAGGGGTTGGTTTAGTACCTCACAGAGAAGATTCGCTATTTGTAGACTCTCGTGTGGCCCCTTCAAATGCTTGTATAACCCAAGGCTTTCTCTAAAGGCTCACTGGCAATTTCTGCTTGCTCAGGAACTTTAAGGTGCGTTTTGTGACACCTGGACCCTATATCTTGTTGATCTCATCTCCAAAAACTGCAGTCCATCCTTCTCACCCTTTAGCACGTGGAAGATCCCCTCAGGGAGCTTGTTAAACATGGAAGACTCTGACTCAGCAGGTCTGGGATGGTGTCTGGGAATCCACACGCATGACAAACTCCCCAGGTGATTCTGAGGCAGGTGGCCCCTCCTCACCCAACCTTTCACACACACAGCCCCCAACAGTCCTGATTGTTGATGTTTTGGACCACTTTGTCCAGGCTACTGGGATTGCCTTCTTTAGATTTCCATCTAAATAATTTAAATAAAGAATGCAGGCCGGGCATGATGGCTCACGCCTGTAATCCCAGCATTTTGCCCTAAAAATACAAAGAATCAGCCCGGCATGGTGGCACACACCTGTAGTCCCAGCTACTTGGGAGGCTGAGCTGGGAGGATTGTTTGAGCCTGGGAGGTGGAGTCTGTAGTGAACCGTGATCACGCCGCTGCACCCCAGCCTGCGGGGGGGGGGGGGGGAGGGGAAGAATGCAATTCCTTCCCATCATCTTTTCCTTTTCAAATGAAGACAATTGATTCATCAAGCCAAGGGAAGCAGTGGCTTGACAATATAAAACTGCATGTGTTCACTTGTATTTGACTGCCGAGTACATTTTATGCCATGTAGCTAGAGCCATGTGGGGTGGTTCAATTTCAGATAACTCATAGAGGGCAAGGAATTAAAGGTGAGAAAGTGTCCCAGTGTTTGCTTTCTTTTGAATGTTCCCTATTTTCACCTGGGCTATCAAATCCGTATTTTTTAAAAAACCAGTGCTTGGCATCTGCTTTGCCGACGTCTGCTCTGATGACTTCTGTGGTTTCCCTCAAATAAGTGAAGTCAACGAAGAAGCAACATCCACAAGTCTCTGTCCTGTCCCACAGCTCTTGCTCATGTATGATCTAGAGTTTGCTTTCGGGGTACGGGCCTTAGTCTTGGACATGTGTCGACAGCAAAGTTTGGCTCTTCCTCCTTTCTGTCCTCCCCGAGCCCTGCTCCAGGGTCGGCAGCGTGCTCTGCATGTAAGAGTTCGGCTCCGTTTTCAGCTTAACTGCTGTTTCTAAAAATGCATAATGCTCAGTCATGAAACTGTAGTCTTTCAGGCTATAGACTTTAAAAAGTTTCAAAGCCCTGCTGTATAGGTGAATATCTAAGGGGCTTACAGCCCCTCGACTCGGAGTGTAGGAGGAGCAGCCAATGAACTACCCAACCAACCAGAGAGAAGTGGATTAACTCAATTAGGTTAATCAGCACCCATCTTGCTCATCCTTGTCCATGCTGAGGATATTGTGAGTATTTCAAGGGATTTTTACACCAAGCTGGCCAATGATTTTACAGCTAGAACCACCTGGGGTGGTCCAATTCCCCATAGTTCAGAGTGAAAAAGAAGAAAGCATTTTAGTCCTTTTATTCTTTGATCAAGCTGTGATCAACACACCAAGGAGGTAGCAGGTTGGACATCAAATTTGCCTGAGTAGTTTTCAAAGAAAGCTCCCTCTGGTCATTTATCCCTAGTTTTTGCTTTTATTTCTTTCTTTGAATAAAACATTCTTGCCAGGTGCAGTGGCTCAGGAGGCTGAGGTGAGAGGATGGCTTGAGCCCAAGAATTTGAGGCTGCAGTGAGCCATGATGGCACCACTGCACTCCAGCCTGAGTGACAGAGCGAGACCTTGTCTCTAAAAATAAATACATAAATACATTTAAACATTTTTAAATATTTAAAAAATTTAATTGACACATAATAATTATACATATTTATAGGGTATATAGTGATGTCATAATATATGTGATGTATAGTGATAAGATCAGGGTAATTAGTATATCCGTCATCACAAACGTTTGTCACTTTTTTTGTGTTTGGAACATTGAATATCCTCCTCCTAGAAATATGTAAAATTCATTTATGGTTTGTAAACCAGTTTAACAAAAAGGAAAGCTTCAAGTGAATGCTCTCTCACTTCAGAGGATGGCATATTAAATGTGATTTGGAATATTATTGACTCACAAATGTGATGTTCAGGAAAAATTCATAATAATACAGACAAGTGCTCCTGAATGTAAGACAGACAGGAAAGAGACAAAATTGTTATGATGATGAACAACATAAGCCTATGTGTAGGGAAAAGGTCTGGAGTAAAATACAAAGGTTGGTAGTAATTAAATTTAAATGATTAAGTTGTAGTTTCCTTTTCTTCTGATTTTCTGTGTTTCCCCCCCAGATTTTCTCTCACAAATAAGCTGTATTTTAAAGTAAAAATATTGAAAAATTTGGCATGTTATAGAAATTATTTCAATAATTTCATTACACTTCTCAAATATTCTACCTTTAAATTCTCATACAAATGACTATAGTTTATCTCATACAAATGACTTGAGTTTAATGATAGGGGCCTACTTCCTTTAGACAATATGCTAATATGCGATCCCCATCTTCTCCCTCTACCCCAAAGCAGAAAAGATATGTCAGTCACATAAGTAGTTAGGCACCTTATTCTCAAATAATTTTTTTTTTTTTGTAGAGACAGTCTCACTATGTTGCCTAGGCTGGTCTTGAATTCTTGAGCTCAAGCAATCCTCTGGTCTTGGCCTCTTAAAGTGCTGGGATTACAGGCGTGAGCCACCATGCCAGGCCTCAAATAATGCTTTGACAATATATTAATTGCAGGTGAATCAACAACCTAACACATGTATGTTAAAAAAAAAAGAAAAAAAAACCCTCCTCTAGGTGTGGCCCAGTGTGGCTTGTGGACAGCAGAGATGGCAGCCGCTTGGAGCTCATAGGCAATGCAGACCTGCAAATGGAAATTCTGCATTTTAGGGATACCCCAACCCCAGGGATTGGTGTGGGCATGAAGATACAGCCCTGTTCTGAGCACAGTAGGGCATCTGTGAGTAAGAACAGTGCCAACACTTAGGAAATGGTTATTGGTCTTGTGTCCAGCATGTATTTGGTTATTGCATGTTATCTAGAATTGTGCTGCTTCCTTTATATTTAGTTGCCTGTGCCACCTCCTTTATGTTTAGTTGCCTGTAAAACATCGAAGGGTCAGGCCAGTTTTCTAACAACGTGGTTTTCAACCACATGTAGGGCATGAGGGAGGGAGACAAATGTGTCTCCTCGTCCCTGGAGGATATTTGGCAATGTCTACAGACATTGTTGGTTGTTGTTCCTGGGTAGTGCTACTGGCATCTAGCAAGTAGAGGCCAAGGATGCTGCTGAACATCCTACAGTGCACAGGGCAGCTCCCCCTGCCCCCCGAAGGATTATCTGGACACATGACAATAGCGCCAAGGTTGAGAAATACTGTCTTACACAATGTCTTCCATTCTAGATCTTTCTGTTTGCTCATAATTGGATTTAAAATTAACATTTCTTGGTAAGAATACCTCCTAGGTGAAATGCATTTCTTAATAAATCATACATCAGGAGGCCTCTGGTATAAGTTGTCCCATTGTTGATGATGCTAAATTTGATCATTGGTTAAAGGCTGAATGCCGGATGCTTGACTTCTAGAATGGCAACACATATCCACGCTATTCATCAGCTAGTGGATAAAGTTTGTAGTCAGAATCTTGGCTTACTCTGGAATAGCACACGCTTGAGCACACACAGACACACACACACACATACACACACACACACTGAAACCATCTTTGCAATGGTTGTATATTCAAGACAGTTAAGCTGCTTTCAATAAGAATTATATTTTTTGTTTTTTAAGAGGATATTGGAGGAGAATCATTGCTAATATTTCTCTATAACTAACATGCAACTAGGGCAATTTCTGTTACACAGGGGACCCTATTTTAACTGAAGGATGGCGTTTTGAAGCTGAACTGAGCCTGAGAACTACCCACAGCAATCCAGTGGGAGCAGGTCTTTGAAAAGCATTGAAGAGAGATTTTGCAAATGCTTTCCACAAAGCTCACATCCCATCTTGTTTATACTGTTTCTCTGCACTGTCTCTGGACAAAAGGGAAACATTGGCTTCACTGCTGCCCAAATGGTCGGATTCGTATTTGTGCATTTATTAGCCCTTTGAAGCCCAGTGTTTTATATATATTTATCCCTCCTAACAAATGTAGGGTATAAGGAACATTACTCTTATTAGACAATTTGGAAAACTGAGACCAAATCCCTTGGCTAGGTGGTGCACACAACCAGAGAGTGGGAGACTGATCTAAACACCCAGGATTCAGCAATCAGTTCAGCAGGCTGGGTTCTTCCCAGTGCCCCGTATTCTGATGGGACTAATGAGAAGTAAATGAAAGCCTTTGTTATGATAGCATTCTACTCTACTTGTGGAGGCAATATTGAAATATCTGCCTTCAAGAAAATGTTGATTCAACGATCATTTATGTGGCTGGCCATGGTGGCTCATGCCCGTAATTCCAGCACATTGGGAGGCCGAGGTGGGCAGATCGCTTGAGGCCAGGAGTTCGAGACCAGCCTGGCCAAAATGGCAAAACCCCATCTCTACTAAAACTACAAAAATTCACCAGATATGGTGGCTAATTGGGAGACTGAGGCATGAGAATTGCTTGAACCTGGGAGGCAGAGGGTGCAGTGCACTCCAACCTGGGCGACAGAGTGAGACTCTGTCTCAAAAACAAACAAACAAACAAACAGAGCATTTATGGATATGGATTGTACAATGCTGAAAATAATTTGGAAAAAAATCCTGATGATTGGCATTGTGGGATCTTAAAACAATTATAAACAAATGCAACTGTTTCTTTTCCTCTGCACACATGTTCTCACACACGATTGCCTGAGATTCTGGTTTTGCAGTAGCGTGCATTGTAGGGAAGGGAGTGATCTTGAAAGGAAGTCAGGATTCATGTTTCCAAGCTGATGACCACAGGACAGTCAGGCTGGGCACGTCTATCTGAGGCTTGTGTGGTGGCCTGAGGATTGGGTGGCTGCAGCCTTGATTCTGCCAACATCCAGCTTAAATGTTCACGGCCCCTGTTTCGCATGGTGGTAAATGCAGGCGTCAGATGTTATCTGTTTGTGTAGTTATTTACATTATTAATAAACTGTGTATTGTGAAACAAATTTCAGATTTACAACAAATGTGTAGAGACACATTTGTCACAGCCAAGAAACCAACATAGGTCCACTACTATTCACTAAACTCCAGACCTTATTTGAATTTCATTAGTTTTCTCACAAATGTTCCCTTTCTGTCCCAGGATCCCATCTAGGACCCCACACTGCATTTAGTCATCATGTTTCCTCAGTCTCCTCTTGGCTGGGACAGTTTTCCAGGTTTTCCTTGTTTTTGATGACCTTGACAATTTTGAGGAGGACTGATAAGGTATATTATAGAATATCCCTGGATTTGTGTTTTTCTGTATTTCTCATGATTAGCCTGGATTTAAGGGTTTGGGGAAGAACACCACAGGCACGAGGTGCCCTTCTTCTCACGTGATTTCAAGGGCGCATGCTATCCATATGACTTATCACTGCTGGTGTTGACCTTGATTGCCCAGTTAGGGTGGTATTTGCCAGGTTCTCCGCTGTGATGTTACTTGTTGTTTTCTCTTTCCATACCCCATTCTTTGGACTTGAGTCACTAAATCCAGTGTGACCATCAATTTTAAGTACCTTTTTTGTCTCCAAGGGCAGTTCTGAGTTTGCACCTATAAATTATGATCCTGTTATAATGTCCTTGGTTTTCATAGCTACCACTTTAACTATGAAACAGAGTTCATAAAAGCAAAGAGGCATTTAAGATAGTAAAACAGACTTTTCTTTAACAGTTACAGATAGCATTGAGATTTGCTTTGAGCTGAAATTAAATTCTTATGTATGTTCTATACATTATTACCCAACAGGGAAAAATGTGAATACGTACATTTTTGTTGTCTGTCTATGTGCAGCACGTGAGGCAGCTCCCTATGATTATGGCTTAATCTATACTATAAGGTATCACTCCCATTTTGCAGATGAGAAAACTGAGGCTCCTAAAAGTTAAGTAATTTCTTTCACACAGCTGGTGAGCAACACAAGTGGGCTCTCTAACGAGGCCACTCAGCTCCAAAGCCTCAATTCCTTCCATTCTGCCATGCAGCCTTCATGGAAGGAAGAGGGGTAAATGGAATGAGAGGCTTTAAAAATAATCCTTTATTCCCTTTAAATGCATTTAACATCTCAGTTAATACTTGGCATTCCAGGCAGACCAAGTTCCGAAGGGCTCCTCTATTCCTGCCCTCCAGCATTTTCATATACTGGTTCCCCTGTGGTCTGTTATTTATTCGCCAGGATAGCTCTTTTCCTTCTGCAAAACACTGCTCAGGACTCCTCTGTAATCTAATCTTCTTAGACAAGCCCCACCTGACCCCAAACCCAGACCACTCTCTCCCACAACTGCCAAACTTCATTGGGTCTGCAGAGCTGGGCACTGACCACACACAGACATATGCCCACGTCTGCAAGTCTGTATGTGCAGTGAGTACTTTTTGCGGTTGCTTTGTACAAAGCACCCTGTTCAGGTCTGTGGAGAATGCAGAGTTGAATATGGCACAGTCTTCACCTTCAAGGAGCTGCTAGTATCAGGGAGGAAATCTCTCATGAGAGCAAGTAGCTTACAAATATTAAAATAAAGGTAAAAGCAAAGGGCAAAGAAAAGGAGAGTCAGGGTTGGCTTCTTGGAAGAGGTGGGGTCAGACGTCATCCTTGAAGGCTGAGTACATTTGCCAAATTGCCAAATTGGAGAAGGTCAAAGGCAATGTGGGAAAGCCAATGCAGAAACAATATGGCAGCAGGCAGTTGGAGAAGGCACGCAGAAGAAAAATGATGATAATATAGTTGGGGCCACATGAAAGAAAGCTTAGAATTTTACCCAAATGAATGCAATTTTATTCTGTAGGTAATAAGAGTCTATTGCTGGTTCCTGGAAAGGATTCTGTGGTGCATTTTAGAAGGCCTCTTTGGCAGTGATGTAATGGATGAAGAGGATGGGGAGGAAGTAGGAGGTCTTTTTGCAGTGCATGTTTTCATGTCATTTATTTGTGCTTTTCTTCCATTTTATGATGCAATTCCTGAGGTCAGGCATTGTGCTTCCCTCTTCTTCTGCCGGCAGCACCCACTGGACATTTCATCCTGTCCTGTAGAGAACGAATGTTCGGTACCTGTTGCCGGCCCAACAGATGTCAGGGACTAGGACCACAAAGCCTCATAAGTTGTACAGGCAACCTAAAAGGGTTCTATGAACCACCCAAAGTGCCACAGAATCGATTTACTAGGCGGCTTTCTTGGCTTGCCTGCTAAGTACCACATTGTAATGACACCCACCCCTTCCCCCTTCAAATGATTGTCTTCAGGTGGTCTCTGACAGTTTTGGTCTTTGGGGTGGGATGCCTTCATACACACCACCCATTGCTCCATCCAAGCACACCTGGAATAGCTTTTCAAGCTCCACTGTTATTATATCGATGAAAAGGTTTCATTTCAACCTGACCTTCCAGCATCTAAGAGAGAGAAAAAAATCCTCCTCCTTTACAGACCTGACTAATTGCATCTCTGCACCATGAAAATCGATATTTTAAGAAGTAAAGCGGCATTCATGAAGCATAGCAAGTGTATCTGAGCTTCTGTAGAAGTTGCCACAGCAACACAAGTTGGAGCACTTCCCCTACTTTTTAGCCTTCCCTAAAATCTGCTTCAACAAATTGCCCTAGAAAAAGACAGAGCAGGGAAATGGTATCTTTCATTTGCTGAAAATGTCATTATCTTTGATCAGTGTTAAGTGCAGCCCCCAAATGAGATGTAAAGAGCATTGCTTTTAAGAAATCATGTTGCAGGGAGAATAAAAAATGATCAAAGTGGAGTTATCCAGCCAAACAGGGCTCTGAAACCCAAAGCAAAGTCTCTCAGATGGAAATGAAGCTGAACTTTGGCTGACCCTGGGAATGCATTTGCTAGAGGCCGTGATACCCAAGCCAAGTGTTGTTGAGCGCCATGCTTGTTTCCTCTACGTTTGTCTCTGATATGAAACAAAGTGGGAACATCGATCATTTGCTGCTATTTACTTGTATAAGAGTCTTTGCAGAACATGTGCATCTCACCAAACAAGGCTATTTCCAAGGAAGTCAAAAGAGGTGATGCAGGATACTTGCCTGCACACAAAGGTGAATATCCAAGGAACGGTCAAGGAGTCACCCTATTACATTGGGACGCACTGATTAATGGAAAGTGTCAGGATTCTGGTGTTGGGAAGCCACTTGAGAAATTTGAAGCTACTTCTGTATTCCAAGAGAGATGCATTCAACACAGTGTTGAGTGAATTGAGTTGAATTTTGTGTTCAACTTTTGTGGGATGAATTTTGAGTGTTGAGTGAGTAGAAGTGAATTGAGTTGCATTTTGGATCCGATCTTACCTACTCTGTTCCATGCAGATGGAGAGATAGGCTATGTGGTAAAGAATTCTAGGACCTTGGAATCTCAGAATTGGAGAGGACCATAAAATTTATCTTTCCTGAGTCCTTTGTTTTACTGATAAGAAAATGAGCCCAAGAGAAATTGTGTGTTTGGCAATGTCAGCAAATGTACTAGACACAAAGGATAGAGATGTTCTGGCCTTCTGCAGAAGGCACTTATTTATTTTTATTTTTTATTTATATACCTATTTTTAGAGACAGGGTCTCTCTCTGTCACTCAGGCTGGAGTGCAGGGGTACGATCATGACTGCAGTGTCAACTTCCTGAGCTAAGATGAGCCTCCTGCCTCAGTCTCCCAAGTAGCTAAGGCTTCAGGCATGCACCATCACATCTGGCTAATTTTTAAATTTTTTGTAGAGATGGAGTCTCACTTTGTTGCCAAGGCTAGTCTTGAACACCTGGCTTCCAGCAATCCTCTGGCCTTGTCTCCCAAAGTATTGGGATTACAGGCATAGGCCACCATGCCCAGCCTGCAAAAGACATTTCTGAGTTTAGTTGCCTTCATTTCAGGAAATTCTTGTTCTGAAATTCTTCATGTGATACCCAAAGCTCACTTACTTGTGGGTTAGAGTTGAAGACTTAGAAGCACAAAATGTCAAAAGCTGTCCTTTACTTGCCCCCACAAGTAACAGTGAAATGATCAAAGCAATGGTTATCGTGGACTCATTATAGTCCCCTAAACATTTTTTACAAGGAGTAATAGCAGAGATTGGAGACAAAGCTCAATCCTGGCTTCTGTTCCAACCATTACAGGTCGTTTCCTATTTTTCTGGTCTGCAGGTAAGAATATAACTCTTCTGAAGAATGATGAAGAAATTGTTCACCCCCTTTCTGCCCTGGTCCTGGTGGTCCCCTCTAATTTGCATGCCTGGTTTACCTTCCACTACCATCTGCTGGAACTCTGGCTGTGCACCTGGGACACACTCCTGCCTTTAGAGTTGCTCTTCATTGAACTCCTCTCCCCGGCTGCCCTTCACATCCTCACCAAGCTGCCCACTTTTCCAATCATCCTTAATGCCTCCTAATCTTAGTCATGTTCTTCAGTGTTTTTAAAAAGAAGTTTGTCATGTCTTAGACTCTTTCTGACTCGTAAGTTTTCTTTGAAGTGGAGATGTTTGTTCTTTGTGGCTTTTGTTTAGAAATGAATGTTGGAGATCTATGCATTGGTACTAGTGTTTGCTACCTTGTGGCCAAACAGAATCCAGATAGTTGCAAGGGACGCCATGCTTCCAGCAAAGAAGGGTGCTGTGTTGTTTGTGTTTTTCCATTTGTACCATGGGTGGGAAGAAAGTGTTAGTTCTGATTCACAAACACAGTCATGATGGCGTTTGCCACTAGTTGGCAATCAATATTGCCAATTATTGAGCAAAACAATAATTTGGTGAGAAACTGAACATCCAAGATGGATTTTATAGGAAAAGAGAGCATGTAAAATTAACTTTTGATTTTTGTTTTGGATAAATTAATAGGTAGCATGTTTTACAGAATGTTTGGGTCTTTCAAATTATGTAACAGTTAACCGTTCAGTGAAGAACATGTGGAAAATAAAGGCAAAAAGAGGGAAATGTAAAGCATCAACATCTTGTTACTCTGAGATAGCCGCTGACAACATTATGCTCATAGTTTTTTGAACAGCACAATATGTGCACATGTATTTATATCATTCTAAATACTGGTTAGTTTATTTATCACCATGTCCTCGGCACTTTCCTGTGTCATTATATAGTCTTCAAAAATATATTTAAGGATGACATGCGATTCCATTTTAAGGATATACTATGTTTTAATTAACTACAACTCTGTTGCCTGCCATTTAGGTAATTTCTAATTTTAGCTAATGCATCTTAAGAACTTTAAAAGAACATTGAATTTGCTAAATGACTATTTAAGCAAAACTTGGAGATTGTAGTTCTTTTACTAACTTTTGACAGATTCCCAGTTTCAGAAATCACTCAGACTAACAATCCAATCCATATCATTCACATGGGTGTGTGGTCTGGGTGATAAAATTCTAACTTCAGCAAATATCTGGCTGGGGAGATGGGTTGAGTGGGTTTATAGTATCCATGAATATTGGCTTATTTGTGCATGGCACAGCCAAGGGAACAGATTGGGAAGCAATTCTTTGTACTTGAATCCTTCAAACAGACCCATGCATACCCAAGTCCACTGTGGGCTTAAAGGGCTTTGATCATCTAAGGCTGTGACTCTTACTGGGCAGGTTGGAGACATGATGATTTTGGCTCATTCTTTCCCTGAGGACATTTGGCAATGTCTGGAGACACTTTTGATTGTCAAGTGTGGGGAATGGCTACTGGCATCTCATGGGCAGAGGCCAGGGATGCTACTGAAGACTCTTTCATGCACAGGATACCCCTGCCACAAAGGAGTATCTGGCTCCAAATGTCAATAGTAGTACTGAGGTTGAGAAATCCTGATCTTTCAGGGTGAGCTAATTAGGACAGAATTGAACGCCTCTAATTTCATTTGAGAAAGGTTGTCAGTCTGTCTTACTGTCTGATACCCGTATGCAGCTCTCCTTTTGGCAGATGCATAAAACCAACTTGTGTACTTCTACAGGGAGCTGGTTTTCATTTACCCTTCCTTTCTAGGGACTAAAACTTACCACCTCGGTCATTCTAGATCCGGAACTTTAAGAAGACTCGCTCATACATAGGGCATGGAAGGAATATCTGCACACAAATTAGCTCACTTGTTGAACACAAATGCTTCCAGGCGATGACCCTTTTCCCTTTTCCATTCATGGGTCTATAATCTTGATTTTCTTTCCTTTATATCATTTGCTTTCTGATAGCATTGGGAAAATAAAACCTGTTCCGTCCATGCCAGGGGATATTGTAATTATGTGACATAAGTAGTACTCAACTTTCATATATTTAATATTTTTAAACATCATGTACTTTTGCAAACTATACTTCAACACTCCTAACTTGCCTTTAAGATACTGCATTCTGACATGCACAGGTATGTTTATTGCGGCACTATTCACAATAGCAAAGACTTGGAACCAACCCAAATGTCCATCAATGATAGACTGGATTAAGAAAATGTGGCACATATACACCATGGAATACTATGCAGCCATAAAAAAGGATGAGTTCATGTCCTTTGTAGGGACATGGATGAAGCTGGAAACCATCATTCTCAGCACACTATCGCAAGGACAGAAAACCAAACACTGCATGTTCTCACTCATAGGTGGGAATTGAACAGTGAGAACACTTGGACACAGGGCGGGGAACATCACACACTGGGGCCTGCCGTGGGGTGGGGGGATGGGGGAGGGATAGCATTAGGAGAAATACCTAATGTAAATGATGAGTTAATAGGTACAGCAAACCAACACAGCACATGTATACATATGTAACAAACCTGCACGTTGTGCACATGTACCCTAGAACTTAAAGTATAATAAAAAAATATATAAAATAAAAAAATAACAACAAAAAAGATACTGTAGTCTGTGTGTGTCAGCTGAGGAGTGGACGTTTCTAGCCGTGACTTAGAGATGCCAGTTGCTGCTCATAGTTCCCTTTCAGTAGATTGGCTGTGTTGGTATAGATGCATATGTCTTGGCGTATTTGTTTTACTATTATATTGTATTCTTCTGGTTTTCTTCTATAAATATGGATGAAAAAAACCAAGGAAATTCTAGTAATATAGTAGAAAGTGTAGCTTTTATAAATATAACACAATGGCCATCAAAATGAAAGCAACAGATGTATCAGAAGTAGCAAACCTTCAACCCTTGTCTAATGTTCATCGGCTCTTAGCTGGTAGAATGAATATATGATCAATTATGAATAAAAATAAACTTAATGAACACGTATAACATAATGAAAGTATATTGCTGAAGGTTGTGTCTGAAGGACAATGTGTAACTCAGTGTTTTATCTATTTGCCTCAAAAGAAAAGAGGGCCTCTTATGTACACTGGGTATGACTATTGTTCAGTTGCTTACTTTTGTCATACTGACCTTTGGCATACATTTTCAGGACTGTGTTGTGTGTAAAAACAGAGGCCAACTTATGGTGCCCAGGAAAGACTTTGCAATCCCTCAAGGCTAAAGATCACTACAGTGTGTGAAGCAAGGATGGATGATTAAGAAATACAGTATTTCTGCATTGATTCCCAAAATGAATTGCTTTTTTTTTTTAAGAGTCTGCCTGAATTTCAATTATTAATGACCATTAGATGAAATTATATGTTTTAATATTTTACCAGTAGGGATGAATTGCATGTATTTCATTTCACAACACATGTGTACTTCCATACTTCCATTTAACCAATTATTGGAAATCTAGATATTATTTAAACACATGCTTCACCTTGAGAATAAAATCTCAGAGACCTCAAATGCAAGAGTGTAGCTGCCCTGCAATGGTTACAAACACACATTTGATGATATTTTTCTCTATACTCCACTTTCCTTGCTTATGTGTGTTTGTTTATTTATTTTGAAACTGACCATAATGGTTCTTTAAAGGGTTGCCTTAGTTCCTTTTGGGAATAAGAATAAGAGTGGGACAGGAAAGTTGGCAGTTTACTCTTATACTGAGGCTGTAGATTGTGGAATGTGATTAAAGTGAGTATTCACTTGGCTTCTGCAATTTATCAGCAATCCATGTGGCTTAGGGAACATTGTTTAATTTCTTTGAGCATGAATTTTCTCAACTGAAACATGGGAATAGTGATGTGTGTAAGTTACAGGGTTGTACGAGGGATGAATGAGACGATTTATGCAATGTACTGAGCATGGTGTCTGGCTGGATAAATCAGTGGTCACTGACATAATCCTTATCCTTGCTCAAGACCTTTCTGCCACCTAGGTGTGTTGGATTCCATGCTGCTGCCCTTCTCACAGGAGATACATTCCTTTGCTTTTGCAGATGAGAAAATTGACTTTTGTGAGTGCTTGTTGGCTTCTCCCTAGTCCCCAGGAGTATTCTGCCCACTTTTCCAGAGAAACTGCCTAGACCATTTGAAATAAATTTTCAGAATATGCATTGTCACTGTTCACCCTGCCCAGAAGAAAACAGTGAAAAATATCTTTGAGTGAAGCCACCGATGGACTATTTAGCCACTTGCCCTACATTCGCAGGAACTGTGAAAATGGGTTCCCATTGCTGTTTTCTCCATAGTTACAAAAACATTGATCACTGCCTGATTTGTGGTGGTTTTGATGGTAACAGATTTCACCCAGTATCCACATTTGCTCTTTGGAGATGACTGTGCTAGTAAATTAGTCATAAGGATTTATGTGACATGATAAAAGAGCTATTTGCTTTCTTCAATCCGTCATGTTATTGGCAGCAAAATTAAAAAAAAAAAAAAAAAAGAGCCTCCCATAACTTCCCAAGCTTCCAGACTTGACTGCACTGTGAGGACCATGTGCTGCTCAGAAATCCCTTCTGCACAGAGAAGTTGAGTCAGTGTGTTTTAGGCCATGTTTGTCCAAAATCGTCCTTCTTCCTATTCTGTTCAAATGGAACAATGTAGATAATGCTAAGAAGCCGGCCAATTCAATAACAAAGTCTGGCAAATTTTCTTTCTACATTTTGTAGACTCAACAACACTTGAAAGGCCAAAAAAAAAAAAAAAAAAACACAACAACAAAAGAAAAACAAGTCAATTCTGGTCCGTGTTAGACACAACAAGCTGCAGCCTTCCTGAGAACAGAAAGCTCAGTGCTGATATTTTTATTGAAAAAGAGGCAGCAACATTTAAGGTTTAGGGACATCTTCAGATTAGACATTGGATAATTTCTTTGCACTTCAAAGTGCAAAGAATCTATAGGTTATAATCTTATAATCTATATATGAAAATGGAGCTCTGCTGAATTTTGTCAGTTGACATATCAGGGTCACAGAACTGAGCTATCGGGTATGTTCAATTTTAATCTCCACAGCAGTTCCCATTTCACTCCCACGATCCTAGTTATAGGGCCCTGGCGTCCTCTCCCACTGGAGACTGGACTCTAGCTTTGTGATGTGGGATGCTCTGCTGCTTTTGCATTGGCAATTGATACCAGCCACATTTTGCAGGACTGAGTTTAGAAGAAATAGAGAAAGCTGGACAGGCCTTGTGGGCAGATCTGTTGGCGTGAATCAACAAACTCTGGCTCAAAACCCAGATCTGAGATCTGCTTGATTTTGCAAGGCATCGTCTCACCTCCCTGTGACTCAGTTCCCTCTTCAGTACAATGAGAATGGGTAAGAAAAGGTGGTCTCAGGGACCTTTTTCAGAGAGAGCATTTTGGTATTCTGGAAGGCTGGGAAGGATCCAGGAATTCTTTAGAGGAATGTGTTGTCAAGGGTTTCCTGTAGTTCAGTGGTTCTCAAAGTGTGTTCCGTGAAACAGCAGCATGAGCACCACCTGGGGATGTTTTGGAAGTGCAAACCCTCAGGCTCTGCCCCACATCTATTGACTCAGAAGCTTAGGGATAGGGCCTACCCACCTGTGTTTTAAATGGCCCTCCACCAGCCTGGGCAACATGGTGAGACCTCGTTTCTACTAAAAATACAAAAAAATTATCTGGGTGTGATGGTACGTGCCTGTGGTCTTAGCTACTTGGGAGGCTGAGATGGGAGGATTGCTTGAGCCCAGGAGGTTGAGGCTGCAGTGAGCCATGATCGCACCACTGGATTCTAGCCTGGGTGACAACAGTGAGACCCTGTCTCTAAATAAATAAATAAATAAATAAATAAAGTCTTGATTTTTTTCCACTGAGAGAAAGTTTTTGTTTGTTTTTCTATTCAGTTGACTGAATTATCTCCCCAGTCTGTCTTCTTGCCACTCTCAGTGCCCACATGAGAGGACCTAAAGTAATTTCTAGCAGCCTGGGACTCTTTGGGAAAAACAGAAAAGGTGCCACAGACCCTGTTTTGGAGAAAACCTCTGTTTTCCTCCTGGAACCCCAAGAGCTGTAAGCAGACAGGTCCCTCTCAAAATCTAAGGCTCTGCTCTGTTTTGCATTGCATTGGCTGATATTTTTGACTTTTGGGGGTATCAGAAATTACTTTGCATTATGAAAGAGCTAAGTAAGAAATATACTTTTGAGGATGGTTAACAGCAGTTATGGAGGGATGCTTAACTCTTTGCATTCTTGGATCAGAGAAGCATGCTTTTGGCCACCTGGAAGGTATGGAAATGTCCCCACCCCCCACTGAGAAATAAGATTTCCATGGGAGATGGGCCGATTCCCTGTTTTTGAGATCTGGTATAAAATCTCAAAAACAGTTTTTGAGGAACTGGTATAAAAATAAGACCCTTAATTTTTGGGGATCTGTTTTGCTTTCCAGATGTGCCTGCTTATTAGGCCCTAGAAACTACATGTTTCCTGGTCTTGTTCCTTGAAGGGCTCCACCCTGAAGCTAGTATTCCAATTAAGAAACTTAAAAACTGGAAAATGAAAAATCTTACAACTCCTGGGCCTTCTGTCTGTCTGTGTATTTATGTGTGTTGTGTGTGAGATGTTTCTACGAAAACACTCTGGTTTTTCATATAAGTTTCAAATAAGTTCCCTTTTACAGAATCTGGGTACACATATCTTTTAGAAGACATGATGTCTGTGAAGGAGAAAGACATGGGGGGCAGCAGAAGGTGGGAGAGCTGGCAGTGATGCAGGGTCAGCACATGTCAAAAGAGAGCAGAAAGTAAGGAAGACTTTGTAGGAAGAACTTCAGGCTACAGTGTAGATTGGACAACATTTTAGCTAGGCTGCTGGGGAGTCCTCAAGTCGAGATGGCCAATTAGAACACACGGTCTCAGCCGAGGGCATTTCTGCTCCCAGGGACACTTTGCAGTCTGGAGATACTTTTGGTTGTTATACCTTGCAGGAAACGATGCTCTCAGCATCGAGTGGGTAGAGCCCAGGGATGCTGCTAGACATCCCGATATGCACAGGACAGCCCCCGAAACAAAAAGTTACCTAGCTTCCAATGTCGGTAGAACTGAGGCTGGGAACCCTGCATTAGAGGAATGGCCAGTTCTAGTGCTGCTGCTGAAGTCTGTCATTGGTTGGAGCAGCCCAGGGGAAGCTTGGGCTTGGCAAGAACATTGTTGTGGAATCAAGGTGCAATATCTGAACAATGCGATCCAACCACACACCCCACAGCAGGTGGGAAAGACCCGAGCCACGCAACTCTGTGGCTGCCACAGCCCTCAAGACAATTATTATGTCCACCAGGAATCTAAATGCTAGAATCACTGCTGAAGATCTGTGTCTCGGAGCTTGGTGCTAAGAGAGATCGACTTGGAGAAGCATCAAGGAATGCGTTTTCCTCTTGAAGATCCTGGGTACACTTCAGTGTATTTAATACTCGAGAAAGTCTTCAGTAGAAACACCTGCTTAATTTTGTTTGTGTGTGCCAAAATTATGTGACCACAGTTTCCTTTATTCTGTGCAACACCCGTTTTCATCCTACCGAACACATGGGTCCTGAGAATTACTGCTGCAGATCAAAGAATAAACCAGATTGCTTGAAACTTGGGCTAATGAACTACTAACGAAGGTGGCCACCTAGGTAGCATCTTTTGGAGGACTACAAAAGGCTTCACTGATTCAGAAATGCTTCCTCTGTCTACTGGTCAATGTCTCTCCGTTAGGGTTTCATTGTCTTGGCTTTGAGGCTTTCATCTCTGCTAAAATATGAATACTCCTGGAAGAGGGAATTTTGTCCTAATTCCACGAATGTTTTCTGAGGAGTTTTCTCAGTGCACAAAAGTCAACTGGGCTCTGAAAAGATCTCATTGCTTTAATATAGAAGATGGATGCATATGCAACAAGCTCCTAGAAATATTTACATTAATGAACTTTTAGAGCTTCGTATGAATGGATTTTTCAAATTCTTCTCTGGGATGAGATTTCCATCCGGGAAAGAGGAAAGCCCGAAGGCTTGGAGTCTGGAGGGCAATTGAGAGGCAGGTCCCAGGAAAGAGTGAAGGGTAATGAAAAAGAAGCAGAAAAAGAAATTCTCCTTACATCTCAGATATGCACACGTTTATATGTAGAACTAATTGTTCACCTGTTGAACATAAGGGATGGTGTTTTGAGTCTACATTAAACAAAATCCCTGTTTTCTTCCTCTATTACCTACACTAAATTGTGACTTCATGCAGAGGGTGAGGTGGGGCATGAATGCATGAATTGCCTATAACGAAGTCTTTTTTTTTTTTTTTTTTTTTTTTGAGACGGAGTCTCGCTCTGTCACCCAGGCTGGAGTACAGTGGCGCGATCTCGGCTCACTGAAAGCTCCGCCTCCTGGGTTCATGCCATTCTCCTGCCTCAGCCTCCCGAGTAGCTGGGACTACAGGCGCCTGCCACCACGCCCAGCTAATTTTTTGTATTTTTAGTAGAGACGGGGTTTCACCATGTTAGCCAGGATGGTCTTGATCTCCTGACCTTGTGATCTGCTCGCCTCAGCCTCCCAAAGTGCTGGGATTATAGGCATGAGCTACCGCGCCCGGCCTAATGAAGTCATTTAAAAAAAAATTTTAACTTGTGTAATTGAAGCCTTCTTATGGAGTGTGTGGAGTGTTCACAAATAACCTGAATTCAGAAATACTTCCTCTGCCTTGAACTTAACAGTGTTTCAACAAGTGTTAATAGAAAAGGGGACCTAAGTACATCACACACAAACACACACCCTGTTAGCAACATTAGGGGTGTTTAAGGGATGTCAGAACACACACACACATACACCCACACACACACACGCTCTGAGCACCGTGTGGTGCCATGAACAGTCATCAAGCTGTACTAGAGAACTATGGGCTGAGATGGGCCAAGAGCAGCTCTCGCTACCATACAGAGACGTGATTAGCTGGGCAAGGCTGACCAGCGTGCACCTTGGGGAGGGATCCGCAGCACTGTCACCCTGCACATTTAGAGGGTAATGGGAGAGTGACTGATGATGGGAGCCCTCTGGCTGAGGCAGTGCCGTTAGGAAGCACAGGCGTCCACCACCTCAGCTTCCTTTCTGTGCAGGTTCCTGCTCGGTCACTAAAAGTGGAGAGGACCCACTTTTTCTGCTCACCCTCTAAAAGTGGGGAGGGCCCATGTCCTCTAGTGGATCTTTTTCTCAGCAGGTTTCTGAGGGTTTTCGCTGGCGACGAGATTCTGAATCACCTGAAGCACATAGCCTTCCACGACCAACTCCGGTTTTGGGTTTTATGCAGGGCAGTGTCCTTTCACAGCCCCCTGGCTAATCGCCCAAGTGTTTGTTTGAATCTATCAGGGGCATGGAGCGAGGCTTTCTGGTTTCTGTGTCAGTCAGCATCTGCAGCTCACTCCAGGAGCACTTACCTGACAGAACTACAGCCAGTGACTCAGCAGCTGGTGGGCAACAGTCCCTTCTTGCCACAGCCAAGGAAGTTCCAGTTTTGTTGATAATGGCTACAAACTGGAACTGAATTCTGTTGATGAAAGCACCAGGCACCTTGCAAAAATTCCTGAATGTACGGATTTTTGTTATTGTTCATGTGAAAATTAACAAAAAACTTATCAGAAAGAAATACTTATTTGCTCCAAGTTTCAGAGGGAAGAGAAGCCAAAGAGGCAGAAAAATAGATTGAGGCAGGATCTCAGAATTGACCTTTTCTGGGATATGATTCAAGTGTCGCTCTTAGCGTGTGTCCTGATGAAGACCCTGAGATGGGCTTTCAAGAGTGTGTGGGGGTGGGAGGGAGAGGATGACTCACAGACAGGACCCACACCCACACTGATGGCTGAGCACCTTCCCCTCTGCCCTTCCCGCGGCTCTCGATTGCTGTGTTTATATGCAACAAGAAGCAGGTTGGCTGGGCCTTTATCCACTGCCTTCGGTTTTTATAAATGCACAGCATGAATAAATCAGATCAAAGCCGGCTTCTCTTTCCAGTTTACATTATTTAAGCAGTACTTGGAACAGAAAGACAAACGGCTGCAAGAGGCGGCCCATGAGAGGCCAAGTCACAACGGCTTTATTCCTTGTTTTAAAACAATTCATCCTTGTGATAAAGATCAAGCAATACAGAGACATACAAATAATAAAATAAAATAAAATAAAAACCAGCTGGAATTCCCACCCACGAGGAATAAATATCATCAGTGCTGGATGACCCTTGTCCTGAGCACCTTCCAAAGTATGTGTCCGGGATGAAGGATGGAAGTAAAGATGGACAGATAGTTCTACAAAACCATGTTTTTATTTTAGTAGTTTGTTATTCATCCAGTTTTATGAAAGTATTATCATTATCTTTACTTCATTAATTTTACTTTACTTCAGAAAGAAATGAAACTGATATGGAACTGAGAGAATCACTAAACTTCATGTAGATTTTTTTTCTGTAAGAGATATTAATTAGCTCCTAAAAGATTGCTTCTAAGGTTAAAGGAAGAGATGATTAGTAACATTAAGAAGTTGGAGACATTACATATCTTTGAATTACAGTTTCAATTTTAGATAATATTGATTGACTCCCTGCTATGAAATGCGAGGATGTTAGTAATTTCATACTTCTCTCCATTTTCCCTTGTGATTTTCCTCATTCTTATATGATTTTCACACTGTGATAGTTTACATAACGGTTATGTTATGCTTGGTAACCATAATTCTGACAATTGCTTAATATCAGTTCTATGTAAAAGGATTTTCTGCTCCTTCTCCATTGTTTGACCGAAGATTCTCCATTCTTGAGGTTTTAGTTCTGTAGAGTCCTATTTGCCTGGATTTCATTCCAAGTGGTTTTTAACAAGAGGGCTCATGGGTGCTGGTTTTTCTGAACCATTTCATACTTTCTCTGCCGCCTCTTTGCTGGCATGATATCTTGAATGGATTTCGTGTGAGTCTCACATTCTTTCCTTTAGAATATTGTACTCATTGGTCCATTACTGTCTGGCTTTCAGTGTCACTGCAGAGATGTGTAACCCTATTTTGTAGGTTACTTGTCTTTTCTTCTTGAGTGTCTGCATTATGTTTTCTTTATCCTCGAAGTATTGATGACAAGTCTTGTGGAACTCTTGAAGAAAAATCCGGTGTTATTCTATTGATCCCATAGAGAAGGTGTGCATCAGTATGTATGACTTGGGAACCTACTATTTGCTTTTCACTGTGAAACCTACAGAAAAATCACAAGAGCTGCCATTTATTGCCTCTTCTGTGCCTAACTCAGTACCATTCTAGGTGTTCCAGGAACATTATCTCAATTCTCCCACAAACCTTTGGAGTAGGGGTTATTATCCCCATTTTATGGATGAGAAAACTGAGCTTCAGTAACAATAGGTAACTCACCAAGGATTGCATAGCTACTAAGTAAAGCTCAGGTAAAAAGATATATATTTCACTTTTGCTTTATTCGTGTCCTGGTTTTGATATTGTACCCTAGTTATATAAAATGTCATCATTGGCAACAGGTGGCTGAGATGTACACAAGACTCTATGAACTATTTCACAACTACCTGTGATTATATGATTATGTCAAAATAAAAACTTAAAAGAAAAAAACAAAGCAAAGCATTCACCAACTAATACCTGAGACTGATCTAGAATGATATTGAGAGCCATGGCGGAAACAGACGGAAAGCACATAGGTAAAATGAGACACAAATTTTACATAATGACACCCCCTGCATTGGGGACTAGCAGAGAGATGCAACATAGGGAAGAGCAAAGAGTTTAGCATTTGGCAGGTAGGGGCCCAATGTCTCAGAGAGTAGTTGTTAAAGTGACTTTATCCAGTATATCAGTCAGTTAGTGCCACAGTAATACTATGTAACAAATTTCCCTGAAACTCAGAGGCTTAAGATAGAATTATTCTAACACTTATGAGTTTCAACACCAGCTATAGTTCTCCTGAATGAAATTGGACTCTATGCTCTGGGTTCCAGCTTCCAGGCTGCAAATTGGGTTAAGCTGTGTTGCATGTGTCTTATTTGGGGCCCAGACTAGAGGGGTATGTGTTTCTCCTGGCAGAAGTTCATAGCTTCCAAAGGGAATGCATGATACCCCTTAAGTCCAAGGTTCAGAATCATTTGTACACTGTCACCTCTGTCCACTTGCATGGTTTAAAGAAAGCCACATAGCTGTGGTCTGGGGAAGTACACTCCGGCATGGAGGTTTCGGTGGTGGGCTGTGGTGAGGCAGGGAAAAGAATGAATAGTTGCTGAACAGTGATCAAATCAACCAGCCCTAAGATTCATAAACTTGTGGTATAAGGAGACTTTCCAGTTAAAAATAATATTTAAGGATTGTTACCATTTTTTTGAAAGCTTATTTTGAGCCAAGTATCATGTTATGCAATTTGCAAACACAATCTCATTTAATTCTCCTAGCCACCCAATATGATGACATTATTATTATTAGTTCATTTTCCAAGTTGAAAACCCTGAAGCTCAGACAAGTCTTGACCAAGGTCATAGAGTAAGCCAGTAAGTGGTGGGGCCCTAATTCAGATCAAGACTGAGGCTTGTTTTCAACCAGCAACAGAAAACAACAAAACCTTTAATATTTATATTTAATATTTATTAGATTATTTTTTGCCTGTAAATTACCTGAATCCTTATACCAGAGAATACAATTTTGAACTTATGACTACTTAGTCTTCATCAAAATATCTTATTAGATCACTTTGTACAGAAAATTAAAAAATATATATCTTATGTGTGTAAATTACCTGAATCCTTATACCAGGAAATACAGTTTCAAATTTATGGCTACTTAGTCTTCATCGAAATATCTGTTGAAAGAAATGGTTTTTAGGGAGAATTACATGAAGAACATGCCAACTCTCTGTTCTTTCAAATATTCTGAAATCAGTGAGGTCAAATCAGATCAAGGGTGAGCTAGGCTGTGGATCTGATTTTTCTGACTGTTCCAATAATTGCTCATGTCACGATGAACTTTGGTGGGTGCCATTGGTTTAGATTAAGGTTAGTTCTATCAAGTGGTCTACAGAAATTCATTGTAGTGTTTACTGTGAAGCTGTTCTGGAAAATGCTGTTGCTTCCATTACCCATGGTGTGCTGGGGAGAACTTTTTGTAAGGTGGTTAGTACTAAGAATAGTACTTTTCCTACTGTTTCCTACTATTGCACTAAAAGTACAATTGAATTAGTTTTATTTTTAGCCTGTGGACGTTGTGAACTTTGTTGTGAGGTAGGTTCTGTTGGGTAACCTCCGTAAGGTTATATAGGCTTAAAAGTGGCAGAGCTGGGATTTGAACTCAGGCAGTCTAGCTCCAGGGTCTGTATTCTTAAACACCAGGCCATTAAAGTGAATATGCAGGTTATTTTATGTACCCAAACCATGGTGGACAGACTTCAAAGACGGCCCTCAGTGATTCCCACCTCCTGATATTTATGCCCTTGTGTAACCTGCCCCACCTCCCCACCAAACCTTGAGTGTGGATTGACTTAGTGACTTGCTTTTTACCAATAGAATATGATAAAAAGTGGTGAGATGTCATCTTGTTGATTAGGATGCAAAGGGGTGTAATGTTTATCTTGCTAGCAGACTTTGCCACTATTGATGACTTTGAGACTCAGTCTTATTGCCTGCAAGGAACTGAGTCCTGCTAATGATCACACAAACTCGGAAGCAGGTCATTCCTCAGTCAAGTCTTCATATGGGATCACAAATCCTGGGCTGATGCTTAGTGAGATAATAAGTGTGTGTTGTTTTAAGTTGCTAACTTTTGGGGTAACTTATTACACAGCAATAGCTAACCGACATATCCAACTTTAGTCTTATTCCTACTTTTAGTTTTTGATCCTAATGGTGCTTTTCTTCCTTCTTGTCCTGGGTTGTGTTCCACTCTTCATGCAGTGGCCTCTTCTGGGAAAGTGGCAAGTATAGATAGGCAAACAAGAAGTGGATTTTGAATTAGGACTCAGGACTCTCTGACTCCCAAGTCCATGCTAGTTTCATAGAGGCTAATTGAGGAATAATGACTAATTCTTGAAACCATATCTGTGCTACATTGCAGCATAGGTGGAGTGGTGAGAATTAAAGTAGGCTCCAAATTATAGAAAATGAAGGGAAGTTTGGACTTAATATGTTGAAAATAGAAATTTGTTAATGAGTTTTAATGCAGCAGATAAGAGACACATTTCAGGAAGTTCCTAATGAGAATGAAGAAAACACTTCTATTAGTTATCTACTACTGTGGAACAAATCACCCCAAACCTAGTGGCTTAAAGCTACAATAATCTATCATTTTTCAAGGTTTCTATTGGTCAGGAATTCAGTAGTAGCTCAATGTGACAGTTCTGGCTTGTGGTTGCTCCTAAGTTGTCAGTCAGGTGTCATTTGGGGCTGCAATCATGTAAAGGCTTGACTGGGGCCGAGGAATACATATCTAAGATGGCACCCTCACAACTTGGTGTTGGCAACCTGGTTCCTTTCTATGTGGGCTCTCCACATGGATGCCTGAGTGTCCTCATGACATGGTGCCTGGCTACCCTCAGAGCAAGCTTTGGAATCCCTGTAAGGGATTTATGTAACTCCTTAGAGAGAAATCCATAGGTTAAATTGGCCATGTTTAACTAGAACTTAAATCCTATTTTAAAAATCTCCTCATATCACATCCATATAATGCAGATACTTTATTTAATCAGTGAAGAAATTTGTTGAAACATATTATATTCTTGCTGTGAAGCAGAGAAAACAATTTAAGATGTGGTTTTTCATTGTATATGTATTATCTGCTAGAGATATTCACTATTTATTGGTCTTTACACGGCTTTTGTGATGCGAATAGAGTAAACACTACAATTTTTATGAGAAATTGAAATAATAAGCAGCAGGTGTGCATCATAAGAGATTTCCCCCCCCGCCCCCCCCCCCACAAATTTCTCTAGAGGTATGAGATGAGGTATGAAATCAAACCAAAGAGGTATTACGCGTCTGGTGAAATAAAACTTAACAACACTACAGCAGAACTCTTATATAATTATATTTTCCTCTTGGGGATTTTAGGATTTCCCTGAATACTTTAAATGATCATTATCATTATATTGTTCTGCATGCATAGTGTTTTTCTGAAATTATTTGATGAGGAATAAAAATGATTACCAGGCTGGCCACATAAAAATTCTATGAAGAAAAATCACGACAAATTCCATTAGGAAAAGCATCGTTAGGATGAAAAAGTAAAAGTAGGAATGAGACTAAAGTTGGATATGTCAGGAAAGTAATTATTATGCAAAGATTTAGCATCTTCTTGACAAGGTATGGTTATCTTTTCAAAGACTTCATTAACCTCAAATTGGACCGCTCTCCCTAGCCTTTCAAAATGTCTCTAGTATACAGGTGGCCATTTGTTCTCTGAAAAGCAACACCTCAGTGATGATTGCTTCTGGGTTTAGCCTGATTTAGCTTCAGAGATACCCAAGGCATCTCTTCAGGGAACGCAGCTCAGATGCTGCCTCTGAAGAGATGGTGTGCAAATATTTCAGAGCTATGATGGCATATGAATTGCTCCCCAGAAAGTAGAGACCATCAGTGAGTCCTGAAAAGGCTTCCTTGGTCATTTTCCTCTCTCTGAACCTGGAGGTTCATGTGAATGCATTGTTATCCTCAGTCCACTACAGTGAAGGAATACATAATTCCCATTTCTTTTTTTAAAGACAGGAACATATAATAATCATTTTATTATTGCTTGATTATTAATTTACAAAGGCATTGTTTTATAGCCTCTATCTACAATGCTCTATTAAAAACATTTTAATTGTGGTTTAATACTTATAATATAAAATTTACCATATTAACCATTTTTAAGTGTGCAGTTCTGTGGCATGAGTTACATTCACATTGTTGTGCAGCCATCATCACCATCCATCTCAGAGTTCTTCCAGCCTCCAAACTGAAACTCTGTCCCATTAAACAATAAATTCTCATTCCTCTGTCCCCGAGCCCCTGACAACCACCATTCTACTTTGTACCTCTATGAATTTGTCTACTTTAAGTACCTCACATGAGTAAAAACATACAATATGTGTCATTTTGTGTCTGGTTAATTTCACTTAGCATAATGTCTTTAAGTTGCATCCACATTGTAGCATGTGCCAGCATTTCCTTCATTTGAAAAGCTGAATAATAGTCCATTGTACGTCTATATCACATTTTGTTTATCCATTCATCCCTTCATGGACACTTGGGTTGCTTCCATTTTTTAGCTGTTTTGTGAATAAAGCTGTTATCAACATGAGAATACAAATGTCTGTTCAAGTTCCTGCTTTCCATTCTTTTGGGTATGTAACCAGAAGTAGAATTTCTGGATCATATGGTAATTCTATGTTTAATTTTTTGAAGGACCACCATATAGTTTTTCACAGTGGCTGCACCATTTTACATTTCTCCACATCTCATTATTTTGTTATGATATAACTTGTATGTATTTTCTATGTGTCAGGGACACTGACAAGGTCAATCTATGTGGATTTTTCTACTTTAAAAAATTGACATAAAAGTTACACACCATAAATTCAATGTCTAAAACCATGGTTTTTAGTATATTTACAAAGTCTTGCTGTAATCAATCTAATTCCAGAATATTTCCCTTAGCAGTGACTCACATTCCACTCTTCTCCCAGCCCCTGGCAACCCTAATCTTTTTGTCTCTATAGATTTGCCTATTCTGGACATTTCATACAAATGGAATCATACGATATATGTTTTCTTGTGACTGACTTTCTTCATGTAGAGTAATGTTCATGAGGTTTATTTATGTTGTAGCAAGTATCAATACTTTATTCCTTTTTGTGGGTGAATTATATGCCATTGTATGAATAGAACTCATTTTGTCTATCCATTCATCAGCTGATGGATATTTGGGTTGTTTCATGTTTTGGCTATGATAAATAATGTTTCTGTGAATGAATATCCATATATGGGTTTTGTATAGACATGTGTTTCCAATTCTCTTGGATATATATGAATCATATGGTAATTCTGTGTTGCTGTGGACTGAATGGGTCTCGCTAAAATTAATATTTTGAAGCTCTATCCCCCAGTGAGATGGTAATTGGAGGTGGAGCCTTTGGGAGGTAGTTAGGCCATCAGGGTGAAGCCCTCATGAGTGGCATTAATGCCTTTGAAAAGACACTAGAAAGATGCTCTCTCTCTGCCATGTGAAGACACAGCAAGAAGGTGGCTGTCTGCAAATCAGGAAGAGAGCCCTCACTAGAACTTGAGCATGGTGGCACCTTGATCTTGGACTTCCCAACCTCCAGAAGTGTGAGAAATAAATGTATGTTTAAGCCACCCAGTCTGCGGTATTGTGTTAGAGCTGCCTGAGCTGACTCAACCACTATGTTTAACATTTTGTGGAACCACGAAACTGTTTTCCAAAGTGGCTGCATCATTTTACATTCCTGTCAGTAGTATATGATGGTCCTGGTTTCTCCACATCCTCACCAACACTTGTTATTGTCTGTTGTTTCATTATAACCACCTTAGTGGGTATGAAATGCTGTCCCATTGTGGTTTTGATTTGTCTTTCCCTGATTACTAATGATGATGAGCATCTTTTCATGCACTTAATGGCAATTTGTACATCAGTGGCAATTTGTAGAAAATGTCTTTTCAGATCCCTTGCCCACTTTTAATTGGACTATTTGCCTTTTAATTGTTGAATGGTGCCTGAATTATTGGATCCTCACTAAATGAGGATGGCACTGGTATTGTCCCATTTGTGTAGACGAGAAGAGCTGAAACTTAGAGAGGCTGGCAAGTAGGAGAGCTGGAATTCCACCCCAGGTTTACAACATGCCAGTGCCTGAACTCCTAACCACCAGGCTACACTGCTTCTATCTTGGGCTTCTGCTGCTGTGAGATGTTCACAGGACTGTTGTGTGCCAATGCAGTCCCAACAGCACAATTTTTTTCCATTGAGTAGTACTTAGGGATTATCTTCAGGATCTACTTTTACCAGATTCATTGGATGGGCTGAATAGCTGAACTTCTGTTCTTAAAATACTCAAATCATCACATTGACAAAAGTTTCCATTCCCCTTCAGCTGTGCTAGTATCAAAGCAGAGTTTGTATGTGGCTCTTTGAGAGTCGATAGTGGCAGATGCCTGTCGGTACGTGTGAGAACATTCAGCTGCTCAGAAGGCTAAAGGATAGCCTGCCCTGGGGCCAGACCATGCTTCTTAAGGGTCCATTCATCTATAACCTTGATTTTCAGACTTTTGTGTGTTTGGCAAGTTATTTATCTCTTTTAAGTGCAACTGAATTCTTGTCTCAAAGTTAAGATCCTTGTGAGTGCTGTGTAGATGCTTAATATTTGTTGGAAAAAAACCAAACTTACAGGGTTGGCTAACGCCATTCTTTTCAAACTGGGTGCACTTGAATCACCCAGAAAACTTGTTAAAAGAGATAATTGAGTACCACCCCAGAAATTCTAATTGGACAGGTCTGAGGTGGGGCTCTTGAAGATGTATGTCTCTTACATGCTCCTGGGAGATGCTGATGGACCAGTTTATGGGCCACACTTTGAACAGAACCAAGCAAGTGGTCAGTTTCCTGAGGCTTACTGTATTAGCTCCAATATCCTGCCTGGCTTCAAGTATATGCAAAAGTTGATCCCACCTCTTTCACACAGCCTCCACCCTCATTACTTGAAAAAAGTTTCCTATTAACTAAGGCCAGGCATTTTACTGTCTTCTGAACAGAAATGGACCCATGCATGAAACTGTTTCTTTCCCTTGTGTTTCCCCTTCCCCGGGCTCTGTATGTGTGGCAGAATTCTAAGATGGTCCTCGATATTGTGCCCCATGCTGTGCACACCCCATATAACCTGCTCCCCTTGAGTGTGAACAGAACCTGGGATCGATGTCACTCCTGTGATTAGGTGACTAATTCTGTTCACATCGAGTCAATCAAAAGGACGATGACCTAGGTGGATCTGACCTAATCAGGTGACAGCTTAAAAGGAACTGGCTACTCCCTGAGGTCAGAGTGGTGGGAAGGGTGAGGAGGCTTGCGGAGGGGGCCACATGGCAAGGAACTGTGGGCAGCTTCTAGGATCTGTGAGAAGCTCCCAGCTGACAGCCAGCAAGAGATGGGGCCTCACTACTGCAACCACAAAGATCTGAATTCTGCCAACAGCCATGTAAGCTTAAAAGAGGACTGTGAACCTTAGATGAGACCATAGCCCAGCTGACACCTTGCTCGTGGCTTGGTGATACCCTGAGCAGAGGACTCAGATAACCTGACCCACGGAAATTGTAAGATAATAAATCTGTGCTGTGTGATGTCACTATGTGGTGATTTGTTACACAGCAATAAAAAACTAGCGCAGTATGGAGCACTCTTACTTTGCTACCCCACTCTCCAAATGCCTGTGCCTCATCGTGCTCCTCAACCTAGGGGCAGACCCACAGTTGAATAACCAAAAACACCCATGGACTGGTGCCCTCATTAAAAAACATCATCATGCTGTGTCCATTTTTAGCACCAAAAACAACTTTTAGAAGCTTTGCACTTGTAGTTTTTCTTTCTTTTGGCCCAGGTTAACTTTTAAAAATAGACACATAATGTTTTTATGCATTTATGGAGTGCATCCCATCTTGGGTATGTCAAGGGGAGGGGATCATGTATCATTGCAAGATAGGTGGTTGGAATTTGGGGCCATCTTAGACTGTTCATCACAATTGTGAGGCAGAACAGCCCATCCCTGGCAGCACTTCTTGGTACTTCTTGACGTGGAAGTCCCTGGGAGTTCTGCTCTGATGCGATATGCAGTTCATAAGCGACGGGAAGGTCACAACCTATGGAGTCCACCAATATCTCCACCAATCTGCATGCAGCACTAAGCAATTGGCCAATGCTGGGATCTACTCAGTGATTTTTCTTCTAACCCATTTAAGAGGCAAAATAAATATAGCATAATTTTCCAGTTCAAAATGTGTTTGGAGAAAACCCCAAGCCCTTTTTCTGTGCATGCTCAATGCGGTGACCCACCTTGAGTAAAGAGGAAGGAAAGGACAGTTTTAGCAGGAGGAAGAGGTGAAGAGAGGGCATTGCAGGAACAATTCCATTCCAACAACATCTGCGTTTGATTGACCAAAGAGTCTTCCTGCTGGGGAAAATGCTGCTTTGAAGAGGCTAGTATTGGGGTTCACTTCCCTCGAGATCATCTCAGGGTCTACCTGCAGATGATAGTATGAGCAGTAGCAACTAAAACATGTCTGACACTTCCATACATCACTAGCAGCTGGGGCTTGGGGCCCTTGGAAAATGGTAATGGCAGACTATAGGGAGGAGAGAAGACAGGAAGTGGAGCCATGGTTATTTCCTTTTTGTGGGGGAGACGGAGTTGTGCTCTGTCATCCAGGCTGGAGTGCAGTGGCGCGATCTTGGCTCACTGCAACCTCTGTCTTCTAGGTTCAAGCAATTCTTCTGCCTCAGCCCCCCAAGTAGCTAGGACTACAAGCAGGTGCCACCATGCCCAGCTAATTTTTTGTATTTTTAGTAGAGACGGGATTTCGCCACGTTGGCTGGGCTGGTCTCGAACTCCTGACCTCAAATGATCTGCCCCCATTGGCCTCCCAAAGTGCTGGGATTACAGGCATGAGCCACTGTGCCCGGCTAGTTATTTCACAAGATAGCTGTGCATTTTACCTTTGCCAAGAGCTGCCCATTCCATCCAGCCTCTTAGATCAGTCAATGTGTTCTCCAATTAGGTGGGGATGTAGAAAAGATTTTTTCTCCAATCCAATAGACATAAATCTCAGAGACCCTCCCAAATAGACAAATCATACTGTGTGTGTTCCCAATGAAATATGCCTCGGAAAGCTGCCTTCGCTCTTCACTCAGCTCCACACTCAGGGATACTCTCCCATTTCTGATTAAGGTGAGGAAACAGCATTCAACAAGCAGGCACTGAGCGTCTTTGGTACTGAATGGGATGCTAGGGTTGGGCTACACTTTGAATAAGGCTTAGATCGACTCTACCCTCAAGGGGCTACACATGTTTCAGGATTTCTTGGGACAGAGATGAACAAAAGCCCTGGGAGCCCAGGGGAAGGAACATTGAACATTTCTAGGGGAGATGAGGAATGACGTTGCTAACATCTCTCTGGTCACCTGCTAATATTTTAAAGTCAGGATTCTATGTAGGTGTTGGCTTAACAGCCCTAAAGAGCTGAAAGCAACGAACACATGAAACTTAAGTCCCCTGGTAAGAATCTGGCTCATTCTGCCGCTTTAGTCTTTGTGTTTGAAGAGACCTTTCTTGTGGTAACTTGCATTTATGGAATAGAGATTGAAAGAAGGATCCGAAAAGCACCAGATCTGAAGGGTAAGAACCACTTCAAGTGATCTTTTTAAGACTTTAGGCAAACTTAGGTTCACAAGCAACAGCCTTGCTTACTGCCTGTTTCTGTATGGCCCGCAGGCTAAGAATGGCTTTGGCATTTTAAAATGGTTGGAAAAAATCAGAAGATAATATTTCCTGAAATGTGAAAATTATATAAAAGTCACATTTCAGTGTCCAAAAATGAAGATTTATTCGAGCCCAGCCACAGCCACATGTTTACATATGGCTTGTATTTGGGCTACAGCAGCAGAGTCAGTAGCTGCCACAGAGACTGTGTGGCCTGCACAACCTGAAATATTTACTGTTTGGGCTTTACAGAAGGACCTGCCCTGGGTAATGGGGTGAAATAAGTGGAACAAAAACATACACAACTTGGAAAATAAGTAGAACACGACATTCTGCCAATCTGTAAAGTAAGTTGAACAAAAACATACACAACTGTGAGTGTGGGTTGCAAAGGCTGGTTAGGAGCTGGTTATAAAAGGGTTGGCAAGAGGCCGAGAAGTGTGGGTATATTTAAAATCAAATCAGTTTCAACATTTACATCTCTTGATGGCAATTCAAGTGCAGGAAATAAATGAATTGAACAAAACCAAAGTGTTTCTCATTCTGGCAAGAGCTGAGGGCATTTGGGTCCATTGAACCTGTTACATCTAAGCCCGAGTCTTCCAGAAAATTCTTATTGAGATGACTAAGGAATAGTCCACGTGTTTGAAAGAAACATTGAGATTCAGTATCACCCTGAAAACAAATTGACTTGGGTGCTGAACCACTTGAAAGTTGTCAAGATCTATTTTTCCCCCTTTTCCTCTTACTCTCTTGCCTTTTTATCTTGATCAATCCGCCTGCATTCTGATTGATTCATGTCATTGACAAATATTTATTGATCATCCGGTGTTTGCTAGGCACTGTTATAAGCATTTGCAATTTACCAATGAACAACCAGCTCAAAATTATAGTCTAATAGGAGTGTTGAAAAATCCGCAAAATAAATATGTGAAAGATATAGCCTGTTAGATAGTAAAGAGAGGCAAGAGGAAAAGTCCAGATTGTTCAGGCTGGGAGATGTCACAGTTTTAGACAAAGTGCCTGTTGGTGATAGAAGCTCCTGAGAGAGGTCTTATTGGCTGGTTTGGAGGATCAATACTAGCATCAGCAAACATCAATGGGTACCTGGGTGTCCCCAGGTAAGCCAGCATCAACTCTAACCACAGGGGAAAATGCGAGGCAGAAATGTCCAGAAAGCATTGGGAAAGCTTTTAAATTTCTACCCCACTAGTTTCAAATTCAAGATAATTCTTGAAGCCTACCGGAAACATAACTTGTCAGGTAAATTAACATGATCGAATGAATCCAGACAGTAGTCAAGCACCAATGGAATGGACACAGCCTGGCTGTGGGAGGTATTTCTGCCTTCCCTACTGTTGTCTGATGGTGTGTCTTCCTTGGGGGGCTTTTAGTACTCTAGCCTCGGATGGAGCTTGCTGGAGCCACACCTTACATTTACCTAGAACCCCAGAAATGGGATTTTGATGGATTTAAATAACATACCCTTAGCAGATTTGGTGAATAATACTCTGAAGTCCTGCAAAACTGATCTTCTTCAGGTACTTTTTGTTAACCTCTTTTGTATTGGTTAGTACACTCAATCATCATCTTAAAGTAATAGATCAAATTAAGATTGAATTAGCTTTGTCTCTGCCCAGAAAGTGATTTTCTGAGTTTATATGCTAAATTTCTTTTTTTTTTCTTTCTTTTTTTTTTTTTTTTTTGAGACGGAGTCTCGCTCTGTTGCCCAGGCTGGAGTGCAGTGGGGCAATCTCGGCTCACTGCAAGCTCTGCCTCCCGGGTTCACGCCATTCTCCTGCCTCAGCCTCCCGAGTAGCTGGGGCTACAGGCGCCGGCCACCACACCTGGCTAATTTTTTGTATTTTTAGTAGAGACAGGGTTTCACTGTGTTAGCCAGGATGGTCTCGATCTCCTGACCTCGTGATCTGCCCACCTCGGCCTCCTAAAGTGCTGGGATTACAGGCGTGAGCTACTGTGCCCTGCTTTATATGCTAAATTTCATTGTTTAGAATCATTTTGGATATGTGGTATGTTTAGTATCAATACACACACGTTAACATATCTTTTTTTTTTTTGGAAACAGGGTCTCTCTCTGTCACCCAGGCTGGAGGGCAGTGATGCGATCTCGGCTCACTGCAATCTCCGCCTCCCAGGTTCAAGCGATTCTCATGACTCAGCCTCCTGAGTAGCTGGGACTACATGCACATGCCACCATGCCCGGCTAATTTTTTGTATTTTTAGTAGAGATGGGGTTTCACCATGTTGGCCAGGCTAACATATCTATATAAATGAAATAATATATGAAAGATGCATAAACTATAAATATATTTAATGTATTATATGTATATTTATATATGATAAACATACAGTTACATGTATATATTATCCAGTTACATCCAGATAACCAGATAACATATTTTCTGTATATCCGTTTACAACCATATAACATATATTATATATAATTGTATATTACATGTATGTATATTTATATATAATATCTATAATAGAAATATGCTTTATATATTTTATACCTATAAAATAGCTGTTACATATTATAAGTATTATGTATAAATATCCATATTTTAGTATATCACTATATATAATGTATAAGTAAGTATGTATCAAACCGTATCTTTATTAAATATAGGGGTGGTGGAGCAGATATATAATGAGGCTACATTTAGATATTTATGCGTAGCACCTCCCTGGTTTGTTTTGAAGTTTTTTTTTTTTTAAGCTGAGTAGGAAACGAGTTTAATTTGTTTCTGGAAAGGAGTTGACGTAATTTGAATAAAAAATAAACAGACTTTCCCATTAGGTTTGAAATGTAATTTGTAATGTAAATGTTGGAGAAAATGGTTATTTTTCTTTTCCAGGAACCTAAACCATTTTTGGAAGGGCTCTGTTCTCTTTGGAAAGATAATAGCGATAGCATAGTCATTCAAAGGGAAGATAAAGTTCAAAATCAGCTAGTTCCAAAGATACCAACATCCCCGGGGAAGTGGCGGAGGCGGCGGGGAGGGCCAGTGTGCGCTGTCTCCTCCGGGCTGCGCCTCGGTGCCTTTTACAAATCACAAAGGGCAGAACGCCCTCGCAGACATTTTTGCTCTAGGGCCAGAACTGAAACAGAAAGGGAGAGAAGAATATCATAATTGGATGAAGCCTCTTCTTTTTTCCCTGAGTTCTACGTGTGTATAATACTATATTGAAAATTTAAAATTTTCAATATCATTAGGACATAGAGATCATTGATTTTTTTCCTACCAACTTTATTACATTTCCTCAGTGTAAATGAAAGTCACCTGAAAATTCATCAGCTCTTTTCCACTTATTACCTCACGTTATTTCATTACTCCCCCAGTTTCTTGGCCAGCCCAGAATCATCTAGGGGAGCCTGGCTCCCCCTCCTTGCCTGACTAAACATTGTGATCTTGTGGTTTTGGGTGTGCCCTGGGCACCAAGATGTTTTAAAGCCCTCAGGGTGATTCTGACATTCTAGCATTCTCACTTTGTAGGGGAATTATATAATCCTTCAAGACATCTCAGAGCCTCAGCAAACTGCATTTAGTCTTCGCGATTCTCATCACACTGATTAAAAGAAGCGACTCCCCTTTCTTGAATGACAAAGCAATCAGCACCTGTGTTAATTAACATGTATTGTTTGGGCATTTGTTTTCTACTGAGAGTCCAAGATTTGCTAAAACCATGGAGCGTGCATTTGTGACACTACAGTTGAGAGAAATGAGACGATTTACCAGAGCTAAGAGATGAGGTAGTTACTGCTTTTACTGTTTCCTTCCCTTGCAATTTCAGGTTTGGGCCCCTGGCACCTTTGATTAAAGGAGAGAAGAAGCCACGCAGCAAGGGTAGTCCTAGGATGCTGTTTGCATCGTCCAGAATATTGATGAAGTCGGCTGGAGTGGGGACCCACGGTGTGAGGCAGATACAGAAATGGGCTCAGGCATCAGATAATTCAGCCAGATATGACTGACATCTTAGAAAAGACCTCATCTGTCCATATGCTGGCTTCTCCATCTCATCCATGAAGCGAAGCAGAGAGCCCCTGCCTCAAGACTTCAATGAGCTCATAAACAAAGCACTCTGCAGGGTCTGGGGCATATAGCAGCTGCTCAGTAAATGAAAAAATATTTATTACTACTTTGGAGCAGCCGTTTATTTTTTCAGGCAGTGACAAAGTATCTTCTAGAATGCAAAGATCTTTTTCTTTTTTTCTTCTTTCTCTTCCAAAAGAAGAAGGTGAAAATGTGGAGGTGAATGTCTTTAAAAGTGACATTCACACCTAAGTGTGAAGTCTAGGTGTTAACCTGAGTGAGAAATCTTCAGAGACCAGAATAAGTTCACATGGAGCTCTGTCGCCTGCCCAGAGCACAGGGTTCCCTGCTCGGTGTTCCGCCTGGTGCTTCTTGTATCATGAACTTGGTGCTGGTTATTTCTTTACTTCTCAAACTCCCGTGGATCATCCTTTCTCTGTATTGCTCTTTCTCCATGGATTGGACATTGCTAGAGACTGAATGTGTGTCTCTCCAAAATTCATGTTGAAATCTAACCCCCAAGGTGATGGTGTCAGGAGGTGGGGCCTTTGGGAGCTGCTGAGGTCATGAGGGTGGAGCGTTGTGAACGAGATGAGTACCCAGAGAGCTCCCTTGCCCTTCCACCCTGTGAGGACACAGGGAGGGTGCACTGTGGCTCCACCACGCATCTATGAACCAGGAAGTTAGTCCTCACCAGACACAATATCTGCTGGTGCTTTGATCTTAGGGTTCCAGCCCCAAGAACTGTGAGCGATAAATGTCTGTTGTTAGTCTATGGTGTTTTGTTAGAGCAGCCTGTATGGACTAAGACAGAAATTATTCGCAACTCTTCATTTTGCTGTAGCTGCTATTACTTTTGTTATTTCTTTACCCTTTTTTTTTTTTTCTCCTTTAATTGCTCTCCGATGGATGAAACATGGCCAGGACTGGACCCAGAGTAACAGACCCTGGACCTCAGCCTTGTCCTGCCTGAGTGTAAAGCAGAGGCTCTTCTCATCAGTGACCCCTTGGTGCTTCGTGTTATTTACAACCTGAAGCCGCCAGTGTCATATGAAAGCAGTGTCATTGTATTTATGAAGAATTCTTTAGGGGTCTTCTTCAGGGCAGCCAAAGGACATCGCAAGGTTAAGTCAGCATTTGGGGGAACAACATTTTCTATCCTTCTGAATATCTGTTTGACATCTGCTTTTCTGGGATCTCAAAATTTGAAGCAACTGGGAAAGTTTTAGGCAGAGGCACATCTATAGCTAGGGAACTGGTCAGGAAATCACTTGGTTTAAGAATTGGGTCCCTAAGATCTCCTGAACTGTCTTTCACTCTTAGATGGTGGAGGAGACCTAGAACAGACAACAGGAAAGGATGAATGTATTGTATGGGTGTCTCAATTCTGAACGAGTCTTCCCTTTTAGTGAAACCTATTTGGGTACGTACATGATTCCTTGCACTCTACGTGTATATTTTCAGAGTATTTCTCACCTGTTAAGATCATTTCCTAATATGTGTAATATGCTTCACAGGATGGTCTCGTAAAATGATAGCGCTGTGTCTATTTGTTAATAGCAAACCCAGGAGTGACTCAGCTTTGCTTCATTTCTGGAGTATGTCAACCGGAGTAAAAACTTGGCCATGAACACTGATGACCTTTATCTTTGCAGCAGCAAGTTCTAGATGAAAAAAATCATCTATTATCTCCATCACCTAAATATATTGACTGCTAACATTTTAGTGAATCTCTTTCCAATCTTTGAATTTTTAAAAATCTGCATTCTAAGGTTGTGATTACACTGAATATATAGTCTGTATTCTGAATTTTAAGTTTAATATTATAATGTCTTTCTTCATATTTTTACATATTCATTTTAAATAGTATATTTAATGGCAACATCATTTCTTAAATATTTTATTCTACCTTTCCCCTTAATATTTCCTTCTGTTCTGTGTCTGCTTCAAGGATTCAGTAAATTATGACTTATAAAGTTAATGCATATTAAATAGGATTTTGGCTAATGTGGTCTGTATTTTTGTGATCTAGCTGGATCATAATGGTACTAGAAATAAAATACAGTACCCTGGAGATATTGCATATTCAGTTCCAGACCACCACAATAAAGTGAATAGCACAACAAAGTGAGTCACATGAACCTTTTGGTTTCCCAGTGCATATAAAAGTTATGTTTACATTATACTATAGTCTATTAAGAGTGCAACTGCATTATGTATGAAAATACAATGTAATTACCTTAATTAAAAAATAATTTATTGCTAAAAATGCTAATGGTCATCTGATCCTTCAGCAAGTCATCATTTTTTTTTTTTTTAACTGGTGGAGGGTCTTGCTTTTACGTTGATGACTGCTGACTGATCAGAGTGGTGGTTGCAGGAGGCTGGGATGGCTGTGGCAATTTCTTAAAATAAGACAACAATGCAGTTCACTGCATCAGTTGACACTACTTTCATGAAAGATTTTTCTGTAACATATAATGCTACTTGACAGCATTTTACCCGCAATAGAACTTCTTTTAAAATTGGAGTCAATCCTCTCAAATCTTGCCTCTGCTTTATCACCTAAGTTCATGTAATAGTCTAAATCCTTTGTTGTCATTTCTACAATGTTCACAGCCTCTTTACCAGGAGTAGAGTGCATCTCATAAAACCACTTTCTCTACTCATCCATAAGAAGCAACTTCTCATCCATCCAGGTTTGATCATGAGGCTGCAGCAATTCAGTCTCACCTTTAGGCCCCATTTCTAATTCTAGTTCTCTTGCTATTTCCACCACATCTGCAGTTACTTCCTTCACTGACATCTTGAACCCCTTGAATTCATCCGTGAGGGTTGGAATCAAAGTCTTCCAAACTCCTGTTAATGTTGGTATTTTGACTTCCTCCCATGAATCACGAATGTTCTTAATGATATCTAGAATGGCTAATCTTTTCCAGAAGGTTTTCAATTAACTTTGCCTAGATCCATCAGAGGAATCACTGTCTATGGCAGCTATATCCTTATGAAATGTACTTCTTAAATGATAGGACTTGAAAGTCAAAATGTCTCCTTGATCCATGGGCTGCAGGATGGATGTTGTGTTAGCAGGCGTGAAAACAACACTGATCTCCTTGTACATCTCCATCAGAAATCTTGCATGACCAGGTGCATTATCAATTAGCAATCATATTTTGAAAATAATCTTTTTTTTTTGAGCAGCAGATTTCAACAATGGGCTTAAAATATTCAGTAAACCATGCTGTAAACAGATGTGCTGTCATCCAGGCTTTGTTGTTCGATTTCTAGAGCACAGGCAGAGTAGATTTAGCATCATTCTTTAGAGCCCTAGGATTTTGGAGATGGCAACTGAGTGTTGGCTTCAATTTAAAGTCACCAGCTGCATTAGCTTCTAACAAGAGAGTCAGTCTGTCCTTTGAAGTTTTGAGGCCCGGCATTGACTTCTCTGTAGCTATGCAAGTCTAGATGGCATTTCCTCCCAATAGAAAGCTGTTTCATTTACATTGAAAATCTTTCATTTAGTGTAGCCACCTTCATTAGTGATGTTACCCTAGGTCTTCTGGAGAACCTGGAGAACTTGCTGCAGCCTCTCCATCAGCACTTGCTGCAGCACATTGCACTTTTATATTAGGACGATGGCTTCTTTCCTGAAATCTCATGAACCCCTGCTAGTTTCCAACTTTTCTTCTGCAGCTTCCTCACCTCTCAGCCTTCACAGAATTGAAAAGTTAGGCCCTCACTCTGGATTAGCTTTGGTTTAAGGGAATGTTGTGACTAGTTTGATCTTCTATCCAGACCACTCAAACTTTCTCCATATCAGCAACAAGGCTGTTTCACTTTCTTATCGTTCCCGTGTTCCCTGGAGTAGCACTTTTAATTTCCTTCAAGAACTTTTCCTTTGCATTCACAACTTGGTGTACTGGTCCAAGAGGCCCAGCTTTTGGCCTGTCTCAGCTTTCAACATGCCTTCCTCACTAAGCTTATGCTTAATCGTTGCTAGCTTTTTATTTAAAGTAAGAGACATGTGATTCTTCCCTTCACAAGAACACTTAGACACCATTGTAGGATTAGTAATTGTCCTAATTTCAACATATTGTTGTGTCTCAGGAAATAGGGAGGGCTGAGGAGAGGGGGAGGGATGGCTGATCTGTGGAGCAATCAGAACACGCACACACAACATTATCAATTAAGTTTACCATCTCCTATTGGTGGAGTTCATGGTACCCCAACATAATTACAATAATAACATCAGAGATCACTGATCACAGATGAGGATAACAGATATAATAGTAACGAGACAGTCTGAATTGAAATACTGTGAGAATTTCCAAAATGTGACACAGAGACACAAAGTGAGCACATGCTGTTGGAAAAATGATGCCAATAGACTTGCTTGATGCAGGGTTGCCAGAAACCTTCAATTTGTAAAAAATGCAGTATCTGTGAAGTGTAGTAGAAAGAGATATATGTGTGTATAACTAATTTGTCTAAACAATAACTCACAAGTAGTTAATTAGTGCTACAAGTGAGAACATTGGAGGTTTTGTAGTGTGTAGGGCCCTAACAACTCAAGCCAGTGGTTCTCAGACTTGAGTGTGTGCCAGCCTCACCTGGGGAACTTGCTAAATACTGATACCTGGGCACCACCCCATTATTCTGGTCCTCTTGGTCTAGGGTGGGACCTGAGAATATGCATTTCTAACAAGCTCCCAGTTTGTGCCGCTGCTACTACTGGCCCAAGGACCACACATTGAGTTGTTCTGATGCATATCATTGAGTCTTCTGGTTCATGATGATAATTTCTGCACACTTATCTAATGTTGCTGATGGTACCTAAAGGAAGGCAAACAAGCTAATAAACTTTAAACATGAGTCTTGGACTGTGTTGGTTATAGTTGGCGTCTGTTGTGAAAGGGAACATGCTAATATGAAGTTTTTCTAACAGTAAAAATTGCATTTGAAGCCAGGCATGGTGGCTCCTGCCTGTAATCCCAGTGTTTTGGGAAACCAAGGCAGGAGGATTGCTTGAGGCCAGGAGTTCGAGACAAGCCTGGGCAATATAGTGAGACCAAGACCCCATCTCTGCAAAAAAAAAAAAATTAGCCAGGTGTGGTAGTACATACACACCTGTGGTCCCAGCTACTTGGGAGGCTGAGGTGGGAGAATTGCTTGAGCTCAGAAGTTGGAGGCTGCAGCTATGATTGCACCACTGCACTCCAGCCTGGGCCACAGAGAGAGACTCTATCTCTAACTGAAAGAAAAAAAAAATTACATTTGAACTTTAAGGCCCCTTTTATACTAATTTCCTGCTTCGCTAAATAGAGGGGTTGAGGCAGAGGTCTTTTTCTTTGACCATTTGTTTTTGTTTTTTTTTTTTGATTTAATGAATAGTATTTCATTCTTAACAGTTCTTCAACTGTCAGCAAAAGATTGCTCTCAAAATACTTTAAGGCACTGAAATGGATGCACACATTATCAACAGGCTGAAATGTCATGAAAAATTATACTGAGAGAAGTATATAAAATAAGATTATTTTTTAAACTGAAAAAAATACATAGTAATTAACCAATAAACCAAAATCTGTAACATTAGATATGTATTTCTTTTTTTTCTTTTTTTTTGAGATGGAGTCTTGCTCTGTTGACCAGGCTGGAGTGCAGTGGCGCGATCTCGGCTCACTGCAACCTCTGCCTCCGGGGCTCAAGTGATTCTCCTGCCTCAGCCTCCTGAGTAGCTGGGACTACAGGCACACACCACTACGCCCAGCTAATTTTTGTATTTTTAGTAAAGACGGGGTTTCACCATGTTGACCAGGATGGTCTTGATCTCTTGACCTCGTGATCCATCCGCCTCAGCCTCCCAAAGTGCTGGGATTGCAGGCATGAGTCACCGTGCCTGGCCTAGATATGTATTTCATATCATATCAGCCCTAACAATTATTTTCAAGAAACTGAAGACAGTTTTGATATGTATTTCATTTCATATCAGCCCTAACAATTATTTTCAAGAAACTGAAGACAGTTTTGAAACAATTGCTTAGGTCAAATTGTATTCCACATCTAAGATGATTATTTTCAAGTTTTCCTTCCCTTAGCAAATTCAGTTTGTTTTCCAAAGTCAACCTCTTTTGATAATTATACACATTTAACTAACAACTTTACAACTTTTAAATTCTCAGGTAAAAAGCTTTACTGGATGATTCTCATTGTAGAAAACCTTTGAGAATATTATTCGCATTAATGAACATTTCACAGTTAGAATAATGAAGGTTATTGCTGACAACAGGTCTTTCTCCGTAGGACCCTTACTGGGATGTATTCTACAGGTACATACAAAAGAACCTCACGTGTATCTTCTTGTTAAATAATTATAAACCAGAAAATCTACCAAAGAGGCTTTTCTGTGGGTACACAAGAAACATTCTCAATGAGAGACCCCTATATGGAGAATCATATGTTGACTATAGTTATGCAAATAAAAATGCTACATGATAGGCCTATATGAAACATTTTCTTAGATTCCTGAACATGTATTAACAATCATCCTGTTATTTTCTGTATCAGAAAGATAAGCTCATTGATTTTACCATTGCCTCGTTGTTTTTTTTTTTTTTTTGGTAAGAACATTATTTTTGTTGACCATTTGTAATCCAAATTCAATTCTTACTTCTTTTTGCCATCCCAGCTAGGATCATTGACTCTTTCTTTGGTTGCTTTCTGGTAGGTCACACCTAAGCATAAGACAGAAAGTCTGTCCTTGTTTAACATCAGCGTCCCCTTGCTTTACTGCGTGCAAAACTTCTCTGCTTTGGGGATTATGTAGGAGAGAATCTGAAGCTGGATGTGGACCACGCCAGTTCCCCGCACAGCAGCTGTGGGCTCAAGAGAATGAAAAACAGCGTTTCAAAAGTGAATTATGCAAATGTGATGTGGATTTTGGCCGGGCGGGGGGGTGGGGTCCGATTATCCCCAAAAGCAGAATGCAAATCACTAGGTGGTTCACAGTCGTTTTCCGTTCTGGGCACAATGGCCTTTCTAGTACAAAATGTGCCACTGGCAATTGATGCTGCAGAGAAACAAGCAAATCTACCGTACGCAAACGCCATATTTCAGAAGCCTTTTTAGGGTGTTCTCTCCTATGGTAAAATGCAGGCTGCCTACATGGAGGAGTGATGTGTTCCAGGGCCCCTGAAGATATGAAAACCGTGGGCAGTTTCCCACTCTGCTGGTGGATTCCCTTTTATGTTTTCAGGCAGAAAGCTCCATGGAACTGAACATCATTATTTTTTATTTTGTCTTCATCACACAAGGGATTCTTTCAGGAAAATGACTTCCAGTTTGATGGGCAGGACGGATCTTTGTGTTCTCCAGAGTCTTCTGTGCACGAACGACAAAATAGCACCTTATAAAAAACACCTAGTGAAAATGGGCATTTTGTTTCACGAGGCAAACTTTGTGGACTACTCTGTTTGGCACAGGCCAACTGTGAAAACACAGCAAAAATTCAGCCCTATTCAGTCAGTATTTCTGACTTGCTTGGAATCATATAACATCCTTGGAAAATGAGTGGCCAGTGTGACAGAGGAGAAAACTGCCCAGGGAAGACGTTTATTTCATTTGAAGAAAGAGGGGAAGAAAGATTGTGCCCTGTTTCTTTTGAGATGCTAGAATCATCTGTGCTTAAGAGAAAAAAAAAAAAAAGGTTGTTTCCCTAGCAACAAGACATAAGAGGAAATGCTCATAAATTTTCTTCACCTACTCTTTTTTTAAAATGCAGTGAAGCAGATGGTTTGGATGTTGCAGGTATTCCACATTCTAATTTACTCAGTGTCGATAGAAGGAGCATAAATATTGAAAGGTGTGTGCTCCGCAGTTTGCAAAACTATAGCCTGAGAACTATTTCAAAGGTGAGAGCTTTCCAATATCCAGCTTCTTTATCAATAACCCAAACAGGATGTTGGCAAGGAAATAGCATCTGAAGACCCAAACCTTTGGTATGTAAGAAGGAGACAGGAAGGGGAAGAAAATCAGCCTGGCTGGGTAACACAGAATAAAAGAAAGCAATGCTCTTGGAAGGATAGCTAGGGAGAAACAAGGGCGCACTGTCAACCCGTGGGTATCAGCAGGAAATATTCACCAAATCTGTTGCCTTTATATGGCCATTCAGTTTAGTATTCCACTCTGTAGTCTACCCACAGGTGCTTATCGCTTGTCAAGCCTCTGACTACGCCTTCACCAGCATGATGGGTTTTCTTTTCCCAAGCCACCTCTGTCCATAGTAGAGATGAGTCTCTTGATTTTTATCACTGAAGCCGCCTTACCCATGTGCATAGAAGTGCGTGAGAAGGTAGGAGAACCTTGAATTTCCGATAGGAAAGGGCTCAGGTATGAGAATTCTGCTCATAAGGCCAGATGTGGGAAAGCTCTTTGTCCCTTGCATTGAAAATTATTTTTGAGACCCGGCTTGTGTTTGTACTGAAGGAACATTTTGGTTCTTTTAATATTTTTTTGGTGCCTAGTACCTAGATTCACACAGTATCCAAACAAATGGTGATGCATGTATAAACCATTTTAAATTAAGCAAAATGATAAGTCAGGTTTTGGAATGTTGAAAACAAAATTTAGAAGCATTCCATTATATATATAATATATATCATATATATATATGATATGTAGGATATCTACCTGGATCATATACATCTCTTTTGAAGACATACAGATTTAATTTTCTTTCATATCCATTGCATATAATATACTTAAACCTATTCTTTAGTTTATTTCATAAAAATGACATAGGAAGATAACAGATAATCCAACTTACAGAATGAAACACATAAAATAGCTTGGCAGGCAGGATGGCTGGGTTTCAGCTGTTGTCAGCCCTAAGTACAGTGTTTATTGTTGTTGGCTGCTGGTCATATATGTTTGGTGACTATGAGGTAGCTTTGCTGAGATTTGCTGCATCCTGGACCATTTTCAGACAGTTGTCAAGTGTGACTAATAAATACGATTTATTTCCTATTTTTAAAAAACAGCTTGAATGCACACTGATATCTACATTAAAATTGTGTAGCTAATTTTCTATTTTATTAGGGCTGTAAAGCTCACAATTGTTTGGCCGCCTGGGGATGTGTGCCTTCCAGCCACTCTCAGGCACATCATCACTGAATGATGCCTTTGGGTCCTTGAACGGAAGTGGTCTGTCTTTCAGCTCTGATCAATCACGCCTGTTTATTAGGCAAGGTGATTAAAGTGGTGGTGAACATAGAAGAAGAATTCTCCAGATGGTAAGCACATTCACGAAAACAGTTGGGAAGCCTCCAACTTCTATTTTATTTTATTTTATTTTTTAAGGGATCAACTTACATTATTTCATGGATGAAGTGAAACTTTGGACTGAAGATAAACTAATTTAATGCAACTCTAAGCAGCTACAATACTTGATTGAAGGCATCTGGATTGCCCTAAAATATCTTTTAATTAATAGCTGTTGGATGGTTGCTTTTTTGGCTATGAGCAGATTAATGAATCTAAAATGAGATTTGTATTTTGTATTTTGGGATTTTGGGGCATTAAGAAAATAGGCCTGATGTGAGGTCTATGTTCAGGCTGACACTTAAATTTAAAGCTATTGTGTATACCTCCCTGGGATACTGTTGTTCTGGGATGAGAATTTAAATGCAAAATGATTGCGTGATAAGGATTCTGATTTACAGGATAAAGATGTGCATTTATATGTGGCGGATGAAAATCATTTCCCAATATGGGTGTTTGTTTATGGACAGAGATATGTGTCCAGCTATGGTATTAGAAAACCCTTTCAGTGGTGAGTTTTGGCAAGCTTTTAAAACAGGTTGATAAAAAAATTCACCTAACAGATGATTGCACCCAGGTTTTTCCATGGAGCCAGGTAATAATCAGAGGAATTGGGGTCTGCATTATTTGAAAGAGCCTTTCAAAAGTTGCCGGGAAGGAATCAAAGTTGTGTTAAGTTGCGCGAGGAGGTTTTTCTGTCTCTTTCAATTTTGCTTTTACTACATCCTATTTTAAGATAGATTGCAAATAGTGATTTGCAACCTGGCCAATGTGGAGGATTAGACGTTTTCATATAGAATCTTGCTTTGACAGGGAGTTATGTCCCTCTCTTGGACTCATTTATGCCTGCACCATTTTTCTATTTATTTTTACAGTGATGTGTTAATATTTTCTGAAGTTCTATTTATTCCTTCCTGATTGTTCCCTTATCTGTCCTTTCCCATGCTTAAGCAGTGAGGTTCTCGTGAACCTCGTGTGGCCTCAGCGCAGAAAGCAGAAAATAATGGGAGGGTTTCCTGTTGGCTTTGGTTTCTAGGAGCCTAAGATGCTAGGGAGAATAGAGGACTTATTCTAGAGGGAAAATGTGGGACTATTTGGGGCTTGAGGAGAGACAGCTAATCCTAAAACCTAGACAATATTGGCTAGGGCTCCAGGAAGGGGAGAAGAGGTATGGATAGAAGTAGAGTGACCTTGGTGACTCTCCTTCTTGGTGACTCTCCACCTTGGTGACTTTGAGGAGCAGCCCTGACTCGTGCTGCCCAGCCTCTCCCCAACACACAGATGACTGCGTGGGGGCCCAGGTGGAGGGAGCCTTGGAGGACTCTGCAGAGGTTTTGGTGACCTGCCAATATAAAGAAGAATGGTATCATCTGATAAGACAGCCACTTCAGGTGTAGCCATTTTGAGGTCTCCAAACAAGGAGGTGTGCAGGTCTATTCTGGCCACAGAGGAGTGGAGCTGCTTCTGGGTGCTCAGAGTGCCTGGGGGGATGTAGGGGGCTTACCATTCTTAGGCTGGACCAGGTAAAAATCCCCTCCTGTGTCTCAGAGTCCCATCCTTTCTTCAGCAGAGCTCTGGCTTTGACTTAGAAGTCAGACTGCGTGTTCAGTCTTTTTTGCAGCTCTGCTACCTGTTAAATGAAAACCTGGATCTTCTTTTTAGCACCATCTGCTTGCCCTATGGTTGCTGGAGATGAGTGTCATAAATTGGTGGTTAACTACCCTGAGCCTATATATTTTTTTGCAAAACTTCCAACGGCATCCTTCACTTTGTCCTTATAAATATCATTGTGCCCCCTCAGAACATTATCTCCCACCCATGTCTCCACTCTGTCAGCCACAGGTAAAGCCTTCATACTTATGGATCCACTACTCACCAGGAGTGACTTCCTCAGGGACAGAGAGGCCAAGAGGATCCAAGGTGACGCATAAGGCATATCATCTGAATTGGGAAGAAGAAAGTGAAAATGTTTTAGAACAGGTCCAGAAAATAATGTTCATCTTGGGTCCCTCTGGAAAAGTTTTCAGAAACATGTATTTCAGGGAAAAATTATTATCGTTCTTTTAAAAAATCCCTTATTTTCCAAAGTGCCCTTTCAGGTTTTTTTTTTTTGTTTTTTTGGTTTTTTGTTTTTTTTTTTTTAGATGGAGTCTCGCTCTGTTGCCCAGGCTGGAGGCAGTGGTGCCATCTCGGCTCACTGCAACCTCTGCCTCCTGGGTTAAAGTGATTCTCTTGCCTCAGCCTTCCGAGTAGCTGGGACTACAGGTGCATGCTAATTTTTTTTTTTTAATTTTACTTTAAGTTCTGTGGTACATGTACAGAACGTGCAGTTTTGCTACATAGGTATACACGTGCCATGGTGGTTTGCTGCACCCATAAACCCATCACCTACATTAGGTGTTTCTCCTAATGTTATCCCTCCCCTAGCCCCCCACCCCCCAACAGGCCCCGGTGTGTGATGTTCCCCTCCCTATGTCCATGTGTTCTCATTGATCAACTCCCACTTATGAATGAGAACATGTGGTGTTTGGTTTTCTGTTCTTGTGATAGTTTGCTGAGAATGATGGTTTCCAGCTTCATCCATGTCCCTGCAAAGGACATGAACTCATCCTTTGTATTTTTAGTAGAGACAGGGTTTCACCATGTTGGCCAGGATGGTCTCGATCTCTTGACCTCGTGATCCGCCTGCCTTGGCCTCTCAAAGTGCTGGGATTACAGGCATGAGCCACCGTGCCCGGCCGCTGTCATTTCCTTTTTTAAAGTGTTTTTCTTCTTGCAGCCTATCTTCATCTCGTAGATACTGCTGGTGTCTGGTGATGGATGAGGTGGAGCCAGATAGTTGGGACTTTCTGCTGAGTTCTCTTTCTTCAGCCTGCCTGTCTGTGACTGGTGGTTTGTGTCTTGGGATCCACCCCTGTGGAGCTGAATCATGGTGCTTTCCTTAACGACGTCTCCTGCCGATGCCAGGTGTTCCCTCTTAGTCCAGCATACCTGGCTCAGGACTTGGGCCTTCCGAGCTCTTTAATAGCACAGCCGTGCTCAGATCCCTGGGAGTCCGTGGCCCTGACTCCTGCAGTTGGGAGCTCCATGCTGTCCTCTCTCCAGAGCTTCAGCTATCTTGTTGGATTCTTTCCTTTATATGATTGTCCCTATTCTTTGATAACTTGAGGCATTATTAATTTTCTACCTTTTTAACTAAGCTTTTCACTGTAAAATAAAACAAAGGACCAGAAAACTATACAAAACTGGCTGAGTGTGGTGGCTTGAGCCTGTAATCCCAACACTTTGGGAGGCTGAGGATTACCTGACGCCAGTAGTTTGAGACCAGCTGGGTAACACAGTGAGACCCTGCCTCTAAAAAATAGGAATAAAATAATTAGCTGGGGCATAGTAGCATGCACCTGTAGTCTCAGCTACTTGAGAGGCTGAGAGTATCACTTGAGCCCAGGAGGTGAAGGCTGCAGTGAGCTATGATCACGCCACTGAACTACAGCCTGGGCAACACAGGATGACCCTGTTTCAAAAAGAAAAAAAAAAAAAAAAAAAAAAGGAAAACGACACAAATGTGCATAGGTTAATTTATGATTCTGTGGCAAGCACCCTTGTAAATATCACCCCAGTCATAAGAAAGAACATTGGCAGACACTGTAGAAGCCCCATTCATGTGCCCTGTCCTGGTCATATCCCTTCTATCTTGCTGTGTACCCACTATGTTAACTTTTATAGCAATTGTTTTCTTGCATTTCTGTGTAGTTCTTTCTCTAAGATATGTATCCCTAGACACTATAGGTTCTGCCAACTTGTATAGTTGGATCTTTTAAAGGCTTTTAATATACAGTGCTCTCCTCCATTCCTTTATGCTGCTGTTATTGTTCTTTACAATTTACCTGTTGAAAAAGCTAGGGCATTGGACCTGTCGAGTTTCTCAAAGTTTGGACATTTGTGATTGCTTACTTATGGTGCAGCTGAATATTTTCCTGTGTTCTCTGTATTTCCTGCAGCTAGATGTAGAGGCTTGACCAGATTTAGAGTCAATTTGTTGGCAACATGAGGCAGTGTTGAGTTCTCTCCTCAGGAGCCATAATGGTAACTGAGTTGCACTCATTTTGTGATGTTAGCAGCTGCCTAGATCTGTTAATTCACTGGAAGTTGCAAAATGGTGATATTCTGACTCTATCATGTTGTTTGCATTTATTAGCTGCAATAATGTTACTAGGCGTCACTTCTCATCTACTCTGTGTTGCCCAGTGATGCAATTCCTGTGGGAAAGGCAGGATAGAAGCTTAATTCTTTAGTTTTATTTACTAGTCTTCAAGATAATGGATTGATTTCTTATAATCCTCAGAAAGGGACCAATTAATTTTTAAAAATTTAATCACAAACTCCTGGTTTTAAATAAATACGTTTCAATCCATTTCAGTTCTTATCATTATTGAACTTCAGTTTGTCCCATCATGGTCAGTGAGAGTCTCTTCCTATTGGATTTTGAGTCCTTTTGACACAGAGTAGTCATTGATGGTTTTCTTGATATCTTCTATAAGATCTTTGATGTTATCTTGTACATATTCTAGCTCCAGGCTAGAAACTGACCATTTCTCCAAAATTCATTGGGGTATTTCACTGGGAAATGATATTTCAAGAACATAATCTTGGTGCTAGGGATGTTCATTGCCATTGGGTAGCCATTGTTTCCAGGAAATTGTGGGGGAAAGAGCTGGAAATTTTTTTTTTTTTTTGAGACGGAGTCTCTCTCTGTCGTCCACGCTGGAGTGCAGTGGCCTGATCTTGGCTCACTGCAAGCTCCGCCTCCCGGGTTCACGCCATTCTCCTGCCTCAGCCTCCCGAGTAGCTGGGACTACAGGCGTCCGCCACTACGCCCGGCTAATTTTTTTTTTGTATTTTTAGTAGAGACGGGGTTTCACCGTGTTAGCCAGGATGGTCTTGATCTCCTGACCTTGTGATCTGCCTGCCTCGGCCTCCCAAAGTGCTAGGATTACAGGCGTGAGCCACCGCGCCCGGCCTAAGAGCTGGACATTTTTTTAAGGCAACGTAGTTTATGAGTTTACAGTAATACTTGTCTCTGTGTGAAATTTTAATCTCCCTTTAACACCAATGATCCGCATTCTCCACAACACTGGGAAGGCTAGAATTAAAATATTGCATAATTACTCATTTGCTTTATCTTGTACCACACGCATAACTGTCTCAAAATAATGATACAAATGCTACCATCAACACCAAAATGGTTACCAAAAACAGTTCAGAAAATTTTTTAACTCTGTTGTCTTCAATCTTTCCCCATTTTTCACGGTTGTGCTGTTTTTCACATGGTCTGAGTGTATAGCCATTGCATGTTATGCTCTCTTCCTTTTAACTCCCGGTTAGTTTTTGTGTGCAAGTCATATATTTAATGCTCAACACCAGCCTTAGGTCTGTGTCTCTCTAGTCAATCATTCTGGTTTTCTGTAACTCATTGTCTGGCAGACACATTCGGAATGGCTCTTGGGAAAAACATTCCCTGGCTTCTTACATCTTTAAGTTTGTGCTCTTTGTGCTTGAAGGCCAATTTCGCTCAATATAAAGAACTTGGACACAGGTTCCTTCCTTGGGTATCTTAAATCAGCGGTCCCCAACCATTTTGACACCAGGGACTGGTTTTGTAGAAGACAATTTTTCCATGAATGGGGTGGGGCGGGAGGGATGGTTTCTGAATGAAACTGTTCCACTTCACATAATCAGGCATTAGAGTCTCACAGGGAACGTGCAACCTAGATCCCTCGAATGCACAGTTCACACCAGGGTTCGTGCTCCTGTGAGAATCTAATGCTGCCGCTGATCTGACAGAGGGCAGAGCTCAGGCGGTAATGCTGGCTCGCTTGTCGCTCGTCTTCTGCTGTGTAGCCTGGTTCCTAACAGGCCACGGACCAGTACTGGTCCACTGCCCAGGGGTTGAGGACCCTGTCTTAAATATATTACTCCATTTTCTACCGGAAAAAAAAGCCTCGCTGTTCAAGTCTGATAATGATGTAAATTTATTTAAGTTATGTGTCACTTTCTATTTTTGCCTGTAAACCCACAGGATTCTTTTCCTTTAAAGTTCAGACATTTTAGTAGATAACATCTTCATGTCAGTTTTCTGGGTCAGTGGTCTCAGGGATGTTAGTTGCTCTTTCCATATGTCATTTCAAATCCTTATTTTGCAAAATTTTCTTGAATTATAGTTTTTGGTACTTGTTGCCCTGGTTGGGTTTTCTTTCAGGGATTTCTATTGTCAACACGTTCAATGTTCTTTGCTCATTTAAATACTTGTCGCTTTCTTTCAAATACTTTTTGTATCTTCGACTTTTTTTAATTTTTAATTTTCTTCCTTTTTGTACCTTTTATTTTTCTTGTTATTTTTAATGTATTCCCTCTCATATTTTTTCTAGTTTACTCTTTATTTCTGAGATTATTTTTCTTATTTCTCATTGTCTTGAGTTCTGCATTGTGATTTCTGAGTATTTCAGTTTCTGATTTGTGTTGTATTTTAATGTTGTATGTCATTTCTATGAGTATTTTTTTAGCTCTCTTCGAAATAGAAAATTACAGTTTTCAAGTGATTTATAAAAATGTATTTTCTGGTATGCTTTTCTTGTCTGTGGAGATGTTACTCTGCTCTTTCTTCTTTCATTTCTTATAATAAATTTGAGTCAGATTCAAGCATGATCCTTTTCCATTGTTCATTTTCACATAAAGTTAGTTTTCCTAAAGTATTAGAAGTAGTTGTGTTGAGTAGCATTTTAATCTTACTGACCTCACTGTTGTGTTGTTTTCATGTAGATTTTAGAAGATTATGAGTCTGCTGGAGATTCTCTTCCCTTTGTTTCTCTTGTCCCTGCCCTGCTTAGCTTGGATTCTACTTGCAGTGTGAGGGCCCTGCCTAGAAGGGAACCCGGTGTCAGCTCCAAAGGCGTGTGGGGGCCAGAGAGCTCCCCCTGCCCCTTCAGACTTGCAGAGATGTCTGTTGAGTTCAATGAGACTCCTCTCGATTTCCACTGCTATTCTCACATGGGCCCACTACGCTTTCCAGCACAAGCCTATTGGCTGTTTCCAGGTTCTTCTGTTTTCGGGTCTGCCAGAATCCCTGATGCTTCCCCTGCTTCCTCCCGCACAGACACTGATCCTGCAAGCCTTGCAGGTTGCTCTTCACCTGATTTTGCTGTGACTCTGCTGCGTGTGTGGTTTCACTAACTGCTCGTTCTGTCTGTGTTTCTGTGGAGATGTGGGGACCTTTGGAAACTGTGACACTGCTGTGGCGGCTCCCTCCCCAGATCTTACTGGAACATTACTGAACGGTGATCATGCATGAATTTAATGAACACAGTCACAGAAACTTGACAAAATGGGTCAAACAGCATCCCCAGACAGGCATTGCAATCCATTTTTATCACCTAGTAAAATTAAACCCTGAACGTGGATGATTGTACAGCCCCGGGAACAATAGCTAGAGGAGGGCAGTGACCTCGATGTTTGTGTAAATAAGAGCAGCAGCTGGAGGAAGGCAGGGATCTCAGTGTTTGTGTAACTGAGAGCAGCAGCTGGAGGAGGGCAGTGGTGATCTCAGTGTTTGTGTGTGTGAAAAAAGGATGCACAGTGAAGCCATGTTGGGTCCCAAGGCATCCGGAAACACCACACTTACAGAAAGAAGCAATCATGAAGCACCCCCTCTGCTTAGCACTCTCCCGAGAGAATCGGGGATAAAAAGGATGAAAACAAGTTGTAGGCCTTCCATGTGCTCTCAGTCTCAATAGGGAAACTAATTTGGAGACAGAAGGATTCATGAATGTTAAGCAATGAAGGAAACAAGCCATTCCCTTTCTTCCATATTAAAACTGGAAAAATAAACCCACACACCTGTATCCTGAGTCCCTCACCCAGGAATTCCATTAAATCCTTGCTGCAGCTATATTTTCAATGTTTCTCTTTGTGTCATGAAAGATTCAGGATTGAAGGTGTTAGTGGCCCAGAAATAGACTCCCCCACCACCTTCATTTCTAGCTATTTCCAAAAAGACATGAAAGGAACCAAAGACTGTAGTCTATAAAACTGCTACTGACAAATGTTTCTTCTCATCATTGGTTTAGGCCTTCTTGTTTCAGAAAATTAGATGTATGTGTGTGTGTGTGTGTGCACATGTGTGTGTTTTTGGTGGGAGTGGGTTTGGTGACACAGCCCAATAATTATCCATAAGATAATCTTGGAGAACACGCAGGTATGGCTGGATCCCTCCCTGAGGGATAAACGGAGCTTAATGCCCCACAGGAACTCTAGGAGTCAGGAGCATGCACCTACCCAAGGAACAAAGGAGCTGGGGCATTGATACACCAGCTTCCATCTGCCATTGGTTGAGGGCTGCTGGGGGGTGGAGCGTAATTCTCTAGCTCTTCAGGCCTGCAGGTGCCCATTCGAGTCACTAGATAGAGCCCTCAGGTAATGAGCTAGCCACTCATGAGGCTAAGGGGCTGTAGATGGGACACAACTAGCATCTACTACAACTCTTTGTGTGTGTTTTTACGCAGAGAGGTGGGATGAACTAAAGAGTTGATTTGATGTCTTGGTGTGGTCATTCAAAACCCATCCTCTTAGCCACACAACACTACAGTATGGAGAACAAATATATCCCCATGGACTTTCTTGGCAGTGAAAAAAATGTTCATTTGGGAAAGTTTTCAAATTTTCAGCTATTTTATGTTAAGAGTTAGTGCCAAACTTTGGCACTTGCCCATCTTTTCTCAAATTTGTCAACGTAGATCAAAACAGGAAGATAGAGCCTGGAGGCAGGTGAGGGACAAGAGAAGAAACCAGAAATAACATGATTGATGATATTCAGGGGGAAAAACCCGCTTGACAGACTCATTTTTATGGCTGGGATACGTGATATGTAGCAGGCTTACTCAAGAGGCAGCTTTGTTCAGGGAATGAGATTCTATCTGTGTTATCTAATTAGGCAGGTCATATGCCATCTGTTTTTGTGAGGCTGGTTGCATTAAAAATCAGCCAGTTTTTGGGTTTTTTAAAAAATACTCGTTAACCTGTTTCAGGGGAACAAACATCAGGATCAAACGTTTAGGGGCAGCTTAGCCTTTCAGAAAAAGTTAATGCTTTAGGCATCTTGGGTGTACTGAATAGAATTAGCTTGAATGTATCAGTACACAATGAATAAATAAAATAAGAAACACTTATATATAGCCTTATTTGCTTATTTATAGATTTGCAGATTTTTTTCCCACAGTCTTTTCAAATAGGGTAAAAGATAGATGTAGGTGGCATTTAGGTGTGGAAGAAATGGAAGGCTTGATGTGATTTGACAAGATTCAGTATATTAATAAGTGCAAACACTTTATAAGGTGGTTTTGGCTTTTTGTATTAACAGCATGTGTGTTTGTGCACATGCGTGTGTGTGCATCTGTTGCCTTAGGCTTGTGGATTCTGCAGGAATCAAGGTGTAGGAAATGCTGGAAAAACATTTATAGGCATCAGAATTTGGACCTAGGTTTTACTAATGGTGTTTTCTATTCAGCTGGAAAGTGCTGCTCAGCTATCTGGAGCTATTTTTAAGAGCATGTAGTTGTACAGTCCCTAAGGCAGTGGAAAACAGCTATTTTACATATGGGAAAAATCCAGATAAGGAGATAATGATATTAGAAATATGTGTGTCTTGTGTTTTCTCTATGAAAGAACAGCGTCAGTGAGTTTTTTAATAAATAATTTTGAAAATAGCTTTTTATTGGACACCTATATATTAGGTGCCAAAGACCATCCTGTGATCTTGAGAGTTACTGATTTGTTCCCTTAAGACCACTCTGAAATCAGCCACTCTGCAGAAAGAGAAGGACAGCGTAGAGAATGTTACTGTAGAGGTAGGCGTGTTAATGATGTTTCCGGAGCAGAAAAGACAGAGTCAGTACTGTAGGTGACGCTTTGCACAATTACTTCGGGAACAACACGCCACTGCTCTCGAAATTTTCCTTTGTGCGAGGTCCAGTAAATTTCCTCCATAACTACACATTATTGCTCAATTATGTTCAACTAATTATGTGGAATCCATTTCACTGCCACACTCGGATATTATAGGACTATCTCTGCAATTACACAGCACAAGTGTTCTGGCAAACATGAGTTAAAGGAAGAAATATTTTATAACAGCAGCTGAGAGAGGAAGAGGCAATTTCTGACCAATTATACAGAAATCAGTAATCAAATTCTAAGAATTTAAGCTACGTGGCGCTAATATTTGTTCTTCTTTCCAGCACTTGGGGAGGTTGCAGCAAAAAAGTGAGGTACGGCAAGACAATCTTTTTAGGGAGTTAGGGCAAGGAGTTTGCCTGGAAGCTTTCTGCCAGGAGAGTTTGATTTCTGTGTTATTGCTAAAACGCCTCATTTTTGTTTCCGTGAAGAAGCTTTCCCTACAGCTCCCTGTGCAAGGCTCGGAGCTGATTTTAAACGTGGGAGCTGACTTACGGGAGATTCTGGTTTGTTGAAACAGAGCTCCACAAGGGCCGAGAAGGCCTCCTCCCATCCTCAAAGATCCTGCCTGCCTTCTTCACGCTTCGCCTTTGATCTTCCCGGGAAGCTTTGAAGCTGCAGTCATCTTTGATTTTGATGTGCCGATCTGGATTTATTGTCTGGTTCTTTGGAAAAGGCAAAAAAGCTTCTCTTCTTCTGCGCCTGCTTTTCTTTCCTTTAAGAAAGTTTACATGCAGTTGTCTCGATGCTCCTCTCTTCCACGCAGTGTGGCACAGCTCACTGGACAGGCGGTGGGAGCCCCATGAGGGAGTGGGCGACAGACGTGTGAGGAAATAATCTTGCTGATTCTCTCCTTTCTCCATTCCTTCTTCCCTCCCTTCTCACTGTTCCTTTTCTCTTTTTTCTTTCTTCTGTCGTCCTCCTTCTTCTTCAAAGAAAGAAAGAAAGAAAGAAAAAAACCCTAATCAACTTAAAAAACACAGGCGTCAATTCCCACAGTTTGTTAGTAGAGTGAAACATAGTCTGTGGTGGTAGGTGACAACCCTGACATGGGACACATGAAAATCGCTTTTGAAAACAGCTTCTGACATGGGCGCTGGGGGCGACGGGCAAAGACTCATGTGGACTGATGGAACACTGACTTCGTTTTTGGAGCAGTAGGAGTTGGAATGCAGGTTGACATCAAATAGCCATGGCTAGCATTCTAGGACAGATCATATTCCCCCAACAATATTGTTTTTTTAAACCCTAACTGTCCACATGAGTTAGGAGAGTAAAGCCTCAATAGCGCCGTTAGCCTACACGGAGGTTTCCTTGATTGAGCTGTGCTTTTAACACCTGCTTATCAGGCTGAGTGGGCACATATGTGACAATGGTGTCTGGGGAAGGGCAGGGGCACAGAGGAGAAGGAGCGAAGCCCAGCCCTGCGAGTCCCAGGGAGTGCTCGCTGCACCCTCTCTCAGCTAATGTGTTTGTTTCTTGGCTTCTCTTGAAGGATTGTGATATGTGCTCTCTCAGGATAAAAATGACAATATTCTGAATATCATAGAACAGAGTGATCAGCAAAATGACTCTGCATAGGTTCAGATAGTATTTAGGCTTAAAAATATTTTATATTTAATTATTATGGATAAATATGAATTGTATATATTCTTGAGGTTCATGTGATATTTTGATACAAGTATACACAGTGTCATAATCATATCAGAGTTATAGGATATCCATCACCTCAGGCATTTCTCTTTGTTGAAACTATTCAGTGATGCCTTTGTGGCACTGGAGCAGCCATAAGCAGTAGTAGCCAGTAGGCATGAATGAGTGCCAATAAAACTTCATCTATAAAAACAGGCACGGGGTCACATTTGGCCTGTGGAGACTATGGGCCCTACTTGGTAGATTTGAATGAAAGGAAACCAGGAAAAGAGGTTTTGTTCATGTTTGGAGGTCGTGAGATTATTCATAGCTGTAACTATAATAAAATGTTAAAAATAATATTATTACTATATTATTGTTGCAATAAATATAGTATTATATTGTATTATCCCTTATAATGCCAAGCATGTGCTAGGTATTGTGCTAAGCATTTGACATTCATTATTTACAGAGATGCACGACCATTATAATAATCTAATTCCAGAATATCTTCCTCACCCCAAAAAGAAACCTCATACTCATTAGCCATGACCCCTCATTACTCCCTTCTCCCAACCCAACTAATCTATTTTCTGTCTCTGAATTTACTTATTCTGGGCCTCTCCTTGAAATGGAATCATACAATATGTGGTCTTCTGTGTCTGGTTCTTTCACTGAGCATCATGTTTTCAAGGTTCTCCCAGGTTGTGGCATGGATCAGAATGTCACTTCTTTTTATTAACAAATAATATTCTACTGTGTGCTAGACCATATTCTGTTTATTCGTTCATCAGTTCATGGACATTTGGGCTGTTTCCACTTCTTGGCTATTATGAATAATGCTGCTATGAACATTTGTGTACAGGTTTTTGTGGGGACATATGCTTTCATTTCTCCTGGGTGTATATCTAGGAGTGGCATACTTGGGTTCCATGGTAACTATATGTTTAACTTTTTGAGGAACTGCCAGACTTTTTCCAAAGCAGCTGCACCATTTTACATTCCCACCAGCAGCAATCTATTAGGGTCCCAATTTCTCCACATCCTCACCAACGTTTATTACTGTCTTTTTTATTATAGCTTTCCTAATGGGTGCGCAGAGAAATTTTCTTAATAACTGGTTAAAAAGAAGACATCAGTCAAAGTTCTTAGTTTGCAATTTACCGTAGAAACGTACTGCATGCCTTGCATAACCCAGTAACGTGCCCATTGGATTGGAAATATGTGAGAGATGACTCACATATGTGTATTTTGATGTTCCCAAATGAAGACCTGAGTTCTTTTGCAGAAAAAAAAGGCACTTTGGGTTGGGACCTATATCACACATATGTTTAATGTGAACCCCAACCTCTCATCATCTCCAGCTCTTCTGTGAATAATATGTGTAAATGCAGCTTTGTCTCAATGATGAAAGTTATGTTCCTCAGAAAGTTTTTAGGAACATATTTTTGGGAGTCTGTCTTTTTTTTCATTTGCATCATTTTACATGTTTACAGTGAGAATAGAATAAGTTGCAATGCCCCCGATTATTAATGCTTAAGAACTAATTTAATAAAGCAACATTAGTGACCAATTTTTTTGCAGGAACTCAATGTGACATAGTGAACAAGAATGAGAAGAAAACCAGTAGTCAGGAGAGTGGAGTTCTGACTGCAGCTCTGCCTCTAATATTTTATAATTCTGGATAGGTTGGTGATTTTACCACATCAGCTTCCCCATCTCTGAATGGGGTGCCAGCCTCCTCTGTTTCTTATTTTACAGAGCTGTTGGATGGGATATAAGGCAACGTATACGGAAGCACCTTGGAAAAGATGTGGAAGTGTGAAAGTGTACTGCAAAATCAAATTGAAGTTGAATTATCAGGAGAGTAAATAGCAACCGTGTGCTAGTGGCCAGGAGGAATAACCAAGCCACAGACACATCATGGCATTTCGATGTTGGGATAAAACTTGGAGCCCATCCAATGTAATTACCTCGTGTTTCTGATGAGAAAGCATGACGTGCCCAATGTCCTCTGAGTGGCCAGGGGCAGAACTGGAATTAGATGTGAGCTTGTGTGAAGCTTAGCCCTCTTGTGTCTCCTAGAATTTTCATCCAAAGAACACTCTTTCCTTGTGGTGCCAGTAAAGCTCAGAATAGCAAACATTTAACCATCCACTGGTACTTTCTTTTCCACACTGACCTTTCTCTTGTACTATTGTTCTTTTGACATAGCCACAAGAGACTGCAAGAGAGGCTAGGAAACATAGTCTACCTGTGGCCCCAGAAAGAAGAGGAGATAGCCTTGGGGAACATCAGCCAGCAGCAACCACAGAGACCCAAGTGGATGGGATGGTTGAAGCAGTTGGCTGGGAACTCTGCTACACCACTAAGTCAAATAGTAGCTCATCAGTGCCAGTTTTAGAGTGAAGGAGAAAAATGGGGGTGGGTTGGGTACATGCATGAATTGGGCTACCCTGAAAGCATAATAGCGGCTGTTAACATCACCATGTGCAGGAAGGAGCTGAGAGAAAGCTTTCTTCCTGGCACCCAGGAGATTTTGAGTGGTTTGCATGGCCCACCAGGCTCTCCCCATCCATCCTCTCCTCCACACACTCCCGCGCACCTAGGAGGCCTGAGGGCCAGGGCAGGGCCATCGTATAGTGGCTCTCTGCTGGAGATGAGGACTTCCAGACCTCAGACTCAGATAGTTCTGCTACCTGGGGGTGGTGCTGGCAGCAGGGAACATTTTTCCCTCAGAGGGGGTGTGTTTCCCACTCAGGAGAATCCTGTTCTGAGATTGTGAAACCTTTTTTCCCTCTTGATTGAGCTCAGATATAAGACTCAAGCTGATATTTAATTACCCTTTATCTATGAAATTCCTTAATATAGTACCTATTTGCAGAGTACGCCCACATTCTGTTAAATGCAGTGATCATTTTCTCCAGCTAGCTTCATGCCCAGAATGGTCTCTTTCTTTGTAGCTTTCCTACATCCTAGGCATCTTCACTCTTCCCAAATCTCTTTCAGTGCGCCTGTCCTGGACCAGTATCCACAGTGTGAAGGGTTTTGGTTTTGTACACTGAGGACCCTGATTTTTGGGCCACATTTGAATTTACCTATTTTAAAATTTCACATTCCTTACTGTAATACTAGTAGTATTTTAGGTCCACTGATTTATTTTCCTTCTGCTTTCTATGTCTTTCTAGATAATCTGACACTAAGTTGCTTAATTTTTATAAGTGAACTTGAAAAAGGTCAATACTTTTAGGATAAAAAAAAATCCCTCAAAACTGTCTTTTCCTGGATAAAGTATGTGCATGCATTTTGCAGATGCAACAGGGTAAAGGACACATGAGACATCAAAGAAACAATTCCTAGATGATATGTCAGACACGGATTGCCTTTGAAAGAGCAAGGTGAGTCGTATCCTTTCTAGAGTTGAGTAACACTGGAGTTCAGTAGAGATCCCTAGGGTCTTAGCAAGGAAGCTTCTACTTTCCCATTACTTTAGTTTCTCTTTGGGGACTAATTATAGCAAGAGTGGCTTTAGTGCATTTAGTAAGAGAGCAGAGCGAAACAGTTGGCTTCTCTGCCAAGGCCCCCTCCTGTAACCCGTTCTTGACGGGTTGCAGTGGCCAGGTGGCATGCATTCCTGTGAGTTTCAGGGCAATAGTGGGGAAAGAATCCATGGGCTATCTTCCATGACCTGTTCAGTGAATGGATTCTATGTTGTATTTGATGATAGAAACAGTCTTGCAACCTGGTGTCAATCCAGACACGATGGGGAAGCATGACAGGATCCTGTGCAGAATCCTGGTGGCAGGTGTTTTTGTTGCCTTGTCATCGTGCCTTTAAAATGTTTGATGCTGTGTTTCTTTTTGGGGTTGCTCTGATCCCCTCAGGAAAGGGGTCCCATCCTAAATCCCCCCAGGACCGTGACTCCTCTCACACCTCAGGGGGGATCTATGCACACCAGTTAACATGCCCCTGTTACTCCTACTACAAGCATGGATGACAGCACAACTCGTGACTCAAGAAGCCAGCTATCCACTTTTGACTACCAGGAAGAAAAAAGCCACAAATCATGCCACAATGATAGGGCTGGGGGCACTTCCCCATCAGAATGTCATGTCATCAAAAGCTCAGGGTATATATCAGGATGGAGCGGGAGCAAGTAAAGTCCTCGAAAAAGAAGCAGTTGATCTTTGCCACCTTCCCTGTAGCACTTGAGTGTCCTCTGTGTATTCTCAAAGCCCCTCTAGTTACATCTCATCCCACGCTGGACTGCTGGAAAGGCACTTCTAAGTCATTCTCAGATATCAAGCAGCATTTCAGACACATTCTGGGGCCAAATGCATCTCTTTGGCTGCTGATATTTTGGTTGCCTTCACACATAGATTCATTTAGCTCCAAACATTATTTCAGTGATATTATAACTGTAATATCATGATTATTTTATTCTTTGGGAACATAAGGATGATTTTCAAATATTCATGATGGAATTGGACTTGATGCCTCATAATTGATATGACAGTAATTGTGAGTAAAAGCTATATGATTTAGTGCAACTAGATTTTTGGGGAGCTGGTCTTCTCAGAAAACACTGGGTGGGGAGGGGGAAAACAAGACAGGAAAGGGAGGGCACCCATCAAAGGGTCTGTCATCAAGCCAGGTTCTACTGAGGATAAACGGAGCTTAATGCCCCACAGGAACTCTAGGAGTCAGGAGCATGCACCTACCCAAGGAACAAAGGAGCTGGGGCATTGATACACCAGCTTCCATCTGCCATTGGTTGAGGGCTGCTGGGGGGGTGGAGCTTAATTCCCTAGCTCTTCAGGCCTGCAGGTGCACATTCGAGTCACTAGATAGAGCCCTCAGGTAATGAGCTAGCCACTCATGAGGCTAAGGGGCTATAGATGGGACACAACTAGCATCTACTACAACTCCTTACAATAAGTCCCTCAATTTAAAGTTTTTAAAAAGTAGGAGAAGCATTGAACAAGTCAAAAAATGACTTGTTTTTATGAGACAGACTACAAATGGAAGTAGGAACTCTGTGAAGGGATTTATAATGACGAGTGTTTGGAAAAGGCTCCTCAAGGAAGGGACATTTGATTTGTGCTTTGAATGAAGCAAAGACTTTTTTCTCTGATTCAATGATGTATCTTTTATTGGAGTATAACATGCCTACATGGTAAGTACTTGATAAATGTGCTGAATGACCAAATGATTCCTAGGATGAACTAATCAGCTGAAAGTCCAAACATGGGGGCTTGGGCTGGTAAGCCACTTAGGCTTTGAATCAAACAGCTAAATCTGAAAGTTTTGTTGGAATAATAATCCCATACATTACATTACTGTGGAATAAGTGAACCCATCTCTAGGTCCTGTCCCTACCATAATCACAGCGGTCAGATCAAGTTGAAGAGTTTATTAGGGAAATTTGAGAGGCATAGACACCCCAAGTGACAGAAAGAAATGTCTGAAAATGTCCCTTTAAGCCAAGTGGGAGCCTGGCCTTGACCTCCCCAAATCAACAGGAAACTGGCGGGTTAGCAACAACATTCTCTGGTAGCCACATTGCCAGAGCATGAGTGTCTTGGCCAGGACTGCCTCACATTTCCCACCAAAGGTGGGGAGGAGACAAAGACTGTTCACAGAAGCAGTGCAGAGGCAATGAGAACTTTAAGGAAAGTCTGAGAGAGAAAGAAAGATAGGGATGGGGAGGACCTTCACAAAGAATCCCAGGCTTTTGGCTGTGAATGTCTCAAATACATTGACAAGTAAATCTACAAAATGTTACTGGAAAGGTAAAATACCTAATGTTGTTTCCAAGAGTTCCTCTAGACTTTTCCTCATACACCACATCACACCCTCAGATGTACATGGAAGAACCCAAAGGCCACACTTTTGAAAAAGAAAAACAGGAATAAGCCCTGTTGCTCTTTAAGGAGAAAGGAAGGAGCTGAAGGCTGCTGGGGCCTTTCTCACGTGGCCTGTGTTCTGTAAAGCAACTTCCCAGCAGCGGCATGGCACTGTTCTAGGTAAGCATCTCACCTTTTGTCACCCATGCTTCAATGTACTCTATTCTCTGTTCAAGGGCTGTCAATTTCTCCCTTAGTGTTGCAAATCTTGAACAAGACATATTGAACGAGTTGAGAAAGTCTGCAATTTTTTTTGATGCTGCTGGTGATTATCTCAATGTGATGGTGGGAGACCTTAAGTCTTACATCTTGACAAACCCTACTCCTGGACCTAAATTCAGACCCTTCTTTGTCTCTGTGACAGCCTCTGGGATGCCTCTCTGGAGGTTCCACAGGATGCACTTTGAAAATCATTAACTTTTGGATTAGTCACCTGACCCTTAATTATGTACTGCCTTGGCCTTGTATCTTCTTATAGTTTCGTTCTGTGTTGTTTTATTATTGCCTTTGATTACTTACTTTTTGCATGCTTGTGATCTGAGCCCCTTCATGTAGGAGACAGGAGAAAAAGCCACAAAGCCCTGAATGTCTTATGAATTGTAAAGAGGTACAGATAGCCGTCATATAATCAACCAATATAGCCAGCAAGCTAGACAGGAACTACAGGCAGGGGCTCTGTGTGCAGTATATTTCCTGACTCTGTGGCAAGCTAACTTGTTTGCTAAAGTCTCAGACCCTTCACAGTGGTTGACACTTCTAAGTATGATGCTCAAATAAATAATCTAATTCAAGCCTCAGGTCATCCCCATGAAGTAGGAATTATTATTGTGGTTCATGTTTTATATCTAAGGAACCTGATATCGATCAGCTGTTTACCCATGTTCTCTCTTATTTTTACAGCTATGAGCAGGCACTCATGTGGCCGTGAACTACGCACTGAGTACTGGGTGAGTCAGAACAGGTACCTGTGTGTGAGGTTGGGGCTCTGTGCCCTTTCCATTTAACCCTGTTTCGCTGATTCCACCGTAGGTCCTGTTGACTCTCAGGCAAAGAGATTGACCCTTCTTAATTTTTTTGAGCAGCTGCCTAGGAAAGCAGAAATCTAGAACAACTTTGTTGGTCAGACCCTGAGTCTACCTTGGTCCCAGAGCAAAGGGTTTAAAAGATCTTAAATGATTTCTAAACCCTATTAAAAGTAATGGCAAAAATCACAATTACTTTTGCACCAACCTAAAATACGAATCAGATGCACACAGATCTGGGGATGCTCATGAATTTCAACTTTTGGAAGGACAGCTAGGATAGATCTCATCCCAGCTAGACTTGCTGATGGGATTCTAGAGCTCATTTCAAACATGGTCATAGAAAAACAGGCTGAAAACAAGAGAAAAGCCACAACCCAATGCAGACAATTTATCAGAGCATGGTGGTGGCCTGGGATAAGAGAGATGTGTGAGTAAGTCAGTCATGGGACACTGAGAAGGAAATACCACCTTGAATTCTTCCTTTGGTGATAGAATTGTGCATGATTTTGGATGTCTCCTTTTCTTTGGTGCTTACGTAACTGCAAGATATCTCAACGAATAAGACTAGCTTCATTTTTCTCCTCTCCCATAACACTATCTTCCTCCTTTGCTGTATTAGTGTGACACTGGAGCATCGGGTCAAAGGGAGAAGGGAAACTTCTGGTAATCACGTTTTGTCTGTGGCGCCAAACATGTAGATACATGGAACTGACTGAGTGATTAACGTTTTTACTTTACATCAGGATGTTGGCTATTGTGTGGACACTTGAGGAAGAATGAAGAATTTATACTAAGATGTAAGTCCTTGCAACTCAAATGCCTCAAAAACCTGCTAACACTTGCAAGATCAGTACTGAGAAGGTAACTTTTTAAAACGATGAGAATTATTGGAAATATTTGAGACTAACACGAGTACTTCAAGTCTAATGCTAAGGAATAACGTCCTCTATTTTATAAACAAAAGTTAAAAGAGAAGTATAATCACATATTCAGCAATGTTTCAAAAAGTGTGATTTAGTTTAAATGAAAACATTGATAAGCATAATTGTCTGTTTAAATATTAAGATATTTCAGGAATTATCTAATGTCAAATTTATATTGCCAGTATAAATATAGATACAAACAGAAAATGCATCAAAGGATTGTTCTTGCAATATAACTGAATGTCATAAATTGACATTTTAAAACCATTTATCCACCCTTATGATTACTGATAATCATTATGTCTTAATCACATTTTATGTATTGTCATTTAATGACGTTTATTCAAATATCTGTTGATTAATTGCTCCTGAGTGACCTAAAGCCACTGATTTTCATCAGCCAATTTGTCTTCTTTGCAAAAAAGAAAAGAAATATTTCTAACACCTTGGAATGCTATTTAAAATTTGATTAAAGTCTAAAAGCCAGCCAAATCAGTTTCTCAAGTGGATCGAATATAATTTATTAATTTGCAATTTTAGAATCATTAAATTATTAAAATTGGTAGTTTAAAGCTCACTATAGGATATGATCACTTAGCAGATTTAGGTTTGGTTTTTTTTTTTTTTGAGATGGAGTCTCGCTGTCACCCAGGCTGGAGTGCAATGGAGCGATCTCAGCTCGCTGCAACCTCCGCCTCCCAGGTTCAAGCGATTCTCCTATCTCAGCCTCCTGAGTAGCTGGGATTACACGTGTGTCTCAACATGCCCAGCTAATTTTTGTAATTTTAGTAGAGATGGGGTTTTGCCATGTTGGCCAGGCTTGTCTTGAACTCCTGGCCTCAGGTGATCTGCCCACCTCGGCCTCCCAAAGTGTTGGGATTACAGGCTTGAGTCACTGTGCCCAGCCAGCAGATTTAGTTTTAATCAAACAACTAATCTGAATGTTCTCACGTTCCTATGCCCACGGACCGAGTTGCCTCTGTCAATGTACACACACTGAGTCTTTTGACCAAATTTTCTAAAAGCATGGAACTGACATTTTCCCTTTGGTCACAGCACATGAATATTATTGAGTCCCTGCTCTGTGCCTCATGCTGTGCTAGGTGAGTTAAGAAACAATATGATTGTGAAGTGAATTTGGAAAAACATGGAATAATAGGACAGTAATATACGCAGTGCTATAGTGCTAAATTGTACCGTTTGACCTCTCAGGTTAGAATATATTGCACATTAATTAATATTAATATTAATGACTATTATATTATTGATAATATTGCACATAAATACTGTGCCTCTCAGCCAAGGGCCATTTTACCCTCCAGGGGCTACTTGGCAGCGCCTGGAGACGTTCATGTTTGCCACAAATAGGAAGGGTGCTGCTGGAATCCAGTGGGTAGAGGCCAGGGACGCTGCTCAGCATCCTGCAATACACAGGACAGCTTCCTCTCACTCAACAAAGAATTCTCCTGCAAAAATGTCAGTAGTGGGGCCGGGCGCTGTGGCTCACGCCAATAATCCCAGCACTTTGGGAGGCCGAGGCGGGCAGATCACAAGGTCAGGAGGTCGAGACCATCCTGGCTAACACAGTGAAACCCCGTCTCTACTAAAAACACAAAAAATTAGCCAGGCGTGGTGGCGGGCGCCAGTAGTTCCAGCTACTCGGGAGGCTGAGGCAGGAGAATGGCATGAACCCGGGAGGCGGAGCTTGCAGTGAGCTGAGATTGTGCCACTGCACTCCAGCCTGGGCGACAGAGCAAGACTCTGTCTCAAAAAAAAAAATAAATAAATAAAAATAAAAATAAATGTCAGTAGTGCTGAGGATGAGAAACCCTGGGCTAGGTGGAAGGAAAGAAAGTAGAAATTCCAGGTAGTGAAGAAATTTGGATTCTGAGAATAAAAGTGATCCTGAGTGACCATGGGGCCACTTAGGAGACTTTCTGGTTTTGGGGAAACGTGGAGAAATAGAAGTAAGATCAGAAAGCAGATGGGTCATTAGTAGAGACATTTTAATTTCTTATTTGACTTGATTTTGGTTTTAGTTTTGGCAATATAATGCACTAGATATCAAAAAATTCCTTATTAAAAAACCTGAGTAGGATGGATAAATAAATAACAAATATTTTTTAAGGCAGGTGTTTTAGTCTGTTTGGTGCTCCTATAACAGGATACCACAGGCTGGGTAGTTTATAAAGAACAAAAATTTATTTCTTACAGTTCTGGAGGCTGGGAAGTCCAAGATCAAGGTGCTGGCATCTTGTGTGGGCCTTCTTAGTGTGTCATCACACGATGGAAGGTGGAAAAGCAAGAGAGGAAGTCTGCCTTCATATGGCAGAGAGTGGAAGAGTGAACCCACTCTCCAAAGCAGCCCCCTTTTTCAGGCGTGATTTCTTTTCTTTTTTTTACTTTTAGTTTAGGTTCAGGGGTACATGTGCAAGTTTGTTATATAGGTAAATTGCGTGTCATGGGGGGTTGGTGTACAAAATTACTTCACTGCCCAGACAATAAACATACTACCTGATAGGTAGTTTTTCAATCCTCTCTCTCCTCTCATCTTCCACCCTCAAGTAGGCCCTCGTGTCTATTTTTTTTTTTTTTTTTAGACAGGGTCTTGCTCTGTCACCCAGGCTGGAGTGCAGTGGAGCGATCTTGGCTCACGGCAACCTCTGCCTCCTGGATTCAAGTGATTCTTGTGCCTCAGCCCCCCAAGTAGCTGGGACTACAGGCATGTGCCTCCACGCCCAGCTGATTTTTGTATTTTTACTAGAGATGGGGTTTTGCCATGTTGGCCAAGCTGGTCTTGAACTCCTGATCTCAGATGATCTGCCCACCTCGGCCTCCCAAAGTGCTGGGATTACAGGTGTGAGCCACCACGCCCGGCCCCTGGTGCCTATTGTTCCCTTCTTCATGCCCATGTGTTCTAATCATTTAGCTTCTACTTATAAGTGAGAACATGCAGTATTTGGTTTTCTCTTCCTGGGTTAGTTCACTTAGAATAATGGCCTCCAGCTCCAACCATGTTGCTGCAAAGGACATGATCTCATTCTTTTTTATGGTTTTATAATATTCCATGGTGTATATTTTCTTTATCCAGTCTACTGTTGATGGGTATTTAGGTTGATTCCATGTCTTTGCTATTGTGAATAGTGCTGCAGTGAACATACACATGCATGTGCCTTTATGGTAGAATGATTTGTATTCCTTTGGAAATATATCCAATAATGGGATTCCTGGGTCAAATGGTAATTCTGTTTTAAGTTCTTTGAGAAATTGCCACTCTGCTTTTTCACAATGGCTGAACTAATTTACATTAACACCAGCAGTATATAAGCATTCTCTTTTCTCTGTAACCTCGCCAGCATCCCTTATTTTTTATTATTTATTTATTTATTTTTTGAGACGGGATTTCGCTCTGTCACTCAGGCTGAAATGCAGTGGCATGATCTCGGCTCACTGCAACCTCTGCCTCCCGGGTTTAAGCAATTCTCCTGCCTCAGCTTCCCAAGTAGCTGGGATTACAGGCTCCCGCCTCCACGCCCAGCTAATGTTTGCATTTTTAGTAGAGACGGGGTTTCACCATGTTGGCCAGGCTGGTCTTGAACTCCTTACCTCAAGTGATCCACCTGCCTTGGACTCCCAAAGGGCTGGGTTTACAGGCTTGAGCCACCACACCTGGCCAGCATCTATTATTTTTTTGACTTTTTAATAGTGGCCATTCTTACTGGTGTGAGATGGTATCTCATTGTGGTTTTGATTTGCATTTCTCTAATGATTAATGATGTTGAGTGTTTTTTTTCATATGCTTATCGCCTGCCTGCATGTACATCTTCTTTTTAAAAGTGTTCATGTCCTTTGTCCATTTTTTAATGGGGTTGTTTGTTTTTTGCTTGTTAATATGTTTAGGTTCTTTAAAGATTCTGGATATTAGACTTTTGCCGGATGCATAGCAAATATTTTCTTCCATTCTGTAGATTGTCTGTTTACTTTGTGGATCGTTTCTTTTGCTGTGTAGGAGCTCTTTAGTTTAATTAGGTCCCATTTGTTAATTTTTGTTTTTGTCGCAATTGCTTTAGCCAAAGCCCTTTTCATAGCAGCATTAATCCACTCATGAGGGTGGAGCCCCCAAGACCTAAACACCTCCCAAAAGCTCCCCCTCCCCGACACTGTTGCATTGGGGATTAAGTTTCCAGCCTATGAATTTTGGGGGATACATTCGGACATAGCAGCAGGACTCAGCTGACAAGAAATGCTCAGAGTTCAAAACCAGTAAGACAGCAAGGTAAGTTGGTTAGTGACAAAAAGTATGAGTGGTTCTGAACAAAATGAGTATCAAGACAATTCTCTGATGACATCAGATTGCAGGAATTCAAGGAGAAAGTGGATGGACAGTTCAGAGAATTGACAGTAAAAGAAGAATACTGTTTTCTTGACACTCATACAACTTCTGATACCAATGTGTGGGTTTTTTCCCCGCACCAACCAATTCTCCAATTCTTGGTGGACACCAATGGGTGTTCTATTACTTACTCTATTATGACACTAACTTCCCATAGTTGGCACAGACCCCACAGGTTAAGGGCTGAATTCCACAAGACTTTCCCCGACATCAGATGACAATTACAAGCCCCAGGTTGTCACCTGCGCTTCTGACCCACTGGCTATAAATTAGAGGTTCCTCCAGTCACCTCCTCATGTTTGATAATTGGGTATAATGGCTCACAACACTCAGGGAAACATTTACTTATGTTTACTGGTTTATAATAAAGGACATTAACAAAGGATACAGATAAAAAGTCAGATGGAAGAGACGTGCAGGGCGAGGTGTGGGGGAGGGCTGTGGAGCTTCATGCTCTCTCCAGGAGTGCCGCTCTCCCAGCTCTTCCATGACTTCACTAGCCTGGAAGCTCTCCCAACCCTTTAGTTTAGGGATTTGTAGGGAGGCTTCGTCATGTAAGCATGATTGATTATTAACTCACTCTCCAGCCCCTCTCCTCTCTTAGGGTCAACTGCATGTCTATACATTAACCACATAAGGCAGTTTCTATTTTGTCCCATTTAACAGATGGAGAAACTGAGTCTTAGAATATAAGTAGCTTGCATCTGAAGTCATAGTGAGCAGAGATAGGATTCAACTCAACCCCACTTCTCGGCATTGAACTCTAGGTTGTAAGACTCAACTGTCGACTGCTGCTTTGCTAATTTGACAATGAATGTTTTAAAAGAAATTATTGGAGGGCGTTTTGTGCACAATAAGCACTTCAATGGAGCCTGAGATAACACAGCATGAATCGTGGTCAGGAGAAAGATTACCTGATCATTTTTTTTCTCCCTCTGAAGGTTTTCATTTCGTTGAATCATCAAGCTGAAAGAATCATATTGCCTTCCCAAAATCAATTCACATAATTACTTGGAAAATAGCTTTTACAAATGCTGCTGGTCATAAAATACATGATTTCCTTCTTTTGAAAACTCCCCTTTGGTCTTGCTCTTTGCACTGTGCGTCAGGCGATGCTTGGCATTGCTGGAGTAAGATGCATTCAGGGCCGAGGGCTCCACGCACATTCTGAGGATGCTGCGGCTTCGTCACGCCTGTTTAATCAGGCAATCATTTTCCTGATGAGCTGTGAGAATTGCTAAGAGCAGAGCTATGTGATGGATTGGAGAGAGTTGCATTGTTCTTCAAACAAATGGCAAACATATATTTTTACAACTGGGAAATAAAAATGGTAATAATCAGACAGAAAAGAGGAATATAGCCTATTCAGGCAAAATCATTTTTAAAAGCTTACAATAATATAAATAAAAGCTTTTCTATTTTTCCCATAGCATTTTTTTATACCCCAGCAATGAGAAGGTTTACCTTCTCTCTGGGAGTAGTGAGGACAGTGTAATGACATGAAAATTATTCCTTACAAATAAATGTACAATGGGCCGAGGCTTCCCAAGCTCTCTGAGTGACAGACAGGAGACGCCTAATGGTCAGGGGAGCTGAAGGCTGCTCTCAGTACATCCACCCACCCTATGGCTGAAGCCTTAGCTTCTTGTGAACTTGCCTTCCTTAGTTATAAAACATCCTGAGTAGTGTTTGCTCCTGCGTCTGTGATTGGGAGGGTCAAATGGGAGTGCTTTCTAAACAGTGAAGGGTGTTGATGAATGATGATGATAATGATGATAGCAATAATATCATCACCAGAATTTTGCCATGTTACTTTCACAATGGTGTATGGCAGAGTTCAGCAAACTACAGTCAGTGGAGCTGTCACCTGTTTCTGTAAATAAAACTTTATTGGGACATAGTCATGCTAGTTGTTTTGTACTGTCCGTGTCTGCTTTCACATGACCACAGCAGAGTTGAGTGGTTGTGACAGAGACCCTGGGGCTCCCAAAGCCCAATGTGTTTACCAAATTACTCTTTACGAAGAAAGTTTGTTTCTACAGGAGGCCAGGTAGATGTTTGGATTTCCCAGATAAGTTCAGAGAAATTTGCTCACTTCTTCAGGGTCTGGCAAGTAAGAAGTATTGATATCTAATTTCAAATTTAGCTACCTAGTGATTCTTAGTTGTGTGTGAGTGTATGCACGCGTGTTTTACTATGGTCTACTTTGACAGAAAAAAAAAAAAAGACTGTATTCATTCTCTCATCTCTACTACCAACACTTACTTTCCAGTAGTGAGCAAACCAACCAGCAACCCCACCCCTTCCCCCTAAAAACCAAACACCGGGTGCCAATAGTGAGAATATGAGAATATTTTGGGAGATTATATGCATGTGTACTACAGCCATCAGGATTTGAATGATTCCCATTGGATCCGTGTTATATATATACAACTTAAAACCAAATCGTTGGAAAATTATAGGCCAAACTATGATTGATACTATTGTTGTTGTCCTCAGGTCCATTGAATGACTCTCAGTAAACAAAATTGATAATGATGAAACCAATTATAAAATATAAATCATCAAAGTTAAGAGTAACAACAATCAAAACCATCCCTCAGTCAAGACAATGCTGATGATGCTGTGATAACAAGCATCCTTCCTCCAGTCTAGAAGATGCCAAGTATCTGTAGGCAGGAGATGCAAGTATCTTGTGATATTGCCATGGGTTGTTTGGCAGCAGAGTCTGAGTAGAAAACTAATTAGAATCATGGATAAAATCAAGTAATGTGCTAATTTTAGTTTGGTAACTCTTAATAACTCAGTCAATTACCAGTTGTAGCCCATAGTCATACATTAGAAAATGAAAGTCTATGGAATTGCACATAATTTGCTTTGATAACATTGCATTTCTGGATCTCCCAACAGGAGGCACTTCAGTTGACTTCAGTGGATTGCAGATGACACTTTGACGATACTCTATAGAATCCAAATTTCTAAGGAGGCTGACTTAGAAACCTTGGAAAATGGCATGAGTCAATTTTTCTTTCACCCTCTAGGTGATATTTATTGAGGCCTTCCAGTGACAAGGCATGATTAAATCCTAGTAGCACTTTTTTTTAAGAGTCAGGGTCTTGCTCTGTCACCCAGGCTAGAGTGTAGGGGTGTGATCATGGCCAAATGCAGCCTCAAACTACTGGGATCAAGCTATCCTCCTGCCTCAGCCTCCCAAGTAGGTGGGACTACAGGCATGTGCCACCATAGCCAGCTAATTTTTAAAAATGTTTTTGTAGACATGGGGTCTGGCTATGTTGCCCAGGCTGATCTGAAACTCTTGGTCTCAGGGATCCTCCCACCTCAGCCTCCCAAAGTGCTGGGATTACAGGTGTGAGCCACTACATATAGCCCCTAGCAGTACTATTATTTGCACTTTGTGGATGAGCAAACAAAGGCAGAGAAAGGAAAAATACATGCCCAACGTCATACAGCTGTTAAATAGCAGTGCAAGGGTTTGAACCAAGGGTTTCCCTCAGGAGCTTGTGTTCTATATACCTGGAATCCTGAAATCCACAGGACTCAGAAAGCCCTTGAACCTCTGACATTGTCACCAGAATTGTGTATGTGGGGGTATTGCTATGGTTTGAATAAAGGTGTCTCCTTTAAAATTTAAGTTGAAACTTAATCCCCAGTGCAAAGGTATTAGGAGGTGTGGCTTTTGGGAAGCAAGTCACAAGGGCTTCACCCTCATGGACGGGATTAGCACCCTTTTAAAGGGCTCAAGGTTGAAGAAGCACTCTCTTACTCTTACATCCTTTCTGACATGTAAGGACACAGTGAACCTCCCCTCCAAAGGGTATAGCAACAAGGCACCATCTTGGAAGCAGAGAGCAGCCCTCACCAGATGCTGAACCTATTGGTGCCTTGATCTTGGACTTCCCAGCCTCCAGAACCATAAGAAATAAACTTGTATTATTTATAAATTACCTAGCCTCGGGTATGCTGTTACAGAAGCACAGATGGACTAAGACAATATTTATGGTCTTGTTTTTGTTTAAACCTTTTCAAATAGAGTTATAGCTTACATCGTAGTCTCAAAGGAGTACATCACCCTAAAAAGGTAAAAAACACTATATGAGAGATATTTTACTCGAAGTTTTTGGAACAAAAGAGATTGTAACTAAACAAGGAATTATTTGAAGGATCATGTCTTTCTAGACAGTCCAGGTGTCACAAGAACAAGCTTTAAGAGAGAGAAAAGGATACATAAGAGATGGTGTTTGTCAATGATTTCACCTTTAAATAAAAAGGAAGTTTAAAATATGATCAGCAAAACTTAAACAGTGAGATATAGAAATACGGAAAAATAGACTGGTCTATTTTTCTATTAACTTTGCACTTCCAAATGAGAGAAAAATTAGAATGCCTGAAACCTAGCTGAATTGTCAAGGAGATGAAATTCCAAGACATTATTTTTACACTCTTTTCAGGGTTTTCTGTCTCTCCACATTGTCACTGTGTTATGAATTTCATAGTTATTCAGGTTTATCTTTCCTAAAGAAAAATTATAAGATTTTTTGTGCCACGTGTAATACAAACCTGTTCTAGTCCTTGGGAATTAATTACTATTTGTTTTTTAAAAAGTGGAAGAATCTTTTTTTTTTTTTTTTTGAGACAGAGTTTTGCTCTTGCTGCCCAGGCTGGAGTGCCTGGCACTCTTGGATAAGTACCTAGGAGTGGTATTGCTGGGTTATGTGGTATTGGTTAAGTGTATGTTTAACTTTATGAGAAACTGCCAAACTGTTTTCTAAAGTGGTTGTACCATTTTGCATTTTGTATAACAACAATGCATAACAGTTCTAGTTGCTCCATATCCTTTCCAATCTGGTATTGTCAGGTTTTTAAAATTAAAGTTTTAGCCATTCTAATAAATGCACAGTGGTATCTCACTGTGGTTTTTAGGAATCTGAATATCCCTGATGGCTAATGATCTTAAGCATCTTTATTTTTGTTCCTATTGTTGAGTTTTGAGAGTTAAAAACATACATTCTGGATATAAGTCCTTTGTCAGTTGTGTGATTTGCAAATATTTTCTCCCCATCTCTGCAGCTTGCCTTTTCTTAATGGCAGTACTCCCATCTTATCTAAGAAGAAACTGACACATCTACAGCTTTTGTTGGCTCTGCAGTAAACTGACTGCATGTGACATTGGCTAAGTCACTTAATTTATTCTGTGCTTCTGTTTCCTATTCCATAAAACAAGTGTGGAATGAGAATATTTCTGAGATTCTTTGCAGCCAGAATAGTCAATGATTTCAAGAGACTGGCCCAAGTTCACCCAGTTAATTAGTAGCAGAGTTGGGCTGGAGCTTGGGCTGCCTCCCACGCTGCTGCCTTTGTTTGCAATATAATTATTCTCACTTTCTTAAATCTAATTTTTAAAATTAGATATTCCATTTACATGGTTCAAAATTTAAAAAGTATAAAAGGATAAGCTGTTAAAAAACATCGCTGTCACCCTGAACAAGCAATACATGTTCTGGAGCTTTTAAAAATATCTACGAGCACATTTTTATGTGTTGTTATGTGGGGGGTGTGTGTGTGTGTGTGTGTGTGTGTGTGTGTTTGTTTCTTTCTCTCCTTTTTAAAGTGAATTATACACTGCAGCTTTTTTTTTAACTTCTAATAGAAATGCAAGTTAAAACTACATGGCAACCCATTTTTTCCATTATTATGTTTGTAGTTGAGGATATTTTTATGGGACTAAAAACGATTTGTCTTCTGTTGAATTATTTGTTCGTATTGTATTCCATCTTTTTTTTCATTGTAGCTATAAGCTACTTATTTATTAGAGAAATTAACTTTATGAGATCTCACAATCTTCCCCCAGTTCGCCACCTGTCTTTTGAGTTTGCTTATTGTGGTTTTGCTTGAAGAGTTCTGACGTTTTTGTGGCTGAATTCGTCAGTCTGTTATCATGTCTGGCATTTGGGTCATAGTTGAAAGGACTTTTCCCCCTTAGTATTAACAGAAGAATTATCCCATGGTTTCTTTCATTAATCACTGAATTCTACATATTTATATATATTTAAATATTTGATCATTTGGGAAGTTATCCTGGCATAAGGTGTGAGGCATAGAACTAAATATATTCTTCTAGAAGGCAGCTCATTTCTCTCAAAACTATTAAATAATCCATTTCTTCTCTTCTGACCTGAGTTGCCACTTATAACATAGACTAACTTTCCATATGGGGGGTTCTATTTCTGAATTTTCTACTATGTTCCATTGATCTTTCTTTCTACTTAAGTTAAATATTAAGGTTTTATTTATGTTTCAGCATGCTATATACAGGGCTAGTCTTCCTTCATTACTGTTTTAGTTTCTTCGGACTTTTTCCAACATTTTATTATACAGATTTTTAAGCATATGGAAATGTTGAAAGAATTTTACAGTGAACACCCATTACACACCACCTAGATTCTACCATTAACATTTTACTAACCTTCCTTTAACATGTGTCTATCCATCTATTCGGCCCTCTGTACACCAATCCATCTTAGTTTCTGACGCGTTTCAAAGTAAATTGGAGATACCAGTGTACATCCCACTAAATACTTCAGCATGCACATCATGAACTAGAGTTTAGTATTTGTAGTATTTTTTATTTCCAGCTAAAGTTTACATGCAGTGAAATGCACAAATCTTAAGTGCACATTTACTGGGTTTGGACAAAAGCATACGCTTGTGTAATGCTTATCAAAATACAGAACATTACCATCACCCTAGAAGGTTTCCTCATGCCTCTTGCCAGTTAATCCCTATGCCCACTCCTTCAGAGCCTACCACTGCTCTGACCTTTTACCACCATAGATGAGTTATTTGTTCTAGAATTTTGTGTAGTATGCACTCTTTTTGTGGACGCCTTCTTTCATTCACTAAGCATAATGTGTTTGAGACTTCTCCATGTTGTTGCTTTTCACTGGTGAGTGCTATTCCATTACATGACTATCCTATGTTTGGTTTCTCTGTGTTCCTATTAAGCAACACCTGGGTTGTTTGCAGCTTTTGGTGCTTATGAGTAAAGCTGTTATGAACATTCTTGCACAGCTCTTTTTTGTTATCCCGTACGTTTTGTTTTCCCTTTTCCTTGGCACGGGATGGGGCAAATACCCATAAGTAGAACTGCTGGGTGATACAATTTAGATATGTGTCCCCGCCCAGATCTCATATTGATTTGTAATCCTTGATGCTGGAGGTGGGGCCTGGTGGGAGGTGTTTGGATCATGGGGGCAGATCCTCCATATCTTGGTGCTGTCTTCATGATAGTGAGTTATCGCTGGATCTGGTTGGTTATAAGTGTGTGGCACCTGCTCCGCCCCCACTCCCCTTGCCCCTGCTCTGGTCATGTGTTGTGTATGCTCCTGCTTTACTTTCCACCGTGAGTCAAAGCCCCCTGAGGCTTCCCCAGAAGCAGATGCTGGAGCTATGTTTCCTGTACAGCCTGCAGAACTGTGAGCCGGCTGAACCTCTTTTCTTATAAATTATCAGTTGCAGGTGTTTTTTCATAACAATGCAAGAACACTCTAATACAATGGGTCATAGGGTAGGTTTTTAGCTTTTGAAGAAACTCGGACTTTTTTCCAAACTGGTTGTACCATTTTACACTCCTACCAACATGCACGCATGAGATTCGAGTTGCCCCAATTCCTCAATGTCATTTGGTATTGTCAGTCTTCAATTTTTGTCATCTGGTGGGTGTATGGTGGTATCACATTGTGGTTTTATTTTGCATTTTCCTGATGACTAATGAGGCTGAACAATTTTCTTGTGCTTACTGGTCCTTGGAATCTCTTTTTTTTTTTTTTTTTTTTGAGATGGAGTCTTGCTCTGTTGCCCAGGCTGGAGTGCAATGGTGCAATCTAGACTTACTGCACCCTCCGCCTTCCGGGTTCAAGCGATTCTCCTGCCTTGCCTTCCTGCGTAGCTGGGACTACAGGCACCTGCCACCATGCCTAGCTGATTTTTGTATTTTTAGTAGAGACAGGGTTTCCTATGTTGGCCAGGTTGGTCTCGAACTCCCGACCTCAGGTGATCTGCCAGTCTTGGCCTCCCAAAGTGCTGGGATTACAGGCGTGAGCCACCGTTCCCAGCCATGTATAAGTTTCTTTAGCTTTTGTTTCTCAGCCAACAAAGGCTAGTTTTTCAAATTTCTTTGCTAACAACTTAAATTTCTCCTTTTCTTGATGCCATAAAGACAGAATAATGCCTGCAAATGTAATTCATTTAATTCACTTTTTCTGCTTCTGGAACCTAATTGGGTGCAGGAGGCTTCCGCTGCAGCTGGTTCACCCTGACTTCTATTCCTGCAAACACATGATTAAAGTTGTGTGCCTCTGGCTGTGCCCCTTGTATTTGGGAAGCGTGCTTCTGCTGCTCTTTGGCAAATCTCCAGCTGCTGTGGGATCCCCGTGGTGTTTGTTTACCTCTGTCTCCTCTGCAACACACCCTGATCAATCTCCGCTGACATTTGTAGTCATTTTGACACTGAGGTCTGGGGTTTTAACTTCTTGTTTTACTAAAAATGAATTAAAGAAAAACTTTTTTCTTCTTCTCCTTTATTGCTTCTGTATTTCCATGAAGAAAATGGTAGAAATGCTGAGTTTACATTTCCTGTGAAAACTTGAATCCTACTCGGAAATGTTGGATTGTCAGGAAGTGACTAACAACACTTAGAAGCCAAGTTATTTTGTCTGATTATCTGAGATTTTAATCAGTCTTTTTTTCTTTTTCCAAGAATGATATACTTCCTACTACACTCAATATAACTAGATTGGCTGGTGAAATAAATGGGCTTTAAGATTGTCCTCAATGTTTTCGAAAATTAGAGAATAGTTTTTTAAGAAAATATTTAAACAACATTATCAGTTATCATTTTGGTACTTAATAACTCTTAGACATCATGGTATTCTCATTGCCAGCACACTTAACTTTATTTTTCTTTTTTAAAAGTATATTTTATTGATACATAATAGTTGTACATATTTTCACACTTTAAAATGCTGACCATACATTTGCTTGGTGTTTTTTTGTTGATGATGAATACTAGACCGATAATGCAGTCTCTTTCATATCTGCAGGCAGATGGAGTTATTGCTGTGGTGTTAGGGCAAGCTGATTGTGTTAAAACATGTGACACACCTAATTTCAGAAACCAGAGGGGAAATCGCCGCTCATTAAAGTTCAAGGTAAGCGTGTGAAACTCATTGCCTGCTACTTATTTTCTATATCAAAGCATTTGCCAGTGGAGTTAAGGGGAGGCTTACATATCACAGCAACAAAGTCAAAATTCCCTTAAAACTGAAGCTGGAATGAGCCTGGAAGGGCTTTGGTTTTCCATACACCAGATTCACTGTGATAACTCCCTGTGAGCAGAGATGTTAGCCCCTCATTGATCATCTTTCAGCATACTTCTTTGATATTCATTTATCCTCCTAGAGATGAGTTGGGGAAGATTCACAGCCCTGTATTTCATATTTTCCTTCATGGAGGTGACATAGCACTTTGGTGAAAACATTTTTTTTTTCCCTTTCAGGTGTAGATACTGGTTTCTAGTGATGACTAAATCACATTTGGAAGGCATTCCAAGGAAATAGGATTGGGAGTACAGGGAGGAGAAATCCACATCTTATCCCTGTAATAAGGCAGGCCCTATGTATATGTTGATTGCAGGATTTGAAGATTATCATGAAGAAATATTCCCCCAACTCCACCATCTGAATCACTGAATCATAGTTACTATTCTAGACTTTTGAAGGACTGTGTCTTCAAGAGGCCCTTGTTAAAATGCAAGTGCCTCCAAAGTGGGTGGCCTTTTAAGTTTATATGGGTCATTACTCCTCAGTGGGTATTATCATGACTTACCAAGGTTCTCAGGTAATCAAATTTGAGAATCTAGGGTATAGACAAGTGGACAATGAGGCTGAGAGGCAGGAAGGGTGCACAAACTAAGAACATCATGGATGGTTCTAACTGGACCCAGTGCATGGGATCTAGGTTAGAAAACAGGATTTTCTGTCAATTCAAGACTTGCCCAACTTGGTTGACTCTCTCTCTCTCTCTCTCTCTCTCTCTCTCTCTCTCAGAATTCCTGTTTGTAGCTTTGACCACCCTCACTGGGTGAGAATCTGCACAGTTTAGAGGGAAAAAGTGTGGCACATTGGGATGAAGGCAATCCTAGAAGATAGAACTCTGGGAGTTCTTGGTCCGGCTCCAACATGCAATGGCCAAGCAACCTTGACCTCTTGGTAGTGTGGAGATGAATGTATCTCCCAACCTAGCCCACAGACTGTTGTTAATGTCCTATAAAATAATAGGCAACGCGGTATATCTATTAGTTTGACCCTTATATTTATAGCTCTATTCTTGGAACCCTAGTCCCAGCCTTGATAGCCAACAATCAATCATCCCAATGTCAATGCCCCCATGGCATTCATTGTTGTATCTATGTACCTTCCTCCCTAGTTACTCCAACTCAAAATTGGAGTCATCTTTATTTTCTGTTTCTGATATTCACTTGGTGTCTTGTCTTTTAGACACAGTACTGCCACCCTGGTGCTTCATCATTATACATTTAAGCTAATTACATGTTATCTGGCCATTTCTTCTCTTTCTGATCCACCTCATGTACATGTCTAAAATGTTCTCCTTATACTTCTCTCTCTTTCCATACCATTCTCTGTCTCCCTGTTGCCTATGGGATAAAGTTCTAAGTTCTCATTCTGGTTGTTAAGGCCCATCGCAAAGAAGTTTGCCCAGTTGCTACACCCTCCTCAACATAAATGCAAAGCCTTGGCAAGTCAGCTCGTTCGACTGTCTCAGTCACAAGCATCATACTTATTTCAGCTCTGAGAATTAGCTCACTCTGCTTCCCACTTCCGTCTTATGCATAACATGGTTTTTTGTTGGTCTAAGTCCTACCTTTATTTCCATGCCCAAATATGGCACCTCACTGATTCTGGTTTTGACTCTGAACTCCCATTTGGAATATCCCTGTTCATTCTCATGTTTCAATGTGTAATGTTTTCAACTGTCTGTCCTGCCTTTTAAAGTGGATCTTTAAGAAAGGACCTGTGGCTTTTTCTCTACGATCCAGCCCTGCCCCTGTTGTGCTGTGTTTAGAAGGGTTGCTAGTCTGATGAATAATCATTTTAACAGATTTGCCTAATTTTTGTGCTCTTCTCAGGTTTATTCTTTTTAATGAGCAAGATACTGTGCTTGACTCTCCTTGGAAGTATAATATTTGCTTGCTGTTGAAAGCCCTGTTTCTGTGCCTTCCAGCTTTTGAATTTGTCGACTTGGACAGTTTGCTAAGGGGTCAATTCCTTACCAGTTGGGCATAAAGGAAAATGCATCTCCATGCTGCATTTGCTTCATCTCAGCTTGGTTTTATAATAAACAGAAATAGGGGAACTTTAATTTGTACTTCATGTATCTTTGATCTGATTAAATAACTTGGCACTTTTATTTACCCTATACGAATATAGCAAATGGGTGCTTTTTGAATTTAAATTTACTTTGAGAGAACTGCTTATCGCAATGTGGGTTACATGGATAGAGACAGCACATCATCAAGGAAACAGCAGGAACCCCCCAGCCTAGTGTTGTCCAGAGGGAAATGCGGGGCAGCCACATATGTATATTACATTTTGTAGTAGACATTAAAACAGTATAAAGGAAGAGATGAAATTAATTTTAATAACATAACCCTTCATCCAACCTATTATTTTAGTATAGAATTTCATTATAAAATATTAAGGTATCCTACATTCTTTTTTCATACTAAGTCTGAAATCTGGTGTGTATTTTTTACTTAGAGTACATCTCAATGTGAACTGGTCACATTTTAAGGGCTTGATAGCCATATGTGGCTAGCGGCTGCCACATTGAATGGTACAGATCTAGAAATTACATCTGTTAACCTTCTATAAGGCAGGACTTCTCAACCACCAGCACTATTGAAATTTGGGCCAGGTAATTTTTTGTGGTGGCAAGGGGCTGTCTTGTGCATTGTAGAATGTTTAAGCGGCATCCCTGGCATGTACCCACTAGATGCCAATAGCACTGCTCTTCCAGGATATAGCAACCAAAGATGTCTCCAGACATTCCCAAATGAGAGGTGCTGCTGCAAGGAATAGTCACAGACGTCATGATAAACTATCTTCTGTTGTGCTTGTTAAAAGTCATTGATAGCCTGGGTGTGGTGGCTCAAGCCTGTAATCTCAGCACTTTGGGAGGCCAAGGTGGGCGGACTGCTTGAGCCCAAGAGTTCAAGACTAGCCTGGGCAGCATAGCGAGACCCCATCTCTACAAATAATTGAAAAATTAACCAAGTGTGGTGGCATGCGCCTGTAGTCCCAGCTACTCAGGAGGCTGAGGTGGGAGGATGGCTTGAGCTTGAGAGGTCAAGGCTGCAGTGGGCCATGGTCACACCACCTGGGCAGCAGAGCTGGTTCTGTCCTCTGAAGAAGCCAGTTGGTAGTGATGAATTAGTTATTGATTGGAAGGCACAGTGGATTGTTGCAGTCCTCTTGCCAGCTCCTTTCAAAGTGTGTTGGATTATCATATTGAAAGTCCCAGTAAATACTTTAAAGAATAGAGCTGCCAAATGCTCTTTCTGAGAATCACTGTCATCGTGAGTTTAATATTCATTGAACTTATTGTAATGCATTGGGAAAATGGATATATTCTTTTGGAGAAAAGCAGGATCATTGGTTTGGTTTTGATTAATGGATTTATGATGAAATGCTTATTTTCAGCAATGGCACTATATAAACAAGTCCCTCAAACGTAGTCTAGCTGCCTGTAATTTTACACAAAAAACGGTGAAAGACAAATGTACAGTGTATTTGTATTATCAGGCAGCCATGGGTTTGCTACAAGCAATTAACTTACGAATGAGCATTCAGTCACCCTGTAACATTTTATTCTGGAGCTTTGTTAGGGGTGAGCCTGAGAAGGAAAGTTACCAGCTTGAATAAAACTGAGAGTTTCAATTTGGAGTAGTCAGTCTCCCATGGGGTGACAATGTTCCTTAAATGTTAAAAAATATATCCTGACCCACAAAATGCGCCAGCTACAATTTCTAGTTTATTTCTGGTCCGTATAATGCATTTTTTGCACTACAAAAATCCCAGAGAAAATCAGATGATCTCCAGATGAATGGGCAGATGGTAAAGATTGAGTCAGAGCTCACGTGTTTGATTTGAACTTGTAACTCTCCACGAGCAGAGCGTACACTAAGTTTTATTTTTTAAACAGAGAAAAAGTAGGGAAAGAGAAAATGCCTACATAGTATGGTCGGTATCAGTGTGTCACGAAGGATGGGCTACGATGTCTAAATCATTCATCCAGCAGACATTTACTGAGCTTTTGCTGTATACACCCGTCTAGGGATTAGGGGTGCAAAGGTGAGTAAGAAGAACAGGGTCTGTGCTGTCAGAGATTATAATGTGAGAAGAAAGACCAAAGACAGTTTCCCAGTGTTTCACAGGTGCTATGCTGGGAGAAGTCAGGGGCATGGAGACCTAAGGGAACACCTGGCATTCTGGGATATGGAGACACTTCTAGGACACAGCAGTTTGGAAGAATGAGCAGGAGTTAGCCCAGCACCTGATAGAGGTGGGTTTATGGCATAAGGGATGAGAAAAGTGTGGGAGGTTACTGTTGGCACATCCCGAAAGACGACATGCTTCGGCGTTCAGCAACCCCGGAAGCTTGTTTTGGTGCCTACTGCTGAGTATTGGCTTTAGCCATTCTTGGAGGTCAGCAAAACATTCGCCTTTCAGGCTTTCTGGCATTAAGAATAACAAGAAAGATTTTATGTATTCCTACGAAAGGATGGGCCCATTCCAGGAGGTATTCCTACTCCTTTACAACTTATTTGCCACTTATGTGTTTTCCTTCCAAATATGATCAGTTTAAATGTTTTAAAGAATGAGGACCAAAAAATTATTTATTGATGTATTTCAAACACCTTAAATTTCCCTTTCTCCTGTAAAGATATATTTGATTTTTAAAAATTTTTTTCTAAAAATGCCCCCAGTCATGACTTAATGTACAGAAAATTCAGTTTTTGTTTTTGTTTTTTAAACTAACTTAGAAAATACTGATTTGGCTAATAGTTGATAAATTTAATCAAACAACTTTATTTTAAAATTGCAGCCATTTTGACAAAAAAAAGAGCTAATCTTGTAGCAGCCAAGTCAAGTGTAGACAAGAAGTTGGGGCCATGCATTAAGATCTTCTGCTACATTAGAAATTCCAGCTGCTGGAGAATGGCGTGAACCCAGGAGGCGGAGCTTGCAGTGAGCCGAGATCGTGCCACTGCACTCCAGCCTGGGCGACGGAGCGAGACTCCGTCTCAAAAAAAAAAAAAAAAAAAAAAAAAAAAGAAATTCCAGCTGCCTAGGGGGTCAGACCACCCCCAACTAATCTTATTCTTTTTGGTTGAATATGGCAATTGATTTTTTAAAAATAACACTAGTTATTCCAATTGTATACTTTCTTTCAAATTTACAGTCAGTATTGTCATTCTATAAATCCTAACAAATTGCGGATTCCACTGAGCAACTAGCTAAGGTTAAGCAGCTATTTCTTAGGTCAAGAAATTTCCTGTTTTGAATGCCATTTTTACCACGAATTCATGCTAACAGAGTTAAAGTTCAATCTGATTACGTATCAGATGGTGGGGTAAAGGATTTCTTAGTAATTTATGCTACCACAGCCTTTAAACATTAAGAAATTTTGCTGAAGAATTCTCAACTTTTTATTCTGAAAGACTAAAATTTATAAAGGAATCACAAAAGGCCTAGAATGTATTCGCAGGAACCCTCAGCAAATTCGCCAAATGATAACATTTTGCCCCATTTGCTTGTTATCTGTGTGTTTTCTGAACCATCCCACCATCCTTTTGAAAGCGAATTTTTGACATTATACCTTTACCCTGAATATTTTAGAGCATATTTCCAAAGCCCACCATGATTATCAAATGAAAGAAATTTAATATTGATACATTACTGTTTTTATCGCAGCATAGTATAGTACTGTCTAATCTTCTTTAAATTTTTAATATTTGTGGGTACGTAGTAGGTGTATATATTTATGGAATACATGAGATGTTTTGATACAGGTGTGCAATGTGAAATAATGACATCATGGAAAACTGGGTATCCATCCCCTCAAGCATTTATCCTTTGAGTTACAATCAATCAATCCAATTTCACTCTTTCAGTTATTTTTAAATGTACAGTTATTATTGACTATAGTCACCTGTTGTGCCATTCAATAGTATGTCTTATTCTTTCTAACTATGTTTTCTTATACCCATTAACCTTCCCCACCTTCCCTGATACATTACTATTGTCAGATATACACTTGATATTCAGATTTCACCTATTTTCCTGAGAATATTTTTCATGGAAAACTTTTCCCCCATTTAGGATTCTCTGATCCACATTGTATTTAGTTTTTGTGTTTTCTTTGTCTTTAATAACATTGGCATTTTCAGAAGGTACAGGCCAAGTGTTTTGAAAAATACGCTCAAGTTGGGCTGGCCTGAGGCTTCCCAGGATTAGGTTCCGGTTCTACATTTTTGGGGCAGACATGCCACCGACATGCAGCTGCATCCTTTGCAGGCATCACATGGGGAGCAGCAGGCCATTAAGTCCAGTTGTTGGTGGCGATATCAACTGACAATTTTCTTTTCAGCAGGCTTCCTAATGCTTCTTTTTGCACGTATTGCGAGTACACTCTTATTGACTATATAAGTAAAAGAGTAACTTGCATGTCACGGCGCCTTCTTTAACATCTATGCCTCCGTTACTTTTCTCTTCTACTTTCCTGGAACACATCGGGTTCTGCCCATTCACTTTCACTTCCCTTGAACAAAACGGGAAGGGATAAGTAGACTGATACAGATGGTTGTCAGTGTGGTGATGACTGCAACTGAGTCTGGGTCTACAAAAATATTCTACTTGCTAAACTTTCTGTAGGAAATGCTGCCTGTGTCTGATATGCCAAAAGCAATTGGACTTGGAGGATATTTTTAGAAATCGATTATTTTAGCTTATTTCTGAAAGCAGACTAGCTGCCACAATGGAATACACATTAAACAATCCATTAATGACCTCAAATGTAGAGCCAGCTGAATTGAAAATGGGAAACAAAACCCTGCCCAGGGATAGTCATTTTTTCAGAGACCAACCAGAGAGTCAGGGGCTCTTACAATCACTTGGTTCTGCTCTCCAACCTCCATGGGGCAGAACTGAATTTCAAACTTTTCCCCAAGGCTATTTTCATACCCATTGCCTACACATCTCCAGGAAAGGGATGTTCACAGCTCTCACTGGGAAGTGCTTCTGGAGTCTCAGGATACTTCTGGGCATGCGAATTTAATTTGGGGCACCAGAAATCTCTCCCTTTTTATTTTCTCTGGTCTCAGCCTGTGAAGAAGTAGAGACTGATTGATCATTGCAAGAAACACAGTGATAAGAACACAAGATGGGGAAAGAGCAAGGGGCTGGAGCATGGAGTCCAATCCATTGAGTTTAATTTTTCTTTAATCCTTATGAAATTCTCACTGCAAACCTCTAGATCCTCTGTTATTACCCTCACGAGGATAGGATAATGTCTGTCCCACGACTGTCTTGCTGGTTTTTATCAGTATTGGTTGCATTGTATTTTTCTTACCAATAAACATCGTTGAATGAATGTATACATGAATAAATACCTTATTTTGCATTCTGACAGTACTATTTGTGACCACTCAAATTATAACCTTATTATCCTATTGCCTCAACATATTCATTTTCCCCTCTTGTCAGTACATTATTTGTTTTATGATGAACTTTGGGCAATGTACCCATGACCTTAAACGTGCTATCTGTACAGTATGGAATTTATTTTTGGATGAGAGATGGAAATAATCAAGTGATTGGCTGAATCATGAGTCAGCGGTCTGGTACTCTAGTGTATCAGTCAGCTGCTACTGTATAACAACCAATCACAAAACTTCAGGAGCATACAATAATGAGCATTTACCAGTGCACAAGTCTGTGGGTTGATGGGGGGTGGTGTTGGGTTTGGCTGATCTAACTTGGATTCACTTGAGTGGCTCTGCTGATTTCTCTGGGAATATCCACAAGTCTGGGAGCCAGCCAGCACACGTTTATTCTTTCAAGCCTCTGCATATCATGTCTGCTAACTTCCCATTGGCCAAAGCAAGTCATATAGCCAAGGTTAACTCCAATGTGGTGGGAAAGTATATTTCCCCTAAGAAAGTAGAGGGATAGCTGTGCATGGTAGCTCACACGTGTAATCTCAGTGCTTTGGGAGGCCGAGGTGGAGGGATTGCTGGAGGCTAGGAGTTTGAGACCAGCTTGGGCAACACAACAAGTTCCTGTCTCTACAAAAAATAAAAGATTAAAAAATAAAAAGAAAGTAAAGGGACAGAGTGAAAGTATCTGGAAAATAATTCAACTTATAACACCCTAGCAACACACAAACTGGCTCCTAGGTTTTTTTTCCCACTTGTTGACTACAGAACTCAACTTCAATTTTCCAAAAATATCATACTCTTTCTAACCTTTGGATGAGTTGATAAATAACCACTGCTTCTAGCTCCTGTGTGCCCATCCGTAACCCTGGCTTGTCCCTGGATACCTTGGACCTCCCTAAAATCCAGCAACTGAGGAGTTTGAGCCAGGCAAATCAGGGAACCTCTAACACCTAACGGGAATACAATCTGAGGTGTTGGTGCCCTCTAAATACATTAAATATGATACCTAACTCCAAGTGAGTTCCTACTCACTTCAGGGAATGGGGGAGGATGAGAAATAAGACTTTCAGAAGGGAAGAATCAAATGAAGGATTTAGTTTGAATCTTTGGATGACATAGGCCTCCAGAGAGACTTTTCTCTTTTCAGCCAGCATGAGAGAAGGGATTGTTGCCAGCCAGCAGAAGCAATCTCTTTGCGGACTTAGATGGCAGCAGATAGAATTGCCTCTTAGGTGAGGCGGGAGGAAGATGACCATCCAAAAAGACAACGTGGCTCACAGCTGGAAGCCAGTCCGGCCCTCACAGCTAGGCCATGATGCTCTCCAGTTGAACAGGACCCCCACATCAGACAAGGCCACTCTATGACCATGATGGGTCAGGAAATACAAGGCCACTCCATAATCTCATCCGAATGTGGGGAGAGACATGAACATTGTCCAAACCACCCAAATGACCAAACATCCCACTTTCCCAAATGCTGCTTCTTTACTAATTACAGTTGTAGCCTTACTTCCTGCCTTCTGGACAAGATGTATCAAGATGCCTAATTAGGTAATGGCCTCTGCCTTCTGATAGCATCCAGCCAGAAGCAAAGCCCTGCTTTCTTGAATCTTTCCCTAAGTCACCTAATATAAGCCTGTGTTCTATAACGAGCTTTTTCTAACCTTTTACTGAGATGCTCATGGTCCCCCAAGATGTGTGTTCTTCCTGCTTGCAGTGAGTCAGTCAACCCAACCATAATTATCTACAAGTGATTTCCTGGTGAGTCTTTAGCTGGAAGACATTGACATCATTGTGGTTCTGTAATGTCCCCGAAACACATTCTTAGAGCCTTTAAACAAATAAAAGGTACAAAATTCCTTTCTCAAGCACCATGTGACTAGGAGATTTGTAAGGTAATGTCTTCTGGGCACTCAGAATCAGCAAAAATAAAGTTCACTGGCCACTGGCTTGTAATTGCGACTTAGGTACATAGAAGATTTGGAGATTTACTGACTCATCTAGGCTTGTATTTTTGGGAGTTGTAGGAAAGTAAAAGATACATTGATTGTTTTCTTACCTTTTTATCATTTCCATTATTTTAGCCAATAAATAATAGTGGAAATTAGACATCTAAGAAACAAGTTTTGATTTCTTATGAATGTTATAAAAAATAAAGATTAAACAATTAAAAAGTAATTACATTGTAACATTCTGCTAGGGGTTTGGTTTGCAAACAAATAAATCATCTTTTACTGTTCATGAAATATAGATTTACTGAACAAAACACATAGTAGAAATTAATATTTGAAGTTTACCTGTTTAGGAAAATAAATCTGATGTTAGTTTATGTAAAAACATTGTAGTAAAAATGGAAACAAATGAACCTGGGGAATTAGACTGATGCTTTGAAATGATCATTGTATAACACTTAACTAGTCATTAATGCTGAGCATTTGGGAGCAGCTACTTGTTTTAAAAATATTCTGATTATTTGAAAAATAATCAAGTTGTAGTTTATGGCATTTTGAAATGGAAAACACCTCAGCATGCCCTAATGTTGCAGATTGCAAATTGGGGCAGAGAAAGGACTGGCAGGTGTGACACCCTGTTTTAATTCATTGATCTTTCCACTTTGCCAGCATGCAGACATTTTAGTGAGAAGGTGTGTTTCATGAATCCACATGGATCTTTTCCTGATTGGTCCAATGGCAAATCTTATTGTATATTATTGTTTTAGATTTGATGATATAATTATGTAGCGTAGGTCATGTTTTCTCAGCCTTGCCTCTCCTGATATCATGGGCTTGGTAGTTCTTTCTTGTAGGGATGGGGAAGGGCAGTGCTGTCCTGTGAACTGGAGGACATCTAGCAGCATCCCTGGCCTCCACTCTGCAGATGCTAGGAGCATCCCTCACCCCAGTTGTAACAACCAAAAATGTCTTCAGGCTTTGCCAAATGTCTCCTGAGGGGCACAAGTGCCCCCAGCTGAAACTGACCCAGTAGTCCCATAGATAGTTTTTTTTTTTTTTTTTTTTTTTTTTTAAATAAACATAGAAATGGACCCTTCTGGTCTTAAAGCTTGAAACTTGTATTTGTTATATCTGAGATCCTTCGGGAAACAACCTTCAGATCTCTAAATATAGTATCAAAGAACTGAAACTCACCAGATTACTGCATTGTGAGATGCTGCACCCCTTATTCATCATGATTGCTTCCTTGCCCTTCCCTAGTTCCTGTTTCTCACGCATTGTTACATTTCTTCTCTGCTATATAAACTCCTAGTTTTAGTCAGTCAGGGAGATGGATTTGAGATTGATCTCCCATCTCTTTGGCTGTAGCACCCGATTAAATCCTTCTTCCTTGGCAATAATCGTCATCTCAGTGATTGGCTTTTCAGCAGTGAGCGAGTGAGCAACAGGACCTAGATTGAACCCCTGGTATTTCTGTAACAGTATCTGCCTCAATTTGCAGACCAAATATAAAGAGAAGACAGAAATCATTTACTTCTGTCCTATTTAAGGTCTCATGTTTGCACACATGGTTTAGGATATGTCAATTCAAAGAAGTGTAATTTTTACATTTCTGCCTATTTCAGGTAGTGTTATACAATGTTGGCAATAAATAAACACATACGTACCACATGGCTCATGGAAAGAGACTGGGGTCTGGAATTGGGAGGGGTCTGGTGGGCTCCCCTCCATGAGTCCCCATGTTGACTGGTCATATGCTCTTGAGAAAACCCTTTACCTTGTGGACTCTGGTTATAGGTTCACAGAAGACAAGTGCTTTGGAGAAATATGCCATTTATATTAAGCAAGAAGGTGTCTCCTCTTGGGGATAGTTCACAAACATCTTCACTTATTACCATCCATTTTGCTTTCATTTCAGTTATTGCCTGATGCCTGATCCTATTTCCTATTAGGCTGAGTGAATGCTTCTATCTCTGATCCACACTCTTTTTTGTCTTGACCTTGACAAAGTTAAGGCACAGAAATAGCCATCTAAGGACTAAAATGTAAAAGCAGTTGGTGCATTGTTTCTTATGTGACAGGGGAATGTGATGGGGAATGGCTGGGACCAGGTGGATGGAAGGCTGGCATATCCTACTGCCCCTGCAATGCCTTCATAGTTTCCTTCTGCTCCCGCATTCCAGAGTAGAGTCTCTACCATAGAGTGATCGGGTGGTTTGTGCTCTTCAGGCACTGCTCCCATGGCCGAATATCCTGTGGTCTTTAGCCTGCCAAGTTATCACAAAGGACTTTTAGGGTTGCACACCGGGTTTGAAAACCATTCCTCTGGCAAGCCAGAGATAGAAAGCCTTTCTTGGCTTCCTTGGAGTTTCAAAACTGAAGTCATTATTTAGCACATATGAAGGCCAGTTACTTAACCTTCCTTGAAGAAACCACAGGCTTTACATCTCTGATTTAGGAAGGACAGTGGAGAAATGGCAGATATTTCAATGACAAGCCCTCTAAAGGAGGGATACAGATCACGTCCATGCTTCAAGACCCAGCCAGCTGTAACTGAATTTGTGTGACGGGGTTGACTGAGTGAGGGCCAGATCTGTCTATGGTGCATTTTCAGCTCCTCTGTGCTCCATGAACATTAGATTAATTAATCTTCACATTGTCCTTTTGAGGATAGACTAGTAAATGTGGATCTGAGAAGTACAGAATGTTCTATTGCTCAGTAAAACTCCGAGTTATGCAGATGTTCCGATAGGCAGGTCTTCCCCTTGACAACTTAAGGGCATAGAAATAATAATCCTGCAATTCTGGAGCTCAGAGAGAGGTCAGATGTTTCCATGGACAAACCCTGTCCAAGTGCCATTTGCTCCAAGTTGCTCTACTGTGGATATTTCCATTGTTGCTTTAGTCACTGGTTTCCATGAAAGGCAACATTATAGATAAAATGGATCCATGCTGCCTGCAGAAAAACAAACACCTCAAAATCTCTTATGTTCCTTTTTTCAGGAGTGAATCTCTATGTTGCACAAGGGCACCAGTGCTTACAGCGGTGCTCCTCCTTTTTCAGGCTGGTGGGTTGTAACCTTTCTGGCTCTTTGGCCTTTAGTTTTGTGCCTGGACTCATTGTGGACCAGGATTCCAAGTCATTGATAAGATCCTAAGGGCAGAGTCGAGTTTCATACTTCTTTGACTCCATCACCATGCATAGTAGTCTTAAACATAATTTGTTGTTAATCCGATACTTATATTTGATGGCACCATGCCATGCTCCTTTTGGAGTGAGTGAACCAAGAATTGCCACATTGTAAAGTTGTGTTTCCATGACAAATATGCTCACGGGGGCTCCATTCTTTGCCTCATGTGCTTTGTATTTCTTGTCTCAAGTCTGCCCTTGACCTTGTCCCACCCCAGAATTTCCATTGCACTTTGCATGGTGTGCAACAAAACCAAATAGGAGAGTCGGGAAGAAGTATTAAAAGAAAAACTGTAGCTTAATTCAATTTAAGAGGGTTTAATTGAGCAAAGAATGATTCGTGAATTGGGCAGCCTCCCAAGCCAGAGTAGGCTCAGAGACTCCAGCACAGCCACGTGATGGAAGAAGATTTATAGCCAGAAAAAGGAAAGTGACATACAGAAAACAGAAGTGAGGTACGGAAACAGCCAGATTGGTTACAGCTAGGCATTTGCCTTATTTGAACACGGTTTGAACAGTTGGTCACCGGTGATTGGCCAAAACTCGGTGATTGGCACAAGAGTAGGTTATAGTCTGTTTACAATTCCACTTAGGTTATAGTTCACGATTGTACAGAAAAACCTTTAGGCTGAACTTAAAATATGTAAGGAGGCGGCTTCAGGCTAAACTTGATTTAACAGAAGCAACTCAGAGCCCGAAGTACATATGGGAAAGAAGTTGGCTGGGACCATGAGGATCTTCTATAGACAACTTGTAATGAGCCATGAGTCTCTTCAGGTGATATTGGTGTTAGGATGTGCATTTTTACATTACAGAGGCTTACTTTTCAACGTGCACTCCTTCCCTGGGCACTTGCTCAAAATGTCAATGCTCAGCCCCATCCCAGAACCAATGAGTCAGCATCTCAGGCATGAGCTCAGGAATCTGCCCCATCACAGGCTCTCCAGGGGATTCTGATGCGTGTCAACATTTGGGAAGCACTGCTCTATCTCCTGCTTTGTGAATCTGGGAAGAACTCTGCCCTTTAAAGGCCGGGCCTGTTCCCTCTGAGGACTCAGCTCCTTGGGCAGGGAGCAACTTTATTACCTAATTAAGGATTTCACTTCTAGTTCTCTTTTGTTCAGGTGATGTTGTGCTGAGATATATTCTCTTAAAATTGAAGAATGACCCAAATAAAACAAAAACCCTGCAATTTCATTGCATGAATCTGATTTATCTCTTAAAAAAAATACCCAAACTGTACTGCAGGAACTCGGCCTGACTGCACCATCGATTATCCTAGGAATAAACAAGCAGACTTTCCCTCCTATCCTAGCAACTTCCCGAGCAAAACAAGGAAGGAATGTGCACAGAGGCTCTGTAGCAACCCGCGGTGCAAGTCCCAATTAGACTCAAGACAGAAACAAATTCAGGAATGAAAACATACGTAAAGAATGAATAGATAAGAAAAATTTCTATGAGTTATGGTTTTTTGTTTGGGGGGCAGGGAGATGAATGTTTAAATTATTGGGGTGTTCCTCTAAGTCAAGGTTTCTCAGTTTCAGCATAATTGACGTCTGGGACCCCTAATTTATTTGCTGCAGGAGGATGGGGTGATCCTGTCCTGTGCACCGCAGGATGTTTGGCAGCATCCTTGGCCTCTCCCCACTGGATGCCAGTAGCAACCCTCCCTCCCCAGTTGTGACAACCAGAAATGTTTTCAGACATTGCCTCAGATCTCCCGGGAGACAAAATTGCCCCAAGTTGAGAACCACAAATTGTAAATAAATCTAGAACCCTTGTGATATTTGCTCAAAATTCTTCTTATATTTAATAGGGCATGTAATCCCAGCTACTCGGGAGGCTGAGGCAGGAGAATCGCTTGAACCCGGGAGACGGAGGTTTCAGAGAGCCGAGTTCGTGCCACTGCACTCCAGCCTGGGCGACAGAGTGAGACTCCGTCTCAAAAAAAAAAAAAAAAATTTAATAGGAACACTACACTGCTTATTCCCATTAAGCCTGGCAAACTGACAGTGGCAAGGAAAGCCTTTGATAACCTAAGTTTAATGAGAGCTGCCTACAAGAGCTGAGGCCTGACCTCGGTGAGCTATTACAGGAAAAGTTTTTAAAAACAAAGCTGGCTTCTGTCAGTGGATGGGATGCATTTGAAAGGGGCAAGCAAAGGCTGTGTTCTGCAAATGCGGGCTGTGGCTGGGGGTGGGGGAGGGAGATAGAGGGAGCTAAGGTGGATGGGGAGGCGGAAGAAGGCTGCTGCCTGGACAGCTTGCTGGCCTGCAAAGATTTTCCATCTTACAGGCGTTCATGGGAGACATGAGAAGGTTCACAAAGTCACCGTGAAGTTTGGCAGTCTTAATCCCTTTGTTTTCTCAGCTGGTTTAAGGGGGTACACTAAGTGTGACTGCAGCTAGCCCTTTATGAAGACCATAAACTCAGCCAAGTATGTTTGCAGGGCTGCAGTTGTGGAAAAAGACAAAGCGTATGCGATCTGTTGTTTCAGCTTCTTTTTGAGATTCTTGCTGTCGAGTTTTTTTAAGACAGAAATTTTGAAAACAATCCCACCAGTTAAATAGAGGCTGAATTCTCACAGTGAGTCCCTTGCATGATCTGAAAATATTGTTTGAATATTATTATAGCTATGCTTGTGGTCCTTCAGTTAAGCATCAGGCTCTTTTTACGCTCTATAAGTGAAGGTTACATTTAGCGGTATGAGTCCTTCACCTAGAAAACCATGGCCAAAAAAAAAAAAAAAAAAAAGCTGCAGCAGAATTTTGTTACATTCTGCAAATGGTGAGCATGTAATAAGGCTCCTGCTGGCTATGAAGAAGAGCTGGGTATGCTGCTGAGTGGAATGGAGCCACCGAGGCCAGGAGGGCCGCCTGTGAGCACTGAAGGGCCTGCTGTGTGCCAGGAGCTTCCATCTGCCTCATTCGTTGTCTCTCAGGACAATCCTGGAATGTACTTTGCGGAAAAGGAAACCCAACTGTAGAAAAATTAACTTGTCCATGCTCACCTCACTTATACGTAGTAACTAGGATTTCAATCCAATTTGCTTAAACTCAGAGATTTTTACTGCATTTTGCTCTCAGCAATGTGGGAACACCTGGCCCTCAACTCCCAGAGTAATCTGATTGCCCAACACCAACAGAGTTCTTTATCTTTTCTTTTTTAAAAAATGGGGCAAAATACACATAAAGTTGACCATTTTAAGCATACGAGTTTCCGGCTCAGTGGCATTAAGTACATTCACAAGATTATTCCTCTGTCTAGTTCCCGGGCATTTTCATCATCCGGAAATGAAATCCTTATCCACTAATCAGTCACTGCCCTTTTCCTCCTCCCGCAGCTCCCGGTTACTACTCATGTGCTTTCTGTGTCTATGCATTTACCTATTCTGGACATTTCATATCAATGGAATCATACAACATGTGGCCTTTTGTGTCTGACTCCATTCACGGAGCATGATGTTTTCAAGCTTCATCCATGTCGTAGCATGTGTCAGTCCTTTATTCCTTTTCTGGCTGGATAATGTTTCATTGGGGAGACCACATACTGTTTATTCATGTGTAGATGGACATTCTGCTGTTGCATATGGACATTCTGCTGTTGCATATGTGAGTGTGACAGAGTAAGTGTACATGCATGTACATCCAGATGTGTGTGCATGTATGAGTGTGTTTGAGGGCATGTATCTGCATGGGTGTGCATGTGTGTGCATGTGTATGTGTGTGTGCGCATGTGTGTGTTTGTGTATGTACACATGTATTTATTCTATTGTTCTGTCTACAGACTCCACTCAGTCTCAGTATTCTCTGCTTCCTCACTCCTTCCATCTCTCTGATCTTCTATTGCACAGTAGCATCCCTGTTAGACTTTCTCGGATGCTCTGATGTGCAGCTTGCCTGTCTTCTGCACTGTGGTACCCTCTACAAATGTTCTAGGCTGCAGCCTTCTCTTCTCAGTTGTGTGAGTAAACGTTCCTTCATTTTCTCTCTGTCTTTAGACCATTGGTTCTTCACGAGGGTGATGGTGCCCCCAGGAGCTACTTGATAACGTCTGGAAGAGATTTGGGGTTGTTGTAGTTGGGGGTGAGGGAAGATGCTACTGGCATTGAGTGGATAGGGACCAGGGATGCTGCTAAACACATATTACAGAGATGCTGCCCTCATAATCTAGAATTATTCAAATGTCAAGAGTGCTGGGATTAGGAAACTTTGATGTAGAATTTTGTTGGAATTGCATATCTGTCAATAGCTTTACACCATAACATTTTTGTTGTCATGGATTTGTTATTTTGATCACCCATTTACCATCAATTTAAGAAGTCTTAAGAGAGAAACAATGTAAAATATGCGCTAAGTCTGCTTTCTTGAATGGGAAGCCTGTGAGCTATATTGTTACTTATTTCAGTTCATATTTCTAAAAAGGGGCATGGAGTTCTGCAAGATTATAAATAATCTAATATCTCTGTCTTAAATATATGCAATGAACCAAATAGGACTTTATAAATTCTTATTTTTCACTCTTTCTTTTTTTCATTCACATTATCGTTCTTCTGTACACATTAGAAGGTCAGAATTTGGGGGTATGGAATTTTGTGTATGGAAATATGTCAGACATAAAATTCAGTCATACTCCAATGCACCAATGTCATCCCAAGAAAAAATAGTTGTTTATAAAAATGTGCATGAACTAGGCAGCAGTATATTCCATCCAAACAACATTTTTGTGAAACTTTTTTTTTCCAGTGCCACAAAGAAACTTGGACGTTATCTCAAAGCATTTGTAACAAGAAGCATTTGACCTTTCATTTCCTTTTTAATTGCCAAGATATTGTTTTCCTTTTACATTATTCCACAGAGATAAACTTAGTGCTACCCTTCGCGCGTGAGCCTCTCACTCCACCTTACATTCAGGGCTCCAAATAGTATCACCATAAGCATAGCTGATTTCCAAGCGCTTCCTCGTCATGGTTTCTGATAGGGAAATTCCCTCTGTGCTTGCTCCTATTGGGAACATCTGTTTTGTGTCTCTCTGGTGTTTGGTGACATAACGTAATAAGATGGCAGGAGGCAGAAAAAAAAACAAACAAAAAATGTGTTGCAATAAAAATGTCCTAAAAAGACACTTAGTTCTATTTATTGCTTCACAGAACACGCAGGAAGAGAAGTTAGAATGAGCACTAGCATGGAAAGTCAGAGGAAGACGTCCTGTGGCTCAATTATGATTTGGATTTGGTTTTGTGCGGTGTAAGGCGCTGAGCAGGACACCAAGCGGAGGAGTCTAGCCCCAGGGTGTTTCCTCATGCAGGTCAATTGCTTTATTTCCGCTTAGGAGTCACAGAAGCGAAGTCCAAGCCCCAGTGTGTGGCTCTTGTCAGGCAAATCGGATGCGTGGGTAGAAGTTCATCGTTAGGACCAGAGAAGCAAAGCAAGTGCTCATTCTGATCAAAGGGTATGCCGCCGACAGGCATGAATGAAACCGAGCTACCATCAATTAAAATGCCCGGAAACCACGGATGTGTCTTAATAAGTCAGCTTTGGTCGTTTGACAGCACCGGAGGCAGGTTTGTGAATTGTTTGCCAACAGGGACAATTTAGGTGAGTGCTTTGGAAGAAAACTTGATCTTCAGAGAAGATCTTTATTGCCATAGGTAAAAAGTAGCGCACAGAAATGGATAGCAAGTCAGAAATGGTTTTCTGAGTTTCTGAGGTTATCTGGGATTTTTTTAGAGTTAGGAGAAAAGCCTCCTTTCTTCCCAAAATACCTAGACCTACCTGGAAATGTGAGACTGGCATGAGGCTATTTTGGCTTAATTTTTTCAGAGAATGAGCCTGAGGTAGGACATTTTATTGCGGAGAGTAACCCCCATGGGCAGGAACCACGGACAAGGTGGGTTGGGCAGGAAGAGAGGACGATCTAATTCAGGAGCAATTTACCCAATGGGTCACTACCATGGGCTACTACTGGTTACTCCATTCAATGACACTGTCTGTGAAGGGCGGGAATGTTTCTCAGACCAGCCAGCCAGGGCGAGGAAGGGAGAGCATCTGTCACCTGGCTCCAAACCCCTCTGGTCAAACATTCGCCCTCAGCAGGCAACCATTCACCTGCATCGCAGAGTGTGCAGTGAGCTGACACCCGTGACTCCAACAGAGATGCCCTTAGGGAGAAGGAAGGCAGGAGGCTCCCGGCATGAATCTGACAGGTATCAGGGTGCAGCTGCATGGAACTGCTCAGAGCCTGTGCAGAGCTGGGTGATGGCACAGGAGACCAGAGAGGCCAAAAGCTTCTGAAGAGCTGTGTAAGAGACATCCTACCCAAAGACACAAGTGCTCAGCTGTATTCATCACTTGGGGGACCTGGAGCTCTTCGATCAGGCATGAATCTAATAGTCAAGCAGGGACCATAAGGGCAATATGAACAGAAATAAGCATTAGCTCTTTCATAGTTACAGAAAAATCTTGTATCATTTTATCTTACCAAGTTTTAAAATAATATATTTGTGTTCTAGAATGTGCTCTAGGAATTACAAAAACCACGGATTAATGTTTCCAGAATGGTCTTCTCCATGCTGTGCATAAGGGACAGATTTCCTTTTGCCACTGTGAGGCTAGGAGTGGACACCAGGCTGACATGATGCATCCAAGGCCTCCTTGACCTATGCCCTGGGCTCTGTTTTGTAAAGAATCATGTGCATTCTGCAATGCGCATTTGGTTTTACATTTTAAAAGTGGTAGAGCTAGTTAATGTTAGAACTTTTTTCTTTTTCATATATATATATATATTTTTTTTTTGAGACAGGGTCTTGTTCTGTCCCCAAGGCTAGAGTGCAGTGGTGCAAGCATGGCTCACTGTAGCCTTGACCTCCTGGGCTCAAGCAATCCTCCTGCCGCAGCCTCCTGAGTAGCTGGGACTACAGGTGCATGCCACCACACCTGGTTAATTTTTTATTTCCTCTTTTGTAGTGATGAGGGGTCTCACTATGTTGCCCAGGTTGGTCTTGAACTCCTGGAATCAAGCAATCCTCCCACCTCAGCCTCCCAAAGTACTGGAATTACATGTATGAGCCACCACACCTGGCCCTCATTTTAGTACCTTTAAATTATAAAATATGTGTGTGTGTATGTATATATATATATAGCATTTCAAGAGAATATGTCAAGACTACAAGCCCTTACCTCAAATTCTGGAAGCTATGGAGACTCAGAATTCAGAATTTTCCAGATTTTAGAAAGACGAACTATGAGCATAAGCCATTGAGTAGGCCACACTGCTGGTGGGGCTGGGGAAGCACACCATAATCAAACATCTTCATAGTTATGCATGAAATGTTTGAATAGTCACATAAAGTGAGGCAAATAAAGACTATCAATAGCTTCTCTCATTTCATTTTAGGTTTTTGCCACTGTAAAATTTTTGAAAGAGAATTAAGAACAAATTTTTCAGAATTGCACATAAAGACTGTGTATCTATACAGCAAACTTCTATACCCAGCTGATGGAAGGAACACATGTTAGCATTTTTACATATTTTCCTAAGATTTAAGAAATTCTGCTTCAGTTCCTCCATCCTGCTTCTCCTGAGTTAAGTATTATCCTGAAGATTATATGTCAGTGCCCATTTGTATTTTACACACGTGTATGTGCCCAAAGCAACACTGATTTTATGGAAGTGCTGGATATATCATTTTGTGGTTTAGCTATGTTCACCTAAAAATATATTATTGATTGGGAGGCTGAGGTGGGTGGATCACGAGGTCAGGAGATCAAGACCATCCTGGCTAACACGGTGAAACCCCGTCTCTACTAAAAAACACACACAAAAAATTAGCCGGGCGTGGTGGGCGTCTGTAATCCCAGCTACTGAGCAGGCTGAGGCAGGAGAATGGCGTGAACCCGGGAGGCGGAGCTTGCAGTGAGCCGAGATCGCGCCACTGCACTCCAGCCTGGGCGACAGAGCAAGACTCCGTCTCAAAAAAAAAAAAAATATATATATATATGTGTGTATATATATATGTGTATGCATATGTGTATATATGTGTATATATGTGTATACATATGTGTATATATGTGTATATATGTGTGTATATATAGTATATATGTGTATATATATAGTGTATATATGTGTGTATATATATGTGTATGTGTGTGTATATGTGCGTGTATATGTGTATATATGTGTATATATATGTGTGTATATATGTGTATATATGTATATATGTATATATGTGTATATATGTATATATGTATATATGTGTGTATATATGTGTATATGTGTATATATGTATATATGTGTATATATATGTGTGTGTATATATATATATTATTGAATTTTTTTTTTTTTTGAGGCAGAGTCTCACTCTATCTCCTAGGTTGGAGTGCAGTGGTGATCTCAGCTCACTGCAACCTCCGCCTCCCAGGTTCAAGCGATTCTCATGCCTCAGCCTTCTGAGTAGCTGGGCTGACCTTTGTATTTCATTTTGTATTTCGAGTAGAGACGGGGTTTTGCCATGTTGGCAAGGCTGGTCTTGAACTCCTGACCTCAGGTGATCCGCCCACCTCAGCCTCCCAGCGTGCTGGGATTACAGGCGTGAGCCACTGCACCTGGCCTATTATTGAAATTTATCTGTGTGGATACCTGCCGTTTTAATTTATTTATTCTGTTCTATGGCAGCCTGTTGTATAACCACTTCAAAATTTTATTTACCCATTTCTCAAGAACTGAGGAGGGTCTAAGATTTTACCCCACTTTCATGTGAAGAGTTTTGCCAGCCACAGTACCTTGGATGCTGACAGCAATCATGAGACTCTTGGATCAGACAATGGACTCTGTTACTCATGGCACAGTGAACAGCAGGAGCTTCGTGTTTGTACCAGTTCTCTTTGTGCCTGGAATTCCATGGAGGTGATGTGGAGGAGTCCACGTGTTTGCTACACATGCAGTCAGTCGGTGTCATAGCAGAGGAACCCTGAAATTAGAAAACTCAAATCTTTTACAATGGCCAGTAAGCCAGTCTGCTTAAACTTTGCTCCAGAGGGAGACACTATTATTATCTTCTGAGGCTGTTCACCATACAAATACTCTTGAAAAGATCATCCAGAACAAAAGCTGTCAGTGCCTCTGCTGAAAAAATGTGTAGACATCTGAGAGAGCCTCATGGAGAATTGTCTCCTATCCCAATACAACAATTGGCACACGTCTAGTTTGTTTGCAATTTTCCCCATTACAGAAAGTGTTTAATGGACATTTTTCTGTATGTTTCCTGGCAAGAGTTTTCTGTGATGTGTACCTAGGAATGGAAGTGCTGAGCTCTGTGTATACAGCCCTTCCTCATGATTCTAACTACCAGAGCTTTATATTAAGTCTTGGTATGTGGTAAGGCATGCCCTTCCTCCCTATTTTCAAAGTGTCCCCAAAAGGCTATACCTAGGTCTTTATTCTTCCTTAAGAATTTTTCAACTGCATTAGATGTTGCCACCTTATCTTCCAAAGCTGTTGTTGCAGTTTGTCTTTCTCCCAGTGATATATAAAAAGCCCATTAATTCATAATTGCCAAAACTTGTAAGAAACCAATATGTCCTTCAGTGGGTAAGTAGATAAACAAACTGTGGCACCCTGGGACAATGGACTATTATTTAGCAATATAAAGAAATGAGCTATCAAGCCACCGAAAGACATAGGGGAAACTTAAATGCATATTGCTAAGTGAAAGAAGCTGGCCTGAAAAGGCTACATACTGTATAATTCCAAAGATATGTCATTCTGGAAAAAGGAAAACTATAGAGACAATAAAAGGATCAGTGATTACCAGGGTTTCAGGGGGAAAAAGGGAGCTACAGTCTGGACACAGGGAGTTTTCAGGGCAGTGAACTTATTCTGCATGATATTGTAATGGTGGACCCAAGTTATTATACATTTGTCAAAACTCATAAAAACTATAACACAAAGAGTGAACTTCAATGCAAACTATGGACTTTAGTTAATAAATTTCTTAATATTAATTCATCAGTTGTAACAAAAGTACCAAAATGTTGACTGTGGAGGTGGTGGAAGGTAACAGATGGGAAGTCCGTACTTTCTGTAGCTTTTCTGTTAATCCAAAACTGCTGTGATAACGTCTGTTTAAAAAGTTCGTTTCTTCATCTTTGCCAGTGTTTTGAATGCCAAACATTTGCATCTTCACATATTTGATGGGTGTGAAGTAAAATTGTATTGCTTTAATTTTTATTTGACTGATGGCCCTTGGGGCATACTTTTTTCATATCCTTTATTTTTTTCTGTCATATTTTTTTCTTCTGGATTTTTAGGACTTTTTTTATGTTTTGCATTTCACCTTTAGGAATTTAATCTGATTAGGATTTATTTTTGTGCCTGGGGTATGGTTAGGTAGATAGATAGTTGATAGAAAATAAATAAATGATAGATAGATAGATAAGCAACAGATGATTGCTAGATGATTGAGAGATGATAGATAGATGATACATAATAGAAGATTGATAGATGATAGAGAGATATTTGAACCTATATAAATGAACACCAATTTATATATATTTTTAACTTGTATTTTAAGTTAAGGGGTATATGTACAGGTTGGTTACATAGGTAAACTTGTGTCACGGGGGTTTGTTGTACAGATTATTTCATCATCCAGGTATTAAGCCTAGTACCCATTAGTCATTTTTCCTCATCCTCTCCCTCCTCCCACCCTCCACTCTCCAATAGGCTCCAGTGTCTGCAGTTTCCTTCTATGTGCCCATGTGTTCTCATCATTTAGCTCCCACTTATAAGTGAGAACACGCGGTATTTGATTTTCTGTTCCTGCATTAGTTTGCTAAGGATAATGGCTGCCAGCTCCATCCATGTCCCTGCAAAGGACATGATCTTGTTCTTTTTTATGGCTGCATAGTATTCTGTGGTGTATATGTACCGTATTTTCTTTATCCAGCCATAAATCTATCACTGTTGGGCATTCAGGTTGATTCCATGTCTTTGCTAGTGTGAATAGTGCATGAACAGCAATTTATAAATTTCCTGGTGTAACTGTGCACACTGTCAGGTTTTGTTTATCTACCTGTATCCCCCTTCCTCATGGTTCTAACTACTAGGGCTTTATAATATTTCTTGGTATGTGGTAAGCCATGTCCTTCCTCTCTTTAAATTGTCTCCAAAATGTTATGCCTAGATCTTTATTCTTCATTAAAAATTTTAATATCAATTTGTCAAGTTTTATTAAACTCTGCTTTTTTTTGTGAAATTCATTGAATTTGTAGATTCATTTTGAGGAAAATGTCATCTTTACCATATTGAATTACCTTCCCATCACATCGGATCCAGTTTTTTTTAAAAACTGGATTTAAAAAAAGTTCTTGTACTTTATTTATTTATTTATTTATTTATTTATTTATTTATTCATTTATTTTTTGAGACGGAGTCTCACTCTGTTGCCCAAGCTGGAGTGCAGCGGCGCGATCTCGGCTCACTGCAAGCTCCGCCTCCCGGGTTCACGCCATTCTCCTGCCTCAGCCTCCCGAGTAGCTGCAACTACAGGCACCCGCCACCGCGCCCAGCTAATTTTTTGTATTTTTAGTAGAGACGGGGTTTCACCGTGTTAGCCAGGATGGTTTCAATCTCCTGACCTCGTGATCCACCCGCCTCGGCCTCCCAAAGTGCTGGGATTACAGGCGTGAGCCACCATGCCCGGCTGTTCTTGTACTTTAAAATTTTATTTTCTCAATTAACATACAGTGAAATTTACTTTTTAATGCACACAGCTCTATTAATTTTATACATGTAGGCACCAGTCAAATGAGGATATAGAACAGTTCTGCCAGCCCCGAAACTCTTGAATGCTATTCCTTTGTAGTTACGTCCTCTCCATCCCAACTCCTGCAACGGCTGATCTGTCTTCCAGCGCTACAGTTTTTTCTTGGAGAATGTCATATAAATGAACTTGTGTTAAAACTGGCTTCTTCAGCTCATAATGCCTTTGAAATTCACCCAAGTTGTATCAATAGTTCATTTCATGTGATTGGTGAATAGCACTCTGTTGTATAGATAGGCCACATTTTGTTTATTTATTCACCAAGATGAAGGAGATTTTTGTTGTTTCTTGGTTTGGGTGATTATGCTTAGACCTACTCTATACATGCATTTACAGAAGTTTTCATTTCTCTAGGGGTATAACCCGGGAGTGAGATTGCAGGATCTTCTCTTGTGTCCATACCATATTCTCCGTATAGATCTTGTACCTTCTTTATGTGATTTGTGACTAGGTAACTTACACTCTTTGTTGCTATTGTGAATGGGATTATTAACATATATTTTCTGGTTGATTGTGGCTGGAACCCTGTTGATGTTTGTTTAGTGACCTTGTATCCAAAAATCTTGCCAAACTCTCTTATTAGTTCCAAGAGCTTCTTTGTAGATTCAGTTAGAATTTTTATGATTTGACAGTCATCTTGTCTGAAAATTATGAAGATGTGAAGTCTTTTACTAAAACTATGTGTGTGTTCTGATTCCCAGAACAATGGTGAGTAGAAAAAGTGGCAGAAGGTATCCTTAGCTTATTTTTTCTTGAGCAAGTTAGAGTGGGTCAGTGGTCACAACTTCCATGTGTGTGTCCTTCTCTTTTGCTTTCTTTCCCTTTTCCTTTCCACTCAGATCAAGTCCTCTGGACTAAGGAGTGGGCAGCAGAGTTAATTTATCTGTTGTCTGTTCTCACCAGTGTACAGGGCAAGGTCTTCTGTGAGACCCATTAGATTTCTCTTAGAACGAGAACAAAAGGCCAGGGGTGTGAGTTCCTAGTGTCACAGTGACGTGAAGGCGTGCACGAAAGGTTTGGTGTCTGATACCTATTTTCTTCCCTAGTCCCAGTGTGCGCCTAAAAATCAGCCCGGGAGGCCTCCACGGCTTCTGAGGTCTTCCACGTTTCCAGATGATTTGAGATACTACAAGCAAGCCGGTTCTTTTGTTGCTTTCGATGAGAGGTTGACTTTAGCCTGTATTATTGGAAACTAGAGCTCCTCCATTCCTCGATGGAGTTTTTCATGCCAATGAAGCTATGTACGTTTCTGTGTGTGGGCATGCGTGTACATTTCTAGAATTCTGTGTTGTGTTTCTCTAAATAGTTCTTTTCTTAAAAAAAGAATACCTTGTTATTGCACTGTGGTTTCTATCCTTTCTCTTTCCTCTTCCCTCCTTTTTAGAAGCTTATTGTGTTGTCTTTTTTAGGTGACATGATGATTCCCAGTCCTTGGCTGCTCATTCTCCCTGCTTGTCATGTTCGTGTGCTCTCTCAGCTCCTTTTGTGCCTGCCTTCTTTCTTCTTTCTTTTGCTCCTGCTGGTCCCCCTTGAGTTTTTATGTTAATTTCTTGGTTTCAGGTTCCAAACGAAATGAACAAAGCTGGGGGCCTGTACCCTCAACATAGCACAATGCCAGATTTTCTATGTCATATGAAGCCTCTTTGCTTCCACCTGTGTCACCCAGGCCCTAGGTATTTGAAAAGCCTCCGTGTCCCTGGGCCGGTGGATAGTTCTTTCCATCTCTGTTTCATGGGTGGGTAACACATGTGGACTTCTGGATTTCCCTGAGACCAGTACTAGCTTAGTCACCTTGTATAGGCCCAAGGCCATGCCTCCTGTCTTCTTGCGAGCACTGAGACCCCAGTCCACAGATCCTATCATACAAGTCACACACTCCACTGTGGTCTTGTTACTGTCTGCCACTTATGACTCTACTTTGATCACTTCTTTGTGTCTGGTACCTAGGATATTCCCCACCCAGTCTCCCCTCTGCCCCAAGCTGGAATATGCATATATTTTGTCCAGTTTTGCAAAGTCTTTGCAGAACGAATAGGGTCTGTCTGTGTCAGCTTAGTCTGCCATATTGCCTAGAATTCCCTTTTGCCTTCAAGTGGCTCAGCAGCTATTTTAGTGACGGGGCAATGGCTATATCATAAATGAGGATAACAATGGAAAAAATACGGCTGTCTGCTTAATAGCTTCCTCCTGGTCTTTCAAATCCCTTGGGAAGGGAAATGGGACGTAAATAAACACCAATTTCCCCTTATAGTTTGCTCAGGCAATGTGGACACGGTGCCAATTTGGTGCTAAATAGACATTTTCGCTAATGAAATAAATTTCTACTTCACTTTAGAGGAAGTTTGCTCTTCAAGGATGCTGAACTACTTTCTTTCTTAATAAATGTATTTGTTTGCGGATACTGTCATCGCCCGAGCTTAAGCCTCTTTTGGTTAATGGGCCTCACATGCCTCTTGGTTTTCTAAGCCCTGCCTGGGGATTTAGCTCTTATCATGATTAGTGTTAGTTTAATATTTGGAAATGAAAGCACATTCATTTCAATTATCTATGCAAGATATTTTCTCTTTATTTTGAGTATGTTTCTCATTTCCTTGTACATGACATCTCTGTCTTCAACACTGTTTGTTATATGGATATCTTAAAGACTTCGGCACATTCTGGGCTGGCTCTTTCTTTAAAGCAATGAGTCATCAAGTCTCCATCACAGAGCCATTTGGCAAGATTGTACTATATAAATATCTATTTTAGAGTTTTATCTAGTAGTGTAATAAATAGAAGAACATTTTTAGATTTTGGTGAGGAAACAATATACTTTATAAAGATTTATTTTCTGGAATTTCATAGGTTTCAATGCTTTGAACATTTGATATCTAGATCCATACATTGATGTTCATACTCAGTTTTACAACTTGACTTATGTTTTGGTATATCTTTTTTTTTTTTTGAGACTGGGTCTCACCCTGTCGTCCAGGCTGGAGTGCAGTGGCACAGTCTCAGCTAAATGCAACCTCTGCCTCCTAGGTTCAAGCAATTCTCCCACTTCAGCCTCCCAAGTAGCTGGGATTACAGGCACCCTCCACCAAGCCAGGCTAATTTTTATACTTTTAGTAGAGACGGGGTTTCACCGTGTTGACCAGGCTGGTCTCGAACTCCTGACCTCAGGTGATCCACCCGCCTCTGCCTCCCAAAGTGCTAGGATTACAGGTGTGAGCCACCACGCCCAGCCGTTTTGGTATATCCTTATACAGATATGCGCCTGATGTGCGGACAGTTTTTTTGGTAGTTAATCTGTGCTGAATCCAAATGGATTTATATTAGAAAGCACTTTCCATCAGTCCCATGATTAAGGAATGTAAGTCAGAATTGGGAATGTGCTTGCCCCACCCTCCATTTTAAAAAACAATTTCCTTGTTAAGCTCAGCAGAACAAGTAGCTTGCTCACTGTGTTAGGCCTCAACCTCTATATCACAGAGAAGTTCTGAGTGTTAAGTGTGGCAGTGAACAAGAAGTCTTCAGCCCAGTGAGTGGTGCAGAGTAAGGCTTCAGAAATATCCACTGTTATTGATCATCATCTCCTCCTCCTGCTCCTCCTCCTTTCCCTGTCCTTCTCCCCCACCTCCTCTTCCTTCTTTTCCTACTCTTCCTCTTCTTCCTGTGTTCTGTTTCATAATGCATCCTAGAACCCTGCCTAGCATATAACAGAAACAAACAAATGAAGATTGGAATATGTCTCTGATTATAGAGATGAAAACAAAAGAAGAATCAAGTTCCTCAATGGGTCTTTCCTCAGTCTCTCGGCTCACGCACAGCTCCTTTCCATATGCCTGGGTTGACTGTACCGTGTGGCAGTTTCCACAGACGAATAGAAAGACAACTCTAATGACTCACCTAGACCTTCTTAGCCCTAGAGAGGGAGGAAGACAGTGAAGGCTACAGGATTAGCGGTGTCTTGTCTCTTGGGGCGGTCGTGGGTGTACTAGAGGAGGGCTTGGAGTAGAAACCTCTCCTTTTCCTGTTGGAAACTCTGCAACGAAGTCATGCTTCTCAAACTGTCTGTGGTGAAGGAATGCGGTTTGATTGTTTTTGTTTGTCTTTGTTTTTAACTTTGCAACTCATCCCATGACTTTCCATGCAAGGTCAATAATGTTTGAACTCGTCTGTAGCCTGCTCAATGAGGTGGGTGCACATAATTGGATATTGTGGTAATGACTAAGAGTTTCTCAACGTTTAATGTCACTTTCTGTGCTTGCCCCCACCCTGTGTAGCCTGGGAACAAACATTTGTGGAGTGATAAGTTAGGAAGTCAGATTTTTTGGTAGCAACATAAGAACCATTTAATGTAACCACCAACTGAATCCTGGCTGTTGTAACAACTGTTTGAGTAAAGTGATGAATTTCAATATGTATTCATTCATCTATTCATACAGTGAATACTGACAACTTATACATGTTACACAAGCTTAAGGAACACAGTAAATGATTTTGAAAGGAATACTTGCTTTAGTAGACATTTAGTGCCGCACCCTGAAAGAGGGGGCTTGTGAAGAGTTATTTGAAGGTCAAGATGAGACAGGACAGGGCATCATTAAATTCAGCAAACATTTTTGGAGGGTCATGAGAAACATCAAGATGCTGCTGCTGCAGTGCTGTCCGTCCTTGGAGACTTCAGCTTCTAATGGGGTCAGAGGGAGGAACAGTGGAGACTCACACTCAAACTCAAATGGAAATCAAAGCTGGGTAAGTTATGTAAATAGGAGGGGCACCCAGACCAGGGGGAAGGATGTGCATGACAAGGAAAAGTTGGCAAGTGCATGGTACATCGTGGAAGTGCTGAGGAATCAGAGGGTTGAAAATGTGGGTAAATGGAGGCATTAAGAAGCATGGCATTGGGGAGTAGGATGGGCTGGCATCCTGGGTTCAGATGTGGTGGACCTTGAAAACTCTTGGCTCTATTCTCTGATGCAGAACAGACACAGATGGTTCTTGAGCCAGGAGATGAAAGCAAGGGAAGGTGAGAGCTCAAATGCCCAGGCTGTTGCATCTTGCAAGAGGATGGGGGCAGGCTAGAAAGAAGGCAGTAAGGGTTGAGGCTGGAAAGGAGGCGAGTTGGCAGGGCCCCAGTGATGGAGGACAGAACTCCACATCTTTCCCTGTGGTTTCTAACTTGAGCAATATCTTCTCAAGTATACAGCTGGAGAAACAGATGTTTGGGGGAAAGAGACATTGTGAATTGGAGTGATGGTACCAGCAGGAAGTTAGGAATGCATCTGTGCCTCAGTAGAAGAACATTGGAAAAGATAGCCTTGCAGGCTCAGATTTAAAGGAATTCTCTGCCATTCATAAGACCTGTACCACAGAGAGCTTGGAGGGACTGGCTGAGAGCTGGAGGCTGGGGACCATGGCAACCAGATTCATCAACACATTAATATTGTAGGAGTTTGTTCATGCACGAGCACAACCTAAGACCCTCTTCCAACAATGACCAGGTGAGGAGGAGACTCATGCTGCCTAGGGAGGGGAGAGGAGACCTAGAGACATTTAGGTGAGGGAGAGCAAATGTTCTTGCTAGTCCATCAGAGCATCACCCTCCCTTGCTGCTTCCCTTGAGCCTGCCCACACCTCTGCAGATACTCGCTTCATTTCTCATTCCTTAAGTCTCTGAAATTGCCCTTGAACATGCCATCTCTCTATGCTGGGACCATGACTGAAACCCTGGGTGGCTGGCCTCTGAGTCTACTTTAATCTTCATGACATCACAATGCCTTTTTAAAAAATATTATTTTTAATTTTTGTGGGTACACAGTAGGTATGTATATTTATGGGGTGCATGAGATATTTTGATACAGGCATGCAATGTGTGATAATCACATCAGGGTAAATGGGGTATCTTAACTTTAAACATTTATCCTTTGTGTTACAAACAATCCAATTATATGGTTTTAGTACTTAAAAATAAATGATTAAATTATTATTGACTATAGTCACCCTGTTCTGTTATCAAATATTAGGTCCTAGTCATTCTTTCTAATGATTTTTTGTGCTCATTAACCATCCCCATCTTCTCTAACACCTCCACTACCCTTCCCAGCCTCTCAGCCTCTGGTACCCATCCTTCTACTCTCTATCTTCACGAGTTCCATTGCTTTGATTTTTAGCTCTCACAAATAAGTGAGAATATGTGATGTTTGTCTCTCTGTGCCTGGCTGATTTCACTTAACATAATGACCTCCAGTTCCATCCATGTTGTTGCAAATGACAGAATCTCATTCTTTTTTTATGGCTGAATAGTACTCCATTGTGTATATGTACCACATTTTCTTTATCCGTCTATTGATGGACACTTAGGTTGCTTCCAAATCCTAGCTATTGTGAACAGAGCTACAATTAACATGGGAGTGCAGATATCTCTTCGATATACTACTGATTTCTTTTCTTTTGGTGCATACCCAGCAGTGGGATGGCTGGATCATATGGTAGCTCTATTTTTTTTTTTTAGGAACCTCCAAAGTGTTCTTCATAGTGGTTGTACTAATTTACATTCCCACCAACAGTGTACGAGGGTTCCCTTTTCTCCACATCCTCACCAGCATTTGTTATTGCCTGTCTTTTAGATATAAGCCATTTTAACTGGGGTGAGATGATATCCCATTATAGTTTTCCTTTGCATTTCTCTGGTGATCAGTGATGTTGAGCATCTTTTCATATGCCTGTTTGCCATTAATATGTCTTCTTTTGAGAAATGTCTATTCAGATCTTTTGCCCATTTTTTGATCTATATTTTTTCCTATAGGATTGTTTGAGCTCCTTCTATATTCTGGTCACTAATCCCTTGTCAGATGGGTAGCTTGCAAATATTTTCTCCCATTCTGTGAGTTGTCTCTTTGCTTTGTTGATTGTTTCCTTTGCAGAAATTTTTTTACCTTGATGTAATCCCATTTGTCCATCTTTGCTTTAGTTGCCTGTGCTTGTGCAAGAAATCTTTGCCTACTCCAATATCGAGAGTTTCCCCAATATTTTCTTGTAGTAGTGTCATAGTTTGAGGTCTTAGATTTAAGTCTTTAATCCATTTTTATTTGATTTTTGTATATGGTGAGAGATAGGGGGTCTAGTTTCATTATTCTGCATATGGATATCCAGCTTTCCCCGCATCATTTATTGAAGAGACTGTCATTTCCCCAGTGTATATTCTTGGCACCTTTGTTGAAGATGAGTTCACTGTAGGTGTTTGGATTTGTTTCTGGGTTCTTTATTATGTTCCATTGGTCTGTCTATGTGCCATGGTGTTTTGGTTACTATAGCTCTGTAGTATAATTTGAAGTCAGGTAATGTGATCCCTCCAGTTTTGTTCTTTTTGCTCAGGGTAGTTTTGGTTATTCTGGATATTTTTGCAATGTCTTTAAATGACACCACCTGCCTTTAAAGTTGAGTCAAAGAGTAGAACAAGTAACAATGGCTGAGAAGGACTAGTTATGAAAGTAGGAGGAAATCCAGGAAGTGTGGCATCATAGCACTGAGTAAAAGAGAGCTATACAGTGGGAGTATCAAAAGCTATGATAAAGAAGTGATATTATTAGAATAGGGGTCTACAGATACTTATAGCCAGCCCTCATAGAGCCCTTTCTGTGTCTCAGGCACTATTGTAAGTGGTTTACATGTTTTAACTCTATAAATCCCCATGAGATAAGTAATATCGCTATGTTCATATTGCACACAGGAAACTGAAGGGGTTATGTAGCTTACCCAAGGTCACACAGCTAGTAAGTGGTGCAGCAGGAAGTTTAATCTGCTCTTATTAATGCTGCACCATTGTCAATTTAAGCAACATTAAACTTCCCAGAAGAAAATAGCTAATATTCATTGGTTGTAACTTTTTATTTTAATAGTAGAAGACACTAGAACAGGGGAGGGCAGGATGGAAGTTTAAAGGTAAAAACAGAAAAGGAGGGATTTGTATAAAAAATGAGTTCATCATCTCTGTTTAGTTCCTGAGTCTATGTTTTGGAACTTTTTTCTTTTCTTTTTGTGAATAGAACAGAAACTTAAACTCGTGAAAATAAAAGCTCATAGAGTTTAATGAGGGCAAAGGTTTTTTATTGACCTACTGGGACTTTGCTTGGGAGGAATGTCCACATGCCTTCTACCCTCCTTCACTGAATCTGGGTCCTGTGGAGACCCAGTTTCCCTGAGTACCACTTTACCAGAAGCGAGTAGGTGAAGTCTCCTTACTAGAGCCTAAGCACATAGATCAGTAGAACTAGAGATTTCACCAATTCTGTGTTCTCTTTTTATTCCTCTTGGAGATGTTCTTAGGGAACATTTGCAGCAGCTGTGCATGACATATGAGATTTGCAGGGGCTGAGGGTAGGATGAATGCAGGGGGAGGGGAGTGTGGGGAGGCTGGAGAGCTGACACAGCTGGCTGCGTGATTTCAGCAGGGGCTCTGAGGGGTTCCTAGATGCCCACATTACTAATGACAAAGTCGGTTTCTTTACCTTTTCCAGGACAGCTGGAATATATGGAGAATCTTCAATTCTTTTTTCCTTTTTAAAAATATTTTAATAGACAAATAACAATTGTACATATTCATGGGGTGCATAGTGACGTTTCAACACCTATAGTGTATAGTAATCAGATCAGGGTAATTAGCATTTCCATCATCTCAAACATGGTATCATTTTTTTGGGTTGGGAACATTCAATATCCTCCTTCTAGCTATTTGAAACTATGTATTATATTAATGTTAACTCTTGTCATCCCACAGTGCTATAGAGCACTAGAACTTATTCCTCCTATCTGGCTGTAATTTTGTAGCCTTTAACAAATCTCTCCCTATCCCTTCCTTCGCCCTTGCCTTCCCAGCCTCCAGTATCCTCTGTTTTCTTTACTTTCTCGGTGTGAAATGACATGCATTAAAAAGGCAACAGGGAAAACAACATAGCATAAAGTTTCACAACAAATAGTAGGTACGGAACAGTCTTTCTGAGCCCAGAAGAAATTTTGCATTATCTTTGCTTAATTCTTCCCTACCACTCACGACACCCTTGCTTAGGATGGCTGAGAAGATAGCCTTGAGTTGATGGGTCACGAGATGTTGTAGAGATTTTTTGAGAGAAGAGCCAGTATGTGTGTGTGTGTGTGTGTGTGTGTGTGTGTGTGTGTGTGTATTAATACTTGTTGAAGTAATCTGAATGCAAACTGGATTTAAATGGATGGCATTGTAGACAAGGATAGATTTTATAAACAAAAGAGCCCTTGAAATAATCAGCTGTTAAAAATATATTAATATAATCGTCTTTCACATATGCTTTTTTAAGTTTGATTAACTGCTTTCTAAAAGTGTATTCGATATTAGAGCCACATCAAACAAGCTGTGCTGAAATGTGTCTGAGCGTATAAAGCACAACTCAGATTGTAGATCACTCGAGAATTGGATATATGGGAGAAGAATGTAAACTATTTCCTTTAAACAGTGGATGGAGAAGTAAGTCCACAATTAGTTAATGATGACCTTGGCCGACCTTCAATTATGTTAGCCTAGAAAGGATTTCTTGAATGTATTTACCTTGTTATTAACTTCTTAGTAATTCTGTCACAATTCATTTTTCTATTATGTCACCTTTTATTTACCTGTAAGGACACTTTCACATAAATTTCATCTCATCCAAGGATGATAAAGAAGAACCTTGAATGAAATGAAGTTCACCTTGAGTTAGAGCCTCCCAAAACTTGAACCAATTTTCCTTTGCTACCAATGTCTGGTAATAAGTTTGGGGCTTTAAAAACTGTAATAACTTTCTCAGGCTGAGAAAGGTAGTAAATCTAGTGCAAATCCATTTAAAGGTTCTGGGCAAGACACGCTTAAGAATCCAAAAATGGTTGATGAAGTAGCTATAGTGGCTGAACTTAGATGGTATTTCGGGTACTAAAAATACACACATAGATGTGGAATAATTAAACATAAGTACAATATTACAACATAGCAGACAACTGGAAGTCTAAATTAATATCAATTAGATAAGAATAGATTTAAATATGTGAAAAAATACAATGCCATATAATATAACTCTGAAAAGGACAAAAATGGGAATTCCTTAGTTATATAAAATGGGATACTGAAGAAGAGCCAACAAAAATGGAATCAGAGCAATGGATAAAAGAAATGCAAATCTCTAAAAATTTATACAGAAATATAAATATTGAGAGAAAATAACCTTCTTTTTCCTGAAAAGTGATTTAAAAGAAATCTTCCTGATTGGTCACCTACACATTAAAGATACCATAAGATATTGTTGCTCAGTGTGTCAACTTGTGCCCTGGAAATTCTCAGACAGGAAAAATCACCCTGGGAAAGAGAGTGTATGGCTGGAAGGTGGGTTTGCACTTCATAAAAAACACAAAGGCCTGAAGGAAGTCTCAACATCATATGCATGTTGAGGAGAGAGAAGGGGACATTCCAGGAAAGGAAAGTGGTGAGAGTCAAGGGGTGGGGGCGGGGATGGTCTGCATAATCCTGCATGAAGCATAGCACCAGAAAGTTTTTGTAAGGCTCCTTTCTGGAAGCTAAAAAGAGGTCTGGCAAAGAATAAAAAATTGAGGGGAGGACCGAGGAACTCTTTTGAAGTATATGAGCTATCTGTTGCTGTGTGACAAATGGCCCCCACTTTAGAGGCTTTATCTCAAGTTTCTCTGTCAGGAATCTGGGGGTCGTTTAGCTGGGTCCTCAGCATCTGAAGATGTTGGCCAGGACTGTGGTCATCTTTAGGCTTGACTGTGGAAGGATCTGCTTCCAAGCTCACGCACGTGTTATTGGCAGGATTCCTTTGCTTGCAGGCTTATTGGCTCGAGGGCCTCAGTTCCTTGTTGGTTGTTGTCCCAAGGCTGCCTTCGGTTCCTTGCCATATGGGCTTCTCTACAGGGCAGCTCACAACCAAAGGCCTAGGATAGAAACAAACGAAACTACCATGTGAAAAGAAACAGCAAGGAAACTTTCATGTCTCAATCATAGCACTAGGTAGAGGGAGGGGAAAAAGATTTTGAACCGCAAGCAGATTTATATTCTGAGTTGACACCACCCATGTAGTCTAAAATCTCATGAAGAAATTTTAATTTAAAATGCTCTTAGTCTATCCCAACAGTGATCAAAAGACATTATTGATTGTAAAATGCAAACTGATTTAAGAGATGTTAAAATGCTTTTTACAGTTACCTTATATTTAATAAAATGTGATCAAAGTTTTGCTACAAAAAAGAGATATAATTTACATACCATACTATACACCCATTTAATTTGTACAAGTCAATGGTTATTAGTATATTTGCAGATTTATGCAACCATCACTACAATACATTTTAAAACATTTTTGTTATCTTCAAAAGAAACTTCGTATCTTTTCATTTTTATATTTATTTATTTTTTAAATTTTATCTTATCTTATAAAGCTTACAGCACCCGGCATTCTCAGGTGGTCTCCCATCCAAGTTCTAACTAGGCCCAACCCTGCTTAGTTTCCAAGATCAGTTGGGATCAGGCATGTTCAGGGTGGTCTGGCTGTAGATAGATACTTCATATATTTTTAGTTATTACCCCCCAACCCCTAGCCCTCGGACCCCCATGCCAGCCCTCAGCAACAATGAGTCTGCTTTATGTATTTATAGATTGGTCACAGACATTTACAACTGATGTTTGAAGTCACATTGCTTTTGCCATATTCATTGCTTAAAAGTGAGTCATTAGGTCCAGCCCACAGACAGGCAGAGAGGCTTCTACAGGGAGGTGGGATTCTTGGAAGCTGCTTTAGAAGCAGCCTACCATAGGAGGGAACCAGGAATGTGTCAGGAGCCTTGAGCAGATTTAATGTCCTTGCTTTTAAATTGAGAGCCCATGAATACTTGGAAGGAAAAGCTTCCCAAAAGGTCAGGCCTCCTACTGAGAACTTGTTGAGAGGCTGAGACCATCTTATCTCTTCATAGTTTTGCATATATGAGGGCAGAGAGACCGTAAGGGATGAAAGGATGCCATGGCTTCATCCTCTGCAGCTCATAAGGCTGTCTTGTGAACAAGGCAAAATATAACAAACCTGCACATTGTGCCATGTACCCTAAAACTTAAAGTATAATAATAATAAAAAAAAGATATATGGCAAGACACAGGAAGGGAGATGATATGGTTTGGATGTGTGTCCCCTCCAAGTCTTATGTTGAAATGCGATCCCCAATGCTAGAGGTGGTGGAGCCTGGTTGGAGGTGGTCATGGGGGCGGATCCCTCATGAAAGAGTTGGTGCCCTCTTCATAGTAATGAGTGAGTTCTTGCTCTGAGTTTGTGTGAGATCTGATTGTTTAAAAGTGTGTGGCACCTTCTCCCCTACCTTGCTCCTGCTTTCACCATGTGACATGTCTACTCTCCTGCCTTCCGCCATGATTGGAAGCTTCCTGAGGCCCTCACCAGAAACAGGTGCCAGCACCACACTTCCTGTACAGCCTGCAGAACTGTGAGCCAAAATAAACCTCTTTTCCTTATAAATTACCCAGTCTCAGGTGTTTCTTTATAGCAGTGCACCTGGACAGACAGAGGGAGATCCTCTTGAGCGTATCCTGTGCTGCATCTGCCTTCCCCCTCTGGGTGTGCTCTGGTTAGCCAGAATAACTTGGAATTTTCCAGGCCCTCAGAACTGACCTCTGCAAGACAGAAGTCTTGTGTCCAGGGCAGGTGACCTTTGACTTTTAGCTTTTTAAATATAGACATTGCATACTAATGAGGACAGCCTGGTGTTGTGATAATTTAGTTTTTCCCTGAGTGCTTCCAGAATCTAGTTCCATGAAATTCTCAGTGAAATCATTGTCCACCCTTAGATATTCAAAATACATGCTGACATCTGGAAGGATTACAGTAATGAAACTTGCTTAACTTCATTTGACTGGACATTTTCCACACATATCTGACCATGAGACACCCGCCCCCCACACACACCCATTTATCCATCTGTTCGCATTGTAGGGCACAGGCAATGTCCACTGCTGTAACTCTGTAGACTGTGGATTCTCCCTGTTGGCTCTTGTTAATACTGTGCCTTAAGGCCATTAGAACTATTGATGTTTGTCACATGAAAGCTGCTAAGCCAGGGATTCCTCATAGTGTATTTCCTTGGTGGAGTTCTGAGCCTATATAGAGGAGTTTACTTCGATCTCTGTTAAATAGTATTGAGTTAAAGGTCAACTGTATGCGAGGCAGCATATGATATGAAAGCTCAATTGATTTTACTGCTGCCAACTGGCTAAGCTTGTAGGGATGATATTGAATCTCCAGGCCGTGATTTATTTTATGGACCATTGTTCCCAAAATAGGCAATCCACAAACATTCCAAAACATCGGTTTTAGTATTGAGTGGGCCAGTGCTGAGTGCACAGTCCTTCCTCTCACTGCAAAATGCCATTCTTCAGATTAATATCCATCCCACTTTATAGCTGACCCACTTCTAGGTAAAGCAGTTAAAAAAACAGTGAGCACTTTACTTCAGATAATATTTCTTCACTTTCCCCACAAAGAGCACCTCTGTGAGTTATCTTACAGTCAATGGGGATCATGTTTTCAGTATTTTCTCTGCTATCTATTGAAGGCTGCATCAAGAAAGAACTGGGTTAGACTAAAGGGAATTGTTTTAGTGAATCAGCACTAGCTCCTGGTAATCAATATAACATTCCTTAGGAGCTTGAAAAAAAGTTTGTCTCATGTATTTTAGAATTCATAACTAAACCGTGAGTCTTTGGTTTGGAGTCTACTTCTTTGCCTTATTTTCAAGTTGGTGGCAACTCCAGACTTGAGGAGATGTGCCTGTATTTCAGGATGACTAGGAGTGGTTCTCTGCAGTTTTTGGGTACAGCCTTTCAGTGAACTTGAATGGACCTAGAATTCTCACCTGCATCTAGAATGCTGAACTAAGTTTAAACTAATTGTAGATTACATCTTGTGACCGTTCTTGGTTTTGGCCCTCTTAATCACGTTGTATCTTCCTGTCTAGCTATGAGAGGCTGAACCCTAAGCTCCTCCGGTGATTGGTATATGCGTCATGCATGCCCTGTCTAATCATCTCCCATTGAGTGTGGGTGAGACCGGTGAATACGATGAATGTCATTCTCTTGATTACGTTACCTTAGATGGCAAAGATGAGTTGTCACCCACTCACGATTACATTATGTCATATAAGACTCCGTGGTAGCAGGCTGGAGAAAGAGAGAGAGACACTCTCCTGGAACAACTGAAAGGCACTGCAGAAACAAACTATCATTTTGTGAGAGGCTCACAGGCTAAGGCCTGAGGGTAGCTTCTGGAAGCAGTGACCCCTGCCTGACAGCCAGTGAGAGCACAAAGGCCTCAGTGCTACAACTGCAAGGACTTAATTCCTGCCCAAAACCATATGATCTTGGACAAGGACCTCAGCTCCAGACACCACAGACTGACACCTTGATTATAGCCTTGCAAAGCCCTGAGGGCTGGACTTAGTTAAGCTGTATCTGAACTCCTGATCCATGGCAACTGTGAGCTAACAAGTGTGTGTTGTTTCAAGGTCCTAAGTGTGTTATTTGTTGCACAGCAAAAGATAACACACACCAGCTTAAAACATTCTCCTTAGTAGCAAACATTTCTTGCTCTGATGGGATAGTATTGTGCCACCTATGCCACCCAAGGTATCTGTTCCGAATGCTTCCACTTCGTCTCTTGCCTATCCTTGACGAAGTCTCTGTAGATGTTGCAGATGGACTTGGCACACTTCACAAGTCCCAGCTCACTGCGGCCCTGCTCATCTCCATTTGCAGACTTCTCCTTCCTCATGTTCCTTTAAAATTGGAGCTCATTAAGGAGATCTCTGCAACCAGGGGTGGCACCCTTTCTTTTTATGAAGACATTTGAGATAATACTATCAATGAAAAGGCCTTTTTAAAGGCAATCATGCTGCTCTTTCCTTGCTGTATTAGCATTTGTGATGTTGCCCGAGACTTTTTTCAACTTGCTGCAATTAATTTTTTAGTGGCCTCCCACGCTTACCGAAGAAACAGAGGCTTGCTCTGAAGGGAAGTGGTGTCATCCCCTGCCACACCCACACAATGTATTAGAATCCGGGAGTGGTGAAGAGGCAGTTTATTCAGGTGAATTAAAAGGGGGCGTTTTTCATGGGGAATCACAAGTAGGTAGAGGAGGCACCGGCAGTGAGAAGTGGGACTGAGACCTGGCACAGACACAGCCACCTTCTACCCTGCAAACGTCAGCAGTCTGTTCTTGGAAAATCAAAGATCTGCAGGAAAATGCCAACAAGGAGCCTAAAATACATCACAAATGTTGCATTGGATAAATGTGAACATTCTCTGAAGTTTGGGTACTCAAGGTTAACAGGCCTTCTACTGGGAAAATGTTAACCAGGAAGACATCTGCTGCACATGCCTCCAGTATGCTGAGCTTCTCTTGGAGATGGATGGAAAATATGTGAGCTATAGATGCAACTAGTCCCCTGGCTAGAGGAGAAGGGAAATTCGGGTTCTTGATTTTAAGTAAGAATGCAGTTTCCATACCCGGAAAGGAATACGTGATTTAACAGGGAAAAACAGAAAACAAAAAGACCTGGAGTCAACGAGTCGTCGAAACTTGTGTGGAGATGATGATGAGCAGAAGCCAATTGTGCAGAAGCAAATCTCAGAGAGAAGAAATTCCCTGTTAGGGGGAGCATAAAAATACAAGTAAGCCCTCCCCACGGGGATGCATCTGTGTCTACTGAAAAGCCACAGATGTCTGGCAGGGAGGGTGCCCGGACCCTTGCAGATTGAGGAGACATGTTGCCAGCTGCAGATGTCCTGCTTTGTGAGCTTTACTGAGAGTCTGGGGCTGCACACATTGAGCTAGGAGTTTGTAATCTTAATCCAGGACTGAGAGAAAATAGAGCAGTTTCCAAAGGTGTGGTCTGCACACCACAGATGACACCCCAGAAAGCCAAAATGACACTGGCAAATGCCACCTCCTGACCAATGTACCATTAGTGTGTCAAATAAAAGAATTAACGTATTTTCTTCTATAGCACACAGTTTCTGAACAGAATTTCTTTAATAGTGCAAATTACAATTTGTAACTATTTTGTGTATTGGCTTACTTTTATTGCAGTGGGCTGTTTTCTCAATATAACGTAATCGCTGTTAGGGCAGGTTGCATGTGCCATTTGTCCAACACTACATCCTTAGGACCTAAGTCAGTTCAGCCAGTTCTAGGATCAATAGGTCTTCCTTAAACATGTACTTAATAAATGCATAGAGGAAATGATTGTTTCTTAAAATATTTATTTGTCATTATTTTTTCAACTTTTATCTTAGATCCAGTGGTAGACATGCAGGTCTGTTACCTGGGTATTTTGCATGGTGCTGAGATTTGCCATCTTTATATTCATGAGCATCCAATGTTTGGCTGCCACTTACAAGAGAGCATATGCATTATTTGGTTTTTTGTTCTTATGTTAATTCACTTAGAGTAATGGCCTCCAGCTGCATCCATGTGGCTGCAAAGGACATAATTTTGTTCTTTTTATGGCTGTGTAGTATTCCATGATGCGTATGCACCACATTTTCTTTATCGAATCCACCACTGATGGGCACTGGGGATGATTCCTTGTCTTTGCTGTAGTGAATAGTGCTGTCATGAACATGTAAATACATGTGTCTTTTTGGTAGAACGATTAGTTTTCTTTTGGATATATACCCAGTAATTGGATTGCTGGGTCAAATGGTAATTCGGTTTTAAGTTATTTGAGAAATCTCCAAACTGCTTTCCACAGTGACTGAACTAACTTACATTCCCACCAACAGTGTATAAGCATTCCCTTTTCTCTGCAGCCTCGACAACATCTGTTGTTTTTTGACTTTTTAATAGTAGCCATTCTGACTGCTGTGAATTAGTATCTCATTGTGGTAAAAATGATTATTAAAAAAATGTGTTAGTCCTTCTTCCCTCCATCCTTCCCTCCTTCTCTTTCTCTCCTTCCTTTCTTCCTTGTCTCACTCTATATCAGTGAAACAACTGACAATCCCCTGTAGCATTCAGCATTTCATGGAATGCCAAGAGTCTACCAAAGCCTCTACGTCCCTAACATCTTCCCCTTTCTGCTGATTCAGATGCACCCAGATGGCACTGCCAAAAGTGATCTGCAATGCATCGCTTGTGACTGAGTTTCTGCCAAGAAAACTAAAGGGCTTGAAGCCAGACTTCTCTGTTTTCCACTTGGATATTGTGGTTGTAGAAGAAAATGGAAATTAGTTGGGCGGAATCCTGAGGTGGTCCCAGAGATTCCCATTCCCTGGTATATATGCCCTATATAATCTCCAACCCTTGAGCATGGGCAGAGCCTTCGGATATGATGGGATATCACTCCTGTGATTAGGTCACTTGTCAATCGACTTTGATTTAATCAAAAGGGAGTGTCTTGGTCTTTTTTCTGTTGCTTATAGCAGAATACGTGAAACTGGGTAATTTACAAAGAAAATGAATTTGTTTTTTAAAGTTATAGAGGCTGAGAAGCTCAAGTTGAGGAGTCACATCTGGTGCGGGCCTTCTTGCTGGTGAGGACTCTGCAGAGTCCTGAATTGGCACAGGGCATCACATGGTGAGGGGGTTGAGTGTGCTAGCTCAGGTGTCTTTTTCTTTTCCTATAAGGCTACCAGTCTCACTCCCATGATAACTCATTAATCCATTAACCCATTGATTTATAAATGGATTAATCCATTCAGGAGGGCAGAACCTTCATGACCCAATCACCTCTTAAGGCCTCCTCCTCTCAGAATGGCCTCATTGGGGGTTAAATTCCAACGTGAGTTTTGAAGGGGAGAAATATTCAAACCACAGCAGGGATACTATCTGGTAGGGTGTGATCCAATCAGGTGAGCTGTTAAGAGGAACTCAACCTTTCCAAAGTCAAAAAGATTGGAAGTGTGAGGAGGGCTATAGAGTGGGCCAAGCACCAAGGAATGGAGAACAACCCCTGGTCAACAACTAGCAAGACAATGGGAGTCTACAGCTACAAGGAAACGAAATGAGCTTGGAAGAGAATCCCAAGCTTCAGAAAGAAACACAGCCCAGTTAATATCCTGATTGCAACTTTGTGAGACATTGAGCTAAAACTGCAGCTAAAACAGAGCTAGACTTTTGACCTACATAAACTGTGAGATAATAAATGTGGATTTTTTAGCCATGATATTTGAGGTAATTTGTTATGCTGGGATAGGAAACCAATATAGAGATGTTGACATTTGGTTCCATTGATGGTGTCAAGGAATAGAAACTGATTTTCAGGATGATGGCTTACTCTCCTTCTGGCAAGGGACAGCCTGAAGAACAAGGTCATGGTTGGCAAGGAGATTATTCACAAACCTGGTCCAGTAAGACATTTTCTCTTGGGGCTTAATGACAGTACTAATGTTTTTTCCATGATCCATTTTTTTTCTTCACTGGGTTTCTGTTTGCTTTTCAAAATAAGGCAATGGTTCACTGAAGAAGATAAACCACCACCACCACAACCACCAAGTACAACAGCATAAATCAAACCAGAAAATGTTCCTAGGTTTTAGTAGGGAAGTTTTGATCCTCAGGTAGAAAGGTAGAGCTATGCTATCTACTTTCCCCTTGAGATTTATTTTTCACTGGGTGCATTTCACTTTGACTTTCACAGTCATAAATTTGCCCTGAACCAGGGAGCACAAACTTGAACAAAGGAGCACAAACTTGGACAAAATCCCTCTCCCGAACAGGCTGGGATTTAAAAAAGTAACTGTACTGAGTATCATGGGTGAACCAAAAGGAAGTAATTATTTAAAGCGATCATAAAATAATTTTTTAGATTAAGTTTTTTCATATTTAAATTACCTTTCTGGTCCTCTGAAAAGTGAGCTTTAGCCACATAGACAGAGCAGCTTTCTTTTACACACAATCCTTCATCCTTGTCTTTAGTTAGGCATCTACTGAGCATAAGCCAGAATTCTTGCCCCCGAATGAGCACAAAAGGCCCACTTTTGAAAAGTATGTATTTTCTTTCTTTCTCTCTCTCTCTCTCTCTCTCTCTCTCTCTGTCACCCAGGCTGGAGTAGAGTGGTGTAATTACAGGTCACTACAGCCTCAACCTCCTGGGCTCAGGTGTTCCTCCCACTTCAGCCTTCTGAGCAGCTGGGACTACAGGCATGTGTCACCACGCCTGGCTAATTTTTGTATGTTTTTGTAGAAATGGGGCCTCATTATATTGCCCAGGCAGGTCTCAAACTCCTGGGCTCAAGTGATCTGCCCACCTTGGCCTCACAAAGTGCTGGAATTACAGGCAGGAGCCACCATGCCTGGCTGCATTTTCTGCTTTGAATAAATAATACTCTCATATATTTCAAAATAAAAATATCACAAAATACATATAGGGAAAAGTATGGATTCTACACACTCCCTGTCATATCCCCAATCTCTGGTAATCACTTTTCTCTTTATCTTATATATACTTACTGAATTTCTCTATGCAAATAAGATATATGGATATGAATCTTGTTTCCTCACCTTCATTCATTAAAAGTAATTTCGAGGCTGGGTGCAGTGGCTCATGCCTGTAATTCCAGCACTTTGGGAGGTTGAGGCAGGTGGATCACCTGAGGTCAGGAGTTTCAGACCAGCCTGGCCAACATGGTGAAACCCCATCTCTACTAAAAATACAAAAAAAAATTAGCCAGGCATGGTGGTTGGACCCTGTAATCCCAGCTACGTGGGAGGCTGAGGCAGGAGAATTGCCTGAACCCAGGAGGCGAAGGTGGCAGTGAGCCAAGATCGTGCCATTGCACTCCAGCCTGGGCAGCAAGAGCGAACCTTTGTCTCAAAAAAAAAAAAAAGTAATTTTGAGTGAAATAAAAATGAAATTAGCTTTCATAGGAAATGTGCAAATTTGTGCTCCCTGTATCAATGTGCAAGAATCTAGAAGACCCCTCTAACTGAAAACTCATTTATATTAGTCTTTTGGTAGGTTGGCCCCTCCCACACAGATCTTACTTCTGATCTGATACAAAGGAGAAAGCAAAAAGGAGAAAACTTGAAGCTACAATAGGCTAGGCCATTCCTGGGTGATTATATATACATACCATCTCTTAAGTCTTCCAAACAGTGGTATAAGATGGGCCTGGCTAATCTCATCATACAGTTGAGGATACTAGGCTCAGAGAGAGTCAGTAATTTGCCCAAGGTCCTGCAGTTAGGGTATAAGTGTGTTTGCCTTCCAATCTGTGGACTCCCCACATGGCCCTGAAGGAAATGCCCAGTTCATAGGAATTAGTCCCTGTTGGACTCAAAGAAATAATTTAATTTCTGAGGGTCCTGGATTCTACTCCAGCTGCTTTTGGAATCTTTGTAGTTGCAAACTTTGTGTAAGACTGCAGCACATGTTGGAAAGTGGTCTTATCCAGTGCGGACCCATCTGTGACAACACCTTGATCAGCAATGGCTCCAATGCATGGATGATAAGTCTTTGCAAGTGCCTAAGGTGGTTCTTTCTCGTAGCTTCTTGAAAGATATAGTAAGCTATAGGTAGGAAGGGGTTAGGAGATATGACGCATATTCTTTTTTCTCTCTCAATGTCTAGAATGACACATGCTTCTGAAGTTTAGAAGGAAAAAAGAAAGCAAATTTATTCTTTTTACATTGACAGTTTTGATAATTAGACATTCACATTGTGGAAGAAACATTTAATTTGTGGATCCCACCTCTATCCACAGCTTGCATCCCTTTGGTCTCCTCCAACTAGAGCCATGATATGATGGTCCTGCCCAGGTCATGTAAGTGAGAGTCTGCCAGGTGGGGTCCTGGAAACCTTTTTCTCTCTTGATAAAGAGAGACTCCACTGATGCCCTTTCATGTTTTGCCCATCCTTCTTTATGCATGGAAGCCTGGACACGAATCAGCCTTCAAGTCCCTAAGGTCACAGCTGTGATGGACATGGAACAAGGTGCTATGGGTTGAGGGACAGATGCAGAGAGAGCACAGGACCCCAGAGGCATCATTTTCACCAGCTCTTGGCTACCTGCCTCCTGACTTCTTGGTATATGAGAAAAACAAACTCTCATTGTTCAAGTTATTACTTTCTCCTTGCCGTATTTTTCTCATCCAAATACAAAACTACCTGAGGCTATTATAGACTTGTAATTTCTCCTACCCATGGAAAAATGTAATGATTGTTAAATCTTTAGAAATAATGAATAATGGTAAAAAGAAGTCATCCAAGTTTTAGCATCTATTATGACAAAAACATCAGAATATGTGTTGCTGTTCTAAGAAATTTAGTATTAAGAGAGCCATATGTTTATGCCTATGTTTAAAAACATAGGGATTAAAATTAGTCTTACTTTCATAAGGCAGCCATTGGCACCTGATTTCTGATGAAACCACTGGTTATTTGTTGTACCAGGTTAAAACAAATTGCTTTTATTTGCATATTTTATACATGTATAACCTCAGGACTGCTTGTGAATGTGCCATCTGTAATGAAATTTTATTCTATGTAAATGATATCTAATTATTAAGAAAAATTGTTGTCAAGATAAATGAGTAAATAAAACTGTCTATGATCTTAAATTTTGAGAAATATGCTTAATCTGAGTTTCTGTTACTTTCAATTATGTCAGTGAAAAATAACTCTAAAATGTTGTATTCCGGGATGATTTCGTGATCGGCTTCAAGGCTACCATTTCTTGTGGAAAGAAATCAGTGAGATTAAAAGGAGCACAGAAATATCATGATAAATATTTTAGACCTTTTAGTAGCTGAAAGACACAATTCGAAGAGAGTTCAACAGAAAGAGAAAGAAATGATGAAATAAATTCAAGGGCTGACATATGATGGAAGATCAAAAAGATGCAGTCCATGTGTTTTGGTGGGGCCATAACTCAGAATGATATATCAATCTATAATTATATGAAAGGCAACACCTGGGAGAGAAAGAAATAGAAATAACACTTTTACTAGGTTTTGATGTGTCGGGGCACAACTCTCATTCATTTCTTTAATAATATTTATTGAGTGCCTGCTGTGGGAAAGCACTGCCTTAACCATTGAGCAAAAGAATAAAGACTCAATGCTGGCCCCAAGGTTTCCACAGTCTGGTGAATGAGTCAGAGAATGAACGGGTAATAAAAACAGACGGAGGAGGAATGTGCAAAGTGCTGAAAGATGCAGAGGCAGCGGAAGGCTAATCCAGCCTGGGGGTGTCAGAGAAGACCATGGGGGAGGTGAGGCTACGTGGGGTCCTGATGAACTGTGAGGGACTAGCTAGGTGGGAGAAAGAAAACACAGGTTGTCAAGTCACAGGAGGTAACTCACATAAATGCACCAAGAGCATGGTGCCTTAGACAAATAAGGCACCATTGCAAGTAGTTTCAAAAGGCTAGAATAGGGTGCCTGTGGGTAGGTAGTAAGAGGATGTGCTGGGAAAAGCAAAAGGAAAGTTGCTAAAGGAACCTGCACGTGATGGTAGGTCATGATATATTTTCAGCTGGGGAACTGCACAATCAGATTAATGTTTTGGATAGAATAGATTCTAGATACCCAAGAATCCATGTGTAGAGACACTAGGTGGAAGCCCAGTCCTGTATTCCAAACAAGATTTAGTTGGTACCAGGAACAGTGCGGCTGGAGATGAATAGATGGATTAGAGAGATTACTAGGTACTATGATGAGGGGTGAGAGAGGAGCGGGAACTTAGCACAAGATCCAGTGTAGATGGTGATGCCTTTTAACACCCACCTGTCTTTTGATCGCATTTTTGGATATATTGAGTTTGACGTGAGCATGCCCCCTTGGTGCAGTTGTGTTTATAGACCTTCTAGCACCCTTGAGAGATCTGGGATGGGATATATGTGTGTGTGTGTGTGTGTGTGTGTGTGTGTGTATTTGAGAGCTATCAGCATATACAATGTATACAATGGATGGGATCCCCCATGGAAAGTACCCAGAGTGAGGAGAAAAACAGGCTAAAGATGGGATGCTCAAAATCACCAGGAGAGCATGTAAGGAGACTGTGTGGCAGAGGAAGTAAGAGAACTATGAAATAGTGATTTCATGACAAGAGTGGAGAGTGGAAATTTTAAGAGGAAAAGAGCTACAGGATCCAAAGTGACCTTGCCGGCAACACTTGTACTGGAATACGAGGGGTGGAAGTTGGTGTGAAGATTGTACATCCAAGGTAAAGTAAGTGTCTTAGTCCATTCAGGCTGCTATAACAAAATGCCATAGACTGGGTGATTTAGAAACCACAGAAATTTATTGCTCATAGTTCTGGCAGCTGGAAGTCCGAGATTAAGGCACCAGTAGACTTGGTGTCTAGTGAGAACCTGCTTTCTGGTTCATAGATGGCACCTTCTCACTGTGTCTTCACATGGAGGAAGGAGTGAGGGAGCCCTCTGGGGCGTCTTTTATAAGGACACTAATCCCACTCATGAAGGCCTCATCCTTATGACCGTGTCACCTCCCAAAGGCCTTACCTCCTAATACCATCCCTTAGAAGTTAGAATTTCAACATATAAATTTTTTGGAGTGGAGATGCATTCAGACCATACCAGTAAGTTTATTTATTTATATATTTTTTAGAAATCCCAAATTTTGTTTTATTATATTATCATTCTCTTTGAAACATTCTGGAGTTCAGTGAGCAGGGGTACTTATGAGGTAATTCGTAAAATGTGTTAAAAGTGGTGAGATGGTTCACACTACATTTTTTCTGTGTTTGTATCTTTTTTTTTCTTTTTTGAGACGGAGTCTTGCTCTGTTGCCCAGACTGGTGTGCAGTGGTTCAAGCAATGCTCCTGCCTCAGCCTCCTGAGTAGCTGGGATTATAGGCGCCCACCACCATGCCCAGCTAATTTTTGTATTTTTAGTAGAGACAGGTTTTCACCATGTTGGCCAGACTAGTCTTGAACTCCTGACCTCAAGTGATTTGCCTGCCTTTGCCTCCCAAAGTGCTGGGATTAGAGGCATGAGCCACCACACCCAGCCTGTGTTTATACCTTTTAACAACTTTTTTGCAGGTATAATTTGCATGTCACAACATTTACCCATTTTAAGTGTATAATTCAATGACTTTTAGTAAATGTACTCAGTTGTAAAGCCATCACTCTAACTCCATTTAAAACATTCCCATCACCCCATTGGGATCCCTCTCACCAGTTTACAGTTATACCCCATTTCCCCTGCTCCAGCCCCTGACAACCACAAATCTACTTCCTGTCTCAATGGGCTTGCCTCTTCTGGACACTTCATATAGATAGAATCATACAATATGAGGACTTTGGGGGGGGCTTTGTTCACTGAGCCTAATGTTTTCAAGCTTCACCCATGTAGCATGTCTCAGTACTTGGTTCCTTTTTACCACTTGTTCACCAAGTATTGACTGCTTGGTTTTGTTTCTTGGAATCCAGAGCTGGATAGAGGTGGATTCACCACTCTCTGGCTACACAGCTCAAATGTCTACCCTGACTCCATGTTGAACTACTGCCTGTGGTCTCTGGGGACCTCAGCTATTCTCTTCCCATCCGTGAATCACTGTGCTTTTCTCTGGCCTTGCAATCATGCGGGTATGTTCCCCTTGCTGGGCTGGGGAATGAAAGTGATACTGAAGCTTATGCCCATCTACGCATTTATTATTGTTACATGGTTTATTGTTACATGGTTTATGGAGTACAAGGTGTGTGAATATTGGGGAGGGGAGAACTGTCTTAAATACTTTCTATTCATTTGCTGCACAGACTCACATGACGCTACAGACGAAGGAACTGAAGCTCAGAAAAATTAAGTACGTAGCCCAAGATCTCAGAGCTAAGTGTGGGGAGTCAAAATTTGAACCCAGATTTACCTGTTTCCAAAGCCTTTGCTTTTTCTGCATCACTGTGCCATTCTGCTTAAACTTGTTTACAGGAGATTGCATTTTAGAAGGGGAGGTGGCATCCATACAAATATTTACAGCACAGAGTACCATGTAATAAGTTTTCACAGCACTGTGGAATTCCAGAGGATGGAGAGTTCCCTCTTAGTTGGGGAATAAGGGAAGGATTAGTGAAATGGGTGTTATTTCAACTAGATGTTGAAGGATGGATTGGAATTTTCTCTGTCAGAGAGACAACAAATTGGAGTTTAGTAAGATACCTAACTGTGTAGATGCTGGCACCATATACTAAGAAAGGCTCCATGCAGAAGAAAACACAGCAATTTTGGGTTAGATTGTGGACATACAGAGTTCAAGAAGAGCATTTCAGCAGAAGATAGACGTAAAAGCAGGAGATGCCAAACCCTGCTCTATATTCCAGTCTTTTAAAAGAAAAGGGCCAGGTGCGGTGGCTCACACCTGTAATCCCAGCACTTTGGGAGGCCGAAGGGGGACAGATCACTTGAGGTCAGGAGCCTGAGACCTGCCTGGACAACATGGTGAAACCCTGTCTGTACTAAAAATACAAAAATTAGCTGAGCGTGGTGGTGCGCACCTGTAATCCCAGCTACTCGCGAGGCTGAGGCAGGGGAATCACTGGAACCCGGGAGGTGGAGGTTGCAGTGAGCTGAGATTGCACCACTGCACTCTAGCCTGGGTAAGAGTGAGACTCTGTCTCAAAAAATACATATTTCTAGATATGTTCTATAGACCAATCCTGTACAGGCACCTTCACCTATGTCCTGTGGATCTTAATAGCTCCACATCTTTCCTTCCCTTAAATGGGCAATATCCCTTCTCTGCTGCATAACTCTGCTGGTCTCTTTTAGGGGTCCTAAGCTCAGTAGGGCTCTTGAGACCAGGAAGGAACACACACTGTCTGCTGTTTGCCTATCAGAACGCATTCTTCTGCACTCTTCATGGTGCTGACTATGCAAAGGAAACTCAATGGGGGCAAACTCAGTAGGTGAGCTCTGTTGGGATAAAGATGGTTTTCGTTGTCAGAAGGATTTGCTAGTCTTAGAATCAGAAGTCTTGGATTTGAGTCCCGGCTCCACATGTATTGTCCTTGTGAGAACGAAATAGGATGGTACCTTTAGAAGCAGTGAGCATGTTCACTGCAGCTAACCCTACAGAGTGTTGATTCCTCTGAGTCTTCAAGCTATTTCTACACTTTTCAATGTATTTTGGTAATTTAAGAGTTTTGACCACATATTTAATTCTGCATTTAAAAATGGTGTTTCCTTTTTCTTTAAACTCATTTGAGTGCTCTGATTTTTGGAAGTTTAGCATGCTAAGAAATTTGCATTCATGGGACACATATCCTTGGGCATGTTGATGAAAAATTGATCACCACTGTATCCAACTTGTTTCCTTACACTGAGAAACCTATGTGATTACCTACTGGAAAAATAATGGAACACGTGGTTTTAAAAAATATAACAGTGAGGCAGCAACTCTGCCCTTCCTGCTAATAGACTGCAGGAGACTTCCATAAAGGGCCATATCAGGCAGTTAAGTGATGGCCGTGCAAGGAAGGGAGAGAGGCAGAAAACACACAACTCTAGCATATTCAGCTTCTTTCCTGCTCTTAGAATATTTTATTCACAAACAATTTATTAAAATGTCAGGATGTAAGATTCAGAAGGAGTAGGCATTTTGGTGGCAAAAGTTGCTCTGGGTAATTGAAAACAGTGGTTTCCAAACTTTGATTGTGTACCCTATTAGTAAATGAGACAAAGAGACGTATCAGTACTATGAAGAGCATATATATATATTTCTGGTCTTCCAATATAATGTAACACTCGATTATACTGATTCAAGAGAAAGTTTTAGTGTGTATCTGGAACTCTTTTTGAGAGTAGCAAATGGATTTTTTTCTTAGTTATGAATCTTTAATCATTCCACTGTTGTTATTACAGCTGCATGAATTTCTCCAGGGATTTATGTCCTCATTCAACATTTATTGATCCAGAACTAGGCAGTGTAGATTCAGAAGTCTAAAGTTTATAATAGAGTTAGGAAAGCTTGGAGTCTCTTGAAAGTAACTAGTAGGGAAGGGTAGGGCTGGTGACCAGCTTAAGAGATGGAAGAGAGCCAGAGTTAGATAGGAGCAAAGAGTCTTCAAGTTTCTTCTCCTACTCACTGAATGCCTAAGGCATGACTTTATAACTCAAGGCAGGCATGGTGGGTTGGGTCGGTGACAGTAGCTGTCTCTTGTCCAGATCCTGGCTGTTGTTTCTACCATATATCAAAAGCTCAGATGGGCTAGAACACCTATGAATTCAGGGCTCCTTTCTTAGATCTGGAGAAATTTTCCTGATTCCCAGTAGGCTCCATGGTTTGTCACAGATAAGGAACAACTTTCCATACCAGCCAGGGACAGGAAGGCTCGAAGAAGCAGACTATGTTGCCTTGTGTCTCTGATGGGCTTGTAGCTTGTACAGTAGTTACTGTTGGAAGCCAGGATCAGTGAGAGAAATGGCACCTCATGCCTGGGAATTTTTGAGGCAAGGAAGAAAGTCAGAAATAAATGGGAGTTAGGAGAAAAGCAAAAAACTCTTAAATTACCACAGTGCACAGAGGAAAAGTTAAGAATAATAAACCTCAGGTAGCCTTGGTGAGAAAGCACTGTTAATTAGCCACTGCTGCATAACAAATTACCACAAACTGTAGCAGCTTCGAATATAACACACTTATTATCTCACAGTATCTGTGGGACAGAAATCTGGGCACAGCCTGGCTAGGTTCTCCACACTGGGGTTTCTTTCAAGACTGCAATCAGGGTGTACGCCAGGACTGACATCTCATGTAAAGGCTGGACTGGGGAAGGATCTGCTTTCAAGCTTATTTTGTTGTCATGCAAATAATTCTTCAAGGACTGTTTGACCGAGGGCCACAGTTTCTAGCTGGCTGCTGCTTGGGGGTGCATTTGGTTCCTTGACATATGGGCCTTTATAACATGACAGTTTGCTACATTGAAGTGTGCAAACCAAGAAAGCCATTGAAAGTTGGTGACCAAAACAGTCACAGTCTTATAACCTAATCACAGAAGTGTCATCCCATCATTTTCGATAGACGCTATTGGTCTGAAGCAAGTCACTGGGCCAGTCCACACTCAAGGGGAGGGGATTACACAAGCGTGTGAATGCCAGGAGGTGGAGATGATTTGGGACTATCTTGGAAGCTGAGGGAGCTTGGACCTCAATAGCCAGTAGGGAAGAGGAAGATGATGTGTAGGCTGGTGCAGAGCTTCTCACAGATGTCGGATGGTGAACAGGCAGGTAGCTTTGGGGTAGAATTGGACTATGCATTTTAAAGCAGTGTTCTCCAAGCTTTATTGATTATGCACCCTTGTCTGTTAAAAACCAGGAGCACCTCTACCAGATGTGTATGAGTATACATAAATATATACACATATAATTATACATACATACATCTATATGATTGTATATGCATATATGTGAATGACATATCTGCAAATACATACCTACAGTTAAACGCATTTTATATGAAACATTATACCAATATACATGATAAAATGTACGCAGAAATAGAATTTTAAAAACGGCCAAGTAAACTAACATAAGTAGAAAATATAACAACTTTTTTCTATATCCCAGTGGATTTTCTTGTGCACCCATGTTGCAGTGTGTTGCTCAGGGAACAGTTTCTAAGGGTGTAAAAAGCTTAGGAAACTTGGTAAAGAGACAGCGAATTTAATGATGGGAGGGAGGAAGGAAGGGGAGAGGGAGAGATTGGGGAGGAGGAAGCGTTGTTCGATAGTGGTCTCATCTGACATCAGCAGGGCTGGGGATGGCACTGAGGGTGTAGTCTACCTGTGGCAGGTAGACTGTGGCAGGTAGACACCGCAATCTCTTTGTGGTCCCCATCAATGATTGCTCTTTATCAGGAATTGGAGGAGTAGGTTGGCTGAACGATTAGACAACTTTGGAGGAAGCACAAGGATTACAGTGTCCCAGTACTTGGGCAGCAGGTGGAGAAAGGCCTGAGCCCAGAAGTTGGAGCAAAGCTATCAAAACCTAGCTCCAGGCAACATGCATGTCATCTAAACCCCACTGGAGTGTTAGGTTTTGGTGCTGTGATTGTTGCCAGATTTTTTTTTTTTTTTGCCTCTGTCATCTTTGTCTCATCAATCAGGGTGCAGGTCTACACAAGATTCTGTCAATAGATAGAGTGGTGGGGCAAGAAGAGGATGTGGGGACATGAGGCTGGGGTCAATGGGGACTTCTCCATTGGGATACGGATGCTCAGAAAGCTGAGGTTGGGCTTCTGCCAGGCAGGCAAATTACAGGAGGCTACGTATTTAAGCAATTCCAGGGTGACTATGAAGGAAATCTTTGGTGTGAAATTCTTTTCAGAGAGAATTATCCATCAATAAGATGCATAACTCTCTGCTGCCTTTTTACTGGGGTGAATGAGGATTTTTCTCACCAGAAATGAACCTAGGCTTTAGGGACTGTATCTTGGGGCTATAATTTCATGGCCCAAATAACATTCAATTTAAGTCTTATGGCCTTGAGTTTGGAAGATGCATGTGATTTCCTCTTTGTTTCCATCTTAGGTCCTGTGCATGTACTGATCATCACAGATACTTAAGAAATAATTATGGGCCGGGCGTGGTGGCTCATGCCTGTAATCCCAGCACTTTGGGAAGCTGAGGCGAGTGAATCACTTGAGGTCAAGAGTTCGAGATCAGCCTGGGCAACATAGTGAAACCCTGTCTCTACTAAAAGTGCAAAAATTCGCGGGCATGGTGGTGCATGTCTGTAGTCCCAGCTACTTGGGAGGCTGAGGCAAGTGAATCACTTTTAAACCCTTTGGGGTGGAGGTTGTGGTGAGCCGAGATCGCTGCACTGCACTCCAGCCTGGGCTGTAACAGAGTGAGGCCCTGTCTCAAAACGAAAGAAAGAAAAAGAAAGAAAGAAAGGAAAGAAGGAAGGAAGAAAGAAAGAAAGAAAAAAAAAGAGAAGAAAGAGAAGAAGTCTGAGAAGTCCCAAGATTTGCAGCCAGCAAACTGGGGACTTAAGAGAACTTAAGAGAACTTATGATGTAGCTCCCGTCTCAAAGCCAGCAGGCTCAAGACCCAGGAAGATATCTGACATTTCAGTTTGAATTTGAAGGCAGGAAAAAGACGATGCCTTAGTTCAAACCTGTTGGGCAGAAAGAATTCTCTCTTACTCACGGGAAGGATAGCCCTTTTGTTCTATTCAGATCTTCAACTAATTGAATGAAGCTCATCCACACCGGGGAGGGCATTATGGTTTATTCAGTCTATGGATTCAAATGGGAATCTCATCCAGAAACACCGTCACACACACCCAGAATCATGTTTGACCAAGTATCTGGGCTCCCTGTAGTCCAGTCCAGTTGACACATGAAATTCACTACTCTACTCCTCCTGCATTTAAGCCTCTCAGCAAACTTTTGAACAAGGCTTGAGGACATTATGTGATTTGCTCAAGAGTAAATGAGCAGCAAGTGGACTTGTCGGGAGTCAAATGCAATTTTCCCAATTTCAGTGTTCTTTTCTCTCTAATCCTCTGCCATTAAAGAATATACTTACTATAATAAACCAGAAATCAACAGTCTACTTTCAGCAATAAACTATAGACCAGAGGTTGGCAAACTATGGCTTCCAGCCTGCTTTGGTAAATACAATTTTATTTAAAGAGCCACACCCTTGTTTACCCTATTGTCTACGGCTACTTTCATGCTATAATGGCGGAGTTGAGAATTTGCAACACAGTCCATGTGGCTCACAAAGCCAAAATTATTTACTATCTGATTCTTTACAGGAAGCTTGCTGACATCTGCTGTAGATCTTCATGATTTTCCTAAAGAGGCATGCTTGCTTCATTCTGCACTTTGGAATTGAAGTCACACTACGCAGCCTACTTTTAGCAGTGAGAGTTCACAAGGGCAGAAAGGGGAATCGGGGTGTTAATCAGTATATTTGCGTGTATTGCATGCTATGTGTTCTAATGCTTTGTTTAATCTTCTCAGAGTCCTAGGACAAAGGTTTTATTATCTCTATTTGAAAGATGGAAGCAGGCCAGGTTCAGTGGCTCATGCCTGTAATCCGAGCACTTTGGGAGGCTGAGGCGGGCAGAACACTTGAGGTCTTGAGGTCAGGCGTTTAAGACCAGCCTGGCCAACATAATGAAACCCCATCTCTACTAAAAATACAACAATTAGCCAGGCATGATGGCAGGCGCCTGTAATCCCAGTTACTTGTGAGGCTGAGGCACAATAATCACTTGAACTGGGGAGGCAGAGGTTGCAGTGAGCCCAGATGGTGCCACTGCATTTCAGCCTGGGTGATAGATCGAGATTCAGTCTCAGAAAAACAAAACAAAAACAAAAACAAACAAACAAACAAAAACCCAACCAACCAAACAAACAAAAAAGGGAAGCAGAGGCTCAGCAGAAATGGCAATTTGCTCAAGGTCATGCAGCTAAATAAGTGGCACAGATGGGAATCAAACCCAGGACTTTATGACTCCACAGTCCGTGTTCATGCCCAGCTGGAAGTGAATGGAGAGGGAGCCTGGAAAAGTCAGGAGGTAAAAAAATAAGATGCTCTGGGAGAGCTTACGCTGTTGCATAGGGATATATTGCCAGCTGAATTTCCAGGAAATGCTCATTTTCACCCTGATGCTCTACAAGTGAATGCCTTAAGACCTTGTTTAAACCATTTTCTTGTCTTCTTTTGAATTTGCTTGACATTTAAAATTTTCTCCTGTCACTACTGGCTGCATTTAAAATGTAGCACCAGGCTTATTGTGCAGACAGCCTGGGGACAATATTTGTGGTAAACAACACTCTTGCATCCTTAATATCTCTGTTTCATACTTTTATTGCTTTTCTGGTTGGCTCATCTGTGTCTCTAGCAGCTCAGGGACAAGACTGCATGGTCTGGGTGACCTACTGAAACAGTCTGGTCCTTACCATGGAAACCATCCTACTGCTGACAATACTGTATTCCACAGATTCCATGTCTTATTTCTAAGTTGGGGGCTGCAGAGAGGTTTTCATTATCCCTCCTGAAACTATCTGGAACAGAAGACGACCCCATTGGGTTAGATCTAGATCCTCAGCTTAAAAAAAAAGAAGAAGAAAAAAAAAAAAAAGAAAAAGAACAAACCCTAAGCCAATTAACGGAGGAACAGAAAACCAAATACTGCATAATTTCATTTATAAGTGAGTTCTCACTTATAAGCTAAACATTGGGTACTCATGGACATAAAGATGGCAACAATAGACACGGGAGCCTGGAGTGAGGAGGGTGAAAGGGGGAAAGGGTTGAAAAACTAACTGTTTGGTACTATGCTCAGTGTCTGGGTGATGGGATCATTTGTACCCCAAACCTCAGCATCATGTAATATACCCAGGTAGCAAACCTGCACATGTACCCCCGAAACTAAAATAAAAGTTGAAAAAAGAAAGAAAAATAATTTAAATAACCTAGAACCTGAGTACGAAAAGAGCAGACAAAAAGATGAAAATAGCTCTCCAGGCCATCTGGTTTTGAGACAGATTTCAGACTTGAGTCTGCTTTTCCAGTCTAATTTTCCAGATGCAAGCTACTCACATCTTCCTGAGGCAACACGACAAGGGCTAGAAGTTATGCAGACACCAAAACACACGGTAGATACGCCCATTTGGTGGAGGTGACCATCAGGTTTGTCTGGGCTCAGGTCCTCTGAAGGAGGGTGGCCAGCGTCTCAGCTGCCCTGTGGTAGTTATAAGACAGACACATCAAGTTGAATGGACCAGCCCTCACGGAGATTGAAATGCAGCTGTCCTTGCAAATCACATCACAGTAAGTCTGCATTCAAGCTGCTGAAGCCAGGCTGGGAAATTCCGCACGCCACCTTTGAGGTCATCCATAGTGAACCGCAGGGACAAAGATCTGTGACACCAGGATGTTGATGGCACAGGATGCTGTTTCCACGTGGTTGCCATCCACAGTAGATTCTGCTGTTGGTTATACTTTCCTCTGTTTCCTTTCGCCTTTAAAAATATGTTTATTTAGGCCGGGTGCGGTGGCTCATGTCTGTAATCACAGCACTTCGGAAGGCTGAGGGGGGCAGATCACTTGAGTTCGGAAATTCAAGACCAGCCTGGGCAACATGGCAAAACCCGGTCTATACCAAAAAAATACAAAAATTAGTCAGGTGTATTGGCTTGCGCCTGTGATCCCAGCTACCCAGGAGTCTGAGGCAGGAGAATCCCTTGAACTGGGGTTGGGGTGGGTGGGGGCTGGAGGTTGCAGTGGGCCAAGATCATGCTGCTGCTCTTCAGCCTGGGCAACAGAGCGAGACTCCATCTCAAACAAACAAACACACACACACACACACACACACACACACACACACACACATAAAAATTTATATATATTTATTTAATGAACAAATAAAATAATATACACTTATTGTGTAGAATGTGATCTTTTGAAATATGTACCCATTGTGGAATGTCTAAATTGAGCTAATTAATGTGCCTTATCTCACTTATCTTTGTGTGTGTGTGTGTGTGTGTGTGTGTGTGTGGTAAGAATACTTAGAAATTACTCTCAGTGATTTTCAAGAATATGATACATTATTACTATCTTGGCCATGTTGCACAATGAAATTATTCCTCCTGTTCTAACTGAAAGTTTGTATCCTTAGACCAACATCTCTTTTACCCTCCAACTCCCAGGCACTGGTAATCACCATTCTCATCTCTGCTTCTGTGAGTTCGACTTTTGTTGATTCCACATGTAAGTGGGACCATGCGGTACTTGTCTTTCTGTGCCTGTCTTATTTCATTTAGCATAATATGCTCCAGATTCATGCACGTTGCTGCAAATGTGGAGATTTCCTTCTTAAAGGCTGAATAGCACTCCATTGTGCATACATCCTTTTACGTTTTATGACCCTCTCGTCTACAAACAAGGCTCCAGGAAGCTTTTCACCCAATTCAAAATGTCACTCTCACAGAGGGAGAAATATACCATTTTATGTTTTGAGAGCAATTAGTCATGTTTTCTGTTACATGTAGAACAAACGTGTTGTGCCTTCTTCTCAGGTCAGAATAGATTTCTTAGAAGCACTGTGCTTCCTGGGTTGTTTTCATTGTTAAGATCTTACATTATTTGAAAGCCACTTAACTTTTAAATGGAGTGGTTACTTACCAGCAGTAAAAGGCATGTGGTGTACACGGCCTTAATCTTAAGCATACAGCATGATGCATTTTACATCTGTCTACACCTTCGTAGCCAGCAGTACCCCTCCTGCCCTTGACCAGTCTCTGTCTCTACACCTGAGGGAGGCACTCTTCTGACTTCCATCATCATCCACGTTTTCCATGTTCTGTAAAGTCCCCGGAGGTGGGAGCAGGTTGCGTGGACTCTTGTATGTCTGGCTGCTTTTCCTCAAAGCAGTAGCTGTGATGCTCATCCAGGTTGACGCAGGGACTGGTAGCTCATTCTTTCTGATGGGAAAACACCTTGCATTTTTGTCTTGGAGAGGGAAGTAGCAGGAGAACAAATTGGCTCTACTGGCCTGAAAGTAAAGTTATTAAACAAGTGAATCCTAGGTTTTTGGATATGGAAATAAATCAATAAGTGGGAGAATGCCCTTGGCTCCCTGGCTCCATAGTGTTCTACTTCCTCTGCTTTTCCATTTCCCAGGGTCTCTTGGTTGCTGGGTAATTTACTCTAATAGGGGCATGTGAGTGCTGTCAGGGGTTGGAAGAAAGCTAGTCATGTGGACAAATATAAGGCTTCTCAGAGGGAAGGAGTGAGTGGAATGTTTTCACACAACCATACAGAGGATAAGCAAAGTGGTGAGGGGGAAGCGAAGCCATTTTCATCATCCCAGCACCCATCTTTCACTTAAAGTTCACTCATCTCTGGCCCTGGGCCCCATCAAAAAGGCTCTGAGGAAACCAAGCCTGGCCTCACAACCTGGGTGTGACCCAGTGCTTTTGGTGGGTTCATGGCATGCTCTGTGATTCTTTGACTTTGCTACTGTGGATCCAGCCTGCTTGAACCTGGGTCATCTGGCCATGCCTTTCTCATTCAAAAATTGGCTCCCAGAAATGCAGATCTATATTACGTCCTGATGTTCTGCACTTGACGGGTCTGTTCTGTCTGAGCTGAGTCCTCTCAAATCTCCTCCCCGGCCTGCCTAGTGTGCAGACTCCATCTACCCCTTTCAACCACAGCTGCTTCCCCTGTAGCATCCCCTCCAAATGCCAGGTCCCATCTTCTCAGAGGGATGTCTGGGAGATTGTGATTGTTCTGGAGGACAGTCTGCATTCTCTGTGCATTTCTCCTGTTCCCAGTCACACTCATGCTGGTGTCTACACAAGGGCTCCCCTCAGGGGTCTACACAGTGTCTCCTCGTCAGCCCAGGTGAGTGCTTTCTATAAAAATCACACTGGAGGGATCTGAGAGGCCCTTTTCCTATTGACTAGGTAGTGAGTGGTTTCAATGAGGGTGGGAGGGGAGTTTGATTTTCCTCCTGTCCTTAGGGCACATTTGACAATATCAGGGGACTTATTTAGTTGTCACAGCTGGGGGTGGTGGTATTGGTATCTAGTGAGTTGAGGCCAGGGTCACTGCTAAACCTCCTACAGTGCACACAGCACAGCCCCCAGAGCAAAGAGCCATCTGGCTCCAAATGTCACTAGTGCCAAGTCTGGGGGTCTCTGATAGACACATAGCTTGGGATGCAAGCTTCCAGGGAAAAGGAAGGCATAGAAGAAGTAGGTGCAGAGAGGGATAGAGGTGAATTATCACATCAGTAAGCTACGAGCTAAATTGGCAGGGTGAGAAGTGGTTTCAAATATGCATAGAAGACAGACTAGATTGGCTAAATGTAGACAAGGGTCAACATATACAATTTCAATTATGTAAGTAGCATTAAGGTCTAAGAACGTCAAGGAGAGGCTTACAGAACTTTGCGTTCAGTGGATGTAAAGTTTAAGCTATGCAAAATGAGTAAGTTCTAGTGATCTGCTTTACAACATAGTGACTATCATTAACAATACTGTATTATGCACTTAATATTTGCTTAAAGGGTAGCTCTCTTGTTAAGTGTTACTACGTCAGAATAAAGGGACACAGGAAAATTTTGGAGGTGATGGACATGTCTGTCACCTTGATTGTGGTGATGGCTTCACAGGTGTATGCATATGTCCAAACTCACCAAATTGTATACATGAAATATGTACAGTTTTTTTTTATATCAATCATACCTCAATAAAGCTGTCAGAAAAATTTTAAATACCCCAAATACAGATATAGCATTTCTTCAGGAAACCAGTCTCTGTCATAAAATAAAAATTAACAAACAAAAGCCCAGTAAAAGTGTAATGAGAGCCTGGAAGTGGGAGGCCTCCCGGTGATTTGTAGGGAGAGACTCACCGTGTGTTTTTTTCCTGGCTTATGTTGCTGCAAGGCAGGAACAGGCTCATTTTTTTATTCTAAATTAACTGTATAAAAGCAAAGGCAAAACTATTGAACTCTTATTTGTGCCACATTAAAAAATGGGTGAAGGGAGGATAAGAGGGAAGAGAGAACCTTTCATGATCTGCCATGAACTTTTAAAGGAAACCAAGAAGGTCCCAGAAGAAAAGCAAATGCATCAATGCATCAACTTGTTTCTTCCCACTGGCCCTAACAAACTGCTGCCCAGCTCCCAGTGATGCTTGGACAGGGAGTTACAACTTGTGGATGTGCCTCTGTGCATTGTCTGAGGCACAGGATGGTTCCTCCTCAAGATGTTCAGACCTCTCCTCTGCCTTCAGTAAGGAAGACTGAATTGCATTCAGTAAGGGAGATGGTATTGAAAAGGAAAAGCAGGCATGAATCCAAGTATTCCGCATCAAGAAAATGATACGGCATTACAAATCTAAGAGTGGAGAATTTATGGATCTGCTCACATCGTTGTATGCTTTTGTTGGCAAGGTTAACTAAGAGCAGGCGGAAGGCTTTGAAGTATTTTGTTTAGAGAGGAGGAACGTGGAATTCAGAGACTTTGCATTGGAAAGGACTTCAGAGGGTTTCTGCCTGGTCTCCCACCCGATGGAAGCATGGTGATCAATGGACAGTCACTTTTGGCTCTCCAGCCTTGGCTCAGTGTCCCCCCTCCCAATATTCCTGCCTTTCAAGGGTCATCAGGGCACTCTGTTAGGCAGCTCTGAGCATTAGGAACATTTTTCTTCTCATTTAGTAGAAATAGTTTCCTGGCAATCTTACCCTTTTGCTCTGGGTTTTCTCTCTGAGCAGGAACAATGAGTATGTCTGTGCATTGATAACTCTATGCAGCAGGTAAGGAAAGGCCCCAAGCTGGACTGAGGAGTCTTGATTTGCTGAGAATAACATGAAATTGCCTTGTGTTCTCTATTGCCTTTATTTTCTCCACTAACAGCCATCATGGGACTTTCTCCATTATCCCTAACCCCTGACACCTGTTAATCTGTTCTCCATCTCTATAACTGTCATTTCCAGAATGTAATGTAAGTGGAGTCATGCCATATATAACCGTTTGAGATTGTCTCTCCACCCTCACTCAGCATGATTCGCTTAGATGCCTCTCCCTTGAGAGCTATCCAAGTTGTTGAGTGTATCAATAGTCAACAGCTTGGTTTTATGAAACAATGTAGGACAAGATATATAACTAGAATAGCATCTGCGTCTCCTCTAGAGGCTCAGCAGCTACCCAGGTACACAGGTTGTCTTGTCTTGGCTACTGTATTAGTCCATTTTACATGGCTATAAAGAAATACCTGAGACTGGGTCATTTACAAAGAAAAGAGGTGTATTTGGCTCACGGTTCTGCAGACTGTACAAGAAGCCTGGTGCCATCATCTGCTTCTGATGAGGCCTCAGGAAGCTTCTACTCATGGTGGAAGGTGAGGAGGGAGCAGGTGTGTCACATGGTGATACAGGGAGCAAGGTGGGCAAGTGACAGGCTCTTTTTAACAATCAGATCTCCAGGTGACTAACAGAGTGATAACTCACTCATTACTGCAGGAAGGGCACCAAGCCATTCATGAGGGATTCACCCCATGACTCAAACACCTCCTACCAGGCCCCACCTCCAACACTGGGGATCACATTTCAACATGAGTTTGGACGGGACAAATATCCAAACTTTATCAACTACTCAGAGTGTGATGATTTTCAAACTTATAAGACTCTGCAATCATACAATTCATGCTTGGAAAAGCTAGAAGGCCACAGAAATTTATAATAGGTAATCTGTTATTAAATAAGACAATAGAAATGCAGAGCTCTTGGACATTGTCCACATCACCAAATAACTAATTTGACTGAAGTATATATGGCAGCTACACATTCTAATCTATAAGACATCTCAGAGACAAGTTGCTTTCACTTCACAAGAGGCAAAATATATCTTTGTACACCTGGTACAGGGTTACATCAAGAGATAGTGATTGCACATTGTATAAGTCTGTTCTCACACTGCTGTGAAGAGATACCTGAGACTGGGTAATTTATACAGGAAAGAGGTTTAATTGACTCACAGTGCTGCATGGCTGGGGAGGCCTCAGGAAACTTACAATCGTGGCAGAAGGCACCTCTTCACAGGGTGGCAGGAGAGAGAATGAGTGCCAGCAGGGGAAATGCCAGACGCTTATAAAACAATCAGGTCTCGTGAAACTCATTCACTATCATGAGAACAGCATTGGAGAAACTGCTCCCATGAGTCAATTACCTCCACCTTGTCCCAGCCTTGACATATGGGGATTATGATTACAATTCAAGGTGAGATGTGGGTGGAGAAACAGAGCTAAGCCATATCACACACGTCTCAGATGGACAAGATATAGGCACTATTAAGGTCTCCCTGATATGGTAACTGGCATGTCCCCTGCTTGCACTCACCGTCCTGCCGCCCTGTGAAGAAGGTGCCTACTTCTCTTTCGCCTTCTGTCATGATTGTAAGTTTCCTGAGGCCCCCCAGCAATGAGGAACTGTGAATCAATGAAACCTCATTCCCTTAGAAATTACCCAGTTTTGGCTATTTCTTCACAGCAGTGTGAGAACGGACTAATACACTCCGTTAGACATTTATGTAATCCCTTATATGGATGATACACTCATTAAAAGAAAATTTATGGGGAGTTAAAACAATTTTGGCTCACACTATTCAGGCACTAAAAAACAGGGATGAAATATTTCATGGAACTCATAATTGATTATAAGACATTAGGTATAATTTGGAACTCTGTGGCAATTCACACTGTAAAAGGGATTAAGGGAAAAATGGCTAAGTTAACGGTCTTTCCTCCACTTCCCCTAAGACACAAACAGGAGCAGCTCTTAGCAGGATTATTTGGTCAGTAGATGTCTGCTCTCAGTGTGGGGATTCTCCTCGCATTAATTAAAAATGTCTTGAGGAAACAACGATTTTTTTTGCAGTCCAGATGAGTCGCTGTGCCCAGTGTATCTGTGGCATCCTGCTCTCACCTGAATTCACTTTTGAAGCGTCAGTCAACGGGTCTTTGTATTTTGAAGTAGGTGGATGGTGTTTTTTTGTTGTGTTTGTTTGTTTGTTTTTTGAGACAGAGCCTCTCTCTGTCGCCAGGCTGGAGTGCAGTGGCATGATCTCGGCTCACTGCAACCTCCGCCTCCTGGATTCAAGCGATTCTCTTGCCTCAGCCTCCCGAGCAGCTGGGACTACATGTGCGTGCCACCATGCCCAGCTAATTTTTGTATTTTTAGTAGAGACAGGGTTTCGCCATGTTGGTCAGGATGGTCTTGATCTCTTGACCTCATGATCTGCCCGCCTCGGCCTCCCAAAGTGCTGTGATTACAGGTGTGAGCCACTGTGCCAGGCCAGTGGATGGTGTCTTTAAGGTTAGAAAGGATCACAACTTGTGAGGTTTTAGCTCAATTCCAGGGGCTCTAGGCAAACTATGCAACCTTGAAAACAATGACTATCTGAAGCCAAGGCCCAGTGGGCCGGTTGTTGCAGCTGTATGAATGGAACACCTAGTTAGGCAAGCATCTGATAAAATCCAGGACAGTCTGGGGGAAGGGGGTGGATCAATTTCTGCCCCACTGCAACGTCAATGAGGCTTCTAGGAGAGGGCCCTCAGAGGTCCCAGAGGTGTGCCTGCACTTTTGGACGGGGTGTGGTGGTCAACTCCAGCATTGGCCCACGATTCCATGCAATGTCTATGTCCCCATAGGGAAGGGATATCTGCCCATAGGTAGATGGGGAAGATTAATTATGGAAGAGAAAGGGCAAATGTACATTTATAGCAAATAATGGGTTATAATGGAAGAGGCTCTTCTTCACCTCATGACAGGGATAGTCCCTTGAAATAAAAGGCCCCAATGGCAGAACAAGAGGCAGATAATTTAAATTACTCAGCAGTTTTTATTTCCAAAGGTGTGCAGCGAGTGGAGATAGAAACAAAATAGGAAGTTGTTTGGAGGAAGGAAAATTGGGGAAGCAGAGATTAATAGAGCAGAATTAATTTGGGTATTTCCTGAAGCCCTTCTAAAGGGTAAAATGGAGGACTGAAAACACAATCATTAAGTAGATAAGCTCATTAGAGCCATGATAAGTCCACAAAAAGAGAGAGAGCAAAGGGCAACAGAGGTGGTACCTTTCCCATCTGAGCCTTTCACAGAATGGTTAGAAGGTTGAGCTCGTCAGAAAGCTGTGTATTTAGATTTTAGCCTTGTAAGCAAGCAGAGTGCGAAAAATAAGTAAACACATAAATAGGCTGGACATGGTGGCTCACGCCTGTAATCCCAGTACTTTGGGAAGCCAAGGCAGGCAGATCATTTGAGGTCAGGAGTTCGAGAACAGCCTGGCCAACATGGTGAAACTTCGTCTCTACTAAAAATACAAAAATTAGCCGGGCATGGTGGTGGACACCTGTAGTCCCAGCTGCTTGGGAGGCCGAGGCAGGAGAATCAGTTGAACCTGGGAGGCAGAGGTTGCAGCAAGCCGAGATTCCACACTGCACTCCATCCTGGGTGACAGAACAAGAGTCCGTCTCAAAAAAAAAAAAGAGAGGTGAATACGTAAATAAAATAAAAAAGGAGGGAATGGAGCAATTCCAGAAGCTTGGAGTGAGTTTTTGCAACGTGATAGGAGAGTGTTCGGGATGCCAGTTGGTTCTGAGGTTTATGAGTTAAGTCTATGGCCTTGGTTTCTAAGAATAAGTTTTCATTTTCATTTTCTTTTCATGCAGGAGACGGAATCTGCTTTAAAATATTGAGCTAGCTTTGGATTTCTGTGTTTATTTTTTTCCTTATTGATGGGTAACACTCTTTATATATTAGACTAGCCCTTTACCTATGATAGAGAGTTGCAAGACTGTTTTCAGTTTGGCCTTTGTCTTTGCTTGCTGTGGTGTTTATTTTGCTTTGCTCTGTTTTTGTCATCAAGAGGGTTTTTAGCTTTGTACACGTAAGGTTGACAATTTTTGTTTTCTGTCAGGTCAAGTTGATTTTACATCAGAGTAAAGAGGCCTCTTCTACTCCAGGGTTCTGAAGACATTTAGTCATGTTTTCTTCTAGCACTCTTACGGCTTAGTTTTTTCAGACTTAAATCTCTGATCTAATTAGAAGTCATCCTACAGCATCCTAGTGTGAACTATAAGTCCAATACCTCATGCCTAACCAACGTCTCACCACCGTTTATGGGAGAACACATTTTTCCCTATTAATTAGAGATGCCACCTTTATCATATACTCAATCCCTTTATGTATTGAGTCTGTATTTGGACTTTCTATTTAATCCCATTAATCAGTCTCTGGATGAGCCAGTACAAATTTGTTTTCATTTTTGAGGATGCATAATATATTTGAATATCTGATAGGGCCTGGGCTCTCTCTTTGTTTTTCTGATTTAAAGTTTCCCAGCTGTTCTGTTTATTTTTCTACATAAATATCAGAATCAGCTTGTCTAATTGCTCTCTACCGCTCCATCCCTCCCCACAGCCCACAAAGCTGGTATTTCTATTGAAATGTTAAATTGGTAAACATGATAGGGTAGACCGACATTTTTATAACATTATGTCTTTCTAGCCAAGAACACAGTGTGCATTTCTATTTGTTCAAGCCTGTGCCAGGTCTCCCAAGAGAGTTTTAAAGTTTCCTATTAATACGTGCTCACATTCCTCGTGTGTTCCTACATATTTTACCTTTTATTGCTGTCCTATCATCGTTGCAGCCAATGGTTTTCCTAAGTTGTTGTCTTTGTACATATCTGAAAGCTATTGATTTCTGAATATTAATTCGTGCTCTATTGTGTTACTAGCTTCTCTTTTCCTGCCTTGTAATTTCTCAGTTGGTTTTCAGACCTTTCTTGGTAAACAATCACATCATCTGCAAACAAGGGTGATTTTTACCTTTATTCTTTAATTTTGTGCCTTGCATTTTTTTCTCTTCTATCATTGAATTGGCCGATTAGTCCACTAAAATATTATACAATAGTGGTGACAGTGGTGGGTGTTTATTTTGCCTACCCATTAATATTTAGGGTAAGTTTATTATATTCTATCAAGTTAAAGAATCTCCTTCTATTTCTGTTTTATTGAGTTCTTTTTATAAAGAATGATATTTGAACTTCAAAACATGCCCTTTTCAGTGTCTGTAAAATGACTATTTGCTTTTTCCACTTAGGTCCATAATATGAGAAAATATATGCCTAATATTGAGTTAATGTTTAACTATCCTTTTTTTTTTGGAAGAAAACATGATTGATTATGTTGTATTGTTTCATTTACCCGCTGCTGGATTATGATAGAAATACTTCATGTAGAATTTTTGCATCACTATTTATATATTATATAATTTACTGTCTTTGCCGCATTTGGTATCAATATTGTATTCACTTCTTAAAAAGAATTTTTTTTTTTTTTTTTTTTTTTTTGAGACGAAGTCTCACTCTGTTGCCCAGACTGGAGTGCAGTGGCGTGATCTCAGCTCACTGCAAGCTCTGCCTCCTGGGTTCACACCATTCTCTCGCCTCAGCCTCCAGAGTAGCTGGGACTACAGGCGCCCGCTACCGTGCCCGGCTAATTCTTAAAAAGAATTTTGAAGTTTTCCTTCCTTTTCTATGCCCAGCAACAATTTAAATAATTTTGGATTTATCTCTTCCTTAAGTGACAAATAAAAATTGTATTTATAGTGAACTTATCTGTTCTTTAAAGGTTTGACAGAATTTGTCTGTGAAATCTTCTGCCTGTTTTTTTTTTTTTTTTTTTTTTGGTAAATAGCTCTATTTTCTGTATTACTTGCATTTAAATGATCTTATTTTGTATTTTTTCTTTGTCCATTTTGACATGATATATTTTTCTAGAATTACTTATTTGTTCCAAGTTTTAAAATTCGTTTACATCGGGGTACGAAATATGAAACTTTTATGCTTCTTTTTACTTCTTTTACATGTATGATTGTCCTCATTATTCTTTCCTTCTTTCTTTGGGTTTATATAGTCTCCTTTTAAAATGAAATTAGTAGTTTATCTTTTTAAATGTATTTTCCAAAAATAGCTTTTAATTTATTAGTTATCTTCTTTTGTGTTTGTGACTTATTTACTTCTCTCGTTAGTAATTCCTTGTGATTTTTTTTGCTTCTTCTATTATTCTCTTTCCGAGTGTTTGAAAATGATGTTTAAATTATCTGTTTTTATTTTTTTGTGAAGAATAAATGTTTAAAAAGAATGACTATTTAAGAATATAAATTTTCTTGTGACATTATTTTAGGTTATGGCCCTGATAAATAGTGATTTAATTATCATTGTTTTCTATAAATTCTACATTTTCATTCTGAATTTCCTATCCTATGTGATCAAAAAATTACAAGTTGTTTGCAAATGTTTAGCCCCCAAAGGCCTTTTTAATTTTTGATTTTGTTATTCTGACTTTATTCACATTCTGATCATAGAATGTTTTCTGTATTATTTCTGTCTTTAAAAATAAATTGAGGTTTTATTTATATCCCAATCTATGGTCATTTTTTGTGATTGTCCCACAGGCAGTTGAAAAGATGGTGTTTTCCATTTTTAGGTTGCTAAGTTTTATGTCAGGTACCTTTTAATCATGTTAATGGGGTCTTTAAAAATATCTACTGTAGTTGCTCTTTCATGGGCTAAGATAAATAAATCGTTATCTCTGACTCCTAGTGTGTTTCTGTTTCCTGTAATTTCTGTTTTTTGAAGGTTACTTTTTTTGGTATATTGGCATTTATAATGATTACATATTTCCTAAGACCTGAAGCTTTTAGTATCATAGAATGCCCTTCTTTGTTTAGTGTATGCGATTTTGCCAAATTCCACCCAATTCCTATTTTAGATGGCAGATTCTGCTTTCTTTTTGTTGGCACAAGGCTGGCACCTTGACCTTTTTATTTATTACTTTTCTGAAACACATTTATGATGTGTGTCATTGTCACTAGTGTCACTAGCAGGTCCCCTGTGAAACACGGTCCAGCCTGTCAATGAACCGTCCCCCCTAAAATACCCTCCTTGTGTCGACCCTTCCCTTTGATCTTGGGCTGGCCCTGCACTTGCTTTAGTCTAATAGGATATAGGTGGAAGTGATGCCACAAGACTTCCAAAGTGATGTCCTAAGAGGTCTGCAGCTTTCACCTGGATCCCTTTGAACACTCACTTGCAGGAAGCCAACTGCCACTTAAGAAGATGGACTATTCTGAGACCGCCATGTTGTGTGGAATCCCAAGCTAAGCAAGCTGCTCGGAGAGGGAGGGATGCCTGACCAACCCCTAGGTATTCCAGCCTTCTTGGCTGAGACACCAGACAGGGAAGAAACTACCCTGCAGGTTCAGCCCAGCTGAGCCTTCAGATGACCCCAGCTCCAGCCACTATTTGACTACAACCTCATGAGGAGAGACCCCACGAAGTTCCCAGAAGAACCTGGTCTTCTGACAGGGCTGTGAGAAATAATAATGAATTATTATGTTAAGCCACCAAGTGTGAGGCTATAGTTTTATAGCAATCGCAGGTTACTGAAACTGTGCATTGTAGAGGGTTTGGTTTTAAGTGTGTGTTTAGTAAGTGGTGACCCCTTTTATACTTATTAATCAGTATTGTTTTCTGCTCTCTTGAATTATATTTTCTCTTTCAATAGTTTTTTTTTTTTCTTAATTCTTTCACTATGTGGTCTGTGTGCTTTGCTTCCAGGGTGTAGTTCTGATATCTTAGAAGTGATATATTTTTGTTTTAATGGTTCTCTTGATAGAATATACTTAATCCTTAGTTTTTAAATATATAATCTACCGTTTTTCTACTCTAAGTAATGAAAAAGCAGCATTCCTTTTCCTTCCTCTTTTCTGTTCTACTGCCTGGTGTCAGCTAATAAAGTAATCTTTTTAATGCTTGGTACTTTTCTAAATGTTTATGTGTCTGCTCTTTGTACTGTAATCGCATATGGTTTTTACACAATGATACTCTGAAGACAGACCACTACAGGGTTCTCGTTAACATGGGGTGATGGAATCGTCACGAGGTTCCCATCCTGAGCCACTCTGGGGAAATTTACCTGCCCAGTTGGCAGATTCTCATACTTTGTGTACGCAACTGCACGTATCAAACACCACTCATGTCTTTAATTAATATGCCTTCTGGTGTCCATTTCAATAACCATATTTGAAATGCCCCAAAGCTACCTTTGAAGTGTGAGTTCCTGAATATGCTAAGTGGCCACCTTTAGTGTGTGGATTAATGGACACTTTGCACACATACGTTATGCTGTTTTATACTGAAGTATTTTTAAAGTAAGTTACCTCTCAGGCAATGTAACTTGCCACCCTCAGAATAGATCAGTATGCTCCCAGGTTTTTCATGTCCTAGGTCATATAGAAAATGATCTATTTCTTGAATTGGGTGAAATTACTTATTACTTGAATCAGGTCCCTTAAGCAAATGTGTTTTAGCTGTTAATCACTAATATACTTTTCTAAACATTGAAAATTCCAGGCCGGGTGTGGTGGCTCACGCCTGTAATTCCAGCACTTTGGGAAGCTGAGGGTGGGTCACTTGAGTCCGGGATTTCGAGACCAGCCTGGGCAACATGGCGAAACCCCGCCTCTGCTAAAAATATAAAAATTAGCCTGGCATGGTGGCGCACACCTGTTGTGCCAGCTACTTGGGAGGTTGAGGTGGGAGGGTCATTTGAGCCTGGGAGGTCAAGGCTGCAGTGAGATTGCACCACTGCACTCCAGCCTGGGCAACAGAGGGAGACGCCCTAAAAAGAAAAGAAAAGAAAAGAAAGAGAGAGAGAGAGAGAAAGAAAGAAATAAATAAAATGCTAAAAAGAAAGAAAAAGTCATGAATATTTAATTAGCACTTACCTGTGAGCCTCGTTCTTTTGTGAAGCATCAATGAAATTACATTCCTTAGCTCCTCCCCCTTGAAAGTGAGCCCATATGCAGATCGCTTATCCTCTTTTTCATCTTAGCGAGGAAACTCAATCTGGTGAATCTGTTTCTAGCAGCTACACGGTTGATAGGTAGAAATGGCTGGCCTCCTCTCAGCGATCTCAGAAACTTGCTGCAAGAATCTACAAGATGCTAGGGATGCTGTAGACACAGGTGGCTCACAGTAAAAGGAAAATGAGAAATGGGAATGGGGTGAGGTGACACAGGTGTTCTGCTTAGACAAACTATTACCTGTTTTTGGAAAAAGTGGCATAAGGGTAAACAAGTCCTGGGCACATATGTTCTGCAGTTTTAGAATTATCAAGAAAATAGATTGTTTAGGCAGGTCTGGGAAAAGCATATTTTGTGGTTTGGGGTTATTAAGAAAACAGGAGATTTATAACTAAAGTATATAACTCTTGGTTACGTAAGTGTCACTGACAATCTCAACTTTTTACACTGGCACATGGTAGCCAGACAGTCTGGCTTTGAAAATTGATCCTGGATACTTCTCACTCAAAGCAGATAATCAAAATAAAGATGATTGTGAAGTGGCTTCATTTATCTTAACAGAAATCACCTTATTAGAATGAGATACATTCCAAGATGTCCTCATCTCTTTCTGACCAAAAATTCTGATCATGAATTCAATAAGAAATCTTTTAAAAGTCACTTTAGGAGACTTTACTCTCTGACAAGACCTGTGGTATTTAGGATTTTCACTTGTACCTCCTTTACTTCTCTAAACTGTAAACTTCTCGGATCGATGTCTTTACCTTCTATGGGTTTTTTTCAGAATCATGTTACAGACATTTCTATGACCTGAAGAAATCTCAGAAGTGATCCCAAAAGTCAAGAATTTAGCTTTAGAGGTGAGGAAACAAGAGGAAGGATGATACGCTACTTGCCCAAGTCATAAAACTATTAGATAGAATCTTATGAAATTGCCATTGTCGTAGGTCAAAGCAAGTCCAGTATTGGTAGTTTCATACATAGCTCAGCCTAAATGTTCAGTGATTAAAGCAGGAAAGAAATGTAGTGTGGGGTGTATTCCACACCTTATCCCCTTCACAAAGTCTTCTCCACCTAGAATGTTTGCAGCAACACGGTCATAACATAAATATTTGCTGATAGGTTAAATGAAAATTCAGAAGCCTCCAAATGGAATATTATTTGTGTGGCATGCTGAGTTTCAGAATGGGCCTGCTGGAAAATAAAAATCTAAGCACCAAATGAATATTTGAAGCTGGCATTTTTATAGCTGTGTCCCAATTGAAATATACTTTGGAAATTAAATAATTTTTTTTGTTGTTCTTCCACTAACTTTATTGTGATCTGTTCCTTGGTTGCTTCGATTTATCATGACTGTAACAGAAATAATTTTATGAGATACAATTTAGATTTATAGAACTAATCCTAAAAGCAGAATCACATAGAAAGGGCCATAAATATCTCTTGAGGCCAAGAAGTCTTCTGATCCCAAACATGTGTGAGTTACATGGAATAACTAGTGACACAGACCATCACAGGAACCAGGAGGTGGAGAGAGAGAGAAACGGCACATTCTTTTTATAAGGAGTGGAACTATGACTAAATCTTGGTCTTTAAACCTACAGACAAATTGTAATAATTTAAAACTTTATTTTTATCATGGGGACTGCGTTACTGTAGGTTTCCTTAAGGCTTAATTTTGGAACACTGGGAGGACTGATTTGATCTCTTTGGGAACATTCAGGTCATGCTGATGAACCAGACTGATCATGTGTTTTTGTGCTGATCCGTTTGACTTCTGTTCGGAGACTAAAATCAAATGAAATGAAATTACTTTCACTAAGCTTTTCTAGAGAAGTTTTCAATGTTTTCTGTCAGCAATTAAAGGTCAAAGAGAAAGAGGTATTTAAAATGTGGGTCAGGAATGAGTGAGTCAGTGTGAAACTGAATTGCAATCAATAGCTTAAGCTGCTAGAGAGAATGTGAGCCCATTGATTAGATGGTTTGTTCTTTAAATAGAAGTTACTTTGTATCACGGATTATTCTTTCAAATCTTCAAGCACGTCTGTGTAATTAGTGTTTGTTCTAATAGTTTAAACTTAATTTTTAAAAGACAGGTGGTTAGTTTTAGATTTTATTGGTGACTTGCTAGTAAGATACTTACAGCCTAGCCTGGGTCCTGAGTTTCTACGTGCTTAAATTTTTAAGAAACAGTATTAGGCGTTTAGGAAGCCCGTTTCTCCTTAATTCATGGTGTATCTATTATCTTATTGGCTTTGATCCATTATTTTTATGATTGAATTTTATCTCTGCTATTGCCTTATTGATTCTTCCTAACATTTTACTGGTTGTCTGATGGTTTACAACACAATTCTTTAATTCATTACAGTCCACCTACAAATAATGTTATACCACCTCCAGTGGCATAAAGACCTTGCAACAGTATACTACCTTCCTCCTTCTCATCTTTTATGCTATTTTGGGAATATATTTTACCTTTATATGTAACACAAACATATAATACATTGTATATATTTTTGATTTAGAAATCAATTGTCTTTTGGATCAATTGAAAATAAGAAAAAATCATTTATGTTTATCTTAATATGTCAATTCTGGAAATCTTCATTATTTTGTTTAGAATGAAGTTTCTGTTGTCACACTCTTTATCTGAAGAACTTCCTTTTGTGTTTCTCGTAGTGTAGGTTGTCTGCTAATGAACTTTCTTGATTTTTGACATCTGGTGATTTTTACTTCTCTCTCACTTTGAAATATGTTTTCTCAGGGTATACAATGTGGGTTGGCAATTTTCCTTTTTTTCATTTTAGCATTTTAAGGATGTCACTCCACTATCTTCTTGTTTGCATAGTTTCTGATGAGAAGTCTGCTATAATTTTTATCTTTATTCCTTTGTGTAATGACATAATACATCTTTTAAATTTCACTCTGGTTGCCTTTAAAATTTTCCATTTGTCTTTGTTTTTTTCCAACTTGACTACATTGTTTTTAGGTGCATGTGCAATGTGTGCACGTGTGTGTCGTTAACATGCTTAGGGGGTCTCTGAACATATTGGAACTGTGGTTTTTAAATTTTTCTCTACTTTTTGAAAATTGTCAGGCTCTATCTCTTCGAATAGTTACTTTTCTATGTTTTGCCTCTCTTCTTGTTCTAGGATTCCAATCATCCTTATTTGATTATTTGATGTTTTCCTACAACTCTTCCATCCTTGGTTCTGTTCTGTTCTGCTTTTTTCCTCCACTTCTCTTTGTCTTAATATGTGCAGATTGGGTACTTTCTATTGACCTGTTTTTCATTTCACTAATTCTTGCCTTGGCTGTGCTGAGCATGCTAATTGATATAGTTGAAGATGTTCTTTTTGTCACCATATTTTAAAAATAATTTTTTTTAGCATTTCCATATGACTCTTTCTAAGGGTTTTTGGCGTATCCCTGCCAAAATTCTCCATCTCTTCATGCATGTTTTTCTCATATTCCACTGGTTCCTATTCATAGTTATTTCCTGTCTGATGGCTTCAACACTCCAACACATGGTTATCTCTCAGTCTGGTTATGTTGATTGCTTTTTCTCTTGACTGTGGGTTGGTATTTTCTTGCTTTTTGGTGTACCTCATAATTTTTTATTGAACATTGGACATCATGTGTAGAGAAATAGGAGTTGAAATAAATAACATTTATGCCTGGAAATGCCACACTTCCTCTAATGCTGGGCCATTAGTGTGTGGGTTGAATTGATGTAGTCAGGAGAATCACTAAATTTTGGGGGGTTGCTTGTTTGTAGTTGTTGCTATGGTGTAAATTCAGTGGATCAAAGGCTTCAAATTCCTCTAGCGTTATCCTTTGCTCAGGGTTGGGGCACATTTGCTGGAGGTTATTTCTCAATATTCCTGCTCCACTCTCAGCCTCAGACTTTTCTTATGTGTCTGCACCTCCGAGAGGGCCTCTCTCATTGTTTTTGTGCCCCTCTGCCCAGTGGCAGATGGTGATTGCCTCTTACATGGTATGGTGCTTGCTATTCTGGTGGTATGAGTGAGTATGAGTTTTTTTCTGTTTTACAGGTCCAATGGGCCATGTGTCCCAGTTTCTCTGGAGGGGGAGCCGTGCACTTTCAGTGACCCTGCCCTTCTCTGAGCCACAGGAAACCTCAGATGTTCTCAGTCCAGAGGGCTTTCTGTGCCTCCCTTGATGATAGAGGATCATTGTTTTTTCCCTCCTCCCCACTGCCCTCGAGTGACAGGTTTGCCAGTGTTCTCCCAGTAACTTAAAATTTTTGTTCCTTAGTGAAGGAGGATGTGAGAGGGGCTCATGCTTCTCCCCCAGTGGTGACTGTTCCCCTCTGCCAAGCTTGCACAGCCAAGGGAGGCTTTCTTCTATCCCCTGCTCTCTCCCATTTTTCTCATGAGCACACAGTGGGTGCCCATAGAAAGAGTCTGTGAGTGGTGCAAATCCCTATGTCCATGATCCCAGAGATCCCCAACTCCTATGCTAGCCTCCTCTCTACCTACTCTTACGGAGGAGGCACTATCCCCCTCCCGTGCTAATGCTTTTTTTTTTTTTTTTTTTTTTTTTTTTTGGGATGGAGTCTCGCTCTGTTGCTCAGGCTGGAGTGCAGTGGTGCAATCTTGGCACACTGCAAGCTCCGCCTCCCAGGCTCAAGCAATTCTTCTGCCTCAGCCTCCTGAATAGCTGGGACTACAGGCACATGCTACTACACCCGGCTAATTTTTTGTATTTTTAGTAGAGACGGGGTTTCACCGTGTTAGCCAGGATGGTCTCAATATCCTGACCTCATGATCCACCTGCCTTGGCCTCCCAAAGTGCTGGGATTACAGGTGTGAGTCACTGCGCCTGGTCCCATGCTCTCTAATACTTGAGCCAGTGCTTATATGTCATCTCTCATTGGAGGCACCTGCTGGGCAAGGTGTCAGAGACCCGGCAACGGAAAGTGATTGGCTCGTGGGTAGTAAGAAGAATTTACCAACAACAGTATAGGGTTGAAAAGGAAACTTTTATTAGGTAGAAAGAACACTGCAGCAGAGTGCAGCAGGGCACTTCAGTAAGAGAGGACGGAGTGCACCTGGTGGACTTTTCCTTAGTGTATTTATGGATTTTAAAGCAGGAGCTGAAGGGTAATTTGGACCACATTAGCCACGTAGGTCATGATAAATGATTAAATTTGTGGACATTTAGGTTCCTTGATGTCAGCAAGGGTTGCACAAATAGTCTTGACATGTATGCATTCCAGAGATGTATAGAATTTCTAGTTACTTATACATTTTTGGGAAAGAAGCCTGGAACTGATGCCAGCTTTAGATAATAGGGAAGTGTAATTACTTCTGAATTCCTTGGATAAGGAGTTTTGCCTCAGGATGGTCTGCTTGATAGCCACCAGATGATCTTTGCTCTCCTTAGTACCCATCTGTCTTTACATTCAGGTTCATTGGTTGCCCTGCAGTCTTAACTCTCTGATGAGTTCAAGGAGATTAATGATTTTGTAGATGATCTGGCTTTTTAAAAAAGATGTGTTATGGGAATGGTAATAATGCTCTCTCCAGCTCTATATGTTCTAGGCTGAAGCTGGAAATGCCTTCATGCTTGGGAGGACAGAGGACAGATGCATATTATTTGTGGTTCCATTGGAATCTTGGTTTTGTTCAGTTTGATGATCAGGAGAGTGGGGACTGTGCAGGCAGCCACAGTTGGTCTCTGCCACAAAGGTTTTGTGACTATTTAGAGATGGAGAGTGCTCCTCTTGCCACTTGCTCTTTCATAGACGACAGCAGTACTGCCTTGCATTGCTGCAATTGATCATAACCCCCTGCCAAATCCCTGATCCCACCATAGTATATAAAGATTGAGATGGCAGGACATATCAGGGTTTGTATTTTGCAAATTCTTCCTAATAATGTGCAAGTGAGGTCTCTTCTGAAGCAGGCACATGGTTCTTCTCAATGCAATGAGTGAAAACTCAATGGCCCACAGGGGCCAGGTGAGTAATATTAATGGCTGAAGTTGACATTACAGATAAAATATGTAAGAACGGAAACATCTGGCTCTTTTGTTGTTCCTTTTGTTCTCCGACCTTTAACAGAGACATAAGGACACAGAAATATTTTTCTGTTCTGATATGGTTTGCCTCTGCATCCCCACTCAAATCACACCGTGAATTTTAATCCACAGGTGGAGATAATCGAATCATGGGGGCAGTTTCCGCCTTGCTGTTCTCGTGATAATGAGTGAGTCTCATGAGATATGATGGTTTTATAAGCGTCTGGCATTTCCCCTGCTTGTACTGTCTCTCTCCTGCCGCCCTATGAAGACATGCCTTCCACCATGATTGTAAGTTTCCTGAGGCCTCCCCAGCCATGAGGAACTGTGAGTCAATTAAACCTGTTTCCTTTATAAATTACTCAGTCTCGGGTATTTCTTCATAGCAACGTGAGAAGAAATGAATACAGTAAATTTTAATTAAATAAATAAATCCAACTAAAATTCAGAGATCTTCTACCTCAGTGAAATTTCTAGGGGTCCAGTGGTGTGGGACCTGTCAAGATATTCATTCTAAGGTAAAGGATAAGTTGCTGCATTTGGTTCCTCCTATACCCAAGAAAGAGGCACAATGCCTAGTGGGCCTGTTTGGATTTTGGAGGCAACACATTCCTCATTTGGTGTGTTACTCTGGCCCATTTATCTAGTGACCTGAAAGGCTGCCGGTTTTGAGTGGGGTCCAGAATAAGAGAAAGCTCTGCAACAGGCCCAGGCTGCTGTACAAGCTGCTCTGCCATTTGGACCATATGACCCAGCAGATCCAATGGTGCTTGAGGTGTCAGTAGCAGATAGGGATGCTGTTTGGAGCCTCTTGCAGGCCCCCATAGGTGATCACAGTGGAGGCCTCTAGGATTTTGGAGCAAGGCCCTGCCATCTTCTGCAGATAACTACTCTCCTTTTGAGAGACAGCTCTTGGCCTGTTACTGGGCTTTGGTGGAAACTGAACGTTTGACTATGGGTCATCAAGTCACCATGCGACCTGAACTATCTATCATGAACTGGGTGCTTTCTGGCCTATCTATCCATAAAGTTGGGTGTGCACAGCAGCATTTCATCATCAAATGGAAGTGATATATACATGATCTGGCTCAAGCAGGTCCTGAAGGCACAAGTAAGTTACAAGAAGAAGTGGCTCAAATGCTCATGGTCTCCATTCCTGCCACCCTGCCTTCTTTCCCCCAGCCTGCACCGATGGCCTCATGGGGAGTTCCCTATGATCAGTTGATAGAGGAAGAGAAGACTAGGGCCTGGTTTACAGATGGTTCTGCACGATACACAGGCACCACCTGAAAGTGGACACTGGAGCACTACAACCCTTTTCTAGGACATCTCTGAAGGACAGTGGTGAAGGGAAATCTTCCCAGTGGGCAGAACTTCGAGCAGTGCATCTGGTTGTGGACTTTGCTTGGAAGGAGAAATGGCCAGATGTGCAATTATATACTGCTTCACGGGCTATAGCCAATGGTTTGGCTGGATGGTCAGAGACTTGGAAGAAGCATGATTGGAAAATTGGTGACAAAGAAATTTGGGGAAGAGGTATGTGGATGGACCTCTCTGAGTGGTCAAAATTGTGAAGATATTTGTATCTCATGTGAATGCTCACCAAAGGGTGACCTCAGCAGAGGAGGATTTTAATAATCAAGTAGATAGGATGACTCGTTCTGTGGACACTACTCAGCCACTTTCCCCAGCCACCGCTGTCATGGTCCAATGGGCCCATGGTGGCAGGGATGAAGGTTACGCATGGGCTCAGCAACATGGACTTCCACTTACCAAGGCTGACATGGCTACAGCCACTGCTGAGTGCTCAATTTGCCAGCAGCAGAGACCAACACTGAGCCCTCTTATATTCCCAAGAAATATTTGTGCTGACAGTAGACTGAGTTTTTTTTGGTTTGAATTTAGGCAAATAGACTGAGTTCTTTGAGTACTGAACATGCTTCAATGTCATCAATCTTCTTTGACCACCAAAAATGCCAGGAAACATTGTTCAGAGGCGTGTGGCTTGTTCCCAGGGAGGGTTAGGAAAATTAAACTCTCACAACCCCATCCAGGAAGCAGGAGGGTATTCTTGAACTGAAAGTCAACTGTTTCTTACACAAAAAGGGACCTGGGCATTAAACCACAATAGAGAATGATTAAAATCTATTTTTGATTTTTGCAGGTACATGTTTAACGTAAAAAGTGGTATGCAGCATGTTCTGGTAATTTTTTTCTTATTCTCTTAAACAAAGTCATTTGTTTGCAGAGGTTTGACTTTACATCTTTCCCCTCTTGCTTCCTAAATTCACCTTCCTCCCAGAGACTTTTGCAAGAGATCAGAGTGATTTTTGCAAGCTTGAAGATTCATATGCTTCCTGGGGGTAGAGTTGTGGTTTTGATTCGAAGGTCATTGTGTATTGCTAGCATAACTCTTGAGTACTGGAGTAAACAGAAAACATCCTTATCATAAATAATTCCTTAATTGTATTAACCATATATTCATGGAAAACTGTTTTGCTAACAGTAAGGTCTTCAAAAAATTATGAGGCACAGTACCTTTCTTTAGTGAGTTTATCAATCACAGTTGAGAGATGAAACTTAGATACATGGTGCAATATGGGATATAGACAAGGTGTGATGTCTGCTCAGGATTTGTGAAAGATATAATGATCACAGAAGGAAAATCTTTGATTTATCTTGCTCAGGCACTTTCCCTCCAATTGCTATTTTTAGCAAAATGCTTGCTTTTTCCCCTCTACTTGTATAAGCTGTCAAAACCGAGTTTCAACACTATGAGTTGTCACGTTAAGGCAGCAGACTTTAAAATCCATTAACCTCCCATCTCAGCCTGACATGTAGGCTATCCTCAGGGGGATGAAGAAGTGTGCCAGGGATCTGAAAAGCCATAGGATAAACAATCCTAGAGCTACAGTTTGCAATTTAAAACATCCTCACCATACTAAAACTCACATAGCTGTAAAATTACTTAGAAGGCAAAATTTGCATTAATTTCTTGAATAAAGCATGATTTATATAAAACATATAATTCCCTTAAAAGAAATGTCTTGCTGCTAGGATTGCCATGGTCTTTCTCTCTCTCTCTCTCTCTCTCTCTCTCTCTCTCTCTCTCTCTCTCTCTCTCTCTCCAGTTCCCCAGGGAGATTCATTCGGCTTTGCTGCTGTCAGGAGGAGCACTCGAAGAAAAGATTTGAGAAGCTCTGTTAGTTAAACTTCTCATTGACCTCAAATGTTCTGTGTTCTGTCTCTGGCCAAGGGTGGGGGTGGCGAGAAGTCCAGGCAATTGTGTCCTTTCTTGCAAAGGGGTGGGTAGGGGGTTGGGAGGAAACTTTCCCTTGTCTCAATACTTGGATCATGAGTCCTTTTCCTAAAATATTTATACACTAGATATGAAGTGGCAGGTGAGTGGGTTTGAATTTTCTCCTGGCTTGGTAGTCTCAAAATGGCAAATTTCTCTGAAAAAGAAATGGTGTAATCTTATTCTGATCTTGCGTTTATTAACCCCACCCACATTACATTTCTGTGTTTTACTTGATTTTATAGATTGGTTAATTTCTGCAGTTACAACACAGCTACTTCTTTTCCCATTACTTTTAAAAAGGGAAATAAGCACAGCCAACTCTGCCAGTTTTGTCGGAAGCATCTTCTTGCACGGAAGAACAAGTCATTCAAAATGGCACCTGAGTCCTCAGGGGACAGTCACTACTATTCTTGTCCTACTTTCACCAGAAAGCCTTTCTAATGGGAATTTGGATGATTAATCCCACCAGGAGATTCCTTCTAGCGAAATTTGCATTCATGCTTGTAAATACAGCAGCAAGAATGTCATCTCCTGTACTATAAGCTGTACTCTCTCTAACTCCCTGTGCTAACTTGAGATTAAACAGGGTGAAGGTACAAGAGGTGAAAGAGACCATTTATACACACCCAGTGTCTAGGGTGTATTTTCAGAAAGTTATGTTACGTTTTAGCTGAATAGGAGACAATTGGAGCTAAACATTTGGAAATACTGTTTTTAAAGCACAGAAGATTTAGAATATCTAGTTTATACTTACTCTTGCTTAGATAAAGTGCTACTCAATACCTGGAGCGGTGGCTCATACCTGTAATCCCAGCAATTTGGGAGGCCGAGGCAGATGAATCACTTGAGGTCAAGAGTTCGAGACCAGCCTGGCCAACATGGTGAAACCCTGTCTCTGCTAAAAATTTAAAACAATTAGCTGGTGTGGTGGCACATGCCTGTAATTCCAGCTACTTGGGAGGCTGAGGCAGAAGAATTGCTTGAACCTGGAAGGTGGAGGTTGCAGTGAGCCCAGACTGCGCCACTGCACTCCAGCCTGGGCAACAGAGTGAGACTCTGTCAAAAAAAAACAAAAAACAAAAAAAAACCTGCTCAATTGTTAGTGGCTTATGAAAATATTTATTGCTAATGAAGTTCTAATTCTCAGGGAATATGCCCCAGTGTCCAAGAAGTATTTTTCAATTCAGTTACTATACCTGCAGCTATTTAGCTTTAATCTTGTTTTGGTGAGTCATTTAAGCTATCTCATCCCTTAATTTACAAATAGCCTTTCTCGTACATAGGGCATATACAAATGAAAACTGTACCACAAAATTAATGTTGAATTGTAGAATAGATACAAATTCTACTTAGAACAAATAGGAACTGTGTCCAATACACTTCACTGAACAGATGAAGAGAGTTAGGGCTGCTCTCTGCACAGATGAACATATCTGGGTTCATAAGAGCTGCAGGGGTTCTAAGAGTTAGATTTCCTCATTCTCTGATTCTGAAAGAGGTGCCAGGGAGAGGAAGCAAATGCTTCCATAACCTTGAGTGCAGTTCCCCATGTCATCAAATATAAATGAGGCCGTGGAAGGAGCGTGGCCTCAGAAGGAAAGAAATTGTGCTTTAGTAACGGTTGGAAGAAAAGTCAGCTCTACTTCCTAGTTTCCTGGCTATTCAGCTTGTCCCATACTGAAGCCAGTGCATAGCAGAGGAGAAAGTCAGCTGTTACCTTAGCTATGTAATGCATTGTAATAAGGAAAGTCTTCAGTTCTGGCTGGGTACAGTGGCTCACGCCTGTAATTCCAGCACTTTGGGAGGCCGAGGCGAGCGGATCACATGAGGTCAGGAGTTCAAGACCAGCCTGGCCAACATGATGAAACCTCATCTCTATTAAAAATGCACAAATTAGCCAGGCGTGGTGGCATGTGCCTGTAATCCCAGCTATTTGGGGGGGGGGGGTGGGGGCTGAGGCAGGACAATTGCTTGAATCCGGGAGGTGGAGGTTGCAGTGAGCCCAGGTATTGCACCACTGCACTCCAGCCTGGGTGACAGAGTAAGAACCTGTCTCAAAAAAAAAAAAAAAAAAAAAAAAAGTCTCCAGTTCCAAAGACACTACTGTTTTTACCCGTTTCAGAAAGCTGTCTTGCAAGCCAGTGTTGTCTTCTATTACTACATTGTCAATGACTGTAATTCTATATTTTCTCATTTCTAGAAAGTTATTTGACTTATTTTCAAACAATCTTGTCCTTTTCATATAGTGTCCTATTCCTTTGTTACAGTTTGTATTTTTTTTTAAATCTGTGTTAAATATAATAAAAAGAACTTAAAGGACCTCTTACATAATTATCTGGGGATTTTAGGACACCAGTTGTGCTTCTTATAGTGTTCCCTTTCCTTATGTACCTTTGAATTTTTTAGTATGAGCTCATTTTCAGTGAGGGTATTTTTTTCCCTTAGTGCTCCCTGTAGGCTTCTGGAGGCATGTTATAGAATGATTTTTGCATTTGCTTCTGTTGTGCTGATGAATTTTCTTGTATTTTGATTCTTATACTGTGCATTTTATCCAAATTTTGACTGTCGTTTCTTGTAGTAGTAATTTCCCCCCAACTCAGAGGTCCAGGAAGATGGTAATAGGGCATTTCCCTCTAGTAGAAAGATGTTCTAGTCGATCTTTTATGGACAGACAGCTCCTTTAGGATTTAATTCTATGTTGTCACCTCATAAGACCTAAGGCTATGTGTTCTATTCCACTAACCCCTCAGCTGTATTCCCTGAGATACACTTTGGTTTAATAACCCTCTCTCTTCCCCAGAATTTAGAAACCATGATTACCACCTGATAGTGGAGATGAGCTGCTAAATCAGTTGGGATTATTTAATGGCATCACCCCAGATGAGAACATGAAGATCTCATCCCAACTGTACACATGGCCAATAGTTTTTCATTAGCTGTCAGAGCTTTAGGTAGTTTCATAATTCTAGAGTAAAGGCAGCAAAGAAGCACAAAAATGCAGTCAAGAATACCAGAAATCCTTAGAGACACCAAAGTCAGATTATGATGCTGTGTGATTTCAGGGAATTAGGGTCTTCTTCAGAGCAGGTGGACTTAATGGCATGGCTCTCCAGATGATGGGTGTCTGGAGATGCTGCAGACAGATTCTTAACCAAACGTGTAATTAGTTTTCTTGAACAAGAAAAGATACAGCACACGGAGATGCTGGATTGCAGGTTTTTAGTTTTCACCGTATTACTAAATATCCCATTTGACTTTACATCATATGTATCCAAGGATATGCTTAGGAAGGAAGGTTAACAGCTGGACTCTGTGGGCCACAGGATACAATTATTTGAATCTGGAAAGCAACCCAGAGAAAGCAATGATTTGGATCTGGAAAGTCGGATTACAAAGCCTGTTCAGAGGACCAACTCCTTCTCTAAAACCACAGTTCAGAAATGAAGTAGTAAGACTGTGACAGGTATTGAAGTTGGCATTTTTTATTATAACTTTTATTTCAGGTTCAGGTGTACATGTATAGGTTTGTTATATAGGCACACTGCATGCCATGGCAGTTTGGTGTACAGATTGTTTCATCTCCAAGGTAATAAGCATAGTACCCAATAGGTATTTTTTTCTGATCCTCTCCCTCCTTTTACCCTCTACCCTCAAGAAGGCCGTGGTGTCTGTTGTCCCCCTCTTTGTGTCCATGATACAGGAATCAGCAGCTGTGGACATATCTGGCAAGGCCTTGATCAAACACAAAGAATATCAGGCAGCAAAAGTATTAGGCAGCCCAGAAAACAAAAGAAGGGAGGATCACAATATGGCATAAGTTTAGTGAATTGTGGCTACCACGGAAAGACCACAAGTCATGCTATGGCTGGTCTTGCCTTGGCCCATCTTGAGTGGCAGAAGAGAGTAAGTAAACTTGGAGTTAGGATGAATGTTTTGTAGTAATTGTCCTTTCATGCTTTTCTCTGTACAGCAACCACTACAGATGTCCATGCTATTTAGAAAACCTAATGGTTAATATATAAGGGTTGACTCTAACTGAGGTGCCATTACAAGCAAAAAGCAGAACCACACTACCTTCCAGTACTAGCAAACGGTCATCCCTTGGTGTCCATGGAGAATTGGTTCAAAGACCCCCCAGGATACTAAAATTCGAAGATGTTGAAGTCTTAAAGTTCCCCTGAGAAACATATGGATATGAAAATCTAACCCTCCTTATCCGCAGGTTCTGCATCCAGCAAATATTGTACTTCTGATCCTCAGTTGGTTGAATCCAAAGATGTGGAACCTATCCGACTGTACTTGGCTAAATTGCTTAATAATGGTTTGTGCTTAATCTTACATGATAATTCCAGACCTGGGGGTTCTATGGATGTTAATCTAGCAACAAAACAATATTATGGTTGATGTCTCCCATACTCTAGACTTTTCCCTCATGGTGACAAGATATATAGCTGCTGACATCCCATATATAGTCAGGTATCACTTGAAGATGGGAATACATTCTGATAAATTCTTTAGGTGATTTATTAGTTATGCAAACGTCATAGCATGTGCTTAGGTTTCTAGATGGTATAGTCTACAGTAAACTGAGGCTTTATGCTAAAGCCTATTGCTCCTAGGCTACAAACCTGTACAGCATGTTACTGTACTGAACACCGTAGGCAATTGTAACACAGTGCTTTTATTTGTGTATCTAAACATAGGTAAACACAGAAAAGGTAATGCATTGCATTATGTTGTTACAAGGGCTGTAAGCCACTAGATGATAGAAATTTTTCAGCTCCATTGTAGGGACCAGCATCATATACGTGATCCATTGTTGACTGAAATGTTATGCTGCGCATGACTGTAGAACATTTTCAAATGTCAGCATCAAAGACCAGATGGAAGCAGGGAGGATTTCCTCTTGATTGTCTCTCTTTTATCAGGGAAGAAAATATTTTTTTTAGGATCTCATCCTGCGTGCCCCCGTACAATCCATGACTTTACTAGGTGGGATTGGATTACCTCTATGTCCCAGCTTCAAGAAAAGCAAGGAAAAGAGGCAATTGACATTTTTTAGTATCTATGTCAGATTGCTTGATTTGCTTTGATCTAGAGCATTTAGCACTTTTGGTAGACAGATTAAGGGTTCCCAGAGATGTGCATATCCTAATCCCTGCAGCCTGCAAATATGTTGCCTTGCATGGCAAAGGAAACTTTGTAGATGTGATTAAGTTAAGGATCTTGAAATTTGGAGATTAGCTTGGATTATCTAGCTGGGCCCAGTGTCATAACAAGAGTACTTAAAAAAGGGAGGTAGGAGGGTTACAGTCAGAGAAGAAGATGTGAGGATGGAAGCAGGATCCAAGTGATGTGATTGCTGGCTTAGAGAAAGGAAAAAGACTGCAAGCCAAGAAGGCAGGCAGCATCTAGAAAATTGAAAAAGGCAAGAAATGGATTCTGGAAGGAACACAACCCTGTCAACACCCTAACTTTAGCGAAATGAGATTGATTTTGGACTTCTGACATTGAAAGTTGTGCAATATGACCCTTGTGTTGTTTCAAGCTATGAAATCTGTGGTAATTCGTCACAGCAGCCCTAGGAAACGAATACACCAACATGTAAATTTTTAAATCACTCTATTTATTTTGTATATTATCTGTCTTCAGCTGCTGGAATGTGGATACTGGGATGGCAGAGAATTTTGGCTATTTTTTTTTCTGACTTTGGCCCCAGCGGTTTGGACATGGCGTGGCATAAAGGAGGCTGTCCACACAAATTTACTCAATGGATATCCTGGTGGAGGGCTGGCTCAGTAGTCCACACAGAAGGATTGAGGAGTCTACCAACTTACCTCCCAGGTCATGTATTAGTTCTTTTCAATTGCATTTGGATCACACCGAAGTTTAAGAACTGCTGCTTCTCAGTTTGAGCTGGATGTATTTAATTTCTTTCTTTCTTTCTTGTTTTGTTTTGAGACAGAGTCTCACTCTGTTGCCTAGGCTGGAGTGGCAGTGGTGTGATCTTGGCTCACTGCAGCCTTGACCTCCTGGACTCAATAATCCTCCCACCTCAGCCTCCTGAATAGCTGGGACTGCAGGTGCGTGCCACCATGCCCAGATAATTTCCGTATTTTTTTGTAGAGATGGAGTTTCTCTATGTTGCCCAGGCTGGTCTCTAACTCCTGGGCTCAAGCGATCTGCTCCACCTTGGCTTCCCAAAGTACTACAATTATAGGTGTGAGCCACCACGTTTGGCCTAATTTTATTATAATTAACTTCTGCTAAATATGTAGGTTAAGTTAATTTGTTTTTCTTGTTTATATTTCAGACATGTATGAGAATTTAAATGAATCTTATCTACTCTCCACATGGAAAGGCTTTTGAAATTTGTGGGCAATGTTAAGGCAGCAATATAGACAGGTTTTAAGGACAGCAGGGAAATTTAGAATAATCTTATTTTAAAATAGTTTATTTTTAACCTGTTATAACTGCGTCCATCTTGTTTAGAGAAGTTCAGCTGTATACATCTTTTTTTCCATTGGCTTACTTCCATCTTGAGTCTTGATGACTCTAGAGAGGACACCGCTCTTTTTCTTGAAGCCCTGGTGAACGTTTCCATTGATGGAGTAGAGTTTATAAATGTGCTGGTAATTTCTTTTTCAGGAACTGATCCCGGATGCTTAGTGAAACCAGCTCTCTTCCCATCAAATGAGAAGGCTCTGTGTCTTCAAATGAAAGCCAAGAAAGCACACCCTAGAGTTGAATACAACAAAACATCAGGCAATGCCTTTGAAGAGCAATTTTCTTTGCCAACCAAGGTACCCCTGCGTTTGTTTCTGCATTGGTTGTCTCTCTCTCTCTCTCTGTCTTTCTCTCTCTCTCTTTCTCTTTTCTTCTTCTTCTTCCCCTTCCCCTTCCCCTTCCCCTTCCCCTTCCCCTTCCCCTTCCCCTTCCCCTTCCCCTTCCCCTTCCCCTTCCCCTTCCCCTTCCCCTTCCCCTTCCCCTTCCCCTTCTCCTTCTCCTTCTCCTTCTCCTTCTCCTTCTCCTTCTTCTTCTTCTTCTTCTTCTTCTTCTTCCTTTCTCTCTCTCTCTTTCTCTTTCTCTCTCATAGTGTATTTTACTGGCCTTTCCCTGGACTTTGTCAGGTGTTAGCTAAGAAACTTAGATTTAAATATCGCTTTCATTATTATGACATACATCCCACTTGAAACACTCATTGCTTCAATATGTTGCCTTGACTGAAATAATGCTATTCTGCTTTTATTTTTTTCTTCCATAGCATTGGTCTTTGATAGTCTTCAGACAGTGTTGCAAATTTTTAAAATTATTATTCACTGAACTTACAGGGCTCTGTTGTTTCACAAATTGTTTCCATCCATTTTCCCTCATCCTTTCCATGGTGTTTTCTGCTGGGGTGATTGCATCGTTTTGCTTCATTCCACAAAATCCAGCCCACTGGGAACTGGAAAGCCTGATGCAAGCCCTGCCTTCAGCAGCAAAGACATCCACGACACTACTCAGCTTCTGCGTGGTTTACCAGATGGCCTTGGGGGAAGACTTAACCCAAAATCTTTGGTTTCAAGGGACTTGATCTTATTAGGGGCATCAGGACCAAATGGAGTGAGGAACACACATAGGCACATACCTGAAAGGTGTTAGAGCAACAGTAGCTCCCTATGCATAAAGAAAATGGATCTGGTTCTGGAACATGGGCTGGATTTCTGGATTTCTGCAGTCGGCTACTACACCTGACCCAGGGAAATGAAGTCTTAATTTGCCGGAAGGGCTGCACTCAGTAGGAACATCTTGCATTGCTCTGGTTTCACTTGTTTCATTTCTACTGCATTGTCAGCTATTGTGGGCATGCCAGTGAGCATTGTTTATGAGTTTTGGACTTGTATCCTAGACTGTGACCCCTAGAATAATTTTATTATCTTCATATTTCATTATGGAGAGATTCAGTGAAGAGCCAGGCTCCAGGACAACTGAGATACCACTTCCATTTGGGATTTTAATTAGCTTAGAAGTGATTTATGAGGATGTACTAAAAAGTTCATCCGTAAACAATGCTGTGATTGAACTTAGTGAAGCCACATTAAACTGGTGGTATCTTATGCCAAATTGACATATTTGCAGCATTTTGGTTTTCATTATTTTCTAAAAACTGATAACAAGAGAATAAAACCATAATAAAGAACCCCTCTAGACTGTATCAAACCTCACATTTACATAAAGACAGGCAAGATAAATGAATGTTACAGCTATAGCCTCACTTTGAATCAAGTAAAACAATGGGAAAGAATTATTTGGGGCTGGAATGAACTTGTGATTCCAAGCATGGAGTCTATATCTGGATATCTAGTGACTTCATTTTTTCCCTCACTGTGTGTTATGGGTTAAATTGGGTCCCCCCAAAATTTATGTGTCAAAGTCCTTCCCCACCCCAGTAAATCAAAATGTGATCTTATTTGGACATAAGGAGATAGGGTTTTTATAGAGGTAATCAATTCAAAGTGGGTGGGCCTGAATCCAATATGATAGGCACATATAGAGGAAAGATGCAGTGAAGAGATGGAGAGAGAAAGCAACCATCTATGAGCCAAGGAAAGAGGTGGACCTGTTATAGCCCTCAGAAGGAACCACTCAGACTCCAAAACTGTGCAACAATAAATTTCTGTTAAGTTATCCAGTCTGCGGTACTTGGTTACCACAGCCATAGTAAACTAATACATTATAGTAAGTTCTCCCTTCTCCACTGACTGTTGGCTGGATTGTGGATTTTCTATGCCTTTTCCTCCCCTGGTTTGTGAAGTATATTTTTAATTTTTTAAATACTGAGTAGTGGTTCTATTTCATGGCAGGTAGACAGATCAACACTAACTGTATTAGCTATGCATTGCTGCATAACAAGTTACCCCCAAACCTAGCAGTTTAAAACAATATACATTGAATATCTCTTTATTATGACTTATTATCTCACCACTTCCATGGGTCAAGAATCTGGATTCAGCTTAGGTGTATCCTCTGACCCTGGGTCTCTTACAAGCTGTGCCCAAAGAGTTGGACTGCAAAGTCTCAAGACTCAAGTGGAGGAGCTGTTTCTAAACTTGTTTGTGTGGCTGATGGCTGGATCCAGATCCTTTTTCCTGCCTCCTGTTTGTGTTGTTGAAACTCAGCTGTTAGTATGTCACTCCTTGGGGGCAATCTTTCTTTTTTTCTCTCTTTTTAAGATTTTCTTTGATGTTCTCAGATTGTATTGTAACTTTCCTAGGTGTATATTTTTATTTATGAATTTTCCTTGGGATTCACTTGAACTCTTGGATTTGTAGATTGATGTCTTTTATACATTCTGAAAAAAAAAAACTTCTCTTTTCAAATATTTTCCCTGCCCTATTCTCTTTTTTCCCTTCTTTTGGGACCCTGAGAAAATGTTTTAGTCAATTTCTTCAACCTTTTCTATCTTCTATAGGTTTAAGCTTCTCTTTCATCTTTTTAGTTACTTTGTTTTGCTGTATGCATTCTGAATAATATCTGCCCTATCTTTCTGTTACCTGATTCTCTCTTCTGCCATGTTTGTCTGTTGTTAAACTCATCTACTGAATTGTAAATTTCTGTTATTTTATTTTCCATTTCTGTTGGGTTTGTTTCAAGTCTCCTGGGTCACTTTTTATAGTAGTGAGTTACACATTATCACGTTAAACATACGAGCAAGTTTGTTTTAGATTCATTGTCTGATGATTTCAATACCTGAAGATTTTGCATGTCTGTTCTTTCTGTCTTTTTACTTTAATTCTCCCTCATGGTGCCTATTTTTCTTGTGAGCTTACTGATTTTCTTTTCCTTGTGAAATGTGTTTTTTTCCCATGGAAAATTATTTTGAGAATTCTCTAACACTTAAGTGGGAGGTGTGTTCCACAGAGGGCACTTGAACTTGTTCTGCTAGATACTGGGGGTCAGGTGTTGCTGCACAAAATGCTTGTAAGCCTTTTGGGATAATTGTGGAAATCAGTAGTGACATTCAAAGTTTTTTTATAGTATCTTGATATTGCTGCAACATTAATATGCTAAGTTTGTCTTCACTCTTTTTCCATATCTTTTTTTTTTTTTTAATTTGAGATAGGGTCTCCCTCTGTTGCCCAAGTTGGAGTACAGTAGCATGATCTCAGCTCACTGCAGCCTCCACCTCCTGGGCTCAAGTGATTCTCCCACCTCAGCCTCCTGAGTAGCTGGGACCACAGGTGTGTGCACCACCATGCCTGACTAGTATTTTTGGTAATTTTAGTAAAGATGGGGCCTTGCCATTTTGCCCAGGTTGGTCTTGAACTTCTGAGCTCAAGTGATCCACCTACCTTGGCCCCTCAAAGTGCTGAGATTATAGGTGTGAACCACTGCACCCAGCCTCCATATAATTTTTGAGCACTTCGTTTTTATTGCATTTTATTAAAGTATGAGTTTCCATGGGCTGGAAATTAAACAAAGAGCCCATCTCTTCACCACAGATTGTTTTATAGATATTATTTTGAATTAACTAGGTAGCTTAACATTTTTGAACATCCAAAGTGACGTGAATTTGGGTTGCAAACCCACATGAATACTAGTTTGTGTTATAGCTTTTTAATTTATATTCCTTCATTGCTTTTCTCGGGACCTGGGAAAGTGTCCTATTCATCCCTTCATGGTGGAGGTTTTGTGTGTTTATTCTGCCTCAAACTTACACTAAGGGTGTAGGGCTTTGGAGTCCCAGGTTTGAGGTAGAAGGGTTTGTTAGATTTCTTATACTGGATGAGCCCTGGGTTTTAAAATTTTATTTACATATATTTTTTATATATTTGGGGAGTGAAAATGCAGGTTTCTTACATGGATCTATTGTGTAGTGGTAAAGTCTTGGCTTTTATTGTACCCAAATAGGGTACATTGTACCTCGTGGGTAATTTTTCAACCCTCCTCTCCATCCCACCTTCCTATCTTTTGGAGTCTCCAGTATCTATTATTCCACACTATATGTGCATGTGTACCTGTAGTTTAGCTTCCATTTATAAGTGAGAACATGTGGTATTTGACTTTCTGTTTCTGAGTCATTTCACTTAGGATAATGGCCTCCAGGCACATCCATGTTGCTGCCAAATACATGATTTTGTTCTTTTTTATGGCTGAGTACTTTTTCCATGGTATACACACACCACATTTTCTTTATCCAATTCCACATTGATGGACATTAGGTTGATTCCATGACTTTGCTATTGTGAACAGTGCTGTGATCAACATACCAGCACAGCTGCCTTTTTGATAGAATGATACATTTCCCTCTGGGTAGATATCCAGTGGTGGAGCCCTGCATTTTGTTTTCTACTTTTTGTGTCCTATGAGGAATTAGAATCTAAAACTTAAATTTTCCCAGTTGACCAAATGCCCTTAGGGGAAAATGTCTTTAGTATTTTACTATTGTTTCTTGATTCTTAGCTTCACTTTGATTTTGGCCTGTAAAATTTATATTGTCTTGTCAGCCCTTTGATATGAGGTTAAAGGACTCTCACAAGTTGGCAGGTTAGGGGGCAGAGTGTAAATCCCAAATCAGATCTGCAGAGACCGTTTTTTTTTTTTTTGAGACAGGATCTCACTCTGTTGTCCAGGCTGGAGTGCAATGACATGATCATGGCTCACTGCAGCTTCAACCTCTGGACTCAAATGATCCTCCTAGCCTCCTATCTCAACCTCCCAAGTAGCTGGGACTGCAGGCACACGCCACCAAGTCCAGCTAATTTTTATGTTTTTTTGTAGAGATGGGGTTCACCATGTTGCCCAGGCTGGTCTGGAACTCCTGGACTCAAGCAATCCACCTGCCTCGGCCTCCCAAAGTGCTGGGATTACAGGTGTTAGCCACCATGCCCAGCTGGAGTCTCTTCTTATTAATAGTGCCCTTCCTACTGCATTCAGTTAAGTAGAGCTTTCTGATTTCAGCTAAAAGGGTGACATCTTGGGGGTGCATATTGCTTACCTGACATTTGCTTTAGGTACAGAAATATTATAAAACAACGCGAAAACAATAACACATATTACTAGAAAGTATACGGAAAAATGGGAATTTTCATATATTGCTGATGATAATCTGAATGTTTATAGCCCTTTTGGACATGAATCTGTTGATTACTGTTACAATGTTAAACATATACACAAAGTGTAATTTAACAAAGTAATTTAACGCTGGCATGCACACACATGCACAAGACTGTCAAAACATGAGCTAGTATATATGAGATAACCACATTAGGACATTACATACAATTATGTGTGCACATGTATACACAGATTTTAAAAGAAGATAAACTGGTCAGAAAGACGTTCTTTAAGGTACCCAAGAGTTGTCTCGGTGACTGGTCTGGGGCTCAGGAGAAGGAAGCTGTTTCTCCTCTCACTGTTTTCCAGGTAGTGAAGGTGGGTACGAGCTGTCTGTGGGCCTCCTCTGCAATTTTTCCAGCTCCCTCCTCCCTTCCAACTCTTAATCAATACCTGGTAATAGAGAAAACCTCACATGCACAACCTCTCCCCTGGGGCACAGCCCCGGGAGCACTGCAGAAGATGTATTATTAGCCACATGTAGTTATTATATTTGCAAACCCATGGTGAGGTTTGAGATGCTACTTCCTGTACTTGATAAGCACACATTGAGGGCCAACTGTGTGCTAGATGCTGTACCAAATGCTAGGCTCACACAACCAAATAATATAGAACCCTTGCCTCTAACTTGCTCATAGATTTGTTAGGAATTTAGAAGACAACCTTTAGAAGACAAGCAAAAAAGATTTTCCTTAAGAAAATGAGTAGCAGGTATATCTTACAGACCTTTAGATAAAGAGAAGAAAGAAAATGTAGACTCTTTTTCCGTTATTCTCTAAAGCAGCAGAGCTGACCATAGGTTAAAGCCACTAACGGTGCGTCACCACATGGAAGCCTCTGTGTTTAAAGACATGATTGTTGTTCAATTAACTTTAAATAGTGCAGAGGCAGGTGTTGGGTTATAGGCCTGTTTCTGTACCATCTGAGTGCAGTAAACATGCCTGTTTCAATCAAGTGAATAATACACATGCTATTGCTTTATTTCTGCTGCCATTTGTAGAATCATAAAACAATAACGACAAAGAGGAGCAAAACGTTAAGAGCTTGAAGAACCTTAATAATCATGTTGAGTCATGTTTCCCATCCTTGTAGAGTGTGAGAGGCCACTTTAAGATTGGGATTTCCACGATGATAGTCACTGTACTTTCAGTGTTTGTTCACACACACACGTATGTAGAATGCTCGTTTCTTTGTCTATAATACTGATGTCTTCAGAATCATTGCCTTACCATGGAGAACACATGGAGAGCACAGACTGAACCTCATGTGTGGCTTAGGGCTTCTCTCTCCAGCCGTGCCTCTCCTTTTCATTCTGCACGTCTCCTCTCTTGGACATGCTGGAGGCCACATCACCATGTAACTCCTAATTCTCTCCCTAGGTCCCCTCACCCCCCACGTGCCACTCCACCTACCTGCTTCTCCTGCCTCTGCTGCCATGGGCTGTGCAGGTATCATTCTTTCAGATTTCCACACTCTTCCATGTTTGGTCTTTTGACCATGCTTTTCATCTTCCCCGACTTTCTTTTCCCACCTGTTTCCCTAGTACATTCAGATCTATCCCCAGACATATCTCAGGTATCCCTTCTATAACCTTATAGACTGAGTTAGGGTCAGGAAAGTCTCCTAAAAGTTTGATATTCAGAGTGTGTTCCACGGACCACTGACAGCATCATCACCTGAGAGGTTGTTGGAAGTGCAACATCTTTAGTTGCACTCCTGAACTTCTGTATCAGAACCTTCATTTTACCCAGATACACTGATGTTTCAGCTGCACATGACAGTGTGAGCCATGCCATCTCTGAGCACCACATTTATGCTTTAATTGAAACACATATTATGTGGTGGTAACTTTTGGGGAGGTGATCAGTATCCTCTGCTAGGTTGTAATCTGAGGTCAGAGGCTATCTGGTTCATTTTTGCACCCCCAGTTCTCAGAAACTTAGTGGTTATTTAATACATGTGTCTAAAGAGATAAAAAGACGTGGTTTCCAGTGGAAAGAGCTTGGCTCGTGGATACGGATTTGGAAGTCAATATGCATTAAAAAGTAGACCTTTGCAAGTGGCTGGGATTGGCCAGGGAGATCATGCAGAGCAACAAGAGAAGGTCCAAGTCACAGACAATGTCAACATTGAGGCAGAAGGTGGTACATTAAAAAATAATAATAATAAGAGGATTCTATCAAAGTAGATTGGGCAGAGATGAGAAATATTGGAGGCAAAGTACAGTGACAGTGGGAAGAAATGCTCAAGAAAGAAGGGCTGTGCAACACATAGCAAGCCTCTGGTCAATGATGTTGGATGGTGCTTAAAGTTCTGGGTTTGCAGTGAATTAGGAGGTCTCAGACGGTTTAACAGGGCTTTCATGCAAGTCATATGTAAAAAAGAGTGTTTCTCATGAAAGTGAGCAGCAGGTGGAGTGATAACATTTGGCAACTTAAGACAGGAGGCATTAGAATCCTAGTTTGAAAGGCAATGCAGGGTCCAAGCAAGGTTTTGCTCAGGAAGAAAATATTGTGTCTTCTCTGTGCAATTGGATTATAAGCCCCTTATAACTGTGGCTATATCTTAATGGTCATTATTTCTTCAGGATGCTCTGTAGAGAGTCCGTTAACTATAGGAATGCATTACCTGTGTTTTAAGTTGTAATGAATTGAGGCCGGGCATGGTTGCTCATGCCTGTAATCCCAGCACTTTGGGAGGCTGAGGTGGGCAGATCACTGGAGGCCAGTAATTCGAGGCCAGCCTGGCCAACATGTTGAAACCCCATCTCTACTAAAAATAAAAAAAATAGCCAGGCGTGGTGGTGCACACCTGTAATCCCAGATACTCAGGAGGCTGAGGCAGGAGAATTGCTTGAACCCAGGAGGCAGAGGCTGCGGTGAGCAGAGATCATGCCACTCCATTCCAGCCTGGGCACCAGAGTGCTGCTCGGTCACCCCCTAAGCACTTGCCTCAACTTAGCTGTGGTCCTGTGAAGTCCAACTAACAGAAATATTTTTCTTGGAGATGATTGGATTACATAGCACATGAGAGAGCTGTCCTGTTGCAAATTTTTCAGAAATATGGATCTCTCCTCTTTAGTATTCCACATCCTCTTCTCTACAAACCGAGTATTTATTGTTATCTCATTTTTTATCATAAGAAGATAAATTTTACGACTGACAATTTTTTTTTTTGCAGAAGAGATTAACTACAGAAATAACTGGCAATTTCAACATATCTACATCAAGGAACAAGGTCACATTATCTCCAATTAACTAACAATGAGCTTCTCTCGGTAAGCCGTATAATGAGTAATTTAGGGCTTTCAGCCTATCTTTGGAGGGTAAAATGTTCCATGATGTGCAGCGTGGGTATGCTCCCGAGAGACGAATTTAGAAAAACGTTTGTTCGGTTTCATGATAAAGGCCGTGTTTACACAAGGGGGAAAATTTGAGTATCTGGAAAAACTTCAGCCGACAATGGAATTCCTTCCATTGTGTCGCGTGCTTCATTTTTCTCTAAGCCCTGATTTAGCTTCAATTACTATAAAAACAAGACAGCAGGTTACAGATGTTTTCAAGGGGTTTCAAAACCTGAGGGGAAATACATTTTCTGGCAAATGTAGACATTGCCACACTCATTTTGATCATTTCTGAGAATGTAATTCCCCCAAAAACATAAATAACAAAACTCCTATTAAAGAACATCACGCCAAAAAAACTTTCTTTTTCTGCCTTAAAAAATGTTCCCATAAGGCCCCTGTGGTCTAATGGCTTGAAAGTATTTTAAGAAACTAAGATCTCACCAATCTTTCGTTTAAGTATTTAAAGATGGCACTTTACAACCTAGCCATATTTTAAAATATCTGTTATTATGATGCTATTCTTGATTACTGTCATATGGTCTAAGTACAGAAGTGGACTCTGCCAAAACCTTGCCGTTATTAGTTTATTCATATGCCAAGAAAGCAGAAGCCTCCAGAAATGGACGTGGGGGAGCAAAGCATCACTGGAAATTTGAAAACAAGATTGGATGGGAAGACTATTGGTTCATGGAGAAAACTGATTAGGACAGCATTATTAGCCCAGTGGATGCAGCTTTCTGGGGAGATCAGGCAGAGCAATAATAATAGAGAAACTAAGGCATGCATATAGATATAAAAGGGGTGGGATGAGAGAAGCAAGGTAGAAAGATGTTGTCTGAGCTCTGTGAAGAACTGGGTAGGCTCACAAGAAAACAGCAATTTGGCCAGGTTTTCCAGACATTCGTGGTTATTGACTTTCTGCTCCACCTGTTATTATCACATGCATCAAAACCTGCAGTTTAACTTAGTTGTGGCAATGCTATCTCTCCTATTCTGAACTGGATGAGAAGATTCCCTTACCAAGATGCTAAATAATTTAATGATATTGGTAGTCTGGTAGTGGTGCTGCTGGTCAAAAGAGGAAGAGAAGACTGCGATTAATGGAAGTGGTGACTTTTAGCAGGAAAGAGATAGGTTGAGAAGAAAATGGGAGAATATTTGTATGAATGGAAGAAACAAGGAGAGATGATGAGTGATTGGGGAAACGCTTGGAGCACTGGGACAGGTTGCAGTGGGGGTGAGAACAGCATAGAATGCTGAAAAGTCAGTGCCACCGTTCTCCATGAGACAAGGAAATTGAGGGGTCTCATGGGGGACAATGAGGGTGGCTGTGAAGTCAATACTTGGCCAATGGACACTGCAATTTAGTTTCTCAGCTGCATCATGTAAACTGTCATCACATCAATTGCTACATCCTTGTAAAAGCCAAATTCCTTCCAATGACTCACAAAGCCCTCCGTGCTCTGCCACACTGTGCCAAACAGACCTTTAAGATGGCCTCTAATGATTCCTGCATCCTGATATTCATAACCCCATGTGTTCCCCTCCCTTTGAATGTGGTCTGTTACTCACTTTTAAAATACAGAATACAATAAAAGTGATGGGGCGTCACTTCCATGAATGGCTTACAAAAGCCTGATTGTCTTGTTAGAAGTTCCTTCCTTGCTGGCTTTGATAAAGCAAGCTGCTGTGCTGGAGATACTCATATGACAAGGGGCTGAGGGTGGCTTTCAAGCAAGAGCCAGTGAGGCCCTGAGTCCAACATCCCTCAGGGAACTGAATCCTACCAACAACCACATGAGCAGATTATTCCATGGTCAAGCCTTCAGATTAGATGCTCAGATGAGATCATAGCCCTGTCAGAGACCCTGAATCAGAGGATGCAATGAAGTCTTGTCCAGACTCCTGACCCACAGAAAATGTGAGATTATAAACAAGTGTTGTTTTATGCCACTAAGCTTCTGGTAAGTTGCTACGCAGCTATAGATAACTAATATAATCCCATACCTGTCTGACAACTCCAATTTCTGTCTTCTTGGTTCTATCCATTGCAGCCACAGTAAGGCCCTTACTTATTCCATCACTTCCTCCAGGCATTTCCCAAAAGGTCACATGATCAGTGAAGTCATTCAGATCCTCCTTATTATAATTACTTCCCATTCTTATTATACATTCTTATTAAAATTATTTCTCTTTCCTGCTTTATTTTCCTCATTATTTATCACTATGTAATATTCTATTAATTCGACTTCTTAATTTTATTTATTGTCAGCTTTCCCCCATTCATACTACAATGTAAACTAGTAAAAAGAGATGGATTTTTTTTGTCTGTTTTTTTAACCAATGAATTCACAGCTCCTATAATCATGCTTGCCCCACAATATTTGTTTAACGTAGTGGTTGAATGAATCAACGCATTTGTAAGAATGGTACAATTAAACCAAATTCTTTCCAGATAAGCTAAGAACTTTTATATACAAATAAATCTCATCTTTCTTTGAATGTATATTACATATGAAGTTCACTCAAAAACATAAATATTATAAATATATAGACATATACCTACACATATATTACAAATACATATCTATAAGTTGGATATAGATACAAACCATTTCCCTTTGCATCTGAGGAAACAATTGCAACAAAGGGGTTATTCAGGAATTCAGTTGGTATTTCTGCTCCACAATTCTCTGTTTCATATGATTTTTCTCTCAATTTCCAGAGTGTAGCTGTGCCAGTGCAAAACCAATTAGTGGATATGGAAAGCTGCTTTACTTTGGAAGGCAACGCCTTCAAAATCCAGGCTGTCTTTGGCATTTAAAAGCCTGATGGGTATGAAATGGAGGTTGCCACCATGGGGGTTTCATGGGGCCAAGGCTTCGGTAGCAGGGTGAAAGGACCTCTGGGGTCTGGGGCTGGCAGGGCCATGTGGGCGAAGGGTGAGAGAGAAATTGAGTTGATCTAATGAGGGCTTCTCTGTGGAGGGAGCAGAGCTCATTGTAATGCAGATATAAGTAACAGCATCATCCCACGTGCCATGTTCTCCTTGTTTCTCATGACGTGGGGCAGGGGTGCATTCCCATCGCAGCTTGTATACATTGGCTGTCCAGAGCTGGCTGGCTATCGGGAGTGTCAGACGTGGATTGTGGCAAATGAGAAAGGAAAGTTTGCCTTGGCAAATGACTTTCCACGCCCTGGTCTCTTTCCAAAATAGTTTACAGAGATGGAAATGATGCTTGGAGGGAGTAGGCATCTAAATTGCATCACTCGTTTGAATATGGCTTTTTCCTTCTAGTCACAGAATACGTTAAGGAGTAGTGGAGTCACCGTCTGCAACCCTGCAAATACAGACAGTGACTCCACTACCCTGACACTGCTGTTTCCCATCCCCACCGATCATAGCAGCAAAGGCTCATGTTTGCCTAGAGTGCAAGGCCTCTGAGGCCCCACAGAGAAGTTGGATCTCCACTGCTGTCTGGCTGGCCTCCTCTGTTCCCACTCTTTCCTCAAACTCCTCTTCCCACACTATGTCTTTTTAACACTGCCCTTTTGCTTTGTACTGGCCAGTGAATGCTCACTCATAGCTGGTGAATGCTCAAAAAAGTCACTCTCATGGGCAATGTGAGCTTTTGCACCCAGGACTCTGAAAAATGCAAAAGCCTTCAATGCCCAACAAGGCATACATTTGCAGAGATAAGGGAATAATGAACTGGGGACTGGATGGTAGTAAGAACAGCCATCCCGCATTGACGCTGTGCCAGCCTCTGTGTTTTACATGCTGCATTCCATCTTCTCATCCTCCCAACAGCCCTTGGGGGTCAGTGCCATTTTTACCCTATTCCATAAAGGTGGTAACTGAGATATTGAGAGTTAGGTGAGTGGCTCCCAGTGACACATTTATTAAGTGGCATATACCAGATTGACATCAGTGTTACTCTGACTCCAACATTCACTTTCATTTGTTTTTTAAATCAAAGACACACATGCACCTGGTTAGAAATGAAACTTCAGTGTGCAAAAGAGCTCATCATAATGAAAGGTAACAGTTTTCTGTTCTCTGTCTCTCTCCTAACCCTTAAGGCCATTCCTCAGATGCAACTTCTTTTTAATTGCCTTGGTTTTTAATTCTCTTATACCTCTGTGACTTTAAAAACCATTTTTATTCTTCTATTTCTTGATACGTTGAGTTTAGGTAGTATCTATGACAGATGTTATCTCTGCCATCACGGCTATTTTCAAGCTATCTATAACACATCACAAAATGCAGAGTTGGCAAGAGATGAGCACATCAACTCTTGGAAGCTGCCAAGTCTTGTTCTTCTTTGGCTTTCTTCTTTCTTTTCTTTCTATGTTTCTTTCATTAAAATAAAAAAATTTCTACCAGCCTTTTTAAAGAAAGTTCACTACTTCACGTCAGGCTTATTACAGATATTTTACTACAAAGGTTGCCTTTTGTTTCTCCTTTTCATCAAATTAACCCGTTCAAAATCTAGATTAGTAATGAACTGCTTGGAGAACAAATATTTATTAAACAAATGTCCCTAGAGTGTTGTGGCTTACTGACTGTTTGTTCTAGCTGTCAGGCAATGCATTTAGTGGAATTATTCACAGACACACAAATACACACCACAAATCCAATCAGGGATAATTTACTCAAATAGCAATGTTAACATTTCTCCTTTCTATCAGTGATCATAAAACATGGAGCAACTTGAAAGCTTCCTTTCCTAGCCTGTTGGATCAAATTTGGCCCTCTAACCATGGTGACATTCAATGTAACCACAGGCGGTAATTTGCTGTGGCTACCGCCTCTGTCTCAGCTACTGTCCCTTCTCAGCTCTTGTTTCCTGCTGCTGCCCCTTCTTGTGCCTTCAGATCCCTAGTTCTGGGTTTCAGATTTCAGTATGCCTATCTAACCCCTCTCATTTTAGTGATCTGAATGTTTTTTCCTTTTCTGTCTGTATGAGCTTAAATTTCTTACTTTCCACTGACTATTCACACTTGATTTCAGCATCCTCTCTGGACAAAGGTCTTCGCTCTCCATGTCCTATACCAGGGTTGGCAGTTTTTCTGTAAAAAGCCCGATAGTACATATTTCCAACTTTGTGGGCCACTTTAATGTGAAGATGGGCATAGGTAATATGTAAATGAATGGATGTGGCTGCATTCCAGTCAAACTTCATTTACAAAAGCAGATAGCAGGCTGGCTTTGTCCCTTGGGCCACCGTTTATAGATCCCTGCCTAAACCCCTGGCATCCTCTCTGCTCTGGCTAGCGCCCTGTCCAGCCCAACCCAGGGGGAAGGATTTGGATAAGAAAGTCTTATAGTTATTTCTTTTTAGCTGTGATAACTTACCAGGGAGATGACTGAGAAAATGTAAAACGTTGACCCATCATGGATCAAATCGTGTCCTGTGGCTTTTTGGCCGTATGACCCTAGATGTGTTTATTAATCTCTCAGTGTGCACATGTTGGTGATAACGTTGCCTATCATAGATGGCTGACATGGTTTGGCTTTGTGTCCCCACCCAAATCCCAAATCTCATCTTGAATTGTAACCCCCAGCTGTTGAGGGAGGAGCCTGGCGGGAGGTGATTTGATCGTGAGGGCAATTTCCCTCACGCTGTTCTCCTAACAGTGAGTGAGTTCTCACAAGATCTGATGGTTTTATAAGTGTCTGGCATTTCCTCTGCTTGCACTTCTCCCTCCTGCTCTCCTAACAGTGAGTGAGTTCTCACAAGATCTGATGGTTTTATAAGTGTCTGGCATTTCCTCTGCTTGCACTTCTCCCTCCTGCCGTCTGTGAAGAAGGTGTCTGCTTCCCCTTTCCCTTCTGTCACGATTATAAGTTTCCTGCGGCCCCCTAGCCATGCAGAACTGTGAGTCAATTAAACCTCCCTTGTTTATAAATTACCCAGTCTTGGGTAGTATCTTTATAGCAGTGATGACATGTTGGGCATGATTTCTTTTGAAAATCTGGATAATCTTTTTCAGATAAATGGATGATTAATTTTCTCTGATTGTAGAAGGACTAACAAAGTATGGAGGTTGTGATGTACGGCAGAGAATCTAGCTTTGAAGCTAGAAGGTTCTGGGTTTGAATTTGTAGTTCTGTCCTCACGCTGTGATCTTGGCCAAATTGCTATATCTTTTTGAAGATAAATGATTCATCTAAAAAATGGGAATAATAATTCCTACCTTTAAAAATAGCTATAAGAGTAAGAAGTAATGTAAATAAAGCTACTCACATAATGTGTTGCACAGAATACTTGCTCAATAAATGGCAAGTAGTATTATAATAAGAAAATGTGAATGTGAGTGGAATGCAATATACATTGTACTATTCGGTGGGTGATGAAAATTCTTGATTTCATTAAACTAAAGTCGTGGAGTAAACCCATTAAATTAAGAAAGTACATTGAAAGCAATTAAAAAAATTTATTTTTTTAATTGACAAATTATAATTGTACATATTCATGGGATATCCCATTTGTTTATCCCAATACACAAATGTGTAGTGATCAGATCAGGGTAATTGGCATATCCATCATCTCAAACACATATCATTTCTTTGTTTGGGGAACATTCAATATTCTCCTCCTAGCTATTTAAAACTATATAATATATTATTGTTAACTATACTCATCCCATAGTGCTATAGAGCACTAGAACTTACTCCTCCTGTCTAGCTATAATTTTGTATCCTTTAATGAATCTCTCCCTATCCCTTTCTCCTTCCCTTCTCAACCTTTAATATCCTCTAATCTACTTTTTACTTCTATGAGATCAATTTAGTTTAGCTTCTGCACATGAGTGAGAACATTCAGGGTTCAACTTTCTGTTCCTGGCTTATTTCACTTAATGTCCTTCAGTTTCATTCAAGTTGCCATGAATAACATAATTTCATTTTTTTAATGGATAAATACTATTCTATTCATCTAGATTGTTGGACGCCTAGGTGGATTCCGTATTTTGGCTATTGTGAATAGTGCTGCAGTCAACATGAGGGTGCACCTGTCTCTTTGATATAATGATTTTTTTTCTTTGAATAAATTCCCGGTAGTGGAATTGCTGGATCATATGGTAGTTCTATTTTTTGTTTTTTGAGGGACTATCATACTGTTCTCCAAAGTGGCTGTACTAGTTTGTATTTCTACTAACATTGTGTAAGAGTTTCTCTTTCTCTGCAATCTAGCTATCATTTCTTATTTTTTGTCTTTTTGATAATAACCATTCTAACTGGAGTAAGATGTACTTCATTATGGTTTTGATTTGCATTTCCTGGATAATTAGTGATGTTGAGCACTTTTTCATATATTTATTGGTCATTTCTATGTCTTCTTTTGAGAAATGTCTGTTATGATCTTTGGCTTATATCAAAACTTGGATTGTTTGTTTTCTTGCTGCTGAGATATTTCAGTTCCTTGGATATTCTGGATATAAATCCCCTGTTGGATGAGTAGTAGGCAAATATTTTCTCCCATTCTATAGGTTGTCTTTCCACTCTGTTGATTATTGCCTTTGCTGTGCAGAAGCTTTTTAGTTTGATATAATGCCATTTGTTTATTTTTGTTTGTGTTGCCCATGCTTTTGAAGTCTTATTCATAAAGTCTTTTACCAGACCAATGCCCTGAAGTATTTCCCCTCTGTTTTTTTTTCTAGTAGTTTTATTATTTCAGGTCATACACTTAGATCTTTGATTGATTTTGAGTTGATTTTGTATAGGGTGAGAAGTAAGGGTCTAGTTTCATTCTTCTGCATATGGATATCCAGTTTTTCCAGCACTACTTATTGAAGAGATTGTCCTTTCCCCAAGGAGTGTTCTTGGCACTTTTGTCAAAAGTCAGTTGACTGTAGATGTGTGGATTAATTTTGGGGCTCTCTATTCTGTTACACTGGTCTATGTGTCTGTTTTTATGCCAGTACCATGTTGTTTTGTTCACTACAGCTTTGTAGTATATTAATATTTTGAGGTCTGATAGTTTCATGGCTCCAGCTTTGTTCTTTTTGCTCAGATTGTAAAAGTAACTTTTTAATTCATGCTAGTGAGGTAGCATGGAGCATAAGGTAGGAGAACATAAACAACACTAACTGTTCACTGTTTTAAATTCACATTAACCAGTAATCAGCAGTCTTTTAAGTAGGTTTTTGCTTACTAAAAACAGTAGCAAAACATTGCTACTTAGATTCTTACTCTGTGCTCAACTTTTGCTATATCCTGAGGAGCACAGCCCTGGCCCCAAAGCGGGGAGAAGGGGTTTCCCACTGAACTACCTAGCAGTCATGAATAGACAATTACCCTTTGAGCACGTGAAAAGTCAGTCCTCCTTCTACCATGCAAGGACAGCATACATTGCTTTAAGGTGACTAGACAACAGCAGTTTTGGAGAAAATGACTTCAGTTCTCTGAGTTTTAATTTTGTCATTGGTACAACAAGAAGGCTTGGTGCTTTTAGCCTCTGAGGCCTTTTCTTAGTTCCAATATTCTATGGTTCCCAGCCATTTCCATTGCTGAATTCAGGAAGGTTAGATTTTATTTCCAAACACCCATTTTCATAACTCAAACAAAATTTTATTCTTGGCTCTCTGAGGCAAGGGAACTGGTTTGTTCTTTATTCTCTCTTTTCTAGTATCTATTTCAGTGCTAGAAATTTATAGGTGCTTAGTAATAAGGAGAAGGTGTCGAAGGAACCAAATAATATAGAGTTGAACCAAATAATATAGAGTTGATGCAGGGGTTAGAGGCATGGACCACCCCACTGGTGTGGTAAAAAATCTGCATGCATCTTTTGACTCCCCCAGAACTTAACTACTAATACCCTGCTGTTGACTGGAATCCTTACCAATAACATAAACAGTCAGTGAAGACATATATTTTGTGTTTTATGTATTATATAATGTTTCTAGCAATAAAGAAAGTTAGGGAAAAGAAAATGTTATTAAGAAAATCATAATAAAAAATTAGTATTCATTAAGTGGAAGTGAATCATTATAAAGGTCTTCATCCTCATTGTCTTCATGTTGTGTAGGCTGAGCAGAAGGAAGAAGAGGAGGGGTTGGTCTTGCTGTCTTGGGGTAGCAGAGGTGGAAGGAAATCCACCTATAAGTGGACCTATGCATTTCAAGCCCATGTTGTTCAAGGTTCAACTGTACCTCAGTATTGACTAGAAGAAAAGAAATTGAAATAGGACCCTAGTATTGGGATTTTACTGCCTTGCATGGAAATAGCCCTGATATATCTTGAGGCAGAATGAATTTTAGAGGCCTTGCTATATTGTCCCTTCTACCCGCAAACAATGACTTGAAGCTGCATGGTTTCCAGGCATGGTTTAATGATGTGACTATTACCCAACCAGTACTTACTCCTCTATGACCTCATGCTTGGAAGGACATTTGTTTGGCCTTCATTTCTTCAATTAAAAGCAATTTAAAAACCTAGCATATAACTACATTTCTCCCTAACAGTTCATAACCTTTCCAGTAAAAAAAAACAAGCAAAGTATTTTGATAGACACCCTACAATTTCAACATTTGGGTTCTCAGTGCTAATACCAAACAATAGAAGGGTTGTTTGATAAGTCATTTCACAGTTCATCTTCAAAATTTTCTATTAGCATGTGAAAGACCAAAGTCTTCCATTATCGTAAAGCTGTATTAAAAGTCAATTTATATTTATGCACCTGTTAAATAATAATTAAGAAAAAAAATCTCTGCAATGTATTAACTCCCTTTGCAGTGGAAGGTAATTGGTCATGGGAGATTATTGTCAGCCAACACTTGAATTTCAGACATATAACCTCTGCAGAAAAGTTTAAAAACAATTAGAAAAATGCTATCACCTGCTTTTTACAAAAGTTATGCAGGAAACATCAGGGGACACACATTTATCTCCTAGATTATTCACCCATTTCCCCATCTTCCTGCTGTTAGTTCGGCTGATAGCTGCAATTATTCAGAGAGTGAGAATTCATCACATCATGTTCTTTGACTAAAGTCATGCTAGGAAATTATTTTCTAATCATTGGAGATCGTTTAAAATACCGTTGGCTGTGGTGGACTCATTTAGCGCTCGAATTGCATTTAAATCAGTCATTCCTCCATTGCTTGTTTGTCTTTTACCTTATTTTCAATAAAAAACAAAGCGTCCTCTGTCCACCCCCCACCCCCACCCCCACCATGCCTCCTTTAAGATCTCGACTGTGACAGCTGCAGAACCCATATGGCAGCAAGGTTCTGACTCCTGCACTTGCTGGCTGTGCTGTCCCCGAAGCTCTGCACTGTAAACTCAACCCAAGATATTCATTGTCTCCATAGCAACTGGGGCAATCTTGAACAGGTTATCATCAAGATAACAGAGCAGCTACACGTCCTGGCATTTCCTTTTGGCAAGTGGGATTGTGGACAGATAAGTTGTTTAATAGATACTTGTTGCTTAAACCAGTTCCTCTAAATTCCTGAAAAACCAAGTAAAATGTCTGCATATCAGGAGACACATGACATATGAGACATATGAGAGGCACTCAGTGAAGAATCCCTTAATAAATCGGACACCTCCATTCTCCCAACAATTTCTTTTTGTATGCACTACACTGAATATGAGCACAGTACACCTGTGGAGATCTTATCCAGTTCCATTCTGTTAAGTCCTGGTGGTTAAAGATAGACCCTGTAATTGTGGAAGAAAAAGAACTTTCCACTGACTTCTTTCTGATTGTTGCGAATGGCATATGGCTATCGAAGCCTTCATGTCCATCAGTGTTTTTGCTTCTCCCTAAATCTCTGACTGTAGTTTGTGTCTGGTATGGAAGTTTCTATCCATTCCTCTTTTGGATTATAAGTGAGGAGTCAACATAATGAGGTTTTCACATCCGTTTTTCAGATAATTTAGTGTAAATTAGACCTTATTTAATAGGAGGAGGCTCTCCAGAATTATGCATACAATTGCATTATAACCCTACCATGGCCAGGGACCTGATTTGGATCATGCTGACATTTTCAGGTGCATCCTGTGTTTCAGGCTCCTCTTTTTATTTATTTATTTATTTATTTATTTATTTATTATTATTATTATTATTATTATTATACTTTAGGTTTTATGGTACATGTACGCAATGTGCAGGTAAGTTACATATGTATACATGTGCCATGCTGGTGCGCTGCACCCACCAACTCGTCATCTAGCATTAGGTATATCTCCCAATGCTATCCCTCCCCCCTCCCCCCACCCCACAACAGTCCCCGAAGTGTGATGTTCCCCTTCCTGTGTCCATGTGTTCTCATTGTTCAATTCCCACCTATGAGTGAGAATATGCGGTGTTTGGTTTTTTGTTCTTGCGATAGTTTACTGAGAATGATGATTTCCAATTTCATCCATGTCCCTACAAAGGACATGAACTCATCATTTTTTATGGCTGCATAGTATTCCATGGTGTATATGTGCCACATTTTCTTAATCCAGTCTATCATTGTTGGACATTTGGGTTGGTTCCAAGTCTTTGCTATTGTGAATAATGCCGCAATAAACATACGTGTGCATGTGTCTTTATAGCAGCATGATTTATAGTCCTTTGGGTATATACCATTCAGGACATAGGCATGGGCAAGGACTTCATGTCTAAAACACCAAAAGCAATGGCAACAAAAGCCAAAATTGACAAATGGGATCTAATTAAACTCAAGAGCTTCTGCACAGCAAAAGAAACTACCATCAGAGTGAACAGGCAACCTACAAAATGGGAGAAAATTTTCGCAACCTACTCATCTGACAAAGGGCTAATATCCAGAATCTACAATGAACTCCAACAAATTTACAAGAAAAAAACAAACAACCCCATCAAAAAGTGGGCGAAGGACATGAACAGACACTTCTCAAAAGAAGACATTTATGCAGCCAAAAAACACATGAAAAAATGCTCACCATCACTGGCCATCAGAGAAATGCAAATCAAAACCACAATGAGATACCATCTCACACCAGTTAGAATGGCAATCATTAAAAAGTCAGGAAACAACAGGTGCTGGAGAGGATGTGGAGAAATAGGAACACTTTTACACTGTTGGTGGGACTGTAAACTAGTTCAACCCTTGTGGAAGTCAGTGTGGCGATTCCTCAGGGATCTAGAACTAGAAATTCCATTTGACCCAGCCATCCCGTTACTGGGTATATACCCAAAGGACTATAAATCAGGCTCCTCTAAAGGCACTGCCTCTTGATCCTTTGACCCCACCGGCCCTGTGAACTAGGGAGAGTTGTTTGTCAACTAATGCCCCTTGGTGTGTGGCTGCCTCCACAGTGGTCTATATGGCCCACGTGATTGTTTAGTGCCCCTTCTCCTTTGTTGGTACCTGTGCCATATGATGGTTAAGTATTTTGAATATCATACCTAGAAAGAAGTATTATTATCCCCCTTTCATAGAATCTAAAGAAAAACCTAAACTTACAGAAAAGGGCTCTTGTAGAAAGTTACTTTCTTATAGTGACTAAACTGTATCGATTCACTTTTTGGATTCAGTTAGCAGTAATGCTTCAGTTATGCATTTTGAGAACAATATTGCATTAAAAAACTTATGTAACTTTTACCTCTTTCCTCAACTTTTAAGGACGAGGATGCTTTTTGTATTTTTACATGAATACAACCCTCAGACTCTCTACTGGAAATTACTATATATATATGTGTGTGTGTGTGTGTATATATATACATGTGTATATATATGTGTGTATATATGTATATATGTGTATATATATATGTGTATATATATGTATATTCGCCTTTTCTCCTTGTTGATGTGTGGTTACATTTAGAAGAATTTAAGAAGATTTGTGATAAGAAAGAAAGACTGTGTGCTATTGATCAAATGTCCAGGTGAGGGACGGTTATAATAGTGACAGATGGATAATCAATATAATTCAGACTCACAGAATGAGTGAGTCTGGGCAAAGATATTTGCTACAGCTCCATTTGCTGAAAAGCTGAAATGCAAGTTGATGAGTAGAGTTAGAGAATATAAAATTATCTTTTGATTTAAAGGAAGAATGGACTTCATTGTCTCATTGAGAACACACTCAGTATGGTTCAATTTACAAATTTAGATTGTGGTTTGATCATTTTATTTTAAAAGCATAATAGTACTTGGAGAGTCCATGCTAACCACTTTCTCCATGCCTGACAAGCAGATAAAAATGTGTAACAAATCCAGTTGCTCTGAGATGGAAAAGAATGTGCAAATCATTGGTATTTTTAGAATATCATTATACTTCCAACTCCTCGTGTGCTCTCATCAAGTGAGCACAATTCACAATGTTAAGGCAATTTAAACAAAGTATTTTTTGGTAGAACCACATTTGAGATGGAATCCATAAAAATATGTTCGAAATGAGAGTTACCAGCTCTGAAATTATAGAACTAGGGTTTACATAGTAAAAACCACCCTGAAACCTCTAATATTGATTTGAATCCCTTCAGCATTGTCTTATAATGCATATTGGTCATTTGCAATGCATGACGATTCTTTTCCTATCTACTAATTGTCATTTCTAAAGAGTGGGAAAGACAGCCTGGCATTTGACACTGGAAATAAACAAATTAGAAAACTTAAGGGGGAAACTGACTTAGAAATGAAATATTCATATATGTTTTTATTGCTCATTACTTTAAACCATTCCTTGGATGCAAATGTTAACTTGCTGATTCGTGATTCTAGTTGCCTTTTCTATCAACGAGCAAGCAAAAAGGTAATTGGTGATGAAGTTTAGCAGCAAAGAAAAATCTATTCTTCACCCTCCCATATTTGCTGACTCCCTTAAGAGGATAGAAATTGAGGAATCAGATAACCTTTGGGAAAAAGCAATTGTTGAAATGTGTATTGGTGGACTTATTTGCATATATATATATTATTTTGGAATGGGACTAGCAGGAAATTATACACTGCTAAAAGTGGCCTACAGAGAGCATCTAGGAAAAGTTCACTTTAATAGTCAATGCAAGGAAAGTAAACTCTGTTGAACGATAGGAGTGGATCATAGATGGGTAAAAGTACCCAGATAGAAAAATACAGTCAGTGGAGAATTGAGACTCTCAGTAGCAACATTGGAAAGTGCAGTCAAAAACTTTTGGTTGTGAAGAAACTAAACTAAGACAGAAGCTGACATTCCCTGCTGTGGTCACTGGGGCTGCCGGTCAACCAGAAGGCTAGGAAGTCAGTGGAGGGATGGCAGGTCATGATTCTGACCTCTCAGCAATCCATCCCTCAAGAAGACCTGGATAATGAATCCTGCTCAAATGTATACAGTTTATTAGTTTATAAATCTGAAACATTTTTTGCTGAGTGGATTTCTGTTTCGGTTTTTCAAATGCACAACTGTGGGGTGTTTTTTTGTTATTGACAATAGAGAACTCTGTCAAGTTAAATATGGCATAATGTTGTACAGGAGATGTATAGAATTTATTTATCTTGTATAACTAAAACTTTATGCTTATTGAATAGCAATTCTCTATTTCTTCTCCGCCCAATTATCAGGAACCACCACTCAACTTTCTGTTTCTGTGAGTTTGACTACTTTAGAGAGCTCATATAAGTGCATCGTGCAGACTTTGTCCTTCTGTGACTCATTTCATTCAGCATAATGTCCTCCAGGTTCATCCATGTTGTCACAGATGGCAGAATTTTCTTCATTTCTAAGGTTGTGTAATATTTCATTGTATGCACACCTGTAGTCCCAGCTACTTGGGAGGCTGAGGCAGGAGAATCGCTTGAACTCAGGAGGTGGAGGTTGCAATGAGCAGAGATCGTGCCACTGCAGTCCTGCCTGGGCGACAAAGCGACAAAATATACCACATTTTTGTTATCATTCATCTGTTGATGGACGTTCAAGTTGTTTCCATATCTTGGCTATTGTGAATAATGCACTAAATATGAGAGTGCAGATATCTCTTTGGGATCTTGACTTCAATTCTTTTGGATATGTACCCAGAGGTGGGATTACTGGAGCATATTTTCAAATTTTTGAGGAACCTCCATACTGTTTTCCATAATGGCTACATCATTTTACATTCCCATTTACATGCACAAGAGTTCCAATTTCTCCATATTTTGATAACACTTGTTATTGTTTATTTTTGTTTTGTTTTGTTTTGTTTTAGATGGAGTCTCGCCTTGTCAGCCAGGCGGGACTGCAGTGGCACGATCTCGGCTCACTGCAACCTCCACCTCCTAAGTTCCAGCGATTCTCCTGCCTCAGCCTCCCAAGTAGCTGGGACTACAGGTATGCGCCACCATGCCCAGCTAATTTTTGTATTTTTAGTAGAGATGGGGTTTCACCATGTCGGCCAGGATAGTCTCAAACTCCTGGCCTCTAGTGATCTGCCCTCTTCAGCCTCCCAAAGTGCTGGGATTACAGGTGTGAGACACTGCACCTGGCCTATTGTTAGTTTTTTGATAATAGCCATCCTAACAGGTGTGAGGTGATATCTCATTGTGGTTTCGATTTGCATTTCCCTGATGACTAGTGATGTTGAGCTCCTTTTCATATACCCGTTGTCCATTTGTATGTCTTTTTTAGAGAAATGTCTATTTGGGTCCTTTGCCCATTTTAAAATCAGGTTATTATTTTTCATTTTTGCTATTGAGTTGTAGAAGTTTCTTACATGTTTTAGATATTAACTTATCAGATATGTGGTTTGCAGATTTTTTTTCCATTCCATAGGTTGCCTTTTCACTCCACTGATTGTTTCCTTTGCTGTGAGGAGGATTTTTTAGTTTGATAGAGTCCGGCCTATTTTTGTTTTTGTTGCTTATGCTATTGGTGTCATATCCAAGAAATTATTGCCTAGATCACTGTCATGAAGCTTTCCCCCCATGCATTCTTCTAGGAGTTTTAAAGTTTTAGGTCTTACGTTTAAATTTCTAATATGTTTTGAGTTGATTTTTGTGTATGCTGTAAGATGATGGTCCAATTTAATTCTTTTGTATGTGGATATTCAGTTTTCCCAACACCATTTGTTGAAGAGATCTGTCAAGTTTTTCAAAGCAGAAATAATAGAGTAATTATAACACCAAGACTCTTTGGCTAATGATTTTGCTGGCTATGTTATGCTGTTGCCATCAGAGAAGGATGCAAGGAAGCCCCAGTTACAAGTGCACACAAACACATTGGTTCATACACAAGCACACAACACACATGCACACTCTGGAGGCAACCTGTAATATATGCCTATAGCTGCTGGAACAGTCTCAGGTTGCTAGTTCCAAAGCCACAGACCTTCTTTCTCCTTGCAGAAGATCAAGTTTTCTTCCTCTTGTTTGTTTTTGCAGCAGATTCTGTCATTTCTTAAATCTGGGGATTCTTCTTCCCCCAGCTTTACTATACAACAGGACAAAGAAGCTCATAATGCCTTTTTCCTTGCTATGCCAAACTGCCCTAGACACACACAGAAACTTTTTTGTTTGTTTGTTTCAGGTTTGTATGCTTGTAACTATAGGAATTTTAAAAAATTGATGAAACATCAGAGAAATTTTCCAGCTTCTCTTAAGGTCATCAGTTCTTACTTTCCTTGGGTTTCACTTCTCACCCTATTACCTCTGAAAACCAGTAGATAACTTATTGCCATAAATTGTGAAGAAATTCCACTAATTTCATTTGATAGAACTAGCTAGAACATTATAAATCTCTTGGTCAACACGAATGTAGATGCAAAGATCTCTCTTCTGCCACTTCCTTTCTCTTAGGTCAGAAATAGAGGGTCTCTAAATATATACAATTTTTATTTGTTAATTTTTCCTCAATAAAGAAAATGATAAAGAAAGGCAGGGTCTACAAAGCAAAGACGGAACCATACCTTTTTAAGGTAGCTATTGTAAGCCCCCACATTTTTGTCTGAAAACAGCATCTTGGAAATATTTGGCAGGAAGAGGATTGGGTGGAGCTGGTGGCTGCATGCAATATCCTGGGGTGGATAGTCGGCATAAACCAAATCGAAATGCATCTAGAGAACTGCAGCTTTTCACGGACTCCTTTGGAATGGAGTATGGATACTCTGGCATTGGAAAACCAGGAAGATCTCATTTCAGTATAGCAGGTAAATGGCAAATGATAAATGAAAACTTGCTATACATTGGGGTTCAAACCAGGAGCTATGTATGTCAGTGAGTTGGTCTTAATAGAAGGATGGAATTTGAAAAACATTCCCAATGGATATAAAGATGAGTGCAATCTATGCAGCCTGTTTGTGGCAGAAGCCACAAATGGGTAAGTCCTTTTTTACATATGACCAGGAAACAAGAACAAAACAAAACAAAACAAATGTAGATGCTGTGGGAAAACCTGCAGAATTAGAAAACAATATCATTCTGAAACCTTAGAGGGAGAGTGAACCTCTAATATGAATCAAATCAAGAAATATAAAAGAATTCTAGAAAACTGTTTAGAATCCCAAAAAGTGATGTAAGGCAATAGGCCAGAGAATAAAGTAAGAAGAGGAAAATATGGTAAGATAACAACAACAACAACAACAACAACAACAAAAAACAAAGGATAACAATGAGGAAACAAGATGGGTGATACAAGAAGTAATACAAGGAAACTAAAAATGCAATAGCAGTATTAAAATTGACATCAGAGGTAGTTAAGATTGTTTTGAGGGGAAAAATGGAAAAAAAGACAAAACTGAAAAATTTCGTTAGTTTATGAAAAGTAATTCTAAGAAAATGGATTGACATTTTATGCGCTTAAGGAGAAAAAAACCAATTTATCTATAAGGTATTAAAAATTCAGTGGAATTTCCGTCTCTACTTGCTGCTCAGTTCTCCCTTTCCTTCTTTAGGTAACGTGGCCCTTCATTTATTTTAGGAGCTCTTCTGCCTGGTGTTATCAATCAGATGAAACTGTCACCTAGTGCGAGATTGACCATGGGATTCAGGCTCATCAATTAGGAATCCCTTTCTCTGAACAGAGTTGAGCACGTGACTCAAGCCAGACCAATGACATTGAGTCAATATTTCTTCTTCTTCTTTTTGGGTTATATTAAGTGAATTGGGTTTTGTTGCTTGTAACTGAAATAAACTTACATAATCTCAGCCTCTCCTCTGAAAACGTGAATATCCAAATATAATGGAGAGGAATTTACAGATTTTCAAGAAAAGTGTTATAGGAAGGGCATTCTTAGATATGCAGAGACCCAGAAAATATGGCCTCCACAAATCCCAAACAAATGCTTGATGTCTTAGTTCAGTTTATGTGCACTGATTGAAACTGCAGAACTTGATCTGGTTGACCTGTTGCTTTCCGCCTACTTGGAGAAGGTTTGGATTGTCTTCTGTGTCCACAGCCCCCTCTGAGATGGTCAGAGGTGGTCATACTTGTTATAATGTGAGCCCATGACACCAGTCAATGTCTTTAGAACCAAGGAAGGGGGATTAACACAAGAGAAACATTCTGTGCTTGATTTACATCTCTGCCCATAACCAGCTCTCAACTGGGTGTTAACAGGCTTACTGATGAGATATCATTGAAAAATTTAAGTCTGATATACTCAGAAAGAGTAGACAGAAGCAGAGAAAGCAGAAGCCGCAGAGTCATAGGAGACAGGAAGCCACCAGGCCACTTGATGGAAAGGCACAGAAACTTATCTTGAAATGCTTGAAGCTGAAAAGGGAATTTATTCTTTCACAACTGAGAAGTTCAGGAGGATTCTGGTTTTAGGCACAACACATCCAGGGGTACCAATATTGCCATCTTTGTCACCCTCTGTTCTGCCTTGTGTGTTGGCGTCGTTCCCAGGTACATTTCCCTCAGCCTTCATTCTCTAAATTCTAAGTCAGCAAGAAACAGATAGCTTCTCTTTACTAAGAGTTTCAGCAGAAGTCCCTGCAGAATGCTGCCCTGCCCCAGACACACCCATCCTTGGACCGACTGTGATTTCTTGGGAAGTTGCACTCTGCATAAACAGATTTGGATGGAGTATCCCAGCTGAAGCTCATCCTTCCCCATGGCCTGGAGACAGGGGAGATCATAAGGGAGCTGTTCCTACAAGATGAAGAATGGTTATCCAACAGGCAAACACTAATGAACTTCTGGACCCCTTCCATAAGCCTAAGACATTAGGAAAAGATCACAGTGTAACTAATGTATTCATATATATGGGTAATGATACACTATTCCTGGGCAGTGCTCACATGACAAAGAAAGTAAAGAAAGATGGCAGCATCTCCTCATTAATCAGCAGAGACAAAACAAGGAGGACTCATGTTTGTCAAAGCCCCGATGCACGTCTCTTTGCCAAGGAGACCCTATCACCTTCATCCCCTCCAGGTGCACAGAGAAAGCCAGGCCTCCCCTAACAAGCCATGTGGCCAGAAATCCAGGTCTGCTCCTCAACTGGGCATTTTCAGGTATCACCTGGGTAGCCATTTCCCTTCTTCAGCTATCTTATTTTGTTTTTTGAGTAACAAATTTATTTTGGAAATTGGGAAAATATCAAAAAGTACAAAAATAGTGATAATAAACACACACAGTTAGTGCTTGAATACAGTTGATTTTTGCTATGAATATTTTATGTGTGATAATCACATGGCATATTCAAAATTGCACATATTTCTAAAAATTAGCACCTATAATTTTATAAATAACATATGTTTACTGTTACTTTTTTTAAATTCCTCACCAAAAAAAGCTTTTAAAAATGGCCAAAATCAGGCCGGGCGCAGTGGCTCACGCCTATAATCCCAGCACTTTGGAAGGTGGGATTAGACATAGGGTCTTAGGCTTATGGAAGAAGAGAGATGAAGGGTGGAAAGGCATTGATAGGAATATTAGAAGCAGATAAAGAGAGAGTGTGTCTGAATCATTAATGTAAGTTTTACAAGTGAAACAATTGCACGCCTTTGAGCACATGTTGATTTAAGCTGGTTGACTGGCAAGATGGCATTTCATGGTAGTCAATACCAGGATTTCTCCACCTCAGCACTACGGACGTTTGGGGCAGGATCATTCTTTGCTGTCCAGGGCTGTCCTATGCACTGTACAGTGTCGAGCAGCATCCTTGGGCTTTCACCTACTAGAGGCCAGTGGCACACCTTCCCCAGTGGTGACAGCAAAAAATGTCTCTGGACATTGCCAAATGTCTTCTGGGAGGCAAAAATTGTTCCAGGTTGAGGACCACTGCTTTCTATCTACAAGCAGAATAACTGGGGTTTGTGACTGTTTTTTAACTGCCTCTTGGCTTTTGTCTTTTTGACTTCCCCATGTATCATTGCAATAAGCCCAGCCAACTGTGGTCACCCTGACAGTATCTCAGCTGTATCTTGAAAATTATATTTAGTGACAGGTTCTATTCAGTGTTCTTTTCTTTGAATAGGGAAGTACTCTGGAATACCCATAATGGATGTGATCAATATTCAAGTCTTTATTACATCACCTTCCATGCAGGGCTGGTGAATTCCTATGGACTATTTCTACATATTTGAGATTATTCTGCATGTACTGATTTTGGCCTTTTTTTTTTTTTTTTTTTTTTGAGACAGAGTCGTGCACTGTCACCCAGGCTGGAGTGCAGTGGCACAATCTTGACTCACTGCAACCTCCGCCTCCCGGGTTCAAGCAATCCTCCCACATCAGCTTCCCGAGTTGCTAGGATTACAGGCATGCACCACCACACCCAGCTAATTTTTTTCTTTTAATTTTTAGTAGAGATGGGGTTTTGACATGTTGGCCAGGCTGGTGTTGAACTCCTGGCCTCAAGTGATCTGCCCGTCTCAGCCTTCCAAAATGCTGGGATTATAGGCGTGAGCCACTGCGCCCGGCCTGATTTTGGCCATTTTTAAAAGCTTTTTTTGGTGAGGAATTAAAAAAAAGTAACAGTAAACATATGTTATTTATAAAATTATAGGTGCTAATTTTTAGAAATATGTGCAATTTTGAATATGCCATGTGATTATCACACATAAAATATTCATAGCAAAAATCAACTGTATTCAAGCACTAACTGTGTGTGTTTATTATCACTATTTTTGTACTTTTTGGTATTTTCCCAATTTCCAAAATAAATTTGTTACTCAAAAAACAAAATAAGATAGCTGAAGAAGGGAAATGGCTACCCAGGTGATACCTGAAAATGCCCAGTTGAGGAGCAGACCTGGATTTCTGGCCACATGGCTTGTTAGGGGAGGCCTGGCTTTCTCTGTGCACCTGGAGGGGATGAAGGTGATAGGGTCTCCTTGGCAAAGAGACGTGCATCGGGGCTTTGACAAACATGAGTCCTCCTTGTTTTGTCTCTGCTGATTAATGAGGAGATGCTGCCATCTTTCTTTACTTTCTTTGTCATGTGAGCACTGCCCAGGAATAGTGTATCATTACCCATATATATGAATACATTAGTTACACTGTGATCTTTTCCTAAACTATTCTAAGTTCAGTTATCATCATAGAAAGCCAACACTCTGGGATATTTTGCAATATTTCTAAATGTAAAAAGAATCTTAATTAATTAACAACTGTTTAGGTATTTACACACTTTCTTTGTCCCATACCACATGTGTTTTTAATACAAATAGTGTGACGAAGCCTTGCCCTCAAGTCAAGGAACTTAATCTAATTGGGATGACAGACAAATGTAAATTACATAGCATAGCGTCAGTCATACAAATGAACATGTAGTTGAACCTTACAGCTTATTCTAAACTCTAGACGTTATGCAAATCCAGAGAAAGAAATGTGATAATGCTAAAAGTGAAATTCAAATATAATATAAATTGAATTAAAGAAGAGAAAGCGAATCATTGGAATGTGGACACTTCAGTCATCTGGGAAACTCTAGATACACATCCAGAGAAACCTAGTGAACGTCCACACCTGTGTGTTTGCTTTTATTTTGTAATACTTTGCAGACAAAGTTTGTTGCTTGGGCATCAGCTGTTCCTGTCCTGGGGCTCAGGCAGGAGAGGGAATTTTTGTGCAGGTTTAAATGGATGGGCTAGTCAGCCTCCCACCAGGGCTCCTGACACTTTTCACACTATGAGTATGATCGGATTTAATGAATCAGAAACTAAAAGAAAAATCAGTTTTGTGGCTAATGAGCATTTCAAATGATATGCACTTTTTATGGACTTGATGATATTTGCATAATTACTGACAGCTCAAATCCTAAGGATTCAAGGAAAATAAAATTCTGTCTTCAAGTTGATTAAAAAATACATAATGTAGCTCCTAAGTCACACATTGCAAAGCCTTCTATTGTGAGTGCAGTGATGCTTGTAATTGACCAATAATTGCCTAGTCATGGCAACTAGATCTATGTCTATAAGGCTGGCAAGAAACTACTAAAATGGGTTTATGTACTAAAAGTATAATTTGATTGATTTTTTAGTCTCCCCTTCAGTATAGCTTCTTTCTATTCCTGAGCATTTACATTCCTCAAGGAACTGCCTTTTTTGTTGTAGCTTCCTTTTCCTCAGTTTACCCTTTGATGGGTGTGGTCAAACCCAAGGTTTCAAATATCTTAGTTGATTCCCCAATTTTTGCCTATAACTAATTAGCTCAACATCTATGTATTGAGTATCTGTAATGAGCCAAGATATTTTCTAGGTATAGAGGAAACAGCAGTGAGCAGGACAAAGTCCTTGCCATTGTGAAGCTTACATTCTAGCAGGGCTATTTGGAGAATATGAGAAACTGTATAAATTAGTATTCCCTCCTTCTCTGCATCTCTACCTGCCATAAATGTGCTTTAGGATAATGAGGCACAAGAGAAAAAGAGAAAAACTATTTAAGTCCGGGGAGTGAACTTTCTGCTTTCTATGTGGGTATTTCTACACTCTTTCAGAACACCTCCATCTGGATATCCATAAGACACGTCAAATTCAGCCTGTCCAAAAGCAGACTTTCCAATGTTGAGAAAAAGCCACAAAAGAGTCTATACTGTACGGTTTCATTTATATAAAGTTCAAATTGGGCAAAGCTCATCTGTGGTGATAGAAATCAAATTAGAACTTACTTTTGGGGGATGCAGGTAATCAGAGGGTGCTTCTGAAGTGCAAGTAGCATTTGTTTTTCGACTGGGTGTTATTTAAATGGCACTGTTCACTTTGTGAAAATTCAATTAGCTGTAAACTTAAAATTTTTTCATTGTAGTTTAATGTACAGAAAATGCACATACTTCATGTATAAAGTCTGACGAATTTTCACAAATAGAACACAGTCATGTAAACAGCAACTGAATGAAGAAATAGAACCTTCCTAACACCTTAGAAGCACCTCTTCTACACCTTTCTGGTCACTAACTTCCATCCTGCCTTCAAAAAGCATAAATTAATTGTGTTCCTTTTCGTACTTTATATATGATAGAGTATGTTCTCTATTGTATCTGACTTCTTTCACACAGCATTACTTTTGAAATTCATGCATGCTTGTGCATGTCATATATTGCTCACTCTTACTGACGAATAGCATTCCATGGTATAAATATAATACAATATATTCATCCATTCAAGGTTTGATGGACATTTGGATTGTTTCTACTTTTTTGTCATAATAAATACATCTGCTGTGAACATACTGTACATGTCTTTTGGGGAACATATGTCAGCATATCTGTTGAGTATATTCCTAGGAATGGGATTGTTGGGTTATGAGATATGCACGTGTTCAGTTTAATTAGATACCGCCTAACAGTTTTCCAAAATGCTGCACCAATTTATACTCCAGGAATGTATAAGTATTGTTGCATAACTTTGCCAACAGTTGGTATTGTCTATCTTGAAATTTAGACATTCTGCACAGTTTGAATTTGTACACTTTCCCTTATATATGTTACATTTCAATAAAGAATTTGTTTTAAAAAATAAACTCCTAGATCTTCACCTTTTTTGTAAAACTTTATCCTTCTTTTGCTCTCTTTTTCTCTAGTAATGGCTCAACACCATTCTTGGCTTCTAGGCTCAGCTTCCCTGAAGTGTCTTACTCATCTCACATTATCTCTTTTTATCTAAATCAAGTGAAATATTATTGATTCTATTTCCAATGCATCTCTCACAGACCACAGGCTCATAAGCTGACCTTTCCTGGGGATTCAAGGAATGCTTCAAAGAGAAGAGACCCTTTGAAGTTATGCTTCAAAGGACATGTAGGGTTATGCGGTAGGCAAGGGTCTCATAAAGGCATATTTGGAAAAGAGAACAGCATGTGTAAGTGTGCAGAGGAAAACAATGATATGGTGTGCTCGAGGATGCCATCTGTTTTTCGGTGTGACTGAGGTCTGGGGAAAGATGGGAGATGGGATTGGAGAGATAGAAGGGCAGCAGATTGTGCAGGAGATTCTATGTAATGACAATCAGTTTGGACTTTTGTGATTATGAAATGCGGATAACTAGTAATGCTTTAAATAGTAGGAGGACTTGATTGTGCTTGCATTTTAGAAAGATCAACATCACAAGAAAATGAAAAATAGATTAGAATGGCAAAACTGTTCTCAGGGACACCAATTAAGAAACAATTACAATATTCTAGATGATACATTTTGAAAATCTTAGCAAAAACTGTAGCAGTGGATAGCACAAGGAGAAGGAGGACATGTGGTGCTAAGATGATGGAACTTAAAAATGTTAGTGACTGGAAAGGTGATGAAGAGGGAAGACGGTACGATGATTCTAAAATTTTGGGGAGTGGTATTAAGAGGGTGGTGGTGCCATGAACATGGATTGCATCTGAAGGGTGATGAAAGTAAGGGAGGAAGGAAAGATAATGCCTTGAGTTTTGGCTATTGTGGGGTTGAGATAGGAATGAAACATTCAAGTGGAGAAGTCCAGTAAGCAGTTTAAAATATGAGCTTAGGAGGAGAAATGGAGTAGGGGCACGTCACTGGAAATTGTAGACATTCCATGGGTGTTGGAAATGACAGATAGAATGAGATCCCTTAGAAAGGATGAGAGCAAGAAATGGGAGTGGAAGGTCGAACCCTGGGAAGCACCAACATTGAAATGGCAGGCAGTGGAATGGGAGCTCATGAAAGAGACAAAAGCAAAATGGCATGTTGCCTTGACAATCAAGGCAGTAAAAGGTTCCCAAAAGATGGGACTGGCTAGCAATGGCAAGTATCGTGGAAAGGTCAAGGAAGATAAGGGCCAAAAAGCAAAGTAGTGGTTTTGACAAAAACAATTTTAATGATGTGGTTGGGGTGAAAGCCAGATGGCAAAGATCAGAAGAAGTGGGAGGTGAGGAAATGATGACTGAGCAATGCCTATTCTTTCAAGAAGCTTCTCTCTGAGAAGGGGTGATATGCAGATATAAATAAAGGGCCAAGGACACTTTTCCATCTTGTTTCCCTAAAACATGTAACATAGTGTCATACAAATAGCAAATATTCAATACGAGAGTATCAGAGTAAAACATATTATCTCTATTCCTTTTGCTCGTTTATTGTAACCATTGTTATTGGTTAATAGGTATGAGATCACCATTTAAATATATTCTCATGTCAATAGTTCATAAATTAGAGTTCCGAACTTATATAATCTAAATTCATACACTTATAAACCTCTGGCTGGCTTTTTCAAGAAATATTATTTAGTGCTTACATGAAAATATTTTGTGGGGCATCCATATTTCATTACATAAAGAAGCACATTTCATAGTGACTATTAACATTATAACTGAGGAATGATTTGAATTGAGGAAGATTTTGAAAAGGCAAATGTAGAGACAGGAACATTGATTTAAAATTTTCACTGGAACCGTTTCAACATTTTAGAGGAGGTAGAATCCATATCAAGGTGGAAGCTTCTCTTTCATTTAGGAAAACACCTAAGAAAATTACTCTTCTTAATTTAAAGTAAAGCTCCTTGCCTGGATTGAGAGAAGGAGGTTAAAACAATGGGAGATAAAGAATTCTTGGTGTACTAGAGCTACATGAATTTTCCATGGTTTCTTTTTGGCCCAAGCTGCTTCAGAAGTTCAAAGGCTCAAGAAAGAAGGGCTATAGAAAATGTAATTTCATGATGGTGGAGTTTGTTTTGTGTAGTTACTGCTGAACCTCTAGCACCTAGAACCATGTCTGGCAAACAAGCTTCCAATAAATATTTTTTTGATGAATGAAACATTCTTTATAGAGTAAGGGGAGGCCCCAGAAATATGTAAAGATTCTAATAACGAATTTTCCGGGTGAGAATGGCTGATGGGCTTTCAGTATGGTGGTACCTGATACTCAGTTTGAAGTATTATGGTTTTTTTATTCTCTGCTACCCTTCCCTTTTTAAAAATCCCTGAATTTTTAGCAAGGTCTGTTAGATGTGATACGGTTGCATTAGTGGTGCCATAAGAGTAAGGACAGGGCCCATGTGCCTGCAGGAGGTAGAACTGAGCCAAGCAGGTAACAGATAGATAACAGGTAGCAGAAGTACCCCACCTACTGTGAAAACAAGCAAGGAGCAGGGACTCAGGGCAAGAGGTGATGGACAATGGTCCAGAGATTCTCAGCCCCAACTCCAGAATCTGAAGAGATATTTCGTAGGAACCTGAGGTCCCCACAGAAATGAGGTGCACATTTACTCATCTGGATATCAAGGAAAACAGTGACACATGATATACATAGGTTTATACAACTGGAATTTTAAACACATCCACCCACATATGCATGTCACCATACACTCACTCCTGTCCACACTCAGCCACAGACACATCCCATATTTCAAAATGTAGGGGAGCAGGGAGTGATCTAAATCATGGGGCCACTGGATTCATGATCCATTGCAGGTAATATATTTACATTGTAATAGATGCTTTCTTAAAACTGTATTTGCCAGGCATGGTGGCTCATGCCTATAATCCCAGCACTTTGTGAGGCCGAGGCGGGTGGATCACCTGAGGTCAAGAGTTCAAGACCAGCCTGGCCAGCATGGCAAAACCCTGTCTCTACTAAAAATACAAAAATTAACTGGGTGTGGTGGCGAACACCTTAATCCCAGCTACTTGGGAGGCTGAGGCAGGAGAATCGCTTGAACCTGGGAGGCAGAGGTTGCAGTGAGCTGAGATCACACCACTGCACTCTGGCCTGGGCGACAAGAGCAAAACTCCATCTCAAAAAAAAAAAAAGACTATATGTACTTCTAATGCTACCCCCAAAATTTCAAACACTTGATGGGATGTGAGTGGTGCTGGGGAGGTAGTATGTGGAGAAAGAAATCTCAAAGTATTTCTTAAACTCTATATGGATACAAAAGACAACCTGCCATGTTGGGAAATGTGTATGCTTCGCTTGGATAGGCCTCTAATGAACTGAAAGAGCAAATCAGTGGAATCTCTGCACCTTGATGTCTAGCAAGATGGAGAATGTACCTTCTTTTCAGATACGGTCTGACTCCTTAGCATTGTGTGAAACCAGATGATTGGACAGAGGGTGTTGGTGGTGTTCGTTCTTCCATGCACCAGTCTCCTGCAGGGGCCCTCGAGAAACTCCCTAGAACTACTGGGGCTTTCAGAGCATGAAGTGAAGCTCTCTGAACTAGTGGATCTCCAAGGTCTCATCAAGCATTAGCAGTCCAGGACTGATTGTTATTCCATCCGTGGGTGCTTGATCTACCTGCATAGGTTAGATTAGAGTTCCCTGGGATAGGAACTAGTGAGTTTTATTTTATGCTGGATAGGTGAAAGTTGATTATCTCCAGTGATATGGTTTGGCTCTGTGTCCCCACCCAAGTCTCATCTCGAATTGTAATTCCCACATGTCAAGGGAGGGACCTGGTGGGAAGTGATTAGATCATGGAGGTGGTTTCCCCCATGCTGTTCTCATGACAGTGAGTGAGTTCCCATGAAGTCTGATGGTTTAAAAGTGGCAGTTTCCCCTTATCTCTCTCTCTCCTGCTGCCATGTAACAAGGTACCTGCTTCCCCTTTGCCTTCTGCCATGATTGTAAGGTTCCTGAGGCCTCCCTCCCCAGCCATGCAGAACTGTGAGTCAATTAAAACTCTTTCCTTTGGGGTGTCTCTCTTTGTGGCCCAGGCTGGAGTACAGTGGTGCTGTCTCAGCTCACTGCAACCTCCTCCTCCCAGGTTCAAGCAATTCTCCTGCCTCAGCCTCCCGAGTAGCTGGGATTACAGGTGCCTGCCACCATGCCTGGCTAATTTTTGTATTTTTTGTAGAGGCAGGGTTTTGCCATGTTGGTCAGGCTGGTCTCAAACTCCTGACCTCAGGTGATCCGCCTCCCTTGGTCTCCCAAAGTGCTGGGATTACAGGCATGAGCCACCATGTCTGGCCTCAAGTAGTTCTTTATAGCAGTATGAAAACAGACTAATATATCCATCCACCTCAAACACTGGGGGACAATCATTACCAAAAATGTGAAGCATGGTGTGGATCTTATTGTCCTGTGTGTAATTCATCAAAAGAAGGATTGTCAGTGTGGCGATTCCTCAGGGATCTAGAACTAGAAATTCCATTCGACCCAGCCATCCCATTACTGGGTATATAACCAAAGGACTATAAATCATGCTGCTATAAAGACACATGCACACGTATGTTTATTGCGGCATTATTCACAATAGCAAAGACTTGGAACCAACCCAAATGTCCAACAATGATAGACTGGATTAAGAAAATGTGGCACATATACACCATGGAATACTATGCAGCCATAAAAAATGATGAGTTCATGTCCTTTGTAGGGACATGGATGAAATTGGAAATCATCATTCTCAGTAAGCTATCACAAGAACAGAAAACCAAACACTGCATATTCTCACTCATAGGTGGGAATTGAACAATGAGAACACATGGACACAGGAAGGGGAACATCACACTTTGGGGACTGTTGTGGGGTGGGGGGAGGGGGGAGGGATAGCATTGGGAGATATACCTAATGCTAGATGACGAGTTAGTGGGTGCAGCGCACCAGCATGGCACATGTATACATATGTAACTTACCTGCTCATTGCGCACATGTACCATAAAACCTAAAGTATAATAATAATAATAATAATAAAATAAAATAAAATAAAATAAAATAAAAAGAAAAAAAAAAAGAAGGATTGTATAAATTCCACCTATTATCTGACGCCCCGATGGGGTGGAAAGTCAACAATTACCTTCCTTTTGTTCTTCCTAAGAGCCTTATTTTCTGTGCTAGGGAGTGAGTTGTAAACTGATGCAGAATGAATGATTTTCGCTAATATAAGGGATGTTTTTGAAGCATATCTGAAGAAGATAGGATACAGGAGTGTTTGGCATTTTAATCAGATGATATGTCAGATTTTGTTCCTTAAGCAATCAGTCAAGCGGAAGAAGAAAGAAAGCAAAACAAAAGCCAGTTTTGGGTAGATCGAAGAAAAATAAAATGAAACTAAATATCTGGAAATACACAAACAATAGCAAAACATAGCTAGACAATTCTTTAGCCTCAAGCTGTACATTGCGTCAGTAGTGAAGGGCATAAAATTATGCTTAAGGCAGAAAAAAAAATATGCTTTCATGTAATTGGATTCAGGAGACAGTAGGACTTCCTTAAAAGACAAAGAATGAGGATGACCTGGGACAAAAGTGGAAAACATCGACAGGGCACATCCATTCAGTGACACTGCAGGTTTGTTCCTCTAAGCACAATTTTAGCTGTACCCCACAATATCCAATGTTTTATTTTCGTTATTCACCTCAGAATATTGTCTAACTTCGGCTGTTATTTCCTCTTTGGGCTTTTGTTATTTTAGAAGTATGTTGCCTAATTTGAAAATAATTGGAGGTATGATATTAATCTTATTTTGTAATTGATTTCTATTTTAATTCCTTTCTGTTCTGAGAACATAACCTGTAGGACTCTCATAGCTTTCGACTTGCTTTCTGGTCAAGCATATGATCTATCCTTGTGAATTTCCCAAACGCCCTTGGAAAAAATGTGTATTATATGGTTGTATTTTGTAGATATGTCTTCTACAAATGTTAATTCGAGCAACCTGGTTAATAGTGTTCAATTTTTTTGTCTTAACTGAGAAGAATGTAGAATGTTCAGGCAGTCTTCAAAGATACGGTCAAATGATGAATGAGGCTAACTGGATAATTTTTCAGACAAACAAAAACACCTGCTTTTTCAACAATGCCAAACTAAACCCATATTTTTGTTATTGAGATAAGAAATAAGGATATTTGATTTAGATTAAGTAAATTGACTACCGATTAAACTTCCAATTTACTTTTTCTGTTAAGTTATGGTGAGATAATTATTCTGTACTTTATAGTTCAAAAGATCTATTCTAAGGACATCAAATACTGGTACATAAGTATCTGTATCATGCCAAACTGAAAAAAACAGGAAACTATTTGCATAAAAATATATTTTACACTTATAACAGAGAGACATCTTATAATTCTATTACCAAGCTGCTCCTGGACCATATAAAATATGACACAATTTTCAAAACTCTTACATGACAAATTTTTCTTGTTCTCTGTTGTATAAAGTAGTTAGCATAAGTACATTAACTGACATATATCATTAATGCTGGTCTAATAATGTTGAAATATATATTATAATAACATATATTTGTTATATGTTGTCCCTAATTTTGCCTCCATCTCCTCAACTTAACAAAGTGTTTTTCTGGCCATCAGAGAAATGCAAATCAAAACCACAATGAGATACCATCTCACACCAGTTACAATGGTGATCATTAAAAAGTCAGGAAACGACAGGTGCTGGAGAGGATGCGGAGAAACAGGAACACTTTTACACTGTTGGTGGGACTGTAAACTAGTTCAACCATTGTGAAGACAGTGTGGTGATTCCTCAAGGATCTAGAACTAGAAATACCATTTGACCCAGCCATCCCATTACTGGGTATATAACCAAAGGATTATAAATCATGCTGTTATAAAGACACATGCACACGTATGTTTATTGCGGCACTATTCACAATAGCAAAGACTTGGAACCAACCCAAATGTCCATCAGTGATAGACTGGATTAAGAAAATGTGGCACATATACACCATGGAATACTATGCAGCCATAAAAAATGATGAGTTCATGTCCTTTGTAGGGACATGGATGAAGATGGAAACCATCATTCTGAGCAAACTATTGCAAGGACAGAAAACCAAACACCGCATGTTCTCACTCATAGGTGGGAATTGAACAACGAGAACACTTGGACACAGGGTGGGGAACATCACACACCAGGGCCTGTCATGGGGTTGGGGAAGGGGGGAGGGATAGCATTAGGAGATATACCTAATGCTAAATGACGAGTTAATGGGTGCAGCACACCAACATGGCACATGTATACATATGTAACAAACCTGCACATTGTGCACATGTACCCTAGAACTTAAAGTATAATAATAAAAAAAACCCAAAAAAACCCCACAAAGTGTTTTTGTTGAATTTTATGCTTCACGAGATATTTTTTAAAAATGCACCTTCCCAGCACCATTTGCTGAATAGGAGGTCCTTTCCCCATTGCTTGTTTTTGGCAGGTTTGTCGAAGATCAGATTGTTATTGATGTGTGGTGTTATTTCTGAGGTCTCTGTTCTGCTCCATTGGTCTATATGTCTGTTTTGTTACCAGTACCATGTTGTTTTGGTTACTTTAGCCTTGTAGTATAGTTTGAAATCAGGTAGTGTGATGCCTCCAGCTTTGTTCTTTATGCTTAGGATTTTCTTGGTTATATGGGGTCTTCTTTGATTCCATATTAAATTTAAGATAGTTTTTTCTAATTTTGTGAAGAATGTCAATGGTAGTTTGACATACCAAACACATGGAACCAACTCAAATGCTCATCAGTGATAGACTGGATAAAGAAAACATGGTATATATACACCATAGAATACTATGCAGCCATAAAAAGGAATGAGATCATGTCCTTTGCAGGGATATGGATGAAGCTGGAAGCCGTCATCCTCAGCAAACTAGCACAGAAACAGAAAACCAAACATGGCATGTTCTCACTCATAAGTGGGAGTTTAACAATGAGAACACATGGACACAGAGAGGGGAACATCACACACCAGGGCCTGTTTGGGGGTAGGGGAGTAAGGGGAGGGAACTTAGAGAATGGGTCCATAGGTGCAGCAAACCACCATGGCACACGTAAACCTATGTAAGAAACCTGCACGTTCTGCACATATATCCCCATTTTTTTAAAGAAAAAATTTAAAAAATTATCTTTTGGAAAGAAAAAACACATGTAGAAATAAGTTCAACTTTTACACTTGAGTAATTGTGGTCAGGAAATTTTTTTTTAATTTATTTTAAATACTTTTACTTAAGAGCCCCCTTCTAAATGTGCAGTTATTTCTAATATCATGAATTGCTACAGTCAATAAACTTTTATGAAATGACAAAAAATGCACCTTCCTTCTTGTTCAATTGCACAGAGTTACCATCCTCTGATATAACCTTAGAAGTGTCCAAATTGTTTGGAATTCATAACTCTTTATTATATAGCTGCACTACATATAATTTGGCATCCTCCCCTTTCAAGCACTACTTTCCTGTTGCAGTAGCAAGTAGACTGTTTATCTCAGGGGTGCTTTGCCTAAGCATGAGTCAAACTAAACTAAAATTTGATATGATGCCAAAGAGGAAGGTTTTCATGAGATCTGTCCATTTTTATGTTTTATGTGCCAATGTGCTGTCCATACAGAGTTCATTTTGCAACTTGTGAAATGTTGTGGACCATTCTTGTATCTTTGAACTACGTAAGATTTTTCCAAGGTCACAAAAATCCTGCTACATTAAGAGAATAGAATATATGTTTAGTCCCAAAGCATAGGTAGCTCCTATCAGACGATTGTCTTTGCAAGCACTTGGCCTTACCTTTGGTATTAGAAGGAGAATGTAGCTCAAAGGCAGTGGTATGTATGAGGAGCCCAATCTCTGTGGCCTGTTTAACAGATGCCAGCAGTATTTCTCAATGTCAGAAACTCATTCACACTGGATGGCTTTCTAATTGATTGTGACACACGAAGCGTGTTTATCAGAGCCCAGCGTGTTTAATGCTTTGGAAATAAAAACCACGTTGCTACTACTATTTAACGTTTATACATTAACGTTATATTATTAACGTTTATACATGACTCAGGTTGTTGAAGAGGTTGTTCAAGACAAAAAGAGTTTTTGTTGTAAAACCCAAATATTTAATACATTATAAGGCAATGAGTTGTAATGAAGCTTGGTGGTTCCCTGCTAGGGAGCTTTTGAGTATTTATAGGGTAATTTTTAAATTGTCTTGATTATTAGAGGATTGCACTGCATCTTATGCAGAGTGACGTAGTGTCCAACAAATACATTGAACAATGCAGCATGACAATCCAGGTGGCATTTGACATCCAAGTAAGTGAAAAACTGTTCATAATTATCAGAAGCTACAAATAAATACTTTTATGTAAATCAAAAATATTTTCCCCACAATTTTAATATACATTGGATTTTTCCAAGATTGTAACTCTTATATAATTTGAGGGTAGACCGTACACTGTTTTGTTCATGAGTTTACCAAGAGTATTTCTCCATTTTGAAAGATCAAGTCCACAATATGCCATTCATGGTGACTGAGTTGCCCATAAAAAGTAGCTGAAGTCAGCCTGAATTGGTAACTGCTGTATTCATGATGACTCTGTGTATATATGCAAGAATCAGATATTTACAACACGTTTTTAATATAGACATGTCAGAGAATTTTACATTGAAGTACCTATTAGTGTCCTTTTAAATTTCACTTTTGTTAGACCATGTTTTTAATGTTGTTGAAAGTTATATTTACAAATTTATATTATTTCTCAGTTTCCTGTAAAATGTGAGCAATGCATTTTAGGAAATGGAAAAGTAGCCAACTTTCCAATAGATAACTATGAACTCCACACAACATACTTCAAATGTCAAGACAGTGTTGTATTGGACAAAAGATGGACACATGGACAGATAGAAGAAACTGAGTACACAAATGTCGTCATACAAATGTCTTCAGTTGGGTTTTAGACAAAGATGCAAAGAAAAAATGGGGAAAGGACTGTCTTTTCAACAAATGATGCTGAAACAATTGAGCACTTATTTACCAAAAAAAGTTACTTCACCTAAACCTCACACCATATACAAAACTTAACTCAAAATGGATCACAGATCTAAATGTAACATGTAAAATTATAATGGAAAATCTTCATGACATGAGATTAGGCAAAGATGTCTTTGATATGACACCAAAAGTATGATCTAAAAAGAAAAAAGTAATAAATTGAACTTCACCAAAATCGAAAACTTCTGCTGTGTGAAGAAATCACAAATACAATAAAAAATGTTTGCAAATCAAATGGCCTAGAAAACATGGAATACGGTAGAGATGAAAGAGGAGGGTATTATTGCTGATGGGAGCTTCCTAAGTCAAACAATTGTGTGTGAGCTTAATGTGTGTGGGACGAAGTCTGAGATCTCCTTGCCTGAATGGGAAGCCTGTATTATAGATTGGAAGTGGGAATGGGAATGATGTTTTTAGATGACACTGATGGGTGTAGCTTTTTCTTGCATGATTGTCAAATAATCACGGAGTAGAGGGGATTGAGTTAGTGTATGACCCAACCCCCTCATTTATTGCTAAGTTTACGGATGGTGACGTCTTGGTTGATAGCATTTGGCTGATTAGTGTCTGAGTGTGGTCCAGCCTCAGGCTCCTACTTCTGATACAGCACCTTCTCCATAGTATCTGTGACTCAGCCCAAAATATGCCCATAGTTATTGTTTTCGAGAGGTCTCAGCCAGGCAATGGCTGTCTGGGGAGTCATTAAAACTGTTGAACTGACATTCTTTCTTCAGCACAATACTACCATATGCTGATCAATAAGGTAGGTGTTGAAAAATGATATAGTTTAGCCAAATTGTGATGGGAACACAACTTTTTCCAGTTACCCACCTGTAGTAGGTAGAATAATGGCCTCTCAAAGACGTCTAGATCCTAATTCCCAGAATCTGTGACTATATTAGTTTACATGGCAAAGGAGAATCAGTATTGTACATGGAACCAAGGTTGCCAATTAGCTAATCTTAAATGGGGGAAATTATTCTGGATTACCTGGGTGGGTCCAATGTAATCACAAGGGTCCTTAAAGGAAACAGTGAGAATCAGAAGAGGGAATCAGTGAGCTGGCAGCATGAGAACGAATCGGCATGATGTTGCTGGCTTTAACGATGGAAATTGGGGCCATAAGCCAAGGAGTGTAGGAAGCCTCTAAAAGCTGGAAAAGGCAAGGAACTAATTCTCCTCTGGAGACTTCAGAAGGAACTGGCCCTGCTGACACCTTGGATTTCACTAAGTGAGATAAATTTGGGATTGCTAACAGCCAGAACAGTAAGATAATCCATCTTTATTGTTTATGACACTCACTTTGTTGTAATTTGTTACAGCAGCAGTGGGAAACTAATAGACTACTGCATTCATCAGAATTGATTAACTTCTGAAGGTTTTAGAAATACTTTTTCTTTGTCTCACTTTTTCCTTTTTTTCTCTTTATTTGCTTCTTGCATAAGCAAGAAATGCATATAGAAAAATTAGAAAATATAAATAAACAAGAATATATTATAAAATGTATCTGAAATTCCCATACCCAGGGATGGCGAGATGTATCATTCTAGTGTTTATTGTTCCATGCTTCTTCCTGTGCTGATATAGACATAAAAGACATGCCATGCATACATCTGAATGTTTTCACCTATGCACATTCATGTCCATGCACATGAATGCACACACGTGCACATGCCCACACACAAGCATTCACTTTTGCAAGTGTGTAAGTGTTCGTACACACATACCAAAGTTAGGATCCTGGCCCTGTAATTGATTTTTAACAACTTTGGGTATTCAGAAAACCCACTTGCCCCTCATATTTTGGAGATTTGCCACCTTTAGGAACGTTTAGAAGAATGTGCCCTAGCTGCTGAAAGTACTTTCATAAGCATTTTGATCAATGATAGCGTGGATATACTATATGTATAGCATCTCATATAACTTGGAGGACAAAGAAGTGTTCATTTACATTATGCCATCTAAGTTCTATTACTTTGTAGTCATACTTGATAAAGAGTTTTTGTTGACTTCTGAGTTCCATTCTCTGTAGTAACCTGTGATTGTGCAGGGAGACAGCACATCAGAAACTCCATCGTGTTAACGAGGAATTATGGAGACCTTCAGGGATTACATAAAGACACTAATTCACTTAAAACATACAGACCAGTGTTGTCTGCACATAATTTAGAAAGGAGCTAGCCTCTACTATACAAATCAGGAACCTGTTTTTCTAGGCTGAGAAAAAAAATTTTTTTTTTTAAACTAGCAGGCCAGAATGCTGTACCAACATCTCTCTGGGAGGCCCAGGCAATTATTTGCAACCTTGTCTTTCATTAGCATAGTGCAGAGCATTTAGGACTCATAAAAATACCACTTAGCAGAATGATGCAAGTTCAAGTACTATGTGAGTTGTGGCTTTTTCGTTATTATTTTTTCTGTTTTAAAGATAAAAAGCTACATTAATTTCAATTTTGTTGGATTTAATATGGTCAGTGTACATTGAGTGCTCCATATTATACGGATACCTGTGAAACTGTTCTGGACCTTCAGATGTAGTTTAATGGGTAATATGACTTCCCAGATAACTGCAATATAAGGCAAATTTCCCATGACAGATAAAAGCTCTAAATGGGTTGCAAAGAGAAAGAGTGTCTCACATATTTAAAAGCACTGGGTGAACGGCTACATTAAAGAGGAAACATTTAGGGTAGGTTTAAAATTCTGATAGGATTTGTCTGCCTAGGAGGGAACATTAATAATATCAGAGGCATGTGGGGTAAAGTTTGGTTTTCCTGGAGAGCAGTCAAATAAAAGGAGAGCCATGTGACAAACTTGAAATGTGTTTGAAGTCCTAATCTGGAGGTCTTTGGAGGTTGGCATTTGGAAAATGCTAACCTACCTTTGTTCCGGTTTGGAACATTTGTGTTTTATGAAGAGCTCAACTTTGTGTCTGATATGGTTTGGCTCTGTTTCCCCACCTAAGTCTCATGTCAAATTGTAATCCTCATGTTGGAGGAGGGGCCTGGTGGGAGGTGATTGGATCCTGGGGTCAGACTTCCCCCTTGCTGTTTTCGTGATAGTGAGTGAGTTCGCACGAAATCTGGTTGTTTAAAAGTGTGTAGCACCTTCCCCTTCACTCTCTTACTCCTGCTCCGCCATGTGAAGACGTTGCCTGCTTCCCCTTCACCTTCCACCGTAATTGTAAGTTTCCTGGGGCCTCCCCAGCCATGCTTGCTGTACAGCCTGTGGAACCGTGAGTCAGTTAAACCTCTTGTCTTCATAAATTACCCAGTCTTGGTTCTTTATAGCAATTTGAGAATGGACTAATACAGTGTCCAAGCCACTCATTAGTCTGGTACATCATTTTCCCTGAGCCCCTTCCTCCTGGACCCGGTCACAACATATTTATGCCTCTGTTTTTCTGTATCTGGATATAATAATTTCTTTTAAATTATGTTTTAATTTAATTTCCCTATAATCTAATTCCTTAATACATTTAGATTGTTCTAATAAAACAAATGCTAGTTTGCACACAAAGATAAATGAAATGTTAAAGCATGATACAAATATTCTTACTGGGAAAGTATTCATATCAGAATTTATTAAAGGAATATAAAACATAGAAAATATAAAGAAAATCTTTCTGAGATTTTGAACTTAGCCTTCTCAGATTCCTACTAACTGCAACCAGATTTAGGCTCCCTTTATACCAAAACCAAACAAACTAACAACAAGAAAAGACAATACGAAAGAAAGATAGAATTTTGAAGCACTCTTAAAGCCTTCAAGGAGACATTGTTAAAGTTTCATTTTAAGAACTGTGAAGAAAAGTAAAAGGAGTTTATGTTATTTAATCTGTAGAAAAGTAGCTGAGGTATTCAGTACAATATTATGGGTCAAGACTGAACTCATTCTCTGAGTGTGCATAGCTTCTAGGGCAGAAATTCAAAACGATCTGGAACTTAAAACAACCGGAAACAGCTCTAAGGTGGTTTTTCCAGTGCTCTGTGCAACAGTTTCCAGACCACAGCTCCCTTTCTCTCTTCTCAAATACAACACCGTTATGCTTTAATGCACCAGAATGGAACATTACCTTCCATGCTTTACTCACACTGAATGTGAAAAATATATCATGTGAACATTTCTTTTAAGTTATGAAGATACTTTGAAGATCATTTAGTGCTGGCTTTCATATTAAACAAACAAACAAAAAACCAGGCCAGGCGCAGTGGTTCATGCCTGTAATCCCAGCACTTTGGTGGGCTGAGGCAGACAGATCACTTGAGGTCAGGAGTTCGAGACCAGCCTGGCCAACATGGTGAAACCCCGTCTCTACTGAAAATACAAAATTAGCCAGGCTTGGTGGTGGGCGCCTGTAATCCCAGCTACTCTGGAGGCTGAGGCAGGAGAATCGCTTGAACTCGGGAAGCAGAGGTTGCAGTGAGCCGAGATCCCGCCACTGCACTCCAGCCTGGGCAACAAGAGCAAAACTTCATTTCAAAAAAACAAACAACAAACATCACACACACACACACACACTTACATGCAGGTGTGTACACACACAACAACAACAAGAAAACTTTTCTCCTATTTGCTAATGTAAGTCTTTCTAATTTTTTTTAAATTTTATTATTATTATACTTTAAGTTTTAGGGTACATGTGCACAATGTGCAGGTTTGTTACATATGTATACATGTGCCATGTTGGTGTGCTGCACTCATTAACTCGTCATTTAGCATTAGGTATATCTCCTAATGCTATCCCTCCCCCCTCCCCCCACCCCACAACAGTCCCCAGAGTGTGATGTTCCCCTTCCTGTGTCCATGTGTTCTCATTGTTCAATTCCCACCTATGAGTGAGAACATGCGGTATTTGGTTTTTTGTCCTTGCGATAGTTTGCTGAGAATGAAGTATTTCTAATTTTTTAATCTTTTGGGAAACTGTAGGTAGAATAGAAGATAGTAATGGCCAAGGAAGTACTATAGGATGTGGTGAGGGTTCATTGGTTGAAAGTGAAAGAAAATGCTCACTCTACTGCCAAGAGAGCAATTTAAGATACTATGTCTGTATCCAAGACAATACATTTGTATTTGGTCTCTCCTGGACAGACGGAGCTTAAACTCTCATATCACTGTTCATTTTCATTGATTGTTTTGCTTTTATTTTCTACGGTTTTGGGTTTAGGCATGTTGATGCTGCGTTAAGCACAAAATGATTCATGTGAGATTGTCAGAGTAGATTGTGCCCTTCTCTTGTTCAGTGTACTCTGCCTTTAGTTTATTCATTTATTTTTTGCATTATTTTACATTTGTGAGATATCAATTCTCAGATCCATATTTTCCTTTTCTTCATATTTTTCTGATATGTACTTTTTGTATCATTTTGTTTAATTCCATTCTTACATACAGTATATACTTAAGTTTTTATTTTGATCCAAGTTGGAAGTCATTTCCTTTAGAATGCGAGTTTATCTCATTCATATTTCTTGCTCAACAGATTCACTTGGCCTTAATTCTGTTCCTTTATGTTATGTTATGTTCTCTGTAGTATTTTCTTTATTTTCCAACTTTTACTACAGGATTTGTATGCTTTGTGTGTGCTCTTTTTGGTTATATAGGCATTCAAGGCTGTGGATTAGTTTTCCTGATGACTGCCTTTATAATTTCAATAATATAATGAAACTCTGTATCTTGATTTACAAACTTTAGGCAATATTTATTCACTCCCAACTCCGAAACAACTCTCTCCCTATTACAGGGGACTGGAGGTGGGAAAAAGCTGAGTTAATGATAAGTATTAAGGCATTAATTTGTGGGTGAAGGTTGTGGCATATGTCTGGATAAGTCTGGAGTATGAAGGTTTGTGGGCAAGTATGGGGCATGAGGATGAGAAAGAAAAGTAGTGAGGAAACAAAAAAGGTTATGGGCTGGGCACAGTGGCTCACGCCTATAATCCCAGCACTTTGGGAGGCCAAGGCGTGCGGATCAACTGAGGTCAGGAGTTCGAGACCAGCCTGGATAACATGGTGAAACCGTGTCTCTACCAAATATGCAATAATAATAATAATAATGATAATAATAACAGGGGGTGGTGTTGGGCTCCTGTAATCCCAGCTCCTCGGGAGGCTGAGGCAGGAGAATTGCTTGAACCTGGGAAGGGGAGATTGCAGTGAGCTGAGATCTTGCCACTGCACTCCAGCCTGGGCGATAGAGCGAGACTCAGTCTCAAAAACAAACAAACAAACAAAAACGATAAAAGCACAATCCATTGATTAAAAAGGACGCAGCTGGGCATGTTGGAAGCACACAGGGCATGGGAGGGAGCCTGGGCTCCACCCACAGGGTGATGGCCATTCTAGTCAAAGGGGCAGGTGTGGCTGGAACAAGCCCCAGGGCGAGGTTCTAGGCCCTGTCCACTTGGCCTCCATCCCAAGTCCTTGTGTCCCTCCCCAGGAGGAGAAGCTGAAAGATTGTGGGGACAGAGGCCCCAAAGGGCCACCCCCACCCCAGTCCACGGCAACCACGGGCTGTCGCTTAGGGGAAGGGTGAGGGCGTGCCAGCAGGGGGCCTGGCCCCACACAGCCCGTCACACGCGTGTTCACTGAGCCAACCAATCAGCGAGGAGCGCAGGAAGTCCTGTCTGCAGCTCTCACGAAAACTGAGGACCCGTTTTCTTTTTTCTTTTTCTTTTTTGTTTTTTTTTGTTTTTTGGGACGGAGTCTGGCTCTTGCCGCCTAGGCTGCAGTGCAGTGGTGCAATCTGGGCTCACTGCAACCTCCGCCTCCCGGGTTCAAGCAATTCTCCCGCCTCAGCTTCCTGAGAGGACCCGTTTTCTAAGAGATCCTAGTGGTGTCGTTGTCTGCAGGTTCTTTGAGGGCGCCACATCAGGGGTCCCTCAGGTGAAGCACTCGCGGTGGGGCGGCGGGAACGCAGGCACTAGGCCCTCTGGGAACCAGGGTGTGAAGCGCTGGGCAGCCCGCCGACCTGTGAGGAAATGGCCCCGGCGTCGTCGCCTGGGGCCTGGGTCAGGGCGAGGCCCTGAGGGTGGGCTGGGGTGGGCCAGGGCAGGGAGGGAGCTGGAGCTGCCTGGGTGATCCCTAGGGCCCGGGAGGGTCCTGGGGGCTTGTGCATGTGTTGGGGGGAGGGGCCGAAGGCGGGGAGAAGTGGGAGTGGGGCGGGGGTGTTGTGGAGGACAGTCTGAGTGGGGCCCTCCTGCCCGGCCGCCCGTCAGGACAGGACACTTGGGGTCACCGGGGATCACCGGGGGTCCCCTGTGCATCCAGGCGGGCGAGTGGCAGTGCAGCCCCTGACATTCCCCCGGAGGTGGCTGGGGAGATCCTGTGTCACCCAGCGGCCCTCCCAGCCACAAGGGGTCGCTGGGTGACTCAGAGGTAGGGCTGAGTTCTGTCCCAAAGGCGAGGCGAGGATCCCGCAGAGGCCGTGGAGTTCAGGTGTGAGGGGCAGCTGTGAGCTTTGCAGCCAGCCCCGGGGACGGGCTGGACGGGCTGGACGGGCTGGACAGGCCAGGACAGGAGGGGACACTGGCATCTTTTCCGTCCCCTCCTGCTCCCCACATGAGACCCAGGGCGGGCCAGCCCCACCCTTCTTGAACCTGTGATCCCAATGGCTTTCCTTTCCGATGCCAGGTTTCCTTAGCTTCCTTAGTGTGTCTTTGCGCTCACCAGGTTCGAGGATCGCCTCTAGCTTCCCAGGACAGCCAGCCGTGGATCCTGTGGGCAGGAGGGCTGCCAAGGCCCAGTTGGAGGCTCAATTTATGGCGGCCCGGGGGAAGAAGCATGCAGGTAAATACAGCCCAAGGGGACCCGGAAGAAGGTGCACGCCCAAGAGGACGGTCTGTCTGCTTTCTGCGCTGGGGGCACAGGGGCAGCCCGAGGCCCCAGGCCCCTTCGTGGCTCTGGAGTCCATAGTGCACGTGCTAAGATGCGCCAGGTTTTCAAAGCAGGCTCAAGGGCCTTAGGCTTCCCGTGGAAGGCTCCCCCTCATAGCAGGGTTACAGATGCTCTCAGAGCAGCTCTTCTCCATGGGTGCAATCCTGACATCCTAGGGGTCTGACCTGTAGTACGTTGTTTACTGGAACTTGAACCCGAAGGGCTTCCAAAAGTCCCTCGATAAAATGGTCGGGGTCGGGAGCCGGTGATTCCATGTATACCTCTGCTTTAAAGCTTTAATTGGCAGAGAGCCAAAAAAAAAAAAAAAAAAAAAAAAAGTCTACAACTAGTACATTTCTCCACAAAAAATGTCCACAGCAGCATCTTCCTCTAAAAAAGGTTTGTCTTTTAAATTTTAATGCAGGAAAGAATCCAGTCCGTGATGAATGTGAGGAAAGAAACCGTTTTACAGAAACAAGGAAGGAAGATGTAACTGATGAGCATGGGGAAAGAGAACCTTTTGCTGAAACAGATGAACACACAGGGTAAAGTGTTTAAGTCACTTTTGCCTGTCGGATAGGGTCTTTTAGGAAATGTCAGCTTTGGACCATGTCATCACTGTTCTATTCTATGCAGGACATTTCACATAAGACATTTCTTTTCCCAACAAACATGGAATTTTGTGTAGTATTTTGTTAAAATTTTGATGTAACTTTTTTTACAGGGCTAATACCAAGAAGCCAGAAGATACTGCAGGTATGTTTTAGGAGTTATCTGTAGTTTATGAAAATTGTTTTCAGTCATACAACTGTTGCAGTAGGTTATATGAATTAGTGGACGACAAGACTGTCCTAAATGTCTTCTCATATGTAGCATTTAACATACGTATTTAATGTAATCTATTTGATAAATTTTTCTTACCTTTTTGATGTGGAACGTGAGAATGCTTCTAATAATGGTGAAGCGAGATGGATGGCTTTTCTTTCATACATGTGGAAATTTAATTGTTTGGAGGATATTACAGGACATTGGAGGAGAAACAGCTCTATTCGTTCCTTTTAGTGTACACAGATTAAGTCATATATCAGTGGTTTTTTTTAGCTTTTACTTTAAGTTTGGGGGTACATGTGCAGGTTTGTTATATAGATAAATTGCATGTCACAGGGTTTTGGTATACAGATTATTTTGTCACCTAGTTTATAAGCATGGTACCTGGTGAGTGGTCTTTGATTCTCACCCTCCTCCTACCCTCCACCCTCAAGTAGGCCCAGTTGTCTGTTGTTCCTCTCTTCCTGTCCGTCTGTACTCAGAGTTTTTAATATGAGTTTTTCATGTTCCTAATTTAGCTGTTCTATTGTCACAGCTTTCTGATTTTGTTTTCTTTAAAGTACAAGAGAAAATTGAATTTTCTAAAATCATTTTCTATTATTATTCCAGTAATAAACTGTGTAGTAGAAAAGTAAGGACAACTTTTCTAGCTAGTGAGAAACATGTAATTGGATCCAAAAACTCATAAACTTTATATTGCTGTGTGAAATATTAGTTACACTGTTATAGGACCATATTTTCAAAAAAGTTTGAGAAAATTTCTGTAGAGATGATGGAGACAATACTCTTATATTTAAAAAGCTCAATTCAGTTTTCAGCTCTTCTCTAGCGATGATTCATACAAGCAGTATATTTGGAAAGCTTGGTGACAAAGTGCTGGTTTTGTGAGCTGCCTAATACATAGGGCGTTATAGATGGAGACTGTATGTAAAAAATATTTGCATTGTGGTACAAATCTTTTATGATTGCTGAAAATTATTCTTAGCAATTGATGGTAGATCTCTGATGTGAAATCATGTTTAGGAAAGCATTCCTTGCAGTATTACAGTTTTCTGAAACACAGCACTATGGGTACAAATGTCATATAAAAAGCTCCAAGAAAATATTTCAAAAGTGTTTTTTAATGTATTTCTTTACCTAAACCTAAGTTTTTATACTCATGGCCATTGCTTCTTTTATTAAAATACAGTTAATAGCATCAATCACTAGATTGCTTAAAAATGCTTTTCTTATTGTGTATTCAGTTATTTCTACCCTTTTGATGGTTTTATTATATAAGATACTTTTTTGTGTGCTTTACATAATGAATTGTGCAGTATTTCATGGAAGCATCTCCTTTGAATTGTAGGACATTTTATAAATGTAGAAATTAAAGTCTGTGCTTATAACTCTTTCTGCAAATTTAAAAAATAGAGACTTTTAATTATTTGCTTTTTTTCGTCATCTGTCAATTAAGTGATTTTCAGTTATACCAACTGGAATTGAAATACGAATGTTAATACCTGAAAGGTTTTACAGAAAATAAGTGAGTAAATCTTGCTTTTTGAAATGATCTTTGAATTTTATATTTTAAATATCCTTCTGATATTGCTGAACCGTAAAGTCCCATATTGATGTCAGTATATGCAAAGAAACTACTTTTCAACATTAACTTTTAATCCATTTTCATTTACTATCTAACTGACATTAAAGAGGATCTTACTGCAAAAAGAAAAAGGATGAAAATGGATAAAGCTCACAGCAAAACAAAGAACAAAAGTAAACATGCTTTGAGAAAAAAACAACTTAAAAGGTATGACTGTTGGCTTTTTTGCATAATGATATTTATACCATTTCTTTGTATTTGTTGGTACAAATAATTTCAAAAACTATCCTGTACATATTGGCGTCTCTAGTGAACAACATATTTTACTTGATTGTTCTCTAAGCAGGTAAGTTTCTTTAGTTTTATAACCTCAGTTTAACAGAATTAAGAGATATTACCTAGAAGCCAATGAAGATGACCTCTTTTTGCCTTCCAGATAAAAATAGCCTTCCTGTAAAATTAATGTTTATCCATTTCTAGAAATATGGTAGCTGCATATAAGATAAATGTTCTCAATGTTTAGTCTGTAGATCCTTAATGATACTCAATTATGTAGAAAGGGATAACCTTATGTTGTAAATAAGTTATCTATTTTAGTTAAATTGTTTTCACTATTTCTTTTACAAAATCATTGGTGTGCCAAAGTGGAGAAATAGTTAAGTGAAGTATTTCTTTTGGAAAATCTTATGGGATGAATGGCTATGATATTCTTGAACCTACTTATGAGAACCCATATGTTATTCAGTAAGAGGAAATGGAAAGTAAACTGCTCTTAGAGAAAATGAATGTTTCTGGGAAAGTGATAGTGCAGTAAACCCTCCTTTGTCTTCAGCAGGTAAAGAATGTAAGATAGCTGCTCTAGTAGTCAGGAAGGAAGGAATCCTTTCAAAATGAGAGTAACTCATTTCACCTTTTTCCAAAAAGAAGATTTCAGCTGCTATTACTCCCTTGCTACTTTCTAGTATAAATTATGTCAAGTCAGTTTGGGTTTGAGTAGGACTAATTTTTCATCTCTCTATGACGTATGACCGTGTTACTTATTATGTGTTACAGGCAGAAACGTGATTATATACATTCTCTGAAGTTGCTAAATGTCCTTGAAGAATACATCACAGACGAGCAGAAAGAGGAAGAAGAAGAAGAGGGAGAAGAAGAAGAACTAATTGTTGGTATCAGGCTTAGCTTTATGTATAACCTGTTATATCAGTGTCTCAGGTAGTAATAGTTCATGCAGAAATCCAGCAAAGAAGGAAGAGCGCATGAGCCCAGAGAGGGGGGCCCGTTAGTGGACTCATGGACTAGGGGAATATAATTGCCATGCAGCATTAGGGGTCCAACTGAAGTCAGCATCATAACGATGAAGAAGTTAAAGTGAGCCCGGTTGGCATATTTGTGCAAGCGCAGCTGTGGGGTTGGAATTTCCTGGGTCGGGGTGTAGCCGAGCAGATTGATAGAGGGAGAGTTGGGCAGGGCATAGATGCAGGGCTGGGGATATGATGACTGGCTGTGGAATTTCAGCTGGGGCTGAGTTACCTGAGCACATGGGGGTGGGCAATGGGTAGTAAAAAGTGTTCCATTCAGTGGGTGTCAGGCCCCGACAGACTCCTGAGCTGTAGTACTGAAGTGAGTGACCTACAATGGCAGGGAGGTAGTGGCTGTATGTTGGGAAGATGGAAAAACAGCTGAGTACAGTGATCAAGGGCTGGGACTATGCATCCACACTGCTTGGGATCCAACTCCAGCTTGACCATTGCTAGCTCGGAAACCATGGGCAAATGATCTTATCTACGAAAGGAGACATGGTAAGAGTACCTACATCAGAGTTGTTTGGAGGATCAAAGGGTTTCTGTGTAACAGGTTTATTTAAGTTTTTCAGGATGTGATCTGACCCATGGTTGCTCTTTATCATTGCTATTATTAATATTACGTAGGTGTTGAAGTCATTGGGAATGACAAAATCTAGGGGATGACTGTGTGAGTGAGTGCCACGTAGAGGAGAAGAGAACACTGTTGTTGGAGATTAGGTCAGGGTGCAGAAAGGCAATCATTATTGGGTGGTTCATCTATGTGTATACTGAAATGATCAAGATTTAATACGTGCTTAAAATCTTAGAAAGAATGTTTCTTAGTTAATTTCTATATAGATCTTACCTATCTGTGGTCAACAAATTATAGGAAGGTTCATCAAATACTCTTCATTGGAAATCAAGAATTAGGACATACGTGTTGAATATGCAAAAGTAAGAAAATTCTTTACTTAATGACTGATAAAAAAGGTTAATACATCATTTTAGCATGTGATTGGTGAACACAATTGTTTAAAATTGGTCCTAAATGTTGTCTAAAAGAAAGTGTTCAGAAGTATTGATTTGAACAATATTCCTTTAAAGCTAATGCAGAATTATGTTTTATAAGTATTAAAATTTACCCAATTTTTATCACTATTTTGTTTTGGGATTCTAGAAAATATTTCAAGAACAACAGAAGAGGTGGCAACAATATAGAAGTGTTAGGAGAGAGAGGCTGAAAGAGATGAGGCTGCTACGTGACCAATTCATAAAGGTCTGTTCTATTTGGTAACATAATACATTATAAAATACAACACGTGCATAATAGAAGACAGTCTGCTTGTTTCTGAATGTGTGGAAAGACGTTTGATTATACATTTTAAATTACTTAGCATTTTCACTTTGAATGTATTGTTCCAGATATAATATAATTGGTAAATGTATTTTTAGGATTCATGAATAGTTTGTGGGAGTTATTTAGAACAGGAAAAGGTAAATTGGAAATTTTACCTAGAAATACACATCTTATGTATAAAATCGACACTTTATTAACACATTAACCTATTTATGCCAGAGGTTACAAATTTTTTGTGTGTGTGAAAAATCAGACCTTGGCCATGACCTTGAGCAGTAGGATATATATGATTCCCACAAGCTTAGCGTTCCAATAATGGAACACTAGGCATAAATGGGTTTTAATGAAGATTTTATTTTCAGTTTTCAGGACATCAATGACAAATCTATGGTGGAAGGAAAGAAGTCCATAAATCCTTTCTGGATGGCTTTTTTACTTGTGTTGTTTCAAGAGTTTTAGTTAAATAGGAAGCAGGCAAGCGTAACTACTGTGTGTCTCTTTTATTTCTTGCTGAAACACAGGAGTGTTTTATAGCATATTCACTAACAAAATTATTAGTAATGGTTTTACATGACAATTTGTAATCATAAGAGATGGTTCAGATGTATAACAGAATGGGAAAGCCAGCAGATTATTAACACGTTGTGAACTGAGAATTATCTGCCGTCGTACAGCACATTAGCAAATTATCATCAGACGATGACCTCTTCTTCATGTAGATGTAGATAATTTAGGAAGCAATGGAATCCTTTTTTGGGAGCTCTGGTATTCTTTTTAATAACCTTGGAAAAGACATGTTCATATGTCACTTCTCTACACTAACTGAGATGTGTTAAATAAACTGGGAAAAGAGTTTGAAAATAAAATTTTCAAGCAACTTGAGGATTATCTATACAGAAACAGTTATTTAAATAGAAGTTACAAGTAGAGAACATGTTGCTATAATGTTCCCCAGATACCATTTATTAATTGGTGTGAACATGAGACTAGAAGTTTTCCTGTCAGTATTAATGTTTCATGTTACCACTTAGGGTAGGAACTTTGCTATCATCTTGGACTCTTCTGAGTCCATTATCCTTCCCATGTAGTTATCACGAGGCAAGTTTTACCTCTGCAATGGTCCTTTAATTTCTTTCTTTAAATTCCCACTGTGGCTACCCTAGTCCAAAACCTCATTCTTCCTTACTTGTACTATTAAACTCTTTTCTGAGTTCTCTCTTCTCTTCTGAGCCATCCTTCACTGATTGGCAATATTATCTTTCTAAAACCCTTCCCTTCCTAAAATGCTTCCCAGCCCTTCCGTCTTCCCAGCCTGTCAGTGATGCCCCATCTCAGTTCTTAGATATTCAGAGACTGTCCCCTTTACATGACCCCCTCTTAGGCTTGTTTTGCCACCCTCTGTGTTTACTCCCAACTCTCCAGATTGACAGCCTTCCCTGAAGGAACTCACCGTTACTCCCATGCTTTGCTCTGGCTCTTCCCTCACAATGCTTTTAAAATCTTTTTTTGACTGATTGAAACCTTTTGCCAACTAAATCAACATCAGTCTCCATTTTTGGCTACATGCCCGAGTGAGTTGCCCTTCCATAGCAGTTACACAAGTTTTGTATTACTTTTTTTTATTTGTGCATTTGCTCATGTCACAGAAATATGGAAGATTGTGTATTCATTTTTTACATCTTCCTCAGCATTAACATATAACATTTTAGGGAGTAGGAACTGTTGAACTATTTGTTGAGTAAAGAGTATATATTTCAAACACAGTTACGTTTTCTCTAACTTGATGAGGTCATATCACCGACCATTTTATCCCTTCAATGGAAACCATGTTATGAGGCTATTGCTGATAATACATGGGTCACTACCTGCCGAAAAAAAATATAATATTTCATGATATAAGCCTGCCCGTCTTTTTCTGTCTTTGCTCCATCTTGACCTTAAGATGTTCTTCAACCCATTTTATTTAAGCAAAGTACATGACTGTTGGACCTGCTAAAATAATATGTCACTGAAATCTGGCATTAAAAAATTTAAGTGGGTATTTGGAGCTCCATGTATTGATTATAGTTTTTTCTATTTGAAATGAATAACTAGCATCCTTTGAATAATAAAAGCTGTTTCCTTTTGACATTTAATTAACCCTGTTTAAAATGCGAGATGTAAAGTGGTGGTTTGTCAGTGAACTAGACTTTTTCTTTTAGGCTCTTGAGGACTTTGAAGACTTTTGTGACAGATTTTTTTCCGATGAAGACAGTGAACTTGATAACTAGACATGTTTTTAAATAAAATCATGTCAGAACTGTAAGTAGTGCATATTTAATATTAAAAACTCAGGATTGATGTGGCACTGGAATATTTTATTTGCAGAAATGTGTATTACAGTTACTTAAATTTTTTTTTGAAACAGCTTTTGGAAAAGTTGGCACTTACCCAGTTGTCTCTTCAACCTCTGTTATTCTGATGACTGAAGAAAGAACTTGAACCTATGTTATATGATACAAGCACAACTTGAGCTACAGTAAACTACATGACAGTGTTTTGATAATTCTTGTATAAATCGGTATAGCTCCTCTGTCATTTGTCTGTTAAATGCCAGACCTCGTTTCTATGATCTGTTGAATGGATCCTAGACACTTCTATGAGAAGGCATCAATTGCACAGTTATGTACACGGTCAATTAAATTTTAACATTAAAGATAATTTAGATTTCGGTTCAACTCTGTGGATCTGTATCAGTTTCAAAAACGTAGAAAGCACGGGCGTAGAAAAGTACATTTTTCTCTAATAAAAGAAGACACCAAGCCTGCTGGGTGCGGTGGCTCATGCCTGTAATTCCAGCACTTTGGGAGGCCGAGGCGGGTGGATCACTTGAGGTCAGGAGTTTGAGACCAGCCTGAACAACATGATGAAACCCCATCTCTACTAAAAATACTAAAATTACCCGGGCGTGGTGGCACGCACCTGTAGTTCCAGCTACTCAGGAAGCTGAGGCAGGAGGATCTCTTGAACCCGGGAGTTGGAGGTTGCAGTGAGCCAAGATTGTGCCACTGCACTCCAGCCTGGGCGACAGAGCAAGACTCTGTCTCAGAAAACAAGAAGAAGAAGACAAAAGCTATCTTATCTGTGCATTCTTTTGTATTTACTCATTAGGATAAAGAGGCAATTCCAATGAAAGTAGGACTTCAAAAAATAGATATACTGTATGGCCGTATCAAAATTATTAAAAGCACCTTACTGTCTGTGTTCTTGAAAAAAAATTATACTACTGTAAATGATTAAGGCAACTGAGCAAGATATATTAATATCAGTGCTGAGCCACTGGTTTGTGGGTATGTCATTTCCACAGACATCAAAATGCCATTTAGTTTGTTTTGGTCCATCATTCAATGTTACCTCCCCTTAGCATTGAATGAAAGCATTTTGTTAACATTTATGTATGCTTACAATTATTTCACATCTGTGGCAAGGTAAATTATGTAGAGTGCTTTGTTTATCCAGTTTAATATTCGTGGATTATGTGGAAGTTTAAGTATATGTGCATCTAAAAACTTGAATGATGAATTTGCCTGCCTTTCCTTTTTTCAATGTGCAGTTTTCACATGTAACAACATATAACAACATGTAAAAAGATTTTTTTTCTTTTTTTCTTCTTCTTCTTCTTCTTCTTATTATTATTATTATACTTTAGGCTCTATGGTACATGTGCGCAATGTGCAGGTAAGTTACATATGTAAAAAGATTTTTTGCATGTAACATGTTAAAAAGATATACATGTTTTTACATGTAAAACAATTTTACATGTAACAACATGTAAAAAAAGAAATGTTCATTTGGAAACACTTTATTTAGTAAATATGAAATTCAGAATATATATGGAGTAAGTGAAGTAAATGTATTCTTTTGCCAAGTTTCTGAAATTCCATTCATGAGTGCTTCAAAACACAATACTCCCATTGGGAGGAGAGGAGTGACTTCCTCTCATTTTTTCTTGTGCTATTTATGTTAATTGGCCCCTATATACCACTCATCTTTTCTAGGTTTTCCAAGTTTAAGAAAAAAACAAGTTCTTTCAGATAGTGTTTTTCTGCCTGCAGTCACGTGTACAGCAATAAGTGAGTCCCTATGGGGAGCATTTAATTCCTAAAGTTTGCATTTTCATAAAGGATTTTCCTTTTACCCAAAGCGTGTGTTGGTACTACTAAGTACTATGAAGTACTACTTCAAGTTTCTAAAAAGATCCTTATTTGAGATCTCTTTCAGTAGTTACAGAGGCAAGATAAGCACTGCAGAGGTCCCTGTGTGAGTTCTGTTGTACATCCTGGGTTATCTGACTACTAGTTACTCTATAGTGGAAGGACAAGAAAGAGGCCACAATGTACTTAATGATGGAACAGTTGATATTTATGCCACCCCTTACTACCTCAAATGAGTGACTGTGTACTTGAAGTCATATTATTTTTAGAGACCATGTGTCGCTCTGGCCCAGCCAGAATGCAGTGGTACGATCATAGCTCATTGCAACCTTGACCTTCTGGGCTCAAGCGATCCTCTCACCTGAGCCTTCAGAGTGGCTGGTACCACAAGTGTGTGCACCACACCCAACTTATATATAATATAATGTAATATATATCATATATTATATCTATAGCATAATTATATAATATATAATAATACAAATTATATATATATATACACACACACACACACATTTTTTCTTTCTAGAGATGAAGCCTCCCTGCATTGTCCAGGCCAGTCTCAAATTCCTGGCCTCCAGTGATCCTCCTGCCTTGGCCTCCCAAATTGCTGGGATTGTAGGCATGAGCCACTGATCCTGGCTGCATTATCTCACTTCTATGTGGAATCTGAAACCGTTGAACTCACAGAATCAGAGAATAGAATGGTGGTTTCCAGGAGCTGGGGGAGGTGGAAGGTTGAGGAGATGTTGGCCAAAGGGTACAAGATTTCAGTTAGACAGGAGAAGTTCAAGAGCTCTATTGTAAAACATGGTGACAACAGATAGTGATAATATTGTATTTTTAAAGATTGCTAAGAGGGTAGATTTTAAGAGTTCTCACCACAAAGAAAATTATACTTAGGTGAAGTAATGCAAACGTCAACTAGCTCGATGTAGCTATTTCGCAATGTATACATACTTTAAAGCAACCTATTGTAGACAGTATATACCATTTAAGTTTGTCAATTAAAATAAGTTAGTGAAATGTTTATAATTAAAAATAAAAACATACACTTATTGCCCTGCAGTTCTGTAGTTTCATGTAAAGTCTGGAATGAGTGTCTTTGTGGTAAAAATCAAGATGGCAGTGGGGCAGTGTCCCTTCTGAGGGTTGTAGGGGAGGAGCTGTTTTCTTGCGTTTTTCAGATTCTGAAAGCTCCCTTCATTCCTTGTCTCACGGCCTCTTTCTTCGTCTTAAAAGCCAGCATTTTGGGGGTCAGATCCTTCTCATGTGGCTGTCTTTCTGGTTCCTTTCTCCTGCCTCTCTCACACTTAGAAAGACCCTTGGGATTCCACTGGACTCCCCCAGAGATAACCCAGGATAATATCCATGTTTCGGGTCAGCTGATTGGTATCTGTCATTAGCACCTTCCAATTCATTTCCTCCCTTGCCTTGTCGTCTCACATGTTCACAGGTTCCAGGGATGAGTTCCTGGACATCTTTGGAGGGTACTTATTTTGCCTACCAAATACACCCTTTCTTTAAATGCACCTCATCTTAAAAATGGCATTGTTTTAGGTGAGCACAGTAGCTCATGCCTATAATCCCAGCACTTTGGGAGGCAGGGATGGGAGAATCACTTGAGGCCAGGAGTTTGAGACCACGCTGGCCAGCATAGCAAGATCCCGTCTCTACAAAATAATTGTTTAAATGGCACCATTATAAAGAGGGAGGTAGGATGGATTCCATCCTCTTCTCAGCCCTTGTTCAAAGGTGTTGACTTGCATAAACTGAGAAGCCACAGTGACAATAAAAAGCTCATCCTTGCTACCCTCACGGAGAAACGCCGGCTCCCATAAGCAAGTGCCATGAGTGTAAGTCTTTGTGTATGTGTCCGTGGGCTGGGGAATGGGTTCATTGAGTTAATGGAGGCTTTGAGGTCTGTACTGTCTTCCACCTGGCTGCAAATTGTATACAGTAGTTCAAGGGAACCTCTCACTTCAGGCCTCCCGAGTACCTGGGAATACAGGCGTGTGCCACCATGCTGGCTAATTTTTTTTATGTGTTTTGTAAAGACATGGTCTCACTACGTTGCCCAGGCTGGTCTTGAACTCCTGGCCTCAAGTGATCCTCCTGCCTCAGCCTCCCAAAGTGCTGGGATTACAGGCATGAGCCACTGCATCCAGCTGACCTATGTGCTTTGTTTTTTTATTATTTCATTTTATTTTTATTTTGTTTTTTGAGACAGGGTCTTGCTCTGTCACCCAGGCTGGAGGGCAGTGGCATAATCATAGCTCACTGCAACCTCTGCCCCCGGCCTCAAGTCATCCTCCCATCTCTGCCTCATTAGTAGCTAGGACCACAGGCATGTGTCACCATGACCAGCTAATGTCTGTATTTTTAGTAGAGATGGGGTTTTGCCATGTTGAAATAGACTCTCTTTATTTAAAACATATGTCTGTCTATTCCTGAGTACAGTTTAAAAACATCTTTTTTTATTATTTGAATTTGTAAGAGTCTTATTTGTAAATAGAAAAGAAAATGCTTATGATAAAATTAATCATAATTAAAATTAAAATTATTGAATAATTAATATATTAATATATTTGCTTAACAAAATGTTAATATTCTCTTAAAATATCATTACTAACACGTAATCCACAAAATCCTACCTTGGATTTTATTACATAGTTTAGAACTTCTATTGCATGTTCTTATCTTTGTAGTACCATAAATGAATTTTAACATCTCTAAGCACAAGAGAAGATCATATACGTCATTGCCCTTACCTTACAGCTAATAAATGATTGATCATTTCAGAAATCAGGCATTTAAAGCTGTGTGAACATGAACCATTCATCATTACAGATGCCCTTGATCACATACATACATGGTATCCAGCAGTTGCAACTTACAAAGTGTATCAGTCCAAGATCTGATTGGTTCTGCAAATTTAGATGACTCATTTTCCAATATTTTCAAGTTGCAGCCCCATGTTTTCATACATGTCATTTCTGATTTACCATTAAGCATGTTCTGGTAAATTGTTTCTCTCGACTGCTCATGCAGTGTTTGGAACTGGTGCCATAGTAGATTTATTTTCTTCCCTTCAGTATAGACAGATACATGTGCTTATTTCTAAACCTCATTAGCTGCCACTGTGGACCAGGAAGCAAAGTCTAAGTGACTGAAAGCGGTTTCAAGTTATTCTTTGATTGGCTTTCGGAGTGAGTTTGATGCAATCTCACTTTTCTAGCCAGGGTGATTTGGCCAAGTTATCTGTCCTCAACCATTTCCGTTTGGGCTGTAATACTGTTTTGCCAAACACAGAAACACTAATGTAGATAGCTCACAGTTACGGTTTCCAGAAATTTTTTTCATACAGGGAAGTTTTCTTAAAATGTATAAATCTCTTTTTTTTTTCTAAATCCACAAACAAGATTGAATAATATATCACATATACATTTAAATACATATTGTAAATATTTGCATATGAATATATACAATATATGATTAATGTAAACCGTTTTATTTTCCTTACACTTCTTAAAATCAAAGCAAATGAAAAACATTTTAAGTACAATGATATAATTTACAGATAAAAGAAAATTATCTTTCCCTTTTCTATAAATTTACAGAGCCTGGGATTTTTATCAAATAAATTTTGGATACCTTATAGCACTAACATAGTCCTTTTTTAAAATATGTTTTTGAAATTTAGCTATTATTTTTAGTAGAGACAGGATCTCACTATGTTGCCCAGGCTAGTTTCCAACTCCTGGCTCCAGTGGTTCTCCCACTTCGGCCTCCCAAATTGCTGGGACTACACGGAATGAGCCACTGTGTTGGCCCAGCATAGTCCTTTACAAAAAAAAAAAAAAAAAAAAAAAGGCCACCATAAATATTTGCGGAGATATTGAGTGAGTGGATGGATTAACAAATGAATTAATTAATGAAGCAGTGTCTGAACTTAGGAGAAATTCTTTTTTTTTTTTTTTTGAGACGGAGTCTCACTCTGTCGCCCAGGCTGGAGTGCAGTGGTGCAATCTCGACTCACTGCAAGCTCCGCCTCCCAGGTTCACGCCATTCTCCTGCCTCAGCCTCCCGAGTAGCTGGGACTACAGGCGCCCGCCACCACGCCCGGCTAATTTTTTGTATTTTTAGTAGAGACGGAGTTTAACCGTGTTAGCCAGGATGGTCTCGATCTCCTGACCTCGTGATCCACCCGCTTCGGCCTCGCAAAGTACTGGGATTACAGGCGTGAGCCACCGCGCCCGGCCTCTTTTTTTTTTTTTTAAGGAACATTAGTTAAAATGTACTAAACAGCTCCATACAACTTCTCTAGAATGATGGACATTTCCCTATAGACATATATGAAAAATGTATATGTTTATTTATAACAGATATACAACTTTCTTTATTACTGTATTCACTTTATGTTGTACTTTTTTTTCTACAAATGACTACAAAAGCCTGTTTGGTTGTAATACAATTTCTATAGGCACTTAAACAAACAAAATAGCTCCATCCTTATTTGTGTTTGAAATTTGAAAGTTGCTATTTTGGGGTCATTTTTATGTTCATATCTCTTTTTCTGAATTTGACTTTGTAACGCTTTTTTGTTAAATTTATTTTAATTTTTTTATTTCTATAGGTTATTGGGGGAGCAGGTAGTATTTGGTCACATGGTATTTGGTAACACAAGAAAGTTCTTTACTTTTTTGAGATTTTGAGATTTTGGTGCACCCATCACCCGAGCAGTATACACTGAACCCTATTTGTAGTCTTTTATCCCTCACCCTCTTTTCACCCTTTCCCCCTAAGTCCCCAAAGTCCATTCTATCACTCTTATGCCTTTGTATCCTCATAGCTTAGCTCCCACTTACAAGTGAGAACATGTGATGTTTGGTTTTCAATTCCTGAGTTACTTCACTTAGAATAATAGTCTGCAGTCTCATCCAGGTCACTGCAAATGCCATTAATTCATTCCTTTTTATGGCTGAGTAGTTTTCCATTGTTTATATATACCACAGTTTCTTTATCTACTGGTTGATTGATGGGCATTAGGTTGGTTCCATGTTTTTGCAATTGCGAATTGTGCTGCTATAAACATGCGTGTGCAAGTATCTTTTTTGTATAATGATTTCTTTTTCTCTGGGTAGATACCCAGTAGTGGGATTGCTCGATCAAATGGTAGTTCTACTTTTAGTTCTTCAAGGATTCTCCACACTGTAATGCTCTTTTAAAATATGAGCTTTTTATTTCTTGCTTGAATTTTTTTTTTGTATTTTGAAATTGATTTAAAAAGTATATATAATCCATAGAGACTTCAGCCCATTTTTAAAGATTCATGTTACAAACACTCCAATAGCTTCCTGTGGGTTCGGCATGGTAGGAAGTACAGGTGAAAGAAGACAAATAAGACAGAACTGGTACTCTGGAGCCTGAGAAAATGAAGAACCCTGGCAATCACAATGCAGTGTGAGAAGTGTTATGAGACATGCATTTGCGGGACCCCTAGGGGCACGTGTCTGTCTCCTAGTGCAGCCCAGGAGGTATTGTGATGGAAGGCATCCCTCTTAAATCATCTCCCAGAGGATGGCATCTGATGAGGTAGGACGCATATTCCAGGCAAAGGAGGCAACGGCACTGGGTTATTAAAGTATTGCAAATAACTCCTGCACATTTTTGGTACAAGTATAAATTGGTACAATCCCTGAGGAGAAATATTTGGTAACATCTACCAGTATTAAAATGTATTAATGATCAGATATGGGACCCAGCTCTCCCAGCTGTTCCATTTTTGAGAATGTTTCCTGCAGAGACACTTGCACATGGATGACGTGGCAGATGCACAGTTTTGTTCATGGCAGCCCTAGCCTTCGCACAGAGTTACAAACACCCTAGATGTTCCTCAGGAGAGGAAGGATTCAGTAAAATACTGTGTGTCCAAATGGTGGGAATGCCACTACAATCAAATAATAAGACTTTCTGAGATATGATGTTAGGTGAAAAAAGTGGGTTGTAAATGGATGTATACGATATACTATATATTATGTGAATAAGGGAAAATACATATATGCCTTTACTTGTTTCTTGTAAATGTATAAAGTCATCTCAACGTGTATGTAAGAAGCTGACAAAAATATTTGTCTCAGCGTGTGGTGTTGTTATATGGGACTAGATACAGGACTCGTTGGGGTGAAGGATGAGAGGGAGAGAATGGTCCAAGAAACAGCTACAGACCTTCTCCAAGCTTCCGCAGTCATCAACTCATGGCCAATTCCATTTCATCCCAACTCCTAGACATTTCTGCCTGCCCCAGAGTAGAATATCTTGTATATATACAGATGCATACACACACACAAACACACACACACACACACATTCATGTGGTTGGCTTAAGGCCCAAATAAGATCCATGCGTAAAAATTAGAGGTAAAATTTTTCTTTTGAATATGTACTTTGTCAAACTTCTGCAATAATTATAAAAGCCTTAAATTATGAATGGAGTAAAGGAAGTTTGTTATTATTATCAAACTCTCCTAGACACAATTTTATTTTTGTTATGATTTTTCTTTTAACTCATAGTGATCTTTGTGTGTCTTTTTACATTTTTAAATATACAGGGCCATTGAAGGTTTTCTTTTGGCATTAACTTTTTAATTTTTGTATTATAGTTAGAAAATTTCAGATTCTTTGAAATTTGAGAAGACATACTTTATGTCAAGTGGGTAACCAAGTTTTAGAAAATTTTCTGGAACGCTTGAAAAGAACGTGTTCTCCAATTATTTCATGTAGTTTTCTATATATGTCCATTACAAGGAGCTTATTAAACTATTAAATCTTTTATATTTATTATAGTTTGGTCTCTATGCCAATCATAGACCATTCTCACAGCTGGTGAGAATATGCTGAATTATCCCAGTATAATGGTGGATTTGTTCATTTCTATTTTCATTTTGTTAATTTTTCTTTTATGTATATTATATATAAATGCCATTTAATTAGATGCATGTAGATTTAAATTGTTACAGCTATCTGAGAACTTAACAGATTTTCCCATAGGGATAACTTTTTTACCAATAAGGATGACTTTTGCATTAATATTTAATTTATCTGATGTTGATACAATTAAGCCTTTTTCCTTGGATTGATACATATTTGGTATTTTGTTTTCCATCTTTTTCTTTTCAAACCTTTTGTGTCTTCATCTTTTCATTATAGAGTTTAATCTGTTTGTATTGATTGTGTTTATGGATTCACTTCTATCATCTTATATTGTACTTTCTGTTAGTATACTTGCTGTTCATATCACTTTTATTCTATCTTGTTTGTGTTTGTTTTATTTTAGCTTGATTATTACCATTTTATTTTGTCCTTTATTGGGTCAGAAGTTACGTCCTCTAATTTTATCCTTTTATTGGATATTACAGAAATGTTATAATATATATTTTTTGAAGTGTGTACACAAATAAAGTGAATAAGTAACCTGACTCTTCTTCAGAAAAATATAAAGACCACACAAAGTGGACACATAGCTGTGGAGGGACAAACGTGATGCTGTGGCACACAGACTGACCACACAGAGCTGGGTCTCTTCAACAATGACATATGTCTATGTGAAGAAGGATGCCAAGGCACACTCTAAGATTGTGTGTGTGGGGGGGGAGGGGACATGTGTGTGAATGTGTGCGTGCACACCTGATGCATGCTCAGGAGTATATATGTATATCTATGTGCACCATTGTTTTTAATTCAAAAAGTGCATAGCTTTCATTTTCACAGGAAGTTATGATGCAAAGAACATGATTCATACAGCAAATACCTTTGGTACATTTGGATAGACTTTTTAAGGTAGCATCTCATTTTTGTCACCAATTTAGCAGCTGTCTGCATTCTAAAAAGCTGTATTCAACTTTAAAACTTCCCCAGTCTAGTATAGTATAGTGTAAACAGATCAATCACTATAGGAGGAGGATTAAACAGGCATATTCTGAGCAGGCGACTGGAACACAAAACCACTTAAAGAAGCAGAATTGGGCTTGTGTGTTTAAAAGCACAAAAGGAACTGTGAAATATCTAAAATCCAATAGCTAAGAGAAATTTCACATTGAGAGACTGAGAAACTTCTGCAATAATTATGAACGCCTTAAGTTATGAGTGGAAAAAGTGTTGCAGAGATTTCCGTAGTAATCTCCAAAAATGAATCTGTTGCCCACTGAAACTCAGGACGGTAAGGAAGCAGAAAGTTATGGCAAGACTGGGCTAGTTCTAATTCCATTGGCCATGCCCGGCTAAGCATTTCATTAATTCTTTACTGAGATGAGATTTGAATTACAGTTGACATCAAGAAGTAGTTACATCTCTATTTTCCAAGATCAATCATTCAGCAAAATTTAATAATTGATTCAGTAATACAGAGTCAGTCATTCCTAAATAATGTTTTCTGTTTGCTTTGTAAATTTCTGAAGCAAAAGGACAAAACAATTATTTTAAAAAATCAAAGGTCAGTATCAAAAAGGCAAAGTCAAAATTCTGCAAGAGTTTGGTGCTGAGCATGGGTTGGCCAGATATACTTTATTGCTTTTGGAAATGGTTCTCGAGTGATTCGTGTAGGAAATAGTGTAGAAATATTCTGGAAGGGTTTTCTCTGCCTTTATGTGAACATTTCCAGTTTCCAGGAGCCACGGAGCCTGATTCAGTTGTCTACACACAGATGATGATGATGATGATGATGATGATGATGAAGTTGATGCTACTGATTTATTTGAGCTCATTATATATATATATAATACATATATATATTCTGGTTCTTAATCTCTTGTCAGATGTATAGTTTGCAAATATTTTCTTCCATTCTTTAGGTTGTCTCTTCGTTGATTTTTTTTTTTTTTTTTTACCATGCAGACGCTGTTGAGCTTCATGTTATTCTATTTGTCGACTTTGCTTTTACTGCCTGTGCTTTGGAAGTCTTACTCAAAAAATCTTTGCCCAGACTAGTGTCCTCAAGCATTTCCCCACGGTTTTCTTTGAGTAGTTCCATAGTTTGTGTTGATAAACTATGAGCATGCAGGTGTGACTCCATTCGCCAATGTTGTGAACTGCAGTTGTGAGGACAGAATGGTTTGTGTTTTCATATGCTAAGTTGATTTGATGACAGTGGCCTCCTAAGAATGAACTTTCATCAAAACACTGAGGTCTCTGACCAAGCAGACAATAAAAACACTCCTTAATGTAGGAGTCTTCAGTACCACATAAAATGTGCAAATTAGCAACATTTCTGTCCAAGTATTGAGCTACAAGATTCAACTCTGGAATATTATATGGTTTTATTCATTTTAATATTTAATGGAGGAGACACATTTTTGCTTGTAAAGGAATAAATTCATGTGTCTAATTATGTATTAGGAAAATGAGGTCATTTCCTTCTATGTGGTAATATATTCACATATAGGGGGAAATGCCATAATATATGGGACAATAAGATGGATAATACTATACTAACAAATATAATAAAATGAATAATATGAAAAAAACATCAAGAGATGGAATTAACTTTAAATACAGGGCAGATATATTATTATCAGCTTGCTGGGCTAGCACTTTTCCTTACTTCTCTCCCTGAAGGGCCCTCAATTCTGTTTCTATTCTGTGTGTCTTTTTCCCCCACTTCCATAGACCCGTGTCCAGGGCCCCTTGTCCCCAAAAGCCCTTCAACTAGTTATTCTCCAGCAGAACATTTTTCCGCCAGTAAAAATGTTTTCTTTCAGGAATTGGCTAAAAGCTGTTTTCATAAAAACTTCCCTATATGAATTGAGCCTATAATTATCTTGCTCTTTCTTAGGATTTCTGCAGAGCTTATGCACACCTAAAGCATGCCAATTCACACTTGGTTTCGGGGTCTATAGAACAGTCACAGAAACATGACTCCTGTCATGAATGCAGGCTAGGATGTGGTCCCTAAAGCAGGGGATGTGTCTCGAATGTCTCTTCAATCCTCGTACAGTGTCTAATACGGTGCTGCTTCCACAGTGTTGAGCAGCAGTCCTTAGGAGGGTGGAGTTTAGAATTTGATCTTTGCAGACCTGAGTTTTAATCCTGGCTCTATAACCTATAAGCAGTATAAGAAAGGTACTCAAACTGTCTGTCTCATTTGTCCAGTGGGGACACTACACATTTTACAGGGTGTGATGGTTAATTTCAGGTGTAAACGTGACTGCCTTAAGGAATACGTCAGGAATTGGTAAAGCATTGTTTCTAGGTGAGCCTGTGCAGATACTCCCATAAAGATTGGCGTGGGGTGGTGGACAGAGTGGGGAAGATGCCTTCAATAGAGACAGGCCCCATCCAATTCTCTGAGGGCCCAGATAGAAGAAACAGGGCAGAGGAAAGGCACTTTCCTCCCTTTCTCTCCTGGAGCTGAGACTCTTCTTTTCCTGCCCTTGGACATCAGAACTTCAGGCTCTTTTTATACTGAGAGTTACACCATCCACTTCCCCGGTTCTGAAGTTTTTGGGTGTGGACTGAGTCACACTCCTGGCATCCCAGGGGCTCCAGCTTGCAGACAGCTTGTCCTGAGACTTTTCACCCTCTAATTCCCCTAATAAATCCCCTCTCATCTATCTTTGCTGATAACCTGTTGGTGGTGTCTCTCTAGAGCCCCGATTAATCCACAGGGGTAATATGAGGGAGAAATGAGGTCGTGCATGGGGAGCGTTTCACACCCTGCCTGACACATACCCAGGCCCAATAGGCTGCAGCTGCAGTTATTCTAGAGCTTAGCATCAGTGTTCAAAACAGCGGAAGGCCTTCCCTCTGGTACCCAGCCATCGCGTTGAGCTTCTCCTGTCATTTTTCAATTCCAGAGTGTTTTTTGAGAGCAATTCTGTGTCCTGTGTATCACTGACGTGGGGCCAAAAACAATCCGTACGTGTGGGGATCTGAAGCTGGAAATGACCAATAGTTCAGAAAGTTCTTAGGAGTCAGGAGCAGAGGAAGCTGCATGGTCAAGGGGAATCGACGTGAGCCTTCCTGCCATGTGTCCTATTTCCTGCGGTCTAATGAGACAGAGACATATGTATGTATACATCATCTCATGCTTAGCTCTTTAATATGTACAAGGTGCTTTCAAATTCTCCCACCAACTGTCTTTGACAGCTGAGAATCTCAAGATCACCTGTTGTTCATGACTGCTGTCAAGGGGATCCTCCCTTTAGGGACACAGGAAGATCTGCCTAAAAACGTCAGGAAGCTTTGATATCTATTATTTTATTATAAAAGCCAACTACAGCTTTGCTGCTATATTACTTCGGATCTTTACTCATTCCACTGTTTATTTTAAGCCTGAGCTTGTGGGTAGTTGAAAAAGGAGGGAAAATATGTAACACTCTTATTAACTAATTTAACTGTGTATATAACATGTAGAATAAAGAAAGACTTAAAGGAAGATGTAGTATTTGTGAATGCTCCAACAAATTAAAAGATTATTTAAATTATTGATTTCTAATTAAACCACTTATCGTCTATAATGAATTAAAAGTTTGTGAAAATAAATTCAGTGACATTTTTGCATCTATAATTTCAAAATCATAGTAACTTTCCAAAGCCAAAAATTCTTCAAACACAAGTCTGCCAATCATCACAATAAAACATGAAGCCCCAGTGAAAGAGCTAGTCAGGATGGGTTCCCAACAAATAACAATTGAAGCTCCAACTGCCATGAAATGATGAAAGAAACACGATGTAAGAGCCACGGATAATTTTTTCCATGCCAAAAGAATCATCACAGACTGTTTTGGCTTGCAGAGCTTGAGGGAAATAAGGCATTAAAATAAGGTGCATGAAATTAATCCTTGAATGTAATTTTGAAACACACTGCAGAATTGCTCCCTAATATACACCAAACCCAAAAGTGGCCACTGACAAGATGAGTTTATTTCAGTTTTATGCTGTCATTATGGAAAAAACTATAGCAGAGAGTTCACCAATTTCCCTTTGGAAAGAGATATACAACCACAGCCAATAGGCTTTCCTAAAAGACAGCAGGAGCTTTTCACGTGGACTTGTTTCCCATCCGTAACATACAAATATTGATTGTTCAGGGTCGACACAGCCTTGCACATAAACAGGCTTTGAGTTATACCAAGCATGCTCATCCTTATATGGTATTTCCATATAAGAAATACAAAAGAAATATACCACAAAATGATGGTGTTCAGGACATGGGGCAACACCCTGTTTCTGTGGTATAGCGCCCTAGGTTTAGTAGGATTCCATAGGAGGCAGCTACAAGTTCAACATGCAAAGCTCTGAAATCCCTTCCTAAGCTAATGAAGTGAAGCCATGACTGCACCAAGGAAAGGATGAAACAGAACCCATTTATTGTTTCTCAAATGATGCTACCATCTCTTCTAAGCCGCCATTAATTTTAGCATCTTTAAAGCTATAAGAACAATCTATGTAACAAGTGAAAACTGCCTATAAAATTAGTGCTTTACATCTCAAACCCTTATTATATGGAAATTCATATTTTCAGAATCACATAAAAGTTTAACGTGCTATTCATTATAAGAATAAATGGCATGAGTTATTCTGTCTGCGTAATTATTAACAACTGGAAATTAAATCGTGATAATTTTGTACTTTATTCTTATTAAAATGATAATTTCCTTTCTCCTTTTGCCTGAGAAGCATGCTTCAACAATACCAACAGCTTACCTTCTAAAATAAATGATCACATATAGAATAGATATTTTATATATAATATATATTTATATTTATACATTATATATTTATGTATTTATATATAAATATACATATGTTTATATATTTTATAGATGTCTTTAAATATTTATATGGAATATAAATATATATAAAATCTATATGTGAAATCTATTTATATAAATATATAAAATAGATATATAAATACATAAATATACAAATACGTAGAGATTATATGTATATAAATATCTAGGGATAAATATAAATTATATATATATATACACATTAGAAATACACTGATCTTTTCTCTATAAAGACCTGTGTGTTCATATAAAAATCTGTGTATTTATATAACTATTTATAAATATAGATTTTATATATATACACATTAGGAATACAGTAGTAAATTCTACTATATATAGAAAAGACCTGTGCATTTATATCATTATATATAAATGTAGATTACATATATACACATTAGAAATACACAGGTATTTTCTATACGTAGCAAGTTCTGCTATATTATTTTCTCATTGCAATTATTGACAGCTGGGTATTGAATCGTGATAATTTTGTACTTTATTCTTCTGAAAGTGATAATTTCCTTTCTCTTTGTCTGGGAACCATGCTTCAACAAGCATAAAACCTTACCGTCTAAAATAAATGATTATATGTAATATATAAAGATAAATACATGTTTATATATTATATATAATATATATTTATATAGAATATAAATATTTCTATATAAAAATATAAAAATAGACTTGTTAATATATAAATGTATAGTAGGTTCTAGTATATATAGAAAAGACCTGTGTATTTCTAATATATGCAAATATGAAATGTACCTTTTGTCTCCTCAGTTGCAAAAATAAAAAGGCTTTTTTCAAGTAGATAGATTTTGCTCTACTTTGAATTTTTCTTCTTAATTATATTCGGTTGTAGGGAGGGGACGATGAAAGGAAAGACTATGGAAACGGTTCTTTCATCGGTTTCTATAAATGAAAATATATTTTAACAATGAAACCTAAGTAGGTAGAATCCAGTTCTTGGTACTTGGTATATGTGTTAGCAAGATTGCATAATCTTAAAAACTGGATATCCCTATGCAGAATAATGAAGCTAGACTCCCATCTCTTGCCATATACAAAAATCAAATCAAAATGGATTAAAGACTTAAATCTAAGATCTCAAACATTGAAACTACTACAATAAAACACTGAGGCAAATCTCCAGGACATTGGTCTGGGCAAAATTTTCTTAGGCAATATCCCACAAGCACAGGCAACCGGGACAAAAATGGGCAAATGAGATCACATCAAGTTAAAAAGCTTCTGCACGGCAAAGGATACAATCAACAAAGTGAAGAGCTAACCTACACAATGGGAGAAAATATTTGAAAACTACCCATCAGACAAAGGATTAATAACCAGAATATATAAGGAGCTCAAACAACTCTATAGGACAAAATCTAATAATGTGATGAAAAATGGGCAAAAGATTTGACTAGACATTTCTCAAAAGAACACACACAAGTGGCAAACACACATATGAAAATGTGCTCAACATCATTGATCATCAGAGAAATGCCAATTAAAACTACAATGAGACATCATCTCACCCCAGTTAAAATACCTTATATCCAAAAGACAGGCAATAATAAATGCTGGTGAGGATGTGGAGAAAAGGGAACCCTCAGACACTGCTAGTGGGAATGTAAAGTAGTATAACCACTATGGAGAACAGTTTGGAGGTTCCTCAAAAAATTAAAAATTGAGCTACCATATGATCCAGCAATCCCACTGCTGAGTATATACTCCAAAGAATGGAGATCAATGTATTGAAGAGATATCTGCACTCCTATGTTTGTTGCAGCAGCATTCACAATAGCCAAGATTTAGAAGCAACCTAAGTGTCCATCAGCAGATGAATGGATAAGGAAAATGTGGTACCCATCCACAATGGAGTACTATTCAGCTATAAAAATGAATGAGATCCTGTCATTTGCAATAACATGGATGGAACTGGAGGTCATTATGTTAAGTGAAATAAGCCAGACACAGAAAGACAAGCTTCACATGTTCTCACTTATTTTGGGGAGCTAAAAATTAAAATAATTAAACTCACAGAGACAAAGAGTAGAAGGATGGTTACCAGAGGCTTGGAAGGGTAGAGGTGGGATGGAGGGAAGTGGGGATGGTTAACGGGCGCAAAACAACAGCTAGAAAGAATGTGTAAGACCTAGTGTTTGATAGCACAACATGGGTGCTATAGTAAAAAATAATTGTGCATTTTAAAGTATTTAAAAGTATAATTGAATTGGTTGTGACATAAAGAATAAACATGTGAGATGATGGATGCCCCATTTACTCTGATGTGACTATTATTACCCTTTGCATGCCTCTGTCAAACTATCTCATGTACTTCATAAATATATATACCTACTATGTACCCACAAACATTAAAATGAATAAATATAAGATAAAATTTAAAGAAACCATGTGGCTTTGATACCCAGTTTTTCTGAGCCATAGTTACTAAATATGTGAAACTGGGGTGCAAATAGAATTTATCTCACAGATTATTGTGAAGTTAATTTACCTGATAAATGCAAAGAATTCTGAATAGTGTCTGGCTCATAATCAGTGCTAAAAATCTTTTATTTATGAGACAAGGGAAGAAATGAGGTTTCATTCTACTGAAAAAACAAACAAAAATTCTAGAAATACTGCTGGACCTTGGTCCTGAAGGATGGGTATACTTTGAATATTTAGAGTCATTACCTAGGGTCTTTGTCTTTTAAACAAAGAAAAAGCACACATACATTTGGGGAAAGTGATAGAAAAAGTGAGCCATCCAGTTGGGCTCTCACCCAAGGATCCCGCAGTAAAGAAGGGAGATTAAATTATAGAGGCAGTAAATGCTTTATGGAGTTTGGAATGTGTTCATTAGACAATGGTGAGTGATAGAAGGTATTTGATCAGGAGAATAGCTTAGTCAGTGCTTTGTTAACAGGAAGATTAATCCTGTTGCAGAGTGCAAGCTGGATTGAAGAGGAGAGAGAGAGAGAGAGAGAAAGAGAGAGACATCAAAGAGACTGCACAGGATGTTATGAATATATAAAATCAGGAGACTATTGCAAAGCTAGTATGGTAGTCCAGTCATGAATTAATGAGAGCCAGAACTAAGGTAATAACAATGTGAGTGAGGAAGAAAGAAAAAAATGAGATGAAGATTTGAAAGAAAGATTATCTTTATTAGTTTTCTAGTTTCGGAAGCTAGAAATCCAAAATGAAGTTTTGGCGGGGTCATCCTCCCTCTGAAACCTGTAGAGGAGACTCTTCCTTGCTTCTCTCTGTTTCTTAGCTTCTGGTGGTTTGCTGACAAACTTTGACATCCTTTGAATTGTAGCTGAATCATTCCAAAACTCTCTCTTCATTTGGTAGTCTTCAGATCTTCTCCCTCTATGCAGATCTATCTTTATGTCAGATGACACCAGTCATTTTGGATTAGGGCTCACCCTAATGTGTCATTTAATTTGATTACCTCTGTAAAGACTTTTTTTTTTTTTGAGGTGGATTCTCCCTCTGTCACCCAGGCTGGAATGCAGTGGCGGGATCTCGGCTCACTGCAACCTCCGCCTCCTGCGTTCAAGCAATTCTCCTGCCTCAGTCTCCCGAGTAGCTGGGATTACAGGCATGCACCACCACGCCTGACTGATTTTTGTATTTTTGGTAGAGACAGGGTTTCGCCATCTTGGCCAGGCTGGTCTTGAACTCCTGGCTTCAGGTGATCCACCTCCCACCTCCCTCGGGGGCTCATGCCTGTGATCCCGGCACTTTGGGAGGCCAAGGCAGGCAAATCACCTGAGGTCAGGAGTTTGGGACCAGCCTGGCCAACATGGTGAAACCCCATTTCTACTAAAAGTACAAAAATAAATAAAAATAATTTAAAAAATAAGGCCACATTATGAGATACTGGAGGTTAGGATTTATGTATATATATTTTTTTCTTTGGAGGAGAAGGGAAGGGGATAAAATTCAAACTGTATTGGTGCCTAAGTCAGTATGATGCAGATCCATACTCATTATCAGCAATTACTGCATTCAAAAAAATCTGTAAGCTGAAAATTAAGCAATATCTCATTTGGCAATAAACACAACCAGTGCCAATGAAATCATATTATTGTTCTTTGTCTCACTTGGTGTGAATGTGAACATAATTTGTCACAAAAAACATTGGTGCTTGAATACGTGGTGCTGCTTCTCACCCTTCTGGAAAAGTTACTTAATATATGGTGTAGAGCTGGGGTCTGCAATCCCCATTACTGATCCATAGCCCGCTAGAAATTGGGCTGTGCAACAGGAGGTGATCCGTGGGTGAGCAAGCAAAGCTTCATCTGTATTTACAGCCTCTCCCCATAGCTTGCATTACTGCCTGAGTTCTGCCTCCTCAGATCAGAGGTAACATTAGATTCTCATAGGAGCATGTGTCTTATTGTGAACTAAGCATGCGTGGGATCTGGATTGCACACTCAATTTGACAATCTAATGCCTGATGATCTGTTGCTGTCTCCCATCACCCCCTGCAAACACTTCTACATGTGAAGTCTCAGTTGGCCAAAGTTTAGAGAGAAGATTGGGACCCTGCCACAGTTTGAATATTTTTATCCCCCCAAAATGCATATGCTTTAACCTAATCCTCAATATGGTAGTATTACAAGACAAAAACTTTCTACGATCATTAGATCATAAAAGCACTGCCCTTTTGAATGAGATTAGTGCCTGTATAAGGAACTAAAAAGACTGGAGTTCTTCCCTTCCATCACAAGAGGCTATAGCAAAAAGCCACCATCTATGAAGCAGCAAGTGATCCTTCAACAGACATAAAATCTGCTGGCTCCTGGATCTTGGACCTCCAGAACTGTAAGAAATATCTGTTGTTTATAAGCTACCCAGTTTATGGCATTTTTGTTATAGCAGCCTGAATGAACTAAGACCCCAAGATTTGAATTTGAACTAGCAACAGATAATCACACAGTGCTTAGTTGTCTTTCACTACGAGCAAATTGCAAACAAATACACGCAAAAAAAGTATTAGTTTCACACCATAAACCTCTCCCTTATTTTTTATTTTACCATTTATTTGGGTTGAACAAACTCTTCTATGAAAATCTGAACTTGATGTGCCCAAGTGATTAAAATGTTAAATTTTGAAAAAAGAAGAGAAAAAAAGGTAAGAAAAAGGAATTGATAGTTAAGGATTTGAAATGCGGACAACTGAAAGTGAGCTTGCTCACAAAATCAGATTCCAGGGGATAACCAGTTCCTGACTTGCTGAGAGAGGATGCTATAAACACAGCCATGGGCAGAAAGTCTAGCTTCTTTTTTTGTGGCTGGGATATGGACATGTTATGTGCTCACATAAATTTCCTGCTTAACAGTCCTGTCTCCTTCTGCTTCTCTGCATTCAGCCCTGCAAAATAATTCAATGAGTTGCGAGGGCCCAGCCAAAATACCAAGGAAGCAGAGGCGGAGTGCTAGTAATTACTGCTTGAGTAGGTACTAGAAGTGAGAGCAGGAAGTGGGTCAGAATCCACAAGACAAGCCAGTAAGGAAGCGTACGCAAACTATCCAAGATCAGGGCAAGCAAAGAGCCCAGAGCTAGGTCAATCAGCACGAAGCAGGAGGATATAAATATTAGTGGTATATGGGGCAAGTCTGTTCTAAGGCACACAACAGCCTAGTCAATGGGGAAAGAGAGGAACAGTGTAAAGCTCAGGTCAGATGCAAGCTCTGGAGAAGAAAGGCCAGGGTTTGCTTCCAATAGAGGCTTTGGCTTGCTTCATGGGAAAGGTGGGCTTTTCCCCAGTGTGGACATGCTGAGGCTTATAGCTGGAGTCATTTGGGAAAATCTCTCCAGAGGAAGGAATGGGGTGGGAGAGAAGAGAGAGACAGATACTCCCTAACCTGCGCTGTACTTCAACCCGTAGATCTTAGAGAAACACATTTGTAGAGATGCATTAGTCATTATTTTTCTAAAAAGACAGCTGAGGATAGTTGTATAAAATCAATTCACTCCACATTTAATGCATTCAAGTCTGCTTAATGCACATAATGAGTATGCTAACTGCACTGAGCCTCTCTCCTCCAACTCAACCACACTTCATAATAGGAGCATTAGATAGCCCACGGACCTCATAATTTTCCTTCCATTTCCTTTGACTTAACTCATTCAATGAGCAACTCTCTCATTTTTCTCTGGTGGTGTCTTGGCCTCACTGTCAACTTTGTTTTCTTCTACTGACTTATCTAATCATGAGTTCCCAGGAAGGCATATAACTTCCCCCCTGCATCACTGTCTGAAGCCACATTATACAGTCTAATGGAATGCAACCCTCTTCTCTAGGTAAAAGAGTTTTAATATCATTCCTTCTTTGCTTATCTTTTTGTGAAGCTGTAAGAGAAACTCTTAAAAAAAATAGTAATGACAATAAGAAAGTGGCCATTTTTCTTGTGTTAAAATGAAGTCCCAAGGAGTATGGTGGCTCTGTGATGCCATTGGGGAGTTCATTTTGCATCTATTTTTCTACTCAGCCTCAGCAGAGTGTGTGGATGTCATCTCATGATTGCAAAGTGGCTGCTTCTTTTCTAGTATTGTGACTACCCCAGGCAAGAATGGAGAAAAGTTGATGATAAGCTAGAGCTACCCAACTCAGCTTAGTCTGCTGCCATTTTAAAGATTATTCCCAGAAGCTTCACTGTATACTTTTTATGTATATCTTAATGGTCAGAATTATGCCACGTGGTCATCTGAAGGTGCAAAGGAGCTTATTATATTTAGGTTTTAGCCAGAAATTTTTCACTCATTATAAAATAGAATCACTTTTGATAGAGTAAAAGTGGCAATAAATATTGGGTAGGGAAATGGCTATCTGGCCATAGACATAAAATAAATCATTAAAAGTATACAATCAATGAGAAGCCTTAATAAGTGGTAAAATTAAGTAGTTCAGGTTGATATGAGAGCATATCATGAGGCCATGTGATGTAGTCTGAGGACTGAGGAAAAAAGCTTAATAAACGTGAGACCAGAAAAACAAATAAGAATTAATTAGGTAAAGGGGTATTGTGGGATAAGGATTTATAATTCTGGGCAGAAAGAATAATACAGGCAAAGAAATGCCCAGACTATGAAGAAGTGTGCCATTAAACCTAAATGTAATAAGCTCTGCATCTTCAGATGATCATGTGCTCTTATATTTAGGACTACAATCCATTTGGGGTGAATTTTTTTTTTACATGGATTGACTAAGGCATCTAAATTTATCCTCTTTTATATGTTTTTGATAAAAATACATCTTAATTTATTATCTTTGCCATTTTATATGAAGAGTTCACTATTATTAATTATATTTAATTGTTTTGCTATAGATCTCTAGAACTTTTTCTTCATACATGTAACTTTACATCCACTGGAGAATTCACCATTTCCTCCTCCCTCCTAGCCCCTGACAACTACAATTATACTTTCTATTTCTATTTATGTCTCATAAAAGTGAAATCATACAGTATTTATCATTTTGTGATGAATTTATTTGACTTAGCATAAGTCCTATTTTTCCTTCTAGCAGATTTATGGTTTTAGATATTACATTTATGCCTTTAATTTGTTTGTTTTGAGTGAGTTAATTTTGCATATGGAGTAGAATAAGGGTCTAACTTTATTCTTTTGCATGTGAATATCTAATTTTTACACCACCATTTGTTGAAGAGAATGTTTATTTCCATTGTGTTGTCTTGGCATCCTTCTTAAAGATTGTTTGACCGGCTGCAAGAAGGCTTGTTTCTTAGCTCTCTAGTCTTTAATTGGTCTACACATCTGCCTTTTTGCCAGTACTACATTTTTTGATTACTGTAGCTGTATAGTATGTTTTGAATCAGGCAGCTTGAGACCTCCAACTCTGTTATCTTTTCACTGTCAGTAGATGCATGTCCTTAGCTCAAAAGTGTGTCTTTTGTGAACAACGTATAGCTGATCCTGTTTTTAATCTATTTTGCTGATTTATGCCTTTTCATTGAGGAGTTTAGTCCATTTATATTTAAAATAATTACTTCAAAAGAAAGGCTTTCTGTTGGCATTTTTTTTCTTGTGTCTTATGTAACTTTTTGTTTCTCATTTTCTCCCGCTGCCTCTTATTGTGTTAAGTTGATTATTTGTAGAAACATACTTTGATTCCTTTCTCATTTCCTTTTATGTATATTCTATATATTTTTTCTTTTTTTGTTAGCATTAGAATTACAAATTACATACAAAAATAATCCAATTTATTTGAAAATGAAACCAAATTAGCTTCACTTGCATAGAAAAACTACTTCATTACTACTTTTACTCCTTCTCCTTTGTATTATTAATGTCATGAATTGTATCTTTACTTATTGTGTACCCATTAACATAACTTCTAGGTATTTTTATGCTTTTGTCTTTCAAATTTTCTAATAGAGTAAAAAGTGGAGTTACCAAAATTACAATAATGCTGATTTTTCTGCAAACAATCAGTTTGCAAACCCTAGGAGAGGGAGCTGCTTTTAAAATGCCTAATTTTCAACAAAAGATTACAAGAAATACAAAGAAACAGATAAACGTGGTATATTCAAAAAAATTAATAAATTCCCAGGAACGGGCTGTCCTCCTAAAAAAAGCTTAGCCTTACTAGACAAGACCTCTAAAACACAATCTTAAATATGCTCACATAGCTAAAGAAGCATACAGACAGAAAACTAAGGAAAATTTTACAAGAATAACATATGAACAAAATGAGAATATCAACAAAGACATGGAAATAATAATAATGCACAAGTAAAAATTCCAGAGAAGAAAAATGTAACTCTCTGTACATTCACTAGAGGAGATTAACAGCAGACTTGACCAGGCAGCAGAAAGAATCAGCAAACCTGAAGACAGTATTTGCAATTATCTGTTCAGAGGAACAAAGACAAAAAAAAAAAAGAAGAGTACACAGAGCCCAGTGTACTTACAGAACCCCATCAAGTTGAGCAAAATACAAATTACAAGAGTCCTTTATAGAAACAATTTAATTTTTTTAATAGATTTTCTATTAAAAATGAGAGAAAAGAGAGTAGATGGAAGAAAGAAGAGAGAAAACAGCAAGCAGTTTATTTGAAAAATTCATAGGTGAAAACCTCCCAAATTTAAGAAAAGAACTGAAGATACAAATCTAATAAGTTCAGCAAATAAAGTAGGATAAACTTGAAAAAGAGCCACACTGAGATATATTAAAATCAAATAGTTGAAAGTCAAAGACAAAGAAAGCATCTTGAAATAAGAAGAGAAAAGCAAGTCATCACATACAATGATCCTCAATAAAATTATCAGCAGATTAGTGGCAAAAACTTTGCAGGCCAGAAGCCTGAGGATGATATATTTATTGTGCTGAAAACAAAACAAAGCAAAAATACCTGTCAACTGAGAATTCTGTATCTATCAAAACTATTGTTAAAATGAGTGAGAAATTAATACATTTCCTATAACTAAAAGTTAACAGAGTTCATACACCAGACCCACCATACAAGAAATGCTGAAGAATTTTTTCAAGTTGAGACTGAGATGCTAGTCAGAAAATTAAACTTATGTAAAATACAGTTTCCTGCTAAAACTTAATACATTGACAAATATAAATGCTCTCTTTGTCTTTGACTTTCAACTGTTTGATTTTAATATATCTCAGTGTGGCTCTTTTTCAAGTTTATCCTACTTTATTTGCTGAACTTATTAGATTTGTATCTCCAGTTCTTTTCTTAAATTTGAGAGGTTTTCACCCATAAATTTTTCAAATAGTTTGCTGCTTTCTCTCTTCTTTCTTCCCTCTGCTCTCTTTTCTCTCATTTTTAATAGAAAATCTGTAAAAAATTAAATTGCTTCTATAAAGGACTCTTGTAATTTGTATTTTGCTCAACTTGATGGGGTTCTATAAGTACACTGGGCTTTGTCTACTCTTCTTTTTTTTTTTTTTGTCTTTGTTCCTCTGAACAGATAATCGCAAATAATGTCTTCAGGTTTGCTGATTCTTTCTGCTGCCTGGTCAAGTCTGCTGTTAATCTTCTCTGGTAAATGTATAGAGAATTATATTTTTCTTCTCTGGAATTTTTATTTGTGCATTATTATTATTTCTATGTCTTTGTTGATATTCTCCTTTTGTTCATGTTATTCTTTTAAAAATTTCCTTAGTTTTCTGTCTGTATGCTTCCTTAGCTATGTGAGCATATTTAAGATTGCATTTTAGAGATCTTGTTTAGTAAGTCTAAGCTTTTTTTAGGAGGACAGTCAGTTCCGGGGAATTTATTAATTTTTTTGAATAGGCCATGTTTATCTGTTTCTTTGTATTTCTTGTAATCTTTTGTTGAAAATTGGGCATTTTAAAAGCAGCTCCCTCTCCTAGGGTTTGCAAACTGACTGTCTGCAGAAAAATACCTTCCGTAATTACCCAGTGTGAATGCTTATGTTTTCTTAAGGCTTCTTCTGTGCATGTATTTTCTCTGGACCTGTATGTTTCCTCAATTTTTCATATATATATGTCTGTTTGAAATGTCTTAATTTTCCAAACAGTTTCACCCCTGCTTCTTTTCAGAGGCTTCAAATGTTTTATTGTATTCTTCTGCCTATAATCCTTTTGTTCCTATGGGCCCTCCTATCTGCATTTCCCTGTTTCTCATGCTCTATACTGCATTCTGTAATCTCTAACCTGATATTCAAATATGTCTTCATTCCCATCTGAGGTCAGAATGTTTTAAACAAGTTCTACTTTTGCTTTTATTCTGAGAGATGAACTGGGTATTGGGCAGCTTCCTCCAAATTATGCTGTAACGAACTGGAAAGGAAATAGGACAAGGGAAGAAAAACACTATGAAATTTCCTACCATTTTGAGTGGTCCCCTCACCCCGCCCCACCTTCGTTGGGTGTTTGCTGTTTGGTTCCTGCAGATTCTTTACTTGTTCCTAGAGCTCCCACAAGACCATTTTCACCATTGTGTAGTTTACTTAGTGTTTCTATGGGGAAATAGCATCTAGAGCTTCTTAGTACATTGTCTTATTGATAGCTGTTTACTTAGGTATTTTCTGACCATGCATACGGCCCTGGATGCATGCCTGGATTTTTTATATACAGAGCTCTTCATAACCCTTTCACCCCCAGGTTTTCCTCCCCAGCTTTCAGCATGTTTATTGCTTTCAACAACTCTAATTTTTGCCTTATTCTGCAAGGTCTACATTGTCTTTTTAAGAAATACCTCTTCTTAGCTGCTTTGCTTTTCTGAGAAAGTTGTGAAAAAAGCAAACAAAAGCAAGCAATTTGGATCATTCCTTCAGGGAACCCATAAATTAGTTAGAACAGACAAACTCCATTTTTAGGGGAAGGTTTACCTTGCTCCCTCAGAAACCTGTATTAACATGGAAGCACAGGTTGTCGTTCTCAGAATTGCTCTTCTCTTTGAAAGAAGTATAGCAAGGTTGAAATAAAACATCACACAACTCTGATATTTAAGTCTCCGTTTTTCTTGACTCAGCATTTGCTTGGGAAAGTTGATTTTAACAATTTTATTTATTTACTTATTTTTAATTTGTGTGTCAGTATGTAAGTGGGGACAGGATCTTGGATGCCTCTACAATATCATCTTCAATTATATCACTGCCATGTTTATTTTTAATAGAAATTAATCTGTTTTATGAGAACCACTCACATAAAATATTTTATGTCTTTTAAAAATAATTTTAATTTTAAACTTAAGGTTTTACATGCTTTATTAAAGAAAAACTTCTTTTTAACCCAAAATGGGAGAAATTATTTTTTTCTAAACTTCAAAATATATAGAAAATGTAGGTTTCTATGTTACTCACAATGATTCTCTCTATTTGTTCTTCTTACAAAGGCAGTGGTTCCCTCTTTTTTATTAATTACCTTCAAGTTATTAATTTGAAGTTGGTATCTATCAGATTAAGCTATTAGTAAGATTAATATGCCCTAATGGTGTGTTCTATGTACCTGGATTAAGTTTACCTAATTCAAGTTTATTATCTGTTTAGCTCTATCTCTTTATTATTTAGTATTGAATGTTTGCACAGCTGATATGAAACAATGAAAAAAAGCAGAGTTGAGTTGAGAGAACATAAAATAAAAAAGTTGTTTTAGGTCTTCCTTAAAAATATCTTCTAGCTTTATTTGAATATATAAAACACCAAACTCACAAATTATTTACCATTTTAATGTTTTTAATTACATTAAATAACAATTATTTTTATACAAAAATAGGATTTAAAAAATTCCTCTTCCTCAGAAATGAGTCACACTCATCGCAATTACCGAGAATCTACCTATTTCTGCATAGTGAAAAGGGATAGGATCTTTATTTATTTATTTATTTATTTATTTATTTTTTGAGACATGGTCTCATTCTGTCACCCAGGCTGGAGCGCAGTGGTGCCATCTCGGCTCACTGCAACCTCTGCCTCCTGGGTTCAAGCGATTCTCCCACCTCAGCCTCCCGAGTAGCTGGGACTACAAGCATGTCCCACCATACCTGGCTAATTTTTGTATTTTTTGGTAGAGATGGTGTTTCAACCATGTTGGCCAGGCTGGTCTCCAACTCCTGAGGTCAAGCAATCCGCCTGCTTCGGCCTCCCAAAGTGCTGGGATTACAGGCAAGAGCCACCACGCCCAGACAATAGACTCATTTTTTAATCTTGTTTGCTTACAGATAGCTTAAATTATGCAAAAGGAAAGTATCACCATAGGCAGCTGTCTCTTTTAGCAAAAGTATATCTTATTAGAAAATATATACTATAAAGTACAACTTCAACTCTCATTGGGCTCTCAATAAATGTTTCTAGAGTAAATAAACATTCATCCAATTTTTTAAAAAGGAAAGAATTGTTAAAAGCCACATTGATACGGGTTATTAGAATGTCTATATACACAAGAACACACGTCTAATACATATGTGACCTAGATTCCTGATTTATCACTTGAAACTGTTTATTCAGGACAAAATTTCTGACTGCTATTTGAGGCTCAGTGCTTCTATTGGGAATAGGCCTGAGTTGAGTTGGGAGAGTATAAAATTAAAAAGTTGTTTTAGGTCTTCCTAAAAAATACCTTTCCTTTTGCATAATTTCAGCACTTGTAGACTGACTTAACAAGTGCTGGACCTCAAACTGTTCATTCTTATTATACTGAATTACTCTGTTGCCTTTTACATTTGCATTTGTAACATTCTTTTGTGTATTTGTTTATTTATACTCTACCTTCTGCTGAGAATGCATCCAAACATCTTGCAAAGGCACATATAATATAGCTGTGCTTCTGTGGAGGCTTGGTTCCAAGAATAGGTGTTCCAAAAGACAAATAGTGGAAGCTTCCCATCTCTTAAGGTCTGGGTCCAGAAACTGACACAGCAGCATCCCATCGAATTCTATTGTTTGGGCCATCTTCATTTGCCACACTAAACTTTTAAGTAGAAGAGAAGACTGACCTGGATTGATATACCCTCACTCTCCTCCTCCATCATCTCAGCAAAACAGAGGGGCTACAGTTGGCTGCTTTACAATGATGGGCCCTTCCTCCAGCCTTGGACCACAGAAACCCTTTGGACTTTATGTTGTCACATTTTAAAATTCCTTCCCTTTGAGTTCCTTGTGTTTCTTTACAAAATCTATCTCCTGCTCACCTAAAATTGATAGTCTCACTTAATAAGATTAAATTGTAAAAATAAGATGTTGTGGCTGTAGGGCGAGAGGGTGGTATGAAATGCAATACGCCGTGTTTCTCCTAGGGAGTTGCTGGGCCTTATCAGCCACAAGCTGATTATGAATTTTAAATAGGCTTCTAAATGAGGACATTCCCCATTACACATTTACGGGTACATGTTCTTTTATGTTTTTTTTCCCAGTTTTATTGAGGTATAAATTACAGATTGCATATTTTGTCTATCCAAGATGTAGAGCATAATTATTTGATCACACATATATTATACACTGATTACCATAATTAATTTAATTAACATTTTCATTGCTACACATAATTACTATAGTGTATGGGAGGGTGGTTAAGGAATACTTAAGGACTACTCTTAGTATTACTAACTGTAGTTGCCATTGTGCATATTAGATCCCTACACTTACTCATCTTAAAACTAAGAGTTTGAACCCTTTCACTAACATCTTCCCATTTCCTCTAATCCCCAGCTCCGGGCAACCACTATTTTGTACTCTGCTTCTGTGAACTCACCTGTTAAAGATTCTACGTATGATTAATATCATAGACTAGTTGTCTTTCTGTGTCTTATTTGTTTTACTTAACATAATTTTTTTCAGGATTATCTACATTATTACAAACGGCAGGATTTTATTTTTAATGGTTAAATAATATTTGTGTGTGTGTGTGTGTGTGTGTATTCTTTATTCATTTGTGGACATTTCATTTATTTCCATATCTTAGTTATTATGAATAATAATGCTTCAATAAACCTGGCAGTGAAGATTCTCTTGGGAATACTGATTTTAGTTTTTTTGAATATATACCCAGAAGAGGCATTACTGGATTAAATGGTGATTCTATTTTTAATTTTTCGAGTAACCTTCCTATAGTTTTCCACTAATTTACTTTCCTAGTATACAGAGTTTCATTTCCTTCACATCCTTGCCAACATTTATCTTTGTCTTACTGATAGTAGCCATTCTAACTGGAGTTAGGTGATATCTCACTGGGGTTTTGACTTGCATTTTCTGATGATTAATGAGGTTTAGCAATTTTTCACATACATGTATGTCTTCTATGCAAAAATGGTTATTCAGATCCTTGGCCTATTTTTAAAAATTGGGTCATTTGTTTTCTTGCTATTGAGTTGCATGTGTTCTTTACGTATTTTGGATATTAACTAATTATCAGATATATGATTTGCAAATATTTTCTACCATGCCATAGATTGTCTCTTCACTCTATTAATTCTTTTACGCTGTTCAGAAGCTTTTTAACTTGTTGTAATCCCATTTCTGTATTTTTTGCTTTTGCTGCCTGTGCTTTTGAGGTTATATCCAAAAGTCATTGCCCAGAACAATGTCATGGAACTTTTTCCCTATGTTTTCTTCTAGGAATTTTATGACTTCAGGCTTTACATTTAAGTCTTTAATCCATTTCAAGTAAATGTTCGTCTATGGTGTAACATATGTCCAATTTTATCATTCTGTATGTGGTTATCCAGTTTTCCCAACACAATTTGTTAAGGGGACTGTCCTTTTTCTATCGTATATTTATCAAAGATTAGCTGACTCATATGCGTGGCTTATGTCTAGCCCTCTACTCTCTTCCATTGGTCTATGTGTCTGTTTTTATCATTGGAGAATACTGTTTTTATTAGTATTGCTTTGCAGTATAACTTAAAATTCAAGCAGTATGATGCCTCCAGCTTTGTTTTTTTTGTCCAAGAATAAATGGGCTGTTGGGATCTTTTGTGGTTCTATATGAATTTTAAGATTTTTTCCCTATTTCTATGAAAAATGCCATTGCAATTTTGAAAGAAATTGCATTGAATTTGTAGATTGCTTTGAGTATCATGAACATTTTAACAATATTTTCTAATTAATCACCATTCAATTTACAAATACAATTTAATCAAAAGCAAAAATGGACAATTTTAGTGGATTTTCAAGTACAAAAACTATTAAAGTCTCATCTATTGACTGGAGGCAAAGAAAGCGTGTTAAAATTCTTGTATTACAACCATGAATTTCAGGAGATTAGAAAAATGTTCAGTAGTTTCTGCTTTAATATAGAGAATGTCTATTAACATTTTTTGTTCTTAAGAAAAAAATTTTACATATGTAAGACAGAAGTTTATTTACTGAAAGTCCATTATGAGATATTACAATAAGCTTAAAAAGCAATTGTTCAATGTACAATAAAGTTGATTTTTGAAATCCTAGGTTTACAAGACCCAGAAAATCAAAAGAGGCAGGAGCTTCTGTAATAAGATGTGAAAGATCAAGTTGATTTGGATATTGGATGTAGGGCCCAGGAGCTTCAGGCAGTGACTGCTGTGGGAAGTCTGCCTTTGTCTAGAAGGGAGGCAAACGGGTTCATTGTACCAAGGCTATAATCATTACCACTTTTTTCTAAAATCCTGAAAATTTTCTTATAAAAACCAGGTTCTTAAAATTTGCTTAATGGGGAAAAAAAGAATCTTGGAAGGGACTAAGAACTAATGATTTTGTCTCTAAAAATAAATCCCACTTTTGAATGTGGCAGCCTGGGAGGAGACAGATCTGCTCACACATGCTTGGAGCAACAGGCTTGAGCAACAGGATCACAAGCCCACCGCTTCCCCATTCGGGCCCAAGCCACAGGGTTTTCTGTCACAATTCTGGGAACCCCCCCAAGTCAGAGTCTCAGCATGGTGGGCACACTGAAGCCATCATTTCACATCAGACCCAAAGGCGTATCAGTTCTCTCTGTGGCACTCAGAAAGATGGCATAATGCATTTGCTGAGGGCTCACATGTCTGTCGAAAGATGATCCATGGGGGTAAAAACTAGGACAATAAAATTCTACAGAATGGTTCTGCATCTCCCGGTACCTAGGGATTAAAGGAAATACTGGAAATGAAATGGGAAAAATAATAGTCAAATAAAGAGAACCAAACAAATAATCATCTTTTTCTGTCACAGGCTCTTCATGCTGGGAATTCTCAGTAATAGTCAAGCTGAATTTCAAATAGAAACTGTCAAGCCAACATGGGGTGTCTGTGATTTAGGCCAGTGCTATATTCAAAGCATTGCCTGTAGACCAGCATCATCATCATCATGTGGAAGCATATTAGAAATGCAGATTCTTGGGTTCCATCCCAGACCTACTGAATCAGAACCTGTGGGAGTGGGGTCCAGCAGTCTGTGTTTTACCAGCTCTCCAGATGATTCTCAAGCACTCCATACTTTGAGAAGCCCCACTTCAGACTGTGGATAAAATAAAAATAATAACATAGAAAGACATTTGGTTTACTAAGGCTTAACTCTAAAAACTACATACTAAAATGAAGCATATTTCATGTGTCATTTAGGCATTTAGATAATAGCCCAGAGTTTGATAGGAGTTGAATAAACGGTAATCAATGAAACTTGACAGATTAACAGATCAGTTACTAAAATATTTGTCCCCGAGTTACTGATGGCATAGTCTAGATTTTAGAAAATGCTGATGAACAAGTGAATCAGTTTATATTTTTAGGTTCTAGTTCCTGAAATGGATAGGGGTTCATTAAGAGCTGCTAAATGCCAGCGTGTCCACCCAATCGTATGCTAGGAGGATTTACCATTCCAATTTGGAATGTAGGTTTTATTATTCAGGTTTGGTGTGGTCAATAGATTAGGAGATTTAAAGTCAGGAAACAACAGGTGCTGGAGAGGATGTGGAGAAATAGGATCACTTTTACACTGTTGGTGGGACTGTAAACTAGTTCAACCATCGTGGAAGTCAGTGTGGCGATTCCTCAGGGATCTAGAACTAGAAATACCATTTGACTCAGCCATCCCATTACTGGGTATATACCCAAAGGACTATAAATCATGATGCTGCTATAAAGACACATTCACACTTATGTTTATTGCGGCACTATTCACAATAGCAAAGACTTGGAACCAACCCAAATGTCCAACAATGATAGAATGGATTAAGAAAATGTGGCACATATACACCACGGAATACTATGCAGCCATAAAAAATGATGAGTTCATGTCCTTTGTAGGGACATGGATGAAATTGGAAATCATCATTCTCAGTAAACTATCACAAGGACAAAAAACCAAACACCGCATGTTCTCACTCACAGATGGGAATTGAACAATGAGAACACATGGACACAGGAAGGGGAACATCACACTCTGGGGACTGTTGTGGGGTGGGGGGAGGGGGGAGGGATACCATTAGGAGATATACTTAATGCTAAATGGCGAGTTAATGGGTGCAGCACACCAGCATGGCACATGTATATATATGTAACTAACCTGCACATTGTGCACATGTACCCTGGAACTTAAAGTATAATAATAATAATTAAAAAAAAAATAGATTAGGAGACGTTGCGATTCGGAGGATAGGTACTCACATTTGCCAACAGGAGGGACATGCAACTTCATGTAGGGTCACATGAAGGAAACACCAGAGTAAGTCAGGGTATGGAGAAAAGAGAGAGAAAGCACGGATTTATAGTCTTTATTGTTGTTTGTGTGGCAAAGAGCGGGAGAGGCAGGATAAGAAAGCCAAGCAGGCTTAGAACTGGATAGTTTGAATAATTCTGGCAAACTCTGGGCTACAGGGTTGATCCCTAGTTGTCCAGAACCTAGACCTGGGCAGGGGAATAGTGTCACAGACTGCAGGAAACTCATAAAAAGAGGTGGATAGGATATGGTCTTGTGACTGATTAGTTTACTTATAAAAAAATTCTTGCAAGCAAATTGTTTGCTGTCTTTGGGAATTAGGTAACTCTTGAGGAGGCATTTCTTTCCCTAGTCCAAAAAGGCCCCAAGATGTCAAAGCATCATAAAATACAGAAAAAAAAAATTAAAACATGACTAATACAATCCCCTACTCTGTTTGTGGAACAACTATAATGTATTTCTACTGTGGAAAGTTAATAAATATATCAACAACTCTACATGTTCCAAACTCTGTCTCTCCAGTTTTGAAAAATGTGAGCATGCGAGATTCAGCCTTGAGTCCCCAAGGCCTAATACCATGAGACACATAGTAACTGCTTGATAATTGTCTGATGAAATTTCTCAGGAAATTCCTTCTTCAGTTTCCAATTTTTAAAATTTTGTTTAACAATTACTTATTGAGCACCGAATATATACCATATTAACTGAGCATTTCATGGCCCCTTAAGTGTGGCCATATATTATGTCAACTACCGAGACATAATACACAAGCAAAACACAAGCAGCAAATCTAAATTACCAAATATTGTTGCACTCACATTGCTGATTTAAAAATTGAGATTTAGGGCTGGGCATGGTGGCTCACACCTGTAATCCCAGCATTTTGGGAGGCCGAGGCGAGTGGATCACATGGTCAGGAGATCGAGACCATCCTGGCTAACATGGTGAAACTCTGTCTCTACTAAAAATACCAAAAATTAGCCAGGCGTGGTAGCACACGCCTGTAGTCCCAGCTACTCAGGAGGCTGAGGCAGGAGAATCGCTTGAACCCAGGAGGTGGAGGTTGCAGTGAGCCGAGATCGCACCACTGCACTCCAGCCCGGGTGACAGAGTGAGATTCCGCCTCCAAAAAACAAACAAACAAACAAACACAAAAATTTAAGGTTTAGATAAGGAAGAATTAATAATTATGTTTGGCTACTTTTTTGGAAGGGAATGGGGGTCTCATTGTATTGCTGAGGCTGACTTTGAACTCCTGGGCTCAAATGATCCTCCTATCTCAGCTTCCAAAGTAGCTGGGACTACAGGTGTACACCATCACGCCCAGCTACTTTTAACTTCTAACCTAACTTAATTTTTCCTGGCTTTTCTGCTACATGTTTATTTTGCATAAGTTGGTGTCTAATTAGAAATTTATTGTCCTGTGATTAGAAATACAATTCTGGGAGTAATGGTGCTGTGCTGACTGTCTTGGAATTGCTGTCCGGACACAAAATCAAATCTGCCTGCCTAAGAACAGACCTAGGAAAAGAACTGATTGCCATATTCCACACCTATAGCAGCAGACAGGTGATCACTCCCATATGTAATTCAAGCAGTGGAAAACGTGGTGAGGAGTCCAATAATTCAATGGGGAGATAGAGAATTAATTAAAACACATCCTTTATTGTTCAGAATTTGGGTAATAATGGGCCAATGCACTGCAATCAGTGCTCTTCCGTAATATTTTGCACGTTCCTTTCTAGCGGAGCCATCTAATTAGAGAAACCATTTAATTCTGTGTTTCACCTGAAGCTTTGGGTGTCAATAAATGCTTTGCTATCCCATGTAATAATAAGTGCCATAATTATTATTATTTACTTCCTAGATTCTGGGTATACACAGACCAGTACATTTACGGCCTACTCCAGATAGTGCTTTTGTATTAGTTTTACATTTGTTACTGATGGCAAGTCAATCTTTATTTAAAACAAAAAATATGAAGAAAGACATACGAGGAGTGTCATTAATGACCATTTTGAAGAATTCATTTACAGAGAAGAAGTTCAAAAGTCTCGTTTAATTACAAAGATCAAAGTAGGTCAATTTTGCAGGCCAAGTCATGCCAGCAAGCCTCCTGCTCAGACGAAACATAATTTCAAAATTCAAAATTTGTATTTCAGGTGTACCAGATAAGATGGCTTTTTATTCTTTTTAAAAGCTTGATATTTGGAGGTTGGTCCAAAATGGCTTACTAGAAGCAGCTAGTGTGTAGCGATCTCATGAAGAGGAAACATAATGGTGAGTAAATACTAGCTCTTCAAGGGAATCGTCTGAGACCGTGTCAGGATTTACCAAGGAAGCAAGGCACCCAGAGAGAACAGAAAGGACTGAAGCTGGGCAGCCACCCACCCAGGACTAGTGCGCACCCGTGAGAAACTCCCTACCATGGGGAAAAGGTGAGTGAGGGAGAGTGCCCGGGAGACTGACACTTCCAACAGGGACCTTTGCAACCCTGGGCATGGCAGAATACCCCTAACTCCAGCCCCGGGCCTCTAGACCAACCCAGAGAGCTGCTGGGAGTCTTTGCAGAGGTGCTGCTCAAGCCCACATGGAGCCCCACAGGTCCTGGATCCCTGAGCAGCCCAGTTCAGTGCAATAATCCTGCTAGAGGCCGCAGCCGTAGTGTCGTCAGAAGGCTGTACTCCTCCTCCACAGGCAAAGTTCCCATCAGGGCTTCCAGCACAGCAACTCCGCCCCAGCCTGAACTCTTCAGACAGGCACAGCTCTGCTCTTCTCTTGGAACTACTCAGGTTGTAAACCATGTGACTCACCCCACCCACTCTCACTGCTCTAAGCCAGGCAAGCCTCAGCTTGGGCTTCCAGTGCAGGGACCTTGCCCCCACCTGAACACCGTGGTGGATCGTGGCTCTGCTTTCATCAGGGGAAAACTCCTAGTGGTAACAGAATATGCTTTGCACCTTTGCATGCCTGCAGCTGTGAAGTTCAGCATTATTTGGGTGGGAGGGAAGTGTAAGTGTGCCGTGTGCCCACCAGCTGCCAGTCTCCATTGCCCCAGCTGAGGGGTCCTGCCCTTTCCAGTGAAAGGCTCACAGCACAGCTCTCTTGTCCCCATTGAACAGTTCACCTATGGCCCAGAGCCCTTATGAAAACCCAACTCTGACACGCCTGTAATATTCCCTCAGGCTGTCGCCACTGAAGCATTCCACCTACCCTGCCTAAGAGTTTGCCTGGTGACCTAGGGACCAGCCCACTCCATCACAGCCAGCACCTGAATTCTGGGCTACCCTGACTCCGTTCCTGCCCCTTAGGAGTCACACATGCTGTCCAGTAGGCCATCTAGGGGCTTGGGAGCTGGGGAACTACCTACCCTGTTCCAACTTTTCTAGCACTTGACCACTTTCCCCAGGGCCTAAGCTCAGGCGGATCCAACCAGCTGACAACACCATGACCAACACCCACTCACGTGGGCCCCAAAGTGGCACCACCACAACAAATATGTACATGCACAAGCCCAAAGGTGGTGTCTCCTGTTTACAGGAAGCAGCAGTACTGCCACGTCAGAGAACAGGTGAGCCTTAAAGCTGTCTGTATCAGGTTGAGTGACAAGGTTATGACCTGAAACTGCTCCCATGGAGAGTTGCAAAACAAGTGTTCCCCCATAGCTCTCAACCACCTTGCAGTCTGGAGATAGACTAGAGTGTGCATCTCAACTAGGAGTCATGAGCCCTGAAACAGGGGTGTGATAAGGAAACAAATCACATTTCTGCTTATTTAGGAGAAAGAGCCAGTACAGCCCCCTCACCTCCCTGCAGAGACCTCAACACACTTCACCAGGGGCTCCTCCCAGCCACCCCTATTACTACTGGTGCCTGCACTCATCATTGGGATATTCGTGGGCAAACCAGGGCCTACAGATTTGCACAGTGGTGTCCCACCAACCCTGCAGAAGAGGACCGGACAGCCCACTGTAGAGACCTTGCATGATTTCTGAAAATTATGTATGTAATTATTATTTTTGCTCCTTTATTAATAAGTTGTTTTCTGCCTGTAGCTTTTTTGAAATTTTCTGTTTATATGATTTAATTTGAATATAATACAGGTAGGCTTAAAGGTTTTGGTCTTTAATTTGATTGGTGTTTTCTGAGCTTACTTGATCTGTTTGTTATTTAGATTTGATATTCTTGTTATTAATTTTGGGAAAGTCATTCTGGCTTCAAATGTATATATTTTTCCGTTTCTTCATCTCTTTCTTCTCTCTCAATCTTTCCACTATTCATATGTCACAATTTTTAAATTTTCCTACAGTTTTTAGATACTCCTATTTTTTTCTTATTTTTTTTCTCTTTGTTGTTTAGTGTGAGAAATTTCGATTGAGTTCTTCAAGCTTAGTAATTCTTTTTGTTGTTGTTGTTTTTGTTGTCTCCAGTCTGTTGCTGAGTCTATCAAATGCATTTTTATTTCTGTTATTTACTTTTTAAAAATTTCTATTTTCTTTTCAATTATAGTTTTCACTTTTCTGCTAAGTTAATTTGTTTCTGCACATTTTCAAACATTTTTCATTACAGCCTTTATTGTATTAATTATAGTCATTTAAAATTTTTAGTATACTAATTCCAACATTGCTATCATTATATGAGTCTAGTTCTGAGGCTTGTCTTTCAAGCTGTGTTTTCTTCTCCCTTAGTGTGCCTTGTAACTTTGTGTTGCAAACCAGATGTGGTGTACTGTGTAAAGGGAGCTGAAGTAAATAGACCTTAAAAGTGAAGCCTTATGTTGTATCTGACTAGAGGTTAAGCTGTATTTAGTGTTCCCTATTGTCAGAGGTGTGAACAAAAAGTGACTGAGGCAGGTCTCAATCAATAGGGGTTTATTTAACCAAGATTGAGAGTGTGCATGGGAAATAATTCAACTTGCAGGAGCAGTTTTGACCCGTACTTTTCCTAAAAGGGATATTGGCCACTTCTGTTTTTAAAGAGGAAAAGGCATGCAGGAGCAGAAAAAAGGAGATGAAGGGTGGGCAGTGACACAGACAGTTACATTCTTATGAGACTCTGGTTAGCCTCAGTAAGTCTACACTTTATACGTAAAAAGGGGAGTAGAGGAAAAGGTCAATTATGCATTATCTCTTGCTCAGTAAATCTGCATTTTACATAAGATACAGTAAACAAGTGAAAAGAGGAAATAGAGAAAATGAGATTATGATACAGGGTTGTAAAATTGCAGATATCTGTTTGGGAACAAAAGGAAATCACCATAGGTGACTCAGTTTCTAAGCTTTTAACTTTCCCTTTGGCTAAGTGAGTTTGGGGTCCTGAGAGTCTATTATCTTTCATATTTCCCCCTATGCTTCAAAATCCTTGGAAGAAAACATCACTTAAAAAGTGAGTCTCTGGTTATTGTTTCATTAATTCCCTTGTTGTTGATGATTTATTACCTGAAAGTTAGTTCCCACATATTTAGGAAGGCTCATTACTAAGAAGTTGTAAAGTCTTGTGTCCAATAGAGAAAAATGGTGACAAAAAAAGAAAGAAAAAGAAGGGAAAAAACAAGGCCAAATTATATTATAGCAACAAACAGAAAGTAATCCTGGAAACTGATTCAGGCTATACCACCACCTTCTCAATCCAAGCAGTTATTTAGGCAATCATTATTTTAACTCTTTTAGTTGTGCATCGACTCTGTTGTATGTCTGGAGCAGTCTACACATTAGTTTCTTTTAGTCTTAGAAGCATTTTCAAATTTCAGCAGCAACCTTATAGATTTTTCTGGACTGTAGTTTTAATCAGGTGTTTAAAAGAATTTTTTGAGGAATCCATGCATCAGTAGGCAGGCACAAAAGTGTTGGATATCTCTATCTGTCTATCTATCTAGCCAGTGGGGTAGCTAGCTATAATTTTACAATATTTTTTTCTCTCTAGGTCCCCCATTTCTACAAAAGACAAATCATAGTGGGACAAATTTATTTGCAAAACAAGTTTAAGAAGATTTATACTTGACAAATGATTTGCATAAAGTGCTACAGGAATAATTATTGGCCATATAGGCTCTTTTAACTTGGCATTGCTGGAAATTTTTTAAATAATGAATTTCAGTTTAGACTTGTTAAATGCCTCTTCAGCTTAGCCAAGCCAGTGATTTTTCTGTACCTGCAGGTGTCCACGAACTGGGGACATTTCTCCCATCTCAAGGTACCAAAATTACCTGGGTTTCTTGACTCTGTCAAAAAGTGACATTTTTACTTATAACAGGTCAGAAACTTGTAAAGGAATCACATAGAAAAAGATACCAGGCCAGTCTTTCTAAGGGTATTTTACTGTCTCTCTCTAAAGTCAACCTCCACCCCTCAAAGCAGTCTGGTCATATCTGAAAACATGCCATTCCAGACAAAACCTTGGTAAAGTAACCAGCGTCTCCAACTGTGTCCTGTTAACAAAAGAAAACAGATTTTTTTTTTTTTTTGAGACAGAGTCTCACTCTGTCACCCAGGCTGGAGTGCAGTGGCATGATCTTGGCTCACTGCAACCTCTGCCTCCCGGGTTCAAGCAATTCTCCTGCCTCAGTCTCCTGAGTAGCTGGGATTACAGGTGCATGCCAGCACACCCGGCTAATTTTTGTATTTTTAGTAGAGATAGGGTTTCACCATGTTGGTCAGGCTGGTCTCGAACTCCTGACCTCATGATCCGCCCGCCTCGGCCTCCCAAAATGCTGGGATTTCCAGGCGTGAGTCACCGCGCCCAGCCAGGAAGACAAATTCTTATTGAACATATGCAAATAACTATGTTGTTGTAAAATAAGAAAACTTGCAAATAATTTCCCAATTCTGGAGAAATCAGGTACAAAGAAATATGCTTTAACTTTTGCTCACAAGAATATATATACTTTTTCAATTTGTGGTCAGCTATAAATAGCTTAACAGGAAAAGTTTTCTTAACTCTGGAAAGAAACACAAAAAGAATCGGCAATGTTTCAAACCAAAAAGTTATTTAAAAACTTTCTGGTATTTACTAGTTTAGTCCCGTGCAATTAACTCCTGTGTTACATGATATTGGGCCAGCAGGCCTCATGAACACATCAGCTCTCCATTGAGAGTCCTGGAAGTTTTCTCTCTAGTCGAGACACACAAACCCTTTAACATTATCAGAAACCTGCATTGAAGAGCATCAGAGTGCTTTTCATGAACTTTCCTAAAGAAGCTTTTGGACTGTAGCAGACCACAAACTGATTTTTTTTTAGAAAAATCAAAGTAAAACAACAATTGTGTGTGCATGACAAAAATATTGGAACAGCTGTTGTTGAAGACACAATTAACAAGGAAATTTGGTTATTGCTATGGAATACAGCAATTACAATAATAGTCATAATTATTACTGATAACATTAAGACATCAGAATTATAGAAATCTCATACAATTTGGAACACATTAATAGCACATTTATATAAACTATAACTCAAAGAAAGTTAAACATCATTTCATATTTGATAAAGCGTCCTGTATAATTTTAATGCACCACATAAGCCAAATATGTCTCTCTTGAATTTTAGGGATCCTAACATCCAAAGCTAAAGGCTGAATTTAGAATGTGATTTTGCAAAGTTTGTCAAATATCAAAGATTTAAAACACCTGATGTCACAAAATAGGATCATAGGTCACTGTAAAGTAACTCATTTAGCCATTTAGCCAAAGTGATAATTCAAAGATTTTCAGAAGCAAAAACCTTTACTCTTTAATAGAGAGGAGACTCCAATTTCCAAACCATAAGACATGATAAAAACAGCTTGATGCCAGTTTAATCTGTCTCTCTCTCCCCTCTTTCTCTGCAGTTTACTCAAAAGGTAAAAAGAAATATTTCACTATCTTTTAATACTACCTGAAAATCTTTTTCAAAAGAGAAAACTAAATTTTACCTTTGCATTAGTGTATTATTAACGCGGAAGTTAATTTTAATAAAATTTTATAAATAAATATGTCTAATCTCAATCAGTGTGATCATAAGGTAAGATTTCCATAAGCCTTTTATAAGTTTTTTTTTTTTATTGAAGAACAGATCAATTTTACAGGAAAACCTTGTTATTCTGACACAGGGGCACAGACTCCGGCGCTGTGTAAGTGTGGTTTTGACATTAATGTTCAGTTTATAGGAGAACTAAATAATCCTCTTTAAATTGTAGCCAACTAGGTGACACACGGAACTCCTTTCACAAGATCAGTTTTTCATAAACCTTCTACAAATTGCTTAAATCTTCACTTTAGGACAAAATTTACTTTCTTTTCCAACTTTCTGCATCTGTTTAATTTTAGCCATTATGTCTTATTAGTTTAATTTACAATTCTTAAACTCTCTAAACTAGGCAAAATTGCTTTCTCTCTAAGAGAAACCACATTCGTATGCCTTTTTATAACACTTTTACAAAAATCCCAAAACGTATTGTACATTTTGTGTGCACAATGCATATAGAATTTTCCCTATATCTAGTAGTTTTAATTACATGTATAAGTGACAATGTTAACTCTTAGTGGCCTTTATTTTTAGTGAAAAACTTAAGAGGTAAACAATTTTAGTTATGTATTAGATGCAGAGACCAAGGCAAACAATGCTTGAAGCTAAGTCTTGTCATGGCCCCCAAAGGCTGAAATCTAAAGACATAAGTTTATAGACAAGTTAAGCAAGTAGAAACATAGATAGAAGCATATCTTATAGATTGTAAGATTTTTATTTGCTAGTCTTCAAATAGTTTGTCTCCCACACTTTAGACTGTCAATCTCTTGATTACCCGCTGCGTTGCCCTAAATAATTGTTAAGTAGGCAACTTAAAAATAGCACCAATAGACAATGGTAGTCACATGTATTGCCCAGAGGATGGCAGACACTGGCTTGTGTGGTTCCCACAGACCTGTATCCCCTTGTGCTCGACTTCCTGTGTGATAGCCAATATATTCGCCAAACCCACAGGAGCCACACAGCAGGATGCCAATGCCTCTTCCCTCTTGGATGTCTATAGCTTCTGTCTCAAGTCTGCTAAGGCCCCAAAGCAAAAGTTCCAGGCAAATAAATGGATCAGTGACTATGAAAGCTAAGAAGAAGACTTCATCCAGTGACAGTAGTGAGGACAGCAGCAAGGAGGAGGAAGAAGCTCAAGGGCCTCCAGGTAAGAAGGCTGTGAGCAAGTTTGTCTCAGCCTCCTGGAAAGCCTCGCCAAAGCATCAGAGAGCAGCACCAGTGAAGCATCCAGTCATGATGAGGAGGACGACAAAAAGAAAAAGTCTGTCCAGAAGGGAGTTAAGCCCCAAGCCAAGACAGCCAAAGCTCCTCTTAAGAAGGCTAAGAGCTCTGATTCTGATTCTGATTCTGACTCAAGCTCTGAGGATGAGGCACCAAAGAAACAGAAACCAAAGACAACATCTGTAGCAGCTAAAGCTCGGGCTAAAGTCCCAGCCACACCAGGTACTCCAGCTCAAGCAGCACCTAAAGTAGCCAATGGCAAAGCAGCCAGCTGCAACAGCAGCGGCAGCAGCAGCAGCAGTGGTGACTCAAAGGAAGAGATGGCAGCAGCCATCCCTAAGAAGACTGTATCTTAAAAGCAAGTTGTGGTCAAGGTCCCAGTGAAAGCAGCTGCCACCCCTACCCAAAAATTCCAGCAGTGAGGACTCCTCCGGTGAGGAGGAAGAGTAGTAGGAAAAAAAAAAATGAAAAAAAACCCAGGTCCCTAAAGTTCAGTGCCCCCCTCCTGCTCCCCCATCAAAGAAGTCCTTGGGAACCCAGCCTCCCAAGAAAGCTGTGGAGAAGAAACAGCCTTCCGAAAGCAGTGAAGACAGCAGCAACGAGTCTGATTCAAGTTTGGAGGAAGAGGATGAATTCTTGCTAAGTCAGTCATCTCTAAAGCAAATACTAAACAACCTCCAGCAAAGAAAGCAGCAGAGAGCTCTTCAGAAAGCTCATATTCCAACAGTTCCGAGGATGATAAAGCTCCTTCCAAGCTAGCCAGTACCAGCAAGAATTCCTCAAATAAGCCAGCTGCCACTACCAAGTCACCTGCAGCGGAGCCAGCTGCAACTCTCAAGCAACCTGCAAGCAGTGGCCAGAAGCCTCTGACGAGAAAGGCTGACAGCAGCTCCAGTGAGAAAGAGAGCAGTTCCAGTGAGGAGGAGAAGACAAAGATGACTGTGGCCCCCCTTAAGCCCAAGGTAACTGACAAAGCAGCTCCGTATCTGCCTGCCAAGCAGGCTCCTGAGGGTGGTAAGGACAGCAGCTCTCATTCAGACAGCTCCAGCAGTGAGGAGGAGGAGGAGGAAGAGAGGACATCTAAATCCCCAATTAAGAAGAAGTTGCAGAAGGCAGCACGAGGGACAGCCCCTTCCAAGCCAGCCTCCGCAAAGAAAGGAAACGTCGAGAGCAGCAGCAATTATTCCTCTGATGACTCCAGTGAGGAAGAGGAAGCGAAGCCCAAGGGCAAGGACTCTCCAAGACCACAAGTCCCCAAGGCCAATGGCACCTCTGCACTGACTGCCCAGAATGGAAAAGCAGCTAAGAACAGCGAGGAGGAGGAAGAGGAGGAAGAAGAAAAGAAAAAGGCAGCAGTGGTAGTTTCCAAGCTGGGTTCAGGAAAGAAGTGGAAGCAGCTGAGACTGCCAAAGAGGCAGAGACTCCTCCAGCCAAGAAAATAAAGCTTCAGACCCCCTAACACATTTCCAAAAAGGAAGAAAGAAGAAAAAAGGGCATGATCCACATTCTTCAGGGTCAGGGAGAAGGAAATTGAGGTGGCAGACAACTCCATTGATGCCAACTGAGGTGCAGCCGGAGACTGGGGGAACGAGCCAATGCGGTTTTGAGGTTCACCAAAGGCAAATCCTTCTGGCATGAGAAAACCAAGAAGAAGCAGGGCATCTCCTGGGGAGGCTCAATCTCTGTCCAGGTCAATTCTATTAATTTTGACAGTGAGTGACTTGGGATATCTTTGCTGAAGCAGGGGTGAAGATCTGAGACCACTCACTTTCTCCAGTGGACCAGGGAGCCCTCATCTCTATAGGGAAGGGTCTCGATGAGGACAGAAGTTGAGAGTAGGTCCTAAGACTTTGAAATGTAACGTCCTCTGTGGTCCTCTTCTGTATTCCTAGTTTTATACAGACTTGTTTTTGAGTGTTGAGTATCAGGGATAAAATGAGGGGAATATTATTTTTAAAGAAAATTTATTTTCATTGTCTCCTTCTTCCTGTTCTGTGGAAGTCTTCATACTGAGAAATTTGAATATTTTATATTAAATCATTTCCTTTTGATTTTTGTTGTGATTTTCAAAGGTGGATTCCCACAGACATAAAGGGTCACATGTATGACCTTTTATAATTGGAAGAAAATTCTGCCTTTGTGAGTGCACAAGGCCACATTTCATCTCTCCTTCCCTCAAAACCCTAGTGGGGGGCATTAAAGAAGGTTAATGTACATGTAATGTATGTTATACATTACTATGTATAACATGTATTTTATATATATGTATATGTATATACATGTATATACATGTATAACATGTATAACTATGAATTTTATCCTCCTTCACTGGGTCTGAGACTGAAGTTTTTAGCGAGTATGGACCTAACCTACTGTTTTGTTCCAGGCAAAATTCTGGTGTGGTGTGAATGCCATGGGTCAGTCTGAATATATTTTCTTCTGTAATTTTGTCACTATTAAATAATGTTTGCAATACATGCTTTGCTTTTTAATGTGAAAGCAAGCTTTTCTACTGTTGAAACACAGAGTTTGATGACTTGACCCTTACTAGTATTGAATACTAAGTTGAGGACTGCATCTTCTTATTTTCACATTATACAGAGCAAAATAACACAAAAATCAAGAAGACTTTATTCCTGGGATGCAGGGCTTGTTCTACACATGCAAATCAATAAATGTGATTCACTCCATAAACAGAACTAAAAACAAAAAATTATTATCCTATTAGATACAGCAAAAGCTTTCAATTAAATCCAGTAACCTTTCATGATAAAAATGTTCAACAAACCAGGCACAGAAGTAACGTACCTCAAAATAGTAAGAGCCATATACTACAAACCCAAAACCCACATCATACTGAATGGGCAAAAGCTGGAAGCATTTTACTTGAGGACTGGAACAAGGCATGGATACAAACTCTCACCATTCCTGTTCAGCATAGTTGAAGCCCTAGCCAGAGCAATCAGGCAAGAGAAAGAAATATTAGGTTGGTGCAAAAGTAATAGTGGAGTTCGCCATTACTTTTAATGGCAAAACTGCGATTACTTTCGCACCAACCTAATAAAAGGCATTCAAATAGGAAGAGAGGAAGTCAAATTATCTCTCTTCACTGATAATATAATTCTATTTCTAGAGACCCTAAGGACACCACCAAAAGGTGCCTAGAGTTGATAAATAACTTCAGTAGTTTCAGGATATAAAATCAATGCACAAAATTCAGTAACATTTCTATTCACAAATAACATTCATGCTGAAAGTCAAATCTATAATACAATTCTATTTATAACAGCCAAAACATATAGAATACCTAGAAATACATATGACCAAGAAGGTGAAAGATCTCTACAGGTGCAGCTACAAAACACTGCTGAAGATACTCAAGGATGACACAAGCAAATGGAAAATCATTTTATGTTCATGGATTGGAACAATCAATATCATTGCAATTGCCCAAGGCAATCTACAGATTTGGTGCTATTGCTATCAAGATACCAATGTCATTTTTCATAGAGCTGGAACAAAACCGATTCTTAAATGTATATGGAATGAAAAAAAAAAAGCCTGAATAGATAATTGCAAGGAAAAAGACAAAAGCCAGAAACATCACAATACCCCACTTCAAACTATATTACAAGACTACAGTAATAATAACAGCATGGTATTGGTACAAAAATGGACATATAGACCAATAGAACAAAATAGAGAACCAAGAAATAAAGGCACACACCTACAACTATCTGATCTTAGACAAAGTTGACCATAACAAGCAATGCAGAAAGCATTCCCTATTCAATAAATGCTACTGAGATAGCTGACTAGCCATATGTAGAATAATGAAACTGCACCCCTGCTTTACACAATATACAAAAATTATTTCAAAATGCATTAAAGATTTAAAGGCAAGACCACACACTATAAGAATCCTAGAAGAAAACCTAGAAAATATCATTCTGGACACAGCCTTGGTGAAAAATTTATGACTAAATCTCCAAAAGCAACTGCAACAGAGACAAAAATTGACAAATGGAACCTAATTAAAGAGCCTCTGCATAACAAAAGAACTATCAACAGAATAAACAGACAATCTACAGAATGGGAGAAAATATTCACAAACTATGCATCTGATAAAGGTATAATATCTAGAATCTATAAGGAATTTAAACAATTCAACAAGATAAAAACAAATATCTCCATTAAAACATGGGCCAAAGGACACGAATAGACATTTTTCAAAAGAAGACATACATGCGGCCAACAAATATATGAAAAAGTGTTCAACATCACTAATCCCCAGAGAAATGCAAATCAAAATCTCAATGAGAAACCATCTCACACCAGTCAGAATTGTGATGATTAAAAAGTCAAAAATAACTGATGCTGGTGAGGCTGCAGAGAAAAGGGATTAATTATACACTGTTGGTGAAAATGCAAATTCGTCCATCCACTGTGTTAAGCAGACTGGATATTTATCCAAGAACTTAAAACAGAGCTACCATTCAACCCGACAGTCCCATTACTGGGTACATACCAAACAGAAAAAAAAATTATCCTATCAAAAGACACATGAGCTCATATGTTCATCGCAGCACTATTCACGATAGCAAAGACAATGAATCAACCTAGATGCTCATAGACTATAGACTGGATAAAGCAAGTATGGTACAGACACACAATGGAATACTACACAGCTATAAAAATGAACAAAATCATGTTATTTGCAGCAACATGGATGCAGCTAGAGGCCATTATCCTAAGCAAATTTATGCAGGAATAGAAACTCAAACACTGCATGTTCTCACTTATAAGTAGGAGCTCAATAAACATTGAGTACACATGGAGATAAAAATGAGAACAATAGACACTGGGAAATACAAGAAGGGAGAGAGTGGGAGAGGGGAAGTGTTGAAAAACTACCTATTGGATACTATGCTCACCACCTGAGTGACAAGATTATTCATACACTGAAATTCAATGATATAAAATTTACCCATGTAACAAACCTGCACATGTACATCCAGAAACTAAAATACAAGGTGATAAATAAATAAATAAATAAATAAACAAAAGCTTAATTTTTAAAACAAAGTTTGTTTCTTTATATTTCAGGGACTCTTGGCAGAAGAGGATGGTGTGATATCATTGTTTTCCTAAGTCAATACTTCATCATACTCATAACATATCTGAGTAGTAAGTACACATTTGAATAGTCCCTCTTTCTCTAGATTGTCTTTATTCTACTTAGTTTAAGCTATCTCATTTCTATATTTTATTTATTTACTTTTCATTATTTTTATTTTTTATTCAGAATTCATAATTGTATAAATTTATAAGGCATAATGTGATGCTCTGATATATGTACACCATGTGGAATGATTAAATCAAGCTAATTAACTTATTTACCACCTCACTTATTTATCATTTTTTCTGTGGTAAGACATCTGAAATTCTTGGTAATTTAGAAATATACATTATTATTGACTATAGTTATCTTGTTGCGTAATAGACCTCAAAACTTAATCCTATTGTCTATCTGAAACTTTGTACCCTTTAACCAGCAACTCACCATGTCCTCTTTCCCACCGTATTCCCAGTCTCTCATAATCATCATTCTACTCTCTACTTCGTAGTTCAGCTCTTTTGGATTCCAAATGTAAGTGAGATCATGTGGTATTTATTTTTTTGTGCTTGGCTTAATTCACTTAGCACAATTCCTTCTAGATTCATCTGTTTTGTAGCAAATGACAGAAGTTTCCCTTCTTTTGAGGTTGAATAGTATTCTGTTGTGTAGATATCATATTTTCTTTACCCATTCAACTGTAGGTGAACACATAGGTTGATTCCATTTATTGTCTATAATGAATAATGCTACAATTAACATGGGATTGCAGCTATCCTTTTGACACATTGATTTCAGTTTCTTTGAATCTGTACTCAGAAGTGGAATTACTGGATCATAGGATAGATTTATTTTTATTTTTTTGAGGAATCTGCATATTGTTTTCTCACCAATGATAAAAGCCATTCTAATAGGTGTGAAGTGATACTTCATTGTGGTTTCAATTTAAACTTTTCTGTGGATTAATGGTGCTGAGCATTTTAAATATACAGTCATGCATTGCTTAATGATGAAAATATGTTCTGAGAAATGTGTCAGGTGATTTTGAGAACATCATATAGTGTACTTACACCAACCTAGATGGGATAGTCTACTACAAACCTCAGCTATATGGTATAGCTTATTGTCCCTAGGCTACAAACTTATGCAATATGTCACTGTACTAAACACTGTAGATAAATGTAGCACAATGATAAATATTTGTGTATTTAAATTTCATTCTTCTGCATGTAGATACCCAGTTGTTCAAACACCTGTCACAAAAAAGGGGTTTTTCCCACATCATGTGTTCTCAGCATCTTTGTAAAAAATCAATTGGCCACTAATGCATGGGTTTATATCTGGGCTTTCTATTCTAATCCATTGGTCAATGGGTCTATTTTTATGACAGTATCATGTATCATGCTGTTTTAATTACGATTATTTTATATATTTTTTTAAATCAGGGAGTTTGCTGCCTCCAGCTTTCTTGTTTCTGTCCAAGATCGTTGGCTGTTCAAGGTCTTCCATAGTTCCATACAAATTTAAAGATGATTTAATCTACCTCTGTGAAAAAAATGACATCTGAATTATGATAGGGATTATGGTGAATCTGTAGATTGCTTTGGGTAGCATGGCAATTTTCACAGTATTATTTCTTCAAATCAATGAATGTGGGATATCTTTCTACATGGGATATCTTTCTATTTATTTGTGTTTTCTTCAATTTTTTTATTGATGCCTTTTATTTTTCAGTATAAAGGTTTTCTATCTCCTTTAATACATTTATACCTAAGTTTTTTGCTCTTGTAAATAAATTATATCTTAATTTTCTTTTTAGATAGTTTATTAGTAGTACTAAAAATATTATTGATTTATGTATGTTGGCTTTGTGATATGCAAGTTTACTGAATTCATTTATCATTCTAAAAGTTTTTGGCAGTTTTTAGGGTTTTCTATATGTAAGATCATGTCATCAGCACATAAAGACAAATTCGCTTCTTCCTTTTATGTTTGTATACTTTTTCTTTCTTTATCTTGCCTAAGTGCTCCGGCTATGATTCCCAAAACTATGTTGAACAAAAGGGGTGAGAGTAGAGTAATGTTAGCTATGGGCTTATTAGTATGGCCTTTATCATTCCCTCTCTATATAATATGTTGAGAGTTTTCCTTGTAAAAGGATGTTGAATTTTGTCAAATGCCTTTGCCACATCTGTTGAGATAATCATATGGTTTTTGTCCTTCATTCTGTTAATGTGATCTATCATGTTCTTATATTTGCAACATTCAACATACATTGAATTATTCTTGCATTCCAAAGATAAATCTCCCTTGATCATTGTGAATAATTATTTTCACTGTGCTGTTGAATTTGGTTTGCTAATGCTTTGTTGAGGATTTTTTGCATTTCTGTTCATCAAAGACATTTGTCTGTAATTTTCTTTTGTAGTGTCCTAGTATATATTTTTAATTAAGCTTCTATTTGATGAACATGTAAAATTATTAGAAAAAGTAAACACGCTTCTAGGATTATTTTTTCCTTTTTTTCCTCAGTATTATACTCTTTTTTAAAATTTCAAATTCAAGCTTCTCATAAATAATATTGGTTTATGCTTCCTGAGAAACTCCTATACTTCCAATATGTCCTTAGTTCAATTTTGTGATACACCTTAAATAAACGTTAGAAACCGTATGGTGAAGGTGGTTGTCTCTCAATTTTTGTTACAGCATGTAGCACACAGCCATGAAAATGTTTACTCTCTAAATTTCAGGTACTATTCAAGGGATCTGGCTGCATATGGAAAAGTCCACCATCCTCTATCTGAAACTCTTAGGGTCATATGCATGCGAAATTATCATTTTTCTTCTGATTTTAGAAAGGTGAGTATTGCATAGACTATATATTATGTAGCCCACCAGTGAGAGTCCAGAATAGCACCTTATAATCAAGCAAATTAGTATGTCTACAGCTAAATGAATGTTCACACTGCATAAGATAAAGACTATATATGGATTTATGTCAGTTCTTCAAATGAATCAAATGAGTTACAAATATTATCAAGTAGAAAAGAAAGATTTTCAGATAGAAGACTCATTTATTCAATAAACTTTTATGACACTGTTGACTATAGAGATGAAAACACAATTTTATAGGGAAGGACATCACAGATGAGTGTAGTATAATAATTCAATCCCAGCACTTTGGGAGGCCGAGGCGGGCAGATCACGAGGTCAGGAGATGTAGACCATCCTGGCTAACACAGTGAAACCTCGCCTCTACTAAAAATACAAAAAGAAAAACAAAAACAAAAACAAAAAAAAGGGAGGCTAGCTATAACATGCTATGTATAATATGCTATGGTCACAAAGAAAAAAATACACCAAATCTAGTTTAAGGGATTGGGAATAATTTTCAGAACAGGGCAACTCTCAAATATACTCTCGACAAGTATGAACACAAACTGAAGAAGGGAAGAGAGAGGGAATCATGTTTCGGGCAAACAGAACATTTTTCAAGGCAGCAAATGTGATCAGGAAGGAACAAGCAAAGGATGGATAAGAACAAGCTGAAGTCAGCATCATGTTTGACTCTTTAGAAGCAAACCATTTCTCTTCAGTCTATTGTGATATTAAACTTCTGTTAAATCTTGCTGTATATTTGTGTCATATTTAAATTAAGCTCTTATTGAACCTTATCTTTGTTTTTCATACACAATTTTAATGACTCTTGTAGAAATATTTTAAAATAAAATTGGAATCCAGATATGTTTCTTTGGCTTATGTTCTACCTTACCTCCATGTAAGTAGAAATCTTCTAAGACATTTTCACAGCTCTATTTAATTTAAACTTGCATCAAAATTTACCTGAAATACTTCATATGGCAGGATCAGAGAATGAGTAGAGCAGAATATCAAAAGAGCTTGTGAAAATAAAAGCACAGTAATCTGTTTATTTTTAAATTAAAAATTATTTAGACAAGTGGTTCGATATATTTCAAAAATAATGCTTTTGATAACAAGATAGTAAACTAGGAAGCTCCAGGCCTTTATTCTTCTACAGAAACACTAAAAGAAATTAGACTAGTTAAAATAAAGTTATGGGATTTCTGAAAAACAGTTAATGGTCTGGTGTACATAGGTCTGCTCTGTAATCACCCAATGGAGAAAAAGCTACCTTCAAATTGGTACACAATTTTTATTTTGCTTCTACTGACCTTGGCCCTGCTCTTACTATGATGCTGAGAGATGTGGTAGATATAAAGCAGCCCAGTTTCTGATCAAGGAATTTCTCCCTTGGGTGAGAGGAAGGAGAAAAATCCTTACCTGCAACATTCTGAGCTGTCTGGGAACTACCTAGTATTTTGCCCTCTAATTTTCCTGTCCTGGAGTTCAGAGAAGAAAAACAGCACATGCCAGGCCTCAGACTGAAAAACAAGAAGCCATAGAAATTGTCAGTGAAAATGGTTTGTAAAAGCTTCAAGGGGACTACAGACCCATTGATACTGGGAGCTAGAGATTACTAATTAAGGATTGCAACAGGACAACTAAGACACACTAAGAATCTGGGCTAGGACTCTTTTGGAAATTAAAGCATTTAAGCAAACATGTGTACACACACACACACACACACACATACACACGAAGTCCTAGGTGAGATGCATGCTCAAGGAAGACCTGAGAAAACTTCAAGACTTTACCCCTGCTCGGGACATGCATGCTGAATAGTGAAGGCCTTTCTTGGCAAAGAACCAGTCAGCAAAGACTAGCTATAGTGGTTGCTTTTTCAAATGCACATTTTTTGTTTGTTTGTTGGTTGCATCAAATACCCAATTTTTTAATGTAAAAAAAAAAACCCCACACAATATTTTCAAAGAAAAAGAAAAGGCCCATTCAAAGGATGAAAGAAAAGTGGTAAAATCACCTCTGAGCAAACAACAGTTTTTAGACATATTAAACAAAATCTTTAATATAACTTCCTTAAGTATGTTCAAATAACTTAAATAAAAACAGACAAATTAAAGGAAATTTTAAAATGATATATGAACAGGATGAGAATATCAACAAAGAGACAGAAACTACAAAAAGAAACCAAATAGAAATTCTGAAGCAGAAAATATAATAACTGAATTGAAAAATTTACTAGAGAGGATCAACAGCAGACTTCAACAAGCAGAAGAAAGAATCAGCAAATGTGTATACATTGCATTTAAAATTAGTAGATAAATTATTATTACTCAGAATTCTCCTGAGAACCTAAGAACTCTCACTAATACAGCTCCTCAGACTCAATAATTCATCTATTTATCTATCTTTCGTCTATATACCTATCTATCTTTCTATATATTTTTTCTGTATAAGTGACATTTATTGAACATGATATTTAAAAGACTCTGTAAACTAGATCTTCTTTGTATTCTGCTAAGACTTGCTGCTTCTGACTTGAGTGTGCATGTGCGTGTCTGTGTTGGTCCTTCCGAGTGCCTCATATTTGCAGCTCCTTATTCTTTGGTGAGAATAAACACAAGGCATTTTACTTGCATTGCTTCTTCATTTACAGTGTGTTGATAGTCCTGTTTAATGAAACTCTGACCAACTATCTCCCTCTTGTGGAAAACATTTATTGGTGTTTCACTCTATCTAGAGAAGACAAGGCTGCCTTATTGTGTTTAGTACTGTACTTTATTTCCTCACTGAGACTCTCTTTGTTTAATTTTTATCTGAAAAGCCAGATTCATAAAGTATGAGTGTATTAGTCTGTTCTTGCATTGCTATAAAGAAATACACAAGACTGGGTAATTTATAAAGAATAAAAGTTTAATTGGCTCACAGTTTTGCAGACTGTACCGAAAGCATGGCAGCATCTGCGTGGCTTCTGGGGAGGCCTCAGGAAACTTACAATAATAGTGGAAGGTGAAGGGGGAAGCTGGCACATCTTACACGGCTAGAGCAGGAAGAACGGGGTGTGGGGAGGTGCTACACACTTTTAAACAACCAGATCTTGTGAGCACTCACTCACTATCACAACAGCAGCACTGAGAGGGAAATCTGCTCCCAAGATCCAATCACTTCCCACCAGGCCCCACCTCCAACACTGGAGATTAAAATTGAACATGATATTTGGATGGGGACACAGATCCAAACCATATCAATGGATCTGGCAGTTCTTGTTTTAATTCAGGTAGAAAAATCCTTCTAAAATGAGCATTTAAATTTTAAATATTTCTCACCTACTCCTCTTTTGGTTCCATTATTCGACTTCAGTCTAATGGAGCAAATCTCAATTGTTACTGAATTTATTTTGGTTTTCTACTTCTCCTGTCTATCAAAACAGAACATTACTCAAAAAAGAACATTTGACAGATAATTATAAAAAAGCACAAAGAGTCACCTACAATTCCACCTTCAGTGAAAAATCCTCTGATATTTTAGCATATTTGCTTGTTATCTTTTCTCTAGTATATTTGATACTTCGTGTTAATGGTCAAGATCATATGGAGTATGTAATATTGCATCCTTAAGCCCTTTTTTATAATCTGCTTTATTCACCTATTGAAACAAGACCAGATCTGGCTTTGGAATCTTCTGGAAATAGCCTCCTGTAAAATGAAAAAGGTCTTGCACTGAAGGGCTCAGGAAAATCTAGGTTCAGCTCACTCTAACAAACAATAATTTTGTTGACAAATTACTTTAGGCCCAGTGCGGTGGCTCACGCCTGTAATCCCAGCACTTTGGGAGGCCGAGGAAGGCGGACCACCCAAGGTCGGGAGTTCGAGACCAGCCTGACCAACGTGGAGAAACCCCGTCTCTACTAAAAATACAAAATAAGCCAGGCGTGGTGGCGCATGCTTGTAATCCCAGCTACTCAGCAGGCTGAGGCAGAAGAATCACTTGAACCCAGGAGGCGGAGTTTGCAGTGAGCAGAGATCGCGCCATTGCACGCCAGCCTGGGCAACAAGAGGGAAACTCCATCTCAAAAACAAAAAAGCAAATTACTTTAATGTCAAGGATCCTGCCCTGATTCTTTCACTTACCATGAATCCCTTCAGTCTCTCAGATACTTTGCCATTAGTTCTGAAAATTTCAGTACATAACTATAATAACAATAGCTAACCCTGTTTACTCTTCTAAGTATTTTATGGTATGAATTCAACAACAGGTCTACCAATTAGGCACAATAATTGTCCCTATTGTAAGGAATAAGATTAAAGCACAGAAAAGTGAAGTAACTTGCTCAAGATTACACTGCTACTAAGTGGGGAAACTGGGATTTAACCCTCTGGCAGTCTGACTACAGAGTCCATGGTTTTAATCACTATATTATCTGGCCTCTCTGGTAACTGAAAAAATGCATATGAAAGCAGTCTGAATACTACAAATTGATGAGCAAATATAAAATGAATCCTTGCACATTCCATTACAGAAAAAAAAACAACTATGAGCCACATTTTCACGGGTAATAAAAGCACTGAAAAGAAGTTTGGAGCTTATTGAATTATTTTTTAACTATTCAAATGAGAATTTAATTTCTGAAAATATACTAGGCCTGGGTCTATGCATGAATCAAATATTTAAGTTTCAAAATAATTTTAATGTTAGACATTTTTAAAAATTAATAGAATTTATTTCTTTTTAGGACAATTACTTTTTACTTTACTTTTTAATTTTAACATACAATACACACACCTCAGCTTCACATCTTTGTTCGTGGAACCCAGGAGGACGGTTGATCGTAAATTTGTTTCAGAGATATCTATATTGAAGCTCTAAAAAGCCACGCAAAGCCCAGGTACCTATTAAAATAAGTCAACCTGGCCCTTTTATCCTGAAAATTACCTAGCATGTGGCTTATCCCAATTGCCACCAAAAAAGTTCTGATTACTTAGGATACTTCATATATCGTGAAGTAATGAATGAATAGAAGTGATACTAAAGACATTTTACAATCAGTATGGCACTGGTATCAACCAATCAAAAATTATATTGCATCTATTAGAGTGGATGTGCTATTTTTCAGCTGGAGATTTCAGCAAATCTATCAGATTCTGATTCACGCCATACCCCTTCCTAGCTGTGGTCTTGGGTAATTTCATTACTCTTTATTTACTTCTTTTTACACCCCAACTTTTATTTTAAATTCATGGGTACATGTGCGGGCTGTTATACAGGTAAATTACATGTCATGGGGATTTGGTGTACATATTATCTCGTCACCCAGGCGTTAAACATAGTACTCAATAGGTTGTTTTTTGATTCTCAGCCTCTTCCCACCCTCCACCCTCAGGTCCTGGTGTCTATTCGTTTCTTTGTGTCCATGTGTTCTCAATGTTCAGCTCCCACTTATAAGTGAAAACACGTGGTATTTGATTTTTTGTTCCTGTTAGTTTGCTTAGGATAATGGCCTCCAGCTCCACCCATGTTGCTGCAAAGGACATGATCACCTTCTTTTTATGGCTGCATAGCAGTCCATGGTGTATATGTACCACATTTTCTTTATCCAGTCTACCATTGGTGGGTATTTAGGTTGATTCCATGTGTTTGCTATTGTGAATAGTGCTGCAATGAACATACACGTGCAAGTGTCTTTATGGTAGAATGATTTATATTCCTTCAGGTATATACCCAGTGATGGAATTGCTGGGTCAAATGGTAATTCTGTTACAAGTTCTTTCAGAAATGATCACACTATTTTCTACAATGACTGAACTAATTTACATTCCCACCAGCAGTGCATAAGCATAAGCATTCCCTTTTCTCTACAACCTCATCAGCATTTGTTTTTTGACTTTTTAATAGTAGCCATTCTGACTGGTGTGAGATGGTGTCTCATTGTGGTTTTGATTTGCATTTCTCTAATGATTAGTGATATGGTTTGGATCTATGTTCCCACCCAAATCTCATCTCAAATTGTAATCCCCATGGATCAAGGGAGGGACTTGTAATCCCTCGAGGGAGGGAGGTGATTGGATCATGTGGTGGTTTCCCCCATGCTGTTCTCTTGATAGTGAGTGAGTTCTCATGAGATCTGATGGTTTTATAAGGGGCTCTTCCCCTTTCACTCTTCTCTCTCCTGCCACCTTGTGAAAAGCTACTTGCTTCTCCTTTGTCTTCTGCCATGATGGTAAGTTTCCTGAGGCCTCCCCAGCCACGTGGAACTGTGAAAAATCACCTGGTGACCATTGAACAGGCCCTGGAGACGGAAAAAAAAAAATTCTTATCTGAGGAATTTAGAAGGGAGCAAAGACCGCTTGGTGACCATCAGACAGATCATCCAGAGGCAAAACTCCTTATCTGAAAAATTTAGAAGGGAACAAAGACCTCCTGGTGACTATCAAATGGGCCTGGAGGCAAAACTTCTTATCTGGGAATTTAGAAGTAACTAAACTTCCCTGGTATCTAAGTTGGCATCTGGTTCCAGGCCACTTTCAACTTTTATAAGTAACTAAAATTTCTCTACATCTCTGGAATGCTGTGCTGAAACTCATTTTACAACCCTGAGCTCCTGCCTTAAGGTCTATTGATACCGCTAAGGAAAAATCCACCGAGGCATGCTCAGTCCTCTTGCTGAGGCACCCAATGTAGTGTTCTTCCTTCCTAATAAACTTTCCTTTTTCAAACCTATACTGTTGTTGGTAAATTCTTTTTACCAACCTGTGAGTTGACCACTTCCCACTGCCGGGGCTCTGACATCTTGCCTGCCAACCTCCTTTGTTTATAAATTACCCAGTCTCAGTAGTATCTTTACAGCAGTGTGAAAATGGACTAATACAGTAAATTCATTATAGGTAGTTAGGTATGAGTGGGGCAGGAGAGGGCTCTCTCCATTATACATGTCAGGTGATGGTTTGGCAATTATCACATTGCCTCTCTAAAAATGAGAATTTGGCAGTGCTAGGGAGAGATCGTTTCCTGATGGTCCACACCTGTTAACATCAAAATGTTAATTGAATGCAGGCCCCACAGAGAAGCAACTTCCTGGGCACACGTGTTAAGAGACAAAAATGTCCTGTAATCCCAGCACTTTGGGAGGCCAAGGTGGGCGGATCACGAGGCCAGGAGATCAAGGCTATCCTGGCTAACACGGTGAAACCCCGTCTCTACCAAAAATACGAAAAATTAGCCGGACATGGTGGCATGAGCCTATAGTCCCAGCTACTCGGGAGGCTGAGGCAGGAGAATCACTTGAACCCGGGAGGCAGAGGTTGCAGTGAGCCAAAATGGTGCCACTGCACTCCAGCCTAGGCGACAGAGCAAGACTCTGTCTCAAAAACAAACAAACAAACAAAAAAAAGAAAACAAAAATGGCAAAGTATGATCTTCCAGGTATATTCCACTGGAAAAGGGAAGAAAGCCTCAGATAGGCATGCATACCAACTCCCTAAACACACTGCGTGTGTGCACAGTTATAAAAGGTAAGGAAGACACTGCGCATGTGGGCTGCCCCAAGGGAAGAATCGTGGGAAAGAGGTGAGCCTAGGATCCAGGTTAAAGGCCCCTTTTTTGCTGTTTTCTTTTGCTCTCTATTCTCTCTTGGACCTTCAGGTGCCCGTTTGGGTCTCTGGGTCTCTTTCAAGTGAATTTTCCTTTCTTTCCTGTTCTAAAGCCTTTTAAATAAACTTCCACTTCTGCTCTGAAACTTACCTTGGTCTCCTTTTCTGCTTTATGCCTTTCGGTCAAATTCTTTCTTCTGAAAAGGCAAGGACTGAAGTTGCTGTGGGTGTGTATGGATTACTGCTGGTAACCTGGGTAACTTGGATCTCTTCCACTGGTAACAAATTGGTACTGCAGAGAGTAGGGTACTACTATAGAGATACTTGAAAATGTGAAAGTGACTTTGGAACTTTAATGGGCAGAGGTTGGAAAAGTTTTCAGGGTTCAGAAGAAGACAGGAAGATGTGGGAAAGTTTGGAGCTTCCTAGAGACTTGTTAAATGGTTGTGGCCAAAATACTGATAGTGATATGGACAATGAAGTCCAAGTTGAGGTAGTCTTGGACAGAGATCAGGAACTTGTCAGGAACTGGAGCAAAGGTCACTCTTACTATGCTTTAGCAAAGAGACTGGCAGCATTTTGCCACTGCCCTGGAGATCTGTGGAACTTTGAACTTGAGAGAGATGATCTGAAATTGGAACTTATGTTTAAAAAGGAAGCAGAGCATAAAGGTTTGGAAAATTTCCAGCCGGCCATGAGGTAGAAAAGAAAAGCCCATTTTCTGGGGAGAAATTCAAGCTGGCTGCAGAAATTTGCATAAGTAACAAGGAGCCGAATGTTAATAGCCAAGACAATGGGGAAAATATCTCCAGGGCATGCCAGAGGTCTTCACAGCAGCCTCTCCCATCACAGGCTTGGAGGCATAGCAGGGAATAATGGTTCCTGGGCCAGGCCCAGAGCCCCCACTGCTCTGTGCAGCCTTGGGACTTGGTACCCTGTATCCCAGCTGCTCCATCTCCAGCTGTGGCTAAAAAGGGCCAAGGTACAACACGAGTCATTGCTTCAGAGGGTGCAAGCCCCAAGCCTTGGTGGCCTCCACATGATGTTGGGACTGAGGGTGTACAGAAATCAATAACTGAGACTTGGGAACCTAATTTGGGAGCCTAGATTTCAGAGGATGTATTGAAATGCCTGGATGCCCAGGCAGAAGTCTGCTGCAGGGGCAGAGCCCTTATGGAGAACCTCTGCTAGGGCAGTGTGGAAGGGAAATATGGGGTTGGAGTCCCCACACAGAGTCCCCACTGGAGGACTGCCTAGTGGAGCTGTGAGAAGAGGGTCATCGTCCTCCAAACCCCAGAATGGTAGATCCACTGACAGCTCACACTATGCACCTGGAAAAGCCACAGGCACTCAACACCAGCCCACGAAGGAGCTGCACAAGGCCATGGGAGCCCACCTCTTGCTCCCAACATGCCCAGATGTGAGAAATGGAGTCAAGGGAGATCATTTTGGAGCTTTAAGATCTAATGACTGCCCCGCTGGATTTTGCACTTGATTGGGGCCTGTAGCCCCTTTGTTTTAGCCAATTTCTCCTATTTGGAATGGGAACGTTTGTCCAATGCCTGTACTCACATTGTATCTTGGAAGTAACTAGCTTGCTTTTGATTTTACAGGCTCCTAGGAAAAAGGGACTTGCCTTGTCTCAGATGAGACTTTGGACTGTGGACTTTTGAGTTAATGCTGAAATTAGTTAAGACTTTGGGGGACTGTTGTTGGGAAGGCATGATTGGTTTTGCAATGTGAAAAGACATGAGATTTGGGAGGAGCCAGGGACAGAATGATATAGTTTGGCCCTGTGTCCCCACTCAAATCTTATCTTGAATTGTAATCCCCATGTGTCAAGGGATGGAGGTGACTGGATCGTGGGAGCAGTTTCCTGCATGCTGTTCTCATGATGGTGAGTGAGTTCTCATATCTGATGGTTTTATAAGGAGTTAGTTATCTTTTGCTCTCTCTTCTCTCTCCTGCCACCCTGTGAAGAGGTGCCTTCTGCCATGATTGTAAATTTCCTGAGGCCTCCCCAGCCATGTGGAACTGTGAGTCAATTAAAACTCTTTTCTTTATAAATGACCCAGTCTCAGTTATTTCTTTACAGCAGTGTGAAAATGAATTAATACAATTAGTGATGTTGGGCATTTTTAAAATATGCTTGTTGGCGACACATGGGTCTTCTTTCGAAAAGTGTCTGTTCATGCCCTTTGCCCACTTTTTAGTGGGGTTGTTTTTTGCTTGTTAATTTGTTCGTGTTCCTTTTAGATTCTTGGTAACAGACCTTTGTTGCATACATAGTTTGCAAAAATTTTCTCCTATTCTGTAGGTTGTCCCTTTACTCTGTTGATAGTTTCTTTTGCTGTGCACAAGCTCTTTCATTTAATTAGATCCTATTCATCATTTTCTGTTTTCGTTGCAGTTGCTTTTGGCATCTTTGTCATGAAATCTTTGCCAGGGTCTGTGTCTCACATGGTATTTCCTAGGTTATCTTCCAGGTTTTTTAGAGTTTTAGGTTTTACAGTTAAGTCTTTAATCCATTTTGAGTTGATTTTTGTATATGATGTAAGGAAGGGGTCCAGTTTAAATCTTCTTCATATGACTAGCCAGTTATTCCAGCACCATTTATTGAATAGGGAATCCTTTCTCCATTGCTTGTTTATGTCAAGCTTTGTCAAAGACCAATGTTTGTAATTGTGTGGCATTATTTCTGGGCTCTCTATTCTGTTTCACTGGTCTATATGTCTATTTTTGAACTAGTACCATGCTGTTTTGGTTACTGCAGCCTTATAGGGTAGTTTGAAGTCAGGTAGCATGTTGCCTCCAGCTTTGTTCTTTTTGATTAGAATTGCCTTGGCTATTCAGGCTCTCTTTTGGTTCCGTATGAATTTTAAAATAATTTTTTCTATTTCTGTGAAGAATGTTACTGGTAGTTTCATAGGAATAGTATTGAATCTGTAAATTGCTTTGGACAGTATGGCCATTTTAACAATATCAATTTCTCCTATCCATGCGCGTGGAATGCTTTTCCATTTGTTTATGACATCTCTGATTTCTTTGAGCAGTGTTTTGTAATTCTCGTTGTAGAGATCTTTCACCTCCCTAGTTAGCTATATTCCTAGGTATTTTATTCCTTTTGTGGCTATTGTGAATGGGATTGCATTCTTGATTTGGCTGTCAGCTTGGATATTGTTGATGTATAGAAATGCTACTTATTTTTGTACATTGATTTTGTAACTTGAAGCTTGCTGCAGCTGTTTATCAGATCTAGGAGCTTTTGGGCAGAGACTATGGAGTTTTCTAGGTATAGTATCATATCATCTATAAACAGGTATTTTGACTTCCTATCTTCCTATCTACATGCCTTTTATTTCTTTCTCTTGCCCAATTGCTCTGGCCAGGACTTTCAGTACTATGTTGAACAGGAGTGGTGAGAGATGGCATCCTTGTTTTTTCTGGTTCTCAAAGGGAATGCTTCTACCTTTTGTCTGTTCAGTATGATGTTGGCTGTGGGTTTGTCATAGATGGCTTTTATTATTTTGAGGTATGTTCCTTCAATGCTTGAAGATTTTTAACATGAAGGGATATTGAATTTTATTGAAAGCCTTTCTGCGTCTATTGAGATGATCATGCGGTTTTCATTTGTAGTTTGGTTTATATGATGAATCACATTTATTGATTTGCATATGTTGAGCCAACCTTGCATCCCAGGAATAAAAACTACTTGATCGTGGTGGCTTAGCTTTTTCATGTGCTGCTGGATTTGATGTGCTAGTATTTTGTTGAGGATTTTTGCATCTATGTTCATCAAGGACACCCAATAGATAATTTTAAAGACCCTGACCCCCTTCCCACCTTTCTCCCTTTTGGAGTCCCCAGTATCTATTGTTTCCATCTTTATGTCAATGTGCACCCATTGTTTAACTCCTACTTATAAGTGAGAACATGTGGTATTTGACTTTCTGAGTTATTTCAAGTAGGATAATAGCCTCCAACTCTATCCATGTTACTGCAAAGGACATGATTTCATTCTTTTTTTGTGGCTGCATAGCATTCCATGGTGCGTATGTATCACACATTCTTTATCCAGCCATCATTGATGGACACTAAGGTTGATTCCATGACTGGTATTGTGAATAGTGCTGTGATGAACATGTGAGTCTGCCTGGGTTTTCTTGACACAAAATTTCTTTTCAAAGATGGAAAAAAATTTCATTCAAAGATGGAACCCAGAAGTGGGGTTGCTGGGTCCTGCTAATTTCTGATCAGCTCCCATCTTGAAGTCTCTCCCAGAAGCATTGACCTTTTAAAGAAGAACTGTAAAATATATTTTTTAATCGAGAGTAAAATAAAATGAGTCCACTATGATGGGAAATAAGGGCAGCTTTCACCTCTGTGGTCAGCTCCCTCAAATTTCATCTCCAAGAAAGGTCAAAAGACGTATGGGGTTGAGTATTTGATATTCTTACACATTTTAATGTCTTGGAGGCTCCAAATGCCAGGGTGGCATTCGCATTTTGATCGTCACTTTTCAGTTAGTAAAATTTCCAGCCACAGACAGGATTTCTCATTCTTGGGGCATGAGCTGACAGCAATTATTTGACTTTGAGAAATTGCAAAATGGTTTTTCTCTCCTTTGTATGTTTTTCTGGGAGTCAATTAAGAGCAGGCTTTCCTGGTTGCTTAGATACTCATCTGTCACCTCTAAAGGTCCCATCTTATCATTTGATTACATACTTTTGACTTTTATTTCATTGCAACTGACTTTGTCAAACTTTACCCAAGCCCTAGTATCCTTGGAAACAGTGATAGTAAAGAGACCCCCCCACTCTTGGAGTTCTGGAAATAGCTTACTGCAAACAGCTACCTTTCCCTATATGACTTAGATAAGACTCATAGATGCCCCCTTGTTTACCGAGGACAAGAACAGGCTTGGTCTTAGAAGATAGAATGTTGAATAACCAGGGCTACTGAGCTGGGAATCTGTCATGGAATATGTATATGTATATGCATCTGCATATGTATATGTGTGTGTGTGTATATATAAATGTATAAAGTGTGTACACACCCATACACATATGTACATATTTCACGCTGCCCATTGTATTTCCTCAAAACAGGCTTCCTTTCCAAGATCCTTGGTGATTCTGAGATTTTGGCCCATCAGCTACATCTGTTCACTTGCAACCCATTTGCATAGTAAACCACAGGCCACAAAGGGGAAGTGTTCCATGCCAAAGGGCTCAATCTGGACATTATTACCGCTAAAATAAAAACAGGGGTTGGAGACTCTGGAAAAAGCTCTTTTGGCTCAAGAAAATAATCAACTGAATAAACCAAATCTACCCCCAAAGGCAAAGTTCACAGGGATTTAGTATAGTCAATGAGAATTTTTTTCCTTTTCATTCTAGCCTTAGCATAGCATTCTTGAGTCCTGTAGAGAGAGATTTACATAAATAGTTTATGAGGCTGGAAAGCTCCAAGCCACAGTGTCCCTGTGATTCTCTTATTGGCAGACTATAACTCAAATTAAATCTGAGGGTACATAATTTACATTAATGTTTTAAGGGGGTCTTTTTTGAACTATTAAATAAGACAGAAACAAAAGGGCTGCATTATTTCACTTAGACTTTTCTTTGGTTCATAAACTTTATTTTTTTTATGTAGTCCTTCTCCCGGCTATTTCCTGAGGCTTTCAGGACTCTAATTTGAATGGAAACTTACTGCTGGGGAGAGCACATCACAATGCCTTGTAAAGATCCATCATCTGTCCTTTCTGTAGGGTACCATTCCACTGTCCAAAGTGAGGCATGAATTCAAGGGGAAGTTGCAGAAAGTGGTTCAAGTCTTATTGTTCTTAAAGGATGCTGTCAAGTAGGAAACAAAGGGCTTAGCAAGGAGAGACTTTATTTTACAGGTAATTGCAAGGGAGGGAGGATGGCAATTAGGGAAGGGGAAGTATTTGCAGTAGGGAGATTGCTTATGGGCATATGTCTCAAGAGTTAGGCAAAAAGGGTTTTGCTTTTATAAGAAGTAAACAAGAGTAAGAGTCAGTTGTTGGGGAGTCAGATGCAGGATGATGTTATAGGACAGTCAGAGAATGCCTTACCCTTAGCCCAGCCTGTTCTTAGGAGGGGCGGTCTGCTGGCGCAAGCTGAGGGTGGGGTCAAAGTTCAGGTACCCATGGGAAAAGGAGAAGCTTACACAAAGTTTGATTCACAAGCATTTTGTTCCATTGGTCAATAGGGAAGCAGTTCAACTTGTCATTTATGAAGCAAAAAATAGGACTTTGGGTGACACAGCTTTCAAGGCATCATCTTGGAAACAGAGATCAGACCTCACCAGACACTGACTTCCCAGCCTCCAGAACTATGAGAAACAAATTTATAAATTACCCAGGCTGTGGTATTCTGTTATTGCAGCACAAACAAAGATATAGTACATCTGTCAAAACGAAGAATTTAACACTGCTACATTACTGTTAACGATATTAGAGACTGTATTTGGATTTTCCAGGTTTTTCCACTAATCACTTCTCTCTGTTCCAGCATCAAATCCAGATCCCACACTGCATTTGGTCATGATCATATCCTCTAGTCCCCTCTGATCTGTCACAATTTATTGTACTTTCCTTGTCTTTCATGACCTTGACAGTGTTAAGGAGTCCTTGTCTCGTGTTTTATAGAAAGTCTCTCAATTTGATTTTGACTGATGTTTTGTCACAATTAGACTGGGGTTTTGGGATTTGGGGAAGGACATGACCGAGGAGAGGTGCCCTTCTCTTCACCGTATTCCAGGGTACGCGATAGCCACGTGGCTTCACCCTGGTGATGTTGACCTTGATCACTTGGTTCAGGTGGTGCCTGCCAGGTTTCTTCCCTGTGAACTTTTTCTTTTCTCTTTTCGACGCAGGGTGATTCTTTCAGAATATAAGTTAGTTCATTGCTACCCTGTCCTCAAAACGTTCTAACAGCTTCCCACCTCATTCGATGCACTCAGGAATGTTCTTATGATGCCTGCTAGAGTGTCTGTGGCTGGCTCCTGCTGCTGCTGGGCTCTTTGTTCCAGCAAGTCCACCTTGCTACCCCATCCCCGTCTCACTCATATTGGCCTCGTGCTCATCCTGAAGCACCTGAAGCCCTCTCTGGTCCCAGGGCCAGTGCCAGTGCCTTGTGCTCCGTAGAAGCATTCTCCCCACGGCATTGTGCTCCTTTCAGTCTCTGCATTTCCTGCTCAACCTGTGTAAAATGTCACGGTTGCTCAGCGCTCTGCCTCTCTTTCCTCGTGCCATGTGCTTGTTTTCCCCATGGATGTCTGTGCTTTTGATGACAGCAGCTCTAATTCTGTTCACTGCACAGTCCCCAGCATCTACTACGGGTACAGCTCTGTAGGAGCTCAAACACAGGCATGGCAAATGAATGAGTGAACAAAGGGAAGGTGATCAGTAGCAGTTTCTGCATTTGGTTTCACGTGCAGGTTGGGAAAATGAGGTATCTTCTGCTCCAGCGGTGTATGAAGAAGAAATGCTTCAACTGCAAACTAGGAAACCACAGTGGAACTTTCTCATCTACCAAAATTTTCTATGCTATGTGCCAAAGTTTAGGGTTATGAGCTCTGTGACATTGACCTGAATTTAAATATCATGATATTAAACCAATAAGTGAAAAATGTGAGGATTTCCTAAGAAATGAAATAAGGCAACAGTTTAATCAAATATTTATGTGCATAAACACCTCAGAGAATCACCTGTTATGAGGTGAAAGAACTTTGGGGGGCACACTCAGAAGTGGCAGTTGTCATTTTGAAAGAGTTAACTTGGTTCACTTGGGTAAACCCTCTATATCTCAAGGAGTAGCTTGCTTGTTATAGGATTAAGCAAGAATGAGTCTCTTTCGTTATCTATTACCCAATAGAACAATGGGAATTCTCACTGGGGAGCAGCTGTTTAGATGAAAGAAAACTACTAAGAGCAATTTTAATTAATAGAGTTTCACGTATTCATCTTCCTAAGTTCACATGGGTTTTTTTCCTCCGATCCTCTGAATCTCTGGACAGTGAGGTTAATGGCCATTCTCATCTGGATGAATATTGTTGATGTGAAGGCATTTGCTCTTAATATTTGCTAAGGAACCAGTCTGTTTTCCCTTCTTTCTTTCTGTTTGTGAACAAATATTTGGAGGAGAATGATTCTGCACCCAGCAAGTACTATATCATCCAGTATTTATGGGGCCAAAGGAATAGTCTGAAGACAGAGCAAGAGAAGGGTAGAAGCTACAAATATAAAATGCTTTATGACAGACTTTCCCCATCATTTATTGTAAGTGAGCATAATGATCAGCAACCATCCCCAAAATGAGATCAGTAGAGGCACTCTGCAAAATTTTAAATAGACAATTATAGAACTAGTAGTGAAAATTTTCATATATTATCCCAGTGGCTATAAATAGAAATCTCTTGTTATTAGAAATGTTGCTTCTGCTAATGATATGTTTGGGAAAAATAAATAGTAACTATCGATGGTCCTTATTTCCCATTGTTGCTACAGACTCCAATTTTTATTTACCAACTTTGAAACTCAATATTTCTGTATTTACAGTTACGAAGTCATTTGAGGAAGAGGAAAAGAAAAATTTTCTTACCATCTGTGATAATAGTAGCTCACTTGTGCTCACCAGTGTAGTGCATAATATTAATAAATGCCAATAAGCAAATTCCTAGACTAATCCGGTCTGTTTTTGCAATTTTTTTCTAGTGTTTTCCTTTATTTTCAGAGACTGCAATATATATGCTGTAAAGAAATTTCTATGTTCCCTTAAATAATGGATAATACAGAACTACTGTTGTTAGTAACAGGGTCTCAGGTAAAACACTAAGAAATGCTTTCTCTGGTCAATAGAGTACTCATTATTTTTTTAAGATGAACATAAGATTACCTGAGTAGAACTTGAGGTCACAATTCTTCAGAAGAACCAAGAAATCCTTAATAATATGAGAACATTATTAATTTTGAAGAGTTGTACTGCTCCTTTGGCAATCCAGTTGACATTATGATGATTTTTTAGCAAAATTTCCAAATAGTAAGGAACAGTGATGTTCCCTATGTTCCCTAAATTCCTCTCCCCTCCAAGTTATTATTACTAATAACTCCTTGAGTAGTACACAATCTAATTTATACAGGTACTCCACAAAAAGCTTTAAAAAAATTTTACATTTTGTCGTAGTCGTACTAGAACATTTTAAAAGAAACACAGTAGCCCAGATGTGGTTCTCCAGCCGCCATTCCTTCCCCTTCTCCCAGAGCCAGTCAATGCTGTTGACATGATCTTTCTTAGGCCTTTACTGTATAAAGGTTTTTCTAAATTTTTAAAAATTCACATAAATGATTTATTTTACTCAAGACTTTTCAGCTTCTTTTTTTTTCCATTCCACATGGTGTTTTCAAGTTGACCCATGTCTACACGAACAACTCCAGCGTATTTGTTTTAATTGCCATGGGGATTTCATTTTGTGAATGTATGAGCATCGATCCACTTCCCTATTGCTGTATCTTAGGTATTTGTTCATTTGACTTGTTGTTTTCTACACCAAGCAGTGCTGTAGAAAACATCTATGTGCTTCCCTCTCTGTGGGCACGTGGAAGAATTTCAACTACAGGCAATTGCAGGCTCAGTGAGACAGTTCAAAGTTGCCAAACGAGAGACCAAATTCAAAGCTAGGGCAAGCCCGCATTCCTTCAGATTAAACATCTTTCTAATTGTACACTAGAAAACTAGGAAACAATGCATAAAAGCATAGGCTGTGCTTTTGGACAAAATCAGAAGAAAATTCCATCTTAAAATTTTTTTGTTTGTTTGTTTTTGTTAAGGAGGAGGTGGAGGTGTTTTTATATGAGTGCTAAGCGAACCTGGGTAATTTGAGATAATCAGCTGTAATGAAGCTTATTGGACAACAATAAAGTAAGATGCAATTAGGGGCATTAATAACTATTAAATGTCATTGCCAGCATTGTCTATAAAAAAGAGACTGGCCTGGTATGGTGGCTTATGCCTGTAATCCCAGCACTTAGGCAGACAAAGGTGGGAGGATTGCTTCAGCTCAGGAATTCGAGACTAGCCTGGGCAACATAGCAAGATCCGGTTCTCCACAAAAAGGAAAACAACAACAACAACAAAAAACAAGTTTATGAAAGAGACTGTGCCTTACAAAAGACACTGGCTGATAAAGAAAGGTACTCAGTTCCCTAAAACACCAAAGGCTGAACTAAAAGGGCTGCCTTTTGAAGCCATAAGACATAATTGCAGGGTTGAGAAGAAACCCTTCAGTTTGGCTATTAGGAGGATTATACACCAACCTGAGCACCATACAGTAAATGTAAACAGTATGGAGCTCAATGGCTGTTGAAGGGAGCTGCTTGGTCTGAAACAGAGCTGGGTCTCCCAGCAGGTCAGCTGTGCCATGAAATGTGTCTTCTAGATGAGAGGTTTGGATCATTTGTGCCTGTGCTCATCACGCAGTGGAAGGCCACAAAATGCCAATCAGCCAAAGTCTGTGATCTAGTTCTCATGAGATGGAGGAAAGAGGGAAGGAGGAGCTTATGGGCAGAGAAGCAGGATGGCAACTGATAGATCTAAACAACAGAAGAGCAACTGTGCTAATTTCTGTGCATTCTCTCCTCCGTGGAGCAGCTCTCATAGCCTTCACATGCCATATGTGGTCAGCTGAACTGGGCGGTCTTCCAGCTCTGCTGTTACTTTGTCTGGATGTGATCTGGAGCATGTTTCATGAATTCTCATGAGCCTCCATCTCCTCAATTGTAAAGTGAGAAGTGGTAGGCCCTTCAGAGGGTGAGATGAGCCCTGTATGTCACGCAGCCAACATACCCGTCACTGGTTAGTTCTCTAACCGCTGGGTAATGTGTGCCTATTTGCATCCTGCTCAGATGCTGCTCCAAGAAGGCAGGGACTTTGGATTATTTAACATTGCATTAGAAACACCCAGACCTACTAGAGCTGCATGCTTACATCTAACCCATCATGGTCAGATCAAAGCAAAAAAAATAAAAATAAAAATAAAAAATAAGCGAAGAAGCAGCTTTGCCTGGACTATAAGGCCAAGTGTTGCTCACACATTAGACATAAGCAAACTGCAATTAGGGAAGGGATGTCTGGAAAGTCACCCAAGCTTGTGGAGCTGTTGGGCATATTACCCATCCGATTCCCCAAGCAGTGCACGCCAAGTGACGGTCGCAAACACAAATGGCAGATGTCCAACCAAAGACCTTTAAAAAGGAATCTGGCTGTGAAAAATACATAAAAGATAAACTAAGGGGAAATGAGTCTGAGTCCTTTCTAGATGGAAAGGAGACCTCAGCACGAATGCCATGGAGCTTGCAGATGGGACTGTCTACCTCAGAGAAGCCTCTCCAAGCCAAGGCGACGTGGGTGCTACAGAGTGCAGCCGTATGTAGTACGGCTTCACCTGCGTTGGCCTCTGTCACTGAGTCTTGTTAAAGCAAAATAAATCCAACTGAGCCTCCATGTATCTCCTACCAGGTCCTGTTTGTGGAAATAAACAGGAGCAGGTGAGCATCCCCTAGCTGAAATGCAGCCTGGCTGTGGGACACCCTGCTGCAGAGGCCGGTGCAACAGTTTGCGCCTGGCATGACCATGGTGCTGCCATCTGCTGTCCCCACGTGCAGGCAGAAAGGATTTGCCTGCATTCATGCGGGATGTGTTCCCATGGAAACTCATAGTCACTGACATCTCAGATCATGGTACCCACAAGGTGGGGGTTCTGTCTGTGGCCTGTTCATCAAGGTAAGAAGCAGGCATTTTACCTTTCCCTGGTCAAAAGCAGCACTGGGTGTATTTTTCCTCTCTCCTTCCTTATCTTTAGGAAAGGGCTTGAAAAATCCACATTCTCTGGGTGAGATGACTCACACCTGTATTCCCAGCACTTTGAGAGGCAGAAGGATTGCTTGAGGCCAGGAATTTGAGACCAGCCCTGGCCACATAGTGAGACCCTGTCTCTACAAAAAATTAGCTGGGCATGTTGGTGCGTATCTGTAGTCCCAGCTACTCAGGAGGCTGAGGCAGGAGGATTGCTTGAGCCCAAGAGTTCAAGAGCCTGGGAAACATAATGACACTCTGTCTCTACAAATAAAAAATTTAAAAATTAGCCAGATGTGGTGGGGCAAGCCTGTGATCCCAGCTACTCAGGAGGCTGAGTTGAGAGGATCACTTGAGCCCAGGAGTTCGAGGCTGCAGTAAGCTTTGATCATGCCACTGCACTCTAGCCTGGGAGACAGAGAGAAACCCTGTCTCTTAAAAAAAAAAAGAAAATCAATCAATAAAATAAAACAGAAAAATCCATATTGGGCGCTTTTTTATCTGGGATTGCCCTACAACACACAATGAAATTTCATCGAGATGCCAAAGATAATGCCGGGGAATTAAAGGAAATTGTAAAATGGAGTGCAAGACTACCTTCTCCGCGTCATTGCAAACTCATCTCCACTGGGTGCTTTTGAACTCTGGGTGATGTTCTTAATTTGATTTCAGATAACTTTGGATACGGTGACAAATGGGTCACCGTATCTAAAATTGAGTCTCCTTATGTGCTTTTATAGCAAAAACAAACAAAGAAACAAATAAATCAAAAGTTAGGAGTAGAAATTATTAGCCTGGCTTTAAAATTAGCAAATTGATCAATTTTTGTGCCTTGTGATCAAGAAGCCTGGCTTGTTTGTGAATGTGTATCACAGTTTCACAGGTAAGAGGTATACTGTTTTTTTCAAAACTATTAAGAAAAAAAAATGCTCAGCTTAGTTCTATATATTGATTTAGTATCTTAAGATTTGTGAATGTCTTTTATAATCATTATCTTAATCATTTCCAATTCTGTTTTTTAAAGAGAAGCTATTTACATGTATTGTTATGGGCTGAATTGTGCTCCTCTAAATTCAGATGTTGGAGTCCTAACCCCCAGGACCTCAGTATGTGACTGTATTTGGAGATAGAGCTTTTAAAGAAATGATTAAGGTAAAATAAAGTCATTTGGGTGAGCCCTGATCCAACGGGACTGGTGTCCTTATAAGAAGAGGAGATTAGGACACAGACAAACACAGAAGGACGACCACTTGAGAACACAGCGAAAGAGGGCATCTCCAAGCCAAGGAGAGAGGTCTCAGGAGGAACCAGCCCTGCCCACACCTGGATCTCGGACTTCCAGCCTCCAGGACCGCAAGAGAACAATTTCTGTTAAGTCCCCCAAAGGCAGCCCTAGCAAACGAATGCACTGATCTGACATGGTATTTAAAGTGTTTCAAAACTTATGAAAGGAATGGAATTTGAAGGGAGTAGTGTAGATGAGAAAGCTCCAAGTAAACCTGTAGTTTTAAGATGGTAAATATAGATCTGATTGACTTAAAGGGAACTCTGTCAATGTAATGTCAGGTTAGACAGAGCAAAGCTATTGATGAATATAAAGGAATAAACTTGCTTATTAATATGTCCTTAATTCCTCATCTTTGCTAATGGCAGAGTTTTCCAAATTGGGCACTATTGATATTCGGGTCAGATAATTCTTTTTTATGGTGGGGGCCACCCTGCTGTGTGGGCTGTTGAGCAGCAGCCCTGGCCTCTACTCACTCTATGCCAGGAGCACCCCCATTTCCCACCTGTAACAACCCTAAAATACCTCCAGCCATCGTCAAATATTCCTGGGGCTAAAAAATTACCCCTCTTCCCCAGTGGAGAACCACTGGTTTATGGGTATTGTGGGCGACCAGAAAAATGGAATACACGCTGTCGCTTGCAGGTTTTTCTAAATCTGGCCTGCAGATTCCCCGTGGTAGACAGAATAATGCCCAATCCTTTGCCCTGGAAAGACGCCTACAGCCCAGAACCTGTGAATATGTTGCTTTAGACCACAAAAGGTATTTTTGCAGATGTAAGTAAGATTAGAGACCCTGGGATGAGAGTATTTTGAATCATCTAGAGGGCCTGATGTTATCTTAAAGTATTCTTAACATCAGAGAACCTGCCCAACTGAGGTTAGAGAGAAAGAAACAGATATGAGGAAGAAAGCAGGGTCCGAGAGATAAGGCTGCCTGCTTTGAAGACAGATGAAGGGGCCATCAGACAAGGAACGCAGGTGGCTTGAAAGCAGATTCTCCCCTCTAGAAGGAAAACAGCCCTATTGACACCTTGATCTTAGGTGCAGCAAGGCTCTTATCAGACTTCTGACCTGCCAAACTGTGAGATAATAAATTCATGATGTTGGAGGCCATTGGGTTTGTGGTAATTTGTTATAGCAGCAATAGTAGACCAATTATACCACCTCCATCAGAATGTCCTGGAGTGGGCTACAAACACAGATTCTTAGGCTGTGCTCCAGCTTAAAGGATCAGAATCTTCTGGAGGTGGAGCCCAAGAATCTGCATTTTAAACCGGCACACAGAACGGGATTGGGGGCCATCCAAAATCTGAGAACGATTGTGTTGTGTGTCTAAGGGCAGTTTTCCTGTGTGACTGTTACAAAGTAATCCTCCACCTCTGAAGGCAAAAGATTTCTGAAAAAAAATCTTTCTAAAACTCTAAGCATTTTTCCCCCTGAAATTAGGGGGAAAAAAGGAAGAAAAAGTTTTTGTCCAGCATTATAACCGCATTCAGTTTGTATGCAGTGGATTTGACTATTTTAGTGAAAGGAGCTGAAATTTCTTTATTCTCTTTGGAAGCATCTGATTCCAAGTTGGGACCAGGGCAGCTGTGTCCCATGGGAGTTCCAGACTCAATATCCCAGGTGTTAGCAAAGCCCTACTATCTAAGGCATAATGCAGTGCCCCCGACAGGTCTCTCCCAGCTCCAAACAAATTCGTATGGGTGTGCCAGCCTCCCCAGCACTCCTGCCATTGTGCAGATCTGATGCCAAGATGAGCTTAGGAGATGATGTTTATGAGAGCAATGCCGAGTTTCATGGAGTTGACATGTCAGTCTTGAGAAAGAACTAGACAGGCTGTGTACTCCCAGCACCGCTCACCTCACCATTGGTGCGGGTCTCAGACAGGGAGGCATGGCTGACGTTGTGCTCTGGCCCCGGATTTCAATAGGAATCAGGGCTTCTAAGATTCTGCACCTGTCTAGCCAGATGATAAATAATTCCCTTCTTATTTGTGAGGCAGAAAGTACACAGTTATCTAGGATGCTTTATTAGGCTTCATGGGGAAAAAGAAAGAGAGCTGCTCCGGGTGAGGATCTGACGGAGGTTATTTTAGTGCAGGTGTGGGCTAAAAGAATGGAGGAATGCTACAGGTTTTGTCTGTCTCCCATCTCATCTTCCTGTGTGGGTGTGGCAGGGCTTTCATGCTCAAGAGAAGAAGTTTTTCACACAATTATATCCCCCAAAATAGTAGTATAAAACTGACTACTTCGCCAGAAGAAGGAAGGTTGAACAAGATGTCTCAGAAACTTCAATTTCACAAGAATAAAGACACATCTATTGTTTTACTGAATTATCAACAGTGGCATAAGGAATGAGTATTGGTTGGTCAGGAACCGAGAATTTGACTCTAATTCCGTTCTCCCCCAGGAGCTGTATATATTTTTAAAAGCTCTTTAAAATGTTCCACTGGAAATTCTTACAGGTTTGGTATCTGTTAAAATTACATAATAATGGAAATATAGGTCAAGGATTTCAACCTTTTGTATTATTGAAAAAAGGGGTGAAGCTCATATGGAGATGCTAAAAAAGCTAAACATAAAATTGCCATACAATCCCATGATCCTACTTGCAGGTATCTACCTCAAAGAATTGAAAACTGGGACTCAGGTACTTGTGTGTCAATGTTCATAGCAGCATTATTCACAATAGCCAAAAGGTGGAAATAACTCAAATGTGGGTCAACAGATGAATGGATAAACAAATGTGTACATGTACATGCGGTGACCTCTTATTCAGCCTTAAACAGGAATGTTCTGATATATGGTACATGGATGAACCCTGAGGACATTGTGCTAAGTGAAATACGCCAGACATAAAAGGACAATACGTTATGATTCCACTTTTATGAAGTTCTTAGAGTAGTTGAATTCATAAAAGCAGAAAGTGGAATCCTGGTTGCCAGGGGCTGAGGGGAGAGGACCGGGAGTGATTATACAGTGTGTGCAGTTTTAGCTTAGGATAGTGAACAAGTTGTGGGGATAGGTGGTGGTGATGGCTGTGCAACAGTGTGAATGTACTTAATGACACTGCACTGTATACTTAAAAATGGTTATGGTGGCAAGCTTTTAATGTTCCTGATATTTCACACAAAAAAGTCTTAATAAAAAAAGATTGAAGATTGGGGTGATGAAAATGTTATGGAAATATATAGTGCTGATGACTGCACAGTTGTGAAAATATGAAGCCACTGAATTATACAATTAAAACGGCTAAAATGGCATATTTTATATGTATCTTATCATAATAAGAAAAACAGTCTGTTTATCCCTCTCTCAGTGTCTCTGTCTTTAAAAAAATAATAAATAAATTAAAATTAAAAATTAAACCAAAACCTCATATGGAGGAAGATGGCCCATGGCTCATCATACAGAGATATTCTTTAGCACAGGGCCCTTGTCTGAAACCTGGGATTAATTATACTGGCACAGAAGGCAGTACATGTGCCTATACAGGCACAGAAGGCAGAAGCTTCAGCACTGGGCTGGGGATATTGGTGGGACATCATCATGCATGGCCTGGCCATTTTGGGAAATCCCAGGGCCACGTGGATGATGCTGTCAACATCGTGAGGACTCAGAGGTACTCCCCGTCTCTGGCCTGGGGCTGCAGATTATGAAGGTGAGGAGTGAGGCTTTGTCATGACTGCTGCTGGGACTGCCCTGTCCCCAAACATCCCTGCTCAAGCCAAGCTGAGGTCTCCTGGTGCTCCTTCTCTCTGCCATCTGAAGAAGTACAAGCCAAAGGCACAGGAAGCTGTGGATGCAACCATCGAGGTCAGACTCCTGGAGCGTAAGTAAGGTAAGAAAGGTAGAAAGGGGAGCCAGATGCAATTAGTAATTAATTTAATTAACAAAAGTAATTTATTTTTTATTTTTTAAGAGACAGAGACATAGAGAGAGTGTCTGTTTGCCAGATGCAAACAGAAAACACCCAACACAAACAGGCACATAGGGTCGCTTTCCAGTTCTTGCCCCTTCCCAGTAGCCACGTGAGCAGAGACGTGAGCCACGCTCAGCGCGGCTTCACAACTTCCCTGCAGCTGCGGAGCTCAGAGCACCCTGCCCACGTGCTGCTGTCTGCCTGTGCCTTGCCGTGGACTCTGGATGGCCCCTTGCTTCAAAATCCCAAGCACTCGCTCACCGCCAGATGCCAACAACTCCTATCCATTGTGCCTGAAGTTGGAAGCATTTCCTGTTCTCTCTTGTCCAGAGCCATCTGCTTGTTTTTCCTCATCTAGCCCTTGTCTCTCATGACGAATGAAGATAGGAGACCCCAGCTTCCCATTGTTCCTTACTCTTTTCCTGCGTTCCACATTCACCAAAATAATCCGCAGTGTTCCTGTTCCTCTCTGAGAAGAAAGATTTAAGTGCTGACATGTTTCATCTGCACTTGTCTCACAAAGCTCTGTACTTTTGAGCTTTATCCACCTAAGTGAACCTCTTATTGGAGCTATGACTGGGTTCTGGACACTTCTTACCCTGATCTGGGGCTCCTTCATCAAATGTACCTGAGAGTTTGATGACAGAAACTCCACAGGGATAGTTTCTCCTGCTCTGCCAGGAGAGTTAGTATGTGAGGAGGGGGTTCAATCAAGCACTGGGTATACAGCTATCATATCTCTTTGAATTTTCCCATATCCTTTTATTTATATATTCCAATATCTTGTATACATTTTGCATCTGGCCAGACCAACGGCTTCTTTTCTTAAAGTTAATTCCTTTTTTAATCAGTATATAAAAATTACATGTATTTATGGTGCAAAAAGGTGATGTTTGGAAATATGTATGCATTGTGGAATGGCTAAATCGAGTTAATTATTATATGCATCACTTTGCATACTTACCATTCCTTTGTCACAAGAACACAAAATCTGCTCTCTTAGCAATTTTCCAGTATGCAATATATTGTTATGAATTATAATCACCATGTTGCACAATACATCCCTTGAACTTATGCCTCCTGTCTAACTGACATTTTGCATCCTGGGATCAACATCTCCCCAACCCTCCCTGCCACCAACACTCTTGGTCAACATTCTACTACTCTACTTCTAGGAATTCAACTTTTTTAGATGCCACAACCAACGGCTTCTAGGGTTATTTATCATTCACATTTTTTCCTGAATGCCTCTGAGTTTTAGTCCTTAAATTATTCTTGAGTTAAATTACACCACTGGCTTCATCACAGAACTGCATTAGATAATGCTGTTTTTCATGTTCCTCCATAATCTTTATTAGTGAAATAAATTTGCATCAGTAAATTTTACTAGCGCTCTCCTTATCTTACCCCTAAGATCATGAAAAAATACACCTTCCAGCATTTTGATTCTGTGCACCTGGTGGGCATCGTGCTGCTGGAAATTCTGAGTTCTGGTAGAGGAGGTGACTCCGTCCAAATGTTTACATCAAACACCTCGATTACACATGGGCTTAGGACCCAGTCTGTGGATCACATAATTTTCTCATTTCCCTTCTACCACCCTCCCTAGGCTTCCAAAATCATTTTCTTTTTTAAGTAAGTTCATCAGGGAAAGGAAAAAAGAAAAAAGAAAATGAAAATAGCATCAGGACTAGGACAAGGGTGAGGTGAGTGATCAATTGCCTGAAGCACAAAATTTAAGGAGGCACCAAAAAACCTCAGTAATCAAGATATGTGACATTGGCATGCAATATTTTAAAAGATGAAGTTGGAAAACGATAGTCCACATGCCAGCTGGCTGGTCTTGTTTGTTTGTTTGTTTGTTTGTTTGAGACAGAGTCTCGCTCTGTTTCCCAGGCTGGAGTCCAATGGCACGATCTCGGCTCACTGCAACCTCTGCTTCCCAGGTTCAAGTGATTCTCCTGCCTTAGCCTCCTGAGTAGCTGGGATTACAGGCGCCCGCCACCACGCCCAGCTAATTTTTGTATTTTTAGTAGAGACAGGGTTTCACCAGGTTGGCCAGGCTGGTCTCCAACTCCTGACTTCAAGTGATCCACCTGCCTCGGCCTCCCAAAGTGCTGAGATTACAGGCATAAGCCACCGCGCCCAGCCCAGCTGCCTGTTTTTGTAAATAACCTTGATCTCACGGCAGGATTAGGGGAAGGTCGGGGGCTGGGTCTGGCTAGTGGAAGTGGATCCTGTCTTTATTTTAAATTCTGGCACTCTCATTTTATTTTTTATGATATTGCATTACACTGTAATATTAATTTTCTTGTTGATGGAGTACTCGGCACCCTTTAGATTTTGTGCCAGAGACCAAGCATTCTTCTCACCCAGTCCTAACCTTGCAATCAATGTCATGAGTCAGAACTAAAAAAAAAAAAAAAAAAAAAAGGCAGTGAATGACTTTAAAAAGGAAAAATGGACATAGAGCAGCTTTTAAAGGATTTGTGGAATTTGCTTTGACCAGCTATCCACAGGGGTAAACTTGATGGAGGGTGGGGTGATAGGATTAGGAGGAGTACGGGGGGTGCTTTGGGGGATTATGAAATGCCTAAAATGGATTGTGGCGATGGCTGCACAATTCTTTGAATCCACTAAGACCCACTGAATTGTACACTTTAAATGGGTGAATTCTTTGGTATGTGAATTATGTCTTAATAAAGATGTTACAAACCCAAAACAAAACAAAGAATAAATGCAAATCACGTCACGTTAGCATTCTTTGAAGGATTGCTCCATGTACTCTGAATACATTCTAAATGCATTAAAAATTAAATGGCAAGCATACTCAATATTCATTCTTCCCTGCACACTTACCCCTCTGCCAGCCCTCCACATACCTGATTTATCTGGAAAGCCTGGGTCGGCTAGAGCTTGAGATAGATTTTTACCCTAGATCTGGGACTTGCAGGAGAAGGGGCGGAGAAGCTCAAAGCCCCTCTCTAGCCTCCTCCCTAGGGCTGTTACTAAAAGTGACAGGCAATGGAATGTCCCTAGGGAACATTCAACCTGGAAGGGGCCTTGGTGGTGCACAGTGCCTATTTGCAGATGAAGAAACCACATGTCTGAGAGGCCCAGAGTCACACAGCTGGTTGTGAAAATATGATGGCCAAGCTTACGTGTTGCTGCATTTCACTTAGACAAGGCTACTCTAGTCTGATTCAAGTCAATAGACAAGACTAGTCTATTCCTTTTGTTAACTCGTCTTCATCTTAGGTTACATCTATGGCAATTCTCTAACACTGCTAAATAAAGTCTTTTTCAGCGGAACTGATTTGAATGGATGACTAACATGTATTTAAATGTCTCATTTTTCAGTGCCTTTTAAAATTTGAAAAGAAAAATGTTGTGGTGAAAAACGTGGAAATGTTTGCTCTTTGTAATTTTGAGTATTGATGATAACTGTTTTAGGACTCTAGATATATGTGGGATTGTCAAGGGCACTTCAGAAAATCTTTAGATATGAACATTTTCTTGGGAAATTTGAAGTAAAGCAATTATTAATGATTTATTTTAATTATATACTCGCTTTCTCGACTTTGATATTGTACTCTTTTCTTTTAAAGACAGAATTTTGTTTGAGGGGTTTACTTGTTTCGAATTCTTGACTAACTCAAGGCTGAGTTTCAATGAATATTCCTTTTAATGACGACATTGCTGATGAGACTAGGTATTTGTGGAATGCTTTCTATGTGTAGATTGGGGTTGGCCTCTGTGACATTTGTGGCTGGATACTTCTCTGTTGTAGGGAGTTGTTGGGTGCATTGTAGGATGTTTAGCATCATCCCTGGCCTCTCCCCTTGATGTGGGTGCACTGCTATCCTCAGGTTGTGACAATAGAAAATGTCTGCAGATACTGCCAAGCTCCCCTGGGGATAGAATTGCCCTGGTTAAGGACTGCTTGTGCATCTATGCTGGCCTGAGAGCTTTGATAGCATCACCTCATTTAGCCTTCATGAGACATATAAAGTAAGAACTATCATTGCCTCCATACTTAAAAGTAGGAAATAGTCTTAAAGCGCTTAAAGAGCTTGAGCTCAGCCAATATGTAGGGGAGCTTCACTGGGTGTGTGCTATCTCTTAATATGGGAAAATAGTAAGTATAATGATTAGAAAATTTAAACCACAGAGAACAGATTGGCAGTATTGTATAAAATAAAACACACACTTACCATAAGACAGAGCACTGCCATTTCTCTATATTTACTCTAGAGAAATGAAAACTTATGTTCCCACAAAAACCTATACATGAATGTTCAGAACTTTATTTGTGATAGTCAAAAGCTAGAAACAATCCAAAATCCTCTGATGAGTAGATGGACTTAAAAATTGCTACTTTATATAATCATCTATTATCAGCAATGAAAGGAAACAAACTATTAATATATACAACAGGGCCAGGCACTGTGGCTCACGCCTATAATCCCACCATTTAGGGAGACTGAGGAGGAAACATGGCTTGAGCCCTGGAGTTCGAGACCAGTATGGGCAACATAGGGAGACCCTGTCTCTACAAAAAATAAAAAAAATTAGTCAGGCATGGTGGTGCGCACCTATAGTCCCAGCTACTCAGGAGGCTGAGGTGAGAGAATCGCTTGGGCCCAGGAGGTTGGGGCTGCAGTGTGCTAGGATTGCACTACTGCACTTCAGTCTGGATGGCAAATGAGACCCTATCTCTTAAAAAATATCTATATCTATATCTATATATATATATACATACATATGTGTATGTGTGTATATATATATATACACATATATATATATACACACACAACTTGGATGAGTCTTAAAGACATATACCTACATGAGCAAGAAGCTAGTTTCAAAGAATTACATACTGTATGGTTCCATTTATTTGACATTCTCAAAAACAAACCATTGCAATGAAGAACAGATTGGTGGTTGCCATGGGTTAGGGTTGGGGCATGACTATGATGGCATGAGAGAGTTTTGAGGGGTGATAGAACTGTTCTGTATCCTGGTTATGATGGTGGTTATAAGACTCTTTAGGCCAGGTGTAGTTGCTCACTCCTGTAACCTTAGGACTTTGGGAGGCTGAGGTGGGAGGATCGCTTGTGGCCAGGAATTCGAGACCAGCCTGGGCAACACAGTGAGACCCTATCTCTACAAAAAATAATACATTAGCCAGGCATGGTGTCATGTGCCTGTAGTCCTAGCTACTTGAGAGGCTGAGGCAGGAGGATTGGTTGAACCTGGGAGGTCAAGGCTGCAGTGAACTGGGATCGCAGCACTGCACGTCAGCCTGGGTGGCAGAACGAGACCCTGTCTCTTGAAAAAAAAAAAAAAAGACTATATATGTTAAAATTTATGGAACTGTACACCAAAAGAAGAGTAGATTTTATATATGAAAAAATTTGAAGATCTAAAAAATCCATAGAGGAGATTGCCCAGTGGAATTTTGGAAGATAGAAGAGACTGATCTTCAGTCTCAAATGCTTCCTGGGGAGACATCTTGCTTCTGCTCCTGGTACCATCTTGTTTCTGGCCCTGAAAGAGTTTGCACCTTGGCCAAAAGCCAAGCATTGCCTGCTCCCTGCCCAACTTTGTAAGAGGCCAAATCTCAGGCGTCAAAAAGTGAGTAGTGGAGATTACTGGTTCATTACAAATAGGATACTGAAAATTACATAACTAGTACAATTTTAAAACTTCAGTGATCAAAGCAAGTTTCCATCTTTCTTTGTTGAGATTCCTTCAATGACAGTTGAATCATGTTTACTTTTTCTTCCACCTCATTGTTGGCTTCCATCTTCAAGTGTTTTCAATTAGTCTTTTAATGTCCTTTCTTTCCTCTTCTCCTTCAAGATTTTCTGCCTTAATGAGGAACCAACCTTCTTTTTGCTTTCCTACCCACTAGGACAGCAATCCCATGGTTTGAAGGAGTTGAGCAGCCATTTTTGCTGCTGGTAATTCAGAATTCTGTGTTAGAGCCGTTCTGCTAATACCCTTGAGAGTTACGTCTTGGACTTCTGTTTTAAAAGCCAGGCTTTTTAAAGGCATGGGATAGCAGAATGCAGCAGTGAACCCTGATGAAGAGAAAGTGCTGGCATATAGATATTGTGAATTTCCTCATCGTGTGGGTGGACCTTGCTGGCAAGCAGGTGTCTAGAATTTTAAGTTAGCTTTTATGACAAATGGAAATTGCTTCTGTCTTTGGTAGCTAATGAAAAATGCAGCTAAACTTAAATTTTATTTAAAGTGACTTTTTCTTAGCTCCCTCAGGCTGTGCACATGCATTTTAGTTTATTTTTCTCACTTCTATAGTTGTATCTGTTTTGAGAAGCATAGATTTATGCTATTCTGTAGCAGGGGTCGGCAAACAACCACCAATGGACCAAATTTGGCCTGCTACATGTTTCTGTAAATACAATTTTATTGGGACATACCACATTCATTCATGTATGTGTAGTCTATGGCTGCTTTTGTGCTACAAGAGCAGAGCAAAATATTTACTATCCAGCCCTTTACATAAAAAGTTTTCTCACCCTTGGTCTATAGTATACTGCAACCTTGACCTCCTGGGCTCAACCAATCCTCCCACCTCAGCCTCCCAAGCACCTAGGACTACAGGTGCATGCCACCATGCCTGGTCAATTTTTAATTTTTTTGCAGAGATAGGGTCTTCCTGTACTTACCAGGTTGGTCTTGAACTCCAGGGCTCAAGCAATCCTCCTGCCTTGGCCTCCCAAAATGCTGGGATTACAGGTATGAGTCAGTGCGCCTGGCCTATATCATTTCAATATGGTCAAAACAATACACTTGACTTGTTTAGTAAAAGAAGATTTAAAAATAATAGTATGATTTTACACCAAGTTCTATACCTTGTATACTTTACAACCCCAAATAATCAGAGTGTCCTCTCTCTCCTTTGTTTCATAGATGTTAATTTTCTTTTAAAATGGCTGTACTCTTTGATATCATACAGTTTTTTGCAACTACATAATTTGTAATGACCACTGTAAGGAGGTGAGAGAACACATAAATTCATGTAATCTAAACATGATCTTGAAACATATCTCAGCTCTTTTCAAGCTATTCACAAATTGGGAAAAAAATCCTACATACAAAAATGAACTACTTTAATTTTATAATTCTCTTCTCATCAGGCTCATTTCTGGCACAATGTTTCATTTTTGGGGGGATGAGTCAAATGCTTCTTAGTAGGAAGAAGAAAAATAGAATAAACTAGTGACAGCAGTGATTGGTAAACAGATCACCATTGTTTAGTATATGAGACTAGAGTTTATTGACATTTGCACAATATTTATGTTTTTGTTCTTGCATTCAAAATATCTTTTTTGTTATTCTTCTGAAAGGCCAGCAGGAGCAGCATTATTTACTTGTCTTATATTTTGATTTTGATTTTTCATTTGTCTCCATGGTGTGCAAAGTTATTATAAGTGTTTATGATTTCCTAACATGCTAACAAATGACAATTCTTTCTCTATAACCTTTATCAGTCAATGTAGTATAGAAAAAGAAACAAAGATTATCCTTGATTTTTTTGCGGATGGCCTTAGCGTCCTGATGAAGTGTGGCCCTGCTACCTCAAGGGGCCAATTGCGAGTCACTTTCAAGCCAACACGCAGAGTCTACGTGGAAGCATTTTTCACTTCTGATACTGGATTAGAACAATGTTTTTCCTGTGGTCTTTCTCATGTCATTTCCTCCCCTCTTTGTTTAAAAATAAAAGACAAAACACATTGACTCAGATTTAAAACACATTGAACACATAAGGTATAGACTTTTAGCATTAAAGATCTTACACCTTTATAACCACAGGCTTAGAGATTAGGGAAATAACACAAATTGAGCACTGATCCCATACAAGGCTTGGCAGTGGGTTCCTTACATGTATAAGCTCAGTAATACAATTATACATGTGTGGTAGATGCATTTTAGAGAAGAGATAAGGGCTCAGAGAAGATGAGTGATTTGTACATTAAACTCTCAAGAATTTCACTAGAGGAAATAAATACTCTTGTGACAGGAAAAAGGGAAAGAGCCAGAGAAGGCCATCAGAGGGTTCTGATCCCACTAAAATCTGACCTGGAATGGAGGAGAAAGAGAAAGTTGAGTGGAAACATTCCAGACTGCCTTGAACTCTCAGGAAGGTTCAGTCAAGCCACTGGGAGTCCTTGAACCAAAGTGTGCAGACGAAGACATCCCATGTCTCCCAGAATAGGTCTGTGTCACTGCTGCCACTAAGTCTAATCATCAGCGAGAGCTGCTCACAGGAGGCATTACTTCACTGCAATCACAGGGATTCTAAAGCAGGGGTTCTTGGCCCCTTACACTCTCTGCCTTGAGACATGGCCGAGAAGCACCCTCAAGTTGGCATATAACGTTCAAGTGTTTGGCTTCTCCCGAGAGCAAAGCAGAGCCACTGTGAGACGTTAAGCAGTGACACAACCAGATGACTGCTTTACAAAGATCAGTCTGTAGCTACATTGAGGGCAGACTGGAAAGAGAAAATCTAGAGGTCATGGGAGTCAGCAGAGTGGTTATTTGCAATTATTCCATGAGGGTATAAAAAGGCTCTTCCTTTTATGTGCCGAGGTGAATGATTCCAGAAATATGTCCAAGGAAAATTTGTGTAGCTTGTGATCCACTGGAGGAGAGCAAGGGATGAAGATGGTGGCAGGGGGTGCCTATTGGTGAGGGGCTGGGGAAATGACTCATGTAGTTTTAGGGAGATGATGAGGGGGAAGAAGCTCCACATGGAGATACCTAGGAAGGTGCCGAAATATAGTTTGGAGTCTAGAGGAGAAGATGGGTCTGGAGATCGAGATGTGGGAGGGAGGAACAAAGATAGGTATGATTGGAACTCATGAGAGCAGATGAAGATGACAGGACTAGGACTCCTGGAGAGCTGTGGTCTTTCAGAGCAAGTGGAGGACAACTCATTGCAAGTTTGCATGGAGTTGTAATTTGGATTTGAATTAGAAGAAAGTGATAGAGTAATAGTTGAATGAACAGAGGTTTTGTAGAGAAAGACTAAAAAAAGCCGTGAAAAAGCTAGAGAGGCAAAGATGGATGAGGGCTGCAAAGAATTCATTGCATTTAGCAAGTAGGAAGTCAATGGCATCCCCAACAGAAGCATCAACTTTTAGTTGAGCAGCTGTTACATGTGCTGTAGTTTGAATGTGTGCATCTCTCCAAAATTCATAAGTTGGAAGCTAAACCCCAAGCTGACAGTATTAAGAGGTGGGCTCTTCAGTATGTGATTAGGTCATGAAGGCACTGCCCTCATGAAGGGATTATGCCCTTATAAGGGCCTCTTCCACCACTGAAGACACAGCAAGAAGGTGCCATCTTGGAACAGAAGGCAGCCCTCACCAGACACTCAATCTGCCAGCGCCTTGATCTTGGACTTCACAGCTTCCAGAGCTGTGAGCAACAGACTTCTGTTTATATAAATTACCCCATCTAAGGTATTTTGTTACAGCAACAGGAATGAAGTGTGAAAATGTGCAAAAATGAATTTTGGATAAATAACAATGAGGATGTTTCATTTTTAGTGCTAGTTTTCAAAGATCTTTTTATTTATGTCTGTTTATTTGTTAAAACTCCACAAATTCCCTTGCAATTCTCCATAAATTATTATTTCCATGTGATAAGCGAGAAAAGAAAGGAACAGGATAGTGACACTGTGGTCAGAGAGTAATTACCAGTGGAACTGTAAGCCTCAAAGCCAGGTGCACTCGTTCTCCAGCTTTGCAGGAAAGACTGCTGCTAGACATTTCTCACCTGTCCCATATTGATGACTCACCCTTTCTGGGATGCTTGTGCTTCTTCAATATGATCGGAGTTGGAGGTATCAAAAGGTTTTTAATCTGGTCTTATGTTTTGCTTCCCTGTAACATTTAATCACTTTAAAAGGAGACAATTATGTGCTGTTACACATGGGTTAGCTTCTGCTGTGCATGCACCAAAGATTGTTTTATAGAATTATTTCTCTTTTGCCCTAGTTGTCCAAAAGTGAGTGAGTCACTGAACTTTGAGAAGCTTCTATCTCTTGTTACAGCTATTAAATTGACACCTGTCTCAAATGGAAAAACACATAGTGGAAAATTTTAAGATATGCTGCTTGCATCTGCTCAGCCAGGAAAAACCCACAGTAGCATAACGTGCTCTTTGTCTGTGCAAACCCACTGGATAACAGTGTGTTTCACTAGACATTTGCACACACCCTTACCTGAGTTATGCCTGCTCTTGTCTTTTCCTTGGCACATCAGGATGTGTGTATCTTTTATATTTTCCTGTTGTAAGTAAGTCCACTGGGCGCTTTGAAAATTTGGCCTAAGGTACAATTTGGGTTGTCATATTTGTTTCCCATACCTAAAACATGCAGTTACATCATTTTCTAATTATCATTATGATCATGTGGAGAATTAGTAATGGATGGATACTCAGCCTACTTATTTTGGATCTGGAAATCCAATTTGGATGGAAAGAACACATTTGTGGAGTCCTAATAAAATAAGTAAGCAACAATGAGGCCCCAGATGGGGAAGAGCAATGAACAATTGTTCTGAGAAATAACCTGCAGGCACAACAACCTTGTTCCCCAGGCGTAAGAACAGTAAGAACAGGGTTCCACAGGCACAATGACCTTGTTCTGTGGGCACAATGACCTCGTTCAGCAGACAGCCCCCTCCAGCACAACCTTATAAAACTTCCCTCCAGCCTCTGTCTCTTTGCAGACAGCGCCTTCTCTGCTTTGCTGCCTTGCAACATATTTTCATACTTTTTCTAATAAATCTGACTTTCTTTACCCATCTTGGTAAATTCCTTTACCACCTATGCCACCAGCCACAGATAGTCACTACCCATGACAAAATTCAGTAGTTGAAATCAAATGTGCTACTGGGGGCTTCACATTCAAATAAAAGGCACAACAATATCGGATTTTTTGCAAAGATGACCAGCCTAGTAGAGAAGTAACTTTCTAAGACAGCCATTGTCACCTGCAGAGCTAGCCCAAGGAAAAGTATGACATCAGTTACTTAACTTAGTTTTAGATCCTTCCATTTTCACTTCTGACCTATTTCTTTTTTGCTCTTTCTTCAGTAAGTAGCCAATCCTTTCTTGCTATTCCACAACTCTTTTTGGCCCATAAAAAATTCTTATAAGCAAAATGTGCAAACCACACTGCCTTACCTTTCTCAAAACAATCATCATTTGGAGACGCCAATGCTCAATGGAAAAAGAAAATTATTTATATCCATAAAATTTCCAGCTTCTGGTGCAGCAAGAGGGGCATCAATTTCTGTGTAGGGAACCTCAAATCCTGCCATTGAACATAAAAAAAGATCCTATTCCTTTGAGGTGCTCCTGCTTTTGCTGGGCAAGCCAATAATAGGGATGCAATCAATGCTTTCTGATTCAATGCCTGTTACAGGTCAGTGAAAAAATGAATTCAGAATTGGTGGCTGGCAAGATGGCCAAATAGGAGCAGCTCCGGTCTGCAGCTACCAGCAAGATCAACACAGAAGGTGAGTGATTTCTGCATTTCCAACTGAGGTACCCGGCTCATTTTATTGGGACTGGTTAGACAGTGGGTGCAGCCCACGGAGGGTGAGCTGAAGCAGGGTGGGGCGTCACCTCACCCAGGAAGCAACAAAGAGTTGGGGAACTCCCTCCCCTAGCCAAGACAAGCCATGAGGGACTGTGCTGTGAGGAACAGTGCATTCCAACCCAGATAGTACACTTTTCTCATGGTCTTTGCAACCTGTAGACCAGGAGATTCTCTTGGAGGCCTACACCACCAGGGCCCTGGGTTTCAAGCACAAAACTGGGCAGCCGTTTGGGCAGACACTGAGCTAGCTGCAGGAGTTTTTTTCATACCTCAGTGGTGCCTGGAACGCCAGTGAGACAGAACTGTTCACTCCCCTGGAAAGGGGGCTGAAGCCAGGGAGCCAAGTGGTCTACCTCAGTAGATCCCACCCCCATGGAGGCCAGCAAGCAATGATCCACTGGTTTGAAATTCTCACTGCCAGTACAGCAGTCTGAAGTAGACCTGGGATGCTCCAGCTTGGTGGGGGGAGGGGCATCTGCCATTACTGAGGCTTGAGTAGGTGGTTTTCCCCTCACGGTGTAAACAAAGCCACTGGGAAGTTCAAACTAGATGGAGCCCACCACAGCTTGGCAAAGCTGCTGTAGCCAGACTGCCTCTCTAGATTCCTCCTCTCTGGGCAGGGCATCTCTGAAAGAAAGGCAGCAGCCCCTTTCAGGGGCTTATAGATCAAACTCCCATCTCCCTGGGACAGAGCACCTGGTGGAAGGGGTGGCAGTGGGCGCAGCTTCAGCAGACTGAAACGTTCCTGCCTGCCAGCTCTGAAGAGAGTAACAGATCTCCGAGCACAGTGCTTGAGCTCTGCTAAGGGACAGACTGCCTCCTCAAGTGGATCCCTGACCCCCATGCCTCCTGATGAGGAGACACCTCCCAGCAGGTGTCAAAAGACACCTCATACAGGAGAGCTCCAGCTGGCATCTGGCAGGTGCCCCTCTGGGACGAAATTTGCAGAGGAAGGAACAGGCAGCAATCTTTGCTGTTCTGCAGCCTCCGCTGGTGACACCCAGGCAAACAGGATCTGGAGTGGACCTCTAGCAAACTCCAGCAGACCTGCAGAAGAGGGGCCTGACTGTTAGAAGGAAAACTAACAAACAGAAAGGAAGAGTACATCCACTCAGAGACCCCATCTGAAGGTCACCAACATCAAAGACCAAAGGTAGATAAATCCACAAAGATGGGGAGAATTCAGGGCAAAAAAAAAAAAAAAGGCTGAAAATCCCAAAAACCAGAACACCTCCTCTCCTCCAAAGGATCACAACTCCTCATCAGCAAGGGAACAAAACTGGACAGAGAATGAGTTTGATGAATTGACAGAAGTAGGCTTCAGAAGGTGGGTAATAACAAACTCCTCCAAGCTAAAGGAGCATGTTCCAACCCTATGCAAGGAAGCTAACAACCTTGGAAAAAGGTTAGATGAATTACTAACTAGAATAACCAGTTTAGAGAGGAACATAAATGACTTGATGGAGCTGAAAAGCACAACATGAGAACTTTGTGAAGCATTCACAAGTATTAATAGCTGAATTGTTCAAGTGGAAGAAAGGATATCAGAGATTGAAGATCAACTTAATGAAATAAAGTGAGAAGACAAGATTAGAGAAAAAAAATAAAAAGGAACCAACAAAGCCTCCAAGAAATATGGGAATATGGGAAAAGACCAAATCTACATTTGATGGGTGTACTTGAAAGTGACGGGGAGAATGGAACCAAGTTGGAAAACACTTTTCAGGTTATTATCCAGGAGAACTTCTCCAACCTAGCAAGACAGACCAATATTCAACATTCAATGCTCCAATTAAAAGACACAGACTGGCAAATTGGATAAAGAGTCAAGACCCATTGGTGTGCTGTATTCAGGAGACCCATCTCACGTGCAAAGAAACACATAGGCTCGAAATAAAGGGATGGAGGAATATTTATCAAGCAAATGGAAAGCAAAAAAAAGCAGGGGTTGCAATCTGAGTCTCTGATAAAACAGACTTTAAACCAACAAAGATCGAAAAGGACAAAGAAGTGCATTATGTAATAGTAAAGGGATCAGTGCAACAAGAAGAGCTAACTATCCTAAATATACATGCACCCAATACAGGAGCAGCCAGATTCATAAAGCAATCTTTATGTTCTTAGAGACCTACAAAGAGACTTAAATTCCCACACAATAGTGGGAAACTTTAACACCCCACTGTCAATATTAGACAGATCAACGGACAGAAAATTAATGAGGATATTAAGGTCTTGAACTCAGCTCTGGACCAAGCAAACCTAACAGACATCTACAGAACTTTCCACCCCAAATCAACAGAATATACATTCTTCTCAGCACCACATCACACTTATTCTAAAACTGACCACATAATTGGAAGTAAAACACTCCTCAGCAAATGCAAAAGAACTGAAATAATAACAAACAGTTTCTCAAACCACAGGGCAATCAAATTAGAACTCAGGATTAAGAAACTCACTCAAAACCACACAGCTACATGGAAACTGAACAATATGCTCCTGAATGACTACTGGGTAAATAATGAAATTAAGGCAAAATTAAATAAGTTCTTTGAAACCAATGAGAACAAAGACACAATGTACCAGAATCTCTGGGACACAGCTAATGCAGTGTTTAGAGGGAAATTTATAGCACTAAATGCCTACAGGAGAAAGCGGGAAAGATCTAAAATTGACACCCTAACATCACAATTAAAAGAACTGGAGAAGCAAGAACAAACAAATTCAAAACCTAGCAGAAGACAAGAAATAACTAAGATCAGAGTAGAACTGAAGGATATAGAGACACGAAAAACCCTTCAAAAAAAAAATGAATCCGGGAGCTGGTTTTTTGAAAAGATAAACAAAATAGATAGACTGCTAGCCAGAATAATAAAAGAGAAAAGAGAGAAGAATAAAATAGACACAATAAAAAATGATAAAGGGGCTATCACCACTGATCCCACAGAAATACAAACTACCGTAAGAGAATACTATAAACACCTCTATGCAAATAAACTAGAAAATCTAGAAGAAACAGATAAATTCCTGGACACATACACCCTCCCAAGTCTTAACCAGGAAGAATTTGAATCCCTGAATAGGCCAATAACAAGTTCTGAAATTGAGGCAGTAATTAATAGCCTACCAACCAAAAAAAGCCCAGGACCAGATGGATTCACAGCCGAATTCTACCAGCGGTACAAAGAGGAGCTGGTACCATTCCTTCTGAAACTATTTCAAACAATAGAAAAAGAAGAACCCCTCCCTAATTCATTTTATGAGGCTAGCATCATCCTGATAACAAAACCTGGTAGAGACACAACAAAAAAAGAAAATTTCAGGCCAATGTCCCTGATGAACATTGATGCGAAAATCCTCAATTAAATACTGGCAAACAGAATCCAGCAGCACATCAAAAAGCTTATCCACCATGATCAAGTCAGCTTCATCCCTGGGATGCAAGGCTGATTCAACATATGCAAATCAATAAATGTAATCCATCACATAAACAGAACCAATGACAAAAACCACATGATTATTTCAATAGATGCAGAAAAGGCCTTCGATAAAATTCAACACGCCTTTATGCTAAAAACTCTTAATAAACTAGGTATTGATGGAATGTATCTCAAAATAATAAGAGCTATTTATGACAAACCCACAGCCAATATCATACTGAATGGGCAAAAATGGAAGCATTCCCTTTGAAAACCAGCACAAGACAAGGATGCTGTCTCTCACCACTCCTATTAAACATAGTATTGGAAGTTCTGGCCAGGGCAATCAGGCAAGAGAAAGAAATAAAGGGTATTCAAACAGGAAGAGAGGAAGTCAAATTGTTTCTGCAGATGACATGATTGTATATTTAGAAAACACCATCATCTCAGCCCAAAATCTCCTTAAGCTGATAAGCAAATTCAGCAAAGTCTCAGGATAGAAAATCCATGTGCAAAAATCACAAGCATTCCTATACACCAATAATAGACAAACAGGGAGCCAAATCATGAGTGAAATCCTATTCACAATTTGTACAATGAGAATAAAATACCTAGGAATACAACTTAAATGGGATGTGAAGGACCTCTTCAAGGAGAACTACAAACCACTGCTCAAGGAAATAAGAGAGGACACAAACAAATGGAAAAACATTCCATGCTCATGGATAGGAAGAATCAATATCGTGAAAATGGCCATACTGCCCAAAGTAATTTATAGATTCAACACTATCCTCATCAAGCTACCATTGACTTTCTTCACAGAATTAGAAAAAACTGCTTTAAATTTCATATGGAACCAAAAAAGAGCCTGTATAGCTAAGACAATCCTAAGCAAAAAGAGCAAAGCTGGAGGTATCACGCTACCTGACTTCAAACTATACTACAAGTTTACAGTAATCAAAACAGCGTGATACTGGTACCAAAACAGATATATAGACCAATGGAACACAACAGAGGCCTCAGAAATAATGCCACACATCTACAGCCATTAGATCTTTGACAAACGTGACAAAAACAAGCAATGGGGAAAGGATTCCCTATTTAATAAATGCTGCTGGGAAAACTGGCTAGCCATATGCAGAAAACTGAAACTGGACCCCTTCTTTGCACCTTACACAAAAATTAACTCAAGATGTTTTAATGGCTTAAACATAAGACCTAAACCATAAAAACCCTAGAAGAAAACCTAGGCAGTACCATTCAGGACATAGGCATGGGCAAAGACTTCAATACTAAAACACCAAAAGCAATGGCAGCAAAAGCCAAAATTGATAAAATGAGGTCTAATTAAACTAAAGAGCTTCTGCACAGCAAAAGAAACTATCATCAGGGTGAACAGGCAACCTAAAGAATGGGAGAAAATTTTTGCAATCTACCCATCTGACAAAGGGGTAATATCCAGAATCTACAAGAAACTTAAACAAATTTACAAGAAAAAACAAACAACCCCATCAAAAATGGGCAAAGGATATGAACAGACACTTCTCAAAAAAAGACATTTATGTGGCAAACAAACATATGAAAAAAAAAGCTCATCATCACCAGTCATTAGGGAAATGCAAATCAAAACCACAATGAGATATCATCTCACGCTAGTTAGAATGGTGATCATTAAAAAGTCAGGAATCAACAGATGCTGGAGAGGATGTGGAGAAACAGGAATGCTTTTACACTGCTGGTGGGAGTGTAAATTAGTTCAACCATTGTGGAAGACAGTCTGGTGATTCCTCAAAGTCTAGAACCAGAAATACCATTTGATCCAGAAATCCCATTACTGGATATACACCCAAAGGATTATAAATCGTTCTACTATAAGGACACATGCACACATATGTTTATTGCAGCACTATTCACAACAGCAAAGACTTGGAACCAACCCAAATGCCCGTCAATGATAGACTGGATAAAGAAAATGTGGCACAGATACGCCACAGAATATTATGCAGCCATAAAAAAAGATGAGTTCATTTCCTTTGCAGGGACATGGATGAAGCTGGAAACCATCATTCTCAGCAAACTACACAGGAACAGAAAGCCAAACACCACATGTTGTCACTCGTAAGTAGGAGTTGAACAGTGAGAACACATGGACACAGGGAGGGGAACATCACACACTGGGGCCTGTAGGGGGTTGGGGGTTAGGTGAGGGATAGCATTAGGAGAAATACCTAATGTAGATGATGGGTTGGTGGTTGCAGCAAACCACCATGGCACGTATATACCTATGTAACAAACCTGCATGTTCTGTACATGTATCCCAGAACTTAAAGTATAAGAATTAAAAAAAAAATTTTCAACTCCCCCACCAAAAATATATGTATATATACAGCATTAAGAACTGCCATCACTTAGAACTAGTTATCATTTGGACAGAAAACAGAAAAACTTCTAAATAGTATGTCCATTTTCTAAAGATAATAATTCAAAAGACTTCCTTGTAGGGCTCAACAGCCCAAATAGTTTAAAAATTACATTGTAATTAAAAACCATGTGAATCAGAACTAAAAAAAAGTGAATTTAGAATCACAAAGAAGATTCATTCTCTGCTCTTAGATGGAATTGGAGAAATGAAATTTCAATACAAAAAACAAATATATAGCAAAAGAGAAGTTTGTAAATATCATTAGAAGGCCATGTAAAGAATCCTGGGATTCAGTGTATCAGAAAAGCTTGCATGGAGGTCGTGGCTTTAGAGATGGAATTATGGGAGGAGTAAACTCTCAACATGTAGAAATTGTATCTTCTAGGCCAGAGAGCAGCACATAGACCTCTGCACAAAGAAAAAGACTCAAAGTGCAAATTTGGTAGTAGAGATAACAAACATTTAGGGGAGACATTAAAGAGGATGGGAGGAACCAGAGGTAGGGAGACCCCAACTTTACATGATATCATGGACAGAGCCTTGAGCAGGAGAGAAAGCATTCATACATGACTGTGTCCTACAACTTTCCCAGCCTCCTAACTGTGGCCAGACCCAGAAACTCAACTGCAAACTGCTCCATTTCCTAACAAGGCAGTAATCTCATTATGTTAAGGGATTACACAAGGGTCGTATTGTCAAGATGAGCACAGGAAATAGCACATTGACTATGAATTAGTTAACATCAGTGGCATTGGAAGAGAAAAAAGCAATTGAACATGTTCAATACTCATTGCTGTAAAACCCACTCATTGGGAATTTTTAATGCAATTTCTGGCTGACCTGGGACTTACCTTTCTCCTGCTGACGAGGATGTATATACTCAGCAAATTAATTGTGTTAGCACAGCTCAGCCTTCTCAAGCATCTTAAGCCAGGGTGGCAGAGCTAATATTTGCAGACAAACATTAAGTGGCTTCCAAAGGATTTTGTCTGTTAATGAAAATAGGTGCCATTTGGTAATGGCATCTCAACCATTTTTGCTATTATTTTTGTTGAGACTGACCAGATAGCCAAAAAAGGAAAACTGAACAGGTGAGGCTGTAAATTCCCTGGACTGATGGTATTCACATGTGCACAGAGGATGCTTAGGGCATATCCTTCCGAGCAGTAATGACATGCTAGGTTTCAGGGAGAAGCCATAGATTTCAGTCATGTTTCTGAATGCTTCACAGACCCAAGGCTGTAGAAACCTTTGGGCTGCTGTTGCTTCCTCATGGGGTTGCTGCTGAGACCTGGCACCAGTGCACCTGATGCGCTTTTGCTCATTAACGCAGGTGGCCTGTCCTCAGTGTCTCTGCAGGAAGATGGATCACTGTCTGGGCTCAGGGAAGAGGTTCCAATCCACAGTTTTAGGTCTCCAACTTATAGCCTTTTACCTCATCCCCACTTGCCCAATCATTGTCCCCAAGGTGGCTGCTCAGGGGAACCCCTGTGCTTGGCCACTGGCTTTGTCAGATCCAGCTCTTCCCTGTCACTCTTTACGTCCTATAATGAGTACAGAACACCAGCCTGGATGAACCGTCCGCTCAAAGGGGCTCTTGGTGTTGTCATCTGCCAACAAGCCATCCTCATTTGATGGGAGGTTCCAAATGCATTTCACTTAGAAAAGGACTTTTTGTGGTTACCTTTCTGATATTTGGGGCTATTAATAATATCTATGTAAATTGGCCAATGGCTCTGATACCAGGGGTAAGTGGAAGGGCTGGTGTTTGTCAAAGGCCTGAGTGGGGGAAGAGACAAGTTCTGTATCTCCTTCTCCAGGGCCCTGGGTTCAGTTTGCTAAGTTAGAAGGGGTGACTCGGCCGGGCACGGTGGCTAACGCCTGTAGTCCCAGCACTTTGGGAGGCCAAGGCAGGCAGGCAGATCTCGAGGTCAAGAGATGGAGACCATCCTGGCCAACATAGTGAAACTCCGTCTCTACTAAAAATACAAAAATTGGCAGGGTGCGGTGGCTCACGCCTGTAATCTCAGCAGTTTTGGAGGCCGAGGCGGGTGGATCATGAGGTCAGGAGTTCGAGACCAACCTGGCCAACGTGGTGAAACACCGTCTCCACCAAAGATACAAAAAATTAGCTGGGTGTGGTGGTGCTCACCTGTAATCTCAGCTACTTGGGAGGCTGAGGCAGGAGAATCGCTTGAACTTGGGAGGCAGAGGTTGCAGTGAGCTGAGATTGCACCATTGCACTCCAGCATGGGCAACAAGGCGAGACTCTGTCTCAAAAAAAAAAAAAAAAAAAAAAAGAAAAAGAAAATTAGCTGAGAGTGGTGGCGTGCTCCTGTAGTCCCAGGTACTCAGGAGACTGAGGCAGGAGAATCACTTGAACCTGGGAGGCGGAGATTGCAGTGCGCCCAGATCACGCTACTGCACTCTGGCCTCGTGACAGAGTGAGACTCCATCTAAAAAACAGAAACAAAACAAAACAAAAAAACAGAAGGGGTGACTCAAGTTGGACATGGTAGAACACAGGTTTGCAATTTCTGTGTAGGAGAAATTACAGTCAGAGAAAATGTTACTTAACATGGCATTAAAGCTTTTTAGCATTTTCTTATCAGCCAACCCCCTAATCTCCCTTCTCTGTTGATGTTACCATTGTTTCAGTTAGCCTTTTCTCTTTTACATTAAAAACATGTAATAAGATATTTGACCTGGTTCCATATTTTTGCAATTGCAAAATGTGCTGCTATAAACATCCGTGTGCAAGTATCTTTTTCTTCTTTCTTTTTTTTTTTGAGATGGAGTCTCGCTCTGTCGCCACAAGTATCTTTTTCATATAATGACTTATTTTCCTCTGGGTAGATAACTAGTAGTGGGATTGCTGGGCCCAAATGCCCATCAATCAACAAGTGGATAAAGAAAATGTGGTGTACATATATACCATGGAATACTACTCAGCCATAAAAAGGAACGAAATAATGACATTTGCAGCAACCTGGATGGAATCGGAGGCTATTATTCTAAGTGAAGTAACCCAGAAATGGAAAACCAAACATTGTACGTTTTCTCTCATAAGTGGGAGCTATGAGAACACAAAGGCATAAGAGTGATACATTGGACTTTGGGGAGTCGGGGTAAATGGTGGGGTGGTGGCGAGGGATAAAAGGCTACACATTGGGTACAGTGTACACTAGTCAGTGATGGGTGCACCAAAATCTCAGAAATCACCACTAAAGAACTTATTCATGTAACCAAACATCACCTGCTCCCTAAAAACCTATTGAAATTAAAAATAAAATAAAATAAAGGTATTTGAAAGCAACTTCTTTTACCTCTACTGCTTAGGGCTTAGAACGTTTATACTCACTTTAACACAAATTCATAGTCTTGTGAATTATTTGATAAATTATTGAAAATTTAAGAGAGAAAAGTATCTCTTACAATTTATTTTGAGAATTTATTGTTTTCCTTGAGATGTACAGATGTGTATATCACCATGACTTTATACTGCACACATCTGAAAAACTAAACATCAATACGTTTGAATCAGAGGAAGAAGAAATGTTTGCTTGGAGTCGATTCCCCGTTTCTTCATTTCTTATTCCACACATCTAATCAGGTGCTGGTTATGTAAGCTCTGTCTTGCATGGCATCCCTCCTCTCTAATGCTTTTTGAAGTGATGGGTGGGTTTTGAAGAGTTTTTCAGTGGTTAATTTGTGAAGACGTGAGAGAGTGGGGTATCTTTCTTCCAGGACTCCTCTCAATTATTGTATAATGGCCTCGTCATGCGACTGACCTGAGAGCGGTGACCATGCCCCCTGGAGGTCCTGCTTCCTACAAAGGCAGTTGGAGGATGCTGGTGCCTGAATGCTGTCATCGGTTCAAAACTTTCTTCAATCGCAGCAGACTACTCACTCCTCTCAGATCTACTGACTTTCTGATTTGAGCAAGTAGGAGAAAAGTTTTCAAATAGTGCTTATATTTTAAATTTGCTTTCCTATAATCATGTGTTCGAATGTCTAGTGAGATGAAGTGATGTTTTTCTTAAATGCTGGTAACATTTATAATTTGTTTCAGAGCCAAATAAGATTCAAAAAGGCTGAGACTTTTCTTTTTTTAAGGCTGGAATTCTCCCTGGATTTGTGCCACTCTCTGTAGAAAAGGAAAGGAGAAAATAAATCACTAACATTAGACCTCTGACGGCTGGCACAGAACAGCACAGAAGGCTGTGTGGAGTCTCCGCCACCAGGGAGAGCGCTGCGGGGTCTGCAGCGGGAGACAACAGTCGTTGCTCTATATACAGACTTTACATGCAGCCAAAAAAAATTTAAATAAATAAAAGAAAGAGGGAGAGAGAAAGAGGGAGACAGCAGTGGCGGGGGGAGAGAGAGAGGGAGAAAGGAAGAAAGAAAAGAAGGAGCAATGTTTCAGTCAATCAAATGTTTATTGTGAAACATACTATGGAGCTACAAAGTCTCACAGGTATAGTTTTGTATGTAGGTGATAAATGCCCAGGGAGTAGCAAGGCTATTCCAAATGAACAGAAGCCAGTAAACCATTCAACAAATATTTAGTGGGGTTTAATGATGTCCTAAGCACAGTCTGGGCATGGCCAACACTCATATATCCATGAGAGAGACAAAGTTACAGTCCTTAAAAGATTTGCGTTTCGTTACAGGAGACCCTGATCATAAACAAGAAATGATGACACAATACCCTAATGGAGTGTGCCACTTGGGTAAATCCCAGGGGTTATGGGAGCAAGTAGAAGAGAAATTAACCCAGTTAAGGGTGATGGAGGGAGGAGGAGGGAGGAGTCTGAGAAAGACAAAGGAGAAGAAATGTCTAATCTGAGATCCCAAAGGGGGGCCCAACTGAGACAGGGAGAGGGGCGTTTCATAGAGAGGAGACAGTGCATGGGAAGACACCAAGCCTAAAGGAAACATGGCACCTTCTGAGAGGCTGATAGTGCTTTGACATGGCTGTAGCCTTGCTTAGAATCAATTTTCCATCTAAAATCTCTCTGTTCTCACTCTTACAACAATGAGAAGCCATTGAGCAGTATCAGCTGGGCATAGATAACATCAAGTTTGCATTTTCAAAGATCCTCCTGGTCAAAATGTGGAGTTAGGAGTGTGGATGACGTCGAAGACATTTGCAGTTTTCCAAGTGTAACAAGATGCAAGCTTGCCAGAGAAAAGGTGAGTATGGTTGTTATAGCAACCCTAGGGAGCTAATATAGATAGACTTTGGAAATTTCTGATTTAGTTGCCATTTACTGAGAAGGAATGGTTACTGATGTCTTGGGGACACTGTTTTTTTTTCTTATTTATCAATTTATTTATGGTTCTACATCCTTCCCTATTGGGCTTAGATTATACGTTCCATCTCTTCAAATATTTTATCAGTATTTTTAACATTTGTTCTTCTGTCCAACCTGCTTGGCAATAGTACTTCAGTCCTGGATGCCCCCATTTAATACAAGCCTGTGTCTTGGAGAGAGGAGCCTTCTGTAGAATGTTATAAAAACATGCATTTGGATTCCATTATAGATTATTGATTTCCACTCTCTGGAGGGCATGCAGAGTTCCATATACACCGTTCCTGTTTCCATGATCATCTTTCTCCTAATCTCTATGGGCTTCTGCCTTCTTCCTGTTTCTCATATCTCTCCCCTCTCTCTATCCGGCCCACCATCCAATTTCTACCAGTTTGAAGCAGGTCATCCCACAATCTTCAAAATGGAAGGAGATGCAATCAACTTCCTGCTGCAGAACTATAGATATAAGGATCTACACCTGTTGTTTCCTTCTTATCATACCTTCTAACAGAATAAATTCTTCCACCCACCAGCTCCCCTTCACTTGCAAGACTAACCCCGACCTCGACACACTGGATTTCATTTCCTCTTCCTTGTCTTCTGTGGATTCATGCTTAAGTGATTTCTCCAACTTCTCCTGTACTTTCTGCTTTTTCTAATCTACTTGCTCCTTTGAAACGAGGTCAAGTTTTCTCTCTCTTTAAAAACAAACCTAGCTGGGCATGGTGGCTCATGCCTGTGGTTCCAGCTACTTGGGAAGCTGAGGTGGGAGGACTGCTTGAGCCCAGGAGTTCAAGGCTGCAGTGACTTATGATTACACTACTGCACTCCAGCCTGGCTGTCAGTGAGAGGTCTTGTCTCTAAAAACTAAAAACAAACAAACAAAAAATCCCACCATCACCACCACCAAAAACCAAACCAGCAAAAATCCATTTGTTGATGCCACGTCGCCTTCCAGCTCCTACGTAATCTCTCTTCTTGCTTATGCAGCCAAAATTCTTGAAAATTTTGGAATGTTTTTGAGCACACGGGACTTCACCTTATACATGGAGATGATGGAAAGTGATAAATTGAAGATGACACCTGGAATAGGGTCTCAGGCAATCAGGTGAATAGTAGTGCTGTTCCTTCATTTTGGGGGGACCAGGGAGGGGAGCAGGTTTGGAGGCTCTTAGAATCAAGGGTCTGTTTGTTCATTTCAAGTTTGAGCTTTGTAGGCATCCAGAGAAAATAAGAGACGTCTGATGATTAGGCGAGAACTTGAGGCTGAGGACATATCATCATACTACACAGTTGACCCTTGAACAACAAGAATTGGAACTGTGCGAGTCCACTTATACGTGGATTTTCTTCTGCCACTGCGACCCCTGAGACAGCAAAACCAACCCTTCCTCTTCCTCTTCAGCCTACTCAACATGAAGACAAGGAGGATGAGGACTTTTATGATGATCCACTTCCACTTAATGAATAGTAAGTATGTCTTTTCTTCCTTATGATTTTCTTTATGACATTTTCTTTTCTCTAGCTTACTTTGTTAAAAGAACACAATATATATAATATGTAAAACACACAAAATGTGTGTTAATTGGCTGTTTTTGTTATCGGTAAGGCTTCCACTCAACAGTAGGCTATCAGTAGTCAAGTTTTGGGGGAGTCAAGTTATATTTGGATTTTTCGACTACCCAAGGAGTCGGTGTTCCTAACCCTTGTGTTATTCAAGGGTTAACTGTTTATTGTATATAGAGTTGTGGATAATGGAGGAGGTCACTTAAGAAGTGAATATATATGAAAAAGAATATCTCCAAGGACTCTGAGGTGCCTTGCTGTTATATTTCTGTGACAATTAACATCTGCATTGCCAACTTTGCCTCCATGTATAAAGACATTTTACTATTATTTTTTCCTCATATTTTCCTTATATTGCTTGCAAAACATTAAAAAATCTAGTATGTGGTTTCTTGGTTATTACGTGGCTAAGTTAGACAAGGACTCTTACATTATTGAGTGCTTTAATTTTGATTCTCTCTTCCATCGGTTGGAGTCCATCTTCAAGAAACGTTTACAAAGAGCTTCTTCCGGATGGTGTTTGAATGCACGCATGCATGAGAACAAGTTTATTTTGCCACTACATTTGAATGAAGCCTTGATTGTAAAATTCAAGGTTTATAATATTAACATTTTTCCCTCCAAAATTTGAATATGTTTATTCTTTATCCTTGGGAATTTACTTTTTGGTGGAAAAGTCTGTAATTAGCTTGGTATTTATTTCTTAGTACACAAACACATGTATTTGCTTGGATGCCAGTAGATACTTTTTATTCCTATAATTCAGACATGTTGTTAGCACTCCCTCACTTCCTTAATTTTATCTCGACAATGACAGGCTTTTTGACCTCTGCATTCAAGTTGTACATTCTAGTTTGCCATTCATCAATCAGTCTCCAGTTAATGACTACATTTGCTCCAATTATTCTTGCCGTTGACTTGACTCTGGTGAAGGAAGCACTTGTAATTCTCATGTTGGGATTCTGTCCTCTTACTCATATTCACCCATTGGGGTTTACCCCCTGTTCTTTGCTTCACGTCATGGGAGAGAACCATTTTTCTTCATGTCACCAACTTGATCTTCCACAGTGTCAATTTCTCAGGAAAATGGAACTCTCTGACTTCCTCCATTGAGGGCTGGAAATTCTACCCTTGAAATTCTATCAAGCCAGAGATTTTCCTTATTTTTCTCCAGTTCTTTCTTTATATCCATGCCAGCTCTGTATAGTTCATCACATCATCTTTTAATCTCAACTCACATGGCCGATTGCTTTTGTTGAAACTATGATTTTATTATTATAAAAGTTCCTCTATAGAAAACTTTTTTAAAGAATGTTCTTTGAATACATTGGTACAACATTCAAACCAACAGAATAACTCTTTTTACAAGTGATTTAAAAAGAAATATAAAAATATAAAAGAGGAGCTGTGAGATTTGGAGGCCAGAGTGAGACACTATCATATTACTGTAATAGGAGTTTCATAAAAGATAAGTGGCTAGAGAATGGATGGAGTTGTAAATAAACAACATTTGAAAAGATCATGGCTAATGTATTTTTTCAGAAAAATAATATTCAACATGATTCAGAATTGAAGTCTTTGTATCAAAAGTACACTCTATGATTTGAAAAGATAAATAAATATAAATCCACTCCATGGCATATAATAGTTGGCTGCAAACCATTGAGAATGAAGATAAATTCTTAAGATACCACAGAGAAACACTGGATTACCTACCGGGGGATGACAATTCAACTAACGGTGGGCTTCTCATTTATAGCAATCCAGGTTAGAAGGAAAGCAATCGCCAACCTAACATGCAACAGCTAACATAAAATAAGGACATTTTTTCAGACACAGAGTTCATATAAACAGACTATAAAACTACTACTTAAATAAATATTCAAAGGTGTTCTTCATCAAGAAGATAAGGGACAAGGAAAGAGAGAAGAGTTGAGTGGAATTCAAGAAACATTATTGTACACAGAAGGGGATGAAATAATACCAATCAATTTATCTAAATAGTGAATGTAACGATAGCATTTTTGTATTAAAAATTTTAAATAAAAAAATTTAGGCAACAATAACAAGACAGGAATGCAGTGTTTTTATCAAGAATACAATTTCCAGATAACTTCAGATTTTATTAGGCAAGTTAATATTAGTATATATAACAATTAAAATAACCATTACAAGTATAGAAACATGATACATAGCCAAAATCCAGAGGAAATGAAAAAAATTTAAAAATTACAAAGAAAGAGAGAAAAAAATAAAAGAAAGGAAAGCAATGGTAATATAGACCACACAAAATAAAATGGTGAAAAAAGTCCCAATATATTAGTAACTACCATCAGTGTGAATGGATTTAGCTACTAAAAATCCACATAAAACGACACAGCTAAAAGAAAGTCAAGCAGAATACTAATAAACAGAGAGGTTAGTAATACTAATATCCCACAATATAGAATTTAATGCACAAATTATTTTTAGTAAAATAAATGGTATCTAATATACACAAAGCGGCAAGTTTACCAAGAAAATAAAACAATATGAAATTGTACACACCTTGAACTCCAGAAAGGAAAATGAACAGAATTACTAAGAGAAATGGACACGCTCATCAGCAGTTTCAAGATTTTAACATCCTTTAATCAGAAATCAGTAGATCAAGATAATAGAGTATTAGAAAGTAGTCAGAAGACTTAAGCAATGATATTATGAAGACTGACACATTATGCATACATAAATTTATACCCCTGATATAGAGAATGATCACAAGGCAATAAACTGGAAACAAACAATAAAAAAAAACTTAATAAAACTCCATGTGTCTGGGAATTTAAAAATGTACTCCTCAGTAGCTCATGGGTTATAGGAGAAATAACAATGGCAATTAAAAAATGCTTAGAACCATAACAACACTAATGGTACTCTAAATCAATTGCAGGCTACCAGTATCTGGGAAAAAAAACCCCTGAAAAATCAATGCTTTTTATTATGCACCCATCCATTCCCTAAGAAATCAAGACCATATCCATTTACACAACCCTGCTACAAAGGGTTTGTTGGAAGCATTTTTACTTGATGGCAGCTATTTGATATTATTGATTCTAATCAAAGTTCTCATTTTGTCAACAAAAGTGTGAATTACTGTTTATCCAAACTTGGAACAAAGGGAATATTTGTGCAGATCATTTTACAAAAAGTGAGTACTGAAATTATAATATCATTTGGAAGCTGTTGTAACCAGCTCCAATGGCAGGGAAAACCGCACCTTCCAGACCCCAGCAAGAGAAAAACCAGGGCTTTATGACAAGGTTCATCCTTTAAGGGATATGGGGAAAATCCCCAAGATAGCCCAGCTAGGATAGGGAGACTATTCCAACTACCACTTGATAATGTAGCAATGGAAAACATGGCAGTAACTTTACTATGTGTTTGTTTATTCATGGGCTATAACAGAGATACAGAAAGCTTTTTTGTAAAGGGCCAGGTAGCAAATGTTTTAGGTGTTATGAGTCAGATGGTCTCAATTCATGAACTAATGGGCATGGTTGTGTTCCAATAAAACTTTATTTACAAAACAAGTGGTGGGGCAGATTTAGCTCAAGGTTAGTAGTCCTTCGCTGACCCCTTGATCTAAAACAACAGGCAAGAATGGAAAACCTAAATTGGGAAGCAACTGTTTTATCTTGACTCATTTTTGTGTTATCTAAAGATTGCAAAAGCTTTGCATTCTTGCATGCTTATTTTCATTATAAAATATACTTTGTGAAAATATGGTCCAGTATCCATGCAGGATTGGTTCCAGGACCTCTTGTGAATACCAAAGTCTGTGGATGCTTAAGTTCCTGAAATAAAATGGTGTAGTATTCGCATATAATTTATGCACATCCTCCTGTATACTTTAAATCATCTCTAGACTACTTAGAATATCTAATACAATGCAAATGCCATGTACATAATTGTTATACTGCATTGTTTAGGGAATAATGACAAGGAAAAAAGAGGCTGTACATGTTCAGTACAGAAGCAATTTTTTTCTGAATATTTTTGATCCATGGTTGATTGAATCCTTGGATGTAGAATCTGCTCATATGGAGGGCTGACTGTACCCTACATTTATTTGCATAAAATCTTAAGTTATTCAGGTTACTCTTGAGTTTATTATGAGATTATTTTTGTGCTGTATCATATTTGTATTTTTCCTGCTCAGCAGTGCTTATGATATAGTAGAATTCACAAAAAATTTGCATTCAGTTACTATTCTTAGATTTTGATAACGAATTGGCCATTTGATCTCAATAAGATAAAAATGATTATGTATCAAACCACCAAATTATACAATAAACAGATATGGAGGTAAATAAAAAACAGTCATTTTTTTCTTTAGACATTTGAATATACACAAACCTAGTGTATTAGTCAGGGTTCTCTAGAGGGACAGAACTAATAGGAGATATATATATATGTGTGTGTGTGTGTGTATATATATATATATATATATATATATATATATATATATATGAATGTATTAAGTTTAACTCACATGATCACAAGGTCCCACAATAGGCCATCTGCAAGCCGAGGAGCAAGGAGAGCCAGTCCAAGTCCCAAAACTGAAAAGCTTGGGGTCCGATGTTCCAGGGCAGGAAGCATCCAGCACGGGGTAGGCTGGGGAGGCTAGGCCAGTCTAGTCTTTTCACGTTTTTCTGCCTGCTTTATATTCTAGCTGTGCTGACAGCTGATTAGATTGTGCCCACCAAATTAAGGGTGGGTCTGCCTTCCCCAGCTCACTGACTCAAATGTTAATCTCCTTTGGCAACACTCTCACAGACACACCCAGGATCAATACTTTGCATCTTTCAATCCAATCAAGTTGACATTTAGTTTCAACCAACACACCTAGTTTTAAGAAAGTAAATTTAATCCTATTTTTATTTTTTCTGTAATGTGTTATTTGAATTGTGTATCATGCATACATGTAAAAAATTGCTTTCTCATATGAAAATGTTATTAATGTTAAATCTGAACTCCAAGTATGAGTATAAGCCATATAAGTAATCTCTCAAAATAAAGTAGGAAGTGGCCCTTGAAAGCAATCTTTGAATTTTATAAGCTTTTCTCTTTTTATTCTGCCATCAAGATAATTTGATATCCTGAGCAGTTTGCTTCACTGAATCAATGATTACATAATGGCAGTGCAATAATAGGAATATCCTGTGAGAAATAGCCCATCGCTAAAGATCATGTATATTGTCCTTGCGTCTGTGAAGAAATGCATTTATTTAAATGTCACAAAAGACATTTAAATAAATGATGAATAAATTAATTAATGTTATTAGTAGCTAAGAATAAGATTCTGTTTATCAAGATAAAAAAAAAGTGGAGGCCATGATGTTAAACAATCTCCAGTAGAAATTGGGAAGGAAAAAGAGCATTTAGTTTTTCTTATCATTTAGATATTTATATATGGTAAGTGTCAGAGTCAAGAGAAAAATATTTTTCTGTCCCAATGGGGGAAAATAACAACTCATAAATATATTTCATATCATTGATTGAAACTTATTTCCAAGAATTGATGATCTCATCCATTTATGAAGGCTAGAAGTTATAGAAACATTCAGAATATCTTAGTTTTCATAAGGCACCCATATATATTTTTTAAGTTGATGGGATTCCTGTGAAACTGGCCAAGGAGCCCGGGCTGCTGCTTCCTGCCTTCAACAACAACCATGGACTGCAAATGATGGAAGAGGGCAAGATGCTTCATGAAGCTAGGGCCAGGCAGTTGAAGATGCAGTGAGAGAATGGGAGGAAAGAATGAATTTCTCCTCTTACCTCTCCCCTGGTTTGCTCTGGGGGAGTCATTGTCTGCCCCTCTACTATAAGGAATTGATTGCAAGAGCCCAGGACACTGTTCTTTGTGGGGGCTTGTCAGATCAGGGCAGCACAGGATCCTCACTGGAGTGAGGAATTTACGAAAAGGTTGTTCCCAGGGGCTGACCTGCCCTCCTTAGACATTTCCTCCTGCCGGCACCCCTTCCAAAACTCAGCCCTGATGAACCTCAGACTCAGGGAGACAAAATGTAGACAGGAGCATTAGGGAAAACTCTGACCAGAGGGTTGCCCTGTATTGCTGAGGGAAAGGAAGGATTCAAGGTGGTTCTGTGCTGCTAGGGGCTTTCTCCCTTGGGACTCAGCCTCTTGTCACAGAGAGCAGCTGAGGCTGCTAGCTCAGGATTTTTCAGCCTCAGCAGTAGTGACATTTGGGGCCAGATAATTCTTTGGGGTGTGGGTGTGTGTGTGTGTGTGTGTGTGTGGTGGGGACTGTCCTTTGTGTCACTGGGTGTTGAGCAGCATCCTTGGCCTCCGCACACTAGATGCCAGTAGCATCTCCCTTCACCCAGTTGTGACAACCAAAAATAACTCCAGGATTGCCAAATGTCCCCTGCAGGGAAGCATTACCCCCAGGTGAGAACCCTGTCCTTACATAGCATACACGCACTGACTAAAATAACTAGACACCCAAAATGCAGAAGCGCTAAGAAAGCAAACTGAAAAACATATACCCATAGAAGCACAATGACAGAAAGAGATGGCCCAAAAATGTAAACATAATGAATAAGCTCAGTAAGTATGGCAATATAAAGCACAAAATTGTAAGTCATGCAAATGAGCCAAGTAGAAATATGTAGTTATGAATTCATAATACTTCAAATAAAGCACACAGGTTTTGGCTGAACTGCAGAATGAATCCTGCAGAAGAACGAATGGGTGGGCTGCGAGGTAGGTGCCAAAGTAGCTTGATCCTTACACTTCTCATTTCTTTTATTTTCTTTATAGTAAGATATAGGACTTCTTGTACTACCTATAAAATGCCACGAAAAACTAAAAAGAAAAGAATTATAATAGAAATGTCAAGGATGTGGGGAATACAAATGTAACTAGCAACAAATAGAGGAGACCCAGAAAGTCTGAGAAAAATTGGAAGGGAGACATTGTTTGAAAAAAAATAATGAAGAAAAGTCTCCATTATTCTTTCTTTAAAAAAAGAAAGAAAAGAAAGAGATCTTAGGTCTTAGATGGAAATGATTCAGAGCTCCCAACACGATAAATAAGAAAAAACTTCACAACTAGGCATATTATAGCTGTCTTAGTGCATTTTCTGTTGCTTATAACAGAATATCTGAAACTGGGTAATTTATAAAGAAAAGAGATTTCTCTCTTACAGTTATGGAGGCTGAGAAGTCCAAGGTCAAGAGGCCACATCTGGTGAGAGCCTTCTTCCTGGTAGGGACTCTCTGCAAAGTCCTGAGCTGGCACAGGGCATTGCATGGTAATGGGGCTGAGTATGTGTGCTTGCTAGCTCAGGTCTCTCTTTCTATTCTTATGGAGCCACCAGTCCCCATGATAACCCATTAATCCATCAGCCTATTAATCTGATAATCCGTGAATGGATTAACCCATTCATGAAGGCAGAGCCCTCATGACCCAATCATCTCTTAAAGGCCCCACCTCTCAATACTGCCGTATCGGGAATTAAGTTTCAACATGAGCTTTGGAGGGGACATTCAAACCATAGCAAGAGTGAAAATCAAAAATGCCAAAACAAAGGGAATTTCAGAAGGTCTAGGGAGAAAGCAGCAGACTTCCAAAGAACAAGAATCAAACGGGTAACATAACTCTCAACATGAATGCTAAGCCAGGGTAATATTTTAAAATCACTTTGAACCACAAGACTGTGTATCCAGCCAAATCGTCACTTAAATGGGTGAGTGTAATAAAAATATTTTCAGGCTTGACAGTCTTCAAAAGGTTTTCCGGACAATAATCCACTTTCAAAATAGGCTGGGAAGAAGAGCTCAACTTCAGGAGAAGGTTGTACCAAATATAGAAGAAAGGTGGTGATCTATGTTAAGTACATTAATTATTGTCTAACAAAAACCAGGATAAGAAAAGAAAGAAACAGGCACAGTGTATCTCAACAACTCAGAACTCAAATTCTAGGCAATACCAAACAGTGGGCAACACAGTGGGGAGATCAAAAAGATATGATAACTTACTCAAATGTGTGTCTTGATAGAAGAAAGATCTAGATTCTAAGTAATTTAAGAAATCGAAGTAAATATAGATCTTAATAAAGGATGGCCATGAACAGAAGAAAAATATAATGTATTATATTTAAATCAGCAGGAGGAGGGAAAAACCCCTTCATCCGTCTAATAGAAAGCAGGAAAGAAAAATAAAAACGAACATAAAGTATAGCAAATGGCAAACATGAAATAAGATGGAAGAAACAAATCAATATGAAAATTTAAATATGCTATAGTCATCAATTAAAAGATGGAGGTTAAGTGACTGAATCACAAAATAAGATTCAGCAATGTATGCTGTTCTTGTAAGAAGCATGTTTATCAAAAGATAGGGAAAGCATGAAAATAGGAGAGCGTCAATTATGAACCAATGAATGCAGGAGTCACAAACTTAAACTCTGACACAATAGAATTCAAGACATAAGTATTAAAAGGCACAAAAATATGATATTATTTTATGCCTTTAGAAGGAAATATTTTTGATATTTTGATAGAAGAAAAAATGATATTATTTTTATGCCTATAGAAGGAAAAATACTATAAGAAGACTCAATCATTGTGAGCATATATTCAAGGAGAAATAGATTTATGAACAATAGTTGTTTGAGAAGGTAACATATTCCTCTAAGAAATGGTTATATCAAACTGATAAAAAAGCAACACTGTAAAAGTTCTGAATGATATAATGATTAAGCTCAGACATTATAGTTAGATAGAACTCTACAACCAGCTAACAATATGCGTTGCAAACTCACAGCATATGCCAAAGTAGCTTGATCTCTACACTTCTCATTTCTTTTACTTTCTTTATGGTAAGGTATAGGACTTCTTGTACTACCTAATTTCAGATGAAACAATCTTTTGCCCACAAAACCCAACTAAATCAATAGGCAAAATATTATAATGAGAAAGAGTTCAACAAGGTTACTGGAAGCAATGTAAACTTACAAAAAACAGAAACAATTCTGTACACCAGGAATTTGGCTATATAGCCAAACATGGTACCATTCACAGAAGCAACAAAATCTTTCAAGTATCTTTATGTATAATGTCTATGGAGAAACATATAAAGATCTTATTAAGGACATACAAGGTGGAGATTTTTTTTTCCTGAGGTGGGGCAATTTTAATACAGAGATGTTAATTCTTCTAATCTGTAAATTCAGTATTTCAGTTGGATTTCTTTTAGAAACTTGATGGACCTAATCTAAAATTTGTATTTAATAATAAATTTCTATGAAAATGACAAAAATATGATTGAAATAGCAAAAAAGAGAAGACTTGCGGCTGGGTGTGGTGGCTCACGCCTGTAATCCCAGCACTTTAGGAGGCCAAGGCGGGTGGATCACGAGGTCAGGAGATCGAGACCATCCTGGCTAACATGGTGAAACTCCGTTTCTACTAAAAATACAAAAACAAAATTAGCCGGGGGTGGTGGCGGGCGCCTGTAGTCCCAGCTGCTCAGACGGCTGAGGCAGGAGAATGGCGTGAACCCAGGAGGCGGAGGTTGCAGTGAGCAGAGATCACACCATTACACTCCAGCCTGGGCCACAGAGTGAGGCTCTGTCTCAGAAAAAAAAAAAAGAAAAAAAAAAAAAGAGAAGACTTGCTCCAATAGATATTAAGACACACAGAAGCCATAGTAATCAAGACAGCATAGTTTTGATATAAGGACATATATCTATGTATTTGTATTTGCATGGGACACCACAGAAAGACCCATATGAGAGCAATGCAAAAATGCAGTGTTTAATCAAATTAAGTATAAAAATAGCCAATGACCCAAATTTTTACTCTGGGCATATAACCAAATAAATTCTTACAACAGGTCCACTAGGAGACACACACACAAGAAGATTCACCGTGGTGGTGTGTGCTCTGGCTGGGAACTGGAGACATCATTGGGAGTGGGGATGTGCAGAATGCTTGGAAACATTATCCCACAGTCAGAAGCCACTTGCTATGTGTGTGCACTGTGTGTGCATCATGGATAGATCCAGAAAGCATAGGGTTGACCGAAAAAGGAGTGAGAAGCAGAATGTAATCTATTACACAGAACAACTTTACCCATTATACAGGAACACATACAACAAAAATATATTATGTAGACGTGCAACTAGAGCTGAAAACCATGATATACATTTTAAATGAACATGTTCAACAAGTATACGTTAGGATGTCTGCTTTGAAGGCTAACAGGAGGCAGAATGTAAACAAAAGAGAACACACATACATGCACGCTTGGAAGCAGTATCCTGCAGTCAGAAGCCACACACTGTGCATCATGGATAGATCCAGAAAGCACAGCGTTGAGTGGAAAAAGTGTAAAAAGCCCAACACACACAACTGTGAGTTGCCTTATGCTGACGAGTAATGATAATGTGCCAGTATCTGTGGATTCCAAAATGAAAGAAATTCCAAAAAAGGGATTATCTCAATTGTGCAACATCTAGTTCATTTAAAAAATCTTGTGACGATAAAAACTGGAAAAAAACTCCAAGGGACCTATTTTGACAAAGCCAGAAAGCTACAGCAAAGGTAACATTCCACCAATGTTTCCCAGGGAAGTCCTTCCTGCAAGAGCATCCGTAGATTTATATAATATGAGAATAATGACTGGGAAGAGATTTCTAATTTCCCAGAGGAGATGCAATTCCAGAGGATTTGAAAAGATTGGCAATTTCATTTATTTTCACTGTCTATGCCCTTCCTGGGTGGATAGAACGACTTGCACAAATCTCCGGAGCTGGTAAACGCATCCTACTTGTTGAAGAAGAGAGTAGCCTACCTTTCTGTCCTGGGAAATGAGTTTACAGCTTGGACAGCTGGCTCCACTGTGCAAGCCAAAGCACCTCCTAACTTATGCAGTGGACAGCTGCAACAGAGAACCACAAAAACCGACAGCTGGGCAGCAAAAGCAATTCTGTCTGCACCGTAGGAACAAAGATGGAGAGATTAAAAAAGGCCACAGTGTGAGGCAACAGGGAAGACTTGGAGAGAGTTCAAGCTCTCTCTGGCTTCCCAGAACTCCCTCACAATCCCAGGGAGAAACCCATATATTAGTAACATAGGGGCTTGCCAATGTCCTAAGGTTAAGCTAAAATTTGCAGGGACAATAATTATAGGGTCAAACACGTAAGAATTTAACTTGGGCTTGAAAATTATTTTTGCCTTCCTAGTTTCATAGAAAGGTCAACTCTGGCCATAGAAATTCAAAGGCAGGGAAATGTAAGCACATTTTATGAAGAAAGTTTGGAATTGGCCCGAAGGGAGTACTCAGCTGAGAGAATAAAGTCCAGCTCTCTTTGGAAATAGAATCATTTCCCAATATAGGCCTGAAATGAGTCAAAGTTGCAAATAAAGCCAAGGCTAGTATGCTTGCCTGCCAGACTCAGCCTCTCTTTTGTTGCCAAATATTTTAAGCCCTTCTTGGAGTTTCTGACTGCCCAGAATCCTGGTCTGTGGTTTCTCAGCGTGCCCTGGATGATGTCTGGAGCCCCATTCCCCAGTGTCCAACCAAAATCCTTTTCTCAAGGCTTCTGTGGGGTCCTCCAAGTCATACAACAGAGGGACTTTGGTTTTGAATTGAAATGAACATTGGGATTCTGGATACTATTTTACATGAAAAAATACTCTGCTGTTGAAACAGTCATGAACATAGATTACCAGAATACTTTATCAGAATACAGAAAAATCTGGTGTGGTGAACTGAGTGTGACTGACTTAAAACACTTGACCTCCAGTTCCTAGAACTCTCAAGTAAGTCGTCTAGCTGCTGTGAGACTCAATGTCTTCACCTTAAAATGCCAGCAGTGATTCCCACCATGTGCAGTGATACCCATCACATAGCAATAATGTGGCATGCCTGGGTGGGAGCTGCTGATGTTTAGGGCTGGGCGGTAGTGGGAGTGAGCCCCCAGGGCACAGGCACTAAAGTAGTGCCCATAGGAGGGAAGATCATAATCAGGCTGGAGCGCCATGAGAAGGAGCTCTGGAGAACTAAACACAATGATGAAACAGACTCAAAGTCCATCTTCTCTATATTATCATCATGCACCGGCAATTCTGTACAATGTCAGTGATATAATATTCCAACTCTTAGAGTGGACAGCTTCCATGCTATTCCCCCAACCCTCCTCCTGGCCCCTTCGTGCGCAGCTGAGAGCAGCCTACCTTTCTGCCCTGGAAAATGAGTTTACAGCTTAAACAGCTGGCTCCACTGTGCACCTCCTGGCTTATACAGCAGACAAGCAGAGGGACTTTGGTTTTATCTGAAATTAACACTAGGATTTGGAATACTTGTTCAATGCAAAAGTTCAATGCAAAAGAGGGTTGCCCATTATCAGGCACTTTTGAAGAAAGTGGTTAACCCAGTGGAGTGATGAATAGGAGACCTGGTGGGGAGTTTCTGAGCTCTCCACATTCTATGTAAGGTCAGCTCACTCCAGTCGTCAAAAGTGATGGCCAAACAGCAGTCACCGGTTGCTCTTTAAAGTATTCCAATTCTTTGTCCACACGAAGTATTTCATCCTAAACAATATGATATGGTTGCTTACATAGCCATTAACTTTATTAAAATCAAATCATTGCTTTGTAACATGGGTTTGCATGTTACAAAAATTGATTTTTCCTTGAAAAAACTAATTATTGATGTTTATACATTTTAGCTCTTGGCCATTTTTGTCAGCATTGCATCCTTAGAGAGGAAATGAAATATTTTCAATTGAGGAATGGACAACAAAGTCCTAAGAATGCATATAATTTGAAATGTAGTATTTATCAATGTAGGGAAATGTTAACCAATGAAAGATATAGTTATACATTTAAAGGTGCATTTACTTGTAGCAGGAAACAGATTGCGGTCATATTATAGACACATTGTTTTGGGTATATTCATACTTTCTTTGGATGAGAGGATTGAGGAGTTTTGGGTTATAAAAACCTCGTTTATTAAGTGCTGATGTCCACAACCAAAGATCTTTTTAGAGGTCAATTTTGCATATGGACATCATTGCCAATGTCGTTGTGTGTTTTCAATAGATATATTCTGGCCGGGTGCGGTGGCTCACATCTGTAATCCCAGCACTTTGGGAGTCAGAGGCAGGTGAATCACCTGAGGTCAGGAGTTCGAGACCAGCCTGGGCAGCATGCCGAAACCCCGTCTCTACTAAAAAATACAAAAAATAGCCGGGCATGGTGGTGTGCGCCTGTAATCTCAGCTATGCTACTCGGGATGCTGAGGCAGGAGAACCGATTGAAACCGGGAGACGGAGGTTGCAGTGAGCTGAGATCATGCCACTGCACTCCAGCCTGGGTGACAGAATGAGAGTCTGTCTCAAAAAAAAAATATATATATATATATGTGTGTATGTGTGTGTGTGTGTGTGTGTGTGTGTATGTGTGTGTGTGTGTGTGTGTGTGTGTGTGCATTCTGTCTTAAATATATGTCAAAAGGATCCAAAATCATTGAGACTCGGGCTATGCAGATTCTACCCTGGGTTTTGTCTAAATGTGAGCAGAATACAACACAGTGGAAAATCCTGACAGACTCCTCCTTCTGCTCCACTGCAATGAGAAGAATTATTCTGTAGACACACCACCATCACCACTCTGACACTAGCAGTTGCTCAGCTGGGAGAGCTCACCCTGCAAGATCCAGTGGATTTTGATAACACGCGCTATCCCAAGTTTAGGAGGAGAACAGACGCGGGTTACATAATGGGGAATAATTTGGCAGAGGAAAGATACACTAAGTGCTGTAGTTGCTTTCAGAGTGCCTTGGAAGGAAAGATTAAGGAGTTAAGTGTTATTATCTTTAAGTCAAATGGTAGGAGATAGAATTCAAGGATCCTAAATTGCCCCAGTCACTCATGCTGAAGTCATTTAGAACCCAAGAGCAGTGGCCTGGATACCCCGCTCTTCTGGATGGACGCTATCCTTTCTGTCTTTCTCTTTCTCTCTTTCTCTTTCTCTTTCTTTCTTTCTTTTCTTTTCTGCTTCCTTCCTTCCCTCCTTCCTTCCTTCTTTTCTCTCTCTCTCCCTCTTTCTTTCTTTCTTTTTTGTGGACATGGGGTCTTACTATGTTGCCCAGGCTGGCCTTGAACTCCTAGGCTCAAGCAATCCTCCTTCCTTGGCCCCCTAAAGTGCTGGAATTACAGGCATCAGCCACTGTGCCAGGCTTGCCGTGGGCTGTTGATCAGCACTTCATCTCTAGGACTAGCTTTTCACCTGAGAATGTTTACATTGCACTCTTTGAGAAGGGAGGGGTGATTTAAAGCACTGCTTTCAAGTGACAGGGATGTCCGAGTTCCCAATTGGACAGGCCGGCTGAAAGAATGATGGGTTGGCTGTGGGTAGAGATGCTTCAACCATTTCCATTTTCAAGGCAGTGGCACCCAGGATCCAGTCTCATTCCCCTGAGCTATGAGCAAAGAAGGAAAACACAAACATTCCTGGAGAGCTCATGATCTCCTCGAGTATTATTTGCCTGAGTTTTCTATTCACAATTTACTCTGTTTTGACCAAGAGTATTTGTAATGTGCTGCTGTAAGCAGCAAATGCATTTCCCAATGCAATCAGGTTCTTAAATGATCTCCAGGTGCCTCATGTGCCCAGAGGTCCACCTCATAAAGTATTGAGTAGTGCCCACCCAGGGGCAATCAGACTGCAGAAAAAGGCTTCTTAGGTAGCTTGAAAAGATAATCCTTGGAGAAGGGAAAGATGTGTGTGCTTAAATTAGCCATCCCTGGTAATTTATGATTGTGTGATTGGGGATCCACCCAATGGCAGATGACGTTTCTCCTAGGTGGGCATTGTTCAGGGACCCTACAAGTGATCATCATTCAGGGTCTCTACAGGTGATCATTGCTCACAGGTGACCACTGAAGAGGTGCTTCTGAACAGTCTAGGGGAAGATGGCCTTAACCCACAATTGAAACAACCTCAGACAACTTAGAAGAGCTTGTCAGTCCAGTGAAAATCTGCCCAAATTGAGAGTTTTAGAACCACATTTGCATATTATTGCATACATGTGCCTTTCCCCAGCAGTCTCCCATGGACGCATCTAATTCTATTTCCACATAAATCTATTCCCTGGACAATTTCTGCAAGAGTGTTGTTTCTCGGCGATACTTATTACCCAGCAGTGTGCTTACCTGGCAGACGCCTCCTCACTCACATGCTATGAAAGTGCTGTGGACATAAATAACCCTCTCGGGAGCTTTCACGCTTTCTGACTTTTGATGATTGAAGTATAAGGGACCAGCACAGCTGGGGATCAACACAAGAGAAAACACAACTCTAATGATGCCTCCCAGCTTCCTTCCCTCCTCCCATTTATTTATTTTATTCTGGTTTTTAAATTTTTTTATTAATTATGATTTATTGGAAAAAACCTTACATGTACATACTTAAAAAAAAAATAGTGGGGCTGGACATGGTGGCTCACATCTGTAACCCAGCACTTTGGGAGGCTGAGGTGGGAGGGCTGCTTGAGGCCAGGAATTTGAGATCAGCCTGGGCAACATATAAAGACCTCATAGTCCCAGCTACTCAGGAAGCTGAGGCGGGACGATTGCCTGGGCCCAGGAGTTCGAGGCTGGCCCTATTATCACACCACTGCTCTCCGGCCTGGTGGAGTGACAGCCTGTCTCTAAAATAAATTAATAAACAAATAAAACTAATAGTAAAACAAGACAATCAAAAGTAATCTAGATCCACCCTCCTCAGAAATTGTTAGCAGCTTACGAGTTCTTTCTGGAAATATAAATGTATATTCAAGGAGAAATATGTGTATGTGTATTGTGCGTTGCTCGTGCAAATGGGGCATGTTATATGCACTCTTCTGGGAACAACCCCCATGTGTGAATATTCTGGCTGTATAATGAGGTGATGTGTATTGTCTCCTTAGTAATAACCTGAGACAGAGAGAACTGAGTAAGTTGGGCTGAATGTTTGGGTCCCCTCAACATTCGTGTGTTGAAGTTCTAACCTCCCCATGGGGATGATGTTAGGTGGAGCCTTTGGGAGGTGATGAGGTCACGAGGCCGGAGCCCCATGAATGGGATTAGTTTCCTTATAAAAGAGACCCCAGAGAGACAGCACCCTCGTCCCTTCCACCATGTGAAGACACAGCAAGAAGGTGCTGTCTATGAACCAGGAAGCAGGTTCTCACCAGATGCTGAATCTGCCACACCTTGATCTTGGACTCTCAGCCTCCAGAGCTGTAAGAAATAAATGTCTGTTGTTTATAAGTCACCCAGTCTATAGTATTCAGTTAGAGCAGCCTGAAAGGACTGAGACACAGGTGTTTCCTTCCCTTCCATCCTGTCCATCCCTGCACCCACCATGCACACATACACACAAATACATACACAAAGACACACTCCCCAATGAGAACAAGTCAAAAGACTACATGCTGGTACTTTTAATAAAGCCTTGTCAGTCAAAATTAAATTAAATAAGATTTTCTTAGCAACACAAATTATTCCAATCAACCTAGCTCAAGGAACGTTAAAAACAAAACAAAAATAATTTCAACTGACAAGACCACAAGTTTCTGGACAGTGAGAATTCTGTTTCAACTTTATGAAATAAAGTTTTGGAATAGTGTTTATTAAATTCCAGCAAATCATAATATCTATGATATAACTAAACCTTAAATTATTTCTGCACTGGAATATAAAAATATAACTTTAACACATAATCTTTTGTTTGGATTGCAATATTAAAAAATTCTTGAATTGCCTGCCAACCTTTAAAAATAAGAATATTTCACATTAAAAATATGAATTTTCAGCTTCTCCTGAGAAACTGGAAGAATTTGGTAATACTGGTCTTGCATATATATATACTCCAAATCATCTTGTGGGCACTGAGTGAAATACCCAGTACAGTGATCATTCACTTTATGCCTAGGTGTTTTCTTAGATTTGCCCCTGCAGGTAAGCATTTAAATCTGTCACCCCTGATTTATGCACAATAAAGATGGGTGTATCTTATATAGCATGAATGTGCAAAGGGCACATCGGAGTCCTCATTTTTGCGATTTTGACTTTGAAATGCTCCACTTCTCCAGTTCTCCTTCCCATTATAAATACATAGTTATCATAATGCATCTCCAAATTCATCCTCTTTTTTTTTTTAACAACACTGCAGTTAACGAAAGCTCCTTTCTCTCAGTTGTTCAGACAAAACTCATAAAGTCCATCTTGATTGATCTTGTTGATATTTAAGCAAACACTTGAAGGAGGCTGCCCAGAGACCTGCAGGATGTCAGAAAGAAGGAATAGTCATTTGGGCAATGCCCTGAGGCAGGGATACGCAGCGTGCGTTTGAGGAATAAAAAGGCATCCAGTGTAGCTGGATTTGAATGAGAAATAACTTCAGAGCCTAGATTTGTTGGCGTGGGGTGGGGGTGGTGTGTGTGTGTGTGTGTGTGTGTGTGTGTGTGTGTGTGTGTGTGTTAATCTTCCCTCTACTTTTTTTTTTTTTTGGCCATAGGTATGTGTGGATTCATGTGGATGTAAATGACTTCCTCTTATCATTCATATTTGTGGAAAAGTTCATTATTTTATGCTGCCTCTTTGGAGAAATATTATGTGGGGAAAAAAAGAGTGGCAATGGGGCAGCTCACCTTTAATGTAGGTTCCTAAGAACATCCCTCACCAGCACTCTTCCCAGAAGCATAGCTTTGTACCCGGAGAAAGCAGAAAGTATTTCCAGCTTGGGAACTCCTATGTCACAGGCCAATTGCATGACCATTTCATATGCATTTGTCTTCAGCTGACCAAGGGCTACAGCTGCAGAACTGCTGGACACCCTTCTCCTCTGCCCTATAGTGGCAGCCTACTTCCTGCACATATGGGGTGCTTGCATATTTTCTTGTTCATTTTTACATTGCTTGACACTTTTTGTTGTCAATCAATCACTCAATAAATGAACAAAAGCCATCACATACCCTACCTGTATGCTTGGCCTTGCTGCTTTGTCCCGCCAGAGTTTTTGCCCATTCTTAAAGAACTCTATCCTCTGCCCGGGACTTCCAGGGTTAGAGGTCTCCTCTGGTTGTCTTCTTTGCGATTATAGTTTGGGATTGGCCTACTTCCTGGTTTCATGGGACAATTTTCTGTGAAGCCTCAAGAGAAGAGAGATGCAGCTGGTCTAGAGAACAATTTAAACTCACTGCAAGAGGCTACCTTCCAAATCACCTCTCGCCAGCCTACCTCACTCTGTGTCCTTAGAAGATGTCTGTGTGCGATAACTCTCACTGCACTCCAAATGAGTTTCTTGAGAATGAAGCCTCTTGTGTGAGGCTGAAGAAGCACTATGTGCTCCAACTACTTGGAAGGCCAGTCAGCATCTCCCATCTTGAGTATACAAGGGTCGAAACAAGAACTCTCTCTCTAGCCTTCTCCACCACCCACATAAGCTTGAATGTCATAGTTGGCATGCACGTGCCTGATCTGTTTTGCTGCTCTGGTTACACTTTTAGATGCACCTGCATCGGGAACTGCATGTTTGGCTGGGAAAGCATAGAGGACAAGACTGGAGGAGGGAATCCAGGCAAGCCTGAGGGCTGCATGGAAGACTCACATGTAAAATGTGAAGACTGCTTATGGTCCATTGTTCTGGGGCTGTGGCTCTGAATTCAAGCATTAGACATGAAACAGAATATGTAACACATGTGGGAATGTGGTACGTGAAATAGAGTGTGATTAGGCAATCCCTAAACAGAGTCCAAGACTGAGCTGGAGTGAGTGCTCCAATACTGAAGCTGGACAATTGCAGGGCAAGAGGTTGATTTTGAAGAGCTGGGAGGCTGAGATCTAGATGCAGGAGTGAGATGGAGCATTCTGCAGGGGCCAAAGGTGGAGTGGGGATCAGGTGTTAAATTAAAGCAGCACAAGAAGCAGGACCAGAAGAGAGAAGTACAAAAGAGAAACCCATCCCTGAGCAGATTCTTCACGGTACCTGTGGAGGGCATGTGAGGACTGAGCCTCGCAGTAGGGTGAATAATTATGTCTACCGGCCTTGGAAGCAGAGGGTGTCGGCCACTTTGCAATGCCACTCTACACAGTGGTTCTGGGAGATAGGACGTCCAGATGTCTGTCTAATCTTAGACTTGTGGACAACATCCTACATTTAGGAATGCTGTTTCACTCATATGGAAAGCCAGGTTCCTAAAATTGCTAAGTAAAATCTGGGCTTTGGAGTGTCACAGATCTGTTTCAGAATCCCACACTTGCCAGCTGTGAACTTAGAGCAAGTTACTGTACTTCTCTGAGCCACGATTTTCTTGTCTTTAAATTGAGGATCAAAAAAACACTGACTTCAAGAGTGATAGTGGTAATAGGAAGGCATCTAGTGCTAATTTATAACCTCTTTGTACTTCATAAATGTATAAAAATTGGGCCCTGTTTCTGAAGTCTCACAGAGTGCTCACCTTTGTAATCTTTATAAAGCATATGGAATTAGGAGGTCAAAGCACCCTGAGGTTGATGTGCATTTGAAGCAGCCAACAGAATTGAGATTTCTAAATAGCCTTATTCTGTTCTTACAAATCCTCCTCCTGCTTCAACCTAAAAAATTATTAACAGGAAAAAAATTGAAAAAACAAATGCTTGCCTGCTAAGGATAATGGACAAAATAAAAAACTACTTCTCACATTGAACATGCAGTCCTCATCACAAGGTGACCTGGTTTCATGTCTCTTCTTTCTTTCATGTCTCTTCTTCATTCCTCTCTTGGGTGGATGTATCTGCCAACACCTGAGTGAAAATTCTAGAACTTCTCTGTAGGAGAGGCTTGGGTGGCAAAGCTGTTATGGAAGGTGAAAACAAGAGAGAATGGAGGCACTATTTGGAGGTCGACACAGCAGAAACTTTGAGACATGTACTGTTCCTTAGGACATCTGCTGTTCTAGCAGAGACTGGGATTGGAACAGTTAGAAACATGGTGATTTTTGAAATGACTCACTTTTGGTATGACTCTGGTATAAAGGAGAAACATATTAGAAATTATTTCTCTCCTTATGGTTAAATGATAAGAGGGATGCACAAAGAGGGTGGTAGTCCACAAACCCGGAATCGCCACTGAGGTTATTGGTTAAACCTCCTCCAACCGTCGTCATTGTGGTGGCTGCTAATACATAGTAAACTTGACCCTGGGGGATCTCCTCTTTCTCCACAGCGCTGAAAAGCAGTGAGATGCAGAAAGATGGGGAAATGCAAATAGTCTGCGAAGCCCACAAATTTGTAAATAGACTTTGGATCATTGCACATTGCCTGTGTATGTGATGAGGGCTTGAAAGCTGTAAAGAAGTATCAAGATGTAAATTATGATTAGTAGCTGTATAGTTGCTGTTTAAAGTAGGTCATTCTGAAATGTATCCTTGTTTATATAGAGAGGTGACCTGTGTCAAAACGACTTGCAGTAATGTATGCCTGCAGCTCTCAATCAATTATACTTATAAGGTATCCATAGTCAGCAGACAGCCGGTTGGAATTTTCTGGAGCCACTTTGCATAGGATCCTCCTCCTTTTCCTGTCAGCTGAACCCACAGCTTCATCCCCACCTTTCACCTTGTCTATTGTTAGAATCCTTAGTTTAATCCTCACCTTTAGAGTCACTCTTTTTCCTGAAACAGAGAAGGGAAGAATAGGAAGGAAAAATCGAAGGAAAAGAGGAGGAGGTTGGAGCAATTTTCTGGCCAATGATGAGTTGATTTAAAACATTGCTTCTCCATCTTTCCCATAATGTACCCTACAGCAAAGGAAAGTAGACCTCCAAGATTGGGAGCAGAGGTGTGGGTGGCAGGGCCCACTGATGAAAACAACCTAATATCATCAGTCACGTGTTCAAATTGTCAAGATTCTTCAAGTCTGTTCTTAATCTTGATAATTATTGCATATTTTCTCTTCTGCATCATAATATTTTAACTATAAAATGATATTTCAAGTTATTTTTCACCAGAAAATGTCTTGCCTAGCTCTTGGTTATTGTTAGAAATACTATAGCATGCAGTCCATCAGTTTTGGAAAATTGGGCTGATGTGAGGAGTGGCGAGTGGTAACACTGCATATCAGCTGTTACAACAGAGCAATTTCTCCTCTTTGTCTCAGTGTTACAGCAAAAAGAAAAGTCACATAAATATCATATACAAATGAAAATATTAATTCACGCTTTACCACTTGGCAGGATACTCTCTGAGGAAAGCAGTATAAATTTTCAAAAATTCTGAAGCAGACTGTGCAACACTTTTAGGTCACATTGGAGAAGTTTTTGTTGAGGATATTCACTGTGAAATCAAGTCATTTGTGCCATATGCCGAAAGGGTCAACTAGTTACTCCCTTTTCTTCAGAGATATACTCTTCAAAGCCCTTTTCAATAGAGAGCAGAGGATGATTACTTCTTACTACTAACAGAATAATTTTTGAAAAATTAAATGTCAAAAGACTCAGTGAATGCTGAAAAATTCATGTCAAACTATCATATTTGTTCAAGTGGTTGAAATGGGAGAGAAACATGAGGAAGTTATTAATTTCTTCTGTATAAATCTCTTTGATTGGCTCCCATAATCCTAGGATTAGTGGTCTTCATTCAAGTTTCAAATTTTGTTGCCATTTCAGTTTCCAGATCTTTTCCTCTCGCTTGTCTAAATCCCCAGATTTGAAGGTCACATCTTCATGTTATATTACCAGTATCCCATCACCATTGCTTTCATTTCACAACTCCTGGGTCATTTGTGCTCATTTCTGGATGATTTTAGCTCCTGGCTTTCTGTCATTTTCTTTAACATCATTTCTGTCTTAATCCTTGGTCATTTAATTAGCTATATCAGTGAATTTTCATGTATATAATTACTTTTCCTTAAATTCATCTTCAACTGCTAAGTCCTCTACTCTAAGCCACTTACTCCTCTCCTTCTTATTGTTAATAACTATTCACTTTCAGAGTCACACTTTCATGAGTCTTACTCCCTTATCACCACCTTCCATCTTGCCAACATATGCCTTCTAGTAACACTAGCCAGTATTTACTTGACTTCAGTGGGAGTTCCATCCCATTAATCTTATCTCCTTTCTTTGGCGCTCAACTCTCTAATGACTTCTTTCCCCTCCATACCTGGTTTAAAATCCATATGAATCTTCACCTTTGCATTTATCCTCAACTTTTTTCTATGTGCTTGGCCAAATGACAGTGCTGATTAAAGCCTCTGCCTCCTCTAGATTAACATAGAGCTGAACATACTGCAGCCCTGTGAAATATGGCTGCCTGGAGAAATACTACAGCCTGGTCTCTGTTGAAAACCATGACTTCAAAGAATCACCCTTAATGTTGCCAAGACACCGTATTATAATTACCTATGCCAGTTTATGGTTCCACTTCCTACATAGCTATTTCCCACTGTCTATCTCTTCCTTTCAAAACTCCACTTTACAGATTGACAGGAACTGAGATGCATTTACTTGGAGTATGGTCCCAAGTAAGACTCAGTCCAGTAGTGTCAATAATAATTATAGCTACCATAGCAGGGATCCTTAGTAGGTTTTAGATCTTGATTAGTTTGTGTATGTGTGTGTTCTTGAACAATGACCCTTTGTGGTAGACTGTTACTATTTCCAAATCACAGAGGAGAATATTGAAGTCCAAAGACGTTAACCTCTGAGTTGTAAGAAGAGCATCTGGGACTGAAATCTAGGCATGTCTGACTCACAAACCTGTGTCCTCGACCAATATGCTTTTGGGCTTCTGAATATTTCTGTGGCCAGTTTGTTAACATATCAACTGAGTTTTTGGTCCTTTATAGAAGATAGTTTATTGGGTAAGTTTCAGGAGTAATTAGGTACTAATAGGAGTAATTTGGTAGTATGTAGCCTCTAACAGTGGTTCCATCCATTGCCGTCCTTGAACCAATGAGAATGTTTTTACCCTAAAGGCTTGCATAGTTTCATGATTAAGTAATAAAAACTATAGTGCAATAGTGTGGCCTTCATCTCTCTTATGCCCAAATTTACATTATGGAAATAATTCTAGATAACCAAATGTGTAGCGTAATAAAAAGAAACCTGACCTGGAGGGAGGAGCCAAGATGGCCGAATAGGAACAGCTCCGGTCTACAGCTCCCAGCGCGAGCAACGCAGAAGACGGGTGATTTCTGCATTTCCATCTGAGGTACCGTGTTCATCTCACTAGGGAGTGCCAGACAGTGGGCGCAGGTCAGTGGGTGAGTGCACCGTGCGCCAGCGGAAGCAGGGGCGAGGCATTGCCTCACTCGGGAAGCGCAAGGGGTCAGGGAGTTCCCTTTCCAGGGGTGACAGACGGCACCTGGAAAGTCGGGCCACTCCCACCCGAATACTATGTTTTTCCGACGGGCTTAGGAAACGATGCCCCAGGAGAGTATAGCCCGCACCTGGCTCAGAGGGTCCTACGCCCACGGAGTCTCACTGATTGCTAGCACAGCAGTCAGAGACCAAACAGCAAGTCGGCGGCGAGGCTGGGGGAGGGGCGCCCGCCATTGCACAGGCTCGCTTAGGTAAACAAAGCAGCCTGGAAGCTTGAACTGGGTGGAGCCCACCACAGCTCAAGGAGGCCTGCCTGCCTCTGTAGGCTCCACCTCTGGGGGCAGGGCACAGACAAACAAAAAGACAGCAGTAACCTCTGCAGACTTAAATGTCCCTGTCTGACAGCTTTGAGGAGAGCAGTGGTTCTCCCAGCACGCAGCTGGAGATCTGAGAACGGGCTGACTGCCTCCTCAAGTGGGTCCCTGACCCCTGACCCCCGAGCAGCCTAACTGGGAGGCACCCCCCAGCAGGGGCGGACTGACACCTCACATGGCCGGCCAGGTACTCCAACAGACCTGCAGCTGAAGGTCCTGTCTGTTAGAAGGAAAACTAACAGAAAAGACATCCACACCAAAAACCCATCTGTACATCACCATCATCAAAGACCAAAAGTAGATAAAACCACAAAGATGGGGAAAAAACAGAGCAGAAAAACTGGAAACTCTAAAATGCAGAGCACCTCTCCTCCTCCAAAGGAACGCAGTTCCTCACCAGCAACGGAACAAAGCTGGACGGAGAATGACTTTGACGAGCTGAGAGAAGAAGGCTTCAGACGATCAAATTACTCCGAGCTACGGGAGGATATTCAAACCAAAGGCAAAGAAGTTGAAAACTTTGAAAAAAATTTAGAAGAATGTATAACTAGAATAACCAATACAGAGAAGTGCTTAAAGGAGCTGATGGAGCTGAAAACCAAGGCTCGAGAACTACGTGAAGAATGCAGAAGCCTCAGGAGCCGATGCGATCAAATGGAAGAAAGGGTATCAGCCCTGGAAGATGAAATGAATGAAATGAAGCGAGAAGGGAAGTTTAAAGAAAAAAGAATAAAAAGAAATGAGCAAAGCCTCCAAGAAATGTGGGACTATGTGAAAAGACCAAATCTACGTCTGATTGGTGTACCTGAAAGTGACGGGGAGAATGGAAACAAGTTGGAAAACACTCTGCAGGATATTATCCAGGAGAACTTCCCCAATCTAGCAAGACAGGCCAACATTCAGATTCAGGAAATACAGAGAACGCCACAGAGATACTCCTCGAGAAGAGCAACTCCAAGACACATAATTGTCAGATTCACCAAAGTTGAAATGAAGGAAAAAATGTTAAGGGCAGCCAGAGAGAAAGGTCGGGTTACCATCAAAGGGAAGCCCATCAGACTAACAGCGGATCTCTCGGCAGAAACCCTACAAGCCAGAAGAGAGTGGGGGCCAATATTCAACATTCTTAAAGAAAAGAATTTTCAACCCAGAATTTCATATCCTGCCAAACTAAGCTTCATAAGTGAAGGAGAAATAAAATACTTTACAGACAAGCAAATGCTAAGAGATTTTGTCACCACCAGGCCTGGCCTAAAAGAGCTCCTGAAGGAAGCGCTAAACATGGAAAGGCACAACCGGTACCAGCCACTGCAAAATCATACCGAATTGTAAAGACCATCGAGACTAGGAAGGGACTGCATCAACTAACGAGCAAAATAACCAGCTAACGTCATAATGACAGGATCAGATTCACACATAACAATATTAACTTTAAATGTAAATGGACTAAATGCTCCAATTAAAAGACACAGACTGGCAAATTGGATAAAGACTCAAGACCCATCAGTGTGCTGTATTCAGGAAACCCATCTCACGTGCAGAGACACACATAGGCTCAAAATAAAAGGATGGAGGAAGATCTACCAAGCAAATGGAAAACAAAAAAAGGCAGGGGTTGCAATCCTAGTCTCTGATAAAACAGACTTTAAACCAACAAAGATCAAAAGAGACAAAGAAGGCCATTACATAATGGTAAAGGGATTAATTCAACAAGAAGAGCTAACTATCCTAAATATATATGCACCCCATACAGGAGCACCCAGATTCATAAAGCAAGTCCTGAGTGACCTACAAAGAGACTTAGACTCCCAAACATTAATAATGGGAGACTTTAACACCCCACTGTCAACATTAGACAGATCAACGAGACAGAAAGTCAACAAGGATACCCAGGAATTGAACTCAGCTCTGCACCAAGCAGACCTAATAGACATCTACAGAACTCTCCACCCCAAATCAACAGAATATACATTTTTTTCAGCACCACACCACACCTATTCCAAAATTGACCATATACTTGGAAGTAAAGCTCTCCTCAATAAATGTAAAAGAACAGAAATTATAACAAACTATCTCTCAGATCACAGTGCAATCAAGCTAGAACTCAGGATTAAGAATCTCACTCAAAACCGCTCAACTACGTGGAAACTGAACAACCTGCTCCTGAATGACTACTGGGTACATAACGAAATGAAGGCAGAAATAAAGATGTTCTTTGAAACCAACGAGAACCAAGACACAACATACCAGAATCTCTGGGATGCATTCAAAGCAGTGTGTAGAGGGAAATTTATAGCACTAAATGCCCACAAGAGAAAGCAGGAAAGATCCAAAATTGACACCCTAACATCACAATTAAAAGAACTAGAAAAGCAAGAGCAAACACATTCAAAAGCTAGCAGAAGGCAAGAAATAACTAAAATCAGAGCAGAACTGAAGGAAATAGAGACACAAAAAACCCTTCAAAAAATAAATGAATCCAGGAGCTGGTTTTTTGAGAGGATCAACAAAATTGATAGACCACTAGCAAGATTAATAAAGAAAAAAAGAGAGAAGAATCAAATAGATGCAATAAAAAATGATAAAGGGGATATCACCACTGATCCCACAGAAATACAAACTACCATCAGAGAATATTACAAACACCTCTACGCAAATAAACTAGAAAATCTAGAAGAAATGGATAAATTCCTCAACACATACACCCTCCCAAGACTAAACCAGGAAGAAGTTGAATCTCTGAATAGACCAATAACAGGATCTGAAATTGTGGCAATAATCAATAGCTTACCAACCAAAAAAAGTCCAGGACCAGATGGGTTCACAGCCGAATTCTACCAGAGGTACAAGGAGGAGCTGGTACCATTCCTTCTGAAACTATTCCAATCAATAGAAAAAGAGGGAATCCTCCCTAACTCATTTTATGAGGCCAGCATCATCCTGATACCAAAGCCTGGCAGAGACACAACAAAAAAAGAGAATTTTAGACCAATATCCTTGATGAACATTGATGCAAAAATCCTCAATAAAATACTGGCAAACAGAATCCAGCAGCACATCAAAAAGCTTATCCACCATGATCAAGTGGGCTTCATCCCTGGGATGCAAGGCTGGTTCAATATACGCAAATCAATAAATGTAATCCAGCATATAAACAGAACCAAAGTCAAAAACCACATGATTATCTCAATAGATGCAGAAAAGGCCTTTGACAAAATTCAACAACCCTTCATGCTAAAAACTCTCAATAAATTAGGTATTGATGGGACGTATCTCAAAATAATAAGAGCTATTTATGACAAACCCACAGCCAATATCATACTGAATGGGCAAAAACTGGAAGCATTCCCTTTGAAAACTGGCACAAGACAGGGATGCCCTCTCTCACCACTTCTATTCAACATAGTGTTGGAAGTTCTGGCCAGGGCAATTAGGCAAGAGAAGGAAATCAAGGGTATTCAATTAGGAAAAGAGGAAGTCAAATTGTCCCTGTTTGCAGATGACATGATAGTATATCTAGAAAACCCCATTGTCTCAGCCCAAAATCTCCTTAAGCTGATAAGCAACTTCAGCAAAGTCTCAGGATACAAAATCAATGTACAAAAATCACAAGCATTCTTATACATCAATAACAGACAAACAGAGAGCCAAATCATGAGTGAACTCCCATTCACAATTGCTTCAAAGAGAATAAAATACCTAGGAATCCAACTTACAAGGGATGTGAAGGACCTCTTCAAGGAGAACTACAAACCACTGCTCAAGGAAATAAAAGAGGATACAAACAAATGGAAGAACATTCCATGCTCATGGGTAGGAAGAATCAATATCATGAAAATGGCCATCCTTCCCAAGGTAATTTACAGATTCAATGCCATCCCCATCAAGTTACCAATGACTTTCTTCACAGAATTGGAAAAAACTACTTTAAAGTTCATATGGAACCAAAAAAGAGCCCGCATCGCCAAGTCAATCCTAAGCCAAAAGAACAAAGCAGGAGGCATCACGCTACCTGACTTCACACTATACTACAAGGCTACAGTAACCAAAACAGCATGGTACTGGTACCAAAACAGAGATATAGATCAATGGAACAGAACAGAGCCCTCAGAAATAACGCCACATATCTACAACTATCTGATCTTTGACAAACCTGACAAAAACAAGAAATGGGGAAAGGATTCCCTATTTAATAAATGGTGCTGGGAAAACTGGCTAGCCATATGTAGAAAGCTGAAACTGGATCCCTTCCTTACACCTTATACAAAAATTAATTCAAGATGGATTAAAGACTTAAATGTTAGACCTAAAACCATAAAAACCCTAGAAGAAAACCTAGGCAATACCATTCAGGACATAGGCATGGGCAAGGACTTCATGTCTAAAACTCCAAAAGCAATGGCAACAAAAGCCAAAATTGACAAATGGGATCTAATTAAACTAAAGAGCTTCTGCACAGCAAAGGAAACTACCATCAGAGTGAACAGGCAACCTACAAAATGGGAGAAAATTTTCGCAACCTACTCATCTGACAAAGGGCTAATATCCAGAATCTACAATGAACTCCAACAAATTTACAAGAAAAAAACAAACAACCCCATCAAAAAGTGGGCAAAGGACATGAACAGACACTTCTCAAAAGAAGACATTTATGCAGCCAAAAAACACATGAAAAAATGCTCACCATCACTGGCCATCAGAGAAATGCAAATCAAAACCACAATGAGATACCATCCCACACCAGTTAGAATGGCAATCATTAAAAAGTCAGGAAACAACAGGTGCTGGAGAGGATGTGGAGAAATAGGAACACTTTTACACTGTTGGTGGGACTGTAAACTAGTTCAACCCTTGTGGAAGTCAGTGTGGCGATTCCTCAGGGATCTAGAACTAGAAATTCCATTTGACCCAGCCATCCCATTACTGGGTATATACCCAAAGGACTATAAATCATGCTGCTATAAAGACACATGCACACGTATGTTTATTGCGGCATTATTCACAATAGCAAAGACTTGGAACCAACCCAAATGTCCAACAATGATAGACTGGATTAAGAAAATGTGGCACATATACACCATGGAATACTATGCAGCCATAAAAAATGATGAGTTCACGTCCTTTGTAGGGACATGGATGAAATTGGAAATCATCATTCTCAGTAAACTATCGCAAGAACAAAAAACCAAACACCGCATATTCTCACTCATAGGTGAGAATTGAACAATGAGAACACATGGACACAGGAAGGGGAACATCACACTTCGGGGACTGTTGTGGGGTGGGGGGAGGGGGGAGGGATAGCATTGGGAGATATACCTAATGCTAGATGACGAGTTGGTGGGTGCAGCGCACCAGCATGGCACATGTATACATATGTAACTTACCTGCACGTTGCGCACATGTACCATAGAGCCTAAAGTATAATAATAATAATAATAATAATAATAATAATAAATAAATAAAAATAAAGGGACCTGGAATAAACCAGTCTAACCCAAAAAAAAAAAAAAAAAAAAAGAAACCTAAATCCGCATGTCACCCTTTTTGGTTTTCCCACTACAGTCGTTTCCTAATAATCCATATTTTACCTGCTACCTTCTTTACTACTTGGTGTCAGTTTCTTGGTGAAAATATTCCCGGGTTAGCTTTTCACAAAACTGAAGAATACCATGACAAGACGAGTAAACTCTGAAGATATATGTCATATAACGATATAAATATGGTTGCCTGTAAAAACATTTCTTTAGCAAAGTGGTTTCATAGAAGGAAAGAGATAATTGTTTTCCAAGTAAAGAAGAAAAATAGCTCCAATTTTCAATTGATTGTATGATGGATTATTGCTTCTCTTGTTATCTACTCAGTCAATGACTGCTCTCATGATTGTCCTTTCAATACAGAGAGTAGGAAGAATGGCTAACATTAAAAGTTAAAACGTAAATCCATTCCATTTAGATTTAGATGCTATATTGAATTAGTTTCCATGCATTCATTTTCACTCTTAGGACAAACACTTATGCCCTGAAGAACCATTTCTGAAAGACCCACTATGATAGATAGATATTTGCAATCATTGACTTTGATGTATTATATAAGATTTTTATATACAACTATTACTAATGATATTTAAATCCTGTGTATTGATAGATTGCAGATTTTCCTCTCAGTGGGGCTGCCTGCAGAGTTACTGAGTGTTCTGTTCTTATCTCCTGCTGTGCTGTGGATTTCCATGCCATTGCTGAGTGTCGTCCAAAGTCTCATTTTATTTTAAAAACCAGCTTTATAAGGTTGGAGTGGGCACGTGACAGAATCAAAAGGAAGCTAGTGATCAGTAATAGGAGAGACTCCCCACCTTAGAGAATAAAGAACTGAAGCATAAATTGCTTTTAATTCTGAAAGCAACAACAGAGAGGGGAGGAACAACTTATCATGATGGAGGTGTTTGCTTCTTTCATGGAAGGATGGAGAGATGAACTTGGCTGCAGACAATTTCCTATGAGGACCGAAAGGACAGAGCTGTTTGGAAGGTGCTCCAGCTTCTGATGGACCTCAGAGACATTGAGACTTTTCCACTTAGCAGCACAAGGAAACCTCTGTGGCCAGAGCTTGCTTTATGTAATGACAAAAGGTGTGGGGAGAGGCACTGATTGAAAAACGAAATCCTTGAATAACATGAGCTTTGATTTGGAAAAGCAATAGTAAAAACAATTCTTATTCTCTGCTTTCTTGTTGGGCCACATTGCTACTGAATTATCTTTAGAATCGCTCCACTATTCTACATTATTTGGCTTTCTAAAATAAATATATTTTCTTTTCTTTTAAAGTCTGAAGTCTTTAATACATCTTGCTATCTCATTTTCTTTCTTCCCCATACTTTAGAGTAACTCTCAGTTATTTCACAAAGAGATGAAAAAAATCCTCAGAGGACAGTGTCGTGTCCACACCACCCAAAACACCTTCTTGTCTGGTCTTGTTTCTGAAAAGAAATGAGACTGATACCTCCCTATAATCAGGCATCCTAGAAAAGAGAGCCTTTTAAATTGTTCTTTACACAGAATTGTTAGCATTTTCTATCTTAGTGAGTCCGTCTCAAATTCTTTTTAGGTCAAATTGCCATCCTTTCTCTATTTGTCTTTTTAGCCTTCCCATCAGGTGGTTTAAGAGAGTTGTAGTTTGTCTTGACAGCTCCATTATAACAGTGACTATTGGCTTGGTGACATTTGAGAAGAGGCTGACGATGTATCCTAGCTCTGGTGTACACAAGCCCTTTCTTCCCTAATTATAAAAACACCAAATTTGTGAGGAAACGTTGCTTACTGATCATGGTAGGCAAGTTGGAAAGAGACAGGCATGTTGTATGAGAACAGGCAGCTCCACACTTTCAATCTGCCTGCTTGGGCTTTGGATGGACTGGTGGTGCCTTTTAGTAGGTAAAGCGTTAGAGCAGGGCTGGCGAAAATTTTCTAAAGGCCCAGTACTATTTCAGCCTTTGTGGGTCAGGCAGTCTCTGTCGCATCTACTCAATGCTGACTTTTTTTGTAAATGATACTGACTTTTTTTTTGCTTTAAAAAGGTAGACTTTTATTATAAAAACAATAATGCAATATTTAAAAGTACAAATAAAAGAAAATCACAGCAAAGCCTACCACCCAGGAATCATTCTGGCCAACACCTGATGATTGTGGTAGACATCTTTCTTCAGATCGAAAGACGCTCCTTGACTTATGTTAGGGTTGTGTCCCGATAAACCTATTGCGAGTTGAAAATATTATAAGTTGAAAGCACATTTAATACAGCTAACCTATTGAACATCATAGCGTAGCCTAGCCAAACTTAAACATTTAACACAGCTAACCTATCGAACATTTAGCCTACCTTTGGGCACAGTCACCTAACACAAAGCCTATTTTAAAGCTTAAGTGCTGAGCCAGGCATAGTGGCACATGCCATAGTCCCAACTATTGGGGAGGCTGAAGTGAGAGGATTGCTTGAGCCTAGGAGTTGGAGGCTGCAGTGAGCTATGACTGTACCATTACACTCTTGCCTGGGTGAGCACAGCAAGACCCTGAAAAAAGAAAGAAAGAAAGAAAGAAAGAAAGACAGAGAAAAAGAAAAAAAAAAAGCCTAAGTGCTAAATATTTCTTCAGCACTATAGTGCTAAATATTTCTTCAGCACTATATTGAATACTGCACTGAAGATGGAAAACAGAATGGTTGTGTGGGTACTCAAGTACGGAAGTACGGTTTCTACTGAATGCCTATTGTTTTTGCACCATCGTAACCCTGAAAATCCGAAGTCTAATCATTCTAAGTCGAGAACCATCTATAATGATGGTAGCTAAAAAAAAAATACATTAAAATAGATCAAATTTAAATGTTATTTTTAATAACAAGGATCATGTTGAGCTTCACTTTAATCAAAAAAGTAAATTAAAATAAAAGTGAAGAAATTGTTAAATGTTAGATGAAGGCTTCTTTTTATAAGTTATATCATGTCCTAAGAGTTATACACAACTCATAAGTTATGTTGAAGGAGCATAAAACGTTAAAAGTTGGAGTTATGCTGTTTTTAGCTACATGTTTCAGTGTTAGCCGTTATCTATTCTCTATCTGTTATAAAAACGAGGCTACTTATTACAGTATAATCCTCTTTGCACCTTTCCCAATGACCCTCAATTATTATTTTAATATTTTTTCTTTGTTTTCAATCATAATTGCATTCCTGGATCTAAAAGGATTTGGTTCTTAACCTCAGTCTTTTTCTGTTTCACCATTCTTTCTTCATTCCTGAGTTATTTGCTTTGGTTGTTCTTTTATTCCCTGGAATCGGTCATCCAGGAGTGTTTCAAAGGCATGTTCATGAGTGCAATGTTCTTTCAGTTTTCATGCTGGGGAATGTCTATCCATTCCTCTGCCATGTGTAGAGGAAGCCTAAGCAATCCCATGGAAAGGTCAACGTGTAAATGAACTGAGGCCCCAAGTCAACAGCCCCAGCTAAGTTCCCAGTCAACAGCCAGCACCCACTTGTCTGCCAGTGAGTGGATACGGCAGCCCCCCGTTGAACTTCTCCACCAAATACTACAGGGAAGAAGATGAGGCATCCCTACCAAGCCCTGTCCCAATACATGAGTATAATGTTTTGAGACGCTTGATGTTTGGGGGTGGTTGTTGTGCAGCAACAAAATAATAGAACACCGCTCAGTAAACATCTCTTGAGTGAGTGACCTGGGAAATCAATATTGTTAAAAGTCTATAATTAGGATAGCAGGATGGCTTTGAATTATTTGCAGCACTTGGAAAAACACTTAGACAATGGAGAAATAATGGTAAAAATCTAAAAAAAAAGGAAGGAAAAATGACAAGAAAAATATACACTAATAACACTGTTAAAAGGCCAGGAGTTCTGTGATACCTATAAAAAGAGCTTTAGCAAACAGTAATGTGATATTCCTAATTTTCCATTAAGACTTTCCCTGTATCATGGTGACACACATTAGAGAGACAAGTTCATTAGAATTGAAGTTCCACTTCTGCAGGGATGTTTTGCCATGTTGGTGGCAACTATATTCTGAGAACTTACAACAGTGCCCAGCACATAGTAGGCATGCAATACATATTGGTTAAATGAATGAGCAAATTGCAATCGGCTGAACCTCAATCCTAGACATCACATGTACTAATACAAATTCTTTGTTTGGCACATTATGTTTAGAAAAGTTAACCTACTGGAAATAGACCAACCCAGGAGTCCTCAGCATCAGACTCAAGATGTTTCCCATTCGCTCATTAGGAATTTTACACTTTCCAAGGAGAATGCTCCAGGCCCCGAAGCTCACATTGTAAGAAAGTGCTTGGAAATGATCTCTCGAGTATCCAGACTCCAGAACTTCTTCGGAAATATAATGGAGACAATTTCAGTTGGCTTTCTTCATCATTTGTTTCCCTTTGTCATTGTGATGCTAATAACCAACAAAAAGGTGTTGTACATAGGTGGAGTGGCAAGTGCATAATTCAGACGGGATAATCAGATGGTGAATTATCAAAAGTAATAATATATTAAAAGCAATAATAGCATATTGTTTTGGTTATGTGATAGGCGTTTTATTTCAATCATCCTAAAAGCAGGAACAGCTGCTGGAGTTGGAACAGAGAAAGATTAATTGGAGACCGTGGAACAAATCCCTCTGTTGATAACACTCCAACTTGTAGGTTTGGATTCAGTGGCACCAGAGTCCAGATTGTTCCTTAGCAAACAATAGCAATCTGGGGGTATGACTCAGGAAGCTGACACATGGTAGACAACCAAATCAGCAAGCACTAACTTTGAAATTGAAACTTTCATTAATATTTACTAAAACATATCTCCTCTACTTGAAGGCTTGGGAATATGCTGATATTTTGTATGTCCAGAAACAAATCAACAGCTCAGATTATAAGAACAGAAATGAATGAGACCAAGATAGACAACACAAATGTTTATAGACCACATAGCTATTAAATGTATACATATAATGTACATAGGTAGTTGCTGCCCATATACAATATAGCTATGGAAATGTGGCCTCCCTATCCTTTTTATGTTACTTGTGTTGGACTAAAATTTAAAGTGGGTTTGTGGCATATTTGATGTGAAACCTATGTCTATTGACATCTTCCATAACCATGTTATTTACTCTCCTATGTCCTGCAGATTTCAAATGTAACTTAAACATTATATGGGGGATATTTTGTTTGTTTTTGCTTTTACTGAGAAAGAAGCCATAAAACAGAAGTTGGCAGATTTTTTTTTTTTTCTGTAAAGGACCAGAGAGTAAATATTTTTGGCTTTGCAGGCCACCAGACTCTGTTGTAGCTACTTAGCATAGCCAACATGGCTGGAAAGCAGCTACAGATAATATGTAAATTGGCAGCCTGACAGTAAAATTTTATTTATAAAAACAGGTGCAGGCTGGTCCTGGTAGAGTTAACACATTTACTTAAATTTATTAGCATTGTGGTGTGAAAGACTACAGAGGCATTCCTGAAGGCAAGAGTTGACAAGAGAGGTAAAATATAAGTGAGGGAGGCGTCCTGAAGTTGCCAAATAAATGCAGGAAGTGGGGGTAGAAATTTTGGCTCTCTAAGAGGGTTAGCCCACTGATTTGACATTATTTACACCATCACTGAAAACCTGAGCACATTGCAGCTATTCTAAACCAATATTCCAGTAACACTAAAAGTAACCATTAGTTTGCTTTAGATTGTCTTGAATGTGTGACAGATATTTAAATATCTTAAAGAGCCATGAAAAAATATAAATAAACTTGCACTAAATGCTGTCTTATCTTTTTAAATACTGATTATTTTTCTAGACTTTGAATCTGGAACTATTTGGAGCTCATTGCATATTTCATGAGGAATTTTAATTTAAAAAAAAAAGGAGACTACAGTCACACTCCTCATAATGATGTTTTCATGAGTGAATGACTCCCTATAGCAGGGTGATCCCATGAGATTATAATTGGGCTATATAATGGAGTGGGCTATACCATCTAAAATTGTGTACGCACATTCTGTGATGTTTGCACAATGACAAAATTGCCTAATGATGCACTTTTCAGAACGTGTCCCCATCCTTAAGTGATGCATTACTATATTTACTTCAGTAGGTTTGAATGGGTCAAGAATTTCAGCCTGGGGCTTGAGCAATGGCTATTTGTTTACTAACACATGTACACCAGAGAATAGAATAATGCATCTTTTGTGGGTTATTCTTGGAATACTGTAATGAATAGCTTCTAATCTGTAATATGTCAAAGGAACCAGAGCAAGTTTGACAATCATATTAGTTTCTTAGGTCTGCCATAACAAAGCACCACAAACTGTGAGGTGGTGTGGCGTATACCACAGAAATTGATTGTCTCATAGCTCTGGAGGCTAAGAAGTTCAAGATCAAGGTGTTGTCAGCAGGGTTGATTTCTTTTGAGAGCTGTAAGAAGGAATCTATTCTATGGCTCTCTCTTAGGTTCTGATATCCTCAGATGTGCTTTGGTTTGTAGATGACGTTCTTTTTTATTTTATTGTTTATTTTTTTCTTTATTTCTTCTAAAAAATGGGACACATGTGCGGAAAGTGCAGCTTAGTTACATAGGTATATGTGTGTCATGGTGGTTTGCTGCACCTGTTGACCCGTCCTCTAAGTTCCCTCCCCTCATCCCCACCCCCCAACAGTCCATGGTGTGTGTTGCTCCCCTCTCTGTGTCTATGTGTTCTCAATGTTCAACTCCCACTTATGAGTGAGAACATGTGGTATTTGGTTTTCTGTTCCTGTGTTAGTTTGCTGAGGATGATGGCTTCTTATGTCTTCACATCATTTTCCTTCTCTGGACGTCTGAGTCTTTGTTGAAATTTTCCCTTTTTGTAAGGACATTAATCATATTGGATTATTCCCCACCTAATGACCTCATCTTAACTGGACTTGCTGCAAAGACCCCATTTCCAAATAAGGTCATAATCATGGTACTGGGCATTAGGACTTCAACATCTTTTGGTGGGACACAATTCAATCTATAACATTTTACAGGGTTGCTTCACTTCAGCTCTGAAAAGAATTCAATCTTGCAGGAATGGTTATAAAAGCAAGAGAAAATTTATGGTCAATTATGATTCTGGTGCTAAATCAGCTTCAACATTCATCTTAGCAATTAAAATTACAATTCTCAAGAAGCTGATATTTTTATATTGAATATTTTCCATTTATGTGTTGAATGTTCTTTTGCAAGTAAAAATTATATCCAACTTTCAGAAAAATGTGCATATTTTAGAGTTAGTCCCTTTCTGGATTAATTGTCTCTGCATAGAAAACACCTTAAAACATTTTACGGATTTTTTTGAGGGGAAATAAGTTCAGTTGTTTGCCTCCTGGAGTGGATAATAAATGGTTAAAAATCTGCTAAGAGCCATCAAAGCACCTTCCCTTTATATTTTGATCCTCAAATCAGATCTTGTTGGCTGTCAAGTGATCTGAAATGCTGAATGGAATATTTGAAACTGGGACTGTCCCTATATGTCAAGAGTGAGTATCATCTTAATCTTAAGTCTTCAAACTCCTTTCTCAACCACATCTTCCAAATGCAGGCAGTTTTGTAAAACAGGTATTTTACTCATATCTGCAATATCTAGTGATATCAAATTCATACCACCATCATCAATTAACATCACTGAGATACATATGGCACAGGAAAATATGTTGGCAATGAGCATATTGGGAATTTTCATCAGTTATTATTACAACCCAGTCCAAGAAGAAAATTGGACAGACATGTCACTGTCATTTTAATCAGACCTGTATTATTGACCATTTCATATCTGTAACAAGATGAGTAAAGTCTGTGTAATGGAGTTGAATTAAATTTTCTTTGGAGTCGTGTTTGCGGAAATATCTAAGTTCCTGAAAGAAGCTCAGATTAGAATATGTTCTTTCAAAATCTTTGGAAATTCTTCCCATATAACTGGGTCCACCAATGTCCAAGACAGTAGGATGTGCAGTAAGTGTTATGTGTAGATTAAACAGATGTCAGAGCAAAACTTCAAGCATAATTGTAATTCTTCATTGTGTCAGGGCAATAGATACACATGTCCTGGAAGCCTCACACAGCCCAAGACTTTTTACTTCAAGCTTTAAACCAAGTACAGCTGTATCAGCTAGTCATTACCACGATATTGCCACATAACAAAATGCCCGAAAGTTTATTTTAATAAATCAACAAACCCTTTTTTTCTTCTCTATCAGGAGTCTGTGTATTGGTTGACTGAAGGTCACCTGGGCATGGCTGATGGGGTTTGGCCTGGCTGGAGCTGTAGGTTGGAATCAGGTCTACTTTATGTGCCTCTCATCTTCCTTAGTACAGCGAGCTATCTAGAATGGGTTCTTCTCATGGTAATGACAGAACCATAGGAGAGATGAGTGGAAACATGTGTTGTCTTTTCAGGCCTGGACTTGACTAGCAAACCATCACCTCTGCCTTTGCTTCTCTGACCAAAGCAAGTAACTTTGCTGTGTGGGCAGAATAATGGTCCCCCAATGATAGATCTGTTTCAATCCCCAGCAGCTGTTAATTAATATATTACCTTACATGGCAAAAGGGACTTTGCAGATGTGATTAGGTTAAGGACTTGAGATGGGAGATTATTCTGGATTACCTAAATGGGCAGGAGGATCAGAGTGAGAAGGAGATATAATCGTGGAAGCAGAGGTCAGAGTAATGCCAGTGTTGGGGCTGGGGCATGAACCAACTAATGAGGGCAGCCACTAAAACCTGAACAGCAAGGAACTGATTCTGCCCTAGACAGTCCAGGAGGAACAAAACATCCTGACTTTAGCCCTGAAAGAGCCATTTGTGGACTTCTAACCTCCAGAACTATAAAATAATAAGTTAGTGTTGTTTAAAATCACTAAGTTGTGATAATTTGTTACAGCAGCAATGAGGAAACTAATACAGTTGCCAAGCCCAGCATCAATGCAGCAGGGAAATTGACTCACTGGTAATGGGAAAAGTCACATGACAAAGGATGAGGCTCTAGGGGTGTTGAAAGATCAAGAACAAAATTTAATCAACATGGCAATTATTGAATTGTATTCCTCAGTTAATGCATTGTAGATCAATGTGGGAGGGTCAGAGCTTTAAAGAAACGTAAGGAGAATCTGGCTGTCTTGTTCTTTGGAGAAGACTGGTGGATAGAAAAGGATTCCAACTCAGTGTCCCATTATGGACCAGTCTATAGGTCTCAACATGCAATTGTACCTAGAGATTCAGCTGTCCCGCAGAGAGAACCACCACCTTCTTGAGCATGTACTCACCGACTCCAAATCCTAGTGAGCTTTCAGCCTGACAGGATGGTGTTCCAGAATGTGGCTAACCATCCAACATTGCAAAAGTGATTATCATCCTAACCCCACAACTTTTAGATTTGGAGGGACATGAAGATAAAATACCATCTGTGTTCTCAGGGGCAACTGTTCAGAAGAAATGTGAAAGAAGGCAAAAAAAAAAAATTTGAGGTCCACTGGCAACTTATCTCCTTAGGGAAGCTGACTTACATAAAGCAAAATTAATGCAATTTCGTTGTTTAGCAAAGGGTTACAGATCACACCATGAGTCTATGAATAGACACTATTTGTGGGTGGTTGTTAAGCTTCTTAATGAGGAAAGAAGTATGTTTTATTTTGAGAAAACTCTCTTTGCCTTCAGACTGTAAGGTCCTTGGAGAGGAGCTGTGACTCAGTTTTTGTTGTACCTCTGGTAATTGACAAATTTGTGAAATATAAAATTTGATCGGTGGAAGAAGTTGTGAATTGGAATTACTGAAGGTTGGTCCCAGATACTGATTTTTACAAGTCTCAGTATATTAGTTTCTTAATGCTGCTGTAATAAATTTTCATAAACTTTGTGTCTTAGAACAACTCAGTATATTATCTCAGAGTTCTAGAGGTCAGAGCACCTAATGGGCCATGCTAGAGTTGAGGGGCTGCATTCCTTCTGGATGCTCCAGAGAAGAATCTGCGTTTTTGCCTTTTCCAGATTTGAAACACCACCTGCATTCCTTGGCTTGTGGCCCCTTCCTCCATATTTAAAGCTTGCAGTGTGACATTGTCAAACTTCTCTTTCTCTCTCTCTGACTCCTGTTTCCATCTTTCTATCTCCTTCTCTGACTCTGACTTTCCTGCCTCTCTCTTATAGGGACCCTTGTGATGACACTGGGCTCACCTAGATAGCCCAGAGTCATCCCCCATCTCAAGATCTTTAACTGAATCACATCTGCAAAGTCCCTTTTGCCACGTAAGGTCACAAGTTCATAGCATTAGGAAGTAGGCATGCTGTTTCTCTTGAGTTCTTTGCAGTGCTACAATTCCAGCATCACTAAACTAACAGTGGAAACCAGAGATAGGTTTTTTCCCTTGGCAATTGGACAGTGCTACAGACATTTTGAAAAAGTTAAGTTAATAATGAGAATAATTACAGAAATTGTCTAGAAAAGTCTTTGCTGGAGGGAAGTGAACTTGCTAATATTGAAATAATCATTGTCTCTTCTTGTACCTGTTTCACTGTTTCAGCTACTCTGACATCAGAAGGCTAAATATTTGGACTCAAATCTGCCCAGTGTCACAAATAATCCCTCTACTGCCCCAAAATCCTAATGAGGACTGAGAAAGGACAAAGTTAGTAGTAACACTAATTTGCTGCTTCAGTTTCATCAGATTCCTTAGTCTTTCTGGACCTTATTTGCCTTTTGTGTAAAAATGCGATGCTGTGATAAGTGACTAAGGTTTCTTACCATGGTAAGATTTTTGTGTTAGTCATGGTTCTCCAGAGCAACAGAACCAACAGCCTGGGTGTGTATATATAGAGAGATTTAGTATAAGAAATTGGCTCATGCCATTATGAAGGCTTACAAAACCCAAGATTTGCAGGGCGAGTCCACAAGCTAGAGACCCAGGAGAGCTGATGGTTTAGTTCCACTCTGGGTCTGAAAGCCTAAGAAGGAGGAGAGTCAATGGTGTGGTTCCAGTATGAAAGCTAGCAGGCTTGAGACCCAGGAAGAGCCGGTGCTTCAACATGAACCCTAAGACGGGGAAAAAAGCCAGTGTCTCAGTTTGAAGGCACTCAAGTAGGAGGAATTTCCTCCTATTCAGGAGAGGGTCATCCCTTTTTGTTCTATTCAGGCCTTCAACTGATTAAATGAGGCCCACCCACATTATGTAGGGAAATATGTTTTACTCAGTCTACCAATTTAAATGTTAATCTCATCCAAAACCCATCTCACAAAGAATAATCTTTGACCAAATATCTGGGCACCTCATGGCACAGTCAAGTTGACACATAAAATTAACCATTACAATTTTAAACTGAAGTTTTAGAATAGCCCTTGAACTCAATCCAGTCGCGCTGGTGACCCATCCATGAGCCTACTGGCTATATCTCCATAGTAATGGGTCTTTGGTTTGCACAAGAATTTACATTGAAAATACTGACATGATGTTCAGAATTAACCATTGATGGCATGGAAATTCATACCAAGGAAGGAGAATTCTTAGGACTTAAAATTAGAGGCTCCAATCCAATTTGAATATCATACCATTTATTGCTTGAATACTGAATGCATAAAATTAGATCATTGTAGGAATTGGCAGGGGTGGTATTTTTTTCTATCCACTTCCATCCTGGCCTGTGCCTAATTTGCCCTAACTATCTATCTTTTTATGCAGCTGCTCAATCTCTCTTCATTGAAACAGGCACAGCCTTTCTCTGTGTTTGCTGCAACTGGGCTATTCCTCATGATTTAGTCAACTGCTCATGGAATCCCAATTTGCTTCTGGCCTCTTTGGCTCACTCTGTGCATGTCACACAAGTATTTAAGTAACTGTGATAAATTCAAGTCAACACATCAAAAATAGAAAGGAAAAGAGGACTTGAAAGAAAAGAATGAAGCAGGGGGAGGAAGAACTATAAAAAGACAGAGGAATAAAAATACAAGAAAAGCAGCTACCAAATTGCAGAAGATGGGGAAGAGAAAGCATCTAACATCTCAGTAGAAGGGAGAAATAAAATGCAGGCAGGCAGATAAAAGTGGAAAAGTATAAAAAAATTTTAAAAAGGAACAGAAAGGGAAGATAAGAAGATAAGCCAAAATGGGATGGTTAAAAATAGAATGATCATTGCCTTTTAGAAGATAGTCTAGGGAGTCTAGGAAAACAACCCCTTCTTCTAACTTTCCAGCCTGACAGTGCTCTGTGCAATGTTTCTGCTGGCCTGACCACCCTTTCTACAGTTAAATATGATGAAGAGGATTTGGGGGACACAGAAGATTCTGAAACAACTCATGCTTGGATCTGTAGCTCTGAGGTTAACACATTTCCAATTATTTCAAAATAACAGAGAAAATACAGATAGGAGATTTCAACATTATCAACCACATTAATGTGTATTTGATAAACATGATGACCTCAATCAAGTATGCTAAAACAATTTTGTTTTTCAGATTTATGGGTCCATATGTAAACATTTCCAAAATGATCAACTAACTAAAGAAAAAAAAAAGCCTTCCACAAGCTTTTTATTCACCTTCTGATGTAGGTAAGGACAGTAAGTAAGAACACACATACACACAAACACACACACACAACAAACAGACACCACCACCACCAACAACAAAAACCTAGAAATTCAATTGGAAGTGTGTGATGTGACTTTTAGTCTTTGTTTCTTCTTGTCAGTCAGGTTTTTCCTCAAAGTAGGAAAACCTATTTGAGTCTTCTTAAAGTCTATTTTCTTCCAAAGATTCATCATACAAGTGGAGACCTGGAGACTCTTAGATCTAATGTGTACTGCAGTTTGCCAATCTAACAGAAGGACAAGCACTTGGAATGCCACGCAACAATGTCTCCAGATCACTTTGCAAGTGGACACCCAAAACTTCAGAAATGTCAGAGACAGGCTGAGTCACCTCAGGCAACACAGTTGCCTGTGAATGTAGAATTAAATGTGTTTTTTGTTTATTTGTTTTTTGGGGTTTTTTTTTTTAGAGGTAGGAAATGGATGCATGATAAAATGTCTTAATTTTGGTTAGAACAAACAAAACTTCCCCATTTCTTCACCTTCAAAAAGTGAGTTCAGAGAAAATCCTCAAGTGAGAGAAGAGTGAATCTAGCATTTTCAAGGCTCTTGGGAGGTCAAGGGCCCTAAAGAGAAAGAGGTGAATGGATCTAATATCACAGATGAGAGGACTGAGATTAGGACATTAGTATCATATCCAAGACAAAGCAGCTAGGCAAAAAAGCCAGAGTGTCACATGCGTTTGTCTAACTCCAAGAATGTTACTCCTGTGTACTATTTTCCCAGGGACATCATAGCCCAAGAAGCCTAGGTGTTTCTGGAAATGAGAAGCTGTGACTTAACCATACCAAATCTACTTATGCTTGATGATTTGAAAAAAAAATTGATTTTTAGTTTTACATTAAAATTACCATGCATATTTCATTCAAAAATAGGCCAAAAACCAAAGTTAAAACAGAAGTCTGCCTACTGATGGCCCCAATTCATGCACGAGTTAAGCTATTTCAAACCACATCCTCAGTTCTTCCCAAAAGTTTGCATTCATTTTCTCATACCTATTTTTCTCCCTCTAAGCTGTATGTTACCAGAGGGCAAAAATTGAGCTTTCATCTTCACAACTCCTCAAGAATTATGCACCTGTGCACTCAGTAAATACTTGTTAAATTTACTTTACTAACAACAAAATACATCACTGAAGTATGTGAGTTTTTAGACTGTTTAATTACATGTAATTCTTTACCTTCACTGCATACAGGAAGTTACCTCCATCTTGTCAGAAGGCTATCTCTAGGAAAGCAGAGAGCTAATTCTTTCTGTTCAGTTTTCATTCTTCTTTTCTTCATTCTGCGACATGGCTGGTTTTCTCTACATTTCTAGTTGGTTTAGGTTTGTAGACTGCTATCCTTGAGCCATGCAGCTCCCCTAGGTTTGTACCTTACCTTACCATGAGGTGAAGTAAAATGCAGAACTGACATAGCTATGAGATGAGTCCAACTGCCACATCAATAGGATACAGACGATTTATTTTAGCTTTCTTCTTTTGCTAGCTTGTTGAAGTCTCTGCCAATTATACATTTTAACATCCCTTACAGAAAGTTCCATGCAAGGAATTCCACTAGATTTAGTCCCAAGGAAATTGAAGGACAATTTTTCTTGTATTATAAAATAAGAGGGAGCTTTGTTCTGTATTTTGTTTTGACATGGCTACTAGGAAGCCCAAAGGTACCTTCTCTGATCAATGATGGCAACAATAACATCATTGTGTAGCTTTTGTTCTTTTGGCCTAGTTTCGATGATCCAGAGTTTACAACAAATATGTCAGAATAGTAGCTACATTTATATGGAGTTCATTACTTGGTAGGCACTAAATGTTTTGCATTTATTAACCTATTTAATTCCTACAGCAAGCAATTAGGAAGTGTTACGATTATTATTATTATCCCCATTATAGAGATGGGGAAACTGATAATGAGAAAGTGTAAAGTTACTTTTCCTAGGCATTTAGGACATGCCAAGGAATTAGCTGTGTAAAATCTTAGCAACCATTCTCATATGTTCAGAGTTTTTACATAGCAATTATCCCCAAACTTCCTGGAAGTAGACCCACCCCCACCCAGCACATTAGTAATGGAATTAGGGAACTGAGGCACAGAGGGGCTAAGTAAGTTGACTAAGCTCATAAAGCCACAGAGAGTGGGGCTTGCATTTGGCTCCTAGGACTCTGCCTCCAATAGGCTATTGAAGTTTCCTGATCTAAAATAGGGGGTGGTGTTCAGGGTTTTGACCGAGTTCAGCGTTGGTGTTTCTGAGGAAAGAAGTTGAAAAAGAAAGTTTGGTGATGACAGTGGGTTGTACTGCACTTATTAATCAGCTGGAATAAAGGCAGGAGTGTGCAAATGTCCAAAATGTCCTTAGTTTAATTCCGGAAAACTTTATCGCTGACCCTTGAATGCCGATTGATTTCTTTCTCAGCTTTTTGGACAGAGTTGCTTGTTTTGCTGCCAAAAGAAAGAGGACAAGGCTTTTTAGGGACAATGTATCCTCATTCTCTCCTTCCCCAAGAGTAACATCAGAAGACTTAAAGTGATCTGGTGCCTCTGAGCTACTGTTTCCTGATTGATATTGTGTGCTGTGGGCAACTTCTAATTGGCATTCAGAGGATATCAGAAGGCAGATAAGATAAATCTTTGCATGCTACTTTTTTTATTCCATAGGGATTGTATTTTTCAGTGTGGTGTATTTATAATGCTGCAGCTGCCCTGAAGTAGGAATATTTTTCCAGGCAGTCAGGAAAAACTCGACTGACTCTAAAAGCAATTTTTAAAAGTACCCCTTCCTCTATAAAACACATCGAATGTTGATTTTTTTTTTTTTTTTTTTTTTTTTTTACAAAGATGATAGCTAATTGCATTTTGGTCTATTCTGTGACATTTCTCATCACAGCTGGGTCTCCCTTGATTACTTTAATTACGCAGTGGGTAAGTAAAGGTCATTTCATTTCAATCACATTTATTAATCACCCACATTTTCTCCTCGTTAACATTTTCTCTATTTACATGAAGTGAAGCTCCTAAGTGATTCTATCAGAGCCATTAAGATGTTAATGTCAAGTCTGGCCACAGTAAAGTACTCAATGAAGGCAATCGAAGGGTTTTTGTTCCCCCTCCTAAACTGTGTTTGTTTTCATTTGGTGAGTATTAATAATTGAGACCAGGAATAATTCTAGGTCTAATGGGCACAGATTACTGGTTACCAGTGGGAAATTCATTTATTTTTTCCTTTTGGAGAGGGTTCCACTGAGAGATGATGCCCTAGTTGGACAATATGGGGATTTTTCTGGACAATTCTGTAGGTCCTTTGATCAGCACTCATCCTTTGAAGGGTATAAACACTGAATTTACATCTTTGAAATACTAAATACGTTTCCTTAATATGTAGCTACACCAACAGTTATCAGTTAAAAAGAATTCACATTTTGAATGCTCTACATGCAGGCTTACTATATGGTTACCTTGGAGACACGCACACACACACACACACACACACACACACACACTGTGGCAGGCCGCTTCTAAGATGTCCTCCAGGGATCCTCATCTGTTGGTATTGCAAAAAAAATATATATATATATTGCCCCAGACACTTGCTAGAAACAGCAAGGAAGGCCTTATATAAGACTTTTGCCATATGAGTCAAGACAATTGTAATAGGGGAGATAAACTGAACTCAACTCTGCAGAAACAGGAAGTGGACTCCTTGGCCAGGTGAGATGGCTCCTCTCTGTAATCCCAGCAACTCGGGAGGCTGAGATGGGAAGATCATTTGAGGCCAGGAGTTCAAGTTCAGCCTGGGCAACAGTGAGACGTTGTCTCTTGTGGTGGTGCACCTGTAGGCCCAGCTACTTGGGAGGTTGAGGCAGGATGATCCAGGAGTGTCAGGACGATCCAGGAGTGTGAGGCTACAGTGAGCTATGATCACACCACTGCAGTCCAGTCTAGGCAACAGAGTAAGACCCTGCTTCTAAAAAAAAAGAAAAATAAGTGGGAGAGACTTTAAGTGCTAGGAAAAAGTATTGGAGGATATTAGAGGGGTGGTTGCCCAATGTGATGGGACATCCGTGTTTGCTAACTGGTAGGACTCTCCCACAGAAACTGAGAGATAGTTACTCTTCCTCCTTTGATGGTTATATTTCAAAGGTGTGGGCTCCTAGGTTCTTGAGAAAGACATTCCTTGGTTGTAAAATCAGCAAGGGGCTGGAACAAGATTTAAATCTCAAAGGGGTAGAGAAAGAATTTGCATTTATGATTTCCTAAAGTAAGTGTCCTGAGAAAGGAAGGGCAAGGAGTTATAATGGTCTGAATATTTGTGTCCCTGCCAAAATCCATGTTGAAGATGAATCTCCAATGCAATATTATTAAGAGGTGGGGTCTTTTGGGAGGTGATTAAGACATGAGGGCACAGTCCTCCTGAATGGGATTAGTGCCCTTATAGAAGGGGCACAAGGGAGCATGTTTGCCCTTCCACCATGTGACATACAGAAATTGTGAGATAATGTTTGTTGCCTCGGTAACTAAGTTTCATGGTATTTGTTATGTAACGGATGACTAACACAGGTACACACAATGCATGCAGACACATGAACACACATCTACATATCAAATCATACAAATACCAAATACTGTATACATTAAATACTGCATGTTAATGTATGTGTATATGTAAGAGAGACATCTAAGAAAAAAACTACATTCCCTAGTGGAAGGTGTAAATTCTTTTCGTGTTTAGCCTCTAACCTGCCTCCTACCAGCAGGCTCAAATCATGCTCACCTTTCCTTGGCTTCCTTAAACATCTCACTGTTCCTTGACTCTGCAGCTCTGTCACAGCTGTTTTCTGTGTTGGCATGGATTTTTTTACTCTGAGGCCATAATTCATGCAATTCATCTTTTAAAAGATGTCTCAAATGTCAAAATGTATTCACTCATTTATTCCTATTCACTAATTTACTATTTTATTCAGTAATTCAATGTTTACTGAACTAGAGAGCAAAATAATAAGCAGGTCAATGGGAAATCTTTGGGCATTTTGAACAGATACGTGGCATAATCTGGAGTGTCTTATTACATTGCTTTGAATGCTATGTGGAGAGAGTATTTGGGTGGGGAAGAGGGAGAGGAGAAGGAGTGAAGGAATTCGTTGAGATCATCCCAAGTGAGAACGAGAGTGTCTTGGACTAGGATTACGGCAGTTACAGTTTGCAGAGAAAGTGAATAGTCTTGTGATGTATTTTAGAGGTTGGATGTATAAGAATTTTATATGGATTGAACATGAATATAAGGGTAAATTGAGAAGAGGGCTGAAAACTGAGTCCTAAATCAATCAGCATTTAAAAATTTGGTACAGAAAAATAGTAAAAAAAAATAAAGTGAAGAAACCACCTGTGCAGCCAGAGGAGCACCAGGAGGTTGCAGGATATCAGCAGCCAGGAGAAGAAAACATTTCAAAAAAAAAAAAAAAAAGAGAGAGAGAAATAATCAGCTGTGTGAGATGCTGCAGAGAGTTTGAGCAGCATGGGCTAAGGAGAGTGACCATTTGATTGGGAATATCAATCACTGATGACATTTAAAGGCATATTTTCAGGATTCATAGAAACAGAAGCCACTTTCAAAGGGTTAAAAAATGAGTGGTACATACACAAATTAAAGTAAGATAGTGATAATCAATAGATGGGGAAAAGGAGATTTGATAATATTCAAGTCAGAGGTAGGGTAACACCATTTAGCAACTCGTGATAAAAAGGATTTTAAAAATCCAATAAAGACTACCTACCACAAATACTCATCAAGCATTGTAATTTATGAAAATATTTTAGAAGTGGTAATTTGAAAGTCAAAAACAATGCAAAGGCATTCATTGTCACCAATATTATTCAAACATTGTACTGGGAGCTCTAGCTAAAGCAGTAAGACAAGGAAAAAAAATGAAAAATCATGAGGAAAACTTGTCATTATTTGTAGCTGTATAATATCTTCCACAGTAAACCCAGTGGATACTCAGATCAAGTGTCTACATTATTAAGAAATTCAGCAATGTCTCTGGATAAAGATCAACACACAGAAAGCTCTAGTGGTCTGTTACATCATCATTAGGCAAATTTGTAAATGTAAAAGGAAAATGATCTCATTTACTGTAACAACCAAGTATCTCAAGTACCTAGGGATACACCTAATAAAGGAGGTTTAAATTCTGTATAGATAAAAGCTACAAAATAATATTAAATGATGTAGAAAGACCCAATAAAAGAAATGACATAAACTGTTTGATAGGTAGACTTGCTAATAATGATATTGATTATCCAGAAAACAATGAATATATGCAAAGGGCATCTAGTAAAAGTCCTAACAGGTTTTGCTTTGTTGGTATTTGGAAAACATTTAAATTTATGAATAATAATAATTTTCCCCAAATACAAGAATAATCTTGAAAATTCCGAAAAAAGAACATAAAGGAGGGGTTCTTTCATAACTTAAAATCAGGATGTACTACAAAGTGCTATAAAAAAATCATAGAATGAGGAGTCCAGAAGCTGATCCACAAATATATGCCCTTTCATATATTTGAATTCAGTAAAAAATAAATTTCTATCTCATAGCATAGACAGGGATAGATTAAGACCTAAAGATGAAAAACAGAGCTTTGAGAACATTTGGATAAAAATGGCTAATATTTTATAGTTTCAGGGTAAGAAGTAAATTTTAAAAGTCATACGTAAAAATGAAACTCACAAACAAAAGATTGATAAATATGTTTGTATCAAAATCTAAAATGTCTTCATGATACGAGTCACCACACATTTAAAAGTTAAAGGCACATATCAGAACAGATGAAGATCTATCTATCTATCTATCTATCTATCTATCTATCTATCTATCTATCTATCTATCAATCATCTAATCTATATATCATCTGTCATAATCATCTATCTATCTATATCAGACCAAGATAGTATTGTTTAAAATATAAAAATCTAATAAGCCAATTGGAAAAAAAGACAAAGATATCAAAAGAAAAATGAATAGAGGCTTTGGATGAAAAATTCACCAACATATGTAAATTAGTACTAACAGCAATTATATGGAATAGCAACAACAGTTTGAATTTGGGACATGCATATATTTGGGAAAATGCAAATTGAAATAAAAATAAGATACACTTTTATATTCATCCTGATTGGCAAAATTTCTGAATCTGACCATATTGTATTGGCAAGGACAGTATGTGTGAGTAGTTTGCAAATATTTGGTAAAGTGGCAAATGTACCTTCTCTATGTCCCGGCAGTTTCATGCCTAGGATATGCCCTAGAGAAGCTGACGTATACAAAGATTCATCCGAGGAGGAAATATCTGAGAAGTACATTGCATTTCAAAGTAGATGGAGTCCATAATCTTTGCCCTCATCATGTCTGGCTTATGCATCCAATAAAGAATTTATCATGCTCTGCAATTATTTGCTGATATGTATAACAAGAGGGTCATTTTGAAGTTTGGGTCAAAACTCACAGAGGACGGATGTCAGACACCCAAGTCAGGGGTGAAACCCAAGGGCACACTTTCAAAGTAGATGATGAACTCATGCAAAGATTTTGAAATCCTTCTTTAATAAAAAGGTGACATATGAAAGTTTCGTGGTTAGAAATGTTTTTTAAAAAATGCTTTGTTTTTGTCTTACTGTATTTAAAATAAAACCTTTAAAGTAAAAGGACTTCCTCACTCAAAGAGATGACTTTATCAGTAGCTATGGGCCTTTCTTTACTGTAGGACAACCTTCCAGTTTCCATGCTTGTGTTATTGCTGTCGTACAAATTCATGCAATTAAAAAATGTTGCCATAATTGGTGGTTAGCCAACTAATAATCTTCCAATGTGTGTCTATGGGGAAGCAAGGTCTTATGTAGAAAATAATTTGAAGGTTAACTGCAACACAGCCTGTTTTACTCACCACTGAATCTTCAGTAAAGTATTTGTGGAATAAAGTTCTCAATTGTCCTCTCTCCAAAGTTGTTTTCTAGCTACCCACCTCCATATGTCATTGATACAACTATGTAAATCAAAAGAGCAAACTTTCTGAGGATAAAGCATAGTCAGTTTCAGCTGACATGATGTGTTAACTACTTAGACCTACAACATGTTGGTTTTATACACAGAGACTGTACGTTTCTTCTTACCTGAGATAGTGCAGGTTTATGTCTTTGACTCTAATAATTTTCCCTTTTAATAATACAAAAGGCCAGGTCTGAGCAATAAATTTATGGTTATCCTTTAGAAATTAACAACACTCGATAACAATTATTAACTACTTTCTTTTTGCCAAGTACTGTTGCTAAGCAATTAACTCATTTAATCTTTTATAATCCTATTATGAGAACCTTTAGAGATCAAGAATGTGAGACTTAGGCCATAACCTGTTCAAAGTCACAGTTCTATTATGTATGTATAAGGAATGCAATTTTGTAACATATGTCAAAGAATATGTACTTCACACTATTTTCCAAATAACTGTTATCTCTGTTTTAACAGTAATTATTTTAAAAGTTGGTATTGTTTTAAGGTTCCTTTTACTACTCCCATAAATGCAATTTTGGCACATCTGAATGCAAATATTTTAAATAAATTTAACATACTATTAATTTACATATAAAATACGTTTAAGATATTATTAATAAAATGATACAAATATTTAAAATAAATTTAAGATATGCCTGGAAATGCACCACAGTCTTGGATCCTTAATGAATACAAAATAGACATTATAGCTGGAATCACAAGACGTCTTGAATTACAGAGACATCTTACAAGCATGTGTCTGATTTAATTCCCCAGCATTGAATTCAGGAATGTATGTGGACCAGGCTGTGCTTGTCGAGAGAATCAGAGGATGATAAATACAAGCTTTGTGCATGCTGAAGAAGTAGGTACTCCTATACCCTACCCTGGGATCGGGTTGTATGTCAGTTAATCCCAGGACTAATGAAGTGTTGTTAGCTGGGTGAGATGCTACAAAATATGTACTCAGACTGGCCGACATGCAGAATTTCTTCAGCTTCATGTACATGGAGGGGCCTCAGGGGACCCTCCCTCACTCAATACCATCATGCACAGCTATGCCCTGGGCAGACTACCTGTTCCTTGCCCATCCCTCCCTTCCCTGTGGATTTAGAAGCACATTACCTGTGCTGATCGCTCTGCTGTATTCTGGCTGCACTGACATCTCTCTGTTCCTTTAAAAGAGTAACCCCAGTTGTATTCACTTGAATTTATTTCTGTTGAGACATTCCATTCCATCCAAGCCATCTTTAGTCAATACAGTGCTTGTGCAATAAGATTATGCCCTGTAGCCAATGCTGTCAGTGCACCGTTCATATCACTGGAACCTTAACCATTTCATTTTGCCAATAACTTCCAGAACCATGGAAAGCTTATCTGCCTGTGTGCCCTCGGGTAACTGACACCCGCCTGTGCAGTTTTCCGTGGATGAGTGCTGCAAGTTGGTATACAATACCCCAACTTCCTTGTTACTTCAGTGAGATAATTCTAGAACTTGCACCTTGCATTATTCTCTACATTTTGCCTGTGGGGTTCAGCACCAGTTGCTTCCCATGGTAGCTGGCTTAATAGGGCCCCTTCCCGGTTTCAGTTCCCCTCTTCCCCACCAGGGGGCCTGCACCTCCAAATATACCACTGAGGTTCAGGATCTCTTTCTGTGAGAGCCCCACTTTAAACAGGTCCATCTCTGATCCCTTCGGGCAGTCTGTTTATTTCTCTAGTAGCACCTAGCTCAATTGTGATGGTGTAGTTATTTGTGTATTTCACATCCGTCTCCATTGGTATGTGGTAGGTGCCCTGGATGAAGTAACTTGTGTCCGTCTAGTTCACATAAGGCTTGGCAAATGTAGATGCACAATAAATATTTATTTTAAAGATTCATCAATGAATTTAGTGAAAGCTGTGTTCACTAAATCCCAGTGGGCACATCCTATGAGCTCAAAGACTAAATGAGTCCTGAGAAAGCAAATCAGAAACAAAAGGTGGCAAACCAAGGTATTAATATTTCCCATTCTTGGGGGAGGGAGAAAATCACAAAAGAAAGTCTTTAGAATGAAGTCTTCAGGAGGAAAGAATAAATGAGAACCATCAGGCTCCCTGCTTCTGAGTCGCATTATTGCATTCTTCTTGCTGACTCTCACCTGAAGATTTGCCCATGAATCTAAGGGGAATGCGCTGAAACCCAAAGTAAACCTACAGCTAGAAAAAGTGCTGCAGTGGTGGCTCACATGGCCAGCTTAAAACCCCGGTGTCATTGCTTTTAGGAGACTTAGGATCCTTCTAGAAAAACTTTAGGAAAAATCCGGAGACTGGGATCCCTTCTTATTAAAGATACCTAGCCCCTGAAAACAAAAGATAGGATTAAGTCTAAAAAATTATCTTAATAGACAAACATTTTATTCAATGTTTGAGAGATTTTAACTAGCTTCCTTTATCGGTGGCTGTTTTCTTAGCTAACTTTTATTATTGCTAATATTATTATTATTAAAACTCGAACTTATTTTCTATATACTTGCCTGTCAAGTGGATTAACCACAATTTGTTCGGTGATATCTTTATTTTCTATGTTTAGGTTATTTCTAATTCTTTGCCGTCATTATTAATATTCTGAGATGAGTCTCTGTGCTTAATATTTTTTGTTTTTGGATGATTTTCTTAAGGAAAGATACTAAAAAATATTTGCTCCCTATTAACACAACTTTTACTCCAGTTCTTCTCTAAACTTCAAGACCCAGTCTGACCTTCCAAAGCCATGATCTTCTAGAGAAACCCCACTGCACTTGCGTAATACTTAGGTGAAGATTTCTTCAACTAGCATGTTCCGTGCCGTTTCCCAGCTTGGTGGGGGCTGGTCAAGGCCTTGGGGATCTTCACCTAGGATGTATTTATGCTTTCAAATCCTTGCCTTCATTCCATTTTGCATTGAATAAATGGACCCAGATTCCAACTCTTGTCTACATTGTGCCTTGATTTTAGCTCATGTACAAGGTTTAGGTTTTTGAACCAAGCCTTCAGCCTGACCTCCTCTGGTGTCCTTATAGTGTCCTTATTGCAGTTGCATCTCCATATAGACAGCTGAGCTCTATACCTGGATACTGGACTCAGGTCCAACACCATGACCCCTTCCTTTCCTCGAAGGCCCAAATCTGAGGTTATACATGTGTCCTCAAGAGAAGAAGACTTGTTTGCAAAGCACCTAAGAAAATAAATTTTTGAGGGAACACTTTTACACTGCTGGTGGGAAATATAAATTAGTACAACCACTATGGAAAACAGTATGGAGATTCCTTAGAGAACTAAAAGTAGAACTACCATTCTATCTAGCAATGCCACTACTGGATGTCTACCCAAAGGAAAAGAAGTCGTTATATGAAAAAGACACTTGCACATGCATGTTTATAGCAGCACAATTCACAATTGCAAAGATGTGGAACCAACCTAAGTACCCATCAACAAATGAGTGGATAAAGAAAATGCAGCATATATATATATATATAAATGCAGCATGTATATATATATACATACACACACACCATGGAATACTACTCAACCATAAATAGGAATAAAATAATGTATTTTGCAGCAACTTGGATGGAACTGGAGGTCATTATTCCAAGTGAAGTAACTCAGGGATGAAAAACCAAAATGCTGTATGTTCTCACTTATAAGTGGGAGCTAAACTATGAGGATGCAAATGCCTGAGAATAATATAATGGACTTTGGAGACCCAGGGGAGAAGGTTGGGAGGGTGTGAGGGATAAAAGACTATATATTGGGTACAGTGTACACTGCTTGGGTGACATGTGCACTAAAATCTCAGAAATCACTGCTAAGGACTTATCCATGTAACCACAAACCACCTGTATCCCAAAAGCTATTGAAATAAAAATAAAAATTCAAAACAATAATAAAAATAAATAAAAACAGAAAATAAACTTTTTGTAGGTGAATTTCAGTTTTTTAAAATCGAGTGCTGCCTTAGTCTGTTGGTGCTGCTGGAACAAAATACCCGAAACTGGATAATTTATAAAGAAGAAATGTGCATTTCCTCACAGTTCTGGAGGCTGGGAAGTCAAAGATCAAGGCACTGACAGATTCAGTTGTCTGATGAGGGCGACTCTGTGCTTCCAAGATGGTGCCTTGTCACTGCCTCCTGCAGAGGGCACAAATGCTGTGTTTTTATATGGTGGAAGGTGGAAGGGAAAAAGAAACGAATGCTAATTCCCTCCAGCCCTTTTATAAGGTTGTCTTATGAGGATCCACCCTCGTGACTCAATCACATCCTAAAGGCCCACTTCTTAATGATATGACATTGATCGTGAATTTTATAGGGCACATTCAGGCCATAGTAGGTACCCAGTGTTTAAAACGTAAATTAAGTGTCCCATTTAATTTTATTGGAATGAATTGGGGAACATAGGTTAACAAAAGGGTCAGTGTATATAGTATATATGATATCTGAGAGTCCACATGATCAATTATATTTATGTAAGCAAAATAAGCATAAAGAAATAATTTTTACCAGGTCTTAGAAATATGAATTATTTATATTTTTTTAGAATTTAAAATTGACATTAACTTGAATATTATTCTAAGTCTATTTACTCTTACAATAGAAGGTATAGAGTAAACATGTAGCCGCAGATTTTATTTCCTAAAGTGGTGGTAGCATTAATTATCTTTTATATATATATATATATAAAATATATATATATATACACACACACACTCAGAAAATTCAAAATTTGCTTTTTGCTTTTGAACTGAACAGACAATGACCAAGACGGCTCATTGTGAAATCGTTTAGTAAGCCAAGATCACTCTACAACTCTTTGTTGAGGTACTGTGTAAACAAAGTCATTGTGTCATGACAGCTGGTTGCCATGGCTACCTGATTTTTAATATGCCTTTAAATAACTTATAGTTCAATATTCTTGGAAAGTTAGACAAGAGACAATTTTCACCTTTAATGAACATCATGACTAATTAGAGCTGGCCAATAGAATTGGGACCAAAACGAATTTGGGGCATATGTTGTGCTTTAAAATAAATATTTGTTTTTGTTTCATGTCTGTGAAAACAAGGCTGTGTTTGCTAACGAAGCGTATAGGTGTATAGACGCCAGGTAGGCCACGACACTCATCTTGTCCTTCTTCACCATTACATTATGTGGGTCAGAGGAACCCTGTAACAGTGCTCAACATGTGTCCCAGGGTAAGCCTGCTCAGGGAGAAAAAGGAACACGGGAAACACTTGGTGTCTTTATTTCTATCTATATCTGTCTATGTCTATACCCACTTCTAGATCTATTTCTAAAACTTTATTTTTCCTTGTCTGTGACTATGACTATAACTTCAACTATACCTACATTTACTCCTACACCTATACTGTCTTAGTTTGTCCAGGCTGTTATAACAAAATGCCATAGACTAGGTGGCTTATAAGCAACAGACATTTATTGCTTACAGTTCTGGAGGCCATGAGTCCAAGATCAAGGCCCCAGCAGATTTGGTGTCTGGTGAGGCCCCACTTATTGGCTTATAGACGGCACCTTCTCCCTGTGTCCTCACGTGGTGGAAGGGGTGAGGGAGCTCTCTAGGGTCCCTTTTATAAGGGCCCTCATTCCATTCATGGGGCTGTACTCTCTTGATCTCATCACCCTCCAAAGGCCCCCCCCCTCCTAATACCATAGCCTTAGGGGTTAGGATTTCAACATTTAAATTTTGGGGAGGTTCACAAACCTTCAGGTCATAGCATACACCTATACCTACATTTAACATTATATTTTTAACTACATGTATGTTTACATCTACCTGTATGCATGCACCTAAACCTATGGCTATGTCAATGCCCACAGCTACAATTGTAACTATTCATACATCTCCATCTACTAACCTATTTATAACTATACCTGCACGTGCACTTGCATCTATATTGTGTACATCTAAGTCTATATCTTGGTATACTCATCCATGTTCTAGATGAACTTCCCTGAGCTGTGAGGCTGGCCTAAGGGAATTACAAACAATGTATATGTCATGTGTCATGAACCAAGGCTTCCCAAGCCCATCTACTCCACCCTTCTCCCTCCTACTCCCTGACCTGCCATCATTTTCCAGAGCTTCATCTCATGCCACCAGTAGGAATTCAGGATCCCTTTTCAGTCTTCCTTACAGAGAGCAAAGAATCCTCCCCTCTCCACTCTCAGCTTCTTGATAGTCTCTCTGGAGCCACACGTTGGCCCACAGCGGCTAAAATTACTCATGTCAATATGCAAAGTTGCTCAACTCCTTGTTATTCTGCATTTCCCCATTTGAGAATAGCATTTAGGCTTTCCCTTTACATATCCAAATGGTCCATTCAGATATTTTGTTTCCCTGATATGGAAACTCTATCCTTCTCCAAAAATGAGGTTTGCCTCTCCTGATAGAATAAAGAAAAATGCCAACAGCTGTTTATCTACTTCTAATGATTGAGCTTCCAGGAATATTGGGGTCTGGCCCTAGAAAGAAATACATAATATTTTCCGTTGCTCCTAGTAAAACATCATCAAAATGTTCTCTAATTTAATTCCACTCTTGGGGTGCATCCTGGATGCCGTCAGGCAGGGCTTTCAGAAACGGAATCATGGGCTGGGTGCAGTGGCTCATGCCTGTAATTCCAGCACTTTGGGAGGCCAAGATAGGTGGATCTCTTGAGATCAGGAGTTTAAGACCAGCCTTGGCAACATAGTGAAACCCTCATCTCTATAAAAATTAGCTAGGTGTGGTGGTGTATGCCTGTATTCTCAGCACTTTGGGAGGCTGATGCTGGAGGATTGCTTGAGCCCAGGATTCCAAGGCTGCAGTGAGGTAAGATCACACCACTGCACTCCAGCAACAGAACAAGACCCTGCCACTTAAAAATAAAATGAAATAATGGAGCCAGGATCAATTGGAAAAGACAAAGCACCTGCTACAGCCCTACCCACAGCTCCCTCAGGCTGCATCCATGGAGTCGATGAGCTGACTCACTGGCCCTGCTGGGCCCAGCGGCCCATCTTCAAACCTGGCCCTCCCAGCCCCTCCACCTACACAAACACTGTCTTTCTGACCTGGGCTGAACCATCTGTCATCAAACTTTTGATATCTTTTCTTGCCGCTGCTCTGTGCTAGTCTCTCATCCCTGTGTGTGTGACCTCACCTTGGGCCCTGGCCCCAATTCTGACTGCTGCCAAAAGCAATGTCTCCATCCTATCTTTTCCTGAATGAAATCTTCCAAGCCATTCTTCTTCTTCACAAGCAGATTCCAAACTCTCACAGGACCAGTTCTTGCTCCCAGTCCTCTTAGCATCTTGCACACAGCCTGTTATAAGGGATTGTTGGATGAAATTACACGCAACTGGAGCTCAAGTGAATTAACCAGGCCTCAACTCCTCAGGGTTCCTGGACTTGGAACCTCTTTCACACACCTTGTGGCCAGCTGACAGGTCTGTGGGCTGTTTCCTAGCCAGATTCTGCACACGGCCTGCCTCTGCTTTGCCAGGTGTGCCCTTTGCTGGAGCTGGAATTGTCTCCTTTCTCAGAATCTCTTAACGGTCATCTGCAACGTCATGATGCCACAATGCCCTGTCTCACTCCCCACTGTCTCACAGTCTTCAGCTGTGAGGGATTCTCCCTGTTCTCCCTGCCCGGAACTGCCTGCTTGTACCTCTCCGAAAGAGCTTCCATGCATTATGTTCTGATTTTGATTGTTGGGCTTGCCTTTTGCCTCTCCCACTAGACAGCACCAATATCTCCAGGGAGCATCTTGCAAATGCAGATTGTTAGCCCCACCTCAGATCTACTGTATTAGTCCATTTTCGCACTGCTGATAAAAGACATGCCTGAGACTGGGTAAACATGGTAATGCAGAGGTTTAATGGACTCACAGTTCCACGTGCCTGGGGAGGTCTCACAATCATGGCAGAAAGTGAAAGGCATGTCTTACATGGCAGCAGGCAAGATAGAATGAGAACCAAACAAAAGAGGTTTCCCCTTATGAAACCATAAGATGTCATGAGACTTACTCATTACCATGCGAACAGTATGGGGGAAACTGCCCCCATGATTTAATTATCTCCCACCAGTTTCCTCTCACAACATGTGGGAATTAGGGAAGCTTCAATTCAAGATGAGATTTGGGTGGGGACACAGCCAAGCCATATCACCTACTGAATCACAAACTCTGGGAGTGGGGCCTGATAATCTGTCCATTTAACAAGCTCTCCCTGTGATTCTGTTGCTGAACTCAAGTTTTCAAAGTGCTGACCTCAGCTATAAGCTCCTTAAGGACAAAGACTTTAATTTACTTCTGACACAGCAATAACATATGGCAGGTGGTAGTTTTGTAACAGGGACTATACTTTAAAAATATTCCATTTTTTCCTCTTTGGTTCTCTTTTTCATTTTTGAGCAATCATTCCTGTAGCTCTCTCAGGGGGATCCTCTGTTTGGGTAGGGATGATGGTGTGAGTGAAGGTTCATTCTCTTATAGAAGACAGGAAAGGGGTGGTATCAGGGTAATTTTAGGTTTTAGGGGTTCACAACTAGAAAGTAGCCTTGTGACCCAGACAATAAAAACTCCGAATTCCTTATTTACATATTTAGTATTTCAAGAACTGTGCTTGATGAGCCAGATCATAGAGCTTTATGCCAGGAAGAAATATCTAAGGAAGAGGAAAAGGAGTAGGGGGCTCATGGTATTTTAGAAAGGGGCAAAATGAGGGAGATTGAGAAAAACATCTGTCTTGGCCTCCTGCTGCTGCTATAACGAATTCTCTCACTTAGCGGCTTAAAACAAGACAAACTTATTATCTTACAGTTCTGGAGGTCAGATGTCTGGAATGGGTCTCACTGGGCTTCAATCAAGGGCTATGTTCTTTCTGGACATTTAGAGGACAATCCATTCCCTTGTCTTTTCTAATTTCTAGGGGCTGTCTGCATGCCTTACTTCTTGGCTCCCTTGTTCCATTTTCAAGGTCAGTAGCATGGCGTCTTCCCATTTCTCTGTCTCTCTCTGGCCTGTGCTTTCATCCTCACATCTCCATCTCTCATTCTCACCCTTCTGCCTCTCTCCACAAGGACCCTTGTGATGACATTGGTCTCACCCAGACAACCCAGGGCCATCTTCCCATTATAAGAGCCTTCGCTTAATCACATCTGCAAAGCCCCTTTGTTGTGTAAGGTAACATAGTCTTAGGTTTTGGGGATTAGGATATGAATATCTTGGCAGGGAGGCATTATTCAGCTTACCCAGCACCCCTGCTGCATTCAGCTACAAGAGGTCTGGTGCAGATGTGACTGTAGAGCACAAAGTGCCTGGGCCCTCGGTCATATGTAATCCTTGAGTTAGAGTAGCATGTCCTCAGATATGCTGCTTATTTTACAGAGAAAGGACTATGCCTATCAGATAGTTTCCTGCTTTATTAAGCATGGCATAGCTGTAGTATAGCAGTCTCTGCGTGTTTGTAATGCATTCCTCTCCATTGCTTCTTAATTTTTCAGTTTGTGAAGAAAGCACACCTGGAGCACAGTGTCACTCAAAACTATAATGATAATACAAAACTATGCAGCCATCATTAATCCACATTAGTTTTTCATCAATGTTTCTTAAAACACCAGCTATTGAAAAAAGATATTTCTTTCTAAGTGACAGGGAAGATGAGACTGCTAAGTTACCTTTTGTTATGGAGGCGTGATGCTTGGTAAGGGATCTCATTCCAAATGCACCTGCCTGAGGCCATTGGACAGCTCAGCCCACTCTGCAATTCTTGGATCTCCCACGGGTGCGTGGGAACGGAAGAGTTAAACTGTGGTGCTGCAGAGTGGTGGGCAGATGACTTTTAACTCATCCCCTCTAACCATATGAACATTGAAAAGTGGGAGACTGGGAACAGCTCTAGAGGAAATTGCTTTTGAGTATCTTGGGAGCGTCTTTCAGAAAACGCTAACCTCAAAGATATCTTTTCCAGCCTAGAGCCAATGGATTATATAAACTCCCTTCCACCACGGTGCCAACACAGCATTTTCAGAAGTAATTATGTAGCTGAGTTCACAGGCCAAAATAGAATATTTTAAAATATGTTTTTCAGAATTGTCAGACTTTATTCAGTTCCTGAATCTGCTGTAATTAGGATGGAGGTGTTTGGTGTTGTGTTGGTGAAACTTGTGTATGTGAGGTAGAACTATGAGACTCTGTAAGCAGAATGAGCAACTAGGTCTTTCAAGGAGCATAGCAGCCCCAGTGACAAAAGTCATTTAGAGCCAGATGGAAAATAAGCAAATCAGAGAACCCAACAGAATCAGTAAAGGAAGTTAGGCCAAGCTGGTCATGGTTGTATTTCCATAGCCTGCCAGATGTGCCTCCACCCTTCTCCATCCTCTCTGTACCCTCAGAAAATGACTCCAGTGGACTGCATCTGTGGGCCTTGGCTAGCTGGCTTCCTGTTGGCTTCTAGGAGGAGATTGGCAGGAGGCAAGAGACTGCCTTTGGGACACAGGTGCTGCATGGATCTGGTAACCACGTCTATCCATGGCCACTTCACCTCTGGACGTAGGAACTGTTTACCAGAGGTCCTAGCCCCAGGGAACTTCAACATCCCTCTCCAGTATCTTTGCACATAGTCAGTGCATTAGACTCTCCTTGGCATTGTTTTCTTCTGGTGGGATTTTTCTACATTATTTTATTTTCTTCTCTTATCTGCTTCATAAAATCTGTAGAAACTACTCTATAGTGTGAATTCTATTCTTTTCAACTTACTATTTTTTTTTTTAACAAACTCTTCAGATGAAAGAACTTTCAGATGAAAGATGACAGCTGTGTTACTGAAGCAGAGTGATCCTCCAGGTACTCATAATCAGTAGTCAGGTAAATGACTCCCAAGGATAACAGTCCTGGAGCAGGACCTAATTCCTGAGTGAGAACCGCCTGACTGCTACTCTAGATACAGTAAGGAGCGGGGGTGAAATGTCCCATTTCCTGTGGCAGAGAGAGTTGCTTTCAAAACTTTTCTGGCTTCCTTGCCTGTGCAAAATTGAGCAAGTATAAGAACAGAATTGCTTGTCTGTAAAATGGAGACAAAAATTCATTCCTCATAGGGCAGTTGTGAAGATTAAAGATTAGAGATGTCATCATTTTCTTCCTCTTCTCTTTCTCCCCCTCCCTTCTCCCCTCTTCTCCTCTTCCTCTCCTCCTCCTCCACATCCTCCTCCACCTCTTCTTCTTCTTCCTCCTCTTCTTCTTCCTCTCCTCCTTCTTATTCTCCTTTTCCTCCTCCTTATCCTCTCCTGATACTCTAATAAAGCAGTTTGTTGATTTGCTCTTCATTTGAGAAAAATAATATAACCTTATTTTGAATCTGTTTTTAGATCCACATCAAAACAATACCTTTGGAATCAGTGTAATTGCTTGCATTATATACTATAGAGTTGTTATCTTAGATCAATGCATCTCATTATTCCTTTGCTTTTTTTTTTTTCAGAAAACTTAACCCTCTTATCTAATACAGGAATATCTGCTTTGCCAGGATGGCACCATATTTATCTTATCAGAGTCTCTGAAACATTTTTACAGTATGCCCTTTAGAAATTATGCAAGTCATTCCATTTTTATAGTCACTTTTGTTAAAACTTTGGACATAGCCAAATTGTTCTGCTTCTGGAGAGCATCCTGGAAAATATTTTTTTCTTCTAGGTGCCTACTAGTGACTCAAACCTGTAGTTCTGGTAGAATTTAAAAATCCTCATAGGCTGAATAACACGCCTTGTCTTGTGCTTGGTTCTTAAGCGAAAATAACTCAGGGTTCAGACTGTGTGTGCAGAGGTGTTCTCAAATGGGGGTAATGGGTTGTAATAATACAAGCAAGCCAATCTCTGTAGTGTCTATAGTTAGCAGGTTGACCAACTCCTCCTGGTTTTAAAACCTTCTCAGTCTGGTGCAAACTGGAGTCGTTGGCCATCCTACCTATTGAAAACACACTAAACACATTTCTGACTTCAAGGTTTATGATGCAACTAAAACAGGAGGCAAGAAAAGGCAAAGTAGGTGAGGTGGGGGTCCTTACTCTATTCCAAGCTTCATTATCTTCAGGGGAGGACATTATTTTTTAAGCATCCAGGGAATGGTGTATTTTTACAATGTATCAAAATAGAGCATATGTGCACATCATTAAATTTCATGAGTAGGCTATTTGCATTTCCCAAATTCTCACTTTGTATCAGGTTGACAGGTATGCAAATGGGAAAAAGACATAAAAACATATTTCAAGTTGTTGATAAGTCTTCTTAGCGTTACACTGGGGTAGACTAATGGTAATTCATGTAGAGGAAATGAGCTGTCTCCATGCCGAATGGCAGCCAGCTGAGCAGAACGCTTGCATTTCAGGTGCTGCCATGTTAGGGATCCTTTGTGATTTAAAAAATTTTAAAAAGTTTCCATTTCTCTATGAAGAGTTTCCTTAGGCTACTTATATTAATAATGAGCTGCACAGTGACATCTAGTGTAGGAAGCAGAGAAAAATTAGAGACACCACATAGGTTAGTCACCATCTCATGCAATTTCCAAAAGAACATAATGAATAATACTGAGAAACAACTCTCCTTTTGCTGAACGACCATTCTCTTCCTTTCCTTAATTAGCACTAATGAACAACCTCATGGATATATGCTCAGTTAGGATATCTAACCATAGCAGGGGTTGGAGGTGGGCAGTGGGGGCAGTGGGGACAATCTCCATTGATGCTATAAAGTTTAAATCTATCATATAGCTCAGACATTTTCTATCCTGGAGTTCTCTTTCAAAGAACAAATGTCTGATGGGGAACAGAAAGGGAGGATTGTTGTATGAACTCACATGTCTATGGTGTTTCTGACCACCACAGACAGTAGTGATTCACAGCTGAGTGTGTTGGATAGGAGTGGATTAATCTTTGGGGGATGCCACCATCTGTATAGGGCTGGCGGACGTGAGAAGCACAACAGGAAATGCAGGAGTATCTTGCAAGGTATGACGCACGGGGAAACGGGGAGCAGAAAGTGCAGGAGAGGCATTGTCAACACAAATTTTACTCACCACATAATTTTGATCTAGGGTCAGCATAACTCGGCCTTGTTTAGTATGAGTCATCCCCAGTATTAGTATTATCTTGGTGAACATAACACACCAAAACCATTTAAGAAGTACCTAACTTACATGCAGCCTTGCAAATGCAACCTAATATCCTGTTTTCCAGAGTTTACAAAGTTAATGGGCAACAGTCCGTTTTTTTCACAGCTCTCCTGTCTGACCTCTGCACTCTGACCCACCAGCCCTTATTCTGCTGCTCAGCACAGCAGTGTGTTCCCATCACAAGGCCTTTGCACTTACTGCTCCCATCACATGGGGTACTGGCCCTGCTGGTTTCATATGCCTGCACTCAAGTCACCATTCTGGTCTTTGCTCAGACTATGCTTCAGAAAAGCCTGTGTGATCAGCACTGGAGGTACAGTAGCCATCCCCTTCACAGGAGCATGCATTGTTTATTTTTTAACACTTTACTGAAATATTCTACTTATGTGTCTGCTCATTAAAAATACTAATGATGTCATAGCCTCAAGTTATTGAAATACCTCCTTCCTGCAAAGCAAAAAGATTGTTGAAAGTGTCTGTTGGTTCATTTGAACTGAGTATGATAGAAGAGTCAAGGTAGAGAAGGAACCAGATACTTTCCAAGCAGAATTTTAAAAGACAGTATAGGGGCCAGGCTTCACTTGGAAAATAAATCTGTTTTTCATCTCCAGTACTATAGTTTAGATGTTTGTCCCCCAAACCTTATGTTGAGATTTGATCCAATGTTGTTGTTGAAGCCTATTGGGAGTTGTTTGGGTCATGGGATAGATCCCTCATGAATAGGTTAGTGCCCTCAGTGGTTGGGGCTGGATGACTTCTCGTTCTGTTAGTTCCCATGGGAACTGATTGTTACAAACAGCCTGGCACTTCTCTCCTCTCTCTCTCTCTCTCTCTCTCTCTTGCTTCCTCTGTTTCTGTGTGATCTCTGCACATGAGTAGAAGCATCCTGAAGCCCTCACCAGATGCCCAGTGATCTAGCCAGCAGAATCGTGAGCCAAGTAAACCTCTTTTCTTTATAAATTACCCTATTTCAGGCATTCTTTTATAGCAACACAAAACAAACTAAGACATCCAGCTTCTTTGACTAGTAACAGATTCTCAAAAAAAAAAAAAAAAAAAAAAAAAGTGGCCTGGCAATAAAAATAAAATCAAGACTGTTTCTAGGAAACTTTGTTAAAATCACTGAAAGATTTAATGTGCTGCAGAATAAATAGGTTCTTTCAGCTAGACAAAAGAATTTCTAAGAATCTTAAGAACATTGCTATTAACAATTTTACTCTCACAAACATTTGCAATTAGCGTCTTGGTGCAGAAATGCCAAAGTTCCTTTTCTAGGGTATGATGCCCCATGGAGGGGCGGGAGGTGAAGTGGAATAGCTGGGATGGCTACATTGTAGAGTATACACAAACTCAATTTGCTGGGTAATATCGAATCACTTTCAAAGTCATTTTTACCCCTACCAACAGGCTATGGGAGTTTCTATGACTTCACATCCTCACCCATAGATGATGTTGATAGACTTCTTAACTTTTCATGCTCTACTGGATATAAAATGATGGCTCATTGTAAATTTAAACTGCATTTTGCATTTTGTTTTTCTGTTTACTAATGAAACTTGGCATTTTTTCTTTGGCTTATTGGCCATTTGTGTCTTCTATTTTGTGAACTACCTTGTCACCTACTCCACAATTAGGATTTGTTACTTGATCCCCATGTGTATATGCAAACATTTGTCTGTATTTATTGTCATCATCATACTTTGGGCACTGGCCATGCTACCCCTGTGAGGAAAGAAGGGAAAGGAAAGGAAAAATAAGAAAATAAGAAAACATCCATGTAAGTTTTTAGTAAGTATGGCATGCATGACTCAGAAAATCTGTCAAAATTTTTATTGGAATTACATTGAATCTGTAGACCAACTGGGTGAGAATTGACAGATCTATGATATTAAGTTTTCTAATGAAGAACATGTTGTTTTGTCCCTAAATTCTGTTCTTCAGTGTTTTTCACCATCTGTCTGTAATTTTCTACATAAAGAATATATAGCGTTTCCTCCATAAATCTGTTAATGGAGTAGATTAGAGTAACTGACATTCTAACTTTGAAGCACCTTTGATATTGATGTGTTACCTTTCATTATATATTGCTGATAAGTTTTTTAAATATTGTATTTAAGATTGTTGCACCTATGTTCATGAGCGATTGTGGATAACACTTTTAAAGCAGTTTTATTGAGATAGTACCCATACACAACATTAGTCATCCATTTAAAGTGTACAAGGTGGCCAAGCACAGTGGCTTGCATCTGTAATCCTAGTGTTTTGGGAGCCCATGGCAGGAGATTTGCTTAAGGCCAGGAGTTCAATGTCACAGTAAATTATCATTCCATCACCACACTCCAACCTGGGGGACAGAGCGAGACCCTGTCCCTAAAAAGTAATGATAAAAAATAATAACTTGTAAAAACAAAGTATACAATGCAATAGTTGTTAGTGTATTCACAGTTACTCAAGCCTTACTCTAATCAATTTTAGAGCATTTTCATCACCCCCAAAAGAAACCTTATACCCATAAGCAGTCACTATCTTCTCAATGCCTGGCAACCACTATTTTGCTATCTCTGTGGATTTATCTATTCTTGATATTTCATATAAATGGGCTCATAGATACTAATTTTTTTCAATATTTTTGTTTGCTTTAGGTACCAAGGTTATCTTAGCCTGATGTAGTTTGTTAGTGTGTTGTCCTTATTTTTCACTAAAAGGTATTTTATAAGATTGAAATATTTGTTCTTTAAATAGTTAGAGAAAGTCGTCTATTAATTGTTGTGACTACCGTTTCTTTGTGGGAAGATTTTTAACCATTAATGGTTATGGGATAATTCTTTTATTCGAGGTAAGAATATCTATCCATTTAATTGGCTTCATTAATAGACTTATGGAGGAAACCCTATATACATCTATCAACAAATGCAGAAAAAATTAATAATGTTAATCTATCATCCTAAAAAACATCCTCTGAGAAAACTAGGAATAGAGTAGACTATCCTTAAGTTGACAAATAGCTTTAAAAGGTTTGTAGCAAAAGTCATACTCGAAGAATCTTCCTTTCAAATCACGAGGGGAAAAAAAGAAGCCTGCTACCATGTCTACCACACTACAGTATCTGGTATCTGTCATAGCCAGCAGAAAAATAAAGAGAAAAAAATAAAATCTAAAAGATGGAAAGAAACAAACAACTGTCACTTAATGATAGGGATATGTTCTAAGAAATGCATTGCTAGGTGGTGACTTCATCATTGTGGGAACATCACAGAGTGACTGACACAAATCTAGACAGTATACCCTACTATGCACCTATGCTGGATAGTAGAGCCTATTACTCCTAGGCTGCAAACCTGGACAGCATGTGACTATATTGAATATTGTTGGCAATTGTAACACAGTGATAAGTGTTATGTATCTAAACATGTCTAAAACATAGAGAAGGTATAGTAAATATATAATTTTTAAATCTTATGGAACCACCGTTGTATATGTGGTCCATTGTTGACAGAAATGTCATTATGTGGTGCATGACTGTATTCGTAAATGATAAATTATCTATACAGGAAAAATTAGAGAATCCAAGAAAATATTATAATGAGTAAGACACTTCAGCAGAGTGTCAAAAAAGAAGAACAATATGTAGAAATTTCATTTCTATGCACCAGCAATAAAGGTTATTTAACCACATATACATAGCACATGATAATTATTAAAAAATGACATGCAATAATTTTCTGCACATACTTTTGTAAGGCAAGTAAAGAATTAAAAACACAGGACACTATTAATTAAAATGTTGGCTTAAGGTTTTATAGGCTTCACCAATAATGTGTCTTCAAATCTGAAAGTGTACAAATGAGAATTTAAGGTTTAGGAATTTTGGGAGACTATTTCCTGCTTTCCCTCACTCCACTAAAGCCAGGTCAGACAAACACACTTATCACCCTCCTCTGCATGTTTTCCTCCCTGAGGTTTCTGTCCTTAGAGGCTCAGGTTTTATGCAGAAGTCTCAAAACCGATTTTCCTCCCAGCTTGGTCATAGCTTTGCCATCATATTCTGGGTACTGAGAACACTGGCTTAAGGCCAGCAGGATGCAGCAGCGGTTCTCAGTGACCCTGGCTCCAGCCTGGCTTACGTTTCCCTGGTGACGCTCTCTTGTTGTTCCTGGCCTCCAGTGGCCCCCCTTAGTTTATTCTTATGCAGAATTTATTCTAACAATATTTAAAAATACATTTATCCAGAATACGTAGATGATTTTTACCAAAAATGGTCTCTGGAAATGGAAGTCCCTTATTTTGGTTTAAGTTATACAAATTTGCTTTCTTTATTTGACAATGAAAATGTCTTTTTTTTTTTTTTTTTTAAGACAAGGTCTCACTCTGTCAACAGCCTGGAATGACAGACTGATAGGCAGACTCACATAGCCTTCTTGCCTTTCCCTGAGGAGTTGACTCCAATTGTCCTACGCATTCCTTCTCTATGGTATAGAAGCCCTGGGTCTCAGCGGTAATGGCCTGGGATTCACTATCTCCTCTTGTGGCCACCTGAGACATGGCTTCTGTTCCTAAGTCCCTACTAAATGTTTCTTTCAGAGAAAATGGATATGTCAGCCTCTTTCTTCCACCTCTCAGCTCCCTCAGACTTGTAGGTAGGTTTTCATGTTCTGCTCACTGCAGAACAAGGGGGACACAGACATTCAGTCTGTAACAACCAACCAATAAAGATGTCTGGATAGTTACATGACATTAGCCATGTATATATCCTGGCAACATGATATCCATAAAAGCCTGCCTGACTCCGGTTTTAATGAGGAAGCCTCGTCTAGGTCAGTAGGTATAGCGGAGACTCTTAGGATGGCCCTAGTGATTTCTGCTCCTGGTGCTCACACCCTGTGGAATCCCCTCCACAGGAGTGTGGGTGGAACCTGTGACTTGTGTCTAACCAATAGAATATGGCAAAGTTGGTGTTTGTCATTGCCATGGTTGCATTACACTGGACTGTGACCTCCACCTTGGGAAGAGATTCTCCCACCTGCCGGCTTTATCACGCTGTGGGGCTTGGGTGGCCAGAAACTAGGGGCAGCCCATAGGAGTTGAGAGTGGTTTCTGGCCAACAGCTGACAAGAAAAGGAAGCCCTCAGTACCACACCCACAAGGAACTGAATTCTTCCAACCACCATGTGATCTTGGAAGCAGATCCTTCCCCAGTTGAACATTAGTTGAGACCCTAGCTGTGGCTGACTCCTTAATTGCAGCCTTCTGAGAAAGCTTGAAAAGAGGACCCAGCTAACTGTGCCCAGGCTTATTACCTACAGAAACTGGGAAGTAATGAGTGTGTGTTGTTTTAAGGTGCTAAATTTGTGCTATGTAGATAACTAATATAGGAAGTGAATGGGTTATGGAGAATGTCCAAACAGAATCCTTTACTGCAAGTGAGGACATTTTTGGGATACAATATTTGGGTAATTGAATCTAAATTACAGTACTTTTGAGTGACACCTAATACTGGCAGTTCTACATAAAGTAAAGCTCCTGACCATGGTAACAGCACAGAAACTCCCACCGCAGAAATCTTTATTAGCAGTCCACAGCATCATGGGTCCTGAAAGAGTCCCCCAAAGTTAATCTGTCTTATCTGCAGATTTGAGCCAGATTAATATCTAAACCATTACTCTTTATCAGTCCCTTCATGGCTTCTCAGTAATGTCTGAGAATGAGTTTCAATCTTTGCAAGGCTAGTGAGGGAAATTAATGGAGGCAATTAGAAAGGGCTGACGAGGAAGGTGAGTTAATCTGGTTAAGACTGAAGACTCGACATGAAACCAGAAAATCACTGAAGTTCCCTTCCCTTCTTCTCTCCTCTTCTCTCTCCTTCTCTCATTTGACAAATGCTTACTGAGGTCCCTCAGTGTGACAGGTATTAGGCACTAAGTTAGAATAAGACCTATGTCTTCATGTCTTATTTAATAAATGACACACAGGTCTTATTTACTGACCCGTGTCCTGAAAGATCTCATTTCCAAGACAGGGGTGGGGGCAGACACATAATCAAATAGTTGTTATAATCAGATAAGTGCTGATAAAATCATGGGCAAAGCACTAGAGGTGGCCAGAATTAGGCTGAATATGTCTCCCTATTTTTCTTTCTTTCATACCAAGACTTATAGGGAAGACAGTAGATAGGAAATATCCACAAATACTCCAGTTAGAAAATTTTAATGCACAGTGTGGTATTGTGTCTCCCAAAAAGCAATGTTCAGGTCCTAACCCCGGTACATGTGTCTTATTTAGAAAGAGCGTCTTTGCAGACACCGTCATGCTAAGATGAGGTAATTAAAATGGGCTGTAATCCAATGACTGGTGTATGTAATTGATGAGGGTCATTTAGCCACAGAGACACAAAGGGAGAATGCCACGGACAGTGGAGGTAGAGTGTGAATCAAAGCAGTTTCAAGCCAAGGGATGCCAAAGATTGATGGTCACTTCCAGGAGCTGAAAGAGGAAAGGAAGGAGGCTTCCTCAAGGCTTTCAGAGGCAATGTGGTCCCACTTACACCTTAATTTTGGACTCCTAGCCTCCAGAACTACAAGACAATACATTTCTGTTGTTTGAAGCCACCCAATTTGTGGCTCTTTGTTATGGCAGTCCTAGGAAGCTCATCCACATGGTCAAGTCACATTGACTTGGCTCAGGGTGAGGGATTGAGGACATCCTCTATGAAAAAGCAAAACACTTGGAACCCAGGGAATGCAGTTGTGTGCTGTTTTCATTACAAGGCAACAGAGATCGTAGAGTCTGTGGGGGCATTGTTTATGTTCAGCTGGGAGCATTTGCAAAGCACTCGCTGTATGCCGTGGGACACAGTTGGAGGCATGTCCGCCAGGCAGCTTCTATCATGAACTTGATAATTGTGTGAGCCACGGACAATGTAGTTTCTCAGAGAGAGGCACAGGCTAAGTGCCATCAGCAAACTGAACAGACCCCCAAAAGGCAGAAAATGAATGATTAGGATTTATCGTGTATCTTGTGTTTAATACACACACACGCACACCCCAAAACTAAACAAAGCTCTTCCTGTATTTTTGACACCTTTGTGATTCTGGAAAGATTGCTTTACTCCACAACAATGAACACTTGGTTCTCCAGTGCTGGCTTGGTTCTGCAACTTCCAGCTCCCTTGAGCACTCATCTCTGCCCTGTTGAGAATGCCAACGGCTCTGCTCACAGCGAGTGGCAGCTCCACAGCACAGTTCACACCAGAAACCTGGCGGCATCCGTGGTGAGCATCTTCCTCATTACTCACATTCCTTCTCCAAGCCCTGCCAACTTTACCTTCTGAATATTCCTCAAGTACAACCAAGTCTTTCATCTGCGCTCTGATCTCTCCGGGGCAATGTGCAGTTCCTTCCTGCCTGGACAATGAGCAGAAAGCATGAAAACGTTTGGCCCTCCAGCCCCTGTCCCCATACAGCTAGAAAGATCATTTTCAACATGCCGAGTGAGTCATGTTCTACCTCCACTTCCCCACCCTGTCCTTGATAGTCTTACTGTTGGTTCCTCTTGCTCTTGGGATAGAGATTAGCTCCTTGTCATTAACTCTAAGCTCCAGCTCTGAGCACCTCTCCTGCCTGGTCTTACTTGGGGCAGGATCTGCGTTTTAGTTAATTCTTGTATCTCTAAGTCAAGAGCAGTTTTTGTTGGAGAAAATGCATTCAAAATATGCATTTCTTATGCAAATTTTGAACTGTTATTCAAAATAATAATTGAGTTCCCAGTTCATGGACTTTACTTTCTAGCAGGATGGAATTCTTAATTCCTTTGTGGTTCTGTATTCTGTGTCTTATCTTTCTCATAGCAAGCTTTAGGATGAAATGATCTCTCCTCCTTTCTCTAGAGGTGCAATGAAATTAAGCAATAAACAATGCATCCTAAAATCTGAATCTTCAGGGTAGAAGAAAAGAAAGACACTTGGAAATTCACACTACAGTAAAACCCATCAATATTCACGGCAGGGAAAGGTCAAATAGGAAAATCTTGAATTAACTTTAGATAAATATCAAGTGTGAAATTCATCAAAATAATTGGAAATCATGAAAACCTATACCATGATGTGATCATGGCTCCCAGTTCCATGCACTGTCTTTGTCAATAAAAGCAAGACTGATTCTAATTACCTCTTATATTTTGTCATGCTATTTCATTGTCTGTAATGATTCCATTTATTGATAACCATTAATATTTATTGAACTTTTATGATGCTTAAAGCTGTATATTTGCTTAGGTGATAATACAATACTGCATGTGTAAATTGATAAAATGTAATGTACAGTGCCATAAGTGAGTAAAATAGTGTTGAAGAGGAGCCTGCCTAGAAAGACAATGTGCAGGGCTGTGCTGTTCAATACGGTAACCACTCTTATGGTTATTTAAATTTAAATATAAATTAATTACCATTAAGTTAAATAAAAGATTCAGTCCCTAAGATGCATCATCCACATTTCAAGTGCTCCACAGCCACATATGGCTAGTGGCTACTTTACTGAACAGTGCAGGTAGAGAATTTTCCATTATCATGGGAAGTTCTGTTAGACAATGTGTGGCTAGGAGGTTTTGTGAACTGTGTCCTTAAAAGAAATAAACATTATGCTTCATTGTTTAAAAAAGAAAGTTAAACTGTATTAGCAGATTGGTAAGCAGAGAACTCATGATTTCTACTGTACGGATTAGTTAGAGCCTCCTTACTATGAAGGTTGAAGCTGAAGTGGAATAAAGACCTGATGGGCATTTGTGGAGAAGATTTCAGCCCCAGTAGAGACGGATGGTAGAATCTCCCAGGTAGACCTTTCTGGCTTCACAGCTCCACTAATGACCATGATAAAAATCCCTTTCCAAGAAGAATGTACTTCCACTTATACACCCAGCACCTTCAATGAAATAAGTCCACGAATTCCTGAGCTATGCATCTCAACTCTCTAAGAATCCTCCCAATTCCCAAATTCTATGAAATAAAAATGTTTTTGATCATACAAAATCTACATCTAAAAAGAATTTGGGACAACAATACATATATAACCAATGTGCACACAGCTTGAAAACATTGTCTTCTCCTAGGGATGTTAAAACCAAAGATAGACTGGGCACAGTGGCTCACATCTGTAATCCCAACACTTTGGGGCGCCGAGGCAGGTGGATCATCTGAGGTCTGGAGCTCAAGACCAGCCTGGTCAACATGGTGAAACCCCATCTCTACTAAAAATAAAAAATATTAGCTGGGTGTGGTGGCGGGTGCCTGTAATCCTAGCTACTCGGGAGGCTGAGGCAGGAGAATCTCTTGAACCCGGGAGGTGGAGGTTGCAGTGAGCCACGATAGCACCATTGCACTCCAGCCTGGGCAACAAGAGCGAAACTCCATCTCAAAACAAACAAACAAACAAACAAACAAAAAACAAAGATAGTGTGGACAGTGTTGTGTCCCGGGAAAGCTTATTTTCATGGTAAGCTCAAAGTAAAATGATTAATTCCTGGAACATAGAATAGATATGAAATAGCATTCATGTTTGTAAAGGTGTTTTCTTGAATTATAACCATAACTATAATACCTGTTTAGGGTTATCCTAATGACTGACTTCATACTTTAAGTCCTTTATCTCTTTCTAACCATATTCTCAACAAGGTATTATGTTGAATAATAACTTCTTTTTCTTTCGTTGAAAACGTGGTCTGATTTCCTCTCTTTGACTAAAACCCCCATAATGTAAAAAGTCCAAATCAGGTACTAAGAAAATGCACAAATGAAAAATGTTTTAATATTGTTATGGGAATTTGTTATACATCCAAATCATATTATATCATCAGAAATCATAATAATACCATTATACTGTGCAATTATGTGCTTCAGTGGCAACTTATCATGTGTTTACTATAATTATACCATTCGACTAATTACAGCAATCATGCCATTTAGTGGCTGAATTCTTAGCTCTGAATTCCATTGATTGGGTGGACTTTATAATTCTATGAGGTTTTGTGCCTTGAATTTGATGAATGTAGGACTCGAATTTTGTGTTGCTAGCTTAAAAAAAATTCCAGCAATAATTTCAAGGTTTGGGGATGAATATGTTTATCATTTATCAAAATGTCCGAAGGAGGGCAAATTGCTGTTTTTCCATCACAAGCCTGGGCCCTAACGCGGAGTGGGCTGTTAGACTAAGTCCTTGTCTGTAGAGCAGAGACTCATGTCTACATCACTCAGGAGCCAAAGGGTTAAAGTGACCTGACTGGTTGCCAAACTGAAAAGAGAAGTTAGTTTGGTTACTTAGTAAAATTAGTCAATCAGTTTGACTTTTTTCATTCCATTGATCACTTGCTAAACTAAATGGATTAGATGGACAAATTTTATTTGTTAGCACTGTACAGCTAAGAGTCCATAGAAGGGCACTCAACAATCGTCAACACATCCTGTAAATAGAGGTTCAGCTACAAAAATTAGTCCACATAACCTGTATTATCAAATGTCTATTTCATGCAATGCACTATGTTACCTTATGAGAAAGGAACAAAGCCATTTCAGACACGAGTCCCATATTCACCCAGCATAACCTATCAAATAATCTTCTCAAGTTTGTGAGGCTGGGAAAAGATAGCTTTCCAAATGAAAATTACATAAAGCGCATCTTAAATTTCCTAATCAACTTGAGTGTTACTCTCCATACTTACCTCTGAGAAGGAAGCTAAGAAATCATTTGGGTGGGCTTAGATCTTCTAATCCTTCTGTTGAGTAACAGCTTCAGCAGGGTGGAGTGAAGTGAATCTTGCCAGTGTTTTCGGGCCCGGATCTGCAATTTGAAAACCGTTAGCCTTTGGAAAACTCACTAAATGTTCAAGCCTCAATTTTCTTATCTCTAATAAGGGAATGAAAGGTAGCTACTCTGCAGGACTTTTGTGAGGTTTAAGGGAGAATACCAACACTTTTTAAAATCTATGTATCCAAATATATAGAACTTTTACCCTCTGGGTTTCAAGAGGAAATACTTTAATAAGAAATTCACGTTCTTCCCCTGAGAAAGATCTTAGATGTGATGCAACTGTTTGCAGGGACATGAATATCTACAACTTTCTAGAGCATTTCCCATTAGATTAATATATTGAAATAAGCAAAAGCTTTGACATTAACGGCTCTGCTGAATTGTCTCTCTTTTTCAAAATCAGAATAACAGGGTTAGATGATCACATAAAACTGCTTGGGGGTGAGTCCCGGATTCTGGTGGGTTCTTCCACTCAGGCTTGGTGAAGCGCTTCCGGGTCTCCACTGGCTGCAGACCCTGGTGCGATGAGGACACTGAGGCCCAGAGAGGTTAAGTGACTTGGCCAAGGTCAAACAGCTAGTAAGTAGTGGAGCCAGGACTCAAACCCAGTCTAGGAACCATGTCCACTTTGTTTCCCTCACTCTTCCTTTGTGGGACTGAGACACTGTGGTTTAATCTGGATCGACCTTGTATGGAAGAGACAGAGCTGCAGCAGCAGGAACAGCAGCATTAGACCTGGCTCGAAAGCATCACAGAGAAAGATAACAATCTGGTTCCTATTGGCAAGCCAGCCTCAGAGCACTATGATGAAGAGGAATAGGAGGATGATGAAGACAATGAGGATAGTGAAGAGGACTTAGAGGATGATGAGGACATGCGGGACATGGACAAGATGAATGACTACTATGAGTCACCTGATGACGGAGAGGTCAATGAGGTGGACGTGGAAGGCAACGAACAGGATCAGGACCAGTGGATGATCTAGGTAGACAAGGCAGGGTGCCCTCAGGGAGATTCTAGGCCAGCCCAACCTACCCTGCATCCCAACCCCCAGCCCTTGCCCACAGAACAAACTGATGGCCCCAGTGCCTGAAAGTGCCCTTAGGCACCTCCTCAGCTGCTGCCAGGATCTGGTCTCCTTGGCCTCTCCCAAGCCATCAGTCTGCACGTGAAATCCACAGAGCCTGAGCCCACTCCACCTTCCTGGCCAGTACCTCACCCCTTGGTTGCCAGGTCTGGTCTCTTTCTAAGTTTCTTTAATAAAGACAAAGGAGTGATTTCCCCCCAACATCCACACCCCCCCGCAAAAAAAAAAAAAAATACTTGGAACTTGAAAGAAGATCTTAGGAAGAGTATCAAATATTTACCACTAATCAAAATTTGATAAACAACCTGAGAGCACAAAAGAATGTCATCCCATATCAACTTTAATATCTGGTATTTAGATTTCAATTTTTATTTCCAAGTTGCATTAGATCATTAATTAGTTATAAAGCAATTGAGTCTTATCATAATACCCGAGAAAGAAACAAGTGTAGGAGAATGCAGCACAGACATATCTTTTTAATTTGGTGGTGAAGTATTAATAATGAATAATAATTGACATTAATGGGTACTCATAAAATAGTTATTATTTTAGCATGTTCTGAATAAAACTTATAATGTATTCCATTCGATTATTCTGTATTACTAATTCAAGAGCAGCACAAATTACGAAACTGTGTCCTGCATATTTATTTGTTTCTTTTGGCCACTCTTGTCCTCTTAAGAGCTCATTTTTATTGGGACTAAGCTTTTACTCAGCTGTCATAAGCATCCAAAAACCCTTCAAGGGACAATTCAAAGTGGCTTTAGACAGCTATCTTTAGACTATGATCATGTTTTTCTGCCGAGTTTGTAAAATAATAATTCCCAAATGACAATAATGATTGCAATAGCCCAGCTATTCTATAAGCCACAGAACCGTGATAAAACAAAAACAATGAAATAGTACTTCCTCCAATATGTCAAGCACGAGCTTGCTTTCACTGCCCAGGAAGTCATTTGAACCTTGTTTATGCAACAATAAAAGATGATTGAATCCTGCTTTGTGCATGTATAGCCCAAGTCAAACATCAGTTGGAGCAGTAAGTTCTTGGAATGTCTTCAGTGAAAGGCACCTGAGCCCTCACCCGCTCACGTATCCCCCACCACTGCCTGGGTGATTTTCTCCTCTTGAGGTGTGATCAGCATCTGCCTGCATGCTTCCCTTGAACACTTCCCAAAGATGAGTCCAGCTGGTTGCCTTCTAAGTTTGAAGGCTTATGAAAGTCCTTAAAAATGGCTCCTAGACTGGACCTTATTCTAGATGTGGCTTGACAGGTGTAGAATATCATTGCCTTTCTTTCAACCAAACAATTCATCCTTGTTGATGTAGCCTGAAAATGCATTTGTGGGTTTTGCTCGCCGTATTATTGTCTTCTAGGGTGTCTGTAATCATCCCTAAATGTAGAGGACCTTTCCTTGTTTTGCAAAACAGTGACATGTTTGAGCACCTAAATCACTCATCATTACTTTGCTTGGTACACGATGAGGGTCAATCATACTGATCTACAAAGTTGGGTCATTTTTTTTTCCTTCAGTAAAATTTTCACTGTTTGTTTCTTTCATTAGGGGTATGGAATGTCAGGTGTTAAGTTTAGTCAGCCCGGGATTTGATTTCTGGTTTATCCGTTGAGTAGCTAACTATGGGTAATTTACAGGCTTCCCATACTCTTTACATTTTTTACTTAAAAAATGGATAAATTAGTTTGTGTCTCAAAGGATTGTTGCAATCAAGAAAGTTGATAATGAATGTAAAGTGCTTACCGCAATACCTAGGGCATAATAGTTACATAATAAAAGCTGTAATTGCTTCTTTTTCAATTATTCTGGTAGCTTCCAGAGAAAATCAATTTCTTTATACCCAATCTCTGTTCCTATCCTGTATTTTTCATGTATTTTGTTCTTTTTCTCTGAATCCTTAGAGTATCTCGTTATCTATTTCATTGATTTAGCTTTTTCTCTACGCCAGTTTGGATCTTTTGCTATCCAGTGCAGGTTTTAATTCTGCTTTTGTAATTTTGGTTTCCTTGAAAGCGATATGGCCTGTATCTCTGAGTTTATGTTTTCACTTCCACTGGTATTTGCATCTCATTCTGTTATGTTTTCCATTTTCACTTGTTCTCTTCTTGGGGACTTTCTGCCTGTTTGTCCCAGGAGCCTCTTGATTCTAGTAGGAGATGTAATTCTTAAACGTTTTGTTCTAGTTTCTATGGTAAGCAGTTTTGCTACTAGAAGTTTCCTTTCTTGAGATTTAAAAAGTTCCATGTTCATTTTCTCTTTTCTTATTTCTGAAGAAGCAATCAATCTACCTTTGGTATTTGTCAACAGAATGAAAAAAGGGAGTCCCTTGGGCTTCACTGACCTGCTATGCAAAGGCCTGCACCAGGGATTGGCAAACTTTATCTGTAAAGGGCCAGAGAGGAAATATTTTACGCTTTGCTGTTGTGGTTATTCAACTCTGCTGATGTAGCATAAAGGCAACCAAAACATGTAAACGAGTGGGCATGGCTCTATCCAGATAAAACTTTATTTGCAAAAACAAGCAGCAGGCCAGACCTGCTCTCGGTTATAGTTCACTGACCCCTGGTCTTGACTGTCAACTCCTTGAAGGCAAGAAGCTTTTCTGTTTCGTTCACTTCTGTGTCTGAAGCACCCAGGACAGTTCCTAGCTCATCTTAGACCTCAGTAAATACTAATTGAGCAGCTGAATTATTATTTTATGATGAGTAGCTGGAAGAGGGAATGTGTACTTCCCCTGGCCCTATTTCCTCCATCATCTTGTGTGGATCTGCTGAAATATCTCAGGGGAGGGTCTGTCTTTCCCCTTGTGGCTGACTTTGGTTGTGTTGCAATGGCCAGTTGCATGTGTCAACTGGGCTTGACCAGCTGTTTGGCCAAACACTAGTCTAGATGTTGCTGTGAAGGTGTTTTTTAGACATGATTACTTTTAAAGCATTCGACTTTAAGTGAATCAGATTACCCTCCAATATGTAACCCTCCAACCTTATTCATTTGGTTGAAGGCCTTAAGAGCAAAGACTGAGGTCTCCCAAAGAAAAAGGAATTCTGCTGCAACAGGGAAATTCTGCAGAGTTTCTAATTTTCAAACTCATGACTGCAACATCCAATCTTACCTGAATCTCCAGACTGCCTATTTGCCCTGAAGATTTCCAACTTATCATCCCCTCAAACTGGATGAAGCAATTCTTTAAAATCAATCAATATATCTATATCTATCATCTATGTATCTGTCATCTATCTATCTATCATTTATCTATCTATTCATGTATCCTATCTATCTACCTATCATCTGTCCACCTACCTACCTACCTACCTACCTATCTATCTATTATTGGTTCTGTTTCTACAGATAACTTTTATACATATATTGATGGAATACGTGAAATAGCGTGTCCCCAGCCTTCACTGTGAAGGGCCTGCTTTTTTCTCTGACAACCCTCTCCTTACTTCCATCAGTGAGGCCCACACCAGATGCAGGTCCATACTAGATGTGCATGATCTGTCAGGATTCTCCCTGCCCCATTCATTGCCTTCCCAAAGCTGCAGTCTCCAGTGAATGTAGACATAAAGCAGTGAGCAACAGATGGGGCAAGGGAGAGGAGGGGAGCCCTTCTGCAGCATGGGACCGTATGTGCCAAGGGCAGGCTTGTTCTGTTTTTTTTTTTTTTCTTCTTTTTTTTAATTTTATTTTATTTTATTTTTTCTTATTATTATTATTATTATTATTATTATTATTATTATTATTATTATACTTTAGGCTCTATTCTGTTTTATCTTTTCTTCGCATTCCCTTTTTCTTTCTTCATGGTTCTGTATAAGGGCCAGGCTTTCCTCTATTCCTTGTTCCCCGAAAGAGGAGCAGAAGGGCCTCCTAGAGAAGTGCCCAGAGCTGGGCTGGGAGGAGCATCCCCGTCAGCCCCAGAGCTCCCTCTTCCAGCATATCCAGCCTGCTTGACTGGGCTCTGCAGGTTAGTGGTGCTCGATGGTCCAACTCATATTCAATTCAGGAGATAGGGCTTGGGGGTCACACTTGGGCAACCAACCTAGGCCATGTCTCCAATCTAGCTTTCACCAGAGAAGCATGAATTCTATAGATTATTAAGCACTGGCTTGGCCACAAAATATATATATATATATTATTCTCATTTGGAAACCAGTTCTTTTAAGGAATCCTAAAGAGAAGGAGGACGTCCTAACACTTGAGGAAGCCTTCTACAATGTTCTCAGACAAGGAAATTTATCTCCGATCTGGAATCTTCTAATTATCCTGCTTGCTTTTCTGTAACAGTAATGATCACAACTTTTGCACACATACCCTAACTAGAAGGCTCTGTGAGAGAGATAAATATCAAAGCATCCTCTTTTATTTACCATCATCTAATAGGTGCCTATCATAGTCCCTGTCTTTGGTAGTAATTGCTATATGAGTACTTACAGTACTTATATGCTATCTAGGTGATTTCTGAATGAATGGATGCATATTTGGCTACGTGGATGGTTCTACTAGGATCTTTCTTTCTGGTAGCATAGTAATTAAGGACATGATGGTACATTTCCATTATTTATTTAAAATGTAACCAGGAATTAGTGTGATGTAGAAAAGTAGGTAGTTTCTTGAACATAACCTTCTTCATCCCCTTTTGGAAAACTGGGGTGTTTGCCTGAGTCTACAGTTTCACTCCTATCTATCTCTCTCAGTTTTTCTTTCTTTTTTTTTTCTTTTGTATTCTCTGTAGTGACAGAGTCTTGCCATGTTGCCCAGGCTGGTATTGAACTCTTGGGCTCAAGCAATTCTCCTGCCTCGTCCTCCCAAAGTATGGGGATTACAAGTGTGAGCCACCATGCCCGGCCTCCGTCTGGTTTCCTGAGGGTGTGTCTATGTTCATGTCTTCAAATCTTCCTGATGAGCTGCAATAGACTCAGTCTGAGCATAGGCGTAATTTCTTTGAAGCAATCTAATACTCCTTTACGCTCACTCCTAGTGGACTTCAGTTTCCTCTGACTCATGTTTTCCTCTATATCCACTCTGAGGATTATTCACCTACACATTCAAGACACAATAATAAAGAACTGTAAAGCTTTCTTTGTGCTTCATTTAACACTATTTCATCAGCCCCAAGCACTGAATCTATCTCTATCTCCTTTGCTCCACTTTTTCTGCTTCAAATATAGCTTTCAAAATAGTTTTGCTCACAGAATTTTTGCCAAACTTGCTAAATGTTTCCTGGGATTTACCATCTGGTATACGCTTTGGAATGGGGAGGAAAAAAAAACAGTGTGGAAATATGCAATAGGATTATGATTTAGGAGGATAAAGCAAAAGTTCCATTTGCCATTGTGCACAAGGTCCAGTGAGTGACAAAGACCCCCAAGGTCGTGGAAGTGACAGGATTTGGAAGCCAGCATGAATAGCAGTAATCTAGAAAGCCTGGAATATCTCCTTGCTACCTGAGCTGATCTAGCATTCCAAGTGAGCAAGTAGGAATTATGGGAGGGGATTGGAAGGGAAGGTTACTTTGAAGGGAAGCATCTCTTCCAACCACCCATTCTGCTCAGACTACAACTTCTTTTCATTTTAGAAAAGCATTTCTCTTATTCTGTAGCACATGTATGGTTATAAAAAATTAATAACATAGTTTACATTAATTTTGTGCATTTGGTGGTTGCAAACTGAAGTATATGCTTTTTGCAAGATGGTGTATTATTTGCTATTGCTGCATGACAAATGACCACCAACTTAGCGGCTTACAGCAACACCAATTGCTGTCTCACAGTTTCCACGAGTCAGGCATCTGGGAATGGGTTACCTGGGCTCTCTGTTCACTTCTCACCAGGTTGAAACCAAGATGTCAGCTGGACTGTGTCCTTTTCTCATAATCATGCTCACAGTTTCATTCTCAGCTCACAGGGTTGTTGGCAGAACACATTTCCCTCTAGCTGTGTGTTTGAGGTTTCTCCTTTCCTGCTGGTCATCTCCCAAGGCCTTGTTCAGCTAGTAGCTGCCTGAAGCTTCTTGCCACATGGTCCCCCTAGGCAGTTTACAACATGGCTGTTTGCTTTCTTTGTTAAGTAGAACAGCTTCTGCTGCTACTTCTTGTCACTTTTAGGGGCTCAGCTGGCTTGATCAGTCCCACCCAGATGATCTTCCTTTTGATTAATTCAGTGCAAGCTGATTAGAGATGGAATCACTGGAGTGGCATCCATCATATTTACTGGTACTGCCTATCCTCAAGGAGAGGGGATTACATAGGGTATATATACCAGGGGCTGGGAATCTTAGGGTGCATCTTAGAATTCTGCCTGCCTCAGGTAACAAGAAGGGGGGAAATGGGATACAGGTCTGATGGGGAAAGCTGATAGGTTTCATCTTGAAAGCCTGGACATGGCTGCCTGGAGAAGGATCGTGAGACTATACCAAGGGCTAGAAGGGAAAGTGCAGCAGGGACTGATGGGAGGTGTTACCTGGCCCACACTTGTCTGTTTTGGTCAATGGTATCAACCTATGGACTGTGCCTCTAGAGGTGTAGCAGAGTTATTGCAAGAAGGATTTGCATGCATATAGGCATCAAAGCAGTTTTTGTAGATTGAATAAATAGTAGATTTTACATACTTGCATAATTTTCAGAGGTATCTTATGGTATATGAGTTTTCTATTGCTGCAGTAACAAATTACCACACACTTAGTGGCTCAAAACAACTCAAATTTATCACTCTACAATTCTGGGGGTAAGAAGTCTGAAATGGGTCTCAATGAGTTGAAACCTAACTTTGGCAGGGCTGGTTCTTCCTGGAGGCTCCAGGTAAGAATCTGCTTTTCCATGTCTTTCCAACCACTAGGGACTACCTGTGTTCCTTGTCCGGCAGCTCCTTCCTCCACCATCAAAGGTGTTAACCTGAAATAATCAAAGGGATCAGAATCCAAATTTAAAGAGTTTATTCAAGAGCAAAGTTCGAATTTGTCCTCTTGGGAAATACAAACTCCAAAGGAATGGAGTCAGTGCTCAGAGGTGGAGAGGTCAGGGTTTCACACTCATTTAGATAAATACAAAGAAGTTTACCTTGATTACAACACTTTCACATAAGACTGGGTTATGAGTTGCAGTAATTTTGATTTGTTACAGCTTATTCCTTTTAAGGAAAGGCATATTTAACCGTCCACATTAAGCCAGACATGGTGGCTTGTGCCTGTAGTCCCAGCTACCCGAGAGGCTGAAGTAGGATTACTTGAGCCTAGGAGTTCAAGGTTGCAGTGAGCTGTGATCACACCCCTGCACTGAGCTACAGAATGAGACCCTGTCTCTAAAAAAAATAATTTTTTAATTTAAAAAAATTCTGTCTTAAGCAATTTGATAGCCATGGGATCTTTTGCACCATCTGGTCTGAGTTGTGTGCAAGAAAAGAAAGAAGGCAGTTAATCTATAATAAAAGGTTAGTAATTAAGAGTGAAAGGGTCTTCTCTCTGGTGCCATTTACTCTTTCACAACATTTTACAAAACAAGGAAAACTTAGGAAGAGGGTTAATTTATCATCGGTGAAGCAAAGGTTACAGCTGCTGGCTGCATGACTCAGATCTCACAATCACATTCCTTCAAGCCTCAAAATAATTTAACATTCCAACAGCTTCAATTTGATGAATTTATTTTCACAAAGGGCATCACTTCAATCTCCGCCCCCATCATTATGTCTTCTTTTTCTGACTCTGACCCACTTGCCTCCCTCTAATGAGGACCTCTGTGATTATACTGGTCCATGCAAATAGTCCAGGATCACCTCCCTTACTTAAAGTCAGCTGATTACAAACTTTAACCACAACTACAAAATACCTTTTGCTATACCAAAATAGCAACACCTAGATTGGCGTTTGATTGGATAACGGGGAACTGTAGCCTAACTGCATTGACTTGTAAAACTGAACATCACAGATGGGATGAACAAAATACAAACTTATTTTTAAAGGTATTGCAGGATTTTTAAGATTATGTACCTTATCAACTGTGACTCTTATAACTGTGGCCACAGGGGAGTGGCCCTGAATTCTTCCGATGCTATTCAATTGTATTTATGCTGTAACAGAATGAACAGGGACACTGATCAATGAGAGAAGGAGAGCATTTCCGGGAAAGGCGGAAGCTCCTGAGACCCTAGAATTCGCCATCAAGGCACCAAGGACTCATTCACACACCTCAGAATGGGTAGAAGAGAGGAAGGGAAACAGAGAGATGAGAGGCAGCTGAAGACAAACGTCACCCAACTTGCCATTTTGTAAAGCTGTGTTCCTCCTTCTGTTACCTTATCCTACTTTATCCTGAATTTTATTTACTTTGGTCTTAGCTCAAAATGCAACATGAGGCTGTCATCAGAAATTTAATGCATTAGCATTCAACGTCTTCTGAAATGTACTGCCTGAAAATCACAAGGAAAATGAGGAGAACAATGATTCTGCCTCCCCTCTACTGAGCAATTAAATGTGATGAATATGTCATAAGCAATGGTGAATGTTGGAATTAATAAGCTGAAATGTCGATGCATGACTATTTGTATGCTTGACATCTCATAATTACATCATTTATCATAAAAAATCTGGCAATCTTAAATAGAGAGCATTTATAATTAATTTTCTTGCCCTGGAAAGTCCAATTCATTCCACAGTCAAAAAGAGTCAGTGTTAATTTCTTTTCTATCAGCTGCAGGCCACAAGTTAATGTATTAAAATCAGAACATTTACAATAACAGACTAATTAAATTATTTCCTCTACTGTAGCAGAAAAATGCATGGTTCTTATGCTGATAATCAGTCACCACAATAAATGCCATTTAATTCTCCTTGAAAGTCAAATACTTCCTAATGGCAATTTTAAACTGTCAAGTAGGTTGAGAAATTCAGTTTGTTCGAGTAATAAAGAATATTGACTTTTGCATATCATTATTGTTAATATTCTTTAAGAGAGACTAATAGGAAACTCATTCAAATAATGTTTGCCAATAAATGAGTTTGAGTCATCAACAAATGAATGAAGCAGACAAAAGTTATCTCAGTTCTACAGAATAATGAGTGCAGATTTTGAAATGTTTGTGCTGATACACTTTCTCTGACAAATATGATCCAGTAAACAAGGTACATATTTCAAAATAGAAACACAGGGCATGACAGCTTTCCAGCTGAGGGCAAGATCTGGGTCACCAGAAGCAAGAGAAGAAATGTGAGTATACTCGTTCTGAATGTTCAAAAATATGGCAAAAGAAAATAAGTTGTCTAGAATAGTTGTTCTGAAAACATAAGCAGGAAAAAAGTATGACAAAGATGGTGTCTATGGATCAAAGACGTCTAGATGTGTTCTAAAACCATAAGAAAAGAGTGAGTGCGTCAAGAAGCTGATTTTGTGCATAACATGACAAGAATGAGAATGACATAATGACACAAATCTATTTCAGGTCCCCCAAAAGGAAAGAGAATATATATTTTGGTGGCTGTGGTTTAAGATCTAAAAACTTTCAAGTTATCTCATCAATCTCTGGTAGAAAACAAATCTACCAGATAATTCTGAGGCTACACTGAAAACATTTTCTTCATAAAAGATGTAAAAGGCTCATCAGAGAAGATGGCTTTTTTTTTTTTTTTTTGAAACTGAGTTTCACTCTTGTTGCCCAGGCTGGAGTGCAATGGCGCGATCTCGGCTCACCACAACCTCTTCCTCCTGGGTTCAAGCAATTCTCCTTCCTCAGCCTCCCAAGTAGCTGGGATTACAGGCATGCACCACCACACCTGGCTAATTTTTGTGTTTTTAATAGAGATGGGGTTTCTCCATGTTGGTCAGGCTGGTCTCGAACTCCCGACCTCAGGTGATCCGCCCATCTTGGCCTCCCAAAGTGCTGGGATTACAGGCGAAGATGGCTTTCTTGATACATCTAGTATTTGGCAAATTGCCTGGCATATAACAGGTGTTCCCTATACACTGGTGGCACAAGTGTAATTCCTTCCATGATTCATTATTTATTAATCAATGTCACATGGTAAGCCAGCCAGTTTTCCATATATCTCCCTTACGTTGCAACAGCTCTGCAATGTTGGTTGGCATCATTGTTAAAATGTTACAGATGGAGAGGTTGACATTCAGAAATGTTCATGAGAGTCAAACAGGCTGGCACTTGGCAAAGAGGGATCTCAATCCAACCACTTTCCTCCACCTCCAGACTCAACACTTCCCAGTTGCCTGCTATGTGTGACGATTGCAATCATGTGGGAGATCCGTCTGGCTACACTTAAGGAATTTCCAGACAGGCTGCAACGCAGCTAAGTTTCTCTTAAAGGCTGTGGAAAATGTTTGCATGTATCTACAGAAAAAAAGGGGAGAAGGAGCAGGAATAGGAGGAGGCAGAGAAATTGAAGAAGAAAAATTGGAATTAGAAAAAAATTAGAATTACAAGAAGACAAAGATGATGAAGAAGAATTAGAAAAAAAGAAAGAAAAGGAGTAGAAGGAGAAAAATTGGAATGAGTAGAGAAAGAGGAAAGGGAGAAAGAAGGAGAAGGAAGAGGAAGAAGGAAGAGGAAGAGGAGGAGGAGGAGGAAGAGGAGAAGTGACATTAACTTATGGCAAGAGAGATCCAACTAAAACCAAGAAACAGTATCGTATTTCGAGCGATAATAAAAAAGAACTCCTTAAGGCAGGTATGCAATTTTTAGTTCCCTTAAAATCTTTGATAAGACAGAAGGTATTTAATACACCTTGAAGATTTATTATGTGCAGATGACTTTACTGAAGCATCTAATTTAATCCTCTTATAATCTTGTAAGGCAACTATTCTTATTTACATCTTATGGATGAAAACAATTTGCATTCATAGGAGGTAAAGTCATCCTTTTACCAATGGACAGAGCCAAGCTTTGAGGCAGGGAAGACACAGACAGCAGAATTCCAAAGGAATGGCTATGGAACCAATCAGGAGTGACTGGAGTTGGGGCATTAGCTGTGCTGCTGTGTCTCTATCCAGTGGCTGGAGTCATGGAGTAGGAGCGTGCCCTAACGCGTTGCAAGGAATGACCATCAGGAACAGACTTTTTGTTTTTAAAGAGGGAGTTTCGCTCTTGTTACCCAGGCTGGAGTGCAACGTCGCGACCTCAGCTCACTGCAACCTTCGTCTCCTGGGTTCAAGCAATTCTCCTGCCTCAGACTCCCGGGAGCAGTCTTTAGAGGACAATGCTAGGTCCTCTCACAGGAGCCCCGAAGATTCTCCTCTTGCCAATGTGGCTGCTAAAAATCCGATGCTTGTGGCTCAGAAACACTGCCGTGCCTTGGAATTCAGTTCCTCTCCACCCCCAGGGAGGACCCTTGCCCAGTGATTCACAGCTGCACAGAGCTGAGAGAGATGGATGGAATCCAGCTCTTGCTTTGGGCGGGGCCAACTCTGAAGCCCAACTCACACTCCAGAGTCAGCCTCTGCAGGACTGTATCTGAAATTACACCCTTGCTTGGTTTCCCTCACCTGCTTCACCCACTGCCTTACGGAGTTATCCGCATACTTCTTTGGTGTCTTTTTGTTTTTGTTTTTTGTTTTTGAGACGGGGTCTCGCTCTGTCGCCCGGGCTGGAGTGCCGGGGCGCAATCTCGGCTCGCTGCAACCTCTGCCTCCTGGGTTCAAGCGATTCTCCTGTCTCAGCCTCCCGTAGCTGGGATTACATGCGTGTGCCAACACGCCCGGCTAATTTTTGTATTTTTAGTAGAGATGAGGTTTCACCATGTTGGCCAGGCTGGTCTTGGACTTCTGACCTGAAGTCATCCGCCCCCCTCGGCCTCTCAAAGTGCTAGGATTACAGGAGTGAGCCACCACACCCAGCCAGCATACTTCTTTATTAAGTAACTTGCATACCAGTTCTCATGTCAAGGCTAGCTTCTGGAAATCTGAACTTTGGACATACCCACATAGCTCATTCTTATTATCTTTTTTTTTTTTTTCGAGATAGAGTTTTGCTCCGTCACCCAGGCCGGAGTGCAGTGGCGCAATCTTGGCTCACCGCAGCCTCCACCTCCCTTGTTCAAGCGATTCTCCTGCCTCAGCCTCCTGAGTAGCTGGGATTAGCACATTAATTTTTTAAAAATAAAATCCACTTGCACAAAGATTATGTACGTCTTGATTTTAAGATTATTATTCATTTACATTTTATAGTTCCCTTTTTGTATTTTGGAGGCAATACTTTGTTCCAGGATGTAAACATTTTTATAGGAGCTTGAAATGCTTGTGCAAACACTGGGCATCTTGCTCATCAGCCATAACAGAAAAAACAAGCTTTCTACAAATAGTTGAAATTCTGGATGTCCAATGTGTGAACTACCACAGTCCCCCTGAAGAGTCTAATCTACTCTTTGTAACTCTCCCATTAACTCAGAGCTGGCATTATGGGTGGGCCACACAGATGGTTCTATGTTAAACAAAATCTGAAGCCGTGGCAGCACTGAGCTAAGACTTTTAGAGATTTATTTCTTCAGGTATCTTAATCTTAAAGACACAGAAGACAGGTTAGAGAGCACATATTGTAATGAGGCTGGTCTCTTAGAGCTAGGACAGCACAGAGTGAAAAAAAAGAGAGATTCTTAAAAGGCAGTAAGTCAAAAATAAACCACCTGATGTTTCTCTAGGAAGTCTAACTAGACCCATCAGCAGTGGGAGCAAAAACTTTCTGGAATTCTACCATCTGCACTGTTCCACACTCTATTAAACAACCCAGATTCCACTATTGAATGTAAATGAGGTGGCTTCAGATCAAGCTGACTTCTGAAACCAACAGAAAAGAATATCTATTCCTCTTTTTCTCATTTATTGAAGAAAAAAAGGTCATATTGAAGCAGCATCTGAACTTACATTATTTAGCAGGGGCCCTTGAGAATGTCTTCTTGAAACCATATTGCAAAATCTTAAACCTAACTCAGTTACAATTTTGCTGGCAAGAGAAGATAAAGCCCTTCCTCCATTTTCTTCACATTTTCCACCATGCAACTTTTGCAGATTCTTGCCAGGCATACAAGGCATACACAGTAAACACACAGATGCAAGTGTGCATATGTGCGCATGCACACACACACACACACACACACACACACCAGATAAAAATCATTCATTACCAGCTTATGGTAAGAGTTGACACTTCAAATTCCAATTGTAGAAGGTTTGACTTTGAAGAAGAAGTTGTTCTGGCAACTCGTGCTGAAATGACCAGATGAATTGTCTATTTCATTTCTATGCTAGAACCACAACCAATGCATTTGTACAATAACAGCTCTTGTGCTAGTCTGACATGGTTACAAGCTATAATTTTGAGAATTACTGCTAATCACAAGAGGGCCATTCCTTTTAATAATCTTGAAATTCTTTAGAATGTGTTAACTCTGTTTTAAGTCACCAGTGTTCTTCCTGTGTGTAAGGAATGTATTATGGAATGAAATGCACAGTAGTAAACCTTGTTGGGCTCTGAACATTTAACGCTAGTGCACACAGAGGGAAGGGAGCCAATATTAACTGTCTTCTAATTATGTCTGCATTTCAGAAAAGGGGAAATTTCGGGGAACAGAATATGAATAGATGTGAGACATATTTTTAAAAGAACTAGGAAAACAGATGTTTGATATAAACTTGGATACTCCCTATATTTGGCCACCATTGGAAACTCCCTATGTTTAGCCACCAAAAAATACCATATGTATTATTTAAATCAAAGATAAAGACTTTATTTTATCTTATTTTCTGTCTACATTTTATTATTTTAAAAACCAGAATGCATGTTACCTTCAATTTAAGGGAGTGGTATTTCTTCTTCCTAAAAATCTTCATTACTAGGTTTTTGCTATGATTTATGAAGAATGATGTCTCAGAATTAACGGGGTGCAGGGGATGTTGAGAGCTATGCTGAGAATTATGTATCAGTGGCCTATTGCTATTATAAATAATTACCACAAATGTAGCACTTGTACATAACACATGTATTATCTCACATATATTGTCTCACAGTTTTGTAAGAGAGGAGTTTGATATAGATCTCAGTAAAATCAAGGTATTGGCTGAGCTAAGCTCTTTTCTAAAAACTCTAGAGAAGAATTCACTTTCAGGCTTGTGCAAGTGGGTAGCAGAATTCAGTTCTTTGATGAGGTCTGAGGCCTCCGTCTCCTTATTGACTATCAGACCCGGTCATTCTCAGCTTCTAGAGGCCACCCTCATTCCCTGGCTCATGGTCCTTTCCATCTTCAAAGCCAGCAACGGTAAGATGTGTCCTTTTCATCTTTCATCTCTCTGACTCTCTTCTGCTGCATCTTTGTGACCCCAGCTAGGAAAGGTTCTCTGCTTTTTAAGGGCTCACGTGATTAATTTGGGCCCATCCAATAACCCAGGATAATCACCCCATCTCAAGATCCTTAATTTAATCACGTCTGCAAAGTCCCTTTGGTCATGTAACTTAATGTATTCCTAGGTTCCAGGAATTAGGACCTGGACATATTTGGAGCTATTATTCTGCTGACCACAAACCATAATGCATCTTGTATGAACTAAAGGCCTCCAAAGCCCCAGGGTGGAGCCAGAAGAGCAGGCGGTGAAAGCCACTATACACAACAGTGAAACAGCCAGTGTTTGTGTGGGTTGGCTTTGGAAAGAGGTTTTTGACCTTGGGATAGGGAGAAATACTGTCACTCTTTTAAACACACGGCAGACACACCTGTGCATATGGCCATAAAGAGGATTTCTGCATATTGAAAGAACGCATGCTAATGCTACAAATAAACAAATTCGGACTGCTCTACATCTGACATTTTATGGGCGCCTGTTCACAGTTGATGTAATTGGCTCTAGTATGTAGTGAAAATGCCTTACTGGCTTTCTAGTGAAGCCCCTCAGAAAGTTATTCCCTAACTTTCACTTCATTTAACAACAACAAAATACTAATTTTCTGGAGGGAGATTGGGACATGTTTCCAGACAATTGAACATTCTTTTATGATCCTTTCATTAAATAATTGGCATAAAAATGTAGCTCCTTGTTGGGTCAGTGGAGTGTAATAAAGTTCTAAAATCTAATAATCTTTTGGAAATACTACCGTTATTTCCATTTCACAGAAAATACCACTGTTTTAATGAGCTATATCATTTTTTCTTTAATATTGGTGTGGTGGATGGGGCTCCATGGGGTAGCATGTTTAGTTTAAAGGCTATTCTATGACTCCATAAGAACCAAAGAAAATGGAAGAAGAACTATCTGTTTGATAGCGGCAGGAGCTGATTCCTATGAGGAAAACTGGATTGTAAATTTCCACATACCTGGCTTTATGAGCTATGCACTAGAAACACGAAAGCATTTTTTATAACTCAAATTCGCAAATAGCATACATTATTTTACACGAGATATATTAGTTATATGAATGAGTCAGCTATTACCTCCTTAAGTGAAAGACTGAATAAATGACTACAACACTTATTGAAAGCCTCCATCTACTTAAACCTGCTTAAATTAACTTTTTCAATCATTTAAGCTCATTACAATCGAACACCATTTCAACTGAGTATTTCAAATGGCACTGGCTATTTCAGAAGACAAGCTGTGATTTTCAGCTGAATTGAGCAAGAGGCCAAAAGTAAGAAAATCCTGCCTTTCAACAATTTCCCCACTCTTCAGAGAGTCATTTTCATTTTCATTGAAAATCCTTCAAAAAATTTTACAGGACCAAAAATAATATTATTTACATTATGCAGCTTAAAAAATGTAACAATAGACTCTCCATCCCACCTCATTACAAGAAAATTTAAGCGGAGATTATTGTATTTCTATAGGTACCATGACTCGGTCAAGTGACTAAATTGTTCACCTAACAGAGAGCAGGCATAAAAGTTCTCAGCACCTGCTATTGGGAAATGTGACTCCTGAATTCTTCAGATGAAAGATAATCAATACTGACACCTATTTTTATTGCATTTGCATATGTGATGCAAATCTCTCTGATCACGTGCTGGCCAGGCTGCCATGAAATTTAAACCTCTCAGTTCTGTGTGGGTTTCCTCTCTGCTTATGGTTAGAAATGCATTTTCCTTTCAACCCCTGACTTCTCAGGCTGATTGTTTTCTCTCATTTTCCCTACAGGCAGGACTGTCACTTATAATCATGTACATGTGCATATGTATACATATCTACATATATGAATGTATAACTTCAATATATATTTTTAAAATAGCTGGGCATGGTGGCGCATGCCTGGTCCCAGCTACTTGGGAGGCTACAGTGGGAGAATCACTTGAGCCCAGGAGTTGGAGGCTGCAGTGAGCTGTGATCATGTCACTGAACTACAGCCTGGGTGACAGAGCCAGACCCCCATCTCAGAAAAAAGTAATGATACAACAAATATATATAATGTCTTATCAGAAAGAACCCATCTGAGAAATATTCATATTTAAGCAGTCTTCTTTAGGTGCTTGGGATTAAATTATTCATACTTGAGTAATGTATGGATCTCATTTGAAATTTAAAAAAGAATTTCGTATACACCATGGAATACTATGCAGCCATAAAAAAATGATGAGTTCATCTCCTTTGTAGGGACATGGATGAAATTGGAAATCATCATTCTCAGTAAACTATCACAAGAAGAAAAAACCAAACGCCGCATATTCTCACTCATAGGTGGGAATTGAACAATGAGAACACATGGACACAGGAAGGGGAACATCACACTCTGGGGACTGTTGTGGGGTTGGGGGAGGGGGGAGGGATAGCTTTAGGAGATACACCTAATGCTAAATGACGAGTTAATGGGTGCAGCACACCAGCATGGCACATGTGTACATATGTAACTAACCTGCACATTGTGCACATGTACCCTAAAACTTAAAGTATAATAATAATAAAATAAAAATAAAAATAAAAAGAATTTCCTTATTGAACTTCAGTCCAGCATTCAATTATTTTTATTGTAGAGAAAATTTTGTTTAGGTAAACACCTAAGCATTGCCACTAAGCATCCCTTTCCAAGCAGTGGGATGCAGCCCTGAATCTTTCCATCTCTTATAAATTGCAAGTACAAGTAGGTGTGCAAACTCTGCCTTGGCCAGACAGGTTCCATTGACTTCCCTGTCCACCTTTGGAAAAGCCAGCTTTGATGCCATTTTGTGATTCAATTCTTTCGTTCCAGGTATGTTTGTGCTGTTTTGACTTTTCTGCTTAATGGGTTCTAACATCTGTCTGGTTCCCTCATTGATTAATGACTCAAATAAAGTCATGAATACATGTTAACTTTTATATATGTACGGAGTCATGATGTTACCCTTTCTGAAAATTATCTTTTAACAGCACTATATTTAAATGTGTATAAATATATAAGTAGGTAGGTATATTTTATGTGTGTGCCATATGTTTCTAACCTATATAAGCCATAAAAGTAAACATCCAAATTAAGCATAAACCAAATTCTAAAGTGCGTAAATTTTTAAAAATTTTATTAACAAGTTTATAATAGTGCGTTAGGCTTAAATTTAAAACAATTTTGTGTATTTAGAGGGTGGATAACTCATAAAATTAAGTAAAGCTGACAACATTAATTTCAAGTGATGAAGTTGCCACAACTGGGTTGGGGAGTAAGAAGATGGTTTTTCGTGATTAAAGTTTTACTGCCATTGACTTGGCTTTGACTTTGAGCATCATGAACCATCATTTGAACTGTGGTCTCTGCCATGATTACATTTCCTTTCTGAATGGTGAATGCACTCAATCATCAATGTAGTATTTGAAGGCATAATCAATGTAAGAGGTCACCATGAGATAAATTAACAAATTAAAAATCTTAATTTAAGGAAGCATTTTTCCATGTGCTTTTGAAATGACTACACTTTCTGCCAATGAAGGCTTGCATGAGTAAGGATCAGATCCAGCAGGACTTCTGCTTACTGGAGGGAGACAGGTGCAGGGTGCTGCCAGGTCGGCATGCCCATATCACTCCATCTGCTGAGATGACTGAAGCCTAGTCTGGCTTGTCCTATTAAAGTTGCTGCAGTCTTCATTTGTACATTACATAATGACATCATTAGCCTTCTGTTGGTGCATAGCCATTACTTATGTATTAAATTGGCCTCTGTTCTTTTACATTACAGTGCAAGACAACTGAAGAACTATATTATTACTCTATGGCACTGAACAAACATTTAGAATTTAGAGAATGCTTTTATTATTTTATATATATATATATTGTTTTTACATGGCATACCCAGTAAGTATTATATGTAACATAAAATATTACATAGTTTAGTTACTAGTTATACATATTCTTCTATGATTTCAATTTCACATTATCATAAAAACTGAAGTTGTCAAATTTCTGCATTTTGCAATTTTTAATAAAATTTTTTAAATAGAAAATTAGTGTGTTTTTAAAATTTCCTTCTACAATTTGGTCTACAATCAGGTGATTTTTTTGAAGCATATGTAAGCAATTATTTAAGTAAAGTATAACTGTTTAATACCATATGTTGTCTTAAATATATCTTAAAATAATTTTCCATTGAGTGGGCTGATACAGCCTTTACACTGATTCACCCCTCCTTTCTATTTTCCATAAAATCAGGCTTTGAGCTCTGCTCTGGGCACTGTCACAGCTGCCTAATTGATTTCATGTTTCCTCCAAGCTCTCTTTCTAAGGAAAATAAATTTTAAAATATCAAAAGTTCTGCATTACGTATTCATGAAATAATCTATATTTTTAAGGCATATTTATCGTATCCTTTCCATATGTCCAGCCAGTTCTATGATCAGCAAAGAACCTTGAATTCAGATTTTTAAGGAACCTTCCTTTTAAGAATAGACATAGGCAACACCCAACAATGCATGATGGATGCCTTGGAGTATGCATGATGTTAAGAGACCCCCATGACGGCATGGAACCCCATCTAGCTGTGATATCTGGCCTGAGGGTGAGAAGCAAGGAGAGTTACATTGTGGAAGGGGGCAGGCTGGAAAGGTGCTCCAGGCAGAAGGAACAGCACTTGCAAAAACCCAGAGGCAAGCATACACACAGTTTTTAGTGAATGGAAGCCACACTTTTAATTCTGGGGCTTAATGATTGTGGAGTGGATGTGGAGCAGAACATCACAAGGAGAAAGCTGGAGGGTGGATCCTGAAGGACACTGTAGGTCACGTCTAAGAACTAGGGCTTTATCCTTAAGGCAAACGGAAGCCACCGAAAGGTTTCTGTTTCAGGCAGAAGAGAAAACATGGTTAAGATCACCATTTAAAGAGAAGGCTCCTGCTGCTCTGAGGAGAGTGGTTAAAAATGGGGACGACAAGTGAGGAGCATTTCCAGGAATGCCAGAGGAATGGCCTGGATCAGAGCTCTGCAGAGCAGGTGGTTCAGAATGATCAGCCTTCTGTGCTTTTAGGACGGGGGACTGAGAGAAAGGGTGTTTGGGAATCAACCCTGGAGTGGGTGGGGATAGTTTCTCCTGGGTTATAACACCCAGAGGAGGGGCAAATTGGGAAGAAGATGGAAAATTCAACTGAGCATGTTTGGATTGAAGGGTCTGTGTCATGTTCACATGAGGTTCCAATGAGCTGTTGGTTCTCTGGGTCTGAAGCACAAGAGACACACATGAAGAAGGCTATTGATGTCCAGAAGCAGCTGGGAGATTCTAAACCAGAGCCAGGAAACTTTTCCTCCAAAAGGTCTGATAGAAAATCTTTTAGGGTTTGTGGGCTGTATGGTCTGTGTTGCAGCTACTACTCAGCTCTGCCATGGTGGCCTGAAAGCAGCCACAGAAATACTTCAGTGTGTGGGCAGAGGGTGGTGGTGTTCCAATACAAGTTGACTTACAGAAGCAGGCGGTGATCTAGATCTGGCCAATGGGTTGTGGATTGCCAATGTCTTTCATAAACCATACATTGAAGACATGGGCAGATCTCTGAGGAATATGAGTCCTTGCAAACATGCTTCTGAGAGGTCAGAGTATAAGAATCTCCTGGGAACTTGTTTCATATGCAGAGATTTCCAACCCCTACATCTGCTTCAGTGCAGAACACACAGACCAGCTTGAATTTAGGTGACGGACAGAGAACATGAGCAGAAAGGAAAATTGGAGAGGAGCCTTCCTGGAAGCCAGGTTGAAGGGGTTCAGCTGTATCCAGCACCCTTAAGCTGCCAAGTACAATATGGATGACACCATGCCCACTGGCTATAGCAAGAAGAAAGCTTCGATTAAGCGGTGGGTGCAGAAATAGGCCTACAGTGGGTTATGGAGCACAGGGGAAATGGAGATGGAAAATAGTGACTATAAACAGCTTTTAAATAAGGGGAGAGGAAACATGGTTTTTAATTGGAATAGGAGAGCCAGGAATTTTTGTTTAACATAGGAGAGACACTGCCATATTTAAGTGCTCATGACCAGAAGCGAGTAGAGGCTGGGCGTGGTGGTGCACACCTGTAATCCCAGTGTTTTGGGAAGCTGAGGCAGGAGGATTGCATGAGGCCAAGAATTTGAGACCAGCCTAGGAAACATACCAAGACCTTGCCTCTACAATTTTTTTTATTAATTAGCCAGGTGTCATGGCTCACTCCTATACTCCCAGGTACAGGAGAGGCTGAAGTGGGAGGATTGCTTGAGCCCAGGAGTTTGAGGCTGTGGTGAGTCATGATTGCTCCACTGCCATGCAGCCTGGGTGACAGAGTGAGACTGTCTCAAAAAAAATTTTTTTTAAAAAGTCAGTAGATAGGAGACTTGAGCAATGCAGGAGAGACAGAAGGGATGCTGATAAGGTCACAGTTTGGCTTTCATGGGAAAAAGCATACTTATAAAAAGAGAATAAAAGTAAAGTGTGCAGATGCTGGTAAATTTAGAGGTAAGAAGATAAAGTCATTTCAATTGATGACTTCTATTGTTCCCATAGGCAGGGCTTCTTTTATCTGCTGAGGGTAAGTGGGGTGGGTCATGGGCTGGTGGCCCCAAAGAGAATGAGGAGGTTCTGCTGTAGACAGTGGGAGAATAAAGCAAGATGGAAAGAGGAGGGTTTGCAGGCAGGGATCCGCCCCCAGACTCAAGTCTAACGCCTCGGATGAGCCTTTTATTATCCTCTCCTGGGTGGTTTTCGCTTTCATTCATTCAGTATAAAAATATGCGCGGCGTGCTTATTGTGTGCCTGGCTACCACAAGCTGAGGATGCAAAGACCAGCTGAACGCCACCCTTGCTCTCAGGGAGACGTGTCATGAAAGAAGAGTGTTGTCACACCTGTAGTAAAAGATAAGCCAGAGCTTTGCCCAGAGAGGCAGGCGAACATGGGGGAGGATGGAAGTCTTTGACACTTTACACGCACACCCTGCACACCCAGCCAGAAGTGGGCAGACATTCCCAGATACACCCTGTTCCTCACACCCCTCGATGAGTTAAAAGTTGTATCCATCTCAAGAAGCCTAATCCAAACCTTTATTTGTCTTTCTTCTCCCATGAAGCACCTGGTGTGTTGAATCCCAATAAAGCATCCTCTGTACTTCCCGGTCCAACCTTTTATCATGGGGCAAATGAGATTAGAGATGGCAAGAGGATGCTGATTCTAAGGAAAACAGAAACCAATAAAGAAAGTCATCTAAGAAAACTGCTATAAGTCATCATTCCTGCATGACATTTTCTTATTGGAAATGAATGATCCTGAGTCCATTATGATGACAAAAACAGGAACAAGCAACAGAGAAACTAGAAGCTAAATCTATCCCGCATAGAAGCACTTAATTCTCATATCCTCCTGTCAAATAACGTTCAACACTTCTACTCACAACAAGGATATCAAATCAATTACATGAATTGATCGTCCCTTTCCAGGACCATACGTTTCATGAGTAATAGAGATGTATCTTAAATCAAAAGATCGTTTTTTATTCCCCAGACTCACAAGGTAAAACCATTATACATAATGGATCAAATTAATTGAATTATTACCTGTAACGTTACCAGAAATGGTTTGCACAGAGTGAGCTATAATCATTGTCAGTGGGATTAATTGCATTGATTCTATGTTCATTTTTGAAAGAAAGCTACACAACATTAGTTTTTGGGATAATCAGTAAATGCATAGGGAATCAGAACTATCCACTTGGCTGGTTGTTCCAAACTCTGTCCTAAGCAATTATTCAAATATTCACATACAACAGCTGAAGTTTATGTCCTTCACAGGCTGAAATGTCCTAAAGTCCCATTTCACTGCACGAGCTAGCCATTCCTGGAGCCCATCACACCGGCCACAGCCAGTAGTTCAGGAATGGTGTATAAATCCAACCAAGTCCTTCACAAGCCTCTGCCTCCCATTCAAGAGAATAAGAAAAATGCCTGCATTTTCAGGTTCATGGGGCTGGAAGTATTTGATACTATTTCTCCCAGTCAGTAGGGCAGCTTCAATATTACCTCCTACAAGAGCATTCATCACACACACTAAGTAGCCTTTATTCTGCAATCTCAGCAATGATTTTTGTCCTTGTAATGTGCTTTATTTTTATAACACTTAGTAGAAATTACATTGTTATTAATTTTCTTCTTTATTGACCTGATTCTCCCTCTGCAATGTAACCCCTGCAATATCTGGAAACTTGTTCTGTTTTCTTTCTTTCTTCACTTAACCTTGGCACCTAAAACTGCGTGTGGTTCCTTGTGGTTCCTAAGAACTTGAGATATTTTTAAGGAAAGAAGGAATTCCTGAGACAATTCTGTGATGTTTTATTTTCCATACTTTATTATTGTAATATTAAAAGTAAAATTACTTTAAGATATGGTATTATAGGTAATAGGTGATATAGATTGAGTCTACCCTCATTAATTGCTGCTTGGAATGTGCAGTGGTACAATCACTTTGGAGAAGTGTTAGTTTCTAATAAAATTTCCATGTGATCCAGAAATCCTACTTATAGGTACACATTCAAAAGAAAAGAATGTTCACATCTACAAAGAAACATATGCAGAAAGTTCATAATAACTGAAACTGGAAAAGACCCAAATGTTCATTAATAAGATAATTTATAAACACATTTTGGTCTCTTCATGCAATGAAATACTAGTCAGTCATACGAAAAACAAACTGAAGAGAGATTCAACATGGCTGAATCTCAAAATCATTATGTGGAGGACAAGAAGACGGATGCAAGAGTTACGTACTGCATGATTCCATTGACGCAGAATTCAAGAATAGCCAAACGCAGCCATGGTGAGGGATGTCACATTAGAGATCAGATCAGGGAAGGGGAGAGGAGCAGGAACTGGGGCAGCAAAATGTTTCTATTTGTGTATCTTGGTGTTATGTGGCTATTTACAAATGTAAAAAGACATGATGCACTAAACAGTGAAGGTTGTACTTGAGTGCTTGTAAATTCTTCTTCGATATATAAAACACAAGGGGAAAAAAATGGAAGGGCTGGCACATAGGTTCCATCTCCCCATGTGCAAAAATCAGCTTAGACCAGCTTCTTTTGCCAGCTGAGCTCATCAGAGAGAAATCCCAGCCATGGATGCTTCTTTCTGAAGCCTCCCTCACAGGGAAACCTCAGGGTAGTGATGTTAGAATTATTTCTTTGGGGTCTTCCTAGCACAGTGGAGCCACTATGCCTTCTGAAGCCTCAGAAGGTCATCTGGAAAGTAGAACATATTTTGATATCATGTGCCAAGTGGTTTAAATACAGAAACTCTGGTGCTCAGAACATCCCTGAACATTGTGTGATCAGCTTTATTTTCTCAATGGTCACACCCCAAGCAAACAGTTGTCCTGGATCACCTAGCAGAAGGAAAAGAATACCTATACCAGATAAAGTCAGAGTTCACCAATAAGGACATACCGTGCTATGCAACAGTTTGCAGGAAAGATGCTGCCCTGATGATGCAGCCTGAGAGTGGAGTGCCTGTGATAAAGGTGAGTTACTTTACCCTATGGTCTAGAGCACACATAGTCACAAAGCTATTTCTGTGAGGTTTTCTTTGTCCCATTTTGTTAGTAAAATATTTACATCCAAATGGGTCCAATGAAAGGAAACATCTAATAGTGGATGCATCCACAGCTCAGCCATCATTATTCTCATGTGGATGGGAGTCTACTTCCATTATAACTGGTTGTAGCAACATTTTAAAAAATATTATCATAAAATCATTGCAACAGAAAACATGTCATTTATTTAACCTTTTAAGTGTACAATTCAGTGACATTAATGACATTCACACTGTTGTGCAAACATCACCACTATTTCTAAAGTTCTTTCATCATCCCCAAAGGAAAACTCTGTACCCATTAAGCAATAACTCCCGTCCCCCACTTGCCCCAGCCCCTGATAGCCTCTCATCTCCTTTCTGTCTCTGCAAATAGCAACAGTCATTTTTGATGTGGTTTATAGGAGATATCAATTTCTTAGAAGTCAAGGTTCACTTCAATGCCCTTGGTTGAAGATGCCCAAATTAAGGTCTTTTTGTTCCCCACTCTGTCACCATAGACATTTTGACGAATAACTGAATTACTTTGTCATGAAACACTAACATTTCCAGGAGAGAAAATAGTGTATTTTCTCATCTTAAGTGGTTGTATTTATTTTCCCAGTACATTGCTCTGTCAATTAATATATGTGTGCATGTGAGTTTGTGTGAGTGTGTGTATGTGAGTGTGAGTGTGTGTGTGTGTGTGTGTGAGGTATACATGGTAGAATGAACTATCTTCTATCAGAGTCTTTGGTATATAAAAATACATTAATAGAAAAATCACTTCTTTGCCAATGTCTAACTTTAAAGATAATTATGGACAATAAGACACCCACCAAGCCATCAGTACTAAGCTATATATAAGCAATGTTCTCCATTCCAGAGCAAGCCTGCAGCTGGGAGACCTAATTATCCCCATTTGGCACAGCAAGAGAGGCAGGCATCACCCTGTTACCTTCAGCTTCTCCTGTCTTAACAAACTGTATGACATCTCTCAGAGAAGCGGAGATAAGATTCTTGTTTAATATTCACTTCTTGGAAGCCCATAATCCATTTCCAGCATATAAAGGTGCAGCAGTTTAACTGTTTGTACCTGAGATGGAGTCCTGCTGTCAGATGCAAAAGCTAAAGGTAATAATCTCGTGACAAGGGAGAATGGCTTCATCAAAGCAAATCTTGCTCTGCTTTCAAGATTTCATCCTTCGGACAGTTTGTGTTGCATATTAATAATGTCATTTTGTATTTCCTGTTTTCCTCTAGTATCTGACTATACATTTTATTTTATTTTATTTTTTTTGAGACAGAGTCTCACTCTGTCGCCCAGGCTGGAGTGCAGTGGCACAATCTCGGCTCACTGCAAACTCCGCCTCCTCGGTCCAAGCGATTCTCCTGCCTCAGCCTCCTTAGTAGGTGGGACTACAGGCACGTGCCACCACACCCAGCTAATTTTTTATTTTTAATAGAGACGGGGTTTCACCATGTTGTCCAGGCTGGTCTCGAACTCCTGACCTCAGGTGATCTGCCCACCTCGGCTTCCCAAAGTGCTGGGATTACAGGCTTGAGCCACCACACACAGCCCTGACTCCATATTTTTATTGCATATTTTGCAATGGTAAAACTGGGCTATGCTGACTTGCACCAGGGAGCAAGGATATTAATCTATAAAAAGACAAGGAGGAGGAATTGACTCCCCCAAATTCTCAGAATTTTTCTCCCTGTGATTTCTTCCTCTCATTGCTATCACCATCATTTTTATTTTTTTATCAACATACCCTTATCACAAGCATTCTTTTGGCTAAAGTAGGCAAGCTGTCGACATCTTCTAATCTGCTCATTTGAATAGAAAAATGTCTTTCTAATATTCAAAGGCTCTTTTCACACTCTTGTACCCTTGGCTAATTTAAAACTTTATATTATTGCAATTGAATGTGACTAGTTATTGAATCAAATCCTAATGATTAACTGAATTTAAGAGTCATTCTTTTTCCTCTCCCACCCTTTTTCCTAATAATGCTTCCGGAGGTCACCTGGAATGGGGAACTTAATTTGCTAGGTTTAGTATCTAATCAAAGCAATTGAATGTGAACCGAATTCAGGCCTCTAAAGGGAAGGGTTTATTCATCCTTTGCCAAACAACAGCCTTTCCTTTTAGGGACAAAAGACATATTCAGTACTTCTTGTCCTTTCTGATACAGCGTGCAGGGTTACTATTTGTAGAAATAAGTAGAATGTGAGTGTAGGGATATATAATCCCCAAGTGGAAAACTTTAAATTACAGAAGTAAATATGTGGCTGTTTTATGGGTCTTGAAAATGAGTATCTTACGGGGTCTGTACTCTTTATGCTTTCAGGGTATGTGTTGATTTTTAAAAGTGCCTTAAAATTTTCAGGAATGCAGCTGTACCATAAAGAGAGGTGTTCTTGGGGAGGAGAGAATTAGTTTCCATGGGCACTGGATGTTGCCTGTACAGTACTGTTCTCCACTAATGAAGCATTGTTTTGAGCACTAACTCTCAAGTGAAGATGTCTCTTATTAGCACTAACAGTTGGAATTGACCTGGTTTGGGAAAAATAGTATCCCCTGTAATGAAAATCCTATTTGCCAATTCAGCAAGGATGGCTAAAAGGGATGGTTACAGTCATTCTCAAATAGGGTTTGTGAAACAATGAAAATATGACCCTTTCATGAAGGAAAGAGATTCCCAAAGGGCACCTTCTTTGACAACCTTAGACTTCAGAGCTCAGTGATGTCATAGGCACCCACATGGATGAGACTTTTCTTTATGCTTTTCCAATGGACTGATGATTTTAAGGCCTGATGGGAATTAAGAAGGGGGCACTGGGAGAGACACTTCAGCTTCCTAGAGAACCCTAGAGACGGGGTTCCCTCATCCTAACTGCATATGATGTAGAAGTTTTCAATTACCATTAGAGAACCAATTAGGCTGTAATCAGTAGAACAAAATGAGTAGCCACTTCACAAGATCAGAATCCTTCTGTACTCACAAATGAAGATTGAGTTGAGATACGCTGTCTGTCATCATTTAAGCTACCCCATAGGTCATTGTGCAAACATGACATAAGTAAATGCTAATTAAACTCAATACGCATTTATTGACCACTGAGTCACTGGACTGGAAGTTCCTTAAAAGCAAGGACTGTGCTTGTTCACCTTTACATCCCAAATATCTTGCATCAGGGCACCATAACTGATTCATTATGGGGCTGCTGTTCTTGTTATATATTGGACACTAAAACAAATGAATGGATGCTAGTCTCAAGGAATTCACACTGTGAGGCATAACCAGCCTCATAAACAGCTTAGCATCATACCTGTGCTTTATAAATTATAGTTTACAAATTACAAACAGAAATAGAGAAGAGAAAGCCATGAATTCTACCTTGCGTCTTGAGGTGGTCCATGATGCCAAATTAGAACTGAGTTTGAAAGGTGGATGTAAGTTCATCAGTGAGAGAAGGGAGGAATGGAGGCAGCTTTCCACAGAGCAAATGCATGGAAACCTGAGTGTGAATGGCTTCATCAGGTAACAATGAAGTGTCTGTCATAGCTTAAACCCAAGATTTGAAAATGGGGTGGCTTTACATTAAATGAAATGAAAGGATATGATCTGAGCTTAAATGTTCTTGAGGCTGTGCTTTTAGTTTTATGTAGTGGGAAGCCATTATATACTAAGTGAGAAGAGCCCAGATTTAGCAAGCCAAAGAGAGATTATGGACATAATTCAGGCAAGACACAACTTGTATCTATGTAGAGTCGGGTAATAATTTCGGGGACAAATTGCATGGATAAACACTGTAGAAATAGAATTGAGTGGACCATGTAACCTATGATTGATGGTGTGAAATAGAGGGAGAGGTTGAAGTTGACAGAAGTTTCTCTCTTACTCCAGAATATTGTTGCCCCTGTCTTGCCTCTGTATCTATACTATCCCCGACCTCTGAAACTCAGGTTAAGTAAGGAGAATAGCCCAAGGGATTTTGTCACCAACAGCCAATTGTTCATATTTCTGCTCAAAGTTTGCTGAGAAAGTACTGTTTACAATTATGCCAAAGTCTTAGCCCAATGCAATAATGTTCCATGAATGAATAGAACTTTTTTGAAGGAAGTAGGGAAGGGATCTTGCATAAAATGGGGCAATAAAGAGTTCACTTTTTGGAATTCCAGAAGCCTTAGATAATTCTTCACAGCCAGGGCATCTTTTCACCTAGAAGATAGATATACTCTTGCTGCAGCTTAGAACATACAATTTATTTAACTCTGAAAAGGAATGAGGTGTCCATTTTCCTAAAAAGCACAGGATTAGATGCACTTCTTGCTAAGAAAGCTAGAAGATGCACAATCAGATGCAATTTGTGGTACACGCTTAGCACAAGACAGGAACACAAAGGCCATGCTCATAAGATATGTGAAAACTCTTAAGAAAATGAAAAACAAAACATTTAACTAGACAAAACCTGGAAAATGATTGATTTATGACAAGATTATGAAGGTATTTCTCATCCTGGAATGGAGGATGGTTGATGTCTTCTAAGGGAGCACATCAGATTTCTTGGAAAAAGAGAGATACATACACAGACACACACACACACGTATATATACATACACACACACACACACGTGATATATATAAAATTTGTGAATGCACCTCCTAAACTGCAGTTTCTTTGTTTTTATTTTGCAATTTCGAATGACATTGAGAGCATGCCACCTTTTTGCCTATTCCCATGAGACAGTTCCTTCATATTTCTTTCTCCTTTGCATGGTTGGGGAAATTGGTATAAACTTCTTTGGTTCAATTAGCACTACAAATTAAAATATGGCTTTGTTCTTTTGCAGCATTAATCATCCATTTCTTTAATTAATTAATTAATTTATTTATTTATTTATTTATTTATTTTGAGATGGAGTTTCACTCTTGTCGCCCAGGCTAGAGTGCAATGGCACAATCTTGGCTCACTGCAGCCTCCCCCTCCCGGGTTCAAGCAATTCTCCTGCCTCAGCCTCCCCAGTAGCTGGGATTATAGGCGCCCACCACCATGCCCGGCTAATTTTTGTATTTTTAGTACAGACGGGGTTTCACCATGTTGGCCAGGCTGGTGTTGAACTCCTGACTTCAGAGGATCCGCCCTCCTCAGCGTCCCAAAGTACTGAGATTACAGGCGTGAGCCACCGCTCCCAGCCCAGTTTCATTCTTATCCTCCTTACTGGTTACCAAAATCCAAGTGCCAGGAACTATTTTCCATGTAGCGAAATATTTGGCTGCATAGTATTAAGAATTTAGAAATTGATTTTTAAATTTTGTTAGCCTGAGTAATTTAGCTATGAACAAGCAGCCTTATTATTAGTTATCTTAGTCTAATGAAAAATATACATGTCAAAATATTTTGGAAACAATTAATTACAATGGTATCAGGTTTATCTTGAGCAGATAAAAATCACTGTGTTGATTAAGTACAGTGTAATGTGTGGGTCTTTAAAAATAGCTTCTTAACTAATGCAGTTAAAGAGATTAGGACACGTGATAGGACTTCTTTTCAGAAGAATTCTTGAATTTCGGAAAGTGTGAAGATGTGCTACCAATTTAGGGGAGAATAATCATATAACACCATAGCCAAATAAAGTGATCTTAAAATACCAATTTATAATAATGTGTAAATTTAATTATTTAGAAAAGCAAACATTCATTTATTACCTAATAAAAACGGGAGACAAATGTCGATGAATTCTTATGAAGCATTGTCTATAAAGCCAGGCTCTTGATCTGAACTGGGGAAGAGTCTCCAGGGGGATTTTGAGCCCTTTAAAATATATGCAAATTTTAACATGCATGTCCTAGAAGAAGTTCCACACCTAGATGGATGTTAAAAACTTTATCTAATATGTGTCGTCTTTCTGGGTTGCCAGTGCTGAGACCACCTCTGTCTCCCCATCACCCCACCTTGCACCTAGAACATACTAGAATTCAATGCATGTGGAGTGAGTGGGTGGAATGTCAAAACTTGGAAATGATGAAAATAGAATCCAAGTTTATAATTGAAGAGAGAGAAATATCTCATTAACTGAAGAAGAAATTTAGCAGCAAGGTGGCCACTAGGGGCTAGAGAATTTGCAGGCAGCCAGGTAAAAATGAAAGCAATAAGATGTTTAAATAATGCAAATGTAATGGTGCAATTTGATGCATTCTCACTATGGGTAATGTATGTATACAACCACTATTGAGATAAGCCCACAGAATATGCCCATCCATACGGGACCCCCACCTCATGCTTACTCCTTGTCACTACCTCCCTCCCTGCAGGTAACCATGAAACTGACTTCTGACACTGTAAGTGACTTGAATCTCTTCCGAATTTTATGTGCATGAAATCATAGTGTGTTCTTTTTGTGGCTTCTTTCACTTGGTGGTAAATGTGGAGGTTCTTTCATGCACCTGGATGCGGAAGTAGTTCTTTGATTTTCACTGTTGTTGCAGCAGTCGGTTGTTTTCATTATACCACCATTTATTGGCCCATTCTGCTATTGTAAGATATTTGGATTATTGCCCCTTTTTTCTCTATTACAAATAGTGCTACTCTGAATATGCCTTAAAAACTTTATTTTGGAAGTGCAATTCACTTAACATGAAAGTATTTATTGTAAAGTGTACAATTTAGTGGCATTTAGTACATTCAAAACTGTTCACCTGTCACCTTTATCCAGGTCCAAAATATTTTCGCCACCCCAAAAGGTTCTGAATATCCTTGTGCATGTTTTTGGTGGATGTATGTATGCATTTCTGTTGTGTATGTACTTGGCAATGCAATTTCTGGGTCATAACTATGGGTATATTTTTAAATAGCTATCATAAAACTGCCATGTAGCTTAGCTATTTTGTAGGATAACACCTTTTGGGTTTAAAAATAATATTTATTCATTTTAGCCAATTTGGAAAGTATATAAAAACATAAGGTAGAAAACCATAAAGAATAAAAATTGCCCATAATGCTCACATTCAGAGAGAGCCACTATTAAGGTTTCAGGATATTCTAGCCAATTTTTTACATATACATTTTAGTCACTGCATCTAAACCATTTTGCCTTTACTTAATAGTGAATTTTGTTTTATAGCTTTTCCTTTAGAAAATATTTTAATGGTTCAGTAGTTATTCCATTATACATATCTACCATGGTTTATTTTCCTATTTTTAGACATTCAGGTCATTCCAATTTTCTACTGTTTTAGATATCAGTGATGCGAATTAATGTGCATCTATCTTTGTAGTACATACCTTTGATTGTTTTCTTAGAATTACTTCATAAAGGTAGAATTGCTGGGACTAAGGTTAGCATCAGTCTTGAGGTTTTTGGCATATATTTCCACATTGCTCCTAAAAGGAGATATCAGTTTATGTCTCATATTAAAAGGGTATGAAATGTGATGAATCAATATTTCACTGAACCTCGACTCATGCTGGTGGTCTAGAAAAAGTTCTCTGTCAAGTTGGCTAGCGTAGGTTATACTGCGAATTACATGTATTCTAAAATACACCAGCCACATTATCTATACAGAAATACATGATTTTCTAGTAGTAGAGATGAAAAATAGAAACTTTAAACAACAGTAGAATGATTTGAAGGAAATATCATGCTGAGCTACAGGCATTGTAACTACTTATCAGCCGAGTAGTAAATGGAATATTTTGGAATTGTCCCCGATGACCCCATTCTCATCTAAAGCACTTACCAGTAATTTACTATTGATACAAATATTGATGCTGTTCTTATTGATGCTGTTCTTACCTTTCTAGGTACCATGTTTAAAATACAACACACCATTCCTTCACTCAAAGTGTGCAATTTGGTAGGAAAATCTTACTTTAAGTCCATAAAACGGTTAAAAAACATTATAGGAAATAAGCATTCATGACAAGAGTAAAAGCATTTTTACAAGGGATTTGATAATAGTAATCCCATGAGTTCCAAAGATATATGACTGTTATAACAAAGGAGATAGAATTTGAACAGATTTGAAGGGAGGGAAAGGATTGAATTGCTGAAAGTGGGAGAGGTATTCTAGGAGTTTTGAAAAGCATGAACAAAATCTCAAAGGAGAAAAACTCAAGACATTCTAGAAAAGTGCAATTAAACCAATGTTTCCTTGGATCCAAGGATTAATTTATTTTAAAATGTAAATTCTGGGACTAGCTGAGTGGATTAAGAAGAGATGGAACATATTGGAGCTATGTGGTTAGGAGCACTTAGCTCACTGTACATTAGTTTATGATACTGCTCTTCTCCTGTGGGCCGAGATCTCAGGCAAATGGGAGAAGGAGAATTTAAAGGAAAAGAGTGGTGGGATGCATCAGGAAGGAGGGCTTTTGAAGTATAATGTGTGGTTTGGTGATTGCAAGGCTAGATGATTGCAATGGACATAAATGTCACCCTCCAGGAAGTCAAGGGGCCAGGGTTGGGAAGAATAATAACAATGCTGAGACAAAAGTATGCAGGTATCTCTTACCTGTTTAATAATTTTGCCTCTTGCTTGTCATGGTCATCATGATTGCTCCAGAAATGGGTAAAGGTTTCCTGGTGAGGAGAATAGAAAGATATTGTGCCAAATGCAAATTTGTCTTGCAAATTTCCATGTGCACATCTGTTAAGGAAATTATGGTAGAGCATCAAATACATTTGCTTGTGTACAGCAGCCAAGGGAATGATGGAAATGCGTCAAAGAACAGGCACCAGAGAGTTCAAAATGCTACTTCTCCCGCTATCTACCCGTATGCCTCCCCAAAAAACTTTGTCATCTTTGGAAGTTATTTGGGTACCAGCCATTTACTCTGAAAATGAATACTTTTTTTAAAAAATACACATTTATCCTGACTTTTTTGTTTGGATTTTTCTGCAAGATAACCTGATGGTCAATGGTGGAACTGTATTTGTTTTAGAAGAATCATACTAATAAGTGAAGAATGAATATTTGAAAGAGAAAATTGTACTTGGGTACTTGCCTTGTTATTTTATGGTGTCATTGATATATTGATGATTATATATTATGGTGTCATGATATATTTATTTAGATCAAGGCAATGATCATCAAAATCTGCTAAAATCTTTAGGTGATAGGTTGATAAAGAACTTTGAAATAGTTCCATCAGGGTGACCCCTGCAGAACCACAGGTCTTCTTGGTAATTATTAATCTTCTTCCTGTTGGGTTACAATGAGAAGTACGTAGCACTACCAACAAGTATGAATGCCAAAACAAATTGTCCTTGTACCTAATCAAGTTTCTAGAGGTAATTGGGAATATACAGACAATTTATTCCAAAAAAAGTATGTAAAACATCACCACAAAAATATAACCTGCAAAATTTAAAATGTGGAACATTTTTATAGAAAAAATGACTCAGATTCTTACAGAAATAAATGACACAGAACGAAAAAGGCAGGGGGAACTGCTATCGATGAAAATAAATTTAGGTGATGTTTTCACCAAATGAATTTTTATTAAAACAAATTAACTGTAAAAACTGTATTTTTTTCTGAAAGTCAAGAAAAAATGAACACGATTGGCATTAGATGATGTTAAGAAACAATTGTTAATTTTGTTTGATTTGATATTGGTATTGTGTTTTTTAAATCCCTTATTAATTATAGACAGTGAAAAAAATTAAAGATGAATAATGATATGGGTGGCTGCCATCCCAGAACCAAGGGATTCCTGAGATGTGGGAGTTTCAGTGCTAAGATCAGAATAGTCCTGGACAAATTGGGACAGTGGATCACTTGATTTCTGAGATTTGTTTTAAAATACTTCACTAGGCCTGGGCGCAGTGGCTCACACCTGTAGTCCCAGCACTTTGGGAGGCCGAGGCAGGCAGATCACCTGAGGTCAGGAGTTCGAGACCAGCCTGGTCCACATGGTGAAACCCTGACTCTGCTAAAAATCCAAAAATTAGCAGGGCATGGCGCTGTGTGCCTGTAATCTCAGCTACTTGGGAGGCTGAAATGGGAGAATCGCTTGAACCTGGGAAGCAGAGGTTGCAGGAAACAGAGATTGTGCCACTGCATGCCAGCCTGGGCGACAGAGCAAGACTCTGTCTCAAAAACAAACAAACAAACAAATAAATAAATAAATAAATAAAATGCTCCACTGAAGGAAAACTAGATGGGTAGGACATACGAAAAATGTTGATGCTGAATGCACTGGGCAGAGTACCAGGAGGTTTGTTACCCTGTCCTTTCTATGTGGGGCTAGGTTTGAGAATTTCTATAACAATACAGTTTCTTTAAAAAATATGTTTCCACTTTTAATAATGGCTTGCACTTGTTTCTGAATTCTAAGATCATGTTTTCTCCATTTTATCATCCTCTGGTGATGAAGGGAAGAGTGGGAATCAAATGTGAGACAAAATAAGAAGGAATCTCCAGGAATTTTTGGGAATGACACAGACCGCACAGTTTGTTATGGTGAGAACTTCTTGCAAAGATGCATGAAAGTGAAGAAACGTCCTTCTAGTTGCACTGTATGTATTCAAACCCACTGGAGACATGATGCCAGTAATTTATTTAAAGGCTAGACAATGGCAAACTCAAGAAAGAGCTTATTTACAGAGAACATTATTTGAATCTGAGACTTGGTATAGGCTCATGTTGGAATTACATGGCCGATACGCTTATACAGCATCTTTCCCCAAAGAATACTATCAACAGCAAATGAATTCTGTGCTGCTAAACCTGAAGTAGGCAGCAAACAGACATTTTCTGAGACACTGAACTGGAACTTTCCAGTTCAAATGGCAGTTTAATGGCACAATTCGGAAGGGAAACAGAGACCCCTGTCACGTAATCTAATATTTGGCAATGTTTAGACAAATGTTTGGGCAACTTTCAGGTCAATGTTTGACAAGTGTTTAGGTGATTCATTCTAAAGGAGGCTGTCAAATGCCAGGTTGCTGGTATCATGCTAATGAAGTCAAATAAAATGGTGTCAGGAGATTACAGTCCGCCCCAAATATTTTTACTCTCTTATTGTATATACATTGACACTGTATTGATTTCAATAAATCCTTTAAGATGTACTTAAATAAAGAGAATGGGAAGTGGCCAAGGGAAAATAGCAAAGGTAACTGAAAGCTACAGAAGTCAAATAGGAAGGAGAGAGAAGTCTGGAGGAGACATCCATTGCCTGCAGCCCAGGGCCAGAGCTTCCTTGTGGTCAGTACATGATGCCTTGTCCAGAATTAGGGTCTCAGAGAGGCCATCAGTTCTCCACTCAGTCCTGCAAGCAGTTCCTGAAGTTCTCAATAGCAGAAGCAAAAAGGACTGGCTGGGCCCTCTGGTCTCTGCAGAACAATCTCAGAACTCAGTCATTATAGGCTGTGTGTACTCACGAGCATGTGCTCTATATGTGCTCATCCAAAAATCCACACACTAACTAGGACACCAAAACTATCTCAGGTGCAGGAAACCACAAAACATCACCTAAGAACCGAGTAGCAGCAGAGGGCAGTGATGTGGGCTTTTTATCTGAAGCTCCCAACAGTGCCGTGGGTGAGGAAGTGCTGGGATTCTGGGTCATTGATTGGAAGCAGCCAGCTTGGCTTTATTTGACTGCCTTTAGACTCCTTGAGAGTCTGATAAAAGGGATAAAATATGACCCTTTGTCTAAGATGGCATTTGGGTGAGTGCCGCTGAGATCTGCCTTGTGGGAGCTCAGCAAACAAGTCTGCATTTAAAGGAACATACCATGTGTTCCAAAGGCTGGAGGAGCCGGCTCTGCCTGCTGAAGGTCAGTTTTGGGATTTAAATATCTGCAGCGCCATCACCAGGGCAGTCTGGGACACACATGATCTTTGGAGTTAGTGTCAGGAATTGGGAAGAAACTTACATGGAGGGAACACTTAGTCTGAGATCCTGATGACGATGATAATGGTGATGGTGATGATGATGATGGTGATAATGATGGTAATGATGGGATGATGACAATGGTGATGATGGTGATGATGATGATGATGATGGTGACGACCATGATGATGGTGATGGTGATGATGGTGATGACAAAGACTAGAAGAAATCAGTGCCTGTAAATTCCATGCCAATACTCCATTCTGAACACCCCAAATAAATAGGGAACTCAAAGCCTAACCAACCCATCTCTCCAAATGAATTGAGAATGTGCTCCAGGGACAGTGAAAGGATGCAGGTTTGAAGCCTGTGTAGGATGGAGAAGCCCAGAAGAGGAGAGTGAATGTATTGGATTATGGTCTCATCTTTTTAGGGCCCCTGACTGCTGCAGTGGGGTGTGCTTTCTATAAAACTTCTCTGCTCAGCTGGTGTTTGTGTTTCTTCCAACAAGGAAAGATTTGTCCAGGGTAGCCTGGAACATTACTGAGAGCATGGACCAAGGGAAGAGACAGACCTTTGCTGAAATCCCCAGAATCTACACTTTGCTTGCTCTGGGACTTAAGTCACAAAACTTCGTAGTCCAATCCTCTGTTTTTGGATTGTCAGATAAGCACAATGGAATAAAATGTGTATGTTTGCTTAGTAAACTAAATGGGGTACAACAGGCATCAATATATGTGTGTTAAAAGAATACTTTCTTTTTCTTTTATTTAAGTTAATAGTAATGTATAAAATCTAATCTTGATAAGACTAATAGTCAGTACAAAATTGGCAAAAAAAAATAAGGTGTAATTGGCTTGATATTCCATCTGACGGAGCAGCAAAGCATAGGAAGAGGGGACTTGGGAGCTAGAAAGTTCCTAATTTCCTTAGGGTTGGGCTTCTTCTTGAATGATTCATACACCACATCCTCATTTTAAGATAATCTTAATTAACAAGCAATAATAACTAATCAATGATTTTTTTTAATAAGCACCTACTATGCTTCATATGTGCAAGATTAGGCAATTTCATGCTGGCTTCCTCTTTTACTACTGAGAACCAAGTGGGTGAAATTATACCTTTTCTTAGAAAAGAAGCAATTGAATGAGGCACTGAGGGTTTTTTAAAGAGCCTATAAAGCTTCTACAACTTCAAAGTAACAGACCTCACTGGCTTCACAGATACAAACTTTTTCAGATTAATTCTGAAAAGTTAACTAAGTGTATTTTTGCAACGAATTATGGAGTATATATGAAAAGAAAATGTGTTTTCCTTTCTTAAACGTGTATGTACGTTTTTCATGTAATATGTATATGACTACATGTCCTTATGTATATATTAGTCATTCATGTAAGTATATTAGGCTCAGGTAAAGCTACATAGTTTTTTATTTAAATAAAGAAAGACTTTAAATTGAGCCATAATTTTCTCATATTATATGCTAGTTTGGCAATTTCGCCAAATTTTGCTCATTTTTTCTTTTCATTGTTTGTCAATATTTATATGGGTTACCTACCTATGTGTTGCTGCTTCAGTAAATAAGAAAAATAATAATAATTGTGAACTGTTTTTTAAGTGAACTATATGGGAAAAATGAGTCACATATCTCAAGTGCAAAGAGAAATTTCTGATGTAAATATCTGTGCCATTGTCAATACTGATTTTAAAGTCTCCCTGCCCAACATTGGTCACTATAGAAACACTGTTTTTTGTCTACTTGTATATATGTATATATACATATACACAAGTATATATATGTATATATATATACACGTATATATATGTATATATATATATACACAAGTATATATATGTGTATATATATACACACGTATATATATGTGTATATATATACACACGTATATATATGTGTATATATATATACACAAGTATATATATGTGTGTATATATATATACACAAGTATATATATGTGTATATATATATACACAAGTATATATATGTGTATATATATATACACAAGTATATATATGTGTATATATATATACACAAGTATATATATGTGTATATATATTTGTATATATATACACAAGTATATATATGTGTATATATATATACACAAGTATATATATGTGTATATATATATACACAAGTATATATATGTGTATATATATATACACAAGTATATATATGTGTATATATATATACACAAGTATATATATGTGTATATATATACACAAGTATATATATGTGTATATATATATACACAAGTATATATATATATACACAAGTATATATATGTGTATATATATACACAAGTATATATATGTGTATATATATACACAAGTATATATATGTGTATATATATATACACAAGTATATATGTGTATATATATATACACAAGTATATATATGTGTATATATATACACAAGTACATATATGTGTATATATATATACACAAGTACATATATGTGTATATATATACACAAGTACATATATGTATATATATACACAAGTACATATATGTGTATATATATACACAAGTATATATGTGTATATATATACACAAGTACATATATGTGTATATATATACACAAGTACATATATGTGTATATATATACACAAGTACATATATGTGTATATATATACACAAGTACATATATGTGTATATATATACACAAGTACATATATGTGTATATATAATACACAAGTACATATATGTGTATATATACACACAAGTACATATATGTGTATATATACACACAAGTACATATATGTGTATATATACACACAAGTACATATATGTATATATACACACACAAGTATATATGTATATATACACACACAAGTATATATATGTATATATACACACACAAGTATATATGTATATATACACACACAAGTATATATATGTATATATACACACACAAGTATATATGTATATATACACACACAAGTGTATATGTGTATGTATACACGCACAAGTGTATATGTGTATGTATACACGCACAAGTGTATATGTGTATGTATACACGCACAAGTGTATATGTGTATGTATACACGCACAAGTGTATATGTGTATGTATACACGCACAAGTGTATATGTGTATATATATGCACAAGTGTATATGTGTATATATATGCACATGTATATATATGTGTATATATATGCACATGTATATATATGTGTATATATATGCACATGTATATATGTGTATATATATGCACATGTATATATATGTGTATATATATGCACAAGTATATATATGTGTATATATATACACAAGTATATATATGTGTATATATATACACAAGTATATGTACATATACTTGTATATATGTATATAGATACTTGTATATATATGTACATAAACATATACAAGTATATATGTACATATATACTACATATACTTGTATATATAGACACACACATATATATACATATACACTTGTATATATATACATATACATATACTAGTATATACATAGTATACTATGTATATATACTAGTAGTATATATATATATACACACACTTGTGTGTGTGTGTGTGTGTGTGTGTGTGTGTGTGTGTATGATCTAGAACATGGAAATACTGCCATCTGGTGTCATATATCTTAAACGTTATTCAACTGCCGTTGAGAAAATTTGGAATAAATCTTCAGATTTCTAGCCCCCGGGTTTTGCTAAGTAGAGAAAGCTCTTAGTCTCAGATAAATATGTTCTTTTGTTTCTCAAAGGAAGAGGATTCTAAATACCGTATATGTTACATTCAATTAATGAATATTTGAATTAAGAATCCAACAAAGCAGTTACAGGATCATTTCTTTTCATACAAAAGGATCCTTCTTTAAGTCTGACACTGCAAGAATTTTTTTGCTTTGATCTCATTGCATGAAAATGTTATTCAGTTAGCCCAATAATTTTGAAATTATTATTTAAAAGCTTTTAATATCATGAATGACTATTTGCATTTGTAAAGTTGGTGTTCAAAATGCTTTTCAGCTACAAGAGACAGAAAAGGGCTTATGGCCTTCAAAAGGGAAGGGATTTATCACCCATGTGTCTGAAGGCCCCTATGGCTAAAGCAGGAACCTGAATTGCCTGACAGTCCATTTCAAGGGAATTGGATCAACCCTGTACAACCATCATCAGGGCAGTCTGGCACATGCATGATCTTTGGAGTTAGTGTCAGAAATTGAGAAGAAACTTACAGGGAGGAAACACTTAATCTGAGATCTTGATGATGATGATGATGATGACAATGATGACGCTGATGACAATGATGATGCTGATGACAAGGGCTAGAAGAAATCAGTGCCTGTAAATTCCACACCAATACTCCATTCTGAACACCCCAAATAAATAGGGAACTCAAAGCCTAAGCAACCCATCTGTCCAAATGATTTGAAAATATGCTCCAGGGACAGTGAAAAGATGCATGTTTGAAGCCTGAGTAGGATGGAGAAGCCCAGACGAGGAGCGGGAGTGTATAGGATTATGGTCGCTTTTTTTCAGGGCCCCTGACTGCTGCCATGGTGTGTGCCTTCTACAAAACGTCTCTGCTCTGCTGATGTTTGTGTTTCTTCTAACAAGGAAAGATTTGTCCAGGGTAGCCTGGAGCATTACTGAGTGCATGGACCAAGGGAAGAGACAGACCTTTGCTGAAACCCCCAGAAACTACACTTTATTTGCTCTGGGACCTAAGTCACAAAACTTCCTAGTCGAATCCTCTGTTTTTGGATTGTCAAATGAGCACAATGGAATAAAATGTATATGTTTTCCTTGTAAACTAAATGGGATACAACAGGCATCAATATATATGTGTTAAAAGAAAACTTTCTTTTTCTTTTAAGTTAATAGTAATGTATAAAATCTAATCTTGATGAGAGTAATAGTGGGTACAAAATTGGCAAAAAAACCCCCAAAAAACACACAAAAAAAACCCACGGTGTAATTGGCTTGGTATTCCATCTGACAGAGCAGCAAAGCATAGGAAGAGGGGGCTTGGGAGCTAGAAAATTCCTAATTTCCTTAGAGTTGGGCTTCTTCTTGAGTGATTCATACACCACATCCTCATTTTAAAGATAATCCTAATTAACAAGCAATAATAACTAATCAATGATTATTGTTTTAATAAACACCTATTATGCTTAATATGTGCTAGATTAGGCAATTTCATGCTGGTTTCCTCTTTTAGTACTGAGAACCAGGTGGGTGAATAATTCCTTTTCTTAGAAAGGAAGCAATTGAATAAGACATTGAAGTTTTTTGGGTTTTTTTTTTTTTTTAAGAGCCTATAAAATTTATGCAACTTCAAAGTAACAGAACTCACTGGATTCACAGATACACACTTTTTCAGGTTAATTCTGAAAAGTTAACTAATTGTATTTTTGCAACCAATTATGGAATATACATGAAAAGAAAAATTGTTTTCCTCTCTTTAACGTGTATGTACATTTTTCATGTAATTTGTATATGACTACATCTCCTTATCTATATATTAGTCTTTCATGTAAGTATATTAGGCTCAGGTAAAGCTACATAGTTTGTTGTTTAAAGAAAGAAAACCTTTAAATTAAGCCATAATTTGCTGATATTATATGCTAGTTTGGCAATTTCGGTAATTTTTTCCCTCATTTTTCTTTTCATTGTTTGTCAATATTTATGTGGATTACCTACCTATGTGTTGCTGCCTTAGTAAATAAGAAAAAAATAATAATTGTAAACTGTTTTTAAGTGAACTATATGGGAAAAATGAGTCACATATCTCAAGTGTAAAGAGAAATTTCTGATGTAAATATCTGTGCCTATTGTCAATACTGATTTTAAAGTCTCCCTGCCCGATATTGGTCACTATAGAAACACCGTTTTTTGTCTACTTGTATATAGATATATATATGTCTGTGTGTGTGTGTGTGTGTGTGTGTGTGTGTGTGTATGCCCTAGAACATGGAAATACTGCCATCTGGTGTTGTATATCTTATACATTATTCAACTGCCCTTAAGAAAATTTGAAATAAATCTTCAGATTTCTAGCCCTTGGGTTTCGTTAAGTAGGGAAAGCTCTTAGTCTCAGATAAATGACCTCTTTTCTTTCTCAAAGGAAGAGGATTATGAACTGTATATGTTAAATTCACTTAATGAATATTTAAATTAAGAATCCAACAAAGCAGTTATAGGATCATTTCTCTTCGTACAAAAGGATCCTTCTTTGAGTCTGACAATGCAAAAATCTTTTTGCTTTGATCTCATTGCATGAAAATGTTATTCAGTTAACCCAACAATTTTGTAATTATTATTTAAAAGCTTTTAATATTATAAATGACTATTTGGATTTGTAAAGTTGATGTTCAAAATGCTTTTAGGCTACAAGAGACAGAAAGGGGCTTATGGCTTATGACCTTCAAAAGGGAAGGGATTTATCGCCCACGTGTCTGCAGGCCCCTATGGCTAAAGGGGGAACCTTAACTTCCTGAGAGTTCGATTTTAGGTGATTGGATCAGCTCTGTACAACAGCGGTATTCAAACATTTTTACCTGAATACTCTCTAAAAGAATCTTGCCAACCTGTGCATCTCCGGGCACATTTTCGTTACATCTACAATTTTACATCATAATTTTAACTAGATGGAAAGAATGAAATTTCTAGCATATTGTAAATATAAATATTTAAAGACAGAGCTGCAATGTCATGCTTTTAAACCTTTCCAATGTAAGCTAATTATCATAACAGTTTGATACCTGTTATAGTTAATTAAAATCCCTAAAAATGCTCTTCTTTAACAGGGGAGAATTTTCAATCATTTGTTTTCTTCCTTGAAGTTTAATTTCTATTCCGCTCTCCTCAGACAATTTTATCTTAAAGTCATATTATTTGAATGTTTGAAAATGTTTTATTGATAACTTATTTTACTTACCTAAAACAAAACTGCATCATATTGTAAATATTTACTTTTCAAAAATTCTTGAAACCACAAGACTCTAAGAGTTTAAAAACTTTCCTGTAGCTTGTGTTATTAATACATTTATTATTATCACATAGTTAATCAAAACAACATAAAGATACAGCATTTAAAATATAATTATATATGATTAAAACATAAACATTGATCATTGTTCAATAAAATTCATTGACATGAATCTCTTAATGGGATCAGTGGAGGTGTCCTCCATTTTTCTGTTATTATTTATTTACGTATTCATATATAATGGTCTCTCAACTTTGGCACTATTCACATTGGGGGCTGGATAATTCCTGGGGGGAGGGAGGACTGTCCTGTGTATTCATTGTAGGATGTTTTGCTGCATTCCTGGCTTCTACCACTAGATGTCAGTAGTATATTCCTAGTTGTGGTGACCAAAAGTACCTCCACACTGCCAAATCTTCCCTGAACAATCCCCCTCCTCCTGAGAACCACTACTGACCATTCCTTCAATTTTGAGAACACAAAGATTTGGAAACACTGAATTTCAAAGGGATTTATTACTCATCACTATGACTTAATTTTACATGTTAATCTTTCCCATAGAGGGATTTTTTTATTCCAATAAACACAGGGTTGAGAACAATTGTAATATTGTTGAATTATAATAAGCCTTTCCCAAGACGACATTTTTTAAAATAAAAATCTACTTTATGCATGTTTTTGTCAAAATCTTAGATCTATGTGCAAGGCTTTCCAATATATGGGAAATTTCAAGTTAGTCCTCTTTTCAATTAGCAAATCAGTCCTCTTTTCAAAGTACTCAGGCCAGGCATGGCTCACGCCTTTAATCTTTGTACTTTGGGAGGCCAAGGGGAGAGAAATCCTTGCTGCCAGGAGTTCGAGATCAGCCTGAGCAACACAGTGAGATCCTGTCTCCACACACACACACAAATTTGAATTAAGAAGTGAGCCAGGCTTGGTGGTGCTGTAGTCCCAGCTTCTCAGGAGGCTGAGGTGGGAGAATTGACTGAGCCTGGGAGGTCGAGGCTGCAGTGAGCTATGATAGCACCACTGCACTCCAACCTGGATGATAGAGTGACAAAACAAAAACAAAAACAAAACAAAGTACTTAACCATATCAGACCTCCTTTTGTCAAAACAGTCCGGCTAAATAGTTCAATTCAAATAAATGAGCCACTATGCCTTTCATAAAACATGATAAGACCTACTGAGAAATAGATTACAATAGACATTTTTATAAGACTGATTACCAAAAGCAATCAAGAGCTAATAAAATGAATCTATCCACTTTTTATTATAGGCTATATAAACAAGAATAAATCTGTATGTTTTTCCGCATTTTTAAATTTGCAGTATTGTAGTGTGATGTATAAAACCACAAGTCCTTATTAAGCTGGGAATATGATAAATGGCATAATATTATTTTGGTAAATATGGCTGTTGATGTTAGGCTTTTGAGAATAATTAATTAAGGACCATCTATAATAATTCAGACTTAACTCCACTAATTCTGTTAGGCATTATGATCTTACTTTTCCTCTTTGTTGCATAAAAAAAAAAAGAATACAAAACTAAAAGTTAATCAGCTCAGTAGCCCATATAATTTTATGTGCTACTAATGGGAGAATATTAAACATTTTATAAGATGAAATAACATAGGATTGACTATAATTTAAGTATATATAGTATTATGTGTTTTGGTAAATTAGGTTTCCATTGGTATTGAACAACACATGAAATCTAAAAGAAATCATCTAGAATATTTTTATTCTGCATGTTTTAATCCAAAGTAACATGAAGATCTGGTAGATCCAAACATCATCAGTTGCATTTGATCAAATCAGGATTATTAACCCATACTAGTTCAGGGCTTGAAGGTGCTTGGTTTTTATTATTATATGGCTAAAGGTATTCTTCTTCCCAATAAATGACACCATTGGACTGTATGTTGAGACCTGGAAAGAATTATTTACATTGCAATCCATAAGGAAAATGACTTTTCTAGTTCAACATTTCTTCATATAGCTCTTTTTGCTTCATTACTGGACTCTGGTGAGATGATTGAGGATGACGGAAAAGCTGAGGTTGAGATTGGTGAAGCAAACTCACCATCAGGCTCACTGCTCATATTCTGTAGCGTATCTCAATTCAAAAACTCTCAGTCAGGGCCCAAAATTCTCATTTCCGACTATACCCCTCCCCCAAAACAGGACAGAGCCTGTGTACAGAGCCCACATTTTAATTATACTTAGTTTCCAAACCAGGTAGTGCTTTTATATACACTTTCCAGTTTCCAAAATTTGCGAAATTTCCTCTGCTCCTGTCTTCCCCATTCTGTTTGTTCCTATGCATTAATACATTGATTTAATGTCATTATTGTGAACTTCGAAAAGGACAGGAAATCATATATGTGGTTAGTCCACCACATAAGCAGACCTCTTCATCTTTTTGACCCTCACAATTTAGATGTTATTTAAAAATCTAGTTGATTTCATTCATAACTATCTGCCCTTAACTGCTCTTAGAATAGTTTGAATTTTTATAATCTCACTCACACACCTAAGCCTTTTCAGTTTCCTAGTTATTCTATGACAGGAGATTGATAGCATTTAATAATTCTTACAACTGTTTCTTCCTTTGAGAGAAAAAAAAAGCTTATCAACAGAGTAAGAAGGTACCAACAAACTCCTTTTAGGTAGGGCTTGCAAACTAGAGCCTGTGGGACAATTCTGGCCCACTTCCTGTTTCTGTAAATAAAGTTTTATTGGGACACTGGCACACACATTCCACTGTGGGTGTCTGTGTCTATGCCTGTTCTCGAGCTACAGTGGCTGAGTTGGGTAGATGTGATAGGCTGTATGTCTGCACAGGTGAAAATGTTTGCTATCTTTCTCTTTACAGAAAACGTTTGCTGAACAGTGCCTTAGATTATCACATAATGTATGTTACCCAACTTGCTGTTGTTGGGTTAGTCTGTGCCGACTTGCATTCATTATTTGTGGGAGATTTCAGATACTACAGTTATGGTTTTAGAGGATGTTTCTGAGTCTAATATACCTCCCATGCTATGCACATTAACACATGTCTGGCATATGAGAGTGAGTCTTTTATTTTGCAACTGATCAAAGGTTTGCTTTGATTAAGGGAATTTTCCACCTACATGTTCCTTGAGTGAAAATGAGTTGCTTATTGACTTGTATCCTATTTGTATTTTGTTATATTATTCATGAATGTAAACAAATATTAATGCATTCTCATCAAACGCTTGCTCTTTTATGGACATGTACAATGTTCATATATGGTTAGCACTGCCAAACTTTTAGCAAATAAAAATACAGGATGCCTATCGTTACAGCTGAATTTCAGATAAACAACAGATAAGTTTTTAGTACAAGTATGTCTAATGGAAGAAAATTCAAATTTAATGGGATGTCTTGTGTTTCATCTGCCAAAACTATTTATGATTGACATTTATAATGTGTATATTTTATAGGGTAGCAGAGCTCTAGGGACATATGCCAAAGATGACAGGTAAACTTGATATGAAGAACTGAAAACCCACTTTTATAAATGCATGCCACTGTGTTTACTAATACCAACCCTTCGAAGCAACAGATTTGTGCAGACAGTAGTTGACAGAGCGGGAGCATCTCCATCTTGAACAAACACCGCCATTCTAAGTTCCCCTTGATTAAAAAACCACCTAAATCCAGCCCTAAAACATCAGCCTAATAGCTAATGTCAGCATAACCAGAAACATTCCAACCCTAAGATAAACCCCTCTCCAACCAGAAACATGCCAACCCCGAGACAGCCTCCCCTCCAACCAGAGACATTCTAACCCCGCAATTAAGTTTCCCTCACATAGAAACATTCCAGAACTACGAGAAGCCCCTCCTTCCAAAGCCCTTAAATATCCCCAGTCTGTAAGAGAGAAGGCTCCTGACCAAAATTGGCCAGAAGACCCTCTCAAGTTTATTTCTCTAAAATAAACCTGTCCTTGATTACTAAGTCGCATTTCGTGTTTCTTTCCTCTTTCTTTAAAGTAGTTGGCTCCTTATTGGAAAAGAATTATGCTGTAACCTAGATTGATTAAATATTACACACACTGAGGCAAAACAAGGAAAGGACCCATGGTCTAAAGGCAGGAGATTAACATAGAACCTGGCATCGAGTAAGAGCTGAATAAATATTTGTTGAAGGTGTCTGAACAGCAGATACCCATGGAAGGAAAAACAATAGATATAGGTGTATGCTGAAATTGCCACAAAGTAAAACGAAGAGCTATGTTGCAGCTACACTAGTTCATGCACACTTTTGCTGTATAACTAGCCTTATCTAGTTTTTGTTCTCCCCTTTCTAATCTTTAGTGTTCCTAACCCTGCGTGTCCAACACAGTTTCTTACCAGGCCATTCTCCAAGAAATATTAAGGAGGGAAAAAACAGATTTTATCATCCAAGTATTTAAGAAAATAGATTTTTTACATTAAAAAATGTAAATTATACTGGGCCAACTGAGGAATGCAGTGTGGGCAGGGTGCGGTGGTTCAAGCCTGTAATCCCAGCACTTTGGGAGGCCAACGCAGGTGGATCACTTGAGGTCAGGAGTTCGAGACCAGCCTGAACAACATGCTGAAATCTTGTCTCTACTAAAAATACAAAAATTAGCCGGGTGTGGTAGTGGGCACCTGTAATCCCAGCTACTCTGGAGGCTGAGGCACGAGAATCTCTTGAAACCGGGAGGCGGAGGTTGCAGTGAGCTGACATTGCACCACTGCACTCCAGTCTGGGTGACAAAGGGAGAATCTGTCTCAAAAAAAAAAAAAAATGCAGTGTGTTGGAGAGGTTAAGTACTTGGATTCCAGAGCTGACCACCTGGACACAAATCCCAGCCCCATTCCTTGTTAGCTGTGCGTCCTTTATCAGCCTGTGCCTCCGTTTCCCTTATGTAAATTAGTTTTAATAATAGAGCTTGCAATGTGCAAGATAAATTAATGATTTTGCATACACACATAAACACACAGAAGCAGTCCTTAATTAGTAAGATTCTAACACTCCTGAATTTCAGTTACCCCAGTTTAGTCAAATAACATCAGTCTCCTTACAGCACAGTTCAAGTTTCAGTTACCATGTTATGTTAACTGTGAGGAATTCCATACAATACAAACTTTGCTGCTAGCTCTTCCATCCACACATCACTGCATTAAAAACGATGTGCATCATGATCACATATCCGTTTGTGCAAAGACAGCAAAGCATGTGGTTGTGTTGCCTCCTTATCTCCCATGAAAAACACACACACAACATTTAACAAAGCAGGTTTTCAACAGAGGGATTTGGCTAACAAAGCAAAGAAATGAAGAGTGGTGAAGCTAGAATCAAACATAAAGGAGTCGTTGAAGAAATAGCTGACTGTGGGAGTATTGCCATCATTTGAGAAACTCTAGGTATGCAGCCACAGAAAAGTGGTGAGGCCAAACCTGTCAACAGAAATGAGGTGGCTCTGGGGAAAAGGATCGAGATGTCCCAGAGGAAGCGATGCTGGCAAAAACTCTCACACTAAAGAAACTCTCAAATATATCCTGATATTTCAGCACAAAGGATACAATTTCGAAGGCGAATCAAACAGAAAAGAATGTGACAATCTGCTAAGGCATAGAAAAGATGCTCTCTCTGTAGCAAAAGTTATATAATAAAAAGACATCAAGCAGAACATTTTCATCACTCCCCAAGGAAACCTTGCACCCATCAAAATACTTGATCATACTTATGCATTTATGTCCTTATGTATTTATAACTTACAATATGAGAATTTACAATATTTTGGCAAAAATTTTAAAGGCCACAGATAAATTATAATTTTCCCATTGATTATTAAGCTTGCTTCAGATGGCTTCAACATGCATGCTTATTTTTATGACCCTGCACTACTGCACCACTGTGCAAACTGAGTACCTGCAACTGCATCTGCGCGTGTGTGTGTGTGTGTGTGTGCGTGTGTGTGTAGCCTGGCCCACAAGAAATACTCAGCAGCAAGTATTGGCTGGTATTCTTCGCTATTATGGGTAAAGTTGCTTTGAGGTCAGTTAGCGGAGAAGGTGATTGAGTTTCTGGTCACCTGGCAGGAGTAGGCGGTGTTTCCAGAGTTGTAGCAGCATTTAACACCTGATAATTTCTGTTCACCTGAAACTCCTTCATTTGAAGGCGCTTTAGCACAAAAATCAGGGACCCTCTGCCTAAGCACGTCCAGCCATCTTTAAAAAGGCTTCAGAGGTGGCTCATTGAAGGCTCTCAAAACCTATAAGCAGTGATGAGGTACTGTTCCCATAACCCTAAATGTATCCATAGGGCCCTGGTGTGATTAATTAGATTCCTGGATGCATTTCTTCCCATCTACAGTCCTTGTCAGAGGATAGATAGTTACCTTTACAATACTAAAGAATACATGTGATTAAACAAGTATGATATTTAAAAGCTTATAAGAAGAGTTGACTGAGTGAATATGTGAACATATTATAATATGTAAACTTTCTCAATATAGAGTAGAAGTGGGAGGCCAGACTCTGGAAACAGCCTGGTTCCAAATCTACTCTCTGACCCAAACCAAGATCAACCCTGCTATCTCACTGTGCCTCTATAGCCCTCTCTGTAAAATGGGGATAACGGCAGTACCTACCTAGTAGACTTATGATGAGGATTTAATGAATTCATTCATAAAGCACTTGGAGCAGGTCTTGTCATGTGGCTAGCAATCTATACATTTTTACTCAATAAATAGAATGCAAAACTTTGGGCTCCTGTTGATTTCCTCACTCTGGATACTTCCCCCGGGATATACCAAATTGCTATTCCAGGTGTAAACATTTCCAGAAACATTTCTGATACCTTTTCTACATTAGGAATTTCCACATCAATGGCTTTCAGATCTCATCCACATAACCCTGGGTTTATACAAGGATATTGCAAGGATTTCACAGGGGCCAATTGTTTGAAGAAATCAATTTCCAGAGCACCTCTTTCCTAACAAACGCAAACTGCTCTTTTCAGGGGAACTTCAGGGGAACTCTTACTGTGATTCAGTCAATAATAATCAATAATAATTATTGATTATTAATCACAATCAATAATTATAGATTATCTATTATGATACTATTTATTATTGATAATTATTAATACCAAATTAATATCAAATCAATTATAAATTGATTAATAATAATAATCAATAAAAATAAATTGATAATCAATGCCAGCACAGAGGAAATCCAGCTCATCGCATTCTCTAGCCACTTACAATTCACCAGTCTGGGATTGCTTGAAGCTTAGATGGAGCCTGTTGTCCTCTATAATAACATTAATAGCACCTCTTCACTCTCAAGGAAAGCCTGTTAAATTTTAAGCTTAGGAGATTTTAGCAAGCACTCCCTAAGATCATACCCAGTTTTGAGAATGTTTACAGTTGTTTTTCTGGAGAGACATCTAAAACGTTCACGAGATTCTCAAGAGAGTCGATGGGCCCAACAAGATTGAAGACCACTATTTTAGAGGAACAGTGGACCCTTCTCCACTCCAAGGCCAACTCCTTCATTCTCTCATTTAGACCCTCTCTCCTACATACTCAAACTTTGGTGTTTCCACTCAAGTCCTTCAGCCTACATCTATGCTCAAGTCCAAATCTTCATCTGTAAAATATTTTCCCTTTAGCAACCACCCTACCTTCCTTCTGTTCTTCCTGGCTCTACTTTCTCAAACTCTAATTACTTTTCTACAAATTAATGTTTGTCTTTTGCTCCTTGTACTCCAGCAAGACCCTGATGATGCTCAGTGTCTAATTCAGTGTACACATTCTAATTCTGATATAAACTCTGTGTGTGTGTGCATGACTTGATATCATTTGGATAGCAATTTATGGCAGAAACATCCTGTGGTCTGACTCTGAGTCTTTTTACAATGGATAACTGAAACTATTACTTGAAGTTCTTCCTTCCTTTGGACTTGATGACATCATTCACTTTTTCTTTTCCTATCTCAGGGTCTTCTTTCTCAACCTGTTCTGTGGCTTCTCCTCTCCACGCAGCAATTCACTTTATAAATATTATTGAAAGAATGAATGGATGGGGATTGGTTTTGGTGAGACACGGTTCCAAGCTTGGCTCTGCCTCTGACTGGCTGCCTGACTTTGAGCGCCTTCCTGGGCCTGTCTGCATTCAGTCTCCTTGCCAATATCATGGGGAGACTGAGATGATAACATATTGACTGTCCAGCGCAGAGTAGATGCTCAATAAATTAGTTGATCTTTCTTCCTGCAGGCAAGTATTGTTTCTCTTAATGACACCCAGTGTTTTGATGACCATTGTGATGTTGCAAACTCTTAAACACATCTCTGTTTGAGGTCTCTTTACAACTGGAGACTTATTTTTCCCTTTGCTTACCAGGCATCTACATCTGAACCTCCCATGGGCACCTCAAAGGTCACAACTGTGGGTAGCCCTATACCTGCCCTCCAAGACTTCCTTTTACAGTCTCTCCAGCTACCCACTCTTCCAAACCAGCCACCTCGAAGTCATTCTGTAAACCTTCCATTTGGTGGCTAAATCCTTCTCACATGTAATTGGTTAAAAACTCCTTTTGATTTGACCTTCCTCTTTGCTCTCAGATCTCCACCTCCACAGACACTGCTACAGTCCAGACCTCCACTGTTTGCATGTGAGAGTGAATTTTGATCTATATGGTCTCCCAGCCTCTAGTCTCCCAGCCTCTAGTCTCATCCTGTTTCATCTGATGGTCCCCACTGCTGCAGAAAGTAGCAGTTGCCAATATCATGAGGGGAATGGATATAACACATTGAATATCCAGCACAGAGCAGATGTTCAAGAAGTTAGTTGATCTTTCTCCCTGCAGATGAATATTGTTTGTCTTATTGCCTCTCAGCGTTGTGATGACCATCGTGATGTGGCAAACCTCCTAGAAGATGTCGCATCACCTTCCTAGAAACTACCTCTTTACTTCTCTCCATGTGTAAAATCTTTCAGTTAATCTCCATTATCTAGAGCAAGGTTGCTCACCCTAGCACTGTCGACATTTGGGACAGAGTCTTTGCTGTAGAGACTTTGTACAGTGTAGGATGCTTAGTGGATCCCTGGTCTCCACCTGCCAGATGCCAGTAGCCTGCCCCCCTCCCCAGTTGTAACAGCAAAAACTAGACCTTGCCAAATATCCCAGGGAGGGGCCCAAAGTTGTGCCTGATTGAGAACCACTGACCTGCAAAAATAAAACCTATATTATCTCTTGGCTTATAATATACCCCAAGATATTTTACCCAAATATCTTCAACTTTATCTCCTAAAACTATAACTCATACAGACCCTGAAATCTCTTATAGTTCTACAAAAAATTTACTCTTTCCAAGTATACCCCACCTTTGATGACTCCCAGACTAAAGTGCCCCATTTTTCTACTTTTTGTCCCCATTTTCTACTGGAGTACCTTTTTGTTCTTATCCTTCCAAACTAATCTCAGATAATTTCTCCTGTTGTAAAGTCTTCCCTATCTATACTATAAATAAATAATTTGTCCTTCTTCCTTATGGATCCTACATCACTTGCCATCTATTATAGGCCTTGCCACTGTAATTTCTTCCTTTCACAAATGTATTTTACACTGACCACTACTACCACCTACTTACAAGTTTTTGAGTTTAGAAAAGAGATTCTATATACTTAGCATGTAGTGCAACGCCCAACACATACTAGGAGTCTTGACAGCTATTAGATACATGAATAAGGGAATGACTGAATGAGTGAATGAATGACGTCACATCCTTCTCTCCCCGGCATGGAGATATGTTGCACGTTCTGCATGCAGAGTGAGTTGCTGGCTTCATGTCAAGAGGGAATCCCCTTTTAAGAAGAGGATCTGAGCTGCTGTTCCTGAAACTTCCTGAAATCCCAGCTGTTCCTGAAACTTGCTCTATTGAGACTTGAGTTTCAACTTGATGCTAGAGAAAGTTGTTAAAATTTATTTTTTTTAATTCATTGATGGTTGCATCTCTAATGTCCCAGTCATAAAAATAATCTTATATTTAACAAATCCCACTTATAAATATTTTGTGTGGGGCTCTGCTTAGCATCTTGATGTAAAATTTATACCTAAGTCTATTTTGGCAAACATCAAATTAAACTTGTAAGTATAAAGGAAATCAGAGTGTCCTTGACCTTCCAAGGCTTAGATGATCAGCAGTTTTTAAATGACATTCCTTGAAAGCGAACTTTGATTTTTTAAGCACTGGGCATGAGGCTGTAATCAAAGGCACTGATGATATTTAGATGATTTAGAAGAGCACAAGCTGATCTGCCATCATTCAGCTTGCAGGATACATTTATCTTCTGTAAATAGTATGAAACACCTTTGTTGTATTGATTCTATTCCTTTAGAAAATTATAGGTTTTGTCTTGTTATGTTGCCTACAGTCAAAAGAAACGATTATGAATTTACAATTACAGGAAGCAGGTCATTAAAGCGGGCCGGGTTGGTTTTATTAAGGCTCTGCTTTATTTCTATTGGAACAATTTTATGCACACAACAGCATATCAAATAGAATGCACCAGAGGATGATTTTAGGAACTTAGTTAAAAGCCCTCTCAGGATTTTGCATACATTTTAAATAATACTCAGCTAAACACATAATCACATGTTTCTCATATACTTTCAAAAATCCCATATGGTTAGAAATTGCTGCCAGATTTCCCTGTTTTGATAAACAGAATGACATTTAATTAAACAGTCCTGAAAAATACCTTCTTTCTTGACTTTATACTCAGACAAGTTAATAAAATCCCCATTTCAGATGATGAAATGACACATTGCCTGCTCCTATTCCAGTTTTCTGCCTCAAATGTCTTCCTGGAGAGACTCCATGTATGCCAGCCTTCTCAAGGATTTAAGAGTATTAAACCAAGGTTAGATGGTAGCTAGTGTTCTTTGATCTCACTGTACACATTGTTAGTCATTTTTTTCTTCTTCTTTTCTTTTCTTTCTTTTTTTTAGATATGGCGGTCTCACTATGTTGGCCAGGTTGGTCTTGAACTCCTGGCCTCAAGCAATCCTCCCACCTCAGCCTCCAAAGTGTTAGGATTACAGGTGTGAGTCACCACACCTGGCCTGGTTGGTATTGATTTTTAAAAAGTGATTTGTTACTTGTTGTCCGTGAAACTTGGTGTGTTCTAAATAGGTTGCTTGTTTCACTACATGACATTCCATATATTTACCACCAATTCCAATTAATAGGAATTCCAATAGAATGGCTGAAACAAATTGAGTAGAACAATTACTAACCCCTTTAGACATTATTATGTTAGGTTGAACTATTTTCTACACTGGCTCTATCTATGGGTCATTGCATCTGGCTATTTAGATGGCAAGGAAATGTAATTGAACTAAAAATCTTAGTCATTGAGAAACGGGCTGTTTTTGTTTTGCTTGGCTTTTTACCTGCCAGCCGGTCCTCATCTTTGAGGTTTGCTCTGACAGCTCTGAAGCTTGGGTAATATACAACAATATAGACAAAGTAAGGAAATAATTAGGTTGTATGATATTAATACATTCCCATCCTGAAAACCACAGTTTTAAAATATTCCTATTGTTTCCCCTGTCCTCTGCTCATTTGACAGTTACCAGGAGCTTTGGGCAGAGGGGGAGAGAAGTGCATATGTTGTCACCTGCCGCTCTGTTGCCTCCATAGCCCATGTTAGGAATTAGCATGGTGTAGATTAAGTACAACTACACAATAGTCATCAATTTCCAATGTTATCAATACATTAGAAAGGGGCTTTGATTTCCAATTAAGTACTGAATAATTGAAAGAAAAATGTGTTGTTGCAGGTTGTTGAGAAACACCTCTACCTCCATTTACCCTTTCATTAAGAAACAGGGATAAAAAATATTGCGATATCAGGATATCTAGAATTTGGAAGATGTGGAATCATCCTGCTGAGTCCAAGGGAAATCCAGAAAATAAGCTGTGATTCAGACTCTGGTGTGCCCCATGGATGCCATGGGTCATCCAGGAGCCTTGTATACCTGGATGATGAGGAGCCACCTGGGGGGAATTCATTCTAAGGTAAAAAAAAATGTCATCCTGGCATAGTGACTTCGACCCAGTTCAAAAGCCCGGGTTGTTGAAGAGGAGCTGAATTTTAGGAATGGTGTGTTTACAATGAGTGCTGGTTTTCCCAGATTTTCCATCCATAAGGATCTGAACTTTTTAGGAAGAGAGAGAGAGAACTCAGAGTAAGAGCTGAATGAGCCACTCACTGAGAGTACAGTAGTAGGTTAGCTCAGCAGGTCTGTGTTTTCCAAACCCTGCACTTTCCAAAGAAAGGTCTGTTCTTTGACAGCCTTCCAGGAGATAACCTCTAAACCCTTGGAATATCCTGCCTGATCATAACGTGTTTGTTTACCTGGAGCTTTGAGTCATGCTAGACAGTTAATGCTGATGATTTATAGTGGGGGCTTTGGGCCACCTGTATCAGTCTTGACCTCTGGAGGGGCTGGCGACTAATTTCGGTCATGCAGGCAGTCTGCCATGCCTTCATGCTCCCAAAACCACACTGGATGTCAGGCTGGGGGAGCTCCCTGGGCGGCAATGTTCTGTGCAGTTTTCCTCACATCACTGCTGGGAGAATTAAACATCATTTGGTTCCATTTCCCAGCTGCTGAAAAACTGTAATGTTGGGGAGAATTAATAATTCAGCTTAAATCAAATGGAAGAATCTTGATTGTCTAGATTTTGTAGAATTTTTTTAAAATGTTGAGGGAAGAAGGGAAGACCAATTATGTAGAAAAGGGAGCCTTTATTATGAACACACAACTCTTTAAAACAAGTGAAGTAATACCCGTGTAGAATAAAAGCAAAGAAAAAAGAAACAATTCAGATAATCATCACATAAGAACACTATTTTTTTATTTTATTTTATATTATATTATTTTATTTTATTTTATTTTATTTTATTTTATTTGAGACAGAGTCTCGTTGTGTCACCCAGGCTGGAGGGCCGTGGTGCGATCTTGGCTCACTGCAACCTCCGCCTCCTGGGTTCAAACGATTCTCGCGCCTCAGCCACCCAAGTATCTGGGATTACAGGCATGGGGCCACCCAATTTTTTTTGTAATTTTGGTAGAGACGGGGTTTCACCATGTTGGCCAGGGTGGTCTCGAACTCCTGGCCTCCAGTGATCTGCCCGTCTTAGCCTCCCAAGGTGCTGAGATTACAGGCATGAGCCACTGCACCCAGCCACTTCCATGAAACATCTGACTGCATTGCTGAATTCAAAATATCTGAATATGTTATACAGAAAAATGTTTTGAAAATCTAATGAAAACTAATAACGAAATAGAATGTTCTACTTACAGTCATTGTTGACTTATCTTAATAATTTGTTTGTTTTGTAAGGTGACAAAATAGATCCATATCGTTCATCTTGTCAAAAATATTTATGTGCAGAACTGTATTTTACAACAAGCAAGTACAAAAAAGAAGTAAATTAAAGTACACGAATATTTTATTACCTCTCAAAATAGCCTGACTTGAAAAGACCATCACTCCATGGCCAGTGCATCTACTTGATCCTGAAATAACCAAGAGTGGGGTGTATCTGTTACTATCAGCAGGTCAACCTTACAGCAACAAGAAGAAAGGCCTTTGACAACCTGAGGGTCACTCCTGGGATTTCTATGGCCAACTTAAGTGGCAAGAACTAGCAGGAAACTAGTTGACTTTTTTTGAAGAAAGAAATGACAAAAGTTTCTCAATCAGTACCTTTTAGTCATCATTTCTTGGAAACAACTATACATCATACAGTTGATGCCTTTAAAAACACGACTTTGGGTATGGGCTCAGTGGCTCATGCCTGTAATCCCAGCCCTTTGGGAGGCTGAGGCAGGTGGATCACTTTGATGTCAGGACTTCGAGACCAGCCTGGCCAACATGACGAAACCCCGTCTCTACTAAAAATACAAAAATTGGCCGAGAATGGTGGCACGCACCTGTAATCCCAGCTCCTTGGGAGGCTGAGGTGGGAGAATCGCTTGAACCCGAGAGGTGGAGGTTGCAGTGAGCCAAGATCGTGCCACTGCACTCCAGTCTGGGCGACAGAGAGAGACTCCGTCTCCAAAACAAACAAGCAAGCAAAAAACATAAAAGCACAATCCATTGATAAAAAGGGTGCAGCTGGACATGTTGGAAACACACAGGGCATGGGAGGGAGCCTGGGCTCCACCTGCAAGGCGAAGGCCATTCTAGCCAAAGGGGCAGGGGTGGCTGGAACGAGCTCAGGGGCGAGGTCCTAGGCCCCGTCCGCTTGGCCTCCATCCCGAGTCTTTGCATCCTTCCCCAGGAGGAGGCACTGAAAAGTTCTGGGTACAGAGGCCCCAAAGAACCATCCACACCCCAGTCCACAGCAACCATGGGTGGTCCCTTACAGAGAGGGGAAAGGCGTGCCAGCAGGGGGCGTGGCCCCCAAGGTCCTTCACCCGCATGCGCATGCGCACTGAGCTGACCAATCAGAGAAGAGTGTGGATAGCCAGGCCAGCTGCTCTCGCGAGAACTGAGGACCCATTTTTCGAAGAGAGCCTCGTGCTGCCAGTGTCTGCAGGTTCTGTGAGGAAGCCGCATCAGGGGTCCCTCAGGTGGAGTGCTCGCGGTGGGGAGGCAGGAAGGCGAGCATGCGGCCCACTCGCAACCAGGGTGTGAAGCGCTGAGCGGCCGGCTGACCTGCACACCGGCAGCCCGAGACCCCTGGCCCCTTCGTGGCTTTGGAGTCCACCATGCACGTGCTAAGAGGCCCCGGGTTTTCAAAGCAGGAAATGGGCCTGGCATCGTTACCTGGGGCCTGGGTCAGGGCGAGGCCCCGAGGGTGGGCTGGGATTGGCCAGGGCAGGGAGGGAGCTGGAGACACCTGAGTGATCCCCAGGGCCCGGGAGTGTCCCGGGGGCTTGTGGATGTGTGCAGTGGGGAGGGGTGGGGCAGCGGAGGGGGGCGTGGGGGAATGGAGGGGGTGGAGAGGGGAGCAAGGGAGGAGTGGTGGCAGAGGGAGGAGGGTCGTGGGGAGTGGCAGACAGGCAGGGGCCGGGTGTGGGGCCAGGGATGGGGGCAGGGGAGGGGAGGGGTGTGGGGTTCGTGGAGTTCGTGGAGTGAGGGGATGGGGGAGGGGAGGAGGAGGGGCGGAGTGTGTGGGGAGGCGACGAGCAGGGGTGTTGTGGGGGACAGTTTGAGTGGGTCCCTCCAGCCCGGCCGCCCGTCAGGACAGGACACTTGGGGTCTCGAGGAGTCACCTGGGCATCCAGGCAGGCAAGTGGCAGTGCAGCCCCTGACATTCCGCCAGAGATGGCTGGGGAGGTCCTGTGGCACCTGTGGTCGTCCGGGCCACGCAGGTCTCTGGGGGACACAGGGGCAGGGCTGAGCTCTGTCCCAGGGACACCGCAAGGATCCTGCAGGGGCCATTCAGGTGTGCGAGGCAGCTGTGAGTTCTGCAGCCAGTCCCAGGGACGGGCTGGACGGGCCAGGAAGGATAGGAGGGGACACTGGCATCTTCTCCATCCCCTCCTGCTCCCACAGGATACACGGGATGGGCCAGCCCCACCTTTTCTTGAATCCGAGATCCCATTGGCTCTCCTTTCACATATCCTGTTTCCTTAGCTTACTTAGTTTGACTTTGCACTCAACCAGGTTCAGGGATGGCCTCTAACTTCCCAGGACAGCCAACCATGGAGCCCGTGGACAGGAAACGCAGCAGGTGGGCTGCCAAGGCTCAGTTGGAGGCTCAAGTTAGGGCCGCCCCGGCGAAGAAGCATACAGGTAAACACAGCCCAAGGGGCCACGAAAGAAGGTGCACGCCCAAGCAGATGGTCTGTCTGCTCTCTGCGCAGGGGGCGCATGGGCAGCCCGAGACCCCTGGCCTCTTCGTGGCTTTGGAGTCCACCATGCACGTGCTAAGAGGCCCCGGGTTTTCAAAGCGGGAAATGGCCCTGGCATCGTTGCCTGGGGCCTGGGTCAGGGCGAGGCCCTGAGGGTGGGCTGGGATGGGCCAGGGCAGGGAGGGAGCTGGAGATACCTGAGTGATCCCCAGGGCCCGGGAGTGTCCCGGGGGCTTGTGGATGTGTGCAGTGGGGAGGGGTGGGGCAGCGGAGGGGGGCGTGGGGGAATGGAGGGGGTGGAGAGGGGAGCAAGGGAGGAGTGGTGGCAGAGGGAGGAGGGTCGTGGGGAGTGGCAGACAGGCAGGGGCCGGGTGTGGGGCCAGGGATGGGGGCAGGGGAGGGGAGGGGTGTGGGGTTCGTGGAGTTCGTGGAGTGAGGGGATGGGGGAGGGGGGAGGGGGGCAGAGTGTGTGGGGAGGCGACGAGCAGGGGTGTTGTGGGGGATAGTTCGAGTGGGTCCCTCCAGCCCGGCCGCCCGTCAGGACAGGACACTTGGGGTCACGAGGGGTCACCTGGGCATCCAGGCAGGCAAGTGGCAGTGCAGCCCCTGACATTCCGCCAGAGATGGCTGGGGAGGTCCTGTGGCACCTGTGGTCGTCCGGGCCACGCAGGTCTCTGGGGGACACAGGGGCAGAGCTGAGCTCTGTCCCAGGGACACCGCAAGGATCCTGCAGGGGCCATTCAGGTGTGCGAGGCAGCTGTGAGTTCTGCAGCCAGTCCCAGGGACGGGCTGGACGTGCCAGGAAGGATAGGAGGGGACACTGGCATCTTCTCCATCCCCTCCTGCTCCCACAGGATACACGGGATGGGCCAGCCCCACCTTTTCTTGAATCCGAGATCCCATTGGCTCTCCTTTCACATATCCTGTTTCCTTAGCTTACTTAGTTTGACTTTGCACTCAACCAGGTTCAGGGATGGCCTCTAACTTCCCAGGACAGCCAACCATGGAGCCCGTGGACAGGAAACGCAGCAGGTGGGCTGCCAAGGCTCAGTTGGAGGCTCAAGTTAGGGCCGCCCCGGCGAAGAAGCATACAGGTAAACACAGCCCAAGGGGCCACGAAAGAAGGTGCACGCCCAAGCAGATGGTCTGTCTGCTCTCTGCGCAGGGGGCGCATGGGCAGCCCGAGACCCCTGGCCTCTTCCTGGCTTTGGAGTCCACCATGCACGTGCTAAGAGGCCCCGGGTTTTCAAAGCGGGAAATGGCCCTGGCATCGTTGCCTGGGGCCTGGGTCAGGGCGAGGCCCTGAGGGTGGGCTGGGATGGGCCAGGGCAGGGAGGGAGCTGGAGATACCTGAGTGATCCCCAGGGCCCGGGAGTGTCCCGGGGGCTTGTGGATGTGTGCAGTGGGGAGGGGTGGGGCAGCGGAGGGGGGCGTGGGGGAATGGAGGGGGTGGAGAGGGGAGCAAGGGAGGAGTGGTGGCAGAGGGAGGAGGGTCGGGGGGAGTGGCAGACAGGCAGGGGCCGGGTGTAGGGCCAGGGATGGGGGCAGGGGAGGGGAGGGGTGTGGGGTTCGTGGAGTTCTTGGAGTGAGGGGATGGGGGAGGGGGGAGGGGGGCAGAGTGTGTGGGGAGGCGACGAGCAGGGGTGTTGTGAGGGACAGTTCGAGTGGGTCCCTCCAGCCCGGCCGCCCGTCAGGACAGGACACTTGGGGTCACGAGGGGTCACCTGGGCATCCAGGCAGGCAAGTGGCAGTGCAGCCCCTGACATTCCGCCAGAGATGGCTGGGGAGGTCCTGTGGCACCTGTGGTCGTCCGGGCCACGCAGGTCTCTGGGGGACACAGGGGCAGGGCTGAGCTCTGTCCCAGGGACACCGCAAGGATCCTGCAGGGGCCATTCAGGTGTGCGAGGCAGCTGTGAGTTCTGCAGCCAGTCCCAGGGACGGGCTGGACGGGCCAGGAAGGATAGGAGGGGACACTGGCATCTTCTCCATCCCCTCCTGCTCCCACAGGATACACGGGATGGGCCAGCCCCACCTTTTCTTGAATCCGAGATCCCATTGGCTCTCCTTTCACATATCCTGTTTCCTTAGCTTACTTAGTTTGACTTTGCACTCAACCAGGTTCAGGGATGGCCTCTAACTTCCCAGGACAGCCAACCATGGAGCCCGTGGACAGGAAACGCAGCAGGTGGGCTGCCAAGGCTCAGTTGGAGGCTCAAGTTAGGGCCGCCCCGGCGAAGAAGCATACAGGTAAACACAGCCCAAGGGGCCACGAAAGAAGGTGCACGCCCAAGCAGATGGTCTGTCTGCTCTCTGCGCAGGGGGCGCATGGGCAGCCCGAGACCCCTGGCCTCTTCGTGGCTTTGGAGTCCACCATGCACGTGCTAAGAGGCCCCGGGTTTTCAAAGCGGGAAATGGCCCTGGCATCGTTGCCTGGGGCCTGGGTCAGGGCGAGGCCCTGAGGGTGGGCTGGGATGGGCCAGGGCAGGGAGGTAGCTGGAGACACCTGAGTGATCCCCAGGGCCCGGGAGTGTCCCGGGGGCTTGTGGATGTGTGCAGTGGGGAGGGGTGGGGCAGCGGAGGGGGGCGTGGGGGAATGGAGGGGGTGGAGAGGGGAGCAAGGGAGGAGTGGTGGCAGAGGGAGGAGGGTCGGGGGGAGTGGCAGACAGGCAGGGGCCGGGTGTAGGGCCAGGGATGGGGGCAGGGGAGGGGAGGGGTGTGGGGTTCGTGGAGTTCGTGGAGTGAGGGGATGGGGGAGGGGGGAGGGGGGCAGAGTGTGTGGGGAGGCGACGAGCAGGGGTGTTGTGGGGGACAGTTCGAGTGGGTCCCTCCAGCCCGGCCGCCCGTCAGGACAGGACACTTGGGGTCACGAGGGGTCACCTGGGCATCCAGGCAGGCAAGTGGCAGTGCAGCCCCTGACATTCCGCCAGAGATGGCTGGGGAGGTCCTGTGGCACCTGTGGTCGTCCGGGCCACGCAGGTCTCTGGGGGACACAGGGGCAGAGCTGAGCTCTGTCCCAGGGACACCGCAAGGATCCTGCAGGGGCCATTCAGGTGTGCGAGGCAGCTGTGAGTTCTGCAGCCAGTCCCAGGGACGGGCTGGACGGGCCAGGAAGGATAGGAGGGGACACTGGCATCTTCTCCATCCCCTCCTGCTCCCACAGGATACACGGGATGGGCCAGCCCCACCTTTTCTTGAATCCGAGATCCCATTGGCTCTCCTTTCACATATCCTGTTTCCTTAGCTTACTTAGTTTGACTTTGCACTCAACCAGGTTCAGGGATGGCCTCTAACTTCCCAGGACAGCCAACCATGGAGCCCGTGGACAGGAAACGCAGCAGGTGGGCTGCCAAGGCTCAGTTGGAGGCTCAAGTTAGGGCCGCCCCGGCGAAGAAGCATACAGGTAAACACAGCCCAAGGGGCCACGAAAGAAGGTGCACGCCCAAGCAGATGGTCTGTCTGCTCTCTGCGCAGGGGGCGCATGGGCAGCCTGAGACCCCTGGCCTCTTCGTGGCTTTGGAGTCCACCATGCACGTGCTAAGAGGCCCCGGGTTTTCAAAGCGGGAAATGGCCCTGGCATCGTTGCCTGGGGCCTGGGTCAGGGCGAGGCCCTGAGGGTGGGCTGGGATGGGCCAGGGCAGGGAGGGAGCTGGAGACACCTGAGTGATCCCCAGGGCCCAGGAGTGTCCCGGGGGCTTGTGGATGTGTGCAGTGGGGAGGGGTGGGGCAGCGGAGGGGGGCGTGGGGGAATGGAGGGGGTGGAGAGGGGAGCAAGGGAGGAGTGGTGGCAGAGGGAGGAGGGTCGGGGGGAGTGGCAGACAGGCAGGGGCCGGGTGTGGGGCCAGGGATGGGGGCAGGGGAGGGGAGGGGTGTGGGGTTCGTGGAGTTCGTGGAGTGAGGGGATGGGGGAGGGGGGAGGGGGGCAGAGTGTGTGGGGAGGCGACGAGCAGGGGTGTTGTGGGGGACAGTTCGAGTGGGTCCCTCCAGCCCGGCCGCCCGTCAGGACAGGACACTTGGGGTCACGAGAGGTCACCTGGGCATCCAGGCAGGCAAGTGGCAGTGCAGCCCCTGACATTCCGCCAGAGATGGCTGGGGAGGTCCTGTGGCACCTGTGGTCGTCCGGGCCACGCAGGTCTCTGGGGGACACAGGGGCAGGGCTGAGCTCTGTCCCAGGGACACCGCAAAGATCCTGCAGGGGCCATTCAGGTGTGCGAGGCAGCTGTGAGTTCTGCAGCCAGTCCCAGGGACGGGCTGGACGGGCCAGGAAGGATAGGAGGGGACACTGGCATCTTCTCCATCCCCTCCTGCTCCCACAGGATACACGGGGTGGGCCAGCCCCACCCTTTCTTGAATCCGAGATCCCATTGGCTCTCCTTTCACATATCCTGTTTCCTTAGCTTACTTAGTTTGACTTTGCACTCAACCAGGTTCAGGGGTCGTCTCTAACTTCCCAGGACAGCCAACCATGGAGCCCGTGGACAGGAAGCGCAGCAGGTGGGCTGCCAAGGCTCAGTTGGAGGCTCAAGTTAGGGCCGCCCCGACGAAGAAGCATACAGGTAAACACAGCCCAAGGGGCCACGAAAGAAGGTGCACGCCCAAGGAGACGGTCTGTCTGCTCTCTGCGCAGGGGGCACATGGGCAGCCCGAGACCCCTGGCCCCTTCGTGGCTTTGGAGTCCATTGTGCATGTGCCAAGAGGCCCCAGGTTTTCAAAGCAGGATGGAGGGTCTTAGGCTTCCCGTGGGAGGCTTCCCCTCATAGCTGGGTTACAGATGCTCGCAGAGCAGCTCTTCTCCATGGGTGTGGTCCTAACATCCAAGGGGTCTGATCTGTGAGTGTTGTTTACTGGGACTTGAACCCGAAGGGCTTCCAAAAATGCCTCCGTAAAAGGGTCAGGAGCCCAGTGATTCCATGCATAGCTCTGCTTTAAAGCTTTAATTGGTAGAGAGCCAAAAAAGTCCACAAGTAATACGTTTCTCTACAAGAAATGTCCACAACAGCGTCTTCCTCTAAAAATGGTTTGTCTTTTAAATTTTAATGCAGGAAAGGATCCAGTCAGTGATGAATGTGAGGAAAGAAACCCTTTTACAGAAACAAGGGAGGAAGATGTAACTGATGAGCATGGGGAAAGAGAACCTTTTGCTGAAAAAGATGAACACACAGGGTAAAGTGTTTAAGTCACTTTAGCCTGTCGCATAGGGTCTTTTAGGAAATGTCAGCTTTGGTTCATGTCATCACTGTTCTATTCTACGCAGAACATTTCACATAAGACATATCTTCCCAACAAACATGGCATTTTGTGTAGCATTATGATAAAATTTTGATGTAACTTTTTTTACAGGATTCATACCATGAAGCTAGAATATATTGCAGGTATGTTTTAGGAGCTATTCGTAGTCTTTGAAAATTATTTTCAACCATACAACTGTTATAGTAGGTTATATGAATTAGTGGACGACAAGACTGTCTTAACATGCCTTCTTCTCATATATAGCATTTAACATATGTATTTAATGTAATGCGTTTAATAAATTTTCATACTTACCTTTTTGATTGTTGATGTGGAATGTGAGAATACTTCTAACAATGGTGAAGTGAGTGGGATGGCTTTTCTTTCATACACATGGAAATTTAATTATTTGGGGGATATTAGAGGACACTGGAGGAGAAACAGTTCTATTCGTTCCTTTTAGTGTACACAGATTAAGTATATATATCACGTTTTTTTATCTTTTATTTTAGGTTTGAGGGTACATGTGCAGGTTTATTATATAGATAATTGCGTGTCACAGGGGTTTGGTATACAGATTATTTATCACCCAGGTTATAAGCATAGCACCTGATGGGTGGTTTTCATCCTCACCCTCCTCCTACCCTCTGCCCTCAAGTAGGCCCAGGTGTCTGTTGTTCCTCTCTTCCTGTCCGTATGTACTCAGAGTTTTTAATATGAGTTTTTATGTTCCTAATTTAGCTATTCTATTGTCACAGCTTTCTGATTTTGTTTTCTTTAAAGTAGAAGAGAAAATTGAATTATCTAAAATGATGATATTCTATTATTATTCCAGTAATAAACTGTGTACAAGAAAAGGAAAGACAAGTTTTCTACCCAGTGAGAAACATGTAATTGGATCCAAAAACTCATAAGTTTTGTATTGCCATGTGAACTGTTAGTTGCACTGACTGTTATAGGACCATATTTTCAAAAAAAAATTGAGAAAATTTCTGTAGAGACGGCGGAGACAGTACTCTTATTTTTAAAATGCTCAATTCAGTTTTCAGCTCTTCTCTAGCAATAATTCATACAAGCAGTATATTTGGAAAGCTTTGCTCTGCTTGGTGAGTAAGTGCTGGTTTTGTGAGCTGCCTAACTGAGCATTATAGATGGAGACTGTAAAAAATATTTGTATTATGGTGCAGATCTTTTATGATTGCTGAAAACTATTTTTAGCAATTGATGGTAGATCTGTGATGTGAAACCATGTTTAGGAAAGCATTCCTTGCAGTAGGACAGTTTTCTGAAACACAGCACTGTGGATAAAAATGTCATATAAAAAGCTCCGAGAAAATATTTCAAAAGTGTTTTTGAATGTATTTCTTTACTTAAGCCTACATTTTTATACCCATGGACGATGCTTCTTTTATTAAAATACAGTTAATAGCATCAATCACTAGATTGCTTAAAAAATGCTTTTCTTATTGTGTATTAAGTTATTTCTACCTTTTGATGGTCTTATTAAATAAGATACTTTTTTTGTATGTTTTCCATAATGAATTGTGACAGTATTTCATGGAAACATGTCCTTTGAATTACAGGACGCTTTATAAATGTAGAAATTAGAGTCTGTGTTTGTAACGCTTTCTGCACATTTAAAAAATAGAAAATTACTTGCTTTTTTTCATCATCCATAAATTAAGTGATTTGCAGTTATACCAATTGGAATTAGAGTACTAATGTTAATACGTAAAAGGTTTTACAGAGAACAAGTGAGTAAATCTTGCTTTTTGAAATGATCTTTGCATTTTACAATGTAAATGTCCTTCCGATATTGCTGAACCATCATGTCTCACATTGATTTCAATATATGCGAAGAAACTACTTTTCAACATTAACTTTTAATGCATTTTCATTTACTATCTAGCTGACATTAAAAAGGACCTTGCTGCAAAAAGAAAAATGATAAAAATAGATAAAGCAGCTTACAGGAAAACCAAGAACACAATTGAACGTGCTTTGAGAAAAAAACAACTAAAAAGGTATGATTGTTGGCTTTTTTGCATAATGATATTTATATCATTTCTTTGTATTTGTTGGTGCAAATAATTTCAAAAACTATCCTGTACATATTGGCGTCTCTAGGGAGCAACATATTTTACTCGATTGTTCCCTAAGCAGGTAAGTTTCTTTTGTTTTATAACCTCAGTTTAACAGAATTGAGGTATATTATCTAGAAAGCCAATGAAGATGACCTCTTTTTGCCTTCCAGATAAAAATAGTCTTCCTGTAAAATTAATTTTTATCCATTTCTAGAAATACGGCAGCTGCATATAAGATAAATGTCTTCAACGTTTAGTCTGTAGATCCTTAACAATATTAAGTTATGTGGAAAGGGACAACCTTATGTTGTAAATAGGTTATCTATTTTAGTTAAATTGTTTTCACTATTCCTTTTAGAAAATCATTGTGCCAAAGTGGAGAAATGGTTAAGTGAAATATTTCTTTTGGGAAATCTTACAGGATGAATGGCTATGATATTCTTGAACCTACTTATGAGAACCCATATGTTATTTAGTTTGAGGAAATGAAAAGTAAACTGCTGTTAGAGAAAATTATTGTTTCTGGGAAATTTATAGTGCAGTAAACCCTCCTTTGTTTTGAGCACATAAAGAATGTAAGATAGCTGCTCTAGTAGTCAGTTAGGAAGGAATCCTTTCAGAATGAGAGTAACTCATTTCACCTTTTCCCAAAAAGAAGATTTCAGCTGCTATTACTCCCTTGCTACTTTATAGTATAAATTATGTCAAGTCAGTTTTAGTTTGAATAGGATTAATTTTTCATCTCTCTATGACATATGACCGTTATTACTTATTATGTGTTACAGGCAGAAACGTGATTATAGACATACTCGGAAGTTGCTGAATGTCCTTAAAGAATACATTGCAGAGAAGCAGAAAGATGATGAAGCAGAAGCAGCAGAAGCCGCAGCAGCAGCAGCAGCAGCAGCAGCAGAAGTAATAGTAGTAGAAGACGAAGAGGAGGAAGAGAAGGAGGAGGAGGAGGAGAAAGAAGAAGAAGAAGGAGAAGAAGGAGGAGAAGAAGAAGGAGAAGAAGGAGGAGAAGAAGAAGGAGGAGGAGGAGAAGGAGAAGAAACAGAAGAAGAAGAAGGAGGAGGAGAAGGAGAAGAAACAGAAGAAGAAGGAGGAGGAGAAGGAGAAGAAACAGAAGAAGAAGAAGAAGAGGAAGAGGAAGAAGAAGAACTAATTGTTGGTATCAGGCTTAGCTTTATGATTAACCTATTGTATCAATGTCTCAGGTAGTAATAGTTCATGCAGAAATCCAGCAAAGAAGGAAGAGAGCATGAGCCCAGAGAGGGGGGCCCATAAGTGGACTCACGTACTAGGGGAATGTAATTGCCATGCAGCATTAGTGGTCCAACTGAGGTCAGCATCATAGCGTTTAAGAAGTTAAAGTGAGCCCGGTTGGCATATTTGTGCAAGCGCAGCTGTAGGGTTGGAATTTCCTGGGTCGGGGTGTAGCTGCGCATGTTGATGGAAGGAGAGTTGGGCAGGGCATAGATGCAGGGATGGGGTTATGATGACTGACTGTGGAGTTTCAGCTGGGACTGAGTTACCTGAGCACATGGGGGTGGGCAATGGGCAGTGAAAAGTGTTCCATTCAGTGGGTGTCAGGTCCCAACAGACTCCTGAGCTGTAGTACTGAAGTGAGTGACCTATAGTGGCAGGAAGGTAGTGGCTGTATGTTGAGAAGATGGAAAAACAGCTGAGTACAGTGGTCAAGGGCTGGGACACTGCAGCACCACTGCTTGTGATTCAACTCCAGCTTGACGATTGCTAGCTCGGGAACCATGGGCAAATTATTTATCTCTGTGCCGAAATTTCCTTATCTACAAAAGGAGACATGGTAAGAGAACCTATGTCAGAGTTATTTGGAGGATTGAAAGGTTCCTGTGTAATGGGTTTATTTAAATTTTTCAGGATGTGATCTGACCCATGATTGCTCTTTATCATTGCTATTATTAATATTATGTAGATGTTGCAGTCATTGGGAATGACAAAATCTAGGGGATGACTGTATAAGTGAGTGCCACATAGAGGAGAGGAGAACACTGTTGTTGGAGATTAGGTCAAGGTGCAGAAAGGCAATCATTATTGGAAGGTTCATCTGTGTGCATACTGAAATGACCAAGATTTATTACCTGTTTAAAATCTTAGTAAGAAGAATGTTTCTTAGTTAATTTCTGTATATATCTTACCCATCTGTGGTCAACAAATTATAGGAAGGGTCGTCAAATACTCTACATTCAAAATCAAGAATTAAGACATATGTGTTGAATATGTATGTAGAAGAAAGAAAATTCCTTATTCAATGACTGATGAAAAAGGTTATTATATCATTTTAGCATATGGGTGGTGAACACAGTTGTTTAAAATTGGTCATAAACATTGTTTAAAAGAAAGTGTTAAGAAGTATAGATTTAAAGAGTATTCCTGTAAAGCTAATGCAGAATTATGTTTTGTAAGTATTAAAAATTACCCAATTCTCATCACTATTTTTTTGTGCTTCTAGAAAGCATCTCAAGAAAAACAGAAGAGGTGGCAACAACCTACAAGTGTTAGGAGCTGGAGGCTGAAAGAGATGAAGCCGCTAATTGAGCAATTCATGAAGGTCTGTTCCATTTGGTAACATAATACATTATTAAATACAACACGTGCATAACAGAAGAAAGTCTGTTTGTTTCTGAATGTATGGGAAGACATTTTGGTTATGCATTTTAAATTACTTACCATTTTCACTTTGAATGTATTGTTCCAAATTTAACATAATTGGTAAATGTATTTTTAGGATTCGTGAATAGTTTTGTGGGAGTTATTTAGAACAGGAAAAGGTAAATTGGAAATTTTACCTGGAAATATACATCTTGTGTATATTGTTAACGCATTGACACATTTGTGCCAGAGGCTGCACGTTTTTTGTGTGTGAAGAAACAGACCTTAGCAATGATCTTGAGCGGTAGGATATACATGACTCTCACAAGCTTAGCGTTCCAGTAATGGAACACTAGGCATAAATGGGTTTTAATGAAGATTTTATTTTCAGTTTTCAGGACATCAGTGACAAACCTATGGTGGAAGGCAAGAAGACCATAAATCCTTTCTGGATGTCTTTTTTACTTGTGTTGTTTCAAGAGTTTTAGTTAAATAGGAAGTAGGCAAGTGTAACTACTGAGTGTCTCTTTTATTTCCTGCTATAATACAGGAGTGTTTTATGGCATATTCACTTTCAAAATTATCAGTGACTAGTAATGGTTTTACATGACAATTTGTAGTCATAAGAGATGGTTCAGATGTATAACAGAATGGGAAAGCCAGCAGATTATTAACACGTTGTGAATTGTGAATTATCTGCTGTCGTATAGCACATTAGCAAATTGTCATCGGTGACCTCTTCTTCATGTAGATGTACATTATTTAGGTAACAATGGAATTCCCTTCTGGGAGGTAAGGTATTCTTTTTAATAACCTTGTGAAAATACATGTTCGTATGTCACTCTTCTACACTAACTGAGATGTGTTAAATAAACTGAGAAAAGAGTTTGAAAATAAAATTTTCAAGCAACTTGAGGATTATCTATACACAAAACAGTTATTTAAATAGAAGTCACAAGTAGAGAAAATGTTGCTATAATATTCCCCAGAAACCGTTCATTAATTGGTATGAACATGAGACTAGAAGTTTTCCTGTCAATGTTAATGCTACATGTTACCACTTAGGGTAGGAACTTTGCTATCATCTTGGACTCTTCTAAGTCCCTTATCCTTCCCATGCAGTTATCATGAGGCAAGTTTTACCTCTGTAATGGCCCTTAAATTTCTTTTTTTAAAATTCCCACTGCAGCTGCCCTCATTCTTCCTTGCTTGTACTATTAAACTCTTTTCTGAGTTTTCTCTTCTCTTCTGAGCCATCCTTCATTGATCGGCAATGTTATCTTCCTAAAACCCTCCCCTTCCTAAAATGCTTCCTAGCCCTTCCATCTTCCCAGCCTGTCAGTGATGCCCCATCTCAGTTCTTAGGTGTTCAGAGACTCTCCCCTTTACATGAACCCCTCTTATGCTTGCCACCCTCTGTCTTTGCTCCTGCCTATCCAGGTTGACAGCTTTCCTTGAAGGAATTCACTGTTACTCTTATGCTTTTCTCATGCTCCTCCCTCACAATGCTTTAAAAAAAAATTTTTTTTGACCAATTTAAACCTTTTGCCAACTAAGTCAACATCAGTCTCCATTTTTGGCTACATGTTTGAGTGAGTTGCCCTTCCATAGCAGTTATACAATTTTTGTATTAATTTTTTTATTTGTGCATTTGCTCATGTCACAGGATTATGGAAGAGATTGTGCTTACATTTTTTACATCTTCCTCAGCATTAACATACAACATTTTCAGGAGTAGGAACTGTTGAACTATTTGTTGAGGGAGTAGTATATATTTCAAACATAGTTACATTTTTCTCTAACTTGATGAGGTCATATCACCGACCATTTTATCCCTTCAATGGAAACCACTTTCCGTAGACTATTGCTGATAATACATGGGTCACTACTTGCTGAAAAAATATATTTCATGGTAAGCCTGCCTGACTTTTTCTGTCTTTGCTCCATCTTGACCTTAAGATGCTCATCAACCCACTTTATTCAAGCAAAGTACATGACAATTGGACCTGCTAAAATAATATTTCACTGAAATCTGGCATTAAAAATTTTAAGTGGGTATTTGGAGCTCCATGTATTGGTTACAGTTTTTTTCAAATTGAAATAAATAACCAGCATCCTTTGAATATTAAAAGCTGTTTCCTTTTGACATCTGATTAACCGTGTTTAAAACGTGAGATGCAAAGTGGTGGTTTGTCAGTGAACTAGACTTTTTCTTTTAGGCTACCAGGGATGCTAAAGACAATTATTGCATCATTTCTTCCGATGAAGAAAGTGAACTTGATAACTAGCTGTGTTTTTAAATAAAATCGTGTCAGAACTGTAAGTAGTGCATATTTAAGATTAAAAACTCAGGATTGATGTAAGCACTGGAATATTTTATTTGTAGAAATGTGTATCACAGTTACTGAATTTTTTTTGAAACAGCTTTTGGAAGAGTTGGCACTTCATTGTCTCTTCAACCTCTGTTATTCTGATGACTGAAGAAAGAACTTGAACCTATGTTATATGATACAAGCACAACTTGAGCTACAGTAAACTGCATGACAGTGTTTTGATAATTCTTGTATAAATCGGTATAGCTCCTCTGTCATTTGTCTGTTAAATGCCAGACCTCGTTTCTATGATCTGTTGAATGAATCCTAGACACTTCTGTGAGAAAGCATCAATTGCACAGTTATGTACACGGTCAATTAAATTTTAACATTAAAGATAATTTAGATTTCGATTTGGCCTCTGTGGATTTGTATCAGTTCCAAAAATGTAGAAAGCACAGGCATAGAAAAGTACATTTTTCTCTAATAAAAGAAGACAAAATCTGCTGGGTATGGTGGCTCACGCCTGTAATCCCAGCACTTTGGGAGGCCAAGGGGAGTGGATCACTTGAGGTCAGGAGTTTGAGACCAGCCTGGCCAACATGGTGAAACCCCATCTCTACTAAAAATACAAAAATTAGCCAGGCATAGTGGCATGCACCTGTAGTCCCAGCTACTCAGGAGGCTGAGGCAGGAGGATCGCTTGAACCCGGGAGTCGGAGGTTGCAGTGAGCCAAGATTGTGCCACTGCACTCCAGCCTGGACGACAAGAGCAAGACTGTCTCAGAAAACAAGAAGACGACGACAAAAGCTATCCTATCTCTGCATTCTTTTGTATTTACTCATTAGGATAAAGAGGCAATTCCAATGAAAGTAGGACTTCAAAAAATAGATATACTCTATGGCCGTATCAAAATTATTAAAAATACCTTAACATCTGTGTTCTTGAAAAAATTAAACTACTATAAATAATTAAGGCAACTGAGCAAGATACATTAATATCAGTGCTGAGCCACTGGTTTGTGGGTATGTCATTTCTACAGACATCAAAATGACATTTAGTTTGTTTTGGTCCATCATTCAATGATATCTCCCCTTAGCATTGATTGAAAATATTTTGTTAACATTTATGTATGCTTACAATTATTTCACATCTGTGGCAAGGTAAATTATGTAGAGTGCTTTGTTTTTCCAGTTTAATATTCATGGATTATGTGGAAATTTAAGTATACTTGCATCTAAAAACTTGAATGATGAATTTGCCTACCTTTCCTTTTTTTAATGTTAATGTTTTCACATGTAACAACATATAACAACATGTAACAACATGTTTAAAAATACATTTTTGCATGTAAAAACATGTTAAAAAGATGCACACGTTTTTACATGTAAAAGGAATTTTACATGTAACAGCATGTAAAAAAATGTTCATTTGGAAACACTTTATTTAGTAAATATGAAATTCAGAATATATTTGGAGTAAGTCAGTTAAATGTATTCTTTTGCTGAGTTTCTGAAATTCCATTCATGAATTGTTCAAAACACAATACTCCCACTGGAAGGAGAGGAGCGACTTCCTCTCATTTTTCCTTGTGCTTTTTATTTTAATTAGCCCCTATATAATACCACTCTTATTTTTTCTAGGTTTTCCAAGTTTAAGAAAAAAAGCAAGTTCATTCAGATAGTGTTTTTCTGCCTGTAGTCACTTATACAGGAATAAGTGCGTCCCTGTGGGGAGCATTTAATTCCTAAAGTTTGCATTTTCGTAAAGGATTTTCCTTTTACCCAAAGTGTGTGTTGGTACTAATAAGTACTCCTAAGTACTACTTCAAGTTTCTAAGAAGATCCTTATTTGGGATCTCTTTCAGTAGTTACAGAGCCAAAATAAGCACTGCAGAGGTCCATGTGCAAGTTCTGTTGTACATACTGAGCTACCTGACTATTTCTTCTATAGTGGAAGGATGAGAAAGAGGCCAAAATGTACTTAGTGGTGGAACAGTTGATATTTATGTCACCCCTTACTATCAAGTGAGTAACTGTGTACTTGAAGTCACATTTTTTTTTTCTTTAGAGACATTGTCTCACTCTGGCCCAGCCAGAGTGCAGTGGTGTGATCATAGCTCACTGCAACCTTGACCTTTTGGGCTCAAGCGATCCTCCCACCTCAGCCTTCATAGTGTCTGATAACAGGTGTGCACACCATGCCCAGCTAAAATATATATTCTTTTTAGAGATGAAGTCTCCCTGTGCTGCCCAGGCCGATCTCAAATTCCTGGCTTCCAGTGATACTTCCACCTCAGCCTCCCAAATTGCTGAGATTACAGGCATGAGCCACTGAGCCTGGCTGCATTATCTCACTTCTATATGGAATCTAAAACAGTTGAACTCACAGAAACAGAGAATAGAATGATGGTTACCAGGAGCTGGGGGAGGTGGAAGGCTGGGGAGATGTTGGCCAAAGGGTACAAGATTTCAATTAGGAGAAGTTCAAGAGCTCTATTGTAAAACATGGTGACAACAGATAACGATAGTATTATATTTTTAGGGATTGCTAAGAGGGTAGATTTTAAGAGTTCTCACCACAAAGAAAATTATACTTAGGTGAATTAATGCAAATTTCAACTAGCTTGGTGTAGCTATTTCACAATGTATACATATTTCAAAGCAACCTGTTGTAGATGGTATATACCATTTAAGTTTGTCAATTAAAATAAGTTAGTGAAATGTTTGGAATTAAAAATAAAAACATACATTCATTACCCTGCAGTTCTGTAGTTTCAATGTAAAGTCTGGACTGAGTGCCTTTGGGTTAACATTCAAGATGGCAGTGGGGCAGTGTCCCTTCTGAGGGTTGTAGGGGAGGAGCTGTTTTCTTGTGTTTTTCAGATTCTGAAAGCTCCCTTCATTCCTTGTCTCATGGCCTCTTTCTTCGTCTTAAAAGCCAGCATTTTGGGGGGTTAGATCCTTCTCATGTGGCTGTCTTTCTGGTTCTTTTCTCCTGCCTCTTTTACACTTAGAAAGACCCTTGGGATTCCACTGAACTCCCCCAGAGATAACCCAGGATAATATCCATGTTTCGGGTCAGCTGATTGGTACCTGTCATTAGCACCTTCCAACTCATTTCCTCCCTTGCCTTGTCGTCTCACATGTTCACAGGTTCCAGGGATGAGTTCCTGGACATCTTTGGAGGGTACTTATTTTGCCTACCAAATACACCCTTTCTTTAAATGCACCTCATCTTAAAAATGGCATTGTTTTAGGTGAGCACAGTAGCTCATGCCTATAATCCCAGCGCTTTGGGAGGCAGGGATGGGAGAATCACTTGAGGCCAGGAGTTTGAGACCACCCTGGCCAGCATAGCAAGATCTCATCTCTACAAAATAATTGTTTAAATGGCACCATTATAAAGAGGGAGGTAGGATGGATTCCATCCTCTTCTCAGCCCTTGTTCAAAGGTGTTGACTTGCATAAACTGAGAAGCCACAGTGACAATAAAAAGCTTATCCTTGCTAACCTCACGGAGAAACGCCGGCTCCCATAACCAAGTGCCATGAGTGTAAGTCTTTGTGTATGTGTCCGTGGGCTGGGGAATGGGTTCATTGAGTTAATGGAGGCTATGAGGTCTGTACTGTCTTCCACCTGGCTGCAAATTGTATACAGTAGTTCAAGGGATCCTCTCACTTCAGGCCTCCCGAGTACCTGGGAATACAGGCGTGTGCCACCATGCTGGCTAATTATTTTATGTGCTTTGTAAAGACATGGTCTCACTACGTTGCCCAGGCTGGTCTTGAGCTCCTAGCCTCAAGTGATCCTCCTGCCTCAGCCTCCCAAAGTGCTGGGATTGCAGGCATGAGCCACTGCATCCAGCTGACCTATACACTTTGTATTTTATTATTTTATTTTGTATTGTATTGTGTTGTGTTGTGTTGTATTGTATTATTTTGAGACAGAGTCTTGCTCTATTATCCAGGCTGGAGGGCAGTGGTGTAATCATAGATCACTGCAACCTCTGTCTCCTGGCCTCAAGTCATCCTCCCATCTCAGACTCCCGAGGAGCTAGGACCACAGGCACGCATCACCATGCCCAGGTAATTTTTGTATTTTTAGTAGAGAAGGGGTTTTGCCATGTTGAAATAGACTCTTTTTATATAAAACATATGACTCTCTATTCTTGAGTACAGATTAAAAACATCATTTTTTATTATTTGAATTCGTAGGAGTTTTATGTGTAAATAGAAAAGATGCTTACGATAAAATTAATTTATTGTAATTAAAATGAAAATTATCACATAATTAATATATTAATATATTTGCTTAAATATCATTACTAACACATAATCCACAAAATCCTGCCTTGGATGTTACTACATAGTTTAGAAGCTTTATTGCATGTCATAATCTTCGTAGTTCCGTAAGTGAATTTTAACATCTCTAAGCACAAGAGAAGATCATATGCATCATTGCCCTTACCTTACACCTAATAAATAGTTGATCATTTCAGAAATCAGGCATTTGAAGCTGTGTGAACATGAACCATTCATCATTACAGATGGTCCTGATCACATAGATACATGATATTCAGCAATTGCAACTTACAAAGTGTTATCAGTCCAAGATCTGATTGGTTCTGTAAACATAGATGACTCATTTTCCAGTATTTTCAAGTTGCAGCCCCATGTTTTCGTACATGTCATTTCATACCTGTCATTTCTGATTTACCATTAAGCATGATCTGGTAAATTGTTTCTCTCGACTGCTCATGCAGTGTTTTGAACTGGTGCCATAGTAGATTTATTTTCTTCCCTTCAGTATAGACAGATACATGTGCTTATTTCTAAACCTCATCAGCTACCACTAAGGACCAGGAAGCAAAATCTAAGTGAGTGACAGCAGTTTCAAGTTATTCTTTGATTCGCTTTTGGAGTGAGTTTGATGCAATCTCCTCACTTTTTTTAGCCAGGGCCATTTGGCCAAGTTATCTGTCCTCAACCATTCCCCTTTGGGCTGTAATACTGTTTTGGCAAACACAGAAACACTAATGTAGATAGCTTGCGCTTATAGTTTCCAGAATTTTTTTTCATACAAAGAAGTTTTAAAATGTACAAATCTCTTTTTTCCTAAATTCACAAACAAGGTTGAATAATATACCACATATACATTTTAATACATATTTAAATATTTGCATATGAATATATGCAATATATAATTAATGTAAACCATTTCATATTTCCTTGCATTTCTTAAAATCAAAGCCAAATCGAAACATTTTAAGTACAATGATATAATTTACTGATAAAATTATTTCCCACTCTTCTATAAATTTACAGAGAGTGGGATTTTTATCAAATAAGCTTTGGATACCTTAAAGAACTAGCATAGTCCTTTTTAAAATATATTTTTTAAATTTAGCTATTATTCTTAGTAGAGACAGAGCCTAGGCTGGTTTCTGACTCCTGGCTCAAGTGATTCTCCCACCTCGGCCTCCCAAAGTGCTAGGATTACAAGCAATGAGCCACTGTGCCTGGCCTAGCATAGTCCTTTACTAAAAGGAAAAAAAAAAAAGCCACCATAAATATTTGCTGAGATATTGAGTGAATGGATGGATTAAAAAATGAATTAACCAATGAAGCAGTGTCTGAATTTAGGAGAAATTCTCTCTCTTTTTTTTTTTTTTTAGGAAAATTAGTTAAAATGTACTAAACAGCTCCATGCAACTTCTCCAGAATGATGGACATTCCCCTATGGACATATATGAAAAATGTATATATTTATAGCATATATATAGCTTCCTTGATTAGTGTATTCACTTTATGTTGTACTTTTTTTTCAACAAATGACTATAAAAGCCTGGTTATAATACAATTTCTATAGGCACTAAAACAAACAAATAGCCCCATCCCTATTTGTGTTCAGAATTTGAAAGTTGTTATTTTTGGGTCATTTTAAACCATGTTTATATCTCTTTTTCTGAATTTGACTTCGTAATGCTTTTTTATTTTTTTAAATTTCTTTTTATTTATTTTAATTTTATTTCCATGGGTTATTGAGGAGCAGGTGGTGTTTGGTCACATGAGTAAGATCTTTAGTGGTGATTTGTGAGATTCTGGTGCACCCATCACCTGAGCAGTATACACTGAACCAATTTGCAGTCTTTTATCCCTCACCCCCTTCTCACCCTTCCCCCCTGAGTCCCCAAAGTCCATTGCATCCTTCTTATGCCTTTACATCCTCATAGCTTAGCTCCCACTTAGGAGTGAGAACATAACGATGTTTGGTTTTCAATTCCTGAGTTACTTCACTTGGAATAATAGTCTCCAGTCTCATCCAGGTCACTAGGAATGCCATTAATTCATTCCTTTTTATGACTGCATAGTTTTTTTTATCATATGTATATATATAATATCAGTTTCTTTATCCACTCGTTGATTGATGGGCATTTGGGTTGGTTCACCGTTTTTGCAATTGCGAATTGTGCTGCTGCAAACATGCTTGAGCAAGTATCTTTTTCGTATAATGACTTTTTTTCCTTTCTTTTCCTCTGGGTAGATACCCAGTAGTGGGATTGCTGGATCAAATGGTAGTTCTGACATTCTCCCGCCGCCCGCGCACCTCTCCACCCCGCAGTCCCCGCTCTGCGGCTCACCCGCTGCTGCGCTAGGCTCCCGCGGGTGCTCGGCCCGGCGCCCCTCCGCCTCCTCCCTGACGACCCTAGTCCTAGTCCTCCTGCTGCCCCTGGAGGTGAGCCTGGCAAACGCCCTTGCACCTGGGACCCCTGCTCAGAATCTACCCGAGAATCACATCGACCTCCCAGGCCCAGCGCTGTGGTCGCCTCAGGCCAGCCACCGCCGCCAGCGCGACCCGGGCAAGAAGGAGTGGGGCTCAGGCCTGCCCAGGTAGGCCCAGGATAGGGCTGTGCTCACCGCCACCAGGCAGGCTTCCAGGCTGCCAGGGCCTGAGGGGCCGCTGCCTGAGCAGAGTCCTGCAGGCCTGCTGCGGGTCAAGGACCTGCTCCTGGGGCTCGAGTTGCCCTACCCCAAGAAGGAGAATCGGTGTCCAGGGTGGGAGAGGGCCAGGAAACGCAGCAGGGAGTACAAGAGACGCAGGGACAGGCTGAGGCTGCACCGAGGCCGAGCCTTGGTGGGAGGTCCCAGTTCCCTGATGAAGGCAGAGCTTTCCGAAGCCAAGGCGCTGGATGCGACCATGAAGGATTCTTCCGCCAGTCTGGCCCCCACCATGCTCTTCCTCACGACCTTTGAGGCAGCACCTGCCACAGAAGAGTCCTTAATCTTGCTCATCGCCCCCCTGCGGCCCCAGGCACAGCACAGGCCTGACGGGGAGGCGATACCCACACTGGACGTGGCCTTGTTCGACTGGACCGATTATGAAGACTTAAAACCTGATGGCGGGCCCTCTGCAAAGAAGAAAGAAAAACCAGGGTAAACTCTCCAGTGACAGTAACGAAACATCATCAGCAGAAAGGGAACCGTGCCACCATCACCAAGACTTCCTGGAGGGCTGCGCTGCTATGCCAAATTCTACCAGAACCTCATGTCACACAGAGGAAGGGGCGCTGCCTGGAACCCGAGACGGCCAAAGGTGACCAGGGATCCTTCATCAACGTCTAGCCGCTCCGCGGGACTGGGGATGAGCCCGGGAGGTTTGCACAAGATTTGTTTATAACTAGCAGTGGGAGATCAAGTGAGGGACCAGATGGCCGAGGCTGCAGGCTCAGGCCCAGGACTCTCAACCCCGGAAGGGGAGCTGCTAAGTAAGCGAGCTGGGTGGGTAGCCAGGTGCTGGCCGGCAGCACCGGCGCACTCTCAGTCGGGACCCACACAGCCAGGTGTCCCGCTCTCCGCGATGGCAATACCGAGATTGCCCTCTACTGGCCGACTGCAGCACTACAACAGCTTCAAGTTCAAAACCAAGAGGCCATTTTGAGAGTGGAAAAGAAATTTAAACTTCCCGAAAGAAGGTCCACGGGCTGGAGATAAATATGGAACACCTCCTACGGACCAGGCACTATGCTCAGCGCTGGACTACCTTATCTCATTGAATTATCACAACGACCTTTTCAAGTAGGCATTATCACCATGCGACAGATAAGGATCCTGAGGCACACTGGATGATAAGATACTTTCTGTTAGTATACTTGCTGTTCATATCACTTTTATTCTGTCTACCTTGTTTGTGTTTGTTTTATTTTAGCTTATTACCATTTTATTTTCTCCTTTATTGGGTCAGAAGTTGTATCCTCTAATTTTGTCCTTTTATTGGATATTATAGAAATGTTGAAATATATATTTTTGAAGTGTGTACACAAATAAAGTGAATGAATAACCTGACTCTTCTTCAGAAAAATATAAAGACCACAGAAAGTGGGCACATAGCTGTGGAGGGACAAAGGTGATGCTGGGCACACAGACTGACCACACAGAGCTGGGTCTCTTCAACAATGATGTATGTCTGTGTGAAGAATGCCAAGGCACACTCTAAGATAATGTGTGTGTGTGGGAGGCGTGTGTGTGTGTGTGCACCTGCACTCGCCTGTGTGCATGGACAGGAGTATGTGTTTATCTATGTAAACCATTATTATTAATTCAAAAAGTACATAGCTTTCATTTTCAAAGGAAGTTATGATGCAAAGAACATGACTCATACAGCAAATACCTTTGGTACATTTGGATAGACTTTTTAAGGTAGCATCTCATTTTTGTCATCAATTTAGCTGCTGTCTACATCCTAAAAAGCTCAAGTCAACTTGAAAACTTCCCCAGTCTAGTATAGTATAGTGTAAACAGATCAATCACCATAGAAGAGGGATTAAACAGGCGTATTTTGAGCAGGCGAATGGAACATGAAACCACTTTAAGTAGCAGAATTGGACCTATGTGTTTAAAAGCACAAAAGGAACTGTGAAATATCTAAAATCCAATCACTAAGAGAAATTTCACATGGAGAGACTGAGAAACTTCTGCAATAATTATGAAAGCCTTAAGTTATGAATGCAAAAAGACAGTGTTGCAGAGATTTCTGTAGTAATCTCCAAAGATGAATCTGTTGCCCACTGAAACTCAGGACAATAAGGAAGCAGAAAGTTATAGCAAGACTTGGCTAATTCTAATTCCATTGGCCATGCCTAGCTAAGCATTTCATTAATTCTTTTTTTTTTTTTTTTACTCTTTTGGTTATTTTATTTTATTTACTTATTTATTTTACTTTAAGATCTGGGATACATGTGCTGAACGTGAAGGTTTGTTACATAGGTATACATGTGCCATGGTGGTTTGCTGCGCCTATCAACCCATCATCTAGGTTTTAAGCCCCGCATGTATTAGGTATTTGTCCTAATGCTCTCTCTCCCTTTCCCCCCACCCCCTGACAGGCCCTGGTGTGTGATATTCCCCTCCCTGTGTCCATGTGTTCTCATTGTTCAACTCCCACTTATGAGTGAGAACATGCAGTGTTTGGTTGTCTGTTCCTGTGTTAGTTTGCTGAGGATGATTGTTTCCAGCTTCATCCATGTTCCTGCAAAGGACATAAACTCATTCTTTTTTATGGCTGCATAGTATTCCATGGTGTCTGTGTGCCACATTTTCTTTATCCAATCTATCATTGATGGGCATTTGGGTTAGTTCCAAGTCTTTGCTATTGTAAATAGTGCTGCAATAAACATACGTGTGCATGTGTCTTTATAGTAGAATGATTTGTAATCCTTTGGGTATATACCCAGTAATGGGATTGCTGGATCAAATGGTATTTCTGGTTCCTTGAGGAATCACCACACTATCTTCCACAATAGTTGAACTAATTTACACTCCCACCAACAGTGTAAAAGTGTTCCTATTTCTCTGCATCCTTGCCAGCATCTGTTGTTTCCAGACTTTTTAATGATTGCCATTTTAACTGGCATGAGATGTTATCTCATTGTGGTTTTTATTTATTTGCATTCCTCTAATCACCAGTGATTATGAGCTTTTTTTCATATGTTTATTGGCCGCATAAATGTCTTCATTTGAGAAGTGTCTGTTTATATCCTTTGCCCACTTTTTTCTCCCATTCTGTAGGTTGCCTGTTCACTCTGATGATAGTTTCTTTTGCTGAGCAGAAGCTCTTTAGTTTAGGTAGATCCCATTTGTCAATTTTGGCTTTTGTTGCCATTGCTTTTGGTGTTTTAGTCATGAAGTCTTTGCCCATGTCTATGTCCTGAATGGTATTGCCTAGGTTTTGTTCTGGGTTTTTATAGTTTTAGGTTTTGTGTTTAAGTCTTTAATCCATCATGAGTTAATTTTTGTATAAAGTTAAATTTTGTATAAGGAAAGGGTCCAGTTTCAGTTTTCTGGCTATGGCTAGCCAGTTTTCCCAACACCATTTATTAAACAGGGAATCCTTTCCGCATTTCTTGTTTTTGTCAGGTTTGTCAAAGACGAGATGGTTATAGGTGTGTTGTGTTATTTCTGAGGCCTCTGTTTTGTTCCGTTGATCTATATATCTGTTTTGGTACCAGTTCTACACTGTTTTGGTTACTGTAGCCTTGTAGTATAGTTTGAAGTCAGGCAGCATGATGCCTCCAGCTTTGTTCTTTTTGCTTAGGGTTGTCTTGGCTATGCGGGCTCTTTTTTGGTTCCATATGAAATTTAAAGTAGTTTTTTCCATTTATTTGAAGAAAGTCAATGGTGGCTTGATTGGGAGAGCATTGAATCTATAAATTACTTTGAGCAGTATGGCCATTTTCACAGTATTGATTTTTCCTGTCCATGAGCATGGAATATTTTTCCATTTGTTTGTGTCCTCTCATTTCCTTGAGCAGTTGATTGTAGTTCTCCCTGAAGAGGACCTTCACATCCCTTGTAAATTGTGTTCTTAGGTATTTTATTCTCTTTGTAGCAATTGTGAATGGGAGTTCATTCATGATTTGGCTCTCTGTCTGTTATTGATGTATAGGAATGCTTGTGATTCTTGCACATTGGCTTTGTATCCTGAGACTTTGCTGAAGTTGCTTATCAGCTTAAGTAGATTTTGGGCTGAGATGATGCGGTTTTCTAAATATATAATCATGTCATCTGCAAACAGAGAGAACGACTTCCTCTTTTCCTAATTGAATACTCTTTATTTCTTTCTCCTGCCTGATTGCCCTGGCCAGAACTTCCAACACTATGTTGAATAGGAGTGGTGAGAGAGGGCATCCTTGCCTCGTGCCGGTTTTCAAAGGGAATGCTTCCAGTTTTTGCCCATTCAGTATGATATTGGCTTTGGGATTGTCATAAATAGCTCTTATTATTTTGAGATACATTACATCAATGCCTAGCTTATCGAGAGTTTTTTGCATGAAGGGCTGTTGAATTTTATCGAAGGCCTCTTCTGCATCTATTGAGATATTCATGTGGTTTTTATCATTGGTTCTGTTTATGTGATGGATTACATTTATTGATTTGCATATGTTGAACCAGCCTTGCATCCCAGGGATGAAGCCAACTTGATTGTGGTGGATAAGCTTTTTGATGTGCTGCTGGATTCGGTTTGCCAGTATTTTATTGAGGATTTTCACATCAATGTTCATCAGGGATATTGGCCTGAAATTTTCTTTTTTTGTTGTGTCTCTGCCAGGTTTTTGGTATCAGGATGATGCTGTCCTCATAAAATGAGTTAAGGAGAATTCCCTCTTTTTCTATTGATTGGAATAGTTTCAGAAGGAAGGGTACCAGCTTCTCTTTGTACCTCTGGTAGAATTCGGTTGTGAATCCGTCTGGTCCTGGACATTTTGTGGATGGTAGGCTATTAATTGCTGCCTCAATTTCAGAACTAGTTATTGGTCTATTCATGGATTTGACTTTTTCCTGGTTTAGTCTTGGGAGGGTGTATGTGTCCAGGAATTTATCCATTTCTTCTAGATTTTCTAGTTTATTTGCATAGAGGTGTTTATAGTATTCTCTGATGGTAGTTTGTATTTCTTTGGGATCGGTGGTGATATCCCTTTATCATTTTTTATTGCATCTATTTGATTCTTCTCTCTTTTCTTCTTTATTAGTCTGGCTAGTGGTCTATTTGGTTGATCTTTTCAAAAAACAGCTCCTGGATTTATTGATTTTTTGAAGGGTTTTTTTTGAGTCTCTATATCCTTCGGTTCTGCTCTGATCTTAGTTATTTCTTGTCTTCTGCTAGCTTTTGAATTTGTTTGCTCTTGCTTCTCTAGTTCTTTTAATTGTGATGTTAGGGTGTCAATTTTAGATCTTTCCTGCTTTCTCTTGTGGGCATTTAGTGCTATAAATTTCCCTCTACACACTGCTTTAAATGTGTCCCAGAGATTCTGGGATGTTGTGTCTTTATTCTCATTGGTTTCAAGGACATCTTTATTTCTGCCTTCATTTCGTGATTTACCCAGTAGTCATTCAGGAGCAGGTTGTTCAGTTTCCATGTAGTTGTGCAGTTTTGAGTGAGTTTGTTAAACCTGAGTCCTAACTTGATTGCACTGTGGTCTGAGAGACTGTTTGTTATAATTTCCATTCTTTTGCATTCGCCGAGCAGTGTTTTACTTCCAATTATATGGTCAATTTTAAAATAAGTGCGATGTGGTGCTGAAAAGAGTGTATATTCTGTTAATTTAAGGGATAAGAGTTCTGTAGATGCCTATTAGGTCCACTTGATCCAGAGCTGAGTTCAAGTCCTGGAAATCGTTGTTAATTTTCTATCTCGTTGATCTGCCTAATATTGACAGTGGGGTGTTAAAACCTCCCATTATTATTGTGTGGGAGTCTAAGTCTCTTTGTAGGTCTCTAAGAACTTGCTTTATGAATCTGAGTGCTCCTGTATTGGGTGCATATATATTTAGGATAGTTAGCTCTTCTTGTTGGATTGTTGCCTTTACCATTATGTAATGGCCTTCTTTGTCTCTTTTGATCTTTGTTGGTTTAAAGTCTGTTTTATCAGAGACTAAGATTGCAATCTCTGCTTTTTTTTTGCTTTCCATTTCCTTGGTAATTCTTCCTCCATCCCTTTATTTTGAGCCTATGTGTGTCTTTGCTCGTGAGATGTGCCTCCTGAATACAGCACACTGATGGGTCTTGACTGTCTATCCAATTTGCCAGTCTGTGTCTTTTAATTGGGGCATTTAGCCCATTTACATTTAAGGTTAATATTGTTATGTATAAATTTGATCTTGTCATTATGATGCCAGCTGGTTATTTTGTCCATTAGTTGATGCAGTTTCTTCATAGCGTCAAAGGTCTTTACAGTTTGGTATGTTTTTGCAGTGGCTGGTACTGGTTGTTCCTTGCAATGTTTAGTGCTTCCTTCAGGAGCTCTTGTAGGTCAAGTCTGTCTGATGGTGACAAAATCTCTCAGCGTTTTCTTGTCTGTAAAGGATTTTATTTCTTCTTCACTTATGAAGCTTAGTTTGGCTGGATATGAAATTCTGGGTTGAAAATTCTTTTCTTTAAGAATGTTGAATATTGGCCCCCGCTCTCTTCTGGCTCGTAGGGTTTCTGCTGTGAGATCTGCTGTTAGTCTGATGGGCTTCCCTTTGTGAGTAATCTGACCTTTCTCTGTGGCTGCCCTTAGCATTTCTTTCCTTCATTTCTACCTTGGTGAACCTGACAATTACGTGTCTTAGGGTTGCTCTTCTTGAGGAATATCTTTGTGGTTTTCTGTGTATTTCCTGAATTTGAATGTTGGCCTGTCTTGCTAGGTTAGGAAAGTTCTCCTAGGTAATATCCTGAAGGGTGTTTTCCAACTTGGTTCCATTCTCCCCGTCACTTTCAGGTACACCAATCAAACATAGATTTGGTCTTTTAACATAGTCCTATATTTCTTGGAGGCTTTGTTTCTTTTCACTCTTTTTTTCTCTAATCTTATCTTCTCGCTTTATTTCATTGAGTTGATCTTCAATCTCTGATATATTTTCTTCTGCTTGATCGATTCAGCTATTGATACTTGTGTATGTATCACTAAGTTCTCTTGCTGTGTTTGTCAGCTCCATCAGGTCATTTATGTTATTCTCTAAACTGGTTATTCTAGTAACAGTTCCCGCAACCTTTTATCAAGGTTCTTAGCTACCTTGCATTGGGTTAGAACATGCTCCTTTAGCTCAGAGGAGTTTGTTAGTACCCGCCTTCTGAAGCCTACTGCTGTCAATTCATCAAACACATCCTCCGCCCAGTTTTGTTCCCTTTGGCTAGGAGTTGTGATCCTTTGTAGGAGAAGAGGTGTTTTGGTTTTTGGAGTTTTCAGCCTTTTTGCACTGGTTTCTCCCCATGTTCGTGGATTTGTCTACCTTTGGTCTTTGAAGTCGGTGACCTTCGGATGGGGTCTGTGAGTGGACGTCCTTTTTGTTGATGCTGCTACTATTCCTTTCTGTTTGTTAGTTTTCCTTCTAACAGTCAGGCCCCTCTGCTGCAGATCTGCTAGACTTTGCTGGAGGTTCACTCCAGACCCTCTTTGCCTGGGTGTCACCAGCAGAGGCTGCAAAACAGCAAAGATTGCTGCCTGTTCCTTCCTCTGGAAGCTTCGTCCCAGAGGGGCACCCGCAAGATGCCAGCCAGAGCTCTCCTGTATGAGGTGTCTGTTGATCCCTACTGGGAGATGTCTCCCAGTCAGGATACATGGGGGTCAGGGACCCATTTGAGGAGGCAGCCTGTCCCTTATCAGAGCTCGAATGCAGTGCTGGGAGATCTGCTGCTCTCTTAAGAATGGTCAGGCAGGGACACTTAGGTCTGCTGAAGCTGCGCCCATAGCCATCCCTTCCCCCAGGTGCTCTGTCCCAGGGAGATGGGGGTTTTATCTATAAGTACCTGACTGGGGCTGGTGCCTTTTTTTCAGACATGCTCTGCCTAGAGAGGTGGTCGGGCAGCAGTGGCGTTGCTGAGCTGTGGTGGGCTCCACCCTGTTTGAACTTCCTGGCAGCTTTGTTTACCCTGTGAGGGTAAAACCACCTACTCAAGCCTCAGCAATGCCCCTCCCCTCACCAAGCTCAGGCGTCTCAGGTCGACCTCAGACTGCTGTGCTAGCAGTGAGACTTTCAAGCCAGTGGATCTTAGCTTGCTGGGCTCCCTGAAGGTGGGACCCACCGAGTCAGGCACCAGAGGGAATCTCCTGGTTTGCTGGTGGCAAAGTCCATGGGAAAAGCGCAGTATCTGGGCCAGAGTGCACTGTTCCTCCCGTGCAGTCTCTCATGGCTTCCAGTGGCTAGGAACAGGAAATCCCCAGACTCCTTGCACTTCCCAGGTGAGGCGACACCCACCTTGCTTTGGCTTGCCCTCTGTGGGCTGCACCCACTGTCCAACCAGTCTCAATGAGATTAACTGGGTCCCTCAGTTGGAAATGCAGAAATCGCCTGCCTTCTGCGTCGATCTTGCTGGGAGCTACAGACTGGAGGTGTTCCTATTCGGCCATCTTGCCAGCAATTGGGTGAAAAAGGTTTTATTTTGTTCTCAGTCAACTGAATTATTTTTCTCCATTTTCTTGCCACTCTTAAGACACATATGAGAGGCCCTAGGATAACATCTGTTAGCCTGGGACTCCTTGGGAACAGAGGAGGTGCTACAGACTCCATTTTAGAAGAAAACCTCTATTTTCCTCATGAAATCCCAGGTGTTAAAAGTGGATAGATATCTCTCAAAATCCAGGACTCTGTTTTGTTTTGCATTGTGTTATCTGATGGTTTTGAGTTTTGGGGATATCAGAAACTACTTCACATTATGAGAGATACTTGATGTGTAATAACTAGGCAGGAAATATACTTTATGTGATGGCTAATACTAGTTATGGAGGGCTACTTAACTATTTGCACATTTGGAACAGAGAGGCATTCTTTCAGCCACCCAGAAGATATAAAAACATCCCCAATCTGACCTGAGAAATGAGACTCCCACAGAGGATGGGCTGATTGCAAAATGAACTGTTTATCTTTGGGTTGCCTTGCAATGAAATGCATGGTAGAAACACTGTGCTATCTTTTCCCATAGCATTTCCCTCCTTTGCGGGATCCAGGATCCAGTATAAAATGGCGCTCTTAATTCTGGGGATCTGGCTTTGCCTTCAGCTGTGCCTGATTATCAGACCCTAGGAATGCCTGCTTTCCTGTCCCTGTTCTTCCAAGGCATCCCCTCAAAGCCAGTAATCCAATTAAGAAAACAGCAAATGAAAAATCTTACAAGTGCTGAATCTTCTGTCTGTGTAACTATACATGTGTTGTGTGTAATGTCTATAAAAAGAGCTCTAATTGATTGTCTTAAGAAATAAGTGCTTAAATCAAATATGTTTTAAAGGAAAAATAAAATCTGTAATGCCTTTTATTTCATGTGATGTTAATCTTTAATAAATAAAAATAGTCCTAAGGATTATTGGTAAAATACAAGTGTTGTCAAAATGCAAATAGGTGGTCTAAGTCATACAATTCTAATACTAGGTTTGATAAATGTTTCAAGGTTGTAAACTGCCTGCTTTACAACTTGGTGAGGCCTGCGGACATACAAAATTAACCACACCCCTAATTATACTGAAAAAAGTCAGACTTTCTCTGTGTCTAGTATATAATGAAAACAACTCACCAGGTTTCACATTAAAGTTACAAATTACTAGAAGTTATCATTATGACATGTAATTTAAACTACTAAAAATAGATTTATTTTCAAGATGTGTAAAGACAGTAACACATGCTTTTAGTAAATGATTATAAGAAGGCATGGAAATGTAAATTTAGCCTAGGGATAAAGGATTGTTTTAAATTAGATAAACTAAAGCTGGATATTTAAGCAAGTTAAGAAAGATTGCAAAAATTAATCTTGCAAAAAATCCCATGTGTAAACAGTAATTAAATTCAAAATGGTAATACATGGTTTTTTCATAAATTGAGCATTGAAATAAAGGCACAGCAAGATGGTCTTAAGATGCTAGTCTGCCTTTTAGCAAAACGGTTACAAAAGGTTTGCAAACATTTCACCCGTGGTCAAATTGGTTAAGATTAGATGTAATCGTCTATGAGGTTTCACTAAAAATTGGGATTAACTATAACAAACTAATTCAAGGGTAAAATTTGGCTTTGAACAGGATATTTATGTAATAGTAAAGGCTAATGAAAGATTTTTGCCTTATGAGTCATCATTTTGGCAAAATAAATAATTTATGGTAATCTGGAATTCTATTTCATAACATCAAGTGTTTCAAACCTCTAACATACTTAAGAGGCTTCTCAAAATCACACCTCAGTTTTAAAATTGTCTTTCCTGACACCTGGCTTTTGGAGACTTCAGAAGGGCCCTTAAAGTGTCCAGAAAAAAAAGGTTAACAGGGCTATTTAACATGGTTACATATGTGAGATTGCCAAAATGATGTTTAATCTTCTTCAGGTTATATTTTAGTGAATAATATTAGTGTATGTTTCAAAATTGTGTGAGATTTCTAAAATTCTAATGTTTAAATATATACTATCAATTATAATTAAGGTTGAAGTTATTGTAAACAACAGAAATAACCAAATCTCTGTCAGTCGTGTTTTTGACTGTAACTACCCTGGAAATTTTGTCTTTCACAGACAATTGTTGTCTTGCTTTGTTCCCTTTCAAAAGATGGTTTATAATCAAGCTATAGGACTTTAACAGTTGTTCTCGAATGCAGGTTTCTAATCGCTTTGAAGATTATAACATTGGAATAGAAAAAATATACAGGACTCATGAGGAGCTGAAATGTTTCTGAATATCAAACAGTAGTTAGAACTACACTAATAGAAGTCTGAAGACATCTTTTTTAACTTTTTGCTTGAAACATTGCTAATCTTTGTTTTCTTCTTCAAAGTCAAGGAAACTTTTCCTTTAAGATATCTATTGCTTTTGTCAATTAAGTAAGGTATGCTTCTTGAACAAAATTTGAAGCATATTTGTTTTTCACTGCCTGGTTTCTCTAAAATTCGGAGACTGTGAGTATTCTTAACTTATGGCAATATGGTTTGGATCAGTGCATTAAGAATACATTTTCTTTATAAAAGCCCCTTGGGGAAAAAAAGAAATAGACTTGCCTTATACCCTCATCTATGCAGTCCCTGTACAGGGTTCCTGACCTGTAGTCAATAAAGAATGCCACTTTATAACAGGTCTAGGAGCTCTGAGTTTATCTTGGGACTTTAAGAGGAAGGGATCACCCAACTCACAGGTATTTGAGGATATAAACCCATGGCTGGACTTGGCTTTAAGAGGTCTTATCTAAGATTCCTTGTGAAACAGAGTTCCGCCAAAGTCAATTTAAAAGCCTGTGGGAAAGATAATTATTCTTGCTGCACTTTATGCACAGAATCAGGTGAAGTATAAAACTAAAGTTTATTCTACAAACAACACGGTTCTATCATAATTTGTTTTTACCAAAAATGAGGACTGGAGAGAGAAAAATTATGCTCCAAAACTTATCATACATTTGTTGTAAAATTTTAGTCTCATTGGTTGTTTCTAAGTGTTTTTGCCTACATTTTAGATGAACCCTGCTTACTCTTGTGAACCAAGTAGTGATCTCCTACAGATTGGAAGAAACAAAAGGGGATGGGTAAAGTAAAAATCTGGACCAATATGCTAGTTCTGGGCAATTATCCTGAAAATCCTGCCAGGTAATGAAAATAAATAGGGTGCCCATAACCTGGAGTTTTCTTTGGGAAAATAAAACCAAAGAACTTCATAGACCCCCTAAAAGGGAAATTCTATATCTTGACAACTTAAATTTTAGATGGAAATAATCTACTATGGCACCCTTGTGGGAATTGCTATACTCACTCTACTATTTGCATTAGAGCTATACATAGTAGCACCTTCTAACTGAAATGTTGGATAGAGAGTTTCCATTGCTGTTGCATTTCGCTTAAGTATTATCCATATAGCAGAAATAATAGCTACTGACAAGCAGTAAACATGAAGGTTTTACTATCTCTGAGTCTGCTGGGACTTTTTATTGGGTTTGGTAATATGTCACACCCTAGCTATGCAAAGTGGGTTGTAAAAAAATGGAGGTTTATATAAGAAAGGATCTTGTATGGTAAACTTTTGTCCTAAAGAGAATAACTGGTTTTAAGAAGAGGGATGTTTAGGACAAGTTAGAAAGTTAAACATGCCGTAGATGGTCTGTGGGAGTCATTAAAGGATTAATAATTTCAGCAAAGATTTAACCAAGGTTAACACTAAAGTTACACTAGCCACCCAAATCCAATGCTGTTTATCCTAAAAAGAGTTTTACTTTTATATTAATGTTTCAGCAATATCTGGTGGATGCAAACCAGTATTAAAACCCACTGGAATGACTGACAGCAATCAAATCCCAAATGGTGCTGCAGACAAAACCATGACACACCTTTCTTCTGAGGACTCTTAGATCAACCCCAGGAGCAGCCCTAGCTTCTGTTGACCACAAAGCACCCTCTTTCAGCAGAAAGTAGCCAGAAAGAGTCATTGTCCAACACCCCCAACAGCAGTTAGGGTCCCCACTCCTTAGGGGGAAATAGTATAGGAATTAAAAAGAAATTATTTAGAAAGACAGTCAGGGTAAGGAAGTCCTCAGTAAGGTTTCCCTTTTAATAAAAAGCAGTCCCCAAATCCTTTATTTTCTAATAAAGACCAGCCTCTAAGATCGAGCTGCAGACATAGATAAGAAAGCTGAAAGCTTGCATAATGGCAGCTGTGCTAATAGGAAAAGGCTATCTGGGGGCTAGGCATATCCAACCTGGTGGCCCCATCTTTCCTTTTCCTTGCAAATCATGTGTGCAGAAGGGAGCAGACAACATGGAGCCACCAAGTAGCAAACACATTTGCACAATAAAAAAGATTAGGGTGGGGTGGCAAGGTTCTTTGTGTGCTATGAAAACATCACACCTGGTCCAACCAATCTTTGGGCTCTATGTAAATCAGACATTGCCTCTTCAAAACAGTCTATAGAGCCCTATGCACTCCACCACAAAACTGGAAGACCCACTCAGGTGCCCCTCTCTTTCTGCAGGAGGGAGGGCTATTCTGTTTTCTCTTCCTTTTTCCTATTAAACCTCCACTCTTAAACTCACTCCTTGTGTCAGTTCATGTCCTTGATTTCCTTGGCATGAGGCATCAAACCTTGGATATTGCCTCATATGAGCCATGTCGCTTGAATATCACAGGCCATTTTATCCCTTCAATGGAAACCATGTTACGTGGACTATTCGTGTTTATAAATGGGTGACTGCCAGATGAAAAAATATGGTATTTCATAATATCGGACTGCTAGCTTTTTTCTGCCTTTGCTCCATTTTGACCTTAAGATGTTCATCAACCCATTTTTTTTCCAAGCAAAGTACTTGACCTTTGGACCTGCTATAATATTTCACTGAAATCTGGCAGTAAAAAATTTAAGTGGGTATTTGGAGCTCCATGTATTGATTACAGTTTTTAAACTTGAAATAAATAACTAGCATCCTTTGAATACCAAAAATTGTTTCCTTTTGACATTTAATTTACTCCGTTTAAAATGAGAGATGTAAAGTGGTGGTTTGTCAGCGACCTAGCCGTTTTGTTTTAGAGTATCAAGAACTTGGAAAAGTATGATGGAAGAACTCTTTTTTAGTGAAGGAAGTCAACTTAAAAAAGAAATCACTGTTTTCCAAAGTAAAACTGTGTCAGAGACTGTAAGTAATGCATATTTAATCTTAATAACTCAGGATTGATGTAAGCACTGGAATATTTTATTTGCAAAAATGTTATCACAATTACTTAAATTTCTTTTTTTTTTTGAAACAGCTGCAAGAGTTGGCACTTGTGCAGTTGTCTCTTCAATCTCTGTTATTCTGATGATTGAAGAAAAAACCTGAACCTATGTTATATGATACAAGCATAACTTCAGTTACACAAAACCACATATGTTAGACCTTGTTTCTGCAATCTGTTGAATGAACCCTGGACAGTTCTAAGAGAAAGCAGCAATTGCACAGTTATATACATGGTCAATTAAATTTCAACATTAAAAATAATTTAGTTTTAGGTTTGGCCACTGTGGATCTGTATCAGTTCCAAAACTGTAGAAAACATGGGCATGGAAAAGTACATTTGTCTCTAATAAAAGAAGACAAAACCTATTTTATCTGTGCATTCTTCTTTATTTATCAGTAGGTTTAAGAAGCAATTCCAATGAAAGTATTGTTGGGAGCAGGACCCCCAAAATCTGGTCATAAACTGGCCTCAAAACTGGCCATAAACAAAATCTCTGCAGCACTGTAACATGTTCATAATGGCCCTAACACCCAAGCTGGAAGGTTGTGGGTTTACGGGAATGAGGGCAAGGAATACCTGGCCCGCCCAGGGCAGAAAACCACTTAAAGGCATTCTTAAGCCACAAACAATAGCATGAGCAATCTGTGCCTTAAGGACATGCTCCTGCTACAGTTAACTAGCCCAACCTACTCCTTTAATATGGCCCATCTCTTCGTTTCCCATAAGGGATACTTTTAGTTAATCATATATCTATAGAAATAATGCTAATGACTGGTTTGCTGTTAATAAATACATGGGTAAATCTCTGTTCAGGGCTCTCAAGTCTGAAGGCTGTGAGACCCCTGATTTCCCACTTCACACTTCTATATTTCTGTGTGTGTGTGCCTTTAAGTCCTCTAGCGCCACTGGGTTAGGGTCTCCCCGACTGAGCTGGTCTCGGCAAAGTATGACTTCAAAAAATAGGTATACTCTATGGCTTTATCAAAATTTTTACTAGCACATTAACATTTGTGTTTTTGAAAAAGTTAAACTAATAAATGATTAAGACAACTGTGCAAGATATATTAATATCAGTGTTGAGCCACTGGCTTGTAGGTATGTTATTTCCACAAAGACATCAAATTGCCATGTAGTTTGTTTTGGTCCACCATTCAATGATACCTCCCCTTAGCACTGATTGAAAGTATTTCGTTAACATTTATATATGCTTACAATTATTTCACATCTATGGCAAGGTAAATTATGTAGAGTGCTTTGTTTTTCAAGTTTAATATTTGTGGAGTATGTGGAAGTTTAAGTATACATGCATCTAAAATCTTGAATGATGAATTCTCCTACCTTTCCTTTTGTAATGTGCAGTTTTTACATGTAACAGCATACAAAATATTCATTTCCAAATGCTTTATTTAGTAAATATATAATTCAGAATATATTTGGAGTAAGTCAGTTAAATGTATTTTTTTGCTGAGTTTCTGAAATTCCATTCATGAATCATTCAAAACACAATACTCCCATTGGGGGAGTAGAAGAGGGACTTCCTCTCATTTTTCCTTGTGCTTTTCATTTTAATTGGCCTCTATATACGATTCTTACCTTTTCAAGATTTTCCAAGCCTAAGAAAAAAACCAAGTTCATTCAGATTCTATTTTTCTGCCTACAATCACTTATACAGGAATAAGTAGGTCCTTATAGGGAGCATTTAATTCCTAAAGTTGCATTTTCATAAAGGATTTTCCTTTTACCCAACGCATGTGTTGGTATATAAGTCTAAGTACTATTTCAAGTTTCTAAGAAGATTCATATTTGAGACTTCTTTCAGTAGTCACAGAGGCAAAATAAGCACTGCAGAAGTCCATGTGAGACTTCCATTATACATACTGGCCTATCTAACTATATAGTGGAAGGACGATAATTAGGTTACAATGTACTTAGTGTGGAACAGTTGATATTTATGCCACCCCTTACTACCTCGAATAAGTAACTGTGTACTTGAAGTCCCTTTGGCAGATATTCTGAAGGGAAGAAAGTCTTTGCCCTTAAAAGTTATTAGGGGTGTGTATATATGTATGTGTGTGTATAAATGTGTGTATATATATATGTGTGTGTCTCTGTGTGTATATATGTGTATATATGCATACACATGTATGCATACATATGTGTATATCTACATGTACATATATACATATATGTGTAGATAGATGCACAAACACATATATATGACTTTTGTTTTTAGAATTGTTTTTAGTTCACAACAAATTGATCTGAAAGTCTAGAGAGTTCTCATTTACCACCTGTTCTCCCGCCATACCGTTCTCTGCTATTCATATCCCCCACCAGAATGGTGCCTTTCTTACACTCCATGAACTTACATCAACAAAACATTATCACCCCAATTCCATAGATTATTTCAGGGTGCACTCTTGGTTACTATTTTTTTAGTGACTATTTTTCTCACATCACCTGTGCTATAGCCGCTATTTTACTTTTCATAAAGAGAACATTTAATTTATTCTTTTTTTGTGACCATTAAATTTTAGTTTTGAATACCAGAAATAAATCACACTAAAACAAGTGTAAAGATTCACTTTTCTCCTGAAAATGGTAAGACAAATAACTTTTATTTACATACATATTCTTGAAAAATTGTAGTTAGTGCTTTTAAATTCTAGATTGAATCATATATTTTCTTTTGTTCCATAATAAACACCTGCTTCGAAGAATGGCTGATATCAAGAGCATCATGTCTCCTAATATTGTCTCACTCGACAGCTGAATGTTGAAATGTACAGTCACAAAGCACTAAATATATCCTTAGAGCAATAACGCATTGAACAAAATTTAGAGGTCTCCCAAGGAAGTTTGCCCACTAACCAGTGGCAAGTCCTTTCCTTTAGCAACTGAAACCCAGGAGAAACAGAGTCTCTTGTCTCTGCCTTTTGGAGAGGGGTTCTTCTGACACCGGAGGGAAATGGCTGTGTCATCTCCCTGATGTTAGTTAAAATTTCATTTTGGATTGATAGGTTCATATCTTCGTGAAGATATCTAAATTAAGGTGATCCAGTCAAATCACAAAATACTCTACTCACTCCTTAGGAGGAACTTAGCTCTTCCCTGATTTCTGTGCACACACCTAATTTATTGCACTCACAGTACAAAAGCTCTGAGATGTGAAATTGAACCAGAACCAGACAGTGCATTGCATTCTTATCCAGGCAAATCGAGGCTCGCTCAGCACTGCTCATCCAAAGCACACTGAAATCAATTCTTATTTATTTGTAAAACAGACAGTGATGATGGTATCTGTGTCAGAGGGTTACTGTGAGTGTCAGAGGAAACAATAATGGTGAGAAGGTTAGACACACGGTACATGTTGAATTAATGTTAGCTGTTGGTTACCAATACCTTCATGATTTTCATTGATATGTATTAGTTGCAAATGTGTATGGGATAAATGTGATATTTTGATACGTGAATATGGAAGGATCAAATCAGGATAGTTAAGATATTATCACCTCAAATTTTATCTTTTTTTGTGTGTGTTGAGAACATTGCAAATCTCTTCTAGGTATTTTGAAATACAGGATAACTAGAGTTACTCATCTGTGCTATTGAATACTGGAACTTATTTCTTCTCTCTAACTATATGTTTGTACCCACTGCCCAGCATTTCTTTTTCCGGTTCATCCCTACTACTGTTTCCAGCCCCCGGTAGCTACCACTCTACTCACTACCTCCCTGAGATCAATTGTGTCCAGGAATAAATAGCAATTATGTAATAAAAATTGACTAGTTGATAGTTAATAATCATGACTGGTCTATTCTTTGTCTGCTACACTTTCTTTCATCTATGTGTGGCAAGTGCCTACTTAATCTTTTAAGATTTGTGTCAAAGATCACCTTATTCTTCACCTCTTCTGGAATCTGTTTGTTCTCAAACAAAATTGTGTACCTTTTCCTCTCTTTTAGTGGTTCTGTACCTCTCAAACCCCATATTGTGGCTGTTATTTACTTAACTGTTACCCCTGAGAGTAAAAATCTTATCATAGTCCTAGTTATGTTTTTGGAGCCTGGTGTGTTCCCAGCAATACAGAAGGTGCACAATACACGTGTATTAAATAATTGAAATAATAAATGCTGGCCTGGCACGGTGGCTCACACCTGTAATCCCTGCACTTTGGGAGGCCGAGGTGGGTGGATCACGAGGTCAGGAGTTCGAGACCATCCTGGCCAATATGGTGAAACCCCATCTCTACTAAAAATACAAAAATTAGCCAGGCGTGGTGACAGGTGCCTGTAGTCCCAGTTACTCAGGAGGCTGAGGCAGGAGATTCGCTGGAAATTGGAAGGCGGAGGTTGCAGTGAGCTGAGATCGCGCTATTGCACTCCAGCCTGGGCAATAAGAGCGAAACTCCGTCTCAAAAAAAAGAAAAGGAAAAAGAAAAAGAAATAATAAATGCTGGATAGACAGCAATTCTCCAAACTCTGTGTTTATGCAAACACAAGAGTTAACTTTATTTGCCTAATTCAAACATTATCTTGAAATGTATTCTAACTTCCCATTTTCCATGAATTAACCAGACATCCTTTGTTGCTAGATTTTCACTAATTAAGCAGTTAAATATCTTTTGCCATATATCATTTTAAAAGAGCACACGGAAAAAAATCAGACAGCTTAGGCAGTTCACGTCTCTTGAGCTCACTATTTTAAGGAGTGAAGTTCACCCCGCCACTTGCCTACCTGTCTCAGTACTCACACAACACTTGCATCGATGTCCTGCTAATATACATTAAATCAAATATTCATACCTGCTTTTAAGTGTGCCCTAGTCAACAAACAGGTCACTTGGTTAGTATTATCTTCCATCCAGGATCAAGATAAAATAAGTGCCAGAGAAAGATGTCCTATAGAGATTCTCGCAATGTACTAGTTACACATAAACAAATTAATTACTGGAGCAGACATTCCTACCTTTTAGAAAGTGAAGACTTGTTAATAGGAGTTGAGAGTGAAGGAAATCAATTCTTGTTGAACTGATAAATGTACCTTCTAGATAGTTGACATTGCCATTAAAGCATAAAGTTGACATTTTTCTTTATCTGCCAGTTACTTGTTTCCTGCATGAGCTATTCTGACTTTTTAAATTATATCTTTTGGTCATTTGCCAAGTGCTTGGCCTCTGGGTACACACGGAATAAATTATGCAGTAAAAGACATCTCAGATCCTTGCACCTATTTTTGATCAGGTACACCTGTAAATCTTAAAAAGCCTATAAAGAAATACCTAACTAGTACATTGGACACAAGACACAAAAAATCTCACATACTACAATAGTAACTGAAGTACTAAATGTTTACTCAACTTAGAAAATTGCAGTCGTTAGAGGGAAAAATCCTTTAACAAAAGCTTAAAATTCTACTAGGTGGTAACCACTGTTAACACACACATGCATTTCCCTCTTCATATTTGGGAAACTGATGGTCGTGTTTCCTTTTTAGGGTGGAAGAAGGAATTCTCCATTAAGAGAAGGGAAGGAAAATATAGGAAAAAGAACCGCTCTTTGAAGGCTTCTATTGTCCAAATCATGAGGAAGAGGTTGTAGTTCTGAGTTGCACAAACATGCTTCAGTTGTTTTTCTGTAGGATCCTGGGCGGGGTCACCTGTTTCACGACAGCTGTGTCCTCAGACCCAGTGTAGGAGAAAGGTAAAAGATGTTGATTGGATAAATGTGTTACATTGCTAGTTCATACCTCTCTGAGCCTCTCTTGAAGCCACTGCAGGGAAAATTCCTCCATCTTTTCTTCGTTCTGTCACTTGCATATTGGGAGCCTTTCCTACTGCCCTTGTTATGTTGCTTTGGTTTGTTTCACAGCATGAATTTTTTCCATTACATATGTCTGTATTTCCAGGGTCTAGCACATGACTGTGCTCAATAAATATCAAATGAATTAATGAATGAATGAGTGAACACATGAGTTTCCGATGTCCTTTACAGCCTTTTCTCATTGAAGTAATGCTTGTTCTTTGCCTCTTCAAAAGAAGTGCAACTCATTGAGAATAGGGTTGTCAAATGTTGCAAAACTAAGCATAGTCTTACAAAACTAAATATAGATGTGCCATATGATCTAACAATTGCACTCTTTGGTAATTACCCAAATGATTTGAAAATTTATTTCCACACAAAAACTTGTATGCAAATGTTTAAGCAGCTTTATCTATCATTACCAAAATTTAGAAGCAACTAAGATGTCCTTCAATGGGCAAGTGCCTAAACAAATTGTGGTACATTCATACAACAGAATACCATTCAGCAATTGTAAGAAATGATCTAGCAAGCCATGAAATGATCAGAAGGAACCTGAAATGCATATTGCGAAAAGAAAAAAGCCAATCTGAAGAGGCTGCATGCTGTATGATTCCTGCTATATAGATGACATTATGGAAAAGGCAAAAGTATGGTGACAGTAAGATGATTAATGTTTACAGGGGTTTGGGGCAGGAAAGGATTAATTGGTGGCAGGTAGACGATTTTTCAGGGCAGCCCAAATACTGTGTGTGATACTATAATGGTGGATAATCATCATTATACATTTGTCATTGTGAACCCTAATGTAAACTATGGACTTTAGGTTATAATGGTGTATCAGTATTGGCTCATCAATGGTAACAAATGTACCAGTCTGATATGGAATATTGAAAGTATGCATGTGGGTTTGTTGAGGAAGGGGGTACCTGAGAACCTTATGTACTTACTGCTCAATTTTGCTGTGAATCTAAATCCGTTCTAAAAAATAAAATTGACCCAAAAAGTACGAGGTACTCAAATAAATGTGAATTTCAGATACACAACAAATACTTCTTTAGTATAAGTGTGTCCCATGCAGTCTCTGGGACATGATTATACAAAAAAAGTTTCACTGTTTACCTGAAATTCACATTAAACTGAGAGTTCTATATTTTATCTGGCAGCCCTACTTGAGAGAAGACACCTGATCTTACAGCTTCTTGGTGTTCACCACAGTGTCAGGGGAGATGTTGGGGACTTGGGCTTTGCTTCTTGGAGAGCTGCATCAGATGACTTCAGGAGTACTTCTTCCAGCTCAAGACACCACACTACTGAAAAAACCTGGATGAACTGAACACACTTTGAGGAGAGTGATGAGAAATATGATTCAAAACCAAGTTACAGGGTGTGTGGTTGATGACACTGAGGTTATTTAATCTGGAGCAGAGATGATCCAGGAGTAATGGGAAAGTTGTTCCTAAGGAGCCTTTTTCATAAAGACTCATAAAGTCATTTTTTCAAGCTCTAAGTTTATAACATCAGTGCCAATGAGTGAAAGCCACAGCAAAGCCTATTTCAGCTGGCCAGTGGAATTGTTTTCTAACAACGAGGGTCATTCAAAGATGGAAGGGGCTGCTTTGAAAGGTGGTGCCTTGCTCTATCCTGGGGGTATTTGTACATAAGCTGGGTGATCCCATGGCAAGGGTGCTGATGTGAGCATTACCATATGAATGTGTAGACTGGCTGGTGGCACGTTTGTGTGCACGCATGCACACAAAAGAAATTTGACATAGTACTGACTTTTTAATTCATTTTTATTGAGATATTACACGTGGTCCAAAATTCACCACTTTAAAGTATAACTGATCACTAGTTTTTAGTACATTCACAAGGGTGTACAAGTATCACCATCACCGCTCTCTAATTCCAGAACATCTCCATCACCTCGAAAAGAAAGCCCATTAGTAATCACCCTCCAATCTTCCCTTCTCCCAGCCCCTGGCAACCACTAATCTTTGGATTCTGTCTCTATGGATTTAGGACTGGTTAATATTAAAGTCTCCTTGAACTTGGGGAATCTCTGTTTCTATAAAGTGGCCCTTGGATTCTCCCACCCAAACACAAGCAAGTCGTTCCCAAAGACAAAGGAATCTCAGCATACTGGAATCAATGTTAAACTCAGACCCTTAAGAAGTTAGAATGCACCATCTTTAAATCCCACATTCTTATGGCGGCACTGTCTGTTCAAATAATAGTTTTTTTTTTTTCGTTCCATATAAACATGCACGGGTGAGCCTGAGACTTAAAGGAAATGCCATGAAGTCAAAATAGTGAAAACTACATTTTACTTTGTCAACCTAAATAACAGAGAGTCTCTCCGAAAGAAAAGATGTTTATTTGTGAACAGGGCATTGCAATAGAAACACACATGCCATAGTAAACTATACGCCTATTCAGGGAGGTAAAGGAAGACAAAGGTTTTTAAAGGGAAAAGTGATGAGGATGATGTAATTGTTTTGAAATAATTATCTTTGGCTATAAAAATCAGTAACAGAGGTGACACCAGTCCAAGTTTGGTCAGGGAGTTGTTTGGCAGATGTCCTTATAGAAGTACTTTTTCTGTAAGGTTGTGATGACATTTGTGCAACATTGCGGTTTTTGCAGACTTTTGTGATAGTTTTTGTTATCAGACCTACAAGCATGCAAACCGTCTCCATGGTTTTCGCTGGCTCTGTTTGCCAGGATTTTCTTAACGCTAGTCACCCCCACTTCATTCTCACAACTTTCACAAATTGCAGCCTCGTTTGTGTATACAATAAACCTTCATTTTTTTTCTTTCCGAGTATTCTGCAGTTACAGATGGGGTAAAGTTGCTCCCTAGGGTTTTTAAATTTTCATTTCTTTTTTTCCTTAGTAACTTTTGATTCTGAAGAGAGGAACTAGGAAATTACAACCTTGTTTGCAATAAACTCAACATAGCGTGATTAGAAAAACTGTCCTTTGGCAAAATAGTGATGAAGACATGAATGGGTTCTCTCTTGTTCCTTCAGGACAGCTGGTAAACTCCCACACCTTTGCTTCTAGCCTTTCTTTTGGCGGGGCACAAAAAGCTCAGCTATGATAAATCATCATCTAGCGTCAGACATTTATGAGCAGATATGTTTTATGAGAGGAGCATATTCAGGCTCTGAAGAAAACATCTGCTTTTTATTCTCAATGTATCACATCTGGGTTATACTTTGCAAAAGTATAGAAATGTGATCATTAAAGATGAATTTGAGTTCAATTGTGGCAAGAGCCACAGCTGAAAACATATGACAGAGTGACAGTTGGCTAAGAAAGCTAGGGCTTTTATTTATTTATTTTAAAGCTATAGCTAGGAAAGGGCTTACAGGGCCACGGGAAAATACTCTGCAGTGAGATCTGAATACCTTCCTTAACCATGTTCTTGCTTCTGGGTCTGCTCAGAGGACTTTATGGGTATTTTGAGTCGGGGAGAAGTTCACATGCTGTCAATGTGTAAGGAAGGCTCTCTTTGATGAAATACAGTGTGGTGTTGACTTGATGAGCCCACTCTTTTTTCTTAAGGAAATACCTTTGTATTCAGTGTATTTGAGGACAAGTAGTGACTTATAAACCTGGAGCAATATGAGGATCTGATAAAATCAACTCCTTTACCTCATACATTCCTAGTGGATGCTCCACAAGAGTTCTGGGGCTACTCAGGGAGGAAGCCATCCTCACAGGGTTCCCAAGAATTCCGGACAGAAATAGAGTCATCATTCAGCATTCCTCAGGCTGCACTTGCACCCACTTCCTTGTAACCACAAGTCCCGTAGCACTAGATCCTGACCATTTGCATCGCCACTGTTCCTATCGAAAGGATCTCTGATGTTAGAATCAGAGGCTTCTGTTTAAGAATTGCTTCAGCAGATCCTGAATTCCAGTGAAGCAGCTGAGGCCAACCAGTTTGAAGACCCCCACAGAGGAACCCAATCAGCATGAGAACACATCTTCTTCATCTCCCTGTCCCATGACTTCACCCTGCACTCTTTTACCAATCAGTGATCTCCACGCTTTGGCCCACTCCAAAACCCTTAAAGCCCCTAACCCCAAACTCCTTGGAGAGATGGATTTAAGGTTTCCTCTCATCTCCTCATTTGGCAGCACCATGATTAAATCTCTTTCTCTGCTGCAACCCGGTGTCTCGGGGCAGTGACTTGCCACATGCATGGGGCAATGGACTTACTACAGTTACAGGAGAACCTTGACCTACAGAAATGTGGAAAAAGTTTACAAACCATTTAGGAACAGCAAAAGGGACTTGTGGCTACATCACTGGGAGGAGGTCCTGTACAACCGTGTCCTCCCAAGTTGGCCTGGCAACAGAGCATCCTTGCAGGCACTGGGGTCAGTTAACAGAGCAGGATGCGGAAGCATAGGTGAAACCAAGCCAAGTGGCCATACCACCCCTAAGCAGCAGTGTGGAAGCCCCTGCTAGCTTTGCTTGCCACTATCTCATGGATTTGGTTAATAAGGAGGTGATGAGCCAAGATGGATTCTGAGAGTGTATGACTTACACAGACAGCAAAAGTATAGTCAGTATGGTGCCAGCTCCCCAAGGCTCAAGTCCCACCTGACAACACCAAACTAGGGGGGCCAGGTGACAGATGCTGTGAGCTAGGGGTAGCCCCTCTGCTGAGGTCCTACCTCTAACCTACAGCCAGGCTGCTTTATAGAGACACACAGAAGCCTGAAGCTGTATCCTAAAGGGGCAAGATGTAGAAGGGCCTGTATTCCCCTCAAAGTAGAGAGATAGATGGAAGAGAAGTGGCCAAGAGCCTGTCTTCCCAAGGTGGGGTTGGGGAAGTGTCTTTTAGCTGCTCCTTATGAGGTTATCTCCTCTGGCTCCAGAAGAAATTGCAGGGTATCCCACCATGACATGGGCCAGAATGTGGTCAACCTTTGCCTGTGTGGCCCATTTGGTGCTGGGCATGGTGGCACCTTTTGGCCTACAAACAATTGATCAGTGCCAGAGGAGGGAATCTGTGCCTCAAAAACCCATGCTACACAGCATGGGTCCTCTTTGATCCAGTAGAAGCTCTTGCAATGGTAGCCCAACAAGCAACTTGTGAAGCCAGCCTTTGGAATGGGCAGGTTTAAGATCACATGGGGTTGTTTGCTAATGAAATTATGGAGCACAAGTCATTATTGAATCTTGGCTCTCTTGGCTACTCATTCAAGCCTGTTGATTATATCCTGGGCGATAGGATAGAATCATCCAAGTTTGTCTTCTGTGTCCTTCGTCTTCTGTTCTGTAGTCCTGTGTGCAAGATGGCACAATAATCCAAGTTTGTCTCTGTCCCTGCTCTGTCATCTTGCATCTGTTTCACTGTTTGTCCATTAAACACCAGGGCCTTTAAGAAGTAGGCCCAAAACCTCATGGGAATGACCTTCCCCGCAGAGGTCTGAGTTCTGAGTGCTTCTTTGTCTCTCTTGAACATCAATCACCATTGCCTGTTCCAAGACACTGTTGAGAAGCCAATAATAAGAGATGTGGTTACAGCAGGTTTTCCTACCTAGGTATCCTGAGAACTCCCTGGAAATTCCCCCCTCTTATGATTCACAGCATGTCTGTCTGCACACCTTCATCTTTAGCGTTTTTGTGTTGCAGACCAGGGATATCTTTCTTCATTCATGTGCTCATGGGTTGCCAGAATTCTTGTGCTATCTTATATTGTAATGTGTAACACATAGCCATCCTGTGTATAATGTTTTAATACTTTCAGTCCATTCTTTTCATCATTAAATAAGCATTTATCGGGTAACTGTTACATTCCATGCATCGAACTGAATGATAAGGACACAGAGATAAATGTAATGTGCCTCTTTGTATCATTAAAAGCTTATGATAAATTACTTTGCCATATACAACTGCTATTATGCTGTACATCAGATTATAGCTCTTGTCCACACGTGGTGATTGATGATGCAGCTAGCTCTCTTCTAATAACGAAAAAAACCTATAAAATGAGAGTACTTCTGCTGAACTTATTGAGCTGCAAAATTATTTGGTTTTATTATGTGGTGGGACAAGAACTTAATGCCCATTGCGTTGATTCGCTGTCTCTGACCTGACTTTCCAGACAACTTAAAAACCAGAAGAAATATAAAAATCTTTCAAGATCTGCCAGGAAAACTACTCCGAGTATTTAAAAGAGGAAATGCAATTCAGGAGGTGATGAAAGAGCAAACTCCGGAAGCTACGAAGACCCCTAGAGGGAGGATCCTAGGTGGCAGGAAGTTACTAGCAAGCCCAAGGTGGCACCACCTGGTGGAAGCTGAAACCCAAACAGGCATATCCAGAGATGCTAGAAATACACAAAGGATACGGACACCCGGAGACACCTGCCACTGCGTCTCTTTGGCCCAACCAGCTGGATGCCTGCTTGGAAGAGAGCCTGAGGCCAGAGCTTGAAGGCGTAGCCCAGGGACAGTGAGGGCAGATACAAGGAAAATAGCAGATGGACAGAGATGTGTACTCTCACAGGGACATAATAAACAATAAGCATTAAATATTACTTATAATAAGATCTTACGCTATTTTTATATTTTACATAACGATACTTTCATTCTACATTTGTTGTTGTTGTTGTTGAGTCCCATGGCAGGGAGGAAAAGTAAAGCCAGAGCAAGAAGAGCCAGTGTGTCCAGGATGAGGGTCAGTTTCCAGGTTGAAAGATTTAGGTCAGGGGGAGGCTTTACTAGGGTGTCACTGGAGCAAAGTTTCAACAGCGGTAAGGTGTTAGTTGTGCAAAATTTTCCCCCGGTGTTTTTCAGGTAGAGGAAACAACAAGAACGCAGATCCTAAAGGGAAGCAGGCTAGAAATGTTCCAAAATCTGCAACAAAACAGAAAGAAAAGCATGCAAACTGAGAGCACAATCACTTAAAGTCAGAAAGGAGAGGATGCCCCGGATTCCACACCAAGGAGAGAAGCAGGCAGCTGAAAAGTAGAATCTTCCTTCAGTCGGGCCCTAAGCGCGTAAATCACATCAAAGCAACAACAAGATACATTGATTATAAAATAGTATTTGATCTGTAAACGTAAATAATTCATTCATTATTCAGTAAAGACTTATTGAATGTTTGTTATGTGTCAATTGTGGCAAATTTGGTAGACAAAGCCCTGCCTCCATGGAGCTTACATTCTAGTTGGAGAGATACAGAACACGCAAGTAAATAAAATAAGCAAGTGAATGTAAAAATAAATAACACAACTTGAGGGAGAGGGAAGCGTTAGGAAGAAAAATGAAGGGGAATAAGGGTTTAGTGAGTGATGCGGTAGAGGGTATATGTAGATGGAGAAATCAGTGGGTCTTCACATAAACACCTTTCCTCAGCTTATGATAATCCATTTTATTTTTTAAATTATTTTCATCAATATATAATAGTACATATATGTGATAACACAATGCATCCACTTATATATTTTATTTCTGTACAATGGCTATTATATAACTTTTCTACGTGATCTATTTTTGGTTTTAGTTACATAGGGCTATAAATAAAAATCTACTTAAATACTGTAAGCATTGTTTAATCCCATTTGACATGCACAATGATACTCATAAAGGCTATGTCTATTTCTGTTAGACGTTGTGGAAGTGTTTTCCTCTTGGTGAAGAATGAGACGGTGATGTTTGAGCAGAGACTAGAGGACCTAGGAAGATTGGTGTGAAAATGTCTTTGGCATAGGGAAGAGCATTTGCTAATCTTCTGAAGAAAGCATAAGCTTCAGTGCAGTAAGAAATTCCACTGGGGCTGGAGTGGGCAGAGGAGTGGGTGAGACAAGACCCAAGAAGGGCAGTGCAGACGAGAAGGGGTTGAGCAGGCCAGGCAGAAGAGGTTGGTTCTCATCTCTGAAGGAAGGGAAATCACGAGGGGGTGGAGGACAAGGCAGGCCGTCGTGTGTTTTGCACTTTACAAGCTCACTCTCAGCAGAGCATGGTGGCCTGCACCTGCAGTACCAGTACTTTGGGAGGCTGAGGCGGGAGGATGACTTGAGCCCAGGAGTTCAACTCCATCCTGGATGATGTAGCGAGATCCCATCTCTAAAAATAAAACACAAAAAATGTAAAAAGCTGCCGCTGGCCGACATGGGCAAATAGCGTAGAGGGCAAGTGTGGAAGGAAAGGGTGCCTTCAATGACGATGGAAGGACAAATGGAAAACGAATAAAGCACATAAAACATGAGCATGTATTTACAAGAGATAATGCAATGTTTAGTTATTCTTAAAAAGTACAACATACAGAAAAAAAAAAACCACACACCTGTTTGTTAAAATGTCCTATCAATTTATGGCAGCAAAAATAGTGAATAGCGTTGTAAGAGCAGAGCTTGTTAATGTAGCAACATTGGTTATGGTCAAAAACCTAAACATGTTCTAAGACATCACTTCATAAATACTATAAAGACAGATCTCACATTTTGCAGTTATAAGCTGCACATTATAGTAATCTCATAAAAAGCACCACGCATTTTATCTTATTCATTCCTAGTGGGTCATGTTAATGTGCGTGCTAGTCTTAGAAACCCAGCTAGTAATAATCTACCAACATCTTTATGTCACCGGTTTTATGACTTTATTAGGAACAAAAATCTTTTTACTGACATTTCATGTTTACTAGACTAGCCATTTAGCATGAAAAATAAAAATCAATACAGTTAGTCAATGTAATTTTAAAATCTGAGATGATGGTTCTAGAATTGCTTTTAATGTATCTCCTAGAAATCCTGTAATACTGGAAATAAATATTGGTCACACATATTTAGAATGTAGAAAGAAAACCCAGCCTGGTTGTAACTCGGTATGGTGGGAGTCGTGATCTTGACCGAGTACAGCAGAGTTGAGGAGCATTTTAGCACCTTAGTAGAAATCATAGACTCAGTTTAAGGATCTTGAAGGCATTTGACCATTTAATTCATTTTCTTAGCTTTACTCTACAGAGCGATTTGTTCTATTCTTCATCTAAAATGCGGTTTTAACATTACATGAGAAAAATGTGGGTTCTTTTCTCTAATGTTCTCTTTTGTCTTCATGGAAAGAACGAGTATAGGCAAATTAGCTGGCCCGCAGCAAACCACGTACCAGTTTAAAAGAGACCTACGCTGAGTGCATGGTACCATGTCCCACACTTATGCACACAGAATAAGGATTGGGGTGTTTCAGCCTCATAACCAAGCTATGAGATGTGAGCTAGAGCTGCCTATTTCACAAGACCTATTTTTATTTATTTATTTATTTATTATTTATTTATTTTGAGACAGGGTCTCTGTTGCTCAGGCTGAAGTGCAGGGGTGTGATCACAGCTCACTGTAGCCTCAACTTCCTGTGCTGACATGATCTTCTCACATCAGTTTTGTGAGTATGTGAGACCACAGGCACCTGCCACCATGCCCGGCCAATCTTTCTATTTTTTTTCTGTAGAGACTTCGTTGCCCAGGCTGGTCTCAAACTCCTGGGTTCAAGTGATCCTCCCTCCTCAGCTTCTGAAAACACTGGCATTACAGGCCTGAGCCACCGTGACTGGCTGAAACACCTACCGTTTACATATATTAACATCATTGAAATTGAAGTGTGTCTCACAGCATAATCAACAGTGTCTTATAGTCACTCTTGGCCAGAGAGCAAGCAGGATGGTCATCTCTACCTGCACATGCATGTGCTGGGCCTGGCCATAGTCTCTTCAAATGAGTTTTGTGAGCTGTTGTTGCTACAAGTGGCAATTCTATATGCCCAGCAGATGCCGTTGACAGCAGGAGGAATTGTCACCTCTCTGAAAATCAAATAAATCTATTTCAAACTATGGGAGGCTATTGTAGCTGACCCAAGCATCTCCCAGAGCTGTCGTGAAGGCCTCAGACTTCAGTTTGTAAGAAACGTCAGGCTGATTTCTAATACACATTTCTTAACTTCCACGGGTAGCTGATTGAATTGATGAGGAAAACAAAAACAAAACAAAACAAAAAATACTACGTGTTTAATCACACAAGCAAGCCTCTGCAGATCACTTGAAAGCAGAAATAAAAGTGCTGAGCAGATGCACTCTCTCCCCCCACATTTCCTTCCCTCCCTCAACCTCCAGCCAACCTCAGCTGCTTTAGACAGGAAGGCTAGGACTAAGGTCTCTCTGCCGCCAGGCTGAATTGAGTACCATGTGGATATCTGCAATTGTGCTGGGGAACTTTGTGCAGAGAAGTGATTCAAATTATTACGGCTTTGTTGAATACAGGCTTCCAAGTCACCATCCTACCGGGTTCCATGTGGTGAGTGAACATCCAAGTTCAGCTAATTTGGGGGAATAAGGTTCCCTATGGCATGTTGAATGCCCTTGTGTGGGTGGGGCCTTTCGGAGGCAATTCAGCATACTGTTTACGTTGCTTTTACTTGTGAATAACTATTAGAAATTGACGCATTGTAGTCTGTTTCTTGTCCTGTGATTGTTGGGGACAGGGGCAGGGACTTCCAATCATGGAGAACCATAGGTGCAAAATTGCTAGTGTTTTGAGGAACCCACAACACTAACGTCCCTTTTGAGCTATAATCTCTATGACTGACGATTTGCCAAGTGGAGCCTCTGGCAGAAGAAGGCAGCCTCCACCCAGGGGCCTCCTGGGGTCGTGGATTCATGCCTCCCCTAATGTACCTGTCAGGTACAGCCCTTTGCAAGGCAGCACTTGGCTTGCTACGGGGCTCTCGTCAAAGCTGAACACCTGAGCTATGGAGGTCTCCTTGTTCTCCAGCCTGCTATTACTGTTTTGGGGTGCATCAATGGTGACTCAATGACTAACGAGACAGGAAAGGGCCCAACAAGCCTCAGTTGTCCAGTGGAAATAGAATTTTCAAGAAGGCAGCTCACCTGGCTCCAGGGCATCTCAGCTTTGCATTTTGGCAGTAATTTCTTTTTGGGAAACTTTATTTGCCCCACTCCCACTGGTTGAATGGGGCCTTTGGTTCCCCAAGGTTCCCCTAAGTGCCAGGGCCTAGTTCACCAATGGTTTGCCTAAGATGAAACCCAATGGTATCCACTGTATTGCCATGGATGTTCAACTTCAGCAACGTCCAGGCAAAACCTGGAGTGGGGAGAACTCAAGGCCGTTTTCCCAGCTCTGCACAAGACTCTGTTGATGAACTTTGTTTTATTTTATGGACTCGCATACATTACAGCAGCTGACTGAGCCATGTGACATGCCACTGCAGATAGCCCCATTCAAGGGCTCTATTCTGATGAGGCTACCTGGAATAAAGCTGCATCCCTCAAATTACCCACTGCTGATGGGGCCAATGATGACCTCAGACCTGAGGTCCCATTTGGGGGCTACTGGAGGTGCCCTCTCCTTGTTCAACACTCATTACTTTAGAACTTATTCAACACAGTGCCAGGAATGTTTGTCAAATCACTCAAAATGGCATGCTGGTTACAATATGATCCCAGCAGAGCAAGAAGAGGACTGCAAGTTCAATATTGAAAAGAAATCTTCTTAACATTTTTAGTCACAAACATTCGTAAGTTTGTTAAAAACAGGAGCTCATGCAATAGAAAATGCAAACTACATAGTCAGAAATAAAGTGTGGAGTGATGGAGATAACTCTGGCTGTTAATAAGTAACCTTCAAGAGGGTGGAGACTTTATGTAGCCTGCTATTATATCGCCCTGTCTAGACCAGGACTTGAAACATAGAAAGAGGCTCAGAGAGTTACTGAGTGAATAAATAATGTTGAACTTGCTGCCAGAGAGGTGAAACACAAAATTACTGGGAGAGGGGAGATCAAATTAGAAACAAAGCTATTTAAGCTTACTTTTCTTCCACCATGAAGAGAAAAGGAGAATAAGAGCAAACAAATGGAACAAAATAAATGCTTCTCATTGTTCTTCCTGTGGACACCTTTGATAGCTGATAGACGATAAACTGTCAGTAAATTGCAGTTTATTCGGAGGGAGCTCTCGCAGGTGCTATTTCCAGCCTTTCTCTAGTTAGAGAGAGGAAGATTGAAAGGTTTTCATCTCTATAAGAAGTTCCATTGAGACTATTTGAATAGGAACTGCAAGAAGGCAGGGTTTGGGTGGGGCATGGAGTAGTGGAACAGTAGAAGAAATGGAAAACATCCAGATTGGTTAATTTTTCCTTCGAAACATCACCCAAAATGTTTTGAATGAAACATTCTGTGCTGTGGGTTGTTTAACATCTTTTTAAAAATATTGTGTCCTGTGTTGTGTGTGTGTATCTGTGTGCATACGTGTGTGTGTGTGTTACGTGTTCGTGTCTGTGTGTCTCTGTGTGTGTGTTGTTATATAATGCTGTTTTAGTTGAAGGATGTGTTTGTTTATTTGGTTGGTTTTCCTAGAACTAATGAATGATTTGAAAAACGTGGGATTGGTTATGTCAGTGCTTCTCAATTGGGGAGCGGGGCGATTTTGCCCCACCAGGGTCCCTTTGGCAATGTCGGAGACACAGTTGGTGTTGTTAAGTGGTAAGAGGTTCTACTACCATCTAGTGGTGAAAGGCCAGGGATGTTGCTAAAAATCCCACACAGAAGACAGTCTCCAAGACAAAGAGGGATCCTGTCGAAAACGTCAATGGGGTTGATGTTGAGAAACCATGAGTTTCCCATTATTTTAATCCAATTATCAGGACTTTTCTGAAATCTACTACTTGAATTTAGGGAAAAGTATTCTTCTTGTTGATTCTCTAACCTGGAGGCATTCAAATCACCAAGGTGCTTTAAACAATACTGACACCAAAGCCACCCCAGACCAATTAAACGTGGACGTCTCGCAGTAGGGCCTAGGTCTCTGCATTTTAAAATTCCTAATAGTTTTTAGCATTGAGCAGCACCCATTTAAATTATATAACCTAGGCCGGGCGCGGTGGCTCACGCCTGAAATCTCAGCACCTTGGGAGGCCGAGGCGGGCGGATAACGAGGTCAGGAGATCGAGACCATCCTGGCCAACACGGTGAAACCCCATCTCTACTAAAAATACAAAAAATTAGCAGGGCATGGTGGCGGGCGCCTGTAGTCCCAGCTACTTTGGAGGCTGAGGCAGGAGAATGGCGTGAACCCGGGAGACAGAGCTTGCAGTGAGCCGAGATCGCACCACTGCACTCCAACCTGGGCGACAGAGCAAGACGTCGTTTCAAAATAAATAAATAAATAAAATAATGCAGGAACTCAAAACCACCCACAGTTGATTTATCTTATCCACACTAAAAGTATCCACAAATAAAATGACACAATTCTCCAACTTAAACCAGAATTTAATAGCTGTCATTACTCCATAACTTCCTATGTACTTGTTTATATTTTGTAAAAGAAGATTTTCTTTCACTTAAAGAAAAATCCATATTAAAAAACAGAAAGAAAGTTTTGGAATATAATAAAAGTATTTTCTTCTTTGTTTTGACAACTTTGTGGCAACCTTCAATTTCTAAGTCCATTTCTTTATAGTGAATATTTCAGTGACTCATCAGAGAGGCAAGCTAATAATAATAATAATAATAATAATAATAATAGTTCATCTTATGTAGTATTTCATGCTGTTAGTGTGTGAGATTGCAAGTGTAAATCAAAGCCATTATAATTTCTCTGTAATTAGAAACCAACAGTTGCCGGGCAAGGTGCTTGTAATCTCAGCACTTTAGGAGGCTGAGGCAGGCAAATCACTTGAGGCTGGGAGTTCAAGACCAGCCTAACCAACATGGCAAAATCCCATCTCTACCAAAAAATACAAAAATTAGCCGGGTGTGGTAGCACCTGCCTGTAATCTCAGCTGCACAGGAGGCTGAGGCAGGAGAATTGCTTGAACCCAGGAGGCTGAGGCTGCAGTGAGCTGAGATCACGCCACTGCGCTCCAGCCTGGATGACAGAGTGAGACTGCATCTCAAAAAACAAACAAACAAAGAACAACAAAAATAAAACTCAGCACATAAAAATGCCTATGGATTGAGAATTTTAAAATAGCTTTTAGAATAATTAGCTGTGGTTCGAACATAAACAGTCTGCTTTTTTACTTGGATTCTTATTCACTTCTCTTCACTTTAATTACAGTGGTGCAAGTATTATCTCTCTCTCTCCACCCCCGTCTCTTTCTCTCTTTCTCTCTCTCTCTCCGTCTCTCTCCGTCTCTCCCCACCATGTGCTCAGAACTTTCCCGGAATTACTTACGAGGTTAGAGATAGAAACAGAAGTTGACTTATCATATTACTGAAGAGTCTCCCAATAGCATTTAAAAAGCACATTTAACAGGAGTCTCTCCTGAAACTCACCCAAGTAATTGGAAAGTAAATGAGTCTTAACAGAGATAAGAGAATACAATTCAATAAAAGTAGCAGAAAACCTCAAATGACTGACACAGATAGAGATTTCCCACATATTACTTCCCAATATTGCATTACTTAAAATTTGCCCAAATTACCCGTCTGCATATTCCAGAGCTCACCAACCTGTAGATATAAGGAAAGACATATTATTGTAGTAACTATTTTTCTAGCTTGTGGTGCCTTTTAAAATCCTCTGAAATCTCCTTGTAGCTCTTTTATACCCACACTTACTCCTATCTGATCTCATTTGGCCCATTTTATTTTGAACATTATGCACATAATGCTGATCCTGAAATCTGTGTCTCCCAGGAGAGTGAAAAGCTATAAAGAAAGGCATTCCCTCCCTGCAGACAGGCACAGTGAGCTCCACAGAAGGCCAGCCTCATTCTTATGCCTTTGCATCCTCATAGCTTAGCTCCCACATATCAGTGAGAACATACAATGTTTGGTTTTCCATTCCTGAATTACTTCACTTAGAATAATAGTCTCCAATCTCATCCAGGGCACTGCAAATGCTGTTAATTCATTGCTTTTTATGGCTGCATAGTATTCCATCATATATATATCACAGTTTCTTTATCCACTTGTTGATTGATTTGGGTTGGTTCCACAATTTTCCAATTGTGAATGGTGCTGCTATAAACATGTGTGTGCAAACGTCTTTTTTGAATAATGACTTCTTTTCCTCTGGGTAGATATCCAGTAGCAGGATTGCTGGATCAAATGGTAGTTCTACTTTTAGTTTTTTAAGGAATCTCCACACTGTTTTCCACAGCGACCGTGTTAGTTTACATTCCCACCAGCAGTGTAGAAGTGTTCCCTGTTCACCGCATCCACGCCAAAGACTGGAGACTTGGGGAGAAGAGCGGGAGGGGGACGAGAGACCAAAAAACTACAAATATGGTGCAGTGTTCACTGCTCAGGTGATGGGTGCACCAAAATCCCACTAATCACCACTGAAGAACTTACTCATGTAACCAAATACAACCTGTACCCCAATAACTTATGGAAAAATAAAAATAATAATAAAAAAAGAAGATCAGTGTCATTGCAAGCATGGGTTGTTTAAACCACGGAATTCTCATCTTCTCCTCATGTGTCAGTTCCCTGTCTTGGACTCTTTACCTTTTCATTTTTTCTGACAGTGACTTATTGTTTCACTAGGTGCTTGAGACAGCTCTACAAAAGTCTAGGGCTATTTTATCCCCAAGGCTAACACTTTTCAGTCATCTGAACGCTACCTTTTGGTTCTTTATTATTCCTAAGAAAAACACTCAATTACTAAGCCTTATTCTTCTCTGACTTTCCATCCAGAAAGAAAACAAAACAAACAAACAAACAAACAAACCATTGCTTTCTGACCCATTCTTTTAACAAATGATGCATTTAATATTGCAACAGAAGCTTAGGACCCTGTGTTGCTGCTTAAGTGACCATGTAGTGTCTGGCACTGTTATTTTGACTTCATTATATTTTTAAATTTCAGGAACACTGAGTTAGATAAATTATAACTCCTGGTCCATGACATTTGCAGCATTGTTCCAGGTATAGCCCATTTTACCTATTTAGCTAGCTATTTAATTAGGTATTGTTAATAGCGTAATGGACACCAGAAAATCCCACTGCCACTAATAAAAGCTAGGCCTTATATAATCAACAAATCCTCCTGTTTTACCCACTATTGTCTTATAATCTATGCCTACAATGATCGCTTCTTCCCCTTTTATATAAATTTATTGCATATATTTGTGTGGTTTTTTTTTTTTTTTTTTTTTTTTTTTTTTTTTTTTTTGAGACAGAGTCTCCCTCTGTCACCCAGGCTGGGATGCAGTGGCACGATCTCAGCTCACTGCAGCCTTTGCTTCCCGGGTTTAAGCTATTCTCCTGTCTCAGCTTCCTGAGTAGTTGGTACTACAGCGCATGCAACCATGCCTGGCTAATTTTTCTATTTTTGTAGACAGGGTTTTGCCATGTTGGCCAGGCTGGTTTCGAACTCCTGACCTCAAGTGATCCACCCACCTTGGCCTCCCAAAGTGCTGGGATTACAGGCATGAACCATGGTGCCTGCCCTATTGCATATATTTGCTACTAATAAGTATCTTTTTTATTCTAGTTACCTTTAACTTTATAAAGAGATAGTATATCTTACCATGTGTAGTCTGTTGGCATTTTTTTTCACATACTATTAAGGTTTTTGTTTAACATATACATCTCTGTAGTTAATTTTAACAGCTGTACAATATTTCAGTATGTGAATGTGCAAGAGTTTATGCAGCTGTTGTTCTATCGATGGACACTTTATTGGTTTCAGGATTTTGATAACGTGAGCTGTGCTGCTGTAAAGTTGCTTGGTCAAGACTTTGATAATATATATGCGGTAGCTTCAGTTGGGTTGCACCAGGAGTGAAAATGAGGGATCGTCATCTATGTGGGTGGTCGGTTTTTTGGTGGTGATGTCCGACTCTTTTCCAGAGTCATTGCATTAATCGATACTCGCACCAGCAAAGTATCAAAGATGCTTTGAAGCCAGGTGCAGCGGTTCATGCCTGTAGTCCCAGCTACTCGGAAGGCTGAGACAGGAAGAACGCTTGAATCCAGGAGTTTGAGACCAGCATGGGCAATAGTAATACCCCATCTCTAATTTCTTAAAAATAAAAGATGCTGTAGAGCCATACACTTTCAAAGAAGTTAGCATGGTCAGACTTCTAAATCGCAGCTGAATTAGCGTGGTCAGACTTTTATTAAATTGTTGCCAAAGTTAAAAAATAACATAGAGTGTGGGCTTATTTTATATTTTTTTCCAATCACCAATGATTCTAAACATGTCTTGTAGAAACACGTTTCTTCCTCTGTCCATGCCTGTTTATAAGATTTTCTCTCTTTTTTTTTTGTTCTGTTTGTGCTCTTTTCTTTTCATGTGTAGGAATTAATTCCATATTCTTTATTCCAACACTTTGTCCGGTGTGTATTGTGAGGGCATTTTCTACCACATTGTAATTAGTCTCTTTTCTTTCTTTAAGATGTCTTTGGTAAACAACATGCCTTAATTTTAACATGACCAAGTGGATCGAAATTTTCTCTCTCTCTGTTTTTGTTTTTTTTTTTTTTTGACCGAGTCTTGCTCTGTCACCAGGCTGGAGTGCAGCGGCACGATCTTGGCTCACTGCAACCTCCACCTCCCTGGTTCAAGCAATTCCCCTGCCTCAGCTTCCCGGATAGCTGGGATTACAGGCACATGCCACCATGCCCGGCTAATTTTTTTTTTTTTTTGTATTTTTAGTAGAGACGGGGTTTCACCATGTTGGCCAGACTGGTCTCGAACTCCTGACCTCAGGCAATCCGCCCGCCTCTGCCTCCCAAAGTGCTGAGATTACAGGTGTGAGCCACTGCGCCCAGCCTCTCTATCTTTTTTTAGTTAATGCATTTTGTGCTTTACTTAAGAAGTGTCTCTCTAATACTAAATTCATCTTTGATCTGACTGACACCTGATTTGTCTCTCAGGTAATGGTTTGAGGATTTCCTTCCTTGCTTCGCTGGTCCTCTTCAGGCTTTGCTGGAGGATAATTCATTATTGCCATCTTAAGCTTTGTCTTTGAAGATGTCTTGTCTATGAGAGAACTTCAGGCTCCAGTGTCAACTCTGACTTTGGAAGCGCTAGGGCTTTCTCCCAGGGCAGCCCTTTGGTGCCCCCTGCTGGCAAGTGTAACCAGGACATCCAGCATTAAATCAGCCAAACTACTAATACATTCTGGGAAGCAGAGAGAATGTGGTCTGATGAATTTTGGGTTTAGGCCTCCATAATTTCAGATAACGTTTATGCTATTCGTAAATTCTTATATCATACTTTTGAACACCTAGAGTAAAAATTACATGTTGAATACAACAATTAAGAAGTTGTAAGAAAAAAAGAGGCCGCATACTGAGGAGTGTGGAGTATTTCCAGTTCCAGGCAAATAATTTGTTGAGCGCCTATCAGAAATAGCCATTGGCCATAAGAAGTGGAGATGGACATGGACATGTAAACAAAGACTTGATAAGGCGTGACGAACATAATAAAAATGAACAGCATGAACAAAATACTCAGGAGGTGTCATCTGAGAATGTTAGAAAAGGCTGCCCATAGGACAATACAGTTATCTAAGGTGGGGAGAATAATACATTTCTCAGTGCACCAGGGTTGGCAGGCCAAGAGGAGAGACGGCCATTTCAGGGGAGAGAGCAACATCCACCACTGGCATGAGCATGGAGTGACAGCGTGAAGGCGCCAGCTGTTTAGTTCTTCCATAGCATGGCTGACACTGATGGGTCTGGGGAAAGATGAACTTTGAGGAGGGAAGACATTATAAAGCAACTCTTACTGCATGATAAACAACTGTCACATCAGCAGGGGGGATCCAGCCATGATTTTTAAAGAGGGCAACAATAATAGCATATCCTAATTTTAGAAAGACGTGATAAGAGCTAGCACTTCCGGTGGTGTTCATCGATATTAACTCAGTGAATACTTATGACAACACCACAAAGTTGGCATGTTTTTCCCATTTTCCATTTGAGAACACTGAGCTACAGAGAACATAAATAATATCCCCAAGTCCGCACTTCTAAAAGCTTCCACAGGGTCGACTGGGGTTCATACCCAGGCAGTCTTTTGCAGGCTCTATGCTTTCAGCAGCTTTTATCTAATTGACCGTCTTGGGTACTTTTGCAATAGGCCAGGCACGCTTCCTGCACTGGGCAATGGGGGCTGGGTTCCTCAGGCAGGATTGTGCGTGTGTCTCACCCTTTGGAAACGCCCAACAGGGAGTTGGTCTTACGTAGCGTAGTGAAAGCTCAGGGCAGAGGTGGTTGAGAGAGACACATGCAAATCTTACAGCACTGCAGAGCAACTAGGGAAAGGCCTCCAAGGAGCCACTCGTAGACACCGCCTCTTTGCATAGCTGCTTGACCCAAAGCAGAGTCTTCATCTCTGGGAAGGAAACTCAGGGTCTGTGGTGGGCCCCGGTCAAAAATAAATGACCCACACCTGGGCCAGAGCCCCTCACCCAAGTGGACACCAAGTCAGGACTGGGCAAACGATATTCTGGTTTTCACAGCATAGAGAGAAGACAGAGCCCCAGTACTGACTGGGCTCTGTAAGGTAGAGCAACAGTGTCCCCAATTCCTGCTGCATGGGCTTCTTTCCCATGCATAGCCTCCTTGTCCAACCTGCCCTTCGATTCTATCACATGGAACAGATTATTTCAAGAACAGTGACGAATCCAGAAGGATGCAAAAAGAGGCTCCAGGGAAAAAAACTGGGGAAGAGACATGGGAAATCTAGGGATATGTGCTGTTTAGGAACAGGAGTTTCAAAGGAAGGGGTCTTGGGAATAAGTCAGTCCCATAAGCTCAACAAGGTAAGAGCAAAGCAGATGGGGAGATTTTTGTATCCTCAGCAAGAAGTAATTCCCTGGTCTGCTGAGTGGCTTGAAGACCACTGAGTGGGAAATCTTCTGGTCCAAGATGACAGAAAAGACCCGTGTTCTACTTTGAAAAAATGAACAACGATAATGAGGAAAGGATATAACTGCCAATCTAGAATTCTACTGTAGAAGAAGTATTCTCCAAAAATAAAAATGAAACAAAGACATGGCAGTACATCCCCTCAAAAAGAAATCTGAGGCCGGGCGCGGTGGCTCACGCCTGTAATCCCAGCACTTTGAGAGGCCCAGGCGGGCAAATCACCTGAAGTTGGGAGTTCAAGACCAGCCTGGCCGACATGGAGAAACCCTGTCTCTACTAAAAAACACAAAATTAGCCGGGCATGGTGGCACATGCCTGTAATCCCAGCTACTTGGGAGGCTGAGGCAGAAGAATCGCTTGAACCCAGGAGGCGGAGGTTGCGGTGAGCCCTGATCGCGCCATTGCACTCCAGACTGGGCAAAAAGAGCGAAACTCCGTCTCAAAAAAAAAAAAAAAAAAAAAAAAAAAAGGAAATCTGGGAAAATCTGTTTCCAATAGAACCATACTAATATATATATACAGTTGCATATATTTAACTTCTTCCAGCAGAAGGAATGATCCCAGATGGAAACATGGAAATATAAGAAAGAAGAAGCAATGTAAAGGATAAATAAATATTAAATCATAATGAATATTGAGTGTATAAAACAAAAATAATAAGGCTTGTAAAATTTAAATTATATAATTAGAATTAAAATGTACAAACTGACAAAGAAAAATAGAGTCTATAAATAGTCCTTGTACTTATGGAAATTTTGTGTATATATACATACAAAATTGTATCTATCTATCTATCTATCTATCTATCTATCTATCTATGATGTCTTATAATCCCTTAATGTCTGAGTAGGCAGTTATGATAGTCATAACTTTAAAGTTTTTGCAGACAATGATAAAAAGTCTTTTGATATTAAATAAACAACAAATATGTGCACCTAATCCTCTGAAAACAGAAAAGGGTTTAGATCTCTTTTCATTTCTTTCTTTGTGCATAATGCCAGGAAGCAGTAATTCACTGGGCGACATCCTACTAATATGAATGAGTTGACCATTTCTCCAATCACGCCACTGGTCTTCACTGGCTTCCTCTGTATCAATAATTCAGTAGCACTTCTGCCTGTATGAATGCTCTCAACTGAATGCTTTTCCTAGCACCGTCCTCCTCCATATATGAAAAGCATTATGAACATTGAGATGTTGGAAATAAACTCCTCAAGGATAAATACCACCTGAACTCTCATCAATTCAGAATGGTAGCTACTAATTATTTGCAGGAGAGGAAAAAGAAATTTGTTGAATACATATGGACACCTCCCCTTCAGTTTCCTTTTGAGCACAGAAGTTGTTACCATGTTGCTAACTACCTTAGCTATCTCAGGCAATGTCCAGAAAAACCAGGGAGAAACACTCCCATTAGGAATCGCCACTTAAACATCAAGTGAATCCCATTCACCATCTTTTTTTCTTTTCTGTTTTCTTATTATTTTAGGAAACAGGGTCTCGCTTTGTCACCCAGCATGGAGTGTAGTGGTGCAATCACAGTTCACTGCAGCCTCAACCTCCCAGGCTCAGGGGATCTTACTTCAGCCTCTCTGGGACTAGGGGTGTGTGCCACTTGCCCTGATTATTTTATTTATTTATTTATTTATTTATTTTTGGCAGAGACAAGGTCTTGTTATGTCACCCAGGCTCCATTTACCATGTTTAATATTCAACTGTTGTCCATCTGTGTCCCAGCGAAAACACAGATTGCTAAGAAAACAAAAGGCGAAGTGAACTCCTGGCCTTGGCACTCCATGGAACTCAAAGTCGACCTTTGATGTGCTACATAGTGCCCGAGGAGGGCTGGGCATTCAGAGGCCCAGAAACAATGAGGAGAAGAGACCGGAAGGGAGTCAGCTTTGCTCTCTGATTCTGAAACACCCAAAATTCAATCTTAGAGCAGAATATTCTCCAGCTGGTTCATGCTAGCCACTATAGAAAATCCTGGAAATAAAATATGTTTCTTTGTTTTGTTTTATTTGTGGTCCTAGGGGATGCTTTTTATTAGCTCCAGTGGATACAGAAGAGGAAACAGTTAGTTCATGCCTTACTTACATTCAGAGGCCCTGCCCACTTGGTCTTGGAGCAATGCAGGGCTTCCCCCAGGTTCCCAAACATGTTTATGTTCATCTCTCGGCTGTTGTCTCATCTTGTGCAGAGTGGCTGGTGAGTGTTGAAAGGTAGTTTCTGGGTCTTCTTCATGTTCTTTAAGGCAGCAGATAAAGCCTGTCAACTTTTTTTGCTCTTGTTTTCCCTGGCGTCAAATTTTATTCATATGTTCTCACATTTTACAAAATCTTAAAAAGCAATCCATGCAGGAGCTGCAGAAAAAGTGGTTCCAAACAGATGCTTCCATAGATGTAATTCGCAGTCCACCTTTGTCAGTTAATTTTGTAGGGAATATTTGGAAAGTGTTTAAAAGTTAGGAAAAAAATTGTTTTATACTGCTATACTAATCCCTCTAATTTAGGTCAGTGTGACTGTAGAGATGCAGGAACGCCTTGCAATATTTAAATCCACACTGGAAGTAATTGAGTTAGTGCTAAGTGAGAATGTGGCATGATTACCCCAGTCAGATATATGCTGTAGAGTGGACAGCTTTGTCCTAAAATTAGGTTATCTCACAGAGATGGTTCTGGGCTTTCCTTCCCGTTTTATTTAAATGGCCAGCGTGTGGCGCTGTCTCCTGTTAAAAAGCTGCTTTTGTAATTTCCAGCAGCTTCTCTCCAAATCCCTTGGTATTTATGTGGCTCAATGTCAATTTCAATAGGCTTGAAAACATCAGAGAACAAAAACCCACTTAAGACTTTTAACAGAATAGAGTTTCAGTAATTCTGAAGAGCACCTGTAGATTTATTTTCATATTTAAACATGAAATTCAGAATAAACATGATTATTTATTTGAGCTTTGTTTTAAAAAAACTGCTTCAAAAAAGTCTCATTTTACAAAATTTTAAGCACAAATTTTACTGAAAAGAACAATATGCTCTTCACATGAAAAATAGGCCACTCAAAAGTGAGAAATGTCATTTTTAATTAAAGTTATATCATTTAAGACTTCATTAAATTCATGCTTCTATTAATTTGTTTATGCTTCTCCAAATATTTTAGGAGCAAGCCAGTAACATTTTTGTCATACATTTTTGAAATACAATAGTAATTGTTTATATTTTTAAGAGCCTCCCACATTTGACTTTAAATATTTCTAACTATTTGTATGTTTTTCAATATCTACGGCTTGTGCGGAGAATTTGACATGAGAGCCCTAAGTATTTATGGTTGCTTATAATAGTGTTGGTAATGTTAGAAGTAGGGTAAAATTAGCTAACTGCCTTGTCACTGGGACAAGCGTTCAGTTTTACGGGCGTCAAGCAGCCTGTGAAACCACTGGTTTTCAAAAACCCACCCTCCTTGCTGGGTGCAGCATCTGTTCTGCTGTGTAAGACACCAGAATCAACAGAGGCCATCACAGGTGCTAGAGAGACAGATTCACGGTGGGGCTCCGGGAGGGAAAGTGCACCCACAGCCGAACATCACCATTGCACATCACCATTCCCATCGCCAGACAATTGCTCTTGACACATGAAAATGCGTCCTCTGACATACTTTATTTATTTATTTTTATTTTATTTTGAGACGGAGTCTCGCTCTGTCACCAGGCTGGAGTGCAGTGGCGCCATCTCGGCTCACTGCAACCTTCGCCTCCCAGGTTCAAGTGATTCCCCTGCCTCAGCCTCCCGAGGCTGGCTAATTTTTTTTTTTTTTTTTTTTTTTTTTTTTTTTAGTAGAGACGGGGTTTCACCACGTTGCCCAGGATCGTCTCGGTCTCCTGACCTCGTGATCCGCCTGCCTCGGCCTCCCGAAGTGCTGGGATTACAGGCGTGAGCCACCGCACCCGGCCTATTTTTTACTAATTATTTTAACTTTAGTAACGATTGCCGCCAGGAAAAATACCTCAGCAATTTCTTAGTCCAAACTCTCAGCACAAGTGTAGAACAGGCAGCGAACAAATTTAACACTGATTGATGGTGACATGACAATATGAAAGGGCAAAGAGACAAATTATTGAGAAGTGGTGGTAGTTAGAAAAATATACAATTTTTCGTATATTTTGCAAAGGAAATTTAAATGTCATTAAAATAGTCTTTAGTGCACAAAAGTAATAGGAAACACAATTCTGAAACTTTGTAAAATCTTAGGAAACATCAAGATGACTAATAAAAGTGATCTCTTTAAACTGTATGGACTGCAACTAAATTTTTATAATCTCGTTGAAGGTGAAAAATGTGTTATATGCTAAAGTTATCCCCAAATAGGGTATCTAGCCTTGCGAGGTGATAAAAGAAAGCAGAAGACTGTAAATGGATGCGGTGGTCTTTTGTGTAAACTAGAGTGTATATTCAAAGACCCTATGCCAAAAGCAATCTTTGTTATTTGTAAAATCATTAAACTGGCCATCGGGAACAGATGGGTACAGTACCATAAAGGTACACCTCATTCCTGCCTGAAACCACATTGCGAAAGATGAAAATCTGACATTTATCCATTCAGTTCTTAATTGTATCCTGTGCTGTGCAGAAGAGAAGTTAAGTCTGGAGGAGAAGGAAAGCGGTTAAAGAAGAGCTTTAGTGGAACTGAGCTAGCAAAGCCTGAGAACATTGCCTGAGAGGGTGGAAGCATGGGTCATGGCCGGTGAGCTTGCAGGGCACACTCCTTCATCTTGCCACTGTTGCTTTTCCTGAAGTGAACTGCAGTTTCTAAGGGAAGATGCACACTCTTGCATCATCAAATGGAGGCAATTAGAAAGGAAACTAGACCTCATCTGTGACTTTCTTCCCCTCACTTTACTTTCCCCTGAGAACCAAAACCAGGGACGATGTCATTTTGTTCATGGCTCCTAAATGCTGTCATATTTAAGTATTTGTCCTCCAAGTTTTGAGTGAGTTCTCATTTTGCTTTTCCAAGAGAGGCATGTCAGATAAAGATTATATTTGCTACCTTCAGACTTTATCCTTATCCAATGTAGCTGGAAGCCCTTTAAAAAGGCAAGTTGCTGTCTGAAAAAAACAATGAGTCTAAGAGAGTCTTGGCTAAATGTATTGGAAAAATATGTCCATTTGATTGTTAAGAAATAGACTAGTATGTCCAATCCATATAAACACACATCTAAAAAAAGATACTTTAAACAACATTAAATCATAGATGCTATTTAAATAAAATTTTTTGTACCATTTTTAATGGTTATGTACTTTTGTTTGTTTGTTTTGTTCTTTGTTTTGAGACAGGGTCTGGCCCTGTCACTGAGGCTGGAACTCAATGGCATGATCTGGGTGCACTGTAGCCTCGACCTCCTGGGCTCAAGCAGTCCTCCCACCTAGGTTTCCTGAGTAGCTGGGACCACACATGTTTACCACCTACCACCATGCCTGGCTAATTTTTGTACTTTTTGTAGAGATGGGGTTTCACTGTGTTGCCCAGGCTAGTCTCAAACTCCTGAGCTCAAGTGATCCTCCTGCCTTGGCCTCCCAAAGTGCTGGGATTATAGGCCTGAGCCACCGAGCCGGGCTTCAGATGTACTTTTAAAATCAATTATCCCTCAAAGTGTAGTCCCTGGTTGAATTTGTATGGAATCACTTGGGGTATTATTTAAAAGCTGACATTTCAACCCTCCACCCCAGATATACTGACTCAGAATCTCTCAATTTAGGGCCCTGGAGTCTATGTTTAGTAAAGACTTCAGGTGTTTTTCATTCTCTGCAGAAAAACAGGAAAAAAAAAGAAAGAAAAGAAAAACCAATAACTAAAGAAAATACAAGGAAAATAATAACTTTTGGAAACTGTGAAAGAGGGCTTTATTTTGTGTGATTTCTCCACAACCTGACCAAGACAACCACACATTTTGGTCTATCTTTGTTCATGTAGATATAAATAAGAGATAATTAAGGTGCTTTTCTGCTCTCTTTGTTAAATGTGTGTTTGTCTATTTAAGTCAAACCAAAGTCAATGTGAGGTTAAATTCTTCTCTAGACAAATTCGGATCATGAGGGTCAAGGAGATTTGGAGAAAGACATACTAAGTATCGTCTTACTAGCTGCACCTGAGGATCCTATCCCTTTATCCATCATTTCCTCAGCATACTCTTAGGGTTCTCCTCCCCTGTGGTTGGCTTTCATGAACTTAGGTTGTGGCTTACCCGGTTATGTCAAAAGTCAGAGAACTTCCATGTTTCAATTTGCGAGGTGAGCTGCATAATAAGTTGGGCATACGTGGGCAGAATGAAAACAAAACAAAACAAAAAAATACCGAAATTTGACTGTTATTCTGACTTTACTAGAATGCTTTCCTTTTAAAAGTTACTTTAAGCTGCAATTAAAGTAAATAATATGAGAAAGGCCTGCATAATCACAGAGGATGTCTGTGATTATTCTAAAGGAAGAAAGCAATATAACTGCAAATATTATTTTAACATATTTATAATAAGGTGGCTCTATATGTTTAAACCCAAGTTTTCTGTTAAACTGACTGTTTGTTCTCCTTCGTGGTTTATTATAAAATGCATTTATTCATAGAAATGAATATGCTATGGAACCCATATAAGTAGCACACACACTGCTTTTTTTTTAAAAAAAAACGGCAACCCCTGTGAACATCCAAAGGCTGTTTTTAAAAGCTCAGCATGCTTGTCCTCGTGATTTCACTTTCTAGAATATGCAACTCATGATATGACATGCAAAATTATAAATCAAAGTTACCTAAGAAAATGTCGATGTACATGATATCTTTGTCTTCACCAAGACCATGTATTTGCTTAACTTTAAAACTCCAAACAGGCCGGGCACGGTGGCTCACGCCTGTAATCCCAGCACTTTGGGAGGCCGAGGCAGGCGGATCACGAGGTCAGGAGATTGAGACCATCCTGACTAATATGGTGAAACCCCGTCTCCACTAAAAATACAAAAAATTAGCCGGGCATGGTGGTGGGCGCCTGTAGTCCCAGCAACTCGGGAGGCTGAGGCAGGAGAATGGCGTGAACCCGGGAGGCGGAGGTTGCAGTGAGCCGAGATTGCGCCACTGCACTCCAGCCTGGGTGACAGGGCGAGACTCCGTCTCAAAACAAAACAAAACAACTCCAAACAAACACTAGGAAAGGATCCCCTACAGCTTTTGGAAATGTTTTTAGTAATTCACAAATGAAAGTGACAACATTTAGAAGACAATCTCGGTATTCAGACATCATTATTTATTGACACTTGGCTTTATACACATGCCTGCTTGGGGTCATTATAGTTAGCTTCTTTACTCTTCGTTAATATTATGTTTAACATACTTAAAAAATATTTCCATTTGCAATCCTAAGCAATTTTAAAACAAATCATTGAAGTCGTGTAAGCTTATGCCAAAACTACTAGGTTTCCAGCCCAAGTAAAGAGTGGCCCCAACCTTTTTGGCACCAGGGGCTGGTTTCATGGAAGACAATTTTTCCATGGACCTAGGGGTAGCAAGTGATGGCTTGGGGATGAAATTGCTCCGTCTCAGATCGACATTAGGTTCTCATAAGGAGCGCGCTACCTAGATATCTCGCATGCGTAGTTCACTATAGGATTGAAGCTCCTATCAGAATCTAATGCTGCCACTGATCTGACCTGAGGCGCAGCTCAGGCAGTAATGTTCCCTGGCCTGCCGCGGCCCAGTTCCTAACAGGCCACTGACAGGTACTGGTCCAAGGCCTTGGGGTTGAGGACCCCTGAAGTAAAGGATTGTCATGGCTAAAACCTACAGATAGGGTCGGCTACATAATTTGTGAGGCTTCATGCAAAATGAAAATTCAGGGAAACTTGTTCAAAAATTGTGAAGAGTTTCAGGATGGTGATGGCAGAACAGGCCTTCTAAGAGTGCGACTGTACCATTGTACAGCTTGCATGTCCATGAAACTGGCTTTGCCTATAGAACCTTTTGAACAAGATGACCCTGATTTTCTAATTCGCTGAGAAACACACCAAGGCCAGTTAATTTGACTGGCCTTCCTGATTTAAGCTATGTGAAGAAATACACATGTAAGATGATGTATTTGAAAAGCACTCATAATAGGATAGCTGCAGATGGCTGTCATTGCAATTTGTTAACAGGCAGATCTCAAAATTGCAGAGTGGAACCTGTGTATAAGAATAGGGGAAAGGGTGGGAAATTGCAAAACAACTATACAGGCTTTGTGTAAAGAGGATTCCAGCCTTCTGATGTAGCTTTGAGTAGAGCGAGTGCATCTAGATACCCTGACTGTGCTTAGCTGGGTGCTTATGGAGATCCTGTTTTCGAAGGTGAAAGTGCAATTGGGTAGGAGAGGGTGGAGATGTCAGAGCAAAGGAACAGCAGTCAGTTGTTGTCCATTCAAATAGGAGTGTTTCTGGGTCTTTTTTCTCTGGGCTCTCCTACCTGCAAGGGGACTGTCACTTCTTGATGGGGCTTAGGGGAGTGTAGAGCTTTGTTACAAGTTGTGTCTTATCAATGCCTCCTGTCTTTCTGTGGCAGGATCCTGGCTGGGGAGGGAGAATTCGTGTGCTGAGAGAACACTGGACAAAAACGACAGGAAAGGACGGAGCAGCCATTCCAAAGCTAAAAAGCCTGAGTCAAGAGGCTCGGGCAAATCGTGGGGAAAGAAAGAGATTAAGACGCAAGTCTATTTAGAATAAATCACTCACTTTGGGCGTGCAAGGCTTACTAGAAAAACAGACACCTGAGGAAACAAGGCGTGTGGACCTAAAGGTGGTTAGCTATGCCCTCAGGTTGTCTCCAGGGAAAATAGTGCGGGAGGGAGGGAAGGAGGGAGGGATGCGGCAAGGACGGAAGAAATGCAAGAGGGAGAGAAGGAGGAAGATGTCTCCGGGACACTGTAGGGCAAATGTCCACGCTCCCCTCCCCGTCTGTGTTACTGCCATTTGTTTTCTTCCCTTCTTTCCACTACCTGGGCAAAGGGAATTCGAATATGTGAAAGCGTGGGAAAAGCCTGGACCCAGGGGAGGTCGGGGAGAAAGCAAGCCACTTAGGGGCGCGGGGTCAATCCCCAGGCAGGTGGGACGCCCCTGGGGGTCCTGAGGCCTCTTCCCTCCTGCTGAAGGGAGCACCCCTCCTGGCAGGCCTGGACCTGCTCACACCGACGTTTACCTGGACGGAGGGGGGAGGGGAGGGGCAGGAAGCGGTTGGTGCGGACGGGAGAGGCGCCTGCGTGGGAGCCGGGCCCCTCGAGACCTGGGCGGCGTGGAAAGCCGGTCGGCATCGCCCTCCCCCGGAGCGCCCGGGCTGGCAGCTCCCGAGACCGGCCCACGGGCCCGGCGCCCGGCCCCCCTGTCACTCACACGCCTTCCAGCCAATGGTGCGGCCTCCTGTCCCTCTCACCCCACCCCTCGAGGGCGAGCTGGGAGGGAGGTCGGCGGGGAGGGTCCGGCCGGAGTTGAAGGATTGAACTTTCCGGCTCAGTCGCGGCGGCTGCCTGGTCCCCAGCAGTGCAGCCCCGGCGCGGAGCAGGGAGCCTCGGCCCGCGCCCGGCGCCCTCTCCCTCGACCCGCAGCCATGGTGCCCGGGGTGCCCGGCACGGTCCTGACCCTCTGCCTCTGGCTGGCGGCCTCCAGCGGCTGCCTGGCGGCCGGCCCCGGCGCGGCTGCTGCGCGGCGGCTGGACGAGTCGCTGTCTGCCGGGAGCGTCCAGCGCGCCCGCTGCGCCTCCAGGTGCCTGAGCCTGCAGATCACTCGCATCTCCGCCTTCTTCCAGCACTTCCAGGTACGGGGAGGCCCCCGCCAGGGGTTCTTTCTGGGGCTGCAGCTGCGGCGTGGGCGCACCGGGGCGCGCGCCTCCCAGCCTGGGCGCGCAAAGTTCTCGGCCAGCGCCGCGGGCTGATCCTGGCTTCCCCTGGGCGTGGATCTTACAGTCGGGGTGCTGGAACTCTCCTTTCCAGCCTCTTCCCGGCTCCTGGAACGAAAAAGAAGCCCGAGACATCTTGCCCCAACTCCCTCCTTCCCAGCAAGAAACCAAAGGCGATTTCCCTGGGGAGGGAGAGTCGTGGATGCTGGGAGCGGGTGTGTGGATGTGGCGGTTTCCCGGGAATTGGAGTGCGCGAGACTCCGGGCGGGCGGCGACTCCCGCAAAGTCCCAGGCGCTCCGGGGCACTGGGAGGGAGTCCGGAAGGCGCGTCCGGCTGCGCCCGGGGACCTCACCTCGAGCCCCAGCCCCGCAGGTGCCCGCGGGCCGACACTTTGTCTCTTTTGAAAGATGGTTTTCACTCTCTGAGGGCTCAGAGCTCGCTGCCCACCCTTGGAGCCCCAGCCAGGGTACTTGTGCCAAGTCGTGTTCCAGGGTGGGTGTATGCGCGTGTTGGGGGTGCGGGTGGCTGTGCGCGCCTCAATTCGGAACCCCAAAGATTCAAGGTCTTGCCCTGGACTAGCGTAGAGCGTCAGGGAAGAAGTGCCGGGGACAGGGCATTTGGCGGGGCCGTATTCGGATACTCCTCAACGAGTCCCTAGGGCACCGTCCCCCAAACCCCGTACGTAGGTTCTTTCAGCCTGAGGGTGGGGAGTGTGTGTGTGTGTGGGCGCGCGCTTGTGTGGGAGGCTCCGGGAGCCGCGCGCTTGGCTCCAGCGGGTTGCCGGGACTCTGCCCTGTGGCGCGGACCCCGCGGGACTTGCGCGGAGGCTCCGGGTGCGGGTGGGCGCACGAGAGCAGGTTCCGGACTCAGCGGGAGCGAGTGCAGCTGCTGCCTGTACCAGCCCTGTCGAGCGTGCGAGCTCTGAAATCCTCCGCTTATTTTTCTCTTCTCTTATCCTTCTCTCCTTCTTCTCCTTCTCGCCTCTATCCCTGGGTGCCCACCTGTTCCAAGTTCCCAATTTCTCGCCTCAGGGAAACTCTGGAGGGACCAAAAGGAGAAATGGGGGCTGGGGGGAGGGGGTCCCCCTGGCTGGGCGGGAACTGGAAGCCAAACCCTTGGCTCTTAAACTGGGCGCCCCTCCTGCCGGAGCTGGGTCAAGGGGTGGGGGGGTCCCCCAGAGGCCCTGGGAATTAAGCTGCCAGAGGAGGCCATATTAATAAGGGTGGAGTGTGGAAGTGATTCCCCTTAGCCCTCGGGGATGATCTTGAACCGGCTGGTGAAGCTGGCGCGTTCGCGAGTGTGCAGTTGAGTTTGTTCTAAGTCGTAGAAGCAGCATCTCGTGGGTGTCAGAGAAATGGGCACGCTCTGTAGTCCTCCTGCGTCTTCAGGGAATGGAAGACCCAGTGCTCACCTCCTGTGGTGAAATTACCCAGACATCCTGGACAGAGCCAGGAGAGGGCCGATCCCCAGGCACCTGGTTTCCAGCCCTCCGAGTCCTACCCTGAAAGTCACTCTCCTAAGATGCCACACTATTGTTTGAAACAACAGAAAACAAACAAAACGGAGCAGCCTATTCCCAGGGAGAAAGAGTACCTTTTTTTTTTTTCTTTTTATTGAATTGTCAGTGCTGTAATTTATTTGTTTTACAGTTTCAGTGGCTAAAGCAGCAGCTTAGATGAAGCCAGTTCCCGTGAAAGGCTTTTCTTGTGGTCTCCTTGGCATGATTTCTCTTTGGAAGAAAAACTGCTGACAGAATGCACATTGCTAGACAATCCTGATTACATTTTAATTAGCTGGGGGTGAAATAAGCTGCAAATTACTCAGTTAAGACTTAATAAGTGCTGTGTTTGTAATCAACTGCAAAGCCATTCTGGGAGCCTTAACCCTAACCTGGTAATGCCTATCTGATTTATCTAAATTGCAGGGATTAAGCGTTTTTAAGATCTGAAAAGCCAGCAACACATTCTCCTTATAAAACCCCAAGCTTCCCTGTTCCCCACCACTTGCCTTTTTTTTTTTTTTTTTTTAAATAATTAGAAGGAAGATGGGCCGGGCGCAGTGGCTCATGCCTATAATCCCTGCACTTTGGGAGGCCAAGGCGGACGGATCATTTGAGGTCAGGAGTTCGAGATCAGCCTGGCCAACATGAAATCCCGTCTCTACAAAAAATACAAAAATTAGCCTGGTGCAGTGGTGCATGCTGTAGTCCCAGCTACTCAGGAGGCTGAGGGAGGAGAATCCTTGAACCCGGGAGGCAGCGGTTGCAGTGAGCCGAGATCACACCACTGCACTCCAGCCTGGGTGACAGAGCAAGACTGTCTCAAAAAAAAAAAAAAAAAAAAAGGAAGGAAGGTGGAGCAATCAGTCTGCAGACAGCTCATGACTGGGCTACAGCAGGTCTTAGGAAGATTGCTTTCTACAGGGTCACCCCCGCCCCCAACTCCTGCAAATGAGCCCACCCATAAAGCTGTCTCTGGAGCAGGTGCCTGTTTCCATCTTCTCTTGCATGGTTTCAGGCCATGTTTAAGGATGGGAGAAGCTTGCCTGGCCTCCAGCCTGGATGCCCGCCAGGTATGTGGACTCTCAAGCATGAAAGCTGTCAGGCCTTGCCTCAGGAGAGCGCAACCTATGCACTCATGGTGTAGGCAGTGACACAGATTCCCTGGGGCAGTGACCTGCTGTCATCGGCCTGCAGAGGAAGCTGTCGTCTCATAGTCTGTGCCCCAGTTGTCCCCACTGTCCTCCACTGCCCAGCCCTTCAGCAACAAGACAGAAAAGCGGTGGGTAGATGTGCACACCTGACACCTCCAGGTCTGCAGGCTGTTTCTGCCCCACCTGCACAAAGTGGCTGTCAACCACGCCCAAAAACACAAGGGACTCAGTACTGAGGCATGAGGGTGGGAATGCAGACCAGGGATACCTAAGTAATCCAACACTGCTCTGACCTGGAAAGGAAGAAAGGAAGATGGGATGGAAACCCCATCATTTCACTACTGAATGCTGCCCTTCATTCACGAAAAGAAACAGTGCATGTTAGCACCTCCTGAAATGTTAGTATCTGGCTCCAGGATGCTTTGTCCAGGGCATTTGGCATGGAGCTATTTTAGGCTCACAAGTAGAATACATATGTGCGGTTAGCAGAGTGAAGAGGAGCTATGGGTCTGTGAGGTATGGAACAGGGAAGTGGGCTTTGGGGCTGGGCAGACCTGCTCTACACCCAGGCTCTGTTGCTTCGCAAATGGGTAGCTTGGGTGCATCACATCACTTTCCTGAATGTTAACCCTTCATATGCCCATTGGGGGAGAGAAGCACCTGCCCTGCAAGATGCAATCAGGATGCAAAACATGTTGGGGTAATGCAGGTGATGGTAATACAGCAGCTAGCACTACCTGGAAGATTACTAAGGAGCAGCCACTCTTCTGGGTATTTTACAAGTACTACTCTTTTAATCCCCACAACACTCCTAGGAGGCAGCTACTAAATTAGAGAAGAACTCAGAGGTCTTGAAAAGTTGGCTCATCACACAGTTCATTGACGATTTAGCTGGGTTATCAGCGAGGATGGCTTCTAGCTTTTGGTTTTGTTTCTATTTTTAAGATTTTGTTGGTTAACTGGATAATTTACTTCAGGACTGACTACCTAATTTTCAGGGCCTGGTGCAAAATAAAAACGTGGGGCCTCTTACTCAGCAAGAAAAAAAGTGTTTGTTAAAGGAAATAAGATATAAAACGTTTTCCTTTCTTCTGCCACTTGCTTCTCTTAACTTGTCATGGTGTTTTAAATTTCCTATCCATGTTGTTCTCAGTAAAGAAAATTTAAAAGTTTAATTATTAGCATGATGCTAACTCTTCTTCTGTATATTGTGCAATGCCAGCTTTACACGCAAATATCAGAGCACTTAATTCCTGGAGGGAGCCCTGAAATGGCCAGAGGGTCCAACAGGCCAGACTCGGGAATGGTGGAAGGAGGAAGAGAAGGCTCCCCCAAGGCTTTGGGGTGTGCCCAGGGAACACTCATGTTTCGCAGGCACCTAGGGCCTTGGGCTCAGACATATGTGCTCAGGCATGATGCTGGCCAGGTCCCCTCTTTTGCCTGCTGCTGCACCCAGGGATTGTACTCTTGCCTGGCACAGGTCCTCTGGAAATTGAGCCAGGTGCCTCCCCTTCGTAGGCCAGCTGCTCCTGCCCCCATCAGATGGGCAGCTCCCAGGTGTATTGCATCCTCCTCAGTGGATGTGCCATTCCAGTGTCTCAGAATCGGGCTGGCCACCCACCAAACACACCATCATGCTACTAGCATGGAATGGGGACAGACACAACCATACCATGGGACACTGTACGACCTGCATATGGCCAACCCTGATCTTCTCTACACCCATGCCCAGGTCCCTGCAGGGATCATAGTGGGCAGGGATCATGTGATGGGAGGTGGGGAGCAGAAGGCCAGTGGGGCCTGGGGTGCCAGGTGATGGGGGAATGGGCGGTGAGAACCTGTCCTGGAGGGGTGAGGGTGCGGTGGGAGTCAGGATCGGTTGTGAGCTGACATGTCCACTCTCCGGTGAGTACTGCAGTATGCTATTGACTCTTACATACGAAACTCAACCTCAAAGAATTTCAGCATGGCCACTGCAGAGCATACCCCAAGCCTAGGTCCTCTTGTGAGCATGTAGTGGACTGCACTGTTCATACGTCTGTGAAACTGACCTAGTTCGCTTTGTTTGTATGTCAAAGATTCAGCCATCTGGGAAAGTTTAAACCTGCTTTAGCGTGGCGGTTCCTCATAGGGTTACCTGTAGTGTTAAAGGGTATGATGCTGACATATGCTCACTTAGGGAGAAACATCTCTCCTCTTATGTTCTCAACTTCTCTAGAAGATTAAAGAAGAAGGAAAGGAGGGAAGTGGTGCCTGAGATAAGCCCTGTCTCTTTATAGGTGACTCTTGATGCATTTGAGAGTGACTTCATGCCCTATGCTTCATCTTGGACACTCCTGCTCCTCTGACCTCCTCTGGGTCTGCCCATGATGGCACAGGTGTAGCTGAGTCTTAACCTCTAAACGTAATCAGTTCCCTAAGCATGGGCAGGCTTGGGACCTGCCATTGGCAATCTCAGCATTGGCAGACCTGGGACCTGCTCTTTGTCTGCCTGTGTTTTCTCAATGGAGGCTCAATAGAGTAGGGTTTGAGGAAAAGTAGTAGTCCGTGGGCAACTGAGGTGGGTGTGTGTGTATGTGTGTCTGTGTCTTTGCCAGATTTCAGAATGCCCAGGGAGAAAGTGGATGGGATACTGCTGGAAGACTAATAGCAGGTTGCTGGCAGCTTGGCCCTAGGGTTCCAGAATTGTACTGATGTTAAGAGATTCTTCCTTAATGGGACGTTATTCGCCCTATAAAGTACCACTGATAGGCTCCCTTCGGTAGCTGATTAGAGATCAGAGGCTCTTCCTAGCAGTAATTGGAAGCTGTTTGTTTTGGCAGAAAGGAGAATGAAGCTGGTGATGAGATCATTTCACTTAGAGGGCCAGCCTCTCCTCCAAGGCAAAGTAAACAAACAATTAGCGCATCAAAACCCCAGCAGCTACAAATCAGCCCCAGGCTCACAGATTTCAGAGGAACGGATTTTGTGGTGCTCATACCCAGCCTACGATGTGTCCCTTTGCTCTGTGCTGAGTTTTCAGTTATATTGCAGGATGGCCAGGCATTTAGAGAGCCGCTGGGAGAGACACGACTTGATGCAGTTTGGTCTTGGTGTTTCCTGGTCTGAGTTATTGGCTCTCTGGCTGCGTTTCTAACATGTTCTGAATTTGACCCAAAAGAAACCTTATGCTATTCATTGCAATTTTTTGTGTTTTTAATATGGTATTTCTCTTTGAACATGATTTAAAACTCTACCTTATTGTGACTGTAATAGAGCATTTAAAAAACAATAGGAAATACACTTATTAACTTGTTTATTTCTTTATGCAGATATCAAATATATATATCTGTATATATATATGTATATAATATTATTTATCCATATGTGTGTATTTGGACACCTAAATTAAAAAGGTAATATTGTTGGTGCAAGTGTTCCCACTTTTAAAAATGTAATCATAAATTTGGAGGTTATCATATTTATTCAAAATAAATTCACCACCTTTCATGTTCTGACCTACCAGGTATGTTTCAGTGAGTGAGTATAAAATGTTGGGGTTAAGGTAGAGAGACTTATGAAAGTGTTAGGGGGTACTGCTTGTATTAAGTCAGAAATGGAGAAGTTCCAGTGGATTACTTGGTATTGCTGTCCAGAAACCTGACTCTCATACCATTTTGGGGGGAAGGGAGGTTTGGGACAGCAATTAATGATGCATATCCATATTATCAAAAGGCATTTTTATTTATGAAATAGGAATAGAAATAACTGAAAATGCCTCTTTGCAATGGCTTGTGTAAAGTATAGAATAACATAATTTCTGGGCATCATCTAAGCTCACAGAGCCTTAGGGTTCTGAAGTCAGCTACCTTTCAACCTTTCCATTTAACTTACCCTGGGCTCCATATTTTGAAAGCAGGTTGTCTATCAACATGTGGTGTTTATTAAGTATGACCTAGTTTTTCCTCTTTACATTAATCAAAGATATCCATAACTCTTTCAAGCTTTTGATTAGCATTAGGTTGCCCCCATGACCAGAGCTGATTGATAAAATGAATAGTTATGACATTTTAGTTCTCTTTGCACCATCATCTTAGGAAAATGTGTCATTTTGGGGAGTTTTCTGAAATATTTTAAAAGAGGTAATATACACCAATTCCTTCTCCAGTGGATGTAGTTGTTGACCTCTTGCCTCTTACCCCACCATCCCCCGGCTCCTGTATCAGCTGCTAATGGCTTACAGCTGCTTCCTTTTAAGTGAATAACCTTTGGCCGATGGGCACCATCTTGCTTGCAAGGTCATGCATCCTCCTCCCTTGATGTGGGCAGACCGTGGCAATTGGCTCTCTGCTCAGGGGATATAGGAGGTCAGCCCCCTGCTGGAATCAGCTCTGTAATGCAATTCATGCCCAAAAGCATCTCATGGGATCAGGCTTATGCAGGGCTCTGGCTGAGATCCCATCTCCACACAGGTCTTATCTCTGCCTTCTCCTGCTTCCTCTCTTCCCTCTTCTACTGAGAGCTTCTCTCCCCGCCCCAATATTACCTCATGTCCAAGAAACCCCATTTCAACCTCTGCTTCTAGGAAACCCAGTCTAAGACACCTCCCTTCAGAAACACTTGGTTCCATTCAACGCTTTTGTTTTTTCTGATCAGACAACTCGATTCTTATAGAAATGACCTGTTCAAGCTAGTAGGTAGAAGAAGTAAAAATATAACTTAGCTTTTATACTCTCAGCTAAGACTTCATTTACTATCCTTCAAAAAATTGAGAGGGTATACAAAGTTTAAACATCATTTTAAATAAGAAACAGATTCAGAAGATTTTCTGTTACTCGAATTTAGTTTCTAGCTCCTGATGACTTCAGTAAAAAGATTTCAATTCTTGGACCTAGTAGGTAAGCACATCATGCTCCCTCATTGTTGAGAATTCAATGAAATGTGAAAATATGCACTGTTCAGGCAAGCTTGAAATAGCTGTAGGGTAGGTGGGCAGTAGTTGGAGTGAGAGGACATCATTAATGACAGTACTACATGGCAGGTCTAGGAAGAAGGCAAGGGAGCCCCAATAGTTCAGGTATCAGCCAACATTGGATTTACTCAGCATGCAACCAGAGGAGCTACACCCCAAAAAAGCTACATCCTCCAGGACCTGCAATCCTTTGTATATTTTAAAAATGTAATTTATGTATGGTTTCAAAGAGGTGAGGGGAGACATTTTCCCTGATGGTAAAGAGGGTTGGATAAAAATAGTTATCCTTATTAGCCAATATGTAAAAAATGCCCAGAAAGGAACAAATGTAGCATTTGTAGATTGTTTTCATGTAAATCACTGTCTGCATAGGTGCTGGATCTGTTTCTTTCTTTAAAAAGTACTGATTTATTTGCATTTCCCTGATCACTAGTGATGTTGAGCATTTTTTTCATATGTTTGTTGGCCAGTTGTATATCTTCTTTTGAGAATTGTTTATTTATGTCCTTAGCCCACTTTTTGATGGGATTGCTTGTTTTTTCTTCTTGCTGATTTGTTTGAGTTCCTTGTAGATCCTGGATATTAGTTATTTGTCAGATGTATAGGTTGTGAAGATTTTCTCCCACTCTGTGGGTTATCTGTTTACTCTGCTGATTGTTCTTTTTGCCGCGCAAAAGCTCTTCAGTTTAATTAAGTCCCACCTATTTATCTTTGTTTTTGTTGTGTTTGGTTTTGGGTATTTGGTCATGAAATCTTTGCTTAAGCCAGTGTCTCAAAGGGTTATTCCAATGTTATCTTCTAGAATTTTTATAGTTTCAGGTCTTAGATTTAAGTCCTTGATCCATCTTGAGTTGATTTTTGTATAAATGAGAGACAAGGATCCAGTTTCATTCTCCTACATGTGGCTTGCCAATTATCCCAGCACCGTTTGTTGAGTAGGGTGTCCTTTCCCCACTTTATGTTTTTGCTTGCTTTGTCCAACCACGATATGGTACCACCTTACTCCCGCAAGAATGGCCATTATCAAAAAATCAAAAAATAATAGATGTTGACGTGGATGCAGTGAAAGGGAACACTTCTACACCACTGGTGGGAATGTAAACTAGTAAAACGGTGTGGAGATTCCTTAAAGAACTAAAAGTAGAACTATCGTTTGATCCAGCAATCCGACTACTGGATATCTACCCAGAGAAAAAGAAGTCATTATATGAAAAAGATACTTGCACACGCAATTGCAAAAATGTGGAACCAGCCCAAATTCCCGTCAATCAATGAGTGGATAAAGAAACTGTGGTGTGTATGTGTGTGTGTGTGTGTATACACACATAATGGAATACCACTCAGACATAAAAAGGAATGAACTAATGGTATTTGGAGCAACCTGGATGGGATTGGAGACCATTATTGTAAGTGAAGTAACTCAGGAATGGAAAACCAAACATTGTATGTTCTCACTCGTTAGTGGGAACTAAGCTATGAGGATGCAAAGGCATAAGAGTGAAACAATGGACTTTGGGGACTCCGGGGAAAAGGGTGGGAAGGGGGAGAGTGATAAAAGACTACACACTGGGTTCAGTGTATACTGCTCAGGTGATGGGTGCACCAAAATCTCACAAATCACCACTAAAGAACTTACTTGTGTAACCAAATACCACCTGCTCCCCAAAAACCTATAGAAATGTATTTTTTAAAAAAAGTACTGATTTAATAAGTTCCATTTATTTCAGCTAATATCAGTGGATTGTTACAATTCCAAAGATGAGCTAAAAACTCTGTACATGAGGAACTTGGGGTCTATTTGAGGCTAAGACTTGTTTGTAAACAGACAAGTTCCGCCCAATAGATGGAGTTTTTTGTATGAGATCTCAGAGGAGGGAGGGTGTTTATCTTTTTAGGGAAAGTTTCATAACTGCTAGCTGAGTTATTCCAGCTTGGAACAGCATGTGTATAAATACAGAGTCTTGCAACGGTGTGGTCTCTCTGTTGGGGACCATAACCTAAATGGCCATGATATAGCATCAGCCTCCCAGCTAGCAGCCAGACTTTGGGAACTTGTTAGAGAAGGAATAAATAGCCACAAAGCTCAAGTGCTTTGTTCTGCAAGGCAGGTTAAGAGCATGCCCATTGTAACCTGATGCCACATTCAAGCCACAACACTTAGGGATGTGTGTCTTGCTGGTTCTTGCTAATCTGGTTGAATTTCAACTCTTAATGCTTTTCAGTTGATCTCTATGGAGATCCTTGGCCGCACCCCTAAGAAAGAGTCTAAGAAAGAAGGGAGGAAAAGGAGGCTGTCTCTTGGCTTGCGGTTGGACACAGCTTCTGAATTAGTGGAAATTAGAAGCTCTCCGGAATTCCTGAGCCACAGGACAGAAGGCATTTAGCATTGCATTTTACAGTGTTTTGGAGTTGACACAGTTGTTTCACATAAAATATCTATTTGACCATCACAACTACTCTGTGAGGTCAGGAATGTTATTTTTCTTTACAGATAAGAAAACTGAAGGCCTGAAAATGAGATAACCAAGGATCCATAGCAGAAACTCAAGCCCTCATTGTCACATTCCTAGATATTTGTACTGAATGACTCCACTTCTTAGTATGTTAACAGCGAGAGAAGACAGAGGGGAACCAGCACCTATGTTATGATCCAGAGACCGTCAGTTGTAAGGGAACTAGGATGGGATTTCTCACTTACTGGCTTCTGGAGGCAATTTTGCACCACAGTTGCACAGATGAGGACAATTGAAAGGTTGCTGGTGTGATAGAAAATGGCTTGAAAAATATCAGTCCATCAACACCATCCCGAGTGGTGGTGCACGTACCCACCCAATTCATTCTTCTAACCAATAAGAATCTGCAAAACACAACCGTCTTTCAGGTATCTTAGATTGGGAGTCCCCAGCATATGTGAGATGTGCTTCTTGCCTCCAAAACAATTACTTTCTTTACAAATTTTTTGTTTTTTGTTTACACAAGGTCTCCCTCTGTCACCTAGGCTAGAGCGTAGTGCCATGATCATATCTCACTGTAGCTTTGCACTCCTAGGCTCAAGAAATCCTCCCTCAACTTCCTGAGTAACTGGGACTACAGGTGTGTTACACCCTCGTACCTGGCTACTTTTTTTTTTTTTTCTCCCCCCAGAGATGGGGTCTTGCTATGTTGATCAGGCTAGTTTCAAACTCCTGGCCTCCAGTGATTCTGTTGCATCAGCCTCCCAAAGTACTGAGATTACAGGTGTGAGCCACCATACCTGGCCAAGAGAATTATTTTCTACTGGAGAGAAGGACAAACATTTAATAAAATTGGTGCAAGTTGTTGACGTGAAGAAAGAAACTATTAAAACCATGAATCATCTTTTAAATCCTTACATATAGTAATTTAACTCATGATCATGGGTATTGATATTTTTCAGATGAAGAATGTCTTTTTTTGTTTTTGTCAATTGCTTTTTTTTAGGCCCATCCAATTTTCCATGCATGTAATGAAATAGCAGAGTTTTATCAAGGTTCTTGGGGAAGCGTTCCAAGCAGCTGGAGTCCTGGACATCACAGGGGATGTTTGCTGCCTGCAACAAAAGTTGCGGTGTCCTCATTCTTGGCTGTGTTGGTTGCTGTTGTGTGTGTTGGTGGGACATGTGTGGAGTCATTGTGCATGGTAATTGTAGCTTGCATGTATGTGACAGCCATTTCCACGAGCTCAGTGTGCCTGACATGCTTGCTTCACTGCCTTTTGTTTGGGTTTTGGCTATGTGTGTGTATGTTTACACTTTATAATTCTTTCCGGCATCTCTGCAAAATATAAAAGCTAGGCAATGAGGAAATCTTTCAAAAAAAGAATTTTGAAAATTCTCAAGGCTGCACATGAGAACAGGATTGTAAAGATGTGAAGTTTTGGGGTTCTTTAATCCCCGAAGCTTTAAAACCTCTCCTCAGGGGAGTCTGAGAAACAATACCCCATCAAAAGGCTTGAAAAGAATCCAGCAACTAATCAAGGCTCTTAATTCACATTCTGTTTACCCTTTTGTTTTGAATTATAACTTTTTTATTTCATAAAGTTTTTTTTTTGCTTTTCAAGTTGTTAATACTTCAGAAAATATTTTCTTAGTGAGCTCAAAAATATATAATTTTGTGTTTCACATTACCCTGATTCTTATAAAGATAAGGCAGATATGTTGTTACCATTTAAAAAGTCACATAATGGGCCAGGCGCGGTGGCTCTCGCCTGTAATCCCAGCATTTTGGGAGGCCAAGGTGGGCAGATCGCCTGAGGTCAGGAGTTTGAGACCAGCCTGGCCAACATGGCAAAACCCCGTCTCTACTAAAAATACAAAAATTAGCCAGGCGTGGTGGTGCGCACCTGTAGTCCCAGCTACTAGGGAGGCTGAGGCAGAAGAATCCCTGGAACTTGGGAGGCGGAGGTTGCAGTGAGCCGAGATTGTGCCACTGTACTCCAGCCTGGGTGACAAAGAACCTGTTGAGTTCTTTGAAGGGTTCATTCAAGGAAAGTTGATTAACTCTTGTTTAAATCTCTAATAGGGCATTATTGCAAGAGACAGTCCATCTAGACTTACACAAATATCCCAGTCCTTGTCTTTAAATGCCTACACTGCTGGAAGTAATGACAGTCTTCTGAAATGTAGACTCCTTGTTATACTGTGTATACCAGAAAGAAAGTTGACCAAAACCTGTAAACCTAAAATATGGGAGAGAGATTTTTAACAGAATACACAGCTGATATTGACATGTGTCACCCCATCAACTGGACAGGTCCTGAGTGGTGTTATAACAAATCCAGTATGCCAAGGAGGTTTGCATTTCAGGGTCATTAGTTTGCTTTCCAACTGATAGGACTCCCGCAGAATGCAAATTGCAAGATCCTTTACAATCATAAGGAATAGTGATAATAGAATCATCCCCACAATTGGAAGTATACAAATGTTTTCTGAGAACTCTGTACCAACAATTTCTGATGCAGCGCTGAGATTCCCACTTTTTCTTCTTCATGGCCAGATACTTACTTTTGTCTTTGCCAGCTGCTGTTTTATCCCTTGCTTGATGGTCATTTCTCCCCAGTGGACAGAGTTCTGCTCACCTAGAGGTGTAATTGTGCCTAAAACAAGGAGCAGAGAACCACGTAGCTGTAAGGAGATGCTATGGCAACCAGACATCAGAGGTTACCTATTCCTGCCCAACAGTCCTGCCATATGAATGACCCACATAAAAGCAGAATTACAAACCACACCACAGCATTGGCGCCTGGCCCCTAGAGTTGAAACCAATCCTGTTGATGCCATGAATGCCAAGTTCATGCAGAAGTTACTGACTCCTTTCAGATAGAATGAGAAGAAAATGGGAGGCCAGTTGTTGTGAACATGTTTTGACAACTGTGGTTCTTTTAAATTTCATCGGTGGCAAGAAGGGACAAAGACGTCACCTAGGGTGGTATCCACCATTAATTGTTTGAAGGTGGGCACTTTGTTCCCCATTTTCTTTTCCATGTTTTGGGCTACTAAAGCTATTTGGGGCCAGGCATGGTAGCTCACGCCTGTATTCCCAGTGCTTTGGGAGGCTGAGGTGGGAGAATCGCTTGAGTCCAGGAGTTCAAGGCTGCAGTGAGCTCCAGTGGCACCACTGCACTCCAGTTGGGTGACAAGAGTGAGACTGTGTCCTTAAAACAGAAAAGTCATTTGGAACTAGAACTTTGCCTTTCAAATCTAAAATATGTGTCCCATATATCCTTGATGGATAGTGCCATCATATCTTTTGCTTAATCATTTATTTTTTAAATTTTGAATTTTTATTTATTTTATTTATTTACGTTTTGAGACAGGGTCTCACTCTGTCACCCAGGCTGGAGTGCAGTGGTGCAATCATGGCTCACTGCAGCCTCAAACTCTCTGGCTCAAGGATCCCTACACCTCAGCCTTTCAAGTAGCTGGTATACAGGCATGTACCACCACACTTGGCTAATTTTTTAACAGTTTGTAGAGACAAGTTCTCACTGTATTGCCTAGGCTTGAGTTTTTATTTTTTGAAAATAGAGACAGGGTCTCACTATGTTGCCCAGGCTGGTCTTGAACTTCTGGCCACAAGAGATCCTCCCATCTGGGCTTCCCAAAGTGCTGGGATTACAGGTGTGAGCCACTGTGCCAGGCCAGCCCATCATATCTTTGAGTAGAAATGCATTGTCTCTTTCTTCTTGCTCTCTCCTGTTTTCTCTTTTCTTTCCCCCTCTTCCCTCTCCCTTTCTATTTTGACGTTTGGCTGTACCATTTTGAAAGCAGTACAGCCAAACCTAGTGGTCATCATTCCAGAAATGGCCTACATCTGGGAAGTATTTTTTTTTTTTCCCATTGGGCCAGAATTTAAAAGAAAGTAGAGAACATCTTTTGGTTGTTTTTGTTGTTTCCACATTTTTGTATCCGGAGTTATGAGCTAATGCCTTCACAGCTGCAAAGAAATTTAAAAAAAAAATCTGGATAGAATATATTCTCTGGTTAAGTATCACAATCACCAGAAAAACAAATATAGACTAGTCGACCATCTGTATTTTCATTTTTCTATTATCCAGGAGCCATAGATTTTTGCAATGTTTTAAACATGTTTTTAATAGGGCAAGATTTGCATACTCTAGTTCAGTGTATTACTCCACAATTTTGAAAAAAAGATGGAGGTTGCTTTTTTACATAACCTCATGAAATTAGGGCTAGAATTTAATTTCCATATATTTGTCTGTGTGTATATTATGCATGCGTGTCTAGTTCCAGGTTTGTCAACCATGGCACTGTGGACGTTTTGGAGCAGATTCTTCTTTGTTGAGTGGAAGGGCTGTCTGGCGCATTTTAATGGTTCCACAGCATCCCTGGCCTCTCCCTACTCAATGCCAGTACCATCCCTCCCACCTTCAGTCATGACAAAACTGATGTCTCCAAACATAGCAGTATGTGAATATTTGTATCAGGATATCCATATCTATTCCATCTGTCTCTGTCTCTGGGTCTCTATCTCTGTGTCTGTCTCTATCTCTGTATATGTTTTGCTTCCACTCTATGGCAAACATCCTGGCAGTCATGACATGGCTTAGCTTCTTGTTCTCAGGAAACACTAAGGGTCTGTGCTGTGTCAGGCTCTTTGCTAAGTGCTGGTGTTGCCAAGATGACCAAGGCACGCGCCTTCATTCCCAAAGGACTGTGTCAGGGAACTGGGGTGCACAGACACAAATGAGGCATCAGGTGGCACTAGCTCAGAGATGGGAGGCCACAAGAGGAGGGGTTACAGGGTGATCCAGAGTGCACTGTGGATCCAGATTGCTGGTGCCCTACCCTGGTTCTGTCCCTTCCTATGCTTACATCTCTGCTGTAAGTAATTCTGGAATCAAAACTGATGCTGTGAACTCTCTCGCTTATGGGGAGACATGGACATCCCCATTCACAGTCAGAGGAGAAGGTTTGGGCCCTGAGATCACCACAAAAGGACAGGGTTAGCCTGACAAGTTTTCATCTTCTGAATAAATGAGACCTTGTAGCGTTCTGTTAAGTTTCTCTCTCCTAAACGAAAACCTCACTTTTCTTGCATCTTTGGCAACCCTGATTGTGAAGATGTGTCGTGGCATGTGAGCATGATCGTATAAGTAGATGGATGGTTTTATCTATCAGCAGACTCACGCAAACTTAGTTATGCTGCATCTTCTTCTTTAAATTCACATTATCATTATTTCTGTTGGTGAGCTGGTCCTAAGGTCTTCTGTTTTTGGGACTTCTTTGCAAGTAAACTTCTTTTCCTTTCTGAAGACTATTGTCTCTGCCCTCTCTCTCAGACCATCGACTGCCCTTTGCCTCCATTTTGACGGTGGTGCTGCTTCATTGAGTTTTCTGGGATGCCATGCATTTTACTCAGAACAGAGCCTCTTACTTGGCTCTACAGACTCGCTGGCTGTCATCAAGATGAGTTAGGCACAGAGGGAGTGCCTGGTGCTGATGATCCTGGGATTCAAAAATAGTGTGGTGCATACCTGTAGCCCCAGCTGCCTGAGAGGCTAAGGAGGGACGATCACAGCCTAGGAGTTCTAGTCTAGCCTGGGCAACACGGTGAGACCCTAACGCTAAAATAAAATGAATAGTATGTAACCCTGGATCCCCAGTGCTCTACAGTCTGGTCTGAGAGACCCCTCCACTTCCAAAAAGAGATTTAAAAACTTAATTTTTTAATTTAAGAGACTCTTTCCAGTTTGTTTTGAAGTATCTAGTTCAATCAGTAGAGCATGACATGCAGATCTCTTGTGTGTGCTTTTGTTACTTAAAGATTTCCCATTCTGGGTGGCCATGGTGGGCCTGTCATCCCAGTGCTTTGGGAGGCTGAGATGGGAGGATCACTTGAGGTCGGGAATTTGAGACCAGCCTGGGCATCAGAGTGAGACCCCATCTCTACCAAAAAAAAAATAATAATTAGCCAGGCGTGGTGGTGCATACCTCTTGTCCTTGCTACTTGGGAGTCTGAGGCAGAAGGATTGCTTGAGCCCAGGATGTTGAGGCTACAGTGAGCTATGATTGAGCCACTGCACTCCAGCCTAGGTGACAGAGAGACCCTGTCTCTGAAAAAAGAGAAATATTTCGCTTTTCCATATGATGCATAGGGTAAGATTAAGTAGATTTTTAAATTGAAATTTGAAATCCTGGATAAATATTGTGTAAGGAAAAAAAGTCATTTAATTCCAAGTCATCTATTCTACTGGGAAAACATACCTGACTTTTCAGACATCCTTCTAATTCTGCAGTGAACACGTTTTTCTTGGAATGAGTTTTATTTTTTTGCAAAGTAGTTTTTTCTTGGGGTTATTGCTTTTTGCACTTGCATCACATTTAATTAATCATGTTTTCTCAAGTGATCCCTCATTAAAACACACTGTCTTTTGAAGTTTATGTTAAAATAACCCAGAATCATGATGAATGGGTTAGAATATAAGTCAGGGCATAATAGACTATGAGGTGCTCTATTTTAGTTAGATGAATTATTCTGCACTCTTTAATGAATAACATAAATTAGCATAATGAAAAAGCATATATCACAAGAAAACAATGTGACAAAAATCTGACACTTAGTAAAGTCAATTAGAAGGGGAAAACATGTATTTTTAGTCATTTTTTTCCCCTTCTTGGGTGTTCCCTACTACAAATGAAGCTCAACTAAGTCCTGCATCTCCCAGTTTACATGTGTATAGCAAGATGGAGGTTTTGCTTTACCATTAAAACAACAACTTCTAGGATTTACCAGGCATATTCCAAAATGTGTTGCTAAAATATTCAGTAGGGAAGCACATGGAAATAATAGTTTTTATCTCTGGGGCACGGTACGTTTTTTCAATTAGATTTTTTTTAATGGTTATAGTGATAATAGCAATAGTTCCCAGCTTGTGTTATCCGGAAGCGTATCCTCTCCACCCACTCTTAATACATGTGAGTAATTAGCTTGATAACTTAACATTAATCCTTAACCTCTGCTGGTCAACATGCCAGATTCCAGGCAGTAATGCGCCTTGTGGGAATGACTTATTATGCATAACATATTGCACCTGTCAAGCTTTGCAGCTGCCAAACATCTATTTTGAAAAATAATAGAGTGATTTGAGAGTGCCTTTAAAGTCTGCTTTGTGCTTTTGCCACACAGTCATCCCCAGCAAGAAATTACATGTTTCTACAGTTGTTCTGTATGAAAATGGCCAGAGACTGAGATGAGGCCAAGACAGCAGGGGCCAGAGAGGTCTCGACCGCCCTGAATGTTGTTACCTTGAGTCTTGGTCTTGGAGAAAAAGAAACCAGCACATGCAAAGATCAACTTACTGCTTTACAAAGAGGGTTGTTCTTTCTCAGTGACAAGAATCCGATAAGAGACCTGTAAGAGCTGAGTAAGGGTATCAGTCATTTATTTGGGACACTTGGAAGGGAGAGAAGAAAGAGAGACATTTGGGCCGGACGCAGTGGCTCATGGCCTGTAATCCCAGCACTTTGGGAGGCCGAGGCAGGTGGATCACCTGAGGTCAGGAGTTCAAGACCAGCCTGGCCAATCTGGTGAAACCCCGTCTCTACTAAAAATACAAAAATTAGCCAGGCGTGGTGGTGGGTGCCTGTAATCCCAGCTCCTTGGGAGGCTGAGGCAGGAGAATCACTTGAACCCGGGAGGCGGAGGGTGCAGTGAGCTGAGATCGCGTCGTTGCACTCCAGCCTGGGTGACAGAGTAAGACTCCATCTCAAAAAAAAAAAAAAAAAAAAAAAGAAAGAGAGACATTTGGAGTGTATTTCGTGAAGTCACATAAAGCAAAGGAAGAGTAAGCATCTCAGGCTTTCGTGGGGATCAGCCATATTTGGACGACGTGTAAAACAGCTCACTGCTCTCCAGCCCCAGGAGTTTTGATTCTACGAGTGTAAGGTGTATCACCAGAATTTGCAAAAGCTTCCAGGTGAGGCTAATATCACTGGTTCCAGTACCACGCTTTGAAAGCCACTGCTTCAGTCAGTCATGCTGCCGGGCTTCTCTCTGGTACCTTTCTTTGCTTGATAAGAGGTGCCAAGTTCTAGCTTTGGAACTGTCCATTCTCCATCCCCCAGCTTGGACATTCTTCTGGGCAGCCGTTTTTGATTCAGGTTATGTACAACTGATTAAATGTGAGCTTACTAAGTAGAAGTCAGTGGTGGTGTCCTCAGCAGAAACATCATTATAGGCTCACTTAGAATCAGTAGACTCATTTGTCAAATGAGAGGGCTGGAGTCACTGTCTGGCTGCCATGTCTTTTGAAACAAGAGTTTTGATTCCACCTTGTTGACGGATAAAGAGGCCATTGTCAATTCCTCTGAACATATGTGTTCAGGGACAGAGAGTGGGTCTCCTGGGAGAGAATGGGTCATTAGTAATCAAGGTCCAGGTATGGAACAAAGATCAGGAACATAAAGCTGAAGGTCTCACCAGAGGGTGCAACATTTTAAAAGTAGATTGGTTACACCTGGGGAGAATTGTGTGCTTGGCCAAATCACCTCATTATGACTGTGTGGTTCTTCCATGTTTATTCGAGCAATCAATTTTCACCAAAACTGGACTACTTGATTCTAAACAGTTTACATTATGGATTACAAATGCCTTCTTATGATGCACCCACTTGCTGTCAGATTGAAGTACTTTATGAAAGGAAAAACCATTGTCAGCGAGATGGACAGATGGGTTGTTACAAAACACCATGTTCTGACATTTGCTGGGAGGTGGCAAGGAGGCCAAAGTGAAGAAATGAACATTGATAGTGAGTTGAAGCAAATTGAAAAAATAATATGTGAACATATTAACACATAGATTATTAACTGAGGTGCAGGTTGAAGTGTGGCTGAAACAATGTAGTATTTGTCCCTTGGCTTTAATTTATTTTAGTCACTTCTGGATTGAATAATGCACCTCTAACTCCATATGTTGATGTCCTAACCCCCAGTTCCTCAGAAAGTGGCAAAGTGGCCTTATTTGGAAATAACGTCGTTGGAGATGTGATTAATTAAGATGAGTCATTCTGGAGGAGGGTAGGACCCTAATCCAATATGACTGGTGTCCTTACTGAAAGGAGAAATTTTAACACAGACATGCAGAGATGTGAGGACACGGATGTGAAGGTTGGAATGCTGCCACAAGCGAAGGAACTACCAGAAGCTCAAAGAAAGTCATGGAGCCAATCTTCCCCGATGGCCTTTCTGAGAGAGCATGGTCTTGCGATAACTTGGTCTCACACTTCCAGCCTCCAGAACCGAGAGACAATAAATAAATTTCTGCTGTTTCAGCCCCCCTGGGTTGTGGTGCTTTGTCATGGCAGCCGTAGGAAACAAAGTCATATGTTTCAATGTGAATTTGAAATTATACTAAGAATAGCACTTGACAGTATTGCATTTTCATGTTCTCCCAAGTGGGGTTTTGATATGTGAATCTAATTTAGTGTAACCTTGCATTAAACAACTGTGTAGATTCTCTTCTTTACATGGATATTATGCCTTTGCAAAGACTTGAAACAACCATACAATGTAGAAATTAATTAGGCTGCTCTTATTTATAAGCAACTGGAAACCATTTTCTTTATTGTTGTATCAAAACTTACTGAGGGATTTTAGAATTCTGACTTCTCCATGGCTAATCGCATGATTAACTGGGATTAATCAACCTCCAGGTGGGGCCCCAGAGCTCTCTGAGACCTTCTATGTTATTGAAAGTCACTCCTTGTATGCAAAGTGGTCATATCACTGAACTTGGCATTTTGCCAGCTAGACTACAGCCTTGACCTTGGATGGTCACAGGTGGTTTTCATAGACATCTCTGTGATTATCTTGTAAAGACATTATTCATCTCATTTGAGAAAAGAAGACATTACTTTTTCTGAGAGCTTACCACCCATGATGGATGAGTAGTAGCCTGGCATTTGAAATAAAGCCTTTGACTTTAAGTAAGGTGTGCTTACTATTAAAATATTCTTTGTGTTTGAATCAGTAATGGTTCATACATTTTTTAGCCTTCTTGAGCCCCAATTGACTCATCTACAAAGGGAGACTGTTGAACTTGAATTGCTATTAACTTGCAATTCTCAGGATGTAGAATTTTCCCCTGACTCTTGTGTTGCCACTGTTGCCAATGGCTTTCACATGTTATTCAAATGTGTGACAATGACTAACCTGATGATTCGGGACAGTCTTAGGCGTGGTAATTTTGAGGTTTAGAGCTATCATTGAACACTTAGATTCCTCTGCAGCATGGTAATTTTGAGGTTTATTGGACACTTAGATTTCTCCTCCAACCCCATTCTTTACTTTTCCTTTCTCCTCAGACATTAGTGGAAATTCTAAGTTCCCCACTATATGCTCATTTCCATGATGTGGTTTGTGTCATCGTCTTGGTCCTGCCCTTGAGTATTATGGAATTCAGTAATATGTGTGTGATCTTCCTTCTTCACACTCAGCAGGATGGTCCCTGCATTGTGTTTTTCTCTTCTGGTTTTGATGTTTTCCTTTGGCATGGTAAATGTTTTGGAGAGAGTTACTAGACGAATTAGTTAATCAGAGGATAAAATATTAGCGGGCAGAAAATCTGAAAGTTGATCACTTGCAACTCCTCACCCCTTTTCCCTTGAACGGCTTTGAGAAATTTCGCTAGGAATTCAGGATGGAAAAGTCAGCGTAGCGGGGTAACATGTTACAGGGACACTGTAACCTCTTTCCCTTGGAAAGTTCACTGTATTATGAGACAATGACATGCCATTAACGAGTTACACTTGTCTTGTTTTCACCAAGAAGATGGATTGAATGGCCCTCAAAGATCTTCTCTGAGTTGTAATGATATGGTATCATCTGAGTCAGAATGCTACCGTTTACAAACATTTTGAGTGGGTATTTGGAATCACTTGTTGGGTCCTTTTTCTTATCCTGGTTGTGTTTAGAGAACAGGCTTGGTCAGATTCAAATAGATCTTACACTTTGACACAGACCAGAATGCCCATTGATGAAAATACTTTGCACAGAAGGACTGCTGGTGAGGTAGAAGTTCTCAGAGAGCTCTGGAGTCCTATGTGGCTCATGTGATTAACTATAAAATTGGAATTTCAAAAGCCCTCATAAATTTATAAGATAACACGACTGGGCGTGGTGGCTCACGCTTGTAATCCCAGTACTTTGGGAGGCTGAGGCGGGTGGGTCACGAGGTCAGGAGATCGAGACCATCCTGGCTAACACAGTGAAACCCTGTCTCTACTAAAAATACAAAAAATTAGCCGGGCGTGGTGGCGGGTGCCTGCAGTCCCAGCTACTTGGGAGGCTGAGGAAGGAGAATGGCGCGAACCCAAGAGGCGGAGCTTGCAGTGAGCGGAGATCACACTGTTGCACTCCAGCCTGGGTGACAGAGCGAGACTCCATCTCAAAAAAAGAAAAAAAAAATTATAAGACAACACAAATAATGGTTTTCAATCATTTGTGCATAAGAGCAGCTATTGCACACTACCTTTCCCAAGGTGGACAAGGTTGGATCCTGATGTAGCCAAGAAATGTCGCAAGTCATAGTTTTAGTCTATGCAACTTTAGTTTCTGCTAAAATTTTTCTTGATGAATTTTTAGTTATATTTATTTATAAAACATCCTATATTAAGAACACAACACCTACAACAGTTAAGGAAATAAAAGACCTAAGAAGGCTTCAAAACACTTCTAGTTATTACATATCACCTAAAGTACACTATAGCCAGTTAAAAATTCGCATCATGTCATACTCTTTGCAGATAACCATGGTGAAGAATGTCCCTGGAGGTGAAGGTTGCAGTGAGCTGTGATCTCACCACTGCACTCCAGCCTGGGTGACAGAGTGAGACCCTGTCTCAAGAAAGAAAAGAAAAGAAAACAATGTAATTCGAAGTCATGTAAAGTTATTTAATATTGTTTTCTCTCTGTGTTGGTCTTGCATAATTTTCTTCTTTGATGATTTTCATTATTCACCAGAACTTTGAAATGAAATTGACATTTGTTTTCTTAAAGACATTTCTTTTTTTATGGTTGAATAATACTCCACTGTGTATATGTACTGCTTTTTCTTTCTTTCTTTTTTTTTTTTTAATTATACTTTAAGTTCTGGGATACATGTGCAGAACGTTCAGGTTTGTTACATAGGTATACACATGCCATGGCGGTTTGCTGCACCCATCAACCCATCATCTATATTAGGTATTTCTCCTAATGCTATCCCTCCCCTCGCCCTCCACCCCCTGACAGGCTCCGGTGTGTAATGTTCCCGTCCCTATGTCCATGTGTTCTCATTGTTCAACTCCCACTTATGAGTGAGAACTTGTTTGGTTTTTGGTTTTCTGTTCCTGTGTTAGTTTGCTGAGAATGATTGTTTCCAGCTTCATCCATGTCCTTGCAGAGGACATGAACTCATCCTTTTTTATGGCTGCATAGTATTCCATGGTGTGTATGTGCCACGTACACCATTTGGGTTGGTTCCAAGTCTTTGCTATTGTGAATAGTGCCACAATAAACATATGTGTGAATGTGTCTTTATAGTAGAATGATTTATAATCCTTTGGTTGTATACCCAGTAATGGGATTGCTGGGTCAAATGGTATTTCTGGTTCTAGATCCTTGAGGAATTGCCACACTGTCTTCCACAATGGTTGAACTAATTTACACTCCCACCAACAGTGTAAAAGGATTCCTATTTCTCCACATCCTCTCCAGCATCTGTTGTTTCCTGACTTTTTAATGATCACCATTCTAACTGGTGTGAGATGGTATCTCATTGTGGTTTTGATTTGCGTTTCTCTAATGACCAGTGATGATGAGCTTTTTTCATATGTTTGTTGGCCGCATACATGTCTTCTTTTGAGAAGTGCTGTTCATATCCTTCACCCACTTTTTGATGGGGTTGTTTGATTTTTTTTCTAGTAAATTTGTTTAAGTTCCTTGTAGATTCTGGATACTAACCCTTTGTCAGATGGATAGATTGCAAAATTTTTCTCCCATTCTGTAGGTTGCCTGTTCACTCTGATGATAGTTTCTTAGACATTTCTATTGTTCCTTTAAACTGTCTGGCACTCAGCTTCCCACTAAAGTTTTTTGTTTTTGTTTTGAGGCGTAGTCTCACTCTGCCACCCAGGCTGCAATGCAGTGGTGTGATCTCAGCTCACTGCAACCTCCGCCTCCTGGATTCAAGCAATTCTCCTGCCACAGCCTCCCGAGTAGCTGGGATTACAGGCATGTGCTGGCACGCCCAGATTATTTTTGTATTTTTAGTAGAGATGGGGTCTCACCATGTTGGCCAGGCTGGTCTTGAAATCCTGACCTCGTGGTCCACCCGCCTCAGCCTCCCAAAGTGCTGGGATTACAGGCGTGTGCCACCATGCCTGGCCAGTTGTTTTTAAAAGTACAGGTGGAAAATAACTGCTGGTTACATTGAAACAACAATATGTTCTTCTTGGATGAATATACTTGAAGAACACAATTCTATTAGTTTCAGGAAAAGTATATCAAAGTTATAATGCACCCTAAGGGTTTCAGGATCTGCCTCCCCTCCCCACCCCGGCAGACATCTACATCTGAAGATACTCAAGTTATTGAAATAAAATGGTGTGGTATTTGTATATAACCTGCAAATATCCTCCTATATATTTAAAATCATCTGTACATTACTTATAATACCTAATACTGTGTAAGTGCTATGTAAATAGCTGTTACACTGTATTGTTTAGGGAATGATGAGAAGAAGAAAAGTCTGGCATTTGCTGTTCTATATATGTTCTTTAGATACTTTATCTACACCCTATAAAAAGATAATTAATATTTTTATTTATTAAATAACGTATATTTGATCCCAAATGCAAGTCTTTGTTCAGTTTTTGGTGTTATCATGCCAAATCTCTTGGACATTTACATCATAGGAAACAAAATAATGAGCCTACTTCCTAAAAGCTCCATCCAGAGAAGATGAAACATTTCATCAGCTCAGTCTATTCATATCATTCTTTCTAGCTCCTCAGGACCTAATAACTAAAGCTTAAATTCCTTTGTATGACCTCCTACTCCATTCATTTATTTCTTCAATCAGTACCATTTGTGAAGACCATTTACTCTGTGTCAGGCACGCTGCTATGTGCCAGAGTGCCAATGGCAAACGTGCTAGGGATAGACACTACCGCCAAAGTTTTTCCAGGCTGGGGGGCAGATGATCGTTAAATTAAAACAACACACATAATTTACACTTGTCCACTTTGTGATAGAGTGCCTGGGAGGAGAAGTGCAGAATGTTATAAGAGCAAGCAACAGAGAGAGAGAGCTGTAGCAGTCAGGGCGTGGGGGTTAGGGAAGGCTTCCTGGTTGAAGTCTCATTTTCTATGAAGAAAGGACAGTATGGGAAGGCTGGGTGTCTGGAGGCAGGTGTATTTCTTTCTATATGGTCAAATATTTGTTTCCTGTAGAATTCCATTAAATGTGAAATATTTGTAGAATACAAAGAGACTTTTTTCTTGGTTAATGAAAAGACTGCTGAGGATATTCCATAACATTTGAAAGAAATCTTACTTATGAACAACAAATATATAAAGAAAGGCCTCCTCCTGAACCTTTTAAATAGACTTTTTATTTTGTAGAGCAGTTTTAGGTTCACAGCAATTGAGCAGAAGGTACAGAGAATATCCACATGCTCTCTGCCCCCACCATGCACAGCCTCTCCCATTACCAACATCCCCCACCAGAGTGGGACATTTGTGACAAGGGATGAACCTACGTTGGCACATCATCATCATCAGGGTCCATAGTTTACATATGCTTCACTCTTGGTGTTGTATGGTCTATGGGTTTGGACAAATATATAATGACTTGTATCCATAGTTTCATGTATTGCTTTAAAATAACTTACACCAAGCATGGACACAAAATTATCCATTCAGGGTCACAACTAATTATTTGTAGTGTCAAAGCATTGATTGGTAAAGTTAAGGTCTATGGTGGGTTTCCTGACTGATTTCTATTTCAAATGTTCAGTTCCATTGTTAGACACTAGTTTGGTATGTATTTTGGAAATTGTAGACTGACTAGTTCTTTAGCTGTTCCATGCCAACACCTGGCTATGTTGAAGGAAATGAGTGAGATCTGTTCCTGTTTTCTCTTTTCATATGGTGGTATCTAGAGAACTAGTTTTCATTTATCTTTATTCTTCCCATGTGTGTTGTCTTTGCATGAATGATGTGTTTTCTTTACTTGAAGCTTTTGAAGAATTATCTTTCCTTAAGGAAAAATCAAAAGGCTAGAAATGAAAAGACTTGGAAAATGTCATTGAAATAATGGCCGGGTGCAGTTGATTGAACTTATATAAACTCTTTGAAAGTCGGATTGACTAGCATTCATGTTTGATCTAGTTAAACCAATAAAATACAGGATGTAATCTTTATATAATTACAAAAGTCCCACTGTCTAATCCTACCTGGAGGTTACGATGATGGTTCTAGAGGCAAATGTGTTTCTAGCCTAATGTACTTTGACTCTTTATCTTTGTTGGCTTTAAGCCAGAACAAGACTTTATTGCAAATACTGTTATTTTATCTTTGTTGTCAAATGGCTTAACTGGTGAAGGCTATTGTAATCTGACAAAGGGCTTCTGCTGGGGCAGGGTATTGAAATATACTGGATTCTTGTATTTTTTTATTGCTCTTCTGCTCAAAGAGTACTATATGTAAGCAACATAGGTGGATCGTGATGGGGTAGCACCTGGCCTAAACAAAGTGGCCAACATTAATTGGGGGTTTATTGGCATCCCTGCTGCTAGTGGGCATGGTTCTTAGAAGTTCTTAGTAGAGATAAATAGCATAGCACATGATGACTGATACAGGTAAAAGCACAGAACAGCTGCAAAACCTTGGCATGGGGGCAATTATTTTAAGAAAAACAGGAAACCCAAAATCCAAAAAGGAACTAGGGATGCATTTTGAGGGCAAATATATATGTGGATGCATGGATGTGTGCATCTGTGTGTGTGCATGCATATAAAATTTCCTTGTGGAAAAACCTCACAAATAAATGCAAAAGATGAATGAGGGGCTTGAGAATTTTTGCAATAGACAAATGATCATTGAACCTAAGTGATACTAATAGTTGCTAAAATTGATTTTTAAAATGGTGAACAATCCACAATTAGATAAGGTAAAAGAGACAGACTATCCACGGTAAAGGAAAACAAATGGCCAGTCAGGAAATTAAAGTAAAAATACCAATACCATTGCCCACTCATCCTGTTGGCAAATGTTGAAAAATTGCTTCCACCCAAGGAAAAAACAGAATGGAAAGGCATCCTTTTACTGCAAGTTTTATTTGTATTTTAGTATTGCTAAAATACTGTATCTTAGTATTTTCAATACTAAATACTTTTGAGTCTCACTATAATAAGACTGAATCAGTTAGTCTAGGGTGAGTATTATCCGTTATAAGCTGGGAGATATTAAGTCTAGGATTACTCCCAAACTGCTAAAGACAGTATAATGACAAATGACAACAAAATCACATCAATAATAACAAAGGATTTTTTAAAAATCCTGAGCCAAACATTTTGATAAATACAAGGATTATCTTTTTAATCATCCCAAGCAGCCTATGACATGCTGTCCTCACTAATTTTAAAAAATCATTCTAATCGTAATAATTGTTTATGCATGCTTGCCATTGCCCCAAATATTTCTTTGTAATGACAGAGTTTTTCATTTTGTGATTAGTAGAAAATTTTGCTTGAAATGAAAATGCCTTGCTCAACGCAATGTATTGATATTAATTCTCAATTCAAAATAGGCTCTGTGGCTATTGGCTTCCTTCTCATTTTGATGGGTGTGTATAAGCTAATGGTATGGGGAGCATTGAATTGAAGGAAAGAAGGAGAGTTGGTGTGGGGCAGGGCAGGAGGGTTTACACTTAGGAAGGGGAGGTTGGGCAGCTGAAGACAATCTCTGCTGCATCCTTTGTGCTTTTGTTGTTGAAGTTTGGCCATTCAACATACACAGTAGAAGGGAACAAAAGAAAGCTAATCAAGGTGTGTATTGGTCTGTTCTCATGCTGCTAATAAGGACATACCTGAGACTGGGTAATTTACAAAGAAAAATTGATTTAATGGACTCACAGTTCCACATGGCTGGGGAGGCCTCACGATCATGGTGGAAGACAAAGGAGGAGCAAAGGCATGTCTTAAACGGTGGCAGGCAAGAGAGCATGTGCGGGGGAACTGCCCTTTATAAACCCATCAGATCTTGTGAGACTTACTATCACGAGAATAACATGGGAAAAACCCGCCCCCATGATTCCATTACCTCTCCTAGGGTCCCTCTCACATCACATGGGAATTGTGGGAGCTACAGTTCAAGATGAGATTTGGGTGGGAACACAACCAAACCATATCAAAGTGTGTCCTGCACAGGGCTTCTCAGGACTCTAATCCTTTATTTTTGTTTTAATGAACTCTCTGATATTTGCTAAATTAAAAATATTATTTCCAGAGATAAACTCTTCTGTAATGAAAATCCTGCAATGTACTTTCTATTTACGTGATCTCCCCTCCTATTCTCTGCTCCACCGCATCCATCTGAACTGCTGCTACCTCAGCGTATGGCATTTAGGACTGTTGGACCAATCTTCATCTTTCCTTTCAAGGTTATAAATCTGGAAATCCTTCAAAATCGTGTCTGCATCTTGTTCCTTTCTTCACCTGTGGCTTTTCCTGTTGTGTTGTTTACCATTGAGGTTAATCACTGGCTTTGTCACTCTGCATATTTTACTTGGTTTCCCTGACTACAGGTTTCTTAACTGTAAAATGAATAAATGAAGCTTATGTCATTTTGTGATATGATTACATGGGATGAGTATTAAAACATCAAGGCACATTTCTGCCACATAGATTTGGCCACTGTAATAATAATAATGATAGTCAAAGGTGTATTGCCACGTTAGTGATATTTTTGTCAACCTGTTGACAACAGTTGCTGTGCCTACTTTTGGAACCCCAGACAACAGTTGCCGTGCCCACTTTTGGAACCCCAGTCACTCTTGCATGGCCTCAGAAATGTGCCTTCTCTGTGAGGACCAAGAGCTGCCCTCCCTTGCTAACGTGATACAGACAGTTAAAGAGGAAACATGGAGTCCTGTCCCCAGGGAAAAATCTAGTTGAGCAACCAAGACACAGACAAAATAAAGCATATCATTCAGCAGGAGAGGGTGTGATAAAACTCCAAAGAGGAACCCAGCAAGTGCAGAAATAGCTGAGGGTCCCCTGATCTTATCCAGAGATAAGGTCCTGCCCATCTGCCTAGGAAAAGAAACATCCAGAAGGGAAGGAGGTTTCACCTGTGCCCATGTCAAGGATTCTAGTCCAAGGAGCAGAACCCCGCTGACCTGACTCAAGAAGACTCAAAGCCTTCAAACCAAGATGGTGCTGAAAAAGACCTTCAGGAACTGGCTTTGACCTAGTCTCCAAGGTCTGAGGCTGTCCACTTCAGCCCTGAGTCTCTTTAGAAGGTGCCTCATTGCTTCCCATCGCTGGTTGCGGAGGAGCTTGGAACACTCAAGTTGAGTCCAGGATGTGCTTAGACAGGTGTAGTCCTTGGAAGTCCTGGCAGGAGCCAACTCTGCACAGGGGAAGCAGGGGAAGCTTTAACTATGAAACCCCTCCAGCATATAGCCCTAATATTTACTTCTTCTCAGCCTTAACTCCCAATAATTCCTTCACATACCCAAGATTTTAGCCAATCCTGTATGAATCTACACACCACGCAACATGCTGAGGCTGACTGTCATGTAGGAAGTTCTTCAAAGCTGCCCTGCCCCAGCCCCCAGCTTCTGCATGCTCAATGCCCGGCCCCTGCTTTTTGCAGTTGTCGTGCTGTTTATGACCATCCCCTAGTCAGCCTGGCCCCTCTGAACTTTTAGCTTATAACCAAGCCAATGGCTCCGTTTATCAAACCTCAGTTTTATAAAAGGGTATGTTATGCCCTCTTACACGCTTTCTCCTAACATCTCATTTTCCAGTAATTCCACCACGCCCATCATTTGTCCAGCATTGGCCTCTGCCCAATCTAATTATTTATCTGATGTAATCCCTGCCAAAAATCATACCGAACTTCACCCTAGGCTGTTTGTATGTGTCTCCAGCTTCAGACCTTGCTGTCTCTATGGGAGGCATAGATGTGGGGGGAGAGATGAGGTCCCAGATGTGGAGGTATGGAACTCAGTAGGTGGTAGGTAGGTTCATATGAGATTGGCTAAAATCCTAAGAATGTGTAGGAATTATTAGGAGTTAAGGCTGAGAAGAAGTAAAAAGTAGGGCTATATGCTAGAGTGGTTTCATAGTTAAAGCATTGATATGGGACCGAGATCTTTTAAGCCAATAATCTTCACATTGAAGAAGATTGCCAATCCTATACAGCTGAGATTTATTTAGTGGTTTGGGGGGGATCCTATAATTAAGCTATTATTGGGAAGGGACATATTCAGATATATTATTGGCAGTGGATGGGCAAAATGTGGTATATCCATGTAGCTGAAACTGACAGTCAAAAAGATGAAGTACCAATATATACTACAATGTACATGAAGCAAGATTGCTGTGGCATTTAGCATCAAGAAGCCAGACACATATTGTATGATTCCATTTATATAAAATGTCCAGAATAGGCAAATAGATGAAGACAGAAGCAGATTTATTGTTTGCCAGGGTAAGGCAAGTAGTGGGGAAGGCAGAATGGGAGTGATTACAAATAGGTACAGGTTTCTTTTTGGGCTGGTGAAAATGTTCTACAATTAAATAGTGGTGTTGGTTGCATAGCTTTCTGAATATACTCAAATTGTACAATTTAAATGAGTGAATTTTGTGAATTATATCTCAATAAACTTGTTATAAAAGTATTTTCTAAAAGATATTTTTTGGTTCAATTTTCTTTTCTCATAACTGCAAACATATATCATCTTGCTCTATCGATACTGGTATCCTTCATATTAAAAGTTTAGACATTCAAACATAGGAAATGGGAGATTTTGTCTCATCTCCACCTTGAACTTTAGAGAACTAGAGGTCGTGACATTTTAGCTATTGGGTGATGGTTTCTGCTAGCTTTGCTACCTATTCCAGCCTAGCATAACCTGACTTAAAAGATCCCAACCAGAGGAAAAAAAATCACCAAAATCTTAGTTATGTGGAATACAGAAATTCTAATGTTCAGGATAATAAATCATAGTACAATTTTATTTATTTATTTATTTTTTTGAGATGGAGTTTTCCTCTTGTTGCCCAGGCTGGAGTGCAATGGTGCTATTTCAGCTCACTGCAACCTCCTCCTCCTAGGTTCAAGCGATTCTCCTGCCTTAGCCTCCCCAGTAGCTGGGATTACAGGCATGTGCCACCACACCCAGCTAATTTTATATTTTTTAGTAGAGACAGGGTTTCACTATGTTGGCCAGGCTGGTCTCGAACTCCTGACCTCAGGCGATCCACCCGTCTTGGCGTCCCAAAGTGCTGGGATTACAGGCGTGAGCCACCACGCCCGGCCCCAAATATTTGTTATATATTGAGTGTATCTATTGTTTCATTTAGTTACCCCAGTGGCCTGATGGCATGAGATATTGCTGTTAGGCTTGCTTTACTGATGGATAAACTGAGGCATGGGGATATTAAGTCTCTTGTCTGTGATCATATGTTTTGTGAAAGAGTAAGAGAAGGCTTTTCACGTGGGATCTGATGTAGTTTGGATTTGTGTGCCTGCCCAAATCTTATGTCGAATTGGAAGGATGGGCCTGGTGAGAGGTAATTGTATCATAGAGGTGGATTTCCTCCTGGCTGTTCTCATGACAGTGAGTGAGTTCTCACAAGATCTGATGGCTTAAAAGTGTGTGGCACTTCCCTTTTTGCTCTCTGTCTCTCTCCTGCTCTGCCATGGTAAGATGTGCTTGCTTCCCCTTTGCCTTCCGCCATGATTGTAAGTTTCCTGAGCCTCCCCAGCCATACTTCCTGTTAAGCCTGCAGAACTGTGAGTCGATGAAACCTCTTTTCTTCATGAATTACCCAGTTTCAGGTAGTTCTTTATAGAAGTGTAAGAGCAGACTAATACAAGATCTTTCTCCCAATCCCAAACTCTTATTTCTGTAAATTGGTTGAGATCAAAAGCATCCACAACGCTTAAGTTGTAAATTTCTCAAAACTGCTGACTGTTGGCGGAACGTCTAGTGTTCATTTACCTGCTTCACTGCTCAACACACCATCAAAGTTGCCTCAGACCCTTTTTCATTTCAGACAGCTTGGAATCTTTAGTATTTTATATGTCTTTATTTACATCATGAAATCAACAACAAAATGAAACTTAGATTACAAACACATTTTCTATCATTGGAAGGGAAGGACAACAGGTTTTGCAAGATTGGGCATTTGTGAAAATGCAAATATTCAAAAATTATATGCATAAATTATAATTTTAAATTAGAAATCTGTGTATGTGTAGCTTTCTAATGGATCAGTATTTTTCCTTTTTCTTTTTGCAGAACAATGGTTCCCTGGTTTGGTGCCAGAATCACAAGCAATGTTCTAAGGTACGTTTCCTATACCTGTATGAATGGTGCAAAAAACTTTTAATTTTGGAATAATTATAGATTCACAGTAAGTTGCAAAGACAGCACAGAGAAATCATATATGCCCAGTTTCCACCAATGGTTACACTTTAAGTAATTGTAAACAATATCAAAAGCACAAAATTGATATGCATGCAATGTATGTGTATGATTTTGTGACATTTATCATGTGTAAGATTGGATTTACGTAGCTACCACTGCCATCAAGATACAGGTATCAATGGTTCTATATACTACTGTATTTTATTGTTGTTTGTAATTTTCTGTTAAAAAACATTAAGAAGAAAATGCCCTCTGGTTAGACCAGAGAAGATTTAATGTATTCTATGTATACTTATGTTATTTTGCATGTATTTTGGTTTCTTTGTAGGAATTGCTGTTTAAATAATTTGATTTTTTCATTAAACAGTCTCTTTTCCATTTTTGAGTATTCTTTGCTGCACACTAAAGTACTATAAACTTTATTATGTTACTCATTTATATGTTTGATATAATACAATTCTTACCTCAATCCCAATACACCAAAATCTTTGTTTTTTAAATATATATATGATGGTACTCCAGCTCCAGTCTGAAGTAGGTTTTGTAATCAGATTATGTAAATGAGTAAAGTTTACAAAGTTTGCTAAAAACATTGGAGCAAAACTTTGGGATCATAATAGTGTTTCATAAAATTTATTTCATGGATATTACTTTTAGTCCTGAAATAGAAATACACCTTTATTTTATAAACAACAAGTAATCTAAGGAATATATAATAATCTTGAAATAGCATATTTATGAAAAGGATTATTTTGTGAAAGATCTTTCAAATACATACAATAAATTATTATAGAATAATATTCCTAAACCAAAAACTTTGTTCTAATGATGCATTTCCACAGTCATGCTCACTGAATACACGAGTGTTACTTTAAAATAGAGCAGAGTTCCTACGTGAATGTTAAATAATTTGATGAAGATAAGCTTTGCTTATCTCTGACTGTCTAGATACTAGGCAGGAATGAAATGCCTGGTTACAGTCCACTTACTCTTTTAATGCAATGTCCTAAGCATTTGTTCTGTCCAGACATTTTCTGGTATTGATTATATTAATTGGTCTTCAACTGGAATTTTAGATAACTTTTTCATGCCATCATTCCAGATAAAGCACATAATGCCGTGAGGTTGATTAAATTTCATAAGTATTCTTTTTGTCCAATGTCGTATTAATCGTGTATTATAGGAATGATAATTTGTTACATTGGTAATACTTCTTATTTAAGCACTCATTTTTTCCATATCCCATCAGAAAATTATGTTTTGCAGACTTACAAGGAATTTGATTAGAACAGGCTTATTTGAATTACTTTAAAATTATTGCAGTGAAAGAAATTCGTACACTAGGGATCATAGATGGTTAAACCATATTTTGCAAATAATTAATCAAGGCTGCCATGAGAGACTTTGAATTTCACAAGGAAAGAAAGCAATCCTTTTTGTCAGAAAGCAAAAATCAATCAATAAGTCACAATTAAGCCCAACTGAAACTCTGGAATATATTACAAAGCTGACAGAAATTGAAGGGTTGTCTTTAACTTGGGATCCTTGGGAATCTTTGGGAATGAATCTTGCTTATTAATCAAAGTTTGACTCCTTTGGATGTTATCACGACTGGATACCTGTGCAGATAATGACAATTTGCATTTCTTTTGGGATTCATGAAGTACTAGGTGGGCTTTTTCTCTTAATGCATAGGTTAATAAGGTTACTGGTAATCCGTAGTCACGTAGTCATCAGTTTTACAGATGGGAAAATTCAGGCATGTACATATTGATGATGGTTCTGTAATCACTCAACAAACCAGTAGAGACATATACATCCCTGTCTTCTACATTGTGTTTCTTATAGGCCAACAGCTCTAGAAACCAGTTTGTACAAATATAGGGAGAGAAAAGTCAGAAAACTCAGAAAAGTCAGAAGCAGTGTTAATGATATAATTTTCTGATGATATATTTTAAAAGATTAGGTTCGCATAATGTTTTCTAGAAACCACACACTTTTTAATCACTTCTGGTGACCATCTGCAAAGCCTGTCAGCTCCTCCTTCAGAGCCCCTGTGGAACAGATCTCATCTAACCACTCTTCCCACCTCCACCCTGCCATTCTCTCTGTCTGGGATGAATCCAAGAGCATCCCGATGGGTCTCCTGGCTTCCACTCTGACCCCAAACAATCACATTTCCTCATGGCTGCTGGAAAGACCCTTCAAAAATATAAGTGGCATTACACTGCTGTCTACCTTAAACCTAATGATTCATTTCCATCTCAGTCAGACTAAAATCCAAAGCCCTATTCTGATTCTCACTGGCTGTCTCTTGACTGCCTGTGCTCTGTCCCCAACTTTGTTGTTGTTTTTGTTGTTTGTTGGTTTTTCGAGATGGAGTCTTGTTCTGTCACCCAGGCTGGAGTGCAGTGGTGCAATCTTGGGTCACTGCAACCTCTGCCTCCCGGATTCAAGCAATTCTCCTGTCTCAGCCTCCCAAGTAGCTGGGATTACAGGCGCCTGCCACCATGCCCGGCTAATTTTTGTATTTTTTAGTAGAGATGGGATTTCTCCATGTTGGCCAGGCTGGAAGAAAACATTTTAACTGTAGAGATTCGTCTCTGTGCTTCATCTGACTTCAAGAGTATGCTGGGTTCGACATAACGGAATCAGCACCATGAGCTCAAGGGTCTTTAGCCCCCGCACCACTCAACCCTAGAGAATATAGAAGAGTGCCTATTGTCCAGCACAGGTCTAGGCCAGTGGTTCTCAACCAAGGGCAATTTCCTCCCCCAGGAACAATTGCCAATGGCTGGAAATATTTTTGATTGTCACAGTTGGGAGTGAGGAGTTACTGGCATCTAGTGGGTCAAGGCCAGGGATGCTAATAAAGAACCTATACGGCACAGAAAAGCCCTCCCACAGCAAAGATTATCTGGCTCCAAATATTAGTAATGCTGAGATTGACAAACTCTGATCTACACATTTGTGAAGTTATAAAAGAAATTAAGAGCATAGTCCTCAGCAGTTTTACTTTATTGTATCAAAGAAAATAAATGTGTAGTTTACTGAGCACAAGGTATGTGCCAAGCACCTTTTTAGGGGCTCATTATGTCTAGGAATTCTGATTGTCATCACGTACTCTCTAACACTGGTGAGAGAGATTGCTCTTTGCCTACTAATCTGGTTTCTCCTCTTCTCTGCTAGTCGAAAGCTCATTCCTCACCTGAGCACATTGTCACCTTGCATTAAACATCTATATTTCCCCAAGCTCCATTGCTTCTAAATGTGGCCAGTAACTAATTTGTTGCCCAAGTGGAATTTCAAAATGCCTCTTTTAAAGGGAAATGATTTAGCTAGAAAATGCACTCATTTGTTCTCTTCCCCTTGTCTTTCCCTGCTTCTTAGAGGGCATACCAATGGCAGGGGCCCCAGCAGCTCTCTTGGGCCATGAGGTACTTTTGAGGATGGAGTCCAGGCCGAGAATAACTGACAAGAAAGATAGAAGGAACCTGGCTCTTTGATACTGTGGGGCCCCATACCAGCCTTGAACATGAAGAGGAAACACCTTTCTATCTTGCTTAAGTTACTGTTATTTTACATTTCTTTTGTTCTATGAAGATGGAATTGTGTGTGAGTGAAATTAATCTCGGCTTCATCTTGGAATGACCACCTTCATGTCATAGATGCTCAGAAAAGGTGGGTGACTTTCTTACAAAGTCACTTTACTAATAAGTACCAGTAAATCCCCTACACAGGATTTGAACTGAGTTCTGGTGGAATTAAAAGCCAGTGATTTTCTCATTGTATACCTCACACATATGAAGATTATAGAATAACTTTTTGAAAGTTATGAAAGATCTCTTGCTCAATTTAGTGGTTGATTCTCTTGATGCACTAGGTTTTTTTTTTTGTTTTGTTTTTGTTTTTTGTTTGTTTGTTTGTTTTTTCCACCCTTATAGCTACTGTGAATAGTGTAACTTCCTGGCAAAACTGTGACCCAATTCTAGCAAATGAGCCATATTTTCTCTTTCTTGCTGTTATGTTCCTGTTGTCTGGTGGGAAGTCAGAAAGATACAGCCTAAAGATGGCCCACTCTTCTGATTCAGCTTCATTTAGGGATACGTAGTAGATTCCCGGAGAAATAGATTCCTTAGAAATTCCTCCATTAAGGTGATTTTTCTTTTCTTTTCTTTTATGTTGAGAGAACATTTAACCCATAAGAATGCGGTATGCCCTTGGCCACTCCAGAATAAACTGTTCGCAAAACTGACATCTAAACACAGTTTCAGTCTCGGATGATTCAGGGCAAACCATTTATTTCTTAATTTAGAGACGGGGTCTCGCTCTGTGTGCCAGGCTGGAGTGCAGTGGCATGATCTCCGCTCACTGCAACCTCCGCCTCCTGGGGTCAAGCAATTCTTGTGCCTCAGCCTCCCCAGTAGCTGGGATTACAGGCACCTGCCACCATGCCCAGCTAATTTTTGTATTTTTAGTAGAGATGGGGTTTTGACATGTTGGCCAGGCTGGTCTCAAACTCCTGGCCTCAAGTGATCTGCCCCCCTCAGCCTCCCAAAATGCTGGGATTACAGGCGTGAGTCACCATGCCTGACCAAGCCTTTTAAAATATATCAAATCTATCCTAAAATGATGCCTTTACAATCACTTATTTTTAGTAGTTCAATTTTAGTAGTAAGTAAATAATAAGATCACCTATTTCTAATCAAGAAAGTAAATATACACCTTTGGCGTAAAAAATAATGTATTTTAAAAATTCTATCTAAATATGTTTTGCAAACAATTTTTATCTTAATTTCTTTTTTTTCAGTCCAAGCCACACTAAATACTTTTTGGAATGAAATATTACTATAGTAATGTAAAACATACTGATGAAACATGATATATTTCCATTCTAATAATATTTTTAAGTTGGTCCAATCTTAACAATGTACCTTACTTTTATTTTATTTTATTTTATTTTATTTTATTTTATTTGAGACGGAATTTCGCTCTTGTTGCCCAGGCTGTAGTGCAGTGGCACGGCCTTGGCTCACTGCAACTCTGCCTTCCAGGCTCAAGTGATTCTCCAGCCTCAGCCTCCTGAGTAACTGGGATTACGGGTGCCCCCCACCATGCCTGGCTAATTTTTGTATTTTTAGTAGAGACAGGGTTTCTCCATGTTGGCCAGGCTGGCATCAAACTCCTGGCCTCAAGTGATTCACCTACCTTGGCCTCCCAAAGTGCTGGGATTACAGGCGTGAGCCACCACGCCCAACCTATTACTTTAAGAACCTATTTTCATTAATCTTTCTCTTAAATAACAAATTACCCCATGCCAAATATAATGTAAATCAGATCCTATTTTTTCCCATATATTATAATGTTGTGGCTGTTCAGCCCTTTTATTTATGTTTCTAGTTTAACATTTTCTTTAAATACATTTCATTTGCTCGTTCCAATAGAGTCTGATTAATCCCGTTTCAATAGATACTCACTGAGCATCTACTATGCCCTAGGCCCTAGTGATAAAGTGATACAAAGGGTGAACTTGGTCTTTGCATTAATTTTTTACTTTTTTGCTCACTGAGAAAATTCCCAGATATTGTTACTTCATCCATTCTTAAAAACTCATGCAATATTCCAGCCTGGGGCGGTGGCCCACGCCTGTAATCCCAGCACTTTGGGAGGCTGAGGTGGGCAGATGACAAGGGCAGGAGATGGAGACCATCCTGGCCAACATGGTAAAACCCCGTCTCTACTAAAAATACAAAAATTATCTGGGCATGGTGGTGCACGCCTGTAGTCCCAGCTACTTGGGAGGCTGCGGCAGGAGAGTCGCTTGAACCCTGAAGGTGGAGTTTGCAGTGAGCCGAGATCCAGCCTGGCGACAGAGTGAGACTCTGTCTAAAAAAAAAAAAAAAAAAAATTCATGCAATATTCCTTATGAGTCCCCATTACTGTACCAATGGGGACATAACCACCTTCTCCCCCCTTACTTTGCCCATTAGAGCATTTGTGTGCCTTTAGAATCCATTTCTGCTTTTTCTCTTTGCTAATCTCACAATTCTAACTCTTTTCCATCATTCTGAAGTTCCTCTGTACTCACCCATTAATGGTTAATGTGTGAATAACCGAGTCTCTATTAGGCTCTGCTCATGGTCTTAAGGCTCAATTCTCATGTTCGTAACTTATTTGTTACTCTGGGATGGAAATATTTGATGAAGAAAGAGAAAACTATTTGAGTGAGCCACAGACACATGGATCCTAGGACTGACTATGTTAAGAGTTAGATGGCTCTTCTCAGTAAGGGAACATAGGTGATACAGACCACTGAGATCATTGTTTGCATGAAGGATGGAGAGAAGAATTCTAAAGCTAGAGAGAATATTTAGGAATATCTAGTGCAATTCTTTCATTGTAAACTTCAGGAACCTGAGGCCTGAAGCAATGATATATCCAGCCAAAGACAGCCTCCAGCTCAGAGGAAATGCTTATTCTTACATTCTATTTTTCATTGTATGTAATTTCCCTAAAAGCCCACTTAGGAATGATTTAGAGCATTTGACAGGAAATTCAAATTCATGGGCAAGATGCCCTGGTGTTTAGTCATAGCACAGAGTCAAAATATTGTAATGAGCCATATTAACATCTATGTTTCCCAGTGGCTTTTTCTGGTAGAGGAGGACAAATATCCTTCTCTCTACCCATCCTATGTTCATGACCTAAGTCCTTTTAACACAAGAGATTAAGAAGAGAAAAACTTGCAAATTTATTTAGTAAGATTTACATGCTGTGGGAGTCTTCCTAAATAAATGAAGACTCCAGTAAATGGTTAATTCTATGTATTTTTCTAGTAGCTTTGACGAAGAGTGAGTACTGATGGAGAAATATGATAGGACAAAAAGGGTGTGATCTAGTGGAGATAAACTGGGGAATTTAGCAAGGCCTGTTTGTTCAGGTTCCTCTTTGTGACCCTTCATCTTCAGAGATGAGCATGTTCCTTTCTTCCAGGGATCGGGAGGCCCTCACATGAGTGTCTTCTGACCTGCTTCTTGGGAATATTGGAAAAGCTTTCCTAAGCTGTATGCCCTGCATCGGGGAGAAGCATATGTGTGGGTGAGGAGGGGAGGTCAGAGAGACTTTCCTGCTTCTGTTTTTTAATATGCCAAGGTGCCATATTTTGAGTAGTGTGTCCTGAATCCCATCATCCTTTTCAATGTAACTTTTCATTAAATGCAGTGTTCTAGGATAAGGTTAGCAAATGACTTCTAAAAAAACACCAGATAGTAACCATCTTTGTCTTTGCAGCCCATAAGGTATCTGTTGCAACTACTCAACTCTGCTGTTGCAGCACAAAAGCAACAGTAGGAAATACATAGACCAAGAAGAGTGGCTATGTTCCAATAAAACATTTTTTGTAGATACTAAAATTCCAATTTCCTGTAATTTTCACATTATAGTATTTTACTTATTTTTTTTCTAACCATTGAAAATGAAAGAACCATTCTTAGCTTACTGGTTCTACAAAAACAGGTGGCAACCTGGATTTGGCCTGCTGCTGTAGTTTGTCAACCCCTCTTCTATGACATTACATTCACACAGACAAAACTAAACCCAAACAAAACAATAAAAATGCATTCTTCTGACAATACAAAGACATATCTTAAAATAAAGTCAAACAAAAATGGACAGTTTCTGACATTGCTTATAGAACATTGTTTGTCAAACTGCAGGGATTTGAAATAATGAATAGTAAACAATAGTGGAAAAAAAAACTTCAAATAAATCACAACTAATTTTTGAAAATCCAGTGTTAAAATGTGATGATCAGAGTCAAGAAAAATTGTGAAAGACTTGAAAATTGGCAAAAGTAAAGATTATTTTTCTCTCTATTGCACTTCTCCAAGTTCTGTCCAGTGTTCAGTGCTTTGAACTATTTTCCCACTCTGCAAATGGTAGAAAATTGATAATGAAAATAACTCTTGTCCATGAAAATGCAAATAAATTTTGTCTAGTGGAATGCACTTGATGCTTCATCCAGGAATACAACATTTTGCATGTATTTGTAAATCCATTTCAGCACCAGCATTCCTTATTGACCCTATTCATCCATCCATCCATCCATCCATCCATCCATCCATCTTAATCTATCATTTATCTGTCCATTGTCTATTTATCTATGGGATTTTTCCTTTGAATCAAATGTAACATATGACTATTTCTTGAGTTAAATAAAATCTTTGGTACATTTTCATCTGATATTTGCATGAGTCTTGTCTTCACTTTATAAAATATTTCTCCACTTTAGGAGGCCGAGGCAGGCGGATCACGAGGTCAAGGGTTCAGGACCAGCCTGGCCAACATGGTGAAACCCTGTCTCTACTAAAAATACAAAAATTAGCCGGGTGTGGTGGTGCACGCCTGTAATCCCAGCTACTCAGGAGGCTGAGGCAGGCGAATCGCTTGAACTCAGGAGGTGGAGGTTGCAGTGAGCTGAGATCGCTCCACTGCACTCCAGCCTGGGCAACAGACTGAGACTCTGTCTCAAAAAAAAAAAAAGATTTCTCCTTTAACCTTCAGCTCAGAGTTATGTTTCAAAACCTTGCATCTAACAAACAATGGCATGCCACTTAGTAACAACCACCTATCTGTGGGGAGCCTGCATGCTTTTCTTTCTGCCTTTGGGTGCCAGAACTCACTGGCTTGACTTTTGTTCCCCATTTGGTTTGGAGCGTATGTGTTGAAAAGTGGTAATTTAGGGCCCAATCTTGGTGCCTTGGCTTACAGCTTTGATCTCAGTGGGAGTTCAGTTCTTATAAGGGCTACAACTCCTAACTGTTAGTGATTTTCCAGCTTTATTCAGAACCAAGTTTAGAGGTGAGGAAGATTGGTTTTGCTTATATAAAAATCTGGACAGCTTCATTTGCCATCTGTGAAATTTATTGAGAGAGGGCCAAACCTCTGAAACACATCTGAATATGACTGTGGAAATTTTTGTTTTGCGTGAGATGCTTTCTGTGATTTATGTGGTAATGACTGTAAATCCATAGAGCCCAAGGAAGACATTTCTTAGGAGCAAAATGAAAACTCGGACATACATGAAAATGCACTGTGCCCAAGTACCCAAGAACCAAAGGTGAACGTTTTTTACCTGATTGCAGTTCTAATATGTAGTAGATCAAAATTTTAAATGTTTAGATACTTTAGACCTGTTGCAATACTTACTGTTGCTTATACAATATCTCTTGACTTTATATATGATACATTTCAAGAATAATGTTGCTGTTCACCAAGCATCTGTTGTCCAACTTATTGATCTCCTTTGGAGCAAACAATGACTTCACAGCCAAATCACCTTTGACAATGATTTCAGGAGAAGTGCAGGCTTGTGTAATTCAAAGAGAGAGATTTATGCAGAAAATGTCTCAAGTCGGGTATAATTAATTCCCCTTCATTTTGGATATTAATGTTATTATTTCCACAAGTACATGTCTTTACTTACATGAGATCATGTCTTTATTTTTCAGGAGAAAATAAATATGATGTGAGAATAAACATTAGAAGAGATAAGAGAAATATTCTATTATTTCCTTAAACCAACATTTTGGACTTAACATTTGTGTAGAATGCATGCGAAAAGAAATTGTTAGTGTGTGTGAGGTTTCAACTAGTGTTCTTTTGAAAAAGCCATCTTATGTACAATATTATATTAGCATGATTAATATAAACCACTGGATGTAAATTTCTCCAGCTGTCCTATAGCGTGATGCCACAAGATAATTATAAGTAGCCTTGGCCTTTTGTGCTTAGTAAGACATGAAGTCTCTCTCTCTTTCTCTCTCTCTCTCTCTCTTTTTTTTTTTTAAAGCTTTATTGCTCACACAGAGCCTGTTGGTAGTCTCTTCACACGGAGGTGCGTGACAACAGGGTCTTGCTCTGTTGCCCAGGCTGAAGTGCAATGGCACCATCTCGGCTCACTGGATCCTTGACTTCACAGGCTCAAGTAATCCTCTTGCCTTAGCCTCCTGAGTGGCTGGGACTACAGGCATGTGCCACCATGCCTGGATAATTTATTCTTATTCTTCTTCTTATTATTATTTGTAGAGACAAGATCTCACTATGTTGTCCAGGCTGGTTTGAACTCCTGAGCTCAAGCCACTTGCACACCTCGGCCTTCCCAAAGTGCTGGGATTACAGGCGTGAGCCACGGAGCCCGGCCTGAAGTCTGTCTTAAGGGAGTTGATGCCATTGAAAATTAAGTTAGGGCTGGACGTGTGGCATGATTTATAAGTAATTCATCCATTGTCGCTCTAGAAGGACATTAAAGTGGATGTCATCTCTGATGCAAAGGCAGAAATGGAAAGAAAAAAGAAGAGAAAAAAATGAGAGCATGTGAAAAAGATAAAAAAAGAACTCACAAATAGCTACATAAACAACTAGTTTCAAAACACCATTTCTTAAATGGCCAGGAAATAGTCCTGAGATTTTTGAGAAACCACTGAAGGCTTCCAGCAGGGTCCCTTCTAGTGATAATGCAGGTGGATGGATGAGTTAATGATTTAAACAATTAGAGATTTGCTGCAAACTTCCATCTGTCATTGCCCCCTGGAATGCAGACTCACAGTTCTAATTGGAGCCTCCAGCATTGAAGGCGGCATGAGTTGGTGTCACTGATTTGCTTCCCCTGACCACCGTCATTCTCATGGTAAGCGTTTTCTGCCCTCACGCTGAGAACTTTTATCAAACATATTAGTGTGCATTTGGGTGATCATTAGCCTGCGGTAGCTGAAACATTCCAGGTTATTTTAGCCTAGAAACTAGCCTGTCTGCTGAAAGAACATGCAAAGCTTCCTGCTAAGCTGGTACACAATCAATATATAAGGGAAAGAACGGGTTCCTATTTAGATTTAAATCCAGTATGTGACAAGTTAATAGCTCAGTGTGTTTCTGCTTTTCCATGTCAATTTTACGGGTGTGAAAGACTCTTCCACCTGCTATAAACTTCAAAGGAAAAACATGCAGAAGGGGAAATGCACCTCCGTGTAAGTCTTTTCCTAATCTCTTACGATTAATTTCTTCTTCCATCTGATGAAAGAAAATGCAAACGAAATCTCTTATTTGGTTCACAGTTGAAGACGAATTCCATAAAGCTGCCTTTAGAAAGGGAATCTGTTTTGAACATATGAAAACCATCTGAGTCAAGATGCATTACATGGTGATTACAGTCTGACAGATGTTTTGAAGTTGTAATGTGTTCATCAGAAAGCACGCAGAGCAGGGATGAGTGCTGCTTGTTTGAAGATGTTGAGGTTTCTTCTGGCAACTGGAAAACTGCACCAATGCTGATAGAAGTTTGGGGACCCTTGTATTTGAGAAAGGAGACAGAATTGGATTTCAATCTCTGGTAGATCAGCACTTGTGGGCATTGAACATGAGATTGTATCATTTTGCTTTATCTCTGCCTTGACAGTCACTGTCAAAATATTCTCTACTGGGGTAGAAAACTCTCAGTTGAATTTAAGGGGGGGTCCACATTTGCTTTTCTATGTTCATAATTTTGACTCCACCTTATAAGTAATCATTGGAATGAGGTTCAAGTCTGCTTGTCTCCCGAATCACACATAGGAGTTCCTCTTAGAAAACCTAATTTGTGTTTGTGCATAGTCTACTTTGGAAACTTTTCATTTCTCTGTGTTTCTGAAAGAGCAGTCATTGTAGGAAAATAAATGGAGGTTTTAATTTAAACTCTATTTTTACCAACTGGGTGAACATAGAAACTCTTGCTGTCTCACTTGCCTGAAAAAGAGAATATAGACTAATTGTTTCAAAGTAAAACAATTTGCCTTTCTCAAGAGATCCTTAATCTATTCAATGGGGAAGAACCTGCCTTGCCCCATAAATAATGACATTCAACCACCTTGACATATTTATTTTGCAACTAATTTAGTTCTAAGAATATCCTTGTAAGATTCACTACTCAAAACATGATGTTCTTTGGGTAATCAGTGTGTGTGTGTGTGTGTGTGTGTGTTTACTGGATTACACCTTCTGTTTTCTTCTGGGTTGGAAAATGAAATCACATTTTCTGAGGAGGATTTTTGTCAAATACTCCCTTCTCCCTATTTGATGCATATCTATGCAGGAAGTGGGTTGCTTTTTTTTTAATATTTATGTATTTATTTATTTATTTTAGACAAATGTCTGTTAGGACCTTTAATTTCACAGTGAATGTCAGAGCTAATGAAAGTTTTGCTAGCTATGAAGTGACAATGAAGTATAAGCAAAGCCACCAGGCATCTGGAACTTTCCAAGGAGTAGAATATGAAACTCATTGTATCCTGGTGGTACCAAAAGCCACTGGACAGACAGTATTTATACCTGCCTGATGGATGTATCACTTCCAGGTGCTCTAGAATCTATGCCTTGATTACAGGACTAAACTATGTCTTTGCCATTTCAAATCTTCCTTCAACAAATGGCTTTTGCTGAATGGTATGTTGCTGCAATGCAATATGGATGATAACCTCAGAAATTGTCCTACAAACCTAGTCGTTGGGGCTGCTCTAAGAAAGTTGTTGAGGACATTGGTCTCTTATGTCATGCCATTTTGGGGAGGAAACTTGGAGAGATATTAATTAATTAATTATTTAATTTTTTTTTTGAGACGAAGTCTGGCTCTGTTTCCCAGGGTGGAATGCAGTGGCGCAATCTTGGCTCACTGCAACCTCCGCTTCCTAGGTTCAAGCGATTCCCCTGCCTCAGCCTTCTGAGTAGTTGGGATTACAGATGCTTGCCACCACGCCCGGCTAATTTTTGTATTTTTTTAGTAGGGAGGGGGTTTCGCTATGTTGGCCAGGCTGGTCTGGAACTCCTGACCTGAGGTGATCTGCCCACCTGGGCCCCCAAAGCGTTGGGATTACAGGCCTGAGCCACCACGCCCAGCCTAGAGACATTCATTTTGATTGCATTATCAGTACTAATTGTGCCTCCTTGAGAAATGGGTGGATACTTTTGGCCTATGGATACTGTGGATTTTGCAGTCAATAGTGTTTTCCTCTTACAATTGGTCTTTAGAAAGCTAAAACTTAAATCAAACAGCCTGTCTTTAACAAGTGTGCTGAAATTGATCATATGTATTTAGGAAACTTGCTTTATCCCTGACAGTATTTATTTTCTCCCTATTTAAATTTCCCTTTATCTCATTTTTTTTTCACTCACTTAAGATGTGCTTTCCAGCTGTAATCATATGTAGCTTTGTAAATTGTCTTGAATTATTTTAAGAGTGAGAAAGGCCATAGATAAATGCACACATCCATAAAATAATAAATCAGTAGAATGATATCATATTGTGGCTGCGCATGTTGCCCGATGAGTTGTTTAGTCTCTTGAACCCTTTTATCCAAAATTTCATGGTTAAACAAAATGAAGTGACAAGACATCTATATTCATACCAAAGTTCTTTCAGCTGAGAAGTGATGATTATGGGAAAAGATTTACTGGAAAAGAGCAATGAGAGCCTCTTGTAAATTAGGTAATGGCTGTAACTGAGCAAGAAAAATTTAGGAGAACACAACTTAAATTATGAAAACAGGGAGTGCGGTAGAAACTTGTCCTGATGGGAAATGTGGTAGTGGAACAAAGGTGGGGTGCTTTTGTTTGTGTGGGCCATGGGAGCCAGAGGGGTTTGGCCCTGTCTTCACAGATCTCAAGTCATAAATAGCAGAGGTCAAAGAATCGTCTTTAAAACTACACAATAAAGAAAGGACTTCTCTCAACCGGGTCTTTTCAGAGCATAGCTACCGATGTGGGTAAGTTCATTTTCCATTTGTGTGGGGGAAAATGACTTAAAGTGTGCACTTTGTAAATCTTGCTCGTACACTCTCTCTTTCTTTCTCTTCTTCCCTCCTGCCTTTCTTTTTCCTTCCTTCCCTGCCTTCCTCCTTTCTTTTTCTCTTTCTTTCTTTTTCTCTTTCTTTCCTTCCCTCCCTTCCTTCCTTCCTTCCTTCCTTCCTTCCTTCCTTCCTTCCTTCCTTCCTTCCTTCCTTCTTCCCCTTCTCCTCTCTTTCTCTGTTTCTCTTTCTTTTCTCTTCTCTTCTCTTCTTTTCTTTCTTCTGTTCATTCGTTCCCTCCCTCCCTCTCTGTCCCTTTTTCTCTCTATTCTTATGGGTGGCAAATGTTTATGTTGATTTCCATGAAAGACTTTCTCTCTGCCTTAAGTTATGGGAGCCCCAGCTGAAAATTTTAAGCACAGAGAGGTATAATGAATGGCTTCTGGCTTATTTAACGATAATGGAATGGCCACTCTGTCGATGCTGTGTTCATTATATTAATAGCAATAGCTATAATAGCAATAGCAATAGCTCAGTTGGTGTCAATGTGTATATTCGTGTGTGATGACAGGTTGAAGAAAATGCAGGGTTTAAATAGGAAAAAGTTGCTGTTGGTTAGAAAATTGGGCTTATGCGAAACTGTCTAATTAAATCATACTCATTTTAACTCATTGCAAGTGACTAATTCTGCATCAAATTCCACATAAGGAGCACTGTTTGCAGGGAGAACTGTGAGAGCCGCAGGGGCCAGGACAAGCCCTGAACTGTGCAAGCAGAGATCATTTAAGAGTTCAGCTGCCTGCAGATGCACCTAGATTCAGCCTTCTGCAGACTTCTCTCGTGGGGCTGGAACGGGTCCTTGTGGAGAGGAGAAGCGAGTTCCCGAGATCTTCCTTGGGGACACAGCTCCTCTGGCTTCCGCTTGCTGAGGAAGGTGGGTCTTTTGATGGCTGCAAGTCTCCGAGTTCTCACAGCTGAATGGTTGAACTTGGCCAGTCGCAGATGAATGAACAGTGTTTCCCAAGAGAAACTTCACAATGGCTTCAGGACTATTAAGCTGTGAAGATTCATGCTTTCGTGTTTGGGAGTGTGTGTTCAGCAACTTTTCCTCAGGGAAGGCCGGGGGTGGGGGGGCAGGCATTCGAGGTTGGCTTTTTACATCCAACTGTATGCACATTTTCCCTTTTTGTATGAGGAAATAATGCCTGCACTAAGGATAACCCTCCCCTCCTCCTAAATCCTTCCACAAAAAGATACTTATTAAGGCCGGCATTCTGAAGAACTAAATGCTTCTTTAACTTTACTTCATCTGCTTCAGTGAGCACAGTGTACCGACTCTGGGGAATTCACATTACGGCCGGCAAAGCAGCCTTCTCTATTCTCTAGGGGCTCTTTGGGCACAGAAATAATCCCTTCCTAGAATCTTTTGAAAAAGCAACTGAACTATGCAGGCTAATCAACTGTAAATCTTAGCCCTCTTGGATGAAGCAGCACCGAAAAGTCCCCTGATGACCGGGAAGCCCTGTTGCGGAGGCCCTTCAAAGACAGCAGTTCCAAGACCCAAGGCAAATTTGCCGCAAGTGCAATTGTCTGCTGTGTTTTCACATTTCTGAATGTTGCCCTATTCCCCACATGCATCCTGTGCATCCTCTGCCTGTCTCCCTATTTTGTTTTGCGGCAGAAAGGCAATAACCTTCCTTAGAACTTTTGTTTTCTGGTTGGTAATGGCCATGTTATAAGCAGACATGAGCTCAGATAGAATAAGTACATGGGGAGGATTTTCTATATTTCTTCTGAGTCATTTTCTGCGCAGTCCTAGCATAGTATTTGTCAGGAAAAAGTAGCATAGATCAGAAGGGTGACATCTCCCAGCCTTTGTGTGCACCGTGTTGAAACCTCCAGTGTTATAACATTAGCTGTCACTCTGCTGAGAGGTTACCTCCTGATCCGGACAAAGGCAACACTAGTTTGCCTGCATTCTGCTTGGACTTGCAGGATAATGTCAGTCATGCATTCGCAGCAGCAGCATAAATCAAGCCCTAAGATGATTTAAAGAGTAGAATTGAAGCCTCTCTTTCACAATCACCATAATCTAAAGGAAATGGGGGCAATGGCGTTGCTCTCTGATATTTGGGAGGCAGAGCAAGAATTCTATTTTTGGCCAAGGAAATACCTCTTCTTTACTTGCCTTGTTTCTGTAACACATGTAGACCGTTGCAGTATTCCTTTCCTTCTAGATTCAATTTTTTACTGGCTATTTCTGATTTAAGATCCTATCTAAATCCTTGACATTGATGTGTCCTGATTTAAATGGACATCTTCTGCAGTTTGAGTGAGAGGCACAATAGAGTTTGGTCTTTGGGCACCAGTGTTAAAGGCTGAAGGGATTCACTAGCTCCGTCACCTGGGCCGAGTTACTTATTAGTGCTCCCCAAACCTGTATTTCTCTCTGGAATTATTAATATTAATTAAAAGATTAATATATCGTAAGCACCCAAGCCAAAAAACTCAAAATCCTCCTTCATCGCTCCTCGTCCTTTACCTTTCTATCTGGCTGCCTGCAAAGTCCTTCTGATAAATCTCTCAAACTGTTTTGCTATCCCCTTTGATATCACTAAAGCACTTACTGTCCCTAAAATGTGGTAATCCCATAGCCCCAATTTTTCTCCCCATTTTTGCTCTTCACAGATCCCAAGGTCTTAAAGGTTGTGCTTCTCAAACTTTAGCATGCTCAAGAATCCCGTGGCGGGCTTGCTCAAATGCAGATTCCCGGGCCCCACCTCCATAGATTCTGATGTGGTGTGTCTGGGCTGGGGCCTGAGAGTCTGCATTTCTCAAAGGATTCCAGTAGATGTTGGTCCGTGGTAGCCCTAACCTACAGGATCACATCAAATTTTTGGCACATTTTTCAGCATCCTTTATATTGAGTCTCCATCTAACTTTCCAGATGACTCTGCTTTTTTTTCTGTTTGTGTATTTTCTCAGGGTTCATTTTCTTCTTTCTCATTAGACAATTTTCCCAGACTCCTCAGCATGCCACATTCTTTCATGCCTCTTTGCTTTTGCTTGTAGCATTTTGGAGAGGTAATACAGCGTGGGGATGAAAAGCAAGTGGCAAGCCTGTGACTACTAAAATTTAGTTCAGGAATTAATCAGCACATTATGGCCTCTCTACTTAGGGGCTGTGTGATCTTGAGCAAGTGATTTTGTTTTGTGTACCTCAATTTTGTCATCTGAAGAAAAATGGGGCAGATAATAATAGGGGCCACTGTATAGATTCTTGTGATGATTAAACGGCTTAATGCATCCCACAGGTCTTGAACAGCCATATAGCATGTGTTAACTCTTTGTTGTTCTCTTTACACTTATTACATTACCTGTTGCTCCAGTCCCGTGTGTGTGTGTGTGTGTGTGTGTGTGGTGAAATTCTCGTTTTCCGAAAAAAGCCAGATCTTACTTTTTTTTTTTTTTTCTCTGTAGCTTTCTCTGACATTTATCTTCCTTTAGTCCCAGGACCAATTGATTAATCCTTTCTGCCTGTTAGCCATGTTGATGCTTGCATTCATTGTCTTGTAGTTTTTTGCTTACATATTTTTTGCAGGTAGAGCCTGAAATTCTTGAGTCTTGGAAACTCATTACCCCCATTCCTCCTTCTTAGCTCACTTTTCATTTGTTAAGTTTTAAATATATGCCATCCATGTGCCTGACCCCGTGCTTGTGAAGGGTTTGTTTGGGTGATGGAGTGCTGTGTGGGGAGTGGATTGGATATAAATTCAGTCATCTGAATCAGAAATCTTAAGTTCTGTGCTCTCAGAAGTGTACCCCCGATCAATGTGATTCTTTCACTTCCTTATCTTACGTTAGGAGTAATTTGACATTTTTATTACTTCTGGATTTCTCCCTAAATATGTTGATAGTAACTTTGGCTTGATCTTTGGTCATTATCTTAATATCTTACATTTGGTTAGGATTTACAGTTTGCAAAGAATTGTCACATAAATGAATACCATTTGCTTTTAAAGCATCTTTCTGAGATGGGAATGGAAAGTATTAACTTTCCTTGATTACTATGCAAAATGCTGGATAGAGTGACCCTCTCAAAGTCCTGCAGCTGATAAGATGTGGGGACCATAGAATGGGCCTTGATGTCCTTGGAGACTTTGAAAGAGGAGTCTTAGGAAAGCCTGGAAGACAGGGGGCAGACTGCATGTTACTTGAGGAAAGTGTGGAAAGGGAGAAATTTCATTCCAGGTATGGTTCTCCTTTCTTTTGGTAGTGTGGCCATGAGGAAGAGAAAAAAGAGGGAAGTCAGGTTTTGAGAGGCTGGGCAATCTCTCAAACAAGAGATGTAGCTATATTCTCTTGAAAGCGCATAAATATTCATCTTCACATTTTACTGGTTTGTATTGATACTAGTTTTCTTTGTCCTATATAAAATTGCTAGGTAAATACACTAGTACAGCGATGGAAAAACTTTCCGTTTACCCTTGTAGGGTTCTGTTATTAGGGCCTATAAATTTAATGCACAAAAGACATTAACAGGAAAACAAGGCAAACAAAGCTTATTTGATGATAATAATTTCACATGCACAGGGACTTCACAGAAAAGAAATAAAAACTCAAAGAAGTGGTTAGACCTAGAAGTTTATATACTATTTTAATGAAGGGCAATACATTGTGGAGAGGAGAATAGACAAAGAAAAGGGGGTTTTGGGCTCCAGGCAGTAAATTGTGGGAAAGTGACCTAGAAATGTATGGTAGATAAGGCTTGTTTACTAAGGCTTGTTATGCAGATAATCTGAGTTATTTTTCTCTTCCTGGTATGGAAGAAGGGAACTTTTTACAAATGGAAACTTACATTGCCTTTACAAAGGGGAAATTTATGTCTGCTTTTAAGCAGAAATGGGGAAGGCAGAGAGTTCTTCCTGCATCTACTGCTTCTCAATTGCTCTCAGCTCAAAATAATACTTATGCCAAAGTAGCATATTTTGGGATGGCATATTCTGATACTCTTCACTAGGGAATCTGTACCATACATAACCTGATCACATATTATGAGAGTTGGTTAGTGCTCAGTGCTAGAGTGAGAGAATGACGGGAAGGAGGAGATTACTGGACATGAGCTGAGAGCAGTGTTCTCAGTGTGGAAGGTGAAATGAGCAGGTGCCTCCATGTCACTTAAGTTGTGTAAAATAGGAGAAATAAGCACAGTTGATTAGATTGCCTTATGTCTTCCTGGGATATCATCTAATTGACAACTCTAAAACTTTTCCTCACCAACAAAAACACCCTGGTTCAAAATTTTTATTACAGTTGTCTGTTTGGAAATTTAATTTGAAGAAATGTCATTGAAGTATGTTGAAGAAAGTTAGTGTTTTATGACTATTACTTCTTTCTAATAAACAGCTTTTCTTTTATTATAAAAGTAACATTTTTATTTTTTATTGTGGTAAAAAAATCACACCACACACACACAAAAAAAACATAAAATTTACCACTGAGAGCTATGATCACATAATTGCACCCCAGCCTGGGTGACAGAGTGAGACCCTGTCTCTAAGAATAAATAAATAAATAATTTAAAAATTAAAAATTTACCACGAAAGCCTTTTTTTTTTTTTTTTTTTTTTTTTTTTTGATGTAGTCTCACTCTGTCACCCAGGCTGGAGTGCAGTGGCGTGATCTTGGCTCACTGCAACCTCTGCCTCCTGGGTTCAAGCAATTCTTTCTCCTGCCTCAGCCTCCCAGGTAGTTGGGATCACAGGCACACACCACCACGCCAGGCTAATTTTTGTATTTTTAGTAGAGATGGGGTTTCACCACATTGGCCAGGCTGGTCTTGAACTCCTGACCTCAAGTGATCCACCCACCTTGGCCTCCCAAAGTGCTGGGATTATTGAGCTTCAGTATTCGCAATTTAGTTGGTTAGACTCTTGCTATTCAAAGTGTGGTTTATGGACCCTGCAGCCTCAGATCACCTGAGACGTTGTTGGAAATGCAACTGGTGAGCCACTGCGCCCAGCCTGAGAGCCATTTTTGAGTGTATAGTTAAGTAGTGTTAAGTATATTCACATTGTTGTACAACAGAGCCATTTTTGAGTGTATAGTTAAGTAGTGTTAAGTATATTCACATTGTTGTACAACAGATCTCCAGAACTTTTTCATCTTACCAAACTAAAACTCCATACTCATGAAATAACAACTTCTCATTTCCCCCTCCTTCAGCCCCCGGCAACCACCAGTCTACTTTCGGTTTTTATGAATTTGACTGTAGAAATAACCTTTTTGAAGGATAAGACTTTTTTTTTTTTTTTTTTGCAAAAAATCCCTAAAGGTGGATATTATAAGCATAAATAATTTAAAAGCGTGAAACATTTGACTCTGTGTCTCCAGAGGCCTAAGGATCTCAATATGCCTACTTATAGGGACTCTTGTAAAGAAAATCAATATAATTATTAATTGATTCCCCCCATTCCACAACCATCATTCTAATTTCCGTCTCTATGAATTCGAGTACTCTGAGAACCTCATACAAATGGAATCATAGGATATTTATCCTTTTGTGTCTGCCTTATTACTCTTAGCATGCTTTACCTCTTAAAGCCGATTTTTAATTTTATTATTATTATTTTCACTCTGAGTTGTTGAACTGAAGGTTGGCGGGGCAGTATCATCCTCAGTCTCTTGGTCTCTTGAGTTGAATAACTACGTATATGAACCCATGATTTTAGAACTGTTTATCCATTGGAAAGACCCCTTGAACCTAACAGATGCCTGACAGTTTCTGTTTTGTAATTAGAGTTGTTTACCTTGCTCTCTTTGGGTGGTTGTTCACTTAGGGGAACATTTTCTCTGTAGATTATATGAGCCGTGGAGTTCGGGTGCTCTCACAGTAAGTGGTGTGTGTTTCCATGATGGACTTCTTTCATCTGCTCCAGTGTTTGGGTAACTTGTTTATGTGTCTGTCTCCCCAGATCGTTTGGCATCTCCTTGGGAAAAGAGGCTGTGGATTACAACTGTTGGGGCTCACGTGAACTCCTTAAAAGGCAGAGCAAGCTTTTATTCTTTTCCGTGCCTTTGAGCACTAAGATTGGCCATGCTCAGTAAAGGGAATTGAAGTTTAGAGAATGTGAAAAGGGCGACATATACAGGTTGGTCTAGGGGCCCTTTCAAGTTCTCCCAATAACCCAAGGAAGTAGCTGTCATTTTCCTCATTGTACAATGTAGACAACTGAGGGTCAGATGGAATAGTGGACAAGGTTCCCAAAATTTGTCATTTGGGGGCTACATTGCAGGACTTTTTGTTTTTAAAGCCCATGTTCTTTCTTCATACTTTAAATTTCTGTTGTTGGCATCAGAAACTGAGTAGATTCTCTCTCCAAGTATTTGGAAAGGAAATATAAAATTTAATTTTTTTATCATACTGAATATTGCTTCTTTCAGATAATCTCCCTACATGTAGAACCAGAAATGAAGACATTGGAGTCTGTAGGCACTTGGGGTTCAATCTCCTTTGAAATTCTCAGGGATATCGTTTGTTTTACACAATATTCCCTTTGAACTTGGATTCACTTTGGGACTTTAAGTAACTTATAGGATTCCCTAACCTAACACAGTTGTCCCATTATGATAGGAAATTGTTTTCACTCCTCAAATGAAAGTGATAGTTACTAAACTGTTCAATGTGTAGGATGAACCCTTGCAAACACTTTTTTAAAAGTTTCTTTGCGTTGGCTCAGTGTCTAATGAAGGAAGTGAGAAACCATCAGCGCAGGTCTGTAGAGAGCTTGCGGGTCAGGTCATTCCTGCTGCTTGTGAACAATCCAGACCTTGCTTGGGTGGGGCGAGCGTGGCGAGCCCAGCAGGAACAGCTTGGGGTGGTTATGGCTGTTAATTTTTTAATTTAGTTCTGGACCCTACAACCCATCGATATCTGTTCATCTCATTATTCCCTCCCTGGGTGGCAGGAATGGATATAAAACCACTGCGGTAGTTTCCCCCTCCTCCATTTTATTATTACTTTTTTACCTTTTTATGCCTTGCTAGGTTATGAGCTCTCTTACTGCTCTGAGTTAAAGACAGCACATAAATAATTATGTGTAAATAAAATGAAAGCTTACATTGTTTAACTTATCCTTAGCCCTTTCAGAGGAAAAAAAAATGTATATATATGTAATCTAAACTTTCCAACAGATTTCTTAACTGTTGTATCTGTTTTGGAAAAATAATCTCAGTAAATTTTCTTTTTAAATTTTAATTTCCTTAACTTTGTGTGGGTACATAGTAGGTGTATATATTTATGGGGTACATGAGATGTTCTGATACAGTCATGCAATGTGAAATAAATACATCATGAAGAAGGGGGTATCCATCCCTTGAGCATTTATCTTTTGAATCTCAGTAAATTTTAAAGCAATTCCGTTCAGTATGGTAGACATCAGCCACATTTACTATTTAAGTTTACATTTACTTAAATTGAATACAATGAAAATTCTCCATCTCCGTAGCCTAGTGGTTTTCAACCAGAGGTGATTTTGTCCCCAAGGGGATATCTGGCAATGTCGAGAGACATTTTTAGTTGTCACTACCAGGGAAGAGGTGCTACTGGTATCTAGTGGGGGCGGTCAGGGATGCAGCTCAACACGCTCCATGGTAGTGTTACCATGCACAGAACAGCCACCATCGCAAGGAACCATCAGCCCAATATGTCAGCAGTGGCGAGAGTGAGAAACTGCACTAGTCACATTTCAGGTGCTGAGTGTCTAGGTAGCTAGAAACTGCAATATTGGACAGCACCAACTTAGAGCATTCCCCACTGTCACTGCTGACATTTGGTTCTGTCAGGCAGCGTGGTCTCAGGCGAGAGGGAAAAGTTAAGGAGGACTGGGAGCAGGGAAGTGGTATTCTCATGAAAATACATTTCTTTGAATGAGACACCACAGATTCTAGATTTCTTTGCCATAGACAGGCTCTGTCTTATGTTTCTGAGGTTATGATTGTCACTGAAGTCATACTATTAGCAACAGTACTCAGCTGTTTGTGGAGTACTCCATGATCGACAAATGGTTTGTCATAAATTGTCTCATTTAATTTTGCAAAACTGTAAAACAGAGAAGCTCTCTGTTTATTACAGGTGAGAAAAGTGAAGTAATTTATTTGTCTGTTATAACAATGTGTAGGATGAACCCTTGCAATAAAAAATGAATATATTTAAAAAAGAAAACTGGCTAGTCCATGACCGTGTTGCATGGGTGGAGTCCAGGTCTTTATGTGACAGTTAGGGATCCTTACAAATTCGCAAATCATATTTTTATGGGGACATCTCATTAAAGAAAAGCAGAACTTCACTCCCTTCCCCTCACACTTCAACAGGACTTATTGACAGATGATGCGCCCTTTTTTGACATGTATCAAGTCATTTTACTTTTCATATTTGGGAAGACCATTTTACTCAGATTAGCTTATACAAATAAAGATAACATAATGCATGTGTCTTAGTTTTCCTTTAGCTTCCACTTTAAAAAGAAAACTCAGGGATGTGCTTAAGTAGTTGCACATTAGTTATGTTATCTTGGCCAAATGAGGTAATTTGGAGAGAAAATCAAAGTATATAATATTAAATGAGACATATAGGAACCCAATACTAAAATTTAGTTTTTTGCTGGCCCTACAAATAAAGGTGGCTAGTTGGCCATTTGGGTTAGATAAAAGAGAAACAGTCAAAATGACATTTTGCTTACAGAAGTAAAAAATATATGATACACTGGATAAAGAAAATGTACATGTATATCATAGAATACTATGTAGCCATAAAAATGAAAAAATCGTGTCCTTTGCAGGGACATGAATGGAGTGGAAGCCATTATCCTCAGCAAACTAATGCAAGAACAGAAAACCAAACACCTCATATTCTCAGTCATAAGTGGGAGCTGAACGATGAGAACACATGGACACAGGGAAGGGAATAACACACACTGGGGCCTGTCGGGGGGTGGGGTGGGGGGAGGGAGAGCATCCAAACAAATAGCTAGTGCATGCTGGGCTTAATACCTAGGTGATGGGTCGATACGTACAGCAAATCACCATGGTACACATTTACCTATGTAACAAACCTGCACATCCTGCACATGTACCCTGGAACTTAGAATAAAAATAAAAATTAAAAAAAAAAAGAAATATAAATTAAGGCACCCAAAGAGAGACCCCTCTTAACAATTTCTACACTGGATTGTTGAGATAGAAGCATTAAGCTTTAGAGACGCATGAAATGGTCTTCTTATATTTAAATATCTTAATGATTGCATTGCATCAGTGGTTAAGACCCACCGCTTTTTTCAGCTCCACTTGCAATAGAGGCTGCTGTTGTTATTATTTCCTGAGGCTTTATTATGCATCTGGGTGGACTATCTTTGCACACTGCCACGGAGGGAATGATTTCTGATGAAATGGTTTCCATGCCTTTCTTAGAGTAAAGGATTTGAGGAAATCCTTTGAGATGCTGCCTTTCTCTGCTGAGCATGGCAGGCAGCATATGATCAGTTTATGCATTACCATATGTTTTGGCCTAAAAATGATGCCTATGGAAATGTGGGATACATTATGTTGCAAAATACTTTGGAGTCTCTTTTTCTCTTTCTCTTCCTTACGTTTGAAAGGAAATTTGTGCTAGTTGAGAGGTGCCAAATTCACAGCTTTGGGATTTTGCAAAGTTCATTTCTTGTATAGGATGTACAGGAGCCCAGATGAACTAGACCCTATTTCTGGACTTTCTTCACTGGCTCACATAATGCATTTTCGATCATATTTGGGAAAAATGACTCTCCTACCAAAAGTGGGCTGTGGAAATGAGGATTTGCTGTTATACTACATGAGGTTGATTGTGTGGAAATAAGACAGGGCAGAAGGCAGGGCAGAGAAGACCTGGTTAGGAGGTAAAATATATATTTATATATTACAGTTGCTTGAGAAGATCCATTTGGAGCTCTCTGTGGTTCCTGGGGTCCCCCACATTTTAGGGGTGAGTCAGGAAGTTATATGTGTGAATTATGAATTTCACATGAATGGGACATGTGCATTTTCTTATGAAGTTTTCAGTTCCATGCTTATCATTTTAACCTTCTGTTTCCCTAAGATCTTAAAGCAAGCGTGTCCGACTCATGGCCCTCGGGCCGCATGAGGCCCAGGACGGCTTTGAATGCGGCCCAACACAAATTTGTAAACTTTCTTAAAACATTGTGAGTTTTTTTGCAATTTTTTTAAAGCTCATCAGCTATGATTAGTGTTAGTCTGTTTTATGTGTGGCCAAAGACAATTCTTCTTCCAGTGTGGCCCGGGAAAGCCAAAAGATTGGACACCCCTGCCTTAAAGAGATGATAAAGCAATCACATCACTCAACGGGTAACATTTGTTATTTTAAGGAGTGATTCTTATTCTGTTTGTGAAACTTGTTGATTTTATAAGTCTGACTTCACTGGATCACAGAATCGCTAACATAAATAGCAAAACAGACTAAGTAGGCGTTTTTTTACCCATTTCTAAAAAACATGAATTTATCAAGCATAGTTTTCTGGGGAAAAGTTAGTTGAGACTTTGAGGAAGTGCTTTCTGCACTCTTTATAGCAGATTTGTATGTTGATTCTGCGTCTTATCTTTCTAACACATAAAAGTGAAAGGAGTCCCAGATTATTTCTATGTCAAAAAGAAAAAAATAATCCAGCTAATGAGTTTCTCATTATAAAGAAAGAAGCCAAAAGGTTGTTACACTTGGTTTATAAGGCCCTTCTTGGGAGCTGGGGAAGTTTCCTTTACTAGTGCCATTTGGAACATGATGACAGAGTGAGTGTTTGACACCTTGGGTAGAGAGAGACGGTAAAGCAAATCTGGGATAAAGAGCTTAGTGTGGGTGGTAAATTACTTCTTGCTGAAGTCGCCCTGCCTGTAAAGGTGTGAAGACAATACAGCCTCCTTCACTGTCTCTGTCCCTTCTCTGTTGTTCCTGTTCTCTAAGCATCTGTACTTATGGTGGTTCAATCCCACTCACATGTTAACCACAACTCAACCTGGAAAATGAATCAAGCATTGTCTCTGTTCTAATGAGGGGATACTTACCTAACGTGACCACTTAAAAATATGAGTTGAGTTAACGTTTCGAGGCATAACAGGATGCACAATTCATTTCTCAAAACTCTCAAAATCCAGACCAGTGAGCACAGATAGAAATCAGGAGCTGTGTGTGCTGCAGGGGAGTTCTTCAGAACTGCACTGCTGCCCATGTCATGCTGAATCTAGAAGGCTGACGTCCCACCAGGCTGTTCTGGCTCTCTTGTTCAAGCCAGGGTACATTTTTTTGAGGGCATTTGGAAAAACTCTCCAGTTCTGTCTGACAGAGGCTTTCCTTTTCTATAAAGGTTGTAGTTGGGGTGAGCAGAAACTGGTAAACCTGCCAAGTTCCATAGTTCTGGATGCTTTGGAAGCAGCGTCATGTTGCATAAAATTGCTTGTAAGTCTGTGGAAAAGAACAACAAAAGCGTCATTCTAGATGACATCAGTAAGCAAAGAAAATAGCTAAATTTTAGTTTGGCCTGCCAATTTAAAAACTACATTAAATTAGTTGTTGTTTGCCGTGCATGAAGCATTCAGTGCTGTTTACCAAAATAATGCCAAAAGGTAAATTTATGGTGACACAGTAACAATGTTAAAATACAGGTTTCATCTTAATATCCTGTTATATCACCTTCATATGTTTATATTTAAAAACATCTGATATAGCAAATGATTTCAATGTAAAACTTAGTTGTCTTTTTTTACAGTTCTCTTTTATACTATGACGTGCGGACATAAAGTTGAAAGTACATTGATGATGCCCAATATTAGATGGCATTTATTTAGTTATATGCTACTTGGATAAAGTTTTAATTTCCTTATTGCTTTTATTATTTTCCTGGGTTTTATTTTCTCTGGAGAAATTAAGAAAATGCTTTCTTAATTGTTAATGCTTTCTTTCACTCATGTTTTTTGCTCCCTGAAAGAACACAAGTAACAGTTATGGTCTCCTGCCCCGTTAGATCAGACATCCTCTAATTGATGAGATTTCCTGTTACAATCAGGATATCACTAGTGTTCAGGTCGAACACCCCAGTTGATAAATTAACAGATTCGTGAGTCCCTTCATTGGTCAGTGAGGTGCAGAGTGCGGAGGGTGTCTCTTTCTCAATACCTCATCCAGGAGACAGGAGATAAGCCTCCCTGCTCTCCTATCCCGGGGGCTCTCTCAAATGCAGTGGAGCTTGTTAGCAATGAAAGACTCATATGCTGGGAACCAGTGCACCCCTGGCCGCTGACAGAGATAATAACACTGACCTCCGGTCACTTGACAAGGAAACTCTCTTGTGTGGTTCGACTTCCCACTGCTTCAAGCCAATTCAGGGTGGACTGGACAGGCAGATTAGGGATTTATATGCACAGCTCTCTGCATTACCAGCAGGGTGTCCTCAGCATCAGGCCATGGAGGCAGTTCACATGCAGGGGCCACTGAAGGCCTGATGCTCCCTGCCGTAAAGGTGGGTTTGCAAGCTCCCATTCCATGCACAGTGGACTCCAGTTTTAACTCAATCTGACCTCAGAGGAGTGGGGTGGTGTAAACATGACTGGGGTGTGTTTGTGTCTGTGTGTGTGTGTGTGTGTGCATGTGTGTGTATGTAAAGCCAGACATTAGTCTACTACTGTGATTTCTTCCAGGAAGAGATTTTTGAATGAAATTTAAGAAAATTGGGAAGGAGGTAGTTTGGGGACATTTTGGTCAAATGATACAAAATTTCAGTTAGGAGGAGTAAGGTCAAGAAATCTATTGTACAACATGGTGGCTATAGTTAATAATGTATTGTATTCCGGAAAATCGCTGGAAGAGTAGATCTTGAGTGTTCTCACCACAAAAAAATTAATATGTGAAGTAATGCATACGTTAACTACCTTGACTTAACTATTCCACAATGTGTGCATATTTTAAAGCATGTTCTGCACAATAATTATATACAGTTTTTATTTGCCAATTAAATAATAATTTTTTTAAGTTAAAAAAGAAAGCAAATTAATTCCTGTCATTGGAATTTTTTCACTTATGGTCTTGTATACTTGTATACTGGTCTTGTATATCTACTATACTATAGTATACTATGTATATGGTACGTATATATACTATGCAGCATATACTATATATAGTATATATATAATGTAGTATACAAGACCACACATATATATATATATATATATACTCACACACATAATATGCAGCATTATCATGTAAGTTATGTATAAATGTTGATTTATTTGACAAAAGATTACAAGGTATTACTCATACAGATATAGACCCTGCCTTCATGGAGCAGAATTAGTACACTAAACAAAGAAGGTCTTAAGAAAGTAAGGAAGTCAGCGTTTGCTGAGTTAATACACATGGTATTATATGATTTTGAGAAAATAGGGTACTATGCTAAGAAAGATAGGAGATATGAATTATTGCAAAAGTTCTCTGAGGATATGAACTTCTGAAGAGTCGGGTTTTCTAGGTAAAGAGAAGAGCACGTACAATGGCACTGAGGTGGAAAATTATTTGGTACCTTTAGAGAAGTTTGAGAAGCTGCTGTATCATGACAAGACACCTGGCGACAGGGCCTTAGAGGATCAAGTCTTTTATATTCTGTATAAAGTGCAATGATGGAAGCCAGAGAGGCTGTAAGTAGGGGAATGATTTGACACAAGATATATTGGGGAACGATGAAGAAGGCTGAGAATGGAAAGCGGGAGTCTGGTTCCAAAACAAACACACTAATTTAGGCAGAAGAGGTGGGTAGCTCACTTAGGTGAGGCTGCAGTGAAGGCAGGGTGAGGCGGATGGATTTTGGGAGATGGGAGGCAAAATTGGCCGGGGTTGGATACAAGAAGTGAGGGAGATGGAAACATCCGTTCTGATGCCAGTTTCTTAGGAAAGTGGGGAGAAAGGCCAGTTACTTAGGTGAAGGCGACTGGAAGAGGAGCAGCCGGGCTTTTCCTCGTGTGAAAAAGGGAAGCCCTGTTAAAATTCATTTTGGGCATAATAAGTTTAAGCCTGTGAGATTATATCAAGGGGAGCTACTAAACAGGCAGGTGTACATCTGAAGTCTCTGACCCAGAAACAGTCAGGACTAGAGATGTAAATTTGATTTGTCCAGAATTGCATGGTATTTGTGGCCATCTAGGAAAATTCTTGGGTAAGTTCAATATTTCTGTGTGTTGCTGGGATTCTTCCAGGGTTTGGCCCTAGGAGTATTTGTAGTTGCTTCCCTCAATGGTAATTTAACAACCGTGGTTGGAGAGATGAGGACTGGCATTTTCTGAAATGTTGGCCTCGGTGAGAAGGCGACATGATGGATGTTAGGTGGTACAGCCAATTGGAATCAGAGGCTGAGGAATGAGCCAACGCCAATTTCAATCCCAACTCTCAGCTGCATCCATTGCCATTATCTCCCTGCCCTTTTCTTCTCCAACATAATGATTAGTAAAATAAAACTTTACCTTGCAGGTCCACGAGGCTTCAAAAACATAAGGAAATCATGATTTCTGTAAATGTTCTAGTACATCTTAGGCGCTATGCTGATAGATACTTTATAAACTCAGGGGAAGAAGGAAATGATGAGCCCAGATTCTGATGATGGGGAACCACTCCTGAATTTTTTTTTTTTTTTACTCCACAGATTTACAGACAGAACGAGCATACTTTGAATGGAAGTAATCACATAGTTCCAACACATTTTGTTGGGGAGGGTTAGAATTTATGAATAAAAAAGATAGTAAATGTTTTCTCTACTTTTCTCTCATTGTTTATCTGTTGGGCAAGCTACCTTCATGTCAGCTGTACTTGGATGAAAGTTACTTAATAGTATATGCAAACTGGTGTGTTTACCCTGTGCAAATGATGGTAAGATAATTAAAGCAATCGGTTCTATGTGTCTGTTTTTCAGAAAACTTCTATATAGGGTTCTAAATTGTGCTTTCTTTCTGATCTACCACATCATCTCAACCCATCCACCTTCTTTGAAGGACTGTTAATTTCAACACAGCTTTTGTAATTAAGTGATAAATTCTTACAGGTATCATCCTTAGTTAAATATTATGCATGAGATTACCTATATTATGATGTACGTACATAATAGTACACATATTATTAATCATGTATATAAGAATATTAAGCAATCTGGGATTTAGAAAATAATAGGCTATTTTTTTTAGCAGTTTTGGGCCTGATAAGGCATTCCATTTCAGACCCTGTGAGGTCTATTGGATGCTGAATATCATCAGCCATATGATGATTTGCAGTGGAAAATGAAGAGTTCCCATATCCTCCCTTCCTCCTCCCTAGTATTTCCCCTACTGTTATCTTGCATTAGTGTGATACATTTGTTACAACTGATGGATTAATATCAATACATTACTATTAACTATAATTCATAGTTTACATTGGGGTTTACTCTTGCTGTTGTATATGCTGTGGTGTTTGACAAATGCATAAAGTCATGCATCCACCTTTACAGTAACTTATACCATGATTTCCTAGTCCTAGAAATACCCTGTGCTGTGCCTGGTCATCCTTCTCCCATTCCACACCCCTGGTCTTCTTGTTGTCTTCATAAGAGACGATTTTTTCCCTTTCTCTTTTGGCTATTTCCGCTTAGCCACAATGAAAAGACTTGCTGTGATGCTTTGAGGGAGGAAGGCACCACCAAGTGTCCCTTCAACTTCCCACACACAGAGCCAGACATCTCCAATTACTGAGAGACAGCTTTGCCTTCTCTGACCTCCTGGGCAAAAGGCTGTCAGGCGGCAGAGAGCAGCTGCAGATAAGCAAGGAGGAAGTTGAAAAGGAGAGTGACTCAGAACTCCTACCAGGCTCTGGAGACTTGATCGTTTTGATACTGTGACTCCCCTTTCTCATCCCAAACCTTTTGACTCAAAGTTGATCAATCAAACGATGGGTTTGTGGCTAGAACAGTGGAAGGTTAATGGCTCCCACAGGTTGATTTACCTCTCTTGGGTTGGTGGTATTCTGGAAGCTGGCACCCTGCACCTTTGTTGATAATCCCAATTCTGGTACTATAGACGTGGAGGTTTACATTGCTATTGTTTTAACTTAGTAGACCTTATGTGTGCCTCAATTCACAATTGTAAAAATGTGGAATCAACCCAAATGATCATCAATCAATGAGTGGATAAAGAAATTGTGATAATATATATATGGTATATATAATATGATATTCCATCATATATATATATGATGGAATACTATATATATATATGATGGAATACTATTCAGCCATAAAAAGGAATGAATTAATGGCATTTGCAGCAACCTGGATGAGATTAGAAACTATTATTCTAAGTGAAGTAACTCAGGAATGGAAAACTAAACATCATATATTCTCACTCCTAAGTGGGAGCTAAGCTATGAGGATGCAAAAGCATAATAATGACATAATGGACTTTGTGGACTCGGGGAAAGGGTGGGAAGGGGGTGAGGGATAAAAGGCTACAAATTGGGTTCAGTGTATACTGCTCAGGTGATGGGTACACCAAAATCTCACAAATCACCACTAAAGAACTTACTCATGTAACCAAATACCACCTGTTCCCCAATAACCTATGGAAATAAAAAAATTTTTTTAAAAAGACCTTAAATGCGCCTGACACTTGACACTCGTCAGCATTTTGCAGTCACTCAGACCTCATTGCACTTCTACAAAATAGTTATTCTTCTTTTCTCATTATACGTATGGGGAAGGCAGGAGTGACAAGATTCTAATCCAGTCCATCTGGCTCTACAATTCATGCTCTCAGCTCCCCCACTCTCCTAATCCTCCACAGCTATACTCTTACCCTTCTCGGCCAGGCAGGATTTGGGAGAATGCCTTCTAAAAACACACTGCTCCTTTCTGGTATTGGGCCACTAAATCCCTTACCTTACTCTCTTACTAAATCCCTTACCTTACTCTACCTTACCTTAACTCCTTCTAAGAAGCAACCCCCATACAGCTGATGATATTTTATCTCCAGTAGACCTCACAGGGTCTGAAATGAACAAAGGTTGTGTGACCCACATTACAGTCAACACTTCGTCTCTTGCCCACTGTGCAAGCCCCAGCCCAGTCGTTTTCATTCTCTGGAGCTCTGCTTTTCTATTTAAAATGTGGAGTGATTTGATGAGATGGTTTCCTCTGTTTTTGTCTAAAATTAAGGATGAAGTTCTAAAACTTGAATGAAGCTCGCACAGTGGTGCACACCTTTAATCCCCAGTACTCTGGAGGCTGAAGCAGGAGGGTTGCTTAAGCCCAGGCGTTTGAGTCCATGCTGGCCAACATAGCAAGGCTCTGTCTCAAGAAAACAACCAACTCCTCACCCCCATCCCCCCGCAAAAAACAAACAAACAAACAAAAAAAAACTTTATGGAAATTAGAGAAGAGTTTCATTTGTCCAGTACAGGAAGGCTTGACTATCCAGTCAAACCAATGTAAACTCAATTCCTCCACTTTTTAGACTTGAATGTTGTGGTGCTAGAATTTTAAGGAGAAATTTCAGCAGCTCTGAGCACCTGATGGGACAGCCTTGGGTGAAAGCATCAGGAGGACACAGTTTATAATTTCTAACACCTATGGAGTTCTATACTATTCAGCCCAAGCCATAGGTAATGGCTGGCCTAAAAATGAAACTTTTTCGTAGTCAAATTAGCCTAGAGCAGGGTATATTTTCTCCCTGGCTATTCCTACTGCTAATACTTGGTGTATTTGTTTGGGGCAGTTTCCCATCATGGGGTGATGTTGTCTGGGCCCTCCTCAACCTCATCCTGGGGCACACAAGGTGAAGTGAGTTGTGTGAGAGTCAAAATTTCCAGTTAAGAAGAAGCCTGGAGACGAGGAGGAAATGCAAAGTTGAAGGGGACTTATCAGCGCCGATGTCAATCTCCACATTTTGGATGGACGCCACAGTTTCATTTAGTACAAAAACAGTCTGTCCATTTTTGCTTCTTGGGCATGTGGGGAATGTGGAGCATTTTTCCTCTGAAGGTCATCCCTGTGTCTGAGATACCATTTCGTGACTTTGGGGATATATCAATTTAGCTTTTTCAGTGTTCATTGTAACCAACTAAGAAGATGCTTCAACACATTGAAAGTTACAACAGGAAAACTTATAATTTTGCAGATTTTATGACTCCATTGTGTGTGTATATGTATACATTTTCTCTCAGGCTCCAGGAATGTTATTTCATTTTTTATTATGACATTTATGATATAGGGAAAATAATCTAATACTGGTTGGGGAATTGTTGAATTGCTAATAGTGAAAATGTAAACATTCTTAACCTCTTTCTATTTCCTTTATTTTCCCTATAACCATGTTATTCTTTCAAATTTGTTAAATACAACCAAGGGGACTCTTCATACTGGTAAATATACATCAAAGATTATATAATAAGGTTAAAATTTGGGATTTTTTTTCTTTTCTTTTATTAGTATCATATTTGTTTTTAGAGACAGGTTGTTGCTCTGTCACCTGGGCTAGAGTCCAGTGGCATGATCATAGCTCACTGCAGCCTTGAACTCCTGGCCTAAAGCGATCCTCCTGCCTCAGCCTTGGGATTACAGGTGCATACCACCATGTCCAGCTAATTAATTTTTTTTTTTTTTGAAGAGACAAGATCTTGCTATATCACCCAGGCTGGTCTTGAACCCCTGGGGTCAAGCAATCTTCCTGCCTCAGCCTCCCAAAGTTCAAGCATCATAGGTGTTAGCCACCAAGTCTGGTCTTTCTCTTCTCTTTCTTTTTAAAAAATGGGGCATGGAGGACTTGGAGTAAAGAAATGCCAACGTTTTAAATGTTAAAGAATATCATCCAAAGTAATTTGCTTTGCTAAAATAATCATGATGGATATTGCCACCATTATCTCTTAAGTTATTGAAGGTCAACTTAACTGATTGTTTTATTTTCCAATACTAGTAACTTACATAAAAGGAGAATTTAAAAAATGTTTAAGAGAATTGGGTCCCCAACATCTCAGCACCTGCAATATTTACATCCATACTGAGTAGTCTTAATAATGAAATATTTTGATGTTTTAGAGTTCAACAATTGTCTTTATGAGCATGAGAAAAGCAGTACACATCCATTCAAAATACGTAAAGAATGGAAATAGTTGGAGGGAAAAAATGCTACCCATATATCTACCACCCAGCTATTAGCATTGGACAGTATTACCTTCCACTATTTTTTTCCAAGATTAGAAAAGTCTTCTGTATTAACAAGACCTTTTGACTAGTGATTGAGTTAGGGAGTACAATATCTCACCTCTGAAGTACAACTCTGTGACAGATCAGCCTGGGCACTGCCAAGCACTTCTTTCTTTATGCATTTAGTAATTTACTTTCTGTTTTAAGGCAGAGCTTTATCTTCTTATTTGTGTGTTGTCACTATGGACTCATGGGTTCTGAAGTATTGCAATGGGTTGGAATCCATTCCCGCCATTATTTGTTTTGATATCCAGTTTGTCAAGGTTTGACTTGTGGGGAATTTTGAAGCACACTGCTGCGTCCGTTGGATGCGTGCCTGTCATTCTGGGAGCACGTCCCGCCTTTGCAGCATGACGGGATGCTTCAGGCTTGTCTTGTCGTTCTCTTGCTCATGCCTGAGATCAACTCTATCTCAGAGGGGTCCTGGGGACACTTTGTTCATCACTTTGTGATGCTTATACAGTGTTCACAAGAGAGCCCTGGGGGAGACGATATACATAAATATCTGCTTATGCGGACCTGTGAAAATGTGCCCCCAAAGCCGTAATCACTGAGTTCTTCAAAAAGAGAAATGGTGCTAGAGAAAGAATGCAGAAGAGCCTGTGATGGAGGCAGAGACACCGCCGTGGCTGCCCTTCTTTCTTGCCCTCTGTGCCCGTTGAGATTTTACCAGGGGGAGAAACCTATCTGCAGAGACCATGGGGTACCCTTGTGTCAGCAGGCTCTCCTCTTAACTTACACCTTATTTGGTTTTAGCTAAAACCTATTTGCAAATCAAGTTCATCAAGGGAGGGTGAATTTGTTTATGGAAAAAGCTCAACTGAAAGGGTAAAGGGGTGTGTGTGTATCTGTCTGTGTGTATGCACACATACGTTTATTTTGTGGTGGCTGGAATTTCTGTATTGCTGTTCCAGAGGCTACAAAGTACCACGTTAAAAAAAAAAATCCCTGGCCAGGGGCGGTGGCTCACACCTGTAATCCCAGCACTTTGGGTGGCCAAGGTGGGCGGATCGCGAGGTCAGGAGATCGAGACCATCCTGGCTAACATGGTGAAACCCCGTCTCTACTAAAAAAATACAAAAAAATTAGCCGGGCATGGTGGCGCACTCTTGTAGTCCCAGCTACTCGGGAGGCTGAGGCAGGAGAATGGCGTGAACCCGGGAGGCAGAGCTTGCAGTGAGCCGAGATTGCGCCACTGCACTCCAGCCTGGGCGATAGAGTGAGACTCCATCTCAAAAAACAAACAAACAAACAAACAACAAACAAAGTTTATGTTGTGGGATACATGTGCAGGACGTGCAGGTTTGTTACATAGGTAAACGTGTGCCATGATGGTTTGTCGCACCTATCAACCCATCACCTATGCATTAGCTATTTATCCTGATGTTCTCCCTTCCCCCGCCCCCTTGACAGGCCCCAGTGTGTGTTCCCCTGCCGTGTCTATGTGTTCTCATTGTTCAGCTCTCACTTATAAGTGAGAACATGCAGGGTTTGGTTTTCTGCTCCTGTGTTAGTTTGCTGAGGCTCCCAGCTCCATCCATGTCCCTGCAAAGGACGTGATCTCTTTTTATGGCTACATAGTATTCTATGGTGCATATGTACTACATTTTCTTTATCCAGTTTATCATTGATGGGCATTGGATTGATTCCATGTAATGTAATAATTTTATTAGAAAAGGTGGATCCTGGGATTAGTGGGTGACTGGTGGAAGGAAAGGGAAGGTATGGAAAGTCCTTGGGCAGGCATAGTTACCTCTTCACAGTACTTCATGGATCACATTCAGAAGGAGTTAGTAGGAAACACAAGATAGAAATTCGGGCCATGATGTCAGCAAGCTTTGTTCTGGGCAGGCTCCAGTTGGCTTTATTGGTTCCAACTGATTTCAGCCAGTTTTGTTATCTTACAAGCATGGGGAGTTTCAGCATTTCAGCAGGTTGTTTCTTTTCTTATCTACCATCCTGCAAACTCAAGAATTTCTGTTAGTCATTGGTTTCTTTAACTCCTTGGGGCACAGTTTCAACAGGAGTCAGCAAACTACTGCCTGCAGCCCAAATCTGTCCTGCTACCTATTTTTGTATGGCTCATGAGCTAAGAATGGGTTTTGCATTTTTAAATGATGAAAAAAAAATCCAAAGAAACAGAATGTTTTTTGACACATGGAAATTATATGCAATTTAAATTTCCATATCTCGTATCAGTTTGCTCAGGCTGCTGTGATAAAGTATCACAAACAGCTTTGCTTAAACAACAGAAATTTATTGTCTCACAATTTTGGAGACTGGAAGTGTGAAGCAAGGTGTCAGCGGGGTTGGTTCCTTCTGAGAGGGCTATGAGGGAGGGATGAGTTCCAGGCTTCTCTCCTTGGCTTGTAGATGTTCTTCCTATGTCTCCACATCTTTATTTTATTTTATTTTATTTTATTTTATTTATTTATTTATTTATTTATTTATTTATTTTGAGACGGAGTTTCACTCTTGTTGCCCAGGCTGGAGTGCAGTAGCACGATCTTGGCTCACCGCAACCTCCGCCTCCTGGGTTCAAGCGATTTTCCTGCCTCACCCTCCTGAGGAGCTGAAATTACAGGTGCCTGCCACCACGCCTGGCTAATTTTTGTATTTTTTTTTAGTAGAGATGGGGTTTCACCATGTTGGCCAGACTGGTCTCGAACTCCTGACCTCAGATGATCCGCCTGCCTCGGCCTCCCAAAGTGCTGGGATTACAGGCGTGAGCCACGGCGCCTGGCCTTCTCCACATCTTTTTCCCTCTATGTGTATCTCTGTCTATGTACAAATTTTTCCTTGTTATAAGCAGACCAGTCATTGGGTGAGGGCCCACCCTAAACACCTCATCTTAAGCAATTACATTTGCAAAGACTCTATTTCTAAATAAGGTCACATTCCAGGGTACTGGGGGCCGAACATATCAATTTTGGGGGGAACACAGTCCAATGTATGACAGCATCCCACATGAAATGTTATTGGAGCGCAGCCACACTTATTCATTTTCTTATGGTCTATGGCTGATTTTGCACTACACCGGCAGAGTCAAATAATTTCAGTGGAAACTGCATGGCCTGCAAAGATGAAAACCAGGACCTGTGGTGTTATATGCAGAACCCAGTGAAAAATGAGAATGCAAGGCCCCTTTGAAAAATTAAGAATCTGAGGACAGTGATGGCAAAGCATTAAACCAAGGTTGGGCCCCTTCTAAATGTGGGGCCCTGCGTGACTGTAGTTTGCTCACCCATGAAGCCATCCCTGCCTAAAATATCCACTATCTGGTCATTTACAGAAGAAAACAAAAATTGTGGATCCTGCATTAAGAGCAGAGCTGGGAGTGAGATCTTGGGCTTCAGGGGCATCAGCCTGATGCAGGACTACAGATGCCTCAGGCCTGAGTGTAATCAAAAGATACTAAGAAACGAGGTTCATGTAATTTACCAAGGACTAGTGTTGGTTTAGTTCCTCTTTCTTCTTTCATCTTTGTTGAGTTTTCTGTGCTCAGCGTGTCCTTAATGGTCATTGCAGCTTGCTCCATTTCATTTGAGTGTTTTAAACCCTCTTTCTTGCAGCTTCCCCAAGAGGATGTGCTCCTGTTTGATGTCTGTCCCTTACAGTATGTGATTGTAGCACATGCACTCTAGCAGAAGGGCTAGTTGAAATGTGATGCTGTTGTTTTTAAGCTCTTAGAAGTAACAGTGCTAATTGGGATTGTGATCAACTCTGCTTGCCCAGGACCAACAGGGGGCAAGGAACACATGGGGGTCATGGGGAAGGTGGTTCTTTGTTATCTTTGTTATGGCTGCAACCCTTCTAGGCTAGCTATAGTGTTTGGACTTGTAGTCAAATGTAATCCTTCATTAAAATCAAACAGGCAGTAGCATTCCAAAAAGTCTACTGTTACGGGCTATATTCTGTCTTCCCTGCAAATTCAGATGTTGAAGTCCTAACCCCCAGTTGCTCAGAATGTGACTGTATTTGGAGTTAGGGTCTTTAAAGGGGTAATTAAGGTAAAATGAGGTCATTAGGGAGGGCCCTGATCCTATAGGACCAGTATCCTTGTAAGAAGATGAGGACACAGACATGTACAGAGAGATGACCTGGTGAGGACACAGGGAGAAGACAACATCTACAAGCCCAGGAGAGGGGCCTCAGGAGGAACCAACCCTGCCCACACCTTGATCTTGGACTTTCAGCCTTCAGGACTGTGGGAGAGTAAATGTCTGTTGTTTATAAGCTGCCCGGTCTATGGTATTCTGTGATAGCAGCCTGAAATGAACTAAGACATCTCATAAGAAGAGGAGATGAGGACATAGACACACACGGAGGGACGACCACATGAGGACACAGGGAGAAGACAGCATCTATAAGCCAAGGAGAGAGGCTTCTGCAGGAACCAGCCCTGCCCATACCTTGATTTTGAACTTCCAGCCTCCAGGGGTGTGGGAAAATAAATAGTCTGTTGTTTAGGCTGCCCAGTCTATGGGACTTTATTGTGGCATTTCTAGAAAACTGACCCATCCACCTAGATCCTCATCATTTCTCACCTGGCTGCTCTGTGTACTGCTGTAATGTGTAGTGTATTGCTTAAAAATGTCTTCTACTTTGTACTGCTGTGGTTCTCTTGTCCTCCTGTTTGCTGTTCAGCTTCTAGGCCTGCCCCGGCTTGTAGCACTCTCTGGGCCATTAAAGTTTTATTTATTATGATAATTATATATCAAAGACATGCTACTTACAGGATACTCTATACATTCTTTAGGGCATGTATGCATAGGAAGCATGAAGCAGAGTTTGTATTCTCAACAAGATTATATCATAGTTTTGGGTTAAAGTCTATATGCATCTCTCTTTTTTAAAAAAATTTCTTTTTAAAATTATAGACAGGGTCTCACTATGTTGCCCAGGCTGGTCTCGAACTCCTGGGCTCAAGCAATCCTCCCACCTTGGCCTCCTAGAGGGCTGGGATGACAGATATGGGCCACCGTCCCTGGCCATATCTCTTGGTCATAAAATGAGGTGGGTTTTAGTGCCAGTCTGGCAAGCTCACTGACCTTGAACATGTCATTAAAGTTCATGGTGCAAGCAAAGGTTAGTATTAATAACTCATCAGGGAGAAGTGTGTGCAAGGGCCAAACTTGAGTCTGTTGCCTAGTCAGGAGAAGGCAGAGGAATGGGGAGAACACAAACAAACCTAAGCCAGTCTCCCAAAGACAATGTCCACATGTCCACCTGAGACCTTTTTGTGTGTGTGGAACAAGAAACAAGTTTTTGTGTGTATGGAACAAGACAGCGTTGCCCAGAGAGCTGCCTCGGAAGTCATTTTCAGGGATGGGTTTCATGTTATATGCAGGAAGGTAGCCCCTTCCCCTCTATGCTGGCTCCCCTGTGTTCAGTGGGTGTCAAGCTGATGTCTGCTCTTGTTCATGTTTTCCGTGACATTCTAGTGCATTTCTGCCTACATCTGCCTGAGAACTTGGCCAAAGTGTGAAAGTGTCCCTCTTCCAACCTGCTATCTACTCTCTTTTTTGCTTTTTGTTTTTGTTTTTCTCTAAAAACAAGCTGGGTGCGGTGGCTCATGCCTATAATCCCAGCACTTTGGGAGACTGAGGCGGGTGGATCACTTGAGGCCAGGAGTTTGAAACCAGCTTGGCCAACATGGCAAAATCCCACCTCTACTAAAAGTACAAAAATCAGCCGGGTGTGGTGACACACACTTGTAGTCCCAGCTACTCAGGAGGCTGAGGCAGGAAAATCACTTGAGCCTGGGAGGTGGAGGTTGCAGTGAGCCAAGATTGCACCACTGTACTCCAGCCTGGATGACAGAGTGAGACCCTGAGAAAAGAAAACAAAGAAGGAAGGAAGGAAGGAAGGCAGGCAAGCAAGCAAGCAGGGAGGGAGGAAGGAAGGAAGGAAGGAAAGAGAGAGAGAAAGAAAGAAAAGCAAGGAAGCAAGCAAGCAGGGAGGGAGGGAGAGAAGGAAGGAAGAAAGCAAGCAAGGAGGGAGGGAGGGAGGAAAGGAAGGAAGGAAGAAAGAAAGAAAGAAAGAAATAGAGAAAGAAAGAGTCTCACTTTGTCACTCAGGCTGGAGTGCAGTGGCACAATTATAGCTCACTGTAGCTTCTATCTCCTGTTCACATTCAATCCCCCGACTTAGCCTCCGGAGTAGCTGAGACTACAGGCACACACCACCACACCCTGCTAATTTTTTTTAATTATTATTTTTTATCGAGACGGAGTCTCATTCTGTTGCCCAGGCTGGAGTGCAATGGCACGATCTTGGCTCACTGCAACCTCTGCCTCCCGGGTTCACGTGATTCTCCTGCCTCATCCTCCTGAGTAGCTGGGATTACAGGAACACACCATCACACCCGGATAATTTTTTGTGTATTTTTAGTAGAGACAATGTTTCACTATGTTCGCCAGACTGGTCTCGAACTCCTGACCTTGTGATCCACCCGCCTCGGCCTCCCAAAGTGCTGGGATTACAGATGTAAGCCACCATGCCTGGCCTCCCTGCTAATTTTTTATTTTTGTAGAGACAAAGTCTTTCTATGTTGCCCAAGCTGGTCACAAACTCCTGGCCTCAAGCAATCCTCCCACTTCAGCCTCCCAAAGTGCTGGGATTACAGGTGTGAGCCACTGTGCCCAGCCTGCCATCCACTCTTGATCATGTTTCCACAACATTCTGGTGCATGCCTCTTTACCTGCAAAGTGAGAGCAGAAGAGGTAGTCCTCTAATCTAGGTGGTGTAATCTGAGGGCTTGTGAAGATATTTTCCAGCATATCTTCATCAAGGAGGTTGTTCCATGGCTACAATTATTCCATTCGAATTTTTGTGACCCTCTCTAAGATGAGACTGCCCCTGAGAGCAAATATTAAATTCATTCATACATTCAGTTCCAGAATGAATTCATCCATCCAACAGATAGATATTCATTGAACAATTCATAAGTATCTTTGGCATGGAGGAAAAAAAAACAGATGAGTCCAACCTTTAAGCAGTACATAGTCTTAGGGGGAAAACAAGCAATAAAGAGGAAACTTTAACAGCTTGAAAATGCTGTAAGTGAACTGACAGGGAAAATAGGAGAAGGACCCATAACCCTGGGACAAATTAAAGCTGACCTCTGAGGAAGAGCTAGCTAATTAGAAGTGTGGGAGGTGGAGGGGTTTGGCAGTGTCCAACAGGGAGGTTGGACAGCATGTTATAAGAAAGCAAGAGGCACCAGGGCCTATCTGAGGCATTAGAAATAGCTGAGCTCATGCAGTAGGGCATTAACCATGTCCCTTCCATGGGCTTGCCAATACATTGAGCACCCACAGCTCTTTCTGCTGCATCTGCCACTCTCTACCTGAGAACTTGCCCATAGTGTGGAAACTTCCCTATTCTGACTGAGAAGCAGGCTAGAGGTACTGGGAGTTAATGCCCTTGGGAACTGTCCCCAAGTGCCAATAGACAGGAGGTAGTAGATGAGAAATACCATGGCTTCCCTGTCACTTGAGAAGGAGAACAGACTCCCAGTGGTTCCCAGTGCAGGTGACCCCCAGGTACTCAGAGCATAAAGCATTACCTTAGTGTACCCTGGACTCCCTTCTATCCCCTGCCTCACTCCCCTTCTTCCTTATTCTCCATCTTCGGATCCTGTAAACCCAGGCTGTGCCAACCTCTGAGGTTAAGAGCACAGTCCTGGCTGGGCGCGATGGCTCATGCCTGTAATCCCAGCACTTTGGGAGGCCGAGACAGGCGGATCACAAGGTCAGGAGATCAAGACCAGCCTGACCAACGTGGTAAAACCCCATCTCTACTAAAAATACAAAAATCAGCTTGGCGTGGTGGCACGCGCCTGTAATCCCAGCTACTCAGGAGGCTGAGGCAGGAGAGTCGCTTGAACCTGGGAGGCAGAGGTTGCAGTGAGCCAGTATTGTGCCACTGCACTCCAGCCTGGGTGACAGAGCAAGACTCCGTCAAAAAAAAAAAAAAAAAAAAAAAAGCAAGCACAGTCCTCCAAATTGCCAAGTATGTTCAAGATGTCCGCCCAACCACAAGTTCAGCATTTCTCAAAACCACCCTCAGGTTTCGCAATTTGCTAAAAATACCCCCAGGATTCACTGCAGGCTGTTATGCTAAGGCTCACGTCTATTACAGGGATATGATCTGAATCTGAACCAGCCAAAAGAGGAGTTCACAGGGTAGAGTCTAGGGGAGTTCCCAATGTGAAGCTTCCATTGTTTTCAGGATGCATTTCCACACATGGTAGGATGCACGAAATATCACCCACATGGGAAGTCACCTGAGCTCAAGTGTCCAGAGTTTTTACTGAGGCTTCATGCCGTAGGCATGATTGATCGAGCCATGACCCATGTGGTTAAAATCAATCTCTGCCTGCCCCCTTCCCACTTCTCTGGAGATTGGGCTCATACCAATTGGCCTGGAGGGGCTCTACCAGGTGTCTCCTAACTAGCAAAAACTAACAAGCATGGTCCTAGGGGCACCATGAATAACAAAGACACCTACCACTCAGGACATCACAAGTTTAGAGATTGCCTCCCAGGGGTAGGGACAACAGACCTCTCTTTGAGTGAGATCAGATTTCTTACTGCACAGACTCCCTCAGCATGTGTCTGGGGAACCTGAGGTACTGGCTCATTGGGGGAACATACGGTTATCTGAGGGTGAACGCCAAGAGCCTCACATCGGGAGGTGAGCTTTTCAAGTCATGTATGGCTTTGAGAACTGTGTTCCAAAGAGCCTGGACTTTGCAGAACAGGGATCCATGCCATGCAGAAAGGTACTGGCTTCCATGGGAAGAACCAATTTGTAGAGACTCAGGAGGCAGGGAGATGGGTAAGAAGATATTTGCAATAATTGCAATAACTTCAGTAGAAAAGCTTAGCAACTTAGACGAGGATGAATGAGTGGCTCAGGGCATAAAGGAAAATGGAAAGTCTGCCCCAAAGGATGAGGGCAGTAAAGGTTCCAAGCAGCTGGATGGACAGGGTATGGCTGACTCGTATCATGAAAGGTAGGTGCCTTAAATATTGTTGGGCAAGACTCACAGGTATATTTTTGTGCCCATGGTATTGACAAGAAAACTGAGGCAGAGAAAGGCTACACAATTTGCCAAGCTCCTAGGACATTTCACAACAGGGCATTCTAATGCATCAGCCTGTGCTTTTAACTATCACTGCTGGATCAAAGGTAGAGAGGCAACAGGTTTAGCCCTGCTTTGATATGAGGAAGGATTTTCTCCCAATTTGACACATTTGCGGGAATGCAAAAAGATGTCTTATGAAGTGGAGATGTGCAGGTGGTGGCTGGGTCAGATATTGTAGGCATAAAAATTCGAGCCTCTTTCAGTTTTCTGATTCCTTAGCTCCATTCCTGATATTTACCGGCTGCTACCCTTGGCAAGGCCTAATGCTCGTGTGTGTGATAATGGTGTTGGGTATTGATTCTAGCATTCCTGGAATCAAAGAAACGATTTCACAGTTCTGCTTACTTCACTGATGTTTTGGGGGACTTGGACTGAATGACATACTATCAGATAAAATTACCTTCTCCAGTTTTTCCTAGCCGGGGAACTTTCTATGAGAGATGAGCTTGCTTTGTAATTGCTAGAGCCTTTGCTAATTGTATTAGAAGTGCTTTATAAGATAAAAAAATAATAATTTGGGGGATCTCAGACTATTTCCAGAGGTCAGAGTTTTGCTGACAATTTCAGTTCATTTTAATAAACATTGATGAACATAAGCTATGTTCTAGGTCCTTGCTGCACTGTGGGGAGGAGGAGATAAATTAGACCGGGGCTGGCAAATTCTTTCTCTAAAGGGCCAGATGACAAGTGTTTTGGGCTTCCTGGGACAGAGTTGTCTCTGTTGCAACCACTCAATGTGATGATGTAGCATGATTGTGGTGATGTGTCTTAAGTGTCCCCAATCCTAGGGCCTCGGACCCCTAATGGTCCATGGCCTGTTAGGAACCAGGCTGCACAGCAGGAGGTGAGTGCTGGGTGAGCAAGCAAAGCTTATTCTGTATTTACAGCTACTCACCATGGCTCACATCACCACCTGAGCTCCACCTCCTGTCAGATCAGTGGCAACATTAGGTTCTCATAGGAGTGCAAACAAACCCTGTTGTGAACTGCACATGTGAGGGATCTAGGTTGCAGGCTCCTTATGAGAATCTAATACCTGATGATCTGTCACTGTCTCCCATCACCCCCGGATAGGACCGTCTAGTTTCAGGAAAACAAGCTGAGGGCTCACACTGATTCTACATCATGGTGAGTTTTATAATTATTTCATTATCTATTACAATATAATAATAATAAAAATAAAGTGCACAGTAAATGTAATGCTCTTGAATCATCCAGAAACCATTCTCCTCCTCCTCACCCAGTCCATGGAAAAAAAAAATATTCCACAAAACCAGATCCTGGTGCTAAAAAGGTTGGGGACTACTAATGTAGCTGACATAGTGTGAAAGCAGCCATAGATAATCTGGCAATGAATGGGCGTGGCTACATCCCAATGAAACTTCGTGTTTGGACACTGATGTTTGATTTTCATATAATTATCAGGTGTTACAAAATATTATTTTTTTCAACCGTTTGAAAATTAAATATCACCGTGGGGCTGTACAAAAGCAAATGTCAGAGTGGATTCATTTCCCAATGGGCTTAGCTTGCCAAACTTTGAATGAGACACACGGCCCCTGATTTTAAGGAGCTGATAGACTATTCTAGAGCAGTGAACAGATGGGAAATCATGTCAACACACCGTACTGAGAGCAGTAGTCATGGGATGGAATCACAGGGTGGGCTCTTCATGAACTTTGCTTCTTGGAGACGTTAAAGGCTCTTTATGTTTAATTCTTTAGAAAGTGTACTGCTTCTACACTTGGTGAATAAAACGGAGATGAAAGCAAGAATCGAGGTTTGTAAAATCTGTGCTTGTAAAAAGACTTTTGTTTTATTTTAGTTCCCATGGTGGTGAATTTTTAGCAGTAGGTCAAAAACATATTTGGTTACTGAGATAAATATCTGTACAGGTGAATGGAATAGAGATAGACCTTCAAGAAAACCACAGCTTTCTTTTTTTCTTTTATGGAATTCTATTCCTTAGGAGCAGAGCACAGATTGTCTTTGCCGGGGAACATTCGTACTTAATTTTATTGGTTGCTTTTTGGTTACACATGTGGTTTGTTTATACTGAAATATTGTGCCAGAATCATCTGCCCTCCTGATACAGACCTATGGGAGACATAAGACCAAATTTGGCTTCAAGAACCAGGGGAACGGGTTTAACAAAGGCAGTGTCAGCCCTAGCCCTGGGGCTGGATGGCTTGGAGTTGAGAGTAAGGACAGAGAAGGATCTGAGGCTCAAGCTGATATTCACAGCCATGAATTTTGTGCCTTTTAGGATCAGTGCCAAGGGATTTAGCTGGCTGGAGGGCTACAGCCATTTCAGTTCTGGTCACTACTGAATCCCTCACATGTGGCATCATGCTTGCTACTCAATACAATTTAACAGGAAAACAAAGTCATTGGCTTCTTGTCTGCAACCCCATGTCACGCTGTCTCCTTCTTCAGTCATGCACTGGACATTTATTGAATACCTACTGTGTGCTGAAAGCTTTTATGGACTCTGGACCACAGAGTGAAAAGACAGACACATCCCATGCCCACATGAAACTCCCTTCTAGCGTGAGACAGACAAAAAACGCAATGAGCCAATTCAAGTACAGTGGTTAGTAAGGAGAACAAGGGAGAAAAATTGAGCCAGATAAGAGGAACTAGGGTTTGAGGAGGGTGTTTATTTTCCAACAAGTAAGGTAAAAAGGTCATGTGTATTTGTACACTTGAGCAGAAATCTGGAGGAAGTAAGGCAGAGATTGTAGGTATGTGGGGAAGTATTTTCAAGGTGGAGCCTACAGGATCTGCTGAAGGATTGAAATTGGGAGGAGAGAGGTCCAGGATGACTCCAAGGATGGAGGCACCACTTCACTTACTAGAGTAGATAATAAGAATCCACTATCTGGTTATTAGGCTGTCAGTCCAGGAACATTCAATCTAGGAGAGCATCCAAGCAAAATGACAGTGGGTTCATGTAGACCTGTTCCAATAGCTACAGGTTGAGCCCTATTTCTTCTTTCGCCCCAAGATGACCAAATCTAAAGCAACTGCAATGAAGAGGTGAGCAGATGATAAAAGTAAGAACAAAAGAAACAGATCTTAGTGTGAGTGAGTGTGAGTATAATAATACTGAATTATACTCAGTATTCTAAGTAAGCATGACGGCTGGGCACAGTGGCTCATGCCTATAATCCCAGCATTTTGGGAGGCTGAGGCGGGTGGATCACTTGAGACTAGGAGTTTGAGACCAGCCTGTCCAACATGGTGAAACTCTGTCTCTACTAAAAATACAAAAATTAGCCGAGTGTGGTGCTGCATGCCTGTAGTCTCAGCTACTCGGGAGGCTGAGGCAGGAGGATTGCTTGAACCCGGGAGACAGAGGTTGCAGTGAGCAGAGATTGTGCCTCTGCTCTACAACCTGGGTGACAGAGCAAGACTCTGTCTCAAAAATAAAAATAAATAAATAAATTTAATTAAATAAGTAAGCACAAAGACTGGTTTGGTCCAGGTGGACAGAGGACTGGTTATGCTCATGCAATTTGTTGGACCCTGTAGAATTGATGATACTGACTTTGCTTTGGTGAGATGCTATCCTTGTGTGAGGCATGCCATGAAAAAGAACTCTATGAAACTCCTCAACCTTGCCATGATGAGGATACTTGAGTACCTTCTATTGTTAGAATGTGATATTTCTTAACTTCGGAAGAAAACTCTTTTTAGATTTTGTATTGGGAATAATTGTTCTTCCAGGTTCCTTTCATGCTTTTAACTTATGTGAATACTTGCATTGTAGGAATTGATCAAGTTCTTCTTTTCCTGTTGGGAATTTGGAAGCTGAAATCCAAATTTGTGGCCTACATTCAGTGGGTGTTGAGGACTCAGTAGAGTGTAGTTTGGTATCAAACTCTTTATAGATTCCACTTGATGTCCTCATTCCCTCTTATTTCTTCTTGCTAACCTCCATTTTAGGTTGTTTTGCTATTTCTTATGAATGTGTATCATGTTGAATCATTCCTAAAAACACAAATCAGAAACTAAATGTACATGGGAGGCCAGGTGCAGTGGCTCACACCTGTAATCTCAGCGCTTTGGGAGCCAGAGGTGGGAGGATCGCCTGAAGCCAGGTGTTGGTGACCAACCTGGGCAACATAGCAAGACCCTACCTCTACAAAAATCTTTCAAAAATTAGTGAGGAAAAAAAATTAGCCAGGCATGGTGGTGCATGCTTGTAGTCCCAGCTACTCGGGAGGCTGAGGTGGAGGATTGCTTGAGCCCAGGAGATGTAGGTGTCACTGAGCTGTGATTGTACCACTACACTGTAGCCTGGGTGACACCGTGAGACTCTGTCAAAAAACAGAAACAAAACCAAACAAAAAACCAAGTAAATAAAAAATAAATGCACATCAGGCCAGTGCCAACGACTTCCTTGTTTTCTTTACCTGCTGTCTGAAATGAATGTTCCCTGGGAGTACACCCTAGGGAGACAGGACCCCAGATGTCTTTGATCACTAATTGCGGCTGAAACTTTAGGAAAGTAAACGAAATGTCAGCTAAACTACTAGGCAGACAGGAGTTTATTCCACGTGGGTAGGAAGGTGGCAATGTGCCTAGTTTTGTACGAGCAATTTCCTACTTCAAAATATTTTATTATTGAGTGACCTTGTGGAAGCCAGTGGAGAGATCTCAACTTGGGAAATCGTTTCTTGATTTCACATAATTTTAAATTTTAAATGAGGTCTATCTCTCAGACAAACCCCTGTTATAAATCAGGTAAAACTATGAAATTGAAGACACTTGGCTACCCATTGGTGAGAACATAGCTTTGAAAAAGGATTTCTCTTTAATTTTCCCCAAGTAGTCTTTTTTTCCCCCCATTGATGAGGTAACAGTTTTGTTACTTTGCCAATATCTAGTTAATTTTATTTAACATTTTTCTCCCCAATTCTTCAAGACCTTAACGTATTCAGTTCTCCTTTCAGTGCGTATGGGAGTATTGAACAGTTCTGGGAGGCGATTTGCATTGGTGTTAAGGACGAGGGCATGGGAAGGCCATCTGCTTTTGATCAGGGTGTGTGTTTTGTGGTTTGGGAGGTAAAGGGCCACAGTGGAGCCATCTCCAAGGTCCTAGCATGGGCTAGGCTGGAGCCCTGCTTTCTGTGGCTTGGCCGCCCTCAGCGGCTCCAGAGTTCCCAGGGTATTAGGGGATCATACAGGGGGCTGTGTACCCACACATGCCATTGCCTCCCAGGCATCGCTCCCGTCCGGAGACACTGTGTGCTTTCTTTCAGGTGTCAGTGCAGATCAAAGCCATCCAAAGAACATTTGCATGAGAATCTGTAGAATGATTAATTAGCAATGGGCATTAGTAATTTTTCTTTCAAGGCTTTGAAATGTCTTTCATTGATAAACTAGTTCTGTTGAGCCCCGACTCCTTTTCAAAATGTTTTTCACCCAGTACTCCCTCTGTGACTACAAATTGGATTTTTTTTCCCCCTGTCTACACCTCTCCTTTGACTTTGATTCAGCAGTGTGGTCAAAAGGACAGCCTCCTGTGGGCGATAATTCATTCTCATCAGCCCCTGTATCTTTTTTTTTTTTTTTTTTTTTTTGAGATGGAATCTCACTCACTCTGTTGCCTGGGCTGGAGTGCAGTGGGGCTATCTCAGCTCACTGCCACCACCGCCTCCCGGGCTCAAAAGATTCTCCTGCCTCAGCTTCCTGAGTAGCTGGGATTACAGACGTCCGCCACCATTCCCAGCTCATTTTTGTATTTCTAGTAGAGACGAGGTTTCACCATGTTGGCCAGGCTATTCTCGAACTCCTGACTTCAAGTGATCCGCCCACCTTGGCCTAGCCTGTTTATCTTTTTCAGATGATATTTTATAGTAGGATATCTTCAACCCTCTCTTTTTTTGCTATCCTCTTGAAATGCCTACTGTTGTTCTATTTAACCTATCTTCTAGCTCTGATTTCTGACCATGCTGTTCTCATTTACAAATACATGTGATTTGACATGTTCAGATTCTCCTCCTGATTATCCAAGAAGGCTTCAGGATCTCAGAAACAGAAAATGGGAAATGCACTAGCAGATGTGTTTATCAGCACATTCCAAAGCAATGGTTTAGCAAAGCTCAGGGACACTGCAGTGTTCTGCAGTTGCCTGAAATGCCAGGAGGGACCCAGGAGAACCAGAACCTCCAGAAAAAGTTGCAAGTCTCAAGAGGATTACACTGCTTATGGGTCCCCCAGGAAACTATCATAAGCAGTAGACACAAGTAACACTGGGCAAGTCATTGTCAAATATAAAGCCTGTCACTTCTACAGGATTTAGGCGTGTGAGATGCAAGCTTATGTAGTTTAACAAAAAGAAAATAGGTTAATTTTGCAAATTTTATAATTTGCATGTGAACACATTTCCTGGGTCTCTTCCAGTGCCATGGAAGGGGCTCCTACAAGTGAGGGGCCACCTTGAACTTAATTGGCTTCTTGGGAAATCCACTGCAACCCCCAGGTTGGGGCTCAGCAGGCTGTTGCACCCAGAAGGTGTAGCTCAGAAGTGGATGGGACTTGTTGGAGCACCATTTTGTGCAGGCAGAATTTGAGATGACTGTTACCATTGTTGAGAAATTTTAAATTGGGGAACTTGGACATGTTAAGACTCAGGTTGATGCAATTTTATTGTTGTATTCATTCACTGAATACCTATTGCTTATGCAAAGTATTCTTGGGGATACTGATATGGACAAAGACAAAAGTCTTGTCCTCATTGATATAAGAGGATAATAAGGCGTATGGCAACAAATAAAGCGGAGGAGGAGATGGGAATGGTAATGGTAGGTCCCACCCCTGTGGACCATGTTGATAAGATGGCTCATTGGTGAATCCCTGGGGATGATGGTGGGCTGGCCATGATGAGACATATCTTCAAGTTCTAGCTTTGTCACTATCAAGATATATTGCCCTAGAGATAGTCACATATGTCAACTCCCTGGGTCGTAAAATCCTCAGCAGTAAAAATGGGACTCTTCTCGCTCTTACTTGGGGCTAATAAACCCTGACATTTTGTTTTCTCTCAATGCTTCCATCCATACCTGCCTCTCACTATCAGAGATGTAGACAATAGATTTGACTTTATATTTTATGAAACATCTTGGAGGTCAGGACCGGCCCTTTTGTGAATACTCTGGGCACTAAAGGAATTTGGGTATTGTTCCTGGGGGAGCTGTAGACGAGGGTAGTGAAGCATATGTCTAGCGGATTTTCACTTCTTAATACCTTTCTGTTTTGGAACCATTTTAATGGAGGCGATAAAGGAGATGCTGACTGAGGAGACTGTCCGTTTATTGGTCCTTTATATCAAAGAAAAGGTGTCTAAGTGGCTATTCTCTCTTGGATTCAATTTTTCTTTACTAAACACCTAGAGTGCACCTGATGCTGGTAGTGTTCTTTAACATCCCACAGGACTAATCTTTGCGTTTACTGAACAAAGACATCAACGAAATTATAGAAAGATAGAAAGTATATATGTCAAAACTGGCTATTTAATAGCATATCTGGACCTTTTGGAGATTCGTGAAAGCATTGTTAAAATAATATTGCTACTTGATAATAAGTGTAATTTCTATGATATTACTTTTATGGACAATAGTCCAAATATAAAGAGTTAAAAGTTAGCACAAACAATTTTTAACTCCTCAACTTAGATACAGCAATTTTTAAATTATTGTCATTATTTTAGACTAGATTTATGGCAAATAGTTATTAGTTTGAGTGCTTATTGCATTTTTGTGGTATTTACTTGATCTAGTTAAATTTGTTTCCTCAGTTACACAATAATTTCCATGTAATTGTTCTTTTTTTTGACGGAGTTTTGCCTTGTCCCCCTGGCTGGAGTACAGTGGCGCGATTTCAGCTGACTGCAACCTCGGCCTCCCAGGTTTAAGCAATTTTCCTGCCTCAGCCTCCGAGTAGCTGGGATTACAAGCACCCACCACCACGCCCAGCTAATTTTTGTATTTTTAGTAAAGACGGGGTTTCACCATGTTGGCCAGGCTTGTCTGGAACTCCTGACTTCAGGTGATCCACCTGCCTTGGCCTCCCAAAGTGCTGGGATTACAGGCGTGAGCAACTACACCTGAGCAATTGTTCTATTTTAATATATCATATTGGTCCACTTTGGAGGCATATAAATTGTTTTCTACTACGAAGATTAGTTCATCCTGGAAGCATTGTTTTGTCTATCAATTTATAATATTTGTACAGTTTATCAATTTATAACATTTATACAGTTTATCAATTTATAACATTTATACAGTTTATCAATTTATAACATTATCAATTTATAACACATATGCCATTTAATAAACTCACTGGATTTCAAATGCTTTGTGGAGATGGGAAGTTCTGATGATATTATTTGCCCCTAATGAGATGCCCAAGCTGAGCATGTCAGGGTGTTGAAATGAGACATTATTAAAAGGTATAGGTTTAAGATGCTTTTTTGGCTCAAACGATTCATTTTCTCCTCTGTCACTCACCCTAATGAAGTCCCAGGTCTTTTCTTAAGGAGATTGAACATAGGAACTGCACTTGCTTACTGCTTGTAGCTAAGAGGAAAAATGTCTCTAAAATAGTTTCTAAGCCGGCAATATACTCAACTCACTCAGAAGCTAAGAGTTCACTTTTTTTTTTTACATAAAGATTCCAGAATTACCACAGAAATATGCTTCAAAGCAGTGTGGATTTGTGGGAATTGTTTGAAAGCTCTCAAGTTATTTTCAAGTGTTAGTGCAACTTGCTATATATTTTGCTTGCTCTTTTCTATCATCCTTTGAATTGCGGTAACAGTGAATTTCTTCTCTCCTAGCCCACGTGAGTTAGCCCTTTCTTAGAATTTCCATCTGGACTGTGTTATTGGGAAATAAATATTGTGGAGATGAGGGTTCTGAGTCATAACCAGAAAGACTTGTTCTGAATGCTTTTCCCCATGGTGGTGATGATTTCGTGCTTATTTATTTATAAGCTTGTACCCTATATCACTGGTTCTCAACCCGGGGACAGTTCTTGTCCCTGGGGGGCGTTTGGCAATGTTTTGAGACATTTCGGGCTTTCACACCTGAGGATGGAAGTGCTACTAGCATCGAGTGGGTAGAGGTCAAGGAAGTTGCTAATGTCCTCCAATGCACAGAACTGTCCCCCACAACAAAGGCTTATGGATAAGCCCTGCATGTCAGTAGCATGCAGGCTGAGACACCCTGCCTATACAAGATGAATAGTACATTTCTGCCTTCGATGGTAGAACAAAGTGTTCTATGCTCACGACAAATTGTACCCTAGACAAGGATCGAACCCTCCACCTTGATCTCGTTGGTAGCATGCAAGTGCCCTATGAAATCTTTTTTTTTTTTTTTTTTTTTGAGACAGGGTCGCACTCTGTAGCCCAGGGTGGAGTGCAGTGGTGCGATGTCGACTCACTATAACCTCCACCTCCTGGGTTCAAGTAATCCTCCTGCCTTAGCCTCCCAAGTAGCTGGGATTACAGGCGTGCACCACCACGCCCAGCTAATTTTTGTATTTTTAGTAGAGGTAGGGTTTCATGATGTTGGCCAAGCTCATCTTGAACTCCTGACCTCAAAGCGATCCGCCCGCCTCAGCCTCCCAAAGTGCTGGAGTTACAGACGTGAGCCACCACGCCCGTCCAGAAATCTTCTTTTGAAACAGGATTTTATTCTCAAGCCTTCCCCCTTTTGGCAGGGAAAGGGATTAGCCTTTACTTGTAATTGTAATCTACAAAATATATGAAGCTTTCTATTGTAGCCATGAAAAGATGGAAAATGAGTGTTAGCGTTCACATTTATTTTCATGCTGAGAAATACAGTGTCACTTCAATGTAGCAATTCTCAAAGGACTTTAAAGGCCTAGCCATGGTTTCCAAAATCACTAGGCCCACAAAATCCTACTTTATCTGCCTACTACAGGTGGCGGCTACTACAGGTGATGGCATGCCTATTATCAGCTACTCAGGAGGCTGAGATGGGAGAATTGCTTGAGCCTGGCAGGTCAAGGCTGCAGTGAGCTGAGATCGCGCCACTGAACTCCAGCCTGGGTGACAGGAGTAAAACCATGTCTCAAAAAAAGATGTCTTCCTTGACTGTCCTATGTTTATTGCCCTGTTGCTAGACTCACCATCTTTCCTTTCGCTCTTTATTATTAACCTAAAAGAATAAAATTGGCCCAGTGCGGTGGCTCACGCCTGTAATCCCAGCACTTTGGGAGGCTGAGGGGGCGGGGTGGATCACCTGAGGTCAGGAGTTCAAGACCAGCCTGGCCAACATGGTGAAACCCCATCTCTACAAAAATACAAAAATTACCCGGACACAGCCACACGTGGTGGCTCATGCCTGTAATCCCAGCACTTTGGGAGGCCGAGGCGGGTGGATCACGAGGTCAGGAGATCCAGACCACGTTGAAACCCCGTCTCTACTAAAAACGCAAAAAAATTAGCTGGGCACGGTGGCAGGCGCCTGTAGTCCCAGCTACTCGGGAGGCTCAGGCGGGAGAATGGTGTGAACCCGGAAGGCGGAGCTTGCAGTGAGCCGAGATCGCGCCACTGCACTCCAGCCTGGGCGACAGAGCCAGACTCTGTCTCAAAAAAAAAAAAAAATTAAAAAAAAAATTACCCGGACATGATGACGGGTGCCTGTAATCCCAGCTACTCAGGAGGCTGAGGTGGGAGAACTGCTTGAGCCCAGGAGGCATAGGTTTCAGTGAGCTGAGATCGCACCACTGCACTACAGCCTGGGCGACAGAGTGAGACTCCGTCTCAACAACAACAAAAGGGAACAAAACTATGGCAGACACCTTGTGTCATATTGCTCAACTTTTCTCTCCTAGGCAAAAATTCTCATAAGGGTAAATGCTTAGATATACTTAGATATACATTCTTACCTCTTTTGAAAAAATAAATTATGGGGAGTTTGAAAACAAGCTATCATCCTTCCAGAATCAGATGGAAGGATCTTTCTGGGAATCCACTGTGTAGAGAAACTCACATTGTTCATTTGCTGTGCAAGGGGTAGACTGGTTTGGTAGATTGGCTATATCGGATGGTATGTTTGAGCACATGGCTTTGGGAGCAAGGCTGTCGACAAAGCTGAAATTCTCTTACAGACGTTTCTCATAAAGTGTTGTAGCCACCAGTCTTCTTATCTACCAAGATTATTTTGCCCTGAAGGATTCAGTGGAATTTTTGTCATGGGGTTTCCAATCTTCTTAGACAAGTTTATTACTGAGGAATTCATCTGTATATAACACTCCCCACCCCACCCCACCCCCTGAAAATCTTCTTGTATTAGAGGAAAGACATGAAAAACTGTATTGGGTGGACCCAATTGTGTGGACTCAGACAGGGTTTGAGCTCACATTTCTTCACTTAGAAGTGAAAGTTGGGCTTCAAAATAAATTGAAACAGGCCAGGTGTGGTGGCTTGCACCTGTAATAACAGTACTTTGGGAGTTGGAGGCGGGCAGATTGCTTGAGCCCAGGAGTTTGAGACCAGCTGGGCAATGTGGTGAAACCTCATCTCTAACCACAACTACAAAAAAAATTAGCTGGGCATGGTGGCCTGCACCTGTAGTCCCAGTTCCTCAGGAGGCTGAGGTGGGAGAATCGCTTGAGCCTGGGAAGTTGAGGCTGCAGTGAGCCAAGATTGCACCACTGAACTCCAGCATGGGCAACAGGAGTGAAACCCTGTCTCAAAACAAAACTAAACTAAACTGAAACTAAAAATAAAAATAAATGGAAACAACAGCAACAACAACAAAGCTTAAAGAGAACACATTCAGAAGAAGAATGGAGAAATATGAAGAGGAGAAGTAATAGTAAAAACACAAAGTCCAGACAGGTAAATTTACTGTTATGTTAGGGTAGAATATTTACTGAAATCAGGTTGACTGAAAGGTACATGTGTTTTGAGCATGGGGTCTGAGGGGCCACACGAGAAGTATTTCTTCAGAAAGGTGAAGTTGAGAATCTTCGTCAATTCGCATTCTGCCGACACCTGCAGAAAGCTCTTTGGTTCCTCTTTCTGCTGAGATGTGGCCATTTCCCCTCCTGCTGGACAACAGGATGCCTGGACTCCCTTCGTCGATGTTGCACTCAGCTCCCAGCTTCACCTCTGCCTCAGTGCTTCTCCCTGGAGGAACTTTGAGCTGCCTATTGAGGGGCATGTGCAGCTGAGTTCTTTTACAGTGAAAGCATTGCATTTTGAAATTACATATGGGAAACCCATCTAATATAATGTTAAGGTTTGTAAACCAATAAGTATTGGAGAGGTTTATTGTGCCAAAGTTAAGGACCGTGGCCTATGATATGGCCTCAGAAGGTCCTGAGAACATGTGCCCAAGGTGGCTGGGTTGCAGCTTCTCAATACATTTTAGGGAAAAAGAAGTTACAAGCAAAGATGTAAATGAATACATGGAAGATATACATTGGTTCAGCCTGAAAGGGCAGGACATTTCAAAGCAGAGGGCTTCCAGGTTATAGGTGGGTTCAAAGATTTCCTGATTGGCGATTGGTTGAAAGAGTTAAGCTCTGCCTGAAATGTTGAAGTCAGCAGAAAGAAATGCTTGAGTTAAGATAAGGACAGTGGGGTTGAAGAAGCCGAGGTTCTTGACATGTAGGTGAAGCCTCCAGGTAGCAGGCTTCAGAGAGAATAGATGGTAAATACCTCTTATTGGACCTTAAAAGGTGCCAGATTCTCTGGAAAAGAACTAATAAGGGAAGGCGATTCTCTACACAATGCAAATTTTCCCCACAAGAGATGGCTTTGCAAGGCTATCTCAGAATATGTCAAAGAAATATATTTTGAGGTAAAATACTTTTATTTTTTTCAGGGCCTGCTATCTGTCATGTGATACTATACTAGGGTCAGGTTGGAGTTGGGTATCTTATTGCTACAGAGTGTTTTGTCAGTCTTAAGATCCCTATGCTAATGTGAATGCTGGTCAGCTGTGCCTAAACTCCAAAAGAAGGAGGCATGTCTGTCCCTTCTTTCCTGTCATGGCTTGAACTAATTTTTCAGGTTTATTTGGGACCCCTTGGCTAAGATGGGGTCCACTGAGCGGAGGCTTAGAACTTTATTACTTTATTTTTACTTTACAGGCTGAATGGTCCTCTGCATAACAATATTTTCGTCAAGCTAAATCTTAAACACAAGTATGTTGACGAAAAGAGTCAAACTCTGTAGAATATTTGAAGAGATTTATTCTGAGTCAAATATGAGTGACCATGGCCCATGACGCAGCCCTCAGAAGGTCCTGAGAATATGTGTCCAAGGTGGTCGGGGCACAGCTTGGTTTTATACATTTTAGGGAGGCATGAGATATCAATCAAATACATTTAAGAAAGACATTGGTTTGGTTCAGAAAGGCGGAACAACTCAAAGTGGAGGCGGGGTGGGGGGGGTGGCACTTCTAGGTTATAGGTAAATTTAAACATTTTCTGATTGACAATTGGTTGAGTTTTTGTCTAAAGACCTGGGATCAATGGAAAGGAAATGTTCAGGTTAAGATAAAAGATTGAGGAGACCAAAGTTCTTTTGAAGTCTCACAGTGGCTGCTATTAGAAACAATAGATGACAAATGTTTCCTATTCAGACCCTTTAAAAGGTGGTAGACTGGAAGGAAAAGGTCTAGCTATGTTAATAGGGATTCTTTACAGATGTGCATTTTTCCTCACAAAGGATGGCTTGCAGGACCATTTCAAAATGTAACAAAAAACATATTTTGGGGGTAAAATATTTTGATTTTCTTCCTTGTCTCGTAATGTTATGCCAGAGTCAGGTTGGAAAATAAGTCATGATATATAGAGTTAAATAAAGCCCATCTAATGAGAACTTATGGTTTGTAGGGCACGACTCCCTAGACCCCTTAGATAGGAATTCAGACAACATGAAAGAATCAGAGCTTAGTCCTCAAGTAGAATGGAACAACAGCATAACACAAAATGAAAGGGCCCAACTTATTAATGCAACACATGATTTATACTGAAAATTTTAGTCACCAGATCTTTAAATGATAGATTATTTTGTTAAATTGACATTTAAAAAGGGTGGATGATTCTGAGTTGCAAACACTTCTATTTTATTCAATAAAGACCTTCTATATGCATTATTGGGAGTTCATTGAGTGCCAATTCTTGCATTAGTATGTCTCTAAGTTTTTAATTTTTCAGGTGGTCATTTTTCTCTAGGTCATCAACACCTAGAAAAAAAGGTGTTTCAATTGACTCATAAACCTTAAGATAATGTAATTGCTGTCTAACATTTTCTAGAATTATTGCTTTTGAATGGTTATGTTGCATGAAAAATTATTATTCCAAAATTAACACAAAAGAGGAGGCATTGAAAGTTCTTTATAAAGTTTCCCATTTTTATGTGTTCATGATCTATTCTCAGATTTCATGTAATTTGAAGTAATTGCTGCTGTATGGCTCATGACTCTCAAATTCAGCCTGCATCAGGATCAACCTGGAGTGCCCATGGATGCATTTTTCTGGCTGCAACTTCAAACCTACTCAGTCCTAATCTTGGTGGAGTGTGGGAGAGGTGAGGACCAAACCCACACTTTAAGAGATACTGATCCATTGAATGGAATAGACATGTTTGACAATATGAATCTATTCAAAATGGGATAGTTGAAGATCACTGAATTTTTAACTTACAATCTATTTGACAGGGAAAGTCAGTACATTTTTAATTACTGTTCAATATAAATTACATATATATACTGGTGAATTTAGAAACTTTTTTTTTTGCCTAATAGCATTCTTGAAATATAATTCACATGCTGTACAATTTACTCGTTTAAACAGTTCATTGGTTTTTCATGTATTTATAGTCCTGCAATTATCAGCAGAATTATAGAATATTTTTATCACTACCCCCCAAAAATCCCATAGCCATTGGCAGTCGCTTCCCTTTCACTCCAATTCCTTCAGTCCTACATATCCACTAATCTATTTCTTTCCCTACATAGATTGACTCATTCTAGACATTTCATATAAATTATGGAATCATACAGCATGTGATCTTTTTATCTGGCTTTTTATTTTACTTAGCATAATATTATAAAGGCCCATTGATGCTGTAGCATGCTTTAGTATTCCATTTCTTTTCATTGCCAAACAATATTTCCATGTATTCTTTTTTCATTTTATTTATTCATTCATTCATCAGTAATTATATATGAAATTTGTTTCCACTTTTTGGCTATTATGAGTAATGCTGTAAGGAGCATTTGTGTACAAGTCTTAATGGTATGGATAGAATTATAAATATGTTCTATTTATTTTATTCTGAGATTTTATACATAAAACTTTACTAATTTACTCTAGAATTACATTACAATATTAAAATAAACTCTGTGTCTCTTCCTTTGCCCCTATTGCAAACCCCTGACCTAATAAAATAAAATCCCAGACAAAAAGGGGAAAGAAAACCCGGCAGAATGGATGCCTATCTAGAACTCTAAGCATTAATCTTAAATCAGTTTTTGGGGAATTTTGATGAATACTTTTTAGAAAAGATGAGCAGACTACCTAAAAACCACACAATTTTAAATCATTACCTTGGAATGACTTTACTTTCATGCGCCGAACTGACTATGGTGTGTATTTAGTACTTGACATAATATTCCCATGCGCTTTAAGAAATCCATGAAGACTTCCAATAAGATAGCCTTTGTATTTGTGTGTGTATGCACACCAGTGTAATTTGCATTTCCATCTCCTGATGTGCAGGTCTTGAATTTTTGTGTGTGTGATAGTATAATGGAGCAATGGTGACAATTGCTAAAGAAGCTGATTCTCCAATGGATACTATTTTTCTTTTTAAAATATTGATGGAATAATATCATCCACTTTGCTGAAGAAAAAAGGGATCACAGAAATAAATAATGGTTTAATGAGAAGACGAATGTGAGGAATGCTATTTTATATCATGTGATAACTCCTTTTCCCTCTTTCTGCACATCTGATTATTCCCTCCTTTACCAAGGGTTAGCTAGATAGTTGGCAATTTATGCTTTAGTTTCTTTGTGCTGTGTGTATGTGCATGCATGTGTGTGTCTGTCTGCATCTGATGATTTTTACAATGATTCTTCAGATTCATGAAGTATGTTATTTTTTATTGCTTTCGAATCCCCTGTGATATTCCTTACTCTTCTGGATACTCCATACATCTGACTGACCTACTTATTTCTCATTTATCATTTCCTACTAATTTTCTCATCATTTTAAAAGGCTTATTCTTCTTGCATATAGGCTGACGTGAGGAAGTAAGTATCTGTTGTTAGAGAATGACACAGGGAACGAAGTATAATTCTGTTTTCTGAGAAAACATTGATATGTGGGTTTTAATTATATTAGAAAACCAACTCTACTTTTGAACTACTGACTTTGGTCATATTCAGTGGTTTGAGTTTTTAGGGAACAATCCCTACCCACTGGTTTCTTTCCAGAGTAGAAATTGTATCTATGACTTGTAGAAATAATTAATATTAATCATGTCTTGTAAAGCTTTTCTACCTAAAGGCTTTCTTTAAATAGAATGAGCTCTTTATTTGCCTTGACTAGCAAATCTCTCCCAATTATAGCAACAGGGTTTCTGTATTGAGAAGAATTAATTTTAAAATTCTATGATTATATTACAAGAGAAAAAAAAAACAAGAAATGCGACCTTTCCAACAGTTTTTTTTTTTGTACACGTTCATTTTCTTTATAAAAAGTCTGAGCAAGAAAGGGTCTTGCTTTGTTTTTTCTCTTTAGAGCAACAAGTGAGGCCTCAGCCTATAAGAAAGGAAAAGCTCCCTGTCTCACGGCTCAATCGAATTGATTCGGTGGGGCCATCAGTGTGGTAGGCATTGGATTTACATTGGCCTCATAGTCTGTCAAGCGGCAGAAGGGAATTTGCTTGCCACTGTGAAGGTGGTTTTCTGAAACTGTCTCCTCTTCCCGCTTCCCTTCCTCTCCCACCCCCTTGTTAGGAAGATCATGGCGTGAAGACAAACAGATGCCTGCTGCCAAAATGCGCTACTTAACCTGACCCTCAACCAGGCCCACAAAGGAGGGCTTTGAGATCCCCAGCGAGGCAGCCCCTGCATTTTATCACGCCGTGAAATTTGGAGTGAAAGCCCCATGCCTCTGGCTGTTTAGCCATGAGGGATATGGTGATGATGGTGCCCGGAGGGGACTGGGAAGCCAGCGAGAAAAAACACAAAGTAACAGCAGGGACAAAGGCGGCCTCCCCCTACTGCCCTGCTTTGATTGTTAGGTGGTCTATAAACTCCGAGAAATAGAGGGCCTAGGGCACAAGAGCATTTTGTTGTCACTGGTTCATTTAGTCCTCTGGGTGGGGATGCGGTGGAGGCAGTGATCAGGAGTCTTTTCTGAGCTAGAGGGGTCACTGATTTTGCTCATTAACAAAGAGCAACAGCAAGTACATTTCCCAAAGAAAGACAGAGAAGCTTATCACTTCATGGGAAGGACTTGCCTTATCCGACAGATGTGTAACCTCCAAAAATATTTAGTACCCTCTATTTCCAACAGAAGATGCCATTCTGATATTTTTGCCTTGTATTCTCTTTGTAATATATTCTTTGCATGTTAGTCCACCACATTTCCTCTTTAAAATTAGTAAGTTGGATATGAGTTTCTTGTTTTTCTATAAACATGAATACATTTCTATTATAGTAAAGAAGCAGAAGAGAAGCATTCTGTAAATTATAAACGTGCATTCAGTGACATTAGAAATAAAGCAAATCTGTTTCCTCTTGGTGAAGTGAGGGTACATTATCAGCAGCATCTTGGTGAAACAGTTTTCTGAGGATACAGGTATTTAAGTTACTCTTATGAATTGATGCATATATAACAATCTGAATGAGTTGGGAAGAAACTAATAAAACATGGAAAACAGTTACTCTTCCTTCTGTGTGTTCTTGTCCAGTTAAACTGTTACATGTAGCGGCATTAAATTACATTAAGCTGCCTATTTAAATTTGTGGGATTTGTACACTTTATTGTAAATCTCCAAAATGATTTCATGTGTGAGTGAGATTCTTTTTAAGCTCCCCCCAAGTGGAAGAAAGCAGGCATGAATGGCATCATCTATGTTGTAAATATCACATGTCTGTTATAAAAATAGTGTTCTTATATAAGTTATTTTCAGGAGCATTAGAATTTCACTTAGGGAATCTTATCATTTGATAAAGCAGACCTTCGAGTGCTGTCTTTTTGAAGTAATTAAATTGCTCGTTTTACCAATGGTATGCATGCTTTGGGGAAAGGAAAGCTAGGTCCTTTCTCTCAGATAAAGGAAACGTACATGTCTTCAATAAGAATCATTTTCTTTTCTTTGTTCTACTGGTCTACATAAAGCCTGCTATACTTTTAAAAACATATCCAGCAGTCACTCTAAGCATTGCTAAGATCCAAGCTCCCACTTGCCCCAAAGCTAAAGTTGACTCTAAATAGCCTGTGAATTATAGATCATTTGTCTTCATCTCAGAACACAGCAGAAACCTCTGGAGTGCCTCTATGTTGCTAAAATTTACAGTTTTATTTTCATGCTTAAAAAGATCAGATCTATCTGGAACATACTCTTCTCTCATCCCATCTGCTTTTGCCTGGTTAATCCTACTCATTATTTTGTTTTCTGCCTAGACATATCCCTTTGCCCAGGGAATTTTGCATAGTTGTCACTTGGGTTAGGTTCTCCCCATCTGTACCTCTGTAAACCTTTGTCTCGTGGCTTTGATCCCACTATATTGTAATGGCTTAATTTTGTTCTCCATCATACTCTAAGGTCAAAGCATGCAGACTGTGTGTTTGATGCATCCACGTGCTCCCAGTATCTCTTGGATTGCCCAACACGTAGATGTGAATCAATAAATACATATGCAGAGAAGGTAGAGAGGGAGGTTACAAAGTAAAGGGAGATTCTTGTAAGATTAGAAATGAATATTGGTGACATAATAGATAATCAGAAAAGTTGTGGCTACATTCTTTGCATTTTTGATGTCACAAGGGTTAAAAAATTTCAGTTCACATGTATCATCTTAATTGCTTTCATCAGGTAGTGTCAGTGAAGAAAACTATTCTAGGTACATAAACTGGAAGGAACTTAATACAAGGGATTAGATGCTTCTAAAATGATTAGAGGTGTTGAAGGAATGGACTCTAGGCTCAGCCTCCAGAAGTGACTCTAAAACAGAGAACTGACTCTCCTGCTTGCTCTGAGTCCTCTCTGGAGTCACAATGTGAGAGTCAAGGGCCATCCCCTGATGAAGCCTCTACAGATACCCAGGAAGCTGGAGAATGAAGACTTGAAGACTGCAGCAGAAAACCTTCACATTTTCACAAGGGTTCTAAACCACAGAAATAGTGAACATGGCACAAGCCAGAAAATACCTTCTGTTTTCTTTTTGCCTTCAAATGCTGCGTAAATATATTGATGAGCATAACCTAATTGAATTCAGAATTTTAGTTGCATGATCATCTGGGAAATGCAGCTTCTACTTCCTCTTCCACTAGAAGGTGGGTGTGATGGATGTTGAATGCATAGTTTTGTACTTTCCTTTTAACTTTTTCAGTTTCTTCTCTCCAATATGGTAGCTACCAGCCATATAGCTTTATAGATTTAAATTTATTAAAATTAAATATTTCATCTTTCAGCCTCATTGGCCACATTTCAAGTACTCAGTAGCCCCATGTGGCTGCTGGCTGCCATATTGGATGGTGTATATATAGAACAATTCCATTCTTGCATTATGTTGGACACCACTGGTCTAGATAATGTGAGCTACTCCTTTTTTCTTTTTTCTGCATTTTTTTTGGTTCAGCAGAGCAACTGATGAATGAATGGGTAAAGGGGTAATGAAGGTAAGCTTAGAGTTAATCAAAACAGTGTTCAGTTAGCTAAGTTGTAAAATGCAAAACAACAAGAGGAAGAGACATCTTTGGTTGAGTCCTTAAATGTGTATTTCAGTCAAGGGGATAACAAGGGAAAACAAGCACGAGAAATTGACATTTGCATTGCCCACAGTATGAAGGAGGCTCTTCTAAACCCTGTGCAAAATCTCTTGAAAGACTGCAGTAGTTAAACAAACCTTCATGATCCAAACTTACTGAGTTAGTGCTTGCTGCTCGTTTTGGTTGAGTTCACAAATAGCTTTCATTGTTACTGTATTATGATGGAATTCCATTGGCCCCAAGAACTTCAACATCACTCTTTTTGGGGTGAAGAGAGAATAAAATTAAATATTCAAGTGAGGTTGTACAAATTTCAAGTTTGGGTTAAAGGCCAAACAGGTTCTATTATAAATGGAGTTTTCCATCCATAACTAACATACATTCTCCACCATGGTGTTTCCTTTTAAGCATCTGAAAAGTTATGAATATGATGTCTAACTCATTAATCTGGAGCAGACCTACCACATAATGCCAAATTGAATGAGTTTGCTCAGGGATGCACTAATGTCTTAGAGGAGCTTTCATGTTGACAAAGCTGGGGTGATTTGATCTGGCAAGGGAGACAGGAAACATGAAAGTCCCCATGAGATTTGGCTCCCTGGTCTTTTCAAGAGCACACCATGCCTTCCTTGAGTTTGACATATCAGACAACCAAGCCACACAGATAGATATTAAGCTGTCAGTGTTACAAGCTCCTTCTATCAGAAGAGGATTAGTGTTGACACTGTTGCTGATTGGTCTCACTGCACAGACATGCTTCATTTTAGGTTCTCTCTTAGAACCTACTATAATCACTCACCTCTCAGACAAAGAGATGCATTTATTGGAAACAATAAGCCAACAGCATATAGTTACCCATGGCATTCTTATATATTACTGATATAAACAATCGTGTTAAGCAAGAAGCAGATATTATAAATAAGACAGGCTTATAAGTAGCTCTGTGAGATTTAACACAGGGACAAAGAGCAAAATCCCATTCCTCCTGTGATGTATGCCGCATTTTATGAGGTCATTAGCACAGGAAAAAAGGACACCAGGCCACCCAACTTGGGAATACGATTGACATGGTTCTCCAGAACTACCAATCAAATATTTTCTTAGGAGATGTGTGTTGTCAAGAAAATGTGTAGAAAAAAAATATATATGGAGATAAGGATCAGAGCTAGATGAGCATAAGCTTTTAAACATAGCATCAAGTGAGGGAAATCCTAATCTCCATTCAACTTGTCACAGAGGAGTTTTTTTTTAAACTTGCAGCACGGTGATGTCAGAATCATGCTGTGCAGATTCAATTCTGACTTTCACTGGGGAGACGGGCCTGGCTGTTTAAGTCCTTGGAATGCTGTGACTGGTGATTCCAGTTGAGTTACCCAAAATCTGATCTAATGAACACTTGAGATTCTGGATGCACAACATAGGTCCCCTTAATTCAGCCTGTAAAACCTGGCTAATGGCTCTGCCAGGATTCTTGAGTTATTTTGATTACCTGGGGGTCAGTATTGGAGAAAGCTGAGCGATGGATTTGATAATCTGCCAAAGGATATACAGATGTCCTATAATCAGATTATAATTTTAAAAAATTGTGTGTGTATATGTGTTACACTTTCTGGGTTGGAAATTACATGTACAGATAATATTTTCTAGCCCTTACTGATTTTTTTAGCACTTTGATTAAATATGCATTTTTATTTTCCCAGAGAAAAGGCTGTCTTGTTATGTATATCATTTTATTAAGCTGTCTGTGCGCCAGTAAACTTCCCACTGAGGGTGAGTTTTTTCGTGTCTTTAGGAAAATGTTCATGTGAGGATGTAAGCTTCCTCCTGTGAGGAAAGGACACCTACCCCTCCTTTACTGCTCTGTCTTGGCAAAACACCAACATCAGTTTTCCTTCATTGGACTTTTAATAAACACAGACTGATTCTGCTGATTTTAGAATTCATGTATGAATGTAGCCGGGGAGTGAACATACTACTGAAAACTAATACTTATCTAGGACATGCCATGCAGTAGTTTGCAACTGCAAAAGAAGTAGGTTCTATCCATCTCCTATCTTCCTTGTGAGGAACATTGTGCTTGGATGTTGTAAGAAGGACTTATCCAGTATAAAGGAGGGAGGGACAAAGAGGGTCCAAGAGGCAAATTGGACCACAGTGCTGAGTGACCTCGTTTCCTGTGTTTTGTAATTAGAAGTGATGGCAGAGAGGAAGGACAATTGGGATCCTTACAGAGTCACCCTGGAGCTTACCTGGGACTTCCAAGATGACTGAGGCTATGCTGGGTCCTCTACTTTAGGGTTTCTGAGGCTGTGGTTAAACCACCAGTTTATACAGCCTATTGGAACTGACTTTACAGAGCCTAAAAGATTCTAGGTTTTGTCTCTTTCTTCTTGAACAGTTGCTTGGGAAGACATATCATCTATTTGGTATGAGGTTTCAGATCTGAAGCATTTGTCTTTAAATCTGTTTATTCCTATAAGCCCATTGATAGGAACTTAAATTTTTTAATACTCTTTGCCCATAGATTTATATCCATAATAGCTTTTTAATAATGCCAGCTAGAGAAAACTTGTGATTTGAGATTTTAAATAATTTTAAGATTATTTTATGAATTTATTTTTTATTTTAACTTTAAAAAACACGCTTAAGAAAGTTATGAGAACACTGCAAAGAACTTCCATATACTTTTCATCTAAATCAGGGTATTGTAAGCTCTCTGTCAAAGATTTGTAAATATTCTTTGCTGGCTTGGTCATCTGTTGGAACTACTCAGCTCTGCTGCTGTAGTGCAAAAGCAGCCACAGGCAACATGCAAACGAACAGACATGGCTCTGTTCCAATAAAACTTTATTTACGAAAACAAGAGGTGGACCACATTTGGTCCCTGGTTTCTAGTTGCTTGACCCAATCTAGACTTACCAGTCATTACCTTTCCTTTTTTTCCTTTTCTTTTTCTTTTCTATTTGGCTATATTTGCTTCATCATATTCTCTCTCTCTGCATATACATATATGTATATATACACAAATGTATAATGTATACATATATACTATGTGTATATATACACACACATACACTTATAATGATTTTTTTCCAGTCACTTGAAAAGAAGATGCAGGCATCATGATTCTTTACCTCCAAGTAATTAAGCATGTACTTCTTAAGAACAAGTGCATTCTCTTAGTAACTACTAAGAGAATGGAATTATCAAATATAAGTGATAACACTGATATAATACCAACATCATTTGATAATAAAATTATCAAGTGTAGGTGATTTAACATTGATGTAACACTAACATCTAATCTACGGTTTATATTTAAACTTCACTGATTGTCCCGATAATGTTCTTTATAGCCTTATTTTGTCTGATTCAGGATCCAATTCTTCATTATTGTGGCACTTGTTGTCATGTATCTTTAGTCTCATTTGGTCTGGAACCATTCCTCAGTCTTTCTTTGTCTTTCAGGACATTGATATTTTTGAAGACTAGAAGCTAATTGCTTTGTAGATTGTTTCGTATTTCCTCTTGGTTAGATTCAGGTTCTCTATAATGGGCAGGAATCCTGCCGCTGTGAGATGCTGAGTCCTTGCTAGTGCATCCTTTCAGGAGACACCTGAGTTTCGTTTTGCTTTTTTCCCCCATTCTTGGAGGCAATATCTTTGATCCTTTAGTTAAGGTGCGCTCTGCTAGGTTTCTACACTGGAAAGTTAGCACTTTCTCTTCATAATATCTTTTAAATTTGAGCAGTGACCATGGGAATACTATTTGAAGCTTCAATACTGTACTAAAAATGCCATATTAGAAGATTGTGGTTGAAAAATAGGAATGCAAAGAAGGTGTGCTTTGTCTTCCAGGTAAGAGAATTCCATGACTTTGTCTACTTCAAGAAACTTAATTAAGTGGAAAAGAATTACACCGAGAGTATGGTTTTCTGATAATAACTACCTTGAGTAATTGCTTTCCTCTCATTTACTTATGTAGTTTCTAAACATTTCCCCTGAAACTCAAAGAACTCCCTTTGTTGTGAAAAAGTAGTTGTGATAAAATGAGGCCCGTGTTTCCTGATAAGTTTCGCGGTGAGAGAGTCATTACCCTTTGGATGTTTCAGAGCAAGTTGATTTGTGATGTGAACGTCTCAGGCCTGATGCTGTTGTGGTTGTGCTGGGCTGGCATGCTAATCCTCTGTGGTTGAGGCTGCAATGATTGTTCAACTGCACTTCAGAGGGCTGCCTGCCAAAAGATTTCATTATTTTGGCAAGACACAGTGCACCTTTCGCCACACAGGACTGTAACAATTTCTATACAATTTAGAGCTGGAGGGAGGCCATGAATACTTCTAAAGGTAGTAGGGTGCACGTATTTTAGGAAATATATTTGGGAGAAAAAAACAGCTTTCATCTAAAAAGCAGGTCCACAGCTTTTTAGAGAAACTTGCTGCCATTAATGCAGAAAACAGAAATAGTCTTTGCAAACTTTTGTAGATAGCATTGTTATATGATATGAATATATACCCATATAAAATAAAAAGTTGGAGGTTCTTTTTTTTTTTAAGAACCCCAAGGCTTATTTTTTATATCCAGGCAATACTCCAGACAAAATTAAGTATAGAGCATTGTTTGATTTTTTAATTATTCAACAGAAAATACTTTTGTGAAAGAAAAGGTACTGTGCTCTGGTCTCAGGATATCCCTTCTCATTCCATGTTCTGGCCACACACAGAATATTACCACACCATTCAATCTTAGCTTTTGGAAATGTGGGCAAGAAATTTGGCACTTTAAAAACAATTATTAGAACATGCTTGAGAGATTGGAATTAAGAGAAATTTGAATTTCTTTTCCAATTAAAAGGGAAAATGTAGGTAGGCATTAGGGAAATATGAAAGAACTATAAAATAAAGTCTCCTTATTGGTCCCCTAGAAATGGAAGAGAAGTAGATTCACTAAGTACCTACTATGTGTAGACACCTTAACAAGTGGTCTTTATAAACTTCATTTGAAAAAAGTCCACATGAGCAAATATTTTTTCACTTTTTTATGTATCAGAAACCTATAGTTTAGAGAGGTTAAAATAAAACTTGAATGGGAAAAAATCATTTAGCTTGAGGTAGATGAGGGATTCTCCTCTGGGTCAGTCCAAATCTAAAACTCAGTGCTCTTTCGGTTGCCTTCAGACTTGGCTAGAATCATGAGTTTCAGAGTCCCTCACCTGGGAAGTGGCCTGACTCATCTATCCATTCAAGACTACTAAAGCCCAGCCACCAGAATTGCATCCACGAAGGCACACACATCTAAACATCAGTGCCTTCCCACCATATTGGAAACCTGTGGCTTATTCATACAGGTTATCAACATGCCACATGATCATTGTCACATTTCCCTACATCCAAACTCTTACATCCTCTAAGCCGGAGTGAAACTGTACGTTCATCTCCAGTCCTAGGCAGAGCCATGGATCTAAACCCTACCACTTGGCCATTGCCTCTGTGAAAATGTTTCAGTTTTCAAATCTGGAAGCTGTATAGGGTTGAGTTCAATGATATGAGTGATACGTTGCCTCTCTAAAATTCATTGTTTTCACATTGTAACCCCTACAACAGTCTCTGGGACCTTGATCAATTGATAATTTCCTACTTCTTCAATCATCCTGATCTTCTGTCAGACCTCCTTCATTTGATCCTTTTTTTTCTGCCTATTAACATGTTCCAATCACCTCATTTTGAAGCACAAACACGTAAAGAGAGAACAAAACAGATTAAAGAAAAAAAAAACTTTACTAAACCATGAAATCTCATACAGGTTGCCATTCTAGTTTTCGCATAGCCCAACTCCTAAAATTTTTGACACTCCAATTTAATTTTTTCTGTACCTCTTCTCTATCTGTAACTTTGACGTTTGCTTGTAAATGTACATGCTATGATCTTTCTAGAGACTGTAAGGTCCTTGAAGGCAGTCCCTTGTGTACTTCATAGATTTAGCAGTAGACCCATCACTTAGCATGATACTGTGGTTATAGTTAGAACTCAGGAAATGGTTGTAAAAGGAATAAATTAATGATGAGCGAGAAAGACAAAAGAAACTTATAAATGCCATCATTAACTTTAACCTTTATCCTAAACTGCATATCCACAATTTCAATAGCTTGTTGGACAACACTCCTTGTACGTTCCCTGGACACCTCTAACTTGCTGTGTTAAGCACTCAGTTCCGTATCTTTCCCCATGCTTGTTTCTCCTTCTTCCTTCGTCTTGGTGACACCATCAGTTCCCTTGAGATCTAGATTGGAAACTTTGGTGCCTTTCCCCATTTGATTTCTCTCATCCCCACTTCTCAAAACAAATTGGTGACCATACTGATGAGATTGCACTTCCATATTCCCTTTCATAGGTTAACATCCTTTTCCTCCTTTCACCCAATGTCCTCTGACACCCTGGTGGCATACTGACACTAGGAATGGCAGAGAGAAGATCGGAAGACGTTGTAAAGACTTTTGCTCTGGTTTGCTTCACTGCAATGTCTCACCTCTCTAATCCATCTTCTGTTCCAACACCCAAGTCTTCATAAACACAAGTTGGAACAAACAATTAGTTCTGAGTGTGTCAGTGGCTCCTCATTGAATCCAAGGGCTATCCTTCCAGCCTTGTTTTCTGCCATGTGTTTTCTCCTATAAGCAATCACACACCATACTCCCCACTCCATACATTCAATATTATCCTTATCCCAAATTTACTTACAGCTGGTCAAGTTCTAGTCACAGTCACCCTTCTAAGCTGATTTATGGGTCCCTAGTTCCGTGAAGTTCTTTTCAATGATCCTCTATGAAAATACATAACCTTTTTTTCATTTTTTATGACTTTTTTTTTGGTTTTGTTTGTTTGTTTATTTACTTATTTATTTATGAGATGGAGGCTCACTCTGTCACCCAGGCTGTAGTGCAGTGGCACAATTTCAGCTCACTGCAACTTCCAGCTCCCAGGTTCAAGCAATTCTCCCACCTCAGCCTCCCAAGTAGCTGAGATTACAGGCGCTTGCCACCACACCTGGCTAATTTTTGTATTTTTTGGTAGAGACAGGGTTTCATCATGTTGGTCAGGCTGGTCTCGAGCTCTCGACCTCAAGTGATCTGCCCGCCTCACCCTCCCAAAGTGTTGGGATTACAGGCATGAGCCACCACGCCTGGCCGGCATGTTGTTCTTAACTCATTTATTTTATGATTCACTGATGCGGACTTATTTATCTACATACTTTTCTCCCATAAGAGATTCCATGCTCCCTCAGGGCAGAATGAATCATGCCACATTTCCCCCTGTCTTGGTGACTAGATAAGTACTTTGCACATTAGAAATATTAATCCATATTTGTTGATTTAGCTAATTTGTTGCTAATTCGAACAGATTGAAATCTATGGACCTGCTGCTTGCTTTGTTTTATCATGGGTTCTATTCATTTAGCATAACCTGATAATGAGTTCCACTTGTTGATTATTGGATAATGTAAAATTTTGAATTTTGTGTGAACCTTTTTTGCTTTAGAATTTATTGTGATGGCTGTTTTGGTAAGAACATTTCTTCTGCTGTCCTTTTATGAAAGTGTTTGGTTAAATGTAAATTATGGAATTTGGTGCTAAACTGGCCAGATGGTGATTCACCAAAGTAGTATCCACAATTTCCTTGTTGATCAGTACTTCCACTCATGAGTTGGAGGTCTTTCTCTGTGACATGAAATAGTCTTATTGGTTGTGCTTATATGAAGATCTTGGAATGCGTAACACCTAGGGCATTCTGGAACTGAATCCCAGAGAGGTCTGGGAGCATCATAGTTTACTAATCCCATGGATTTGCAAAGTACTTTTCAGTGTACAGATATCTTTTATATACATTGTCTCATGAATCCCCTGTAGCAAGTGGCATAAAGTGCTTTATCATGGAAAAATACCCTTTCTTTGAGTGTGCTAAAGCATGGGTTCAATCCCAGTTGCCCCAATGTCTGCCAGAGTCACTAGCTTTGTTTCCTTAACCTCTCTTAACTTCAGTGTTTCCTTTCCAAAATGTAAGAATAATTGTGCCTTTTTTTTTTTTTTTTTTTTTTTGTGAGACTGTCTTACTCTGTTACCCAGGCTGCAGAGTGCAGTGGTGCATTCTGCAGTCTCAAACTTCCAGGCTTAAGTGATCCTCCCACCTCAGCCTCCTGAATAGTTGGGACTACAGGTGCACACTACCATGCCCAGCTAATTTTTTTATTTTTAGTGGAGACAAAGTCTCACTATGTTACCCAGTCTGTTCTTGAACTTCTGGGCTCAAGAGATCATCTCGTCTCAGCCTCCCAAAGTGCTGGGGTTACAGACATGAGTCACCATTCCCAGCCAATAGTGCATAATTTTACATACTTCTATAGCTGGGTTGTGATGAGGCTCCATTAGACAAATAGTTTTAAAAGTGGTCTAATCTGTAAAGTTTCTATGTTAAGTAGAAACATACTTAGTATCTACCTGCCAAACGATGACATATGCGATTAGCTCTCTCAATCTACATATTTTTCTTTGAAATTTAAAGTGTTTCTTCATTGGAATTGAAGTAGTAGCCTCGGAAGAAATGATTTTAGTCTATCATCCTAAAACTTGAAAGCCTAAAACCTTTGCTAAAAATATAAACTTTGGTTACTGTTTTGGATAGTTTTAGGTAGTACATGATCATGGCGGCTATAGGAGTTTATGTAATACATTCTAAAGCAATTGTCTCCTGGTGGTAGTATTTCTCTCATAATCACTCCTCTTGTGGAAGAGAGATGTGGGGTTGTCACAAGGTAAACCCCCAAATTGGAGTTCAGTCTGGGAGGCCACATGGGTTCTTGGCTTCATGCAGGAAGGAATTCAAGAGCAAGGCTACAGAGTAAAGTGAAAGCAAGTTTATTAAGAAAGTAAAGGAATAAAAGGGTGGCTGTGCCATAGGCAGAGCAATGGCATGGGCTGCTTGATTGAGTAAACTTATCATTATTTCTAGATTATATGCTAAATAAGGGGTGGATTATTTATGAGTTTTCTGGGAAAAGGGTGGGGAGTTCCTGGAACTGAGGTTTCCTCCCTCTTTTAGACCATATAGGGTAGCTTCTGGACATTGCCATGGCACTTGTAAACTGTCATGGCACTGGTGGGAGTGTCTTTTAGCATGCTAATGCCTTATAATTAGTGCATAATGAGCACATGGACAACCAGAGGTTGCTTTCATTTGCCATCTTGGTTTTGGTGGGTTTTGACTGAGTTCTTTACTGCATCCTGTTTCATCAGTGGGGTCTTTGTGACCTGTATCTTGTGAAACTAGTCCTGCCAACCTCTTATCTCATCCTGTGACTAAGAATGCCTAACCTCCTGATAATGCAGCCTAGCAGTTCTTGGCCTCATTTTACCCAGCCCCTGTTCAAGATAGAGTCCTTCGGGTTCTAAAACCTCTGGCAGGGCTGCAGTCTTTTGACATACCTTTTTTTTTTTTTTTTTTTTTTTTAAATTGCTTGCAGAAATAGGAAGTTTTTTGTTCTACATGAAGTATGAGAGAAAGTGTGTCATTGTCGTTTTCTCCCGCAACACTTCAGCTTTTGTTGAAATCTTTTTTTTTTTTTTTAACTGGCCAGAGTATTATAAAGAAATAGACTTTTGTCAAACTTATCCTGCAAACATTTACTCAGATGATTGTATATAGGTTGTGCTTGTCAGAGAGATTTCATGGAGGATTATTAAAAGAAAATGTTGGCTGTCATTAATAACATTTTGAAAAATGTCTTTAGATACTGCTGATTACTAGCTATTGGATCTGAAGCAGGAATGCAATTAAAATAGAGCTTTAAATGAATTACATATACTGATGCTAGACTTGGCAGAGCTTCTGGATTAATAGCAAAACAAGTGTGTTGTGTATTGCTTTGATTAGCATTCCAGAAATATGCCTGTTTTTGTAAATGGTATTTGTTTTGTATAAGGTATTTGACAATTCCACAAGCTCTCAGGACCATGGTTATGTGGGATTATGGAGATTTCAAAGGCTTGAGACTTTTTGTGCACCGATGTCTATAGTTGTGAAAATGCAACTGTGTACACATGTAGCAGCATATTTTTATAATTTATATTTTTAGCAGTAAGAGAAAACAAAAATCACATGCTTATTTTCAGACGTTGTTAGCCACATAGCATTTAACAGTGTCTTTATGGAATAAATGTTTGTTGGGTGTTTCTTGAGTGAAATGATAAAGACTTACCTTGCAGCGGCAAGAGTGTCATGTATTCATTTCAAATGGTCTTGAAGAAGAATTAGGTCTTAGCATACTTTTAAATAACTACTAAACATTTTTGCCTTGAAGCAAATGTCTAAAAAAAATAAGTAACAAGAGCTTTGAGGACAAAGCATTGATGTAGCCGTAGGAAGCAAAAAACTAGTTCTTTAAGAAAATCATAAGTAAGTTAGATAAGTTTTTTTTTTCTTTTTTTTCTTTTTTTTTTTGAGACGGAGTATCGCTCTGTCACCCAGGCTGGAGTGCAGTGGCGCCATCTTGGCTCACTGCAAGCTCCGCCTCTCAGGTTCATGCCATTCTCCTGCCTCAGCCTCCCGAGAAGCTGGGACTACAGGTGCCCGCCACCACGCCTGGGTAATTTTTTTTTGTATTTTTAGTAGAGACGGGGTTTCACCGTGTTAGCCAGGATGGTGTCGATCTCCTGACCTTGTGATCCGCCCGCCTCAGCTTTCCAAAGTGCTGGGATTACAGGCGTGAGCCACCGCGCCTGGCCTTTAGATAAGTTTTTAAACAATGTTTCATTACTATTAAAATTGTTTTTCTTTTAGAATTGCTATATTGATGAAAAATTTGTTTTTGAACATTCTTGAGAGAAGTAAGCACTGTAACTTGGGGCAGGCTCATATATGTCTTAGAAAAGAATTATTAAAGAGCTCAAGTTTTTTTAAAAAAATTAAAATAATTAAAAATATTCATATGAAACATTACTATGAAATCTAAAAATTTTTTTATGAGAAATATATGTTCTTAATGGCACTTATATGAAGCAAGAAAGAGACATTACTCCAAAGAGTAATGGTCTGGGGATTGTTCATGGGCAGAGATTCAGCTACTTGCAAGGTAAGTCTTTGTCATTTCACTCAAGAAACATCCAACAAGCATTTATTCCATAAAGACACTGTTAAATGTAAACATCAAATTTGATGGCAGTTCTTTTTTTTTTTTTTTTTTTTTGAGACAGAGTCTTGCTCTGTCATCCAGGCTGGAGTGCAGTGGTGCGATCTCAGCTCACTGCAACCTCTGCCTCCTGAGATCAAGCAATTTTCCTGCCTTGGCCTCCCGAGTAGCTGGGACTACAGGCGCCTGCTACCACGCCCAGCTAATTTTTTGTATTTTTAGTAGAGACGGGTTTTCACCATGTTAGCCAGGATAGTCTCGATCTCCTGACCTCGTGATCCGCCCGCCTCGGCCTCCCAAAGTGCTGGGATTACAGGTGTGAGCCACCATGCTCGGCCGATGGCAGTTCTTTTTAAAGTTTAGTAAGCATCAGAATTTTCAGTAGAACTTGTTAAAATAGATTCCTGGGCCCTGGTTCCAGAGATTCGGACTGTAGGCCGATGAGTTTTCATTTCACACAAACTCCAAAGGATGCCCATAATATCAGTAGTTGATCATACTCTGAGCATTATTGTTATAAAGAATTGACAGTTGGCACAGGGGCAGTTGATTTCATACATATATTTGATTAAAAAATGGCAACAAATATTGAAAATTAAGTTTCTTCATAGAGTCTTCCAGTGTATCTTCTAACTGTATCTGTATTTTAAAACATGGAAGAGATTACTAGAAAATAGAGTGAAAAAGTAGTATTGCTTCACCATATATCCGGAATTCTACATTATACATATCTGAAATTTAACTGAGAATTTCTACTGTCATTTGAAAACTCATCAATAATGAAATAGAAATAACATAGATAAAATAACCATGAATGTATGAGAGCTAGGGCTATGCCTATATTTAGATGACTGACATCTGACTATATGACTATTAATGTTTAAAATTACAACTTGCAGTAAATATAATTTTGAGGATCAAGTTTCCATGCATATGAATGTAACATTTTTTTTTTCAACCACGAGGCCTGGCTACTATCAATCAGGCACATACAGACATCCCGTATGTACACACTATATATACTTTATTTTTATTTTTATTTTTGAGACAGAGTTTTGCTCTGTCACCCAGGCTGGAGTGCAGTGGCCCGATCTCGGCTCACTGCAACCTCTACCTCCTGGGTTCAAGTGATTCTCCTGCCTCGGTCTTCCGAGTAGCTGGAACTACAGGTGGGCGCCACAATGCCAGGCTAATTTTTGTATTTTTTGGTAGAGACGGGGTTTCACTTTGTCGGCCAGGCTGGTCTCAAACTCCTGGCCTCAAGTGATCTGCCCACCTCAGCCTCCCAAAGTGCTGGGATTACAGGCTTGAGCCACCACACCTGGCCTCAGACTATATATATTTTATATATCATGTGTGTATATATAATATATATAGTATATATTAGTAATAAACTATATTATATGTGCATATAATTTGTTTATCCAACAATCTTACTATTTATTATTACAAACGTTCTTGAACAATGGAGTCTGGCTATGTCTTTGATTTATTAGAATGTATATAGTAATAAGTTATATGCATGTATGTTTAAGCAAACCTTATTTTCTGTTATGAGACTCTCATGTCATAATCTAACAGATTTATTCAATGTATTTTAATGGAGTGATTAAACTTGATGTATCCGAATGCTGTTGGATTCATTGAGATAAGGACACAAGTTAACAACAATACATATGTGTACATACATACAGACATAAATTTAATACAATGCATTTTCACTTGTGGAAGAGTGTACCAAAAATAGCCCTATGCTGCCAATTTAAAAGAAATGTAATATTAACTTTTATGACGAAAAAAATCCTATGAAACAACCACCTTTAGAAAGTATTTCTTGGCTGGGCGCAGTGGCTCACGCCTGTAATCCCAACAGTTTGGGAGGCTGAGGCGGGTGGATCACCTGAGGTCAGGAGTTCGAGACCAGCCTGGCCAACATGGTGAAACCCCGTCTCTACTAAAAATACAAAAATTAGCCCAGTGTGGTGGCAGGCGCCTGTAATCCCAGCTACTCGGGAGGCTGAGGTAGAAGAATCACTTGAACCTGGGAGGTTGAGGTTGCAGTGAGCCGAGATCGCCCCATCGCACTCCAGCCTGGGGACAAGAATGAGACTTTGTCTCAAAAAAAAAAAAAAAAAAAAGAAAAAAAGAAAAGAAAAGAAAATATTTCTTACTGAATAGAAAATATGTCTTACCCCAATTCCTCCAGCTGATGGTGACAATCATTACTTTTCCTGTAAGTCACTGCCAGGTGCTGTAACTTTTCCTTTCCAATTGTGTTGAAATACATTTTTTGGTCCGTGTTCTGTAATGATGCTTTTGCTCAGATTCGTGTTATACCCAGTTAAAAAGAGCAGCTGATTCTTTGGTTTTCTAAGCTAACTAGAAAAAACAAGCATTGAAAAGCAAAAATCACAGGTGAATTCTTTTTTCCTCTCAGCTTTGTTTGTTTCCATGTTTTATTTATTTTTATTGTTCCTCTCTTCCAGTGCCTGGAGCCTTGCAAGGAATCAGGGGACCTGAGGAAACACCAGTGCCAAAGCTTTTGTGAGGTAGGAGAACGTCAGTGGTACTTAAAACACTTGACCCACATCTGACTATGCTTACGTAGGGTCATGGGAATGAATGGGCCCTCTTATTCTTCTGCAGCTTGGGGAGATCATTAACTGCAGGTGTGTGTGGATATATGTAAATTCATGTAAAAAATATAGAGCCTTCTTAAAACCTGGCTACCCACTGCTTGCATTATTGGCTAACCAGACCAAAAAAAAAGTATGATGTGTAGTGGAAGACTACAAGCTTTCTAAAGGTATAGATTGTCACCATCCTCCCACCTTACATCATAGCTATTCTGAGTAGTTTTTACATGCTTTTGAAGTATTCATGCCATTTGGGAGAAGAGACTCATATTATTGCTAATGGTGTTTCTCAAATATTTTCATCTCTTTATTCCCCTCGGGGTTCCTCCTCATATCCTGGGCAGAATGCTTGTCTGCTTTTAACTGTGTAGGAGGCATCTTACTTCACCTAACTATTAGTTAGATTAGTATCTATCTGTTCATCTATCCAGCCAGCCAGCCGGCCAGCCGGCCAGCCAGCCAGCTGGCCATCATCCATCCATCCATCCATCCATCCATCCATCCATCCATCCATCCATCCATCCATCATCTATCCATCCATCCAGCTATCCATCTATCTATTACCTATCTATATCTATTTATCTATCTATCTATCCATCCATTCATCCATCCAGCCATCCACCCTTGTATCTACCCATTCATCTCTCTATCATCCTTATTGGGAGAATGTGTAATATTGTCCTAGAGGACCACTGTCTAAAATCACCAATAGTGCAAAAAAGGAGATCTGCTTTACCAGACTGTCTTCCCTACAGAATACAGGGGGCACAGGCCCTGTACCAGCCTGGATTCTGCTGAGAAGTAATCAGACACAAGGCCAAGCAGACTGCCTGGTTCCAAGGATTCCAAGGACAGTGGACTTGAGACGTAGGAGAGTCTGAAGGTTTGGGGAGAACAGTAGAGAATGAGTCAAAAGAGTCCATTTTGGCACTCAGGAAAGCTCAGTTGAAGGTCTTGGCCAGAAGAGGTGCCCCCGACATCAGAATGAAATGATGTTATGGATTATCTTTGAACAGAACGGGGGGGTGAAAGGGAACTCTTCCAAGGATCCAGAGACATTGGTCTGGTCTTCATCCACTACAGCAAATAAATGCTAGTGTAATCCCATTGCCTGTGTTTCACTCTGGATCTTATTCTGAGAAAATGACTGCAGAATTAGGACAATAATGGCTTCATCAATATATATTGTGTGTAAAATATCTTCATGATCTTACTTGACCTTTCCCATACTCCTGTAGTTAAGCAAGGCAGATAGTAAGTCCCCAAGAGTTACGTGTGGAAGCCAGGAAGGACTGGGAAGTTGAGGCTCCTCAAACGAATGGCTTGTACACTGTCAACCCTCCAGGTAGAAAGGCTGGGTCTAAAACTCCTTGATTTTGATCCCTCTTTTGATCCCTCTCACTGATTTTCTAAGTGTTGTTCCTGGTCAACTCCACTTGGCCAATCACCAGGGGTCAGAGTGGGTTTGGGCCCCTTGAGATATAGAAAAGACATAGCAGAAATAAACAAAGCTGATGATTTGCTGCAAGGATAAGGAGAGTGAGGCCATCCCATGTCTTTGTTTGTGTTCTGCTTTTACCTTTTCTGTGTTCCTACTTTAACTATTTTAAAAATATCTATTCATTCATTTATTCAACATGAACTTTTTGAATACCTATAATGTGCCCTGCAGTTTGGTAGAGATGTGGCAGTAAACAAATCACGCAAAAATTCCAGCCTTTGTGGGGCTTATTTTCTCCTGGATGAAAGATCTCAGCTGTGAATGATGGTAACTTGATTCTAATCCTAACTGCAAAACCAACTTACTCTATGAATTCAGTTAAATCAATTAACCTGTGTCTTCACCCTCATTTTTCAAATGAGGGATTTATCCTATTGATCTTACACGGTGTTTATTAAAATAGATAATGAATGTAAGTGCATGGTACAGAGCTTATCAAGCTGTACAAAAGTAACACAATGATATTTACTTTGTATTATGTGTTATAGGCTTGCGGGTCACAGCTCTGCGAGGTATCTGAATCAACTATTTATTCTAAATTTTTACCCGCATTGGTAAGCCTTGTCAACACCATTAGAGCACACTGTCTAGTGGAGTGACTGTTGTGCTCTTAACTTTAATTTTCTATCCTATTCCATACACAAACTATACATCTATAGGTACAAAAATAGATATTTATAGAATCTTTTTTTTTTTTCGGTTGCCCATACTGGAGTGCAGTGGTGTGATCTCGGCTCACTGCACCCTCCGCCTCCTGGGTTCAAGTGATTCTTGTGCCTCAGCCTCCCAAATAGCTGGAATTACAGGCGTGCACCACCATGCTCAGCTGATTTTTACATTTTTAGTAGAGACGGGGGTTTTGCGTGTTAGCCAGGCAGCTCTCAAACTCTTGGCCTCAAGTGATCCGCCTGCCTCGGCCTCCCAGATTGCTGGTATTATAGGCATGAGCCACTGCTCCTGACCTGTTTATAGAATCTTGAGGAATAAGGTGTTTGTTTTATAAATTTATTATCCCTAAATATCAGTGACTCTGATATTTTTATATCTGATCGCTGAGAAGGAAGATATAATTGAAGGTCATTTGAAACCTTTCTTCCTGTAAATTTCAAATTCAAGAGCAGGTTTATGTAACTGCCATTCTCTGAGGTAACTGTGAGGTGTTCTGAACCAAATCCAGTTTATTAAAATGGGACTCAGGTGTTTGAATGTGATCCCTTCTGGCAGGAAAGGTTAATTGAAACTTGAAAGGTGGGGAAAACAGATGCCATTTAATGTGAGGAGCTTTGATGAGTTGCTTCAGCGGAACGGTTAAATAACTCAAGACTTGATGTTCCATTTTAGTGGCTTTGATTGTTTTTACGTCCCTGTGTGTTTTTTGCATCTGTTTTATTTTGCAGTAAGTATCTGACTATTGTGTTGAAGTAGGCTGAACGTTGAAAACACTGATGGCTGTTTCAGCATTTTTAAGCCTACTCACTTATGGAGACAGGCCTAAAACAATCCCGTTCATCCTCCCCATTCTCACATTATTTGTTAAGAATGCACACAAAGTCCATATTGTCATGACTCCAAGCTTTCCCTTTGCAAAAGTTCAGACCCAAAAGGGACTCTAGATTACATTATTCTTCAACTGAAACAATTACACTGTTAGACATGTTCGGCCCAGTATGTTTACCTGCAGGGCAGTCTGAGCTTATTTGTCTTCTAAGGCGTAGGTTTGCAAACCATGACTCGCAAGGCAAACTGGTCTGCCTCTTGTTTTATAAATAAAACTTTATTGGAACACAGCCACACTGGCTTGTTTACATATTGTCCATGGCTGCTTTTGTGCTACAACAACAGAATTGAGTAGTTGTAACATTATGTGGCCCTTATAGCTGAAAATATCTATTATCTGGCCCTTTATAGAAAAAGTTTTTAAATTCCTGCTCCAAGAAAAAGAACAGGCTGGGCGCAGTGGCTAATGCCTGTAATATCAACACTTTGGGAAGCTGAGGCAGGAGGATTGCTTGAGGCCAGGAGTTCAAGGTTGCAATGAGCTATGATCATGCCATTGCAGTCCAGACTGGGCAACAGAGTAAGAGCCTGTGTCCAAACAAAAAACAATAAAACAAAGAGCGGTCATAATTATATTACAAAACTCATCTTACCATTTAGAGTATTGTTACTTCTTAATCTGTATTACCGGCACCCATTTCTAAACATAAAACATTGTTCTTGGTAATTTTAATCACAAAATAAATTTCCCTACATGGAGGAGACTTTTGGAGGCATATTAATAACAACATACCTAGAATTGGTTCATTTCATTCTCATATCCTGATCTCTCTCATTTCTCATTTGATTACCGATTTTGTTATAATTTGCACGGTAACTTTCGCTACTTTTAGGCTAATGTCAAAGGTAATAATGTCTTCTTCTTCTTCTTTTTTTTTGAGACAGAGTCTTGCTCTGTTGCCAGGCTGGAGTGCAGTGGTGCAATCTCAGCTTACTGCAACCTCTGCCTCCCAGGTTCCAGCAATTCTCCTGCCTCAGACTCCTGAGTAGCTGGGACTACAGGCATGCATCACCACACCTGGCTAATTTTTGTATTTTTAGTAGAGACGGGGTTTCACCATGTTGGCCAGGATGGTCTCCATCTCCTGACCTTGTGATCCGCCCGCCTTGGCCTCCCAAAGTGCTGGGATTACAGGCGTGAGCCACCGTGCCCGGCCAATAAATGTCGTTTTTTAAATGAAGAAGTTAAATGTTTGTATCAAAACAGGAAAAAAATTGAGATATTTCAGCAGTCCTCTGGATTATATGAGATTTTATTTTCATGTATCAAGTTTTTGGAACATGGCATGTAATCATAGATACATGGATAGGCAAATAGATTCTGTTTTGTTGGTTCAGTTTATTAACTAACCATTATCACTGTTCTCTTCTTTTCTTTTCTTTCTTTCTGTCTTTTTTTTTTTTGAGAGAGAGGTTTGCTCTGTCGCCCAGGCTGGAGTGCAGTAGCGTGATCTCAGCTCACTGCAACCTCTGCCTCCCGGGTTCGAGCGATTCTCCTGCCTCAGCCTCTTGAGTAGCTGGGATTACAGGCATGCGTCACCACTCCCAGCTTATTTTTTGTATTTTTAGTAGAGATGGGGTTCCCCCTCTTGTCCAGGCTGGTCTCAAACTCCTGACCTCAGGTGATCCGCCCACCTCAGCCTTCCAAAATGCTGGGATTACAGGCGTGAGCCACCATACCTGGCCTGTTCTCTTATCTTCAAAAATCTTAAAAACCATGACAAACTATTTTTTTTAACCAAATACAAAATGTACACTTTCCTAGATTGAAACATTCCTTTCTCACAATCAATGGAATCTTAAATTTTAAATGGCATTATTTCTTTCTCATTCTTAATGATCTTAGTTTTGGTGAAACTTGATATATCATTGTTTATGACTTGCCTCCTTGCTGAATGAAACAGCTCCCATCTTTGATTTTGACGTGTCTGATTCATGGCATCTCAACCCTAAGCAAGAACTCAGCGGATGTCAGCATTGGATAAAACAGCTGGTAAAACAGCTGCCATCTTTGACTTTGATGTTTCTGATTCATGAAATCTCAACACTAAGTAAGAACTCAGTGGATGTCAACATTGGAAGTATGCAGTACATGTTAACGTCATAGAAAGCTGAAACCTTATTGGCTTCAGGGATCAATCAAGGCTAAAAATACAAGTTGTTTGGGATCAATATGCATCCTGAGATATGTAGTCTATCTCAGCCTGGAAATGGGAAGGAAAAGAAGGTTTTCACTTTACTACATATATAATTATCAAGTGATTTCTTTGCGATTTTGCATTTTGAAATGTCTTTCAGGCTTATAGATTTGATTCCCATAACAGTCCTTAGAAGAAGTTAGATGTGAATTTCATTAGGTAAGCTTGATGGACAAGGAAACTGATACACAAGAAGAGATTTATTTGTCCAAGATCACATGATTGGTTAGTGGAGTATAAGATCTAAAATCCAGGTGGTGTAGCTTCTAGTTACATTTCTTTCCTGCTGTATTGTAGGGTTTCCCTCCTAAACCTATTCTGTGTCACAGCACACAGAGCAGAGGATGAAGTTTTACTTCCCTCATCAGGGAATAAAAGATGAGCCTGTGTCGAATGTAAAGTTCTTGGCCCAGTCATCCCTGCTTGGACAGACTTATCCTTAAATGAGAAGGAAGTTTTAGTGGTTTAAAATCATAGTTAATTTTTTTTTCTTTTTAAGACAGAGTCTCACTCTGTCACCTAGGCTGGAGTGCAGTGGCTCGGTCTCAGCTCACTGCAACGTCTGCCTCCCAGGTTCAAGCGATTCTCCTGACTCAGACTCCCAAGTAGCTGGGATTACAGGCACCTGCCACCACGCCCAGCTAATTTTTGTATTTTTAGTAGAGACGGGGTTTCACCATGTTGGCCAGGCTGCTCTTGAACTGCTAACTTCAGGTGATCCACTCATCTCGACCTCCCAAAGTGCTGGGATTACAGGTGTGAGCCACTGTGCCTGGCCAAATCATAATTAATGGCACCTCAAGGAGAGAAGGAAGACAGGGCTCCTTGCCGCTTCACGTGGCTCTGAAAGAAATATTCCAACACTACTGAAAAGAGACCTCAGAAAGTAAAAGGGTTAACATGTCTCTCCTGTGGGGATTTCTTGCACTCAAAACTTTTTATCTCTTCACTGCTCTACAACCGGTTTTATGTCTTAAAATTTAGAGTGATAATTAAATGCATCCCTGTAGGGATTGGAACAGAACCTGTACCTGTCTGGATATGTCTGTAAAATAGTTAAAGGTCTTGAAAGAAGCTGATGAGAGCTAAACGTGAAAGTGATATAATATGCCCCAGATGTGCGTTGGCTGGAAAAGGAGAAGCACATATAATTTAATACCATTTAGCAATGTTTTGCTTTAACATATCAGAACAATGGCTTCCCCAATTAGAATATACTTGTGAAAGGGAAATAAAGATTAACTTTGTTGCTATTCTTTTTAAACAGATATATGTCCAAACTGAAAGATAGACTCAATTTTTAGTACAAAGATTTTCTACTTGGAAATATTTTCCTGAGAGCATTATAGTATGGCTCCTGAGTACTTCCTTTTAAGGAAGTTGTCAATTCTTTAGAGACACTAGAATGGGACCTGCAGTAGTGTGTCTAGTGGGTGAGACACTTAGGCTTTTTCTTTTACTTGGTACAATCTGATCCACTGAGCAAATGAGAGATAGTGGTGGCTCAATCTAGAGTGGGCATGGTGAGAGATTCAATATGAGGAACGGGAGAAAGAGTTGAGTCAGTGGTGTCGCCAGGGCTTTTGTCCTTAAAAACTAGGGTAAGAAAGCTGGAAAGTACGAGATGTGAGATATGTGTCAGGCACAGATAGTTTTGGGGGTGGGGTGGGGAGAAAGAATAGAGCAGAAGTTTGGTGTTGAGCATGGTATGTTTCAGATGCAAATGGAAATCCGTATGAGATGTGCTGTAGGGAAATAGGCATAGGAGTTTGGAATTTAGGTGAGAGTTCTAGGCTGAAAGAACAAATGCCATGCATGAAGGTACTGTTTAAAGTCATGAAGCTCAATGAGGTGACAGAAAGAAAACAGGTCTATGAGTTAAACTGAATCACAGCAACATAAGAGGAATGGGGAGATGAAGAAGGAGATTTAAGAGAGGCCAATAAGTTGGGAGAAAACACAGGTGAGTGTGGTGTTCCGGTAGCCAAACGATGAAAGCTTTTCAACAAGGAAGAGGTAATCAGTTGCGTCAAGTGCTGCAAGAGCATGGAGACTTGAAATTTATTCATCGGATTCTGCGACAGGGAGCTCACTGTGGACTTTGACAACAGCAGTGTTATTGGGTGGCAGAAGAAAATGCCTAATTGGCATGAATTTCAGATAAATGGTTGGAGGAAACAGAGAGGGAGTATAGAAACATTTCAGTGAGCATTACTGTAAAAAAAAAAAATGATGAGGGGCGCAAATGAGATTGTGGGAAGAGGTGTGAACAAGGTAATCAAACATTTAATTGTTTTTAGAGTAGAGAAATAATTATATTTTACAAGCAGATGGAAATTATTCAGAAGAGAGGGATTATTTGATGTTAGAGGAGAAAGGGGGGAATTACTGAAGCACATGACCTTAAATGGCAATGTCTACCATTGTGTGTATATGGAGGCAAGTTTGAAATGGGAGCAAGCTTCTACGTCCTGGGACAGGAGATGCATGAGAATCCATGGATGCATGAGATTTTAGTGCACCAGATGCAGGTGCATTGGTGGGTATGAAAATGGTGTCTATGGAACTTCTCTTTTGAATGCTTTACTTTTCTCAGTGCAGTAGGAATCAGGGTGACCAGCTGAGAATAAGGACCAGACAAGGGGATGGAGGCTGGAGTGACTGACACGTAGGCAATTTAATTTTCTTTTCTTTCTTTTTTTTTTTTTTTTTTTTGAGACGGGGTCTTGCTCTGTCGCCCAGGCTGGAGTGCAATGGCACGATCTTGGGTCACTGCAACCTCTGCCCCCCAGGTTCAAGCGATTCTCCTGCCTCAGCCTCCTGAGTAGCTGGGATTACAGGCACCTGCCACCACACCCGGCTAATTTTTGTATTTTTAGTAGACACAGGGTTTCACCATCTTGGCCAGGCTGGTCTTGAACTCCTGACCTCGTAATCCACCCGCCTCAGCCTCCCAAAGTGTGGGATTACAGGCGTGAGCCACTGCGCTCAGCCACATAGACAATTTTCAAAAAGTTTTTGGTATTATAAATAATAGGCTTTTATTTTTAGAAATGATTAACATTGGTATTTTACATTTTTGTAACACATAAAAGTGTTACTTGTATTTCTGGATGGTGTTACTTGGGCACCAATGAAGAGATGCAGAATTCATCTAAGTCTTCTTTTCAACTTAGGGGACATAGTAGTAGTAGAGTGGAAATGTTTTGAAGTATGCTTATGAATTTTTATAATTATTATGAGATATTCTTTGCCAACCACCATATGATGGGTACAATCTGCATTGTATCAAATTTTATAGTTCTGGAACATAAACTTTTTTTCCTTTTTTAAGCACTGAGACTCAATTTTCATTGGATTTTTATATTACTCGGGGGAGTATCAAATTATTCTAGACTCAGTTGTAGGAGAATTGATGAGTTTTGAAAATTTATGGGACCAAGACTGGAGATTATTCAGAATGATTTAAAGACCTAAGTCTGAAAAGAAGGGCTAGGCAAATAGGCACATAAGGAGTTAGGGGAGTATCATGAAAATTGCAAAAGCACTAAATTTAAGTAAAAAAATTTTTTTTGAATGCATGTAAAGCACTTAACCAGTATCTGAAGATAACACACATTACATATACATTAGCTACTTTTACTATAAAAGAGGAAGACAAGGAGACAAGGTCAACACTTTTTAATTCTACTGGAGGTCAGTGAGATGCGGACTAAAAGGGCTCACTGAATTTTGTAGTTAGGAAGTCACTGGAAATCTGTGTGGGAGACTTTCTGTGGATCAATAGTAGGTAACAGACACAACTCTGCGTTATAGAATAAAATGTAAGGAGGAAATTCAGACCAAATACATGCAACTTTTTCTATAAGTTTAAAGTCTTTCCCTAACACTGTCTCTAGAGCATAGAGGAGAGAGAAGAGGCTGTGGTTAGGGGGAATTCACAGTTGAGAAAGCGATTTTTGTGTTTTACCTTGGAAAGACTGGAATACATTTATATGTCAGGGGAAATGAATGCTGTCAGGAGTGTGAAGTCAGAGATACATGGAGCACAAATTGGATAACTTGATTTCTGGAGTAAGGAACTAGGGGTGAAGGAAATGTAAATATGGAGAGGGAGAAACTCATGCATCTGAAGATGCCAACTCCAGTGTCCAGCATGATCCAGAACTGGCCTTCTCAGACTTGGTCCCGCACACGAATCATCTAGGAATCTGCTTTAACGCAGATTCTGATTAAGTAGTATATGGTGTTCAGTAGGCATATGGTAGTCAGTAGGTATATGGTGTGGCCAGGAGAGTCTGCGTTTCCAGCAAGCTCCCAAGTGATGATGCTAATGCTGCTGAACCAAGGCCTAGCCTTTGAGTAGCAAGTATGTGGATGTACTTCTTGGATACTGGGGCTCCCTATTTTGGGGATAGCCATGTTTGTGCCTGTGGTGGCACATGCCTGTGGTCCCAGCTACACAGGAGGCTGAGGCAGGAGGATTGCTTGAGCCCAGGAGGTCGAGACTGCAGTGAGCCATGTTTGTGCCACTGCACTCTAGCCAGGGTGACAGAGTGAGACCCTGTTTTAAAAAACAAACAACAAAAAAGCACTCACTTGAAGTTTTCTACCAATTCTGTGAAACCTTCTGTGATTTGTGTGGTGGTAGTCTATGGGGAGAAAATGTGTAATTGCTTAAAATGATTGAAAACCAGCAGATGAGGCTAGGCTCAGTGGCTCACACCTGTAATACCAGCATTTTGGGAGGCCAAGACGGGAGGATCACTTGAGCCCAGGAGTTTAAGACCAGCCTGGACAACAAAGTCAGACCCCATCTCCTCAAAAAATAAAAAATAAAAAAAATCAGCCAAGCATGGTGTCACATGCTTGTGGTCGCCTGTGGTCCCAGCTAGACAGGAAGCTGAGGCAGGAGGATTTCTTGAGCCTGGGAGGTCAAGACTGTAGTGAACCATGTTCGTGCCACTGCACTCCAGCCTGGGTGACAGAATGAGACCCTGTTTCAAAAAAAAGAAAGGAACAAGAAAAAGAAAAAATCAGCAGATGAAAATGGTTCTTTATAAATAAAAACAAAAAACACTATTTTATTATTCAAGATACAGAATTATAATCGTTGATTTATCTTTATTCCCCAATGCAGTGTAAACATGATAGCAGGAATAAAGGTTAGCCTTCCCATCTCATGTAACTAGCAGAATGATGTACTCAGGTTAAATCATCAATGAATGAAGAGAGTCTCCTTTTATGTGAGTTGGTAGAGCTTTCATGGAGGAATTTAGAAAGAATTCTGATATTTATCTTCTCTAAGAAGTAGAAGCTCCTGTATGAGCTTAAAGTTTATTTATTTACTTATTGAGACTTTTATGTTATTTCCATTTTTTAGTAGACATAGGACGATTCACGTTGTCTATTTCTTCTTTAGTAGCATTTATAACCTGTGTCTTTGTAGGAAGTGAACTATTTCATCCAAGTCATCACATTGATAAAAATAGCATAGGTCATATTATTGCCTAATTCACCTTTATTGTTAGCATTTTGATGTCTGTTAGGTTTGTAGTGATGAACGCTTTTTGCAATACTGACATTGGTAAGTTATGTATTCTCTACTTTTTCTTGATTCATCCCAATAGAATTTTGTCAATTTTAGTGCTCCTTTAAAAAAAAACAAAACCTTCTTGTTTTATTGTTTTTCTTTATTTTTTTGTCATTTCCTATGCTATTGATTTCTGTCCTTTATTATTTCCTTACTTTTGCTTAATTTTGATTAGTTTGACTCTCTTCATGTAATTTCTTATTGTAGGAGCTTAGATAATTAATTTGAGACCTTATTTTCCTTTCATATATAAGAGCTTTATGCTATAAATTTTGCCCTATGCACTATTTTAGCTACAACCCACATTTTGTGTTATAGCATGTTTTTATTTTTACACAGGTATTTTCTAATTACTTCTGTGATTCCATTTTTGAATTTCATATGAGTGGTTTATTTTGTAAATTTTTGAGAATTTTACATATATCTTCCTACTGATTTCTAGTTAAGACAAAACTTAGGATTTGTATCCTTTTAAACTTTTTGAGAATTGCTTTTTGGAACACAGTTTGTTTCATCTTGAATGACTTCATGTATAATATGAAAATGTCATAACAATATACTTGCATTGTTTATTCCCTTCATTTGTATTCTTAGTGTCCTAAATCATACTTCTACATTTGTTGCAAGTTCCACATCACATTTTTACAGTTTTTGCTTTAAACTTATCTTCTTCCAGAGATATAAAAATAAGAAAAATCATCTTTTAAATATAATCATGTATTTATTATTTCTAGAACTCTTCATTCTTTGTGTAGACCTCAGTGTTCATCTGTTATCATTTTCCTTTTGCTTTTAACATTTCTTATAATGCTGGGTTGCTGGTTATGAGTTCACCTTTTGTATACCTGTGGTAGTCTTTAAGGCATCTTCACTTTTCAAAGATATTTCGTGGGTATAAAATTCTAAGTTGATTTTTTTTTAAAATAGCATTTTAAAGATATTGCTTTATTTTCTTCTGGCATGCATATTTTCTGAAAAACCTTTGAGATTCTTATCCTTGTTTTACTATATATAAAGTGTCTTTTAATTTTTCTATCTGCTTTGAAGATTTTCCTTCAGCATTTGGCATATGAAGTAATACAGTTAAGTATACTTTGATTTAATTACCTTTGTTTCTTCTGCTTAGGGGTAATTGAGATTCCTCTAACTTTGGACATACAATTTTAATCAAATTTTTAATTTGTTGTTCAATATTATTTATTGATTTCTTCCATCTTCCCTCTTCTCTTGTTCTGAGACTCTAATTACACACATTAGACCAGCTTATTTTGTCTCATGGGTCAATGAGTCTATGATCTTTTTTTTTTTTCCTTTTGGTAATTTCCCACCCTCTGCTTCATTTTAATAGTTTATTTATTTATATATTTATTTTAAATCATTGTGTCTTTGCTTTCCTTTTAAGTAATCTTATCTTCTATGGTGTCTAACATTTTAAAAATCCTATTTGACATATTTTTCATTTCTTCCTTTTTACTTCTGGAATTTCTATGCAGCTCTGTTCTGTAGCTTTCATTCCTGTCCTCCCTATGTCCACGTTTTCCTCTACATTCCTGGGCATATGGAGCATATTTATATTAGTTCTTAAATGTCCTTTGCTGTTAATGCTATCATTTCTATAATTTCTGGTCCTGCTTCTGTAGACCCCTTTTTTCCCATTTTATCTGCCACAATTTCCTGCTTCTTTGCACACTGGATTATTTTTGATTGGATGTCAAATTTTTGTGTTTTGAATTTTGCTGTATCTTTCCAGAAAGTGTTAGACTTTGTTCTGGCATGTAGTTAAGTTCCTTTTGAGATTCATTTTCTTATTTTTAAAACTTTCTTTTAAGCTTTCTTGGGGGAGGGTTCAGAGTAGCCTTTACACTAGGCCCAATTTATCCCATTACTAGGTGATATACTTCTGAGGACTCTAGCCAATGCTTCATGAATTGTGCATTCTCTGCACTCTGACTGGTTGAAATGTGAGTTTTTGCTAGAATGGTTTCCTTTATTGCTGTCTGATTATTCTTTCCCCAGACTTATGCAGTTTGAAGCCATGCACATTCAAGTCAGTATTCAGCCAGAAATCAAAGGGTCCCTCTGAATCCCTGTAGGTTTCTCTCTTCATGCAGTTTCATCCTGCTTGACAGTCTGCCCACAAGATCTGGCCATCTCAGCCTCAAGCTTTAATCTCTTTATCCACAACTTGGAAAAATTGCAGAGCTATCTTGGGATTAGCCTTCCTTGCACTGTGGATTTGAAACTATGTCAAATCATTTTTTTGGCAAAATTGGAGCTCATCTCATTTGTGTCCTTATAGATTTTCTTGTCTTGTGCTACCTAGTGTCCAATGTCTGAATAACGTGGTTGCATACACAAGAGGACTTCAGAAAGTTCATGGAAAAATGGAATCAAAAGCTAAAAATAAAACATATAAGCTTTGTTTCCCAACATAAGCTCCATCAAGCTTAAGACACTTTTGTAAGTGATGTTATCAGCCACTTAGTCCATCCCTAAAGAATTGAGGGTCCTGGGAATTTAACCATGTCAATGTAGGTTTTGAAAAATATTATTCACTGAAGAAAAATGGGTGCTTTTTAAAGTTTTTTTTTTTTTTTTTTTTTTTTTTTTTTTGAGATGGAGTTTTGCTCTGTCGCCCAGGCTGGAGTGCAGTGGTGCGATCTGGGCTCACTGCAAGCTCCGCCTCCCGGGTTCACACCATTCTTCTGCCTCAGCCTCCTGAGTAGCTGGGACTACAGGCGCCCACCACCACACCCAGCTAATTTTTTGTATTTTTAGTAGAGATGGGGTTTCACCATGTTAGCCAGGACGGTCTCGATCTCCTGACCTCGTGATCCACCCGCCTTGGCCTCCCAAAGTGCTGGGATTACAGGCATGAGCCACCGTGCCCGGCCTAAAGATTCTTATAAGAACAGGAAACAAGAACAAGTCAGGAGACAAATCAGGACTGTAAGGTGGATGCCTAATGATTTCCCATTGAAACTCTGGCAAAATTACTGTTATTTGATGAGAGGAATGAGCAGGGCCATTGTTGTGGTGGAGAAAGTCTCTCTGATGAAGCTTTCTCAGGCATTTTTCTGCTGAATCTTTGGTTAACTTTCTTAAAATACCCTCGTAATAACATAACATTCAATGTTCACTTTGGGGCGGGGTTTTAGCATTAAGATGAGGTGGAATTTGGCTCTTTACATCGAAAAGTGAACTACAGGACACAGAATTTGTGCACAGCCTCTATAATCTAGCTGAAACTGGCTTGTGGTCTGCAGTTGCTTATCAGAAAATAATCTTTGTAAGGCCAGTCTTCTGTCCAATCAGAGTTGTAGACATCTGCGTTGTAAATCAGAGTTGATAGCTCCTATTGTTAACAAGTTTAGCTATAGGAATTTAGAAATGTGCCGTGCCAACCAAGAACCTTAGCATACCTCTTAGTTGATAAAGGGGCATCCATTTTGGTCTCTCAGATCATACCCACTAGATGCCAATAGCACCTTCCAGTTGTGAGGAACAAATATCTCCAGATATTACCTAATGTCCCCTGGGAACCAGTCCCTTAACTTATGGAATTTGCACTTTCTCTTACTTGTTCATAATGAGGAAACTATGTTCTATGTACATTAGTGTATTGGTCTGTTTTCATACTGCTATAAAGAAATGCCAGAGACTGGGTAATTTATAAAGGAAAGAGGTTTAATTGGCTCACTTTTCAGCATGGCTGGAGAGACCTCAGGAAACTTACAATCATGGTAGAAGGTGAAGGGGAAGCAAGGCATCTTCACAAGGCAGCAGGAAGGAGAAGTGCCTAGTGAAGGGGGAAGAGTCCCTTATAAAACCAACAGATCTCGTGAGAACTCACTCACTATCACAAGAACAGCATGGGGGAAACTGCTCCCATGATTCAGTTACTTCCACCTGGTCTCTTCTTTGACACATGGAGATTATGGGGACTACAATTCAAGATGAGATTTGGGTGGGGACACAAAGCCTAATCATATCAGTTAGTTTCTATTTCATTTTGTGATGATCTAACCAGTCCAGAAGTGGTATAATATAGTAGTGTATAAACAAAGAAATAAGAAATTTCAAGGAAGATCTCTAAGAGGTAAAATATGAGATTTTTTTTCTTGTATCTTGGATGGATGTGATGAGTTTGTAGAATTTAACAGTGTTTGCAAAATGAGATGAGCAAAGAAACTGAACAATATAAATCAAAGAGTAAACAACTGTATTTGACAACTTTCCAATTTGTTCCTCTTTAAAAGAAATTATTTACATGAGGATTTTAGGCCATCTATAATTAATGTATATGGATTCCTATTGTTTCTTGTAAAATTTCTAGAACTGCATTAAAAAATTCTGATGCTAATAAAGGTGGCTAGCACTGATTTCACCTTTATTATGTGCTAGGATCCGTGCTAAGTGTTTTGGAAGCTTTATTTAAGGCTTAGGATAATATTTTATCCTCCTTTAATATTTTGAAGAAACTGACACTTGCCAAATTAATTTTTCCCCCCAAATTGTACAGCAGTTATCTTACTTGTGTATTTGTCATGCTCTGAAGGGGACAGGCTGTATTTGTTGCTGTTCCCTCTCTCTTTTTCTTCTGTTTTCCACATCACTTTTACTTGCTTAAATCATCAGTATTGATGACTTGTCTTTAAAGTTTTGTCCTTGTCTAATTATTTGTTGATCTCGTGCTTATATCTGTAACTTCCTGTGTCTACCTTTATTATAATGCAAACTAAGCTGTTTAATGATTTTTACCTGTTTGTTAGTAAACATGTAAACTATAAGCACAGTGGGTCATCATTTTCACAGTTTCACCTGTTCACCGTTAAATTCCTAGTACCTAGAATGCCAGTTTGGTCTATAAATCAGTATATAAATGGTTTAGTGGGCTGAACATTGCATTGGCATTCTTGGTATTCACTACTAACAAATGCAGAAGTAGGAGAGGGAAAGAAATCATAGTTTAAATGTAGTACCTGAACCATCCCTAATTCTCTAGGGATTTGTGAACTTCTTGAGCTATTTATGTGCCTCATGATCTTCCAGAAATATTGCAGCAAGATTCTGAAGTGTTGGGGACTCATACGAGGTGACACATTTGTTTTCAGAATAAATAGAAGAGCCAGGCCAGGAAGAAGGAAGCCAAGATAAACATAAGTAAAGATTACTATAATTGAAAGAAGAGGGTATGTACTTGTAGAAAAGTGACTTCCCTAATATGCATGTTTCTGCTTTTCTCCTGATTTTATATTTTCCATGGCCAATGTCTATAATTTGCCTGGGAATCCAATTAATTGCAGTCACGTCTAAGAAATTAGTATTTATAATTGGGCTTCCAAGCAAATTATAATAATACTTCCAAGCATAAATTAGTAACATTTGAATGGAGAGTTATTTTTCTTATTTCATGCCTAGTGTTTAGATGTCTTCTTTGAAAGACACGCTTGGCAGTTTTGCCTAATTTTTTAAAAGTACAACCTATTTTCTTTTTTGAGATGGAATCTCACTCACTCTGTTGCCCAGGCTGGAGTGCAATTGTGCAATCTTGGCTCACTGCAACCTCTGTCTCCTAGTTTGAAGGTTCTCCTGCCTCAGTTGTCCAAGTAGCTGGGATTACCGTTGTGTGCCACCACACCTGGCTAATTTTTTTGATTTTTAGTAGAGGTGAGGTTTTGCCATGTTGGCCAGGCTGGTCTCAAACTCATGACCTCAAGTGATCTGTCTGCCTTGGCCTCCCAAAGTGCTGGGATTACAGGCGTAAGCCACCACACCCAGCCAAGTATACTATTTATTTTTAATAGAAACTATACATGCCCATTAAAAATTAATAAACCGCACAGAAAAGTAAAACCAAACTATCATTCCAGATTTACCATGTAGAAACAGCCATGGTTTACCATGCAGGAAAGTGTTAACACAGCAAGGCCAAGACTGCTCTCCCAATGCCTACTTAAATGACTGGCCACAGGCCAGCACTTTGAAGCTCTGTGCACACTAGTTTCAAATAAATGCTTAAAGTTTAATATTACTTGAAGGCAAGAGAAGACAAAGAGACCCCAAAATATTATAAAGAAAAGATTATAAAAGATATTATGTGGTTGGAATTGTTACTCTTTCAATTCCATATTTGTTTTATTATTTACTGATGTTCTAATATTAAGTTCAAGATAAGTCACGCTCATAGGTTTTCTCCACCACTCCTCCCACCTACCAGTTTTTCTAACATATTATTATTTGAAAATTCTTAGTTTTATTACAGCAAATTCTCCCTCCTATCATTCTTATTTTATTTAATTTTAGTTTCATACTTATATACATAGAAAAATGATTAATTTTACTGATTTTTTTCCACTGTATGCTTAATTTTGTAAATTTAATTCATATCTTTGTTTTTAAACAGGGGTCTATGGATGGTGTTTTCTTTAAGTTTATGCATGATACATTTTACCTACAGTTATATCTAAAGTACACTTGGATTGGACAACTTTTTTTTCTTCTATAGGTATTACTTTATTTTATCTGGGTACCGAATATTGTATTAGCCCATTTGTTCTTGTTTTCTGTTTATGATAGGATGGCTAGGTTTTGCCATTGCATGGCACATCATGCCCCCTGCCCCCAACACAACCCCCCCACAAGACACATACACTCACACAGAGTTTATTTTCCTTAGAATTACATAGACATTGCTTTGTTAGCTTCACATACTAAATTTAGTAGAGAGACATTTGGTAGCAATTATATTTTCTTCCTCATAGTCAGCTTGCCTTTTTTACCTGAATGCCTGAAAAATTAAAAATTTCCCTTTGGTGTTCAGAAGCAGAAGCTATATTCCAGTGTTGCTTGTTCTTTTCAGTTATTCCTGGAACATAACCTGCCCTTTGATTTATATTTTTTTTCTATTCATTCCTTGATCTATCTTTCTTTCTTTTCTTTTCTTTCTTTCCTTTTTTTTGAGATGGAGTCTCCTTCTGTCACCCAGTCTAGAGTGCAGTGGTTCAATCTTGGCTCGCTGCAACTTCCGCCTCCTGGGTTCAAGGGATTCTCCCATCTCACCCTCCCGAGTAGCTGCCACCACACCCGGCTAATTTCTGTATTTTTAGGAGAGACGGGGTTTCTCCATGTTGGCCAGGCTGGTCTCAAACTCCTGACCTCAGATGATCTTGATATTTCTAGTTTATTTCTTAACTTTATGTTTTTGTCTTATTTCACATTTTTTATTTTTGTTTAACTCTTTTCTAACCCTTTTCATCTCATTTCATTGTCTCACTACCTTGTCTTCATGCTCTTGTATTGAATTCATGTTCTGTTCATCTCACTGTGTATTTTGGGAGTGAAGTTTTCAGAAATTTGGAATCAGAACCTTTGGCCAGGTTAGGGAGGGGGCAATGCTGAGATGGGGGCAGCAGCGGCGGAAGTCAAACTTCAATGATTTTAACATTTTTGAAGTGCCCAGGACATGTGTACAAAGACACATTTAATGGAAATTGTGTAGGTTGCTTTTGTTTGAACCTTTGAAAGAATTTAAACTTAACATTTTCGGATTTAAAAATTGTAAAATCTTGTTTAACAAAAACTTTTATGTATTAAGATACTATTTTCCTTTCATTACAGAATTTGTTTATAAAAGTTCATTCGTTAAAAAATAAGGATCCTTTTTAACACCACAGCATTTGTACTGTTGCTTTTTAATATAGTGAAAATACAAAAGGAAGAGCATGTGCTATTTTTTTGATGTCACTGACTTCAGAGACATTGTGTTCAAAGAATTACCAACATACTTTAATTCAGTGATTGCTTGGTGTTTAGAATGTCAGTGCTTTAATTTTGAGCATCCTGAAATATATCTTTTGTACATACAGAGACGGATGTATCAGAATCAGATTTTCAGTAACCCCTGGATTATAGTTTGGAGTACTTTAATTTAGTTACCCTCAGTGGTCTCTAGAAGTTTATGTACACTTAGATTTTCTGTTTATAAATGCATTTAGCTTTTCTGTATCTAGGTAAACGGAGCTATTCAACTACTCAGCATAGAATTAAGATTAAAAATTTGTTTGCTAAAGAAAAGGAATAAAAAAAGAAAGAAATTTGAAATCACCCTACTATCTCTTCCTAGGAAGCGTAAGATTGCATTTTTGAATATTCAGGTTATTTCTAAACATGTAGAATCAGGAAGTCTAATAACTGAACACAAATTAGAGAGCTATTCATCCAGCAGATTTCTAGTCTTGGCCAGACATTGGGACCATCTGCGGTTCTTTCCAAAGTGCAGTTTCCAGGGTCCATGCCTGGAATGCTGAAGAAATGGGTCAGAAGTTCACCCAGGACATCAGTTTTAGAAGCTCCCTGGGAAATTCTAATAGGGAAGCAAGCTGAGAGCCACTGGGTGAGCCCAGTCTTCTTATTTTACCCTGAGATATAGTGGGGCCCTCAGAAAACACTAGCTCTCATCGTTGCCCAGACTCTTACATGTTTTGTGATTTGGGCTATGTTATGATCTCCCTGAGCTGCTGTTTCCCCATTTGTAAAATGGAAATAATAACAGTTGTGGGAACTGGGGAAGAATAGGTGAAATGAGAAAGTAAAGCAATTGGGGTAGAGTGAGGGATGTGGTAGACATCAGCATCTCTTGGTGACCAACTGCCACTGCTAATGATGATGGTAATGATGGTGATGGTGGTGGTTATGACAGTGGTGATAATGATGGAGCACTCACTTTAGGAAATTGTATATTCGAGGTTTCATTGTATTCAGCAATCCTGGTTGTTGGCTAGGAGCAGGAAGCGAAGCCCCCCATTCCCTGACTCTTTGCAAAGGCAATTATAATCCTAGAGAATTGACATATGGTACAAGTCTGTTGAATTGAACCAAATAGCCAAATGCAATGTTCTCCTCATAGCTGAAGCCTTGTATTCATGTGATTTTAAACACATTAAGGTAATTTGCTGAATTGGATGTCTTTATCATTCCATGATTGCTGAACAGATTATTTTACTTGTACAATACCTTGCATTTTATACCAAACTAAACAAAGATAGTACTATCTCTCTTTTTGAAAGCATTCAAGAAATGTTGCCTACTTTTGTTAGTATTTAATTTTATTTTTAGCCACTTGCCACAGGTGGATAAATTCATGTTTTATTCATTTTCTTCTTAGTGGAGCTTAGCATATCACCCAGGTAAGGCACTAAAAACCACATTTTAGTTTTTAGCTCTTAGGAGATGATGTGTGTTTTGTTCTTTCTTAGTTTTGGGGACCGTAAGGGCAAAATAAACAAAATTAATGGGCATAGTGACCATATTCTTTTCAAATTTTAAATTGGAGCCAATGACCTGGCAAAATAATGACATTTGGCTGGGTGCGGTGGCTCACGCCTGTAATCCCAGCACTCTGGGAGGCCGAGGCAGGCAGATCACTTGAGGTCAGGAGATCGAGACCATCCTGGCCAACATGGTGAAACCCCGTCTCTACTAAAAATATAAAAATTAGCTGGACATGGTGGCGCATGCCTATAATCCCAGCTACTTGGGGGCTGAGGCAGGGGAATCGCTTGAGCCAGGGAGTTGGAGGTTGCAGTGAGCCGAGATCGTACAACTGTACTCTAGCCTGGCAACAGAGTGAGACTCCTCAAAATAATAATAATACTACTACTAATAATAATAATTTGAGAGTGACATTTGTGTGATTCGTGAAATTAATCATATGAATAGTTTTATAAAAATGAATTGTAGTTATAAAAACTAAATATACAGTTAACAATTTGCCTTCATTGCCTGCATATAATTGTAGAAACAGGAAATAGAACATAGAATCTATTTTGTCACATGTGTTTATTCACCATAAAATTGATGGGTATTATATGCATACTGATTTGAATAAGTCTTTTTCTATTATTTTCTCATTCCTTTTAACAAATCTCTGAGCAATTTGTATTATCACATGAAATTTTACATGCTTAGTGGTCAGAAGTTATTATACTTTTGTGACGCTCAAATTACCTTTGTTCACAGGATTTCCTACTGGAGACCAATTTGCATATTTTGTTTATATCTAGAGTATTAGTATTCACACAGCATTTTCTCTGACCTGTATACATTTTTCTCCTTATTCCATTCAATTAGTAAATTCTCATTAAACTATGATTAATGACCTGGAGAGAGACCTTATGTACACATACCATATGTTCTCTAATTTATATTCAAACAAATAATATTTTTTCAACCTAATCCAAGAGAATTATGAAAGAAAATTAATAGACAGCATCAAAACCTTCCTTTGATAAATCTGCCTTTAATAGAACAGTTAAATAAAGCTCCTCTGTAAGACTGTTGCACCAAATCCACCCTGCTCTAAGATGAACTTCATTTAAGTACAGGGTACAATTCCTTAGATGCAGATTTCAGTGCTTAATCTGGAAGTAGTGGGTTGGAATCTAGTGGCTGGACACACTGTAGAAAAATACGGACTTCCTTCTGTCTTTGGATCTTACAAAATTTTCATCAGCCCACCTGAAGAATTTTGAAATGTTAAAGAGTAAACTTGTAGCAGTGGTAAAAGAAAAAAAGACACAAATTACTTAATTTTTATTAAGTATGTATTGTAGGCCGACTATGCACAATAGTGCTTAGTTCTTTGTGTGTGTTACCTCATGTAATATTCATAATGTTACCTGTATTATTTCAAGATTATAAACTAGTCTAGAAACCATGAGTGCAAAGATGAACATATGTGTTTCTATGTCCTTACCAAAAAGGAAAACATTGAATATCCATACAGAATAACTCTCATATCAACTGAGAGATCTAAATTGTTGGGCTAATTATGATCATTCCCCTTTCATAGTCGTTGGGAACACATGCTTCGTAACTGTTCTAGGTCACTGTCTTTGTTTATTTGTTTTTATGTCTGCCCCAATAGTTCAGTAAATAATGAAGATAAGGAGACATAGCCTCTGTTTTCCTGTCCCTCACAGTTCAAATGTGTGGCAGTTGGCATATAGATAATTAGAATAATATACGAATAGAGGATCCAAACTTTATCTGATTCTTGACTCATACTCTGTTTTCATAGATGAAGAGTATGAACTGAGTTGATTTCATTATATCATGGTGCAAACTAAGTCACTGTGATTTCCAAGTTACCAAGCAGGAAACACTTGCCAGATTTAATACAAGTATTTCTTTTTTTTTTTTTTTTTTTGAGACAAAGTCTCGCTTTGGTTGCCCAGGCTGGAGTGCAGTGGTGCAATCTCGGCTCACTGCAACCTCCACCTCCCGGGCTTAAGCGATTCTCCTGCTTCAGCCTCTCAAGTAGCTGGGACCACAGGTGTGCACCACCATGCCCAGCTACTTTTTTTTTTGTATGTTTAGTAGAGATGGGGTTTCACCCTGTTGGCCAGACTGGTCTTGAACTCCTGGCCTTGGGCGATCCACCCACCTCAGCCTCCCAGAGTGCTGGGATTACAGACGTGTGCCACCGTGCCTGGCCGGTTTTTTTGTTTGTTTTATAACATACCTCTACTATAGGTGAAATACTCTCTGGTTAATAACCCAAACCATTCAGTCTCCTGCCTAGATAACCTCCTGTCTCCAGGGTATCTGGGTGCCACCAGACACCTATCTGACTAAAGGGTCATGGTTGTTTAACAGTGAGGAGTAGCCAGCAGCATGCTGGCAGGTTTGGCAGGTGTTACCTCGTGGTAGGGAGCCATATTCAATCACTATTGAGAAGCAACAGCAACACATGGGCTGGTCTTACCAGATGTTATCCAGGTGTTGCCCAGGCATTACCAGGCAATGGTAGGGATGACCTGGTGTTACCCAGGTGTCACGATGGTGCAGAGCCACATTTAGTCATCAGGGAGGAGCAGCAGGCAGCACACAGGCGAGTGTCCCCAGGTATCATTCAGGTATAACCCAGGTGTTTCCAGATGTTACCAGTAATGAGCCCTGGTTAGGGATCACTGTGGAGCATCAAGCAGCATGCTGGCGCTGAGCTGCATGATGTTCCTATTCTCCCCCTAGACTTCTGTTCACCAAAGCTACCACATTTATTTCTTATATTCCTAACCCTGTTGTGACATCAAATAAACAGAAAGTGTCCTCCTTGTTCATCTTCCACTTCCAATGTTGAGGAACTATGGCAACCCTTCACTGGATGGCCTTTGCATTGGTTCAGGTAGCCTGAATGGTTGTAGCAAACAGAGCTTGACATGTACAAGAGTTCAAACACATGTGTACTTGCTTTATACCCATGGAGCAGTTCAAGGCAGCTGTTCCCGGCAGGGTGCTGTCCTTCTCCATATGGGCAGACAGCATTCTGGCATCTCTCCTCCTGTGGCCCCACCATTCCCTCATTCCCTACAGCTGTGGTGCCACCCACATCCAGCTAATAAAGAAGAACACGGGGGCACCATCCCCCACCATCTGCAAGCCTCGGTCCACAGTGGCACAGAACTTTGCTGATTATGTTCCATTCACAACAACATAGCCACCCCCAGGTAAAAGAGACAATGAAATTTAACCTGGCTATGCACAGGCATTCCAGGTGAAAATGCATTTTGATAAAAGAAAATGTCACTTTGATAGGAGAAAAGAAAACAAATACGTCTATTTTGTTAAACATTCAAGCAGACTTCATGTGTCTTTAATGGAATAGTAGTTATCATGGAAACCATCTCCCATAAGGATAAAAGGAGGCTTAGTGTAAAAGTTAGGGTTATGGTGATCATCTTTTCAGGCATCTTCTAGAAAGCAAAAAGAGGGTTAGGGATAGGGCTGGGTGGAGGGCTGGTGCTGGTGGGGCTGTCTTGGCCATTCTCTTCCATAGGAAAAAGGAGGGCAAGAGCACAGAGAGCATCCTTCCCTTTCTTTCCCTGGGTGGGACAGCTTTTAGAAGTCTCAGCAACTCCTCTGTTCAGTGGCAGAAAAAAGCCATTATCTTCCAATTGCAGCTCCTGTCTTAGGGATGACCGAGTGCTGTCCTGAACCATTTTTTCCTAAGGAAAAATAGGCATTTGATAAATGGCTCTTTCACATTACTCAGGCTTTTTCAATAATGCATTCCTCTAATAAGTCCAGGGCTTCCTATTCTCACTAATGGTTGATTGATTCTGGGCTCAACCAAAATGTCCTCAGCAAGATGCTGTTCAGACCCCAACTATGTCACAGATAACATAGGTGTGGGCTGATTTTTAAAGAAGATTCACATTCTTCTACTGCACAACTCATTGACAATTCCATATTAATAATAAAGGCTGGAAATTATTGAAATATGTTCAATTAGCAGGCTTAGACAACTGTGCTATACAATACCAATAAATATGTTACCATTGTAAGAATTGTAAAGTTTTATAGAGCTCCTGCTATTTTGATGAGTATTTATGATATATGAGAAGATAGCCAGGTGCAATGGCTCATGCCTGCAATCCCAGTGCTTTGGGAGGCTAAGGGTGGGAGGATTGCTGGAGGCCAGGACTTAATACCACCCTGGGCAACATAGCAAGACCTCATCTCTACAAAAAATAAAAATTAGCCAGGGATGGTGGTGTGTGTCTGTAGTTCTAGTAACTTCGGAGGCTAAGGCAGGAGGATTGCCTGAGGTTGGGAGTTCAAGGCTTCAGTGAACTATGATTGCACCACTGCACTCCAGCCTGGGGTGACAAAGTGAGACCTTAACTGTAAAAAGAAAAGGAGAAAGAAAAAATTAAAGAGAGTGATGTGTTAAAAGTGTTATGTATATAATCCAAAAAGGACCCTCAAATTGTACTGAACAGGTTTTGTGACTATTTATAATCAGTTTTTTTGACAAACATCTTTGACCAAGATAGAATATATGATCTGTGAATGTGGGCACATATACATGGTGTTTGTCTGTTGCATGCAATATAAAATCATCACTTATGGATTATGTTCCTTTGAGAAATCAGCACAAAATGTCACTTGGATAGGAGAAAAGAAAACAAATACATGCATTTTGTCAAATATTCAAGCAAAGGTTTGGTGGGGAAAAATGTTGAACTTCCTTTCAGATGTCTTGGAAATCAGACTTCATGTGTCTTTAATGGAATATTTTTAAAAATTCTTCTTTGACTTAGCCTCTCTTCCCCAAGAAGAGCTATGAATGCTTGACCAGCTGTGAGTTCCTCAAATACATCCTGTTGGTGAAGCAGGGGGACTGTCCGGCTCCTGAGAAAGCCAGTGGATTTGCAGCTGCCTGTGTTGAAAGCTGCGAAGTTGACAATGAGTGCTCTGGGGTGAAGAAATGTTGTTCGAATGGGTGTGGACACACCTGTCAAGTACCCAAGACTCTGTACAAAGGTAAGGGGCAGCACTGGGGGTGTGAAGAGACATGCAGTGTAACATGTATCTGTGTGTGCCTAGGGAAGGGTGTCCATCATAGGTGTGAAAAGTCTAAAAAACATAAAATCTTAAGAAAATTTATTTTATACAGACATCTTAACATATTCACAGACCCATAAAGATTAGCCATATTAACTCGACGTGGGGCAGAGCAAGTCATTCGTATTAATTCTTTTTAATTTGACATATGTGATGGACAGCAACAATTCAGGAACATTTTTCTCTTTTTCTCCAGTCAGACTGATTCAAGTAAGCTCTACTAGGTACACTGGAATAAATCGATTTAAATCCTTAGAAAATAGGCTGGGAGATGAAGCACACTTGAAAAATGCATAAGAAATGTGCTGATATTGTGCTTTTTCTGCCAATATGACCCAAGAACATTAGTGTCGTTGTACAGATCTTAAATATTTTCATTAGTACCTTGAGATTCTAGACAAAGGATTTCCCTTTCTCAAAACATGGAGGTTCAATTTATCAAACAGTTTAGCAAATGCAATAGTTTATATTCAAAAGCCGTTTCTAGAGCACTTAGCTCCTTAATATCAAGTGCTACTGATCATTTTCTGTAAATGGGACTAAGCTCTTTTAAAGCCAAAATGAATCCATTGTATTAGGTATAGTTTGTGATACCATCAAAATACACCGTGACATACAATATTTTGTTAATTTTGGGGATCTCATTGAAGAGTTATATAGAGCAGCAGTCCCCAACCTTTTTGGCAACAGGGACTGGTTTCATGGAAGATAATTTTTCCATGTTGGGGGAGGGGGCAGGGGATGGTTTTGGGATGATTCAAGCACATTACATTTATTGTGCACTTTATTTCTATTATTATTACATTGTAATATGTAATGAAATAATTATACAACTCACCATCATGTAGAATCGGTGGGAACCCTGGGCTTGTTTTCCTGCAACTGGATGGTCCCATCTGGGGGTGATGGGAGACAGTGACAGATCATCAGGCATTGGATTCTCATAAAGAGCATGCAACGTAGATCCCTCACATGTGCAATTCACAATAGGGTTCACGCTCCTATGAGAATCTAAAGCTGCTGATGATCTGATAGGAGGTTTAGGTGGTAATGTGAGTGATGAGGAGTGGCTGTAAATACAGATGAAGCTTTGTCCACTCACCCACCACTTACCTCCTGCTGTGTGACCCAGTTCCTAACAGGCCACAGACTGCTACCAGTCAGTGGCCTGGGAGCTGGGGACCCCTAATATAGAGTCAGTCAGTAGGCAGTATTCATTAAAGTACAGAGAGAGTAACAGATGTCTTTCTCTCTCTATGTCTTTCACACACACATGCCAAATCCATATTGTTTCTAAATACTGGTACTTTAAAAAAATGTGTATAAAGAAGTATTCACCATCAATGCCAGTTTTGATTTATGTGCTGGCTGCCTATTTTTGGAAGTCCATGTTACTCTAACACTTACAACAATTCACATCTCCCAGAAGTTAAGTATCTGTCCCATCTTCCTTTAGCTCCCACTTGGGAATACTTTCCTCTGAAATCTATGTAATTCAACTGGTTTTTTTTTTCTTTATCGTTGGAAACACACCATAAGTACTATGTCTTACATTCAAAATAATCGCTGCTTTTCTCTTCTTACCAAGTGATGTTTCTTTAATAGTTTTAAAGTTTTGTTGTGTTCATGCCTCTTATTTTAAATTACAGCAAGTCACTTTTGCGAAATTTAAAACCATCTAACTTTTAAAGCATCTGTTATTATGAAATCTTATCTGTCATTAAAGATAATATGCTATGTATGAGTAGCATTCACCATAAAAATAGGATGCGTTGGGAATGGTCTTTTTAAACCCTTTTGTAAAACCTATAGTGTTTTAAAGAGATAATATAAATTAAAATATGCACTTTTATGAAAGGACTGAAGAGTTAGTATGAATTTCAAATATGCCTGTTTCACTTGAGAATAAGGGGAATATTGTAGAAAGGGCCAGAATAAATGATTAAGTATGCAAAGACACTTTCAATGTAAAACTACGTTTAATGAAACCAGATGAACTTTTGTTAAAGTACTGAAGTCACTCTTCTACTACAAATTAGCTCTTAACTTAGATTTTTGTGGAGAGAGAATCAATGGGAATCAACTACAAATAGAATAAACAGACTCTGTTAACCTGACAATGACTTTTGCATAATGAAGACAGTCAAGTTAATAGATTGTTATTTTGCAAAAAAAGAGAGATATATATATATATGCAGGTAGATATTTTTTTCTTGCTTTCTTCAGTAGTCCCTCAAGGAAGGCTGGTTTTCATGTCCTGGGAGCTTTGACAGTGCCTCTGAATATGTTAGTGTGTGTAAAAGGAGGGCAAATAGAGCCTGTAGCAACTCCTTCATCATCTTAGCTAATGAGGCATTTGAAGTCCCTTTTGGCATTCCCAACCTGGAGTCCAGCTGCTTCTTCACTCAAAAGAGGAGAGGGGGACTGATGTACACAAGCTCCAGGGAAAGTGTCTGTTCCAACCCATCCCTTGGCTTTGCAAGGAGAAAACCATATGCCCAGTCAGCGCACAAACCAACCTGCAATCTTAGGATACTCGTGATCACTGTCTTTCCTACCTCCAAGATGCCTTCTTATTGCCCCAAACAAACTAATGTGAAATAAGATTGCCTCCCTCTGTCTGTCTCTGCTAGGTCTGTGTAGTTGTTTTCTTTAATAAGAGTGGGAGTCATGGTGGGTTGAGATTATCTAGTCCTGCTCTCTGTTCACAGCTGCTGAAACAGAGGTTGCAGGCTGTGCCTAAGTGATTTGGTAGTAGGTAGCAGAAATAGATCTAACATCTGCTCCCATCTGGGCTAGCTCTCCTGTCATTTTTATTTTGAATGTATGGATCTCTAATGGAAACACTCACTGGGCATGGTTGTGTTATGATATAATAGGCTAACTAAGGTCTGGCACAGTGGCTCACCCCTTTAATCCCAGCACTTTGGGAGGCTGAGGCAGGAGTTCAAGAGTAGCCTGGGCAAGATGGCAAGATATCCCTATCTCTACAAACATAATAAAATTAGCTCATCATGGTGGCATGTGCCTGTAGTCATAGCTACTTGGGAGGCTGAGGTGGGAGGATCATTTGAGCACAGGAATTCGAGGTTACAATGAGCCATGATCATGCCACTGCACTCCAGTCTGGGCAACAGAGTGAGATCCTGTCCCAAAATGTATCTAAATCTGTTATCTACCTGTCTATCTAATAGGCCAACTAAAAGATTTGTCAATATAGAATATTTTTAATCTAACAAAATCACTACTTTATGAATCATTTTAGGCTAATGAATAACATGGGATTGTTTTTACATTGTAGAGTTGAAGCGTATAAAACTAGATACAGAGTGTGCTATATGGAGAACCAAATTCTATGGGATAAATATTGAAAACCTGAAGTTCCTCATTCATTCATTTTTTTATGTATTAAAGTGTTGCATAGTGCTCTTTGGAAATCCGAAATAACATTTTCTTAACATTTTGCCCTGTTTACCTTTACAAGGGGCTGCTGTCACTTGGATGGAGAAGTATTGACACATTTCAGTTGAATACACATTTATGGAGTCCCTACTATTTGCTGTCATCTATAATGGGCATTGGGGTGCAAGGATCCATGTGACACTAACCCCCCACATTGTCCAGTAGTTTATTACTGAGATTGTCATGCTCACAATACTCTTTAAGTGGGCAAATTGTTTTTCTAACCTTTAAATAAATGGACATTTACCAACCTCTGTATATATTTCATTTTATTACTTAACGAATTAATTTTTAAAAATATTTTTAAATTATAAAAACTCATACATATTTTCTGTTTGGTCTGCTGTGTTTGTGGAAGGGAAGATAGAAAGTACTGGTTTTATAGCTTCAAGAAGCTTCAAGAGCTTCAAGAGCTCACTTGAGTTTTTGAAAGCGATGGGTGTCTTGAAAATATGATTTTGGGCTATGCTGTAAGAACTGCACTTAACTGATGCCTGGAAATAAGTTAACCTTCATAGACTATAGTTTAAAACAAACAGCAGAGATCCTTTCTTTTACTTTTTAAATAAAATTATTAGCATCAAAATGAAGGTCTGGAAATATTAAAATGATTGGAGATGCCTGCTGGTACTAGTTCTATGAAATGCAAAACTTCATATAGTTGTAGGAAGTCTGCAGGTAGAATACAAATGAGTGCATTTGGGGGCACTTCGTTTTTCCTATTTCTATTTCTATTTCCTTTCTAAGTCTATTTTATGGCTTGGTGAGACAATCTTTCCTCCAGAGGGTGATATATTTTACTATTTTGTTGCCAAATCCCACTGCCTCTCTTGGCTTCCAACTGTAGCAAAAATGGTTTGGGCAGGGAGAAAGAAAAGTTAAAAAATTTTACAAACGTAAAGATTCAGACTAATTTGTGACCTATAGTTTCCTTTTGCCATGGATAAACCAAGACTTAACTGTACCTCAGTCTGTTTCTTTTCAAAAAGACCCAATCATAGAGTTGATTTAATATTTCGACAAATAATTAATATATAAAATATTTAAACTTCAGACCTCTGGAAATAGATTTATACAACTTCTCACAAATAAATTTTCAACATTTTGCATCCAGTAGCCCAATGCCTTAATGTGATGTAAATACAAATTCTAGAGTTCTAATTACCTTTACGAGAGATATCAAGTAGTGATTAAATCACTAGAACAATACATCTTGCTACATTTTTATATCATTTAGATTCATGATAAAAATTAATAGTAATAATAAAATCTCACAATGAGTATGCAACTGTAGATTGCTTATCCTGATTGATTTTTCTATCCATATATTTTCAACATTTTTAAAAAGCATTGGGTTTCTGTTCCTTTGATTTCAGCAGAATATTTCTTGCATTTCAAAGAAAAAAACTGGACGTCACATATTGCAGTTTGCCATATGATAACGTTTGCAAATTTTTCAACAGAATCATTTAGATTTCAGATGACAAATTTGTTCAAAAATAATTTTAAAGAGAAAAATGCTAATCATTTACATAATAAAAAACACATTGAGAAGAGATCCAGTCTATACATCTGGCTATGCAGTTGGGATGCTGGTTCAGCCAGTGAGGACTGTGCACACCAGCAGTGAGGGCTGGAGGTCTTGAGGGGGGCTGAGCCCCATCTGCACACAATTACAGTAGAGCGCTGGAGTTACTTCCAATCAAAGGAGCCAACTGACTTTAATGGAAAGCAGATGGACCATTTCTTAACATGCAAATTGCAGGGTCATGCTTCATCATAATTAAAGAGATTTTTAAATGAAGAAATTTGAACTGACATCGCCCTGATGCTCATTACATTTGATTAAGGCTGTTGGTCCTTGAATGCTATTCAAGATTAAAACCTTACAGCGAGGGCACTGGGCTGCTTGGATTGGCTTCTGGTGAGTTCAGGTTACTTCAGAGGCTATTTACTGTAGCTGTATTTACTCTAGAAGATTACACATTGGAAAGCCAAAGAGAAAGGTAGATTCAGAAGTCTTGGAGAATGTGCTCTATGAGTTTGAAGAATTGGTCATCATTTTTTTTACTATGCACCAAGGAATCAAGTAAATCATGAAATGTTCTCTGCGGCTACTCTCTCTCGCCTTATCCCCTTCGGTAGAACTATTTGTCTGGCATATGCAGGCCAACCTTCAATGCAAGAATGATACTAAATGATCACCTTGTTGAGATTGGTTTTTCATCACTCTGAACAAATTTTGGTGGCTTTTTTCTTGACACAAAACATACAGAGCTGCTTCTATTAAAATCAGTTAACTTTGGGATTTCTCTCCGATCAGGAATTGGTCTTCTTTTTTTTTCTTTTTAATGGGAAAGTCCTATGGTCAATGTAATAAAAACGTTCTATCTTGTAAACATTTTGGCATTGCTTTATTTTCTGGTATTTATCTTTTTAAAAAACAGAGTGAATGTACATGTGAGAAATAAGACCATGCTGGAAAAGAGATCTGAGTTGCTTGAAACAATATATGATAAAGATGGTAGTACAGAATACTTATGATAAATCTTCACCCTTCCCTAGGTGACTTTCAAACACAGTAGGGATTACCATTGTTGCAGTGGTTTGCATAAATGTTGCACTAGTCTCTTATTTCCACAGACATATTCTTGAGTGAAGAATAAGAAAGTGGGTTTGGCTATTCGTTCAGCAAACATTGACTGTTCATTGAACATTTGCTATTGCAGAATGTTCTCTTCTGGGACATTGTGAGGTGCGGGAATGAAGGAGACATGGTTTTTGACGTCTGGGGGCTGTGGCTTAATGGGAAGACAGGCATCATTAAATGAATTTGCTGCAGCAAGAGGCAGTTAAATGCATGTCTTGACAGTTACAGGCTCAACATTGAAGGGGGGCAAAAGAATAAAGCCTTTATTTCCAATTGAGAAGTTTAGGGGAAGTGTCACAGAGGGGTGGCATTTGGTCCGAGCCTGGAAATATTCAAGGGCCTACAGTTAGAAAGCAGAAGGCAAGACATTTCAGAATGAAACCAAACAAACAAACAAAAACATAAACAGGCCATGGTATTATTAAATACCTGGCAGTGTGTTTGTAGGAAAGCTGGGTTTAAAGATAATATCTGTGACAAAAAATTAAAGATGTACCAGGAGATAGATTGACAAATAAATGGTAGCCAATTATGAAGAAGGATGCCTTGAAGGGGATGCCAAGAAGTTTCCCTTCATTCTATAGAGAATGGGATGCAATTAAAGAGTTTGGGAAGCTGAAGGAGAGAACCTCGCTTCTACTTTAGAAAAATAACCCCAAAGTACCAATAAGGGGACAGTAGAAAAAGAGATTGAGATGCAGGGAAATAGGTTGAAAGGTCGGAACAAGGAAGGGAGTAAAGTCAGGTGGCCGTCATGGCGACAGAATGATTCGATAATTCTTGAAAATGTACTATGCAGTAAGACAACTAAATGTTGTTAGCTGCAAGAACATATCAAAAAGGTTCTAAGATCCCTTAGACATCCTAAAGAATAAAGTTGTCATAAAGATAGATATCCCAGGAGAAGGGACATATCTGGGACAGAGAAATTCAGCAGGCAGGTGGAAAAGATGGTCTGCAGCTTAGCCAGGGATTAGAGAGAGACTGGAAAAACATTTGCTTAGCAGCAATATGCTAATCATCCAAGTCAAGATACCCCCATTGCTATGGTTATGCACTGAGATGAAAAGTTTACAATACAAGCTTGAAATAAATGCATGTCATGGCAGAACAGGAGTCAAAGACTGACTTGGTGAAGTTCCAGATCCACCAGGAAAGCTGAGGATCTTAGAATAAGAATGTCCAAGGGATTTGCATATCTATCAAAACCACCTCTTTTCTCTGTCTCTCTATGTGGCCTTTTCTAATATGAAATGTAGAAAGCAGCAGATAATTCAGAGAGAAACCTGAGATCAGATTGTAGTCCCAGGCAACTAATTTAATATTCCTTAGATTCAATTATCTCCTGTTCAACATGTAGATAATTAACCCTTTACCCACTTCACAAACTCACAGTGAGGATCAGATGAGACAAATTTATTGTAAACTAAAGGTCACTACTCAGCCATGACCCATCAGTAATAAAGGAGACTGCAATAGGTACGGTAAACATTTTCTCCAGAAACTGGTTTTTTTTAGATTAATGACTTTTGACCATATATAAATATGCTTTAAAAAAAGTATTCAATTCCATCCATCCAAATCTTTGATGACTTTAAAATTTTCTTAAACAAGACTTACCATGAATTAAGATCAAAATGAAACAGGAGTTGAAATTCAACCATGTTAACATGCATCAAACCTTATTTGCATTTGGTGTTTGCACATTTTCCAGTTTCTTCTGTGTTTAAACTTACAAAATGGAAGAAGAAATAGAGCATTCTTAACTAGCTTTTGAAATGAGTTTTCAAGGCTTTCAGCAAATGACCATTGTGGACAGAAAATGCTATTAATGGTAATTGGTGTTCTTGGTGTTGATGGCATTCACCATCATGGAGCCATAGATTCTATTTCATTCAGTTAATTTTGCATATTCTATTAGTATTACAAATTTCTTTACAAATTCCCTTTCTGAAATGCCTGCTATTTTGAACTGTGGCTCTTCAATGTATCAGTTGCCAGACAACTTGCATATACAGAAGGTGATAAAGAAATCAGAATGATTAACTGCTTTAAAATGAAACACCTGTGAGAAACTTTTGAAGCAGCACACTCACTCATGCCAAAACCAAACATTATAAATTCATTATTTTCTAATGTTAAGCCATTAAGACTATAGGGGAATGCTTGAGCAATTGATTGGGGAATCCAAAAGACTTGAACTTTGGAAATCACTCTTAGGAGATTTCACATGAAGAGATTTTGCTTTGCAGTGTTTTCCTTAAATGAAAAACTCCCTGAGAAAGAAGGAAGATCAAATCTGGAAACCATGTTATAATGACCTTAAGATATATCAATAGACACAGAGCGTGATAAAAAATGGGAAAATGACTTGAAACTCTTTATAATGATCTCCTAGTGTGAATTCCATGTTAACCTCAAGTGAAACAACCTTGTAACATGATTTATTCAAAAGAATGCACATGAAATGATTGCTCTAGAGATTACTAGGGAATAAGCCACTTGTTACAGAATCAGGAATCACTTTAGACTGTCTTATTAAAAAAAAAAAAAGTTAAAAGAAAAAGGAGCAAATAGCTGAACGGAGTGTCAGAAGACTTCAGATGTGAAACCCTGTATGGAGAGGCCACTTTTATGAAAGGAAATCTCAGTTGTCATCAGATCAGATTCATCTCTTCCATATTTGTTCTTCCTCAACTTTTACTTCAATTTGAGTCACACGCAGATTGTTTTAATTGATACGGTCCTGTTTCAGGTGTCCCCCTGAAGCCCAGAAAAGAGTTACGATTTACAGAACTGCAGTCTGGACAGCTGGAGGTTAAGTGGTCCTCGAAATTCAATATTTCTATTGAGCCTGTGATCTATGTGGTACAAAGAAGATGGAATTATGGAATCCATCCTAGCGAAGATGATGCCACTCACTGGCAGACAGTGGCCCAGGTAAGAACCTCATATAGACTTTGATTTTCATCCTGGAGGTAGTGTCTGCTACATACCTACGCACATAAAATTAACTTGCTATGCCCCAAAATAGCTTGACTACAGAAATAAATTACTCAGATATGAAATGAACATCATAGGGGTCTTCTAAAGAGAGGATGAGGTTCATAGATACAAATGAACGTGCTCAGAAACTTGACCATTGGCTTAATTTGTTCAAATACACATGGAAGGGAGATAATTTTATAACCTGATTATTCACATGTATTTTCTCCAAGAACCACATTTTCCTCAGCTAAACTCAAAGCCAACTAGAGTAAGGGAAATGCAACATTATAAGGACTAATTTGACATTTAATAATCTAAATGCCTTCTCTTCTGTTTCTCCTGCATTTACACCTTTATTCCACCCACAAACTTTAGGAGCATGGGATAAGATTTGTATCACAAAATTACTTAGTGGGACATAGCCAGCAGCCCATAAATCTTCACTAAGTGCTTTCTTCTTTGTCTTAGTCAACTTAAAAACTGATATACCACCTGCATGACAACACTCCCAGAGAGTGCTTCCTCCTCTTCTGTCTTGTTGATGAGAAAAGCAAAATATTTTCTTTCTTTTTAAGAGCTGTTAAATCCAGTACCAGCTGCTACCCCCCTCCCCCCCCCCACAAAAACCCTACATGGATATAAAAAGTAACAGATTCTGAATGTGAAACTGTTTCATGCCTTTAGACAACTAAAATGCCTTCTCCACATCTATGTCTATACGAAAAAAATCTCACCTTCTGTTGATTAGATCATTTTTTTCCAAGGACTAGATTCCTATTTTTTTTTCAGTAAATGTAAAATAAATGTCAATATTTAGGTGTTTGGGAAAAGAATATCTTCTAAATAGCAGTATCTCAAAGGGGTTAAGCACTAAAGTAAAACAATGTAAAGACCCCAAAATAAATAAGAAGTTTGATGTAAAAACACAACATTAAATTAGAAAAAAAAAACTGGTTAAATAAATTTAGTAATTCTATTCTATACCTATATTTTATATAAAAAAATTTGCTTCAGTAAAACATAAAGCTAATCAGAATACAGCCTGAAATTCCATTTGATTTACACGGCATGCTTTCATAAATCATGGTACAGATTCATTTCTAATTTTTCCAAATTACTTAAAGATTTATGAAAGTAACCAGCAATAAGATCATCTCTTTTATCTCCAAAAGATTTTTGGAAAGTGAAAAGCTCTTTTATTATTGTTGCTGGTATTATTTTTTACTGTTAATGCTACATGTAATACTTCCTTCTCTGCTAAACGCTGTGGATACCATGCTGACTTTAAGCTTTTTAAATTCACAGCTGAAACTCTAAATGATGAAGTTGAAAGTGTTTTCTCAAAGTCTGCCAAATCAGGTAGAAAGCCACATGTAAGAGTTCATATTCTTCCTTTGATCTCAGAAATGTTCAGCTTCTTTTAGATATTGATGTAAACATGACAGTCATTTTCACATTAAGTTATTTTAAGCTGAGGTTATTATAATCTGAAGTTTGGGAGTGTTCAAATCCAGTCCTGTTTCCTTAGTTTCATCCACAGATCCAAGTTGAGTTCGGCACCTGGTGTAGATGAGGGCATAGACTGTAGATGGTTATTTCTTGGAATTCAAGGCAAAGGTTTTCAGATCTACCAATGGAAACAAAACACAGAACATTGTTGAAAGCAGGTATATAGTATGAAGACTGTTAAAGTTATTTGATATCTTAAAATTGTAGCACTAGATACAGCAAAACCTTCTGATCTTCCCCAGTGTCTATTTTTTTCCTTTTGGGCATTTTATTGAACAAATATATGCTAACACATCTCACCCTTTTAGATCAGGACTGGTTCTTCATAGATGTTATGTGACTTACTCAAGAGATTTTTAAACAGTGGCTTGGGTTATAATTTACTTCCAGAAATTGCTAGTGGGTTGCATGTGGGTTGTTATACCTATTTTACAGTTATATTTGGCATGTGAGTTAAAAAGACATTTTCTTTCTATAATCTGAAGATGATTTCATCTTCTTGCTGTAATGTAACAATTACTATACATAAATATTCTGTATTGATTGAATATCTCAAATGCTGTAATTAGTCACCAGATTTAAAAATAGCCCAAGCTCTTGTCATAAGGTTTTGACTTCAAGAGATGTTTAATTCTTTGGGGTGAAATATCAGTGGTTCTTTGTTCCCTGACAGCTCTCTTCATAACTGGGCATGATAAGACCCTCTTATCAGGAGGAAGACAGACTGAGTTGCATTGGCTGATGGGTTAGTTATTTTTCTAAACAGATCCAACTAACATGTCGGAATAAAAATTGACATGTTCCCTGTGCTCTGTGACATGTCCCCTCAGACCACAGACGAGCGAGTTCAACTGACTGACATAAGACCCAGCCGATGGTACCAGTTTCGAGTGGCTGCTGTGAATGTGCATGGAACTCGAGGCTTCACTGCCCCCAGCAAACACTTCCGTTCTTCCAAAGGTCAGTCTTCCTTTTCTTCCCAGACACAGAATACTATCCTTGCTCCCAGGCACACATGGAATGCAGATTCACTGTCTCTATGTTCATATTTATAATTAGTCAACAGGTGGCTTTGCTGTTTTAGAGAATAGGACCAGATATGTTTGAAGGTACCATGTACATTTATGGCTAAGTACAAAATTGGAATTTTACCTGCAGTATATCATAGAAGATAACATAAGGGAGTTTTTTTAAACTTTGAAGTGGTGCGGGGTTTTCATTATCAACATCTGTTGAGATTTTGCTTTAAGATATTCTGTATCAAACACCATTCAATTGATTTTCAAAGAGAAAGACTGAATTTTAGCTATTCTAGACAAAATAGCCTTTCTTGAAATAATTGTTAAATTGAAAGTGAATTTGACTCCTACGTTTGCTTTATAACATCTAGAATTTAAACCCCTCCTGAGTCATTTAATCATTGCTATAATTTTGTTCAGTTCTGACTGCCTTGATATTTTAAAACCTCTGTGTAATCAGATGAACAGTGTGTTACATTTGTGGTTAATCTGTGATGGTTGAGGGACATAATTTGACCAGCTATTAATAATATCTTCAGGTTTATTTTTCTAGTTGCATCCATATGGCTGTGTACCTTCCAAATTAATTAGACATCTGCTTGACTAATTATACGGATCTGGTTTCATAAATACAGATTAGTTACATTGTTCTCTTACTAATAACAAGTCATCTTCTTACACAGAAGCTAATTTAAATTTATTTTATTTGAAGTAAATTTATTTATTGTGACATTAACGAATACTGTAACCTTACATTTAAAAGCCTCATTTTTTAAAAAAACAAACAAACAAACAAAAAAACACTTTTTTTTTCTCCCCAGGGAGGCAAATTCATGAATTAAGCAAACTTTAAAGTGAAATTGTAAATAAAGACATCAAACCTTGTCTTAAGACTCTGTCTCCAAGTGATTTGAAAATTTAGAGAGGCAAGTGAAATAAATAATTAATTGTGAGTTAGGAGGTAGTTATCAATAAAAAGCCTCAGAATGCTTCACCTTGGGTTTCATGGTTCAAATGTGATCCAGAGATGTTCTGGTCAAAATGTATTACCATCTGTTCAGTTGCCTACAGGATGTGGGCTGGTGCTCTGTGAATAAGACTGCAAAATCAGACCTCAGACAGAAGTGGTTCTCCGCCTCTAGAGACAGATGCTGAATTAATTTCCTGTAAGAGTTGCAGTGGCACCTCCTGCCTGGTGGAGGTGACCAGGGTGGTTTTGCTCTCATGATTTGTTACAGAGCCTTACTATCACAAGATCCTCAGGATCTGGGCAGAGATCCTTTGACAGCCCCAGGGTCATGAGAGTGCTAACTGAAAGTAGGGAGGCCAAGCTGTCCTGACACTTTCTAGTATATCGGAGCAACTTGTAATCTAGAATGGAAGCTGCATCTCCCAAATTTAAGTGGATTTTTATTGAATGAAAATGCAACTATTGCAGTTTTCATTAAAATGTTGTTCTGTCACTGTTACAAATATACCCAAAATTCACATTCCATATGTCTCATTGTGAGGAGCATCCCAAACTTCAGTTCTTGCAATTTTACAAACCAAAAATGTCTGTACAGAATTCATGGAAGATTCCATTGTATTTTCAGTGAAGATGAGTCCTAGAATGATGGGAGTTTAACATATCAGCCAAAAGGTGGTAGACATTCCCTCTATGATATCTTTAAAGTAGACTTAATCACTAACAAGATGGGACAACATCTTTCCACACTTTTCTCTTTCTCACCAAACGTTGAAAAGAGCCTCACTGGGAAAAATGTTTTAAAGAACTTTATTGAAATATAATTTCTATACCATAAAAATCACTTATTTTAAGTGTACAGTTGAGTGATTTTTAGTATTTACTGACTTGTGCAACCATCACCATCATCTAGTTTTGGAATGAGTGCATCACCCCAATAAGATCCTTCATAGCTTACCAGGAAAATTTAAAGGTAGAAATAAAGTTAATTCTGTGTCTTTTGCCTCTTTTATTACCCATGTATCTGACCTGCAGTCCTATAGAGTGGGAGTATCCTGCAGCTTGGTACTTAATCTATTCCTTAGAAAAGCCTATTTGGAAAAAAAAAAAAAAAAAAAAAAGGGCCAAAAGCATAGCAGTCACAGTGATCGATAAATGATTACTCTCTTTCTGGAAATATGAGCATCCCCAGGGAAATTAAGGACTTTCCCCTTAAGCACTCTTTCTCTCAATAACCTCCACTTGAGTAATCAGCAATGCTGCTCTTGCAGCAATTTGTGGCAAAAGAGGCCTGCAGTCATTCTCAACTCTAAACATTTTCTGCAAGCCACCGCAAATCCTCAGATCTGCCTTGATTCACCTTTCCCTGTGTTTCCCCTAATCAGCTCAGTTCTGTCTTTAACTGGGAATTGTATTAGCTTCCTAATCACATCCCCACTTCTGCCTCCTGGCTTCTGCCTTAAGGCTTCTGGATTCTGTTTCCTGATCCTGGCCCCTCATTCCTGCTTTCGGATACCCACTTCCGGATCCTGGGTTTCAGACCCTGGCCTCTCATCCCTGCTTCCGGATTTCCACTTCTGGATCCCCTCCTTTTTAGTCTTCTCTCAACACAGCCACCTGAGTGATTCTACTAAAATCTGAGCCACTTCCCGACAGTTTTTTGCTCAACGTGTCCCAGCAGCTTCCCCCGTCTGATTCAGAGTAGAAGCCATGTTCTTTACAATGGATTTTAAGACCCAGTTGACCCCCCTTTCTCCTTCCTCTTAGACTTCATCGCTACCCTCCCTGTTTTCCTGCTCAACATGCTAGGCTCCTCTGTGTTCTCTGAATACTATAATCTTTACCTTGCTTCAGGATATTGGCATTTACCTGGTCCTGGACCAGGGATATGCTCTTCCTTCAGATTGTTGAAAGGCTGGCTGGCTCACCTTCTTTATACAAATATCTCTATTCCAGCAAAACCATCTTTAGCCATGCTACTTATATGTATAAACAAACAAGCAAACAAATCCACATTGCCCGTGTTGTATTTTTGTTCTTATTTTCTGTTATGACTGTCTACCTTGCCTTAGTATTTTGCTTGTTAATCTTGTCCACTGTTTCTCCTTGCATCCAATTAGGATGAATGTGTGTGTCTGTTTCTGTGTTTCGTAAGACCAGATATGTTTTCTTTTTTACTTCTTATTCCCACTGCCTAGAACAGTACCTGACACATAGTAGCTGCTCAACAAATCCTTGTTCAATATATGAGGAAATGAAACAAGAGTAATAAAAAGAGAAGGTAAAGACAGAAAATGTTGTGTTGTTGTTTCTACCTTTAAATTTTCTCAGTAAGGGATGAAGGATCAATCTTTTTGGGTTGATGGACTCATTCTAGAACCCAGTGATGGTGATGGTTACACAACACAGTAAATATAAGAATGTCAGTGAGCACTTAAGATGAGAGAATTTTATGGTATGGAAATTATATATTTCAAAAAAGTTGTTAAAGACACTTTTTCCCAGTGAGGCTCTTTTCTACATTTGATGAGCTTGAGGAAGGTAGGGAAAGATGTGGCAGCATCTTGTTAGTGTACTGGTTAAGTCTCCTTTAGACATATCCTGGAGGGAGTGTCTTCCACCATTTTACTGATTTGTTAAACTCCCGTAATTCTGTGATGCATCTTTACGGAAAACATAATGGAATCTACTATGAATTCAGTGCTTACATTTTTGGTTTGTAAGACTGCAAGAACTAACATTTGGGATGCACCTCAAATTGAGACATATGGAAATGTAAATTTTTGGTGTTGTATTAGTCTGTTTTCATGCTGCTGATAAAGACATACCCAAAACTGGGAACAAAAAAGGCTTAATTGGACTTAGAGTTCCACATGGCCGGGGAGGCCTCAGAATCATGGTGGGAGGCGAAAGACTCTTCTTACATGGTGGCAGCAAGAGAACATGAGGAAGAAGCAAAAGCAGAAACCCCTGATAAACCCATCAGATCTCGTGAGACTTACTCACTATCACTAGAATAGCACGAGAAAGACCTGTCCCTATGATTCAATTACCTCCCTCTGGATCCCTCCCACAACATGTGGGAATTCTGGGAGATACAATTCAAGTTGAGATTTCGGTGGGGACACAGCCAAACCATATCAGGTGTATTTGTCAAAGTGAGAGATAGAACAACATTTTCATAATAACTGCAATGACCGTGGTGTTTCAGAAAATGGTGCATTTTCATTCAATAAATGCCCATTTATCCCTGTTTGCTCCAGAACTGAAACTGTGCCAGTCTTCCAGTGGTTTAAAATTACTTTTAAAAAACAGTCACCACTTCCAAGGTAGTAGTCTGTGCAAGGAGTAAGCAATTATCTATTGTATTTGGTTTGGGTAGAGAGACAGTGTTGATAACTTAAGGCTGGGTCAAGGAAAGCAGGAAGGGTTTTTATTTTTATTTTTTTCATCTACCATGAATATCTCAGCAAATAAAAGTAAAATTAAACAGCAAAAATAGATAAAATGAGTTCCAGTTAGTTTAGGCTCACTGCATAGGATTCATGGACTATAAAGCTGATTTTCATGGAAAAGCCAAACTTCTTGTCCTTATCTTCTTTATAGTTATTTTAAAACACAAAATTAGTCCGTGTTTGGCAAAATGGATTGACTACTATTTAATTTCTTCTTAACTCATTTATTTTCCCATAACTTATACCTAATTTAACATAACTATTTTTATAGAAAATTCTAAGTTATTCATAGATTAGTAAATTAGTTTCATGCTTTTCCTTTTCGTGGGGAATACCATTTCTGAGTATTTTTATTGCTACCTCTTACCCCTCCCAGAAAAAATGCATAAATATAGGATGGGCAAAATCATTAATTTTTTAAGAGTTTTGGATAATTTTTATATTTGCCTACTTAAATTGTTTATACTGTATTTCTTCCTGGTACTTGAGACGGGAAATTGGCTTTGAAATTAAAGATGCATAATAGTTTAATAGATTAATGACTAGTGCTCATTTCTACTTTTTCTCTTTATTTAGAATGTGGGACTGCATCTTTGCACATAGTAAGTTACCTTCACAGGTCATTCCTGGGGGTCTACCTAAAGTTTTCTATCCCATTCCATTTGGAACAAACAACATGAAACCTCTGAGCACAAGATGTTGATATGTCTGCATATTCCTACATAAGTTGATATTTGCTGCTTTGAAACACAGATTTCAACAAATAGAGATTGCCCATCAAAGATCAGACACCTTCAGAACCTGATCCAAGTGAAGGCTTTGAGTGTGAGCAGTTTACTTAGGAAGTGATCCAGGAATGTGGTAGGTAAGCAGGGAAGTAGGACAGGGTGTAGAAGGAATACAGTAAAGGGTGAATTATTTACCATAGGCAACCTAAGCTTCCTCTCCATGGGGCACTCAGGGAGCTACCGTGAAGCACACATACCTCAGAACTCCTCTCTGGAGGGGGGTTAAGGGTGTTCAAGTCAGTCTTTGTCTGCAGCTGTTCCTAGCGTATCTGGTCTGCGTGCTGGCAGAGCTTGCTCTGAGCCCAGACACAGCCTTAGGTGAGGAGGTGTGGGAGGGCATTCAGAAGTTGAGCTGATGTGTCCTGAAAACAGCATAGCACAAGAAAGTCAGGGTGGGACCCTGAAAACATCTGTTGTTTACCTCTTGTTTAACTTGACATCAGCGTGATTCCTGTTACAAAGTGGATCTAATACATTTTGAATTATGGTTTAAAATAAATACATTAATAGTTTCATGAATAAAATGTGGTGAAATCATGAAAGGAATTCCCACATTACTAAATATTCCTAATCTTCTTCCTCTATGGTACAAAGTTAATAATCAGACACAGGCATCCCTTTCTAGCTTCTTTTATTTTTATCTCTCTCATTTCCCAAAATCTGACAAGCTTTACATTATTGTTCACTTCTTGGAATGAGAAGACCACTAATGTCTAACCGACAGAGAGCCCAGATTTTGGGAATGACCAATTTGGAGTCAGGGTTACAAATATAAAAACACCTTTGGGTTCCACGTTGCAGTTGCTTGTCTTTTTCAGTAAATTGGTGTTTAACCTTTCCTTGATATTGCTGATATTTATCAAATGAGTAAAAATAGTTATTTTACAAATAAACATTTGTATTTTTACAAATAAAGTAAATGCAAAATACAAAAATACAGAATATTGCATGCTTAGGACTGGAAATATATATTGCTAAGTAGCTACTACCTATTACAAAATAGTATTTACCAGTTTGCTGAATTTGGGAAATAATGTGTTTGTTTCTGGCTACTGTGACTACATCTATGTGTCAATATGGGTAGTAAAAGAAGGAAGAGTTCTGATTTTGTGGATTGTATAAGGCAAAATCCAAATTCATTTTTTTGATATGTTGCTAAAAGCGGGCAAGCATGTTTGTTCATTTGAAATTAGTCAATATCAATTTGACATCACAAAATAACACACTTTTAAGGGATCTTATGAAGAAACATAAAAATCCAACTTAAATTATCCTTAACCTAGCATATTATCTTTTAGTTATTATATTCATTTCCCTCTAAATTCCAAGTTCTTCATTCATCTTTTTCTCCTTATTTCCCCATGTGCATAGGATACATTACAAAGGAAAAGGAAGCAGACAGCATTGTTTTCACAGCATATAAGTATCACACTGGATGTTATTCCATGCATGCATTACAGAGTGTCAGTAAAACTAGAGCAGACATCACTGATGGTAATAAAGTTCCCTGTTGCCCCGTGGGGACCCATGACTTTTTACTCTGTTCCACAGCTGCTCGGGATGTGCCATTTCCAATGGGCAAAAGGCTTGGCTGTACATATGTCTTGAAACTATTTAATAGTTGGAAATTTGCCTGCAGTGTAGCTTCAGCAGCTTTGCTAAGATTTTTTTTTTTTTTTTTAAGGGAGAGGGAACACTACCCCAACTGCCAAGTCTGGAAAGAAAAAAAAAGGTTTAAATATTATTAGAACCAAACTTCTATTTAGTTGAAAACTTTGTGACACAGTTATATTATTGTTTTTAAAATATAACTGCACTTGACCAAAGTTACATCAAGTATATACCATAAGTATACCTTATGAGGTATTCTTACGATGCGTTTCAGTGCGAAGTTTAATCTATAGACATTATTGGTAGAAATGAAATAAGTAAAATCAACATTCATTTTCTTGAAATAGGTATTGTTCTCCATGTGCACATGTGCATGTTTCTTTATGATGATCTATAATCGTTGCTCTCTTTATAGCCTCATAGGTTTCTGTATTTAACAAATAGTGTTGTCTTAAACCTAGAGGAGCCTGCCTCAGAAAAAGTGATGGCATTTCTGCTGGGACAAGCAGAAGTGGTCTTTTCCCATGAGATTCATGTCAGTGCAATAATAGGCCTGCATTTCTCCAAGGGTGATAAGTGATTTTATTGTCACTTTACCCAACATAGGCTCAAAGTCTTTCCATTGTGTCAAACCTTCGTGCTTGTTACTTTGCCTGTTTGTGGCATGAAACACAAGAGGTTAAGTGACGAAACCTGAAATTTATCTTTCTGAAATCCAAATGTTCTATCTTTCTCTCCTGAAAGCACCCCATGTGATCATCAATAAAAGGAACTATTTTTCCCCAAGGCTGAAATTGGGTATACATGCTAAATATTTAGCATATTTTACATTGGTAATCACACTAATTGTATAGCGTAGAAGGAGCTAATACAGCCTTCCTATTTCAGTTATCTCTGAAAATGTGCTTGCTCTCTGCAGTGTGTTTCTGCAGATAATTGTGAAGATCATAAGGAGGGAGTTGGCATCAAACAGAAAGAGAAGTGAGCTGGGGGAAAATGCCCGGATTTGAGACTTAGAGGAAGGGTTAGGAGAGCACTGGTCTTGTGGTGTGACTCCCATCCTCTCACTTGAAGAAGCAGTAAATCAAACTCTGCTCTTGAAGTAGTGAATCAAACTGTGATCCTCAATTTCCCCATCTCTAAAATAAGAACAATAATGTTAACATTTAATAGACAAAATACAACTGTATATTTGTAAAATTAGGGATAAACAGTGCTCATGTCGAGTTTCCTAAACCTAATGGTTTCACACTTTTTGAAATTCTCCCAACTAGGGGAGAGCAGTCTGTGGCCCAGGGTCCAAATTTGGCCTGCAACCTAGTTTTGCAAATAAAGTTTTATTGGAACATAGCCACACTCATTTGTTTACATATTGTCTGTGGCTGCTTTTGAGCTATGAGGGCAGAGTTGAGTGATTGTAACGGAGACCATATGGTCCACAAAGCCTAAAATCTTTACTATCTGGCCCTTTCCAGAAAAGGCCTATCAATGCCTGCACTAGACTGTTGTAACAGACACTTTTCCCATTAAAAGGCTTTGAATTTTTACATTCTGTAGGGATATTGTCCCTCATTATGATGGTGGAATATATATGTAGAGTGTAGCATGTAGAGGTGTGTATTGTTAGACCGTCAACCCCATTTTTCTCCTTTCCTTTTTGTTCTCACACTCCTTGTTCTGCCATCAATGATGTGAATGACCTTGGACATATATCTTTATCTCTCTGACCCCTAAAACCCTCACCAGTTAAAAAAATGTGAAATAAGTTGTAAAATTCCTTAGGGCTTTATAATAACATATAGAGTTTCCCTCTCTGACTCTCTGGCTCTCATCAGCCACTGTCTATTTATGCATATGTATATCTATATATGTGTATGTGTGTGTGTGTGTGTGTATAAATTTCACATGGAAATCTCCAACTACATTTCAAAATTCTAAAACAATTAAAACATCATGCATAATGAAAGAAAACATTCTGTATAATTCAGCCGAATGAATACACCTTGTTTCATAATGTAGGGAACCAATTCTCAAGGCAGAGAATGGCTTAAATATGGAAACTTGTTAGGACTGAGTAAAATGCTTCAGATTAGAGAAACTAGATTGACCCTGTCTCACCTGAACCCCATAGTGAATAAATGGATAAATGAATGGCTGGTTTACAGAGGAGAATCACGGCAATAAACAGGTGATCGCTGCCATTCTCTTTTGGTTTTGTTTTCTTTTTGTTCTTGTTTTTTTAAGAGCCAGAATCTCACTCTGTCATCCAGGCTGGAATGCAGTGGTGCAGTCATACCTCACTGTAGCCTTGAACTCCCAGACTAAAGCAGTTCTCCTGCCTCAGCCTCCTGAGTAGCTAGGACAACAGGCACACAACACCATGCCCTAGCTAATTTTATATTTTTTTTTCTGTAGAGACAGGGTCTTTCTCTATTACCTAGGCTGGTCTTGAGCTCCTGGCCTCAAACAATCCTCCTGCCTCAGCTTCCCAAGGCACTAAGATTATAGGCGTGGGTCACCATGCCTGACCTGGTTTTACAGTTTTATGGTGATTATTTTGGGGGAGAAAGAGATGGGAGTACCTCATCTTGGTAATGGAAGTTTGCCATTTTGGTATTGTAAACTCAAAATGGGCCTTCCTTTTGAGAAAATGTAAAGAAAATATTATTAATTCATATCTTTTAATGCATTATTTTCTCAAATGTTGTTTTCATAAATTGCGTTGTTTCATGTTTCATAATGTTTCATAAAATAGATGATGTTATTCTAGATTATTATGATAACATCTAAGAAAAATTTTCCAGGGCAGGAAATGGTGTAATGAATAACATAAATTAAAGAAGATGATCAAATTCAGTGACCTTCTTAAATGTTAGAGTTTCTTTAGAAGAGGAGATTATTTTGAGCTTTTCCTTATGAGCCTAGAATATCTGCAATATTCATGTGACTACTTATTTTCAGCATATAGACATTCAGGTGCATTGCCGAGAACACGAACGGCTGTTATTATCTTCACACATTTTAATTCTTCTCTTGCCTTGAAGTGATGATTCAGTTGTAAACTAGGTTCCCTCCCAGAAAGGTTGGTAACTCCCTTTTGTAGGTTAAGGATTGATTCCTACACCAGAGGAAGAGGTGTTGCTTTAATTATTTTATTTCAAACTGGGAAGAACACTCCTTTGATTTTGCAATTAACTTTAGGATCTTGTGATTTAGCAATTCTGATTGACAGGGTTTGAACCTGAAACTGAAATATCACATTACAAATCAAAGCTAACGTTTAGAAGCCTGTCCTTCATTTATTCATTCAGCAATTGCTTACTGAGCACATACTGTGTGCTAGGTGCTCTTCTGGACTCTGGAGATACAGATGTGAAAAAACAGGCAAACATTCCTCCTCTCAGGAAGCTTTCATTATCGTGAATAGAAACAGACAGCAAACAAGGTACCTAATAAGTCAGTTTGTGTATTAGTCACGGTTCTCTAGAGGGACAGAACTAATAGGATAGATGTATATATAATGGGGAGTTTACTAAGGAGTACTGACTCACACAATCACAAGATGAGTTCCCACAATAGGCCATCTGCAAGCTAAGGAGCAGGGAAGCCAGTCCAAGTCCCCAAAACTCCAAAGTAGGGAAGCCGACAGTGCAGCCTTCGGTCTGTGTTCAAAGGTCTGAGTCCCAAAGCTGAAGAACTTGGAGTCTGATGTTCGAGGGCAGGAAGCATCCAGCACGGGAGGAAGATGTAGGCCAGAAGACTAAGCCAGTCTAAATTTTCCACGTTCTTCTCCCTGCTTTTATTCTGGCTGCACTGGCAGCTGATTGGAATGGTGCCCACCCAGATTGAGGGAGGGTCTGCCTTTTCCAGTCCAGTGACTCAAATGTTAATCTCCATGGCAGCACCTTCACAGACATACCCAAGATCAACACTTTGCATCCTTCAATCCAATCAAGTTGACACTCAATATTTACCACAACAGTTAGTAATAAGGGCTTGGAGAATAATAAAGCAAGGCATAATCATGGTGACTTTTTTTTTTTTTTTTTTTTGGGTAAATGGAGCAAAGCATATGTAGCTATTTTAAATAGGGTCACCACCGGCAGCAGGAAAGGAGCCAGCCGTGGAGACATCAGGGAAAGCGTTTAGGCAAAGGGAGAGGAAAAGCCTCAGTAGCATCGCGGTTTTCCTTTCCAAGAAATAGCGTGGGAACCAGTGTGGCTGGGCTGAGGGACGGAGGTGATAAAACGAAAGGTGCTCTGGGAGGTAACTGAGGCACGGGTTGCAAGGCATTCAGGAGACTCCTAGTTTTTTACCCTAAGTAAGGAGATTCTGCACACAGGAGTGACATGGTCTGGCAGTATAGAATCATCAGACTGCTGTATTCAGAAAAACCTCTAGGGAGGCAGTGGAGAGCCCTTGGCACTTGGCCCAGGGCACTGGAAGTGGTAAAAGGCAGTTAAACTCCTGTTACACTTTGAAGGTAGTGCTAAAACACAATTTGCTCAAGAGATATGAGTGGAAAATAAATGTTATGACTTCAAGGGTTGGGGCCAGAGCAACTGGAAAGAGCAATTCCCATATACTGAGATGGTGATGTCAGTGGTGGGCTGTGCGTGGTGGGATATGTGTTGGTGGTGGGCTGTGCATAGGGATCATGATTTTGCTTTGGGACACATTAGTTTTGAAATGCCTCTGAGACCTCCAAGTGGAGCTACTGGAAGGTATTTTTTGAGTATTGATATTTGAATGATTGGATCTGCATTCAGGAGCATAGTCTATGTTAAAGACATCAATTTGAAAGTTATCAGCACAAAGATTTTTTTAAAACTGTGACATCTGATGAGATCCCTAGAGAGTGAGTGTAGATGAGAAGAGAGAGGCCCCTGAATTCAGATGCAGAACACTCTCCTGTCTAGAGATTATGAGATGTTAAGGATCATGGAGCATGGGGCTAAAAAATAGCTTCTGTTGAAACTGAATGAAAATCCAGTAGAGACCAGGCATGGTGGCTCACACCTGTAATCCCAGCACTTTGGGAGGCCAAGGCGAGTGGATCACCTGACGTCAGGAATTCAAGACCAGCCTGGCAAACATGGTGAAACCCCGTCTCTACAAAAATACAAAAATTAGCCAGGCATGATGGCAGATGCCTGCAATGCCAGCTACTTGGGAGGCCGAGGTGGGAGAATCTCTTAAACCAGGCAGGCGGGCAGAGGTTGCAGTGAGCCAAGATCACACCATTGCACTCCAGCCCGGGTGACAGGGCGAGACTCTGTCTCAAAAAAAAAAAAAAAAAAAAAAATCCAGTAGAGTAGTGTCCTGAACACCAAATGAAGCCTGCATTTCTAAGAGAAGGAAGTGATCAGCAGTGTTGTGAATATTGATGACTGGGGGAGTCCTCAGATGGCTCTGCCAAACCTCCATATTGGGGTGCTTCCCATTCCAATAACGACAGGAAAAATACATTTCCTCCTTACATATGTGATGTTCAGACCTCATAGGAGCCACCTGATGCAGTACTTTTGACCTGCAGGTCATCTACCTCATATTACCTGTGTGTTTCATGTAAGATATACATAATCCTTGGTCCCACCTGCACTCAGGGAATCAGCATATCCCAGTATAAGTCTTGGACATTCCAGAGATTCCTGATGTTGATTGAGAATGGCTTGACTCAGAAATACCATTTGATCCAGCAATCTCATTACTGGGTATATACCCAAAGGAATATAAATCATTCTATTATAAAGATGCATGCACACTTGTGTACATTGCAGCACTATTCACAATAGCAAAGACATGGAATCAACCCAAATGCCCATCAACAGTAGACTGGATAAAGAAAATGTGGAACATATCCACCATGGAATACTAAGCAGCCATGAAAAGGAACAAGATCATGTCCTTTGCAGGGACATGGATGGAGCTGGAAGCCATTATCCTCAGCAAACTAATTCAGGAACAGAAAACAAAAGACTGCATGCTCTCAGTTCTAAGTGGGAGCTGAAGGATGAGAACACATGGACACATGCAGGGGAGCAACACACACCAGGGCCTGCTTGGGGGAGGTGGGGAGGTAGAGCATCAGGAAGAACAGCTAAATGGTTGCTGGGCTTAATACCTAGGTGATGGGTTGATTTGTGCAGCAAACCACCATGGCACATATTTACCTCTGTAACAAGCCTGCACATGTACCCTGGAACTGAAAATAAAAGTTAATTTAAAAAAAAAAATGACTTGACTAGCAGTATCACATAATATGCTTTTGATTAGCCTCTTACCTAAAAAATACTATGAAGCTTTCTTATTTTAGAAAATAAAGGAACTAACCTAACTAAATGTCCAGACATGATGTATCATAGAGGAAAGCAAGAAATTTCAAAAAATAACTTATGTTTCCATCATTCCAAAACCACAAATGACTGAGAGTAAAAACATGGATTTTTTTTTTCTCCAGTCTTCTTCATTTATATCAAGTTAGATATGACTTTTTTGAGCCTCCAACACAGATGGTGCTATAATTAGAATTATTGACAGCATCTTCCTGTGATGGCATCTTGAAATGAAACTCTCTGTAAATCACTGGTGGTGAGCAGCATCTCCACTTGCTCAATTTGTAACAGAAAATGAAGTAAAGACCCTCCAGCTTTGCTATATTTAATCTTCTTCATATATGTATTTTCAGTGGAGATTTGTGAGGTGGTAATTCCAGCACCTCATCTTTCTCTTGACAGCTGAGAAGGTTTTCGTTAATAAGACAAACCAGAAATGGTACAATCACAAAAATGAATGCTATCCATAAGTCATCCAGTGTGCAATGTGGATAAAAAATGGTGCAGGTTTTTATTTTTTTTTCTTTTCTGATTTCCCTTTATTGCTCTTAACTGATGCAAGAATCGCTAGCTACAGGGCACGAAGATGAAAACAATTGCTTTTATGAGCTGAATTTCTTTTTCTTTTCAGAGTGTTAAAAGGTGATTCTTTGTTGCTTACCTATTTAATGTCAATTCACACACATTGAATTGTACTATATTTTACTAAAATGTGTCAATTTCAGCACAGTAAAAATTTGGCTGGGTTGCCGTGGTATGGAAATGCCTAAAACGATCCTTCTGTATTACAAATTTGGACCAAACAAATTTATCTTACTGTTTAATACACTATCTTTTAATCTGAGGCTTAACAAGGAGATCTTACTTAACTGCTTGTTTTCAGCTTTGCTTTTCTTTTACTTTTTTTTTTTTTTTTGGAGACAGTGTCTCATTCTCTTGCGCAGGCTGGTATGCAGTGGTGCTAATCACAGCTCACTGCAGCCTAGACCTCCCGGGTTCAAGCGATCCTTCCGCCTCAGCTTCCTGAGTAGCTGGGACCACAGGCATGCACCACCCTGCCCAGCTAATTTTTTATATTTTGTAGAGACAGGGTTTCACTATGTTGCCCAGGCTGTGCTCAAACTCCTGAGCTCAAGAGATCTGCCAGCCTCAGCCTTGCAAAGTGCTGGGATTGCAGACATGAGCCACCATGCCCCTCCACCCGTTTTCAGCTTTTCTATCTATAAAAAGCAATGCTTCACGTGTTGACCATGTAGTCATTACATGCCCAAAGATGTTAGTTTTGTGGAGTCATATGATGTGTCTTTGTACTGGGATTTCAGATCCATCTGCCCCACCAGCGCCGGCTAACCTCCAGCTGGCCAACTCCACCGTCAACAGTGATGGGAGTGTGACCGTCACTATAGTTTGGGATCTCCCCGAGGAGCCGGACATCCCTGTGCATCACTACAAGGTCTTTTGGAGCTGGACGGTCAGCAGTAAGTCTCTTGTCCCAACAAAGAAGAAGCGGAGAAAGACTACGGATGGGGTGAGTGGGAACTGGAGGAAGGATTGTTATTCCCACAGAGGGTATTTCAACTCAAGGCAACTGGCCTGAAAAGAGGCCTCTGCTAAACTGAGAGATGCCATGGATGGAGGAAAGCTTCCCTCCCATTCATTTCTACCGAGGAAGTTCACAGAATGCAGGGGCATGCCAGCTGTTTTGCCTTTTATATTTTAGGCAGAAGCATTTGCATTTAGATCATTGACCTACTCCTATCTAAATGTCAGTCAGAACTCTGGAAATCAAAGGAACAGTTTAAATGATCCACATCTTACCGGTCTGGCCATAGAAAATGATATTATGCAAAATGTGCTTTAATTTTAAGTATTTTTTTTTTTTTTTGAGACAGAGAGAGAGAGAGATCCTTGTAAATGGAAGAGTGGATGTTCATGGCTTTTCTGTTGCGAAGTGTTTCCGTCTGTAATCTAATCACTGAGCAGTAACAGCTTAGGAAGGGCACGTCTCACAATATGTTCTTCTCATTGATTAAAAGGATCTGGAGTGGTTTATTCGTCAGATGCCAAGAAATAAAATCTTCATTGAACCATTTTCTGCAATGAGATTCTTATGATAGCAAGCATCTTGTATTATTTGAAATGCTTACTGCATAAAAATAGTTATTTGGATTCCTTTTAGTATACATTCCTTTATCTTGTCATAAAATTTACATAAATACCTTTTCCTATCACTTATAAAGTTGAATTCCATAAATAAATGTTTAGAAATGAAAAGATAGCAAGGCTAAAGATTTCAATATCTGTGCTCTTCAGAATTATAAAACATGCCTCAAAAAGTCTGTATCATTGATATTTAGCCATTATACTATTTTAACTTTATTTATTTATTTATTTATTTATTTATTTATTTATTTATTTTTGAGACAGAGTCTCGCTCTGTCTCCCAGGCTGGAGTGCAGTGGAGCGATCTCGGCTCACTGCAAGCTCCGCCTCCTGGGTTCACGCCGTTCTCCTGCCTCAGCCTCCCGAGTAGCTGGGACTACAGGCGCCCGCCACCACGCCCGGCTAATTTTTTGTAGTAGAGACGGGGTTTCACCATGTTAGCCAGGATGATCTCGATCTCCTGACCTCGTGATCCGCCCACCTCGGCCTCCCAAAGTGCTGGGATTACAGGCGAGAGCCACCGTGCCTGGCCCCACTTTATTTTTATGAAATTTTATGACAGTTCCATTTTTTATATTGAAGGATTTTGCTACAGATGATAATGGTAGTGCACACTTATCACATGAGCTGGAAGAGCTGAAATTGGGGAATCACTTAGGAATCTAGAGCAAAAAGTGACATGATGAAATGCTGACAGGTCCCGCCCTCCAGCCCCCTGCCCAATACATTATGACAGAAAATAATGAAGCACCTTGAAGCATTTTGTCAGGTTAATTTTTCTTTTGTATAGCATTTGGTGGAAATTTGCTCCTAGAAAATTTAGAACAGATATCAAAGAATTACAATTAGTGCCAATTCATAATTTTTCCAGGTATGCGGCAACATAAATCTCTGTTACTTTATTATAAACAGCTCCCTTTCCTTCGAGAGGTGGTGTCTTAGAGTGGCGAGGGCTCAGAATGATTTATTTCCATGGTATCTGAGACCAATAATTGGTTTAGACACAGTATTTCAAAATACATTTGGCCTTTCTATGAAGTTTATTTTTATTTTTTATTTCATTATATTTTTTGAGACAGGGTCTCACTCTGTTGCCCAGGCTGGAGTGCAGTGGTGCGATCACAGCTCACTGCAGCCACAACCTCCTGGGTTCAATCTTCTCACCTCAGCCTCCTGAGTAGCTGGAACTACAGATGCATACCACCATGCCCAATTAACTTTTTTTTTTTTTTTTTGTAGAGACAGTCTTGCTATGTTGCCCAGGTAGTCTCAAACTCCTGGGCTCAAGCGATCCTCCCACCTCGGGCTCCCAAAGTGCTGGGATTGCAGTCAGGAGTCACCGCACCTGGCCTGAAGTTTATTTTGATCAGTAGTAAAGCTGAATTTTCAGATCCCAAAGATATAGAAAAGTTGGTAAAAGAAATCAGAAGTTGGTATGCTTCATAATGACACACGAGATTTTGCAGTGAAGATGAGAGACGTGGAAGGTTTGTAACGTATTTTGGGTATATTCTCTTAATTTCTAGTTTCAAAATTCTGTGATCCTGGAGAAACTCCAGCCAGACTGTGACTATGTTGTGGAATTGCAAGCCATAACGTATTGGGGACAGACACGGCTGAAGAGTGCAAAGGTGTCCCTTCACTTCACATCCACACATGCAACCAACAACAGTAAGTGACTGTGTCATGTTTTTCAAGATGATTGTGACATGACGGGCGCCATATCACAACAAGGCACAATGGAGGGAGAGTGAATTTTTGATTTGGAATAATTATATGGCAAATCTTCTTACCCACATGCATGTGACTATAGTATTTAAACTACGACGTAGAAAACAGTTTGACTTTTGAATTCTTTCTTACGGTTTTTATCTATTGTAGGTACAATTTTGGTGTTGTAATGGAAATTTAAGAGAACTCATTGTGTCTCATTTTAACAGATTGACTATTTTTATGTTTATATGACGTGCACATATGCATACTGCATACTTGTTTTTCAGGAGAATACGTACAGTTAAACTGTTATAACTTGATGTTATTTCTGCTTCCACTGTTTCTGTAATTTTTGTTGTTGTTGTTGTTGTTTTGTTTTGTTTGGTATTTTTGAGACAGAGTCTAGCTCTGTCACCCAGGCTGGAGTGCAATGGCATGATCTCAGCTCACTGCAACCTTTGCCTCCCGGGTTCAAGCGGTTCTCCTGCCTCAGTCTCCTGAGTAGCTGGGATTACAGGCGCGCACCACCATGCCTGGCTAATTTCTGTATTTTTAGTAGAGACAGGGTTTCACCATGTTGGCCAGGCTGGCCTCGAACTCCTGACCTCAGGTGGTCCACCCACCTCGGCCTCCCAAAGTGCTGGGATTACAGTGTTCTGTATACAATACACTTATTTTTGTGCAATTATTTTACATATTTATCTCCCAAATCGAAGTTGGGCACTTTGAAGGCAGAGACCAAAATAAATCATAGTACTGAGAATAATGTGTGTGTATGTACGCGAGTGGATAGGGGGCACAAAAAGTGGTGTGGCATGCCTGTTTTTCTTAGTACTACACAGTGGTCATAATTACTGCTTGAAAGGTTACCTAATACTCCATTGAGTGAAGTTACTAAATCATTCTCATATTGCTTTTCCTTGTTTCTTTTTTTCTTACCTAATATGTTAGTATGTTTGCTGGGAACTGAGCAAAATAATAGAAGAGTCTTTCTTATATGACACTCATATCTTAGAGAATAAGTTACTTGATGTTTCTGGCTTTGTTCAAACGTCGATACCGGTTAGAACTGCCATGTAGGGGCTCCTAGCAAGGTTTCAGGAAACTGGGACAAATTAAATGAGAGTAGGAGGGAGGAGGCGTTTGTCTCAGGGGCTCCTTCGATGTTGATTTTTTAGGCTAGCAGGACCCCGTCATCATAGCTGCCTTTGATCAGGACAGTGGGCCTCATTCAGAAGGAGAAGAAGAATGTGTTAAACATTTGTCTGAATTTAGGAAAGGCAATGCTGGTCCTGCAGAGTGAGACACAGGGGTTGCTCATAATTACCTTCCACCCCTGGGAAAACGTAGGATCCAAATGGGCAGGTTTGTTTGAAATAATGCTTCAAAAAATGGTCCAGAAACAGAGATTTCTATCTGTTTGAGAAATAGTCTCTTTGGAGATTAAATGGACTTGAAATGGTCAATTTTTATGTGAGTCTCGGTACAATATAAATTTTACCTAAAAGTTCTCATGGAAATACGTTTAGTAACCTCATTCATTTTTAATCCATTCATCCATCTACTCATCACATTGAAATTGTGTGCCTATGAATTATGACATCACTGTGTCTAATGCCAGGAATACTATATTATACTTATATACACACAATATACTGTAATACACTATATACACTATATATACACACTGTATAGCAATATGTTCCATAATTTTCTATAAATAGTATGCACATAGGTATATATGTACACATATGCATACATATACACATGTGTCTACAAATACACACAAACACGCACATAACTATACACACATACATACTCGTACACACACACACATATATATACACAGACATACATTATTCCTGGCACGATGATGTATTTTGGCTTCTGCCTTAAAAGTGCCTAATTTTGAATTTGGGAGATAAATATGTAAAATAATAACAAAGATCTGTGTGTTGCATACAGACAGAACTACAGGAAACAGTGGAAGCAGAAATGACCAACATGGAGGTGGGGAATGAGAGTCACATCATCCCTCATGCAGTCCTGAAGAGTGAGCGATCTGCACACCCACAAGGAATGGACATCATTCCACACAAATGCAGCAGCGTGGATGAGTGTAGAGAGTTAGAGAAGCACATTGCATGGGCAGAGAACTCAGCGTGAGGAAAGAATGAAGGTGGATGGGCCACTGGTCTCTCCCCTGGAGGTCTCATTGAGTTGCAAGGATTTAACCACCATCTGTGTGCTAATGACTCCCTGCTCTCCCACCCTGGCCACTCTTTGAACTCCAGAGTCCTGCATTCAGCCACCCACTTAGCACCTCCACTTGGATGGCTTGCAGATATTTCAAATAAAATGTTCAAACACGAGCTCTGGATTTTCGCCCGTACCTGTTCCTCTCCTGGGCTCGCCTATCTCAATAAATGGCACCAACATTCACCCTTTTGCTCAAGCCAAACATGCAGAAGTCATTCCTCATTTTTGTGTTTTTTCTCTCCAGAAATTCAATTCTTCAGAAAGTCCTTTTGTCTCTAATTTTAAATTCCATATGGAATCTGTCCAGTTCTTTCACTTGTTCACGCTGTTGTCTTTTCTTTCCTATAAATTGAAATAGTCTCCTAATTAGTATTATGTTTCTGCTCTTTCTTAAATATCTGTTCTTTGTAAAGAGCAGTCAAAGTTTTCTTTAGAAAATATCAGTGTAGTTACAGATCTCTCTCTTTTTGGAGTTCCACGCTCAAGACAGCTACCTAGTTATCTTCAATTCTCTCTTTCCCCAAAACTTCATCCTTCACTATATTCTTCTATATTCCTTACCAACCCCCTTCTCAGGCCAAAATCCTTTAAACTTCAGCTTCATGCAAGAGCTGTCTTTCTCTACTGGTGGTGGAGATTTCATCTATTGTATAAAATAAGCATGTCTTTTAGTCTCCTGGTTCTTCCGATAAACAACATTCTTTCCCCATTAGAAACTGGTATGGGATTGCAAATTCCCATAATTTAATATCTGTAAATTTCCAGAACCAAAAGCAAGAAGAAAAAAAGTCCAATTTCAACTTGTTCTTGTTGAGGTTACATTATCTAGAGCCTTGTCATGGTCCAGCCCACAGACAAAACTTTTATGGAACCCTGGATCTCTGTAGCATATCCACAGCTTCTTCACCCTTCCTGAGGCATCCCCACACAACCCTGTAACTCAGGGAGATATTCTTTAATTAGCTCCTTCTGCTACCCTCTCAAGTATGATTATAAACCTTTTTCTGTCCTTTGAGCCACATTGCACATGGAGTGCACAGTCCCTAAATCCCTTCCTCTCAGTAAGCCATGCGGTTCCCCATAAATATAAACATATCTATTACATGGAGTACACAGTCTAGTCTAAATCCCTTCCTCTCAGTAAGCCATGCAGTTCCCCATAAATATAAACATATCTATTCTCATGTCCATGTTTATCTTCTCCTGTCTTCTATATTCTAAGGTGGAGGCATCCTTCCTTCTGCATGTGGTGGACTTCACCATGTAGTTTCTAGACCCATTCCTTCCCGGCTTAGATACCTGCATCCACTGAAGTCAAATCTCATCTACATCAGAGACCATGGATTATCTACATATGTGGTCACAGTATCTGTCATAATCCCTGGCATATAAACACGGCAACGAAAATATTTTTGAAACCAAGTCAATTAGTTATTCCCTCATTTGCCTACAACCTCAACCTATTCCTCTCCACTGGCTTGTTCTGCTCAGCTTCCAGTTCTAAAGCAAACTTTTCATTGATGCTGGTTTCATTCTAGCTACCATCTTATCTTTCTCCTTTCCACATTTTTTCTCAAGTTTCTGCAATCTATTTTTCAATCTTAACGTTTCCACCAAATCTGCCCCTGCTAATTTCTAAGTCTGGTGGATGTTTTCCGTTGTAATTTTATTGACCATTTCTGATGAGTTTGTCCTTGTTTAACTATACTTTCCCCATTGTTACATCTTGACCTTTGTATATTTGACTCCCAGATGTCTTAATTTTTCTCATACCTCAGTTTCCTTGTAGGATCTCCTGCCTCCATCCGGCTCTTGGACATTGGAGCTCTCCAGGGTTCTACCTTATCTGCTCTGACAACTTAGTCACTACCTACTCATGGTCTGTTCTCAATGACTCAGCTCCAGCCTTGATTTCTCCACTAATACCAGATGTCTGTAGCCTGTCATTCCCTATATCTGAATGTCACACAGGCATCTCAACCTCAACATACTCCACATTGAACTCACTCCCTCCACTTACAAAGCTTGATGTTCCCATGTCTCCCTGGTCTCCATTGAGGTTAATACTGACCAGAAACTTGGGAGACTTCCTTTTACCACTTCCTGTTCACTTCAGTTTGTTTCTAGGTCCTGCAATTATTTCAGGACCCACAGGTTTCTTGAATTTTCCAGGAACATAATAAGAGCTCGGTAAATTGACTGCAACTCAGCTGAATGCAACTGTCTTTCCATTCAACCAGCTCTGTGCCAGACTCTAACACTACAGCTTTCTTAAGCTTTCATCTGCTACGGTCATAAATACTAAAGGGGAAGAGAGAAAGAAATGGCTTTTGATGTCATCTTGGAACAACCAAGGTTGGACATCTTTTACAAGCCATTTTCGTATTTTAACTGTGTCCTCCAAGAGTTTGTGTTTTCACTTGGTTGACTATTCCAAAGGAATTATCTTTACCAGTGAGAGTTTTTAGCCAGGTGGGGAGACACTAGAATTATGACAGTTAAATGAACAAAACAGGCAGTTAAATGAAAGAAATCTATTTGACCGGTTGATTCCCTGTGTTAAGGTCCTTTGCTAATTATCTTTTAAAACTAGGTAATACTTTAGCTGACCAATTAAGAGATATGGTAGTTAATTAAGAGATATGGTAGTTAACCTATCAAAGACCACTTTATTCTCAGGACTGATTCCTCTTACATAGATTACAAAAGGAATAAAAGAAAAGTAAGAAAAAAGAAGTCATAGTGCAAAGTACCTATAGTAACACATATTGTTTGGGTCTCAGGTGATTCCACAGAAGAGATTGACTTTTCAATGGATTATGTAGGATACAGTTGAATGTTTGTCAGGATTTTATATCCCAATGTTGATATATAATCTCATAAACACTAGTCTGTGACTTTTATAAGAACATTATATATTTCATCATGAACCAACTAGAAGTAAAGAATAATTACAACGTTATAGTATAAGCAAGGGAAATTACATTTTATAGGAAGGAGAGTAGTAAATGTCAGTATATAAATTACTTTTTGAATTATGTTTTTCCAGGTCTGCAGGCTGCTAGGTGTTTTAATGATAAATATTTCTATTCAAGTGAAGGCCGAATGTTCATGCAGTTTTATGAAAGAGTCCCTTGAAGGAAGTATGATATAACATTGTCTTTAACGGAAAGTTAGCTTGTTTCTTTGAAGGCAGGAGGAATATTTTCAAGTTTGACAGGTTCCAAATGTTTTATAGTTGCCTCGTGGAACTGGAATTATTTTCTGGCTCTCCAGAACAAGAATAGATGGGAGAGAAAATACTCTGAATCTCTTGATTATCTATAAAATTAATCAAAACTTGGATGTTTGAAAAACAGTGTACATATTTTATTTTCTTAATTTCTATGACTATTGAAGAGTGTAAATCAGACATCATAACTTTTTCAGAATATTGTAGATATGATATTATTCCATTTTTGCTTATTACTGAAAGTGGAGGAGACATTCTTATAAAGTCAGGGTCATACTGCTAGCATTGTAGTATGCACCTTATCTGTTTTTTACCCATGGCATGTGTCAGCAACACTAATTGTTGGTGGATTTCTCTTCTTGAATCATTTTAATAAAGCAACAATGGTTCCATCTTAAGATATATAAAAATATGTTTTTACATCTATAATTAAATACTAAAGTTTGCTTAGGGCTGGGCGCGGTAGCACACGCCTGTAATCCCAGCACTTTGGGAGGCCAAGATGGGCAGATCACTTGAGGTCAGGAGTTCAAGACCAGCCTGGCCAACATGGTAAAACCCTGTCTCTACTAAAAATACAAAAATTAGTCGGCCATGGTGATGCACGCCTGTAGTCCCAGCTACTCAGGAGGCTGAGGCACGAGAATGACTTGAACCCGGGAGGCGGAGGTTGCAGTGAGCTGAGATTGTGCCAGTGCACTCCACTACAGCCTGGGCGACAGAGTGAGACTCTGTTTAAAAAAAAAAAAAAGAAAGAAAGAAAGAAAGAAAGAAAAAGTTTGCCTAGGATATAAAGCAAGTAGGAAGACAAGATTGACATTGAGCTTAAACCTAGTATCTAAACATAGTATCTATCTAAACCTATTATCTGTCCTAGTTATCTGCTGGTGAGTTCTCAATATTATCACAGATTATTAGAAACATAAATGGGATTGTGAAAATGTCAGATCCTGGCTGGGCACAGTAGCTTATGCCTATAATCTCAGCAATTTGGGAGGTCGAGGTGGGAGGATTGCTTGAGGCCAGGAGTTGGAAACCAGCCTGGGCAACATAGTGAGACTGTGTCTCTTAAAAAAAAATTAGCCGGCCGGGCGCGGTGGCTCACGCCTGTAATCCTAGCACTTTGGGAGGCCAAGGTGGGCGGATCACGAGGTCAGGAGATCGGGACCATCCTGGCTAACATGGTGAAACCCCGTCTCTACTAAAAATACAAAAAAAAAAAAATTAGCCGGGCGTGGTGGTGAGCGCCTGTAGTCCCAGCTACTCTGGAGGCTGAGGCAGGAGAATGGTGTGAACCCGGGAGGCAGAGCTTGCAGTGAGCCGAGATCGCGCCACTGCACTCCAGCCTGGGTGACAAAGTGAGACTCCGTCTCAAAAAAAATTAAAATAAAATAAAATAAAAATAAAATAAAATACAATAAATGATTCTCAGTTATCCACACATTGATTTGAACTCTTTAAGCTAAAATAGCCTAAATACGAATCTAACAAATGTGCGTTTTTATTTTCCTTTCATCTGGTCCGTTGGATAGACAATTCATTGGGCATGCCAGTGTCAGGAAAAATTGAGTTGATGTAGATTATCTTCTGGGGTCCACAGCTTTACTTGACTGATCTTGTCTTACCCCAGGTTGGGCGTGTTCTCTCCATCTCATCGTTCTGTCTTCCTCTCACCTGCCCAAGAATGCAAACCTCACTGCTTTTATTAGAAGAGTTTCGATAACACATTGTTTATAGGCATAAAATCAATACAGCTTACCCTTTTATCTCTCAGAGGGCTATTTGAAATTCAGAAAGCAGAAAAGTCTTGCATCAAAGGGCAGAAGTTCTATGTATGCAACCTCTAAATTCAGTGAGTGGGTGAGGGAGAAATTTGGGGCCTAGGGACATTTTTGGTGTCTGAATTATTAAACCATACAAATGGGTACTCTGTAAGACTCAGTACATGGTGATGGAAACAGAAGTTTGGCATGGGATGGCCCTGGGATTAAATTTCACCTTCACTGTTTGAATTGTGTGAAACTAGATACAATTCTTGGTATTTTTGAGTACTGCTTTTTTCATCTTCAGTGTATGCTAATTCCTCTTTCTCAGGGGTCTGCAAACTATGGCCCACAGGCCAAATCCAGCCCCCTCCTGGTTTTGTAAATAAGATTTTATTGGCACAGGGTCACATTTGCTTACATATCATTTACATATCATGTCTGGCTGTTTGGGAGATACAACAGTAATTGAATAGTTGGGAGAGAGACCGGTCTGCAAAACCAAAATCATTTACCATATGATGCACAGAACCAAAAATATTCACTATCTGGCCATTTAGGAAAAGTTTAGTTTACTGACCCCTGCTTAATTTCATACGATGGCTCTATGAATATAAATTAGTGTCAAAATTCACCACCCCAACCAAGCCCCCCAGGAACACACCTGGAGTCAAAAGTGAGGTTCAGTGGCATGTACCTATACTCCTAACTACTTAGGGGGCTCAGGTGGGAGGATCACTTGAGCCAGAAGTTTGAGACCAACCTGGGCAATGGTGTGAAACCCTGTTTCCAAAGAAAAAAAAATATTAGGTTTATTGCCCTTTCTGCAACATGTTTGAATCTCATGTTAAAGGATTACTGTATTGACATAAATAAAACACCCCAAATAGCCCCAGGCAAATGAGTATTTGGTAATACATTTGGTATAAACAGCCATCAATTCATAATTTTATTTATTTCATTTCATCCAATTCATATTAGGCAGCTACCATGTGCATGTTTCTGAGCTAGGCAGTTGCTATCCAAGGAAGATTAGGATGAGCTCTGTTTTGTAGAGGACTTCTGGGTTGAGTTTGAGGAACAAATTAAAGAAGAAAAAAATTACTTAAAACTGAAAAAATACAGGAACACAAAAGAGTGGTGTGTTTTGATTTACTCTGGAAAATCTTCACCAGGGAGAGCCTCTGAGAAGTTTTCATGGGCAAAGAAGGTTGACAGAAACAAGTAGTGCTGGTCCATTCTGAGCTAAAGCAATCAGAAGTATAGATACAAAGAAAACCAGCAGATTTGGGGAATTAGGAATGGCACAAGAGAGAAAGATACAGCTAAATTAAAACAGAATAATAAAAAGCAAACTAAAACTAGAGTCAGATCATGACTCTACACAACAACACAGTAAGAAATAACCTAGGCTAAGAATGAAATCTTGAACTACCTGATTCAAAGATATATTTAATGGTGTTTTGATTTATAGTAGCATGTCTCTATCTTCCACTGGATATGGGATACATAGGGCTTGGAATCCTTCTTGTTCAGTTTTACGGTGTCCTAGTGTTGCAACGAATATGTGTTAAATACACTTTTAAATGGACAATAGGGAAAAAAAAGTTCATGCTTTTGAAAAGCAACCAATAATGAACATGTGAACATACTCTCGCCTCGTCTTTCCTAAAGTGTCCTTGTTTCTTCACAAAATACTATGTCACATGGCAGCAGTTATATTCCCATGGCTCGATTCCTCAGAAAACCTGTGGCCACTTTTTCGAAGAATAGAAACAGTGGCTGGTCAGACTGATGCTCTTCCACTGGGCAGATGCCTTTGGTCAAGCTCACTGCCGGCGCACCATCATTAGAGCAGATTTGTCTGGTGGTATTTCAGGAGCCCCTCAGGTACAAAAACTTTATCTCTGCAACTCCTAGCTCAATTCCTGGCTCTTGGGAAGTGCTCAGAATTGCTAACAGAAAGAGCTAATTACTGAATGGGCTCTTGTATTCCATTGCCCAACCTGATGTACTGTTGCCTTTGCATTTCATTTCATTTACTGGATATTTTAAAGTTTCATTTTAATGTCTGTCAGAATTTGGACGTCTGTCACTAATCTGAATGGCACACAGATTGGTTGCTGAGTGTTGAAGCTGAAGTTGGCATTGTCAACTGAGTAGGTGCAATTTGCTCCTTACTATTTATTTGACAAAGCTGAACCGTATTTCCGTTTAGAGCCCTGCACCAAGTATTGATGTATAATGCTCGTACTTCCGCATTATGTATAGGTTTTCCACGAAAACCTATCTACTGTTTTCACGAAATGGTATTGTAATATTATTTTATTTTCCTCATAACTATAAAACAAATCTATAATGAGAAATATTATTTATACTTATTATTTACATTGGAGCATCTTTCAAGCCTGGTGAATATATGTTACTTACCAAATTAAATACTGGGGATTATATGTAATATACTTTTAGTATTCCAGTGGATTTTGAAGGGGGGGTTCATTAACTTGAACATGAAAGAAGATGCAGTTACACCATCTTTTACTTAAAAAAACCAGACAGTTAATATGACTAAATAACAGGATGAAATGAAGTACACTTTGACTAATATCAGGTTATATAATAATGATTATTATTATTTTTTATTATACTTTAAGTTCTGGGATACATGTGCAGAACATGCAGGTTTGTTATATAGGTATACATGTGCCATGGTGGTGTGCTGCACCCATCAACTCGTCATCTACATTAGGTATTTCTCCTAACACTATCCCTCCCCTTGCCCCCCACCCCCAACAGGCCCTGGTGTGTGATGTTCCCCTCCCTGTGCCCATGTGTTCTCATTGTTCACCTCCCACTTATAAGTGAGAACATGCGGTATTTAGTTTTCTGTTCCTGCGTTAGTTTGCTGAGAATTGTGGTTTCCAGCTTCATCCATGTCCCTGCAAAAGACATGAACTCATTCTTTTATATGACTGCATAGTATTCCATGGTGTATATGCCACATTTTCTTTATCCAGTCTATCATTGATGGGAATTTGGGTTGGCACCAAGTCTTTGCTGTTGTGAATAGTGCTGCAGTAAACATATGTGTGCATGTGTTTTATAGTAGAATGATTTAAAATCCTTTGGGTATACATCCAATAATGGGATTGCTGGGTCAAATGGTATTTCTAGTTCTAGATCCTTGAGGAATTGCCACACTGTCTTCCACAATGGTTGAACTAATTTACACTCCCACCAACAGTGCGAAAGCCTTCCTATTTCTCCATATCCTCTCCAGCATCTGTTGTTTCCTGACTTTTGAATGATCGCCATTATAACTGGCATGAGATGGTATCTCATTGTGGTTTTGATTTGCATTTCTCTAATGACCAGTGATGGTGAGCTTTTTTTCATACGTTTATTGGCCGCATAAATGTCTTCTTTTGAGAAGTGTCTGTTCATATCCTTTGCCCACTTTTTGATGGAGTTGTTTGTTTTTTTCTTGTAAATGTATTTGTTTCCTGTAGATTCTGGATATTATTAGCCCTTTGACAGATGGATAGATTGCAAAAATTTTCTCCCATTCTGTAGTTGCCTGTTCACTCTGATGCTAGTTTTTTTTGCTATGCAGAAGCTCTTTAGTTTAATTAGATCCCATTTGTCAATTTTGGCTTTTGTTGCAATTGCTTTTGGTGTTTTAGTCATGAAGTCTTTGCCCATGCCTATGTCCTGAATGGTATTGCCTAGGGTTTCTTCTAGGGTTTTTATGGTTTTAGGTCTAACATTTAAATCTTTAATCCATCTTTAGTTAATTTTTGTATAAGGTGAAAGGAAGGGACCCAGTTTCAGTTTTCTGCATATGGCTAGTCAGTTTTCCCAGCACCATTTATTAAATAGGGAATCCTTTCCTTATTGCTTTTGTCAGGTTTGTCAAAGATCAGATGGTTGTAGATGTGTGGTGTTATTTCTGAGGCCTCTGTTCTGTTCCATTGGTCTATATATCTGTTTTGGTACCAGTACCATGCTGTGTTGGTTACTGTAGCCTTGTAGTGTAGTTTGAAATCAGGTAGCATGATGCCTCCAGCTTTGTTCTTTTTGCTTAGGATTGTCTTGGCTATACGGACTCTTTTTTGGTTCCATATGAAATTTAAAGTAGTTTTTTCTAATTTTGTAAAGAAAGTCAATGGTAGCTTGATGGGAATAGCATTGAATCTATGAATTACTTTGGGCAGTATGTCCATTTTCACGATATTGATTCTTCCTATCCATGAGCATAGAATGTTTTTCCATTTGTTTGTGTCCTCTCTTATTTCCTTGAGCAGTGGTTTGTAGTTCTCCTTGAAGAGGTCCTTCACATACCTTGCAAGTTGGATTCCTAGGTATTTTTATTGTCTTTGTAGCAACTGTGAATGGGAGTTCACTCATGATTTGGCTCTCTGTCTGCTATTGGTGTATAGGAATGCTTGTGATTTTTGCACATTGATTTTGTATCCTGAGACTTTGCTGAATTTGCTTATCAGCTTAAGGAGATTTTGGGCTGAGATGATAGGGTTTTCTAAATATACAATCATGTCATCTGCAAACAGAGACAATTTGACTTCCTCTCTTCCTATTTGAATACATTTATTTCTTTCTCTTGCCTGATTGCCCTGGCCAGAACTTCCAATACTATGTTGAATAGGAGTGGTGAGAGAGGGCATCCTTGTCTTGTGCCAGTTTTCAAAGGGAATGCTTCTGGCTTTTGCCCATTCAGTATGATATTCGCTGTGGGTTTGTCATAAATAGCTCTTATTATTTTGAGATACGTTCCATCAATACCTAGTTTATTGAGAGTTTTTAGGCATGAAGGGGTGCTGAATTTTATTGAAGGCCTTTTCTGCATCTATTGAGATAATCATGTGTTTTTGTCATTGGTTCTGTTTATGTGATGGATTGTGTATGTTGAACCAGCCTTGCATCCCAGGGATGAAGCCAACTTGATTATGATGGATAAACTTTCAGATGTGCTGCTGGATTTGGTTTGCCAGTATTTTATTGAGGATTTTCACATCAATGTTCATCAGGGATATCGGCCTGAAATTTTCTTTTTTTGTTGTATCTCTGCCAGGTTTTGGTATCAGCATGATGCTGGCCTCATAAAATGAGTTAGGGAAGAGTCCCTCTTTTTCTATTGTTTGGAATAGTTTTAGAAGGAATGATACCAGCTCCTGTTTGTATCTCTGGTACAATTCGACTGTGAATCTGTCTGGTCCTGGGCTTTTTTTGGTTGGTAGGCTATTATTCAGAGATTCAACTTCTTCCTGGTTTAGTCTTGGGAGGGTGTATGTGTCCAGGAATTTATCCATTTCTTCTAGATTTTCTACTTTATTTGCATAGAGGTGTTTGTAGTATTCTCTGATGGTAGTTTGTACTTCTGTGGGATCAGTGGTGATATCCCCTTTATCATTTAATATTGTGTCTATTTGATTCTTCTCTCTTTTCTTCTTTATTAGTCTGGCTAGTAGTCTATCTATTTTGTTAATGTTTTCAAAAAACCAGCTTCTGGATTCATTGATTTTTTGAAGGGTTTTTTGTGTCTCTATCTCCTTCAGTTCTCCTCTGATCTTAGTTATTTCTTGTCTTCTGCTGGCTTTTGAATTTGTTTGCTCTTGCTTCTCCAGTTCTTTTCATTGTGATGTTAGGGTGTCGATTTTAGATCTTCCCCGCTTTCTCCTGTGGGCATTTAGTGCTATAAATTTTCCTCTAAACACTGCTTTAGCTGTGTCCCGGTGATTCTGGTACATTGTGTCTTTGTTCTCATTGGTTTCAAAAAACTTATTTATTTCTGCCTGAATTTCATTATTTAGCCAGTAGTCGACTATTCAGGAGCATATTGTTCAGTTTCCATGTAGTAGTATGATTTTGAGTGGCTTTCTTAATCCTGAGTTCTAATTTGATTGCACTGTGGTCTGAGAGACTGTTTGTTATGATTTCCATTCTTTTGCATTTGCTGAGGAATATTTTACTTCCAATTATGTGGTCAATTTTAGAATAAGTGCTATATGGTGCTGAGAAGAATGTATATTCTGTTGATTTGTGGTGGAGAGTTCTGTAGATGTCTATTAGGTGCACTTGGTCCAGAGCTGAGTTCAAGTCCTGAATGTTCTTGTTAATTTTCTGTCTCATTGATCTGTCTAATATTGACAATGGGGTGTTAAAACCTCCCACTATTATTGTGTGGGAGTCTAAGTGTCTTTATAGGTCTCTAAGAACTTGCTTTATGAATCTGGGTGCTCCTGTATTGGTTGCATATATATTTACTTTAGCTCTTCTTGTTGCATTGAACCCTTTACCATTATATATTCCCCTTCTTTGTCTCTTTTGATCTTTGTTGGGCGACAGAGCGAGACTCCATCTAAAACAACAACAACAACAACAACAAAAACTGCAGCCAGCTCTGTGTCTGCCCAAATGGCCTCCCAGTTTTGCACTTGAAACTCAGGGCCCTGGCGGTGTAGGCACCCAAGGGAATCTCCTGGTCTGCGGATTGCGAAGACAGTGGGAAAAGCATAGTTATCTGTGCCGGATAACACTGTCCCTCACTCACGGCTTCCCTTGGCTAGGGGAGGGAGTTCTCCAACCACTTGTGCTGCCTGGGTGAGGCGACGCCCCACCCTGCTTCTGCTTGCCCTCCATGGGCTGCACCCACTGTCTAACCAGTCCTAATGAGATGAGCTGGTACCTCAGTTGGAAATAGAGAAATCACCTGCCTTCTGTGTTGGTCTCGCTGGAAGCTGCATAATGCAGCTGTTCCTATTTGGCCATCTTGCCCAGGAATCTATAATTACTTTTAACAAGTAACTTAGAATGTTGTACTTTGTTGTAGAAGAACAGCTTATGAAAACTAGAAAAGGTGGAATTCAAACACAACTCCCTTTTCAAAGACGACGACCCACTCGCCCGCTGGAAGTCGGAGCTCCCTTCTATCAGGATGGCCAACTGCAAGTTAAAGTCTACTGGAAGAAGACAGAAGGTACATAAACATTACTTACTTATTTCTTACTTGCTTTAAACAGCACAGTAATATAGAGATAGTTTTGAAGAAGTAAATGTCAAGCCACAGTATCGATACTAAGGCAAACGGTTGTTGAACAAAAGTCTGAATGAGTTGACGGTTATCTCACATCTTGAAATCTACAACAGTCAATTGCTTAAATATTTTCATTTCAGGGATATTAGCTTGTCTTCATTTCTTTCCCAGAGGGCTGATTGGCTGATGTTATATCCAAAACACTCAAAATATTCATTATTTTGAGCTGTAATTTTTGTTATAAATTATTTATTATTATTTTTTAAAGATCCATAATACAAATAATTTAGAAAGTAGGGGGGGAAGTCACCTATTATCTCAATATCATTTCCTGAAACAGCACTTTGATGGGTTTCCTTTCAGAAATTTTCTATGCATCTGTCTTTCACTCAGGGTGTGTATGTGTGAGTGTGTTTATAAAACATACACACATATTTCTGTGTAACATTATTTGAGCTGCTATATTGTCATGAATTTTTCATAACATTCTATAAATGCTACTTTGTATGGGTATATCTTAATATCATAATACCTGTCATTATTCCAGTACAATGAAACATTTCAGTTCCTTTAGAATTTCTGTTTTCTAATTAAGGCTGCAATACATTTATCCTTAGGATAGATTCATTTCATTTGTTTGAACATTTATCTTTAGCATAAATTCTTTTTGTTTGTTTATTTTTTTTAGTCTTAGAATATTTGTTTTTCTATTATCAAGGTAGTACTTTTAGAATTTATTCAACATACAGTCTTTTATCTTTATCACTCTTATGCCTCTTAAAAACATAAGCAGAATAGATTGTTTCAAGAGTTAGGTTTTTAAAATTCTCCTCATTCTTCTGAAATTCACTTTTACTCAAGGTATTGATGGGCCATGTGCCATAAGCAATATTGGTGTTGGAGTGGTTCCTATTCCAGGATTTTCTTTCAAGCTGCTGAAATCCATTCTGCAAGTAAAATAATAATATTATTAATATTAACATATTTTATTTCTATAATGTTAATTAAAATTAGTTTCTTTATTCAACATTTATTGCATTAAGATTATATTATATGTCTATATTACAATTAATAATTTTAAAATAAATATTAAATAAGAAAAGTATTTGATCTATTATATTGATTAATTAAAATATCAACATATTCATATTTTGAAAAATAACATTTTATTAATATTAAAATTTTAAACATAACATAATAAAATGAAAATGTAAACATCTACTATTGAAAAAGTAAATATCTCAAGCATACAAGAGTAACCACCACCATCCTGACTTTTAAAACTCAATATTTGTTTTGCCTGTATTTGAAATTTATCAGAATGGAATCACTCAATTTCTATTTGTATTTGGCTTCTTGCCATGAGCATTTTATGAGAAACCAATGCATTCTGTTGCATGAAACAATTCATTCATTTATATTGCTGCCTGGATGTCCTTAGTGTACATCAATCTGTGTATCCTTTCAGCTGTGGATGGAGATTTACTTATTCAGATATGGAGCTATTAAGAATAGTACCAGTGTGAATGCCCTATGAACACACGTTGTTTGATGCATACTCTTCCATAGAGGCGGGATTCTTAGGCCGTAGAGTATGTCAAGCTTTAGAAAACATTAATAGTTTTCCAAAATGGTTGTACCAGTTTACATTCTCACCAGTAGGGCATGATGATGGTTCCAGGTGCTCCACATTCTCTCTTTCATGTGATATTTTCTGTCTTTGTAAGTTTACCCTTTCCGGTATGTTCATAGTGATACCTCATTGTTATTTGAATTTGCATTTTTCTGATGTCCAAGAAGTTGAGCACCTTTTTCTAAGTTTACTGACAATTGGATTTCTCTTTTTTGAAGGACTCTTTCAACTCTTTAGCTACTCTGTCCTGCAAGAGTGCTTTTAATATAGTATATACAAGTCATTTGGTGTTTGTTTGTTTGAGACACAGTCTTGATCTGTCGCCCAGTCTGGGGTGCAGTGGCGCGATCTCAGCTCGCTGCAACCTCCGCCTCCCAGGTTCAAGCGATTCTCCTGCCTCAGCCTCCTGAGTAGCTGGGATTATAGGCATGTGCCACCATGCCCAGCTAATTTTTGTATTTTTAGTAGAGACGGGGTTTCACCATGTTGGCTAGGCTGGTCTCGAACTCCTGATCTCAAGTGATCTGCCCGCCTTGGCCTCCCAAAGTGCTAGGATTATAGGCGTGGGCCACCATGTTCAGCCATCATTTGTTTTCATGTAAGTATTTTCTTCCGCTCTGATCCACTCTTGCATTTTTGACTTTCTTCTTAGTGGGTTTTTTTTGTTTTGTTTTGTTTTTTATGGAGTTTCACTCTTGTTGCCCAGGCTGGTCCGCATCCTGGGTTCAAGCGATTCTCCTGTCTTAGCCTCCAGAGTAGCTGCAATTAAAGGTGGCTGCTGCCATGCCCAGCTAATTTTTTGTATTTTCAGTAGAGACAGGGTTTCACCATGTTGACCAGGCTGGTCTTGAACTCCTGACCTCAGGTGATCTCCCTGCCTCAGCCTCCCAAAGTGCTGGGATTATAGGCGCACTGCTCCCATACCTTAGTGGTTCTTAATTTTAGAGATAAGCAATTCATCATTTTGTTTCCTTTAGGTTTAGTATTCTCTATGTCCTGGTTAGGAAATCCTTTTTCATACAAAGGTCACAAAGATATTCTCCTTTCTTGTCTTCTTGTCCACTGTTTCACCTTTTGTATTAGTCCACTTTCATACTGCTATGAAGAAATACCTGAGACTGGGTAATTTATAAGGAAAAAGAGGTTTAATGGACACATAGTTCCACATGGCTGGGGTGACCTCACAATCATGGCGGAAGGTGAAGGAGGAGCAAAGGCATACCTTACGTGGCCGTAGGCAAAAGAGCATGTGCAGGAGAACTGCAATTTGTAAAACCATCAGATCTCATGAGACTTACTCACTATCACGAGAACAACATGGGAAAACCTCGTCCCCATGATTCAGTTACCTCCCACCAGGTTCCTCCCATGACATGTGGGGATTATGGGAGCTACAATTCAAGATGAGATTTGGGTGGGGACATAGCCAAATCATATCACCTTTTATTCTTAAGCTCTTTCACCCAGAATTGATTTTTGTTGTAGAGGGTCAGTGTTCTTTTTTTTTTTTTCTTCTGATCTCCTTCTCTGATACATCATGATATATTTTTTAAATGACTATTTTCCCCAAAGCTCTACAGTGCCTCATTTGCCCTAAATAATGCATATATGTGCAAGTTAATTTTTGGACTTTCTATAGAGTCTTTGGCATATTTTTGCAATGTTGTGACAATACCTTACTGTCTTAACTACCATAGATTTATAAATATTTCTAATGATAGTCCTCTAGTTTTTACTTCCTTATCAAATTATCTCAACTGTTCTTGGCCTTTTGCATTTTTATATACATATTTGAATTAATTTTTCAATTTCCACAAAAACCTCCTGAGATATTTGTAGAGATTGAATTCATCCATGTGTCAATGATTTTGAAGAATTCGCATCTTAAAAATACTGAGCGTTCCAATCTACGAACATGGTATGTCACTGTATTCAGGTTTAAAATTTTTGTCTCAACAATGTTTTATAATATATTGGATAGAAAGTATGATACTTTTTAATATGATTTTTCCAAGGTATTTGTGTTTATTTTTATCCTATTATAGATGGCATACTTTTTCCTCAATTTTACTTTCTGATTTTTGTTGTTGGTATATTATAAATATATTTTATATTCATATATTGACTGTGAATTCAGCAATATTGTTTTAGCACTTCGTTAATTATAACATTTTCTCTGATGATTCGTTTGCATTTTTTCTACAAAAACCATCATCTAGTTTGTAAATAATTAGAATTTTATATTTTCCTTTCCATATCTTTGACGTTTTAGTTTTCCCTTGCCTTAGAACTGGCTGAGAGTTTCAGTACAATGGTGACTAAAAGTGATACTGTTAGGCATGATGTTTAAGTGTAAGGTTTTTGAAGACATCCCTGGTCAGATTAATACAATCCCCTACTCTTCTTACTTGCAAAGTTTTTGTTGTTAATGGATACTGGTTTTTATCAAATATTCTTACTTCATCTAGTGAAATGATCATACATTTTTCTTCTTTATTCTGTTAACATGATGAACTAGAGGAAACATTATAGATCACCTCCTAGGTCTGTTGTGAGGAGTAAATGAGATTATACATCCAGATTGGTTGGACCAGTGCCTGACACAAAGGAGATACCTTAGGTGTTTCAGTGTGAGGATTCTTTACGGCACTGCTTATAGTGCAGAGAGAGGACAGGATGTCAGGACAGAGGTACAGAGCCTCTGAGCCCAGCCTTGTAAGGCTTGGTGTTGCTTTAGGACTGACTTTCAATGTTTTCACCTTTGTGAACAACAAAGAGCAGTGCTTTAAGACATGATTTAATTGTCCAATTTGCAATACAAGTGCTACAAAACTTAAGCATCTTATTAAATTTGGCAGAAGAAAAGAGATTCACCTTCACTGCACTGTATCAGCAAGCAGTAATATGACCAATATTCCCATACAATAATGATTTCAGTGCATAACAAATAGGAAACATGGTTGTTGGCATAGATACGTACACATATACACACATATACGCATATATACACATGCATTACTTTGAATAACTCAAAGTTAGAAATAAATGTAAAGAATATCAGTGGTTTTCTCAAATACTGAAATCTTTAAAGAAACCATAAGCAGAGAATTGTGTCAATATTTATTAATCAATAATATTATCCATAGTATTATCCAATTTACGATGCATGAAATTGTGGACTTGATGATAAAGAGACAAGATCCAACGGCAAGGAGTGACCTTGATTTGGGTTCCAAAAGTGATGTTGACTTGATTGATGTTTAGTGACTTGGGCCCTGGGCCACAAAGGAGAAGCTGGGAGTGATGAGCTCCTGTGATGGAGGTAAACTAGCCTCTATTTGTCAGTAATGACTTGTTTCACTAATGGAAATGCCTCGCAGTCAGTTAGTGTTCAAACTGTTTTCTTCATACCCATTTCCAGCCTCTGAGTTCTGTTAACCTCCAGGCTACCTACTGCAGACCAACATTAAGCCATCATCTAATAAGTACATATCCATGCTGGCCAGAGAACATTCTTTGTGGCTGGCCAAAACCTTGATTCCAAAGATATAACTGATGTCAAATACATTTCTAAAAGAGAATGTTCTGTGCAGTGGCCTTCAACAGTTGACACTGTAGCCTCCAGTCAAAACTATTGTGGTTACAGTGTTACTGCTTTACTCAAGAGACAGAGATTCATTCTACATCTTTAGTGACATGTCAGGATTTGTTCTGTGGATTTTTTTGTAGACCATGCATCTGCTCCTTGCCGTTTCAACTCATGCCCTCTCTACATATTCACACTAAAACTTTCTTTGAAGTGACAGAAGTTCTTGAAAACACTTGGTATGGATTCCCTTCAAAAGAATGGCAAAAATATGGAATTTGGCATTTTGCTTTTACCTTGTTTAGGAAGATCCTCCCAAAGAGTTTGGAATCTAAAAAGAATATTGTGCAAAAATATCTAGACAGAATACTTATGACTCTACTGAGTACGCTAAGCCCTTTACCAAAATAATAGGGTGTAAAAACAAATAGAGCTTAATTTTCCTACATAAATCCTGTGTCTGACAGCTGGTGGCAGAATCTTTTCATTTTCAATTAAAGTGACAAAGGAAATACAGAAAAAAAAGAGAGGGAAGAAAGGTCTGGTTGTTCTTTTAAGTTAATCCTTTAGATATATAGTAAACATTGCCAACAGTAATAAGAGTCTTTAGATGAGTATTTTAATACATCCAAAAATGGTATGTTCAACTTTCATTTGAAAATGTGAAGTTTTAAAACTTTGAATTGGCTAGGCATGGTGGCTCACGCCTGTAATCCCAGCACTTTGGGAGGCCGAGGTGGGCGGATCATGAGGTTAGGAGTTCGAGACCAGTCTGGCCAATATGGTGAAACCCCGTCTCTACTAAAAATACAAAAATTAGCCGGGCGTGGGGGTGTGTGCCTGTAGTCCCAGCTACTTGGGAGGCCGAGGCAGGAGAATTGCTTGAACCTGGGAGGCGGAGGTTGCAGTGAGCTGAGACCGCGCCACTGACTCCAGCCTGGGTGACAGAGTAAGACTCCGTCAAAAAAAAAAACAAAAAAAACCTTTGAATTAACTTAGATATCAATGAATGCATTTCCATTCACTTTTTGTCTTCTTTTGCAAATGGACACAAATTACCGACTTTATGCCAGGCTGTGTGCCACGTGATGGGAATACAATAATGGATACGAGAGATTTCCTGCCTTTAAGGAACCTGCAGTTCTGAGGCTTAGGCAGTTAGGCAGTTGCCACATAATAAGACATTATTCTTCATAGCAGTCTGGATAAACAGCTGAAGTAGTTGAGAGCAGAGAGATTTTGATGTTGTGTGCAGAGGAATTTTCACAGTGGAGGTAAAGTTTAAGGTACATTTTAAAGGCTGGATTACTTTTTTTGGCCAGGGAAGATGAACACTTCTGGCCCAGGACATGAAGAGGTGCAGCTGGGAGAAAGATCGGGAATGTCAAGTATTGGTGAGGTTGAGGAAGTGACTGTGTGAGGCTGGAGAGACAGATCAACGTCGAGTGATGGAGAAGCTTATATGTTATGCCAGGAAGCTTGGATTTTGTTCTACATGGAGGAGAGGGATGTGAAGTAGCAGGGGAAGTTCTGAGCAGGACTTGGAGATGTTAGCAAAAGCAAGTGTGCAAGGAATATGGATTGGAAAAGTTCAGAGAGAGCATGTTGATTAATTTCAGTAGCCAAGACAAGAAATAATCAGATCATGAATTAAAGACAGCAGTAGGAGGAGGAAGGTTGGCGAGTTATGTAAGAGTATTACACAAGTGACCACATAATTTATTGTCTGAACTGGGATTTATTTGAGAATAAAAGGAGGCATTTGTAAACATTATTCCCCACCAACAGACATAGGTTGTAACTCTCCCAGGAAAGCCAGGATGTATGGCCACTTGGATGTTAAGACCTGGCTGAAGAGAAAAAGAGAAATGGATCTAAATGGAGTGTTTACCTTCTAGCTTGAATGACTAACAGTACTTCGACTAACAAAGATTGCGAGCAGTAGAATTATGATATGTTTCGTGGGCTATGTCTCCATGATATGGAGAATTTGGTTTTGGTGTGTCAAATTTGAGATAACTGCATGATTGCCAGAAAATGCCATAGGCAGTCAGAAATACATACTTGTAGCTCAGGAGGCAGCTCTGTGATAGTATTGTGGATTTGACTGGAGCTATGGTCAATCCACTGACTATACTGTCAGGGGATCTGCAAATGTTAGTTGATTTCCATTGGATCACACACCCACTTACTATTAGGAGCTGAGAACAGCTCATACTCTAATTAGAGTTTCGTATTTTTCCAAAAAGTCCTTTTTCTTAAATTTTATCCATTCCCACTTCCCTTGTTATTTTAAATCTGAAAGCCAAATGAACATATAAATTGTAGCAGAGCTCATGATGTTGAACACATGATAGAAGGGAGTGGTAGAAAACTTTCGGAAGTCCAAAGAACAATGAAGAGGAAAGTATGTGTTTCAAACTTATTCCACATTTTTCCTCCTTACAGAAACCTTTTATGTACTCACCACATGATCTACAGAATCCCAAACCAAAGTTTCCCCAGGCATTCATAAAACATGTTCTTATTCATAATTATCGCACATGTAGGAAAGGAGACCTTTGAAATGGACTCAGTATTACTAGCATAGGAGCCCTGTACGGAATGTGAATATCAGCAGTTTCTGTCATGGGAAAGGACACTTTGGCTGGATTTTCTGGATTTTTTTGACTTTGTAAAACGAGAAATTATCTCCTCTGTATGAAACTCAATAGACCCATCTAAAGTGGTTTCAAACTCCTTGACAAGTAGCTGAATATTTTTGAATTATAATTTATTTCCAATTGTGGACACACTGAGTTGAAAACCTAAAAAGACTTAATGCTTTTGGCAAATAAGGGAAGAAAAGAATCTTGTTCATTAATCAAAACTCAATCATAAACAGAAATGGGTTCTTATGTCACATTTCCTAAAAGTGATGGTGGGCAAAATATTGCTTTTGGACTTGGAGTTAGGGACCTAAAAGCCCAAATCTATTCATTTCACTCAAAATTTTTCAGAGACAGTTTCAGTTATTAGGATGTAGCATGTAGGTTCATAGATAAATTAATTAAATGTCAAATATTAGCTTTCTTTACTTAATACACATAGTAGTTGGGTTATAATAGTGAATGCTCTGGGAGAAAATAAATATTTTCAACATTGCATTTGTAGAACAAACATTATTTTAAAACAATTTCACTTAGCTAATTTTGTTAGTAATTTTATTACTCCATTGATATTAGTTCATTTTTACTGTGTAATAATAGAATAAACAATTGTTTTAAGCTTTCTGGCCTTCCTTCCTTCCTTCCTTCTTCCTTTCCTTTCCCTTTCCCTTTCCCTTTCCTTTTCCTTTTTCCTTTTTCCTTTTTCCTTTCCTTTCCTTTCCTTTCCTTTCCTTCCTGCCTCCCTCCCTCCCTCCCTCCCTTTCTCTTTCTTCTCCTCTCCTTTCCTTTCCTTTCCCTTCTTTCCTTTCTCTCTCTCTCTTTCTTTCTTTCCTTTCTTTCTTTTTATTTTTTTTGTCATAGAGACAGGGTCTTGCTCTGTCACCCAGGCTGGAGTGCAGTGGCATGATCATAGCTCACTGCATCCTCAAACTCCTGGCCTCAAGCAATCCTCCTGCCTCAGCCTCACAAGAAGCTGGAACTACAGACACGCACCACCATGCCCAGCTAATTTCCTTTTCTCTTCTTTTCTTTTTTTTTTTTTTTTTTGGAGTTTCTCTCTTGTTGCCCAGGCTGGAGTGCAATGTCGCAATCTCGGCTCACTGCAACCTCTGCCTCCCGGGTTCAAGCGATTCTCCTGTCTCAGCCTCTCAAGTAGCTGGGATTACAGGCATGCGCCACCACGCTTGGCTAATTTTGTATTTTTAGTAGAGACGGGGATTTCTCCATGTTGGTCAGGCTGGTCTCGAACTCCCAACCTCAGGAGATCCACCCACCTCGGCCTCCCAAAGTGCTGGGATTACAGGCGTGACCCACAGTGCCTGGCTACGCAGCTAATTTTTTAAAAAATATATTTTTTGTAGATATGCGGTCTTGCTATGTTGCCCAGGATGGTCTCAAACTCTTGGCGTCAGGTGATCCTTCAGCCTCAGCCTCCCAAAACGCTGGGGTTGAAGGCATGAGCCACTGCATCTTGCTGGTTTTCTGGCTCTAGACTTTGTGTTTCTACAACATAAATGTGAAAAGTTAGCTCAGACATAGAGGAAACATTCATGCTTCTATTTTAAGTAGAAATGCCTATGTGATACTCAAAAATTCTTATTTTAGTTGTACATCAGAAAGTTCTGTTTCACCAAATCATTTTTACAGATAGAGTATGAGGCATTGATCCATGAGAGGACTTCATTCAACTAACCTTTATTGAGCACCTACTGTATGCAGTGCACCATTTCTGATGCTAAAACACTGCAAAGAGGCAGACAGAAATCCCTACCCTGATGGAATTGGCATTCTGTGACACCTCGCTAAGTGTGTGCCCCCTTCCCTAGTGCTGTGACTTACAATTCTGTTTACAGCAGTTATTATTCTGGAGAACCCAAGGATTGCCTCTTTCTCAGAGCTCTAATGTCAATAACCCTATCATTCTTGGTCATTAGACTTTTGCAAACTGAGGAATTCACATTTAGTGAAAAATTTTAGAGCCCTTTATTTATGCCAGACACTGTGAGTTACATCTATTTGAAAAGAAAATTAGACCCATCTAATTTTTGAACCATAGTTGAAGCATATTACAAGTAAATTTTTTATCACTTAAAAATACTTTTCAAGTACTTTCTTTGTAATGTCATTTATTTGTGGAAGGAATTAAGCTAAGGAACCAGATCAATTGGGTATTTAGCACAGAATTTTCATATACAGCCCTTGAGGAAGTGTTTGGCTATTTATTTTATTTTATTATTATTTTTTTAAGACAGAGTTTTACTCTTGTTGCCCAGGCTGGAGTGCAATGGCATGATCTCAGCTCACCGCAACATCCACTTCCCGAGTTCAAGCGATTCTCCTGCCTCAGCCTCCTGAGTAGCTGGGATTACAAGCATGTGCCACCATACCTGGCTAATTTTTGTATTTTTAGTAGAGACAGGGTTTCACTATGCTGGCCAGGCTGCTCTTGAGCTCCTGACCTCAGACAATCCACCCACCTCAGCCTCCCAAAGTGCTGGGATTACAGGCATGAGCCACCATGCCCAGCCTGAACTATGCTATTTTTAATATTATAGTTACAGATTGAGACCTGCAGTCATAACCTAAAATACAAGCTCTTAGGATTTTAGTAATTGGCAAGATAAAGCTAAGGACATGATGTTTGTATAAATGACTTCCATCAAAGCAAATATCTATGAATTGATCTGTTAAAATTGAGCTCAAGTCACATAAATGAGTGTGGGCATTGTTAGGGCTTGCTTTTAAAAAATAAATGTCCCCATATTGGTCATTTGGGGGTGCCATTTACAATACTTACAGGGCACTTTTAATCTAAGTTTAATTTATATTTTACTTTCTCAGATTGCTTTTAATTACCTTATGTAATATCATGTCTTTTCACACTTTCTTCCATATCTTAGATTATAAGGAATTATTTTCACTGTTGCCAGAAAGAGTAGAGAAATAAAAGAAGTGAATTTGAACTGGTATACCTTCGTTCACTTATTTATTCATTAAATGTTTACTGTCTGTTTATCACCTGCCAGGCACCATACTCATCTTTGTTTATGCAACAGTGACAGCAAATAGGCATTATCTTTATAGTTATGGAGCTCTAACCAAATGGGGTTGACAGGGATTCATGAAGTAACCACAGAATCAAACAAAACATTGGGAACGAGAGGAGTCTCTGCATGAGATGAATATGCAGAGGCAGTGGAGACTTGGAAGCCAGGCTGAGTATTAGTGTCTTTATTCAGAGGGCAGAGAAAAGCCATTCAATGACTCAAAGCCAACCTTGAGATGGGGACATTACCCTTAATTATTTGGGTGGAAACGAATACAATCACAAAAGTCCTTAAAAGTAGAATAGGGAAGCAGAGTGCAAGAATCAGAGAGATGGCATGGTGCGAAGGACTCAGCCCAGTATTGTTGACTTTGAAGCTGGTGGAAGGGCACCACCAGCCAAAGAATGCCAGAAGCCTCTAGAAACCTGAAAAGTCATGAAAATACATTCTTTCCTGGAGCCTCCAGAAAAGAGTACAGGCCTGCCTTGATTTTAGACCAGTGACACCCATTTCAGACCTCCAGAAGAGAAGACATTTATATTGTTTTAAGCAACTACACTCAAGGTAATTTGTCACAGCAGCTGTAGAAAACCAGTACATGAACTGATTTAAAACTCACACCAAACCTATTGCATTGGCTGAATTAGTATCCTTATTCTCAGATAAACGGAATGAGGCTCACTGAGGCTGTTGGAGTTGCTTGCTGAAGCCCACCTTCCTCAAAGGTCATGTGTGGGGTCAAAATTCTGCATCCTACAGCCAGAAAGAAAAGCGTGAATGCAAGGAGCAGTTGAGGTGCAGAAATCAACATGGTAGCTACAGCAAAGTTGAGTTTGGAAAGCCTCCACGTGGGAGAGGAAGGAGGGAGCATCAGCTCTTCAAGGGACTAGCTCAGGTGGAAGTAGACGTTTGGGAGCTGTCAGCAGAAAAATTTTTCAGACCATGGGAATCAATGAAGTGATTCATGGAGGTGACACAGAGAGAAGATGAAAGTGCGGTGAACTCAGACATGGCGAGATTTAGGGCTAACAAAAGGGAGGGAACCCAAAAGGAGTGCCCCATGTGTCACTCTTGATGCTGCCTCCTATGAAAATATAATTGCATTGTAAAATATGTAAAGGATTTTTAGGATATGGAGGATCCCCAGGGCAGCCAAGCCTCCTTGTATTGCTGTAATGTAGCCACCCCAAGTCCCCTGACTGCTCTTCACCAAAGACCCTCAGTCATCCGTCATGCTCCGTTCTCATGTCAGCACTTTGACACGTGCTGTGTATTCCCTGCTGGTAGAGCTTTTAAGCTGCCCAATATTGTAACCATGGCCATCTGCAGCTGTTTAAATTTAAATTAATTAAAATGAAACAGAATAAAGAATTTAATTCCTCTGTTAAACAGAGGACATGTGAAATGAATTATAGGCACAGGTGACTAGTGTTTACCACAGACAGAACATTTCCATCACAACTGCCAGTTCTGTTGGACAGGGCTGTCTGAGAACGCCCTCCCACAGGTCTCTGCAGTGCCACTACCCACTGCTACACCTTCTTCAAGTCCTGACTCAGAAGTGAACACACGCCAGCCGCCTTATATAAAATCAGCACTTTTTGTCAATCCACCCTACTGCCCTTACCTTCTTTTGTTGTTGTTATTGTTGTTGTTGTTGTTTTTTGAGGGGGGGGGTGGGGGACGGAGTTTTGCTCTTGTTGCCCAGGCTGGAGTGCAGTGGCGTGATCTCGGCTCACTGAAACATCCGCCTTCTGGTTTCAAGAGATTCTCTGGCCTCAGCCTCCCGAGTAGCTGGGATTACAGGCGCCTGCCACCATGCCTGGCTAATTTTTGTATTTTTAGTAGAGAGGGGGTTTCACCATGTTGGCCAGGCTGGTCTCAAACTCCTGACCTCGTGATCTGCCTGCCTCGGCCTCCCAAAGTGCTGGGATTACAGGCGTGAGCCACCGTGCCCAGCCACCTTCTGTATTTATATGTAGACTTACTACCTTCTAACATAATATCTATCTTATCTATGTATTGTATTTATTCTCTGTTATTATTGGCCCCATTACTATGTAAAATTCGGGAGGGCAGCAGCCACTCCTGTGTGATTATTTCATTGCTGTTGAATGGAAGAACATGAACACTTAGTGATTGACTTCAGCCTTGTGCATAGCCTATAATTCTTTTTAAAAAAAATTAAAACCTCTAGTATGTGATTTCTCTTTTAACTAAATGCCCGGAGTGCCCACTTTTATATCTGTTTGCTTTCTCGGATTTAAAGTTCTTCTCTTCTGGTTCCAAAGTGCTCAAAGCGAAGTTCCCACTAGATCAACCCAATTTCATCAAAGAGTTTTCTCCTCTGAAAACCCCCATCAAACACTTGGCATGATGTTGGGGGACAAGATGTTAAATCACCTGCAAAATGGTGCCGTTTGGTGCCATTTCACACTCCTCGGACACACTGGGGTGATTAATAAACCCGAGACTGTCAACGTCTGCTTTCCCACACTCATTGAGTTGCTTGCTGTTATTTTCTCTTTTTTTCCCCCACTTTATTGTCCAAAGTAAAGAAATGTACAGAAAATATTCCTCTTGCCCTGGGAATAAACGTGTTCAAAGGGTCAGTCTTCTGGCCTGTGTTTGAGAACACCAAGTCATATTTCAGTAGGGATCAGCCATACAGAAATGCCACGATGCACTTGGTTAAGGGAGAGTGGGAAGCATACGTCCCTATCCTTTTGACAAAAGAACTTCTTTATGGCAATACATAACAGGAAATAAACATGGATAGCCAATTCTGCAAGTGTGAAGGCAATGTTTTTGTTCTTGTGTGGATTCAATAGAATGTCATCTTTATCAAAAAAAAAATGGTAGGATTGAGAAACTTCTGATGATTCTCTTTTACAACAGGAATTACGAGAGCTGTTGCTAGGTGTTGCCTTTCGTTGTAGGGCTTTGCTTACTGTAAAAACCATGGCTAGGTTATTCTCAAGACGTCTTTGGAATCATTTTGTTATGACTTTACTAATTTTTTTTTCTACTTAGTACTTGCACTTCAGCACAGGTTTTCCCTTGGCAGTATATTACTTTTTTCCCTTACTTTGTTCTTAATGATTAAGTATGCAGAATTATTAATTATTATAATTATTAAGTAATCAGAATCTCACCTCCTTTGGCTCACCTGTGCATTTATTGGTCACCTGTAGAGTTTCATTTCCTCTCCTTTTCTCCTCTCAAGTTCAAGAACCCCAGGCTACATGGAATGTAACATCCAGCCTATTATTTTTGTCTGTGTGTTTTGGCATTATAGATCCTACTGTCAACCGATATCATGTGCGGTGGTTTCCTGAAGCGTGTGCCCACAACAGAACAACCGGATCAGAGGCATCATCTGGCATGACCCATGTAAGGACATGATGTCTAGGCCAACTTGATCTGTGAACATAATTAGACAGGAGGATGTACAAACTAGACATGTCAAACAGATAACTCATTCTCACAAATCAGCTATTGAGTAATGACTTGATGGAAGTGGAAAGCAGAATTGTCATTATATTCACTCATTCTTTTATCCATTCACACCATTGCACTGGGAGCTTACTCTGTTATCAACATGGAGCAAAACCTAAAGTGCAGAGACTAAAGACAGTTCTTAAAGAACTCCCATATTTCAGGGGGAAATATGTCTGAGTATCTGTGTGCTTCATCTTAACTGGACAAAACCTTTGAATTATTTTCTGAATTTTGATATGTCACCGTGATCTAAAGGTGTAATTGTACAAGTGAATTTCTATGTGACTGTATCATTTAGCACCACGTCCCTAACGGCCATCAGCTCAGTTAGTGAAATAATCTCCCTGTCCTGTATAGCATGCACCAATATTTTGACTTTTAACTTTAAGAGAACATTAAACTCTCTGAGGATAGCAACTCTGTCAGTATTGCCCAAAATGTTATTCCAAATATTTTGGGGTTCATTCATGAATTATAGATTAGAATCAACAAACCAACACAAAATATTTAAGAGGTCATTTTATTATACAGTGTATAATACACTTTGATGGCAATTTATATGTGATACCTCAGGACAGTTTAAAAAATCCAAAAACACGGCCCCAAACATAGAATGTTTTGGTTTGTGATATGTAACTAGAATATGTTTGTTTTGAACATTTTCTAAAGCAAGCACAATATTTTAAGAACCATACCTGCTGGCATAATTTTAAGAGAGTGAGATAAAACAAGTCACTGGATTTTCAGAAATACACAGCTTCTTTCTCTTTTTTACTGGATTTGATTTGTCTCATGTTCACCAAAGTTTCTCCTTTTATTTATCCTTAAATTAGCTCCAATGTTTGTGACCTTCAGTAAAATAATTAAACAGGCATTCTAAATAGGGAAGTCAATTTGAAAAGCGGAGAAAGAAATAAACAGAAGTGGGAATTATTAATATTTTTGTGGGCAGAGGGGTGAGGTTTTTGTTTTACTTGTATGTGTGTGCCTCAGAACCACACAGAACTGGGCTTATGTCAATGCAGTTCCCCAATCCTAGGCTTGTCATCTTTAGGAACTCTGAAAGTAGTAACAACTATTTGCTGAGCAGATGTAATGTATCCGGTAGAAATAAAAATCAAACTCCTGAAAAATTATCCTTCTAGGGGCTTAGAACTTATCTGTATTTATTTTTAAACCTTTAGATCCAATTATTATAATTTGTTTTTATGCTACAATGGAGCATCCACTAATTCACTTACTGCTGCAGATGTCTGCCTCCTATGCAACATGAAAGCAATCTTGAAATATCTGTGAAACAGGATCCTTAATAGCTAACCTTGGATTCCAATACAGTCCCATATAAAGAGCAGATTTATTTCCAAAGAAAAGCAATTCAGACTCCCAAAGAGACATGGCGGCCTTGGCTTGGGCTTGGGTCGGGCTTGCGTTGTCCAGATTGATTTGTTTCCTATTCACTGTTTGTGCTAACTGGCTGCAGAGTTGGGTGCACCCCATCTCCTGTCACCATCTGGATGAAGGGCCAGCACACCTGGAGGTCACTCCCGGTCTCTTTTGAACATTCAGTGCTCTGTCACCTGCAGCCACTCCCACTCCTCACTTAAGTAAATCACTCAAGCCTCAGTTTTTATTTTAATTCTTGTCTCATGTTTTTCCCGTCAACCCTGCTGCTTTCTAGCAAGATCCCCTACCCATCATCCAGTGAGTACCAGAGATATTCCATCTGTACTTTTTTTCTCTCTTAAAATAATTAAACACAAACACACACACACATACATACAAAAACCATGGAGTCTCACTATGTTGTCCAAGCTGGTCACAAACTCCTGAGTTCAAGCGATCCTCCCACCTCAGCCTCTCGAGTAGCTAGGACTATGACACGAGTCACCATGCCCAGCTATCCATCTGCACTTTTATACATATACATTAAGAATTGGTAAATACAAAACAGAATGGATAAGTGCCACTTAGCCAAATATGAAAGAAACAGAGATACACACCTGTTATCACAGGAAATGTCATCTTTTGACATTATCATAAAGTTATATTCTTAGCCCCTGACTCCTTACCATTTAGCCTCTTTCTTTTATTTATATTTAATCACAACATTATGGCAGAAAACAGTAACAGCACTCCAAAAAAGGGAAAAATTATATTGCTAAAGAATATCATCATTTTTTAACAGAAAAACTTACATATAAACTAATTCTATGTCTCAGAGAAGCCTGCGTTAGTTTTTTTTTTAACTGAAAAAAGTTCGATTTGTATTTACAGCTTTACACCACTACCTGCACTGCTACCAACTCAAAAATGCTGATTGTGACCTTAGAAGTAGCCTGCTTTGATGAGGAATTATTACGATACTGTTTAATTCTAGAAGGCATATCCCGCAGCCATGGGAGTGTTTAACAATTGCCATTAATCAAAATGTGGACAATATGTGCTTTGTACTTTTTATAAAAGCCATATTGCACACACTATATAGGCAAACATCCTTGTTGGATGGAATATGATTTCAATTCTTGCCAGTGTTTTTTAATCCCTAATGAGATTTATTGCTAGCATAATTCTCTTTCTCTAGGAAAATTATATAATTCTTCAAGATCTGTCATTTTCCTGCAAGTATAAGGTGACTGTCCAACCAATACGGCCAAAAAGTCACTCCAAGGCAGAAGCTGTTTTCTTCACTACTCCACCATGCTCTGCTCTTAAGGGGAAGAGCCACAAGCCTGTTGGCTGCCCTGGTGAAGCAGGTACGTTTTCACCTGAAGGACTTCTACATCTGGGTCTAAGGTGTCAGCAGCGCTTTGCAAACCTTGCCAAACTGCGTTTCACAAGACCGTAAAAATCAAAAGTGCCTCTCTTTCTAAGTTGTGTTATGATGGCCCAATGTGGAGTTATGATGGCCCAATGTAGGAATGAATGTGTTATTTTAAAGCCTAACAGCCTTGGAAAGATGTCCTTTGATAGTAATGTTATCCCTTTGGAAATGAAGGCAAACATTTAGATACCGCTTGTGTTTTGGGAAAGTCTGACATAATTATTTCATTGTTTTCCCACCCCTTTGCTGTGCGGGTTATACTCACACACTTTCCATGCCAACCTGGCAAACCTCACATCTGTAGCTTCCATCCCATCTCCTTGCCAATGTCCCTGTCTTGCAGTGGGAAAAACTCTTTTAAATGCCCTGGATTTGGCCAGGCATGGCGGCTCATGCCTGAAATCCCAGTACTTTGAGAGGCTGAGATGGGAGAATCACTTGAGCCCTGGAGTTCCAGACCAGCATGGGCAACATAGCAAGATCCCGCCTCTAAAAAAAAAAAAAAAAAAAAGCTTTGGATTTAATAACTCTTCTAACAGCTTTAATATTTACCCTCTCAGTGCAGTCAACGCTATTCTTGAAGAAATAGTTAAGTCTTGCCAGGGTCTAAACTGCTCTCCTGCTTCCATCTTCAAAAGAGCATTCTAAAAATGATCCCCAAAAGACTGGAAGAAGCGTTTAGTACAAAGTTGGAGTGAGGAGATTCCTACTCAACCTATCCCCATATGTCAAAGGGGTGATTGTCTGAACCCATATTTAAAGAACGAGGTCACATTGCTTCTATGAATATCATCCCATAGACTGGCCGCTGAAAATTCCTACAATGGATCCCTTGGGCACACCTTCTCCAATCGCCTAATCCTGGTTTTCTTCTTGCATTGCTGCAGGTCGTGTTCTTTCTAAGGTGCTAGCTAAGCCTGAGAACCTTTCTGCTTCATTCATCATCCAGGATGTGAACATCACCGGTCACTTTTCTTGGAAGATGGCCAAGGCCAATCTCTATCAGCCCATGACTGGGTTTCAAGTGACTTGGGCTGAGGTCACTACGGAAAGCAGACAGAACAGCCTACCCAACAGCATTATTTCACAATCCCAGATCCTGCCTTCCGTAGGTCCCACCTCTTGTACTATGTCCGTGTCATTGGTATCTACTGCTCCTTTTTACTGACCTTCGGAGGTGGCTACCTCTGTCATTCTGTGTGCTGTACTATTGAGTCTTATTTTTGCATTTTCTTCTTCTGAGTGTATCTTTTGCAAGCATTAACACATCACAAATGTGACTGCATAGCTAAGAAGTAGCATAAGCTGCCATCTAGATAAAGTTTGATGGCTAGAGCCAACTCATGAAAAGACCTTACCCTATCTTGTATATAAGTGATTGAGCCATTTTCTTCTATCTTTGTTAACCTCATGTCTCTCTGGTCCAAGTGGACATGCCCTGTTTGAAGTGTTGAATTGGGGAGAGCAGGAATAGCTGAAAGAAGCTTGTTGTTTGTCCGTTTTCCCTGCAACTTCAAATTTGGCTCGAGGCTGTAATGAGTTGGCCTGTCTTCCAGGCCACTTAATTCCTTGGCTTCAAAAAAAAAAAAAAAAAAAAAAAACAACAACAACATATGTGGGATTTTACCCTCTCTGAAAATGCCCTTAGAATAGCCAACTACCATTACAAAATCCAAAAAGGGTGGGCAGAGAGGGAAAGAAACACAACTTAAATCTCAGAAGGAAAAATTGCATGGAATTAGAGAGTAGTTATTCTATAAATGTACTAGGTTTTATTGAGTTTTGAGAAGAATATGTTGGCATAAAAATAAACATGTTCAGTTATGGGCATTGACAGATACTGTGTTTTAAGAAAAACAGTTGGCTCATTCACTGAAATTTGGATTATCAAGAGTTCACATCACAAGATGTGCAGCTGAAGACTTTAAACCATGGGAAAGTCTTATGTTAAGGAATTAAAAAAATAAATAAAATCCCAGGAGTGAACCCTGAGAACTGGCACCTCAGCATATTTTAATTCTGCAAGTGTCTTAGGCTGCCAAGAATTGAGTGAGGTGCTAAGAAACCATATGGCAGAGAACCCCCACAAATGAGGAATAGCCTATAAATTAAACCGTGCCTTTACAAAGCAACCAAACTTGCCTGTGTATGATATTCTGTAGTGGGGGAAAAACTGTTCTAGGCTCTCTGTGCATTGCACATTGTCTCTGAAAGATTGTCGGTGAGCATCCTCTTTTATGTTGTCCCCTTAGGATCACTATGTCCTAACAGTGCCCAATCTGAGACCATCTACTCTTTACCGACTGGAAGTGCAAGTGCTGACCCCAGGAGGGGAGGGGCCGGCCACCATCAAGACATTCCGCACGCCGGAGCTCCCACCCTCTTCAGCGCACAGTGAGTGGGGTGCCAGGGCATTAAGCCATCCTGTCAGGTCTTGTAGACATAGAGAAAAATCTTGCTGGAAAATGAAAACAAATAAATACACTATTACAGGTTTCTATGAGATAGGGAAATTGTCATCATCTGAAATTCTTTCTCCCTGTTTGTACCGACTTACTAGATTCTATTCCAGGCACCTGTAGTATACATTGCATAGTTGATGCTTAATTGTTCTTTTTCTCCCTCCCTTCCTCTTCCCCACTTTTCTCCCTTTCTTTGCTCCTTCCTTGTTTCCTTTCTCCATCCTCTCTCCCTCCCTCCTTCCTTCCCTCTCTTCTTTTCTCCTTTCCTCTATCCTTCGTTTTTTTTTCCTTCCTTGCATTTTCCCCTATGTAATGCATGCTTTTTTCCTTGTCTTTTAAACCATAAATACATATGGGAAAAAATCTGTAGTCTCATATCAATCTGAAATATTTTTAAATCAAGATTTTCATATATCACAATATAGGAAATAATATTTTGCTTAAGGAACTTATGTTCTTGTTACATAGATATTACTGTAATAAATGTTATGAATTTTCTTCATGATATGACCCAAGTCCACCTACTTCATTTATTGCTAAATCAAGTAAAATTTAAAAAGAAAATTGTCATCTAGATTTTCAAAACAGCCTCTTGCTGATTTTTACATTATGTACTTCGTTTACTTTATTTTCTAGCTTAAATTTTTTTAAAAAGTGTCTGATGATTAGTGTGTGGATAAAACATTGAGAATTAGTCATAGTTTTAACTCTGATTTTTTTAAATGATAGATTGGTATGCTTATAATTGATAACTTGGTATGCTTATAATTTGAAGAAAAACAAAAACTATCACAATGGGAGAGCTTGATAGCCTCTAAAATTTTTGTCAGATAAATGCTTTGCTGATATTCCTTCATAGAAATTCCATTTAACAGAAGTATTTGATAATTTTTAAACTTCTTTGAGCAAATAAAAAAGGATTATGGCTTGATTGGATAAGTGTGAGCTTAAGGAAAGGAGCTTGTTTTCTTTTTCTTGTTATTTTATGGTTTGGGAAGACATCAAAAAGGAAGAGAAAAACAGGAAAAGGACAGAAAGAGTGTGATTGTACATTCAGATTCAGAATAGGAAAGACATGGTCATAGGAAGGAACATTTGCCAGGGTCTCGTGCCTTTTCTACAAATAAAGGTAATTCTGTCATTTATTTGATACATATAAATGGATGTGACTGATATATTTTGTCACTTTTTAGGATCTCATCTTAAGCATCATCATCCACATCATTACAAGCCTTCTCCAGAAAGATACTAAACTGTTCAAAAAGATTTTTTGAAATTGCACAGATGTGTAAGCTTGTTGAACTTCGGCCACGAGACATGCACACTTCCAGAGGCAGTGGGAACTGCTCAGAGGCCCAGACTCTCCTATGTGACTTTAGTGCAGGAAGAACTTCTGTCAATCATGGACGCATCTGGAGACAAGTGAGCAACAGTAGATTGGTGAAGACAGACACCAGTTCCCTACAAGCATGGAGAAAATGAAGAATAGGCCTGTTTAATGCTAAATTTTGTTTTCATGTATGGTGTCGCTCATTTCTATTGAATTACAACAGAACTCAGTTTTCCCTGAATTTGAAGCACCAAACTCCGCCCCAAAAAGGAGAGTAACAAATACACAATTCACACATAACACTAAGCATAAATCTAATCAATAAAATATATTTTTGACTAAATTATTGATTCAATATGAAAAATCAACTAAGATTACACAGCTTTGTTTATTTGAATCTTTCCTAAGATCATTTTTATCCTAGGTGATTTTTAAATGAAAATGTGTAATCTAAAATATACCAGCGAATTTAAATCTAAAAATCCTCCTACTTTAAGTACCTTATACTGCTCTTTATGCAAAGATAAATCAAAGTTCCCTCTATAAATTATGATTTACAAAAGACACCGGAACTCAATGAAATAAGCTGCTAATCAGATTTTACCTTGGAGAAATGAAAATTATTTCTTGGGGATGCCTTTTAATATTTGACCCTATTATGTGAGAGATTTTCCTGATATGTTATCTTATTTATATTTTCCCTTATTTTCCTCAATGCAGATAATAGCTTTTGGTGCACTTTTGTTTCACCATCTGAAAATTCACAAAACTTCTTGCTTCAAATGAAAAAATCCTAACTATTGAGCATGTTTAAATCTTTGCAGAGATTTGCCTTTTCTTAATCAAAGAAAGGTCCTTGTATGCTAGAATATTATTGGTAATGTTTTAAAAAGGCCTTTGATTGATAGAGAAGGACAGTTATTTGCATTTAATTCACCCATATGCTCTCAAATCTAGTATATCTTTTTGGAAATTTTTTATGCTACAAATTAGTGCCTTGTAGCATGAACTTAAGTCAAAACGTGTTATCAACATAGAGTGTTGCAGTGTATATTGTAGCAACCTAAAACGCAGAGAAGTTTAATTTAATACTGTTTTTTTCTTGAAGGAATACTCACATACATGGTTTGAAATGTGCATAGATATGCATGTGTATATATATGCAAATATATGTACATATACATATATATACACACAGACACATGCATATACATGAATATACCTTGAGCATGAATCCTTGGAGAAATCGTTTTCATAGCTCACCAATGGTGAGTAAAGATACAGCTCTTTTAAAGGTCATAAGGATAATATATTTTCCCCATCAATGCTGATCCTGAGAAAAGAGCAATTTATCAAAATTAAACACTGTAAAAGAAAGGTGTCCACATGTCTTTACCTACCTAAGTAAAACAGGAAGAGAATCAGTAACATTATCCTTAAGTTTTGACAGTGGTACTTGCTTCTTGTCGTTTTACTGTTTCCTGAATTCATGCAGATGCCTGGCCATTCCTGGGAAGAGTGGATAACTCAGAAGTCACTGTACTCCACGGGGCCTCACTGCAGTGTCTAAAGGCAGATGCAAATTAAAATGCAGAGAAAATAACTTTTCTGATGTTGATGCATGTCTTTAGGAAACACATTTATAAACATGGATACCTGATAATAGATATTAAAACCCATTTCCTGTATGTTAAAATATTTAAAAAGTGGATATTCCAGGAATGTTTTGCAGCTTTGTACAAGTAACATAAATTGGACACCTCAGAATGAAAGTTCATGTTGGTTCTGAATGGTTCGCTGCAGCTCCTGTCACAGGCTGGGATGGATTTATCACATTGAGTTGTGAAATTACCTGGTTCTAAGAATTTTTGAGTGGCAAAAATAGAAAACAGTCTTCATTTGAAAACATCCCTAAGCTTGAGTAAATGGATACCATAGATAGCTTCTCTTTTTTATTCTGGTGTCATTACCAGCATCTGAATTTCAAGTTCTTAAAATTTCAAAAATTAAAATTTTTCATTATTAGCTATCCATTTATCTTTTACACGAACTTGTCATGAACAAATCCAAATGTTTATGCCAGCAAATTTTTGTACTGTTGCATAGTTAAAAATGCTGGGAGTCTATACATAGATACAAAATATTATTAAATTATTACATAAATTTAATTTTATAAAATTTAATCATGCTTCTTTTGTCTGGGTAATAGACATTGGACAGATATTTTTAGTTCAGATGGTGATTCTGAAGCTTACATCTCCCTTAAAAAAATCTAAAGTAGCTCTTATGGGCTTCTAATTTTGATATAAATAAATAATTTAAATTTTATTGGTGTTATTGGAAGAAAAATGCTATTAATGGGCTAATAAACATGTGTTTCTCTTATGGATTTTAATAAGCTCCAGTATTATTCAAATGATCAAAAATATAGTTATAATTTTTTGAATTTTAAAAATGTGATTGCTCTAATAAAGGATAAAATCTATGCTTTTTAACAAACAGTTTTGGTGCCTAATTCTGTAATATGTTTTACTGAAATTAGATTCATTTCTCTAATGTGAGAAAAATATATCCAGTAATAGTATTGACTGTTTAAAAAATTGAGCTCATCAAAAATATTGTCATCAAATACAGGTGGCTAATTTCACTTACATTGCAGTTACATGCATTATTTTTATTTACAACATTTGCTCCTTAATGGTGAATTTATCTGTGTTACCCTGTTTTTCTACCTGGAACTCCATAGAATGATGTTTGCAAACCAACATGTGCTCTTTTCAGTCATTCACGGTTTTAATATGACATGGTAGAGAGGATAAGGTTTATGGCAGGTAATTTTTTGTAATGTGTATTAAACGAAGTTCAAAGATTAGAAATACATCTGTGTCCTGAAAACCTTAGATACATAGCCGACTGTATACAGAGGTTCATCTCAACCTCAACACTATTGACTTTTGGGGCTGGATAGTTCTCTGTTGTGGGGGTTTGTCTTGTGCACTGTAGGTTTTTAGTAGCATCCACACTTTCTCCTCACCAGATGCCAGTTGCACCCTCCCCCAAGTTGAGACAACCAAAAATGTCTCCAGATATTGCCAGCTACCCCTTGAGGGACGGTACCTCTGGTTGAGAACCATTGCTAGAGAATGATCTTTATTGAATTTACCCTTTATAAGAAACCCAGTAAATTTCTAGAGCAAGTCCCAAAAACTAAGGGACAGCTAAGAAGTTATTATGGTTGACTTCAAAGGCCTAAACTGTGTCTTTTATGTCCACAAAACAACTCGATTAAAAGACAGAATTTTGACTCGTGTCTGTATCATACAAGTACAATACTAATTTTGCCCTATGTATCCGTAAATGTCATTTGTGATATTGACTTATTTATTTAATGCCCTTTCTTATGCCGTGGGTTTTCAAGTTTACTCATTTCTATGGTTGCAAATAACTCTAAAACTTATTATATAAACTTTCATATTATAGGCAGAACACAATGGCTAAATAACTGTTGCATGTACTTTAAAGTTTATTATAAGATATAAACAGATATATAAAGATGTTGACTCTTACCTGTGATTTTGCATGGCCAGACTCGGTGTCAGGTACAGAGAGCATTCTCATGACTGTCTTACCTCTACTGAATATTTTAGCGAGTTATATGATTTACGGAGTGATTAACAGAGGTCTATATAAAGTTACTTTTCCCCTTTACTTAATTATATTGTAGTGTGCAGATAACAAAACTGCTACCTTGTCATTCAAGTGGTCTGTAGAATTCATGTCCCTTACAGTGGTCATTTAAAGTCAATATTTATTTATGTATGTAATAAAAAAAAGTTGGATTTTCGTGTATGTCTGTCACGTTATTTAGAAAGAAGTAATCTTGTAAAAATGTTTTGTAAAAAACAAAAAAGTATTGTAAATAGTCTTGATATTCTGTGACTCATTATTTTCATGTTAGAGTTTGTACATACTGGTTCAATAATAAAGTATCCTTAAACCAGACCAAGGAGTCAACTCATTTATTTCTTAAAGAAACATTTTTGCTGGGCACAGTGGCATGCACCTGTAGTCTCAGCTACTCGGGAGGCTGAATTTGAAGGATCACTTGAGTCCAGAATGTTTGAGACCAGCCTGGGCAACATAGCAAGGCCCTATCTCCAAAATTAAAAAAAAGAAAAGAAAAGAAACGTTATTGAATTTAAGAAGAAAAATGGACAGTTCCTGCTGCCAAGGAGATTCAAAAAGTCTCTTTCCATGTCAGTGTTAATGGAATTTGAGGTCTGGTAAATGTTAACAAGACAGCACTTCATCCTAATGAAAGTATCCTGGAGTTTGACAACCAACACTTCAGATTTCTATCATCATGTTTACAGTTGTAACTCCTGATGGTTTTAGTGGTATATTAAGTCAAGGATATACAATTTTAAGCTGTTTTTCTTTTGCCACCAATATTTACTCCTAAAATTGTAGATATATGCAATGCCAATAAGCATTCATCTGTATTTCAATACTACTCAATTGTTTTTCAATACTACGTACTATACTATAAGCCTTTACATCTCCATTGTCTAAGTAGAGTTTTGAGAGGCTTGTACATCCCCACTTTGATATGCAATTGACCCATAACTGCTGATGAATTGGAAAAAATGCCTAAGGAAAAAAAAGCGTAAGAAATAAAGGCTTTTAGGGTATTCACCAAAATAATATATATTGTACCCATTAAGTAATTTCTCTTTCCTCCCACTCTCCCACCCTCTGACCCTCCCACCCTTCCAAGTGTTTATTGTCAACTATTCTACATTCTATGTACACATGTACACATTATTTAGTTCCCAATTATAAATGAGAACATGTGGCATTTGTCTTTTTGTGTCTGCTTCATTTCAATTAAGATAATGGCCTCCATTCCATCCATGTTGCTGCAAAAGACATGATTGCATTCTTGTTTATGGCTGAATAATATTCCATTGTGTACATAGGGACCACTTATATGCTGTTGGTCATAATGTAAATTAACATGACTTCTATGGAAAACAGTATGGAGATTTCTCAAAGAACTAAAAATAGAACTACCATTTGACCTAGCAGTCCCACTACTGGGTATCTACCCAGAGAAAAAGTAATCATTATATGAAAAAGATACATGTTTATCGCAGCACTATTCACAATAGTAGAGATATGGAAGCAGCCTATCAAGGCTATCAGTGGAGGATTGCTTGATGCTTTTATGCCATCTTGAGGTTACAGAAAGAATGGGGGCTCAGATCTTGGCAACTCAATTTATGGGAGGGAGAGAAGAGAAGTCCTGACTAGCAAAGGTGGTCTTGTTATGCAGATGAAACCTCCCAGGTCGCAGCCTTTAGAGAGAATAGATGGTGACTGTTTCTTTCAGACCTTAAAGGTGTCAGGCTTTTAGTTAATTTTTCCTAGATCCAGACATGGGGGCAGGGAGTGCGTGTCAGAGAAAGCCTGGCTGCAGCAATGCATCAATGCAGATTTTCTCTACACCTACAGATGCAAATTTCCCCAACAAAAGACAGCTTTGTAGAGCTGTTATTTGCAGGTCCTCTAAACAGCCATCTCTAAATATGTCAAAGAAGGGTTATTTGGGGGTGAAATATTTTGATTTCTTTCAATGGCTGCTGCTGCCACCCTACAGCATGAGCACCCATGCCAGTGGCCCCAGGCTTGACTCTCCCTAGTCCCTGAGGCCTGAATTTCCTGGGAGTTTTCCTGGGAGTTCTTATCCACTCATTGTCTGAGGCTTCACCCAGCCAATCAGCTGCACAGCTTGGGCACCTCACGCTGGTCTCCAACCTCCATTCTTCATCAAAGATCAGAGAGGCTGGGGCTACTGACCCAGAGATCGGGCTTGAAGGCTGCAGTAAGAATCCAACTTCCGTCACCTTCTTTTACTTCTTGAGCTACACCACAGGGTAAACAGGTTCTTAGGGCCAGTGGAGTGTCCTGGCAGGGACTGAAAACCCAAGAAATATTTTTAGTATTGTTTCCATTGGGGAGGTATTTTTTTACACAAATGAGTCCTGAGAATACAGCTTTGTTGTAAATTGGAGATAACTTTTACATATACCACCCATTGATGGAGCCTGGTATCAAAGGAGAAAAAGCTGTAGGGGATACAAGAAAAAAAATTTTTTTTTTTTTTTTTTTTTTTTTTTTTTGAGACGGAGTCTTGCTCTGTCGCCCAGGCTGGAGTGCAGTGGCGCAAACTCGGCTCACTGCAAGCTCCGCCTACCAGGTTCACGCCATTCTCATGCCTCAGCCTTCTGAGTAGCTGGGGCTACAGGCGCCCACCACAACGTCCGGTTAATTTTTTGTATTTTTAGTAGAGACGGGGTTTCACCGTGTTAGCCAGGATGGTCTCGATCTCCTGACCTCGTGATCCGCCTGCCTCGGCCTCCCAAAGTGCTGGGATTACAGGCGTGAGCCACCACACCCGGCCAAGAAAAATTTTTAAAAAGAGTAAGAGGCCAGGCATGATGGCTCACACCTGCAATCCCAGCACTTTGGGAGGCTGAGGCGGGAGGATCACTTGGTGCCCACCTGGGCAACATAAAGAGACCCCATCTCTGCAAAAAAAATGGAAAATTAGCTGGACATGGTAGTGCACACCTGTAGTCCCAGCTACTTGGGTGGCTGAGGCAGGAGAATCGCTTGAGCTCACCAGGTATTGGCTGCAGTGAGCTATGATCACATGATTGAGCTCCAGCCTGGATGACAGAATGAGACCCTGTCTAAAAAAAAAAATAAAAATAAAAATTGTGCCCTCTCTTGTGCAGAAACACAGAGAGTGTGCCTGCCTATCCTTTATCTGCCTTGGTATTCCCACCCAAAGTAAGGATTTTGCCACTCACTTCATGGTTACTGTGAAGACGGTCATGTAACGGTGCTTGTAAAAATCCGTGTGTATGTGTGTGTGTGTGTGTGTCTAAAAATGTCAGATCGAAGACACCAAAAGCAATCACAACAAAAACAAAAATTGGCAAATAGGATCTAATTAAACTTCAGAGCTTCTTCATAGCAAAAGAAACTGTCAACAGAGTAAATAGACAAACTAGAGAATGGGAGAAAATATTTGCAAATTATGCATCTAACAAAGGTCTTATATCCAGCATCCAGCACTGATAAGGAACTTAAACACATATACAAGAAAAAAATCTCATTAAAAAGCGGGCAAAGGACATGAACAGACACTTTTCCAAAGAAGACATACATATGGCCAACAAGCATATAAAACAAAGCCCAATATCACTGATCATTAGAGAAATGCAAATCAAAACCACAATGAAATATCATCTCACACCAGGCAGAATGGGTATTTTATTAAAAAGAAAAAAATAGCAGGTACTGGCAAGGTTGCAGAGAAAAGGGAATACTTATACACTGTTGGTGGGGGTGTAAATTAGTTCAACCATTGTGAACAGCAGTGTGGCAATTCCTCAAAGAGCTGAAAGCAGAAATACCATTTGACCCAGCAATCCCATTACTGGATATATTCCCAAAGAAATATACATCATTCTACCATAAAGACACATGCATGCAAATGTTCATTACAGCACTATTCACAATCACAAAAACATAGAATCAACCTACATGCTCATCACTGGTAGACTGTATAAAGAAAATATGGTACATACACACCATGGAATACTATACAGCCACAAAAAAAGAAAAAGATAATCTCCTTTGCAGGAACATAGATGGAGCTGGAGGCCATTATCCTTAGGAAACCAACACAGGAACAGAAAAGCCAATACCACAAGTTCTCACTTATAAGTGGGAGCTAAATGATGAGAACACATGAACACAAAGAGGGAAACAACAGATACTGGGACCTACTTGAGGGTGGAAGGTGGGAGGAGGGAGAGGATCAGGAAAAAATAACTAATGAGTACTAGGCTTAGTACCTGGGTGATGGAATAATCTGTACAACAAACCTCTGTGACAAGAGTTTACCCATATAACAAACTTGCACATGTACCCCTGAGCCTAAAATAAAAGTTAAAAGAAGAAAAAGAAAATTGAATTAATCATATAAAAAAATTAAAATGCCAAATCACTAAGGTGGGGGGGGTGGAAGGTTTGTAATTCCTAAAACAATTTAGAGCAACTAATAGAAAATTGAGTTGGTTGTATTTGTACCAACACTTCTTGATATTCAATCCCTGGCAGTGATGGAATGAAATTTAGAATAAGATGAGGAAAGTGAGCCATTTATGTAAGATCTGTGTAATAGAAGGTTCTAATCTACAGAGAACACAGTAAGAAGAATTTGGAAAAGCAAAATCTAAGAATGGAAACAAAATAGAATTAAGAGGGCATTTAGAAAGTAAGGCAAATAAATAATAAGATAAGGGTGGGGAGAGAAGGAGAGACCGTGAAACCAAAGACATAAGTACTGAAGACTACAGTTCTTTTGCATCATAACTAAGGGCCAGAGGTCTGGTTTAGATGCCACAGAAAATTTTGAAATGGGAACACTGTAGAGTAAATGTTACTGAGTAAATATTACATATATTCTATGTATGACATTGAAGTAGTTGGGAGAACTAGAACTGATAAGGAACAATGTGGAGTCCAGGGCTCCCTGTGTTTTGTGAAATTTAAATTCAAATCCAAGCCTTATGTCATTTGCCAATCTTCTTTAAAGGAGTCTCTCCCTCTCTCTTTTTCTTTCTTTTTTTTTTTTTTTTTACTTTGTATTTTGAGAAAATTTCAGATTCACATGCAATTGTAAGAAATAATAGAGATTATGAACTATCCTGAGCCCTTCATTTAGTTTCCCACAATGGTGACATCTTTCAAAACTACAGTATAGTATCACAACCAGGAAATTGACATTGATACAAACCATATCCTTTATTCAGATCTCATAGGTTTTATATACACACAGTTCTGTGCGTGTGTGGGTGTTTGTATGTACTTGGTTCTATTCAATTTTACACGCCAATTATTTGCAATCTGTTTACACAATGAGTCATTGTGTTTTAAGTAGATAAACATCTAAGGGACACACAATGACTTAAAGAAATTAGTTTTAAGGAGGTATGGCATATTTTTGCACATTTCCCTAGGGCTGAGTGCAATGTACTTTGTGCTGCTTTTAACTTTAACATTCTAGGAATGATCGACTCAATATGCATGTGATGCCATCTTCAATTTCTGTCAGTGAATTGTTTTCATAAAGTGGCTGAGCACATAACAAGTCTGTTTAGAAAAATCCATCTTGTCCAAGGAAACAAAATATTTGAGTACGTAAAAATCTATAGATTTGAAAAATCATTTCACTGAGAGAAATCCTGGTGCACATTTATAGTCTAGACGTGGATTTCAGAAAAGAAAAAGAGCAGTGAAATCCTTTATTGGCTAGAAAACTAAAGATGGCCCAAAGTAGAAAGAATAATCGAGTTTCAGGTTAAGGTAATACTTAAAGATTGAGTTTTGCACAATTGACTCTGATTATTAGCATGACTCTGACCTGGGTCAGAGGCTTTCAAAACTGGCTGCCTATTAGAACTCCCAGGGGAGCTTTTAAGAAGTCCAGTGTCCTCTGGCACCTAAAGATCAGGAGAGAAGTATGGACATTGCACATTAGTGCTAGTTTAAATGGTCCCCAGGTGATTCTAATATGTGCCCAGTGCCGCAAACCACTCTTCCAGACCCTGAGAAGCTATTGAATGATAAATGTTAGAAACATTCCTGCTTGCAGAGCTGAAGAAGCAAAAAGTCATATTGAAGCATCGCATTTTTATCTCAGTGCACCAGAATATACTGAAGTTTTTCTCCTCAAATTCCCTGGATTAAGTTATATATAAAGACGTAGATGCAGATATGAAAATGCATGCAAACACATACACATGTAGATAAATATAGGTAGAGCTATCACAGGCGTCTTCCTTTCAATCTTCTTTTGAGTATAATTGGGAATTTATCCTGAGAAATACTGATAAAATATAGGGCTAGGCAAATATAATTTGGGATGCTGTCGAGTGTTATTAGTAGAAACGACTTCTCTTTTCCGAGCCTTGTGAAATAGCTTTCAAGGGGCAGCTGGTAGTGATTTAAGGGCAGTCACAGAGACAGCCAATTAGCATTGATCAGTCATTATACTTATAGCACCAGACTATCGTGCAATACAAAACTGATGCCGACTTGACCTTTTCATCCCCTATATTCCCTTCCCCATCTCAAACAGCAGCCAATCATATGCAATTGGCTTCATTATGAATAATGGGAAGCATCTTACATTCCTTTGTAGGGTGGTCCACCTCGGTATGGCACAGGATGGTTCACAAGGCCCTGCCTGTAGCTTTTTGTAGTTTACTTGAGAGACCACTAATAGAATTAGCCTCTACAGCTAACATTTACTGAGGAACCACTAATTGTAAGGTACACTAAGTGTATTACTGACATTCCTTCATTCATTTCTACAGCCACCCTATGGCTGGCCATATTTTAAAGCTGAGGACAGTGAGGCAAAGATGATTTAAACCAGTAGCCCAGGCTGGGCGCAGTGGCTCACGCCTGTAATCCCAGCCCTTTGGGAGGCCGAGGCAGGTGGATCACCTGAGGTCAGGAGTTCGAGACCAGCCTGGCCAACATGGTGAAACCCCCTCTCTACTAAAAATACAAAAATTAGCCGGGCATAGTGGCGTGGCCTGTAATCCCAGCTACTAGGGAAGCGGAGGCAGGAGAATCCCTTGAACCCAGGAGGCGGAGGTTGCAGTGAGCCAAGATCGCACCACTGCAGACTGGGTGACAGAGCGAGACTCCATCCAAAAAAAAAAAAAAAAAAAATAGCCCAAAGTCATATAGCTACCGAGTGGCAGAGCCTGAAAATAATCCCAGGCCATTGAGTTCCAGTGTCCTTGTAGTTAACCACTAATCTTTTCTGCCTGTCAGACTGTCCTCCCATAAGGGCAAGCTGCAAAAGATACTACATAGCTTGTAGCAAGTAAGCACATGGTTTTATATATGTGTATATAAATGTATGGGTAAATATGCACATGTGTATGAAATACTCTGTATATATGCATAGACTATATATGTGTGAAATACGCTGTACTACTGCATGAAATACCATTTATATGCAGAGT